>NC_135271.1:16604426-19004426 GCF_051311805.1 Agelaius phoeniceus | reverse complement strand
CAGGAATAGACATCAAGAATCCAAACTTCTGGAATGTAAACGTATTGGATGTGTTTTGAAATATTTTATGAAATGGGTTTCTGTTGTCTTGCATGAATTTGGGACCATATAAAAACTTGTACATGCTTGCTAATAGAAAGTAAAAAATAAAGGGCAGTTTTATAGTGGCCCATCTCCATGGTGTTGTCACCAGGTGCAGCAGCCAGTACCTCAGAGATGTGCTGAGGATAAAAATGTTGTATTTGAGTTGTATACAGTCATTTAAATGCTCTTCTCTCTGAATGAGCTCCTCAACTGATGAAAGTTATGTAGGACACTGTTGGAAAATATTTTTTTTCTTTGTTATACCCAAAAAATAGATCATTTATAATTTATAGATTACTTGTGTTACCAAAACCAAGTCTAACTGAAGGGATATGTAGCTGTATTCTCCAGCCAGCAAGAAAAATGGACATTTTCTTTTCTCTTGCAGCTGATGAGAAAAAGAGTATGTGAAAAGGACCAAGAAGGGTGGCATTTATTTGCCTTAGGTTTCTTCAGTATGACATTAGGGGACACTTGCCAGCCTTGGGATCTATATATATGGAATTTATTGCATTTAATTAGTTTTGTCCAAGACAAAAGTTATGTTCAATCAGAAAGTTTTACATCTGAGCACTAGCAGCTTTGCAGCTGATCTGATCCTAACGTTAACTCTGGGGAGAAATGCAGTCTAGGAAAAGCAGTTCTGTATTTTGGATATTGTGCTTTGAGAGTTTGGACACATAATCTAACAAAATAATAGAGAAAGAACTTCAGAAAGTGTGCACTGCAAAGCCATTTAAATGTACCCTTAAATGTGAGTGAGTGGTGAATTCTCTGCTCTGTTTGGTCTCTATCCATGCCTTATGTCCTGTGCTACCAAGTTATATTAAAGGGGCTGCCTTACAAGTGTTTGGAGCAATCTTTGAATATGAGTGGTTCATATCCATTATAGGAATGGCTGATGTGTTTTCCAGATCAGCCACTGGAAGGTGTGAGAATTGCAAGCTGCCAAACACAGAAAGGCTCTGACAGCTTCTCCTGCAGAAGGCAGTGATGATACATCTGTCCTCAGACAAATGCTGCATAATCCATGCAGTTCATTAGCAAACCATGCCCTGAGCTCCAGGATTTCGTGGGAGCTGAGCTGTTCAGAGGTCTGACATGTCCCTGCAGTGTTTGTGGGGTGTCTCTGCACCCTTAGCACCCCCATCTGTGCCTGCCCACCCTCCTCCTCCTCCTCCAAAGCAGGGGAGAGAGCTCTGACCCCGTTGCTCTACCCTATGTTTGATTTATGATGGAAGCAAGCTCAGGGCTGTCAGAAGAGGCTTTCATAGCTAAAATGTGGGAGTGAGGGAATTATGATCAGGAACATTACCTGCCCTCAGGCAAAACTAATTGTGTCTAATGTTTGCTAATGCTTAATGACAGTGCTCAGCAGTCAAACTTGAACGAGTTGGTGATTGCTTCATGTGCTTTGTGTTGAAAAGCTGCCAGTGGCCGGTGCAGAGATGGAAATTACATGGTCAAGGACTTGTACAGCTGGAATAGAACAGACTTTCCAATCCCTAAATTCTGCTGGGTAGGAGGTGTGATGATGGTGTGCTTTGGCTAAATTGTGGTTGTCAATTCTTACTCCTAATAGCTGACATCTTCAGGTGCTACTGCCTGTGGTGGTGGGAATATCTTTTAAAGAGTTCAAATAGGGGAGCTTCTTTTAAGGATCCTGACCTTCCAGTGAGAAGTGTAGATATCAGTCAGCATGTAGACAGATGACAGGCATGGACTTCATTATTGGCAGCTGCTTGGAAAATAAACAAAATATCATGCAGTGGAGTAATTCTGTCGACAAGGAGGATAACAGTAACTTTTCCAAAGAGCAAACGTCAGTGTCACTTATATGAGAGGAAAAAAGGTAAAAGAAATGAGTGTGACCCAGAATTCCCACAGCCAAGAGGATGTGTGAGTTCCAGTTTGGCCGAAATGACTGTTGTTTGTCATTCCCCAGTGAGGGTTTTGAGAAGTCCTCACAGGCTTTTTTATGAATATCAGTGTGTGTAAGACAGGTGTAGGCATGTGTATTTTCCCATAATTCTGCTTTTTCCATTGCACAGCAAGCAATCTCAGAGCAGAAATGGCTGAAGCTATATAAATAGTCATCTCTGGGTTTTTTTTCCAAAAGATGTTTGATTGCCATGTGTTATCCTCAGCATTAGCAAAGTTATTCAGACCCTCTCAGTCCCACTCCTTGTAGCTGCTGAGCACTGAAGGCTAACTGAAGTTGACAGAAATAATTTTCATTGCCTTCAGTGACTTTTAAATTGGGGTGAAAATGCTGGTTGGTCTCAAAAGGGGTTAATACTTTGTGAGCTTCAATCCAATGTGAGTGGAGACCAGTGGTAAATCAAAATGGAAGGAAGAGCTTTGTGGGCAAAATGCAGTAAAGCTTCGTTTGCTTTTTCAAATTCCAATTTATTTAAATTTTACATCAGAAGTTGTGGAGGTATAAATCCCTATTGCCAGCTTAAGATATATTTCCCTAGTCATTGCTTAAGACACTGTCCAAATACCCATAGTTTAAATTAAAGTTGATTGCATTTAACAACAGAATTTTTTAAAGCCTTTAGTAATGGCATAATGATAGATAGCACTTAATTTAGTCAAGGATGACCCAATACAGTTATCTATAATTTACATTACCAATGTTGAACGGACACTAAATTCAATTCATTCTTCAATTTTATGCTCTTAACATTTGAAAACCTAACCTCACTTTAAAATCAGTTTGCATTATTTCAAGGACAGGATTCTTAATGTTAAACCCCTATTAAGTCCCCATCTTCTCTCCTATAATGTTGCTTTGAACTTTTTGGTGATGTTTTTGTGGAATGTTGGTCAATAAGCAGTTTTTGTGGGTGTGTCTGTGACTTAAGGATGTTTCTATTGGATATTGACCTATGCTGTTGAATGGAACACTGGAACAAGTGTTCTCATGGTGCAGACCAGGAGGTTGGGTTGATATTTCCTCTTCCATGTTCACTGCTATCAAGGAATATGCATGGCTGGATGTAGGCAATAATTTATAACAGCAGTGTTGCATTTAATTACTCTGGGGTTGTTTTTAGGAATAAGTATGTATTTTATCCCATCTTTAAAGAAATATATAGCACATGTGATTATTTGGGTTATTTAATTAGCATGGTTTTACATCACAGTTGGAAAGAAAAGGCCAAGAATAAAGGTTAAAGGAGGTAAACTAAACGAGGGTGGTGACTGAGGTTCAAGTCCCTTCTGAGTTCTGACTACTCCAGCACAGGTTTTCTGTGATTCACTTTGTGAAGCTGCATTGTCATTTTGCTATGTGTATGCCAATATATGTCAGTCCTCTCAGACCCTAGAGAGAGCACTTCCAATGACAAACTTCAGGTCTGACTGCCACAAACAGACTGCTCAGAAAAGTGGCTCAGCCTTTCTGCCTTGGTGTTTCTGATGTTTGAGCTGCTTTGTGCTACAGCTCTGTTTCTTTAGTGATTCTGCACTACCCGCTGCTTGGCAACTCAATTGGAAAACAAAGAAATTGATGGTGCAAACAGAAGGTCTGTTCCCAAAGCTGGGTGAAACTCTGGTGGAAGGGCTTCTGCTGCTTGAATTTTAAACACTGTGTTGTTAAACCTCTCACATCATCTATGTGTTAGTGGTTGTATCAACCAGCTGGGATGGTCCATCCAGGCCCCATGGACACAAACGTGTTTTTTGTTGGTACTGCCTCCTATCTTTTTGAAAGATATCTGAAAATTAGGTGTGAGCAGGTATTGAAAATTCTAATTTTTACCTATATTCACCCCACCTGCCTGCTATTTTAATTTTAAAGTAGGGTGTCAAATAGAATCTGTGTAATGGCAACGGTGTAAAAAGCACGCCTTCAGTTCTAAACAGAAACCCGTTGCAATCAGATGTCCCGCCTGGAGGAAAATTGGTGGCAAGTCCAAAACGTTGCCTTGCAGTGTCTCATCATGTGTGACCTTAGCAAGGAAATAGTGAGATTTGGGTTGTTTTTGCTCTTTGCCATGAAGCCCTTGTTGATGCTGCTTTTTCACAGTCCCGTCGTTGTTGTGTTCCAAATGTCTGTTCTGTGAAATGACTGCCAGAATGCTTTGCTACTTCAGCAGGATTGGGCTGTTTGGCACAAGGCCACTCTGTACTTACAGTGCCTGTGAGGTCCATAGTAAGAACCCTAAACAGAAGTATCATTTTCAAGATGCCTTATCTTTTAAAAGCAGCCAAACAGAAAATGAAACCCTGGGTTGAATTCTAGTTCCTCATGAAGGAAATGTCAAACCCTCTTGGAGGGAGCTTGACCCAGCTTTGTACCTATAATTTGTTTATCAGTGACATTAAATTTAATTGTTAATGTATCCAAAAAATGCATTTTAAATACCTAAGCATGAAAAAGGAGGGGAAAAAGCCTGCAACTACTGGGCAGTTCACAGATTTTCAGCTGCTGTAACCCAGCGTAGCTCTGCAGAAAAGAGAAGGGCACTTCACTTAACAGCACTGAAGGATTAAACCAGGCAAATGGCATAAAAATAAAAAAATATTTTAGAATTGTAGTCTGAGGAACAGTAAAGCAAAACATGCAAAGATGGGCATTGCTTCTGTGAAAGGAGAAGTTAAGTTGTACCTCCATGTGCCTTGAATTAAGGAAAAGCATTAGTATTCAAGCTGAATGATATCACAAAAAAACAAGTTTATTTTTTTGAGCATGCAAAACTTCTGTCAGTTTAAAAGGGGTAAGCTCAGCATACATATTAATGTATTTCCCTTCTTACCTATTGTTTTGTGAAGTGGTTTAGATTGCTGGCCTTTTCCATCTGGAGTTTTATGCCAGTGGCAGACCCTGACTGTGGTGGTCCAAATGCATCAGCTGGAATAGTGTTTCACTGTGAAACTGCCAAGTCTTTCAGACAGGTGCCTAATAATGCAATAGTTTGTTGTAACTATGTGTAAAGTGTAATTTATCTGATATAATTACTTTATTAGATGTTTAGAGCCACTAATTTGGAATAGAATCCACTCTTGTTAACTTTTGACATAGGAAAGACTTGTAATCATCTTGCAAACTATCAGCTGTTGGATTAAATTTTAAACCCATAGTGAGCTTCAAACTGCTTTGAGTTTACCCTTAGAAGAAAAGGGAGGGTTGAATAATTTCGTCATGTTAATTTATCTTGGGGAACTGGATTGCAAGGTTATGAATAACAGTCATTATGTAAGCATGTTAAGTATTATCAACTACAAGATTGATCTGATGTGGTGAGGATGGATTAGTGCATGAGCAAAGACCATTTGAGAGTATTTCAATTTTTGCCACGTTTGCTAGGGCTAGTTACATCCAGTTATAAAAGAGATTGACTCTAAAATGGCAATGGTTTACATGTCCTAAATGTTAAGACTTTGGTTAAAACAAAAGGAACAAAATAATTATTTTTATTTTAGCTTGTCGTGCAGTTTGTACTAAGGCTTTCAGTAGTACTTTATCAGGACAGCTTATTTTCCTTTTCATTTGATGCCCTCATATGCACCTTATTACTCTATTAAACTAGAAAGATTTAGTTTCCTTAAGAGCCTTCAAGGAAGCTGTTATAAAACCTTTTCTCAAAACAAGTAAAAAATGGAGCCTGAACACATGAGATTACATTGAGTTTTAGTATGTTGCTTTTTTGAGGAAATGAAAATAGGAGGGAGCAAGAGTTTATTACTTAATAAGTATCAGCGATTATCATAAAAAAGGATCATAATTTTGAGTTTCATTTTTATGTTGACCAAAACACTTTTAGATAATAAATGTTGCAATTGAATCTTGTCTTTTATAGAAAGCTGTTAAAACAAGCTAAATGTTTTCCATTTGTGGATAACAAACTGATGCTCTAAGTTTAAGAATTACTGTGCCAAAAATGTACTATGTCTTTGTTTTCCTTGTATAAAATGGACTTTTCTTCTATAAAATGCACTGTTTGTGGATATTTCTGGGACCTGTGAATTAAGGACATTACCTCATGGAATGCTAAAAAATATATAGACTCTGATGCTGTGTTGTCTCCATCACTAAAAACTGATTTTGGTCTGGACAGGTTCTGATTCAGATCATGCCTCTAGATTTCTGCTTGAGATTCTGCCTTTTGTGGGCTGTTTTATGGGTATTTTCACCTTTTTCACTGCAAGTTTTTAGGATTTTCGAAGCGTGTGATTATAAAAAAGCAGCACCCAAATTAATTGCACCTTATATGTACACAAGAACTACTTTATAGTATTTTAAACTGCAAAAGCAGTGATAGTCTGTGTGGAAATGGAATTTAACTCACTTGGTGGACTTGAAATATATCCCTAAGCAGTTATTGCAATATCTTATCAAATTCTCGAGCAAGAAACAAAGCTTTTTCTAAATGGAATTTTTATGAACTGTTTTAAGGACTGTTTACTGGAAAGCTGCCTAATCACTGCATTCCCTGGGTAATGGCTGGGATATGTGTGCTGAATGAGTAGCAGGAATATGCTCAACTACAGTGGCAGGGAGCACTTAATGCTGCTTTTGTTAATGCATGTAAATCACAGAACAAACTTTGAACATGGAGAACATTTCTAAAATAGCCCCATTTAATTGTATCACCCTGGAAATATGATGCATGAAATATGATAGATGTTTGTAATGAGGTCAAATCATCCTGTAAATCCAGCAGCTCCTGTGCCAGGCATTCAGCAGAGTTATAGTGCTGGGCTTGGCTTTGGGAACAAGGGAACTCCCTGGGGAGAAAACCAAAAGTTTTTCAGAGCCCCTTTTTCCATCAGGGCTGTGATTTGCACTTGGTGTAGCCCTTGCCTGTCTGTGCAGAGCAGCAACCCTGAGTGAGCAGAGTAACCAGCATAGCATGATTTCTGAGACAAATAATAAATAGATATACCAGTGGTCACTACAGTTGTGATAAAATCAACTTGCACAGGCTTCTCCTTCATTTGAACAGTGCCTTGCTTCAGTGATTTTTAAGCAAGTTGTTGAAACTGGTTAAGTGGTAGAAGTAATGATTAAAACCTGGCAATTAAAAGGATTTGGGAATACATTTAATGTATAGAAAGATGAGGTGTATCAGGGAAAAATCCACTTTGCTGGCTTTCAAACCTGTTTGGGAATACATTTAATGTATGTAAAGATGAGGTATATCAGGGAAAAATCCACTTTTCTGGGATTCTTCTGTTTAGGTCATTGCAAAGGAACTAAAATGGGTTAAGAGGGAAGTACTTGTTCTACAGTGTGCTGTGTGGGGCTTCCTGGGGATTTTACCTTTATGGTGAGCATGTCTCTGAACACAATGAAGCTGTAAATGTGTGCTAAATCCAGTTAAGCAGATTTCCAGTTTAGTCTTTTGGCTCTGGAGCAGTCCCTAACTGTGCACCTGGGACATAAGATTGTCCAAAAATGTCCCCATGGCACATTGTGAGGAATCTTCATTCTGCTGCTTTAGTTTGATGCTTCCATATTCTTCTATAAAAGAATAATTGCTTTCCATTCAGCTTCTCTGTGCAGTGCCTGCATTCACAGCTGTCTGGTTTTTACCTTTCCTTCAGCTGCCTCTTCTCCACACTTGAAGTGCCCTTGTCTGCTTAACCCTTTCTTTTATGGGAGCTGTTCAGTAGCTGGAGTTAAACTTCTTGCCCTACTCTGAATTTCCAATTTCCTGTTTGAAATCACCATGGCTTCCCAGAGAGCACTGAAGGAGGGCACTCCCATGCTTAGTTATACAGCTCTTAGCTGGTTTGAAAGAGACAGAGAAATGGAAGGGAATAGTTTTGGTTCATAAATATTTTTGCATTAATAGTAGTTAAAATTTAGATCAGCGACTGTAGTATAGCAGACAACCAGTGCTGCTTTATAGACCCTTCAGAAAGTAAGGTGATGTGAAATAATTCAAAACACTAGAATGGTTATTCTGTGAGAAGCAGAAGTTCTGTTTTAAGACTGGTGTGGTGTCAGGATTTCACTGGGCATGGGCAAAAATAATAGGAAAGTGAGTGAGCTGAAACTTCTGCCATCTCCAAGTGCCTGCATTCTGCATTCAGTCTTGCTGAAATATTTGTGTCTTCCTTCTTTTGGACATTGCAAAGTGTGGCTGCTTTTCTGGGAGGCTTTTCACCCCTTCCCAGTTTTGTCCCTTTGTTTCTTCTGGATCTAAATCAAAGTCAGTTGCAAATCTTTTATTTTCTTATTTGTATTTCTTATTGGAATTAAGCAGTGGTGTTACCAAGTACTAAAAATAATTCAGCATGTTTTATTGTTATCAAAAGCATTTCCAGGAGTGTGAATGAGGGGTAGGAATGCAGGACACAGGGAAGGAGGGTCCCTGTCTATCTCTGCAGTATTTCAGAGTGTCTATCAGCGTGTCCCTGAATCTCTTGTGCAAACATGTTAAAAAGGCAGTGATCCCCAAAGCAAGAAGTGCAGCCATGAAAAAAAAGAATCTCACAATCTTATCACAGCATGTTTTTTTTTCTTAAAAAACCCACAAAACTTCTATGCAGTAAATAAAACACTTCTTTTAATTTTTAAAATTTATAAATATAGAAGATGTCTTGAATTACAGCTGAAAGAGCTTTGTAGCTATGCATGGCACGCTTGTGAATTCCTCAGCAGACCTATTATTTTCTTTTTTATAAAATATGTCTGTGAAACGTTTTGGAGTTTTCTATTGGGAAATATTTTTCTGCAAAACACATTTTAGTGGGAGTAAAAAAACATTGGCTGGTATAAAGATGGAATCATGTCTTTAAGAATTTATACTAGAATAATCTTGAATCTAGAAGAAACTTAAATGTGGGGAGAAGAGTGGAGGTTTTGGAAATCTGAGAGAGCTTTTGCTCCTACCAATTGTGTTTTCATGCTGTTTACTTGGGGTAATATAGTTCATGCTTCACTTTAAAACTTTTAAGAGCCTTCATCACGTTGAATAAGCTGAGGTTTTATAAAACAGCATTTATTTTGTTGTGGACGTGCTGCTTTATCACCTATGTACAAGGACTTGCAATTCCATATGCCATATCTCATGTGAAACAAGAGCTTTAGGGAACTCCATGGAGTTCAATGAGCCCATTTCTAGCTGTGTTCACAGCAGATTTCTACCCAGAAGCAGGATTAAGCATATTTGGTATTTTTAAAGGCTTTTCCAGACTCCAGCTCCTCTGAAGGAGGCACTTAATGAGTTTCTGTGTATTTAGCAACCTCCATCTGATGTCTTTATATCAACTTCTGCAGGCTGCCCTTGGGCTCCTGTGAAAAATCAGGGCTAGATTATAAAATGTGAGGACATTTTTCTCTGTGAATGCTTGAGAAATCTCCTGCTCTTTTAGCACAGTTTAGTGCTTCAAGCCCAGGAAGCTCTGGGCCCAAGGAAAATCGATAGGATTTTGTCATTACGGTCGTGCCTGTCAATTATAGCTAGATTCATGTGGTCATGTAAGATTATGAATTTGTGCCAGCCTCTCAGCCACAGATGTTCCAGCTGTGAAGACATGTGGCACTATTTATTCTGCTCTTTTTTTTCATAGAGACCACAGGGGGAAAACATTGTCCCTACCCAGAGACTGTAACAGTTATTCTGAAAGCACCTTTCAATCTTCCTCTCCATGCTGAGATGATGGCATTAGGTCTTTTCAGCCCTCACATGTTTGTTTCAGGCTCCCACAGCTCACAAAATTAATTTCTGTTGGGAACACAATGTCGTGATGAGGCAGGTTATTCTGACTGGGCTTTTTCTTTATCTGCTGTACAAAGCAACTGATTCACTTTCTATTAATTACCACCAGCTATGGGGACTGCCTGGTGCTTTTCCTTTTGGAGCTTTTTAGCCATTTGAGCTCATTCTCAGGTTTGCTGTTTGGAAAAGGAGAGATGAAGGAAGGATGTAGTAGAAAGAGGCTAAAAGCACATCCCAGCTGTAGGATGGCAGGGAATGGTTATTGTGTGTGCAGCACTATATTTTACTTAAATACAGAACAATATTACTTGTCTCAACTTTTTGGGTTTTTTCCAAACCCTATGAGCAAAGGAAATTTCAAAAAATTGCTTTTAAACTAATTATAAGAAATCCAATAACACTAGCAGCTTATTTCTTTCTGACTAAATATAATGAGATTGGAGCATTGCTTCATCAGGAGAATGACCTAATACAATAGCTTATTGAACCATGAAAGATTCATTAAAACTACCTTGCAAGGGTTTTTTTGGGCCATGTTTTATGTAGTGGACCTTTTTTCTTTTAAAAACAACTCCAAAGTCTAGAGCAGTTAGTGCATGTAGTTGAAATCCATTTTATAACACTAGGCAACATAACTTGTTCTTAATTACCTATTATGTTTTAAAGATGCTACAGAAAAAACCCTCATAGCTGAGCTGCATTTTGTTTGTTGGAGGCTGAGGTTTCCAGCCAGATGGCTTTGCAGATTACCTGGATGTTACACACTGGGATTTTGCACAGAAACTCAGGGCTTGGTGATAATTTTCAAATTTCCAGAGAATTTCCACGTCCTGCTGACCTAAATGAAAAAGCTGTCCCTTCCTTGAGCTGTGAGTGGCAGTGTGTCTGTACACAGTTCTTACAATGCAGAGGCAGTGTCTCACAAAGGACTTAAGGCCACCAACTTGTGTCAGCTTCATTCTCTCTCTCTCAAAGTTCCCCAAACCAGGTTTTTCTACCCTTTGTGAACCAGAGTATTCTGTTCCCTGCAAGGCAAATACTGCTCTTTCCAGTAGTCAGTTTTTTTGTCCAAGAAGTTTCCTTTTCCTAAATCTGACCACCATACCCAAAACTCAACAAAGATGGAATAAACTAATGAGTTTCATTCTTTCCTCTTATATCTGTAGGATGGAGATGAGAATTACCTTGATTTATAGTGCACTTCTGTCCCTGAAACAACTCTGAGTGTTTAAGGCAGAACTTTTTAAGGCAGCCAAATCTCCCCCTTTAAGACCTCTCTTTCCCTGGCATTCAGCTCATCCTGGCAGCCAGATGAGAAATCATTCCTAGCAAGGAGGAGTCAGAGGAGGGTGAAGTGATGCTGCCCATGAAAATTCTGTGTTCTGTGCCTCCTGTGTGCATTCCTTCTGTTCTTAGGGCAGGGAATGTTTTTTCAGAGGTATCTCAGGAGGAAAGAGGATTTACCTCTCACCTGTGAGTGCAGCCTGGGTTTGTGCACGTTGCCAGGACTAGTCAAACCTGCACACAGGCTTTAGTGCCTGCTGCTTAAACACATGCTCTGGACATTTTCCTAGCTGGCAGCAGGAAGGATGATGAGGACAGTTACATCAATTGAACTGAATTGTAGAATCTCAGATCTAGTTGTTTAGGTCATTTTTTTTATCCCTTTGCAAACCATCATCTCACCTTGTTTTTCTGTGTGCCTTCTCTTACTGTTATTGGGGTGCTGTATTGTATGTAATGTTTTTAGCTCAAAAAAAAAATTAACAGCTTGAGATTTCCTTACACCTTAATTATAGAGGTTATAAGTCAGTCCTATTTTTTTTTTTCTGACAAACAGATGCCTTATTTTATACATTAAGCTCAGTGTATTGAAGTCTGTACAGTTTCAGAACCCACAGTTATCATGGATGCAAAGGACAGTTTAAAATGCATCAGTTTAGTTGAAGATTAATGGATACAAAGCTGAAGGGTAAATGGCCATCATGTGCCCTTTAGGATCATACTTTTTTTTTGATAAGTAAACTTGTTTGGAATTTTTTAAAGACAAACAGCTCTTGTCTAATAATAATAATGTAAGTTCCTGCTCTCTACATTACTAGAAAATACTCTATTTTATTGAGGCAGAAGCATCTCTCTGCAGGTAACCCTTGGCCTGAGTGCAGGCATTATTTGACATGGTGCTTGTGCTATACAATATTTATGGACCATGGTGCTGGACAGCTGTGATCTTACCCGTTTTGATGTTGAGATATTCAATAAACATTTTAATTGGAGAATGTCCTCAGCCCCCCTCAGATAGCTGGATTGACAGCAGCAGTGGGAAAGCTGAATAGGAGAGTCTGACTGAAGATGTTAGATTAAAAAAGAAATAAAAGTCAGTTTATAATTTGTTGCCAGTGAGTAATCTCCAGTGGAGATGGAATAATCACATAGGAACTGCACTGGAAAGTATTTAGCTAAAATTAAAATCCATTCTTTTTGGTGTTTTTCTGTTTTTTTTTTTTTTTTTAGTTAGAGCAGTGACTTTCTCTGTGCTTTACATCTGAACCCTGCAAACAGGGGCTGGAAGTGGTGCATTTATCTGTTCTCCATGCCAATGTCAGTTTGCCTGGATTCAGTGCTTTTCTCCATTTGCTCCCATCCTTTGTACAATGCCTACAAGCATTAGGAGGAAAATACCTGGTTTGGATAAGGAATTATTCTGCAGCCATAGATAAGATGCTTTGGTACAGCTCTTTATTTTAATAATCACTTCAGCCACTATTGTGTTTTACAGCTCAGTTCTGCCAGATTATTTTCTTGGCTTGCAAATACTCTTTAAGCCAGAGGTTTAATTTAAAATGGTTTCAGCTGAAATAGTCATAATAAACAAACCGCCTTTTGTTGATTTTATGTAGTTTTACTGTTTACATATTCAAAATTATGAGAAAAATATCTCAAAGGTTGAAGTTTAAATGAATGGAATTTCAAAATGAGGGTGAACCCAACTTTGTGTGTTGTAGCTGGCACCTGGATGTCATCTCAGTCCTCTGAACTGACATGATTAAAAAAAAAAAATTAGAGAAATGCCCAATAAAAACCCTGACCCCAAACAAAAAACCCCACCCTGTAAAACCTCTCCTTAGAATTTTCTGACATTCTGTTGGCTTTTTTTCTTACTTTGCTCCAAAGCCTGAACATGTTTCAGAATAATTAAGTTTCCAAGCTTCAAGAAATACTTTACCCATTTTTTTAGCTTTTTTTCTGATTTAAATCAAGCTTAAAACCCCCCTTTTTTTACTTAATTTGAACAAAAATTGCTAACTAGTTACTTGTTTATGCCGTCAAAGATGGAAATACCTGTTTTAAATTGTAAATTAATTCTGTTCTTATAGTCTTTATGTGCTTCATATTCCACTGCTGATTACTTTGCCTGACAAATATAATCTTAAATCTGCTTTTTTGTTACTTGAAGCGCCAAGACATTATTTAATTCTACTTCAATTTTATGGCACTCTAAGTTGTGATACATAGGAATTCTTTGTGAAATGTCCTGGCTAGCCTAGTGTAAAATTGATTTTTTTGTGTGTGATTTTTGTTTTGTTCCAAATTGTATTTATAGCACCTTTTGTTGTAACTGTCTTATAATGATGTTATGTCTGTCCAAAATTTTAACACTTGGGTAAGAAAAGCTTAGGAATTTTGCCAAAAGGCCTGTGGGACATTTGGATTCTTTAAGCTCAAGATCTCCTTGAGTTGTCATTCTGGGTAGACTTCTGAAGAGAATTAATTACAAATACTAAACTAGGTCAGATTAATCTAATAACAACTTGAGCAATACTCTGCTTTCCAAGGAAGTCTGGTGAGAGGAGAGTTGGAAACATGAGAGCACTCAAATACACCAAGGCCAGTTGTAGGAAATACAAAACTTTGTGAAATAACTGTAGCATATTTAGGAACAAGAATTGTTAATTTTTCTGCCATATTTTTGTTTCCCTTCTTTTGCTTCATCTATATTCAGAATTATGCCTACTTCTTATGTGGAACTAAGTCAGATTTCCAAACAGCAGCTTCTGTGTCTAGCTGAAACTACTTGATCCTGACCATGGCTATTTAGGACTGAGCAAGATTAGGGGATGTTTTATCACCTTTGAAGTATAATTTTACAAAATCCAGAGTCATGGTGTCCCTCAAGTGCAAAGCTGTCATAAAAAAAAAAATTAAAGAAAAATATATATACACCTATAGATGTAATATAAAGAAATATGTCTATCTATAAAATATGGTAATAAATGATGAAAAAAAAAAAGCTCTCTATATTTTATGTACGTGTATGTTGACAAGTGTTAAAGGAAAACCTTGACAGCTTGAGAACTTGAAATGCTTTTGATTGATTTGGAAGTGACATTGAGTTGTGTGCTCTTCCTGGCTTCTGATACTGCTGGAAATTTACTTCCTTCCCTGCCAAAAATCAGACCATGTCCGTGACATCGTATTAAAAAGAAATTTCATCATCTTTTTTTAAAAAAAATCCTGATGAATGTGAGTGCACACACATCTTGCAGGGATTTCCAGGGACCTGCTGTGCAGTGGTCCAGATTCAATATTTTTTGTTTGCTGCCTGAGCAGGCAAAAGCAGAAAGTCATGATTGTGATAATCACAACTCTGTTGTTGCCAAATATACTTCCTGCAACTAGCCTGCTAACCCTGGGTGGATTAAATGCATGAGAGAAATCCATCAAAAGGAAATCTAATAGCTGTCCTCAATGTGAGCCTGACTTAGGGAAGAAAAGTGTTTCTCCTGCTTTGGCTAGAAAAATGGTATTTCCTTCTAAGAGTTCTGGAAACAATTCCCAGTATGGGAATGGGATGGGGTAAAATTAAATATGAGAGTGTGAGGGTTTGCCTCTCATGGTAACTTCAGCTCTCAGAAATGCCTGCCTTGTAAAAGAGAAGGAAACTAAAATATTTTCTTCCACCCTGATTTTTCTGGTTGTAGGAGGCTCTAGACCTATTAGACATTTGCTTTTAGTCCTTTCTATTGAGCTCTCATTAGGGAGTCCTTCTCTCTGCCAGTTATTTTCAAAAATTTAGTGTTGATGTATGGATTTATTATAAGTTTATTGCTAATTAATGTAAACAAATCAGAAGACTGGTGTTTTCTTACAACTGCAATCTCAATGCATTCTCCTGTGGCCTCTTGTTGTGAATTCTTCAGTAGTTAAAATTTAGTAGCATCCTTATGTCCTTAAGTTAATAAAAGAGACTGCAAAGTTAAATTGCTGTTAAATAATAAATTATATTGCATCAGTTGAAAGTCTAATACAGTAGTATAAGAGAATGGCTTGAATTGCCTGAATTTTCAGAGGGCACATGAGTGCAGCAACAGCTTGATTCAAACTGTGAGGAATCCTACAACTATTCCATGTAGGAATTCTGGCTCCTTGACAGGAACTTGCCTGGCATTTCAGCCTCAGGCCATCTGTATATCTTTGAAATTCCTTCTGCAAACCCATCCCTATGACATCCCTTTATCAATTCATGTGGTTGATACTCCCAGTCAGAATCCCATCATTTCATAGCTCCAGAGCTCTTCCTTTGGCCAATTCCTGCTTTCCTGCTCATCCCTGGTGGGATTGCTGCTGCAAGGGTGACTTTCCAAAGCAGTCATTTTTATCTACATCAGCTGCAATTCAGCTTCCTGTTTTTCACCTTTCAAACTCTGCTGGTTTCTCTTGTGTAAGCCCATAGCTGCCGTGCAATGAAGAATCTTTGCACACCTGAGGTCACTGCTCCATTTAAAAATTGTGCCAGTTAATAACTCCCTTTTTCAGAAGGTGGAAGAGCTTTGCAAAGTATCTGAAAAGCTACTCTTAGTTCTTTTAGGAATTACTTTTAACTTGGGAATCTGGACACCCTTCCTGGTGTGTTGATACTGTCATCTAGGCCAAGAGATCTTTGTTTGGTATTCCTCTGTTCTGCTTATAATGTCTGAAGCCTTCTGTCTTCTACAACAAAGTTATATGTTCATATAAAAGGCCAAAGTCATATGGTATAGGGACTTGCATATATGACAATTCTCTCTTTAGTCTGCTTTTCTGCAGTTTCCACTTACTGGGGGCATTTTCTTTGAACTCTTGAGCAGTGACCAAGATTCAACACCTGGGCATTTGCTGAAGCATCTTGAGGTGCTTATGGGTGAAAGACAGTCCTGATCTTGATTGATTTCTGGCTGAATCACTGAGTATTGTCCGCAGGTTTGGGTGAAAATGAAAATTATTTTTATTATTTTCCAAGTGTTCCTTATGATTTCCCAGTGGCAAGCTGAACTCTCTGTACTATTAAATATCACTGTAATGTTCTCTAGGATCCAGCCAATTTCCCTAGGTTTCCTTGGCCTTATTTTTTAATTGATTCTTGAGCTCAGGTTTCTAAGGAGGGCTTTGTGGCCAAGTATAGATCCTTGTGTTGGTCATGTGCAGTCTTGAACAGCAGTGAATGAGTGTTGATGGTTTAAAGGACTTTATTCAGAGTACACAAAGCAGAACCTGTTAATCCTAGGGAAACAAACCAGGGAGGCTGGTTTGCATTGCTGTAAGTCTGACTTTGACTGCTAAACCCCTTTCATTTTGTTCATCGCTTCCGATGAGAACCCAGAAACTGTAGCACTAATTGCTGTAGCTTTGAAAATCTCTTTGCCTAAAATTGCACATAGGGAGTCTGGCTGATTGTTCTTAATGAGGTGACTTATATGACTGATGAGAAAAAATGAGCAAATCCAGTGGGTTTTTTTAATTTTAAATTCGTGCTTTCAAATCAAGAAAAAAAAACTAGAGAATTTTATGTGGTTTTTTACCAGCTAAGCAAAGAAACATGTTTTTTTTTTTATGTTAATATCACACTATTTTGACAGGAAAAAGATGATCCAAGAGCTTTTCTTTTTGTATCCTATCATGCCATGCAGCTGAGATGGGGAAACTTCGTGCTATGTTAGATGGCTTGAATGCAAATGTAGGGTGTACTATGTTACACACTCCTGCAAACAGGCACAAAATGAAATTGTAGCTTGCCTAGGCCTAATGGTACTTGTGATTTCACTCTTTCAAGATCAGGTTTTTTAGAGAAAAACACAGAGAATAATTTTTCTGAAGAGTGCTCTGCTCTAGTTTAGTTTTAATTTCTTCCAAAGTGGGAAGTTGCTGCAGTGATTAGGAATAAGTCAATATTATTCATGTGTGCCTACTCTTTAGATTATTGGAAAAACAGCTTGCTTGATTTTTTTTTCCCCATTCTTCTTTGATTTAAATTACCTTTTAGAGTCACATGGTATCTTTATATATATTGTAGAAATAGAAAATTCTGTTCTTGCTTTTATCAAGTGAAAAGACTGTCATTTTAAGGCTTGTAGTGGTTTGATTCTCTCATATTAGCAGAACATTTTTAACATGCTGTCAAATTAAAGTGTTATCAGCTACCAGGGTATTTATAATCAGGCCAAGGCTGGCATGGATCTTGACAAGTCCCTCAGGACTGAGCCTTTTGTGTGAGCAGTGCAGCCCCAGTGACTCTGGTGAAAAGGGTGAGAAGCCTTGGCAGTAAAGGATTTATTTATTATTTCAAAGATATGTTTATTTATTTATTATTATTTATTTTACTCTGCATCTTGAGGGCACTTAAAGCTGCCAAAACAGAGTGCAGGGGTGTAACAGCCCCCTGAGCAGCATCCAGCCCTTTTTACTGCTTCCACACCCACTCATCCAGGTAACTTTGGCTCGCTGCACATTAATCTCTCTGCGTGTTGTTTGGCTTTTAAGCACCATCCTAAACTTTTAAGCACTGCCACTAAAAGGCAGTGATGTGGGAAGTCCCTTTCAAGCCAGATGTCCTGATCTTTATCAGCACAGTTTTTTGCTAGAGCTCATACTCTGAAAGTGTGACTCTTTAAGGACCATGCTTTAACTGATAAAAATTCTTTAAAATTACTACACTGCTCTTAAGAAAATACGTGGTGACAGCTGAAATTTCTTACACTTATTCAAGACTGGAAGCTAAAGTGTGTTTTAAGGTCAAACACGATGAAAGGATGACTTTGTAGGTCTATAGGTGGTGCTCTTGTCACTAGAGAAAGAATTCAGCTGTGGGGAGCTGCTGCTGTTAACTCTGGTTTTTTATTGCTAATATTTTTGAACCAATCACTCTCATCATCAAGATTAGATTGTTACTTCTCATCTATTTTTTCCATGTGAGGAAAATGAGACAATATATACACTGTAGTCCTGAAATACATTGTTTGGCTGCAGCATATTTTCCAATTACTTTAGCAAGTCTGGTTTTGGGACAGGTATTAGGTATGCAGGGATTTTAAGTAATACACATTGCACATAATGGAAAGCTTTCTGCAACATAAACAACCAGGCTGATGTTTTTGTGGGGTTTAAGGATTACCATGGCAAATTTTAGACAGCCAGCCATGAGTAAGGAAGAAAAACTGCTCCTGTGCTGTGTTTGCAGATCTGTAGGAAGGACTGGCATTCAGATAGGTACAGATCCATCCATTTCTCACATGGCTATTTTTCTTTGCTGTTTTGTGAACTTGATACTTCATTGGAGTGTAGTGTATGGACTAGATTTTACAGTGATCATGGAAATGAGCTGGAATTTTTGTATATGTAAACAAGCAATATATACAATACATGAGCAAAAATGCATGAGAAATGCATTTGAAAGGAAACCTTGTGAGCATTCCTGCTTCCACCAGCTCTTATCCCTAGGCTTTTGGAAGAGAAAGGATGAAGATGAGAAAGATGTGGTGAATATGTAAATACAGGCTCTTTTAGTATATTATGGATTTTAATTTAGTGATTAGGCAGATTTTCTTTTTTTGTGCCCTGAGGGTGTGTCTGAGGGGGTTGTTGTGGGTTTTTCTGCTATTTCCTTGTATTTTATATAAATTGTTTTGTCTTTGACTATAGCAAAAACCACTAGAAACATCTATTTTTAGAGAAGTGTGAGCCATTTTTACTCAGAAATTAATTCTGTGCTTGGATTGTGGTAATCTCTATTACTTTATATAGAAGTGAATGTCTGCAACTCTGCAGTAATGAACAATCCTGGAAATCTGGTGCTGACCTAAAGGTGAGCTGACTGTTGGCTAAAAGTGTTCTGTACATTCTGTGATGAATGCACAAGTGTCCATTTGGTACCAAAGCCCAGAGCAGCACTGTGTGTGTGTGACAGGACTTGCAACTCCAGTGCAATATTGTGCCTTAATTCTGGATGTTATTTTAGCTGGGAAACTCGGACAAGAGGAAAACATTGTACTTCTGGGGGGTGAAAGCAAAATCTTGTGTTCTTAAGCTGTTTGTGAATCCGGTATTTCTTCAATAATTAGGTTTGTGAAGAAGAAATACAAACTATTTGTGCACCACTTAGGAACTGCAGTAAATAATATGACTCTTATGGGGGTTTTCAAGATCAGTGCTAGGTTGAAACATGAGATACTCCATCCTTGAATAATGTTAAAACAGGTTGGCTTTAAGAAAGGCCAAGTAATGATATCCAGTAACTATTGCTTTACAAGTAAAAGGAAACCAAATATTGAGAGTGATATCGATCTTTTTGGATGGTTATATGATTTAGGTGTTGATTATTTTATATAAAAATATATATACTTAGTTTTCTCATACTTGTGTTGGTAGAAGTTTAAGCTTTGGATTTTACTCACTGTTAATTTGACTAGAATCACCTTGATCTTAAATCTGTGAACACAGGACAAGAAATTGACAATAATATTAATGATCCCTATTTTTGTTAATTGCTTATCAAGGAATTGTAAAAAAAAAACAAACCAAAAAAACCTCTGCCAAAAGCCCAACCACCCCCTGAAAAAACAAGCAAAAAACCTCAAAACTTCAAAACAAAAGAAACAAAAACAAACAAAGAAAACCTCCTAAAATCCCAAACAAAAAAACCCCAGAAACATAAAAAACAAAAATTAAAAAAATTTAAAAAACCACAAAAACTTCAAAAACCAAAACAAACACCCCCCCTAAAAAAACACAATAAAAAAGCCCCCCAAAACCCAAACAAAAACAATAACAAAAAAAAACCCCAAAACCAACAGAAACAAACCTAAAAAACAAACAAAAAAACCCCAACAAACCCCCCCCAAAAAACCTCCACACAAGCAAACAAAAAAAACCAAAACAAAACCTCATCCCCAAAGGAAATAAAAACTAACCAAATCCTCCCCTGAAACAAACAAACAAAAAAAAACCACAACCAAAAATCCCACAAACCAAAAGAAACAAATCCCCACAAAGAAAAAAAAATGCAAAAAACCCAAAAGAAACAAAACCAAAACACCAAAATAAAATTAAAATAATCAAAAAACGACAAAAAAACCCAAAAAAGAAACAAAAGAAAGAAAAATACCCAAATCAACAAAACAAAAAAAAAACAACAAAGAAACTCTAAAAAACAGACCAAAAATCACCCAGTAAAATAAATAAAAGCCCCACCCAAAACTACAAAAGCCCCCAGTCAACCAAAAATTTAAAAAATCAATAATAAAAGAGGAGTTTAAATGCAACTGAGGATTAGTTGGATAAAGCTAATCTAAAATTCCATTTAAGCATAATTTCACAATTATAAAAGAATCGTGATGGCACTTTCAACTTAAACTGCTCCTTTAATACTGTCTTGGACACATTCTGCAATTTCACACTGGTATCTGAAAAATGTTGCTGGGTCTGTGCACTAAGAGGTGATACAGTTTTAAAAAGGTTTTGGAAAGAAATCAATACAGATGAAAATAGTGGTACCTGCAGTTACTCCATCAGTGGAATGAGTCCTTGGTCCTTGTTAAGGGACCTGAAGATTGGCTCTTGTGCCTTCACTGTTCCAGGGACAAAAGAAACAAAAGGAACCCCAAAGATGAAAACCTCAAACTGTTCAAGGTTTTGCTGTATGGGACTGACTGATACTTAGTGAAAAGCTGATGGTGAGCAGGAATTGGTAAAGCAAAGAGAAGCACGATTAACAAATATGTTAATTTTTGTTTATTTCTTGTGCTGTTGGGTTCCTTCCATTCTAGTAACCCCTTGTTCCTTTGCAGTCCTGTTGTGCTGAGCAGTGGCCACTGGTTCCTCCTTGGTGTTTGGTGCAGCCAGTTGGAAATTGCCCTTGGTGGAGCATCAGTGGGCTCAGAGATATGGGGTTTTAGGCCAGATGAATTACTCCTGTACAGCAGCAATGTCCAATTCGTATGGAATTTTTAGTGATTCCATTTTAACTTGACTTTTCCACAGGAAGTTGGTATTTTCCACTGCATAGGAATTGAGTGGATTATCATCTTAAAAAGATTGGGTGGATTATCATCTTAAAAAGAGGCACAGGAAGGGAAGGGCAGAGGGAGAACATAGAGCTGTTCTGCCAGTTTCAGGTACTACCTCAATTTCCTAGATTTCCCAGGTTAGAGCAGTTGCCCCCAGGACTCAAACAGACCTCTCTAAGCTGAGCTTTCAAACTGAAGTAAACCTCCAGTGTTGTGGGCTTCAAAATTTGTGGTTTTAAATTATTTGAGCCAATCAGACTCCTCTGGAGCAGTCTGAGACCACACGATGCTCTCGCTTCAATAATGCATTGCCCTGAGGTAAAAGGGTTTTGGTTCAGATATATGGATAGGCAGGAACAGAAGAGAAGAAAACATCCCTGTAGAGAAAACTCAGCTTAGCTTGGTATTCATTTCTGTCTGTGACTGAGAAGGTTTCTGGATGAATAAGATCCATTATCTGTTTAACCCTTTTGGCAGCCAGCCACCTGGGGCTCTGTGCTACCCAGCAGCCCAATCCATCACACACCAAAGGGTGGAAAACGTACACAGGAGCTGGTGACTTCAGGGGCTTCTTCTGATGTGCTTCAAAGTTGGTTTGGTGGCTTCTGTATGCCCAGTGTAATGAGTGGGGTAGGAGGGAGGAGGGTGCCTTAATTTAAAGCTTTTGCTTTTATTGGTGAATTTTAACTTGCACTGAAGCATGAGCTTGGCTCATTGTGTTATTGGCATTTTATCTAGTACTTAATTCCAATTTCCATGATTGAAATAACCGAAATTTTCTGACTTATCTTGGCTAGAATTCTGAAGCAAAATTACAGAAGAATAGTGTAGTAAATAATTTAGGAACTAATTTAGTTTTTATGCTTCAAAGTAATCAATAATTAATTCAACAAATTAATTCCTAAAGTACCTTGGATATAGCATAAATCGTAACATTTCAGCCGTCTGTCCTGGAGTAGCTGTTGTGTATTTTTTAAATTTAAACTGATTGCAAAAGTCTAATTTGAAAGGAAAATGCAAGATCGTACTTCCCTCTGTGATATTTATACAGGGTGGCAAAGAGTCAGCTCAGACATGCACTTGTTTCATACTTTCAAATTATAAAAAGACCTGACCCAGGAAATGATTAGGCACCAAGGCAGTAAAATGTCCAGAGAAGCAAAGTGTCAAACTGAGGTGTTTTCTCTTGGGAATGTGGGACTAGAAGAGAGAAATCAAACTCTGGCTACTCCAGCTTTTGTGCGTTGCCTGGAGGAAGCCACCAAGCGTCAGGCTCAGCAAGCAAAAGCCATGGTGGTAGAGGAACTCTAATCAAACAGAACCACAAGGGTATTACCTAAATCTTCATTAGGACTTTCGGAAAATGAAGATCACAAAGGCATCTGATTCAATGATTTAGAACACTTACTGAGTGATAAACTTGATAAATGTGACATCTTGCTGTATCTGTAAGAATGGCCAGAATCAGAGGGGTGGCCTATCCACAGAACTTGTGAAGAATGCTTTTCCCCATTTGCAACATTTCTTGATTAAACTCTACCATAGATCATATCAAGTCACTGCAAGCTAAGAGAAAAATTATACCTCCAGAACCTTTTGCCCTTAGTAACCTACTTTCTAATTAACCTTCAAGTTGAATATAACATAATAAGTCTTTGTGTAGACATGGAGGTACCTCTGATGATTAGGAAATGAAATTGGTTATTCTCTGTGTTCAATGTTTGAAATTATTCCTCAATGTCTCCTTGGGGATTTCTCATTTGTTCTCTTATTAGTAGCACTGAGTTACATAAGTAGTTCCAATACATTTTCAGCAGAAATGTAGAAGCTTAAGGTTTTTAACATTGCTGGATATTAAGCATACAACATCAGAAAAAACAGTTCTCTTGCAGGTGAGGTGGTTCTAGGGGTAAAGTTGGATAATTGCATACCTAAGTTGCATTAATTTAGGTCATATAACAATAACTAATTGAAGATCTTTTATGAAAATGCATTAATTTATTGGGAAAGAAAGCTACTCAAAGGCATGTAAAATTTCTTTGTAGCAGGCATGTTGAGGAAAGACTAGACTGTGCACCGTGTTTTGGTTCTGGTTTTCTTATTTTGTGGCTTTATGCAATGCAAGATGTGAAAATCCATGATCCTGGTGTATCAGAATCTGTTACTCATGACTGAATAGCATATGTTTATAAAAGATTGGGTTACACCTTCTTTTGAAACTGCAGAATCTTCTTTCTAGGCTGTATTTGCATTTACTGATCATTTGGAAGGAGTGATAATACTTTACAGTTCAAACAGACCCAAGTAATGAGGAATTTATGCAAGTAAGATCCAGAGGCTTGTTTGGCTTAGAGTATATAAGCAAATGGTTCCTGGGTAATTTTCTTTTTTTTCTGTTGGTTTTTTGGGACAGAACTACACAGCTGTTGTGTCATGGTATGGTGTTATTGAACCTGAGCACTCTGGGGATGGGGAGTTGAGTATTTGTGCTTTGAATTGAACACAGCTTCGTGGGGTACTGAGATGTAAAAGGTGTTGTCACCCCCTGTGTCTGCAACAAATATTTGCTTTAGCAGCTTCTTCAGACTTCCCCACCCTGATCCCTGCGCATTTACAGTAAATAATTTTATCACCACGGTGCTCCTGAAGGGCTCTTGATGGAAAATGTGAAGAAGTTAATTCATGCATCTTTTACAGAGTTCTGGCATACCTAATTCCAAACTTCAGCATCGCAGGCTTTCATTTCATTATTGTTAATTGCTCAGAATTAATGAATATTTAGATTCTCGTAAGCAAGAGAGAATATTGCTGGTAATTAAGATGCAGTAGGTTATCTCATTTGATTTTATTTCTGCATTTACTTGATAACTTGCATAAAAGTAATTGGCTTGTATATTTTAGCTGTATTTGCTGATTTCAATTTGAGGAGTCAACCATTACACCCAGCTTGGAAACAGATTACATCCAAGCTGCCACTCACTGCTGATTGGGAATAATGCAAAAATTTCAGAAACAGTGTTTGAAACAGGTGCTCACAAACAATGTTGGATAGAAAGAAATCATTTAAAATTTTGAAAAAGTTGAGGGCAAAAACAAACAAAAAAAAATAAAAAAACCACTAAAACAACAAGCAACCCTCCCCCAAAAAACCCCAACAAAATAAAAACAAACAAAAACCCAACCTAAAAAACCCAAACATAAAAAACCCCAACGATAAAAAAAAACAAAAAACAAACAAACAAAAAGCTCAAAAACAAAAACAAAAAAACCAAACCAAAACATAAACCCCCAAAAAGCAAAACAAAACAAAAAAAAAAAAAAAAAGGAAAAAAAAGGAGCTTATACTTAGATAATGCCACTTTTTCAGGCTAGATCTGCTTGCATGTTTCCAACAGGCTGGATAATGTGGAACTTTAGTGATGTGTGGGGATGCAGATAAAGGTTGGAACTTGTGCTTTAATAGGAGGCATAGGTATCACCCTGAAGACACTGAGCTTCATGATTAGACCAAGTTTAAAAACAAATAAAATGTGAGCTCTGTCTCACACATGCAACCAATATCTTCTGGCTTTGTGGTTTTTTGTTGTTTTTTTTTTTTTTTCCAATGTGGTGCATTTATTTTAGGGATTTCCATACAGGTGTTTTCAGTCTTAGGCCTGTATGTGATTAAGAAAAGTGGAAAGTGCACATGAGAGTTGGTGAGGCTTTATAGTATTTTGGAAACCTTTTTAAAGCTTTTTGACTTAACTAATGTGTTGTTGCTAATGGATTTTCACAGTGCCAAGTCCAGATTTATTCTTCTGCTCTGGGTACTTTCTGATCCTGCTGGGAAAATACCTTCAAAATTAGCCCAAGATGGAAGTGGAATGAGTGTGGACTCCTTCATCATCCATTTGCCAAATAAATATGTATAGAAAATAACATAACTGATGGATTTTCAAATGATTATTTTTTTCTGCTGTACTGTATAATTATTGTAGGGAATTAATAGTTGCAGTTGTTTTTGTAGATATCATGCTTGGGCATTGATATGTTTGAGAACTGAAGAAAATGTGGGGTCAGGGTGGCACAACAGCAAAATAATGCCCCAGCCTTCATCAGGAAAAAGAAGTCTGACTTCTGTTGGCAAGTTTTAGTTCTTGGAAAAGTTTTGGTTTTTTTTTTTTTTTCTCCTCAGACAAAAATTTCTGAGCTTCAGAGGAAGATCCAGCCCTTGTGGCAGTTGTGAGTGCATGGAGTTAAGTTTGTTTATCTGAGCATCTGGAAACATCTTGTCTATACTAGACACGTATAGACATTTAATATGGCTCATTTCATCCTTGGAGCATCATATTAGAAATTACTGAAGAGAATCAGTTCAGAGCAAAAAATGTGAAAATGTATTTTTTAATGCAACGATTTTCTCGATATTACATAATATTAGAACAGAATAGAAAATGTGAGATGAAGTATCAGAAGTTGTGCTTGTTGAAGCCAAACTTTTCTGTCTTTCTAAATGATTAGTGATATGTTTTGTGTAATGGACTACAGCAGATCCCAATTTGATGGGGAAGGAGGATGGTGGCATTTCTGCTGTGGGCACCCTCACTCCCTTTCCCCTGCTGTTGTTCATGGCCCTCACAGAGAGCTTTGCCTTTCTCTGACCCAGAGCAGCAGCCAAAGGGGACCCAGAGGCCTCCCAACATCTGTGGTTGTGCTCTGAGCTACCCCAGAGAAGGCAATATTGACTTCAGAGTGGCTAATGGGAGAGACAGCAATGTCTTTACATGGTTGCTCCACTGCTTCTCAAGCTCCACTCCCCTATTTCCATCCATCTGGGTTAATTGAATGGTGTAATTCTAGCAAGGCTTCCTTAGCCAAGCTGTAGACCCTTGCAGTGAGATATATAATGAAATTTCTGGGTTTAGATTTGCTTCCTGTTGGCAGCACGTGGGAAAGGAACTCAAATTTGTCATAGGAAAATATCACATGTGGTAAATCTGCACTGCTCAAGCTTATTTTTGAGACATTTCCTAAGAATCAGTGTTGAAGTGTGAAAAATGGCTGGAATCTGAGGAATGCAATAGTAATGGATTAGAGTTGTACCATGAAATGTAAATAGATGGGGTGTGTCTCCTTTTCATTCCTATGCAGTGATTGTCTGTATTTTTATGTATTAATACACATAATTAATTATACATATAATTAAAATCATTCAACTATGGACATTTCCTCAGTCAGTAGAGACCTGTTCCTACCACATTTGTGTTTTCAATAGCTCTCATGTGCATAGCATTTTATGGAGACTTGGAGAGCATCCATCAACATAAAAGATTTACATCAAACAATTGTAGTAGAGCTACCTTTTTTATATTGTCACATGGCAAAAGTTTGGCATTTTTAAATGCTGATACTTGCTGAACTCAAAGGAAATAGTCAAGTTATGTCACCACTTAGCTTGCTGGCAACTCCCATCAACCATATCCTAAACCACATTTGGGGAGAGGTTAGGGATTAGAGTTTTTAATTGAGTCAAATATTCAATATGATTTTTAGAAGCAATCAAATGTTACACATTAAACACAACAAGAATGCACAAACTTTTATCTTCCATTGCTAAACAGTGCTTCTTTATCTCTTCAAGCCAAATCCTCTGAAATACCACTCTTCCCTGCACCTTTTTTTCCCTGCCTTGCATGGTTCGTTATGCCTTGGTCGAATTTTCCTTTCCTTGTTTCATCTGCCACAGGTCTCTTAGCAGGCAGTATTTCTTCTGACTGCTGATGTTTTTCCTTCAGACTCATTCCTGGTGTTCAGCACATGCTCCCACATGACTCCTTTAATTCTCCCTGCTCGAGGCATCTTTGCTTGGAGTTCCTAAAAAAACCTGGGGAGTGACAGGCACTGAGGACAAGTGAAGATCTGTGAGCAATTACCTGCGCTTGCCCTTTGAGTCAGGAGCTGGTGTGAGCACTTAAGAGGGAGCTTTGTTGACAAATGAGAAATTTTCCCTCTTGTTTGGCAAACTCAGCAAGCCTGTGCTAATATACAGCAATTTGCCTTGAAGGAGAGCCAGCCAATACCTAAAAGGCCTGGTAAAGTGCTTACTATTAATTTGTTTGAGGAGTAAGTAAATATGCATTATGTCTTTGTAGTGTGTATTCAGCAGGTGCTTTTCCAATAAAAGGAAACATACAAATCACAGTAATGATCCTCAGATACATGGGCCAAAAAGTTGGCTGTGTCTGTGGCTTTTTCCCTCCTTAGAGGGTCAGTCAGTAGTGGTAATACATGACTGTGTTAATTGTAGAAAATGAAGATGCAAGACAAAGGCATCATGTATCATCTCTACTGATATAATTTGGATCTCTTAAGTGCTGGAAGACAGGTAACAGCAAACAACTCTGAGAAGTCCAAAACTCCCATAAGCAAGTTATATTTCCTACCTGTTCAGCTTTTCCCAAGCTGTTGTTGATAATTTTTTTGAAGGATTAATCAATGGTAAGTCACTGCTGACTGCTTCACTGGGCCCCAAAGAGAACCAAGTGACTGGAGCCAGGTTTCCTTTTGATTGGGTTTATTCATTTCCATGCAGGACAGGATGGATTGGATACACACAGCTATTGATCTTGTAGTTGTTAATTGTTACTCATCAAGTGGTTGGCTGGATCTCTCTTACATCAGCCATGTCCATTCAGTAGCTTTTATGGCAAAACTGTGGAAAGAAGTGAGACAACACCATCCCCTGGGAGCAGGCAGTAAATGATTAGCTGGGATTTCCCTCTGTACCATTTCTGGTGCATTCCTGTTTGCCTCCATCCCATCCAGGGTTTACCATCCTGCTCAGTCTCTTCATTGAAATGTGAAGCCATGGGTGTCATCTGAGGACACTAAAGGTGGAATTCCTTCCATAGAGGATGTAACTTCAGTTGTTAGTGTCTTTTTTAAATCTGGTTTAACACCAGCTTAAACCTAGATTTTGGGTGACTGAAGCTTTTTAGCTCATTTTAGGTTTGTCTGTGGACGATTTTGTGGAAGTTTCTGCAAGTGATGTACTAAAGGCTGTGAGCTTCTTATTAGAAAACTAGAAATTAATCTCAAAAATTCAGGAAAATATTATGGATTTGACCATAATATAAGTGTACCATACATAAATTAAATGTTCTATTTTCCCTAGTATTTCAATTCCTACTGCATTTCTTTAGTTTTAATATAAAATTGTCAAGTCTGGTTTATATTCCACAATACTATTTGCTCTTATCTGAATGATTTTGCTGCTGGTAAGGCACTAGCATACTAAAAAGCACAGGATGCTCACAGTAAATTGGCATTGCTGACACCACCTGCTTCTTCCCTCTTAAAATGATTTCTTAAAACACATTATATTCTTTTATTAAGTCACCTAAATTTGCCAGTGCATCACTCCCTGGATGACACCTTTTGTTTCCCAAGTTTGTCAGACCTACTTTCTCCTCTCTCAATATAATATCACTTTGCTCCTTTTCATCCATCAAGTTTGATTTTTGGAGATAGTTTCAGTGAGTTTCTTGGAAAAGATGTAATTTTTGGGAGGGAATAAAACAAAGACAAAAATAAAGAGCTGAGAGCAAAATAAGGCTTTAAGGACCCAAGGCAGATCAGTAATGGAACAAATGAACATCATTGAGGATTTTGTTTGGGTTATTTTTGTACTAATATTGTACTCTTACCTGTTAGCTTCATTGCTTCTTTTACTCTTTTATTTTCTTTTCGCTTTTGCCTGTTCTGTTTCCCAGCTCTGTGCCTGATTTCAAGGCTGGTTTGAAAATGAGGGTTTGATACCTAATTACCTAAAGACTCTATAAAAGAAAAATACTCAGAAATGTGAGGTTTGAGATATGATTTCTATGTGTATGAAACTGAATATGTTGCTAGCACTGAGGGGGGTTTTAGTGAGTATTTATATGGTTTAGAGGAGGAGTTTTTGTGTATCTTTGTTATTGTTGAGATAACAATGTAGGTATAATGTATAACGATGTATATATATATGAGATATATATACACACACATTTATGTGGAGATAATAATAGAATTAATTTTATTAGGAGTTGTTTTCAAGTTTTTATACTTTTAATAAAGTGTGACCTTAATTCATTACTTACATCAAAACAGTTCATTATATTTCTTGGACAAAGAAATAGTTTATTGTATTTTATTGGTACAAAGCAATTAACGTCAATAATTGGCGAGAGTTTAAAACAAATTATTAAGGCATGTATGCTACTCATTAAATATATTTTGGGTCTATTTTATCAGTTTCCATGCTAATGGCCTTGCTTTCTTCCTTGCTATGGATAAACTGTTTTTTTATCAATTTCTTCTCCTGCTAACTCAGTTATTGAGCTTACAGGCTAGCTACTAATCCCATCTACCTATCTTAGCTATGTGTTTTTTACAATGCTTTTGGATTTGTATGTCTAAAGTAAGTAGGAAACTATTAGTAAAGTATGATTTTAAAAAAACTGTCTGGAGGTTCTGTCAATCTATATCACACTGGCAGAGAGAGCTTCCACCAGACACTCCTCATTTACTTGGTGGGGTGCTTGCTCTCCAGAAACACTGGGGATTTTTTGTTGTTCTTTGTAAATTTTTTTTTTGCCTCTGTTTTTCTCTGAAGCTGCCTTGTTGATGTGGTTCTGAGAGGCTTTGCCTTGCTCAGCACAGTGTAGCAGAGCTGAGTTCAGAGACGGCTCACTGCCCTGTTTTGATTTCTTCTGGGGTTTCCGCGAGCACATCCATTGCCTGTGTCAAGGGCTTTCTGCTGGGCTGCAGAAAGCTGCAGTGAATTAGAAGAAGAAAAATAATCTGCCAGCAGTCTTGCAGTTTTCCCACTGACCTGAATTCATGAGGAAAGGAATTATTTTTCCCCGGCTAAGCTCTGTACTTGTCTGCAGAGATAACTGAGAATCTGACTTGGACTTTCTCTCCAGGTGTGTTGATGTAAACAGAGAGAGCTCCATTGACTTATGTGGGATTTGGAGCAGGTGCTTAAAACTGGTGTTATGAGAAAAAAGACAATCACCAGACATTTTGTGAGCTTGTACAAAAGGCTGTAGTGAATTTATTTCACATAGAATTTAGTTACCAGGAGCTGTGGAGCCAGAGTTAAGATTGTGTTCTCCTCTTTGTTGTGCATCTGAATTATTGCAATGACTGCTTCAGAGAGTGTTGAGTAGGGAAGCAAACCTTATATGATTTCACAAGTATTGATCTTCACAATACTATTAATGATCTGGGTAAGTACCTGGAATACAAAACAGCCTCTGCTTGCTCTTGGGGATGCTTCTAAGTTGTAAGAGATGGAAACTGAAAATACATCCCTAGCAGTTGCTAAACTTGGCAATTAAATTAAAGTTTTGAGGTGTTCATTACTTAATTTTTTTAAAATCTAGATATTATCTTTAGTTTAACACCATTTCTTTGAAAATATTGGTATGGTCCTTCTGCTGAAAGTGATAAAAAGTGAATACTCTGTAGGTCCCTACCACAGGATTGAGTACAAAGAGTTTGCATCTTTCTGAAAGGAGAAAGTTCCTTAAACTCTAACAAAAAATTAAAACAACACAGGAAAAAAAAAAGAAAAACGAAACCAAAATGAAAAAACCAAGCCCACACACACACCAAAAAACCCAAACCCCCAAAATTTCTATTTACAGAGAACCCTGTTCACATCTGTGTGTTTTTGACTCTGTACTTGTCTTTACTACCTAGATGGGGAGGTGTTGAATGCTCTGTACAAATCAGTGAAGTTCAACTGCTGCCTAAGATTTTTCCCTGGTCAGGTTGTTGCTGCTATTGTTCAGGAAGGCACACTAAGCTGAAATATTTCCCATGCAGCTCTAGTACCAAGCAGTATCTGTTGTGGCCATACTTACCCATGCCAGGAGCTTTCCAAGTTTCTCTGTTAAAAGCAGAAGGAATTTCACCTCTTTTTTTCACACGAGTGTCACAGACGTATTTTATGAAAAATCCTTTTGACAGGATTTTTTTCTCCTGAGAAGCCTCAGAGGAAAAGAAAAACAATAATTATCTGTTGCTATAGAATGCAACAGGTGCATCTTTAATTGGTCCATGTGAGTTGTTTCTGCTTGATGACCAATCACAGTCCAGCTGTGTCAGGACTCTGTTCAGTCACAGGATTTTATCATTCCATTCCTTTACTTGCTAGCCTTCTGATAAAATCCTTTCTCTCTTTAGTATAGTTTTAATATATCGTTTTCTTTTAATATAATATATATCATAAAATAATAAATCAGCCTTCTGAAACATGGAGTCAAGATTCTCATCTCTTCCCTCATCCTGGGACTGCTGTGAACACCACTGCACATGAGCAATGACAAGTTAGAGCAGAAGCATATTTAAAAAAAAATCAAATTTGACTAAAATAAAGATATTTATTTTAAAAGTTAGAATAATGTTTTAAACTGTACTGCAGGAGGCAGTGTGAAGTATTGGGCCTGAACTGGGGAAAGGGAGGAGCTCTTTTTCTTGTCCTGGCTGGCTGGGACAGGGACCCTTGAGCTTTGGTGTCCATTGGCAGGATGGTCTGGGTACCAGCAGAGCATCACTGGCTGTTTGAGACTCAACATGCTTGGCTTAAACATGAGACACAAATTTCCCCTCTTGAGATGAGGTTTCCCCAGAAGTGTTCCTGTGCAGCAGGGAGCTGTGGCACAGCAGAATGCTGAGCAGGGAAAAGAGGCACAGCAATAATGAAGACTTTAATTTTATATTAGATTCATTTGCTCATCAGCCAAGAAAGAGCGAACACGCACAATCAAAATCCCTCCTATAAACATGTTTGAATTCATTAATAAGCACTCAATTTTTTAGAAGATAAAATTTTAATTAAAAATATTAATTTGCTTGGCAGCATGCTTGGGTGATTTCTTCTCTCCTTGCCTGATAAAATGGTTGTAGGGAGAAGACTGAGCTTAAGGTTTTCGCAATGAAACTGTTGTTAGTTTTAAAAGTCTAAATTCCAATTTTTCCAACAAAATATATCCTTTTTCTAGGCTAGGATGTTTTAGGGTACAATTTGTATGAATAAGTTTTTATAAAAATGAGTAGAAAGAGGAGTGATTTTCAAATAAAATATGCACGTGGGAGATTTAATGAGGAGCCTGTTTTTATTAGGATGTTTGTTTGCCAAGAAGTTCAATATTTAAAGCTAGGCAAAAATTAAAGAAACAAACCCCAGATGTTTGCAAGCCCCTGCTCTCTCTGCTGTATTGTTTATTCTCTGTATTCAGTCCAGATAATTTTCAAATTCCAAATTGTCTCCATAGGGAATAGTCACAACAGAAGTGAGGTAAATTTCTGATAGTTTGGTTTTGCCGGGGATTTGTTGCTGCTATTTTTAGACGTTTCTGGGGTGGATGAAGGCATCAGTCTATACCTGTCTTTGTTGTTTATTTCCATTAAGCAGACCACTTGTTACTAAATGTAGTAATTTGCTTATATAACTCTAATTTTCTTTTTTTTTGTGATGAGTGTTGTAGTTTGACAAGCTCCCAGCTGTAGCCTTTCTCACTTCCATGACACATGGATTGTCCTGGAATGCCTGAATGTTGGTTAGTTTGGGGTGGTGATGTGTGGGTGCTCTGTTTAGATCTGATTTTTTGCTTTAGTGCTCATGGGGATTTTGTTTGCTGTGTTTGGGGTTTTTTTTCCTGGTTGTTGTTGTTGTTTGTGCTTTTTGTTGTCTTTATTTTTGACAGTCTATTAGAGAGTAGAATACAAAAAAAATCCTGGAAAGAACAGCAACTGTCTGCAGCAGGGAGAAAAGCAAATAGGTGCATGACTCTGCTTAGACAAAATAGGAAATTTGGATTTCCTTTTCTCTTCCTCACTCCAGCCTTCATAGTCCCCTTTTAATCGCACGGTTTTTGTTCAACACATTGTGGAGATGCTTAATTGGCAAAACTTGATTCTGCTCTAAGACAAAGCTTTGAGCCACTGCTGAGATACCTATCAGGACCAGAACCCTTAGTGTTTTAGGGTCTCCATACCAAACTATTTCTCAATAATCTGTTTATGTATATATCTGTGTGCCTGCTCAAGCTTATCCCTTCAGTCTGGAGAGAACTGTATCTGAGCATCTACAGGCAGAATGCCTATGTTGATTTATTTCTGTAACTACAGAATATATGAAATTTTAGATGTTCTTTTATTTATAAGCATCCTGGCTTAGAAGTTTGAGTTTCTTTATCACGTCTATTAGCAGCTCAGTGAGAGCAATATATCCTTATTTAATGCCAGCCCTGTTTTCTTCAGGCACCCTGGCACTTGGGTGATGAAGAAACCTGTCATGTAAACTGTTCACCATTGTCTCAGGTTCACTGTGCTATTATTTTGGGTTTATGCAGTCAGGACACACACTGTGTACTTACTTTACACATGCATTTTCCTCTCCTTGAGTAGGAGCCAAATCTGGGCATCTGTGCCTGTGCTGATTCACGCCCTCACAGACAGTTTGAATTCCTTAAACAGCCCATGAGATTCTTTTTTCCCCTGACCTCTGGGTACTCATCTTTTAGTGGATTGTTGCCTCCTGTTAAGTGATTGACTCAGTCTTATGTGGCCATAAATCCAATTGTGACGAATTCCACTGCAAAAAGGTGAATCAATGTTAGGTTGATTTAATGGTTGTTATTCCCAAAGTTGCTTTGCAATCTCTTCCCTTTGGCTGGCTGGATGTGAGTTCTTCATTAGAAGTTAGGCTGTTCCATGTAGTTTTCTGCCACTTTTTAATGAGAGAAGATATGCATGTCTTCAGAGGGTAATGAGAAAGCTGGAGTGGATAGAACAAGGAGCACAGAGAGAGTGCCCTTTAATGAATTCATGGTGTCTCACTGCATCTCTACCTTGAGGGAAGATGCTCTTGTCTTTATATATAAAGTAATTTTAAAAGTTCTAAGTTGCTAGTTTCATCAAAGTATATTTCATAGTTTAGGAAAGAAAAGCTGAGCTGCAAATCCTGCTTGATCAACAAGTTATTTTTAGTCAGTGCCTCTCTGGAAACTGTGTCCTAAAGAGTAAAACTTTGTGTTCTGGCATTATTTTTCATTATTTTCCATTGATGGTGAGAGATCAGAGACCATACTTAGTTACAGTACTGTGTGACACTAAAAGAAAAAAATAATCCCTAAAACATCTTTTATTAATTGCATATTCATGTTTCAAAGTTTCACTTTTGCTCCATTTAAAAAATAGACTTTCTTCCTAGCAAAGCTTAACACTGTAAGAGGAAATTTTAACCTTATTTGCTGATGTATCATCCCCAATAGTGAAGGTGTAACAGGCCAAAAAATACCAACAGCTTCACTCTTATTTTTTTTTAGCCCTCAGGTGGAGGCTGTCCATGAATGTCCTTCCCCTCTCTGACAATTCAGTTTTCTGTTGTTTTGTGTATGCCTATTACAAGCCTTTTGATAACATTATTTTATAGCTATGTTCAAGATGTATTTTTAAAAAGAGATCTAAGAAAATTTTACAGAATAGAATTTGGGCTGAGGTTCTACTGTGCCACTGTGGTACTAGAAATCCATCAGTATTCCTGCTGTTCACCTCATTTTCCAATAGTGACCCATTACTGCTTTAACAAATTCAACCTCTGGATGTGGATGTTTCATCAGCATGCCTGGTGCCTGGTTTTGAAAACCCATTTTTGCTGGAAGCATGTACACCCTTTCTGTAAGAACCTGCCAGTGAAATTCTCTGCAAATGTGTGAACCTGGGGTTTGAAATGTGCAATAATCTTGGCATCAAGGACCCACGGGTTCCATGAAGTCACGGATACACACGGAAGCAGAATGTGCTACTGCCCTGAGCAGAAGCTTCTCTATCCTCTTGGTGGCCACCAAGTAACTGTAAGGAAATCCCCAGGGACAAACCTGAGGAAGCAAATGGCTTCAGTAGCTTTGCAATTGGGTTTTTCAAAGCTCCTTTTTTCAGGAAACCATGAGCTCAGAAATGGCACTTTTCTAGACAGCACAGCTTTAAACAAAGTAAGGTGCATATCATTTCACTGCCATTTCAGCCTTGCTCCATAAGTGAAAATGTTAACTACCTTTTTGTGTGCACCATTTCCAAACTGCAATGTGTCCCTCTGCAGCTAAACTCTTTTTCAAAAGGCTTTGTTTCTCTTGCTGTCCGTGTGTCGAAGTTCTTGTGCTCCAAACAACTGATATTTTATTTCTCTGTTGGCTGGATTAATTACTTTCAGAATGGACTATGCTCCTCTGATTGCCACAACATCAGTGAGTTCTTGCCAAATTAATTTTCTGTTTGTAGATGGTCCATTAACTACAATAGAAAGCCTCAGTCCCCCAGGCAGAAATGCAAGCAGCACATCAACTCCTGTTTTGCTGTGTTGGAACAAGCAAATAGAGAATAAATACATCTGCTATCAGGTTGAATCCAGGCAGTTTTCCAGTTTGTCTCAAAATGATCAATGGGCTGAAAACACTTCTCTTGCTTCTGTTGGCCTTTTGAATTCACCTATTTAAAACAGAGAATGGAAAATGCATTTTACATAGCATCAAATAAAACAACATTACTGCTACCCTTGCCCCAAATAAAAATATCTTTATTCCTAAGAATAAAAGAAGGCCAGGTGAAGGGATATAATTACTTACTAAAGCACCTTCTGTGAAAAAACTGTCACTCCTTGGAGCTGAGCTCTCATTATCATCCAGCAGAGACAGTGGTGTTGAAATCATCATGTAAAATGTTTTTAAGGCATAAATAATTTTCACTTTCAGTGGCAGGTAATTTACATGACTTCCTCATCTTCTGCCTGCTTACGGGCCAACACAATAGCTGGTGGTCTATGCTAATCTATTCAAATACTGGAATAAATTCATGAGCAGAAAAAGTAATGTAACCTCTTCATGTTGCTAAACCTGTTTTACCATCTACTTTACTTTCTTTTACAGTCTTTAATCTCTGCCAAGGTTAGACATGGCAGCAGCTAATGCTGGAGCAGCTCAGCAGCTGCTGTATGTTTTCAGCCTTGAGGTATCTTTATTAGAGAGGCTACTGCTGCTGCTTTTTTACATATTAGTGCAATTTATTTGATTTGTTCATGTGAAGAAAGGTAGTCACAAACAGCATGGAACAGCATTTTCTTAGAGCCTGGGAAGTGCTGACAGGTTCCTAGAAAAGTTTTTGTGCTGTGACATAGCTCTAGCTGTAGAGGTTAAAACAGGGGGACCCTGTGGCAATTTGGAATATAGCTTTTTTTGCCCCCCCCAAGACTAAAAACCTGTTCACCTCTTAAACAAAAATACCTCTAATAGTGGGACAAGCAAGAGAAGAGAGGACAGATTTTTCAGGAAGTTGCCCCACTGCTGAGAAGCAGAGATTTGCTGGCCTTTATTTTCCTCACCAAGCATGCACAAAATCCTGGGGAAAGGGACTATGAAATTGGAAAGGAAATTTTCCAGGTTCCACACCTGCAGGATGTAAAAGAAATAGAAGAGGAATGAAACCCCCCTGGCATTTCCTCAGCTGTGTGGTTTCCTCCAGGCACATGGAGTGGTGAGGTCAGTGAGAGGAACAGAGAGCCCAGCTGGTGTCACAGGCGTGGGCAGCAGCCAAATGGGACATCCACTCCCCTTGGAGGACGTGCCAGACCTCTCCATGTCCATGCTGGCTTCTAGCATGCCCATTCCTGCCTGACTGCAGCCATTTCCTTGGTCATCCATATGGGCTGTTTCTCCTATTAGAGCCTAGCTGAAAAGATCACTTGGGAGCTAAGTCGCTAAGTCGTGGTATTATCAATTGCTGTTCTTGTATTTAAATTATTTTGACTGTGGAGAGGAGAAACAGCAAAGAATTGAGGTCTCAATTAGGTAGGGAGGCAAAGTTTTTCCAATACTATGGGCAGTTTTTGATGCTGGCTCCAAGCATGCTCATAAAGAGGGATAAATGGAATGGATGGTGAGGGTGGATTATCCAACTGTAACTTGCTGTTTACTTGGTCTGAAGTGCCTGAGCTGGGCAGGACTGGGCTTGTGTGCTGGTACAAGGTTCCCTAGTGCTTCAGACAGAGTAAAGTTGTAACTTTACTGGCAGAGCCAGTGTGTGTGTGTAGCACAACTGGCCAGCTGTTCCAGGTGTGCAAATTGCACCTCTTATTGCAGCTGGGAAACTTTCCAAGTTTCTAGAGCACTCATTTAATGAGGACAAAATTGGCAAGTGGAAAAAGGGCAGTATAAAGGTAATTTTTGGTGTAATTCTTCTGTACCTGCTGTTTATAGTATGGATTTTGGCTGGTTTTGGAATTAGGGGAAAGAAAATACTTCCACTGTCCTGGCCTTGTATATGGTTGAGACTGTGATGCCATGACTTTTTTAATGCTTACTGGGATTGGAGCACCTTCTGCTAAGACTTCAAATCTGTGAGTGTGTACCTGGCAAGTCCACTAGGAAAAATGTTCTCTTAGCAGGATGAATATTAATGCAAAAATTTGCAAGCAGGACAAGATGATAATTTGTTTTTTTGCCTCTCTAAACAGCTACGGTTGCAGGAAAATATTGCTGCAAAAAAAAAAAAAAAAAAAGACAGTGATATAATTGATATAATTTGGTATAAGATTTTAATTCATTATTTAATGTTAATGAAAGTCTAATTGAACTTCTGTTGAATTGTCCCATGAGGACATTGTGGTCATTATTATTTTTGTGTATGGTAGAGGATCAAGACAGTGAAACCTCTGATTTTACAGAGTCATTGACAAACTACAATTTGAACAGAAATTCAATCTTTTAGTTGGCTGCCCCTGGCCTTGAGGAGAACACTGAGGCATTGTTCTGGAGGAAGGTTCAGAAGGGTTGGTGTAGCACAGAAGACTTGTTTAATACCAAATAAGGAAGTGGATGAAGAGCATGGTAGAATTCTAAAACAGTGCCAGAAAGGAATGTAAGAGATAGTGAGGATGTTACTGCTGGGTTATCTCAGGGAGCTCTCTTACAGGCAGTTTTTGCTGATATTCATTACTGACCTTAAACCATAAAACTAGTTTATGCTAATCAAAATGCCCATTTAAAGCCCAGAGGCAATAATCACTATAGAACAGGATTTGAATATTGTGTAGGAAAAATGGAATGATCTGGATGGGAGGAGTGTGAAGAAGAGAAATTCAGAAGTAAGGAGTGAGACATCATAAACCCAGTTAGGAGTTACATGGGGCATCTCTGAGTTTCTGATCAGCTGGAGATGGCTGAGAAAGGGAGAGTGAAGATAATTTGTGCAGGAGCTGAGGCAAGTCATGGCTGGAATGGGATGGAAAAGTCCCTGTGTTCTCCACGGAGGGGATCAGACTGGAGTGAGCACAGACAAAACCAAATCTCTGCCCTGTGACTACAGTGGTCATTAAGAATTCATTTTTAAAACACAAGAATATTCTGTTTAACTCTGTTTATCAGTAAGTAACAAAGTTAATGCATCCAGTACATTTATATAGTGCTTAAGTTGTTTGTCTTCATTATTCATTAAAAGATTTTAGGTTTTCTGAATATGTTTTTTCCTGCAGGTGCAATGTTACTATAATAAATTACCATTTGAATGAATATTTATAATACAACTGTGCCCTCAGTGCTGCAACATATTATATTAGTCATGCTGATTCTCAGGGCTTCTATGTGTATTTTTACTAGTATACAATGGTGTTATACTTTGTCTTACATTAACAGTTCAAGATAAATGAAGCTGTTTATTCTTTGATGGGAAAACAGTCCTCCTCTCTTGTGATTCAGAGGTATTAAGAGTGCAGTCTTCTAGACTAATAAATGGAAATAACCCTTTTTTTCTGCTGTTCTGAATTGATAGTCAGTATTTCACTTTATTTTGCATGTGCTGCCTGCACCAGGCATCCATTGCACAGTAGATGAAGTGGTGCCTCCTGGATTGCCCTCAGCTGCCTGCTGCACATGCTGGAAATCTTCAGGTAGATTTCTGCCCCATTTTTTGTAAGGCTCAAGGACTTAATTATCTGAAGAACTGCAGAGGCACAGCTGTTCTCTGTGTGGCACAACTAATGCCCATGTTTGTAAATGCATGCGCAAAAATTAAGACTTGATGGAGTGCCCTAAAAAACCTGAGAGGATGAGAGCACTTGGATGAGGGGAGTTGCTTTTATTTCATCTTAAAGGGCTCTTTTCAGCTGACAGAGGTGGCCTGTGGCACCAGGGCAGTTGGAACCAGCCTGTGGCCGAGCTTTCTAACCAAATCCTTGACTAACTCCCTGTGAGAGCCCAATATATGTCTGAAGAGTCAGGCAGAAAGGTTTCTCTTTAAAATCTGTTTGTTGTGTTATATCTCTACTTGCTTTTTTTTTTCTGGTGCTTTTTTAGTCCCGTTTTCAAGACTGAGCTTTGTAATTCCTAAATTCTGCATTCTCTTCTGTGGAGGGCCTGGGAAATGCTGGTGCCCAGTGTCATTTAGAAATTTTTTTCCCTTAATTCTTCAATCAATCTAAAAAAAAGTATATAAATAATTTAAAATAATAATAATAAGTAAAATAATAAAAATAATAATATTACCAAGGAAAGAATTAAAAGCCTAATCAGTGTTCTGTTTACCTGTGTCATCTATAAGATTCGGTGTATTTGAAACACTTCATAGGTAGTTTGAACACTGTCATAGGTAGAATCACAGATAAACCATTTCAGCAGCTGGAAGGATAATTTCCCAGCTGCCTTTTGTACTCCTTTAAAAAAACAAAGAGTATCACAATCAGTATCACAATCACATTACCTAGACCACAATCATGTGGTCTAGGTAATGTGATACCTCTAAAAATAAAAGGTCACAGTCAAGACTTTATTGTGAAATTTGAAACTGAAGACGAAAACAGAATAAATATAAAGCATGTATCTACCTGCCTGTGTCCAAAGGTAAATTAGTAGAAAAGATAAAATAAAGCAGTTAAACATTATAAATGCAGATGACATGAGATTAGGGCACAAATGATAATCATGAGTCAAGGAAGATGGGATATTTAGCAATACTTAGAAAGATGATCTTTATATTTGGATTCCCAGCATAAAGGTTTCAGGTACTTTTGGATCAAAACCACATTGACATCGGTAGGCTGATTCTGAAATGTTTATTTTTCTGTTCTGTCCTTGTAAACAAAGAGTATGTGGATGAGAAACACAAAGGTATCAGTGTGGGTGCCCAAGTGTCTGTCTGCATTTCACCTCATTACCTGGTGACCCCGTGTAGCTGCACTGAATGATGGCTCTAAATGTTCACAATTAGCATCACAGGTGGAAAGAAATCTGCCATAAATAATCTCCTAACAATATCAGAGCCTGTCATTTTCCAGCTATAACCAGAATTGCTCCCATTTGGTGTGTGCTGTGATGAAGAGGAGCAGGAGACAAGCATTTAGTGGTTCAGATGTTCCCTCCCACTCGGAGAGCACAGTGGGAATGATGGATCACCTCCGATGCCATTAGCTCTGCCTGAAGTAGCAAGCTAATGCAAGGTAAATTAGAGGGCCTGGGTTTGAGCCAGAAATGCACCAAAAGGCATAAGGTAGCACTTAGGAATCTCTGCTGAAGGCTGCACTCCACAGGAGGTGGGGATGGAGCACTACATCCCCCAGCATGCCCATCAGATGTTGAGGTCTCTTTTCTTAATAACCCAGAAACATCCTTATGTAATTAACAAAGCACTCGGATGGAGGTGTGGTTCCCCAGAGAAGTGAAATCTTTATTTCTCCTTTGCTTCCTTGTTGTTTCCCAGTGCTCCTGGCATTTCAGAAGCCATGTGGTCAGCAATCAGCCTGTATTATATCTAAATGGGATCTTTAGGCCATCAGCTATTAAGTCTGTAATGCTTTCTTATTTTCTCAGCCCTTTGTATGAACTTGGCACTACAAACCCCAGATTTTTTCAAAGGCATCCTGTAAAATGCCTGTCTGCAATTGCTCCACTGAAGCTGGGGGCACTGATTATTGAGTCAGGGTGAATTCTTTTCCAGTGCTCAGAAGCCTGTAAGATTAAATGTGTGACATGTAATAAAAGTGTGGACTTGGGCCTATCTTCAGATAAATTTCTGGTGGAAGTTCAAGTATCCAGTTCAGAAGCCTACCCTGGTCTAGATGCTTTTAAAACACAAAAGCAACTTGATTCCTCATGAGATATGTTTTTACATTATGTTAATTTTAACACATTTGTGTCAAAACCAAACCTTTTGAAATGTCTGTTTTATTTTGGACTGTTTTCATGTTGTTCTTTGTTTTGTGTTTTAACTGCTTTGGTTTGTGTTTTGCTTCCATTACATTTAAGCTGGAATATTTATACTGTACAACTTTCCTATGTCATTTTTTACTGAATTATTGTTACATTTATTCTTTCCTTCTTTTTTCTTGACTGGTATTTTTTCCTCTGATTTTTTTTCTTGTTCTTTGACACTGATCTTTTTATCCTGCCCTCTTCTCCTCCTTTCCCCTACATTGATTTCTGTGTTCCTTCTTCTATTGCCCTTTGTGCAATATATCAGATAGACACACATGCATGTGCTCCTGTTGTTTATTCCATTTTATCTGCTAGATCATCAGACAGTAATTAACAAGAAGCCGAAGAGCCTGGCAATACAAAGAGCAAAAGCACGAGCAGACTATTAAGCAAAACCTCTTGCAATAATTTGCAAGATAAATAAGATATCTTAGTTTGAGTCTAAAGTTTCAAAAAATATTTTTCAAAGAGTATTTGTGGTGGTAAAATGTTTCTTAAATGGAACTTAATTCTCTCTCATAAGTTCTGCTATAGATATCTCCCAAGGAAAACCAGCAATTCCTTTGATTAAGCACTGCCATCTAATTAATTTTGCTATTTTCCTGTGCTCAGTTTTGTCTTCTTCAGAGTGGCACTTCATCCTTCATAATGCTGCTCTAAGCATTTCTGAGAGATGGAGAAGAGTTATAAATAACAATCCATAAACCTTTCACCAGGGAGCCTAAGCATACATCATAAACAGCGTGGTAATTCTGCTTTCAGGAAAGATACTAAATTGTGTAATCACTATTAAAGACTGTGCACTCAATAAGTAAATGGCTCCAAGTTTATGGGAGGAAATATCTCATGAAGATGTGGATAGAGCTCTCCTCTCAGTAGGGAACTCAAGCATATGCACAAAGCACATGCTTTTATTTTTTATCTCTATATCTTTCATAACTAAGTGTCAAATCACAGAGGCACTGCTTACTTTTAAGATTAAGACTAAAATAAGCTACAGTGTGTACTTTTATGCCATTATAACAAGCAGATTCACAATCAGTTGTAAAGTTAATTTTAATGCTGTAGTAGTCAAACACAGCTGGTGTTCCTGTACTCAGCCATTTCCATGAATGGATTTTACTCTTCTTCAGTAATAAGCCTTTTGATGTGCTGGGATTTTAGACTTGGGAAGCATATAGGAAGAAAATCAATTGATATTAGCATTCCAGGCTTTTCTGAGGTCTCTTTTGGCACACCAAGCTTCTGCTGATCCTGTAGGAGCAGCCAACCTGTGGAATGGGATTTCCTGAGTCTCCCTTGAGGTCTATGAGTGCCCAGGGTGGGAGGTGGCTATGGATTTACACACAGTGAGGGGCTGCTGCTCTGCACTGCTCCTACCATTTGTGTACCTGCAGTTGCCTCCTTTCTCTCCCTTTGTTTTCCAGCTCTTGGGCATGCTTTTTCTGGTTTTCATGCTGCCTTCTATTCTTTGTGTTGGTCCACATGGTGGCTGTGGGCAACCTTGTGAAGTCCATCTGAGCTGGTGTCAAGCTCACTGAGATCCCACTGGAGTTGACACCACCACATACAGCACTTTCTTTGCATCCTGCTTCATTCAGATTAGCAAACTGCCTTTGTGGAGTGAGAGGAAGGAAAAAGTGAAGTCCTGAGGACAAGCAAAACAGAATTAATGAGCAAAGTAATAAGAAAAATTCACTAATGAATGGGAATTAGTGATCAAACATGACTATGATATTTCTCAGGTAGTAAGAGGAAGGTGACAGAGATTAAATGTATGATCCAGAATTTTGCATCAGTATATTTAGATTGTGCCTTTTGCCATGGTGCTTTTTTGTTCATCAGTCATTTTAGGTGTTTTATCAGGGTTTTCTTTTTGTGAGTTTGTTGTTTTGTTTTTGTTGGTTATTAGAATAATGCATGTGGAAATATGACTTCCTGCTAAGTCTCTGCAAAAGGGAGCACACAGCAAAGTTAAAAACTGTGACTCTTATTAGCTGGATATGAGAGAATAGATATCAGAGACCAGGATGCTTTGGGCCTTTTTCACAACTTTCCTGCTTGTAGGAAGGTAGGAGCAGTGGTTTTCATGATACAGCTTTTTTCTCCTTGCCCTCCACTTCAGTGATGCTCTCTTATCAGTGAAATCAGCCTTCCCCTTCCAGCCCTGTGCTCTCCCTTGCTGACACAGCCAGCTGTCTCTAATTCCCATGCCAATAACAAATAATGGAGGGGTTTTTGTGGTTAAATGTGCTCTAGAGTTAAGGTGATAAAGTCCAACTCCCTTTCTTGGTTGTGATGGGCAGATGCATTCTTGAACATGCTTGACCACCTCAGTGAACAGCACCACAGCACATTGCTGGCCACTGTTAAATTTTAGTGCTGCCAGACTGAAACTACTGCCAGAGATAAATGAAATGAGCAGGAGTTTGGGTGGATTAAGACTGAGATACCTTGAAAAAGTTGGGATGAAGTCAAAAATACTAACTGCAGAAGGCACAACTAAATGACAGAATAGCATGGAATAGAACAAAATGAAAATGAGCATCAAAACCAGCACTGGAAATGTGGCTGTAGTCAAGCATAAAGCAATCTTCTCTTGAAGACTGTGGTTGTGTTTATAACAAAATATAGATAAAGACTTGATTTCTTTTCTAATAAGATAACATAAAATGACTTCAGTGTATCCAATATACTTAAAATGTCTCAGAAAATTCACTGTCCTTTTTAAGAGTATGAGGGAATAATTTGCTGGAAACAGTATTAACTTTTGTTCATTCAGGTTGGTTTATATAATCAATCTGCCACCTTGTTCAGTGTTTCAGCAGACAGGTGTTTGTGTTTGTCAGGTGTTACTGCCAAAGGATATCTGTGCTTTAGCTCATAAACCATTCTCAGGCTTGCTGTGGGTACCTTTGTGTGAAATGGTGCACATGTAGTGCCAGCTGATTTCCACGTGCTGTCATTTCACAGTTCTGCTATGTTGTCTGTGTCTGTAGCCCTCAGAGTGACAGAACAGGTCCAGGGCTGTCTGTCCTGCTGATTCAACAGCTCCCCCATGCTTGGTGCAGCACTTCTGGCCTGTTGATCTGCTGTGTGTATCTCCCTTTCTGTGATAACATTGGCCTTACTTGACAGAAAGTGTCGGGTCCGGCTGTCTGTCTCTGCCCCGACACGGGTAGAGTGGTTCTTGGGTGGCACGCGATGCAAAGGACGAGTCTGGACTCTTCAGCTTTTGGTCTTCAGGTTGTTTATTATTTCTTATCTACAAAATTTTTCTGTCTGCCCAACAGAGGTCTGATCTGCAGGCAGTCACAGGCACTCTCTGACCACCCACGGGGCGGTCATGTCTTTTTATACTAAAACCTACGTATACAATATTTACCTTTATTTCCCAATGCTTTTCGCCCATGTTAGCAAGTGCACCTTCACCATAAACCAATCTCTAAGTGCCAACATCATCACAGGAGATGGAGGACAAGAAGAAGAAAGAAGAAGGACAAGACACGCCCTGATCCCTCCATCTTGTCTCCATAACCCCCCTGTACCAAAAACCTTAAAGTTTATATTTCACCCTCTAAATGTGTCTCTTTTACACCTTGTACTCTAAAGTGATTCTCTTGTCCTCAGACTCTTGTTACTTCGGTGGATGGATCAAAATCAAGCCACCAAACACTCTTGGCAACATTCCAGGATTTTCGAGACCCCCAAGGGTTCTCCTGGCATCTCTGGACATCGGGAACGATGTGCTGAGATCCCACAGAAAGGAGAGGGGATGCTGACTCCTGCTGTCTCTCCAGTTTGTCTTTTCACACTGCAGTGCAGTATTTTAAGTGATTGATCCATGCAGAACACTGCTGATATGCTCCAGCCAGATCACTTGATGTCTCCTCATGGGTTTGATTGGCAAGGCAGGGAAGCCCTGGCTGCCCAGGGGCTCACAGAAAGAGGAAGCAGTTCTATATGCAGATGAATAAATTCAAATGTCCCTTTCCTTATGCTCTGTTCCATTTTTCTCTTGCCTTCCGACCTTCAGAATTTGTCTCTGCACATAAAAAAAAAGCAAACAAAATAAAACTGAGTCCCTGAAAGGCATTAGGTGTCTGTGTGTGTCAGTGATAGAGCATATGCAGGGATGTTTTCTCTAATAATGACTTTAGCAAGTTGCATGTGCCTTGGGCTGTGTTTATCTTTCCCAGCACCTGTTTACTGGCAGAGCTGGGTGAGCGTGGGTGCCCCCAGCTCTCTGTGGGTTTGGGGCACACGAGCTGTGCACAGGCACTGCTTCCACTGGGGCCATGGAAACATATTCAAGGGAATATGACCCTTGCCATGAGCAACCCAAAATTTAGTAAACTAAGTCTGTATCCCCTGCTGGCATTCAGGAGACAAGTAACCAGTAGGACTCAAGGTGGGCCCCTGTAGGAATAAGGAACTCTATTCCTTGAGGGCAGAAATGTGATCCCATATATTTTGGGAAATGCAATCTTTAAGCCTAATTTTGCAGTATTTTATCATAAACCGTCTTGGGTCAGCTAATTAATCTCTGCAAGGATGATTGGGGGGCTCCTGAGATGTATATATATTCTTTCCATATGCTGTTGCCAGGAGATAATGTTCAGGGTCTGTCTTGCTGAAGAGATATGGATGGGTATTTTGGGGCATCAGCTTATGTCTGGCTTTGATTTTTTTGGAAATTATAAATAATTGTAAATAGAATACTGGTGCAAGAGATATAGGTCTGACTTTTCTGGCTCTACTTTGTTTTTAAAACAATGAAACAAATAACTTGAGAGAAATATAGTAAATATGTCATTTTTCAAAATTATACATTGAAAGATATTTTTATGTTTTCCGAAGCTGCATTCAGTATGTTGTTGTAGATCTTTATTATGATGCAATTAAATTAACACTTAGCCATCCATGGATTAATGAACTATATGAGTAGAACTATATGGACTGTATTGATTATTTACCTTTTCTATATATTTCTATGGTATTTATTAAAATCTACAACATAATGCCCTGTGATGAAATGAGCAATATTGCTGTAAAGCTTCTCATGTCTCTTCTGACCATTGAGAGTCTGAACTTTTTCATTACTGTGTGATGGGATGTGTGTTCACATCAAAGATTGCAAATAATCTTGATAGCTCTAGTTATCTTTTTTGGGTTTTTCTGGATTTTTGTGGTTTGGGGGGTTTTGCATCAGTTTAAGGGGGAATTATTTCCACCACTGTGTAGGATAGATAGATCTGCAGCTGAGTGTTGGTGAGAAAAATGAAAAAAATAATCAAGAAGAACTTATTGCTCTTTTCCATATTTTTTATGTTTTGGTGATAGTAAATCTCAGGTTCAAAACTTCACCCAGGGCATAGAGAAGGAAAAGGCAGTGAGGGTGCTTGATCCAAAAGCTGTAGAAACAACAAACATTGACTCAAACACAGAATGACAATCTTAGCATGTTTCTCTCATCTAAGGTGCTAATCCTTGCTTGTCCGGATCACGTTTAACAAGTGTTTGTCTGGGAAGGATAAAACCTGGAGTAGTCCTGGGTGGATGGGAGGGAAGCTCCCAGGGACTGAACATCAGGATATTCATGCTGGAGACAGAGGGGAAAGTTTACAGCTGGGAAAAAAAAAAAAAAAAGGGAATTAATTGCATTAATTGTAGTCAGTATGAGAATGGCTGCTTGGATTTTGGACTTGAAAGAATGGTTCTCTACCCAACAATCTGTTGTTTTAAACTACTCTGTTGAGCCTCATAGATTTCAATGCTCCTTTTAAACCCTGCATCCTTAAACCTCCCAAGGTGAGCAATGGTAATGCTTTTCTATTAAAGGCAGTTTTATATAAAATATTTTTATACTTCTTTTAACACAGAATTAGGGAATGCCTTGCAACCAAAAGGATTTGAAGAGATGTGGGAAAGTATTTTGAAATGTAATAAATGTGTGTAATGTTGTGCACTTATAGTTTTTTACACAGCTTTGAGACGGGGAAAAGTAGAAGCAAGAGGTCATGAGTTTTCCAGCACATAAAGCTGGTGACCATGACTTGGGGAAAAAAAAAAGCATAATAATAATAATAATTAGCTTGTCACCTAATATGCTGTCTTTGAATTGTTCAAGATGATGAGATGATTCATATACTCATTAAAAGACATTCTAAAAATAGGTGAAAGGGCAAATGATTTCTGTAACTGGGAATTAATACACAGAAAAAAAAACTGATGTAGAGGAGAATTTAACTGTCTCTTATTCCTTGGAAATTTATTCTGTAACTTGTGATAGTTCTTTTAAATCGCTAAACTTTTAAAATAGTAGTAAAATATGGTATTTCAATCTCTTTTTTGCTTATTTTATTATGCATTGATATATCACTGTTTGGGTATTAAAACCTTGAGTAACTTTCAGATAGCATCAGGTGGGGGCTGCTAAGGAGCCATAAATAGCTTTATATGCCTTTTCTCTGAAGGTTGACATTTTTATTAGTGAGAACATAACCTGCAATTCCATAGGCATGAATAGCTGTGGCACTGGAAGACACGTGCCAGTCTAGTACTGTCCTGCCTAGCAGGATTTCCTCTGCTGTGAATCTGCAGCATTACATACATGAGATCTACTCAGCAAGGTTAAGTGTAATGAGTTATCAGTCTTGTAAGCACCTCTCACTGTTATTGTTAAAGGGTACCTTTAGTGGTTGGTGGAATGAATAGATGTGGTCTTAGTTCCTGGAAAAGTTATTAAGACTTAAAAATAAAATCGTCCAAGATCAGTGACTGCACTATTATTCTTTCTCCAGGTACTCCACTTAATTAACTTTAACCAGAGTTTCCAACAAATGTAATTTGGCTCTGAGTCTGAAATTAGGTCTTTGCATTTTATTTTTTTTTTTGTGTATTGCAAATCTGGCATGATCCACACACCCTTCTTTACAGATCTCTGCAGATGTTGCTTTTCAGTGCTTTGGAGAAACCACTGAAAAGCTCTGTGCTCTCTTTTTGTTCAAATTGTCCTGTCCTACTTCGTGGGAGTGCTCTAGAAGCTTATTTGTGTGTCCTGGAGCAGGCAGAACCACAAGCCCTGTGGTAAATGAATGCAGTGAGCAGGTGGGAAAGCATTTGCTGCAGGTCAGCTGTCTCTGTGTAACCAGGTAATGTGGAAGCTGACAGTCCACTACTGTGAAATCTGTTGGGAAACATAAGAATAGGCCAAGAGGAACAGAGCCTGAAGAGGGAAAAAAAAAAGAAAAGGTCTTTTAATGGGAAGGTTTGAAACCTAAAGCTGCTCAAACCGAGTCACCCACTTTATACTTAGAATGGAATTTTGGGAGTTAGCAGAGGAGTGTTTCTTCTGCACTAAGAAAAAGCACGTGGCAAAATGTAGTCTCAAGACAGGAGGAATGCAAGGAAAGCACTAGTGTACCACTTGATTATAGAAAGCAAGGCTTATGGGAAGCGTTCAAAGAAGGGAACTGAAAGAGAAATAGTATACGTGCTCTCAAAAAATATAAATACCCATAGAGAGTAGAAATAGCAGCCAGTTTAGCTTCCTGTGAGAGAATGGCTTTATTGGAGAATATCAGTATTATTAGAGGAGATTATGTGGAGAATATTGATTAGATGATTTGGAAGTGAGTAGCCAAATGAGCTATTGTCCCAGAGCTTGAGGACAGAAACCAGGTTTCTCTGCAGAATATAGCACAGTATGACTTTAAAAAGGTAATGGACAGATTTTAGTTTCTGTGTTGCTGGAAAATAATAGAAAAAGGTACAGTTATTTATAGTGATGGAGCTTCCAAGATGCAAACAAAACTAACACCATAAATAAGATCTGTTAAATGCTAAAACTGTAGCTATTTCTAGAATTGCAGTATGGAAAATCCACATCAGGTCAGGTGAAATGGACATGTGACTTTACACCCAAAACCAAACCAACCCAAAAAGTTTTCTGCTGTACCCACAGATGCATCACAATCTGCTGTGGTGCACTGAGAGAAATAGAAAGATATATTACATCCTGTAGCACTCCTTTCAGAAAAAGCATCCCTTTCTGTATCCAGTAAAGAAGAAACATGGCAATTGTGCAATCTCTTGAGAAACTGCTGTCTTGCTTGTAAGGGAAGCCTTCTATTATAGATGTACTTCTAAAATAAGAAGGCACTGTGAAGAAAAAAGAATTCAAAATGTATGAGGTTAAATTTGTTCTTGTCAAACATATGGCATGTAAGTAGAAACACGACAAGCACAAGTCCTGATGCTTCTGACTGTCCAGGAACATCCCCTCAGGGCACAGCCACAGCACTGTGTCATGTCTGGGGGGAATCCCTCTAGGATTCCTGTGGGGAGGAGGGATGGATGCCAGATGGTAGGACCTGACAATTGGTCTGCTTTCAGCCCTGTGTGTGCTGTGTTAAAGCCATGTCCCAGGAGGAGGATGAAGGGGACATTGCCCGCGTGCCATGGTGTGGCTGGGCCATGTCTGGGCTTCACTGAGCCTTGGGCTGCCAGGGGGGCAGGATGCTGACCTGGAGAGAGTGGGAAGAAGGTCAAGGTAGGAAAGCAGGAGACTTCAGTGAGGGTCAGGGGATCATGTTATGCTAGCCAGCCTCAGAAGTGAAGACATTATGTCTTTTACATCCACAGAAATCATTTCTTGGTCTGCTAAGCTCAGGCAGCCTGAAAGTTACTGAGGTACAAAGAAAAATCTGAGGGAAAACTCCTACACTTTATAGGCACAGTGGCTGTAAGATCTTTGTTTTTGAGCCATATTCTGTTTTCCCCTGAGAGAAATAAGCTTTCTCTACACGCAGTTACACGCTGTAGTTGGCTATTTTTGTGTTCAATAAAAACCTTGCTGTAGCAACTGCAAGCAGGGGTTGCCTCAAAGAAACAGCAGGCAGGGAGTCACTCCTTCCACAGCAAATGCATGGCTGAGGGTCAGCTACAGCCCTTCCTCTGCTGCTGGATTTGGAGTTTGCAAATACTAGCTTGGAAACCAACAGGGTTTATTACTTTGGGTATTGTTGCAGAGTTCAAGTGTCACCTTATGTCTTTGTTTTGGGAAGCCAAAACTTTACAAAATGGTGGCACGAGGGTTACGTGCATGTGGTTTCAGAAAATAGAATAGTTTAATGTACATACAATTTCCAGCTAGGATCTCAGCAAAAATGTCAAAACCTGACCAGAGAAATGAAGATCTTGGATTCACTGATAACCTTTCTAATATTTGATGTCTAATTTACTTTATGAACTGAGATCATCAGACCCCTCAAAGTTGTCCAAGATTTGCTTCTCCTCAGACAAATGATCCTGTTGCTCCTAATCATTAGCAGGCAGATGGCAGCTGATCAAGATTTCATTATCAAAACACCAATTTTCTTTTGAGGTGAATAGATGACCATCTGTTCCTAACATTGTACCTAAGGGAGCCTACAACTCTGGCTTGGATGATTCCAAAATAGAATAAGAACCTTCTCTTAATTAATATGCATATTACTGTCAATATATGTTAATAAAATTTTGCTAGCATTTTCAAAGAGTTCAGGAAAAACTAAATATCAAGTGGATCTTATCTTCAAGATGATAACTTTGGGATGTGATCTGTTGTTTCTGAGTTTTTCCTGTTAAGCTTAGAGGATTCCTCTTTTCTACAACAGGGATAGGATACAAAACATGAAAAGGCTGGTGAATTTTTAATTTATAAGAGTATTGTATATTTTAGTTGTGAATTTTGAAACCTTTCCTTACTTTGGAAGAAACTTCAATTTCCTTGTCACAAAGTTCTGTCTGATAGTGAAATGAGGGCATCTAATTTAAATACTTGAAGTACAAATTTCTGCAGCTTACAGGTGTGTGGTTGAGTTTGGTGTTTGCAATTTTGGGAAAAGGAAATGCATTTCTTATTTTATTTCTTTTTTAAATAAATGGAGAATATGCAATTAAATCCACCTGTGATAATTATGCCTTTTAAACAAGCTCTCAATAAGTCTAACTAGAGAGGGAAAAAAATCGGTGGTGTTGCTTCCCATGAGTTTCGTGACCTTCAGCAGCTGTGCAGAGGAAATGAGCATTCCCACTGCTGACCAGACAAGCAACTCTAAGCCATTATAAATTCTGTTAAGCAGCAGCTACTTAGATAATCAATATGCATATGCAGATGGATCATAATTTTGGCATCTCTCGATGGTAGGACTGACACTGGGAGCATGGCAGGGAGTTGGAGTTAAGGAATTAAGACAGAAAACCTCTGTAGCAACTCCACTAACTTCTGTTCTCTCATACTAATGAAGTGAAGCTACAAGAAAATAATGCTGAACAGAAGAAAATGGAAGGAAATTTCAACAGCATTTGTATTTTAAGATTGAAAATATTATTGGGTTGATTAAAAGTTGTGTTTGGTTTCTCTTATCTGATCCTTTCAATTTGTATAAAATCTTCTCATTTTCGTGTGGTTTAGTGCTTCTCAATGTTTTTATTACTTCCAGTTAAAATTTTTACCTCTTTTAGTATATGTAAATTAGTTTAAAAAGCCTCCAAATACTAAACCAAATAATCAACCCCCCTCAGTTATTTCTGAAATAGTGACCAAATGTCTATGCACAAAAGCAGTGCAATTTGTGCTACCCATCTATGAGCTGGACTAGTGAAAAGATAGTAATAATAACTTACATAGCTTAGCACAAAATGCATCTGCAGCTGGCTCTACAAATCATAGTAAGATGGAAATCTTAGGTCAAGAATTATTTAGAAACCTGAAGAAAAATCATGTATCTGTAGTCAGCCACTTAACTGACTTTATAATGACTTCCATATGTGCAGGTGGTTAGGACTTGACAGCAAGCAATAGTTATATGATTGTCTTGGTGATGGAACCAGGGTTAGTGTACCAAAATCCTTTACAGCTATGGTATTTTAAAAACTGGAGAGAGTATGAAAAAGCTATTTCCTATAGAACATTTGAAGTTCCCATGTCTGCTTTCTGAAAAAAAAAAATTACTTTATGGGTCGAATAAATATTAGTGGCAAGATAACTAGTTCTTTATTTTGATCAATGTTCCTTGATGTGAATCCTAAATCACTGGGTCAGGGCAAAATGAGAAAGTAATGTAAGTCAGGTTTACTAAGTCCACTTGCTTGGTTAGTCTGTGTGATGTTGATAAAGTGGATGTGACTGTTAATTTTTCGTTTGTGATTTTCTCATTTTCAGTGTTCTCACTGAGCTTTGTTGGTGATTGCTGCCTCGGGCAGTGCCTAGGAAAATGGTACTGCAGTGGGATGCAGAAAACATATGCCAGACTGCTTTTTGCCTTTCTTCTGCAGAGTTATTCTCTTGGCATGTGACACAAGCAGAACAACTGGGTTCATTTTACATTGTGCACAGCAATTAGAACCTAGACACAGAGTGCTTTGCTTCCAGTCAGGAAATAATAACATTTATTAATCTTATGCTGAGGTTGGGTGTAGCTTGCAAACAGAGAACCATGAATGGCTTCTAATCTACCTTGTTGGTGGCTGTTCTGCAGTGCTTAGCAGTGAATCCTTGCTCACCAAAATCTGCACTCTCATCCCTTGAGTTGCCATCAGCAGAAGCTGTGTCTGTGTCTTCAAGGTTGATTTTGAGCAACTGGCACCTGGATAGGAGATGAGTTGGTTTAAAGCACTGTTTTTTTAAAGCAGCCACGTGCCATGTCAATCCAAAATTCATCCCCAGCTGCTGGAGGTACTCCTGGTTCTCCCCTCTTTGGTTCTGTGTTCTGTGTGCTGCAAAAGGAGCAGAACTCACTGAGATCAGCAGAGAGGGAGAAACAAGAAACAATTTTCTTTTCAAATGATTCATTAGTTATTGTTTCCCTGTGTAAGCATCTCAGAGTGTCTTGACAGTAGAACTGACAAGCAGCTTACCTGCAAAAGAGAGATTGTCATCAGCTTTGCCAGGTGGAGTGAGCTAAAAATGACAGTTCCCTCAGCTGCCAGTGCCAGGTATTGTTATTCAATAGAAAATTAGTTTTAAAATGCAGATGAAATTCTGCCTTTGCCAGCTTTAAAATAAATCATATACAATATTAACTCACAAGGGACAGAAATAATTCATTTGAAATCTATTTTGCATTTCTGTACTGAACTTCATACATTTTCTTATCAAAGGTTGCCTTGCTGTCTAATAAGTCAGCTAATTTTGAAAGAAAGGCTGAGCTTCAGGTGAATTACAATGATCAAGGGCTTTAGAGTGCTTTAAGGCTTTCCTGAGCAATAAGATGGTAACAGAAACCTTGAGTAATACTCTAAAATTCAGGAAGTTCACAATTTCAGTGACACATTAAATGCTGCTAGCACAGTATATGAAATATATGATGTGTGTTAGGAATACTGCCCTCCTATTTGAGGCCATGACAATGTTTAGATTTCTGGCAATGAAAATCTTAATCTATTTCCATCTGATAAGCATAGTCACTGTTTGCTGACAATCCTAGTTGGCTAGTTATTTTAGATTAAATTTAAATCTTATTCTGATCAGTTTTACCCAAGCTGTGATGAAGCTCTAAATAATTTTCTTAGGTCCTATTTTTATAAAAGGTTTGAATGTTCTGTTTTTTTTTTTTTTCTAAGTATGTGAAATAGAAGCATGGAGCAATTGTATTGAGACAACCTGGCTTAGAGATTGTAATAATTACTCAAAAGACTGATGAACTAGAAAAGCCAAATGCTCCCTGTGAGTGGAGTCATCCCTAGGTGTCACTGGGAATTTGACACAGAGCAACAGAAGTGCCAGAGAGAATGGAGACAGACATTTTCCATTTACTGGAACAATAGTCTAACTATTTGATAATCACACAGGAAAAACTCTTGTTTAGGTTTCCCTGAAATTTTTGGAGCAAGAGATATAGGGATCAAGCCAAGTAATTTGCTTTAAGTTCCTTAAACCCCACACAAAACAACAAAAGAAATTTAACAAATCACAGACACCTGGTTCGTATCTGTTTGTCAAGATCCCTTTGCATCCTTTTAGTCATGGATTTGACAAAGATTTCTATTATTTCTTCACTTATTAGGCAAAAAAATGGTTTGCTTCTTTTAAATAAAAATCTTCATAAATTAAAATATTCTAGCTCTTCAGATGTAAAGAGTCAGGCAAAAGTATTAGAGGAAATGCTTATTCAAGGGATGCAATAATCCCTACCCATGTGTACATCTTGGATATAACAAGACCAGAAGAAATGAATGGATATCACTCCTTAAGGTTTCTTTGTGATTTGTAATTTTATGGTCTATGGACTTGGGGGAAGGAATGGAAAATGATTTTTAGTAGATTATTGGAGAAATTTTTAAATATTAAACTTTTTCAATTTCTTTTGGCAAATATATTGTCAAATACTCTGTTAAGTATTTGAAACAAGTAAATAATTTAATCAGCAACTCAGAAGAAACTTTTTAAAAGTTTTCTTGCAGAATTTGGTTGTGGTTTTCTTTCAGCAAAGCTTTAATTCTTGGAAACTGAACTGGTTAAAAGGGGCTCAGGTGTTTTGGCCATTTCAATATTCCTGAGAGCTTTTAAATAAGCATTTTTTCTTTTGAATATTACTGATTTTTTTTCTTGCTGCAAGATCAATTACTTAAATCTGAAATGCATTAACAGTATCAATTTAATGATTAAATTAATAAAGCATTCTAAATTGAAATATAAATATGTAAAAATCTGAAAGAAATACAAATTTGTGATCTTGGTTAAAAAAAAAAGGCATTTTTGAGTTGGAAGGAGTGCTTTGCTGTATCCATGGATTTTAGTCTAAAGTTGCTGAAAATTGACCAAAAAGCTTGAATTCTTTGTAAATATTAAGCTTCTTATTTTAGCTGGATTTTCTGCTCACTGAAGTGTGTTTTCTTTGTGTTTTCCATGGCTTTCATTTGGCACATTTTATGAAAATTACCTTGAAATAAACTGGCTACCTTCCATGTGGATAAGGTAAAATTGCTATAGGTACAAGTGGTTTTTCCTGCTGGTGTCCATTAATACCTCGAAAAATATAATGTATTGGGTTCTTCAACAGCTCAGAATCAACAAGGAAAATGAAACAATGCAATGTTTATAATGTGATTTCTGAAAAGCAACAATAAAATTACAATCCATGTATTTCAGTTTTCCTTGAATTATATATAATGTGCTGAAATCTATCTAGGGTTTCCCAGCTGATGATAGTTATTCACACACACACAGACATACACACATACCCCTTTCATTCCTTTAATTCAAAACAGACACTGGTCAGATAATTGGGAAATGTTGGAAATAAGGCATTTTATGTAGTAGCTCAATATGAACAATTTAAATGTACCTTAGCAAAGATTCCTAAAAACCTCTTAGATCTTTATTGCAGCTGTTTTTTAGTCTCCTAAATAGTGTTATGTAGCTCTCTTTTTTTTTTTTTTTTTTTTTTTCCACAAGAAACCTTTGCTGCTGTAAAGGAAATGGCAGCTGCTTCTGCCCATGTCCAGCAGAAACTGGGATGTGCTAAAAGAGATGTACACCAACTGCAAAATGCTAAATATTTGTGTCTTAAGATGCAGGGCACTCTAGTGCCATGGCTCAGTGACTACTAGGAGAACCTTTCCATGGCCATGTGGGAATGTTTTCAAATCAGTGTGGCTCATGTTCCACTCTGATGGTGCAGGGTGCCAAGGAGACAGGACTGAAACCCTCTCTACCATCAGGAACCTGGGCTGGTGAGTTTTGTTTGCCAGAAAAAAGTGCCAGTGTTGGTGTTCAGGGGCCTGTGGCCCTGAGGGGACGGCCGCCTCCTGAAATTCTGCACAGTGTGGGATTTCTCCAAACCCAAACCCATCCTGCCACCCTGTCCAGCTTGGTCTGGATTGACAGTGCCAAGTGGCTCCTGCAATCTGCCATCAAGAACCTGGGCTGGTGAGTTTTGTTTGCCAGGGTAAAGGGCTGGTGTTGGTGTCTGGGGGCCTGTGGCCCTCAGAGGGCGGCCGCCTCCTGAATTTCCACACGGTGCAGGATGTCCCCCAGAACAAACCTGCCACCACCTCCAGCTCAGGCTACCCTAACAATTCCAAGCTCCTCCTGCAATCTGCCATCAGGACCCTGGGCTGGTGATTTTGATTTCTCAGTGAAAAGTGCTGGTGTTCGTGTTCAGGGGCCTGTGGCCCTCAGAGGGCAGCTGCCTCCTGAAATTCCACACAGTGCAGGATGTCTCCCACAACAATCTGCCACCACCTCCAGCTCAGGCTACCCTAACAATTCCAAGCCCCTCATGTGATCTGCCATCAGGAACCTGGGCTGGTGATTTTGATTTCCCAGGGAAAAGTGCCAGTGTTGGTGTTCAGGGGCCTGTGGCCCTGAGGGGACGGCCGCCTCCTGAAATTCTGCACAGTGTGGGATTTCTCCAAACCCAAACCCATCCTGTCACCCTGTCCAACTTGGTCTGGATTGACAGTGCCAAGTTTCTCCTGCAATCTGCCATCAAGAACCTGGGCTGGTGAGTTTTGTTTGCCAGGGAAAAGGGCCGGTGTTGGTGTCTGGGGGCCTGTGGCCCTCAGAGGGCGGCCGCCTCCTGAAATTCCACACGGTGCAGGATGTCTCCCAGAACCAACCTGCCACCTACTCCAGCTCAGGCTACCCTAACAATTCCAAGCTCCTCCTGTGATCTGCCATCAGGAACCTGGGCTGGTGATTTTAACTTCCCAGGGAAAAGGGCCAGCGTTTGTGTTCAGGGGCCTGTGGCCCTGAGGGGACGGCCGCCTCCTGAAATTCTGCACAGTGTGGGATTTCTCCAAACCCATCCTGCCACCCTGTCCAACTGGGTCTGGATTGACAGTGCCAAGCATCTCCTGCAATCTACCATCAAGAACCTGGGCTGGTGAGTTTTGTTTGTGAGGGTAAAGTGCCGGTGTTGGTGTCTGGGGGCCTGTGGCCCTCAGAGGGCAGCCGTCTCCTGAAATTCCACACGATGCAGGATGTCTCCCAGAACAATCTGCCACCACCTCCAGCTCAGGCTACCCTAACAATTCCAAGCCCCTCCTGTGATCTGCCATCAGGACCCTGGGCTGGTGATTTTAATTTCCCAGTGAAAAGGGCCAGCGTTTGTGTTCAGGGGCCTGTGGCCCTGAGGGGACTGCCGCCTCCTGAAATTCTGCACAGCATGGAATTTCTCCAAACCCAAACCCATCCTGCCACCCTGTCCAACTTGGTCTGGATTGACAGTGCCAAGTGTCTGCTGCAAAGTGACACCAGGAACCTGGGCTGGTGAGTTTTGTTTCCCAAGGAAAAGGGCTGGTGTTGGTGTTCAGGGGCCTGTGGCCCTCAGAGGGCGGTCACTTTCTGAAATTCTGAACAGCACAGGATCTCTCCAAAACCATCCTGCCACCCTATCCAACTGGGGCTGCCTTAACACTCCCAAGTGCCTCATTTAAACTGCCATCATGAACCTGGGCTGGTGAGTTTTGCTTCCCAGGGAAAAGGGCCAGCTGCCAAAGCTCTTCTCCTCCTGCTGTGCCGTGGCTGCAAGGCAGAAGGGTTGTGAAAGCACACCCTAGTATGCAAAGAGATTGTAGAACTGCTGTTGTGCATTTCTTTTCTTCTGTCTCTTGTTTTGTCTCTTTCTCTTTCGCTTTATTTGGCATATGGAACACCTTGTCAGGCCAGGCATGATTGCACCAGGTATGGGTTTGGGAATAGTAGTTGCTGTTGCAAACATCCAGCATCTGTTCCTGGCCCTTCCAGGGATGGAGGATCCCAGATGTGTACCAGAAGCATTTGCTCCACTGTATTGTTTCTTACCATCTGAGCACCAGGGTAGACTTCTGTTTTGCTTTTACAATTTCAAAGGCAGTCAATATTTTGAAACGTTTTTGAGAGCTATTTTGATCTTTCTGCAAGTGGCAATATTTTTTCCATTAACATTTCTGAGAATTAGTTGGCATAGTTGTTAAAAAATCCATCACTTCTTCCTCAGGTCAAAGGACCCTTAATGTAAGTGATTTAAAATCTACCTTCCATTGGTAACTTTTGGATGAACTGAAGCAATATAATCAGTAGTTTCTTCTCACTGTGAACCATTGAGGATAAATTTTCCAAGCTGGCTCTGAGATTTGGGTGCATGTATATAATTCCAGGTACAGGTGGTGCTGTGGCAGAAATAGTGCTTGGGAGTGCTTTGCCTGCTGCTTCCTGTAAAAATTGTGTTAATGGGAAAATTACTTAAAACTGATACTCTTTTCTCTCTAGCTATGCTCTCACACCCAAGATCATTACCTCAAAAAATTACTGAATGAAGCCTTTAGGTGCTATGCATTACCACTGAAGTCAGCCAAGCTCCCCAAGTGTGGAATTTGATCCTAAACATGAAAGTGAGGATGTCTTCCTCCTTGTGTTTTTGTCTTCTTGCCCCCCAGAACCTTGCTGTCAGGTACCCACAGCGACAGTAACAGCACCAGGTAGCAAAATCTACTCTGAATTTGGAAGAACAGGTTTTAGTAATGACTCTTGTGGCAGTGTTTCAGGGCAATTCAAGAAGGAATTTGGCTTGGGTAGATGGAGACCCAGGGCATGCAGTGTCCAGGCTGACTTTTGGAGTGTCTTGGTGATTTCTGTCAGACCCCATGTGTCTCTGATAGTGGCACTGGAATTTGCTGGGGAATTGGGCACTCTTCACCCACTTCCAGGGTGATCTTCTAGGGTGGTCTTCCAGGGCAAGCAGTGTAGTCCAAATCCAGTGTTTTATGTTAATACAGGTGGAATAAATCTGTTCTTCTTTAAGTGAATGAGGAAAAAAACCTGTTGTATGATTTTAAGTTCTGTTTCAGTCTCATTCTTATGGGATACACCTGTCTGCCTGAAACAAACCTTAATAATGAGAGGTTATCCTGTTCTCAGTTTGGACTGTCAAAGGTCATCTATAGAGATAAAGAAAAAAGTATTGATGAGCATGAAGTAAAAACTGAGTATCTAAAGGAAAGAATTTTAGATTCATATATTTGTTATTACTCCATAAAAAATTGCTTTTTGTTTTCATTCTTTTCTGGTTTTCTTGGTTTTTTGCAAGGTGTTTTGCAAGTGTTATCCATGATAAATAAAATATTAACATTCTCTTTCTCCTCTTTGTTGAAATATTTATAGGTAATCTTACTCTTAGTGAATTTCAATTAAAATTTAATTATCTTTGTGCAACCAAGGCAACCATATTGATTAACATAGCAGGCTGGCATCTTAGTATTTCACTGTAATAAAATCAGTGTCTTTACAGCAATCCACTTAGTACTGTCTGTATTTTGTTATCTATGAAATTGTAAATGTGAGACTTGTTGAAGTGACAGTGCAGAGCAGCTAAAGTGAGCAGCAGACTGATGGTAACACTGCTGCTCTCTGACAGGTCCAGAAGAAATCTGAAGGAAATTAACCATTGTAATTCCCTTGGACCCCTGGGGTATAGTGGTACATCTGTAGGTGGTGGAGTATGAGACATTAAAATAATTGTGGTGGTGGATGAAACCAGTTCTAAATTGGATCCAGGAAATGTGCAGTAAGCCTCCTCCACACAAAGCAATGCTTGCTCAGCTTTTGGTCCTGTAGCTGCTAACTGTGGCCAGCAGTCCCTGGGAAGGTGGGAAACTGGAGTCTAAGGATTCCTGTCACTGATCCAGGTCCTGAGTGCAGAAATGGTTTCATTAACTCACTGCATTTATTGACTACAAGTTATTTCCCTTCTTCATGACTACAGACATACACACACACACACACATTATAACCTTTCCTCAGATGTACCCTGCCACAGTGTGACCTCTGGACAAAGTGCTTCAGTACATGCCTAGCTAAGCACAGGAGCTGCCCAATTAGCATCAGTGGCTCTGCTAGCAACAATAAAGTTAGACAAGGGCTTATGTACTTCTCAAGGCTGAGTCTAAGCTTTTTGTAGTGCTACCTGGTCTAAGTCCTCTGGTGTGCTGTAGCTTCATTCATAGGAGATAATGTGCTGAAAGAATTACAAGAACTGTTGTGTTTGCTGGTGGAGCCAGGGCCATTCCTAGAGCACAGGAAGAGTGCATTGTTCCATGCCAGCAGTAAATAATTCTGTCTGTTATAAATGGAGAAATGTCCCTACCCTGTGACTACTTGCATATGCATAATTGCTTCTAATTTCTAGTTAGTAAAATGGCATTTAATGAATACTTTAGCTACAGAAATCAAAGATAATCCATTTTAATTTGGAATTATTACTGGAATGCTAATTTACCATCATCTCTATGTGAACAAATAATCATTTCTTATGAAACCTTTGTGAGAAAGTACTGGAGGATTTAAACAAGAGGAGAAAAATTTCTTGTGCCTCACTGAGAGGAGACGTCAGAATTTTGTCTTGAGCTCTTACATCTTCAGTTGTATAGCTTTGAGAGCAAGTGAACAGCATTTTCTTTCACATTGCCTGGAAAATGTGGGGTTGAATTATTTTCCGTTGCTTGGAAAGTCTTAACCAGAAAACTCAACACAGACAAAAGCTGAGCAGCTTTCATCCATCCTTTCTCACAAAGAAAACCCCAACCAACAACAAAAACAAACAAAAGCAAAAGCCCAAACAAAATCAAACAACCCCCCCCCCAAAAAAAAAAACAACAAAACAAATCCATCTCTAAAAATAGATATCTTTTTTTATAGAATTGGATATATTTGTAACTATTTTCCTCAGGAAAAAAAAAAGCCAAATAAATGTACATTTTAATTTTTTAAAATAATATTTCATCAAGCCCCCTATTTCATCTTTCAAATAGACCTGGTTTGTTATTTAATTTCATTGATGCCCATGAGAGCACATATAACTGAAGGATGTTCCCATACCTGGCTTACTTGAAAGCTTGTCCTAGAAACAAAATGCTAGATAGGTTTGTGTAGATTATAGGCCAAATACAGTAACATTGAAAACTGTAGTATCATCTAGAAAATTGGATAGAAACCTTTGGAAATAGCATTTGGAGCAGGAAAATAAAAAAGGAGTTAAAATAAAACCTCTCACCAAAATATGCCTGTGGTTCATCAGATTTGGAGTGGCTGGAATCCAGTGTGATGGGGAAGAGGATTCTCTGGAGCAAATAAACAATAATTTGGTTGCACTAACTGCTATAATGTTAAGTGAGAGTCAACCTCAGTAAATTGCATGTATGTCTTGAACTTGATTTCCTTGCTGTATTATTCATATATATTTAATAATTTAAAATTAATCTTAATATCACTTCAGCTCAAGCATTAACTCAGAATTTTAAGTTCCTGCCTGCATAGGACAATGGTCATGGTAAAGATCTTTTAGGTGTCTGTTCAAAAGCTGCTTTTCTCAGCAGGGAGAGAGTTGGATGATTTTAGAGTTGTCAGATGTGCTTTGCAGAAGTGTCATGTTTTATTTCAGGATATCAGCATTAATAATTCTTGAGTTCCACTCAGAAATTCAGAAATGAATGTAGGAGAGGGAAGCAGAAGTTTGCTATTTGTCCAGAAACAGATCTGTGCCAGGTTTGGATGGAAATCTGGAGTTCCTGCAGCAGACCCTGCTGGGCCTCACCAATTCCAGAGGCATGTCAGCCTATGTCCTTTCAGGGAGATTTTTCTCTAGCAACATGAGAAGGGGAAAAACGACCATTATTTCTTGAAAAAATGCTCTTTAATTCAAGTAGTGTTTCTTATCTCCTCTCTTAATGCCTTACTCCTCCTGTCTCCATTGGGCCACCCTCTTAAAGCATTTCCAAGAGAGCCAGCTGAGTGAGTAACTGTATGTTTAATTTCCCAGATCAAATGTTTCATTTGCAATCAGTGTTTAGTTTCTCAGATCAAATGCAGTATGTAATCAAGCAGCAGTTCTGTAACTGTGATATTGCTTGCTCAGAGAAGGGGGACCCACAAATTTTGGATAACCATGGAATTCTGAATATGCTTCCTGTAACATACTGCTACTGATTCAGCAGTCCCTCCTTGAAAGAAACATATGTAAAATCACTTCATTTTGCCTTGTAGTGGATGACAGCTCTGCACAGAATGAGCTGTCAAGGGCAGTAACTTCATAAAGTGCTCTGAACTGCCTTCAATTACCTGACCATATTCTACCAATAATTACATTCTCAGGTTGCTGTAGCACAGAAAGAAATGAAAATTTAAAAAAAAAAAAAAAAAACCAAACCAAAACCAGAATGAAATATTAAGCTTTCTTCATGTAACTTTTTTTTTTTCTGATGAAATCTATATTTGTGCAGAAATAATATTGGAATTAAACAAGTGATCATTGGGAGCTCCACTTATTTCCTACAAATAAACACACAACTTGTGTTGCAGCTCTACACGGGCTCAAGCTGTAAAATGTAAAACATGGGGACTTAGCAAAAACCCCAAAAAAGTTTTTAATGTACCTTGCCCTGGCCTTTTGCAAGAGAATTGCCATGGTATGCACTGAGCATGTGGCATGAATTATGTGGCCACAGCAGGGGGGTTTCTCAGAGCTGTGTTTCATTTCAGCAGTGCTTCAATTGCTTTTCCACTGGCTCTCTACAGCAAACAACAAAACACTAAAAGTTGCAGTGTTTACAACAGCTGAACAAACCTTTCTGGAGTAGCTGAAAATAGAAACAAAGAGAAAATAGGCTGGTTTACTGGAAAAAAAAAATTAAGAAATATACTCAAGGTGTTGCTTTCCCTTTCTTTAAGCAGAACCTGAAATCACCCTGTTCCTTCCATCTTGATGGACCACTTCAGATCATTTTCACTGACTTCTTCTTTGCTCTGTCTCCTGAAATCATAAGATTGAAGGAGCACTAAGGAGTTGGATTTTCTGGAACCACCTATTTATTTGCTTCAGAATTAAAATGATCCTGAAACCCTTTTTGAAGTCTTGGAAAGTTAGCTGAATGTATCACAAAGAATAATATTTCCTTTTTTTTTTTCTTTTTAAATCTATCAAAAAGGACAAGTGGAATATACCTGAAGGGGCTTGGAGCAGAAAGATGAATAAAATGCTGTGGCCTTTTTGACTTCACTCCAGATGTTTGGGTCTCTAGATATTTCCCCACTTTTTAAGGAGGATCAAAGGAGATTCAGCGAATGAGGATATAATCCCCTGCTGATTTTAATTAACAATCCTTTTGCTCTTCTTTATTCTTGAAAGCCTCTTGAAATTTTCATAACTTTTGCTTTGTATACAACAGATGGTGGAATAAATAATTTGGTGTTTTGATTTGTTTTTTTTTTTAATGGTGTATAAGTCCAGTTCAACATTTCTCTGTATTTCCTTAGCAACTGCTGTAACAAATACATGCAATATTGGAGGGTTTGCTGCCATTGTTGTTGGTTTAGATAACTTCTCCACTGCCTAATGCATGAAATCATATTTCTGCCCACATATATCTAAAAACAGATTTAATAAAATACATCAAATTTACTGATCTGACCTCCTCATTTACACATTTGTATTTATTTTTCTGAGGGTGTTAATCCTTCAGTGCCATCTTTCCTGATCCATGTGCAATACCTCTGCAGTTTAGCCCTACAGAATGGTTGATTAATTTAAAAATTCTGCTTTTCTCCAGACATCTAAAAACCCTTTTTTTCTTTAGTTCCTTTAGCCATCAATAACATTTCTTTTTCTATCCCTTTTTTCCCTAGGAAATCTACAATATATCGTCTTGTACACTCTTGTGTACCAATTGCAGACCTTTGTTTTAGGTTTGTATCTGCTCATATGGCATTGTTTGGTTATGTTTTCCCCAACTTAATACTAAAGGAATGCAAAACTTGTTTTTTAATATTATTTATGATAGTTTTCATTTTGTCTAATTTTTTTCTTTATTTTATTACTACATTTTATTTACCAACTAGTACTTTGTTTCAGTAACTTGGTTTTTTGGCACCCTGGTCCTTACATTTTTCCAATTCTGAAGGGGGAGCATGGATATAATTCCAGTTGTAAGTGGTTTCTCCTTAATTTACAGTGGCAGACACCATTTCTAAGGAACAAATCAGTTTTGGCTTTTCACCTCAAATGTGTTCTCTGTGCCTTCTTTTGATGTGATTTTTTTTCTCACTTTTTATTCCCCCAAAATTATTCAAGATAACCAACCTTTGAACATCATCTACTTAGTCATTATTTTTTTCAGATGTCCTGCTATTTTCTTCCATTTCTTAAATAGACACTTTCTTTAATTTTACAGATTCAACTCTACTTTGATTGCCTTACCAAAAAACATATTGGTATGTCTGTGGTTCTCTGTGCAAATTATTTTTTGTCATTTTATCCTGGAGATTGAGGTTGTTCCCTACTTGATCATTTATAGGCATATTTCTGATATGAACATGTAATAGAAAAATAAATAGGAAATAACAGCTTCATCCACCAAGGTTGAATACTGCTTATTATTCCTTTGAGAGCCTTTAAATTGCCTTGTTCAATTTCATTTGAAAAGAAATCCCCATAATAAAATTACTGTATATAAAAAAGACATGAGAATTCACGTTGCTTCCAGGTAAACACAAGGTTTGAGCTTTGTAGATAATGTGAAAGTGATTTAGGTTTTTTTCAAGTGATGGAAGATTTAAGAAAACAACTGTGATTTATTTTCTTTAGGTGGTGTCTTGATATCAAACTTGCAGTTCTCAATGCAAAATATTGATGTGCTTCTCTTTAGGCCAAATGGCAAGAAAGGTATTTTAATCTTCTCAGCATTCTGAATTAAATGACACTATTTTTCATATGAAAAATTGATAAATAGGTCCTTGAATAATATTTTCTAATAAGAAAGTGTTTGGGATTGTGTTCTGCGCTGTGTGTTAAGTCAAGCTAATTTAGTTATTATTAAGGAAATGTTTATATTTACTTTGTGACTCATTTTATGTAAAGGTAGTTACCCAAAAAAGCCCCAAAACATGATGAAATAAGTGAAAGGGAACAGTGGTTGAAGGACTTGCATTCGTTCAGATGGATTTTTATATTCTCCAAATAATTGCACTTTGCTAAGGAGCTGTCAGTCTGAACACAGGATGAACATAGAGTTAGGAACATGTACTTGTTTCCTCCCAGTTGAAGGTGCAAATTTTCTTCATTTCTGTGTTCAGTCTGAAGAATAATCATTCTCTACTGTAGAATAATCATTCTCTACTGTAGAATAATCATTCTCTTTGGAAGAACAAAGCTTCATGGCACAAAGATGCCTGTGAAGCTGTGGAAGCAATGACTCATTAGGAGAATCACCTTGGTTGCACTCACCTGCTTGTAAGCCAGCCTGGTGGTGGATTTGGGGATAGACTGAAGAGAAGTCAGGCCAATGTCTGGTGGAAAAGGGGGACTTTTAATCTAAAGATTTCTTAAAGTAAAATTAAAATTTTAATTGACAAAAAAGGATTCTGGTAAAGGTGTTTAAATGAAATTCCCAGCCCTTGTTAGATTGTTGATTTTGCAGACAAAAAGCCAGGAGGAAGATATTCATTAAGCACCTACTTAAATAGGAATATGGCTAGGACAGAAAATAGTTCTTGGGGAAAGGTGAGTATTTAAGATGTGTCTTATTTTTAGAAATCCTTATTGGCTTTGATATTCAGTGTTATTTCTTCTGAAAATAGTTTTCCCTTCCTCCTCTGTCAGGGGAGATCCTAGACCCAGCCACTGCAATCAATAGGCAAACAAATCTAAATGACTCTAAAGAAGTCAGGTTGAATAAGCTGCCAGTTTACTTCAGAGAAGTGATCCTGCAACCTTTATTTAAATCAAGCAGACTGCATCAGTGAATTTGTCCAAACCCTTGTGTTTGTGCAGACCTCTCAAATGGTGCATAAACAAGCTCTGGCACATTTTGTGTCTTCATTTAGTACAAGGGGACAGTCCATCACAGCTCCAAGTACCTAATATCTAATTAGCATATGCAGTTTCTACGGCTGTAGTGGTGTTAATTTCTCCTGTCAGCTGGGCAAGCTTTAAATTAAATTAATTGAGGGACATTTCAGTGACTTGAAGAAAAAACAGATGATTAAGTACTGGCCAAAAGAGTGAATAAAAATGTGGTGTCTTTTCAAAATGAAAGCAGAATCACTGCATGTGTGGAAACTGCCAGCTCAAAAGAAAGCTGGAGCTCTCCACTGCCTTTTCTGGTCCTATCCAGCAAAGAAGCACATGGAACTCTTCCCCTTGTGTTAAAAAAAAATATTAGTCTGTATCACTGCTAAATCAAATTGCATTATGAATTTGAGAGCATATAAAAGGACTTGAGAAAAATTAAAAATCACCCAAAAAACAACAGTTTGTTTGAGGTTTGTTTTCCCCTGTAATATCCCAGGTAATGCAAGATCTCCAGTTTCCCCTGTCTTTTTTCTTTTGAAAAAAATGGAGTTTTGGAATGCAGCTTTCTATCCAGTAAAAGCAGCTTTATTGTATTTAAATCCTTCAGTGCCATCAGCAGTTTCCCATCATGCCATCTGTCTATTACCTGGAATTAGAGGGACAAGTACAGCATTGCTTTTTGTAATAGCTTTTCTCTGCTATATTTGGTCACTGAAAAGCGTTGAACAATGATCAATAACCTATTTCGTGTTTAGAAAATTTATGTGGAAACATCAAATCTTTTAATAGAAATGTCCTCAATCTTATAAATAATTTAAAAATAGTAGCAGTCTAGGGAAAGTAGTCACCATTTAAACCTGAACTGAGCTACCTCTGACTGATAAAAATGGTGATTAATTATTTGAGAAAGGTAGCTATTTCTAATGCACTCTTCAGCAGTAAGAGTCAATAAATGTACATACTGCATAAAGAAAATATATTGAAGTATTTCATTAGGTATTTGTCAAGATCATTCAGGTCTCAAAAAAGACTTCAGAAATCAAGAAAATATATGATTGCTTAGTCCTAGCAATGGCCCCCAGTTCTCCTGCTAAGCTATATATTTGCTTTTATTTTTTTTCTGTTTTTGACAACAGATCATTTATTCAAGCTTGTGAGCATTTAAATGTTCGAGGGAGAGAGTTGAACTGTGTGAGATTGCCAAATGGATAATACACCATATGTCTCAGGTTGGGAGGACCTCTGTGCATGTTCAGCAATCCCTCAGCCATTCCAGCTGGTTACTGTCACATGCTCTAATAGAGGCAGCTCCAGACATTGTCCTTCCCGAGGGAAGCTGGAGATTAAATACCACTGTGAAGAAAAGACATCTCTTAGAGTGCTTCAAAGCACCTCAGCCACAGGGGAATGCTGAGAGCCACCACAACTGCTGGGCAACACTCGATTTCAGACTTGGAGTCACTCCCACTCACATTCATTATTCAGATTCCCACTGAACATCTGTGCCAGCAGCAGTTTCAGGATGCTCTTTCCCTTTGATGGTTTAAGAATATTTTCAATTGAAAGCAAAAACATTACAGACCCTTCACGCCGTGCTGGGCATAGCTGTGTTGACAATGCTCTTAGGATGACCAGCTAAAAATGGTTTTCTGCTAGAAAGTAGCAAAATACATTTTTAGAAATCAATTAAATCTGCACCTTGTGATTTGCTTTACTCCTGTGATAGCCATAAAATTCATACAGTGGGAAAGCAAATTTAAATTTCTTGTTGCTTCTTTCTGCATTTTATATTTGCAAGTTTTGTCCCAATATTCAGTTTATTTGCAAGTTTTGTCCAAATATTTGGTTTTGTCTAGCAACCTTCAGTGACATTGGAAGTGTTGCCTGGGTGACAGGAAACAAGTAATGAGATGTTCTTGCTCACCACTGTGATGGTATTAATGTGTTTTGATGGGTTTTTAATCAATCATTTTTAGTACTTCCCCATGAAATTGAAGTAGATCAATGCACAGATGCCCTGGTCTTTCAGTGGACAGTTGAGAAGTGCATTGAGGATTTCCATTTTGCCACAGATAACCTGGATACCCAGACACCTGTGACTATGGAAATGAAACTGGCTGAGCAGTTGTGTCAGAAGTTGCAGGTGTTGCTGGGACACACAGAAAGGTGACATTTGTTACTACCAAGTTAATATCTCTGGGATGTTCTGTGCTCAGTTTTTATATCACTTATTGACACTCTCAAGGGGTAAAAAAATTGTTGTCATTTCAGGATGAAGAATGACTTGAGAAATGGAGATTTGAATCCTGAATCACTGTAGTGGTGTTTAGTTATGGTGATCAGGATTGAGTGAGGGAAGGCATTCCTGGTGCAGTCAGATGTGTCCATTTCCCTTTCATGTGTATCCTCTATTTTTAATATAACTTTGTGCATTAGATTGGGATAGAAGTATATAACATTTTCTGCAGTTTTTGTGTTCTGGCTCAGTGACAGGGATTATTGGGTGGAAAGCATCTTTTAAAAAAGAGGGAAATACATATCTTTTAGGAAGTGCAGTGCATCTAATCAGAAAGCCTCATAATCCCTTTCAGGCTCAGAGATCTTCATGCTCCATTGTCTCTTGCATGTGGCTTAGTGGGAGATGGATGTGCCAGGGCTGAGGGACAGCACAGGGAGTGAGTGCTGCTCACAGCCTCGCCAGCAAGAGCTAGCAATGAGCTGCAGGTGATGCTCACCCAACTTTGAAATCAGAGATCCTCTCTTCCTTTCTGATGATGCTTGGAAGAATGTTTGCCTCAAGGATTTTTCAAGCACAGAGGCCTGATCTTCAATTGTTCCTCATGTCAGTTTTTGCCCCTTATTACAAGCAGAAGATGCAGTGGCTCTGTTAGTCATACCGAGTGGGGTGGTGAATATTTTTAGTATGAGTTTTATGGTTCAAGTTGCAGCAGTAGTAAAAAGGTCCTTGTTGTTGGTTCTTTGAGCTTTAGTGGCAATTTTGAGGCAAAGATGAACTTGGAATTGAGTAGCAGGCTGCAATCAGAGAGTTATATTAGAGCTCCCTTCTGCTGAGTTTGCCTCGCTTCACGTCTCTAGGAGCTGCTTGTTTCAAACTTGCTGATTCTGTTGCCTCATAAAAGCACCATGTGAAATCCATGGTTCCTTGTTTGGCCTTGCAGGAGGATTATGTGCCATATGGGACTAGAGCAGCAATTTATAACCTGACACCAGCTCACATTCTTCCTGCAATCCCAGCAGTGCTCCATGTCCAGGATCCTGGCTCCAGCTTGAAAAATTGCTGCCAGGCAGCTGACAGGGAAAATAAGTAGGAGTGATGGACAGCTCTTATATTTATAGCCAAGATTATTTATTCTTGTATAAATTCAGGGTATCATATTCCTTCTTATCCTTGCTTGTGAGGGAATGCAAATATATTGATTACATGTCACCTTTAGGTAAGGTCTGGATTCGGAATTTGTCACTGTAATTTCCATTAATCAGTGAAGATGACAAGCCATGCCTGTTCTCAGGAACAGCCAGCACATGGTCTGTGTAAACATGGGGCAGATTGAGGGCAAAGAAATTTGGCAACCACTCCTTCTATAAATATGTGATCAATTCTTTTGTGTTATATGATGTACTTCTCTATTTAGTATTATTTCTTATGATATGATTTGAATTGATGTGTTTTATTCCTGTGCTAAAAATGTACTCAAGCTAGGGAAATCTTTGTCATTCTATATTCAGTACATTTCTTTATGACCATTTGCACTTTTTCACTGTGCAATACTTCTCCAGTTCAGAATACTTCACTGTTCAAATATTTTTGTTTTCTAGTCCTGTAAGTCAGTATCTTCCTGCAACATGTTAGTTCCTATTTTCCTAGAAATTTCAGGTTTATAAAGGGTGCCTTGCATTTTATTGGTACATTAAATTAGTCATTCTTTCCCTATTCTGACATGAGCTAGTGCTTTGTTTGACACTTTTTTGTTACTTTACACTAAAATGATTGCTTCAATATTTTCACATCTATCCTCAAATCAACTTCCTGATGATTATATTTAATTTGAAATGGCTATCAGGGTGTTGCTTCATCTCAAAGAGAGTTTTTTCCCTCCTCCTTTAACTTTTACCCCATCTTTGGAGCTCTATTTATCCAGTCTCTGCTGTGATTCATCCAGGCAATTTAAAAGCATTTACATTGATGCAAATGGGACTCAGAAATGTTTCCTGTTACTGAATTGCAGTAGCATGGATCTAGGAATAATGTAGCAGGTGAGCAGTAGTGGTGCAAGGGTAGAGATTTAGCCCAGATGGATGGTTCCAGTGAGGTCAGGCACAGAAGGCAAGCTGGGAGCAGAGATCCTGATTGGGAACTGAGTTTTGCTGATTGTATAACTGATTTACAGGGCAGGCAATGCTGGCTGGAAAGGAAGACCTGGAAGAGATGGGAGCCTTGATTAGAAAATGATAGATTTGTGTCAGATGAGAAGATGCTGGCACAAACTGACCTTGGATGAGGACAGTCCAAGAGAAACAGGAGAGGATGTTTGTTGGGTATAAAGAGAAGGGGGTGGCACACACCTCAGAGTACCACAGCATTAACACCCTACACCAAAAACTGAGAGTTTGGCCTTGCCAGACCACTGAAACTGGCCACATTGAAGTCACTTTGGGCTGCATTGAGGTCAGCACAGCAGAAATTTCATCTTTCACTCTGCTTATTTTCTTCTTTCATTTTGCCAGTTTTCCCATCCAGCTTCTCTTGCTTTCATCTAAGAAAACATATTTGTATAGCACTCTTTGTGGCAGAAGAGTTATAGCTATGTGCTTTTTTGTGTTGGGATAAAGATTTTTCTGCAAATTGTTAAGAAACAGTATTGTTTCTTGACAAGTCAAACTGCAGTTCCTTCACAGTGCTTCAAATCAAAGGAGGCAGCCTTTAAAAGAAATTGTTATATATGTCTTTAAAGGCATCTGAAAGGCATTAACCTGGTAAAGAAATAAAAAATGAATACAGGTAAAATGTGCTGTATGATAGCTGATACTACAAAAGGAATAGTAATGACATTTGAAGCAGAACAGGTAAATCACTCTCTACTTTAGTGAAGCAGCTCTGCTTGAAGTTTCCTTTTTTATAAGTGTATACATATATATTTAGAAACTAGTGCTTTGAGAGGAAAAAAAAAGGATTTATCCTTCTGGATACCTTCAATAAATGTGTGAATGAGTATTTAGAAAAAAAAATAAAAGTGTACAGTTGGATCTGTGCAAAGTGGTGTATATGCAGATTCCTCCATCTGGCCCGATAGATACGCTGCTTTGTCCTTTAGGAGAAAAGGACATTTTCTCCAGCATTGTGACAGTTTTATTGATAGCAGGAAGGGATGTCTCTGTCCTGCTTTAGACAAGGAGTTTGGTTTGTGAAATTAAACTTCCATTATCTCACATTTATACTGGTTCTGCTGCTTCACAGAAACAAAAGAGAAACAAGGGATTGTCCCTTTGTTACATAATCCAGTTCATCTCTCCTGACACGTTGGCATATTTCTTCCTTACAGCTCATCTATTTCTTGAGCATTTTAGTCATGTTCAGCAGTTTATTGAATGTGTCAAAATGTTTTGATGTATGTCTTCTCAAGTAGTGAAGCCACATCCTCCCATGTTATTTATGCTCGGTAGCAGGGATGGAAAGCTTGACATACATTTAAATGTCCACATTTCTATTTTTCCAGCATTTATCATTTTGTTCAAACATTTGTTCTTGCTTTGTGCTCTCTCATCATTGAATTTCATTTTTTTGTCAATTTGAAACATGGTGTAAAACACTGAAGTGGAAGATGTAAAAGGGCATGGGATAAGCAAACAAGAGCTTCTCTTCCCTCATAATTTGCAAATACCTCATTCTTCAAGGAAAGATGAGATAAAAATTACTTTTTTTTTTTTTTTTTTTTGTATGGCCTGGTTTTCTGTAGGGGTGTCACAGAGGTGGCTTCTGTGAGAAGCTGCTGGAAGCTTACACTATGTCCAGAAGAGCCAGTCCCTGATGGCTCTAAAGATGGACCTGCTGCTGGCCAAAAACGGGCTACTTAGAGAGCTTGGTAACATCTCTGTGGTAACATATTTAAGAAGGAAATCAAAACAAAGTGGGGCACAGTTTTTCTTCTAGCCAGAGAAGAGGAGGAGGTGAGAATATGTGAGGGAAACAACCTGGAGACACCAAGGGCAGTGCACAATGAGGGGAGGAGGTGCTCCAGGGGCCAGAGCTGAGATTCCTCTGCAGGCTGTGGTGAGCCCAGGGTGAAGCAGCTGTGCCCCTGCAGCCCCTGGGGATCCAGGGGGGATGCAGAGATCCAGCCCCTGTTGATCCAGGGGGATGCAGAGATCCAGCCCCTGGGGATCCACGGGGATGCAGAGATCCAGCCCCTGGGGATCCAGGGGGATGCAGAGATCCAGCCCCTGGGGATCCAGGGGGATGCAGAGATCCAGTCCCTGGGGATCCAGGGGGGATGCAGAGATCCAGCCCCTGAGGATGCAGGGGGGATGCAGAGATCCAGCCCCTGGGGATCCAGGGGGGATGCAGAGATCCAGCCCCTGGGGATCCAGGGGGGATGCAGAGATCCAGCCCCTGGTGATCCAGGGGGGATGCAGAGATCCAGCCCCTGGGGATCCAGGGGGATGCAGAGATCCAGCCCCTGGGGATCCAGGGGGACTGCAGAGATCCAGCCCCTGAGGATCCAGGGGGGATGCAGAAATGCAGTCCCTGGGGATCCAGGGGGGATGCAGAGATCCAGCCCCTGGGGATCCAGGGGGATGCAGAGATCCAGCCCCTGGGGATCCAGGGGGGATGCAGAGATCCAGCCCCAGCCCTGGGGATCCAGGGGGGATGCAGAGATCCAGCCCCAGCCCTGGGGATCCAGGGGGATGCAGAGATCCACCCCCAGGGGATGCAGGGGGGATGCAGAGATCCAGCCCCTGGGGATCCAGGGGGATGCAGAGATCCAGCCCCTGGGCATCTGGGGGGATGCAGAGATCCAGTCCCTGTTGATCCAGGGGGGATGCAGAGATCCAGCCCCTGGGGATGCAGGGGGGATGCAGAGATCCAGCTCCTGGGGATGCAGAGATCCAGCCCCTGGGGATCCAGGGGGGATGCAGAGATCCAGCCCCTGGGGATCCAGGGGGGATGCAGAGATCCAGCCCCTGGGGATCCAGGGGGATGCAGAGATCCAGTCCCTGTTGATCCAGGGGGGATCCAGGGGGATGCAGAGATCCAGTCCCTGGGGATCCAGGGGGATGCAGAGATCCAGCCCCTGGGGATCCAGGGGGGATGCAGAGATCCAGCCCCTGGGGATGCAGAGATCCAGCCCCTGGGGATGCAGGGGGGATGCAGAGATCCAGTCCCTGGGGATCCAGGGGGATGCAGAGATCCAGCCCCTGGGGATCCAGGGGGATGCAGAGATCCAGTCCCTGGGGATCCAGGGGGATGCAGAGATCCAGTCCCTCTTGATCCAGGGGGATGCAGAGATCCAGCCCCTGGGGATGCAGGGGGGATGCAGAGATCCCGTCCCTGGGGATGCAGGGGGGATGCAGAGATCCAGCCCCTGGGGATGCAGGGGGGATGCAGAGATCCAGTCCCTGTTGATCCAGGGGGGATGCAGAGATCCAGTCCCTGGGGATGCAGGGGGGATGCAGAGATCCAGTCCCTGTTGATCCAGGGGGATGCAGAGATCCAGTCCCTGGGGATCCAGGGGGATGCAGAGATCCAGTCCCTGTTGATCCAGGGGGATGCAGAGATCCAGCCCCAGCCCTGGGGAGGTGCCCATGTGGAGCAGGGGATGCCTGGAGGAGGCTGTGCTCCAGTGGCAGCCCCAGTGGAGAGGGGGCCCAGCTCCCAGGCTGGAGCAGCCTGTCCTTGGATCACTGCACCCCGTGGCAGTGACCCACAGCACAGCAGTGTGGGGAGGAGTGTGTGCTGTGGGAGGGACTCACACTGCAGCAGTTTGGGCAGGACTGCAGCTCATCAGAGTGGATCCAGGCTGCAGAAGTCCATGGAGAACTGTGTCCCATGGCAGGGCCCCCACGGTCTCACAGGGGAAGGACTCCTCTGCCAGAGCAGCAGAAGAAAACCTCAGTGATGAACTGACCAAATCCCCCTGCCCTGTCCCCCTACCCTGTAGGTGGGAAGGACAGAAGGGTTGGGGGAAAAAGGTGTTTTAAGGGCTTATTTTACTTCTCATTATCCTGCTCTGATTGCGTTAGTAATAAATTTACTTTACAACTTTAAGGTGAGCCTGTTTTGCCCTTGGAGTGTTATCTCCCAGTCCTTATCTCAACTCATAAACCCTTCGTTAATTTTTTTTCTCTCCTCTGCCCAGCTGTGGAAGGGAGGGTGAGTAAGCAACTTCTGTGGTGCCTGGTGTTGGGCCAGTGTCAAACCACGACACTATGAAATAAAACCAAAAAAGAAATCTGTTGGCCAGACTAACAGATGAGACTTTGGGTTCAGCTCCACAAACTCTGTGGTGGGAACCATAAGCATTTTCTCAATGCCTTTTGTAAGGGCAGGGGCTCTCTGTACTTCCTTACCAGATCCTGAGCTGCTTTCATCTCTCCTTGCTCTGCTGCCTTCAGATGGAACATGACAGTTGAACAACTTGGAATTCAGCAAGTGCTGTGCATTAATTTGATGCTCATGCTGTTGTCTCCTGTCACAAGTAAGGTTGCTGTGTCCCACTCACATTTACAAAGGGTTTTTCTTTTGTATGAAATGAATTTTGAAAATGCTAGCTCTCAGCTCCAAATAAATAACTCAGGTTAATTTATTATGTATACACTAGCATTATATTTATAAATCAAAGCTTAATTTTCTTGAGGTCTAAGTAATGGGTTGAGAGACTGGCAAGAAAAAGCCACAAAGCTTGTATCACCATGTATGTTGCCTATTTTGTTTACATGTTTTTTTTCCCACTGGCTAAATTTTTAAATTGAATAAATGTTAGTAAAAGTTAAAATATACTGTAATGGTGAAGATAGACAATATCAATAGCATATATTAATATATCTATATCAATAACATATATAAAATATGTATCAATAGCATATAGTTTATTTTTATTATATTTTATTATATTTTATTTTTATTATAAGGAAGCATCATTAAATAGCTCTATCGTTCTCTAAATATTGTTCACATAACTTACCAGGAGGAAAAGCCAAAGTGCTATGAAAGATAAGTCTGAAGGTGGTAAAATGCCATATAACTTACAGGATTGACTGTAAAAGCAACACTAGCACCACAGGATTTATTTAAAACATAGAGAAAATAATACATAACCAATAAAAAGCAAAGAAGGAACCCCAATAAATTTAGTCTATCAGTCCTCCACTTAGAAACATTGATTCAGCACTTTTCTTTATCATGAAAATGATGGAAGTGTGAATCTGGCTGAAGTGTGGCTGCATCTGGGAGCAGCAGGACGTCCTTAAGAAGTGACTTGTTAGGTACAAGGGCTCTTGAGTTGGACCATCTGTGTACATCTGCAATTCTCAGCCAAGGAACCTGGGGCAGCATTCCACACGTGGCCATTTAATTTAGGATCAACTTAGAAACTTCAATCCTAGGCAGTTTATAAAACCCAGTTTGTTTGTGTCCTTGCTTCCCGCTTTTCCCCTATTTTTATTTATTCTGACTGAGAACTGTGCAGGCTCAAATACAGCACCTACCTTTTCACTAGTCTCTGTGATGATTTTTGAAAGGAAAAATCTCAAAATAGAAAGTAGATATTTTATTGCTCTGCCAATGTTAGTTCAATTCACAATGCTTTCTTCCCTTGAGAATAGTTTTTGTACTTAGCTTAATTGTGTTTATTTGCTAAAGATCTGCATGTATGGAATACAGTGACAAAGGTCAGAAAGCCTCCACTTTCTGTATGCACACACTTTATATATGCACATATGGGTAATTTAAAAGGTGTTTAATAGTATGTGTGAATTCTTCTTGAGATGTTTTTGTGTAGGCTAATAAATTCAATACCTGTATACCTCTAAAATTTTACATCCCATAAACAGTTGGGTTTTTTTCACTTTCATCCACTAGTATTCATTTCTTCTTGGTGGAAAGGGATTATTAGAGGAAATACTAATTCCAGAGTGTTCTTCTCCTTATCTTGTCTCTAAACTGAGACAAGCTCTGCTTTCTCTACATCCCTATTTTTTTTCTCAATGAAATAAGAATTTCTGCATATTTCTAAAATATTTTTCTCAAGGAAATAATAATTTGTGCATATTTCTAAAATATTTTGGTCTCGATTGCTTGTTTTATATTACACTACTTGAGTGTACTTCTATCAATTTAGGAACAGCAAATGTTCATTATTAATTTCTCCATTCAGAGGGGAAGTTTTTGAAATTTTAGCAAGCAGTGCTACAAAGTCTCAGAAACCAACCATCCTTTTGTGATTCCCACTTCTTCTGGTTCTGCCATATGCTAAAAAACTTCACTCTCTCCCATTTTGTAGAACGAGAACTTTCTTTCTGTTCTCAGCAAAATTCCTTAATTAATCTTGCTTTTCATTAATTTATGACTTTGGGTTTTTTAATTAGTACTATTTAGGAAAGGTAGACTAAAAAACTGAAAGAGTATATTATTGTTGCATTATAATACTAGTATAAATGTTATAAACAATGACTTAGGCCATGAGAAAAAAATAATAAATTAAATGTATAATAAATCAGTGTATTATTTGAATATATTATCAAATTGGTGTAGTATTTAAATATATTATCATGCATACAGCAACATATTTATGAAAACTTTAAAATGTGGACTATTAAAATGATTCAAAAATTATAAAACAATAAAAGGCAGTTATGAAAATACCTTAAAAAGTAACTGTATTTTGAACTTAATACAAAAAATAAGATTTGTTTCTCAGCTGAAATACATTTCTGAGGTAACTCATTCTGCTGAGTTGAACCCTATTTGCACCATTAAATGATATAGTTCTTTATTTTCTTGGTACATCAGCCATGCTTTAGAATGTGTGAAAAATCATCATTCTTTATACCAGGCACCTTGAGGTTAAGCCCTTTGAGCATTTTGGCCTGGTTTTTTAATGTGAAAAGAAAGGGAAGTCACCTTTAATGCTAACAAGATCATTGCCTTATTAAAAATTAATATATTACTGAGTTCTAATAGAAGAATTTATCATGACAAAGTGTGTGCTCCTGGTGAGCATTTATAAATTGTGCTATTAAGATGACTAGTACTTATTCAAATTACTCTTAAATATTTAAAATATTGTGTCATTAAATTCTTGTCTAAGTTCTTCTGGCTTGTTTTTGTTCAGGGCTCAGGTCTGGTGTTCTAACAGGTGAGGTGAGAATTTGGGAGTTAGAATCTGGTAAAATGATGGAAAGTCACATTCTGAGTGAGTCCAAATTTACAAAGTCCTTACAGTTCTATATAATGTCAGATTAACAGATAATTTGGTTTGTTTTTCAAAATCTAAATAATAATGGATGGAGCCTACCATGTAGAAGTGTATTAAAAATGCATTGTGAGTTGCAGAAATAATTATAGGCTCATTTTCTTATCGTTATTGTTGAAGATTTATTAGTATTTTAATTTTCATTCCTGTATTTTGTGATGTTTACAGCTCTGGTGTAAAATGTTACCTGATGATGGTAACTTTTGCAGCAGGAGATTTCTCACAGTTATCCTTGTGTTGTCTCTCTGTAGGGAGCTGTGTGTCAGTTACACAGTGACTCACTCAGCTGATCCTGGGATTTTGGGTTGAATTAGAATATTTGTATTGTTCTTCCAGAAAAAAAAAATACTGAATGGAGGAGGAGGAGGAGATGTAAAAGATAATTTTCATTTTTTCAAGACTTGAGGTTCATTTTCCTGCTATATTTGTTAAGTAATAATAAACAGCATACATTTCAGGGCTCTTTGAGTCTTATTTAGATGGCCTCTCTAAGGATATTTTCATGTCTCTTGTCTAATAAAGGATGTGCATGATAGAGATAATACTGATAGCATTATACTTCCTATTATTGTATATTGTTATTTAAATGTGCTTTATTCATGTCTTCATGACACCATAGCTCTAATTTAATTTGTTTTTTAGATCAGTGTGCATTTTTTTTTTTGTTTCACTTCACTAGGAAAACACTTTGGGTGAGTTATTTACCAACCAAAATATTACATACTGATCTAATTGAACAAAAATATTTTTGAAAAATTTCAGAATCTTTATTTGAGTGGCCTTAAGTGTCCCAAAGATTTGTGGCTCTTCTGTTTGTTCCAGGGTTTATCTACTACTATTACAATTATTATTATTATTATTAATTTATTTTCAGATGTGCTTATGATGGCTTGTGCCAGATAGCAGATGTTACATAACTTGTGGTGGTTCCGTGATGTTTGTATGTCCACAGATCTAATTTTCTATTAAAATGTAATGCAGAACTGTTTCTTTCATTTGAATATAGATGAGTAGTTGATAGGAACAGTTCAAATATAACGATAATTCCAAACTCATCTTTTTTAGGAATAAAAGCTTTACATTGCAACAGACTCTTGGTTTATGCACTCCTACAGCTTGTCCAGTGTCAGACTACTCAGAGAGAAAAGTCCATAAAACTGTGTAATGGAGTGAATCCAGTTACTGCCTCCTGGGTCTACTTTCTTCCTAGCCACAGCAATTAGTACAAGTCTTACACTCATGAAGCATGGAAATTTAAATTCCTTACATTTTCTTCATAACCTTGAGTTTCTTCTTCAGATACCTCAAACACACAATGCTGTATGTATGTGTAAATGTAGGGTAATTTTTAAAGCTGTTTTGTGCTTGGCCTTCTCACTGTCTACTAAACTCCAGGGATTGCATAGTACACTTAGAATTATAATTTTTTTTTTGTTTATATTTGCATTTTTATTTTTTTGTACTTTTGTAAGAAAAAGTAAAGAACATGGAGGTGATCTCTGGGTACAGAGGAATCATTTGGTTTACTGTAAAGATCTACCCATAAAACAGATAAACCTTTTCATTTTTCATATCCCTTTTCGAAGTATTTTCCCTTTTAATCCCCATTTCCATTCTGAGTCAGAGAGAGAAAAACAAGAAATCATATGCTTACATTTCTAGCTCTCTTTACCTACATAAATTTTATTTTTGTAAACTCAGTCATTTTCTCTATAAAATGTATTGTAATTGCTATTATAATGCTAATAGTGAGGACATTGTTCTCTAAATGTTTATTTAGTTGAAGATATCCAAGGATCTGAATCAGTTGGGTATTTAAAATATAGTGCCACATTAATCAATAGTGTCTTTTGTTTCATATTACCTGCTAACAGGGGTTTCTGTTGGACCTCCCAGTGGTATAGACTTTTTAGACTTTGTGTTATGTTTCTACTAGGAAAAAAAAAAGTGAGACAGTACCAATTTTTTTCTTTTGGTACAGAATATGTAAATATTTTGTTCTGCCCATTCCTCTCAAAAGAGTTGCTGTACTGAGAGCTTTATATTTAATTTGTGGTCTGCAATTTGACAGCAGGTTGAAAGAAGGGGAATATTGAGGCTCAAATGCACAGTGCTTATTTCTGAGACAGCCAAGTCTGCCTGCCTGGGAATGTGGAGACTCACAGCAAATGGAGAGGAAAAAATTCCACTGATTCCAATTGGCTGATTGTGTAGAAAACATTGCTGAGCTTCAAATTCTATTTTTTTAGAAGGAGAGTTTTTTGTTTGTGTTTTTGTTTTGGATTCAATATGGAAGAGTGTTTTCTCTCCCTAATTAATCTCTAGATACCTGGCTGTCAAAGAATTCCAGACTAGCTAGACTCTGGAGGAGTAAAATGAAGAGTGAAAAGTTCATTTTCTTGCCAGGCTTGAAATATGAATCTGAATGAGAGAACAGAAACTGATTTTCAAAGTGCACATGCAGACAGAATTGACTTGAAACGCGCAAACTTTTTCTATATCTCAACTGGGAGCTGACTAAGCTGTGTCTTGCATGAAGCTCACAGAATTTTCAGGCTTCAGAATCAGGGTAAAGTCTGTCTTTTGACCATCTTTCTTTATTTCAAACTGGTCTTGAGGATTAAGAAGCTCAACATTGCCATTAGAAGTGTCTGCAGGTAGCCTTAACCTCTCCTGAAAATTGCTCTTGGTTTTTGAAGTAGTTTTTAGCTGGGAAAATTCACAGGTGTTCACTTCTATCTTTTTGGATATTTTTTTTAGTTTTGCCATTAAAGCATATGGAACATATGGAAGTGTTATGGACCAATATGATGAGAAAGTGCTGCTTGGTAAAGGGATGCATGAGCAGCCACACTGTAGTGGCAGGCAGCCAAATGAGTGCTAGTTTGGGTTAAGTGCAGAACTCAGCAAGCAAAGAAGTCCATGTATCTTTGTTCCCCATTGCTATGAATTTTATTCTTGCACAGAAACCTGTACCTCCCTAAAGGGGAGCTCTTCACAGAAACATGTTCATTTTATAGGAGGCAGTTCTGCCAAGTAGCACTTCTGAGGTCTGGCATGGCTTTCTGGAGAGAAGAAGTAAAACAGCATGGTCAGCCTCAAAAATTAAGGCAGGTTAAATGGCCTCTTCCCAAGAATGCATCACTGCCAGACCCCTCTAAAAGCTAAAATTGTGTTAAACTGCTGGGTCCTGAACCAGCCTCAGGCAGAGTCCTACAGCCTGAGCATCTGTGCAGACACCCCAAGCTGCTTAGTGAAGTGGTCATCACAAACACTTGTATGATTTAATGAAGTTTTAATAATAAAAGTCCCCCAGAACTTGCCTGTCCTCTCTTCAGAGAGCACATGGGAAAAGGAGAGTGCAGGAAAAGATAAGGTTTGTCCAAAATTACTAAAGCTGCCAGTGCTTTCAATACAATGACAGAGGACAAGAGATAAGAGAGCTTTCTAAAATAATTTTAGAGCACTCTGTGTTTCACTTGGGAGTTCTGTCTGTGCCTGGGAAAGTAAATATTCTACTCTGACTATGCCTGCTGTCCCCACTTTTCAGTGTTTATCACTGAGAACAGGCAATGAAAAAATGTCTTTGTGCAATGTGTGAGCCCAGGAGGAGCAGACTGCAAATTTTTATCAAATCATTTGGGCAGTGTTAGTTAATATTTTCCTGAATAGAGAAAAAAAAAAAAGGCAGTAGTATATTGCCTCCAGTGATCAAGATATTTACTTTTGATTTTATCCATCCCTCTGCTGGTAGGTCAGTTAGATTTCCAGCAGAACCTAGGAATGACAAGACAGGATTCAGGATGAAGTAGTACATCTGAAATACAGAGGATTGCTCAGTTCACAAAAGCTGCATAAAGCCCCCACATGGAAGAAGTAGTGTAAATGCACCTTAGCAGGGTGGTAAAATCTGTGCCACTGGGGAGCCATCCACTGACTGTGTGGGAGCAGCACAGAGAGCAGAAAAGCAGAGCAAAAATGGTCCTGTTGGTCTGAGTGCAGTGCAAGAGAGGGGAAATTCTCATTTCCACCAAATGCATTTTGGAATCCCCTTAACCTTTCTCAACCCTCACTGTCTCCTGGCAGCCTGCTGATCCAGGTGTTCTGTTGTTCTGTAGGATCAGTTCTGCAATTGCTGCAAAACTATTTTTGTCTTCTTAAAAGCATGGACAAACCCCCCCCCCCAAAAAAAAAAAAAATTAAAAATTAAATTTTGCTTGCATTGCTGAGAAACCCTAGCTTAAGTCTGTGAAGATCCCCCTCCTCAGATATGAGGAGCAGAAAAACAGGCTTTGACTAGATCAGCTGTGGCCTTTTCTGTTTTTTTCCTCTTTCTGGTTTATTGAGGGAAATAAGCAACCCATTAAAACAAGGCCTCTAAGGTGGCTTTAAGCTTTGTTTTAATGGGAAGCAGGATCCTCCCTAAAACCTCACTAGAGGTTTGTGTGGTTACTATATCAGTGCAAGCTGAAAAGAGGGATATCTGTTTTCCTACTGATGCAGAGGGATCTCTTTCCTAGGTTAAGAAATACACTTGCTGAAGGTTTTATTGGTTTTCTTGCTAGCTATCACTAAAGTACTTTACTCATTCTGTTAAATCCCATTTTGAACTTCTGCTGACTGGACTTTTCACATGGGGACAAATCAAACTGTGCTTGACATAACATTTATCTGGATGAAGTGTTCTAAATTATGTCAGTGAGTCTAATGAGCAAAATTTAATGGTTCACTTGAGGCTATGTTGAGTACATCCAAATAAATTTGCTTTTCTGGGTTCAGATGCCTTTTATAAAGCTGTTGACTTAAATTCACTAGAAAGTTTGGTAAATCCTTTAAAATAGAGCTCAGCTTTTCAACTGGAGTATAAAAACTTGGCAGGTCTGTTTAAAACCAAGTGCATTTTCAGCAGAACAACATTAACTTGCAAGACTTGGTATTCACACAAAGGGCACAGTGGTATCTCTACTTTTGGGACAGATCCTGTCTCCTTGCTACATCATCTTGCAGATGATAAACCTGAAAAATTATGCAAATTTAATGCTTAATAATTTGCATAGGTCCTAAAAATTCAGGGAGCATGTTGCCCAGTCATTATATTACTAACTTTTGTTTTGTTTTCAGTGACAACAGGTGGGGGGTGACCTGCTCATCTTGGGCTGAGTTTTTGTGTTAGTGGTGCTCACTGAGTAGTCATGCTAAATTTCAAGACTTATAAGCTCTTTTTATTTCTGCTCTGGGTTATGGAAGTCTGTGTTTCTGAACAAATCTTTGTTTCCATCAAAAATAGTAAAAAGCTGTGGGCCGGCTCTAATGTCATTGTCATTGAGACTGCATCCCAGTTTCTTTTCATCACTTTATTGTGGCATCTGCCATAGTGTGAGGAGTGAGAAAATAATAAGATGTTTTGTTCATAATAATAATGAGAAAGTTGAATTCCATGGTAATATGCTGCTGATTTTTTTATAAAGCTGTAGAGATGGGGGTGCTGCAGCTTCTATCCCTGCCTGACCAGGACACCAGTTGTCCAGGCAGGTTCTGGTGAGGTTGCTAGCCCAGCACACAGCAACCCAGCTGGGCTGATGCTCCCCTCCAGTCAGTGTGAGTGTGCCAGTGCTGCCCTCTTTGACAGAGAGCTGCTTTATCTGGCTCCAAGGACAGATAAAAATCAAACCACGGCCAAATCCAATACCCCAGCACAGGGCATGGCACTCAGCCCAGTGCTTGTGCTTTTCCTAGTCTGACCTGCCACATACTGTGGCCCTGGCTGACTTTGAAGCAGGTTTACCTCTCCAAGTAAAACAGTTTAAATTGGTATAATATAGCTATGTGTGAATAATAGTATTATTAGCTATAATAATAGCTAATTCACTATTAGCTATTATCATATAGCTATAGTGAATAATAATATTAAAAACAAACAAAAAAACCAAAAAATGCCCAATGAAAACCTGACAAAAAGCACAGTGAAGCAATCTCAGCATTCTCTCTACGATGGCCTAGCTTTCAGCCAGGGCATGGCAGTCAGTAACCACCCCACAGAAAATAAATGGGAATGACTGATTCCCACAGTCTTACCACAAGGAATAACTTGCAGTGTTTAACTCAAAACATAGGAATGTAGCATTTTCAAGTGTATAGCAGGCTGTTGTAAAGTAGCAAGATGCAATGTCTTTCCCCTGGCTGTGGAGTAAAGCAATGTTTATTGAGAATTAGGAAAAATGTTTTAATGGCATGCCTACCAGACAAATTGATCAGAGAAGTGTGAAGTCTTTCTCATGAGAGGCCACTGAGCAGTGTCTGGACTGAGTAGAACATCTGCCAGGGAAGGCAGAACCTGACAAGCATTTCCCCTGGGGCAGGGAGACACAACTTCTTTCTTTCTATTCCTATGGTCCACGGTATTCTCTAATTATTAATAATCAGCATTTATAAAGTTTATAAATGAATGCCAGGAACTCTCAGAAACTCAAATTACTAACAAATATCAGGCAATGAAAGCAATAATCAATGTTTTATTCTTGAGGCACTGTGTTATTAGGCATAATTGCCAATTAACTTACAACAGGAACAATTATCCAGTGCAAAAGTGATGAAAAGGTTACTTGGAGGTAACACGAAGTGGTTCATTTCCAAGAGCTACTGTCAGTGCTGTGATGAAAACAAATCATGTTAGGAGATGTCTTCTCTGAGATGGAATATTGGGAATTTGTTCCAAAGTACAGCCTGATGTGGAAATAACTGTATAGAGACACTCTTAGTTAATGTGTTGGACAGTTTCTAGACACATCTGACATTCCTGAAAGTTACTAGCAATAACATAGGTATGCTATGAAATGCACCAAACTGGAGCCAAATTGTGAGGGAGGGAGAGGCCAGCTGCTCAAAAACCAGTATATTTTCATGTCACATGTAAGATGGGATTCTTTTCAAAACTCAGATATGAATCCACTTTGAGATGAGTAAAAAAGCCTGAGGACTATTACAGAGGGAGAAGATTAAGGGACACTAAAGCACACCGGCCATACATGGCTATACAAAGTGTACACTTGTGTTGCACTCTGTGCAACATACAAAACATAATTTTGTAATAAATGGTGATTTTGTCACAGCCTTAATACTGAATATTTGCAATCTGTGTTGTTCTATTTAAGTTTTAAGTATATTTGAATGCAAGCTCATTTTTCAGATGTATTTTTATGACAAGTGGGTTTTATCAAGACTTAAAAAGATTAGGGAGACAGAGTGTAGACTGATGCAGAGTAATGGATGAGAGAATGCTCTCAGGAAGGAACTGTACCATTGCAAAGTCTCTTGCTTCCTTTTGATTTTAAAGATGGACAGTTCTTCATGTTTCAGCATGTAAAAGATGAATACTATAAAAATATTCTTCTTCCTTGCAGCAGATACTTTAAAGAGCAGAAGTTGATGGGGTGCATTGGGCAGGGTATTTTACTCTCTCTAAATGCCTGGTGTTTGGCCTCCAAAGGCAACTCATCACACAAGGAGGTCAGCTCCAACTCACCATGGTGTTCTTTGCTCTGAGAAACATGCTGAACATCTCTAAAGATTTTTCTTTTTGTTTTTACTTGGTCAAATAACAAAGTCCTTTCTATCAGCCAACTCTCTCTCTTTCTAACTCTCTGAAAATTTTTCTGTGGAGGAAAATCCTATTTTCCTTGTGAACATACACTTAAAACAAGTTAAAAAAAATTAGTCAGCATTTTATGCATTACCACTCTGCAAAGGTAGTAGTTATAGTAATTTTTTAAAAGTTATTCTGAAAGCAAGGAGAAATAAAACCATGCCTGGTCTGGTATCACAATTGTCACCTGGTTTCATTTAAATCTGTACAATTCTAGAATGTTATTCTGGTATATTCTAGATACTTTGATCAACAGTACTGCTGATCCAATAGTTGCAGCTAGTTATCCACACAAAAATAGACTATTTTGAAAAGGAGGTGGTAAATAGAAAAAGTAGTTTTCATGCACTCTGGGGAGGTACTGTCAAAGCCTTGTATTTTTTCATTTAGTAGGTATTGATTTAAATTATTTTCCTGTATAATAATACTGCTTTCTAGAATCATTAGGCTGTATACTGAGTTTGCTATAGTCTAGCCATGGATAAATAGGATTTTAGATGATACTACTTAGGAAAGGAATTAGCATTTTCTGAAGTAATTGCTTTCTGTTGTAAATACAACTATGTAGATTTTGATTACTTGTGTACTTTTCTAGTACTTCAGTGACTTTTCCTGGCAAAATGTGTGGAACATAACTTTTTCAGACACCAAACTATTCATGCAACATATGCACCAAGTGTTTTTTCAATCTTTTTTTTTGGATGGTGTGTTTGCAGCACGATGTTTGTGCTGTAAGTATAAGCAATTCATCACGATGTTTGTGATGAATTTCTGTTTAATTTTGATCAAAGCAGAATGGAAAGCTCACCCATGAAGTGATGCAGTGCCAGATGGTAAGGCTCTGAAAGTGAGCCTATTCTGCTGTCTCTAAAGGTGAGTGCTAACAGTTCTGGAAGGCTGGAAGCTCATGCAATTGGACATGGGCTCAATGCCTTTTCCTTTTCGGTCAGTGACTCACAGCTGATGCAGCTGAGTAGGGTCTGAAGGGTGTCACGGTGCTGTGGAAGGATTCTGTCTGAATCTAACCCTGTGCCAGTGCTGGGCCAGACAGCATCAGAACCAGATCACAATCCTGACTTGAGGTACCAGTGTCAACATCCCCTGTGCAAGGCTTGGCTCAGCAGTGACCTTGCTGCCTAAAGGTTCTTCTAACAGCAATGGTTAAATGCCAGAAGATAAGCAGCTTGAGGCAAAAAACTGTTAAAGGAAAGTAAAGTGATTCATCTGTAGGCTCAACTACAAATCAAGAGGTTTTTTCTTCCCCTGAGAACATTTATTTTCCCCTGAGAGCTGAATGGTTTCCATTTACCTAGAATCGCAGTTAAACAACTTCATTTACGAAGAGTTGCCAATAAAATATTTGTAAAATAACTAAAAACAAAAAGAGGCAATTATAGTCATGCCTCAAGCATTCATTGAAAGTCTCCATTCCAGGTGACAGACAGACAGGAACCATTAATCTGAACACCAGTCCTGTAACTTTACAAAACTCATCTATGTGCTCTTGACAGAAATCTATATTTAGAGAGGCAAAAAGGGATTATTAACCCAACTACAGCTTTGTTTAGAAAATGTGATTTTAATACTAAAAAATCCCTAATACAAAATTTAAAAAAACAAATAAACTCCTACAACTACGTTCTACATCTTTTAGTACTTGAAGAAAGATCTCACATAAATGAAATTAGGATGGCCTGAGCAGTTTTTGAGTTTTCTTATGGTTTTGATTCCTGTGCTTTTTCTGTGGTGTGACAGCCCTGGGGAGACTCTTGATCAAAGAAAATGGCTCCAAGTGGGTTTTGGGTTTAGGGTTTTGTTTGTTTAATCTTTGTGTACTTACCGTGTCCTTCCGTTATCCTTAGGTATGATAATTATGTTTATTCTTTGTCTTTAGCGGTTCTTTGGTAGATGTTATCTAGACAATGATAAAAAAATGACATGATGGAGTCAGGAGAGTCAGTTTGTGGTGAGAATAAACTATTCAGAATGAAAGTCAAAACAGAAATACCTTTGTTTCACAAACAGGTACTTTTTTAGGTGGCACATAATTTTTGTTAACTTTTCTTTGATTCCTAGTAGATATTGAGGGTTTCTGTTCTGCCTGGCAGACCAAATAAAGTTGAATATCTTGCATGTTTACACTAGAATTAGATAATTGGCTTAAGGCTCAGATTAAATTGCATAGCTAAACTGTAGTGATAAACTAAATGTACTACTGGAATTGAGACTGAAATATTCTAATTCCAGGAGAAATGAGGGCCCAAGACTTTTTTGCATAATAAAGAAGATATTTTTCTGCTCCAAATACAAATACTTTGCAAACATGTTTGGTTTTGGGGTTGTTTTGGTTTTTTTTTTTCCATTATATTATTTATTTGAAAATTTACATTTAAAATGACTGTTGTGGCAGAAATTGACCTCTGGAGTGAAATGAAGCTATGGGATAGCACTGAGCTGTAATACAGAAATAAGTTAGAGTAGAAATTGAGTAGCAGCCACAGAGAACAGAAGGAGCAAACATGTGAAAATGAAGGCTTTGACTGACTTGTGCCAGCCAAAAGCATTAAAAATCCTGCACAATTAATAGAATCCTGCCAGCTGAGTCTAACCCTCCCATGGTTTATGAGTTGGTAGAGTCAACCGCCCTGACACTGATTCCTAACAATGAATAACGTTGAACTTCAAGTAGTTCCAAAGCTTGAAAAAAAATCTCATTCTGTCCAAATGAGTTTTCTTCATCTTAATAAACCATCTAATTGTCAATGTTCATGGCAGCGTTGCTAAGCCTGAATTAGCAAAATATTTTACCAAGTTAAGGTAGAGCACAGAAAAATGGACACTGGGACCAATTCTGGTTGGTTTAATCCAAAGCTCTTGATCTGGGTTTGGTTTTGTTTTATAATGGTGATAGTTACATATGGAGCCTACAACATGAATTCCAAATGAAATTAAAACTTAGTTCTGAATTTTTATGGAAGACGCTGCACTAATCAATAGAACTGGATGTTTTATTGTTGAAATGTCAGGTATTTGGCCTTATAAAGCATCTGCTACTAAATATTGCTGACAAGTGGGAGCAAGGATTATTTATAAAATATTAGTTACAAACAAGAAAATCAGCAAGGCTAAGTAGCACATGCTGAAGAATTAACTATTAAAATGATTAAGTTACAATTAGTCATTAAATTAAGAATTAAAAATGTTAATTAATAATTAAAAGGAGAACTTCTGGGATGGAAGTACTTGGATATCAGGTATATACAAAAGGAAAACAGTCGAATATGGTTTTCCTGGTTTTATTTTGCCCTAAGTACATTTGAACAGTGCTGAAAACAGAGCAGTGGGGCAGATGAGCTATTTACCAAGATGGACAATTTGCCAGGATCACTGTTCCAATTCATGTGCTGTAAGGAAGAAAGGACATTTTTGCCTCTTTTTTTTTTTTTTTTTTTGTTTTTTTCCTGCTCAGGATGCTCACACACTCCCAAAGCTCTCTCTGAATATGTCTGTTTCTTCCAGATACAGTCTGAGATGCCACAGGAGATGGGGAGTCCTGCCACTCCTTCCAAGCTCAGCACTGAGGTGCAGGTCAGTGAATTTACATTGTGTTTTGGACAGGAGAGAACTGAGCACAGCTCTCTTGCTATACTTAATGGCCCAAGCAGCTTTGTCCTCTTGTTTTGTTTTGCTCTTGCTGGTTTTGTGGATACCCTCTGTGTTTGTGCCAAATGCCCTCTGAGTGCTGAGCTGTGCTGAGATGAGGACAGAGGACAGCAAAATTTTGGTGTTTGTAGCTCTTGTTTTGAGCTTCATGTCACTGGATAACTGTGGCACAGGGAAAATATGATCCAAGGAAGTAAAAACAAACAGATGGGAGGCTTGCACAGCCTTGTGAGCCTCTCTCCTCTTATGTTCTGCATCATGTTTATTAGCATTCTGCTGCATTAATATCAATAGTCAGGAAAGATGGCTGGGAGGCACATGTCAGAAAGGCATGAGAGCTCATTCAGATGAGAAGGAAGCTGTAGTCAAATAGCCAAATGATGTATATGTACCAGGAAATATCAGACTGTATATCAACATTTGACTCCAAAGGTTCATTTTAGTCAAATGGAGTTTGATTTGACAGCTTAAAAATGAAAAAAAGATTCTCAGATTGATTGATGGATAATAAGTGGCAAAGAAAATTGCTTTTTTCAGATGGATTTGTGAGCATTTGATGAATTTGCCTTTACCTTTTCATCTTGTACTTTTGTACAACATTAGAAGAGTAAATGTAACAAAATCAAATTCCTCATTCCTAATGTCTGTGGGGACACGTCCCACTGAGGAACTGCCATCAGTTTGAATTGCTGTTTTAAAAAGAAACATTGGATTTTTTTACCCTTAACATCTAATGAGCAAAATAAGCACTAACTGGTATTAAAAAGCAATCTTTTTTAATACCAAAAACTTCACCATTTTCTTAAGAGCAGATAAATAATTGATTACTCTTTCTCTAGTGACTGAAACTTATTTCTGAGTTCATTTAACCCAAGAACAATTTGATATTTAACTGGAAAGAGTTGAGTATGGACTGTTTCCCCCATGATCTAGAACTAAACCCAAAATGTATATTTTGAAGCATCTTTTCAGGATGCTTTCAGGGAGGACGTGGGATACAAGATTTTACAGCTTGCTATGGTGAAAGCTACCCCCTGCTCCTATTACAGACTTTTACAAACTCAGTACCAGGAAGGATAAAAAGGATGCTCATTTTGAAATTTGTTTGATCTTCCTCTGTGGAGGATGTCACACAGAAAAAAATAGATTTTCTTGTTTTTACCTTTAGTCAGCTGTGCTGACTCCCACTTCTCTCCACCAACTATAAAGTGTTCCCATACAATTAGCTGATCTCCATGCAATAGAAAAATAAAGCCTATCCAGGGAGCCCTAAGTTCCTTTTCTGTGGGGAAAAAAACCAAACCCAATATTTCTGGCAGAGGTTGGCCTATTCCATGATTTCTCATGTGAACTTGTTCCATGTTCTGCCTTGCTGGGCCCATCTGCCTGCACCTCCCTGCTCTGGAATCACACCTTTGCTTTTGGTTAACCTCCAGTCTGCATCCAAATTGGGAAATGCTCCAGTGGAGTATTCACTCTCCTGATTAATTGAGATGAAAGGTACGTTTCTGATGTGGCTGCAGGTGTGAATGGCCATTTTCCACTTGAATATTCAAGTATTCTCTTTATATAAGTTACATTTATAGACCACTGAGAAAAATGGAATTTCTTAAAAAAGTAATTTTGTTTTTGCTGGTGTAGAGCTTTTTGTGATTAAATTATTTTAATGAATTAACACTTTTATGTACTTAGGTATGCAAACCGACTACGAAATTCTCCGTTTTAAGTAAGAATACTGTAATTTCTACTTTGTGCTAAGCCTTCCTTCTCTTGCTGCCCATCACACATTTTCATTGTTATTTTATAAAAGTTTTATAAAAACTGTTTTAAACCAGTTATTCCTCGCTCTCCTTGTCATGAATGCTCCTGCAGAAGTCTAAGAGCCAGGTTAAGCAGCTGCTTAACATGGCATTTATAGATTGTTACACCTGCCTTTCTTGACTCAGAGAAATAAGCACTCTTGCCAAGTGTGCTGCATTCAAGAGAGTAGAAAATATTTAAGTTAGTGGGAGTTCTGCACTCTGGTATTTCCTTAGCAGAAAGTTTTCATTTGTGAGTTTAACCTTGTGGGAGTGAAACCTTTGAATATGTTGCTATGAATGCAAGTTTTTCTAGAAACTCCCAAAACCGAGACAAACTTTCCCTAAACTTAAAATATAACTGGAGTACTTGTGAGATTTGATTTGCCTGCTGCTTAGACCACAGCATTTAGGCAATAATCAGAGCCTCCCTCTTTTCTGTGTATCACAATATCCATTGTCACTGTAGCTTTTGCTGGAGAAGGAATGAATGAGGGAATAAAGGAGGTGAGATCTTAGTGATGTCAGTGGCATCCTGACCCTGGAGAAGTAAAGTAAAAAGAGTGTGTTCCCAGCCTCAGCCTGGCTCTTCTGAGAGCATTATAAATATTTCAAGTGGGTTCAGTTGGTGTTTGGTGTATTTTCAATATCTGTGCATTTTGCCTCATGTGTTCTTTAATCATCAGGGTGCTGAAACTTAAGATGATGCTTGAAAAAATATATCTTCCTGTGGCAGGGAGAGAAGGTGGTATGAACTGAAGTGCAACTCTACATTTGCTTGAACTAGCAGTAAAAAATATGATAGCCATTGTGGCAGAAATTATGGAAAAGGCAGACTGAAAAATTACAAGAACTATTTTATTGCTTTGCTATTTTATTACTGTGGGGAGTAATTAAGTGTTCTCTCCTGCTTCCTGTCCCCCAGGCCACCATGAATTCTGTGGTCATTTGTGAGATTTCTACTGCCTGGTGGCAGGGAGCAGCAGCCCCTGGAACCAAGGCATGGTCTGTGCAGGTGTTGAGACATCCTGCTTCTCTGTAGCAACGTTCTCCTGATTGTTTTCCCTGCTTCAAGGTGGAGCAGAGGAATTTAAATGTGAGCATTCTCCTCCTGTCCTAAGAACCTGAAGCCAGCTGAGCTTTGAAGGTTTCAGAATTTCCCAGTGCTTTGTAAGAGTTCTTAGATAGATGTCTGAAAGGAAAGTATTATGATATTCATGTCAAGGATGTGACAGGAATTTATTTTCTTGGTAAATTATAAGTATTTTAATTTTTCCTCGCGTCTTAAGATACCTTCTTCTTTTCAGAGTTACCTGAATAAGATGTTGATAAATGAGGAGTTGGACTTATCTAATGATTGTGCTATTATCTGCCTAGAAAATGCAATCAGTTTAAAATGATAGTATAATTCACTAGTGAACTACTGCAATTCAGTGAAATAAATCCAATGACTCTTGCTGTCAGAAAATTGGAATGAAGGCAGATTAACATGTGCACCGAGGCTGAAGGTTTTTCAGGGGAAAAAAACTTTTTCTGCTCCAATTAAATGGGCTTGTCTCTGTAATGTTTAGATGAGGAGAGACAGAACAGAATGCTTTCTGTGCTATTATGAGCTTGAGGTGAAGAAGAAAGTCAAATTGGTCTTACATTTTCTGTTCATTTTATGTAGCTCTGAATTTGCCAATGAATTCTCTTTCCACAGGAAAGAGAATACTGTATTCATTTTCTCTTCAGACCTCAAATGCTAAAAAGCTGTCTCCATTAAAACAAATTTATTTGAATGCAGCTATCTAACAGCATTAGTCCAGCAGAAAACAAAGCCAAATGTCACATATATTTTATGTATGTAGTGGTGTTGTTGGAGCTGTGGTGGTTTGAGGACAATAAACTGGCCAGAGTAGTTTGAAAAGTTATGGCTTTCAAAATTTACAGGCAGCAATGAGTAAATGCTGAAATGCCAAATTTCAGGCACAGAGTTTTCAGGACTCTGAGGGTGAGGACACTGCAGGATGTGGCTTCCCCAGTCAATTCACATCCTCTGCTCAAGGTAATGTCAACCCCAAGTGTGTGAGAGCTGTCATCCACCACAACAATTACAGAGCTCATTGTTCTCAGGGATCCAAAGAAAGTCCTGTCCACACACCCGGGAATTAAACATGGGAGCAATTACTGCATACTGAGTTTGGCCCTGGGATTGGTACTGCTTGGTGGTGTTCACACAACACTGCTGATTCCCCCCTCTTCAAACTGGTTTGGGGTTCACTACACAGGGAGCCTCTGTAAACAGGCCACCAGTAACTAATCATGAAGAGAGAAGCAGTCTGAATGGAACAGAAAATTTCTTCAGGCTCTGGTGAATCTTCTCTTTCCAGTCAGTTTTCCTTAAATTGCTATATTGTTTTAAAGGGGAATAGACTTGTTAGTCCTGCATGGCCTTGTCCAAAAAGATGGAGGAAAACAATTTTTAAATATAAAAATGACGATTTTCTTGTCTGTTGAAATAGAAGGTCCTGTGCAATGGCTCTGCTGGAATTAGGAATTTCTAGAAGCAGATAAAAAAGACAGGCATGAATTGAATTTTGTGCTGAATAAATGATCCCTTTCTCTTTTCTAGGTGCAGCAAAATTTTGTTGTATCTTAGCATGTTAAAGATTTATAAACTATAATAATGTAGATGATGGAGGAATGTGAATGGAAAAAGCAATGGTACTCTGTGAATAAGCTCTATAAATACTGCTTTATGAGAAAGTCAGAGGACATAAAATGTTTCTATTACAACTAGAATGCTCATTGAATGTAATGATGAAAGGTAACAGTTCTGTTTTCACCTAATGTTCTTGCAAGGATTTGGAGGGAAGAAGTGTTTGAAATTAAACACTTCTTTAAAAACAAACAAAAAAAAAAAAGGAGAGTTTTAAGAATAGTTTCTGAGAGGTAGGTGCAAAACAAGTGTTTTGAAAAGTTAACTGCCTACTCAAATCTTGGCCTTATGCGCTGCTGTGCTAAATGGAATAATCAATCAAGGAAGGTTTGGAAACCAGAATGTTGAATGGGTGTCAAAACAGGAGGGTGATGTCAAGGACCTAGAAAATACAAATGGAGTCTGAGGCTTTCAAAGGCCTTCTTCTTAACAATCTCTTTTCTTTTTTTTTGTAATTATATTTGGACTGTTTTCTTGGGTCTTTTCTTTCTTATGGAGAAGTGCCTAAATTCATCCTTTTGTTGCTTCTTATGGTGGTTCTGGTGGAATCTCCAATTAACAGTCAGTCAAGGCCACCTCTGACAAAAAAGCCCAAGAGTCCCAAGAAAAAAATTCTGCATGTTAAATAAAATGTGTAAAATAGCACTCAAAGAGAAGTATGCAGACTACATTTTTCAAAGAGTATTAGGGAAGCTGAACTCTTGGGGAAAAGTGACTGTTTGTGTGACATTAGAGCTGCTGGAAAATATAAACTCTTTATATCTGGGTAGTTGCAGGCAAAACCTGGGGTACTTCAAATCTGTAAGGACTAGCAAATAGTTTGTCTTCATTTCTGCTTGGACCAATTTAGGGTACTTACTACTTATAACAAAAAATTTCCAATAAGAAAATATAATTACAGAATAATTATGCTATCAAGTCATTTGGCATAAATTAATTTCTAATTAAAAAACCACATTTTGGCTAAGTCCCTCATGTGTAATACAACTGGGGTTTTTCCAGCCATGGTGGGTCATGTTTCCAGCAGCAAAGGCATCAGTGGTTTGCAAGATGGAGCCTAAATGGGGATGAATTCTTAAAACCAGTTTGAAAGCAGTTTTTGAGGTATCACACGCACCGAGCTGCTGATGTATCCATTAGCTCTGTCTCTTACCTTGCTCTCTTTGATCCAGTCTCACTGGATGAGTGGCTGCTTGCCATTTCCACCCAGGCTGCACAGCCAAGGCTCCTGTTTGGGGTCAGTGTGAGCTGGGGCTGCAGGAGGTGTGAGTAATGGAATGTTGTGCTTTTGGGATTGCCGGAAAACTGGCAGTCTGCCCTGCTTTTGATCACGTTAAAGCCTCCTTTTAAGGAGCAGTCCGTGCCTGATTGCTCTTCACTGCTGTGTCAGTCAGGAGCCCCCTTTGGGACTCTGGGAGGATCACAGGTGCTTTTCCTGAAAGGCAGAAATGACAAAAACGTGAAAAGCTATTTTCTTCCATTACAGGATTTGGCTGCTTGTAATGTTTCACCTAACTGATGGTGAGCAGGAATATGAAGAATGAAATTGCTAACTTGTTGAAAATTGATTCTAGTTATTGTTTTCTGCCCTTGACCATGTTTGATATGCATCTGCTTCTTGCTAAGAGATGCTAGGTTAAAAAAAAGCAATTAATTTTTTAAACTGTAAGCATATAATACTTTTATGATTTTTTTATATGCACTTTTATTTTCATAAGTGTAAGATTTTAAATCTCTCTACAGAAGAAAAATTAGAAGCCTAAAAGTGAGATCCAGACCACTAGGGAATCCAGCACCTTTTTCAGATGCTGTCAAGTTCTCTGTGTTCCCCAGAAAAGGAATTTTAAATTAATTAATTGTTTATTAATGGCATATCTGTTAGTGATACAAGATGGAATCCTTTCTCCTCACTCAGCAGCTTTAGGTTTTCTTCAATTTCTTGCAACAAATGTTCAACTACTGTGAAAGAAAAATGTAAAATTTATCTCTGGCTTGCTGATTTTAGAAAATGGGCACTGTTTGAAGTTGCATCTGGCATGTTACAATGACTTCAGGGGCCCCTGTGTTATCAGGTGTTGGATAAAAAATGTGAATTATAAGTTTGTTTTAGAGAGCACTGTGCAATTTATTGCTTGGCCATAGGCTTTAAAAGAAGCGCATTTCTGCATGACAGAGCATAAACTGGCCACCAGTACAAATTGCATTAATATTGAGCATATAGAGTGCTGGATTTGGAATTATCATTTAAAAAACATTTGGATGCTGTGAAGCACCAAAGCAGTGCATTTGGAATTCTTGGCTGGCTTCTTGCTCTTTTTCTCCCCTAAAATCACTAATTGTTGAAGATAAGTGTTCCGCAAATGTTATCAGAATATAGAAGAGGCACTTTCAAGAGGTCAGAAAATAGTTTCAGTCAGCTGGGAATGTAAAAATCAGCCAGTTTTACAGACTAGAATGCAGTAGAAACATTTACTAAACAGACTGATAATGCACTTATAATTACTGTAGTACAGTGTGCTGAACTTTACAGTAGAATGTAAAGTTTGCTGTCCATCATTGCCTTATACAGTTTCCAAATAGGCATTTTTTTTCCAATTGCATAATCTTCATGGCTTTTTTCCTGTGTTAGCTAATCCCTGGAAAATTGGGTTGTTGATCTGTTCTAATACCTCTGACTTTGGTGGAATACAGTGAATACATAAAGGTTTTGGGTTGGTGTGGGGTTTTTTTTGCATGAAAATACACACACACACGTCCCTACCCCCACTTATTAGGGATAAAAACAATTGGAAGTTCTGTTTATGCAACAGAATGGATTCAAACCAAGACACTTATACTTGAGGTACAGACATAATGGCAGATTTTGTGGAGGTCTCTTAGCAAAGGAAATGTTTGGAAAAAAAATCTTAGGACTGATTTTTAATTTTTTTCCCAAAGGGGACAATAGATTAGAATCATATTCCCTTCACTGCTAGTTTACTAATTTTTTAATTAATTATAGTGGTTTGATTAGTGAGTGTCCTGAGACTATTTTTTATTTTATCCTATGTCCTCTTATATTTCACTACTGTAGATGAGATTTTAAAATGATGATTATAATACTGATATGTGCTTCTACATATTTATTAATTTTAGTATGGGTTGTGCCATTGTAATTTTCCAGGGTAGGAATACCAGTGAACAATCACAATGGGCCTTTTGTCTCTGAAATACAATGTATTCAGTGTCCTTGGCTGCCATTGAAATTGCTATCTCAAACGTTCAGAGAACGGTGGAATGGGGAGAATAACAGAGTAGTTTCATCTCTAATAAAAGAGATGCCACATTTGGGATGTTCACTGGTGCAGGAAACAAGGGCATTTCATTTCAGTTCACCTTAATAATTCCTCTCAGCTGTCAATAGGTATCCAGTTCTCCTTGTAAGTCTCTCTGTGAACTGCTGGAGTACAAAGGAAGCCAAGTCAATGAGGAGGGAGAGGTTTGAAAGCTCCTTTCATCTGGCACGTTACTTGGACACTGAACTGTGTCAGCTAATTATTTTGCCTTTCTGGCACCTCCAAACCTGGACACCCCTTAATAATGTAGAGTGCTGGCCTTCCTTTAGTCTTCACATGCTCCAAAGGCATTATTGACACAAAATTTAGAGTATCACAGGTGTAGGATTGGAAGGGACCTCAAAAGGGTGTCTTGAGCTTTTGTTCTTCAAAACCAGAATCTTATACCATCCTGAGAGATCTGAAACTTAGACCTCAGTTCTGTGTTGTTCTTCTGTTTAATTGGAAAAAGGTGAAATAACTCCTCTAGTTAAACGACTGTTTCATGGTGCAGCTTTCAAGAGGTGGTTGCATTTGCATTTTTTCTTTCATACAGCTTAGGTTACTTCATTTATATCTCTCATAGGCCCATCTCCCATTTGAAACAGGAAAAATTGCCTGATACTGGCAGGCTGAGCTATGAAAAACTTAAATGCTTCCACTTTTGTCACAGAGTTATGGGGAGTATCTGTGAACAGAACTTTATTATTTGGACTGAAGGGTGGTAGGTCCATTGCTGTGAGATGAAAACATTCAAAAGCCTGGTTGATTTTCCAAATTAAGTTCTCATATATATTAAAAAAGGGGGGGGATTTATTATACTCCAATATTATTATTGATATTATGCAGTGAAGAGGACACAGTTTTTACCTCCCCAAAATCAAACAGCACCATAAGGACCTATGAGGCTGTGATTGATCTCAGCCTTGAGAATGCCAGGAAAAAAGCAAGATACAGTTCTTCAAGCCCTTCTTTCATAGTCACACTCCCCTATCTTGAGTCTCTGTCCAGTTCTTCTCAGATTTCCTATAAACTGTGATCAGATTTGTAGTTAGATGATTTTATAGCACTAAAAATGTCAATAAAGCTTTGCAATTGAGCAGTGTACCCATGAGCTGACAGTGAACATTACGCTGCAAAGTGGGTGGACAAAAAAGCAAAATATTTCTGGCAGAAAGGGAGAAAAAAGTTTTTTGCATTTTTGTTTTGATAAAACAAAAAGTAAAAATAATTTTTAAAAATCTGAGAACTGTAAATGGCTAAGCAGTGTATTAATTTATTGCAGCTGCAGAGATAATATTCATTTATCTCTAAGACAGCTTTTGGAAATAGGAGCCTGTTGCTGCCTTTTGTCTTTACTTTGAGAGTAGGAAGGGTTAGAAAGAGAGAGGAAGACAGTGCTGTAAAAAGAAATCTTCCTCCACACCTTAAATCAATAACCTCCTGTATTTGTCTGGATTCTGAGTGCTAACTAAAACCTCTACACAAAATGTCATCAATGAAGTCTTGCCATCTGAAAAATTTCCTGCCAATTCCAGAACTGATAATTAATACTATTATTTTAAATAATTTTCTAGAAAAGAGTTGCTTAAAGATATGATTTCTAGCTTCCTATCCTGATCAGGACAGCTTTCTGAATCAATTAATCCTAAATTAATGAGCAGCACGCTTCCATTGCAGTCAAATTCCCATAGCCTTTTTCTCTTTCCCTCTTTTTGACTTTACTTTCCCCTCAAATGGATCCTGATTTTGATGGGTTTTGACTGATGATAAAGAGCCGATGTTAGGATCAATACCTAAAGCAAAAACTTTCCTTAGTGTTGGACAAAACAGTTCTCTATGCTGAAGTGTTATTAATGGGCTGACATGATGCACTGCATTCCTCCTGGCCTTTAAACCCTGATCCACTTGGGAATATTGGCATAAGGGTTTCACAGAAGAGCAATTTTTCCTCTTTGGAAAATTGAATCGCTGTCTCAGGGTAGAACTACACCAAATTTTTCTACTGTTCATTGCATTTCAAAGGCTGGGCTGAGATCTGTGTATTAAACCAAGATCCAGTTCCCCTTTGCAACTCAGTCTTGTCTGTAAAAGGAAGAAAACAACCACCATTATAATTTAGATAATTTATCAGATTTGAAAATTATGCTTAAAATTCACTATTCCTAATGCTCTTCCCTTATAGTTTTGATTTTAAAAATTACATTCTTGTTTGCAGTGTGTTTACATATCAGAAAACTTATGTAGTAACAAATAAATGGGATTTTTAGCAAATATTTTTGGAAACTTCAAATAATAGAAGACATTCTAGAGATTTAAATCTGAGCAGCATTGTAGAAAAAGAAATTTGCAAAGAAATGTGGATATTTAAGATGTCTATATAACTGCTTTTGTCAAAGCATGCTATATTGTTACTGAATTTCATGTTTCTTAGCAACAAATTCAGGTCCTCCATGTAAAGAAAAATTCGTTAATATTAGTTCAACTGGTAACATTGACATACAGCCCCTCTTCATTTAAATAATCTTCACAGAAAGTTAATTTCTCACTTGAAGTATGGGGTGATTTTTATACTTAAAGGTACACCTGAGTGATGACTTTAATCCAAGTTTTTCTGTCACAAAGTGAAAATGTTGGGGACACTTTACTTTTTGCTGCCTTTGTGTCGGAGAGGCAGAAGCTGTCTCCTTTAGCTCCCATCTCCAGTTTTCAGCCAATTAGTGTGAGGAACAGAAAAATGAAGGTACTGAAGAAGATGAGGCAATCATAAGTTACACCTTCTTTGGCCATAGCTGATACCTGGGGAAGGAAAATATCTTTGGAGCAAGGATGGGAGTGATATTTTAGCTGATATATTCTCTCATGTGGGGCTCCTTGCACCAGTTTGTGCATACAAACAGCCTACCCCTGAGGGATTTTCTTTCATTTACACTCCTGGTATCCAAAGCAACTTGGAGCAATGAATTCCACAAATGAATAAACAAAATAAAAGCAATAATTGCAATGTAACTACTCAGTTGTTTATATAATGAGAGACGGACTTTCGTATTTCAGAAACAACACTTGTATTTTCATACCTCATATATTTTGATATACATTTCATATTCAGATATATTCATCATAAAAATGAAGCTGTAATTTTAAGAAATGGAGTTTTCCAGTAATAAAATGCATTATTTGTTGTTTTTACAGCCATACAACAAATTGCAAAATGAGTTCTCCCCAGACACTGAAATCTGATTACAAAGTTCCCTTACCTGAAATTCCACTTCATTTGTCAGAAACAATATTGTGATGTCTATGTAAATAGTCTCTCTAGGATTTTTAGTTTATTTTATGACAGTGGCTATATTTGCAATCGGTGTTATAGCCCTGAAAAATACCATATGGCAGAAATGCCCATATTTAATTTAAAGTGATCAGGTTCTATTTGTTCAATCTATTAAAGTAGCTGCCATATCAGCTAATCTGACAGCTGTATTACTCAACATCATTGCAGGCAATGACATATGGTGAAGCATAAGGACAAGCATGCAAATATTCATTTCATCAGGACCAGGGCATTGTCTAAGCTTGAAAAAACCCTTTGTTGGCAAAGCTGTACTCAAGAGCAGAACATTAACCTCTGTATTTATCTGCCAGGGTTTGTTCTTAAGTGAACAAATAAAAGTTCCCATCTTGAAGTAAGTAAAATGGTTGACAGATTGTGAAATCTGATTGCTAAGAAGGAAAAAAGGCTCCAGTGACCTTGGTGAAAATGGTGATAGCTAAAAAATACATTGAACTGTTGCCTGCGATCAAGTTTTGAGGTCAGGGGGAGAGGGAAGGAGGGAAAGAGCAAGAGGTTAAGTACATTGCATTTGTACAGTTTCTGAGTGCAGCTTCCTTTTTATAAATAAGCCACAGCAGTGTTATGGTACCCTAGGGGAAAGATTAGCCTTCAACTGTGAGGTAGCATCAGGTATTGGTCATATAATGCTTATGGGAAGACAGAGGGAGGAAAATATCACAGTATTACAGAATATGGCTGTTAATCTCTTTCAAAATGGGGTGTTGGAGGAAGCTTACAAATTTACTTCCATTTTCTCTTTGGAAAATAATAGGAAACACATGTGGGATTTGAGGCTTATTTACAAATGCAGAATAGTCATAGGCATTTAAGTTACAACTGTAGCAAGAGAGATTATTACATTTCTGAAATGTCATTTCAGAAAAGACCACATTTTAATTCAAACAGATTTGATGTTTGAAGTATCTTGGCGAACACTGTTAGCTGTTAAGGGAATGCACATTAAAGTATATTCTCTTTGACAGGATATATTTTATGTCTTCCACTGAGAGTATTAATTCTCTTTTACTGAGAATGAGAGAAGAGGTTTTTGGCTTGCAGTTCATAGTCTTGCCAGTGTTTCTTCTCAAGAGCCACGAGCAATAATCCATCTTGATGTCCCACCTCAGCATCCTCCTCCTCAGCATTCCTAGGCAGGAAAAGCCCTTGGTGTTGAGCCCCTGGAGGGTGCAGGGTCAAATCCCCCTGAATTCAGGTGCCTCTTCCTGCTTTTCTGCTCACTTCTTCTCTTTCCTTCCTAAATGAGGCAGCCCCCAGGTGCAAGATGCAAATCCAGAACGTTCCCCGTGCCTTTGAGACCCCAGTGTTGTGTGTAACTCTGCATTCATGTGGGTCAAGTGACTTGGGAGAAATTACAAAAGGGCAGGGACATTCTCACCATGATCTTTACTCTAGGTGTTTTTTCTAAAGGAGAAAAAATACCCACTCTTGTTGTTGTTCTGAGTGTTTCTCTAGCCCTGAAAAAATGGCTTTTTGTCTGCTTTATGCTATCAGACCAGTGCAAATCAGCTGAACAGGGACTGCAGCCTGGTCCCAAAACTACATCAACACAGTGTGTGCTGGTTGAACTAACACAAAAACCTTCCTAATTATATCAGAAAAACATTAGTGCTGTGTAACTTTTTAACAACTAAACAAGATGACTTGAGCTTGTGCTCCATTCCTTTTCTTCTTCCTTTATTGAATAAAGATCACATGGTTTGAAAAATGGGGATTGCCTTCAGAGGGTTCCAGACCAATAAGGAAATAATTCAGTATTAGTACCCAAATCCCTGTGGAAGCACAAGTCAAGCTGAAGGATTATGCATGAGTTGGTAGATCTTCCATATGTTGTTTGTACTCACTCCCTGAGGCTTTGTGCTATAAATAACAGAAACTGGAATGCAAAGTAGCACTCATCTGGGACAATAAAAGTAATAATTTGGAGATTCATTTATAAATACGACTGGAGGGGACCCGTTATGATTGCAGAGTTTGGTCTTCTGCAAGAGACAAACTTTCCTTGTGCTAATGCCTGCTGAAAATAGGTACAGCTTTTTATTTATCCAAATAGCATAAATTTGGTGACTTATTTAAAGGAGCAAAAAAACCCAACCCTGTGTTTGAAAATCTGTTTTACCACTGAGCAGCTAAGAGAGCTGAGCTATTTGGCTAATTTTATAATAATTGAATAGTTCTTACTGCTAGGAAAGAGCATGATTTATAATCTACATAGCAGCATCCTTGATATGTGAGACTGGTTTGGTGTTGTTTCTAAGGTTATAGGTGTCTGCAAGGCATTTTGGAACGTCCCCAGCATGATGATGCAGGTTTTGGAAGAATTTAAGGGGCTTTTTGGGACCACCTCAAGAATGTAATGTGTATTTCAGTTATCCTGGGAAAAGCTGCAGAGTGAATAGGGCCACGGAACATGACTGCATTCAGACATCAATGTTCTTTCTAGGTTCTTCTGTAATCATCTTTTGTGCACTGAGAAAATAAACTGCTGTAGACTTGAAGTTTTCCAGGTGTAGATGAAAACATATTAGGTAATAGACTGTCAATTATTTGCAAAATTTTAATCTGCTACATCCTTATTCTGCGTTTAGTACTTGAGGAAAAGAATAGCATGCAAATGGATTCACTAAATAATAGCTGATTAAAATGCATTAATTTTACATCACCAAATAATCACCATTAATTTAATTCCACCACACCATAAAGTGTCTAATTCCTCTGCAGCCAGTCCACATGTAAATAGATAAAGGGGACGACAGTAGTTTAGAAAGTCTCATTAAGTACTCAGAGATACAGTTCATTTTTTGTGTGCGAAGTTTATTTCTTTAATCACTTAAAATGCAATAAACACTACAGAGAGAATGCTGAAATTACACAGGCAGACAGATGATAAAATGCCACCTGAAGCATCCCCTCTTAGTGCTCTTCCCAGTTTGGAAGCACCAGGTTTATTCCTGAGGGGCCACGCTTTAATCCACTGGGCCTGTGCCCAGCTACTAAATCCTCAGCAGAACTAGAGATATACCTGTAGCTTTAATTTACAGCTGCTGTATTTTATGGCCTGTACAAATTAGATAGTGTTCTTATTAGCTCCATTGTCACAAACACTTTTTATATAATCAGATTATCTTTTTTTTTTTCTGTAATAGTTCATGCTAATTTTCTGTCACCTCAATTTTTGAAAGTCCTCCCTGAGACTTTCAAGTAACACTTTCTCTCTAGCTTGGCAATTCTGCCAAAAAAAAAAAAAAAATCAGCTCTTCTAATAATGGTTATTTATCTACTAGTTCCTACCTTCCATTCTGTTAGAACACCCAGTGTTTGCTCATGAAATAGGGAGTTAATCGGCTTAATGAGACATTCTAAATGCTTTCCATAGATCTAATTTATTAATTATTCAGAGGATACTCAAATGGCTGCCATTAGTTTGCCATCTCATCCTGCTCTCTGTGTTCTGTACTGTAGCTGCTGAGTGGTGGAAATATCACTTGAGGGCATGGATAGAACTCCACAATTGTTCTTTAAAAATACTCTCTTTGAAAATATTTCACTGCTGGTGTTACAGGAGGGAAACACAACAGATAGTTTGCTCCAGCCAGAAACTTAGAGATCCCAAAAGACTGGACTGAATCCAGTGTTATAAAGAAACATAAGGGTCTTTAGAGTTCCTAACTGCTCATTCCTATGTATCAGCTCTATGCATATGAGTGTGTTTTTCTATTTTTGGGTGCAACTCAGTACATTTGAGGGCTGACATCTGTGCCCCTGAGGTGACTCAGATGCCCCTCCTTGGCAAGCAGGAATTAGAAGTGGGCTCTGCGTTCTGAAGACATAGCACAGTTCGGGTTGGATGTGGCAAATTAAGTTATGTAGGAATCTAATAATAAATTGTAATTAAAACCCACATGGAACCTTCAGCATTTGCTTTACGAATCTGTGAATACTTTTGGGAGCATTCAGACATGCTGACTATTTCTGTAACTTCCAAAATCTACATGAACGGGGCTTCTTGAACTCCTTATAAATCTGAGTATTTTAATTCTAGTAAAAAAGATGGAAATGGGCAAGGAGGGGTAGAAGGTAAGGAACAGGTTTTTGAAAGAATTCAACTATTAAAAAAAATAAATAGCCTTAGTACCCATGTCTCCATTGTTATATTTCAATATAATCAGAATCCAGTATTACTTCATTATTTATTTGATTATTTTATTCAGTCTTGTTCAGTATTCTTCTGTTCAGTATTCTTCTTTTTGGAACTTTGTAATCTCTCTTCCTACACCATGTAGGTGTTGCACTTTTTCAAAAAAGGAAATTGCACTTTTTAGTTTAAAAAAAAAAGGTAGTGTTTTTATCCATCATTGTATCAAAATAGAATGCTTTGTCATTTTATTCAACCACATTTCTATAGCCACACATAAAATAGCAACAGGGAGAGAACAAATTGTACCTAGCCAGGGACTTGTATAAATTCCCTTCTTCTGATCTTATATTCATCTGTTTCTCCATGTTATTTGGATTATATATCACCACAAGAAGTTAAATTTTTTTGCAATGCTTCAAATAAAGACACTGAATTGGAGCAACTTATAGACAGAATCTGATGCCATGCAGAAAATTTTTTAATATAATAAGAAAAACTGTATCTTATGTTGCAGGAAACAGTCTTATTGCTAACGAATTTCAAAATAGGTTACATATATGAAACTGGGATATGGCACCCAAAATCTCATTAAGCATTCCTAGTTTGTCTTTGTAACATCTGTCATTATCAAAACCAAATTCAACAGTCATTATTGTAGTCGCTGTTACTAGGGGGAAAAAAAACATTTTACATTTTAGTGGTGCAGTTAAAAATCCCCGTAGGGAATTTAATTTGGAGCCTTTATAGCAGCAGCATAGACTAATATATTCCAAGGAAGTTAGATTGTCTGTGTCTGCTCCAAAAGTATGTTGGATAAATCCCAAGGTTCACCTCTGAAAGGAATCAAAGGCTGGAGTGAGAAGTGCACCTGAATTGGTCTGTAACACTGAAAGCCACGCTGGGGTGTTTGTGTGTGCCCATGGATGGTGCACAAGGCATTTATTTACATGGATGCTGGGACTGCACAAAGGCAGGAGCTGGTACACTAAAGGGATTAAAAGGTGCTTCAGGTCTTTGTGTTGGCTGCACGTGGGTGTCACTACAGGACACAAAACAACACGAGTGCATACACTGTTGTTTTCAAGGTGAAAAAAGGGAAGTTTGTTTTTTGATTTTAACATTTATAGATTTTAAAAAGTGACAGTGGATTGGAGGGTGAAAGTGCCACCTCTCCAATGACACTGAACAAACTAACAGTCTATCAAATGTCTCTTCTTCTATAAAAGAATGCAAAACAATAAGTTATTTACAGAAAGTGTGTGAGAAAGTTTGTTACAATAATGTAAACATCAAAAAGCTTAGAAAATCTTAAAAAATCCAAGTGACACATGGGATTTGTTTGCAAATCGAAAGATTTAGGATCTCCTGGATCTCCTCAGCCATCAGAGCTCTCTGGTGGTGTCATTCCTATTCCAGGCTCCACAGAGGATACGCAGGTAATTGTGTGCAAGCCCATCACAGGGCATGGAGAAGATCTGATCCCTTCCTGTCAGAAATCCTTGTACAGCAGTCTGTATATTTATTTTCTGGAGCCAACCCTCTCTTGCCAGCCTCCCCAAGCCTTGTGCTGTTCCTCATGTTGGTACCATAGGACGTGACTGATGGTGGCTGTGGTTCAAATGCCATTGGTGGAGGTATAAATGTTTTGTCCAAATCAGAGGTTCAGGTTTGGGAGATCTCAGTGTGTCTGTTGGAGATGGAAAGACAGTCAAAAGCTATTGTGCTTGATGGAAAGCAAGAAAAAAAAATTAATGGTTTTGTGGATATGCCATTAAAGGGAAAGGGAAGTATAGGTTGGCACCAGTGATCATTAAATATGTGGACTTTGCTGCTGGATTATTTTCTAATATTTAGTGCTCATGAATGTTTGGTGAAATGAAAGCATAGTTTAAAATGGTCTAAACAGGTTTTTTATTGTCATTATTTAAATGCCAGTGAGGCAGACTATCAGTTTTAACTGTAAGCCTTAGGGAAACAATCATCAGGTGTCAGAACTCCTGAATAACACAGAGTAGAATCCAGGGAAAGACAATTTATTCTCACATCTTCTGAATATAAGAGTTTCTATATTGTATCAATTTATTCACATTTATTGCCAAGTGAGATGTGTTATGATGAATTTTTCAATATTCTTTACTCATATGTTAAAATCAGAAGTTGAAACATGGACATCCAAAGATGGAAATGAGAAATGGCCACTAAGCACAATCAGAGGCCTCTCTGGAACACAACTAAAGCTGTGGTTTTATTGGTATTGCTGAGAAAATGTATCTACCAGACAGATTACTAGGCCATATAAATCCTATTTTATAGTAACAGGAAGCACAGCAGGAAGCTCTGATTTGGCTGCTAAAGTTATCACTGTGGTTCCTCCTTCTTATTTGTGGGACACCAGGTGGCCTATATTGTCTTCTAGGTGTTGAATATATTTATAGGATTTCTCCCAACATATCTCCTACTATCAGAGTAATTATGTAGTCAATTAAAATAGAGGCTATTTGTTTCTTCATCTCCCTCCCCTGTCCTGTCCTTGAAAAAAATGTCTGTGAGGGTTTTTATTTTTGGTAGCACGATATTTGTTCTGATAAACATTGATTTAGTTTGTCTGGGAAAAAAAAAAAAACAAACAAGGAAAACATTACTTTTGCTGCATCTTGCTATTAAGGGTATTGGTTTAGAAATGCATTGTTTTAGAAACCCCCAAGGGGGAAAGATATTTTATGAGCAGAGAGCATGAGTGAGCTTCACTTGCTGACTGCAGATCCTGCAGGGATGGTGCCTTGCCAGCGAGAACTTCCCTGCAGATGTTGATAGGTTATGGCACATCAGTTGCAGAAGCACATTTTAGCATACAAATCAAAGATCAGCACACAGACACCCAAATCCACCCATCTGAGAACTGTCTCCCTGTGTTTGGCATTATGATTTCTGAGCCTCACTGTCTGCTGCAACCCAGAGCTGGCAGTGCCTCTGCCCACTGGTAGCCCCTCTGAAATTTGAAAATGCCCTTCACTGTGAACTAAATAAATACATACGTAGGATGGAAAAGCAAGAAGCAATTCATAATAAAATGGCCTCTTCCATTATTAACTGGCAAAACTCCCAAAGGCATTAAAATAAATGAACCATAGCATGAATCAAAAAGGCAAAAATGATAACTTGGGACTTATACTTTATAAGTTTAATTAAATACGAATGGATTGCTGAAACAGCATATGACTTCCTACACTATTACTGCTAGAAATAATTTTAGTGATTTAAAGATAAAAATTGAATGAGAGGTTTGACTGTATCTCACCTAATTCCATTATTCATGGCTACTTTCCTGTTTTCCCTGAACTGCATCAGTTTTCTCTTTAAAATTTCAGTCTCTGCAGAGTGCATATGCAATTCTCCATTTAGCTCATTTTCCAGCTGTTTATATATAAAACCCTGTGAGTGTTTCATTTTACTGCTGCTGCTTTGTAGAGTCTTTCATCAGCATGGAATGAATAAGGAAATAAATTTTGAGACAATTGGAAGAAAAGGAAAAACATTTTCAAAATGAGCACTGAGCAGCTTGGAGGGTTGGACTGTGGCACGTGGTGCCACTTTGTTCACCCAACCACAAACTTGTGAGACATACTAAGAAGTTGAACCTGGTCTTTCCCCACCTGAATTTTACACTTAATTCCCTGAGTAAATCACTCCAGCTGGTAAAATGGATGAAAGAAAGGGGAAGAATGTAATAGGCTTTATAGTTTTGCATTATTTTACATTAAAAAATACCGCTCCATTTTGAAATTGTAGTTTTTTTTAGGAAAAATTCCTAAGGCTTTGTGATTAAAATCTGTGTCTGTTTCTGAGGTTTTTGCTGAAATATTACAGAGTATTGGCAGTGGAACTGTGTAGAAAAATAGAAAATAGAATTAAATTCTTCATGGAAAAATAAAATAAGAAAACAGAGAAGCTGCATAAATATTTGTGGAATTGCTACCTTAAAGCTGAATTCTGCTCACCAAAATGGTTCTCATAGCCAACTGAATTTTCAAGTCTTTCTTAATATAAGGAATGGAGAGAAACTGCTGGTGTCTCTTTGGATAAAGTGCTTTCAGTAGGCACAAAAGTGCTTTTGGTATACAGAAAATCCAGAAAACACATGATTTTTAAGAGTAGTACTTTATTTATATTTGGTAGTTAATATTGTACTAAAATTATTATTTAAAATGAGCTCTTAAGCCAACCTATTTTAGGTCCTTTCCTGTTTAACTACCTTTAGAAGAATAAATAAAAGAGTTCTGTATGTGCTGTAATCCCACAAACTGATGTAATGCCTTGGTGGAGGAAATGATTTGGCAAGCCTAAATTCCCTTCCAGAGGAATTTGCATCATTGAAGGAAATTGAGTTGTATTTGAGAAGAATTTTATGAAGCTGGACCCTCACCATTCCCTCTCTGCTCCCATTTATGTACAAACTTCCCGGTAGCAGCCAAAACTTCTGTGAAATGTTGTACTGTAGCTGTTGGCCATGCTGGCTGGAGAATGTGGGTGCAGAGATCACTATAATCCCACTTTTCCCCCTTGCATGAACAAATATCCATATCTGCTCACACAAATCTAAAATCTCTAGAGACTGCAGGTGACAAGGAGAGATTTTTAATGAGGAAAACGCCAGGGAAAGCAAAACTAAAGTGTACCTATGAGAGATCCATTATTCCATTTATTTTCATACAAGTCTTTAGTTACTCTTGCCTTTAAATCTCTTACTGATCGTTGGCTGAACAAATGTGTATTATCTGTCTTCAAGGAAATTCCATCAAATTCAAAGCTAAGCAATGAAGGCCAAGTATGTACATTCCACCAGGAATGTACATATAAACCAAATTTGATATATACAAGAGTCAAAAGTACAGAAGTGAAGAAACATTTCTCAAAAGAACACAGAAAGAACCAAGAGATGACACCAAGTGAAAAGTCAAATGAAGTGCATCATAATTCTAAAGAGTTGTGCAAAACAGTAAAATAGGAAAGATCATTCCAAGATTACACTTCCCAAGAAACAAATATATTTGTACGATATTTATAAAAAAAAATTAACAAAACTATTCAAATATGCAAGACTGCATTTAATAGAATTGAAATGAAATGGTAAAAAAATACTTTCCATCAATTTATTCTCTTGGAATGGGATGAAAATCAGGGAAGTACACATAAAAGAGCTGTGATTTTTTTTCTTTGTGTTGGTTATTAACGTGGTGTATTTTGCATTCCTTGCGCATGCAAATTCCTACTGAAGCCAAGAGAATTTCTAGGTGAGGAATATATCTGAATCGACCCCATAATTTAATCACAATTTTGAAGAGTGAGCTTTTCCCAAAGTAAGCTGTAAATCAATGTGACACAAGAAAAAGAATGTACTAAAAGCGTAGAGCCGTGATGGAGAACAGGGATGGGAAATCAGAGCAAAAATACTGTGACTTCAGTCACTGAGAGAAAATCTGAAATGTAACTTCAATTGCATTGAATTAAAACTAAATCAGCATGATCAACTAAATTGAAACTGAAATATGCTGTTAGAAACATTTCATAATTCATAATTTTGTTCTGATTATTGAGAATGACAAATACATTTAAAAATAAAGCAGACAGTCACGTAGATGTGATTATTCCTGTATGCAAATAACAGGATAACAGCTTGGGAATGAGCAGAGCCATTATCAGGTACATGTGATACAAACCACCGCTAGGAAAAGGGCAAAAAATCCAAGGGTATTCTGCTCCTGTGCTTTGTATTTGACAGATGGCCATTGACCCAATTCAGCTCTGAAATGAGGCACTGAGCAGTAACAATGCACTCCCAGATTTGATGTTTTCTGCAGGGAGTTATGAGGAATGAAATATTTGTTTCTGCCCTCAGTGGACACTGAAACTTACCTGCAGAGCGGGCACAGCTCCTGTTTGCATCCATGTACCCAAAGTTCATTGAAACCAATTTTTAGTTGGCATCCAAGTCTAGATTTGAGATTTTGTGTTTTTCCAGATGAAACAGGACACAATGGGAGGGCTCCATGTTCAAGCTAATACTATTATGAGCACATTTCTGGTGGTGGGTACTGTAGAAGTCAGCAGGGCCGTAGGAGTTCATATACTGACCCATAAGTGCCATCCAGTCTCTGAAGGTGGGCTAGGACACCTGTAACTCCTAACAAACATATGGAATGTTCTTAGAGCTGGTGCTCACTCTCTGAAAGCCAATAAACAGCACAATTGATGTGAAAAATACCAGGAAAGTGCTGGTTGGTCCTGTGTCATACCTCTGTGTTCCCTGTTCAGAGATTCCTTACATTCACAGGTTAAAACACACCCCTTCATCCTCCCCCACTCCCCAGGCTTTGTTTCAATTTCTTCTTTTCATGTTGAAGGGGTTTTGTTATTGTCCTCATTTGAAAAGTTCTTTCAATCTTTTACATCCTGTGTGGTGTCTCCTACTTTTTGCAGGCTTCTTTATTAATATTAAAAATTCCCAAAGCTTACTTCTCTGCCCATGGTTTCCTACACTACCAATGCTTCAATTTACACTTAAAAATCAAGATTAAAACTTGCTGCTTTTGCTAATCAGTACAAAACAAAAAACTGTGAAGAAGGCTGCAAACATCAAAATACTTTTTTTTTTTTTTTTTGCTTCGATAGTTTGCAACCTTGATAAGATCAGAGAAACAAGCGTGGGAAGCTGTTGCCTGCGATACAGAACCATTAAACTATCCTCCTTGCAGAAAAAGCAGTGATCACAACATCTCACATCTGTTCTTGCTGAACCTTAGAGCATGAAAGGAAATGAGATATTACAGGGGAAAAAAAAAAAAAAACTACCAAAAAAACAAACCAACAGCTCAATGTGCTTCTGCACTGGGTTGCAGATTCCACAGTTTTCTTCCTGCTGTGAAATCACTTTCCATACTGGCTTAGAAATTATAACGGATGTAGCAGTGCCCTAAATGTGTATTTAAATACAAGGCAGACGCAAACTGCTGAGAAGATTGTCTGAAAAAATGCTTCCCCAAAGAAGTCACAGCTTCTTTATGGTTATACCAGTGACTACTGCAGACAAGGAAAGGAAAAGGCTTCCATATCCCCTTCTTTTAAAGATTATTTCCATGTTGGATCAGCCTGCTTTTCTTTTTCTCTCAGTGTCTCTCACTGACCTACCTAGAACTTACTCCAGGAATTTATATTAAAAAAAGTATGAATTTTGCTTGATTTCTAGGGTGCAGGAAAGGGCCAGCAGTGTTCTCTGAGGCATTAATTTCATCAGCAGCCTATTTTAAGGCCTGGGGAGAGAGGATCAGCCCTGCCTTGATATCAAACAGTTCAACTCCAGACACCAAATATCTTGACTTTTGCTTCTCAAGTTACTTGGCTGTGGAAGTCTAATTAATCCCCTAAAATTGCAAAGACCTGCTGGACATATGGTCAGCTTCTCTGCAGATCTCACTATCACAAGAGCATAGAAACAATCACCAGTCTCCTTGAAAAAACACAGTAAGAACCCAACTGATTTTTAGGGGTGATTTTTGCAACCTTTTAAAGAAAAAGTTTACTGTGCACTGAAATAGGTGGCACGTGGAGGGCAGTTTCTTGGGTCTGCACCTGTTGGATAGATTATTCTAATTTTTAACCCCAAAGCAGAAGTGCATTGTGTTACCACAACAAGGAACTGCCAAAGAACAACTTTTTGATCCTTTTATGCCAGAAACTTCACAGCCATTGTTTTATTCTCTAAATGTTTCACCACCAGCTGTAATCTGTGAATTATTCTACCTTGTTCTTATTACATATTTTAAGATCTCCTATTTTCTGCTCAGGGGGAGTGTTTTATCAGCTGTGCCTTCATTAGTCATGGGTTGCAACAGCTGAGCTTTGGGGAGTAAAACTCTGGGTGGGGAGCAGGTCCACAGTGTATTTTTCAGAGCTTCCACTTTACAGTGGAATATAAACTGTATATAAACTTTGTAGGTGCCAACTGTTAAATATTGTCAGGTAAACCCTGCCCCAAAAATTTTCATGAGCTCTGTAGGCAGAATTGCCTAAGAAAGAAATACGAAGACCAAAATGAGCATCAGTTCAGTTCCTTAGTGTGATTAATGGTTCAGCTTATTGGATACTTTTACTTTTCAGAGGTGCCAAACATCATCTGTGAGCAGCACAATTTAACAAAGAAGGCTCAAGTGCTTTACCTCACCTGCAAAGGGAAATCAGCAGTGCATTTTCACTAAATTATTTTAATTGCTTTGAAAAAGTTTGCTATTAAATCTAAATGAGCATTTTATTATTAAAATGTTTAAATCCTGTCATTTTGAAGAAATGCTTATTGTTAGTTGGAGACATTTTGTTTTCTCCCTGTATGAGAGGGAGTTAAATGTAAAAAGTACTCACTGGCTTCTTAAGAGCAAGGAAACATTTTTGAACATGACATTTATAATTAAAACATCATTCAAAAATGACAGCCAAAAATGACATTATGCAACAGCATGCCTCTGAACAGATAGGACAAGGTTTTAGAGAAAAATGCTGTTAAATTTTTTTGGGGATGGAAAAAAATCTAAATTTAAAGCTTCCCTGTGGTGTAGCTTTCTGCTGCCCTGTAGCTGGCTTCTGAGGGGAAAAGAGCAGGAGCTTGAGATGCTAAAGGCAAACATAACTGAAATTCAAGAATAATATTCAATATCTTTAGACAAATAATGTCATAAAAAGAGAATTCATTAAGATCAGTAAAATAATGTATATTTATGGATGCTAGTAAGCATATCTGGGTCAGACAGGGGAACAAGTCTGTGCATCAGTTCAGCAGCAAGGAACTGAATTCATGAGCAGTGGGAGAGTGAATGCAAGAGGGGAGAAACAAGTCCTAGCTTATTTTCCCACAGAAAGACAAAGCTAATGCCTATTTCCTGTCTGGGTTGCAATAGATAAAAGCTGAGGAGAGCTGCCAGTTATCTGAATTGATATACGCTTGGCTGGAATAAAGAAGAGTTTTGTAATTTATTTTGTTGAGCTCTTTTCCAGTTGTTTGTAGCTGCCACATCTAATTGTGCTTGTGTAGTCCTTTAATTTGCATGAAAGAAGATAACATAATTGAAAAACTCAGGAGTAAGACAAGTTCAGATTACTAGCAGAGGCAAGTTAATTTGTTATTCATTAAATGCTAATGAACCTGGCACCTATGTTTTATTTGTTTCACTCAGTTTGAAATTGGAAAGGTCTTGTAACACAGCTAAGTCTGTGATAAACAGAGATGTTAAATTAAACTGCTGTTTTCCCTGATGTTCCACTAGAATAAGCAGGTTGGTAAAACTAGGCAACTATAAACACAAGTGTGTGGTGAGGCATCCTCTAAAGGCAAAGACAGAACTGTGAGGAAGTCATTCACATATTCAGATTCCTTTGAGAACTGGGGCTAAACTTTTTGACCCCTCAGGGCCCAGTTTGATATATTTTCCAAACAGAATGGACAAATGTTGGTGCAATGAGAATTACCCAGTGATCTTGTCCTAAAATCAGGGGCAGGGTTTGGTTTCTGCATCTGCCTGCAGTTGTGCTGCCATTACAACTGGGTGCAAGCATGAGGAGTAGCCTTTAGTTGGCCCAAATGTTTTTGACAATGCTGCAGAAATGGCTGAAAAGAATTCTGGAGGTGTTCTCAGAAGTGCCAAAGGCTTGCAGAAATCTGGGACTTATTTTCCCTTCAGCTGCTAAAATGGGTTTTGAAACAACTATTTTTGTTCACGCACGTTATACTTCGTTATTGTGTTTCATTTTGGCCTTACTGTCTTTGTTGCTCAACTCTAAAGCTCTAGGAATGGTACTGAGCCTTAGGGGCCAAATTTCATTACTTACATGGCTAATTTATGTTATTGGGTTATTTATGGTATGTTTTACTGAAGAACGTAGTTAAACTCATTTTAAAAAAAATCTGAGGACAGTTTAATGTTAACTTCTTTTGAAAAGTTTTTTTCACTTTGTGTTATGTTCTTTTACAGGACTTTTAAAACATGTGCAGCCTGAAAAGAAAATTTGTTATAGTTAAAGCACATTTCTAACTTCAAATTATTGAAAAATGTCCACAGATACAGGTCCCCAGATCATCTTACCTGAGCACAATACAGATTCTGACGTTTGTTTGAAAGACAATTCTTGTTTCTGAATATGGCCTAGAAGGAATAAAATACAGAATTAAGTATTCTGACAACATTCTAGTTTGATTCAAGATTATCAGTGTGCATATGCTCAAAAATATACTTGTGGTAGGTTTTGCTTATAGTGGAATAATTGTAGATTGACTGAAAGTGGAACAGAAATTTGGTTTATTCAATTTGTGCTGGTCAAGTGAGAGAGTATAAAAAATATTGTATGAGCTTATTTACAATTGGAGGTGGTCTGCTTTGAAACAGGACATTTTAAAAATTTAAGAGAAAATAATGCCTCAAATGTATGTGCTGGAATTCAGGGTTGCTATTTTTATTTGCAGCAATATTTTGTAAACAACTTGAACCTTTTACTCCAGAAATTTGAAACTACATCTCCACACAAGCCATAACCTCATGTTCTTGCTTAAAATCTGTGCTGGCAGAGAAGGGGGGAGTCTGAGCTGTGAGAATCCTGCTGGGGAGAGGAGAGTGAGCCCAGGTGAGATTGTTTTCCCTGTTGTTTGTCAGTACAATCACTGCTGCTGAACCACAGGTTTGAACAGGTAATGTTGAAGTTATGTATGGAAAAAATATGGGAGGCAAAAAGCTTTCCCAGTTATGGTCTCTTGGATCAGGATATCAATGTGCTAAGCTACAGAATGCTAACTGGTGCCTTTCAGGTCAGCTATCAAAATTTAGTTATTATCTAAACTTTATTCCTATTAAATTGTTCTGTGAAATATGCACAAGTGAACAAGAAAAAATGATGGAATCAGATTCCTAACTGTTTCAGCTAAGAATTTTTTCAATAGTTTAACACCTCCTCACTGTTTCTTTACATACAGATGCAAAAATTTAAAAAGAGTCAAAGCTAAGCTGCAAATTTTTTTTTCAATTTATAAGCTACATGAAGACATAATTGCATTCTTATTTATTCACCTCTGCTACAGAAATAGTTAATTTGAAAACTAAGGTAAATCTCTAAGCCAACCTGGCAAGCTGACAGTGGAAAATATTGAATAGTTCCATTTGAATTATGAAAAAAACCCCAAACCAAACAAAAAACAAAAAAGAAAAAAAAAAACAACCCAACAAAACAACAAACCCCAACTTTCTCGTGACAAGTTATGGTGTTTGGATCTTTTAGAGATTGAAATTCTCCAGACCTGGCTCTCTAACCCAGAGATGTGAGATGTTTTTCTAAAGCAAACTCCTGTCTTTTGAAGCCTGCTCTTCATACCATGTGTCTCTTCAATCAGCTAAGCTCTGAAAGTATCTTTTTTATTTGTTCCACTTCAGAACCTGACTGGTGTACTGCTGTTTTGTATACACTTGCTTGCTTCATGTTTTTATCTCTGTTGGAGGGAGAGAATGCCCTGGTGGGGAAAGAGAGAATCTGTTGCTAAAATGAAATGAGAAAATGGGCAAGTTATTGTGCTGAATCAAGGAAATTACCTATATCTTTGCTCTTTCTTATAGTGTGAAGCAAAACCTGTACAAAAGCTTTTGTCAAGAGAAGAGCTCAGGTCTCCATCATGAGTTTTCCTGGACTCAACACCAGTTAACTCCATAATGTTGTTGTTATATTCTCTGCTCATTTTCTGACACATTCTGAAGTAACATCACTTTCTTCTGAGACCAAGCAGAGACTCTCAGGCAGCCTTGTCATAGCACTCTGTAATTTTTTATGACTGGTCCTGACTCTCCTGTGCTCCCCAGCCTCCTTTCTCCTGAGGGCAACAGTCATTGTGCTCAAATCATTATTTTAAAATTAACATAAAGACAGGTGATGACAATCAACCTCAAATGGGCATCTGATACTTCCTGCACACCAATTGGATGGCAAAAAAAACCCACACAAAGATCATTTAAGATCATTTTATGGAGCACTTTTGTTGGTATTTCTTTCAGATTATATTTTTGGGCTCCTTGAAGCAGCAGACCCTGATTTTGTGTAGCTGTACACAAATCCTGGTGGCACTGTCCCACCTGTCACACACAGGTGAGACCATGGCTCTCTTGGTCCCTGGGGAATATTCCCAGAAGCCCTAGGCAAGCATCATATCCTGCTGTGACTTTGTTATTGGGTTTAATTATACTTCCATCAATCAGTGAAATGTATGACCACACCAGCATCCTCTAGATCACATCTGCTCATACAGAAAAGTAATATCTGAACAGAGCTTTTACATGAAATTAAATGTGTTATTTCTGCCAGTTGGCATGCATTCTGTTCTGTTTTAGTGTCAAAATTAGGCTTCAAGATTCATCCAGGATGTAATGGAATGGGTGCAATAAAATCTCTTGTAGGATTTTATAATGCATCTCAAAAAAAAACCCCAAAACAATAGCACTAAATGCTAAAGGCCCAAATGACTTGTCTGCAGTAGATTATTTGGCTTTTCAGTCATTAGCCCAAAGGAATGGGAAGTGTGAGGAAGTACTAAGGAAGATCACTTTTTCAGAGGCAGAAAAAGTTTCTGAGGTACTTCTCAAGTAGTGAGCTATACAGTGAGATACTTTGAGATAAAAAATAAGGCACAGCAGTCTTCCAGGTGTGTCCTGATCTAATAGTGCCACTCAAGAAGGATCCCCCATATCAGCTCAGCTGCTACAGCTTATAAAAATAGCTTTACCTTCCAGGTCTGTTGCAAAGAAATTGCATCTCAGAAGTGGTGGAACATTTCTTCTGCCAATACCAATTGGTAGGCCAGTATCTGAAAATGTATCCAAGCTGTATAAAATTTTCATCTCTGGTCCTGCAGTTCCAGTGATTCTTTCTTCTTTGCAGACAGAGTTTTGTGAGTATTCAAATTAAGTATTTCAAATTGCAAGATCAGAAATCAGAAGCTAAACTTGCCTGAAATACTTGTCAGATAGAAAGCACTTTGAAGTAGATATAAACTGCAAAGCAAAAATTATCTCTTACAGGTGACATGAGAAATAGAAGATTTTTTTAATGCTATGAATGAAAGGTATTTATTTTTTTTTTGCAGGTTTTGAATTTAGGGGAAAAATTTTTCCCAAAAATTTGGAAAAAACTCCAGTCTCTTCCTGGCTATTTTTTTTTTGTGTGTGTCTCTAAACTAAAACCATGATGTTATATTTTCAACCAAGTCTTTCTGAAATGTGCCTCTTAAACTGAGCTAATGTCAGTAAACAGCAAAGTAAAACTACGTAAATTAATTGAAATATATACAGTTAATATAATATCAGTATATTAAATGAGATAAATTAATTGAAGGAAATATGCATGCTCAGTAAATAGAGAAAATATGACATTATCAGAATACAATATCAAAATTTTAAAAATGCATGATTGAAATTATTTGTTGAAATGATAAAAATTAAAATAATCTAGTTTTGTGTTTTGAAAATTCTTTTGATCAGCCTTGTGGTGTGGAAGTCTTCAGTTATCTGTGTGAAAATTTGATTAATTCAAATTGACAGACAGGTTTATCAGCAGCTGTCAGCTCAGTGTGTCTGTCAATGACTGAGAAAGAAAAGCAAGCAAATGTATCAGATAAAATATGATTGTGCCATTGCACACCTGTTTCATTAACAAAAACCTAGACAATTAGTACTTGATTATTAGTGGTCATGAAAAGACTGATTGAAAGTGTGATGGTCATGAGCCTCAGTATTAAAAGTAGTTTTTGTTGCAGGTTTGTCCATTTTTCTGATCTTCTCTCTCCAATGATGACTCTGGAGTTATTTGAACATTAAAGAAAAAATAAATTATGAAGATTTTTGGCATTACCACCTGTTAAGGAAGAAAAGAATAGTGTTCATCTCAAATCAGCCAGCTCTCATTTACCAGCTGAGAGCTTAGAAATATCTTCTTCTTTATTTAATGTGGTCTCATGACCACTTCTCTGTTCAGTCACTCTGTCCTCATAGGAAGGTGAGGATCTGGTATCTGAATGAATTCCAGGAAAAGTAATTTCCAAGTAAGGAAGAGAATTTAAGATCCAACATGAAAAGAGAGTAATGAACACAATTACTGCCTCAGCAGAATCAATCATACAGAGCTTTCAAATCAGCTCTTTTATCCAATAAACCCACATTTTTAACAAGTTAATTCCAGCTCCAGTCTCAAACATCTCACAGGGCATCTAAGATGGATAAGCCACTGATGAGCTGCTGTTCTCTGTACAGCATCAGCAGGGAGCAGGTCTCTGCTAATGGAGTTCCATGTGATTTTGGAAATAAATTCCCTAAGCAAAACAGGGAAACACACAGTTCTTCAGGAAGCACATCTGTGAATTGCTTACATTCATCTCTTGTGACTGGGAGAGCTCCCAGTTCTCTTGGTACCACCAAGAGAAGAAAAGGAAGCAAAACACCTCATGAAACCTCTGCAAACAAAGAACTTTGTCACTGCATCTCACATTCTGCTACTTCTCTGTGAGAGACCCATTTGTTCATTTTCTCCCAGGTCCAAACATGAGTTACTCTCAAGGGAGGCACTGCTTTTATGAACAAGATAAAGATGACATGAGAAAAAAATATTTTGGTTCTTTTTTTACTGTGGTGGCTAAGATCATGGTCTGCCAGCCACCATGTAGCAATGTAAAATAAAACTCAACATTTTAGCATTCAGATGAATGGGCAGCTTTTGTTCCATCTGCAAAGAAGCAAGTCCTCCAATCTCTTGAACTCCTTGGCTAGTGACTAAACTAAGCCCTGATGGAGTGGCAGTCCTGGGACTTTGCAGCAGTGTACACTGTGACCTCTGTGTTATTTAAATGTGCTTGCTACAATTCCTGTCTTTTTCTAGCAGCTTTTTGGTCTGTGGTGTTAGCTCCTTGAGTGACCTTGCTTGCTTTTTTGGCTGCCCAAGCTGCTGACTGCTGTGCTGTTTGCAGCAAAGCCTGCAGTCCTGGTTACAGATTTCTAGCACAGATTTCTGATGTACTGCTTTGGCTCTCTGGATATATCTCTCTTTCATTCTCTCTGACTCAGAAAGGCTGAGGGGAGCACTGAATACAGGATTTTGACTGACTTCAGCTCTCCAAATGCTTCACAAAGTGTGGATGTGAAGTTATTTATATCATACAGGAATATAGAACATTTTCTCCTTGTAGGTAAGGAGATTTCACATGGTGCTTTGAAATGAAAGCTTTACTTAACCTGCAAGATCTCAGTCGTTAAACACAACCAAGGTCACATCTGCACAATGGGAAAAAAGAACATTTTAATAGAACATCTACTCACTAAGCAAAGGTAGAATAAAACCAGCAATAGCTTGTTGCAGTATGAATGTAAGTTCTAATGAAACTGGTGTGTGCATATGTTACAGAATAATGTATGGAGTCCTCAGACAAACTGCTTCCACATGCACGTTTATTTAACTAAAACACTTGTCTCTGTTAATACAGGAAGCAATACAATAAAGCTAAATAGACCCCAAAATATCCAGGACTTCTCCAAATTAGCAGGTGTAACATGGAAAAAAAGCAAGACAGGACTCACTCCTCCTCTCCCTCAGTACTGACGACTCCAGCTCAAGGGTTTCAAGTGAGGCACATTTGCAAGTTTGAGAGGTTTTTCTAGCTTTGCTCCTGGAAAGAAAATTTTAATCTGTTTCTGTTACATTTAGAGCCTAATTAGGAAGGAACTGGCTTAAAATGGCCAATAGTTAACAGGCTTGAGGCAGGTATTCATGTGGGTGTGGACATGCACTGGCACAGCAGGGATAGAAGCAGATCTCTGTGCCTGTGTTGGTGTGTTGGAGTCCTAGATGCTGAGAATATTTAAATATATATATATTATGTATATAAAAATAGATGTATTTTATATCTATATTACATATATAACATATGTATGTTATAGTATAATATATATATATTTATATTTAAAGAGATATGTGTGGTGCTTTCTATGCTCAGCTTGCTAAGCTTTGCTAAGCTCAATTTGACTAATTGCTTTCAGAATTAGTCAAAATCCTGTCAAAAAAAGAAGTTAGAAATTAATTTTATTCATTTCCTCAGTCACAAAGGCTGGCTGCAAGGATCTGAGAATACACCTCTGAAATAACATGTGGACATCTAAGTCCTACAGTGTAAATTTCACCTGGGGTCTGGCCTTCAGAAGCACTTCAAAACAGATGTACAAGAGCACTCTGGATTATAAAACTGTAATCATCCTTACTTCAGTCAGCATTAAAGATTTAATTTTAAGGTAATCCTTTGAGGAAGAAAAAAATAGAAGAAACTCAATGGTCAAATAATTCAATTACTTTTATGCATTTCTGTTTCAAGGAAAATTTCCTTACATATCCTTTTCTTGCTTATTTATATTTTACCAAAAGGATGTGCAGGTCCAGTATCATTATGTAGAATCCTTCATTAGCTGTAGAAGTTCAAGAGCCTGGTGTCAAAAAGCTGGAGTTTCTTGCAAGAGAGTTCTTTTTACATAATGACTTCCCTACCTAACAAACCTTGAACCATTTAGCATGGGAAGCATTCTCATTTTTCAGATAACAAAAATTCATCTGCAGTATTTTCTCCATAGCCGTGTAATGAGGCTTGTAGAAACATGTCACACAGAAATAGAATGAATAAATCAAATTGTACAGGAAAAAAAAAAAGAAAAACCTCAAGGATATGGCTGTAGAAATGACAAAGAACAGGGAGCTCTGCAGCTCTCTTGATTGTCACTTGAAACCCATTTTTTTTTCTTTGCTCTTTAGAAGAATGTTTTAGGTAAATTTCTTCTTGCCATTGTATTGCCAGGGCAGGTTAGGGATTCTGTGAAGAGATGCTTGGAAATGTTCAAAGTTCCTTTGGAGTGGTATATTGGAGAAGTTAAGGAAGTTGGTTTTCCTGAGGCTTCACCTACTTTATAAGTGATTGTTTTTCACCTTGTAAAATGCTTTGTAAGTGTGAAAAAAAGAGCTCCTAATAGACTTCCAGGATAAAGAATCCACCTTGGGAAGTTTGTGAGTGCTGGGTAACTCCTCCTCAGGAAGGGGAAGGGAATTAAAGTGTACTGATGTGTGGTTTAGCTTTGGTGCAAAGAGTTTGCCAGGACAAATGTCAGTGAGGAAGGATCAACCTTTGCTTTCAGCAGCTGTCCACCATCACCCTCTCTGTTTTAATGAATCTGAGCTGAAATACAAATGTCAAGCAATTTCCTCACTCTGTCAGGAAGGCTGGGGGAAGTGGGGGGTAGAGTGATGCTTCCATATGGTCATGGTGTGCAGCAGAGCTTCTCAACTGCACTTTAAAGGAGGGGGAAATGAGGAGGAAATGACCCAGAGCTATGGAAGAATTAGCTCCAATCACATCTCGATGCATTCCAGCTCTGAACGTGGCAGGTTTGGCTGTACTTCCACACCTCCTCCCTCTCCTCCAGGGAAAGGGAGCTGCTGTGCCTGGCTGCTCCACAGGGCACTGGCAGCAGCTGGGGGAACCTTCTGATCCACAGGCTCTTTTTCTGAGGTGGCCTAACACTTGTTTAAATATATTTTATAAGTACATGGGAAAATCAGTAATCAAAACCTGCACCCAATCTTTTGGTATTTGCATGGTTATAATTATCATTAATGCTTTAATATTAAGTCTTGCCACTGTAAACCTTGTTTTGAGTAGCATTTGATTTTATATATGAGGTGACATTCCATGGGGGCTACAAGAAAATTTGCCTGCTGTTACAGCCAGTGGGAACAAAGGAAACCAACCCAAGGCTTGAGTTCTGCATGTCAGTACAGATGTTCTGCCACTAGAAAACATATTCAGGAGTGTTTTCTGGTTTGGATGCTCAAATAACTTAAAGTTGCATATGTCATTCTATTTATAGTAGAATACTTATCATTTTTCACAACTTAATCATTTGGTCATATTTCATTTAGTCTTTTTGCTTTTAGGTAGGTTCTGAAACTCATTTGACAAAAGAATTTCAGGGCTTGTGCAGAATTATGTGGTTTTATGCACATGCCACTATCTGTATTTTAATGTGTTAATTTTCTGAGCAGTAAACCCAGCATTTCATATCCATAAATTTTAAACTGAAAAAAAAAAATAAAATAATGCTTTTCTTTCTCTAAAGCTTCAGTTAATGAAAGGTAAAAATGGAAAGCTGCTGCTCCAGACATGACAATTGTTGGAAACTGTTTTATGCAAACAGCAAGATTCTTTATGAAAAAATGGAAAATTTCAAATGGAGTACTTTTTTTTTTTTTTCCTAAGGGATGAACACTGAAAAGACTCCCAACACTTCAAGTGACTAATCAATGCCTACAATGCAGAAACGTATCACTTATTGTGAGTCAATCCAACAGATTGACCATTTCATAGTGTTTACTTAACAAGGAACTTGTTCATAGTGTTTACACAGAGGATGTGTTCATAGTGTTTACTGAACAAGGAACTTTTTATAGTTCCTCAAGCAGATATAGAGGTTTGTGTCATCTGTGACACAAATCATGAAGAATCATAAGTGGATATTGAGGGCAAAACTTCTGTTACTTATTTGATACAAGGCAAAGAGAGTTGTTTTGTCTTGGAGCTGGAAAAGAATTTATATATTTCATATGATGCCTGGAATCAATGGAAACCTAATGGAATCAATGATATCTAATCAATGGAAATAGAGAAAACCATATTTAGAATGGAAAATTATTTCTGTGTTGACTGTACACTGAGATTAGGTTTTTACAATTGTTTATTGGAGGATGAAACTTGGGATTTTAGTGGGAAGGAAGTGTTTGGGGTTTTTTGGGGGGGAGTGGGGTTATGTTGTTTGGTGGTTTTTCCCCATTTTTACTTTGTTACTTCAAATAATGCGAGTTTAACATGTCACATTCTGTGAGTTTGCTACTGGCTTAAAACTCTACATCTTTATGCTTTTCAGCCTTCATTTGTTTTGTTCAACAGCAGCACATGGATTGTCCCTACGTGATGTTGACATAGAAACTTCTTTTTTTTCTTTTCCCTTCTTTCTTCTCAACCATCTCATCCCACTGTTCACAGTCCTTATTTTCACTTACAGTTTTCATTTCAGTTTAAATCAAAGTGTCCCAAAATAGTTTAACAGCCTCTCTGAGTAGCACTGTCAGACACACAAGCAAAAGGAAAATCTGTGATTTTTTGTGACTTGCTAATATTAAAGGTCTAAGGACTTTAGAATCTATATATTAAAAAAAAAGAAATCATGCTTTAAGGCTTAACATGAATATTAATATGTACAAATTTACCGTAGATGAAGCATAAACTACCACTTCTCTTTTTTCCCCTTTTAATTTTTAAATGTAATTTTTTGTTAATAAATGGTTTAAAAATAATAATGTTCAAAAGGAGCACTTCATGTTCTTTTTAAAATTAGCTTGGACATTGAGGAGTTCCAAAATGCATCTCTAATGTTCTTCCTATAAAGCAGTTTAATCAGATGTCAGAATAAACATGTAAAATTAGATTTATTTTATCAAGAGGCAAAAATAACCTCATTACACAGAAAGCTTCAACAAACTCAAGCTTGCCTAATATATAATCCAGTAGTTTAATTTGTAACCTGATTATTGCTCTTAACAGAATTCATTAGCACCTCAGAGTCCTATAAATTGTTTGAATGATACTTGTTATAATTAATATTTAGTCTTTAATACTGTTCAGAGTTTCCCAAACTTTCAGAATGCCTCTTGTAATGGCTTTTTTTTTCCCTAATTTTCCAGCTGTGCAAACTTCACTGCCACAAGGATACAGGGAGGCTTCACAGATGGAATGTGGCCTTGCACTGATTAAATAACCATTTGTATTCTCCTGCAGTAGAAGATGGGAATACCCTGTCTGAACAAGGGTGCTTCCTTTCATTCCCAGGTAGGTATTATTCTATATATCTGTATGTGTCCTGTATCCATGTTTGTAACATTTAACTAATTTAACTATGGTGTGCTGGTTTGGGCTGGGATAGGTTTGATTTTGTTCATAATTTCCAGTACAAAGCCCAGCCACAGCCCCACACTGTCTACTGTGAACAAAAGGAACTTTGTCTCAGCCAAACCCAGCATGTGTGGACTTGGCCTGGTTGTCTCCAGGGAATGGCACTGGGGCATAAATTCTGATTCATTGCTAATTTCAGGGAGTGGAATTGTTAAACCATGGGCAAATGAAGGTATCAAGTGTACAATGACCCAGATGGGGGTGTGTGATTTCTATCACTACTGTTCACACACCTGAGCTCTAAAATTCCAGAGCTCCTCAGGTCTAACTCTGGATGCTTGTGGTTTAGTCATCTTGAAAGTTTGAGCTTAAAAGATCAGATCTAAGCCATTGTCTCTGTGTCTTTGTTTAGAAACAGGGAACAAACAAACTCCCATTTGTGTGGCTGTTGCTCTGCTCCTGCCACTTCACGCTGAGTGGCTCCCTGCATTTCTGCTTGCTCTGCTCCCTAAGAACTGCTCATCAGCCCAGCATTATCCCTTTGCCTCTGCTGTCTTTCAGGCTGCAGTGCCCTCCAGGTGCTGAGAGCCTGGCTGCCCCTGGGTTGGATTGATTAGGATGGGGCAGCACTGCTTCCCTGCAGGGCTTGAGCTTCGTGTCCTCACCACAGCGCTTGGTGTTGTCACCAGTGCTGTGGCTGACCAGTATGCATTGCAAGCACTTTAAGAAGTATCCTCAGCCTGATGCTTGCTGCAACTGGTGCCCTAGATGCCTTGAGAAGGCTGACCTACTCACTAAAGCAGTACAGAATCTGAAAAGTGCAAAAGCTAAAACCTGAGGCATCATCCTCATGGGAGTTGTAAAAAGAAAGTGCTGGGTAGACAACAGAGTTGCCTTCTCCAAAGCAAGATAAAGGAGCAAAATCTGAGAGGATGCCATGGGTGATGGAGTCGTCCATCTGCTGGTCACTTATATTTTAGATAAAGATTAAAAAAAATATGCTTTCCCTCATAAACAGTGGTTTCCTTATTGGCACAGCACAGATGCAGAAAGTATTTTTTACAACTAGAGGACCTAGGGACCCAACTTTTACCTGAGGTGGTGTGAAATTGAGAGCAAGGAACAGGTGCCAAATTCTCCCATTCCAGTGGGGGTTCTCATCCAGTGGGTCCAGTGTTAGACGTGAAACACCATGGCACTTTATTTTTCTTGCTAGACTAAGCCCATTAAAATTTAATTTAAAAGGAAGTGGCACTTTAAATTATTTTGGTTTTAACAAATTTGAAATTTATAAAGCCAAGTGTATTTTCAGATTTCACAATGAAATATTTTGTTTGTGCATCAGAACAAGAGCGCAAGGCTCACCTCGCAATTCAGGTATTGAGACCTCCAGGCCTCTGAGGTTCAGTTTTCACCAGCAGCAGACAAAAGAAATCTTTCAGCATAGTTTGGGATAATCACAACTGATTAGAAAATGCTCATAAGTTCTAAGTGTTATTAGACAGTATTAAACTACTATTTACAGTAGTTTAAAGTAGTTTAAAGTTGACAGTAGTTTAAAGCCCAAATTAGAGTGGACCCAGGGTTTTATTCAGCAAATGAAAGAAATCCTTACTTTCAGGTTCAGCATAACACTTTAGCCTGCTGCTTTTGTCTTCCTTTGCACAGATAGAGGCAGGTTGAAAGGTAAACCCAGCACTCAGCATCAGCTCTGCTTAGCAGGGAACTGAACTTGGACCTCAACTCTTTCTTAGAGTGTCTTATAACGGGTCCTGTAGAATACAGGCTTGCCTGTTTCTCCATTTAAGTAAATTCTCATTTTCATTGGCATACAGGAAGCCTGATAGGAGCAGGAATGTGCTCCATTTAATTTGTATGATTTGATATATAGGTTTTCACAAGGTTCAAACAAGCCATGGGAGGTCAAACTGTGCACTGCTGAGAATCAGTGTACTTGAGTTGATAAGATGAGCAGTAACATTTCTGCACAGTGTAGAAGGAGGATGCTATCAGTGCAGCCCTGCCATTATAGCAGCTTGAGTGCTCACTGCTGCTGAGGGTGGTTTTTTTTTTTTCCCTTTACCTCTCTTATTCCCAAGATGACAGCAGCAGCCACATTCAGAAGCTCTTATCTCCAGTCTGCAGATGGGGAAGAGAAGCGTGTGGTATGCTAAGGGTGAAATTTTCAACAGAGATTAGGAAGTTACTTAGGTGCCTAACTCCTGTTTTCAGGAGTGATACAGGGCCTTTTTAAAGCAGCTGTTCTGTTCACAAGAAACTAATCTACTTAGTTACTGCAAGAAACATGCAGCTTTATATTAATCATACAACAAAGAGGATGAAGGGAAAGTTCCACAGAACAGACAGGAAACAAGAGTCAGGGAGGAAAGCAGCTCTATCCCTTATGTCTTTGGGCAACTGGCTGACTCCCTGTTGACCCCTGTCTTATTCCTAGTTTGTGAAGAAAAATATTTTTATGAGGATTTTTTTTTTTAATTTCAGATGGCAAGAGTTGCTTTCTTTTCTATTACCTTTTACTCTCTGTGTCTCTCAATTCTCCTGGTGTCTGGTGCTGCAAGAAGGCTGAAATCCTCCTGACTTCCTTCAGAACATCATTAGTAAAAGTAAGGCACTCTTGAACTCCCTGTCACTTCATAAGCAATCCCTGTCCTGATGTTTCCTTAGAGTTCAAACATTAGTGTAATGCTCTTTGAATAACAAGGATCCAGTTTCCCCCAGAATGATGCATGGTCTGCTGGAGAGAGCAGATAGCTCATGAAACAACTGATGCAGGTCAGGTTCTTTTGGCTTAACTTTTGCTTTGAAGTGATATACACAGAATGATTGTGAAAAGCTTATTTTACAGTTCTCTCCCCATCTTGGTTTAAGATCAAATCTGAATGAGTTCTTGTCATCCTTTCCACTCAAAACTAGTGAAGGCCTGCTCTTGTTAGAGGTCATGGAGTTAGACATCATCTAAAAAAGGAATTGACCTGTCCAGACTGTTTTTAACTATTTATTCACCTCACTTTTAAAAAAATTTAGGATCTGGATGAAACAAGGATGTTTGATAATATTTTGTTCCATTCTTATTTCAGGGGAGCTTTAGAGTCTGGGTATTGCCTGTTACTGACCCTCCAGAAGAGCTTATTTAAGAAAGAATTGTCTGAGTTCTCTGTTGGAGATTGGTTGGTTGTCATCTCCTTTCTGTGTCCTCCTAAGCCTCTGGAACATTTTGCTGCCACTAACAGAGACAATCTCATGGCAAAATTCAGGCATTCATGGGGGAAAAGGGTCACCAGGATTAAAAGCTGCCTATCTAACACTGCACATGCTGCTTTCTCCTGCTCTGTGTACTTATCAATTGTGGCTCTCACACACACAAAGCCATGTGGCTGAAGTGCAGATAACTCATCTTGTCTGGTGGGTTAAAGATGACTGCGCTGCCCCACAGCTCCTGTTGGTGTCACAGCTCTGCTCTGGTGCTCCTGCCCTCACCCCAGGAGCTCACAGCACATGCTGCTGCCTTTGAGACAGAAAAGAAGATAGAGAGGTGAGAACATGCCCATTTTTTTGCTATTTTTCATGTTATGCTGCAAAACTCTCCCAGCTGCTCAGGATGAACGAGACAAGATTCATGCTTTTCCCAGATTTATATATGCCAAACTCTGTTCCACATGATTGAGATTCATTCAGGTGCCATGAGCTTGTCTTCTATGGAAACAAGTTTCCTCTTTCCCTTGGTCCTGTAGCCAAACTGTGCTTTAGTCCTGAAGGAGCACCCACTGTTTTCTGACACTGAGTCCTACCTGCCTTCTGTTTTCCCAGTCCCACCCCTTATGATGGCAGATATTCAGCATCACTTCTGAGATGAGACAATTGTCAGTCCATTGAGACCATTGTCAGTCCTCCCTGCACCAGCCTGGAGAGGGATGATTTCCATGGCTGTGTAAAAAAGTCCCAGAGGTTAATGACAGCCTAGTGATAACACCGCCCTTTCCTTAGAGCACTCCATTTCCTTCCCTTCTTCTCCACCCTAGCTTGCTGGTATGCAGTAAATTTGCACAGTTAAAAACAAAGTTGTCTTTTTCTGGACTGTTCATCTCAATCAGTTTCCTCTGAGGTAATAAACAATTCTGACTTCCGGTGTTTTAGCTTTTAGCTAGATCTTATTCTCCATACAACCCCTGATATTCACTTTATGCCCTCAGCCCTCCTTTAGAAGAGCTGAATACACACAGAGGAGTTCTTGAATATGTGCTTTGTAAGGAGCTGAGATCAAAAATTCCTAGTGGGTTTGTATTTTTGCTAAAGACTTTTTTTTTTTTTTTTGCTTTTGGGGTGTTTGTGAGAGGGAAGAGATGACTTAATCAGTGAGTCAGTCCTGAATTTACAAATTCTTCTCAATTTATCCACCTATTGCTTTCCACATGTAGCCTAATCACACAGCAGCTGAAATTTCTGTACCTGTATCCATCATCCCTCTGCTACAGGCAAGAGCCAACCTTACACCCCTTTAGCATCTGGCATGTATCAACTCCTCTGTGGGTTTCAGCTTTGAAACCTAACATACTCAGAGCTTTTTTTCACCTTTAGGGCCTTGAGTTCATACCCTTTAGCTTGAAATATTCTTTGATGTGTGTTTTAGCATTTTCTGGCTAAATACCCTTGCTTGAGGCATTTAGTTATATTTGATGCTGAGACATTTTAATTTAAATAACTGATTAGATGTTAACTCTCCTGTGACAGAAGCACACATTAGGAACCAGGGCCTGTTCCATTATGCTTCTGCATTTTCATTCCTTTGAGCTGTTCTTACGATGGGGGTGCAAATCTTTAGTCATTCAGTGCTTACAGGGTTGCTGTTAATCATTCTGTTTTAAGGCCTCTGCAGCACTTCTAATTCTGTTTACAGATGCAAAGAGGTGCCTGAGCTCTTACCTTCTGTTGCTAAAGAAAGTGTTACAGGAAGAAAAGGGAGTCTTAAAACTCAAACATGTATCTCTGCCTTTAAAAATCTGACCCTAAGAGCTTGTGACCCACAAAGCAGCATCCCTACACTTCCAAAAAATGTGACAGTTTTGGGGCAAAAAAAAGATTGTCACTTCACATAGGAAAATTTGGAAATTACTTTTAATGTGGGTGCTGAGATAGATGATTGCTAAGAGGCCACAATCACTCTGGTTAACTCCAAGGTGTTTTAAAGAACAATTTAAAGAACAGGTACTTCCAGAGATAACTGAACCCTCTCAGCAGCTCTGTTGCCTTTGGTACTCTGATTAGGGAGGAACCAGTGCTCCTGAATTGTGACATATCACTCATGCTTAAACTCAGCTGGAATAAAGTCAGACCTAACAGATTTATCAAAGTATGGAAATCCAAGACTCAAGTGGGATAAAGTCAGACCAAACAGATTTATCAAAGTGTGAAAATCCAAGTATGGTGTTTGGAGATGAACTTGGAATGAAATAAATCTCCATTGAGAAATGTGCTCACCACCATATCTAAATATTAAACTGTTGCATGATAAATGTGCCTTGTTAAAAGGTTATTGCACAATGCTGCAGCATTCAGTAATTGAGGTTCTGTCTTTTTTTTTCCCTAACCATGAATAACTGCCTGCATTAACAGACAGTTTTGTATGCATGGTTCTGATAGGATTTACTGAAAAAATCCCTGAGAAAATACTTGACTGACCAGACAGATTGCTTTGCAGTGATGTGATGTGCTGTCAGTCTCCTGAGGAAGGAGACTTTTGACTGATAGCTAGAGGACAGTCACACACTGTCAAATGTTTGTCACATGAAAATGGATAAGGGGAAGGGTTGCAGAAATTATCTAAAGTAGAATCTAAGAGCAGGTATTGAGTTTGTGGAGAGATAGAAGCAGAGTTATTAGCACAGTTATATTTCTTACCTGATAAAGTACTGTTTTTATGTTGTGTATTAATTTTTTTTTCACTCATCATGCGGCTTCTTTAAAAAAGACAAAAAATATGATAAAAAATGGTAGTTTCAGAAGTTTAAGTTTCAGAAGCATCCAATATTATGTTTAAAAAAGTTATTTTCCTGCATGTAAAATATGCAGAATACATTAAAACTGCAAAGCATATGTATTCCAAATGTTGCCATACTTCTTTAAAGTGATTTATAGACAGCCTTGCCAGTTACATTTTTCTTCTTTCCCTTTCCAAAAGAGAAATAACAAAGGCAAAAAAAAAATTCTTATTCTGAATAGACAGGCATTGTTTACTCGTGCTAGGTAATTTTCTTTTTTTTTTTCCTGTGTGATTGTTCCTAGAGGAGGCCCATGCAAGGGATGTTCCACCTGTGAGACTTTGTATAATATCTACACAAATCCATTGACTTCAATGAAAGACTTATTTACCACAAGTAATTCCTTACAAGAATGCTCAAAACAGCAGTGGGAAACCCAAACAGTAAGTTCTTCGAGGCTCCTTCCTCAACTGAAAAATGCAGGAAATTTCTGGTGGGATGCAAATTAATCAGAGAGCACTCTCTGTTATCTAGGAGAAGACACTGAATTCTGAAATGCCAAGAAGAATCCTGCCCTCAGGGTTGCTTCTTTCCAAATTTGATTTCTTGTTGTTTCAGATAAACTTAGAATAAGTATCCAAGTTATTGGATGTCCATAAAAGGTCATGCTTTTGAATGCATTTGATATTTACAGAATTTTTGAACGTGGTTTGGTTTTTCCTTTGCTCTTTAGTGCTGCTGATACGCCTCGTGCATCGCTCTGAGCACACTAAAACACACAATGGAAATGACATATTTCTGATGTCAGTAATTGCATTGTTCAATATCAAGTGCAATGATCTCTGGAAATATTTCTGTTTAAATACCAACTACAACTCTGAAATGTCAAAATTTTAATTAGTTTCTGTTTGGACAACTCACGCCAAGTGTACACAAAGTGGATCTTGTTTCTGTACCTTACAGAAATATTCCAAACCCCAAGGAATTCTGCAGGAGGCTTTTCAAAGCAGGTAAGATCAACACATCTTTGCAGTTCCAGGACATTCAGTGCTTTCTCTGCTTTTATAATTCAGGTAATTTTTTCATGTGGCTACGATTTTCAAGTCCAGTGGATAAAAATTAAAACCAATGAGAGGCTTATTTGTGCACTTGGAGGAGCTCAGTGCTGTGCAATTGTTTGGAAGTTTGGATTGCCTATTCATGGCAAATAGCATCTGTGCTCAATTACACTCCATCCATCAGGAGGGTAAGGCTTTCAGAAGTAATGAAAGCATCTAAGAGATGGTTTGCACTAGAGAGTAATGATTTCTCAAAAGGGCAGACAATTGGGCTGATTCACAGGTACTGCAGAAGAGAAAATGCTCCAGATGAAATGGAAATTATTTCATGAAACATCTCAGCATTTCGCAGAAAGAAGAGGAGTATTATTACCAATTATTCTCTATGAAATGAATTTGGTAACACACCATCATCTAAAAAGGAAAAGTGAAAGGTTGCTAAATTGGATATTTAGATTTTGCTAATGAGAATGGAGGGAGTTGATGAGTGTTGAATCATTCCTTGGCAGTTTTTAAACAAAGATTATAATTCATTCTCTTTTTTGAACTGACAGATGATGTTTTGTGTTGAAATGAAGCTTCATGACTTTTGATCAAGCCTGCTGAAAATAGCATTCTGCTGCCTAAACTTCATATTCTTTTCTAACACGTTGCACTAAGAGTCATGGGATGATAATTTGAGATGCTCTACAATCCTCTGCCTTTTTGAGGGATTTGAGGATTTTTCTTGGAAGCATATGTGCCATGACACGGCTGCATCACTTTACTCAACAATGAGTTCAAACTCTTAAAAAAAAAAATTCTATTTAGTATTCTTTTGTTTGCTTAACACTGTCTTGAGAAAATATGTGGTATGTGTCTATGCTGAGTATTGTATACCATGTTAAAATCAGGCAACTGCCTTGCCAGATGTTACCTGACCAATATTTACCAATGATAATCACCTCAAAGGTGTTGCAGAGCTTGATCACAGAGATAGAGACCTCCCAGTGGCAGTGCATTCACACTTTGGGATGCTACCAAGTGAAATCAAGGCTCTTGTTTCCCTCTTATCAGACAAACTGATGTCCCTTGTGGAGGTGTGTTCTAAATATAGCCATTAGTTCACATTTTGGACAATAATACTCAGGACAGACTAAATTCTTAGTTTAAAATTTCCTCTTGGGATTACAAGCTTTTGAGCAACTTGTCAAAAAATGAATGTTCTGTTTCAGCAATCCATAATGAATTTGAGTGGCCTCTCCCTCTCCCAAAAGCAGGAAAACTAAATTAGCCAATCTGGCACAGCAGATGAGACAGGATAAAGGTGATATTCCTTCCAGAGCTGGGAAGTAGGTGAATTTCTCCTGCCCCCAGCTGCATCACTGCTTGTTCCTTCCTTGTGGCTCTTTTTCCTAACATGGAATTTGCACTCTCCAGACAATAATAACCAGTGTGAGGAGCTGCTTAAACTCCTTCCCTCATTTCCCCCATAATTGAGATTTGTGGTGGCTGGGCTTCAGACTGAAAAGAGCATCTAGTTATCACTGAAAATCTCAGAGGTGCTATAGCTGCAATTTTAGAAAAAGCATATGCTCTTTTTTGTGTGTTCTGCGTGTCCATACATAACTGTGGAAAGATTGTAAGAATTTAGAATTGAGGAGAAGCTTTTCCTGCCAGGAAGACAGAGTTGCAAGGCACAAGCTTGGAAATGGCTCTCAGGATTTTTGGAGCAGACTTTGTGGATGTAGGCAAATGCACAGAATTATCTGGTAGGCTTTTTGTGTCTTGTTGTTATTGAAAATACTGAGGCTACTCATTCATTTATAGGAAATACAAGATAAACAGTCCAAAAAGTGCTTTGGTCACTAGTCAAAAAGGAAAATTGAGAAGGAAACAATTATCTGGGTAATCAGATTGTGATACTTTGCTGGTGTTTCCTGCAGGAATACATTGGAAATGTTGTTAATTTAACATCAAGCATTCAAAGATATAGTGTTAATTCTTATTACATCAGCAGGCACAGAATGATAAATCTGCCAACGACCTAAACTAAGAAGTGAAAGAAAGTGATTAAAATGTTTTAGAAAAACAATCAGATAGTAATTGTGAAAGAAAAAAACATAATCCTTTAGCCAAATTTGAATAAGAGCTAACAGTTCTGTCCATTTATTCTGAGATTTAATCCAGTGTTTTCCATCACCAGTTTGAAAGCTTACATAACATACAAGAATCCTAAAAGTTTGTCTGCCTTTTATTTTCTTTTTTTTTTTGTTGTTATTTCTACTACTTTGCAGTATCTGAAATGGCAAACTTTTGACTTAAATTGATTTCTGAGCACAGATGTCCTAAAAATAATACATAAGAAAATTATCGGAGTGAATAATTGATTTCCTTTGGATCCCATCCTGTCTGTGCCACATTTAACAAATGAACTGTCACCTGCTGAAATATTTTCATATATCCACTGGTAGATTTTGCAAGGCAAGATAATAATGGCTTTTATTCCAGCTCTAAAATAGAAGATATCTTTTTATTCTAACTGAAATATGTAATCAAGTGTGCAAAATAGATGGGTGCTGTTTAAAAAAAACCCAGCAGGTTGGATATGGCTGCCTGTCACATTACTTGATCAATAATAGCTTTCACAGTGAAATTCCTACATCTTCTCAACTGTTCCATCATCCCACCACATCCTACATCTTCTCTCTCTTGAAGTAGATGATACACCAGAGGCTTTCCACAGTGAGATTAATTTCTGCAAATCACACCATGGCACAATGTCTAGTGCACACAAATGAATTGGGTATCATGGAAAGCCTTTTCCTTGAGAATTTATCAGAATGAAGAGTGAACAGCAGCTCAGGTGTTCCATGTGGGGTAGCTGTTTTCCTGAAAGTAATGTAGCTGGCCCCTGTGCTGCTGTTTGGGAACAGACCTACATTCTCAGGAAGGTCCTGCATTGTGGCTGACAAACTCTTCATACTGTGATTTTTCATTCTCACCATAATGTGGGGTTTTTCCAGAGTTCTTGGGTTAGTTGTACCCTGATATATAACCCTACAGTATGTGCATTCTCAAAGTTATGGACAAGGACTGCACTGGATGCTTTCCATGGAAATACAACTCTTTAAAGAATGGCAAATCACAGCAGGAAATGCCAGAACATGAGATCTCCAAAGAAAATTTAGCAGAGAAATTTTAATAAGAGACCCCTCTTCTGTGCTTATGATCTGTCTGATCTTGTTCCTTGCATTCAGTTAGAGCTAATTCCTGGTGTCTCTTCAGCAGATAATTCAGGTCAGCATTGTGTCTATGCTTCACTAACAAAAAGTCCTCATGGAGAACAATGTTTTCCATAAACACAACAGGTTCAATCCTTGGATCATAACTAAGTCCTTGCCAAGCAAATCACACTTACCCAGCCTCCCCTCTTTTTGCATGGGTGTTTGCTTTGTAGTCCCATTTTTATTGCCCCCATACATTCCTGGCAAGGCCTCCCACTCCTCATTTTCTTCTTCCCAAGTTGCAGCCTGCAGAAGCAAGTCCCAGACAGTGGTCCCCAAACAGCCAGCAGGTAACTCACCTGTTTTTCAAACCTGGGTTATGAGAGGTACACTTTCATTATTGCCCAATTTAGAAGGAAATTTTCTGGTCTCTCTGTTTAACTAGGTCTTGGACTGCTTACTTTTTTTCCTAAATAAAAGTATTTATTCTTTTTCTTCTTGTTGGGAAAAAGAGGCGGGGGGGGAAAGCATATCTTAGGACACATTGGAAATGCCCCTCTGTTTTGTTGCCTTCTTTTGGAGTGATCATGGAGAACTCCAAGTGAACTGGTGAGAGGGATCTATTTATGTTCTTTTCCATGTACAATTTTTTGCTGTTGTTGTTTTGAGGGAAGTGACATCCATTTATCCAGAGAGCTCTGTGTGGGCTCTTGTCAATGAGCACATTCTGCAATCAGGAAAGGAGCCAGACAGGTATTTGTATCGTTCCTAGGAACAACTTCACTGAGAGCTCTCATGGAAACACAGCTCCTGACAGTGTGGAATAGCAGAGAGAGGAGAGCAGCAGGCTGCTGATTAATGAGCTGCTGAGTGGTGCTGGATGCCTGTGAGTCTGCTGCACATCCCTGGCAATGGGAGATAAGCAGGGCTGCAGTGATCAGCACACCTCTCACACGTTGTTATTTGATCTCTAAACTGTCGGCAGTGTAGGCAGCAAACTACACATTACAGGCATCACTTGAGATGTGCTAGGGCACATATTTAAGAAAAAAAATGTAGCCAATGCCTTCTAAATAAATACATTTGCTCTTTTTTGTGGAGCTCAGAGCAAGGATAATCTCTGTATTTTCTGTATTTCCGTGAGATCACAGGGCTCATGGAAAAGCTGGAGCCAGTGGTCTCAGTATAAGCCCAAGTTGGCTAGATCAGAAATATGACATTTGATTGCAGGAAGAAATATTACAGAAATTGATAGAGCATTGAACAGACTTGTGTCTGTCAGCTGAGATGACTGTGGAGCAGTATATCAGACAGAGATAATTGTATAATGGGCAGGCTGAAAGCAGTAAACCCTCATTGCCTCTGCTGGCTGCCTTGGCCACTTGGGAGACCCTCATAGCAATTTGAGAAGAAAGGCATTATATCAGCATCACTCAGGGAGATGAAAGCAGACATCTATTGCTCCTTTAAGCAGCTGTTGCATTCCATATCCATCAGAGGATCTCTGGATGGGTATGGAATGGATATGGCACTTTAGCTTGAAATTTCCATCAGGAAGTGGCCACCTGCTAGCTTTGCCTGAGCTGCACAGGTTTTCTGGACAAAGGATGCAGGAGGAGATTTGGTAACAGGTAAATATTTTAAGCCCAAGTCTTCATATAAGAACAGCCTGTACCAGAGTGGTACAGTGTTTGTAAATACCACAGTGGGAATGCTTATTAACAGAGCACATTTGTTCAGCTGAGATTAGAGAGAAAAATTATTAACTGCTATTTTTAATTAACTAGTATCTGTGTAAGATTTCCAGCCTGCACTAGTACAACAGTGTATTGTTAGTACATTTTCCAGTACATTTTCCAACTGGACCAAAAGAGGAATTAATAAAGCAGCACATCATTAAGTAGACTCTAGCTTCAACTCATAAAAGACCATTAGAACAGACTAATCTAATTTTCTTCATAATAGAAAACATAGAACTTGCAAGAAACAATTTTAATGGAAAGATACTTTTATAGAATCCACTGCTGCTGGTTATTTGTTTGAGTGATTGATTTCCTTAGACATTTAAAAATATTGCTCTCTATTTCTAGTCTAAATCATGTTTCAATTTTCAGCACAGCTTCTTTCAGATTAAGTAATCACTTTTACAAGATTTTTTCAATAAGAAGGTATATTTAATTTTAATACTCTCATCTTTTAACATGATCCTAGGGTATTTTGACCCCCACTATAGTGTTATAAGCATTTCTATCTCTTCATTAATTCCATAGCTTTGCTCTGCACCAGCTGCATTTTCTGCCCCTGAAACACACTGAAGGGTGTGACAAAGATCTTGCCAGTGGGTTGTAAAAGAAACTAACCTGTCACAGGACAAGAGAAACTGCATTTTCCAAAACTGAGAGCTAATTTAAAAGTTAGAAAACAGTCAGAAGACATTATCTGTTTTTGCAATGAAGTGAGAGGCTAGAATGATTGCCCTTTGACATATTTCTGCATGATGGAAAAGATATGAATGGAAAGCTTTCTGCTGGTGGAGAGTATCAAAACTGAGGATGCCATAGGCCATTGTTCTGCCATCTCACAGTGCCAAGCAAGGAGCAGCTGAAATCCAATATTGATCAATAAAAAGCCATGCACACAGGGGAAAGCAACCAAACAAGAAAGCTTCATCTATATAATGATAGTTCTAAATATGCCATTATGGAAAGAGAATTATAAGCTTAATTGTAGTTTCCTGTAAATGTTATCTTGGTCGTGGTGGGCAGGAAAGTGAAGGTGTTAGAAATACTGAAAAAGAAGAGATGAAGCATCACTATGCAGCTCCATATGGTTTTGGGGATCTGACATTTCAATATATTCTACAAGTCTGCTCACCTCACTCTAGAAAAGGATATAATGACCTAGAAGAACACAGAGAATAGTAATCAGTAGTACAGAATGCCTTCTGTATGCAGAGAAAGTGATAAAACAACGACTCTATCGCTTAGAAATGAAATGAGCGCACATGGTTATTATAGAGGTTTATACCATCCTGAATGACACAGGGCAAGTCCCTTATCTGTTTGCTGTTTGAAGTTTAATCATTAATCATTCAGTAGCCTTCTCCAGTAAGTGTGTTTATCACCCACTCTTCTCTTTTGCACTGCTCAAACCCAAACCTTGCTGTTTGTTTACAGGTTTTTTGTGGGTTGTTTTTAAATTTCAAATTAACTAGAAGGAATACAGAAAGCCCACACTGTGGTTTGGGGTTTTTATTTTTTAATTATATATTTCAGTATTATTTTTATATTAAATTATGTTAGGAAAGGAAAGAGTATCTTGTGTACAGCTGAGCCTCTTGTCTCTGCTCTGCCTTTGTACTATTGACTGTTTTGGATGGTTTTATTGGACTATGAATGGGAAAGATCTTATGTTGGTTTGTGTTGTCCCTGTGCATTTCAATTTTATGTATTTCTGGAGGTCCCACTTGTATTTCCTCCCTAGTACATTGAACCTTGTGGGGAAAACTGTTTTGTGAGTTCTTGTAACTCACACCTCTCAGGTGTAGTGTTCAACAGCAGGACCTGTCTCTACTAAAGCTTTTTTGTTTGCTTCTACTCACATTAATATTTGTTACTGTTATGTACTTCAAGATCATGACTCCTGTGGGCTGTTAGATCTATTTATCTCAGCTTTAAAATTCTACCTATTGGGTAGGAGAGATTATCACATTTATGATAAGAGAGCAAGCACTTTTTTACAGCATTAAGTTCTCTGTCAGCTCTCAAAGACATGGATAAAGATGCAGAAGGGCAAATAAAATCAGTGATGTTAATGGGACTGCCTGCCACATCTTTGGAAGTTTAGTGAAACTTTTCAAATGTGCTTTACCAAAATGTTGATGAGAAAAAAAAAAAAGTGGGGAATGAAGACTTGTTCTACATCAGTCTGCAGATGGTGAAATTAATGAATTCTCCCTGAATGATATGAGTGAAGACCCAACCTAATTTGAGGGCCTGTCCAAAAAATTCTTGAGTCATAAAAGCAATAAACCACTGCTGACTCATAAAGAGTGTTCTTCTACCAAAGAAAAAGAAAAAAAAAGGAAAAAGGCTTTTTAGTGGCAACTGCAGCAGTTGTGATGGGGAATGATAAAAGGAGAAAAAAATATTCTTTTGGTACTTATAGTTTCAAAGTATCTCAAAGATTACGTCAGATTGCGTTTCTCTTTCCCATTCTAAAACTTCAGTGTCTCCTAAGGACTCTGCTTCAGCTGAAGTTTCTGTTTGATGAAGTGTCCAAGAGTTCAGAGGCACGATACTGACTCTGAAAAGTGCCCAAAAAAAAGTGAAGTGTTGCCCTTTGCCCACAACATGCTTCACACTGATAGCAGTGAGAGTTGTTCTTATGTGTGAATATCTGGCTGCCTGTTTATTGCTGACAGATGAGAATTCATCACCTCAGAGCTGCCCAGCAGGAACTGGGGTTACTGTGTGGAGCACTTCATTTTAATGACTACACGTCTCCAGAACTGAATTTGGGCACTTTATTGTGTTGGAACAGATTGACGTTAGCGCTTCTGAAAATTATTTCAGGAATACTGAATAGCAAAGGCAGAGAGGAGAAGAAATCAGTTTTTAGAGGCCAATCCTTTGATCCTCCTGCAATCCTGATCTGCAGCCAGCCGAGGCAGGGGAAGCTGGCTCAGAGCTGGGGTCAGAGCTGCTCTGAGCTGGCAGGCATCTCCTGACGGATGCTGTCAGGGATGACAGAGCTCCCTGGATTCCCACTTTCAGCAGGAGCACTCAGTGGGGAGCTGCACCAGGCTGGCAGAGCCTCATCCCTGCCAGGGGAAGCAAGATTTTGTCTAATCACTGCAGTGTGACAGACAGCCATGGTGCCAGGGGGGCCTTCCCTCGGTGGGAGCTGCACTGAGCTAATGTGGGGATGCATTAACTTGTCTGACCTGCAAACAGAGAATCAGGCTGAGCAGGGAAATCACTGCTTAAGAAACGGCTGCTGTGTTGCACAGAAAATGTTTGAATATTCATTAAGCACGCCTAGGATTTTTTGTTATTAGTTGAGATCTTTGGGATTTTTTAATTTATGTTTCTCCTGTAAGTCCAGTGCTTTATGTAGATGGAATAGGCCATATATTATGGAAAGAAAGTCTTTCTAAAACCTAGCCTGGCCTTTTATTAGTGGTAGGAAAGTCAGTGACTGGAAACACTTGAACTTATGACTCATTTTTAGCTGTTTTCAAGTGTCAGAGTAGGGGAACATAAAATGTGACCTTATTTTCATGTAGCACAATGTATGCATTCTCTAAAACTGGTAAAAAAACCAAAACCATCAATCCTTATTGAAATATCTGTCTAGAGCTTTGACCTTCACATCACAAGTGCTGCTTAGAAGTTAACTTTTCAATTATCTAGTTAAAGCAATGATAAATTGTGCCCAGAAGTAGTGACCACAATACAATAGGAAGAAGGTTGTTTTTCAGTTCTAAAATAATCCCATTTCAAAAGCAGCTGTTAAAATCAATTACTGAATGCCATTTGCCATGTAACTTTCCTTTTGTTTGACTTGCTCTTACACTATTTTTGAGTGTAGGAGGGAAGGCATTGTCCTAGCACAAGGAACTGAAGGGAATTATCAAGAATGTCTGTGCCTCCCTTGCCATTCTAAACCCAAGGGACTCATCAAGCAGGGAACCCACAGACTTCTTGTAAAATCTATTTTATACACATACTTATGGGTTCACAGTAACAAATGCCCATATTCCTCTTACCTGATCTTGGAATTGTTTAAATAACACCAGAAGTTGAGAGTCTTCTCTCCTGGCACCCAAGCAGAGGTCCTGCTCTGCTCTGTCCACCTAAGAGTGTCAGTGCCTTGATTTCCTTGTCTCTCCTCCAGAAATGACAGTGATGCTGCTGGAATTCAAACTGAATGAACCAAAAAGAAATTGGATGTTAGTAGTCTCTGTTTAATACTGCCAGAAGTAATATTTTGTGAGTTTCTTCCTGGGGTCCTGAGGAGAAGTACAAACACACACACACAAATGAATGTATCTGTTTTAAATGGGAATAATCCATGCCAGAATCCCACGGTGTGAATAGAAGCTCTTCTTTGGGGCAAGTCATTCAAAACTTTCCTCTGAGAACCCTCCAGCCATTTGTCAAATATTTTAAAGTTCTGTGGTCCAAAGCACTTATGCATGGCAGTGCGTGCATGTATCCATTTATTAAAATGTGTGTATTATTTAATTCCTGCCAACTTCTGCCTTATTAACAAAATCCCATTCCCTGTATGCTGAAACAATGACCTTTATATTATCAATTCAAGGACTCATAAAACAGATGGTGGAGATATAGGAAAAAAAAGGAAAAAGGAAAAAAAAAGCCCAAAAGTGAAATCCCAGCTTGTCCAGCCTCAAGGACCAGAGCATACATATCAAAATAATCCTGGAAATCTGGCTGGGGTAGCAAAACCATATGGGTTTTGTTTCAGCTCAAGGGTAGCATGGAACTTATTAGCATGTCCTCTTCTGCTGCTGGTAAATTGGGTGCAAAAATCTATCTGATGGCGATGAGGAGATTCTGCACCCCAGGGAACAACAATCAGGATGCATTGGATTTGTGCTGTTTGCAGGATTCAGGGTTCACACTGGTGTGGAACAGAGATTGTGAGGTAAGGGGAAGGAAATGCGGTACTAATGTGGCTGCAGTAAAGGTGCCTGATAGATGTAAATAAGAGAATTGCTGTGGGTTTAAGCAGCAGAGGAGACATGGAAAAAGTTTGTGACAGAAAGCTTATCTGTTTTTCCAAATCCATTGGTTGCTCCTGTTACAAGGAATTGCCTTGTTATTAAACTCTGCAAGAAATTACAGGGGAAAAAAGCCCTAAACTGCCAATAATCCATGCGATTGTTTTCCAAGTCTTGGAGGAGGCTTCTGAACTGGCCTTAGGATTCCTAATTGCTTTTGTTAATCCTGAGCAATTGATTTGTGCATTCTCCTTATTCTCTCTTGTTAAAATAATACTGACTTTCATATGGCTTAACCAAAAGAACTCCAGAGCAGTAATTTCCTGAGGTTTATTTATCAAGTAGGAGATATGTCATGTATACTTTATATATAGATGTATTATACACTCCAAACCTGTCTACAGATTTCTACTCCTGGGATTTACAACTCAGGTGTTGAGTCTATCACTTTATAAATGTTTCTCTTCAGAGAAATGTGATAACCACCAGAATTAAGGTATGATACAAGAGTAAAGATGGACTGAAATGAAGTTGATGACAGAGAAGTTGGAATGAATGTTGGACAAAAATTTCTTACATTTTCCCCACATTTCATTCCTCCCACCTGGTATTTCTGATGTATTTTTATCCTGCTTTGTCCTGTATTTCCTGCTTTCTAAATCCTGGCTTGAGTAGGAAAGAAGAGGAGATGGAGATTTAGACTCAAACCTGTTTGCCACAGAGGACATTCCTTGTGGGCAGTGAGCTTACCCCAGTGGATTGCAGAACTCTGCCTTTCTCCTGCTGTAGCTTTCATTTTAGGGGTGAACTCACTGTGGGTTTTGTGCAGTGTGAGAGCTGAATTTATCTGACCTCTTCTATTGTATTAGTGAGGTGCTGGCAGTGTCTTCCTAGCACAAATAAAACATAAATGACATCTTTAATTAGTTTTCTGCCACACCATCCAACGTTAGAAATAGAAATTTTCAAACACATTTGTCACCTTGATATTTTTTCTGGGGAGGCAATTGTCAATAACCCTGAAACTATCAGTTACTTTCCAAAGATCATTTCTTATAGCCCTAAAAAAAAAAAAAAAAGGCATAAATCAATCATTCTTCAGAGTGGTAGAAGGAAAAAGACTTGATATTTGTCCAAAGGTGAAACTAAGATATAGCTTATTTGAGTTGGGACCTACTGGACTCTTGATTGATAGGGTCAAAGTCAGAGCAGACCTTCTTTGTCAAGATCAAGATTTCTCTTTTGACTGCTGTAAAAGTATTTCCAGTGAAGATCACAAATCTTCTCCTGCCCTGACAGGCAGTTGTACACTCCCTGTGCTGCCCCTCGTTGGTACTTTGTTTGACTGGCAGTAATTTTATATTATTGGGATATATATCTGTCTTTGGCATTTAGTGTGTGCAATTTAAGTCACTTTATACTGTAGTAATAACTCTTGTTTTGCTTTAAATCCTGCAAAAGCTGAACCATTCAAGCTGAAATTTGCATTTGACCTGTCAGAGGCAGTGACTGACATCTGTCATCCCTGCTCATTGTTTCAAGTTCTCTATCTGAAAAATTCAAATGTAATAGATGTTGTTCAAGGCTGCCAGATGTTGATGCTACCATCAACAGATAGGATGGGTCATAGAATAGCAGTTGCTATGCACAACAACTCACAGAAAGGGAATTTTAAAGTTTTTTTAGTTTTATCCTCTTGCTGCTAAAGTATTAAAAACACACAAAATATTTTATATGTTTAACAACTATGAAATTCAAACTGCTATAAAGACAGTGAAAGTACTTTTAAAAGAACTATTAATTTTGGAAAGAAAGCCTCTATTCTGTATACTTGTCTCCCAACTTCATTTCCATGAGAAACAAGCATCTTTTATTGAATTCTGCTGCTGGTAGAATAGCAGTCTGTCAGGCCCCCCCAAAAAATCTCACATCAAATAGAAACCCCAAACAAACCAACAGGCCCAAAAATTGTTAAACAATTAGAAAGGACCAGGAAAAGGTGCCTTGGCCCAAGTAAATTAAATCTGTGCACCTGCTCCCTCAAGCATTTTTACAGCTCTAAGGCTCAGGTTTCTCTTCAGTCACATGTGCCTGTATCAGACATGAAAAACAGGATGATGGGCCAGTTGTTGGTGTTCCTCAGAATAGTGGTTTCATTTTCTGATACTGTTTGGAGCCTGTGTGATCTTGAACAAATCATATAGGGGGAAAAACCTCAGGTGCTTTAAATAATCTAAGTTCCACTCCCCTTACTGGACAGTCAGTGGTTTTTTCAAAACCTTGAAAATTTATGCCAAGTAAGGATCTTCCCTACAGCCTCTAGTTTTCCTACCCTATCAGTAAAATGACAAAATGAGTGCTTTGCTGCCTCACAGGTTCCTTTTGAGGATAAACACATTAAAGCAGTGTAAGGCTCTTAGATACTATGCAGATGGGAGCTATAAAAGCTCCTCAAACAGAAAAACCTGAGCCGTGGCAGCTCTGTGACCTAGATCAGGCTGCTCTGCTCCTGTCCCCTGCCTTGCCTGAGCTCAGCTCCCTCAGCTGTGTAATTAGCTGGTCTCAAATAACCCTCAAAACTTCCAGAAGTTTTCTGCAGCTCTCCCCTTTCCCTCAAGGTCTGTCTGTGCCACTTTTTCAGTGATCTACAGCTTTTAGGTGATTTCCTGTCAAACATACTTTCACTGTCTATATAGTTTCTACCTGGTTTTCTTTTCCCCTTGAAGCTGCTCTGCTGACACTGCAGCTTTCAAACATTTTAAAAAAATACTTCTTATGATAGTTTTTTCTCTTCCATAAGGAAAATTTAGAGTTTCTCTAGAGAAATCTGGTCTCCATTAAAACATCTCTTGGGATACAGAGAATTTTAGCTTAGGGAGTAAATTATTTCATCCAGCTCTTGCTATAGGTATTGGAAATGAAGTTATGATCATGGAAATGTTTTCTGAAATAAACACATTTGTTCTCTAATTTGTTCTAAATCTAGAAGTTTAATGATGCAGTCCATAGAATACTTTAGGTCCTCATTTTTCTGTGCTTGTTTCTAGTTCTCAAGGTCAGCAGCTAGAAGGGCTAAGGACTCCCCTGTCCCCTGCAATGAATTAATTCTGACTTGCTACCATTTGAAAGAAAGTATTGCTACAGCTGAGCTACATTTCCCTCCTCTCTGTGACTGCTGGAAGCAGATGAGTAGTTTGGTAAATCTGATAAAGTAAATCCATGGCTCAAAGCTATGCCAAGTGCAGCCACTTTTCAAATGGCTGCAGAGTGAAGAAACTGCTTTATTCTGTGTTTTTAAGCCTGGCAATGTACAAGCTTTCTTTGCCAGAGCATTGATAAGAAAGCCTATTAATAAAATTGCTAAATTGTCTGCTTTTTCTCCTGTATGTCTGAACAACATGAAGCATATTTTTGTTACAGAACTCCTTGAAAAGGTTGTTTCCTTCATGACTCTTGTCTTGTTGTGGAGTGCAGCAGTGATGAGGAGAGAGAAAGGGCCAAGAAAACCAAATAAGAAATCTTTTGAGATTATTTAGGGAGATTTTAGTAAGGTATTCTGTTCATTCCTACCCACCACCACCACATTTTCTTATATTTCAACCTTGGGATTGGCCCTGTCTCTGTTAGTATATTTGTATTATCTTTGGGCTCTGCTGTCAGAGGGTCTTGAGATCAGCACTTCCAAACTGCTCTGTTTGTCTTACCATGGGATAAAGATACATCCACAAAGTTTTTGGTTTGGTTTTTTTTTTTTTTGGTTGGTTTTTTTTTTTTGGTTTTTTTTTTTGGGTTTTTTTTGTTTTGTTTTGTTTTTTTTTGTATTTTTATGAAGACTATTACTATCACTGCTCTGGGCAGAAGTCCTGGAGGCTTCTGACTGATAGAGATCAGGCAGAAGGAAATGTCTCTTTCAGGAAATTGATGCTTATACTTTTCTTTGAAGAAAGAATTTCATAAATCCTGGACCCCAGTAAAAGATATCTCAGAAACTAATTGTGAAAGGAAGAGATTGATATCCCAGTGCAAGATGGAGGCTTACAGTGGGATCAGAGTGACTGAAACATGAAGGAACTTTCCAGTCCTGATAAACCTCTCTGGTTCAGGACAAAGAAACAGAAATAGAGAAATATGTTAAATATGTTAAAATTTGCCTGAAGTTCTTCCCTACATGTAATTTTTCTGGGAAATATAACCATTTCCAACCCAAAATACATCTCCTAAAGACTGCTCAATAACATTATACCCTCACACAATATTTTTTTTTTTAAATCCATCCTAGATCTGGAATTAACATCTTTTTCTGCCGCTTCATGGAAGCTCAGAATATTCCGACTGAAGAAAAAAGAATGCACAGTCTAAATCTGACTAAGTCAGTTGTGATAATTTATAAACAAGAGTAAAACAAAAGAAAGCAATGGGTTGCAAAATAAAGACTATTTAGTGACAACCCTTGTTCATAGTAAGATATGGACTCCTACAAATTTGTTCTGTTTCTTCCCTTCAGAAAGGATTAGTTACCATAGCAACTGATACATAACATGACATCCTTTGCTACTCCCAAGATCTACAGAGCAGTTTTTAAGAGAAGAAATGTTAATTAATATCTAAAAGAGTAAAGGAGACAAGGTCTTTGTGCACTATAGGGAAATCATGTTGTTATTTGATTTCCCTTTATGGGTGTTGTGCAAGAGCTGGGTGAGGGGCCTGTACTTCCATTAATCCCACAGGAGAGAATGGAATAAATATCCACAGTCTGGAAGAAAATGCTGAGACCTAACCACCAAGGAGATAGAATTACAGAATCATATGGTTTGGAAAAGATCCTTAAGATCATTGATTCCAAGCAATACCAGGATATGAGGCTTAATTTTTATGTTACTAGCCCAGTGAAAATACAAGCTGCAAGGAAAGCCCTGGATGGATAATTTATTTAATTCTTTCTCTGGATAAATAACACACAGAAAGAAATTTATTATTCTTGTTAAATGCCTGTGGAACACAGGAAAACATATCTTGCTATGCCTGCTAGGATATTTCTCTGGGTAGTAGAAAAGTGATATTTGGATGTTATGTTGCCCTTAGAAATAATTTTCAAGGGCTATTTACGTGTTTTCTATTTAGAGTTTTGGTTTAAAAATTAAGTACTGAAAAAATGTATCTGATGTAGATTATGCACAATGTTTTTCTGTTTTTAAGCTACCTGTGGTTCCCATCCCAGGAAGCTGAAATTAGAAGGAATGACAAATCCTTGGTTTGCCCTTCATCTAAAACAAATTCACACAATTTTTCTCCATCACATCCATTATCAGTTCTCTGAGCCTTTCCAACCCCCCAGTAAATCACATTAAAACAATTCACAGTACATTTACTTACGATTGGAATTAGGCTATCCCAGATAGTTTGAAAAAAGATGCTTTGGGAAGATGTTTGTCTGGATCAGGACCAATAGAGAGGCCTTTGGGCTAAATTTTCAATCGTTGTGTATGGGGTTGTTTTGCTGCATTGATGATCCTGCTGTTTGTGTGTCACTTAGACGACTCCTGAACTGATGTAAACAGCATAAAATCTTTCCTATTCACTATTTCTCCAGCTATGAACTAGGATTTCCTTTCATGCTTAATATCACAGAGAAAATAAAATAGATTGGTTTACTTTTCACTGGGAAATTTGGGTTTGAATGAAGAACCATTAAAAGGGTAATTCCTTTCCTAAAAAATTGGGAACATAAAACTCACTGCTCCTGTCACCTTCACATTCACATCTGGAGTTCCAGCTGATGAATAAACAGACTGGAGATTATCACACAGGGTACATCCATGTGTAAAATGAAATTCCTATTAAAGTTCACTGCATCAAATGATATATGCTTTGTAGCTCTTCCTGTAGAGGTTCCTGCTGAGTTTTGTCACAATATCCTGAAATCCAGACTTTCTTCTCTCATCCTTCTGTGTGCTCAAACAAAGGGATCTCTTTGATGAGTCTTTGTAAAGTTTTTGACAGAAAATGATAACAATTATTCACTTTCCACCTACAGAAAGTCATCTTCGGCCAAAAGCGACTTGCTCATTTATTTATTTAAAACCTGATTTTGAGTTACTTTCAGCAAAGTTATTTTGAGTGTGTGCAGAGTAAATCAAAATCTTCAGCCCCACATATGGACAAGAGTGCATGAAGATGGCTTGTGCTGTGCTCCCTACTCCTCCCTGGGTAGCACAGAAGGCTTTGCCTTCTCAGATAAACCTGCCTCTATGTCCCATGAATTCAACTTTGCAAGTGGTCAGGAGATAAAACAATGTGTTTCTGTAAAATCTAGCCTTTGTCCTGGCTTCAGACCCCACAGGGCTCAACCTGGCATGAAACCCTATAGAGTTGTGCTTTTCCCTTTGGGATGTGCTCAGCAGCACTTTTAAGGAGCAAGGTTATGTTAGTTTTGTTTTATCTACCTGTAAGTAAGCAACAACTCTGACATCAGTTCATTAAGGTATTCTTATTCATCCAAGTATTCTTATTTCTTGTTTTCTGGTGAAAAGAAGTGTGAGCTAGTCCTGAATTAATTCTGCAGTTTAAGTTCCATATTAGTTTCTATATGGCTGTCATTTGGGAACTTACATTAATGAGGGCTTGCAGTGATGTTACTCATAGGCAATGAAACGTTCCTTAAATCCATTTCCATTAAGTTCTAGTCTACTGCCAGAGATGTTCATTCCAGATACAGTATGCCTAGTGAAGACAAATCTGTACAATTGTATGCTTGGCCAAGTATCCCCTAGAAAAGAACCTCAGGACAGTGAGATGGAGAATTAAGATGTGCAGAACTGTCTTTGTTTGTTTGTTCCAAACATACAGAAATCTCTACTTCCTCTGCTCAGGGGGGTTAATTTTTCTTGTGCCAGCAGCACTGATAAGAAAGAGCCAGAGTCCTACTTATCTTGTATATTTTTCTATTTATGCAATGAACCTCTCCTTTGCTGAATCACTTCAAATTGTTTAAACAGGCTGGAAATGTGCTGTCCTGGGTCCTCTGTTTTAAGAGCTAAAATTAATTTCCTTGGAAGTATTCCTGGAAATCATAATCTATACACCTATATTTCATGTGAGACTGGGCAGTTATGTTGTCTTTAAATCAGCTCTGGACCTAATTTCATCTATTTTAATGTAATGGTCTAGAGGGTGTGCCTGCCAGATCCAAATCTCTCCCAGGTATATATTCAGTTTACAAATCCTCCTCTAGCAAACTAGACTTATACCTATTTTAGGTCTGTGTCTGTATTACCATCAGCCCCCACTGAGGTTCTGTGTCAGGTTTTTTATTTAAGTTTCAGCTATTGCCAACTCTGAAGGATGATTTTACACACAGGTTCTTGTTGTACCCTGAGTTCTCCTAAGAGGTGGCTGGAGCAGACAAAACTCATGGAGAGCAGCAGTGAAGGATGTTTGTTCTTTCCTTGGGGGTCCCCTGAGCACAGTCAGGAAAAGACCATTCTGGAGTCCATGAGGGTTTTGGATGCTTTGCAAGAGAAAATTAGGAACTCTGCAAGGGGATGATGGAATGAGTCTCCCAGGGGTGGGAAAGGCCTAGGCAGAATTTGGTTTAATTCAGTGGAAATGAGAAGAATACCAGACAGGCAAAGTTGTTTATGGATCCTTGTTTCTTCTTTCTTTGTCTTGCCCAGCAGTTCCAGTTTTAAAATGTTATCTATTTTTGCCTGTATTTCAGTGTATAGGAAAGCCCTTTTTGTTCAAAAGCAGCACCTGCCAGATGAAAAATCTTTTCATCTCTCTGAGAGGAGATGAAGGGTGTTCACCAAAAGAACAATGTCTGTATAAACCCACTCCTACTCTCAGGGCAATTTATGGTCCTGTAGCGTTGGCCTTTTATAAAGCAACATGGTACTTTTCATCTCCTTGTAGGAATGGCACAGCCATCTCTGCTGCTCAAATACTGAGCTCAATTTTTGTCCTACTATCAAAATGCAGAAAACTTCTAGGCTCCAACTTTGTGTGTCCTGGTGTAAAAAAAGAAAAAAGCACTTTCCTATTGTTTGTTTCCTATTACTGCAGCTGCCTTGATTGACTCAGGTCTGTTAAAGTGAGGCTTTCTCATTTTAGTCTGCCATGTTTCCTATGTGGAAATGTTTTAGAAATGTATCTTTGGTAGAAATTATTCTTTTTAAAATATGGCTTAATCTCAACTTAAAACATTTAGAACTATGGCAACTTAAGAAAAGTAGATTTGATAAATATTTGCTTAAATCCTTCACTATTGTGAAGGATCTTGGTTGCTTCTTCCTTGTCTACTGAAACAAAAACATCAATTATCTATTCAGACTTGTGCTCTAAATGGATGCATTGTTGTATTAAAATTTTTCCTAGTTACATTATTTCTTGAGAACAGAATTTTCATCTGTGTTCATTTTTAGGCACTGCACGTATTTGTCTGGTTCTGCTGCATGATTTTTTCCTCTTGAAAAATGCTAAAAGCAAACCTGTATGGTGTGTTCTGTTTTACATGAAATCAGCAGACTTCAGTAGCTCCTGTACTCGTCCAAAGGTATTCCTCACAGATGAGGTTCTCTGCCTGATTAAGTGGAATCTTTCAGAACAGCCAATACTTTGCAAGTTACTAGTTTCTGAATTTAAGTCCTTTACAGGTCTCTTGTTTGGCATAGGGAATCCCCTAATTCCAGATAACCTTCTTGAGGTATTTTTCTTGTTTTCTGAGAATTTTGATTTCTACTTTGAGGGGGATTTCTAAGTTTCATTGCAGATAATGCATGGTGTTCAGGAGTCCCTCAGAGTCCCAAAGCCTAGCACAGGACAGTTCCATGATTGTCTGCTTCCACCTGACTAGAATTAACAAACCCCACTCCAAAGCTTCTTGGAAGTATTTTGTTTCCCTGGGTGAAGCCTCTTAACAGAGGAGTTTCCCCAGAAGAACTGTATTTCTATGAAGGATTCCAGGATGACTCAGTACATTCTTTTCCTACTAAAAAGGGATTTTTTTTCTTATTCTTTTGTCTTCCTGTCTCTTTCCCTGGGCATTTATCAGAAGCAGGATGGATGGAAAAACCTGCAAAGGCAGAAGGAGGGAGCTCAGCAGGTCTTCTGAAGAGCAGGGGGTTTGCTCCTGGGCACAAGGGGAAACTGGAGCAGTAAGGGGAACAGGCACTGCCAAAGAGGGACTTCAGCTTTTCCCAGCTTTGGTCTGCTCTATTCCACCTGCTGAAGCCTCTGCAGTTTCTCTTCCTTTGCCAAGCAAGGGAGGAGAGCAAGCAAGGAGCAGGAGGTGGGGAGTGCTGGGATGTCCACAGCATTCTCCAGTTTTTCTCTCTTCTCTCTTCTCTTCTCTCTTCTCTTTTCTCTTCTCTTCTCTTCTCTTCTCTCTTCCCGAAACCTTCCCTTCCCTTTTCCCCTCCTATTTTCTCTTCCTCTCTTTCTTTCTGACTTTAATTAAATTCCTGTGCCTTATGCATTTTCAAGCTTCAGGATATGCAAGTCCTTTTCATCTTTGGAAGAAATCAGAGGGAGCAGCAGCAGATCTGAGAGCTTTGTGCTGCATCAGGTGGAAGTGTCAAACAGGTGTGGAAGTTTGGTCTCGCACAAGTGATTGGGTGTGATGGAGTTCATTTGAGCAGTAATTAGCAGCTGGAATTAACCCCTACTGTGTGCTGGTGGCACTTAGCAAAGTGCTGGTGTAAAGCTGGGCACAGCAATGGTTGGGATAAGGCACCACAATCCCTGGAAGTGTTCAAAACCATGTGGATGTGGGGATATATTTTAGCAGTGAACATGGCAGTGCTGGGGGACTGACTCCATGCTCTTGGAGGTGTTTTCCCAGCTCAGTGACTCTGTGGCTTCCCTGGGTAAGTGGTTTGAGGCATGGAGATGTTGGAGCCTCTCCCAGCAGGGCAGTTAATTAGATGGTGTGATTTCTTTTGTGGATTTCTAGCTCATTCATCTGCCTGGAAATTCCCTTCCAAAACAAACAGAAGGGTGTCTTGGACTTAAAGGAAATCTTGCCATGCTTCCTTCCTTTGAAGAAGTCCAAACTGGCACTGTGTTTTTCACTTAAATGTGTGAATTTAAAACAAACTTCTCCCATTTGCTTAGCAGAGCTGAAAAATAAACCCACATGTGCCATTCATCATGAAAGGTACTAAGATGTCCAACTAACTTAGTAATTTCCCCCCCCCTTTTTAATTTTTTTTCCCCCACTCAAATGCTTTTAGTTTTTGGGGTTTTTTTGGTTGTTTTGTGGGGTTTTTTTTTGTTGTTTGGTTTTTGGTTTGGGTTTTTTTCAATTAGGAAAACTTCTGCTAGTTGCAATTGCTCTGTAACTGTTTTGCTCAATATGTGTGTGAGAGAACACACACTGAGAGAACAATTCTGTGGCTGCCCAGCCTGATGTGCATTTACATCCCTCTGTCCTGCAGCCAGGTGCTGCTCATAGGCAGGAGCTGAACAATTTGTGGTGTTTCCTCAGGAATGGCACAGTCATGGCAAAAGGCAGCAAGTGCTTGTACTCTGGAATTTCTTATGGCAAACCAGAGATGTGTCTGTGTGGAATCACCCAGTTTAAGTTTGGTGGTGTTCTGCCTGTGCCTCCAGCATTGCCTTTGGAAAACTACTTTGTACCTAGATTAATTAAAAATTCTGCCAGGAGTTTGAATGTTGGGGTTTTGGAACAGTAGCAAAACCATTTTGGGGAAGGTCAAGTTGAATCATCATTGACTCTTGCTGTAACAATCTTTTCATAGCACCAGGTTTCATGTAATTATAATGCTTTGTTCTTAGTCTTATGCTGTGACTGTCCCTCTGTACTGGTGAATTTATAATGTGATAATGTCATTTCAGGTTTGATGGAAGTTTTATGGCACGGATGTTGAACTAAGAAATTTGGTGGGTTGGCTAAGTGGGATAAAGAGGTGGAATTTTGCAGTGTGGCAGTTGCATCAAACATAATTCTGCAATTTTCTATGTCTTTACCATGAAAAAAGCCTGTTATTCTGTCCAGGACACAGCTACATAATGAAGTATGGTTTAAGAAAAAAGACACAAAATGCCCAGGAAAAATGCAGCACGTCCAATACATGATTAAATATTTCCTGATTTAAACTTTGGCTTACTGTCAAAGTTAATTTAGAAAATCTTTCTTTGAGGAATATATTTTCCTTTTACTACACATTTATGATCTTTGAGCAGGATTAACTTGCTGTGTATTCTCTCCATGGCAATGATTTACATATTTTATTTATGGCCAGCTGGGGGATCTGAGATCAAAGCATATCTTCCGTGCATTTTGTTTTCTAAATAGAGTTTGCCTAGACCAACTACCCACCAGATTTGCAAGAGGAATTTTCACAGCAAACCTGATTTATCTTTCTTGATTTTTTCACATGTCTGCAATTCACAAGGCATACTATGTGTAACTATTTCTTGAAAAGTAGTTCTTCCTTAGAACAGAAAGTTAAACTTTGAGACTACTTTATCTTGACCAAACTGATCTAATCGATCCATTGTTCCTGACAATGACTGCTGCTCATGTTAGGTTTTCCTGTGTGCTGTCAGGATTGGGATTTAGGACAGGATTGTGATTTAGGACAGGATACTAACAGAGAATTTTCAGCTGTAGTGTTGGAAAGCAGAGACATATCTGAGATTATCCACATGTTCTGAATCCCAGCCCAGAGAGGTGAGGTTTTTGGTTCTCACTCTCTCCCTTCCCTCACCCAGTAATATACTCAATTTTCCTTTTTCATCTTCTCCACTTTGAGTATGTCTTTTTGAAAGCTTTATTGATTGGTATGACTTAACTAGAAACTCCGGAAAATGAATGAAAATGAGGAAAATCTTTTTAAAATGTAGGGTCATGATACATGCAGAGGCAAAAAGTTCTTCTCCTCCTGTGACTGCTTAACAATGGAGTTTCCCTACATGAGACACAACCCTCCCTCTCTGCTTTCCCTGGTTCTGATGGAAACTTCTGTAAACAAACAGAAAACATTTTCCAAGTTATTTATTTTTCCATCATGACAGGAAATATGACAGACAAGCATACTGCAGTACCATTTTTCCATGCCTTTGCATACAAAATGCATATATACAGGATCACCTGACACAAGTGATCCCCTGCCTACCTGTTTGGAAAGGCTTTTGGTATTGTTAAACTTTGATAGTGTTAAACTTTGCAAGTGCTTTTTTATAGGTGTTTCCAGTCTTGTGGCACAGTGATGGTGAGCACATAAATGAAAGTACTTGGTCTAAAAAGTGGGGTGTACAGAAGGCAGAAACTTCATGTGTATCTGTCTTTTTTGAAGGCAAATTGTTTAGGGAATATATCAAATTATAATTTTTCTCTGAAGTGTCTCAGCACGCTCACTAAGATAACAGCACTGCACAACTTCAAGTGCAGTTTGACTTCCTGACAGAAAAATCAAACTCACTGCTGAAGACCATTTCTTTCTTCAGAAATTGCATACATGAATCATTAGCACCTTTAACAAGATGGAAGATCTCCAAGTCTGGTTTGGTCAATAACTCTCAGCTTCCAACAGGGAACTGCAGCAATTCCTTTCAGGCTTTTGGCACGTGCCTCACAAAACGGATGAGCTTGTTCACAGACACTCTCACTTTACAATGAGGCATATGGTGTGGTTTGTGTTTGTGAGCTTCTTTGATATTGTCTCTCTGGCACAACTTAATGTTCCTTCAGTTTTGTTTGGAGAGGAAGAGAATTTCTTAGTTAAAGTGTGTTTTAGGAAATTCTTTTTGTTTAAGAAGTTAGTAATTGAGATTACAAGCTGCAGTATTTGTTTAGGTCCTTTTAGTGGATGGTTACATTTTTGGGGTACTCTCAGTGAAGAATCTATGCAATAAATGTATGGATTGAAACATATCCATCCATTTTATGTACAGAATGATGCAGAATACTTACAGGGGACCTTTCTGTTCTTCTCAAGGATTGGGGTTCTATTTTCTCAGCTTAGTTCCTGGCAATAGTGCCATTCCTTAATCATACCTTGAAATGCTGAGATTCCTATGAAGGAAGCAGCCCAGTGCTGCATTTATTAAAACCCTGTGGTGCAGCTCTGAAACTGCAGGTCAGCAGCTAACACCTTCTATGTGATAATAGAGTTATTCTTATTTCCTTGTGTTATGATTTATTCCACATATTTTCATTTGCCTCTGTGTTCTCTGGTCACTTCATTGACAGCTCTGGAATTCTTTACAGTAGTCCCAGAAGTTACTTCCTTCTGGAAAGTATTAATTTTGCTGAGGACTTTAATTTTGGGAGGGAAAAGGGGCAGAATTGAATGTTTTGAGAAATAACCAGTAAAGATGAGAAATAACCAGTAAAGAAACATTCCATTAGGAGCAATGACTAGCCCAGCACTCCAAGGGACTCAAGAATTTGGAAAAAAAAAAAAGCTGCTCTGCTGAGAGAGAGTTCATTTTTTTATTTTCACTTTGCAGTGTTTCCTCTTTGCCTAAAGAATAAGTCACAAAGGATGAACTGTATAGTTACTCTTGATATAAAAATCTTCCTTAGAAAAAAAGGCAAAACAGCAAGTGGCAATTGCCCTGCTTCTGTGTTGTCATTGCAGTGATCAGGCAGCAATAAAATCCTTTTTCTGCAGTATTTATTGTCATCTACTGATGGGAAGCTCCTGTTGTTACAGCTGCTAAACTTCCCTTTAAATAGGAACCTGCAGCCTTTTAGACCCAAGTTAAGGTCTGTGTACTAAACAAAAGAAAAATTGGGTGAGAATAATAGAAAACTTAATATTTTGGGACTTGCCTATATTTTAGTAAAATATTACTTTTGAACATGGAAATACCTATTTTATAAAATTTACTTTAATGCCTTTGTCAATGTTAAATATAATACCAGGAAAAGAGAATCTTTAGGGGCAAATAAAATACAGTATTTTGCTACAGCCTTGTATGAAATCTTCACTACACACATGTGTACTCCCTTTGCATTTTTCTACAAAGTGTGTAGAAGGAGATTAAACATGCAGGTGATCCCATGACTGATAGATGTATCATCACTTCTGTGAGTTGTAAGAACATTTCCCCATTTAGACAATTTTTGGAATGTGGCTTGTGTCCTATAGTTTAAAAACTGAAACACAAGTGGGAACAGGGCTGATTGGGCTGAGAGGCTCCAGGTCAAACACAGAAGTTCTGAAATAAGTGACAGTGGAATGATGACAAAGAATTGATCACCTTAGGGAGGGATAGAAGCAGGGTGGGGGGTTTTGTACAGTGTAGGACTGTGAACTACTTCTGACAGTGTTTCTGTGTCTTGGACTGTTTGGAGGGTGAGGATCCAAGTCAGTTCTTGGGAAGTGCTCCCTTGAGTGCAGAGCAGCTTTAGGCACATGGGAGATGGTGGCAGTGGTGCTTCACTTCCTGAAAGTCACAGAAGGATCAAGAGTGCATCTTGGCTGTCCATATGGTGCCTAATTCCTTGTGTTCTTGTGATGTTCCTTGTCAAGGCTGACCTAGAACAGAGGCTAGACGGAGTTAAAGAATAAAGTGGGGATTTATTAAAAGGCCTCAATGGATGCACCTTGGGCAGCTCAAGAGCCCAGCCAGGGCTGCACCCAAGATGAACCAAAATGGTCACAAAATGGAGGATCAGTCATGGGGTCTCTCACTTTTATAAGTTCTGCTCCATTTGTACATTGGAGTTAATTGTCCAATTACAGCTTTAGGTTACCAAGTCCCACCCTTCTTGTTTTTCTCTCTTCAGTCCACGTTGTTTGTGCTCTCGGGCCTGAGATTTGGATCATTTGTCCTTGGTCCCCAGCTAGAGAAGGAATTGTTTTGTCTCCCTACTCTGTGCAGAGAGCTCACCAACCCCTAATATGAAGCTCAGAACTACAGACTAAAGCAGCACAGAATCTGAAAAATATAAAAGCTAGAACCTGAGGCATCACCTGAGCACCCTTTGCCAGTGACTGCTGGTGCCAGAGGTCACTGTTGTGTGAAATGGTTCCTCTAGGTTATGCACAGGGATGGCCAAAAACTGATTAAAAACTCAGAAGAGACTGCTGAAGAGAAGTCTTGCATGTCTTTATTAGCATAAAAATTGATAATAAATGAGACTGTCTTTTCCTTCTGGTTTGAAAAATCTGTACTTACTGGGCCATCAGCCAGGGGCTCTTGGATCTCAGAATAATTTTGCAACTCGATGTACAATAGACCCTGTGTTAATACGTGCTGCTAGAGTGCTTCTGTAATGAAAAGAGAGTGCCTTTCCCTAGCTGTTACCTCAGCTCTGCCAGACCTCAGGCTGCTAAGGGAAAACTGGCAAGACCAGCATCATGCAATCCCAGCCCAGAAGAGATTTCAGGTGTTAAAAAAATCCCTAGAAATACAGAATTCAGGATTGGGATTTTTTTTTTTTCTTGTTAGGTGTTTTGGTTTTCCTTTAAATAATGCTGTCACCATCACATTATCTGAAAAATCTCTTTGCCCAAGATTTTTCTCATGGGAAACGGAGAAACCTCAGAGAAAAAGGAAAACAATATTATCTCATTTGCTTCTCCTATGTTGTGCTCAAATGTGGAATGTGTTTGGAGATTGTTTATCCAACAGGCGATTGTTTCATGGGTTTCTGCTGTGGGTTATTTTCATTCATTGGCCAATCCTGGCCAAGCTGTGTTGGGACTCTGGAGAGAGTCACAAGTTTTCATTATTATCTTTTCAGCCTTCTGTAAGTATCCTTGCTGTATTCCTTAATATAGTTTAGTATAGCATTCTTTAATATAAAATAGTATTATAAAATTATAAATTAGCATTCTAAGAACATGGAGTCAGATTCATCATTCCTCCCTTTGTCAGTGGTCTCTGAAAATACAAGATAATGCCTTCAGTTAATGCAGATTCTTATTTTCATTTACATGAAGGAAGTTTATCTAATATAAGAAATTATTCCTCATAAAGTAAACTTTGAATGTGGAATTATTCTTTTGAATCAATAAATTGCCTCCCTTAGGTTTTACTATATTAAGGAATATGTTTTTAATATTTTTCCCCTATTGTATGGTGTTTTCTCCTCCACACCCACTCATAAATGACTTTATTGCAGTTTAGAACCATGTCTCTATATGAAACTAATTAATTTGTAATGAATGAAGTCAGATGTTCTCCATATTAAGACTATAACTGAGCAACAGGGTTTTTAAGAATTTTTAATAAAACCGGCTTTAAATGCAATCAGATTAATTTTGGGAGGAATTTTCTTGGGAGCCAGCTTGTCATGGACAAGGAATTATCTTCACAAACTTCAATTAAAACCTAGTTCAATTTTGACATAGGTAGGTGTAGTAAAGAGGTGACAATGCCTCAGATCCCAGAGGTAAAAATGCAACTCTGAAACCTTTGAGGTTTTGGGTTTTTTGTTTTTCTTATGAGGAAATACTAAAGTTTGACCTAAGTATAATTCTGTGGTCACTAATTGTTGTGTGTTTTAGGTACCTGGCTTTCATTACTCTGTTTAAAATACTCTAAAGGATATTTTGGTTGTAAAATAACATTAATATTAAAGTAGCTTGCCTTATAAAAATAAATAAGTATATTTGAGTGAGCAGCTTCTGAAAAATTATGCCGTGAACAAAAAGTATCATGAAACCAGAGAGCAATTTGCATTCAAATTTGCTAAACAAAGAAAGATCTGGTTTAGCAAGCATTAAAGTACCTAAACTCTTGATTTCCAAGGTACCCACCATCTTGTGGGAATGTTGCCAGAAATTTGAGGTTATGCTTTGACAGGTAACTTAATACTGTTGTATATTTCCTTTTGTGCTGGTGGAATGGTTGGAGTTGTGCTAAGATCTTTGAGCTTTTAAAATGGTTTTCTGTAGTGCCCAATAATCTGTGTTTTTGCTGAAAGAGATATGTATTCCCTCCATTTGATTTCCTATAGTTTTCTGTCTTTTAAAATATTCTAATACTTTAATGGAAAGTATCTCTCTGGTTTTCCCTGGGCTGCAAAAAGATAAAAAAAATTAAAATCCGAAAAAGACTTATTTAAAAAAAAAGAAAACAAAAACCAACAATGTGCCAAACCCCCTCCCCCCTGTATTGAAAACCAGTCAAACTTTTAAAATTTTCTACACTTATCACACTTGAAAAATGGAGCTAGGAAAAGCAGAGACACTTGACCAAATCTGTCATTAAATCTGTGAATTAAACTTGCTGGTTAAGTTCAAGGCAAGATAACAGGGCATTCCAAATGTGTTCCAAGATGAGGTCTGTGAGCAAAAACTCTTTGAAAGTTAGATGAGTGGGAGTTTACATGACTTGAGGGAGTGATAACACTTCTCATGTGGTCCTGCAAAGTAAACTGGAAACTTGCACAGATAAGCTGGCCAGACCTATTGATCTGTTTGATCCAGGGGAAGCAGCCTTACAGGAAATGTGTTATCTAGACACACATGATTACAAAAACATGTTTTCCATCAGTTGGGGATGCAGGATAAATAATTGCTTGTCATGGTTGACTGGATCTGCTGGTTATGAGTGCACTGGAAAGTCAGGACTGGTGGGATGGGTAGGGCCGGTGCATCTGTGTCTGCAGCATCACATTTGCTCTAAACTGTTTATAGAAATTTAGAGGGGGCTTAGGTATTAAACTGCTCATCTGTGAATACCACTTGCTTTCTCTGTTATTTACAGTATTTTAATGAAGTGGAAATTTATCACTTCAAGGTTTGGGAGAGCTGTTTACATTGTGTGTGTTTGTGCAGCACACTCTTTGGCTTTGTTAGATCACCTTGAGAAACAAAACTGTTTGTGCACAAAAAATGTTATATTCCATGAAACTGAGTAGAATTGGGTGAGCATTGAGTTTTTAATTTAGAAAAAAATGAAGTAAATTGTCATGCTGAACAAAATGAAGAATTATTTCAGATCCAATAAATACTTCACTCCTTTTTCTTTTCTTTTTCCCTTCCTGCTTATACAACTACTGAATTAGGTATTTTAAATAAAAATATTTGTTTGGGTAATGTTCCTTAATAAAGAACATTTTGAGGAAAAGAGGCACACTTCTTGGCTAAATATGTCTAAGTAAGCTTGTCTTGTAGGATAGAAAACATTTGTCTTGCCCCTAAATTGGTATTTAGCAAGCCCTCTGAACACAACATGTGAGCCACTTTTTTATTGGTCATTGTAACATTTGCTGGTAAAGGAAAAAAGGAGATCCTTGAAGTGAGAGTTTTCAAATTACTATGGCTAGCTCTGCCTGAAGGGAATTCTAAAATCTCTGTTCTAAATGATCACTTAATGTTTCACGGGGATGCTGGGACAAGATCTGGCTGACACGGAAGTGCTCAATCTAATTAACATTATTGATGATGTGTGGCCACTAGCACCAATAATTAGATTAAATTTCTCACGAATAAAATTTATTTGATAACTTTCAATAGAGCAAAAGTGTAGAAGAAATCTTGTCCTGTTTAGAATTTAATCCTGCCTGGGATTTAGAAAAATAGTGTTAGAATATGCAATTGCAGTACTCAGCAAAAATGTTACTTTTTAAGGCTCCAGTTGGTCCTGACTGAGTTTCAAATCTTTTCCCAAGCATTATACTATACCTGAATGGCAGCTTTTCTCCTACCCCACCCTTTTCCATGCAGATTTTCTTTGCTGAACTGAAGAAATCTCCCTGCTGCACCACTGAATGCACCAAGCTGGGAGGCTTGGGAGATGCTGGTGTACTTTTCCAACATTTTTTTTGGAAAAAAATCACAGGGCATTGCATGTCTGCTAGCTTTCAATAAAATAATTAAGTTAACCACCTTTAACCCAGATAACTTAGATTGTGAGGCTCAGTCAAAGGGTTAGACCTCACTGGGATCAGCAGGCAGCAGGATAGTCTGAGTTGGTGACAGTGCTGTGTCAAGGAAGCACTTGGACACATCTTTATAAAACTTACTCTTATCTTGATCTTACATTACATTCTTCCAAAAATTTTTCTGTATCTTACTTCCCTTCTAAAAAATGCACAGCTGTCAAAATTCATTTAAATAAATATACATCTAAATGAAAAATATGAAAAAACCCACCAGCCCTAATGTGCAGTATATGTTAAAATGCAGGAGCTGTGCAGTGCCATGAAAAATGAAATCTGTTAATCGTGAGCAGATCACATTTCTCTTATTGCAGTATTCAGAAATCACTTGCTCAGCTCTTTGTTGCACAATAAACTTGTGCTTATCTGCATTAGCTTCAGAGTCCTTGTGTCTGTCACTAAAGTCAAGGCTAAGGGAAATCTGTCACCTCCTTAGCCAAAGGTTTTTAATTCAGGTAATCCTGGTAAGCTTACGGTAAAAAATAATGGAGAAATGTTAAAATTCATCTCCAGCTGGTTTTGTTGCAACTTTATGATAATAATGTGTGTGACAACATCTCTGCTCCTTGGTACACTCTTTTCTCACTCTCTGCAAACTGTCTGATTGTAGCTTGGAAATACTCAATATGACAAACCTGGGGTGATTCTTTCCAGTTTGGAGCATTGGGCAGCTCTGTTGCTGGGTGTCTTTGGTATTGTACCAGTGCCTAAATTATGCTTCTCAGCTAAACAACGAGAGCTTGAATGTGTGCAGGAAATGGCAGTGAAAAGTTCATGCTGCCCACTGTTCTTTCCTCCTCCTTGAATTATCAATGCATAATGAGTGAATCAGAATTGCTAACTGGGAAACTGGGCCTGCAAAGAATGAGCATCACCATCATCCCACCCAACAAACCAATATATTTTTAAAAAGTCTTTAGAGGTTTAATAGAAGGAAAGATTATTATTTCATGCGGAAAAACAAAGCAGGGGAGATGGAGAGGTTTTGCAGAATGTGAACACCCACAGTGGTGGGCAGTGTGAACTGTGGGAGGATGGCTGTCTCCCAGCTGGCCTTTACCTGCTCTGACAAAAATACTTCCCCTTTTAACAAAACAAAACTCAGCCCTGTGCCTTGCAAACTGTGAGCCCAGAGACAGATTTGATTTTATCTGACTCTGTTTTTTCTCTCTTTCACAGATCTGAAGTTCTATGCTTTGAACAAAGAACCAAATTTACATTCATCAGCAGTATTATATTGTGAGCAGGTCCCTGTGCTCATAATGGCAAATTGATCTGGCCTTGTAGATTGTATTTATCCTTTGCATTCATTTTCTTATACTAGAACTTTTCATTTGTCAGTTGGTTCTTAAATGTATACATTAATGAAAATGCAAAAACTGAACACATATAAATTATGAAAAGTACTCTGCATGTTACAAACTGTATTTTACTTAGTTAAGCTTAATGAATGTTCCTTAAAACTATTACTGGCTTGGCTCTCCATGTGTCTCATTTGTCTTGGGCTGGATAAATCAATTATGCACGTCTTAAGCTTTGACATAATCTATGAAGATACAGTTTCCCCAGGTAGAGCATATTTATCTTCATTTTTTAAAGATAATACCTAGATATTCTGTCACCTTGGGTTCTCAAAATTTGCATGGTTAACTGGTTTTCTTTATCTACATTTTCCTCTGACCTGAATTTAAATGGAATGTAAGTCTATATATATATACATTTTAAATTGCAGACTGAGGTCCGAAGTACAAATGCACTTGTATTCCTAATCTGCATTTTCATCTGTTCACACAAATAGTGCCTGTTTTAGAAAGTAAAGTGAAGTTGGTGCATTAGACCTGTTTTCCCTTTGTTAAAAATGTGAGAGATACTTTGCAAATCTTCATCCTGCAGTTGCTGAAACCCTATTTAAAATATAACTGTGGCACTACTTCAAGATCTCAAACACCTGCTCAAAAAGATTACTGAAGCCCTTTAAGAGAGACAAGCTCATCAATGTATACAATAACTACCCTTGTTTCTTCCAGTGTTAGGAGAAAAAAATAACAGCTGCATAGTCTCATGTTCCAGTAGGACACTTCTATAAAGGATTCTTTGCTGATAATAGAATGGATCATTTTGCCTTACAGGTGCCCAAAACCAATATTCACAACCATGGAAATAATTGCTCAGATTCTAATCAAAGCCAGAGAAAGATTGTTATTCATAGCAGGCCAAGATTTTGCTTTGATTTATATGCCTTTAAACAAAGAGTGTTTTGATTGGGCTTTGCAAAATTCAGACGATTTACAAGTTGCACTCTTAAACTAAACTTTTCAGGGGTTTATTTCTGTTCATTTCCCAAGCCACAAGCTGCTCTAGTGCTGCAGCTGGTTTATTTCCATAACTCTAAAAGTTAATAAATCTGAAAATACTTGCAGCAATCAAATTTAAGCTCTTATCTATGCCAAATCTATATCTCATAAAATTACAGCCATTACAACCAGTAGTGTCACCATTCACTCCTTTATTGTTGGAAAACTGATTTCTTGACCCTTGCTGCCTTCCTCCTGCCTGCCTTCCCCTGGCATTGCCAGTCATGCCATCAGCAGCAAGCTCAGGCACCTGTGCAGGAACATTGGAGTAAAAAGAGTGGTTGTCCACAAGGACAAGTGTATTTGCTAGCACTAGTAAGAATATTGAGCAGCTGATGATGAGAAATGCCATACCATCCTCATCAAATCTAGCTTAAAAGTCTGGATTCCAGCACTGGAATGAAAACCGGATCTGGTGGAAAAGATGGAATTCATCATCTGAATTCTGAGCCTCCAACTGTACTGACTGGGGAAATGTAGGAGTTGATGGGAGATTTGGTGGGAAATAGATCCCTGTTCTGCAGGACTTGTAAGTGGTGTTCTGAGAGGGAAGTTAGCAGGGAGGGCAAGCTTTGTGCTCCTGGGTGAGAGTGGACAGGATCAAGGCATGGAGATCTGCCCCTGGATCACCCAGTGGGGGTGGGCATGTGCAGCTGTTGAACTGTAAATCCTGAGCCACATTCTGACCAGGCTGGAGGGTGCAGACCCTAATCCACAGCCCTTCTCTGGGTGTCCCCAACACTGCATGTGCTCTGCCAGCCACAGCTCTGAGGCCTCCTGAGCTGGCACAGGGCTGTGGTGTGCAGAAGCTGAGCTCCTCTCCAAACTGCATTTTGGTGCAGATGGTTATGATGGGGGCAGCCTGAAGAATTTACTGAATATTCACTAAAGAATTCAGTCTGATCTGTCTGTGGGACTGTTGGAAATGTTTGTCAATGTGCCTGCCCTGGACCCATCATGTATTGTATTTGTGGGGTGCCCCATGGCAGGAAGGAAAGATGAATCTGACTCCATGTTCTCAGCAGGCTAATTTATTATTTAATGTTATTATATTATATTAAAGAATGCTATACTGAACTATAGTAAAGAATACAGAAAGGATACTTACAGAAGGCTAAAAAGATAATAATGAAAACTCGTGATTCTTTCCAGAGCCTTGACACAGGTGGACTGTAATTGGCTAATAAGTCAAAACAATTCACATGAAACCAATGAAACTATCACCTGTGGGTAAACAATCTCCAAACACATTCCAAAGCAGCAGAACACAAGAGAAGCAAATCAGATAATAATTGTTTTCCTTTTTCTCCAAGGCTTCTCAGCTTCCCAGGAGAAGAGTCCTGGGCGAAGAGAATTTTCCAGAAAATATGACTGTGACAATCATGCTAGCCTGCCTTTTTGTATGCAAAACCATTAGGCCAAAGAGCTCGTTGACATATTTGATTAATGATGAGGGAACCCTCCTTACACTGAAGCTGAAATTACTTTAGTGAAGCCTTAATGGTGTTTGAAAGTTTCTGATTAACTCTTCTTTTTGGGCAAGTTTAGAAGTGCTTGTCAGTACTTCTGACAAAACCAGGAGAAGATGGAAAATAGCACTTAAAAATCCTCCAACAACTGTTTTCCTTACTTGATGTATTTTCAACAGAGTAGCTCTTAGAAAAAATGGCTTTTCTTTATTGTGACTGCTTAGGACTTTGAGGCATCACAAAAAACACATCAACTTTGCTTCTTTTGTAATGAGATTTTGTGCAGAATTTGTAGTAAAATATCATAACTTAAAATGAAGAACTGGGAGAAATGAAGCTGAGCCCATCTCAAATGACAACTTTAAACTTTCTTAGCAGGTGCTGGAGTGTCCCAGTGTATATAATTGGGCCATATCCTGAGAGGTGTTCATGACCAGCTGAGCATCTTCACAGTTGAAAGTGGTGGGTGTGGCTTAGACCAGACTGGTCCACCTGGTGAGTAATTACCTGAAATTCTTCTCTGTCTGTTCCTTTCTGTGCAAACCCTTGGAATCCATATCTGACTCTAGGTCTGCTAGTTGTTAATTATAAAACTGTTACTGTAATCCAAAGAAAGATTACATATCAATATATTTATAAAAATACAATACAATATATTATATAGTATATTTAATAAAACATAATAATAATATAATATATATTATATAGAATAATATATATTATATAATATATATTCTATATTTCTCAGGTTGAAATGCCAAGGATCTCACCTGTGCACCTCAAACCCTTTACTGCCTAAAACAAACTGCCATCAAACAAAGTCCAGCTGCCCTAAAAACACCTGTCTGATTATATACAATCTCACTAAAAGCTTTGTTAGAAGTTCTGAATGGAAGACTCTTACTCATGTTACTTTATTTGGAACTCAAATTGATGATGCAGAGGTTGCCTGATTCATCTCACTTACTGGTTTTAAATATAGCCACAGCTTTTGGAGTCTCTCCAGGCTTACAAGAATTATTGAAAATCAGTTTTGTATCTTCAGATGACTCTCTTAATTTGTACTCTAAAGATTTTATTTTAATAAGAGCTTTCTAAATGATAATAGAAGAGGGAAAGGATTGTATCAGTCTTGTGGTATGATTAGTCCTTTTCATTTCTTTTACAAATTTGAGCTAGAAGCACTCATGGTTGTTAGCTCCTGCTAATAAGATTGCTGACATATTCTTATGCACTATTATTAGTATGCTCTTTACTGTTGTTTGACAGATATTTTTATCAGAGGCTGGTCCTGGGGTGTCTTGGATCTCATATTTCTGATTCGTACATGCTATTCTGATTGTCTTTCCTCCCTTCTTTTTATTAAAATTTGTGTCTAAGTGGAAGCCAAGCAAACTGTAAAAGCTAAGTGCTTCCATTTTGCAATTTGGAAATCTCAGCTCCTTTTACTATCAGCAAGCTTTTATAATAAAACAGGTTGTGTTCAAAGTTGTGACCTTCAGATATGAAACTGCTGGACAGCCTGGCAAGCTCTGGCTGCACTGGGGCTATGTCCTGGCCAAGCCTTTCAGAATGGTCCTGAATCCTGAGTTCTGGATAGGCTGCACATCATGGGAGCCAGAAGATTTTGAACAACTTAATAGACAAGCAGCAAGTTTGGTTTTCCCAGGCTTGCTAACTATTATTATTGCTGCTATTACTACTACTACTATTAATATTATTATTATTAATTAACTTTAATATAATATATAATTATTAGATAATATATTTATATATGTATATAAATATATATAAATACTATATGTATTATATATTATTATATATAATACAATATAAACTATATAATATGTTATTATATTATATTATTATAAGGTATAATGTAATATATTATAATTTATAATTATTATATTATAGTATGTTTATTATTATTATTACTACTACTACTACTATTATAACCATTGAGGAAATAAAGATTGTCAGCTTAACATCAAAACCTCTCTGTCACACAGACTGCTGTCACAGTCTGTTGGTAACTCCTGAAATTTACAGGACAATGTATTCTGTAAGCTTCAGTTCAGGGGCTCCTTGGGCTTGAGAGAAGCCACCCCAAACCCACAGACATCCAAAGAGGACTTTGCTCCCTTTTCACAGCCTAGTGCAGCACATGAGTTCCCCAAATTATTGCTTGTGTAATTCACAAGTTCACTCTATATTCCAACTAACTCTTGTGCCTACAGGGAAAACAGCTCATAGGAGATGTAGCTATGTATCTGCTCCAGCAGCTTTTTGGGGTAAGATGGTGTGATCATGGATAGCATCTCTGTGAGTGAGCAGGGATGGCCCTTCCTGTCCCATGCTCCTGCTGCTCCCACACCCCACTGCACATTCCAGAATCAAGTTATAAAAATGTTATCATAAAGAACAATTATTTTATTATTTATTATTATATTATTCATTATTATAAAGAACAGTTTTCCAATTGATAGACATAATGAGATGATATTGGGCTTGAATGTTAGCGTGCATTTTAAAGAAGGTAAGAGGATTGATTTTATTTAATTTTCTGGAAAGAAAACTTATCAGAGCAAAACACTGCTCCATATTTAAAATTTTAATATTTGCAGCCTCACAACTGCATTAGTTTTTAATAAAATGGTGTTAATCTGACAGTGTGCTGTAAGCAAATATTGATAGTGGCACAATGGAAGCACAGTAACAAAATTGGAGGCATTGTGATGGACAGTATATATATTAAATTATCTTTTTCTCCTCCATGGGGAAAAAGTATAAATAGTCAAGAGCTCTTGCAAGTAGTGCTGTGCAACAGTGAATGAACTGTTTAAAAACCTAAACCAACCAAAAATCCAACATACCTCCCTTATCCCAGGAAAAAAGCTAAAAAAAAAACAACCCAAAAGCAAACAATGTAACACAGATTTGACCTTGTCTTGCTCTGAGGACTAACTGACTTTTAAATGGTCTGTATGTGTTTTTCATGTGTCACTAAAAAGAAATAAATAAAATTGTTTGGTGTGTGTGATTGCTATTTTTAACTAAAGACTTCAAAATATATACTGTAAATATTTCTATTACAAATTTAATTCTCTCAGAATGTTAACTTTTCTTACCAAAAGCCCAAAGTACATTGTTTGCTGTTTCCTGACAGTTAAATGGACATTGTGTACCTCAAAATTTGAATTTCTTTTTTATCTGCAAGTGTGAGGTTTTTTTTAATGAAGCATCAGGAATTCTGTGACGATGATTTAATAGTTCTAATTTGAATCATTCCTTGAGAGTCAGTGAAATGTGCTGATGCAATATAGAATTTCCAGTACTTGAAATCAAATTGTAGGACTTGTGTCAGAGCAGTCCATGGACTGCAGAACCCTCAGCTGAATTAAACCTTTTCCAACAGGAATATTTGCTTTGCTGTTCCTCTACAATGGCAAAGCAGTCCTGGAGGAAAGACAAAACAGTCTCTCATTGTGGTGTTTTATTTTTTTTAATTTTTTTTTGCTTACAGACACTAAAAATTCTTCTCTCACTGTGAAGGAACTGATGGAATTAACCTCACCCACAAAACCATCTGAGCTGATCTGAGAATGCATTTCAGGTAGCATAAACAAAATAGAACACACACTGGTTTTAATAGTTTAGGTTTTCTTTTGTCAGGCAGTAGAGGAGTATCAGACTCCCCTTCAATGCTTATGTGCAACATCACTAGAACTGAAGATTCTGGGTGTATAACTTAAGCCAAGAATGTTTTGGATTTTTTTAAAAAACATTGTGAAAAGCAGGGAATTTGAATACATAGTAGATGGTTTGTGTTCTCTTAGAATACAGATGATGTGTGGAGAAGGACCATATGACTGCACTGAATGTTTATGAGCAGGACACAGTGGAATGATTTTAAAAAAAGCAACTTTTCACTAAACACCTTAAAGCAAGAAAAACTGGAGATCAAACATTTTTCTTTCATTGAGTATTTGTTTTATACCTATTATAGTTAATTAGAAGCAGATGATTTATTGATTTGATTTAAAGGGGAGGGGTGATGTGACTTCACAAAATCAGACTTTTTGTCTTTTTTCTGTTGTCTCTAAACGTAGTTGTTGCACAACTGTGACTGTTATCTGATATTTAATTAAATTTATGTGATATAATTAGTGCATTTAATAATTTAGTTACATGTGATGTAATTGACTTTATAGATAGTTTTGAATGTTCTGATTCTTTCTGCAGTTTGAAAATAAATAAATTAAATGCCCTAATCACTAAACCTAGAGGTTTTATTTTAACTCAAATTTAGATTTCTTTATGTTGGGAATATCTTTTAGGATTAGTAATTTTTTCCTTAGGATAGACATCTTCTGAAAAGTACTTTCTCCTGTTCTGTGAAACACTAGAGGACAGAAAAAGGCACATATTTGAATAAATTAGTGAGAAATTGATGTTCTGTGGGATTGCCAGTCACACAATTGTCATTAACCCTTCCTTAAGAACCTGGTAGATCAGTAAGAATTTAATTCATGTGCATTTTTTACTTTATTTGAAGAACAAAGGAGCACATCAACCCCCCCATGTGCCTTTAGGTGAGCTGCCAGGAGCCAGGCTGAGCTGGTGGCACATCTGTGGGTGCCACCTTCCCTTCTCCCTGGGCAGGACATCCCCTGCACCAGCAGCAATCCAGCTCCTTGTCATCTCCTGGCCCTGTGGAAATGGCTCAATAAGGTCAGAACAGCAGAGGGAACAACAGCAATACTGGGAATAAAACTGAGGTGGGTAGGGATGGCCTTATTTTTTGTGGCTGCAAGTTGCTTCACTTTGCCTTTTTGATAGAAGTGTTCTATTCCTCCATTGGGTGCTGTATCAGGCTGCACCAAGAGAAATATAGGTTGGATATAGGGAAAAAGTTTTTTACAGAAAGAGTGATAACCTTCTGGAATGGCCTGCCTGGGGAGGTGGTGGAGTCACCATCCCTGGATGTGTTTAACAAAGCCTGGATGTGGCACTGGGTGCCAGGGTTTAGTTGAGGTGTTGGGACTGGGTTGGACTTGATGGTCTTGAAGGTCTCTCCCAATCTTGTGATTTTGTGAATGTGTGATTCTAAAGCCAAGATGTGCTGATCCTGCACCCCTGGCTCTCACAGCCCATGTGCAGTGGCCAGGCTCCCATCTGGCTTTGACAGCTGACCTAGAAGAGCCTGTAGGACCGCTTTGACAGCTGACCTAGAAGAGCCTGTAGGACCCTCGAGTTCATGCCACTGTAATAATGAGAATATTGTAAAACATTGCTGTCTCACTTGTGGCCTTGATAGGATAACCACCAGTGCTTCAGTTTAATTTGCTAATTTATTTGGCAATAATCTTGGCTCATTGATAATTCAACAAAAAAAAAACAAAAAAAAAAACCAAAAAAAAAACCATAATTGAGGAAACTCTTAAGAAAAAAAGATGAACTGTGGTTTGTTGGTTTGCTTTGTTTTTATTTTCCTTAGTTCCTGGAATCTTTGCTCCCCAGTGATTCTTTGCTTGCACTCCAACTCTTCCTATAACAGTAATGGTTACACCACATGCAGTATTATGGTTGCCTTGCTACCCCTGAGCTGAAACACTGCCTTTGTCTAAATTCTAAACTAACCTTAGGTAAGTAGGCAAGCAGTACTCTGAAACTTGTGAAATTGTGACTTCAAAGGAACAGTAATTTTCTGGGTGTGCTGTGCTGTCTTGGATTGCTTAATCAGCTGTGATGACCAACTGATGCTTTTTTAGCAAGACAGAGTAAAATCTATTCTAATGGGTTTTGCTGCACTGATTGTGCTGACTCGGTGATTCAATCTGCAAAGTTAATTGAAGAGATTCATTAAATTGGGTGGAATTTGAAGGATTTTAGTGTTCTAAGCTTCAGCCCCTCAGGCTTCACACAGAATGAAACACATAATCAGCTTTCAGTAAGCACTAGTTTTCATTAATCATAAACTGTAGGCAAAGTTGGAGTTTGCAAATTTAGGTCTTTTATTGTTGTTTCATGTTAATGACTATTATCTCCTGCTCCTATTGTGTGTGACTCTCTCAGCAACTGTGTTAGCACAGATGGCTAAAATCCCTAGCAGAAAAGTAATCAGCATTTGTGAACATGTTGCATTCAAAATAAATGACAGAGGAGAAAAAATGCATTGCTTCAGAAATTAGGAAGCAGATCAAACTATAATAATGCCTGTAAACACATCCAGGAAAGCAGGCTGCAGCTTTGTTTTCAATAAAATTCTAGCTCCAATATATGTAACCTTCTTTCAAATTTATTGATGGTACAGGAAGCGAGTTAAATTAAAATTGCAGAACAACAGGTTTTATATAAGTAATTTGGAATGCTCTTTTTTTTTAAGCCTATGAAAATGTGATATAATTGACATAAATTAGTACAGTAGAGTGAAAGAAAGACAATCTGACAGATCCTAATTATCCCATTTTAACTGAAATGTGACTAAAAGTTACAGCTATTCACAAGCACTTCCCATTGATCAATGTGTGTAACGTATTAACTGGAGCTACCAGGAGCCTTAGATTTAAACTCACTTTTGATTTCTTAAACTGGAAACAGTGGCCTAAGACTTGTTCATAAATCCATGGTGGGGGTGATGGGAGTACAGTGCTTGAGTTCATACCAGCTGCCGAACTGAGTGACTTGTGCCTTGTTACTCATATCATGAGACCTATATTGCAAAGATAATTCCTCAATGAGCAAATGAAGTCATTGCAACTTCTCACCTTTAATTTTGTTAGCCATGACCTGAGTTAAATGCTGTAATAATGGCTGAATTCACGCTCTAAGCTGTGGGTTCAATCTAAATGTCACTAAAGCCTAAAGTAAAAGAGGATTTTTCTTACAATTCAGCAGCTCTTTTCCTGTGGACCTCTTTTCTTCAATATGTGCATATTGCCTGAGCGCCTGTTGGTGTTGGGAATGGAAATTGATGTTGTTGGCCTGGAGAAAGCAGGCAGCAAGTTGGCAAGGAAAAGCACAGAGTGGAAGGAGATCCAGGCACTTCCCCAGGGGTGGAAATGAAACACAGGAGTTCAGATTTGTGTTCCTTTGTTAGACTAGTCATGAAAGCTGTCAGAAGAGTCATGTCAGCTTGTTCCTAGCATTTCTCACCACTGCTCTGTTAGGATAACAGATAGAAGGTGGTGCACAGCTTTTAGTTAAGTATGGTTATGGTTATGGTTGTCAGGTGTGTGTATAGGCCACTATATTTAGGTTTTTGTTCTAATTGATGCTAAGCTATAGTTCTGCTCTTCTACTTCTAAATAATGGTATGGAATTTTGGAATTAATCCAAAGCTGGCCTTCACTTGCAGCTCATCACCAGAAGGTTTGTTTCCAAAGCATGCAATGTGGCTTAATCCTTTCTTCTGGCTACAGATAGAAAGGCTCCAGGACGGGGGACAATTGCAGCAGTGTTGTACATAAGAGCAGCTCCTTCCCTTCCCTTCCCTTCCCTTCCCTTCCCTTCCCTTCCCTTCCCTTCCTCTTTCTCCATCTTTTCTTTCTTTCTTGTCATTTTAAAAAAAATCCTATAAAGGCAGGCTTTTTCATGCTTCATGCCCAGTGTCCTTCCTCAGGGGTTTACTTTGCTGGAGCAGCTTCTACATTGTGCAGAGAGGTTTTGCAAACAGGAGATGTTTGAAAGCCTACAGCAATTATTTGTTGGCTGCACAGGCAGTGGAAAGCTGGAACTAACCTGCAGCTGCACTGCCCATCCCAGTGAGGCTGCTGGGGAGCTTTTGCCAGGGGAGCTTTTGCTGTTGTCAGTCAGCTGGAGGAGCTGCTCTCAGTGTTTCTCAAAACTGGCTGAATCTCATGGTTGAGACCCCATTGGTGGGGTGGTTTTCCCCCATATGGTTTTATTCCTTCTCATGCTGCTGTCTGTTCCTTATGAATTCAGGAGGTATTATCTCTGCCTTAGCTCTGCCTGCCATTTTTCCCTCTTAATGTGTTCATTGTGCCTGGTGTTTGCCAGATGTGTCTCAGGCACCTGGGAGAAGGGAGCACTGCAGGATGTTTAGGATATTGAATGGCTTATGAGCTAGAGCTGATTGGCATCAATCCTGCACCTTCCTATCTGACTATCTGAGAGTAATCACTGAAATTGGGTAAGCAATTCTGGATCTCTCAAAGACAGGACTCCCAGATAACCTAGTATATGATAAAATTCACTGTGCTACCCTGTATTAATGAAGGCTTATTTTAGAGAATTCATCTCAATTTTATATTTTTTTATAAAGTTATATATCTATTCTCAGTGGTTTCTCTGCTAATATTTCTGTGACTCTTCCCCACCTTCAATCCCCTAAAAACTCCTCCTTCAAAATGTTAGGTTAAAAAAAAAAGTGTTGAGGCACATGAGCTGTGATTTGCACAAAACTACTTTAACCCATACTAAAGTGGGGGATAACATATCCTTATCTGAAGGATTCATAATTTCAATTTCCTTAAATTTATCTTGGTATCCCATTAAAGAGATACCAGGAATTGCTATGACATATGTGATGTTTCTACAATGGTTCACTGTATAGCATAGGATTTTTGTCTTATGATCATCTCCATTGTCTATTATCACCTCTCTGAAATCTGTTATCAAGCAAATCTACTTAAATGGTTCAGGTAGCACATATGCAGACATAGAAAGCTGAATTTATATTCTACATGTGTCCTGAAAACTACTTGGAGCCATTTTGGGGTTCCACTATCAAGCTGGATTACAAATGACTTGATGGGGAAATAGCTTACTGATTTTTTAAAATTATTTCTAAATATTTCCTAGCATGTCTGTCCAGACTTGAAAACTTGTTCTTTATTTTTTTAAATATTGGAGATTCTTTTTATTTAAATATTATCAGTCAACTTGAAATGCTCCATAGATTTCAAACCTTCAGAACAGGGTACCTGCTCTTGTTCAGTGCTGAAATAGAAATCTTGTGCTAGCAGCCAAAAGATGTTGTTACAACAAGAGTAAAGCAATGCTTTTTCAATGAAAATGAATAATCAGAGAGAACTAGAGCAACCATAATAATATGTAATAAATAAATGTATACTCAGCAAAAATTACATAGAGGAGTGAAGGATGCAACCTTGATTTGTTCTTGGGCATTCTGGGTTGGTCACAGCCACTGTAGCAGTGAAATTCTCTGGATGCTGTTAATGAGGGCTATTAATTCTCTGCTCTCTAATGGCATTAATTGTCCAGTATAGAACACAAATAACTTGCCCTCTAAGAGAAGTTTCATGGCTTGTTACAATCAGTGTGAAATATTTTCTGTCACTTATGCAACTGTCTTCCCTTTTGGCCTTGTTTCTTTCTGGTAATGGTGTACAGCAGCAAACAGACACAGCAGAGCATCACAGGAAGGTTTGGCTCAGAAGGGTCCTTCAAAGGTCACCCAGTGCACCCCCCTGCCAAGGGCAGGAACGACCATGTTAGTATCTTCTGCTTCTTTTACTCTTCTGAAAAGAATAATGTTGATTTTTTTTATTCCTTTCATTAGAAAACAGTGGTTGGGGGGGTCTTGCATGACTTTTTTTTTTTTTTTGAGTGTTTTTGGGTTTTTTTTTAATGTGTGTTTGTTTGTTTTTTAATATCAAAACCAAGACTATGGAAGATTAAGCTTTAAGGACATCTGCAGGAGAACTTTTGTGCTGCCGTCAACATTTTTCTCCAGTAGCTGAGTAATTGTGGTGGTTACATGGGGTATGAGTGAGCTGTTTGAAAAAAGATTTCCACTTGCACATGGCCCATCTCTGTAGGCAATTAGTTCTCCTTTTCAGAGTTGATCTACTTTAGACTAGAAGGAAAAGCATTTTTTAAATCCATTCTAATGAAGCTTTGCTAACCCCATGGGTTTTCAGAAGAAATGAAAATATCCACTATGTTGGGCAGAATTTTAATCATATGATGCACTGATGAGGGAAATGGAGCCTTAGGAGTAGGTCCTTGCCAAGTGGGACCTTGAGATCCAGTCTGTATTCCTGTTGGTGATTAATAGACAGCCATGAAAACCCTAAACAGATAAAACTGAAAATACTTCTCACCAGGGTATTGTAAGGAATGGAAATCAGAGCATTACTCTTGCAGATGGAAACCCTAGGAGGATGTAAATGTTCTGGGAATTCCATCTCAAGACAAACTTAACCACAGGGTTATGGATTTTTAAAAAGGCACTTTTGCTTCATCTGTCTCATTTTGCATGTTGGGTTTTTATGTGGCTCAACTCACAAAAAGTTGCAAGTCAACAAAAATGTTTAATAGCAAATATGCTCAGCAAAATCTTTTAAGATTGTTATGAACAAGGCACAGTTAGAAATAAGGGTTTTGGTATTTGCAAGCATACATCTGTGACTGAACTCTTTTGTAAATCTCACAGTGAACACTGGGAAAATGAACTCTGAAATGCAAGTGGAAAAGCTCTTTCCTGTGCCTGTTAATTCATTCAGCTGTGCAGCACTAGGAATTTAATATTTAACAATGAAGCTGCACCTACCTTTGGCTTTGTAGTTAAAACCAGAAGGCTTTTGTGGGTGTGCTGCATATTGTTTTGACTCACTTTGTGTTTTATTTCATCCAGGATCCAGAAATCTGATTTACATAAAAATGTGTGTGGGGTTGGTTGGTTTTTTGTGTGTTTGTTTTTTGTTTAAACCCCATGTGGTTGTACCCCAAAAAATGGGGTTGGTCTTTGTCCCAGAACTTAGGGTTGATTGCAGATCTGACAAAAATTAATAAATAAATTATGAGAAGCAGTGGTGAAAGAATCTCCTTGTCTACTTATTCTAGAGAGAACCAGATAATCTTGATTATAGCCTAATGACTGGGGCTAATGGGGAAACCTCAAGACTGCTACAGGTGGTAATGTATTTGCATTTTTCAACTGTTTAATATTTTCATTCTCTACAACAAAGAATCTTTTGTTTCAGTTTAGATAGTCAAAAGATACAAGAGTTCCTGTTTGCTTTTTCACCTGAGTGGGAGGCTGAAGCTTAAGAGCCTACTCAGCTGACATGCTGCTGACAGAAATAATTTGAGGGTTATTTAGTAGAGCAAAGTAGCCAAAAGCGACAACATCTTGAGAATAAAGTATTTTGAATTGGCAAGCTGCTTAGGAAATATTAGTTCAGAGAAGGCTAAACAGTCTGTTAGAATACAGCTGCCTAATTAGGACGCTCAAACAGCAAATCTTTGGAATTGGTATCAGTGTGAAGCCAAATCTTCAAGACATTTTACACTGCTTTGTAGGTAAAATACTGTGTATCCCTGGTCTAGCTGGGTAATCTTAATAAGATCTTGTTTTAAACACTTGGATTTAATAGTGTCACACTGTGGATGTGAAAGGCTGCCTTTGGAACTTACATGACCTCCTCTAAATGATATGTCACAGAATATTTTTAAGCCTTTCCTGAAATGGTGTTAAATTTATATTGGCTCCTGTGATGGGCTTAACCACATGAAGATAGGATGACAAATCAACAGGATAATTCCAAGTGTGTATTAACCTTTGCTCTCTGAAAAGCTTCCTGAGAAGCTGCTAACAAATTTAGAAGATATGCCTAAACACTATTTAATCAAAAATGCATTAGAGCAGGAAAATACTCTTGTATATATTAAGATATCCAGCCAATAAATTTGAGACTAATTTCATAGAATCAAGTCCTTTTTTCACTGCTGATGTCTTCTATATGATTAGCAATGTGTAACTACTGGTAGGGCTGTGAGTGGTGTTTTGGTTTTCTTTTGTTTAGTTTTTTCTGTGGTAGTGAAATAGCTTGTGCTTGATGTAATTTATGATCTGCATAGATGGCACTTTGCTAAATAAATATTTACAGAGGGATGTTACTCTTGGACATGACACAGAGAGTAGATTTTCTTCTCTGAACACTTCACCACCAGAGACCATTTTTATGGAGGTTGAGTGTTTGTTCTCCCTCTGCTCATTTGCTGAACCCAGGGTGGCAGCCCATGGTTGGAATTTTGTGATCCAGATCTCCTTATGGAATGACAAAAAGTCTTTTCTCTCTGGTATGGCCCAAGATGGTGCTTTCCTTTCTTTGAAGTCAAGAGCCTGGATAATGATTGATTTTCTTCTATTAAAGGTGTAGGAAACCAAGTGTAGGAGTGGAGATATGCACCAGTGGTGCTGAGTATGCATGAAAATGTTCATATTTACTGAGGAAAAATCAGGATGTGTTAACAGGAAGGAAGCTGACTGGTGGCAGAGAGTGGTCATCCTCTCCACCAGTCCCTAAGAGAAAATAAAAAGCACAGGTCCACAGAAAAGGCTCTCTGGGGAGGATTTCACCAGCATTTCTGTGAAGTGCTCCAGCTGGAGTCAAGGCTTTGGCTCTCAAGGCTGGGGAGCTGAAGGCAGGTGCTCTACACTGGAGCCATCCAGCAGATAAGGGACAATTTTTGCAGTTTGTGACACAGCAGACTGCTTAACTGGCAATTAGCTACCTCCAGACATTAATAATGAAAAAGCCTCTTTGTACTGCAGAAAAGGTATATAAGGTGTTCAAGGAAAGGGATGAAAAAAAAGGAATTATCTGCTCTGCTTGGAAAAGTTTATTTAATTTTTTTGGTAAGTTGTTTTGTTGGGGTTTTTTTGTTTTCTTTTTTAATTTACCATTTTAACTCATGGTGAGTCTTACATTTGTGCTTGTGTTCTGTGCACTCTTGTCTGATGTGAAACATGCTATCAGAATTTTTCTGATCTTGACTTGACAGAGAGTGATGGAAGTCATTTTCAGAGCTGTTGAGAGTGCTTGTCCTCTTCCTACTTATTTACATGAGAATTCCACAAAAGCTTGAATGAGCAGATAAAGAAGAGGAAAAACTATCTTACCTGAAAGACAAAACAGCAATTTTCAGAAAAAGCAAGAATAGTCTAATCTCATTTTTTCTTTTTCCTCTACTTGATGGTGATAAATGCACAGGGGCAAGAGAAATTTAGCTTCCTTCATTCATTCATTTCATTCATATATCCCTGTGTAACATCTTAGCAACCAATGCTCCACTTAACCACAGGATAAAATTTAAAAAATAACAGTAGCATAAAGAAAAATTTCCAGTCTTCTGGAACCAATGCATAGAAAACATAATGTAAAACAGCAAAGACTACAACCAAAACATGCAATCAAAATGAACTGATGAACTTCAGAGAATGAATGAACAGTGCTTGTGAGGTGGGTTGGGTTGCTTTGGGTTTTTTTTTTTTTTGGTGCTGAGCATCTGCCAAATGTGGTGTTCCTTCTTGGGCTGTTGAAATCCTACCTCTGCATCAGAACATTTTTAATGGCTTAATGATGGGGAAGAATTTTTGCCAGAATTGGGCTAGGTGCTTCACATTAGTTATTTTGCAGATTTCCATTGTTGTGTGACACATAATTAGGCACACTGAATCTACACAAGAATAAACATTTCTCTGTGCCAAACATCTTGTTTCCATACCAGCCAGCTGCTGGAAAATTGAAAACCATAAAGACCCTCTTAGCTTATTAGTTAGAGTTTCCAAATACAGACTCTGTACAATTAATGGAGGGAACTGCATCAGCCAGATGCAGTATAGCAAATTCCACCATAGCTAATAGTTCACAAATATCTGTTGTGATATTTGTTACTCTTTAAAGCAAGAGTGTTTGTTTAGAGTCTAAAGCTATGTAAGGACTTTAAAAGTCATTTAAAGCCAGAGGTCTTGTTTAGAGTCTTAAGATATGGAATGAATTTAAAAGACGGGAAGACAGTGAGACCTTGTAATATTACGTTAACTGTCCTCAGAAATTACCTTTATATTTGAAATAAATATGTTTTTTGAACAGGTGAGTGGTTGATTGGGAGTTATTCACCCATCTGTGTCCTAAATACAGCAGCAGGAATGGAATTAAAGGGGACAATGGAATGGAATTAAAGGTGACAATGACAGCTCTTGAGAAAGACAACTTTCAGCAACCTAAACTAACTTTCACTCCAGATTTCCTCAGAGTAGGATTTTGAATATACATCCTGACTTGAAACTGGTGGCAGCACCAAAATTACTGTTGTGAAAGTGAAGGAAAATGAAGACCTTAAGGCACAAATTCCTCTGAGTTAGTTAATTGCCATTAAGTATGGAAAGTAAATATTCAGATAACAATGGTTTCATCATTCCTATCAGTGACTTATTTTTAATCTAATGTATTCAGTGGCCAGAGGTCACTTGTTTGGGTTTCTTTTTTTTCCCCCTAAATCAGTACAGATATGAACAAACCTGAAATATTTAGAGTTAGATTTTAAAGCCAGCTGAGACTCAAAATATAAATTTTACATAGCAGAGAATGCATCATTTTGGTCATAAGGATAGGACAAATTATCTTCCCTATGAGTGGAGTCACACAGATTCCTTTGAATACACCAAAATAATTATGTGGCCTTTCTGTAGAATGAGCAGAAAAGCACTTAAATCCCTTTCTTTTCTACCAGATTATTGATGCCCATTTTTTAGAGAGCTTACAAAAAATATCCTGTGTACCTTGGTGCTTTTGCTGGGGTTGTTTACAATTTATGGAGCCAACTGAAAAATAACTTCTAAAAGTTTTCCAAACCCATGTGCAAGTCTATCCTTTGGAAAAGAAAATTAGTAATAGATTTTACTTAATGGCAAAAGAAATAATAATTTGTGATTAAGCAAGCATCCTGCTTCTGCTTGCTCTAAGAGGGATACAGCAGCTGGAGCAGTGATCTGGCTTGTCCTCTAATCCTTAAACCAGGGTTAAATTTTAAATCTGCATCATAATTCCTTAAGTTAGTTGCCATGGTGATTTTTATCACTGTTTTAGGAGACAAGATTTCTATGGAAACAATTTTAATGTAGTGTTTTGCTCTGTGTGTTGTTTGTTGTCCCCTTCCCGTAAACATTTCAGTCCATTGGCTGGTTTTGTCCCAGGTTATCTTGGTTGTCTTGGAGGGAGTTGGTTTCTGGCGGCTTGTTGGCTTGCATCTTCCACTTGGATGTTTGTTTTGAAGGCACAGCTTGTTTTTAGAAGACTGTGTGAGGCAAGACTAGAGAGTATGCTGGCAAGTTCAGATTTCTTTTAGAGATTCTTTCATTTAAAAGTGGCAATCTGCCTGTGTGGCTCTGTGGAAGGGCACACATCAATTGGAGAGGAGAAAAACCACACTGCTGTGGTTCACTGTTGGGTCTGCTGTGCTTGTGTGGAGAGCACCTTAGTGCCTAAATAAAAACATTTCTAGTTTTCTTTAGAATGTAACATGAATGCAGATGACAGTGCAGCTCATGGTGCCTTTTGAAACTTTTTTCTCCCCCAGCAATGGAGGTGGTCTCTTCCCAGGAATGAAATGCAATTTAAAGAAATGCTGTGGTGGTTGTGAGAAGGATGGCATGGAGTGGACAAAGACAGCAGAGAGAATAGCATGGTGACTGATCAGTTCTAGTTCATGCCAATGAAGTTTTCTCTGAGTGACCAACAGATCAGGAGGCGTAGGAACAATTATGTCACTTTTTATATTGATTTCTCAATTTACCCCAATTAATCTTCTGTTAAGTTAGCATATAATTAGGCTATGACAGGTTGCATGAAGCCAGTCTGAGCAAAAGAATTAATTTTTAAGATTTATATAAGTGCTGGGACAATAATGCAATCATTTCTATCAGTTCTAATGATTCTCACAGCTGATACTCTCTCCTGATTATGCAGTTCATTAACTTTGCAATATTCAAGCATAACTTGTTTTTATCAAATTGTTGCAAATCGAAGCAAATCTGCAACACCTTTTCCTTCTTTTAGTTGTTTTGTGTATTTTTTCAAAGTCTTGCAGTTTTGGGACAAGGCAAACAATTTATGTTTGGTCAGACACAGCATACAGTTGTTCCCTTGAAATTGCCAAATGAGGAAAAGACTCATTTCTTCTCTAGGAATGTGTGGAACTGAGAGCTGGCACAGTGGTTGAGCTCTGTGTTATTTGACTTGTCAAAAATGATGTTTGAGTCAGTAATAATACCAGATTTCCTATTGAATTTAGTATATGCAATTCAGAAATAGTGTGTGTATCTCGAGGGTGTGGATGGCCTGACCTGGCAAAGCCTTCTGACATGTAATTTTAACAAAATTGTTTTGTTTATTAGATAAGTTGTTTTATATAAGCAAAACTGTAAGTACAATCTCTTTCTGTCTCTTAATTATAATCTTTTTGCAAAGTTAGGGACTGTCACCAGTCATGAGGTCTTTATAACCATGATGATGCTGTTGTACATAGAAAACAATTTTTCTGGGAAAATAGAGGTAAGTCGAGTTGCTGTAAAGAGAACAAGGCAGCCCTTAAGTTGTAAATTATAAATTTGAACTATTTTTTTAAATCTGAAACCAGAAAGGATTTACAAAATGGCAAGGAAGAATAAAAAATCCTACTAACCAGAAGTCTAGACTAAAGGTTTATAGGAAGCTTCATAAGCAGGTCTTTACCCTTTTAAATTTATATAAATCTTTCAGGTTACCAAAGCAAAGACCATGTGTTATATATGTTCTTTTTAAAAGGGTCTTGTGAAAATATTCTCATTTATGTAAACATTGTTTTGATCTGTATTTCATACACAAATTTTTGTGTCCAACAGTCCAACACTTTTCTTCAAGTGGCTTCCAGGTTTTCCTGACCAATGATGAGATTCTCTGAGGGACTTGTAAGAGTTAGGTGCATGGTGGATGCTCCTCAGCTGTTTGGTTTACCAAACAAATTTTACAGATTTTTACAGCAGAAGCCTTGATAGGCTTGTTCTAAGTTCTGCCAAGTAAAATGTGCAGTATAGGTTAAATTGTGAAAGAGCAGAAGAGAAATTGTTAAATTGTGAAAGTTGTCTAAAGAACCTCCTTCCTCAACCCTTGTCTTCCACTTAGAAGCCAAGGGAGGGAGAGTGGTAGGGTCATGACAATTTACCCTGCAGGCTTGGTTGTTGCTGCCCTCTGAAAATGAGTGTCAGGCCCCTGATGGGACTGCCAGCATTAATGTGTTGGTTTATATATAAGTGAAAAACCAGTTTCCTCTGGAAACACCTGAGTCTGTTGTCTGCCTGCCAAACACTTCAAGCCTTTCAACTTCTGTCCCACTCAGACAAGACTGACAGAAAATCAAAACCCTGAAAAGAAGAAAATAAAGGAGAGGCTACACATGTCCTGTCTGATAGGCACCAGTGGAGGAGGCACCATGGAGCTGCTGTGGTCCCAGGGTGGGCTTGGTGTGAAGAGGTTGCACAAGGCTTTGTGCTACAAAGGCAAGCACAGGAAATCCAGCTGCTGCTTTGGTGGGGGGAATTGGGCAGACTGGAGACTGAAATGTAGGTTTAAGGTACTTGAACTGCCATGTGAAGGGTACTTGAACTGCCATGTGAAATGTTTCCCTTCACTCAAGCAAGATACCTTTTGAGCAGATTTTTTGTGTCTGCAAGGTGTTCCAACTGTTCAAGGTGCCTGAGGCTGCCTATCACCCTGGTAAACACCATAAAAGCCAGTCAAATGTCTTGAAATCTTTTCTGTCCAGAAGGCTGCACTGCACTTTGGCAACTCTAATTAAATACTCTTAGGTTGACCAAGTCACCATCTTTCTATTGCCACTGGCCTTTAAGCATTCTGGTGTTTAAACATGTAAAATTGCAAAATGTTTGGGAGAGAATGCAGAGAATAGTTGAAATGGCCTGCTCACAAGGTGTATGAAGTGACCTGTAGAATGAAAAAAAGGAGCTGTGGGAGCTGTAGAATGAAAAAAATTTAGGCAGCAAACTACTGTTGGAGTAAGCTGCAACCTGCATCCATCTTGTTGTAGCTTTTATGTATACACAGCTACAAAACAGAAGCTGTGCATAGATAAAATCAGTAGCTCCTGAAAAGTTCATGAATTACTTACATTTTTTTTTCCTTAAAAAGGGAAAGTTTCTGATCCCATTTACCTGAAGAAACTGGAATTCTGTCAGTGCTTCGAGGGAGAAATATAACAGAAGTCACATCGTGGCTGCTTGCAGTGTCCTAGTACCCTTCTGCCTTTTTGGTCACCTCCACTGATATCACCTTGGGGTTTTTTTCCTAAGTCTGTGTTGATTGTCATGATCTTGATGGTTGTTTTTGTTTGCCTTTTCTTTAACTGGTTGAGCTGTTCACTTGAATTTCTTGTGTAATTCCTTTATTTTGAGAAATTATTGCCACAGGCATCCAGCATGGACCAGAGTTCTGTGTTCAGGTGGCCCCACTGAAGGACAATTTTGTGTATTTATGTCACTTCAGTGTTGTAGGCCATGGCATAAGGAGTTGCTGAGCTTTGTCTCTGCCTGGAGGTTTAAGCTGTCCTGCAGTCAGGAGTTTGTTCTGTTGTGCTGTTCAGCTGTTGCTTTCTTTCTGTACATCCAGACATAAAGTGACTGTCTAGGTGCTGAATGTCTTTGGAAATACAACAAAGTGCACATGCTTCCTTGTGCAAGCAGCCTTTTGTTCCTTTGTGTTAACAGACAGCATATTTTTCAGTGCAAAACAGCATCTTTTCAGAATGTAAAGTGAGGAGCCTGGCTCTGGAGTTGGTGTAGCACTGTAGCTGTCAACAGGCTCACCAGGGATGCCACAGGCATAGGCGCAGGTTGGGTTGGATGTAAACAGTGCCAGGGAAAAACACACTCTGAAATTTCACTGTCCTCTTTCTCTGTCTTACAGTTTGATCCTAAATTTATATTTATGAATTCCTACAAGAGCTTCATGTTCAAGATAAGTGCCAGGAATGAAACACTTATCCAAAGCTGGGCGAAAGTGAAAAATAAGATACTTACTTCTTTATTTTAATAGCTACCTGAAATGTCATTCATTTAAAAGAGCAGTACCAGGCATTTACACATGGCCTCACTAAAACTGGGTTAAAAGTCTCTTCTATTCTGACAGATGTGCTCCCAAAAAAGCAAAACCCAGCCCACCAACCAACCCCTCTGCTGTTCACTGTGCTTTGATCCTGTAATCTAAAGTTGAATGAAATAACTCTTTGTATTACTCAGATCACCTAATAGAAGCTGAAAAGTTTGTCTTTGGTTAGACAGATTGTACTTGGAATCAACTATTAGTTTGAGAAGTAGGAAGATCAGATCAGCATCTTAATGCAGTGTCTTCTCCAAAAATGTTTTGTTTTTCTTTTAGAACACATTCTTAAGAGTGACTTTAGTTAGGGCAAGAAAATTCTGGCAAGGAAAGAAATATACAGAAATAATCTCTTCATTTTATAACATTTCTTTGGTCCCTGCACATCTAAAGTTACTGAGGGGAGTTGAGAGTTGATGGGGTTAAATATGATTAACTCTTTTGAACTGTCATAAAAATATATTTTAGTGGAGATATACTGTAACTTACTCTTAAGCACTTTAAATGGGACTTTTATCTAAAAACACAGATCTTATAAGCTGGTTTTAAAAAGCCTTAAGTGAAAAAAAACCCTACACCCCAAAGTGCCATCCTCAAGATAGTAGAAACTTATTTTAAAGTTGTTCTCAAGGAATTAGTGTTAAGGCTGTGGCCAGAACTGCAGGTTACTACCAAGTTAGAGGTTTGGAACCTATAAGAGAGGCTTTTAATCCATTACAGTATTTCCCAAGTAAAAGGCAAGCCATCATATTTTTTGCTGCACCTGGGTAGCTTAGTGTTTTACAGACACTGTACTCTTTAAATGCTTCCTTTTTGAAAACAGTTCTGTTGATCTAAATCTTTCTACAAGTCAGGAGTTAAATAAAAGGAGAGAGGTGATAAGGAATACAGTAGCTGCTGTTTGGTATGGTCTTTGATGGAAAATAGTGAAAAGGCTCATTTTGCCAATTATTAATAGACTTTTGAACTGGGAGGTAGGTTTTTTATACAGTAATAATATTGGTAATAAGATACTTTTTCATTCAGGAAAAGCTGCATTATGGCAGTTCCAACAGATCCATTTAGCTGAAACTCTTGGTAGAAAGAGAGATGCTCACTCTTAATACTGTAAACTGTGTTTTTTCTCTGAGGAAGGAGCTTTGTGCCTGAGTTCCAGTGAGGACTTTGTTAGGAGCTCTTATGCTGATGTGTGTGGTGCCTTCCCTGGTTTTCAGTGCAAATACTCATAAAATGTATTCATTCCTTTGACAGCAGGCTGCATAAATCCTGGAAGGCACATTAGGTTGGTTTAGAAATTCTCATTGGGCTGGTGAAAAAGAAAGACTCCCTAAATTTTCTCATGTCCAGTGTGTGGACTTTGTCCTTGACTCTCCTTCAGTCCTTCCCTGGGGTGCTTCTGCCTTGTTTTTTCTGTCACTCTCCAGGCCTGGCCATCCTGCTAAGAAGAAATGAGGGTGGAGATGGCTGGGTGTTGGGGTGACAGCTCTATAAATTTGCTGCTTTCAGACCTGCTGAAGAAATTGATTGTTTAATGCTCAGAAGCTGCTCAGTGGACAGCCATCAGGGGCTGTGTAGAAATAAAGCTCAGAAGTTGGGGAAAACAATTACTAAATATGGCAAAGAGTTTATCAATCACTTTGATAGGAGGTATTTGTCAGCCTGTTGTCACCAACAGCGTGGGGGTTTGGCTACATTCCCAACTGCTGTTAGAGGATCAAATACCAGCAAGTGTCCAAAACAACTTCTCAACACCTTCCCTGGAAAATGAGCTTCTGACAGCACGTGTACCTGGCTGCTGTGGCTGGACTTTTGTCGCTTGGGAATTGATTTGTCACAGTGTCATTTTTATCCATTCAGGAGCAGCCCAGAATGAATAACTGAAAAAGAATAACTGAAGTTTAGCAGGCAGGTTTTGCTATTAAAGCAAAGCTTTAAAGGTCTGTTAATATTTTCTGTGTATGTATGAGGTGAAAGTGAACGCTTGTACATTTGTGTGGACTGCTCTGAATAACTTGAGGGGAATTTCATCTTTAAAATGGAATCACAGACTGTTAATACCCAAACTGAAGGACTCAAGTGCTTCTGTATTCAGTATCTGTATTCAGAATATTTCTGACTCAGTATCTCCTTCACAGTGCAGTTACATTGTGTGGAGACTTTTCAATGAGCATAAGGGAGCAAGCCATAAAGAGGTGAGAAGACAAGTAAAGGGAACCTCCTGACTTGCCCATCAGCAGGATCACAGAGCACTGCATGGTGTGTCTTGTCTCTCCCATTCAGAGGCTATTCCAGAACTCAGCACTCCAGCCTGGCAGCCTTATCCTTCACTGCCTGAATGTATTGATGCCTCTCTTGTTCTTGTCTTGGTACTGCCTTTTCCACTCCCTGACGTTCATCTTCTTGAAGCATCCGTAGTGAGTGACCACCTCTTTGCTTTATTTCATTTTGAGAAGCCAAATTCACTCTGTTTCTGCAATATTTTCTTTTTTTTTTCCACTTTGGTACTGTGGCTACTGGCAGGACATCAATACCACATGCAGGCTATTTGTAATGATTTTTTTTTTCAATAATGATAGTGAAATCTAGTCTGCAGTGAGGGGAGAAATAGCACTCAAATTTCAATTATGATGTTGCATTTTTTTTACTCTTTATAGGAATTGTGACCCAAGGAAACTTGAGAAAGAACATACAAAGTGAAATTAGTATAAGGCAATTGTTAGCTCCTCATATATGCTAGCAATCAGCACTTCCAGTTTTGAGGACATGGGACTAGAAGGAAGCTGAATTCTTGGATACATATGGCAGTTATTGAAATGTGTTTGAGTCAAAGCTTGCTTTATTTATCTTTTGAATCTCTCAAATCAATCTTCTTATCTCAATCTTTGGAATCTCTCCTGTCTGGGACTCCTGTTGGGGTGTACAGTGGCCACCAGCTGAGGTGTGCTTTGAGTTTGCTCTTCATGGAGCTGCAACCAAGGAAAGGGGGCCTGAGACAGGTCTGGTCCCCACAGATGGATGAGGAAGATATTCTGGTTTGAAATAGAACAGCTGATCTGTTGAGAATCAAATCAGGAATGAATGCTGAAAGTCAAAGCTAAAAAAAAAACAAACAAAAAACCTAAAAAAAAGAAAAAGACAAGTAGGAAGCAGAATTTATTCTCTTAATTGTTGTAGAAGTAAGGTTTGTTAGGAAGAAGGGGCAGGGTCTGTGGTGAGCAGTGTAACTCTGGGAATAGTTCTGCTGTGGCTGAGGCACAGTAAGGTGCACTCCTTTCAGTCCTAACACTGTCCTAAGGTTAAGAACAGCCAAACTGATCAAAGGTAAAGTTAGACATGATTCTTTGTTTATGCTTAATGAAAAAAATGTAGGTTCTTATTTCCAAAATAATCATATAAGGATTATTGCACTGAGTGATGGAAGAATATCCTTCAGCATTTAAGCACCTTCCTTGCACTTGATGTTTTCTTCTTTGACTGGATTCAGTCTCTCTTCTGCATAACCTCTGGCTGAAAGATATTATGTGGCTGTTGGGAGTATCCTATTATATTCCTCAGTATCATCACAACCCACATACATATTATGAAAAGCTTGGTAGTCATAATAGAGTATTATTTATCTCTCAATTATTCAGTACTTGAAACGTCAGCCTGGTGAAGGAGAGCACTATCAGTACAATGGAAAAGAACTTCAAGCTATGTGAATAGAAATAATTAACCATTTCTTCTTAGTGTAAATTGTCCCTTAATTTATTAGTGAGGGCTCAGTGTGTGACCTGTATTTTAAGTATTGATAATACACGGAGAATTGTAGCGTTCATGTTCTCTGAAAAAATTTTTTCACCAAGGATTTTTCTCCTGGAAAGCTGAGAAGCTTTAGAAAAAAGGAAAAACAATTCTTATCCCATTTGCTTCTGCTCTGTTTTGCACATGTGGAATGTGTTTGGAGATTGTTTACCCACAGGTGATTGATTGTTTTATTGCATTCTGGTGTGAGTTGTTTTGACTCTTTGGCCAATCAGTGCCAAGCTGTGTCAGGACTCTGGAAAGAGTCAGGATTTTTCATTATTATCTCTTTAGCATTCAGTAAGTATCCTTGCTGTATTCTTTGGTATAGTATAGTACAGCATTCTTTAATATAATGTAGTATTATAAAGTAATAAATTATCCTTCTGAGAACATGGTGTCAGATGCATCACTCCTCCCTGCCAAGGGGTTCCCTGCAAATACAATAGAAAATACTTGTGGTGGGGAAGAAAATTCACTTGGCAATGGCCAGACAGTAAGAAATGCTCCCTGAAGCACTCTGTGTGATGGATGGGCTGAGCAGGGTGGGAGCCTCCCACTGACCCTGTCATGCAGCACGTGGCTGCTTCACCCAGGCCTCACTTCCTAAAATGCATCAAGAATTGCCAGGGCAGAGACACAAATGCAGCTCCTCAGGGCTCTGGTAAGGACCTTACACAGAAGGACCTTGCTGTTTGCATGCATTCAGTGAGAAGGCAATTAGTCTGTCCAAATGAAAATGCCATTGTGGGATTTGTTTTTTTTCACAATCTGTCACCTCTTCCTAATTGCTCACAGGAGAAAAAGAAGTCAAAATTTCATTGACTTGAACAAGAATTCGTTTAAAGCATTTCGGAAAATCAAAAAACTAACATTTTTTTTTCCCCTGCTCCTTAATCTTCTCCATTCTCATCCATTCCTCCTGAGACAAGGAAATGAGGATGTCAGTATCCATATACAAAAATATCAACATTAATTTACCCTGTGCTCATTGGGGTGCAGGGAATTTGATATGCTGTAGGAGGGAATTTTGTGTGGTCTCCTAAGATTCCATCACCATCTCCTGTTGGAAGGAGATGAGGAGCAAAGTAGTGACAGAGTAAAGGCTGTACCTTCTCAGTCCTGAGGGATCCAGTGCTTTTTCTTCACTGCATTTCCACTTCATTATTTGTCACTGCATTTCTTTTATTTAAGGTAATGTGTAGAGAAATAAAGTATCCAAAGCGTTGGCAGGAAATGGAATGGCAGAATAAAATGCTGAGTACATGAATCTAGTATGTTTTAGTTTTTCAGAGATCTAGTGTTAAAATCTTCACCTATATAGGCATCATTACCCTCCCTTAAGCAGCAATAGGTTGGTTGCTCACAGATTTAATATTGTGCTCAGGATGAAGGGAGTTGTGCATGTGGTTTTGGACATGGCTGCATGAAGGTGGTTTTGGTTCGTTTGCACTTAAGAAAAAGTAGAAATTGGACAAGTTCCTACTGATATGTATGGCCTCTCTCTGTTAAAGAGGCTCAGGCATCATTGAAAAAAGAATGAACAGTCTCTTATTAAGTTGCTGCAAATGGCAATAGGTCTAAGCAAGTACAACTATGTTAAATGATGTTAAATTAAAGCAAATGCTATGTGCTCAAACTACATTGACTCTACTTTTTAATTAGCAACTTTGAGACTTATGCCAGGACGTTTTGATGTGTGGTGTGTCTGATCTAGGAGAGGATGAAAATCAATAGTTATTTGCCAATAATTTCAGCTAATTAACAGGCAATAAAACTCATTTTAAAATGAATATGAAAATATATAAATATTACTAAAAATCTTAGAATATTTATATATAAAAATATATAAATATTTCTAAAATTGTCTCCACAATTTCAAGAAATTGTGGAGAAATTCTTCCACAATTTCACATCTCATATAGTGTTGCCTAAATTCGGCTTCCTGAGGTGTAACTGTACCAACTGGAATGTTCATGATGCCAGTCTCCACAGGGATTATTTGTTGTGGAAATGAATCCTGTAAAGGATGAATAAATAACCTTGTTATGCCATCAAAGCCTCCAGGCATGTTTATTTTCCCAAATGGTGATACTGTATTTTTTTGGCAGAATGTATTGGAAACATACTTACATCCTTGAGGAACTCTTGAGATGCACTTCAGAAATAGTTTGCAGAAACTAGTTGAACTTCAGAACTTCATCCAAAGGGGTCAAATTTGCTACTCCAGGGTACTTCGTAAGAAAATTTTATGAGCTAATTAATAAATAATATTTGTAAAATATTTTGGAAGGCATATACTGACTGTGAAGTTTGGAAGGCACACACTGACTGTGGTAAAAATCCAACATGAGAAAAACATACATTTAGTATTTTTTTGCACGCTGGTGTCAATTTTTCATCACTTTGCCTGTATCTCAGTAGCTGTAGTAAAGCAAGTGTTTATGTGTAACCACATGGAATTCTTTCCTCGTGCTCTTCCTGGACACTTGCCTCCCTCCCAGGAGCACATCCCAAAAGGTTGGCAGAGGGTTCAATCTCTCAGTCTGTGTAAATACTTTAATTAGTTGTGGACTTTGCAGGAAAGCCTACAGAGGCCAATTGTCTTTTCAGTGAGAGACAGCCCTGCCTGCTCATCTGTTTTATTGGCCTGTGATTCCAGCCTCTTGCCAAAACTGTTATTGCTGGATAAATTAATGAGAACATGTTGTTGCCTCAGCTTCTCAAAACTCCATAATTGCAAATGTTAGGCTCTTAATTGAAACAACACTTAAAAAAATTACTCGCCATCTCTTGATCTTTGTCATGCCAGTGCCATTCAGAACAATTTCTGAAAATACCAGGCTTAACTTTGAGCAGCTTTTGCCTTGCTGATAGAATTAGCCTGGGGTTTTTTAATGCAAGGAAATTGCCTTTTATTTTTTTCCCCCACTATGCAAGCTAACAGGTTAATAGAGGCATTGCTGAAGTCCTTGGTAAACACTGGCAGTACCTCTGAAATTTATGTATTTTTTCTTGGTGAATGACTGAAATTTTGTATTTCACAGGACATTTATTGCTCTCACATCAAGTCCTTATAGTTGTGTCCAACACAGCTGGCTTCTAGCTTTGGTGCCACGTTTGTGACACTAACCAGGACAGTTTAAATTTATGCTTATGCTTTGTAGAAAAAACCCCTTCAGTTCAAGTTTCTCCTCTCTGCTCTGGCATTGTGGAGGTTATTCATGCACTTGCAAATAGCCAGGCAGTCTTTGAAGTCACAGGTCAAATATTTCCAAATTTAAGTAAGGATTTCAAAGTGGTTTTTATAGCACCAGGCACCTGATTGTCAATGTTGACAATAAGAATGGAACTGCTTCATGTTTTTCACTCTGTATCCTTTGGAGAAATCAATACTGAAGTCACTTTGCTCTCAAGAAAAGAGCAGGTCAGAATACAAACTGAGGCAAGAGCCTGACCCAATTCAGAGTGAGATCACTGGGTATTCAACTATTTGCCTCAACTGTAGATAAGAAATATGTCAGGAAAGAAAGAGATACAGAAATCACTGTTTAGCATGTGCCACGTGGGGCTTTTTTGGTTGTTTTGGTGGCTTATGCTTCAGTGCAGCAAAAGAAGTAAGGAATGTACAGTGCTTTGTTTGATTATTTTTAACTGGCATATGATCAGTTGTAGTATCCAGCTTCAGTAACTCTTATTTGGATGGAAATGGAACTGAAATCAGTAGAAATATACCAGTTCATTTATTTTTCAGCTAAGGAATTTTTCCATCAGAAAACCAGCTCAGAACCAGCTCCCAAGTCAACTGGGGATGCTAAAGCTGTGGTGCCAGAACCCTGTGAGGTTTGCACTCCCAAGGTGCCAAAGGTTAATAAAGCTGGGGCCTGCAGGTCATTCCAACCTTCTCTAAATCAGGAACCAAAGGGAAACTGGGCAGAAGGATCCAAGCTCCTAAGATTTTTCTCCCTCTGGGGCACAAGAAGGTGTATGTCACTTCTGCCCCAAGCCTGCAAAATATGTTCTCATTTTTCCCCCTTGGATATTCTTGCCATGATGACTCTGACTCTCTCTACCAAACGCTGTTTGGGGAGTTTTGAACAGGCATCCTTCCTCTTTACCCTCTTGCTGTTTTTCTGGCCAGCAAAACAGTTCAAGAGCAATTTTAATGACTCTAGAACTCCTCAGTTAGAAAATTCTGTCATGATACTTGCCAGCAATAACAGGCCCACATCAAATATCCAGCATCCCTTGTGATAGCTGGAAGGATTCTAAATAATAATTGATGGACCTTACTGAGTAAGAGTGGTAAAAATGCATTGTGAGTGGCAGAAGTGATTATTGACTCACTTTCACCTCACTGTAGCTGAAGATCCATTAGCATTTTATTTTTTATATAGCTTTTTTGTGATTTTTGTAACTTGGGTGTAAAACCTTGGTTCTTGGTAACTCGCAACAGAAGGTTTCTGCACATGTAAGTGATTGCACAAAACTGGAGGGGTGGAATATTTCTGTTTGGCAAAAGTTTTATAATTAATTATTTAATTATTAATATTTATATTAATTATTTATATAGCAATGTTTTGTATTTTATTAATAATATTAATGCTTTATATAAAAGATTTATCGATATTTATTTATTAATAATTAATTTATTATTTAATTTTTTTTCTCCAGCTCTAAATTGATGCATAACAATTAGGAAATCTGCTGCCAGGAGCTGTAAGGAAAACTGAGTAGCATTAGGCTGTATAGAACCACTTGTGCTAATACTCAAATACAGTAGAGATATGATCTAACTTTAATGTGTAAATTACCAGGCTGAATTTAAGAATACTTTGGGGGTTGTTTTGTATGGTTCTCTTATAGCACAATTTCTGTTATAAATCTGGAAATTTTTTTAAAAAGTGAGAGTAAAGTGATTTTTTTTAATTAAGTGCCTAAAATGGCATTATGAAATATTTAAAGACATGTCCCTTTATACTCATTAACCCTAACACTCCCTTTCTCCAACAATAAAACAATCAAAACTGCACTTTCCTTTTGAAACTGTAAAAACATGTGCTTTTGTGTATCATAGCAGATGAAATCATTAATGTGACTGATACAGCCTTTCAATGACTGTCTCAGGTTCTTTTTTTAAATGTTGCAGTAATTGATGGGATATGTGTGTTTGCATATGAATGTCCTTTTAGAATGAAGATGTGAGAACCAAATTCTCAGCCATGATTATGGAATTAATGGTGTGGAACTCTGTTAGTCTGAGGAATAGTGAGTTCATATAAAACACTACTTGAAAAATAATAATTCTTGTATAGTTAGATAAGAGGTTTAAATATCATATTCTGCCTTCAATTCTGAAAAAGATCTGAAAGTGTTTATGCCAGTGCAGGCCTTGAGACACTTTTCTTGTGGAGTTCTCTGGTGCTGGCTGTGGAAGGGTTGATAACCATTGCATTAGAATTCATTACATACAGTTGCTTTTAGCTGTAATAGATGACAACCTTCTTTAATATTTTATATTCATTTATGAGCTCTTTTAATATACTGAAGAGCTGACTGTTAGAACGAGCTTTATACTGTCAATAAAATTTAGGGAAGCATTTAAGCAAATTCACCAAGGCAGCAAACTAAGTATTCTACCTAATTTGATTGAAGGAATTGTATTTATTGCCTATGGTTACTTCACCCCCCCACCAAATTAAAGCAAGTCTATATGGATGTCTGCACTCTAGCATCACCATTTTATTATAATTTTTAAAGTTGTGCAATTAATACTTGAAGCAACATCAAATAACAAATCACTGAGGACAAACACTGTTGTCAACACATTCCTACATAATTTAAACAATGGCAGACGAAAAGTAATTAGCTTGACAATAAACCAAGCTAACTCCTCTCCATATTTGCTCTTTGCCTGATAATGAAATAATCAGTAAATGAATGCCTGGGAATCAGTGCTGAGCGTGTGAGCTGTCTAAATCAGAAGTTCTCAAAATGAGAAGAATGATTTGTGACTTGATAAATGAAATGTCTTCATATGATTAAAACTGGTCACTGGTGAAAAACTGATAAAGTTGGATCCACCCTTAATATTTGGAGAATCATTTGAAGCTTTATAAACACAAAAGGGCATCATTGCCATGAGGACTTACAGGAGTAACTTCCCCATTAGCCTGGAATTTATCACAGGCTTAAATTTAGGAGGAATCCTGAAATATTGTGGTAGCATCTTGGTGGCTGAATACAACTGAATTAGTACAAAAATATCCCCTTCTTTGCCTTTCAACTCCCAAATTTTCCATAATAAAGGACTTCCTCCTGTGGCCAGTGAATTCTAAGTGTATGTGAGGTTAAAGAATATTCTAGCAGGACTCTCTGAATTTGAGGGCAAAGAGACTTGTATGCTGACAGATACTACATATATTTTTATCTTATTGAATGCCAAGTATTGAGGGGCATGGAGAGTGTAAAATAGGAATGTTGCTGTATGGGTTTAAAGAGGATTTTAGTGCAAGACTCCTACTTTTATTCATCTCTCACTATTGGCTTAATCTATATTTTAATATGTTTATTTTTATGCTATTGAGTGTCGTAGTCAATTTATGGCTTTGTCACTGTGACATGAGCATGATGGACTTCAAATGCTGATCAGCTGACCAGTGCTACATGGCTTTGCACACAGGGTGCAGTTTAGATGTTGAGACCCTTGCACAGCAGGTGAAAAAAATGGTTACACACAGTTGGCTCTTGCAGGAAAATAGGTTATACAAATTTTTCTTATGCTAAGTCATGATTGTCGCTTCTGACATAAATCAGTGAGGCATAAGCACATCTGATACTGCTCACATAGCTCATAACAGCCTGCTGAGGAAGCTGAATGATTCTCAATCTGCAATTTGCCTCATTTCTGGTAGACTTCCACCTGACTCGTTATTCAAAAATCTAATCAGAAATCAGATTTGCCATGTTGTTCTTCTTTTGCAAGAAGAGTGGCTGCAAGGTTTTTCATTATGTTTCCAAAAACTTGTCCTTTTTCATGAATCAGCCTTGATTTCCCATAGCTATCCATATTTCCTTGGAGCTGCAAATGAACATTTCAGTTGTGGAAAGCAGTTTATTCTGCCTCCCCTTGGAGCACAAAGCAAACCCAGCTCAGGTCCCTCTGGCTCATTTTTACTGTTTTGGCTGAACTATGGCAAATTGTCTGTTCCTGCTGCTCTGAACATCTCGAGTTTTGTAACAGAAACCATTTCCTGGCAGCTGTTTCTGGATGATTTGGAGCCATCTCATGTCTTTGGAGGAAGCAGCTGTACCTCTGCTCTGTTCCCTACCAGCCTTTCATTAGCAGCGTGCATGTCACAGACAGATTTTCTGGGGGAAAAAAAAATAAAATAAGAAAAGTAGAAAGAGCTAACAGCTCAAAAGCATTACAAAGCTACAAATTAAGCTCATCCCAAGTAGTTCAATTAAGGGCTGTGGCCAAGACATTCCAAAATTTTTCTCAAAATTGTTTGATAACTATCCATAGATTTTTAATAATTATTGATGGATTTTATTTAGCAGTTCTTTGTTTCAAAATTCTGCAAGGCTGTTTCAAAACCAAATGAGACTTTCAGAGATGTCAAAAAAGAACATCTTCAGTCCATAGACTTTCTCCTGAAACTCAACTGTTTATACTTAAAACAATAGACTTTCTTTACATAGTTTTTTGCATTTTCTTCTATTGTAAGCTTGTTTTCGTAATATGATAAAACTTGAGGTTCTACAAATAAAAAATCTCCTTAATCATTCCACATCAGCACTTGATTGAAGTTTTGATTAACAACAAATAAACCTCTCAAGAAGTGTTTGTTCTCTCTTCTGCATATACCCAGCAGAAGAACTTACAAACACATTTCTTTTTAATTTATTTTAAATAAAAAGAGCAAAATGTCACAAATATATTTTCTGAAAAATCCTTTTGCTAGGATCTTTTCTCCTGAGAAGCTGGAAAGCTTCAGCTTCTCCATGTTTTGCTACTTTGGAATGTGATTTGGAGAATTGTTTACCCAGCATGTGAAATTGTTTTCCCTTGATGACCAATGACAGCCATCTGTGTCGAAGCTGTGAGCAGTCACAAGATTTTATTATTAATTCCTTTTTTTGCCAGCCTTCTGAAGTCTCCATTCTTTTTCTTCAGTATAGTTTTAGTATATCATTTTAATTTAATATAATATCATAATAAATATAATTTATTATGATATTATATTAATATATAATATATTTAATATAATATATTATCATAATAAATATCATTTATTATGATATTATATTAATATATAATATATTTTAATATAATATCATATCATAATCAATATCCTTTATTATGATACTATATTATATTAAAATATATATATAATATATTTTAATATAATATCATATAGTAATAAGTCAGCCTTCTGAAACATGGAGTCAAGATTCTCATCTCTTGTTGGGATTGCCAGCAAATGCCATGGCACCACACCTGATGCTGAGTGCTGCACAATTGCTGCCTGGCCCAGCTCTCCATCCCTCTGATGAGGAAGATGCACCTTTCCTGATGTACAAATACTCTAGGAATGTGTCCTGGTTTCCAAGAACGCCGTGCTTTTCAGATATTTAAATATTTGCATACCTGATAGACACATTTTTTTGCTATGGGGGCCTTGAGAACTTATCTGCAGCACACCTGCTAGGTGTTTTTATTCATTGCTTTAGCTGTGTCTGTGTAGAAATTAATTCTTCTCTTTTGCCCATTATGTCTCCCCAGTCTCCCTTCCCCCAGCTGCTGCTCTGGATAGTTTGAAGATGGTTTTGTACCAGAGTACAGCCTTGATATAGAAGGGAAATTATAATCCTAGTGAAAATAATTTTTATCCTCATATGATGACATCCAATGGAGGATTTGGATGATATTAAGTACCAAGGTTTAAAAAAAATCAGTAATTTTTATGTTTTGGGAGATATTCAAAAATTTGTCCTTTTTTTTTCTTTTTGGAGAGTGAAAAAAATTGAGCTGTTGTATTTCTTTTAAAAAGCATTTCTGTCTTGTTAACAATGTCTCTTTCTTTAGAGCATTTATTTTAAAGTCTTAGTAGAACTTAATGGAATGAGAAAAAATAATTTCATCTGACTTAATCGCTTTCGTGGTTCTACTACTCAAAGTAGTTAGTTTTAAATGGCACTTCTGTGGATAATTCTTCTTTTTAAAAGCTTCACAAAACCCAGAAATAAATAATAAGTGGGGAGGGAGGTTTAGTGGCTGAAAGAGAAGATTAAAGGAATTCCTGCAATGGAAAAAACAATTTACTGATTTTTTTTTTTTTTTGTGATTTTGTATCTTCACACATTGGTATGTATTGGTTCTGTATTAGGGTAGCACTATAATTTTGTATCTTCACATATTGCTATGTATTGCTTCTGTATTAGGGTAGCACTATAATACAACCATGGTTTAGGATAACTTCTTCTGATCAGAAAGCTCAGTGGAGTTGTTTGCTGAAGTCTTTTAAAAAACTTCTGAGACTGATATATTATTCATGCACCATTTAGGAAAGATGAGCCTTTTTTGATAGTTGCATTTTTTCCTGGATTATCATTAGGCTGTTTGTTCCCCTTCATTTTTTAATGCAAAGGCTGGTTGCAAGGTCTGATCCTACAAACCCTTTTGGGCACCTTCCATTATTGATTGAGATTTTCACACAATTCTTTGCATATTCTAGGGCCTTCCCTGAATCTGAGGGATTCGAGAAGAGCTTTTGGATGTGTTAGGAAGTGCACATGTAACTTGCAGTAAGTGAAGAGGAGCTTAGTCTTAATTAGAAACACTGTGGATGTTGCAGCTTTCCTTTGTTACAGCTCTTTCCTTGTTTTATTCATCAAGTTTTCTTTCAGCATGGTGCTCATTTAACATGAAGCTTTGCATGCCTGTACTGTCACCCAGGCTGTGAGGTAGTGTGATTAATCATGTTCTTAATTGAAATTCAGGCATTGCACGTCCTGCTGCATTATCACAAGGTGGGAAAGCTCATCTTCACCCGGCAATGAGGGAGAACACCTTCCCAGCCCTGCATCAGCCTGGGTAGCACCAGCACCTGTCTGAGGCACTGTGGAGAGTGCCATGAGCCCTGCAGAGCTTTCTGCAGCTCTCAGGAATCCTCTCCAGGACCCTGCACCTTGGCAGTGTCAGCAGATGTTGGAGCCCCTGTGCCAGCTGCCCCCAGCATCACCCTGGCCCAGATGCTCTGGCACATCCTTCAGGGTGCCTCGAAGTACAAGGCTTTTTTCTCTTTTAATCTCTTGGCTAACAGCCTTAAATGGGATCTTTTTTTATTTTGACCTGTTTGCTCTCCGAGTTAAAAAGGGCAAATGTTTTTCTTAGGAGCTAGTGGGAGAAGAAATGAGTGGGAAGTTTAAAGGCTGTAAACACCTAGCTGTGATAATGACTGGCTTAATTAGTGCTGAGCCTTCCTGGTGTTACTCAGCAGCAAAACAGACTACTAATGGTTGTATTGAAGGAGAATAAATGTGCCTGTTTAATATCGTGCTTCTTTTTTCATTTATTTTGTCTAGTTTAGCCAACTGCTCCCTTTTCAGTAGAGTTCAGGGTAAAAAAATCTTTAACTGTGTAATTAGTGTACTTTTGTCCTGGCAGCTCTAATCTCAGGATTAGTTCAGTGCTCAGCCCACTGATACCAAGTTATCAGCCAGCACCTTAAATGAAACTGGTGAGTTTAAAATTAAAAGTTTGGAGATGTTGGACATGCCAACATCATCCTCTGCGTTTTAGGAACCTGCACCAGCATCTGAAAATAAAAACCTTGGTAGACAGTCTTCCTGGGGGAGCAGGAACCCAGAGACCCAAAGGGAAGGATGGTATTGCAAATATGCTAAAACAAATAGAACCAAAGTTCATCAAGAGGGGTTTGTTGGCAGGAGTCTGTGCAGCTGCTGGTTCTGTACCTCTTTCTGAAAAACCCTCTTCCTGTTGCTTTTATTTGCTGCTAGTGAGAAATGTGGATATAGAAATTCACATTTTAGATACGTTTCTATAAAAAATGGTATCTATAGCACAGCAAAGTGTCATATATTGGGAAATAAGGAGATGTCTTACATTTACATAAGTGATTATATTTCAAAGGTTTAAAAAACCTAGATTTCTTTAAGAGTTTACATATAAACACATTGAGTGGCTGATTTTAGGCACTTTTGAAAGTAAACTATATTGTTCTGTGAGCCTTATATTATCAACTATTGAAAAAAGACAACTCCTAAGGTAATTTCCTAATCTTAGTTAATATTGTGACTAGCTGTATGGCTATAAAATATGCAGAAACCATTTCTCCAGTTCCCTCTTGCTCAGTTTTGCAGATGTTAAATAAGCTGACTACACAAAATGCTGTTCTTTTCTAAACAGAGATAAACTGCAGCTCTCTTCCTTCTATCAGAATTGCTTTTTTGTAATTTCACAAACTGTTCTCTGTAGGCACTAGGAAAATGTGGCAGTGGCCAGTCTGTGACCATGAGATTTTTCCATGATGCAGGAACTGTTCCATGCCCATTTCTTTGGGCTCCAGGCAGTGGCCCTTGCTGATGGAGTGCCCAGCTGGGGCAGAGTAGGAGTTTTCTCCCTGCGTTTTGAGCTGTTTTTCAAAGGTGTTGATCTCTTGGTTTCAGTCTGCAGGTCCCTAGTGAGTCCCATTTGTGGAGCACTGGGGGACTGCAGGTGGGAAAAATGCAAACTTCAAAGTCAGCTGTGTTTCCAGAACCCTCATCAAGACATGCAGCTGCTGGGCTGAAATTCCAAAATGGGGGGGAAAATTGCTGCCACTGCTGCCACAGAAAATAATCATATTTTCCGAAAATCCCTTTGCCAGGATTTCTTCTCCTGGGAAGATGAGAAGCCTTAGAGAAAAAATAATATTATCTCATTTGCTTCTCCCTGCTTTGCTGCTTTGGAATGTGGCTGGAGATTGTTTATCCAACAGGTGGTTGTTTGATTGGTTTCATGTGAATTGTTTTTACTTAATGACCAATCACCATCAGCTGTGTCAGACTGAGGAGTCAGTCACAAGTTTTTCATTATCATTCTTTTGTAACCTTCTGTCTGTATCCTTTCTCTATTCTTTAATATAGTTTTTAATATAACATTCTTTAATACAATATAAGTACATAAAATAATAACTTAGCTTTCTAAGTTATTGGAGTCAGATTCTCAACTCATCCCTTGTCCTGGGTACCCAGCAAATACCACAAACTGCAGCTTCAATTATTTTACAATTATATAAAATATTTCAATTATTATTTTTCCTTTCACGGTGCACCGAAGATTTTATTCAAAATTTCACTTGGCAACATACAAAAAAAAAGTGGAAAACAAATTCTCTGGCATTTTTTGTTACCTTATATAGCTAATTTACACGACAGGAAACTGATTTGAATAAACAGGAGTTCATCATTCAAGGAATGCTTGGTGGAAAACCTTGGCATGCGGTAAGATATAAATTTAAATGAACAAGTCTGTTAGCCTCCTGAAATGGGCCTGTAACAGAAATCTGCAGGCAGATTTGTAAATAGAGAAGCAACATTAGTCACCCCTGTAAGGGAAAATGTCTAATATGGTGCATACATTTATCAGGATAATTAGATTGCAAAAAGTTACCAGATGGCATAGAGGTTTATATGGGTTTCAAATGAATTAAGGTTGTGGGAGCCCACAGAGAGGCTGTTAAAAGGCAATTCTGTACATAAACTGTGAAATCTGAAGAAGTAAGCAAAAATACTCTTTGTTGAGGGAATAGTTAAAATAATTACAAAATAAGTAATGAAACTCTGAGGATCTGGTTTTTCCAAACATGAACATTAGCATAGCCTTGTTAACATGCTGTTTTCAGGTTTATAGTAAAATATCAATTGGGAAAATGCAGTCCCTGGGCTTAGAAAATGCTCAGGTACAGAATATACCTGAGCAGAATATATATAAAGAAAATACTTTATCTAGTGGTCAGCTATGTCTATTAAAACAGCTTTGTAGCTTTGTTCTATTGATGTCTGAAATTCTCTGTACAGTTTAAATTTTGGGGGTGGTGAACAAATGCTTGTATTTTAAAACCTGTTTTACTGTGCCTCATCTTTTTTGAATGTTAAATAAATCTTGCACAAGTGAAATAGCAGAGGCAGTGATAAGTTTTGACAACTGCTTAAGAAATAAGGGAACATCACAGTTTTGGTAACAGATGTGTGTCTTGTGTACGTTGTGCTGCCAACATGGGAGATAATTTCATTTACCTTGTTCAAGAGTTAATTTGAACCTGAAGGCAGAGGCTATGGAGATGGCATGTGAGGATGAGTCTTTGAGGAAGGCTGAAATTAAAGACTTGTCAGACCTGGCCTTTTTTTTCAGCAGATGCTGATGATTCTTCTGTCTTTATGATGAGTACTGGGCATCACTGCAGTTTCTTGCAGTCTTTCATTCATGCATCCATAATAAGCCAAACAAGTCTGCATGGGAATTTTGGAAGTTGAGCAAGAATTCAGTAAAAAGGGAAGAAACTCTTGGAAATGTGTTTTGTCAAAAATGTCTTGCAAATGTCTGGTTTAGCATCTCTGGGGAAACTGTGTCAGGTTAGAAAAACAGATATGAATGTTATTCAGAAACTGCTCCAAAATCATGAGTGTAATGAAGGTAGGCATCTCCAGTCAGTGTGGGCTACCAACATTTTGACACGTTCAGGTTCTATTTCTCCAGAAAAAGTAATCAATGACTGCACCCGTTTGCTGTGTTAGGATAGATTTACTGCAGATTTGTGCTACAGCATATGTGCAGGTCTGGTAGCCATTTCCCTCTGATGGTTTGCAGTGTCTGTATTTATAAAGTGCTGTTATTTTTCTGTTAAATATAGCAATTAGGGGAGTTGTGTTAGATGGCTGGAGAGACTGTAAGTGTGAACTGAGAATCAGGTAATACAGGATTTTTCCCTAGGTTCTTTTTTTATTGGCCTTTTGTATGTCTGGAGACAAATCACTCATTTCTGTGTCCCAGCTCTTTCATCTGTTAAAATGAAGCTAATGGTGGTGATTTCCTACATTAAACACTTTGATACCACTTATCCAAGCTGCCATTTAAGAGTTAAGTGTTACTTATTACTAAATTCCCCACTTCTACAGTGATCCCTGTGCAGAATTTAAGCCTTGAGCTCATGCTTCACTGACTTCCCAAATTGAAATAGACTGAAGCATATGTTTAACATCTGTCTTTAATTGGGGACCTATAGATGGAGAAGAAGCCACAAAGCATTTCGAGGCCTCTGAATTCTAAATTTGCTTCTTCCCAGTGCACAGAAAAACTCATGGTTGCCCTTCCTCATGGGAATATTACAAAGCCCAACTTTCTAAGCAGTCTGTTCCAAGAGGGACTGTGTTCAGTGTCTCAAAGCTTTATTAGCAAAACCAGTTTATGAATGTATTTAAATAAATTCAGTTAGCTTGCTAGTTTCCTAACTCTGAAATAGGAAGACAGTCCTGGGCTGTTTATTCAATATATGGTGGGGTTGGGGTTTTTTTTCCTGGTTTTTTTTTCTTTCTTTTCTTTTTTTTTTTTTTTTTTTGTTGTTGTGGGGTTTTGGTTGGTTTTTTTTTTTTTTTGAGATTGCATTCATATTTTTCCCCTCAGTAATTCTATTTGCTAATTATTTGTTGGTTTTCAGCTACTGGTTGAGTTGCTACTGGTTTGCCATGGAGGTCTTATATACGTGATAATGGCAACAACTGGCTCTGGTCAGTCTCTTCTTATACTGATTTCGTACCAGATAATCACCTCCAGCATCAAATATAAAGTCCTCAATTACTCTGTTTATTATTACTGCAGTCTCAGATCCCATACAAGATTGCTTTTGCCCAGCTTAATTTACAAGAGATAATTTTAGCAGCTGGCATGACCAAAAAGCAGGAATAGCAGGAAAATCAGTGTAACTTTATACTCCTCTTCACAAAGCAGGAGAAAATATCCTTTATTATTAGGGAAGCTGTCATTGTGCTTCTGATACAGAAAGCATTCTGTAACACATATTCAATGTTCCATAGGCTGTTGTGGTCTGTGAATTAAATATCTGTTAGAATTGTGCCCTTTTGGAAAGGACAAAGGAAGTCATATTAAATAAAATGCCAGAGCACTGATATTCCCTAGGCTCTAATGTATATTGAGGGATCTTTTTTTGATTGTTTAGAGAGCATTCTGCACTTTTAGCAGTGAAACTTTTAATGAGCCATGTCTGAATGGTTCTGCCAGATAGAGAGAGGCCAAATCCTTCAGGTGGAATTGGCACTTTGATCCTGGGACAGCTGCGTGTGCTGGGAAGAGACTTTGCTGCTCACTATGAGCATGCACTAAACAGAGTTTGCAGGAGCCACTTCAACATGAGAGAGGAAAGTGATTTTCAGAGCTTTTTTGTCTCTCTTTACAGCCAGATTTATACATGTAATTAATTTCTTGGCTCCAGGTGCGTTTTTTAAAGAATATTTTGAAAATTGGAACGCGTTTTAGTCATGGTCGGTGTTTTTCATGATTTGGTGTTGGTACTAGGATATGTCCCACTATAGGCATCAAAATGAAGATGAAATACCTGCATAATAGGTCTTGAGCAAGATTTGCAATAGAAGGCTAAAAATCATATGTAATTTGAATCCAAATTCAACGAAATCTGTGGAGATTAGAAAGTGACTGGCATCTCTGCTTTGAGGGATGACTGACATGCTTCCTTTGTTTAGAAGCTTTTATAAAAGGAATTTACTGCTGCTTTTTAGTATTTTGAAAGCACTAATCTAATTGTTAAGTGGGTAGAAATGTACAGACCATCAGGCTGCTTACTTAGTAAATGAATTTTTTGCAGGGTTGCCATAAAGAAACGTAGTACAATAAAGCTTGCTGAAATTGCTGCAATGAACAAAGAGATTAAATGCATTATCTTCAATGTGACAGCTACATTTTGTTCTCTGGGGAGTGTTTTGAAGCATTTATTCTCTGCCAGAAAGAAAAAACAAAACAACAAACCACCAAACCTTTTGGTGTGACACATTGAAGTTTCACATAAGAAATAATAGTGTAAAACAAGTAGACCTCACCATGAATAATTCAAGATTCCTAATTTTATCTCAAGCTTGTCTTTACAAATTAAGTTAATGGTAAACTTAATGGTAAATACTGATTTGAATGAAATAATAGACTTTTTTCTTCATGAAAAATTTAAATACTGAGACCAATTAGAGAAATTAAATGAGAGAGGACTAAAGTTTTTAAACTAATCATTTTATTCATACTTCTAGCCAAACCATCCTGTAATTGACCCACATGGCTAATAGAAAGAGCAGAATGTAGTTTGAAAGCAGAGAAGAGTATCTGGTGACATTAAATTGTCCCTGTGCCATGTGATTACTGAAACCACTCAATGGCCTGGCCTGGGCTAAAGCCAGGCTTTGTGCAGTTAAGCACAAGTTTTAGAGGAAACTGAACTCTTTAAGTACTGCTGCCACAGGAAATCCAATGAACAGTGAACAAAGGCAGATACTGAGGGTGCTCCATGATGCCTTGTCAAGGCTGACCTAGAACAGAGGCTGGGCAGAGTTAAAGAATAAAACAGGGATTTAATAAAAGGCCTCAATGGATGCATCTTGGGCAGCACAAGAGCTCAGCCAGGGCTGCACCCAAGATGAACCAAAATGGTCACAAAATGGACAACTGGTCACGTGGTCTCTCATTTTAATAAGTTCTGCTCCATTTGCATATTGGAGTTCATTGTCCAATTACAGCTTTAGCCCATGAAGTCCCATCCTTCTTGTTTTTCTCTCCTCAGCCCATGTTGTTTATGCTCTGGGGCCTGAGATTTGGATCATTTGTCCTTGGTCCCCAGCTAGAGAAGGAATTGTTTTGTCTCCCTACTCTGTGAGGGGAGCTCACCATCCCCTACTATGAAGCTCAGAGCCACACACTAAAGCAGCACAGAATCTGAAAAATATAAAAGCTAAACCCTGAGGCATCATCCAAACCAGACCAACAACTCCTTTAAAATTCCTAAAGGCCTGTTTCTGAGCCCCTGTTCGAGACAAATAAGTGCCTTTAAGCATTCCAAGAAACTCCAGCTACTTTTAGCCCCAGAACAAAGAAAATCCAAGTATGGACCACTCCAAGGGTGCTTATTTTGTTTAATTAATAGCCATTTTCTAGTTTATAACATACCATTATTTCACATGTGAAGAAACAAGAAATTAATCTAAAAGTCCATAAATATCTTTTTTACTGAGAAAAGTTTTTGTAGTGGCTGCCTGCTCTTGCACCTTTTAGGAACTTTTTCAGGACATGCCCCTGTTGGCAGCCAGGAACCTGCTGAGTAAAAGCTTGTCTTGCCGAAGGAAGGCCACAGGCAGCAAGCCCAGAGTCTCAGATGTGAGAAATTGAAGTTTTATGCTTGCTAATATAGCTGCTACCTCACTGGAAGACATGAAAAATTCTTTTCAGAACCCTAAAATAACCTCACTAAAGCCCTTTGCACCATTTCAGAAGCATGTGAAGCCATGGAGGCTTCTGTTTCATGCGAGGTCTTTATTTTTATTCCATCTTCACCCTTTTTTCTTTTCTTTTGTGGGAGGAATACGTTATCTGCCTGGTTCTCTGATCTGACTTAATTTAGTCAGCAGAGTTAAGCACAGAGCTGGGCTCCCAGGGAGGTGAAAGACATCACTTGACTGTCTCTGTCCCAGGCTGAGACTGGTATTTATTGTGATGGTAAGCACAAGGTGCATGTAGAATATTTCCATGCCCTCTGCTACTGATATCCCTCTCTCTAGGAAGGTGATGGGCAAGGCCCAAATGTCTGCTTGTACAGGATGAAGTTCATGTCACATTTTAATCAAAAATAGGCAATTTTTAGTGAGGGAGTAGTCCAGTGGACAGATCAGAGGATCACGACTGCTTTTAAGCCTGTTTGTAAATATGTAGAAGAAAAGCCTTAATTATTGGTTAATTATTGTTGTTCATAAATATATATATATACACACACTCATGGCAATACACATACACAAATATGCAGATCTAACTGTGATGAATTAAAACAATACTAAAAGAAGAGAGAAATGTCAGTAAATATACTGTTACACTGTCTCTAAGTAGTCTGCATAGCAAATGTGGAAATAATTGAGGCTTGAGAAACCTGCTGGCAAGTAGCTGAATTATCTTTGGGATCCTCTGTATTCTGAGCATGTATCTGTAGCTTTGTTTTTTATTTTCTCTGAGCCCTGTGCATTTTAGTGCCCAGAACAGCAGTAAATTGAGTGTCTGACAGCTCTTGAAATGCATGTTCTGCTGCTTTCGCTTGAATACGCTCTGAAATCAATGAAAGAAAATGTACAATTTTTATACATGTTTAATATCTTTCTACAAGAGAAGGTCAAATGAAGTGGAACATTTCATTTTCAGTGATCTGGTGTTTGTGGTGGCAGATGAGAGCTGTGTGGATGAGGTGAGGCTGCAAGGCTGAGATGCTCTGGCAGTGGGTTGGGAGGTTTGTGCCTGCCGAGGGGAGACAGAGCTGCCATATAAATAACACCAATAAATTAACCTGTGCACTTCACCTGCTGCTTGTAGATCCAATATGCTCCACTTAATTACTTTATGCTGAATTAGAAGTTTTAGTTTGAGGCAGCCTAAGTGTTACAGCCCTGTTTTGTGGGAAGTACATCACACAACGTGTTCTTAAGGCATCTTCCTCTGGATGGCAATAACATCTAAAACATCTGCTTCTTAATACAACATTGGTCAAAATGGTATCAAGTCATCTGATATACAGACTATGCATGGAATTTAATTGACTTCAGCAGTATAAAAATTAGTGAAGCTAGCTAAAAGCTACTCTGCACTATTATACACAGGTTTTAGAGAGGAACGGAGCTTGTGCAACATATTTTAATTAAAAAAAAATTGTTTAATAACTTTGGTTTTACTCTTTCTGCAATAAGAAAAGAAACTGCCACTAGCTTCATTAAGCAGGAAGGTCCCCAAATACATTGGTGATATAAAAAGGGGAGGAAAAAAGAGAGGAATGTGTTTCACTTTGTTGTATTATTTAGGACAAGCAGGTCTCATAAACAAAATTAACAGTTATTGGCAAAAGACAGTGGATGTTACAAACTTTCTTGTCCTTTTCAGGTACTGGGTATCCCAGGAGAGAGAACTAAATCTAAACTTTGAGATACTTGAGCTTCTGAAAGGAAACTATTTTCATTGCCAGTGACTACCACTTATTTGGGTTTTAATCTGGATTTCAAACAGCTTGAATGCCCTCAACTGTGGTTTCAGGGTTTGGATTCAAAGTAAAGTCTATCTGGAAAAACTTATGATTCCTCTAAAGAAACTGTGCTGAGCTGCAGTTTTTTCCTGGCTTGCTGATGTTGTTGAGGTCAGATCTCTCCTTAGATCTAACAAACCCTGTAGTTTAACAGATCAGGGGCTGGAGAGATAGAAATTTTACCAACCTATTAAATTTTGCATATGGGAAGTTACAGTGCATTCCCTGGATAAACCAAGAGGAATAGTCATATTTTTTGCCCCATTTATAAGAGAACCACATCCTCTTAGGAGGGAAAAGGCAGTTTCTCTGACAGACCCACTCAGTCAAAGTACTTGTATAAACTTCCTTTATCTTCAGGGACTCCTGTGGAGACCTGTGGCCCCTTTTGTCCCCACACCAAGAAACCATTTTATGGTGCTGAATAGATGTCACACACAATCTAGGAGTAAATAGCTAAAAAATTTATAGATTTTGGACCATTACAATTTGTAGCAAATATAATCTGAGTGTGTATACTGCAAAAGGAATTCTTTGATACTTCTGCAAAGTCTCAGCAAGTGCAATTTTTTTTGGTGTGAGGGGTGAATTCTTGGACCCACTTTGCTCTGCTGATACAAGGCCAGAACCTGTCTGTTACCTGAATGGTGTTGAGTGCTGCACAGAGTGAAAAAGCTGCCAAGTTCAGCTAATAGACTAATTTTTTTCTTGTCTTTACTGGTTTTTTTTTCTGCCAGACTAATTCAATACATACCAGCAGAAAGCTTTGCCTGCTTCTCTTTCACACCAACAGTGCTCATAGTGGTTGCTTGGAGCCTTGATTTAAGAAAGTGTTTGATCACAAGACAGAGCACTATTTAAACCAGTAGTGACCAATTTCTGTGTGTTTTCTGTCCCCTTTTTTTCCCTTCTTAGACACCAGGTACCTATGTGTCACTGCACATGTCCCAAACTTTCCACCCAAATCCTTGTTTTCCAGACTTGGTTTAGATATCATAGAAAAAGTTCAAGGTGGAGGGCACACTGGGAAACCTGCCATGGAGGTGTTGTTCTGCAGTTCAAAGATCAGTCTTTGATTTCATTTTGGGGAAGAAGAAGGATTTCAAATCAGTAAGTAAGTAAATGCTCTCTGTGGAACTTCATGTCTGAGCTGAATTCTACTTTTAGAATAGCACAGAATATGGACTGCAGTCCAGCAGATGCAAAGCTCTTAAACCTTACACTCCTAATATGACTTTATTTCAAGTGCTCAAACAACCTAGAGAAGATCCTCTGTATCTCTACACATAATATACCTGTGGGGTTTGTGTGGGTGGATTTGATGCCTTTTTCAACCTTTCCCACACTTTAAAGATAATATTAGTATGGGAGGTAATTTAAAAGTGGATCTTTATTGAAGACTTCCAGGGACAGTTATGGAAAATGTCCACAAAAGCCTACCCCCCACAGGGGTGCATACAGTTTTATAAGTTTGGTAAATTAGCATAATTGACAAAAAAGCACCAATTAGGAGCAAAAGTGGTAATTCAATGCCCCCTCAATCCAAGCCTCTCCCCTCTCAGATGGGTCTGTACTTTTTTGATAAAAATGTGTCTGAAGAGCTGTTTTTTGGCCTTAGTTTCTAATAACCAAGATAGGAAAGGGGTTCTGGAACACATTTTGTCTTTCTGCCTAGGTAAAGGGCATGGAAAGGAACTGGGAGAATGAGCTAGAATACAAAAACAGCCTACAGGGCTCCAAATATATGTGTGAAGAATACAGAGAATGTATAAAAGAAAAAAAAAAGACAAAAATCAAGTCAGTATCAAGTCTCCTTCCTTCAGTATTGGTCCCTTGCATCCTCTGGCTTTGCTTCGCAGGGTTTTGTCCCTGCTTGTGGTTGTGAGTGGGAGTATCAGGACTTCCCATAAACCTTGAAAATACTGTTGGCTTTTAAACAAATCCAAGCCAAGGAACAGAAAATGTTATTACAGGAAGTGAAAGCATTTGGTCATCCCACTGGGATATGACACTAAACTGCTGCTGCAATACTTAAGAAAAAAATTGAGTGTTGTGGCTCAATTGTTTTCATATTTTGTGTCTGAGTTTAAGGTTGCTGAAGATTGGAAGCTATTTTTTTTTCCCTAGTATTATATATTTTGTTAAAAGGAATGCTGTAAACCACTAGTTTTGTAGCAGTAGGTATTCGTAGGTGGTTATACCTGGTAGGTGATATTCAGAAGATAAAAATTTGAGTTATTATTCTGTTAGAACTAAAATGGCTTAGAATTAAGAATCTTCCAAGTATGATCCTGGAAAAACTTCTTTTTCCTTTTTTCCCCCAAGCCCCTGACCCTCACATTAGGACAGATAAGGCCTCATTTGAAACAAATTACTTTTAAAACCAAAGCTCTTTTCAGCACCAGGAGATGTACATGATTAGAGAGTTACTAAGCACTTTAACACAATCACTCAGGCTGTAAGAAAGAAATATATTAATGGAAGAAGATCAGCAACAATCAATAATTTGCTGGAAGACCTCAGAGAGGGAAAAGAAGCCCCTCTGGCTTTTAATTTTGGAATCAGCATTAAGATGTGCTGACTACTCATGATGCTCCTGAGATTTGCCTTTCACTATTAATAGCACATAGGATGATGTTGTTTCTAAAAAGGTACATATGGTAAGGATGGAAGGAAAATGGCAGAGATTTAACTCTTGAAATGATTTGAAAAAGCCTCTGAATTGATGTTTTAAGTTCAGTTTCATAAATGAGACTGGTTAAGGTAAGCAGAACATGAGGCACATAGCTGCTTCTTTTGTGGACATGAGCTTTGAGTGAAAAAACCAAAATAATGTGATGTTGCCTCCTCCCAGTACATGATCTGTGTGATGTAATAATTATGTGTATCACAGAGTGTAACTCAGAGATCTCTGAGAGTGTTTTTCAGTACTTCCAAATACTTCCAATGGAGATGATCTGGTAATAAAGAATATGACCAGAATTTTTCCATTTGTGAAATTTTTCCCAATTTCCCATTCTCCCCCAGTGTAACATGGGGGTCTGTCCCCTTTGTGCTGGGGTGCAGGGGATCTGTTCATGCACATACACCAAATATTGCTGTGCACACAAGAAATCACAAAAACCACATGTTTTAAAGGTGTCAATCAGCTGTATTTGGCCCCAGAAAACCATTCTGGAACAAAGAGCTTACAGAACCACTGCACTAAGTTTCTTCTTCCTAGTTTTAATATTTTATGTTCATACATGCATAGTGGATGCATATGTGATAGACAATAATTTATTGTAGTTGAAAAAACCCTCAAGTTGTGGTTGAAAAATCCCCCAAGTTTTACAGGTAAAGAAGTGAGAAACAGAAACCTTAAGGATTACTGAAATGGTCTGAAGTCTAAAATGTCAGGATTACTGAATGTCATTTCAATATTTCAGTTATATCATCGTTTCTATATGTGAGAAGTTCTATATTCCTCTTTTCTGGAAATCCTCTACTAACACACTAAAAAAGAGTCACAGGCTCTTCATGATGCCAGAAGGAATAGCAGTGAAACTGGGGGAGTTTGGTGTAATCTCCCTTTATTATTAATTTGTTTAAATATACAACCTGACCAAGTTTTATCTTCTTTGTAATCCTTCTTTTGGATATGACTGTATGTTGCTTATTCCCACGGGAAGCATTCCTTGATGGTGTGTCTGTACTGGAGCAAGAACTTCCATGAGTGTAAAGAGATCTTTATTTTAATTTTTGTTTTCTCTGACCCGTTCCTAAGCTTTTACCTGACTTGGCAGGATCTCCCTGTTCCTCTGGTGGGAAAAATGATTGCCAACAAAGTGGTAACTGAGGTATGCAGAACTCATCTAGAGGTATTAAAATGTATAGGAGCTTGTGCAAAATGACTGCAAAGTGTGTGTTCAGGATGATTTGGCTCAATGAGACAAAGCAGTCAGCTGTGACATGGAAAAAGGCTTCCCCCAGCTTGGTGTCTCTTTTCTGAAAGTCCAAGAAGGATTTGGGTAAAAAAATTACAGGTAGTCAGCTTGCCTTTGGTTTGGAAAATTGTATAAAACTCACAGCTTATTGAAATTTGCTGCACAACCTCTGCCTAAATTAACAGATTAGAATAACACGTTCAAAAATCCCGAGTCTAAGCAGACTTTGTTTTGGCAATGCTCAAACCCTTCAGGGCAGTAGCAGACTGGGCTGGAACTGCAGGATTGCAGAGCTCCAGGTGCCTGTGAATACACTTGTATAACTCTGGAGCAAACACAAGTCTGTTGTTAGTATAAACAGAGATCCATTGATGAATGCCTTCAGTATCCCGTTTGGGCTAAGCCTTCTTCCTCTCAGGCTTGATTAATAGACTCCCCATGCATTCAACCCATGCTCTCAACTATGGCCTCAAATTTATTTATTTATTGCAGTATTTAGGTTTATTTTTAGAAAACAGAACATAACCAGTGTTGCATTCTTCGAGTCCTGCCGTTATTTTCTCTTTTAGAAGAATATTCAGTTCTATTTTTGACTTTGTCTACAGTCCCCTGTGCTTCAGCTGTGGTTTTTTAACACCCTATACCACTTTGCATTACATTTGCTTACAAATCAGTGCATGTACTGCTGCCCTACATTAAACCTAATGACCCTCTGTGTAGCCAGAGAAAACCAAATCACTATGAGGACACCAAAGAAGCACAGATTCTATGGGCTGGAGTATAATAAATTGAAAGAGATGTGTCACAGAGGTTACTGAGTCGAGGTTGAACCGACTGAGAAAAAACCTGGGAGCTCCATGGTGAGCCTTGCAGCAATTTGATTGCTTAAGAAGTAGAAAGAAATCAATAGAAATTTACTCATCCATTTTCACAAAGGCCCTACTTCATTTTGGTTTTGACCTTCCTGGCCAAGTTCCTGTCACTGCTAGGTGGCATTTGTCTCTAAAAATAAATAAGAGTTGTTCTTGCCCTTCCATGTACAAAAGCTTGATGTGATTTTCATTCTGCTCTTCAGACAAATAATCCACTTTCTAATTTAACGGATGCTTTAGCAGAAATGTTTTTGATATAATACAGTTAAAAGGCATTTATTTTCTTTTTTTTCTCATTGTGTACATACATGTTCCTTCTCTTCCTCTAGTTTTTACAACATGCCCACATAAAACCCTTTGTGCATTGCAATAAGAGACAAGACATGGTGGTCTGATCTTACAAGTTCTAGCACTGCATTTGTTTTGACTGGCAAGCATATGCCACAGTGCTCTTTGTGTGTTAACAAGGCAGAGAAGTGCTAATTAGAAAAAAAAACCCTCTCTGCAGAGTGTGAGGGCCCTTTTGGCAGCAGCAGGAGTGGAGATCAGCTGAGCTGTGGTGCAAACTCAATGCCTCTTTTATAGCCTTTTGTGTGCTGGGGTGTTGGACCGAGAGAAGAGTGAGAGGAGCAAATGGATGTGCTGTTCCACTCTGATTTCCAGCCCAGCTCTCCCCACTCCAAATCCAGGGCTGGTTTTTTTGTTGCTTTAAAATAGGATGTTCTTTATAGAAAAAGATGTGTAATGGAGAGGTTACAGAATTTGCAACCATCTACATACAAGATCCTTTTTTATGCATTTTTCTGGAGGTAATGAGGCCACCTTGAAAGCTGCTGGTTCTCCTTTCCTCTCTGGGCTGAGAACACCAGGAGCCCTCGTGAGCTGGCAACCTGGTTCAGCCTCAGCAGCTCAGTCAGCATGCCAGAGCTGAACTTTCCTGAATTAATACTCTCTTCTCCTAGTCCTATCATTTACACCATCAGGTCTGGAATAATTTCTAGAAAATCCTTAAGAATTCAGCAATTAAAAATGGGCTTTTCAGCTTCCCTGCTCTTCTTAACCAGAGCTTTTATTTGCTTGCTACGATGTTTACAGTGTAAACATTGAAGCCTTTGTGTGTGCAAAGAAGGAGCTTTGAGCACAAACACCATAAACCAGCAAGGCAAATAGCACTTCAAGCCAGAGTAAAGGATGAATTTCATGCTGCTGTTGCAATTATGTGCTTTCCAGGCTCCAGTACCTGAGGTAAATTTTCCATTCCAAATCCTGTTTTCAACCTCTCTGAAGAATGGCATAGCCCATCTCAGGAGAAGGAAAGTACTGATGGTAGATTTAGGGATCAAGTAGAGGCTTTGGCCCCTTTGTTGATTTGGTTTTGTTTTGATTAGTTTTTCTTCCTCATTTAATGAAAAGGTAGGGAGGAATAGTTTATCATTTTTTTACTGTCTTTTTTTTTGGTGGAATTTGTACATTTTGAGATTAAGCTCTGACCCTCTGAACTTTATGTCAAAATTTAGAATTTAAAATTCATACTTTTTATTTCCTTTTGAAAAAAAACCTTGGTTTTAATCTAAAATAACTCAGGCTGATGGTTCCACAATTGTTTTATGTGCTCAGACTATGATCTTGTAGTTCACTACCTGGAGTGTTTGGTCAAAACCTTGTTTTCCTGAAATAAGAGTGCCTGATTTTAATTTTTTTAAAAGTGAGAATTTAAGATTAAGCTGCAAATATTTAACATGTGAAAAGTTAAATGGTGGCAAGAACTGAAAAATGTGGATGTGGGGCTTTTCTGTGCAGAGTTGCTGCACAGATCTGGAACTGTTTCTTTATGTTGTACTCTGACAGTATTTTGCACAGTCCTTACCAGTGCTTTGCTTTGTATGTTGGCAAATCTTAATTAATGCTGAGATAATTCACAGAGCTCTTCTGAAATCTGTGATTTAACAGAGGCTGATGCTCATTCAGGCCTTTTGATGGTCTGTGTTTTGTGCTTCTCCCCAGCAGCAGCACATCAGTTTCTGGTGAAAAGTAACTGTCAGCAAGAAATTAATCATCTTATGTATTTATGTATGTATGTATGTATTTATTTATTTATTTATTAGGAAGGAAACAAACCAAACTGTGAGGCTGGAATAGGAATTTGCTATTTTGCAGAGGGGCACATGAATTGTGTAGTGCCTCTTGAACATTACCTTGTGCACAAGTTTCATGGGCTTGTCTTTAAGCTGTTGTGGTGACATGTCAAAGTGTCCTGACATTGGGCAGGTTACTGAAACACAATGGATTTTTACCATTGCCTTTCTTTTAAGAAGCATTAAAAAGTTCTTGCTCCACTTAAATACCAGGCAAAGTGACCTCAGCCTGAGGAGAGCTTTTGGAAAATGTAAAAAATGTAGCTCTGAAGGTCTTCCACATGCAAAAGGAAATTGTTGATCAGTTGTGGTGTTTGAAAAATGATTGTATTTTATATAAGACAAAATTCGGTATCCATGGCAATCTTTTTAGAAAAAATAGATATTTTTTGATGGAGAAGCATAAAAATTGTTTTGATAGAATTTTAGTCTCTGAATTTTAAGCTGCTGTTTATGCTCATGCTGTGTTGTTCTTAGGTAGTTTCAATTGGAAAATCACTGGTTTTTGTGCTGCAGACAAGTAACAAAACCTTTGAACTGCAGAGAGGAATATGAAGGACTTGATACAGGCACCATATGATATCTCCTAATAATTTACTCAGAGTAGCAAATCCTGGTACCAGAGATCTGCAAACACTGGATTATTTCACTTAGACTCATTTTTCGAATCAAAGTGTCATTTATAGGAATTCATAAACAATGTGGGTTTAGGTGTGTTTATTTTGAAATTGTACAATTGAAAATATCTGTGGGGAGAAAAATAATTAAGAAAAAGAAAAAGAAACTCTACCCTTTGCTTTGTTTTCTTAATGCTTTGCAAATTTTAAAAAAGCTAACCAGAAATAAAATCTTTGACATGAAAATGAAGGTGAAACATTTTCTTTTGTCCTACAATCAGGTTGGAATGGATGTAGCTTTCCCTCAAAGCTTTTCTAATGTATTTTTGAGAAAAGCATCTTCCACTGACATAATCTGAGAGAAATTGCTAAATTTAATGTATGTACATACCTGCATCAAGAGGTGGCATTTCTTACAAATTGGAATACAAATTCCAATTCTCACAAATTCCAAGTTCTGGAAAGCTTGGTTGCTGGCAGGGAAGGGAGAACTGGGAATGGAGCTCTGAAATCATGGCTTGGAGTGTTGGAGTGAGCGAATGGGCTGCTGGACAAAGAGCTGGGTGTCTGTCTTTGGAATTAATTTGGCTAAAAAATCTTCAAAGTGATGTGATTATTAAGTGCTCTTGTAGCCTGCTGAAGTCTTTGAGAGAGCCTGGAGGGTCCATGCAAAAAGACTTGAGGGGATGACGGGACCTACAAAAAAACCACTCATTTCAGTTGAGATGGGGAAAGAGGAGAAACCAACAGGTGAAGCAGAGATTTGTTGAAATAGCATTTTTTAAAACAACATCATAATTAATGTTTTCTCACTTTGCCAATGAACCTCAAAACTGCTTAGCATTGGTTCAAAACTTCTTTATACCCAGAAACTTCTGTGCAGATTCTGATCTGAAAAAAACCCCAATGGATAAAATCCATTATGATCTGAAAAAACACCCAATGGATAAAATCCTAATATCTGACAGCATTTTTCCCACATTGATTGCAATGAAGCAGCTTTTTTTTTTTTTTCCCTGGATGTATTTGTTTTCATGTACCAATGTAGGAGTAAGTAGTAGACCCAAGTCATAAAATTTTGTCCTCAGACTTTGACAGATACTAAAGCATAACTCATCATTTCTAGTTATTCATTTCCCATGGCTTCTCTCTGATTTTATTATTTTTTTCTTTTTTGTATTTCAAGCTTGCAGACACATTGTTTGAGTTACTTATGAGGGAGAAAGTTGTATTCTCAAAAAAGTCTATTTCTGAGCAAAAGCATCTCTTTGAAATGAACTTAAGTGGGGTAGTTGTAATAGTCTTACAGATGTGGATTTTAGGTTTTAAAATTGAAGATTCTCTAGCTTTTCCTCCTCTTTTAATTATTAGTAGTTAATCAGTGTTTTCAAACTCACCAACCTTTTACCTGGTATCAGATGCTGATGAGACCTACTGTGATCATCATCATTTGTGCCCTTTAAAAAGGGCTGAAATATTCTGTGGTTTGGTATCCTTGTCATACAGCACCAGGTAAAGATGAAGTTGAAAATCAATATAGTTAAACAAGACTGGGCATATTAAGATCTCTGGGTAACTTCTCTGATCTCTATGGATCTGAATGCATAATTGGCATTAATATTGATAGAAGTTATGGGCTTTAGCTCAAGGGCATAGGACCCAACAGAAAATTAAATATTCATGAAAAGAGTGCTATAATTAGCATTCCAGGCAGTATGTTATTGAAAATTTGCCATAGTTTAATCCCTCCTTTGGAGGTAATGGCAATCTTTTCACAATATTATGGGCTGGATTCACTGGAAGAAAAGGGTACAAAGTGGGAATTCCTAAAGAGACATCTGTCTTCAGTCTGTGTCTGTTATTATAATTAAATGTTTCCTGCATCAATCCATCAGGTTCCCAGGACATGGATGAAGGGGGATTGATGAAAATATTGTTTTGGCCTTAATCCACTTGTTTGGTTTTTACTAAGTTCAGTTGCCTGCAATTTAAGAACATGTTTTATGTTTTTTAGGATGACAGTGTTTTTAGAGATTTCAGTGTTTTTAAGGCAAGTAGGGGACACTAGCTTGTCCATTTCTGATGTATAGTATAGATAAAATCCTTGCCATTCACACATTTTAGACTGAGTGGTATTTTAGTAGGATTTATTGCAGTTTAAGCATATTTTTCACATTTTTGTAAGTTTTATCATTTTAAGGACAGTTTGTAATAGCTGAAACTTGTACAAATTATTTTCAGTCAACTCCTCTTTGTGAACAAGATCATCTCCCACTTGGTCTTTTCCATTTTGATCAGTATCAACACGTCAGCTTTGATCTGCTTCTTCCACGCTCCCTGGCACAGGGCACTGAGTGTGGTATCCATGGAATTTCCTTGCTGCTGTGTTCAAAACCCATCTGCCTGATTTGGATGAAATTAGCTGTCAGGGAAATGTAGCTGAGGGCATTGAGAGGCCCTGCTGATCTTGCCTGCACGAGATGGTGAAGCAGCAGCACGGCATCTCCTCAGGATCCTGCTTGTTCTCCTTTGTCTGCCTGGCATTAATGGTGAGGGTGTCATTTATATGTATTTAAACTTTGCCAACCTGTAAATTATTCAGCAGACTAAATGCTAGTTTTACAGGAATATCCCTAAAGGTAATTATCCCATCACAGAACAAGAGAATAGTGGAAAAGTTCATTGTAGCACAAATCACCCAAATGCTGGAACAAATTGAGTTCTCTTTTGTGTAGGAGTGAACTTGGTTACACCTGTGGGTTTTCTTTCACTGCTGTTCTATTTTGTGAACTTTTATGGAAAACACAACAAATCACTCTGTAACTTGTGTAATTAAAAGCATGCAGATGATTTTGCAGACCCAAGCCCTGTGGATGGATATTCAGTCTTTCTTTGATAGGAACTATGTCATATAGAGGGAAGAAGTGGTTTCCAGAGTTTGGTTTCCAGGAAAACCTAACAAATAACTCTAACTTACGTAATTAAAAGCATGCAGATGATTTTGCAGACCCAAGCCCTGTGGATAAATATTCAGTCTTACTTTGATACAGTTCTGAAGATAGGAACTACCTAACATAGAGGGAAGCAGTGTTTTCCAGAGTTTGGGTTTTGGACTTCTCTTAAAAAAACCTCATTGTAGCAGAAATCTGTAATACATGCAGATTGTAAGATTTGTAGGAGTAAAATGTGAAGAGGAGCAAAAGGCTGTGGAAGCACCAGAAGGAAAACATGGTAGTTGAGGCAAGGTTCAAACCACAGGGCAGCACAGTGACATAAAGGCTCGTGAAACACTGAGATGGGGAAACAAAGGACAGAGCAAAGCAATGAACAGATAGAAGCTGTTAGAAATTGATGAAGGGAAGATAAAGAACACAACTGCAACCCTGAAACGTCCAGAAAAAGGGGCAGAGGACAGTAAATACATGAAAATGTGCAAAAATAGCCTCTCCATTGTAAGGACAGCCCTGGAGACAGAAACACTGAGGGCTGGGGTATCCTTTACTCCATGACAGGATAGATATGGCTGTAGGGCAGACCCCTTCAGTGCAGGTGTTTCTATGCTTGCAAATGTGTGGGTGTGAAAAATAAGTGCAAGTGATTTTATTCAACCTTTTAATTTATTTAATTTATTATTAAGTGGTATGTTTTTTTCTCTTACAGAGGCCTTTGTCCATTCATCTTTGTTGTCAAAATAGGGCTATGATAATCTAAGCAAATATTACTATAGTTCAACAGCTGGCCTGATTGACCTATAAATAATAACAAATTCCACTTTATTGCTGGGGAGCCAGTGCAGTTCAGACAGCCAAATGCATATGGGTTTAAGAATGGTGGCTCTGTAATGTTTGTAATGCATTTTATGTAGTTATATCACAATTACAGTTAAAAGGTGTGGAAATGTCAAAAGCTTGATATTTCTCTGAAGGCCAGCAAAACAATTTTTTCCCCTCCCCTTTCTGCTTTTGTTCAATTGTGTTTTGCTGAGCATCTCTAATTACAATGACTTTTAAAAGTGCACTTGCACAGCTAATCTTCGTGTAGCTTTTTCTCCTTGTTAGATGAGTAACCACAGAGCTCTTCCTGTGAAATATATCAAATGTGGAATTGGGCTTTGCTCCTTGATTATAGTTCTCCAGTTACATGATAATTACAGTTTATGATTACAGGTATCAAAATTAATTACAACATTTCAGCTGCACTGTTTTATACAATGATGCTGCTATTTACATGACACTGTACAAATGCTTGGAAATAGATTGGCAGAAAATACAAGAAAATTTTGCTTCTCGTGGAGTCTTTGCTTGATATTCAATCAGCATTTGAAGGGTGAAGGATGACTGAGAAAACAAGAGTAAGAGTGTGGAGCACCAAATATGATTCACTGACCAGAGCAGTGACACACTGAGTTTTGCTGTAAGTACAGAGCAGTGGTTTTGACAATGGCATTGCTAAATGAAGAATTGGGAAAGATGAAGAAGTTATTTCAGAACCTCCAGATTTTTAGAGCTTGAGCTAAAATGGCAGAGAAGCAGGGCTGGCTTTGGTTACCTGGACATTTGTCACTTTTCCCTCTTCAGCAGCTCTTTTGCTGGGACCACAAACACACTCCATGTAAATACAGCAGATGAGTGTGTTCATTGTTTATCTGCTGACTATCTTTATTCACTATCAGTTCTTTAATGTTTAACTGTGGTGAATACTCCAACACCTGGGAGCCAGGTTGGACAGGGCTTGGATCAGCCTGGTCTAGTGGATGGTGCCCCTGCCCATGTCCCTGCCCAGGTCTCTTCCAACCTAAATAATTTTGTGACTCTAAGACCATATAATCCCTGTATTTAGCATTTTATTTATGTTTCATGATTTGATTGACTTTTTTGCCTTTATGTAATATTGTCTTATTTGCATGTGGTTTTTTTATGTCAGCCCTCATTAAAATAAATGAGGGTACTTTTGCTCGTTTGAATGGCAGTTAGTGTCAAAACAAAATTTGTTAGAATCTATTCTGCCTTGTAATGAAACTTGCAATGCTATATTAGCTGCATAACCAAAACATTATGAAAATTAACTACTGCACCTGCTCAGTACTTAATATTCATTCTTGCAGAAAAATACCTGGCTCATTTCAAATATTTTCCCCACAATACCCAAAGACCTATCCTGAGGATCCTTGGTAGAATAAAATCTAGTCATTTGAATTTAGTGTCTCTCTTTAATTTTAGGGAGCAGACACAACCTCGAATTAGACTAGAGTCATATTTTGTGAGGTTCCAGTATGCAAAGCCATTTAATGAATTTCAGTGTTTTTCTGATACTTGGGTGTACTAAATTTCAGGCTGCTGAGATCTGAATCCATTCAGCCAGTGACTCTGAAAATCTGTTTATAAAGCAAGCACCAGCTCAGCCTTGCATATCATACTGCTGCTATGAAAAAAAACCCCAAAAACATAACAATAGCATTTTGAGGTTAATGAATCTTTTATTTAAATGAGGTGTCACTAAGCAGATATTAAGTTTATCAGAGTCTTGACAAGTTTTTATGTATTTTAATCCCAAGCCATGGTTACTTGCAGAATGTTGAAGATTATATAGAATTTCTAAACACACCTGATCCCCAGAGGCACTGAAGCTCATGACACTTTATCAGCAATCTTATTAAATCTGCAGAACTCCTGTCTGGCTTTGCTTTGCCACACTGTTCAAGCAGGCAGAAGTCTGGAAGGGCAGGGATATGTCTATAACAGAGTCCATGAAGAATAAGGGAGAAATGAAGGAATATGTGATGAAACTGAGATGCTTTTGGGCTGTACCTTGTAGGGGGATAGAATATAAGAAAATAAAGATAGTATAGAAAGTAATCTTACCCCTAAGGAGTTGCAGCTGAGCCAATTATCAAAGATTAGGAACAGGTCTGAATTTAACAGGCCACAGCTGTAACCAATGAGAAGAGTGCTAGAAGAGTGGGGTGGCTGGGTGAGAGGGGAACTGGAGTCAGTGGCTGCTTTGTGAAGAAGAAAGAGGCAGTGCTCTGAGGAACTGCCTACAAGAAACACCAGGAAGGTATGGAACTTTAGTGATAAGGAGACAGCAGTGTGAAACCCCTGCGATAAGATGACAACAGCCCCTGCCTCTTGTCCTGAGGTCACACTGTGCCCACAAGTGGTATAAGCAGCTCTGGATTGTGTCCCTGTAGCTGCCTGGTGTGTTTGAGACCAGCAGAGTGACAGGGGTCTGAGCTCAGCAGCCTCCAGTGCAGTTTGGGGACAGCCCAAGGTGAGCAGTGTCACAAAGCCATTCAGCTTCCAGGCACAGGGTCCTCCCTGCTGATAGAGCACATCTCCTCAGGAGGATTTTTACAGATTCTGGAGCAAACAGTTTTCTTTTAAATGATGCCTTGCAAGCTCCATGTGCATTGGCTTTGGGTTTACCACGCAGTTTCCCCTTGACTGTATTTTTTGTAATGACAACATTACTATTTTATTGTGAACTGCCATCCTTATCTGGCATTGTTGCTGCTCTTTTGTCATGGATTCGTGAGTCCTGTGCCTAGGAAGGATGGTTTCTTTTCATGCTTCCACGTGAAAAACAGTTGTTTATCTACCTGCTACCCTTAAGAATGCTACTTCCCCACTTCATTTTTCAAAGCATTATTCAGTTTCTTCTGGCTGGTGTTTTTTTGTAAACTCTGTAGAAGCATCTTCCATCTCTGCCACCTCCCCTGCAGCTTGGCCAGTGATTAGTCCTCCTTGCTGCTGTCACCTGGGACAGTTTCTATTTACAATTTTGATCAATGGGTACATGCATTTACTGCTGCAGCTTCTTGCTTTCAGTCAGCTTGTGCAGCCAGTCCAGTTCTCCTTGCCCCAAGGTTTGGGTACATGGCTCTGCAGCAGCCTTGGACCCTTCCTGTGCTAGCCAGGCAGCTCTCTGGGCATTAATTTGATGTTAGCTCATGTCTACCAACACTACAGCTGAAGCTTGTAGTAGTAGCAGTAATATAAATTAAAATAAAGAAATCAATTCCAAGGAACCCATCTCTTCACATCTAAATTGCACTTAGAAAATCTTCACTGATTCTGCTCAGAATATACTGACATTTCATTTGTTTTGTTCTCTTCATTTAAAAGTTTAAGGTTTTGGGTTTTTTTCTCATTTCTAATATTAGACCTTAGCCAGTATTGGGCTTTTTTTTGCAAAGTCATATTATTCTGCATTTTATGTACCCTAATAACAGCTGAATTTGGAACCTGCAGGGGGTTGCTCTAACACTGTGCACTTCAAAAAAGTAACCTCCTTGAAACAGAACAAAAAGTACTGAGCTTGAAAATGAGGAGCCAGGCTGTGATTTGAGAGAGTGTGACAGCACTCAAGGTATTTTTGATAGAGCTGGTGGAGACTTTTTTCATGTGTGGCAAAAGGCCTTAATTATTCCTATCAGAACATGAAAGGAATGTTGGCCTCAGTTATCACCTGTAGCATATTGCATTTTAAGAAGCTGGAGGATGAATATATGCCAGAGAATGTCTGAACTTCCAGCAGTGGCATTTCCTAACTGAATAACTAGAATAAATAACTTAGGGAAAGAAAGAGAGAACCACTTTCCTGCATGTTTTCTCAGTTCTATGTGAAGGTTTGAATTAGTTTTAGGGGCTGAAAAACATACTTTTTTCCATAACTGGAAAATATTTTCACTAAATATCATGTTTTAAAAGAAAACTATTAATATGGTGTGTAGAGCTTCCTTTCTTACTTCCCTGGTTTTTAATTTTTAAATATTTGTTCTTCCAGGAAATTTGTAAAGTGACTAGGATGTATATTTTTTTTCTCTGTAAGGATCATCTATTTCTTAAACCTAGAAAACTTATTCTAAAATATATGTTGCTTTATGTGACAGACACCAGACACACACATATATGCACAATGCTGCATAAAAAGTCAGATAGTATTTCATCCTACAGATGTTATTTGATTCAATTATAAAGCATTTTTTTAAATTACACAATAACCACTGGAAAAGAAAATGAGGAGTACAGTAAAGTAATTCTCATGATAACTTTTAGATGTCATAAGGTTTTCTGTAAAACTCTCCTCATTTCCAGTTCATCTGTTCATACCAAGGGAAGTGTGTTTTGGTGCTCCAAACAAAAGCTGCCCCCTTTTTTGTCAATAAAGAAAGCATGGCACAAAGTTAAGCCTGGTTTAGGAGTGGACTCTGGACCATCTGCTGAGCCCTAACTAGATTAGCAAAAATAGTCCTCACAACTGGAGGGTTGTTGTAAGGCATGTTCTTTGCATAGAATTAGAATTGCCCAAATTATATTATGCACATGAAGAATGATTACAGGTGAGCCCCAAGACTAAAAAAGATTAATTATGGGCCTATTATTAGAAGCTTCTTTTGCATAATCCTATTAGTTTGTTCATATGTTCATTTTTCCCCATATGTGTGGGAGTGTATTTACTGTGTTTATATAGTGGAGTACACTGCTGTTTATTTGGGGGGTTTTATGTTGGTTTATTTTAGCTTTATTTTCCCACATAATTTCAGTCCCTTCTCCCTCTCCCAAGATGGATTTACTTTAGGTATTGCACAGAACAGTTAGTTATGAGGAGCTACACAGAGCATGAGGCCTCTTCCTCTGCTTCAGACTCTCTCTGTTGGCACATCAGGGTTATTAAAAATCAAACAAGTGTAAAAGGCTGAGTTTGGTACTGTGAGATTTATCACTTAGGGTAAATGAACAGTTGTCACAATGTCGTAAATGTGACAGGCTCCAAGTCCTGCCTTCAAGTGGAAAACAATTTTCGTGGCTGCCACAGTCCATTTCTTAGAAAGTATGCTGAGAGTTTCCCTTTAAAAAAAAATTAATTGCATTGAACATTGAATTTTAAGCATTTGGCTTTCTTGAGGCAGGGCTATGAATCTGTTGGGTTTTCTCTGTCCCTGCTGTGGCTGGCATCCTCTGGCTGTCACACTGGAGGTACATTTAGTGCAGAGCTCTGCTTCAAGATGCCACAGCTCGTGGCACCTTAATGTACCAGAGACAGATCCTTGTTTGCAAGGAATACTAATGGGGGGAAAAATCAGAGACTACTTGTTTTATATATGCAGAGCAGATAATGATCTGGACTGCTCATAAGCTTTTCAGTATGGAAGTCATCTTTTGTGGGTGCTTAGACCCAAGGTTATGGGGGGTGTAGGGGAATAATCCAATATTCTAGCAGTTGGATTTTCTGAGCTTTTGATGGTACTTTGAACTTTAGTCTGGAAAACTTTTTGGAAGTAAAAAATGAATTATACACTTTGGAAGGAAGGACATGGATTCCTGAGCAGCTGTCACAGGTAGGGAATGCCCCATGAGGTCACTGAAAAGAAGGGGATGTGCAGAGGGTGGGCTGGGGTTGGAGCTGACTGAGGAATTGCTGCCTCCTTTGTGCTTCCCATTAAAAGCAAAACCTGTAGGCACACAGTTTGTGATTGGGAGTGGGGCTGTGGTGCAGGCACAGTTTGGGGTGATTGGGAGTGGGGCTGTGGTGCAGGCACAGTTTGGGGTGATTGGCAGTGGGGCTCATCCCTAAATGGCTGCAGCTGTGCAGGACAGGTGAATGCTATTGAAGGGAACGAGCCATGGAGTGCCCAGGGGCACTGACCAACCACCAAAGGGAACAGAGGGCACACAGGTGCAGTGCATCAACAGGAGGGGATAAAAGGCTGGGCTGAAGAACAAAAAGGGCAGATGCCTGGAGCCTTCTGAAGAGGTAAGGTATTACTCTGTGTGGGTTAAAGCTTTCTGAAATTGTGTCCTGGTGCTCTGTGTATGGTGGCTGTCTCGACTGTGACATGTGCTGTGACAAAAACCAAGTGTGGAGCACCAGCTCTGAAGACCTGTCTGAGCAATACCTGTTCCACACTTGATATCTTGAGCTTTCCAAAACTCAATCTGAATGCTAATTCTTTTTACTTGAAAGTGTCATTCCTGCTTTGGTGCAAAATTCTCCCCTTGAGAATACCTGGCCTGTAGAAGAACTATTTCGTTCTGGTGCTTTTTCTTTTCTTGGGGATGAAAACCATAATACAGAATCAGAAAGTAGGGAGGTGAAACACCTTCCCTTTTTTGGGATAAAAAAAGTTGCCTTCCCTGCTTTGACTTAACAGAATGTGCCTAGTCACAGAGGGAAAGAGCAAAAGATAAAGCAGGATTAATCACAATGTAATATATCTGTGTCCAAAAGGTTGTGCAGTTGTGACAGGTTTATGTCAAGCAGAATAAATCCATAAGTATCTAGCTCCTGAAATGCCAATGTTTTTAGGTAGAAAAGTAATAACTGGGTGGTTTCTTGGGGCAGTTTGCTTTGTACTTGCACTCAAATGTTGAAAAAGAACAAAAAGAACCCACTTTTCTTAACATAATCTAGAAAATATTTACAGAACTCACCTGGCTGTGCATCAAACCAAGATCTTTCTCTTCTTTTGCAGTGAATAGAGAGTGTTGGCTCACATAAACAGGAGAGCAACATCTCTTCCTAGACCTCAGCACTGAAATCAAGCAATTTCCAGTGTAACCTCTCTCCTGCCATCTTATCACTCTTAACACACCTAAATCACTGAAAGGTTTTACAGCTTTCACCTCTTTCAGACCATAATTATGGGTCTGTACTTTCCTGGTTAGCTATATACTGTAGGGATAGGTAGGTACTGGCATATGACACTGTTCTTAAGGCAGAATGTACGTTTGTTAATGTACTTCTAGAAAGGAGGAGATAGAAAATGGAAAGTAAAAGGAACTGTACTTTCTCTACCAAAAATAGGTTTTTTTTAGAAAAAGCTTTGGGTTTTTTGCTGTTGGGTTGGTTTTGCTGGTTTTTGGCTTGTTGGTTTTGTGGGTTTGTTTTGTTTGGTTGGTTTTGTTGGTTTTGGGGTTTTTTTTCCTTTTTTTTTTGGTGAGGAAGCTGTTTGTTTTTCTTTTTAGAAAGTAAACTAGAGGATTATAGTGACAGAGAAACTGTGCCCTGCCTGATTTTGGCGATGCAACAGGAGCTGGTGAAGAGAACATCTCTTTGGTAGATAGCTGTTTTCAAACACTACCAACAGGACAAATCCTATTTAAGAGGTGAAATTTCCCCAGACAGCTGGAGCTTGTGGTAAGTAATCTTTTGTCAATTCCATCTTGATCTTTGCTGCCTGAAGAAGGAACATTTCATCTGCTGTGGGTGACCAAGTGCAGAATGAAAGGATGCTGTGTGAAACACACTCCTGGTCTTCAGCTTCTTTATCCTCTGTTTCTGTCTCTCTGTAGTCTCTTTCTATGGTTGACTCTGGGGTTGAGTCTTTATTTTTTTTATGTCCCACTTTTATCTTGGAAACCAAGAAGCAGCTGGGGCTCTGCCTGGGACACTTGAGGAGGACTTCAGAGATGAGTTGCACCCAGAGCTCCTTGTGGACCAGCTGGGGTAGTCCACTTTTGGCAGTCAGGTGCAAGAGATTTTTCTTGGAGTTCAAACAGAAGGTTCTGCCCATGTGCTGTTTTTCTTAATTTCTGTACTCTGGTTGGGTTTTTTTGTTTGGGATCTGGGTGTATGAAAGCTAAAACTGTTGTTTCAGGCAGTCCTTTACATTGGATTCTCACCTCAATGCATAAAACCCACTCATAAGATTTTGATGAGCATTGAGCATATGCATAAAAGAAGAAACTGATTCCTATCCTGATTTTCCTTGTTCACTGTTCTGAAGGAATCATTACTGCTTATCCTGAAGTGTGTCTGGCTGAGGCTTCTTGAGCTGAGGCTTGACAAGGGGTTTTCTTTTCTCCTAGCCTTGCTGTATTATTTCATCATAGTGGATGCCTTGATTACTTTCCTGTCTGCATTGAGAATGATCTGCCTTCAGTTTGCTGTTCTTTCTCATTAAAGTAAAGAAATTGCTTTTGTCTGCTGGCTTTTAAACATATGCACACACCTGAATGAATTACCTGCTGTATCTGGAAATTTCATTTTGCTGCTCAAAGCCAAGCCAAATTAGCATTAATGTCAGGGGAGGGAAGATGTGGAGCAGCAGCAGGAGCTTCAGAAGTGTCCTGAAGGACACACACTGTAGTTCTCTACTCCATCCCAACAGAACACCTGTGGCTTCACTGCTGCCCCAGGTAAGTGATTTATAACAGCTCTTGCCAGTCCAGAGCTTGGTGATTTTATCCTTAAGTGATTTCAACATGAACTTTTAAAATAAGACAAAATAAAGGGCAGCAAGGTTGGCCTTGCCAGATGAGAACCTTGGTTCAGGAGGGAGGTGTGTGCAGAACAGAAGTCCTGGATTCCTGCACACCTGTGCCAAATGTTCTGATCAATAAGTATGGGATTATTGAACAATACAACATACTGTTTGCCTCTTATTTTTCAAATAAAAGCATGGCTGCAAAATCAATGTTGCTGGAAGTGCTGGGCTGTGCCTTTAATAGGCAGGGTGGAATAGAGATATCTGTAAAACAGTTTTGAGCTTGCCTAATCCTGGTGGGACTGGAGAGCTCCCAGGCATAATTTAGGGATTTCTGTTTTAATTTAATTTAATAAATGGACTGTGTTGTTAACTTCTGCAACAGGACTAGAATATTTAGAGTATTGCATGGTGCACGTGCCCAAGTCTAATGTACCCTTGAAGCTTGGGATTCTGCTTGCAAGTTTTTTGGGGTTTTTTTTTTGCTTTGATAAAAACTCCCAATAATAAAAATAACCACTTTTCAAATTGCACATTTTAAAATTTGATGGGTTGTACTTCACTTTTCCATCCTTATTCATGACTACAGAACTCGAGCTGAAATGAGAGGAGTTTTTTTTGTAATGAGTTGGTTGGTTTTTTTTCAATAACTAAGGTGAAGATAGCGTGTTAAGTAATGATAACTTAGATTCCCTAAGAGGAGAATTTATTCTGGCAGTCTGAAGGCAAAGCTTCTCACCAAAGAGGAGCTGACTCTTCCAAGTGAGTGTGTCAGGAAGCAATCTGTGAGCATGTGGAGCATTTTCCCTGTGGAAGCCCCACCCCAGCTGTAAATCCAACTTTTGGAACAGTTTTACACAGCCATGTAAAGATGCACCTCACAGTGACATCTGCATGACATAAAACAATGGGATATTAGGAGAGGTGCTCAGTTTTTTAGCAACTGCCCTCACTACAAAATTCCTGCCATCCATAGGGATCCAGTGACACACTTGTTTGTTCTGTTCCAAAGTGAGAGAAGCAGTGCAAGCCTTAATTAGCTGAATTACCTCATTGTTATGTTTATTGTAATAATTTGAGGTAATTTCAGAGATACTCTTTTTAAAAATACCAGAGAGAAATTACTTGGTACTTTTATTGTAGCATTTCTCCCTTCTTCTCCCCTTACCTCTCTCCTTCAGGGGGTGGTTGGCTTTTTTTTATTTTTTACTTTGGGCAGGAGGGTGGATGCTGCTGTTTTCTGTGTCCTTTGGAATTTTATAGGTGCTCAACACCATGGGAACATTCAGTAAGAGTAATAATAGGTTGTTAATAGACCTTCTAAAATCTCATTTTCTGTTTGTCATGAAGTTTCTTGGGTCCTATGCTGCAATCAGTGCTGGACAGAGAGACTCTCCATCATGTCCATGCCATAGAGATTCCTTTATCCACTGACTTGTTCACTTGGCTCTGCTCTTATGGGTCTCTTCCACAGCAAAGAGAAAGTAAATGAGAAGAAGGAGGACCTTTTTTGGTGAAAATAATTTAATGCAAAAGTATAATTAAGTAACCTGACAATTTAGCAGCAAAATTTGTAGATAGTGAAATATCACTTTTGTCACATGGAATTAGATTTTAAGCTGATAATATCTAAAGGAAGTAACTTTTTCTTTCTTACTGATGGCAAAATTGACGACATGGTAAAGAAGGAGTGAGTAGATTTGTGTGCTAGAGGTACCAAAATTATCCTTTTTTTTTTTTTTTAATAGAAAGCTTCATGCTCAAAAAAATTGGCTTGGCAGCATTTATGAAGACTCGGCTTACTTTAAAAGTCCAGCTGTAGAAATGTATCAGCTTATAGGGCCTTTGGAGATCTTCCAACTTAGCCATCAAATAAACCTTTTATTCCTCTTAAACCAGCTGTTAGGAAGCAGGGAGAAACACGATGTTTTATGATGCTGATTGAAGCAGTAATCTGGTGACTGCTTTATTCAACATATAAAGATGTGCTGATGAAACAGTGATAAGCAGTGAAATTACTGCCTCAGGTTGACAAACCTGCAATCAATTCTATTTTTTCCACCCCTTTAGAGGCTGCTAGTTCTTAATCTCCTCGAACAACTGTATTTTAGTCTAACCAGATGTTTAATCATTTTGGTTTAATCATTACTAGACATTCAGTGACAAGAGATTTCACAGTTTAAAGGCCTGACCTTGAATTCTTAAAAATCACTGATTTTGATACAAACTTGGTGTGTAAGTCTTGGCAACTCAGATGTTAATTATGATTGCTTTAGCATCTGCAAACCACCCTGAAGTCTTTAAAAGTAACTTGATTGCATTTCACACAAGTACAGTAATCTGTCCAAGTGTATGAAATTGCAGGCTCATGGCCACAGATGTTTCAATTTAGTACAGTATGGCAGAACAGATTTGAGGTCCTCCTTTATGTAGATTTCACTGTAGGGTTTTGGTGGTTTTTTTTTTTGGTAAGAACTTATCAGTAAAACTTGTCCAGTAATTGATTTTCTGTAACAGTATTTGTGCTTTGATGTAGCTCCTATTTTCAATCTACATCAATATAACACAATCCTCTGTTGTATTTTCTTTTAAAAGTCACATAGGAAAAAAGCTAATCTTGCTCTTCAGTCTAATTAACTTTCATGCTGTTTTGTTTTTTTTTTTAATATACGTGGTTTGCACACAAATCATAGTTTGGAGAATTCTGTATATTCAGATCAGGATCTTGATTCTTTTCAGCTTGCCTTTTGAAAAAGAAGCAGGACACTGCCAAGAAGTACAGCTGAAATTCATTGTTCTTTCCAGCCAGGTGAAGCCTTTTAAGTGGCCTAGCTGGTCCAATCAAAGAACTTCCAAAGCCACCAAGAAAGAGCATTCCACAAGTTCCCAGATTTCCCAGTTTCTTTCCAGAAATGCCATCAATCCAGATGCATAAAAACTGGCTTTTTCAGAAGAAAAATAGGTACATCAGCTGCAAACTTTCTAATTAAAGCCTGTTTAAAGGCTTTAATTTTTAAATTCTTAATTCTTTTAATGAAATGTGAAGAAGATCATTTTCCCAGGCATCTGGACCACACACCAGCTGCTGAGTCAAGGCTTAGACTTGCACAGTGGAGCTGTCTCTGTGGTGGGAACTTGTCTGAGACTATGAATTAATCACTTGCAATTTACCAGGTAATCAGTAATTTTGCTAACCTCTGAAGTGGCTGTCTGAACATGTGGGAGGTCCTTTCAGTGATTGATGCAGCCTTTTGTTGTGGGTAATTGATTATTGCACTCTTCTGTGCACCAGCAACATAACAGATCTGGTTTAAAGAAGGAAGCAGGTTTTTTAAATAAGGAATCAGGTTTTTTACAGACATGGAGGCCACTTTCTGCATGGCCTGCTGTCCTGAGGATTCTCTCTGTGCTGTTGTGCAATGTACAGCATCACAGAGATAATCCACTGCAGCCTAGGGCAGGGTGTGAATGCAGGACAGCTGCTGCTCCTGCCCGTGGTCACTGAAGGGCTGATTATCTACACAGATTTAAAGAGGACACTTGCGAGGGGAATTGATTTCCAAGAGATAAGATCAATGCCAGTTCTTTAATAACATCCTGTTGATGCCTTACTGAATGATTTATTTTTTTTAAATACCTGTGAGTTTGGCCCTGGAATGGTTTAGTACAGGCAAACGCCTCTGGTGTTTGGTTCTATTTTTCTTGGAGGTCAAAAGTTTTGAAAGATAATAATAAGGTTGTGTAATGTAACAGAACCTGATTTCCTAAGACTTGAAGGATTGTTTGCAGCAGAGCAAGCAATGCAGCTCCTGTTTTCAAGGATGCTGGCAGCACAAGCAGGCCAGTGTGAGAAGTCAGGCAAGCACTCCATTGTCACCCAATCCAGGCTGTGCTGGATCTCCATATAGAGATGGCACATATTACCCCTGCAGGAAGGTATTTTCATATGAAATGTTGCTCATATTTCTGGCAAACCATTTAAATTGAGGACCTCCTTAATGCAGACTCTCTGGAAAGTTTTAAAAGGAGGGAAAGGTGACTGAGGCTGACAGAAACTGTTTTAATATATGTATTTGGAAGATTAATTTGCCTAATTATGTTTAGAAATATAACCAGCACTTACTAATCAAGTTTCTGTTGCTATACAAATCTTAAAATCTTGGTAAATAATTTTAGGCTGCAAAAATAACAACTGCATGTAGCCATTGCAAATTAAATAAAAGGACATAAGGGTTAAAACAATGTCATTCTTATTTAATGTTCTGTTTTCAAAAGGATGAAAACTATGAGGGCATGAGGGATTAAGTACTATCTACCTTGAATCAACAGGATTTTGTTTCCATTATAACCTTAAGAAAGAGGTGCCAAGGTGTAGGGGTGCCAGTGAGGCACCTCTCCCTCTCTTCTCCAGTCTTGGCAAAACCAAGTGGATAAGAATCTCTGCTGAATGTGGTGTAAACACTGCCCATGGATGGGCACTTCTTGGGATTAGTTATAGAGTTATATATATCTATTAGTTATATATAATTTTATATCCTTCTAAAATTATAGGCTGTAACATTCCATACCTGTGCAATACAGTGGTTTGGCTGTTTCAGTGCAGATACTGACCCTGAAAGCAGAGTTCACCAATTCCTGTTAATTAGGCCATCAATGAATCAATAGACTGCCCCTAACCCTGAGAACTGAGGAATTTTTTGTCAAGGCACTGAGGAATTTTTTGTCAAGGCACTGAGGAATTTTTTGTCAAGGTAATTAATGTGCACAAAATAATGTTTCTGGTTTTAAAAAAGTGAAAAACTACTTAACACAAATGTTTATCCTTTAGCTTTTATAGCTTGGCAATCAGTTTGAAAAGAAACCAGCAAGTTCTAAATGTTACCTCCTCTAATGCTGCATCCTGTGAGCTTCAGGATCCCAAGGACAGCCTTCAGTCAGGCTTTTCACATATGGGACCCTGTGTGAGTAAGGAAAAATAGGAAAAGTCAGTCACTTGAACAGAGCATTCAATATGGTCATTTGTTCAGAGGGATCCCAGAGCCTGTTCCTTCAGCTGTATTAAAGTGTGCAATGTGTGGTAAATTGCTGTGAGCAGTGATGGTCACACCAGGAATTAATGGTAACAAAAATAAATGAATTTAAATTCCAAATTTTATGGGTCACTAAAACTTCCCTTCATATCAGGGAAAAGTTACCTAGCAGTCATAAATTCTAGACATTTTCAAAAGAGCTGAGAATAAGCATACAACAAAATATACATACAAAAAAGGAGCAGTTGCTTTCTTTTTTTGTTGCACTTCTATTAAAAGTGAAATAATAAAATCCTAAAAGAGCTTACAGAAAACAAAGATGAAGAACTTCTCAATAAGCAAAATACTGGGGAAGGAAAAAGCATAAAACATAAATTCTGTGTGGAAGAAATCAGTTCCTGTTAAACTGTGGGCAATGAAGGGTGGTCAGAAATATCCACTCATCTGTGCTGCACCTCCCCTTAAGAGAATATTCTACAGCTTCTACAAAAACTTAAATTCCAGTGATCAGAACAGGTTTTGTCAAAGATGAAAAATCCCAAATCAAATGATCTGTCATGGACAGTAGTGGCTCTGGGTGGTAAAGATCTAATCCTGCCTGGATCCTGCACACATCCCTTGTGATTAGAACTAAACTCATATTCATATAGTGCAAATATAAAGCAAAGAATTTTCTTCTCTAAAGGCTTTGGAGGACCACAGGGCACTGGCAAGTTGATGGTTGCACTGTGTATTTGTCCTTGTAGGAATTCAGATACACAGTCAGAGTACTTTCTGTCATGTTAAGTTTAGCTTGAAAAGCTGTTTCAGTAATTCCCTTCTCATGTGCCTACAGACTTAATTATTACTGAACAGTTGGTATTGATGTGGCCTTATGCCAGTATTTTTTAAAATTCTGATTATTATTGTGGTGTTTAATATATACCTTTTCACAGATGCAATCTGAAGTGTTCATACAAGCTTGGGAATAATCATCACAAACCATTCTGGTGCCAACACTTGCTCTGAGATTTCTGCCACAGCAGAACTACATTTAATTTGGTTTAGCAGGTTGATTTGAATAAGAATTAAAGATGCATGAAAAATTTTTGGGGGAAAAAAGGATACTTTTTTCATTAATACAATATGGGTTCTTTGCCTACATCTCAATTAAAAATTAGCCACTGTGTTATCAGTGGCTAGGCCTGGAGCCCCAAGCTGCTCCAGTCTAGAGGTGTCCATTGTGCACAACTCCTCTCTGCTCCCAATTCAACCCCTTCTAACTATAAAGACACAAGAAAATAAAAATAGAGAAGGTAAAAGAGGAATCCATTGTAAATAAATTGGTGAATATTAGGTCATATTTACATGTGATACGTAGAGGGGAATTATTCTTTTGAAAATTGGTTAATGGATTTTCTCCAGTGGCTTTCTGCTTAGCATTCCTTAAAGAAGACTTCCTTAATCTCATCTCATGAAATAGTTTGCTTGTTGGTTCCTAAAGCTGACATTTTGGCTTATGCCTCAAATTGCATTAAGCATAAGGGTATCTGAATATGGAGAACAGAATTCAAGCATAGGCAATTTTAATTATCTTTAATCTTTACCATTAGAATCTTACAAATCAATGAGTAGGCTCTGCATTCAGTAGCATATATTGGGATCGTTTTTTCTAAGGCAGAAATGTTACCTTCCATTTAAAATAACAAAACTAAGTAAATGTTTATTGTATTTTTAACTTAATCTCAGAAAAAAATCAGATGAGTCTAGAATCCCTGGAGTTTTTGTATGAATTACTGCATATTACCAATATTCATATGTACAAAATCCTTTCAGAATCTTTAAATTAAATTTTCTTTAGATTTTGTTGGCTTTACTGTTGCAGTACTTAAAAAAAAAATCTGTCTCTCTAAATGAATTTACTCTTTCTGATAATCCAGTTGATGAGGCAAATGTAGAAAAATCCCACTAATGTAGGCTGAGACATGTCCCAAAGTAGCTTGCTTCTCTAGTCAGAAAATCATAGAGCACTTAATAATCCTTCAGCCTTCTTGAGAAATGTATAACGATATTAGGGTTGCTCAGAGAGATTTTATTTAATCCTTTCAGAATATTGCATTAGCCTGGGAGGCTGTATTTACTCTTGTGTGTTTCCAGTTAGCAAAGGATAAGGTTGGAAAGAGGAATTCAAGTTAAATTGACTACTAATAGGAAACAGTTCTGCTGAAACTCAGAAGCAGATCTGGGTGTATTAAAGAACTCCTGGCTTTGACTTCCAGCAACTAAATTCTTCTTGGAGATATAATTTTGAGTATTTTACTTTCACATTTCAGCACAGCAGTTGGTTTCCTCCCCTCTCAGGTGATGTGTTCCCCAGGAAGCAGCAGCAGTTTCTCACCCTTTTGGCATCTTATTGCAGGGGTTCCACACTGCTGTCTCCTTATCACAAAAGTTTCAGACCTTCTTGGTGTTTCTCATGGGCAGCTCTCAGAGCACTGACTCTTCCTTCTTCACCAAGCAGCCAGCTGACCCCAGTTCCCTTCTCACCCAGCCACCCCACTCTTTTATAGCACTCTTGTGCTCATGTATGGCCTGGTAAAGTCAGGCCTGTTCCTAATCTTTGATAATTGGCCCAGCTGCAACTCCTTAGGGGTAAGATTACTTTCTACACTCTCTTTATTTTCTTATATTCTATCCCCCTACAATTCCCCCTTTTTCTTTTAATTACGGAGTTGCAGCATTTCTAGAAGGACATTTTCAAATAAATTAACATTGTGCCATCACCCTGTGAGTGTGCCTTCATTTTCTGCCTCTCAGTGCTGAAGGGGAGCACTGCAAACCCTCCTGAGGAGCAGGGAAACACAGAGCAACTCCATCATTCAGTAGCTCTGCAAGATGCTTCCCAAAACTCAAACTTCCGAAAGTCTTCTGCTGTCAGGTGCAGGGGAAGGGATTCCAGATGACCTTGTCCCTGCTAAGTCACAACTGTACTAATTACCAAAGGACAACCTTGCCCTTAATGGGTTGCAGATGTGACTAATTAGGATAAGTGTGATAAAGGGGTGGGGAGAACACGGAGGAAGAAAACCTAGAGGAGAGCTCCTGAGGAAGGAGGGGCAGAAACAGGGGAAGCACAGCCTGGATTGTGTGACAATAAAGTACTTGCCTGACTTCTCACACTGGCCTGCTTGTGCTGGAGCTGCATTGCTTGCTCTGCTGCAAACAATTCCTCAAGTCTTAGGAAATCTGGAAATTAGGTTCTGTTACATCACACAACCTTATTATTATCTTTCAAAACTGCTGTGAGGTCAGTCTGGGTCTGCAGCTGGAGCAGCCTCCATGGAGAGTCTGCACACTAAAACCTGCAGTCATAGGGTAGCAGGAAATACCTGCAGTCAGGGTCTGCCAGGGAAACCAAGAGCATGAGCTGGCTGCAGCCAGAGTCAGTGAATAGCTGGATGGATAATTTTGAATAGTCAGGATAACTGACTTGTAAAGAGGAATAAACCAGGACCCCTTTCATACTATGGTGAACAAGAAGTCCGTGTCTTGGCTCATTTCCACCCCTGCTACATTTTGATTTTTGATGCTGCAAAAGTGAGCTACGTATCCCCAAAAAGCAGTGTATGAAGAAGTATCAGAGTGAATTATCATTTTTTGGGTGACCTTAACACCATCTACAAATGGCATTTTGTCAAGGTTGGATGGAGTCTCTGCTACTCTCACACAGGTAGAAAGCAACCCTGAGCCTGCAGTGGGAGACTGTGGATAGGAATTTATTCTGTTGTACATCAAAAGCCAGTGGTGTGAGGTTGATTCCAGTGTGTTGTGCTTTGGAAAACTGGGAACAGGTGGATTCTGAAGAGCTGCAGTTCTTGGGAAGCTCAAACTGGCCTCTCTCTGCCCCAAAGAAATAAACTTGGTATTTCTAAAAGTGTTTCTAGGAGAAACTAAGAGTTCATTCTAGCTTTACACACATGCACATTGTGTGGTTTTGGTTGTAATGATTTTTTTTTCTTTTGATGTGTGGGTTTTTACTTTAGATTTTTTTTGTTCCCCTGGTGGCTGAGTGAATGGTAGGTTTATACAGTTGTTTAGCTGATATAGCTGGTATTTGGTACTGGATTTGAGGAGGTACCATAAGTACTTGTCATGCTTTTATAACATTTCTAGGCATTATCTTCCTGCTGCCAATAGGAACAGGGCACAGAATTAGATATTCCCTTGTTCTGGTCCAGGTCAGGTGTTTTTTTTTTCTGATTTTTTCAGGAGACTGTGGCCCCGGACCAATTAATCCCATTTAACAGCATTTCTATCCATTTGTCAGAGATGGTTTCTTTTCCTATGACTTTGGTGATGAACTTTGCCAGGATATGGTTGGGCAGAGCAGCTGTGTTGTGTTCTTGACTATATCCTGTTACTTCCTCAAGCAGTGAGTCATAGGCAGTGATATGCCAACAACACACATTTTGCTTGTCTATGTAATAAAGCAATCTAAAATGCTTAAATTCCTTATTCCTTCCTGCTTTGTGTCCTGGAGTGAAAAATGCACAACTAAATAAATAAATAAATTGTTGACAGAATAAATGTGAAGACAAATCTGCTAGGTGAAGTTCAGCACCGGAATGAGAGACTGGAAAATAATAAACATCTCTTGTTCACGTATTGTTAAGATGAAATCTTGTCTTGAATTGTGGGGTGGAGAGAGGGGGATGGAAATAATGAAGAGCTCTTTCTGAATGGACTTTCTAAAGCAGCATATAGTCTGTTAACCTTTCAGGGTTAAACATCTCTTGGAGGTGCTGGGAGGAAAATGATTGCTTTGCAGAGAGCCCTCAGTTCATGGGGCTTATTGACTGCACTTGGATCAGGGCACTGCTTGGAGGATTCATTTTCATTCTGGGGTTTCTGCTCCTGCTGTCTCAGCCCACTGCCCTTTGCATGAACAAAGAGTAATACACACAGGGATAGTCACTTTGTGGTTCTTCCATGGGTTTCCTTGAAAAATTACTCGTCCATTAATTAGCAATGGTCCTTATTTATATGTTTCTCCCAGTACTGCACTTCCTTTTTTTTTAACAGAACACTGCACATATGAAAGCCAAGCAAACATTCTTTGCTATAAATGTTGGGAAATGAGCAGTGGCAGGGAAAGACCAGATGAGATTGGATACATCCTCCTGGTTTTAGACTTCCTAATAAAAAAGGAAAGCTCTTGAGAAAATTTAATTTATTGTAAAGATCTGAGAAGATTTTACCCATAGTAATATTTTGCTTGTGTTCTTTAAGGAAAGAATATGTATTGTAATGAAAATATGAAAAAAAGATCTTTGAATGCAGTACTTACTACTTATTACTCACATTAAGTGTCTTCCAGGATGTATTGAATCAGTAGGTTTTGTTTGCTTTTCTTTTGTAACCAGAGCATTATATCCACTTAAAATCTTTTTAGGAAACCTCCTGGGACAGGATTTCTCTGAACCAAACTGATAATGGAAATTGATGAAGGAAGAACACTACAGTGTTGATCTGAGCTATAGCCTGTAAAACAATCACAGGAAATTTCAAGCACAAATGGGTTTTCTAATCATGTTTTCTTTAGGATTGCATCATATACAGAGGGAAATAGCACATTATTGAAGTGTATTGCATGTCTAACTCAAACCAACAGCACCATTTACCTTGTGTCATTAAGTCTTACACAAATAGACAGTAGTCTCCCACAAGGGGAATATTTACTTCTGCTTGAAATATGAAGTAATAAGTCTAATAGAAGCAGGAAGGTGTAATGTATTGTAGAGCTATTTTGTGTAGCAACAGAATTTCCAATAAGCCTGCTTTTTGTTCAGCAGCTCTGCAGTAAATAATTTACAATGATAATGGATATTGCAAAGTTTATGTTGGACAGAGGGGGAAAACATTATAATATTATGCTATGGGTCATAATTAGCAGTAGACTTGATTCATGATAGTTTTTTCTTTAAGGTATGTGAATTCAAAATAGATGGTAGGAGCTCTTAAAGATTAATTGGAGTCTTAGCAGCATACATGCTTTTGATGTAGGGATGAATAAAGGAGAGTTTGGTGGAATTTGCCCCTTGGAGACTAAAGGGCAGGGGTTTGTTTACACTTTTTAACAGAAGGTTTGAAGTTAAGAAAACAGCTGGAGCAGATTTTCTGCAGTGAGCAATGTGGGTTGGTGTGTGGTGCCTACTTGGAAGGAATCAAGTCTGAGATTTGTATTTTGCACTGTAAAAACAAATATAAGGTTTTGATTGTTTAAGGGCTGATTTAATTTTATGTCCATTAAAACATTTTTAAGAATGGACAAACTGGGGGTTAAGTTAATCACAAATTATTTGATTTATCCTCAATCAAATTGCTCATTATTGTAGTGAATCTCCCTGGAACAAAATTTTACTTCAGATTTTTTGTCCTTGAAGATAAATGTTGAGAATTGCATAGAGAATTAAGTTATGGTTTTAACAATATGTGAAAATATTAAAATAACTAAAATATATGCTGCTTCATAGTGTTTATTGGATATGTGTTAGTTAAGGAATCCTATGGCAGTATCTATAAATATTACATATGACACCACTGAGTCATATTTTATGACACCTGTAGGTCATGGTTTTCCACTGATTAATCTGCATAGCTGAGATCTTGTTCTCCTCAAGGGCATCCAGCTGACTGCCAAAATAACAAAAAGAGGTGGTATCAAACCACAGGAAATTTCTACCTTCTAGTCTTTAATTGGGGAAGGCTTTCTTCTGCTTCCTTAGTTCAATCTGGTGGATATTTCATTACCTAGCATTACATTTTATAAAACAATTACTTTCATATAGATAGCTTTTGTTACTTTATAATTAAGAATTTCCATTTCCATACATTTGATCTAAAAAGTATTAACTTAACCCTTTCCAGATATTTTAAAAGTGGCATTTAGATTTTAGGAATTTTAAAAATACTACTTTTAAAAATATTTATTACAGTACTCATTACTGGATGTGCAAAAGCATGTATCAGCTCCATCAGGTTCATTGACTCAGATTATTTTACCTTCAAGAGTTGGATAATACATCCTTGCAGAGCTTTCTTCTCTGGTCTTGAGAAGGTCTTGCTCCTCTGGCTCTTGTCTACCTTTGCACTTGTATTCCATTTTATTGTCACTTTTAACATGTGGCATTTTAATTTAATTTGAGCTCTGTTTTGATTATTTTTCATCTCCATTTCTAGTTGTGCATGTTTTTCTTCATTTACTACTTACAGCATTCAAGCCTCTTCTTAGTTTCATTAATTACTATGGCAATTTTGATTTCTCTTTCCATTGCTATGGCAGCAGTAGTACATCCATCCTAATGAGAATATTAATTACATCTCTGGCTATGTCACTTCTAGTTTTTTACAATGCTGTGATATCATCATCATCTTAAAACTGACTTTTAATGCAGAATAAATGTTTATCCCTCCCTCTCTGCTGTCAGCATGTGACCAAAAGCAGTTCAGATTTTTTGTAGGCAGAGCACAGCACTATTCCACTTCTTTATGCAATAACCTAAGTGTACTGATCACTGTAGTAAATAATGGTTCACCTGACTGGATGTCATGAAGGAATGAATAAAATTAGATTCAGGAGGGTTCTGGCCTTCCATATCTGTTGTTATTTCAAAGTTTCTAGCAGTAAAGGGCATTTCTCCTTTTCCCAAGTTCCTAAACTGTTTGCTTAATGGAGTAAAGCATTTTGCAGTGTCTCAGTGGTTTGTGGTATTGCTGTGGTGGTGGTTCTTTTGTTGTTTCCTTTGTTTGTTTGTTTGTTTAACAAGATTGTTTTGCTGAGCTCTAAGCTCAGTAGAGACATCTTAGGGAAAATTCTGTTCTGCATATTTGGGAGGGAGCCATGAGGGTTCCAAACTCAAATCTAGTAAAAAGGTTTTTCAGCTCTTCAGAAGAACCAAAAACCAAGGCAGTAATTGTTCCACTGTATGGACTAGCTATTCCCACCTGAAACCAGTGGGAAAAGCATACATTTAATTTACATGTAAAGAATTCAAAGCCAGCTGGAGTTTATGGAACTTTGAAGAGAGACATGTACCTTCATAAAAGAGAAGGAGCTTAACTGTGAATTAATTTATAAAATATAATTCTATGGGTTGATTGCCATGTGGATGCCTCTCTCTTATGGCTGGAGTCTGTGAAAAGGTGATTTGCTGCTTCTTGTCCCTGTGGACCTCTTGTTCTCCTGAGAATGAGCTGGAGAAGGGAAGAGGGGAGTGTTCGGGCACAGGGTGTTCTGTGTCTCCCAGTCCCTCTGCTACTGCTGCTCTAAGGACCTTGGTTCTGGACAGATGCATGGATCATCATGGAAATAGGCTAAAAATAGGGACTTTGTTGTTGCTTGTCATTGGTGAACCTGCCAGAGTTAGAAATGGCTGTGTTGAAAGATAATGAGGAATCCATGAGGATCTAACACAAAGGGAAACTGTGGGGCTTCCAGAACAGTGCCACTTGCTGGAGCCTTTGAAGTTCTCACTCTGAAAGCAGCACATTTCTTTATCAGAAATGGCCTCTTTCATGGATATTTGTAGACATTTGTTTGAGGGAAAGGTTAGGGTGAGGGATCAAGTGTTTTATTTCTCTAAAACTTCGGTGTCGTTCATTTAAAGTGAAACCTCAGAAAGGAGACAGCAAATTTTTTCAGAAACTGAGGAATAACAATGACTGAGAAGTTTCACTTTTAATTTACTCTGGCTTGGCTGACAATCTCTCCTTCTTTAACCTTATTAGCTGGAAGAGAGGAAACAGCTATCCAAGAAATAGCAGAGAGAAATTGATGGCACTTTAACTCCCTGCTAATACCTTTGTGAATGAAGAGCTCTTTTGAAGACAGACTGCAGTAATCAGATGGCAGATCCTCTGATAGTCAGGCTCTTTTAATGACTTGGATCCTGAGGGGTCATGGCTTCACAGCTGGAGAAAAAGTATCATTTCTGGAGGGACATGAGTTCTCCTGCCTCAGAAGTCATCTTCAATTCCTGGATGACTGCTCTGTAATTGAGCTATAAGAGCAGCCGTGTTGGTTCAATAGAGACGTTTTTATAGAGAGCACAGTGCCATTAATCCCTCAGAGGTACAAATATTCTGCTGGCAGAGTGTTGTTACATGGCACCGTCTCCCCAGGTCAAGGGTAGGGAACCAATTACAGAAGAAAAAGATGAGAAGTGTAAGGAGGTGGCAAACAGCTCAGTGAGCTGCAGTCTCAGTGTAGCAGAGTTATGCAAATATTGCCTTTGCCAGGTCCAGATTAGAATGGGAGTTAATAGCCTAAGGCTATACCCCAGCAGTGCCTCCCTCCATCTTTCAGAGGTGTTCATGATGCACTTGTTTAGAGTAAAATTTTCTTTTCATCTTCAGTTATGATTTAGCAGACTGTTACTTCCTGCCAAATGCTTCTGCAGAGGTTTGAGCTTTATCATTTAATTCCACTTTTTTTTCTTTGCTATTCTCTGTCTCACAAGCTTTGCTATTATTAATACTGCCAACAGGAGAGACTTCTCTGCAGGTAAGCTCAGCAGAAAGTTCTCTTGGATAACTGAGGAACAATTGAAGTGAGCTTTGTTCAGGTTTTCTATCATAACCGAATTAAAGAATGTACTAGGAGGGCTCCTAAGATTAGCTGTCTAAAAGTGTTTTTCTAATGTTCCTTCCAGTACTTCCTACTTTCTTCCCTCTTCTGGATATCTGTTCAGTATTTCTATAGCAGACTCCTTTCCAAACAGTGGATAAAGGTACTTTGGTCATGTTCAAACTCTGCTGACAATATGAGAAGCTGCCTGCTGAAGGGTGCAAATGTTGGGTGGGCATATGACTGCAAAGGCAAGGCTTTGATTGCAGTGTGCAGTCTCTGCAATCTGGTGACACCCTCCTGTTCTTGGTGGGTGTGTCTGGCTCTTGGAGAGTATTCAGGCTTTTGGATGTCTCAGCAGAATGTGAAGCACATGTGGCTGCAGCTGTTCTCCTGCAAAGGAGGATTGTACAGGCCACAGGGAAACTGAGACAACCCATCCATAAAAGATTTCTCCCTATCTATACGACTTGAAAATATTTTTTTAATAGATTGCAATCTGTTTCCTGTACCTCAATAAAACTCTGATTCAAACCAATGAGAGATACCACTGCAGAAAGTTAAAGCAATAGTAGGAAGAACTGGCCTTAAATGATGTTGAAAACACTGTGAGTGTTTTCAGAGCTGGATGTAATACACTCCAGAGTGTACAGTTTCCCTTTATGAAACATGCATGACTCCTATTAGCTGCTGTTTATTGTGCTTCTGGTTAGTGCTCAAGTGGTAACTGAATAATTTAAAATCACAGATGTGAGTCATTAACTCTCCTGTCTTCTACAGTTTTATCAGAAACTGACCTCTCCAAGTCTGGCTGCAAAACAGACACAGGGAAACAATGGGGAAGCTTTCACTGGTGCTTCTGGCTGTTGTGTAACCAGCTTGACTTTAAAATACAATTCTTACAGGGCTTCTAGAACCTTTTATCAAGAGCTTAGTCACAGCACAACATGCCTGAGAGATTGGCTTATGTTATTGTCAGTCTTAATGCTCTCCCTGGTTTTGGGATAAATAAGGCCTGGATTCTCTTGGTACACACTGGTACTCACTACAGTTACAGCACCAGAAATTTGGCACAGATTTTCTTCTCCACTTTCTAAATAACTTTGGTTCCTATGTTTATTGTTTTTATTTATGCTTTAGAGGCTTAAATGATGGCATTTGACTGCCAGCTATAAAAGTCTGACAGGATGGATGTGGAAGTTAAATGCAACCATAATATTTAAATTCCCTAAGATTATTCCATGATCTTATGGGGAAAACTTAACTCTGTTATTCAGTGTTATGACAGTGATTTTACAAAACCAAGAGGCAAAGGACAGATTAGATTTTTCTGTATGACTTCTTAAAAATAGGATTTCTGAGTAGGTTTAAGCTCAACAGCACAGTGCTTTGTTCCTGCCCACAATTAGAGCAGTGACTGGGTGTGAAATAACAGAGTAGGCTGTAAAAAATATTGATTGGTGGTTTATCTCCCAAGGATGGATTAATGGGCAAAAGACTTGCCATTCTCTTGAGTTTTTTTTCAAAATTGGGTCTAAAGTGGGAAATTGTTCTGAGATTATGTGGACTGTAGAATGATGCCTTTGACAATTTATGTTCCTGTGGTTGATTGACTTTATAAATATATACACATGAAATCCAACATAAAAATAGTGTTATATGTGTATAATATACATACCTATCTATAAATAAACTGCATTAAACCAGCAGATTTTTTTTGATTGTTATTTATGATTCTTTGAAAAGGTTGTGATCTGTTAACCTTTAGAGGATTTGTTCATAAAGCTCTTTGGTTGCAGAACAGAAATAAAAGATTATTAGCACTTGTGTTGCTCGTTTTCTGGATGTTTCAACTCCTTGCCCTGGCTGTCAATGTGTCCTGACCTGGCCACAGAGCCCAGCCTCATCAGCAGGACACTTAGAATGTGAGAGTAACCTTGAAAAGTGACTTTCTGTATCATGTCCTTAGTTATTAAGTCGTAAAGAACTCGTGTGAGTGCCAGAGGACAAGTCCCACTTTGTTGGCTGTGCATTCATGATTCTTGGAATATGAGTAATTACCTGGTGAACCCTGCTCTGAGGAAGAGTGAGTGTGCTATTTCCAGAGCCAGGGCTCCCCTGGGGTGTGCAGAGTGTGCAAAGTCATCTTGATGTGCATGGCCCAGACATTCAGGTAGGTCTGAAAGGCCCTGAGGCAAGAGCAGCTGTAGGGTACCACAACATCTGCAGCTTTTAGTAGCTGCAGCTCCAGACTGAAATTGATTTCTTTTCTTATTTTCAGTTCATACCTTGCCTTCCTGGAAAGCAAATACTTGACTAACTCCCTGTGTGTGCAGCTGCCCTCGGGCAATGGTTTTATGCCATCCTTTAGAGATTTGGAAAATTGGGAAGTGGAAGGTTACAGCAAATTATTCGTTCAAACTTCCACGAGTAATTAGAGAACTTGAATTACTTCCTGCTTGGACAGTTATTTAGATAGATATAAACTCCATAAGAACCCAAAATTAGGAAGCAGAAAAATAGTAAATAGACCTGCATGTTACCCCTTTTTTTGTACCAAATATGCAGGAGTACAAATCTGCATTTTGAAGGCAAGTCCCAAGAAGTTTGGCCATGTTATCAAGAGCAGTATAGCCCCTAAAGTTTTACAATTCAAATCTGTTCTCACCATTTTTTGGTAAAAAAAATATTATTTAGAGAATATTTTTTACATATTTACACATGTACATATTTACTTAGAGAATCATTTTTATCTTCCCCTTTTCTTTGAGAATATTAGAGCATCTTGTGATGGGGCAAGAGAAATTTAATCTATTGGCACCCAAAGAATTCAGAGAGCAATAACCTGAAAGAACTGTAGAAGTTGAGAAATTGCATGGGATCAGAGGTGTTACAGCTCCTTCCCATAGAGGAAAACCAAAGAAATAGGCAGATTTTGGCATGAGGAGGGAGTCCAGATGATCTGGAGTGGCAGGGTGTCTCTCTGACACAAAGGATGATTGCAGCAGTAAATTGAGGGTAAATTCTGATTGAGCAGTAAATTCTGATCATGATCATTCTGACCATGATCAGAAGCTGCTGAGTGTGATTCCATCTTACTGAATGTGCATGGCATGAGAAAACTGAACTGAGAGATGCAAAAGTAAAAATAGCTACTGATGAGCAGGATAGGAAAATAGAGCAGCAAATGATCACAGACAGGAAGGCTTTTGGAGCCTTCTGTTAGTTGTGACCTTCCCCATGTGAAAGATACTTTTACTGGGTAGCTGAGGTCATTTCCTGGTGCTTTTGAATTGCCAAATGTACCAGTAATGGAAGTCTGTTTAATGGTTTTTTTGTTTGTTTGTTTTGGTTTTGGTTGGGGTATTTTGGTGATGAAATCCCTATTGCTGTAAATGCAGATTCCTGAATCCTGCAGAATCTTTCATTTTTACAGGCAGATATCCCTCCCCCAAAAAAAATAAAAAATCCAAACCCCAGGTATTTTCTCCCCTGCCTCTAAGCAGTCTAAATGACCCAAAGATAGCAAGTGATACTTACTTATACATAGCAAGTGATGCTTTTTCAGCTGGAACTCATGAACTGAGGAGAAAAATCACCTCAGTAATCTATCTAAAATTGATGTGAATCAAAAACGTTCTTGCTGGGCTGGGATGGCTGTCACAAACAATGCTTGGAGAAAAGACAGCTGTGCATTCCCAGAACTGGAAAACATTCAAATTAGGTGAAAAATTCATAGCATTTTCTAGGGGAATTTTTATTTTACATACTAGCTAAAGAGTTTAACTTGAAGTGGAATTTTGTAGATGAGTGGACAGAAAATACCTCTAACTATTTAGAAGAAAATGTGGTCTCCACAGTCAGGGGTTTCACAGAGATTGAGTGTAATGTTACCTTAATGGTGATGACACTTGGTATATTGTAGGGTTCCATTTTATTTCCTCTCCATTGCTTTTCAATGGCTCAGTATGCTTTTATCATCACACACAATGCAGGGCTTCATTGCACCTCACTGCCCTTCCCAACAGTTTGCTGTTACTTGCAACAGTAACTTAAAAACAAAAAAAAAAAGCTGATTCTTTTAAGCATCTATTGATAAACATTAACAATGAGATAAAATTAACTCCTAAGAGAAGGAGGTTTCTAAATGAAGCAGTCTATTCCTTACCCTTTTAATGTACAGAAATGGGAAGAGGAAAACAGAAAAAATGAAACAATCAACTTAGAGAAATTTGCACTTCTGTTGGCATGCAGCTTCAGACAGCAGCACTGAGTACTTCTGTCTCTTAATTCCCTTTGCTTAAAGACCAGTTGTTTCCCTAAAAATGTCACCAGAGAAAACCCATGGTAGCAATAGGAAAGATGCTTCAGAAAATTCTTTCAAAGAATACAGGAGCTGCACCTTTCAGACAACCTAAAAGATGTCATTGAGAAAGCTCAATATAATCTAAATTTCTAAAAAAAATGTCACAGAGAAGCTTGGGCAACCTTGGTTGCTGCCTTCTGGGTCTAAGAAGTCCAATCAATTTTCTAGTTAAGGAAGGCTCTGGATCATGTGTCTTTGTTTCTTTGTCCCAAGTGCTGTCACTCAATGGAAATACTACAAATATTTAGCATTTTCCAGAGGTGAAGACCTCTATAATTCTATAGGCAGGTAGTTTTATATAATGTACCATGCTGGTTGTAGAAAGTGCAAGGAAGGATTGTTTCCCTTATTCTACGAGACATTCCAACACAGAACATTTTACTGAGACGTTTGTGGGGTTTGTGTTAGTTAAGCACACACCCTACTAAACCATAAAACATGTGTTAAAAGCACAATACAAATAATAGCTCTCATTTTCTTAGAGGTGCTGGGGTGGATGTAGCTCCAGGAAGATGGGAACTGATGCCTTGTGCAGGCTGACCTAGAACAGAGGCTGGGCAGAGTTAAAGAATAAAGCAGGGATTTATTAAAAGGCCTCAATGGATGCACCTTGGGCAGCACAAGAGCCCAGCCAGGGCTGCACCCAAGATGAACCAAAATGGTCACAAAATGGACACCTGGTCACAGGGTCTGTCACTTTTATAAGTTCTGGTCCATTTGCTCATTGGAGTTAATTGTCCAATTACAGCTTTAGGTTACCAAGTCCCATCCTTTTTGTTTTTCTCTCTTCAGTCCACATTTTTTATGCTCTTGAGCCTGAGATTTGGATCATTTGTCCTTGGTCCCCAGCTAGAGAAGGAATTGTTTTTTCTCTCTACTCTGTGCAGAGAGCTAACCAACCCCTAATATGGAGCTCAGAATTACACACTAAAGCAGCACAGAATTGAAAAATATAAAAGCTAAAATCTGAGGCATCAGTTGATTGCCCACAAAGGATCAAATTGATTTTATTGGCTTAAAAAAGAACTAGGTGTGAAGTAGCTGGTTTTGAGATTTGCTGGAGTTTTCCAAAAGACTTAATGTTAAACCAAGTACCCTGTAAGAGAGGAATCATACTATTTACTTTTAATGTGAGAAAATGTCAAAGAGTGACGAAAAAATATGTCAGAAAAAAATTCCCTTCCATTTTGATTTTCAGCTAATATCTCTAAAGGCTTCCAGCCTGACTTGCCCAATCCATTTCATAAAGGGGTGACAGGAGATGGAGGTTTACCAGCACTTCAAGTGTCAGTAAAACTTCAAATGGATTGTTGTTATTTTGGCTGATGGCACACAGATTTAACAGACAGGAAGTTCTTTGGGCATTAGTGCTTTTAGGTGAGACAAGGAATTGAAGAATGTGATTTCCTTGTCTGTCTCTGTCTTTTTGGGTCAATAATAATGAACTTCCTTTGAACAGCATTGCATGCTTGGTAGGTTTATCATCATCTTGAGTAGATCCAGGATTTTTTTGTTCCAAGTGTGTAGCCTGCCTTGCCCCCTAAAGGCTGGGATATAAACCACTTCTATGAAACTCTTAAAAATGCAGGTTGGGGGTTTAATTTATGGCTGAAATTCCATCCATTGGTTTGAATGTCATAAATAGTTACCCTTATTATTGACTGGGCTCCATATCAAATGGGAAGTGTTCTGATAGTGTTCATGGAGAAAAATGTGGCTGCCTTTGTTATGGCTTTGAGAACATACATAATACAAACCCCATAACTTCTCACTCCATCACTCAGCTGAGAAAACCTAATGTTTTGCAGAGACTGAAAATATATTAGCTTTCTTGCAGCTGTCATCATGTATACTTCTGGGCTTTGTCTTTAATCTGTGGAATAATCTGTTCTTCCTTGCAGACTGTGGAAGTGTCTTTCCTTGAAATGAGACTGAAATCTTAATGATGCTTGGTAGTAAAATTCACCTCACAGCATCAGCTAAAAAAAAATTGTTCTATGCTGATTTTTGAAATTTAAAAATTAACTTCTGAGACAAGCAACAAGTAACCAGTGCTAATAAACATACTGAGAGGGAGGGGAGAAATCAGTGAGGGAAGGTGGAAAATTTAAATGCTGCAGTAATTGCTCATACTTTAATTTAGATTCACTTACTCCAGAAAGGTCAAATAACTATTTTAACTTCTTCTGTCAGTAAATTGCTTCAAAAATTATAACCTGGGAAATGCATTGGATGAGGCCATGCCCAGAGGAGAGAGAACCATTTTACTTGAAATGTTTTCTAGTTTAGCTGGCTGTCTATGCTAGAATTTTTGTTCTTACAATAAAGTAAAATATAGATTTTTTGAAGTAAAGTTGACATGTTCCACATAATGAGGACATCTGATGGAAATATTATGATTTTATGAGAACAATGGGATTATTTTAAATAGTTGCAAGTTTTCCAAAATTGTACAAAACTGTAAATTCTCTTTGATGTTCTAGTACATTTTAAAGTATACTTACACAAAACAAAGAAAACAAACCAGACTGTTGTGAGAAGGAATCTAATAACTTTTAGAAGTAACAAGAGAAGACATAAACCACATAGAACTGCAGTCTTTACTACCTCAAGAATGAATTTCAAGATTAAAAGTAGTGATTAAGATCCTACAATCTATTTTTAAATATATGCAGGCAATAACCATTTTGTGATTTTGCAGATCAATTAATATGAAGTCAAGCTCTCCCTAGGATTATTCAGAGCTATTAGTCTGTTCTCTAGAGATTTCAGACTATATCTTTTTAAAAGGTAAACTGTACCAAGTACGCATTACTCAAATAATTAAAATAACAACCCAAACCCTGTTTTTCCTCTTAATTTAATTACCTCACCCAGACCTCCATAATTAACAGAGACAAGAACTCATGTCAGTAAAATACAAATGTACTGAAAGACTGAAGTGGTGCTTCTTACTCCTACAGTATACTTTTATTATCTGTCTAAAAATCCCATGAGACGATCACTGGAGAAATAGATATTTTTCACCTGTGTTTAATATTTTTTTTTTCAATTTTTTAGCCCTTTCCTATTGTTTCAAACTTATTTTCATCCAGAAGTGGAAAATTGAGAAGTATTTAGATTTATCTTTTTCTTTAGGAAAGTTTGAAAGCAATACTGGGGGAGGTACTTGGATGCTACAGAGGTTGCCCACTTGCTGTGCCATATTACCTGGTGATGTTTGTTCTCCATTAAGGAAAAAGGGGAAAAAACCTCACCAAAAAACAGTGCAAAGCTTATAGGAAAGACCAGAAGATTTGTGCCTAACCAGTCCTTGTGATGATGGTTTATTTAGTATGAGAGCAATACTTCTTCCCCCTTCCTAGGCTGTTAGAATCAGGAGGCAGACAGGAATTTATGCCAATATTTTTGTTTTCCAAGGTAAGAGGTGGCTCCATTACATAATCCTTTCCTGTGTTTATGTATGGATGTGTACATATAAATGGGAATGTATATTTGTCTGCAGGCTGTGACAGGAATGTAAAGCAGTTTTTTTTAACATGGACAACAGAGACACAATGAGTGTCCCAAGCTGCTCAGTTGAAAATAGTAATATAGATCATTCACTTAATCAGTATTTTATACTTTGGAGGTCATAAACTTAGACTTAGTGATGGGACAGGTATACATAAAGACATGCAAACTATTTTTTGTTTGCCTCATTATACTGCTACGCCTTTCCTCTGTGTTCTTATGTTTTTTCTTTGCTTGTTTTTATTTATTCCTAGTTATACTTCAGTGGCCTACTAAATGTGTTCTTTTCAAGAATATTTATCTTTCCTTGCTGCTTAATTCATCTAAATATTTAGACATTGCTATATTCTCAGTCAGTAGGCACTTGACTAATCTATACAAATTCATCTCATTTATAAATTATTCCTCCTAGCTCACTGCCAGCTTACACGCAACAGAATGCAAAGCAAAAGTGCTTCAAACCTTATAAATCAGCAAACCAAGAACAACAACTCTTCTTATTAAAGTGTAGCAGCTTAAGCCAAAGGGATAGAAAGTTTAATTTTTCATGAAGAATCCTGAGAGAATTTGGCAAAGCAAAACAAGTGACCGTTCCTGCACCAATCAGCCCTTTGAAGTGCTGGAGGTCACTCACTGCTGCTTGTTGGCCACTTTCCATTTCTTCCTGAGACCTCATCAGTACCTTGGACCTGGTGCCCACAAAGAGCAGATGAAGTGCCCAAACCCTTGGGTAGTGGCAAATGTATGGTAGAGAGAGGCACCAAATATCCCTTGGTTCTTTGCATGATATTAGAGAATTGGTGGTACTTTTCTGCCTGAGGGCAACCTGGTAGCTTTCCAATTATTGAGAGCCTTCCAGTTTAAACAACAAAAAAAAATCCCACTGCAACATAAACACAATTACAGAATTGAAAAGCTTTTCAGCATATTTTATTTTCACACTTAGTTTTTTTGATCCCTCAGCAGCAACAGCAAAATATTACTGTGAGACATGTTTGGGCTTTATGAAGAGTTTACTGAAAAGCTTTAACATATACACATGGGTTTTAAGAGTTTGGAGGTTTCTCCTCATTAAACAGACTTCCTGGAGGGGAAAATAGGTAAATAAATAGAAGAAATCCCTGATTTTTGCTTGCAAATATCCACTGCAGGAGAAGATAAATAGCAGTATGATTCCTGCTTTATTATTTAGTGACTATCAAGCTTACTTCTTGCGATTATCCCTTCTTAGTGTATTTGGGCTTGATTTGTCTCAATATCAGTTGAACTGTGCTGTAAGTAAAGACAACTTAGGGCTCTTCTTGATATTTAAGAGCAGTGGAGTAAAATCAATGGCGTGGAAATAATATTGGTGGGCAAAATCCCTGAAATCAACAGGAATACTCCAAAAAGCATTTGTGGCTTTGGCTCAAAACTGTCTCTGTGAGTTTTGGAGGAAATTTGCATGCACATCGATTTGCTCATGCAGATGTCTGCTCTGTATTCAGAATCAACAATTGCACACATCAGCCACTGTTTTCACTTGCAAATAGTTACTGTGCATATGGATTTTATAGGAGCTTTATGGAAACAGGCCCTGTAATAACAGCCAACAGCATCTCCTGTTTCAGTGGTGTTATTCTACCATGATCCTTGCTGCCCCAGTAGCCTGAGAGCTGTCACATTTTATTTGTGAAATTGCAGGTTTGTGTATTATTTAACAGTAATACACATCACAAACAGTGGTTCAGTGATGAACGTGGTGTATGAGCCTAAAAGCCTAATGTCTGCCTGGGTTTAATAATGCTTAAGTTCAGTCATATGAAAAACATAAGATGGAACCTCAGATGTAACCCAGGCTCTCAAGTCAGCCAAACACATTGGGTATCAGCAGCAGGACTTCATGGCCACTGCTGTGAGACAGGGCTCAGCCCATCTAGGGAGTCATAATTCCCTTTAGGAGCAGCCTCTCTTCATCATTAGAGGAGTCAAGGGGCATCAACTCCACCTTTTGTCTGGGGATGAGCCAAACTATATTAATTTCCTCTGATAGGCCTCTTTGTATAAAATGTTTTACTAAGAGCACCAGATATTTCTACAGGAGCCTGGACCTTTCCTCTGCTAGAATGTGGGAAGTAGAAGGGGCTAGACCAAGTAAGGAGGAACAAAAATGAAACTTTACTCTGGTGTGACCTTTTGTTTTCCTTCACTGCAGTTTAGGAAGCTGATTCTTGCGAAAATTATAGTCAGGTTTTTTTGGCATTGCCACTTGGAAGACAAATTTTGCCATGGTGGTAGTGGGAGTCCCACACCACTGGCAGATCATTACAAACACAGGGGAATCCTCCTGAATCAGTCTCCCCTCAGGTCCCCCCAGTCCTCCTGGGAATTTGCTGTTTGTGACAGCCAGCTCAGCTGGGATGCCCTTGCTGCCCCTGACACAGCTGACACAGCTGTGCTGAGGAGGGGAGGAACTGTTTCCATGCAGGTTGGATCTGGTGGCACCAGTGAGCAGGCCTGGCTTGCAGCACGAGGTGGGAGCCAAGCCACAGTGGCACCCCAGTCATTTACAAACACATTGAGCTTGGGTTCAAACCCATAAACATAAAATAAAGCTATGTTTTTTCAGGATCAGCTCACAGCTGCAGGGGCTGACTCTGCCCAAGCAGCAGGCAGCCATCACATTTGTCTTTGTGTGTGCAATGCCTTCTATCCCTGGATCAGAACAAAGAGGGGCTTTATCTCTCATGGACTCCCTCTGCATTTGTCACCCAGGCTGGCAGGAAGCACATGGATAGAGGTGTTCTGCCTTGGTGCAGGCAGACATGTGCTGCTGACAGGACTGGAGACAAAGCTAAGGGCTGCTCTGACTCTTCATCCTCTCTGCACGTGGCACTTAATGACACAACTGTAGGAATTTGGTTTTATTATGTAGAATAGAGGGGGTTATTCAATTTCATAATATTTGGATTGGCTGTCTGTGTTGCCCTGATTTTTTAAGATTTTCTAAGCCTTCTGATGTTTACATTCTTGTAGCAAACTTTCTCACACGCTTTCTGTAAATAACTCATTGTTTTGCATTCCTTCATGGAGGAGGAGAAAGTTGATGGACTGTTGGTTTGTCCAGTGTCATTGCAGAGGTGGCACAGTCACCCTCCAATCCACAGTCACTCTTGGAACACTATAAATGTTGGAGTCAGAAAATAAACTTCCCTTTTTTTCTTCATCTTGAGAACAGCAGTGTGTGCACTTGTGTCCTTTCGTGTCCTACAGCGACATGTCTGTGTCTATTTAACATCCTGGGCAAAGACTGGAAATCCTTTAGTTCATCAGGTCTAGCCTTCAACTGGCAGAAAGGTGGTGGTTGCTCCATGGTGCAGAAGCAGTTGGAGGAGCTGCTTGGTTCCTTTTCCACACATGATGTGGTCTGTCCCAAAAGGAAAAGGCTTTGAGGTTTCCTGCTGTGAGTTCCTTCAATGCATGCAGTTGGCCCCACATGGAAAGCAGCTCAATTCTCCTGTGAAATGGAGGGAGATAAGACAGAGAAGGAGATAACTTCAAACAACATTATAACTGCCACAAGACAGATGCCAGTGCAGCACAGGAGATGCTCCTGAGGGAAAGAAAAGCTCCTGGCTTGCAGATTCTGCCTCCAATCCATAAAGGCTGCAGCACAGCAGCAATGCCCTGATCCCAGTTTGTGCTGGGAATGGGGAGCACAGGGTGTAGCCATGATATTTTCTGAAAAATCCTTTCCTTAGGATTTTTTCTCCTGAGAAGCTGAGAGGCCTCAGGAACAAAATGTAACCAATGGTTATTTGCTGCTGTGGAATGCAGCAGGTGGATCTGTGATTGGTCTCATGTGGTTGTTTCCAATTAATGGCCAATCACAGTCAGCTGGCTCAGACTCTCTGTCCGAGACTGAAGCCTTTGTTATCATTATATTTTTTCTATTCTTAGCCAGCCTTCTGATGAAATCCTTTCCTCTATTCTTTTAGTTTTAATATAATATATATCATAAAATAATAAATCAAGCCTTCTGAAACATGGAGTCAGATCCTTGTCTCTTCCCTCATCCTGGGACCCCTGCAAACACTGTCACAACAGGGCTGGTGGCCACTGTGGCTGAAAGGCCACCTGGTCTGTGCTGCTAATGGAGCAAGTGAGGGCATCGCTGCTGCCTCCATTGTTTTATTGGAATAAAAAGGGTCTCATCCTTACTTTCAGTTTGGAAAATATCTGGCAGCTGTTGGTAGAAAGGTGTTGGGTTTTTCCTTTCAATTATCCCCCTGTAATTTCATGTAAAATTGTAAGATAAAGTAAAAAAAAAGACAAACAAGGAAACTTGATGCAGAAATTGCTGCAAGCATCAAGGGTGCCTGATAAATTAATAGGCATCACTGAGAGTGATCATGCATCCTGACAGAGTGAACAGGTATCCTGGTGGTGTTACTGAGTTTAATAAGTGCTGTGTTAATCTTTGGTCTTTCTTTGGGAAATTTTTATATTTCAGCTTTATTTTTTTTGCTTGCAATAGCAATTAGAAGAAAACCTAAGTGCCAAGATCAGGTAACTGCCTTTAATTCCAAAAACACTCAAACTCAGATGAAATTTCCAGTCAGATTGCACACTCAGTTCAGATAAATAGAGTGTCCCCTTATCAGTGTCTTCTGTCTCTAATATTTTTCATTCCCTAATGCATCAACAATTGAGTGTGAAATACCTATCACAACAGTCTTAGTCTGAAAACACTTTACAGGATATTCTCATATCTTTGAAGTACGTATTGCTAATGGAAGCTCTAAGGGGTAAAATATTTAAAAGAATGGGAAAACTCCTCAGCAGTTCCATTTTGCCATTAATTCAAAATTACCAGTAGTTTGATGGATACAAGGATAAGGATATCCTGGATCTCCAAGATCTAGTCCTATCTAAAACTAAGGATAGCACTGGACTGTTTAGACTGATCTTAACTACATTCTGAACCCTTCCTAATAGAAGTTTGAGCAAACTCACTTTTCCATAGAAAACACTGTGATCATATCAGCAAACACCATGTAGTGGATGGGAAGCCAGCAAAATGAGGCAAAGATCATTTTTTCTCCACATCCTGTACATTATCTGTCCCTTCAGTGGAACTGAACAGAACATTTCGAGCCATGAAAACTGCAAAACAAACCTTGGAAATACTTATTTGTGTTAGTGGTTCCTCTTGATGTAGGAAATCACATTAAGGACTGTCAGAAAGATAATTACCACAAAAAAGAACCTCTGCTGTCTTTCTACATCTGTGTTTTGTTCAGTAGCGTTTGAGTGAGGTTTCTTTCCCTCCCATTGTGAAATCTTTCTATGGTCTGAATAAAAGAAGAAATTAAATTGTAAGAAAGTGTGGAGGTTATGTTGAAAGCTTTGTAATGTGAAAATTTCTATCACAAAACAAGTGTCTCTGATGTGATATAAAAGCTCCAAGCATCTTTATGCCCCTTGCATCTGCATTGTACTTGCAGACATTTACCTTATTTGTCCTTCAAAAGCATCCAAGAATTAAGCTCAAATCCTGCTTTGTTTCTCTCCCTTTTTTTCCCCATTGAACAGTGATATTTTGCAGTGTTTCATATATTCTGAATAGTAGATATCATTCAAGTCCTGAAAATCTAGAAAAACCTTTATTCCTTCCATTCCATATCTTGGATACCTTCATTATCTCTAGATAGACATTTTACACTCAGCATGTTATTAATTGCACTGCCATCTATAGAGGGATAATTTAAAGAGGTTTTCTTCTACTAAGTTTGAGAATATCTATGAGTTTTAAGTATTATTTGCCGGGATTAATTTGAACAGTGCACTGGCTTGCCATATGTGTTCAGTTTGTTTCCAGTATAAAATGCTACTTTTTTTAAGGTGAAATTTTTTGATTGGTTTCATTGTCTCAAATAATAGATGATGACAATATTATAGGAGTGTGTCTATATAATGACATTAAATTGCAAGTCTTTACTTTCTTTTGACTTCATGGAATACTGCAATATCTGTTTCTAATGGAGTAAAAGAAGTAATCTTAAACCATTGTTTTTCTCTTATATTTGCTATTTTTTGTACAACTATAAGCTTTTAAAAAGTCTTTTTTACCACAAATGTAGTAGAAAAATGTTGGAATTGTCTGTGCTTTCGACAGTGATGTTTTCATATAACTGCAGTGTGAGTTGTCAGCCAGTTTTGTCCAAAACCCAGCAAGAGACAGAAATTAGATTCTGTTATGTGAAAAAAAATAATTTTACTTACACCTGTAGTGATTTTTGACAGCTCAAGTTGGTATCTAAATCTTAGACATTTTGGTTCAGTTTTTAAAAATCTTAAAAACACAGGGGCACTCAAGATATAAATTTTATTTCTTAAGCTTTTAGAGATTGTTTTCCTTTGGCTTCCAGTCTGTTTCCAGTTTAGTAAAACTTATGGGTGTGGTGGTGTTTAATATCATGTAATAAGGAAGGAATATAATATAGGAATATAATATAGGAATAGAAATAAAATATCTATTTTTTGGAGTCTTTGCCCTACATATTGTCAGGTGGCCACTCACGACAGCATTCTTGGCTTTTGAAGTTACTAGTTTATCTTAAAAAATTGTAAGAAACAGTAGGTGTTTCTAGGTTTAGGTTAGAAACTGAAATATTCATAAATAAGGCAGAGTATCGTGCAAGAAGTTTAGACAATTTGCCTTGAGCTGGAGACATACTCAGTGTGGCTGAATATATTTGTGTGATGTCAAAGAAAGACTCTGGAAATTCTTTAGGGATAATTTGTATGAGGTGCAGTTTTTGTGTCCAGTCAAGGTCATTGGCTTCCTGGGACTAAAACGTGTGAAAGCATGGAGCAAAAAGGGTACAACCCATGGCCCAAAGAGCTCCAATTTAAATCTCTCCACAGGGATGGGGTGCATTGGCTGTCATGTAACAGGGTGGGAAGGTGAAGCAGTGAAGTGAAGCAAAGCAGTGGCTCAGAAAACCATGTATTTTAATAGCTCTTCTCAACTTGTGAATATCAAAATTACAAAGGTTTCCTCTCAAAGTAAAGCTCTAAAATGTTCATTTGAAGTCTCTCTGCTCTGGCTTTGTCCTCCTTATGGTTTTTGCATAGCACTCAGAGGCAGAAGTAAATTTAGGGTAGGGGATGTAAAAAAAAGATCTGGAGTTCAATACTTATTAAAATATTCATTAATGTGTGAGAAAATCCTCTCTGTTTTGAATTTTCAACTGATGCTAAAATAGAAGTCAGGGCTGTCTCTGTATAAACAGGGAACTAAATGACTTTCAACAGGTGCAATAACAAAAATAAGATTAACTTAATTATGCAAGGAAATGTACTTTGGATTCTACTATCACAAGATGTGCTGCATAAATTCATGTCCCAGGGGACAAGAACTTCTGCAGTTCGTCATTTGGAAGTTACAGAAGAGAAAAAAAAGAAAAAGAAAAGAGACCTGGATGTATTTTTGGTTTACTGTGTCTGTGACCCATACATTTGCCACTGCCAAGAGAAAACCAGTGCACTTTTCATTTTTTGCTTCTGTTTATTTATGTTTTCTAGCATAATCCAAAAAAAAAACTGTAAAAGGCATTGATATGCTTTCATTTAGAGCAGTGCTAACAGTCCTCTTGAAACTATATACATCCCTTTATTAGCCTGGATAACAAAAACTGCTAGGAAGGAAAGTATCTCTGTTAAAGACATGTTCAAATAGCTTTGCTAAGCTTGTTTAGATTAACAAAATTAAAGTCAAGTGTCACCATGATATTTTCTGAAAAATCCTCTTTGCCCAAGATCTTCTCCTGGGAAGCTGAGACGCCTCAGAAAAGAATGAAAACAATAATTATGTGATTGCTTGGGAATGTGGTCTGGAGATCTTTTCTCAACAGGTGAATGTTTGATTGGATCCATCTGAATTGTTTTTAATTAATGACCAATCACCATCAGCTGTGTCAAACTCTGAGTCACTCATGAGCTTTCAAGATCATTCTTTTTTAGCCTTCTGATGTGTTCCTTCTCTTTCTTTAGTATAGTTTTAGTATATAATTTAATATAATATCATAATATAATAAATCAGCCTTCTGAGAACATGGAGTTGAATTTTCATCTCTCCCCTCATCCTGGGAACCCTCACAACACCACAGTCGAGGAATTATAAGCAAATCTTTCACTTACATCAGTGAAGAAAATACCAAGATAAGGCAATGAGTATTTGGGTTGAAATACTGGTATTGAAATAAATTTAATAAATTGAACTTGATTTTGGCAAAAAAACTTCTGACTGCCCAAAGAGAAAAAGTCTTAAAAAAAAGAAAGAAAAGGGTAAAAATGAATCCTACACAAACTCATGAAGGTGGTAGTGGCTTTAGACCTGTGCTGCATGGGGTGTTTGTGTTGTAGGCTGTGGTGCATCTCATTGCTGACCTAGATGGTGCTGAGGAGAGCAGAGTGTTTTCCCACACTGCTGAGCATGGCTTTGTGGCATCTTTGGGCACAAATCTTGCCCTGTACCTGTGTGTGAGGCACGTAGCCCTCCCCAGGAGCAGGCTGAGTATGGAACAGGCACAGGGGACACAGCAAATCTTTCTTTCTGCTGGCCTGAACTCACATTTTTCTGTCCCTCTCTCCTTTGCCTTTAGCAGAGTAGCCTGGGGCAGAGCAGTTTCACAGCAGACTGTGGCTGCATTTGAAAATTGTGTGCCAAGTCCCATTTGGGTGAAGTGAAAGAATTAAAGATGACCTGAAGTTGCCCATAATTACTTGTGGTTTTTTTGGCTCTGGAGATTCTATATGACGAAGAAAAGCACAAACAGCAAAGCACAAATCCAGCTGTTTCTCCCAAATCTGCTGCTGGTATTTAATTGGTAACATCTAGCTCTTTTTTTCCTTATCATCCTTGGTGTTATCCCTACGTTTGACAGGCATTTATACCAATCCAACTCAAATTATACGTATTTAGCAAATGGCTTGTGTTTTAGTGAAATGGGAAGACGTAAAAGAACACTGAGACTCGCCTGCTTATTCAAAATGCCTTGGGTATATTTTTTTTTGTTGTTGTTGAGAGTCCAACAGGTCTGTCTGTAATGGATTGACATTCCTTTGACAACTATGGTGCAGCTTCCCAGCTGCAAAACCCTGCAAAACAGCTGCTACAAGGAAAAATCAGAAGCAGCTGGCTGGCCTGTGGAACCACATCAGGCATGTCATGGTAATGTCCTTCCTGGAATGAGGAGTGAAGTGGCCCTGGTGGCTGTAGGGGCATTTGCCAAGTCAAACATCATTTACCTGCCCCACACTGACATCACAGTACAGAGCCGGGGCTGCTTTCAGGCAATTTTATTTCCACAGAACCATTAGACAGGAGACCCTGATTCATCACAGGCAACAGAAATACCACAATTACACAATTATCTGGTGATTTAAAAATTAAGCTGTTTAAATGCGAAGGCATTATACCAATGAGATGCATTTAATCACACATGGAACCAGGCTCCCCCCAAGCCTTTAGTTAGCAGCACTCACTGCAGCGTGGGCTTTGCTTTGTGACAGGGTCACACTTCTCTCACCCTTCCATTCAGAAAATGACTGTGCTTGCCCATGAATTGTTGTAATCAGCACCACTTAGAAATGAGATGATGTGCTTTAATGGTGCAGAAAGAATGATCAGCCCCCAAAGCTGAACTTTAGACTTATTTTCCTCAAACACCTTTGAATAATCAAGCAGTGACCATGCAGAGCACACTGTGCTGATGAATCCTGCACAGGCTTGGCTCTTCCTTGAACCTGGAACAAAAATGCACTGGCTCAAAATTGGAACTGGGAAATTCACAACACAAAATTGTGTTCTACATGGTATAAACACCACAGGTCTGGTTACCTGCACTAGGCTAACATCTTATTAGCGTTGCTTTTATTAATATTATATATTATTTACAAATGTAATGATCAAACATTGTACAATTATATCTCTAGAAATGTAATGACTGTTACTATTAATCACCATCAGATTTTATGGAAATGTAATGGTCTCTGTGTGTTCCTATTAATTAGCATTAATTACTGCTACATTTAATAGAAATGCAATAATTTTTGTTTGTTACTACTATACAGTCTTAATTATTGTTGTACTATCATAGTTGTTACATTGTATGAGAATGTAATTGAATTTGTTATTATTATTTACCATTACATTTTATGGAATTGCAATGGGTTTTTGTTTGTTGCTATTAATTAGTAATAACTACTTCCATATTTCATAGAAAAAATACTATTTCAATACCAAAATGGTTATATTTTATGTAAATACAATTACTGTTGTTTGTTATTAATCATGTTAAATTGTTAGTATTAGAATGATCTCATTGGTAATAATCTCCTTTGATTTTGATGTGCATTCATTTTGAGGCCTTAGGCAGTGGCCTCCCATCAGTTTCCCCTGGTAAATCCAGTGGTACCTTCCCAAAGTCTCCTCAGCAAAGGTGACTTTGCTCTCCAAGTCCCTTCCAGCAGTGAGAGATGTGAGTTTGGTGTTGGTGTCCCCTCCCAGAAAAGATTCTTTTCTTGATGTATGAACCATGGCCTTGAAATATTTCTTGCTCTTTTGTGCTCAGTTTTACTGAGAAAGCAAAACCAAAAATATTCAGGTTGGCCAGAAAACTGAAGCTTTTATAGCCTGCTACTCACCAGAATTTTCTGGTAGCTGCCTTATGTCCTCTCTCACACTGATTTGTTTTAATCATTAAATAGAAGTGATATTTTCTTTGGAGCTGGGGATATTTTTCTTCTCTCTGTGAGACAGGTTTGTGAAGAGAGTTAATATCTTTTATTAAAGAAACTGATAAAGTTAGAACAAAAAGAAGAATTGACCTTTCAGGCATACAAGCTGGCAGTAGTAACATTTTTATTGCATGTGCTTTTGTGAAGAAGGCCTAAAAGTGAGAGAGAGCCTCTGGAAAGTACTATAAACATGGATAAGAATGCCTAATTCAAATAACATTTCTCATATCTAGGCTGCCACTCAAGAGTCTCCTTAGACTATGGATCCTTTTACAGGAAAGAAAACTGATTATCACAATAGTTAGAAATTCACTGCAAGACATAATACTACAGTGGTATTTAGTACAAAACTAACTTTTTTTATTATTACTTTTATTATTTTATCTAAAAATGTCATTGTTACTTTTCCCTAATGCTTTTATGCTCACAAATATCAACTACAGAACCAGAGCAGTGTGCTCTATCTGACTGTAATCTCCCTCTTCCAGGGCTCCTCCCGTTTCAAAGCCTTGTGCATTTTGGGCTCTCTGATCCATTCATGGAGCGAGAAAATGGAAGCATCAAAGATCTTTTCTCATCTGAGAAGGTAAGAGGATGAAAAGGAGGAATGGCTGAGCAATAACAGCTCCTGAAAAAGTGTGATAAAGCTGTAAATGATTTGAAAATTTTAAGGCTGCCTTAGCGTAATAAAACTTAGAGCATCACTTGCTGTGGGTGACACCATCATATTAATAATGCCTTGCTAGGAACTGCCTCATTATCATCATTATTGGTCAGTGATGTCAGCAGTCCTAACTCCAGGTGTGGGTTTGGCCCCACCTTAGCACAAGAGAGGGTGCTGTGTGAGGGGCTGCACTGCTTTTGCAAAGGAGCCTTGGCTCTTTGTTGCCATGGAAAGAAAGACAAAGCACTGTTGAAAAGAAATGGTTTGAATAAAGTACACACATGGCAAAAGAAAAATGGAAAAGAAATATCCATGTTGTATGTTAATTTACCTTAAAGACAGAATATTATGAATAAAGTGACAGAGCAGGAGAAATACACAGTTTATGAGACAGCACTTCACATTTCTCTTGAGCTGTGTTTGCTTTCAGTCTCAGCCACCTCCTCTTCCAAGCCAGCTCCTTTCCTCAGCTAGAACTGTATTGTGCACGATATATTCCGTTTCCTTTTTTTCTGAAAATCACTTTAAACTGAACATTAGAGCAGAAGGGCTTTTTTTCCCTACCCCCTACATCCATTACATTTGTTCCAGCCCACATTAGCACCGACCATTAAAACAGAAATGGCTAAAGAGGCACAGAGCAGACCCACCAGGGTATAAGGCTGTGTCTTAGATTCTCTCCAGGGGAGAAGACCTGTGCCAGCCCTCAGCTATTTTCTTATTAATCCCCTTTTTGTGTTCACCATTTAATTCCAGGTAATCTCAGGCAGAGTTTTCATCCTGGGGCTTTGCTTTCTTTCTGTGTGCAGAGGACCTTGGCTGGGTTACATGAAATCAGGTGGCTAGAGGAGAAATTACTGATTCCTTTCTATGCACACCTGCCTTGAGTTATAAGTAATAAAAGCAATTACAAGTTATGAACCCAGAGGATTCCTGTATAAATCAGACACTTTCACAACTACCACACCCAGCTACCCAAGAGACAAGGGTTTTATGATATGGCACTACCAAGTATGTTTAGCTTTATGAAACAGCCAAATGCTCTCATTTTTTACTCACATGGAGTTGGCAGTACAAGGTGCTCTAATATAGGAGCAACATCAGGACTTACTCATTCTCTTCCTTCCTATTTTAAAGTCTTCATGGAGCTGCTATTATTTGTATATTGCAATGTAAAGTAGTGGCATTAAAACTTTCAGAATGAGGTCCATGTGCAGACATTTAGAAGGGCACACCTGAAGAGGGGTCCAGCTTTCCCCTGAGCTGCCAGGAGGAGCTGCAGTCCCTCCCTCTGTGAGCTCTGCTGCATTTCCTGCTCTTCCTGGGGTCCCTGCTGCTTTTCAGACACAAACCTCCTCCCAGAACACCATCACCCACACCATACCTAAGGCTGCTTCCAGGAAATCAGCTCCACAGGGAATTTTGGTAAGAGATATCCTAATGTGTTCTTTCTGTGGTGATTTCTTCTCCAAGATGGGTCAGATTTCAGCTCATTTACCATGGCATGACAAATGCTTTCTGGAGTTTGGATGTGTGGTAACTTGACCTTCAGAAGGTTTCTCTTCTTGCATTAATGGCATTACTTGTGTGCTGCCACACCCACAAGTGTTTTGTTTTTCCTAAGTGTACATTAGGCATTGCCAGTTTGTTAGACAGAAAGAGAGGAGAAACAAGACAGCAATGGCCCCACTTAGTGGATGAGGATGCTAAAGTTCACCAAAGTCACAAGAAACACCCTTATTAACTTGGCAGGATGCAGATCACACCCAGACTGATAATTGGATCATACAAGGTCCCACTAGAAATATTTTCTAAAGATAATAATTGAAATCAGACTTTTCATGCCCTAATCTGTTAGTACAAGCCTTCTGCCAAAACTCACCTGAACTCTGACCACCCACTATGGCTTCCCAATTTTGTGAGTTAGGAAATGACTGACTTAACAAAAGGGGCCCCTGCCCAGGGCCATTCAGAGTTAGAAGAAAACAGTAACATGGCATGAAAAGCAGGCAGTGTAACAAGAGCTGAATAACATGTAGAATTTGGACACACAGTTATAAAATAATTTTTTTTTTTGATTGTTAAATGATTTCGACACTCCAGTCATGGCCATCAGAAACCTTTAAGCTTATTTAGGTCCTTCTTCTCTCTGCTAAATAGCATAAGAGTGATAACAATGCACAACTGCTCCTGGCCTATGGTCATGGATCAGCAGGAAAAAAACCAAGGAGAAAAATAAGTAAATCATTCTATACTGAAATGATTCAAAAATGATTCAATAACACTGAAAAGGTAAGTGGCACATGCTTATTTTTGTCTTAGGAAGACACTATGGATGATAATGATAACCATTTTAACTGCAATAATGCTGAGAACAGAGTAACACCCACAGAGATAAATGGCTGCAGCAATCTCCCCCAATTACAGGCCAGCTGCTCTGTTCAGCACAGCTCCACAGAAGATTAAAACCACAGGCTGCAAGGTAGAAGCAAGAAATTTTAAATTTCTCAAGTGCATCACTGACCAGTCTCACCAGCCTGAGTTTTGAAGCAGTACTTGGCAAATCTGAGTCTCCTGCAGCACAGATGGTTTGGGGATTTAATGCTTTGTTCCAAAGGGGCATGTATGAGCCCTTTTGGGGGGCTGGCAGTTTATCTTTATTTAGAAATATAAGTAAATCACAAAAAACATGAGAGAAGTTCAAACTGTTCTATGGCAGCAGCCATAGAACAACTCCCAGGCACAAAAGGTTTTTCTTTACCATTATGTAATTTGCTGACTAAGCTCCCACCATCCACAGGAGCTGGCTTTGCCTTTTAAAATTCCCACCAGGACAGCAGTGTTTACAGAGCCAGTTGTTAATCTGAAGGACACTGGGTAGCTCCAGTCATGATATTGTTCTATTGTTCCATTTGTGGCATTTTATAGTTGGTTATAGGCACTGAATTGTTCCAACCTGTAAACCACAAGCACAGACCATCCAGTCAGCCAGAGAATTCCCATCTCCTAAATGACCAGAGAAAAGGGACATGAGTACTAGTGATTTCTGCAATGAGTAACAGGGGCAGCACAAAAAAAATTCCCTTGGCTGAGTGTTAAAGCTGGGGGATTTGTTTGAACACCTTCCTCCAGTTCCCCACATGGGCTTCCCTGGCAGCCCAACAGGGATATGGTGTGGGAAAGAAGGGCAGGAATTCTTTTAGAGGAAACCCATTGGTAAAATGAAGAGCAGGATAATCCCAGGCCTCATTCTCACTGTAAATCAATCCCACATTCACAGCCCCTCCTGGGAACAGTAGTGAAAATGACTTGAGAAAAATCAAGTGGCACACGATGCCTGTCTATTAATTTCAGTTTAAACAGCTGTGTTCCATTTTAGCAATAGCTCCAGTTTCTAAGATAGTAATATCATTTATTAACACTCCTCTGGAACGTGTTTGTACACTTCAAGAATCTCATTTTGATGCCTCAGGTTTTAGCTTTTATATGTTTCAGATTCTGTGCTGCTTTAGTGTGTAATTCTGAGCTTCATATTAGGGGATGGTGAGCAGGGAGACAAAACAATTCCTTCTCCAGCTGGGGACCAAGGACAAATGATCCAAATCTCAGGCCCAAGAGCATAAACAACATGGACTGTAGAGAGAAAAACAAGAAGGATGGGACTGCATGGGCTGGAGCTGTAATTGGACAATGAACTCCAATATGCAAATGGACCAGAACTTATAAAAGTGAGAGACCCCCGTGACCAGTTGTTCATTTTGTGACCATTTTGGTTCATCTTGGGTGCAGCCCTGGCTGGGCTCTTGTGCTGCCCAAGGTGCATCCATTGAGGCCTTTTAATAAATCCCTGCTTTATTCTTTAACTCTGCCCAGCCTCTGTTCTAGGTCAGCCTGCACAAGGCATCAATTTAACTTCAGTCCTTGCTGAATGGAATGTGTTCTAGTTAGATAGAATTTTACTAGAATTCATATAATCACTATATTTATAACATACACTATTTTTCTACAAAAAAAAATTTTTTTGGGGGGGCCACAAAATCTATCTTCACTTTCATCCTCTAAGATGCACTCAAGTCCCTCAGGAAAAAAAATGGAAAAAGTGTGTAGGATTATGGATCGCTGAAGGCAGCAGTGAATTCCCAGACACATGGATACTTTCCTGCCATCACCTATTGACACTGACCAGCTCACAGTGTTTGTCACAGGACAACTACTGTGCACTCCCAGGAATTTCTAAGGCTGGGGAAGTTCAGCTGAACATATATTGCCAAAATGCAAATTCTCTGCTGCATGAGAATCTCAAAGCACCTGTGACAACTCAAACCAGCCAGTGAGTTTTAAGCATGAATGTCTTTCTTTACTAAGTGGATGGCCATGAGCACTGCAGCCACAGCAAACGCACCAGGTTTGATTTCAGCAGTTTTCACAGGGATGAACAATGTTGTATAAACAAGTTCTCAAAATGTTGGAGCAGAGAGAGCCATGGACACAATACCCCACAAACTGGAGACATTCATGTCAAGGTTCACAGCTCCTGGGTCCCTGCTAGTGAATCAGCACAGGCAAAGCCCAGTAAATACATAAACCCAAAGCAAAGTGCTCTTCCAACTCCCTTTCAAAATAATTTTGCCTGGCTGCAGCTCTCTCTCCATGCTAGACTTCCACCACAGATCAGTGCTTTGTCATTTTGTCTCCATTTAAAGCACTGTCATTTTAAATTATATGATAGTCACAAGGAAAGTACCTGATGTGTCCAAATGATGAACCACCATCTCCTGCCAAAAACAATAAAGTGGCAACACTTATTTTCTGCTGGGTAAACCTCTTCATTTCTGTATTACACAAGACTTCTCTCAAAGCTGAAAAATGGCACGTTAGCAGCCCCAGAACATTTGCAATCTTGAGATCCTCCCCTTTCTGTGCTCAGCCAGGTCTAAAAATCTGATGGGAGTGGAACTGCTGAAAGTTTTAATGTCAATATTTTTTTCCAGCACTGCTTCCAAGTCATTCATGGCTATTTAGCACATACCTCACAGAACTGTGCAGGGCACCATCTGCAAACGTGGTACAGATTATAGAGACTGCAAACAAACAGGTGTTTGTCTCATCATCCCACTGACCATTTGAGAGATGCCTGGAACAGCAGCAGCCCCATCATCTGTGGCAGAAAATAACACCACACTGCAAGCAGGCTTGGTCCCAGGGACTCCTCAAAGTGAGGAATGAGGAGCATCTGCTCCAAGAGTGGGCAAAAGGCATGATTTTATCCCAAGCATAAGATCTTAAAAGCATACTATTGGGTCAGGCTGAAGCAAACACACAAAACCACTGAAATATTCAAGTGCTCATTAGCATAAATGCAAACTGGAGTGAAACACTTCAAAAGCTCATAGTGCCAGGGGGTTTTACAGGCATTACTACAAGATTTTGTTCCATCCAAGCATTTCTTTTATCATTATTATCTGAACATGCAACATGTCCTTGAGTTATTTTGTTGTTTTTTTTTTAAATGTGTTAAAATGCTTTTGCTTAACATGCACTTATAAATCCTTCTACACCAGACAAGCAGAGCTTTGTTCCATGTGCTGCAGGGGGTTATTTGTGCCAAATTCCTCTGCAGCTTGTGTGGCTGCACGTGAGTGTGGTGGAAGCAGCCACTGGGAAGGCAGGATGCCCTGATCCTGTGCCAGGATCCACTCTGAACCTGGAAAATACAAATACAAAGTGCCTCTGTGACTTGTTGCTCTTAGGCCATGGTGGCTCCTGGCCCCCTGTCCCAGGGCAGAGTTGGGTCTTCCTTGGGGACCATGACCACGAGCTCCCTTCTGTCCTAGGAGATGTAAGCTCAGATTTTTGGGTGGGTAATTTTGTGAATGGCCCTTCCAGCTAGGACTGTTGAGCACAAGGAATGGTTATCCTCCATTTCTCTGTTCAACCAAGTGCATGTGAATTAGTTCAGCTACAAGAGATCATTTCAGACAAAATTCTGAACGAAAAAAAATATAAAAAAAAACAAATATAAAAAAATATAAAACTGCATTATAAAATGGGACCAGACTTTAAAACCACATAGAGTAAATTGCAAAATTGTGGGCATTTGTCTATCATACTACACAGTTCGGTTCCAAAAAAATCCAAGGGGATCTACTGTGAAATGATTTGCACAAGACAACTAAGAAAGCTCCTTCTAAAAAGGGAACCAGGGTAGCCATAGTATGAACTGGTTTAAGGGTTTTTTTAATGCAATTTTAACAGTTATCAGCAATTTACTTTTGCCTCAAACAGAATGCATAAAAAGGCTTTCCCTCTAAGAGGTTTCCATACATGTAAATAGTGACCTAAATGTAAGCATATTCATGACTTTTTAAAGTTTGAATGAATTACCAAGCTTTATCTTTACATTTTTCATTTTGAAGCTATAAAAAGATATTCTGTAGTTTTTCACACTATCTCTGTGCCTGAAGATGTCTGCACAGAAGATCTCTCTGCACAGAAGCCAAATTTGAGAGATCTGGGATGAATTTTAGACAGTTCTCCAATACTGAGATTCTTTTGCATTCACACACAAATAGTGTGACACTTCAAATGCCACCAGAACTGACTGGAACAGAGCGAGAAGAAAAAAGAAATTCAAATGCAATAACTTTGGGTTTTTAATTTTTTTTTTTTTTTACTTAGACAACATATCACGCTTAGTACACATTTCAGATAATTAAAAAAACCACTTCTATCCCAGAACCACAAGCTCATGTGTTCATTTTCACTTTTTAAAAGGTAAAGAATCCCTAGTAAATATACCAAAGAGTAATAAAGTATTCAAATAAAGAATTTAACCCTCTATTGCACATATTTTCACTTTCAATATCCCCCTGTATTGTTTCCAGAAGTTAGATATGATAAGATAGAGGAACATTGAACTTGCCTTTTGTCTCTTTGAACTGCTCTGCTCATTTCATCACTTTTAAAAGATTATAGATTTCAGCAGGGTATGTCATTAGAATTTGTCCATAAATCAGAATGTGTCATGCTCTTCCCTGAAAAATTAGAGGCCCTTTCACCATCTCTCCTTTTAGCTAACAATAAACTATTCACATAACAGCAATCAGATCCCCTCTCAGTTGTCATCTTGATAAATTAAACAACTTGACTTCCTTCAGCTTATCAGTGAAAAGAGCTTTCTGTGGCTTTGAAAATGTCCATGTGGTGGTTTTTTTCCCTGTTGTTGGATTTTTTATTTCCAAAGTGGGGATATCAAAGCGAGTCTGAGCATGTCAGTAGCAGAGTATCAAGGCACACATTGATTTTTGATTTTGCCATCTCTGTTAGATAGCAGAAAGGATGAATACTGCAACAGGTCTGGAAGCAAAATTCTCAGGCTGATAAATATTAAGCAGCAAAAAAGCTTGTACAGTATTACAAATTCAAAGTCCACTCAAATTTACTGTATTTTAGTGTCCTTTACCTACCTTTCTCACTTATCACCTTAGTTTCTCTATCTGTGCATGAACCACTTGGTCTGGTTTACCAGAAAATTTATGAGAGTTACTGTTGAGAGGAAATAATAAAACCCAAAAGTGATGAGTATAGTAAAACATAAGTTTGAAATTGCAATTCAAGTCATGCTTGCCAGATAGTCCATTAACATTTTCTAAGCTGACAAGGTCCTGCTGCTTTTACAAAGCACTAGGATTGATTTAAAACTCTGCTGACTGAGCTGGTATTCACTACTCACTCAAACCCACTCTGGAGATATAACTGGCATGTCAGATTTAGTATCCTCAGATAAAAAACAGAGAGCAAATAGTTTTATTGTTGGTATAAGCATCACACCACTGACATTTTTCATTACAACATTACAGATTTAGCTGAGGAGAAGAATAGACAGAGGAGAATAATAACTGAATTCTTTCTTCCAGCTGAGGACCCTTGCCTTTAAAGTATTTAAAAATATATATATATATCTGCTTAAAACTATATAAAATTAATGGGGAAAGGTCCCTAGAATGCCTTTGCAACCAGAATGGCTGGATATTAAAAGGCTTGGGGTTGGACAGTCAGTGCTGGAGGGTCAGCACAGCAGCACCAAGTGTCCCTCCAGCCCCTTTTTAAGCTGCAGGGCAAAGCCTCTCTTGCTGTAAGTTATCTCCAGGTGTTTACCAGCCATTAACCTCAGAGTGGCTGTAATTGCTCAGCCTGTAATTAGCAGTGGTGACTAAACCTGATGCAGGCACCATCCTGTCAGCTGTCTGGGATTACAGATGCAAGGCACCTCTCCCTCTCTCCAGTCGTGACAATTCATTAGTTCTGCTGTTTGAGAGCAGCTGTACCATTTGCCAGGTAATTTATTCAGATTCCCTCAGAATTATTGCTGAAACGTGGGAAGATGAGGGATTTGATGAGGCTGTGTATTTACTGTCAGAGAGCACAGGTTGGATCTGTGGTCAGAAGTGATGGGAGATTATGTTTCATGAGGAAAAGCACCCTTTTTAAGGCAAAAAAATTGAATAAAGTCCATGAGGCAAAGGACAAAATGCTTCAGCATGTCAGTCATGTCTCACAGTGTTATTCACAAAACACCCCTAAAATTGTACACGTGAAGTTCATTAAAATTTTCTCTTCCTGTCACAGCTTATTGAAGCATTCTTCTAAAAAGCCTCTGATTTAGTCAAAGCTGATCAAAGTATGAGAACATACAAAATGCTCAGCTTGATTAGTCAGCAGGGTGAGACAAGTAAAATTCAACAGACTTAATTGCCAAGCTAAAATGGAGGGGATTTAGAACGTAGGGATTTAAGTTGTGCTCAGAGAAATAACATCAATGTGTGTTTTCTGAACAGACCTGGAACAAACCCACAACACTTGGAAAACTCAGGGTAAAACTTGTGTCTCTTCTCTAGCCCCAGTGATAACATCCACCACCCCTGCACATGGCAAAGCTTGGGGAGGAACTTCCATTTTACTTCCCATCAATACTACACCAGCAGAGCAGTCACACCAAGCTGGACCCAAAGCCAGTCTGTAACTTCAATAAAACATCTCACTTTTGTTTCACTGGAATAATATTTGCCATATTTCTTCCATATATACTTGGATATAACCACAGCCCCCATGACTGACTGGAACTGAGGATGCTCAGCTGCTTGTGGTGCCAAATTTTCCTGTGGATTTGACTTAGCCTTTCACCCAGCTTTAGCATTCAAATATATCCACATGTTGAGTACACTGATATGTTTCCAGCAATGAAATGTCAAAAACACTGACAACCTCTTCATGGTCTTAAATCCAATATCCTGTGGCCTCGCTGACTTCTGGATTTTAATTTGCTATCCCAGTGCACAGTAATTTCAGGTTATCTCTGTCACACTCTTAAGCACATCTCAAGATGAAATTTTGGCAGGTTGTCATGTTTGTTAAGAACAGGTGCTCTGACTTTTTGCAGCTGTTTTTTTTTTCCCTCTCTGTTCTTTGAAACTGGGCTCTGTGTGTGTGTGAGCCATCTCTGACCATCTGAATATGTAGATCTTTTAATCCCCATTTTCATACGTACATGCACAGACATTAATTTTAATCAGGGAAAGCTAAGATGAAATACCAATAAAAGAGGAGTTGTTAGGCATGACATTTCATTTATGGATGTAGCTGAGAAGATTAATGTCTGAGCCAGCAGCCTGTCCATTACCACCTTCCACTGCTGAGGAGCAACATCGTGTGCAACAACTGAGCACGAGAAATTCTCACTTGCCACATCATTCTCTTGCCCTCAATTTGTCTGTGCAACACTGTTAATTAAACCATGAAGACCAGATCCTTTTCAGTGAGGAATTCTGCATGATCCCTTTTCAGGGCACATCAGTCCGTGTACATTTGTCTATTTTCTCTTGGTTAATATTTTAAATTTCTATAATGTGTGACTTACCTGAAGGAAGGTCAGCTCCCCAGGAGTCTGCTCACTGAAAGAAAAAGTCAAAGCAAAGGAATGCACCTGTAAGCTGGATTCAACTAAAAGATTGAACTAATTCCCTTTGAGTACTTTATGTGGTTTTAAAGTCTGGTCCCATTTTATAATGCAGCTTTATATTTTTTTATTTTTTATTTTTTTAATGGAGTTTTCCCCTCATAATACAGAAAGCTACTTTTGGCTGAATACACTGAGAGAAATTTTAAACTCATTCTTAACCACTAGTTCACCTGGCCCAGTAGCAAGAACAGAAATGAGAAACAAATGCTAAGAGTGAAAACAAAGTGAATTTTACAGAAAATACTGCATGGATAGCTTAGATAATAAATGCTTTTACAAATAATTACCCATCATCTAGAAAGAGTATGGAATAACACAGCAGAGGCTTTGAATGGAACCAGTTATAGCTTAAAGACCTTCCTTCAAAGCAGCTCTCCTCTTTGAAACCATTCTGTTAAATTCCATAAGGATGGCTGTAGCCAGAGAGCCCAGAAGTTCTGATTAAAAACCAGCATGGCAATGAGGAAATGTCTTAGCAGGAGCTCCATCTGCTCTTGTAAGGCCTTAACATGTGTACAGGTTGGAAAAAGCCAGAAAAACAAACTAGCAGAGTGGGTAGAGAACAACTCTATTGCTCCCCACCCCTCCACACTCAGGCACCTAAAAATAAATCTATTTAAGTAGCAGGAGAAGAGAAAAAGAAAAATCAGAGGAATCACACAGAATCATAGAATACTTTGATTGGAAGGGACCTTAAAGCTCATCCAATTCCAATCTCCTGCCATGGGCAGGGAGACCTTCCACTAGACCAGGTTACTCAAATTTCTATTCAGGGTGGCCTTGAACACTTGCAAGAACTCACAAATTCTCTGGGCAACCTGTGCCAGTGCCCCACCACCCTCTGAATAAAGAATTTCTTCCTCATATCTAATGTGAACCTGTCCTTTCTCATTTTAAAGCCATTACTCCTTGTAGGAGAAGGGAGAATATTGGTGAAAGTATAAGCAGATTTGTTTCCAGACACCATTTCCAGAATGATTATTCTACAACTGAGTTAGGAAATGATCCTTAGTGACTTGGGTCCCTTTTATTCTCCAAACTCTCTATTCACACTGCTAAATTAATTTCTTGCTTCTAATAGGAAATGAGAAAATATACTTTTTAGGGGAAAAATAATTATGTATCAAGTACAACACTTAGAAATGAAGAGAAATCCATTTTATTTTAATGTCTTTTAAACGGGGTGATATCTTTGAATTTTACCTCAGGTGAGCACTTTAACAGATTTAAAAGCAAAAAAAAAGGCATTGCCTAAGTTACCTAGCACTAGGGATATCTCTGAGAAAAGGATTTATTTCCACACCAGATTAGAGGGAAAACAAAGGCTAAGCAGATTATGGCATGACACCTATGGGGGTGAAAAAGGGAATATTAAAAGAAGATTGTATTTTTATCCCATGAATGTAAATAGATTCTCATAGCAATAGTTTTGATGCTGTCTTATGTTTAAAAAAGAAAATCCTGCTGTAAGTGCAGAGATCAAGGGTATTTTTTACCACCTCAGAGAAGGAATTCCTTGCATGTCCTAGGTGATCTCCAGAACAGTAACCATGCACCAGCACAGGGAGTGTTATCCCAGTAATCTGAGCTTCTCCACCATTTCACATCTGCATCATGTATAAAACAAGATTATTGTATTAATAACTCAAATTATTACATCAAATCCATGATTTGCATCATTTATTTGATGTTTTGAAATCCTGAGGGGTTAGATATGTTCAATCACTGTCATGGACTTCATCCCTTATCTGTGGATACTGTTCAAAAGCCAGTGAGAAAATCCACAGAAAATCCAACAGATTTGTTTGCTCTACTCAGCAAGGAATAAAAAGGCCACCCCTGCTTTTATCAAATGCTGCCTTTATTTCCAGCAATGTTTTGTGTATTTTAAGTACCTAAGTACTTCACTAAACCCTTTTCTACCATCCATCATGGATCAATATCTCCAAACTTCTTGACACCCTTTCCATTTTTCAGAAGGGGGAGCTTCACACTGAGCTAGCTTGACTTGGGAAAGTGTTACTACAGAAAATCACTGGAGAATGATTTTGTTGGCAGTGAAAAATAGGTTTCCTGAGCTCCCCTCTTTGAGGAAAGGCACTGGCTGCCACCAGCAGGTATTTCTTTTTCAGCACTCAGCTTTCCCCCCGGCTCACAGCCACATCCTTTCTGCAGCTCCCAAATGTCACACACCGGGCAGACACCTTAACATCTGCTCATTTCTTGTCACTGGAATTGTCTCTGGTAACAAAAAAGAAACTCAAAGCCAATTTTTCCACCAGGAGTATCTGTCATCACCTTGGACTTCACATGCAATGCACTTGGAAAACACAGAGTAAGGTGTCTGACATGAGGGTTGCTCCACCATAAAATCTGCTTTTTTTTTTTTTTTTTTTCCTGCCATGCCTATTGTGCTGAAAAGAGAATGAAGTGTTTGTGCTGAAATAGAATGTGCTTGTTTGTGGATAGGAGTCAACCTGTTAAACAGCTCCCTGGAGCATTTAAGAGAGAAGAAAAATGGTAATTTCAGGGAAGAAGCAATATCACAGAGAAAACATAAAGCAACACCTGAAGAACTTTACCTTTTAAGATTTTTTATAAATTGATGCTCTGCTGGAATTAAGGACACCTAAGACAATCTCTGCTGCCCACCTCATGCCTGCACATGAAGATGAGCAGTTCAGATGTGGGGTGACCATGCTGACCATCCATGTGCTGGAAGCCTTCTGATCACAAAGAAAAACCAAATCCCACACTAACTACTACAAAAAATTGTATCCAACATTAAATACCACAAAAAACCATATCCAACATTAAGTTTTCTACTGTTCAAGTCATGTGGCAGAAGCAGAGACGCAGTGACTCTCTTTAAAATCCAGTTTTCATAGAAAGGGAACATATATTACTTTTTAACAAAACACGGTACAGAGAGATCAGCACAATTACAAAAGTCAGACTACCAACAGCATCTGGTAGTAGCTATCAGAATTGTCCTTTAAAAGAAATACCTGGAGATTAAATGCAAAAATCCAGCCCAGTAGAGTTCCTCCCAGTGTTATCCCTCAGCCAAGCCAGCATGCTTTTAAAGTTATGACCATTATTATTATTTCTATACCTTCTTTCATGTAAGAATTACAAACTACTCCAATAAACAATTCCAGTTAATAAAAAAGAGGAAATTTAATTTTTTTTCTTTTTTCTTTTTTTGTTTTTTGCTAATCAAGCCATCAGATTCTCTTAAGATGCAGGTGTCATTCTCATTCCTGCTGTAGGCTTGCTGAGTGGTTGTGAGGAAATTATTTGTGTTCTTTGTGCTTTAGCTCTCTATTCATTAAACTGAGATAACAGCACTTCCTTTCTCTGACCTTTTGTGCATATTCTCTGAAGCCTATTGTAAATTTTACTGGGCATGTGCTGTGTCTTATTATGTGAAAATTCAGTATCTATGAAAGCCTTCATTTCAGCTGGAACCTCAGACAACAGCTAGAGAAGAAATAATAACATACAGATGTTTCAGGTGGAATAAATGTGTAACTTGTTAATTTCTTTTAAAATACAACGTGCTTCATCTGGGAAGATTTAAGATGAATGACAGCATAAAATAGATATTTTAATTTTGTGCTTTGTAATGCCACATCCTCTTACAGGCATCCAATATTAATGTGGAAATCTCTCTCAGAATATAAGCTATTACTTCTAGCAACCAAAGTAGCATTGATTACCCCACGTATCCTTTTTAAGCCCTTCATTTTAGAGACTGAAAGTTATCTTTAAGACACAATCTCGAAGAAAGAGATCTTTGATACAGCAGAAATCCTCTAAAACAAAAGCAGTAGACAATGAATATTTAATGGGTGACCAATAATTATATCAGGATTGATCTGCTAAAAAAAACTTTAAGAAAACCCCAAATTTCCAAAACCATCGCTATAAATCAAAGCAAACAAAACCAGAAACAAACCAAAGAGTCCTGGCTGTAGTTAGAGATGCACAGCATCACTTCTGAGACTTAATTTTCTCGAGGAGAGGCCAGCAGAGGTTTCCTGTTCCCTGACACTTTCCCTCCCTTTCAGGGGGCTGAATCCCAGTGCCAAGTGCCAGCATTTCTGGGATCAGGTGCAATATTCCCTTCACTGGCACATTTTGACCACAGAACAAATGTTTATTACACACCAAGAAATGAGCAAGGATGATGGCAAAGCCCAGGCTGACCTCTGTCTTTAGGCACTTGATTTTGCTGTATTTCAGACCTAGTGGCCACTGGAAAGCTGCACCTTCAGGATCATGAACCTGATGGATAAAATATTCCTTGGCATTGCTTTCTACTACTGAAGAAATAAAAATGTTCTGAGTAAAGCAAAGTCAGGAGGATGAAAAGTCATTTTTTTCTGAAAATAGTCCTTTCCTGTCCTAGCCTGCTAAATTTAATAATGAAAATCTTTTTTTTTTCCCCCACCTCTCCTCTCAGAAAATAGACTCATCATTTCCTTTTGCTTTGCTGCTTTTGTTTTCACCTTTGCCTGGAGTCAATCTTTGGATATGAAAGGCTTTTCAGAGGCATCCACAGAAGTCAGCAGTGTTACGCTACACAGTACAAAACCAGCTGCAGTAAATTGATTGCAGTGTTATCCCTTATTTCTATTGTTTAATAAAAAAGAAATATTTTCTCTGACCGCTTTTCTTAAGGATAAAACACAGGGATAAAGAGCAAGGGGATGGACAGGCTGCAGTGCCTGCAATGCTGGATTGTACCATGCAATCTTCAAGTGCTGGGCTTCAGATTCCTGGCTATTTAAAACTGAACTTTAAAGTTATTTCTTCTAAAAGATGAAGTCACACTGAAAAAGGTTACCAGTTCTGTTGCCAGCAGGCACAGAATTTTCAGAAGAAATAAAAGAGATTCAAATTCCTGAAGAACTTCTACTGCTTTGTGAGGTAATACTTTTGTCATTATTTTATGTGGAAAGTTACCTGAATTTTTTTAAAGGTCTTTTTCAAATTCCAAGTTGTCTGCAATCACCTTCTAGTTTAGAAGTACATTATAAAGACAGGCTGAAAAGTCATTTACTATTTTAGTATAATAAATCCTAGAACCACAGAATGGTTTGGGTTGGAAGTGACTAAAGATCTTGTAGTTCCAGCCCCTCTGCTGTGGGCAGGGATGCCAGTAATGTTCATTAATGCCAGTAAAGTTCATTAATGTAACAGCAGCAGGGCTAATGTAGCTTTATACAACTGGCTGCTGTCTTTAGTATGGGTCTCTTGGAGCCTGCAAACTGCACAGTACTGAAATTCATAAACTGGAAAGACCTGCAAATACTTAAGTAGAAAAACAATCAATAAAGATCCTATGGACTTGAAAATAGAGGAATAATATAAGGGTTTTTTGGGCAGAAAAAGCATCAATGATATGCAGATGGAAAAGCATTATTCAAAGACAAGACACTTGGGAAATAAATCTGTTTGCATCTCCTCATGCCTGTTACTCTGCTACAAAAATAATTGCAATCTATATTGTCTCTAGGTGCCTCATACAGTCAGGGAAATATAAAGATCATACTAAAATGAGAAACCACTACCAGTAATAAATCCATTGTCTTTGTCACCAAAGCTGAAGTCACAAAACCACCTCCAGCTCCACATATCCCACCCTGCCTGGCCTCCTCTCCCCTTCCTGAGAAAACACTTCATGTCTAACCAGCTTCTAGGAGGTTAAAAACCATCAGGTACATCACTCATTGTTCATCACTCACTTATATTTTAACAATGGGAAATGTCCTTCAACAAAACCAAGAAAGACACAGCAAATACCAGGAGTAAAGAGCTCTTATGTTTGGGGTTTTTTTGGGGTTTTTTTTGTTTGTTTTGGCGGTTTTGTTGGTTTGTTTTTTTTTTTTAATGTGGCAACTATCCTAAGTAAAAGCTCAGAGCTGCACAATGAGAGGTAGAAAAGGTCTCGCTCAAAAAATGTGGAAGAACTTTTGTGATGGTGTTCACAGGGGTCCCAGGATGAGGGAAGAGACGAGGATCTGACTCCATGTTTCAGAAGGCTGATTTATTATATTATGATATATACTATATTAAAACTACACTAAAAGAATAGAAGAAAGGATTTCATCAGAAGGCTGGCTAAGAAGAGAATAAGAAAGAATGATAACAAAGGTTGTGGCTCAGACTCTCTGCCCGAGCAACCTGGACTGTGATTGGCCATTAATTACAAACATCCAACATGAGACCAATCACAGATGCACCTGTTGCATTCCACAGCAGCAGATAATCATTGGTTACATTTTGTTCCTGAAGCCTCTCAGCTTCTCAGGAGGAAAACTCCTAAGGAAAGGATTTTTGATAAAAGATGTCTGCGACAAACTTTACCTTTCAGATATAAAACTCGTGAAGTATTAGAAAAAGTGGGAAAAACATCCAAACTAACAAGTGAACAGGTAAATTAGTTAACTAATAACCAAATGAGGGTGTAAACTCCCCCCAGTTAGCACATTGGGAATGCCTGAGAGAAGAGGTCTACTGGAAACAGTATTTTGGAAAAAGGAAAATGTTCTGGGAGTGTGCAAGACAGGGCCTAAGGCTGAGAACTGACAGCTAATTAGTTATAAACTTGTAAATGAATATGACAGCTAAGAATGTTATTGTGATTTTACACCCTATTAATAAAGACTTTATTCTGTGGACAACACAGCTAATTAAATGCCTTCCATTGACAACTTCCATCAAACCCAAATTTACCATATTGCACCTGATGCAACCCAGACAGACAGAGAAACTGAAGGGAGTTCTGGGCAGAGAGAAAAAAAAGCATTGCCAACTCCATGTGAAGGAACATTTCAAAAACTTTAATTAGGGGGTTGAACAAGATGTGCCTTCAGCCTCAGTCTGTTATTCTGCAATTCTCAATTGTTCAGACAGCTCAAGAGACACAAACAACAGACAGAAAACGCAGAGCACAGACAGAAGGTACACTTCACACACTAAAACTGTACTTTGGGATAGTGAACACAGCCTGAAAAGACAGAGATTGTGTGAGTGATGCAGCACTGAGACAGGGCACTGCCAGTCAGGAGAGTCCTGCACCCAACTGAGATTTACATGAGGTCTGTTGGATAGAAAAGTGTCAAAATTTAATTTAAAGATGTGTTGTTCTCATTGGAACATCTTGGAGAAAATTCAGAAGCTTTTCTATAACTCACTCTCAATGAGGAGAGGGTCAATATTGCTATGCCAGCACCAAGGGGTAGGAAAAATACATTTTCTTCACATCTAAACTCAGTTCATAACCAGCTCCTATAACCACAGAGGTCTGATCCCCATACAAACCACTCTGAATCAGAAACATCTATTTCAAGAATTGTCACAAGCACACCATTGGGAATTGCACAGAATTTTCATGGCAAGCTTAATAAATTACTTTGCCCTCTTTTCATATCCTGCCCTTGTTTCTCTGCATTGGGTGGGGAAAGGAAATAATCTCATATTGAATGTACTCAAGGAAATAGAAATCATTCCTGCACAGAATCCCAGTTTGTTGCTAATCCACCCAGGGAAGGAATAGCCCCATTTTTTTTGCATAATGAAGGAAAGACAGATAAAGTAGAAAAAAACCTTACTAGCTATTTAGGCATTTGTCATAGCTGTAAAATATTTGTCCTTCAGGGGATATTTCTGAATGGCCTGTCTTGGCAGTAGTCTGGAACGTGAGGGGACTTAGCTACTCTGCAGTTTTCATATTGCTATCCCAATTTTGCATTTAATTTCAGCCCTATTTTTTCCCCTGTAAAACGACAAAAACTAATAATGTGTTTTTTAAAAAAAAGTCATCATATGCTCTGTATACTTAAATATATATATTAACATATATATATATGTGTGCATAGAGATAAAATAATTCACTTAATAGTCCAACAAGTCCTCAACATCTTTACATTGGCTTAAGGAGAGAAATGATAAAAAACAGTGGCAATTGCAACTTCAAATGGAGGACACACAGCCAATTTAGTTCATTACCAACAGAGTTATCTGTAGAAGGGTTTTCAGGCATCACAGGTAGAAGCAGTGCAAGCATTCACTTTCCTTCAGGAAGGCTTTGTTTAATGAATATTAACCCATTTCATCCAGACCTGTTTGGATTTCGCTGGACTGTGAGGAAATTTTCATGATCCACTCAGACATAAGAAATCCATATGTAAAACTGAAGTGATATCAGCTGACAATCTTATTTATAATGAAGGTTGCAGTATCATGTCAATATTAAGAAACTAATTTCTCACTCTATTTCCCCCCTGCAATTTTTTGAGATTCAACCGATCGCTCCTGAGCTTTAATTTTGAGCTCCGCTGAACTGTTGTTGATGTTCCATTTCAAAAAGGAAAAAAAAAAAAAAAAAGAAAGAAGAACATGTGTGTGAGCTGGAGTCTTTCTCCTGCAGCCTAATGGTGCAACTGATTCAGACTTGCAGCCTTCCAAGCAGCCCTCAAATGGTGATATACAAGCTTTGTTGCATAAGGCAAAGAGATCAACACTAATCTTGATTTTTTTCTTCACTAAAAAGCCATCATCATGAATGGAAAGACCAAGCCTGTGTCCATGTGTGGAAGTATTTCCTTGCACTTATATTTTACATACATTTGGTGTATATGCAAGAAATGTATTTTGGCTATTCATCCTTCAAAGCACATTCTTGGGAGAATATGATTAAGAAGTTAGAGTTTGGAGAAGAAATAACATCGAGTTTTATCTGCTCTATCTGCTTTGCAGTCCTAGAAAGATGCTTATTCTTCTGCCTACTTTTCTTAAAAGGTGGACTAAGGCATGCTTAAGGTTTTTGATAGAATCTTCAAAGTAGGTAGCTAAAAAAATCCCAGCCACATCACAAACCACTGTTGATTACTGGTTATCATATCTCAGTACAGCTGAGTTTAAATGTAAGCCCCAGAATGAGCTTTTGTGGGCAGGATATCACTAGAATCAACTCATACAAAATTACTCATTTAAAAAGTACCATTGGAGAAGGATAAGGTTATGGTTAGAAGAAATAAAATTGTTCTGCAGTGGCAATCAACCTGGTTTTGTTCTAGACCCCAAATTCCCATTTACCTATATAGATAAAATAATAAATCTCTTTAGCTTTTTTGTAAGGCTGTTTGAATATTGCCTTACAAAGTTACTTATGAAGCATTTCTATGATTATCAGAATAATTTTAAAGCTGTATTTTTATGTACTTGTGGCAGAACCTTACTAATCCCATTAACTGTATCCTGTTTCTGCAGTGCCAGCGATTTCAGATCCGTTAATGAAATGAGTCAGCTCTTCAGCTCTGAGGCCCTTTTCATCCCACAAGATCAAAAGTTTTCTACAATTAAACAGCTGGAGAAGGAAGAGACTTCCACATTTCCCTGCTTTTAGATGCAGATGTTTGGATACCACAAAGTCTTTCCAAAGACAAAGTTTGTTCCCAAGCAGGAAGACCCCAAGTACAAATATATGGGATCTGTCAAGCACTGTATCAAACAAAGTGGATTTTTAGCCCAACACCACAGAACTAAAACAAAGGCAATGTGAGACAGTATAGGGCACATTAGAATAATAGAAACAGAATGACAGGCTTGCAGAAGGGCGAGGAATATTTAACTAAGATGTAGGAAAGATTATGTTGGAGAAGCACATACATTAGTTCCTCTGTGGAGCTGTAATAGTTTCCAGTGTATAGTTTTGTTTCTTTCCCCACAAAGTTATATATTGTTTTTCAAGGTCGGGTATTTTTCCTCCTTAAAATGCAATCAAAATGCCTACATTGTTTATAGTTAATGGCTTCTGGAAGACTAGCAATATTTTAAGCTTACATGACATGTTCCCCTTGCTCTCAGCCAAAGGCCCATCACCTTTTCCATTCCTTCAGCATTACAATTTAATTACTGTGGAAGCTACATATGCAAGCTGCATTTATTAATAAATACAAATCAAAATGTCTAAAGTAAATTATTGATATGCTATATTATCTCAGCTTTCCTGTGGAAATCCTCATCAAAATAACTTTAGTTTTGACAGCCTGACTTCCAGGATTTTATATTATAGCTCTCGGTAGGACACAATTGTTCATAGATATGTTAACCTTGAAATAAATTCTCTTTCAGCAAATGTAATGTCTCTGACACCAATCCATCCAAGTCCATATTTTGAAGGCTATATTTTAAATTGCAATAGTTTTGTGCATTTTCTTGCACTGAAAAGGTTTAGATATTTAGAGATATTCTGGAAGGAAACTACAGAAGACAGACAGAGATATAATTTAAAATTATATTTATAGGATATAATTTATAAATATCAATTATAGATTTATATTTATACATAGAAATAATATATATAAATTTATACATATAAATTCTATATAAAATTATAATTTTTATATCATGTTAATTATTTTTATCTATGATCCTAGCAGCTGCCAGCACACCACAGCTGGCAATACCCCTAACTTCACATACACCCCACAGCAGTGCTGTGGGCATGTGAGCTTCCAGAACCTCCTCACATTCCTGCCACTTCCCTGAACAGCTTCATACCCCTAAAGATACCAGGACCATCATCCTGAAAATAATTAGGTGCCCAACATAAACATGCCAGTGATTTTTTTTTACCTTTTTAAGTAATTACAGCATCTCCCTGCACAGTGCCCATGCAGGATTAAGCCAGCTAACCATATCTGTCAGAGGAATTTATGTGTCACCAGCAGTGCCCCTTCACCGCAGAGAAACGATTGCTGGAAAGAATCTAAATCACTGTTAGAGCAATCTCAAAGTACAATGTTGTAATTACAATTTGAATTTCAAATAGAGAATACAGGGAATGATACATCCTCTTTGGGACAACTTCTGCTAGCCTTACTGCCTTCAATTTTTGCGAGGTTTTTTATTAGAAAATAGTATTTTCCATTATTTTTATAACACATTGACACACTGCAAATGCATTTCTACAGGCAGAATACACAATGCTATGAATACATTTACATTTACTCTGAATATTTAAAGAGGAAAGGCCTGGATATAATCACAGAAGAGTTATTTCTAAGCTGTTATATTTTTGCATTTTATCTGTGCATTCCACTGGAGCTGAAAATCAGTGGGGAAATAAATCACCAGCACTTTCTGACTACACCTTCAGGCTCTGTCAATTTGCTTGAAATATATCAGATGATCCTGACTGGTAAGAAATAATACACCTGCTCTAACAAAAGATCTAATCCTCCTGTCCCTGCTCCCACTCTCGGAGCAGGAGCCTGGCTCTCCATCCTTCCCCACGTCCCCTCCCTCCATTTCAGCCAAGTTTAGTTTTGTCTGCACTTTTTCTAAAAGCCCAACACATGAACTTCATTATTCATGCACTGAAGGCCACTCAGAACTGTGGATCTTTACCTTGATATACCAGAACAAATATTAAGGACATCAGCTGTTGCCCTCTCCTGAAAATATCTGAAATTCTGTGTTGTACAGCTGCAATACCATTGATTCCAATGAGAGATTAGCAGCTGCCATTAATTGGAGCACAATTAACGAGGGTTTGATGAAGTGCAGAGAAATACCTTCCTTGTCCCCTACCCTCCAGACTGCAGTGTTTAATGTGCTGAAGGTAAAATTGATCCTTCTCTACCTAGGTATGTAAGAAGTCCTGTGCAATTGTTCTTTACACTGGCACAGGCTGATGGTGGATGAGCTATTTATCCCCCAGCAATCTAACAGCTAGAGCAGATATTTCTATTTCTAAAGAACAAAAGAAAGGGGTTGGGAGCTTTCCTCTTCTACCATCAACCCTCGATTTTGGTGAGTTTGTTAAATCAAAGAGTTTTGTGTTTAGGATCTTTGCCAAGCTCGTGTTTCACCCTAGCTCTTAAGACCTAAACCTTAGCCAAGATGATTCCTAGCCCTTGAAAGACTGGCGGTGTTTCCTCTCCAATTGGAATTTGTTTGAAGTAAAAGTATTTTTGGCCAGGAATATTTAATGCCCAGCTATAACAAAGAATGCTTCTTTAAAGAAGAAAATGCTTTTTTTTCAAGGCACTTGATAATGTGCTTTTTCCCAACAGTTACACAGAAGTATCAAACGCAGGGGCCACTGTGATGACCAAAACATTCCTCTGCAATCTCACTTCTGAGCAGAAATATGTATCTAGGAAAAGTGAATGGTAATCCTCATGACAGGTTTATTATTCCCATTTCAAACTCCTCATAGCAACATACCAGCCTTCCTAATTAACAAACAAGCAATTCAGTTTCTCCAGTTAAAAACACAGATGTTACCAAGATCTGTTGGGAGATTTCCAGGCATGCTTTGTTCTGCCAGTTTTGCCAAGTTCTTTCCCTAACTTTAAAGGCTTTCAGTTCTTCTCATTGTTTGGTGGTCTGGTGTTGGTTTTGCTGCTGGTTTTGTTTATTCATCGGGGGGTTTTGTGATTTTCTGTTTGTTCCTACACAGTATCAGTTGCCTGTGCCCTGACTGTCTATACTTACACTTTTTTCCCTTACCCAAGAAATTCAAGACAGTCTGTATTTCTTTTCCTCCCTGTGAATAAACAGATATTCTGTATTTCTCATATATCTGATTTTCTCATTAATCAAACTCAGGGGACCCTCCATGGTGCTATCCCCCCACACCTTTTCCTTACCACACCCGTGCAGTTAATACTGAAGGACGTGCTAGCACTCTCCAGAATTCATTAGCCAGCTTTAGCACCTTTTAATTACAATCACAGAGTAACTAACTATACTGCTAATGCTTTTTATTATTCCAGCTACCTTCTCCAAATCGAGTTCCACATGCAAATGTGGAGGAGGGAGCACAACAGCTCCCCTGTCACCAGCACCCAGCTCAGCACACACATCCCTGCACGCTGCTGGCTGCCCAGCCAGGGCTTCAACAGGGAGCCAGTAATTGTGTGATGAATGGATGTTAAACCCTGTGCCTGTCTGACCTTTTACAACTGCTCTGTAGTCAAACCACACCTGCAGCAGCTCTGAAGCATTTGATACAGGCTGTTCATACTTTGCACAGCCAAAATCTGTGTGTGTGTGTGAAGCCCAGGATCTGCACAGTGCAGCAGGTGTGTGGCTTCAGAGCTGTCTGCACATCTGGTTTCCTCATGGCATGCCCCTGTTACACCTGCTACTTACACTGGTACAGTATCAGATTATAGCTTATTCCACTGTGTTTTGGACCAGAAAACATGGATACAACAGGCAGGAGTGGCCTATGCTATTGACTTTGCAGTTTTATGATAAGGAAGCAAATGCTGCATAGCTGAGATGCTAATGGAGCAACCACTCAAGGCTCCCACACTCTTAAATCCACACTTGTGGTAGGTAATGAATTAGTAACACAACCCAGAACTTCAATCAGGAACTGCTTTTGATCCTGAACTAATCAATACTTGCAGCACTTATACTCAGTATATATATCCTCAGTTTTGAGGAATATCCTCAAAACTGGTATATTCCTTAGAAAGCACTCATGGGAAAACAGTGGAAAACACTAGACCATCTACTATTTATGGGTAATCTCCAAAAGCCCAGCCACAAAGTGATGATTTTAGAACACCCTCTGTACTGGAGACAGAGGATGGAATGGAATGGATTAATGGATAGATTGATTTTTTTTAGCCTGTCTTACAAGGCAGCTGCACATTCCTGAACATCTTGCCCTAACCCTTCAATAGTTAAAGCTGCAAGCAGGGAAGCCACAAGAGGAATTTTGCAACAAGAAGCTCAGCGTGCGAGTAATGAACAGTTTGACAGCTAGAGAACATGGAAGAAAGTAAAAAAAGCCCACACAACTTGTGAGGTTGGCTTGCTCCCTCTCTTTAATTAACAAGGGTGAAAGATGTGCCACTTAATTGGGAAATTGTGTGGCACATGACCCCCCCCACCACCCCTGCACACACTGGCATGAATGGGAGCAAGGCAGTCTGGGCTCACAGGGTGGAGAACCAACAAGGCAGAACTTCCAACTCATTAATACCCACTGACCACGGGCAAAGCCTGGCAGAAAAACTGCATCATTGCCAGTTTAGCTGCACTGACAGTGGTCCCCTCATGTGGAATGACAACAGGGGAGCGCTTGCCAGGCAGATACAACCCTCTTGAAATCAAAGCAGTAATAAACTTGGATATTTGTCACAAATAAGAATGCAACCACAAAAGATGGATCAATGTTCTAAGTCTGCCAAGATGCCAGCTGGGCACAATTATTTTTCTGCTTTTATTATCAACCTATTTAATATGCAACACACCCTATTACCACCGTCCAATTCAAGAGTAACCTGGCCCAGAAAAACTTAATCAATATATTAATCCCCAAGAGGCTCTGAAGTATGTTTTCTCACATGGAATAGTATTTCTCAATCCCAAATTTGATTCTGTTCTAAATGATTCAATAGCACTTCACCTAAGGCACCAAAGTGTCTATCCCAGTCTTGCACAGAAACTCTTTAAACACCAAACTTCTCAGCATATATTGAGTATGTACTATATGCAAAGTTTTGTGAGAACTTAAAGTATCTTAAGAAACTTTATCAAGGAAAAAAATGCATCCAAGAAAAATCTGCTTTTCATGTGCTTATAAAGATCCTTTAACAGTTATTTTGTACATCTATTATATTTATGGCACTTGAAGGTAATGTTCCAAAGAAATAAATTTGTACTTTTCCCTGAAAGTGATTAATTTTGCTGCGAGAAGAATTGGTTTAAAAACATCACAAAGATATTAAATTTCTTATTTAAATATCCATTATCAGATAAAAAAAACATATGGAACTCCCACTAGATCCCAGAATTTATACAAGGGGGGTTTTGGAAAGTTTGAGTCAGTCAAATACAGACTCATGAAGTCTCTCAAGGAAGTGTTTCTTAATCCTCAAGAAGATACAAGACTTTCTAGATGGGTGCAATTGATGCTGGGATCTGGCCATTGTGACCTTAACTCATTCATTTCTGAACAACGCCCATTGTTCCCACGTCTCCTGTTATTTGCTCATTCCACCAATATCCCATTCAAGTGGAATAATTTTCTGTAATTATCATTTTTAGGTAAAAAAAAAAAAAAGGTTTTTTTCACTTGAAAGATAATCTTCTATTATTATAAATTATTATTATGCATTATTAATAACTGCATTATTTAGCCGGCATTTCCCCTCAAGTATTTTTCCCCTGATATTCCCATTTAATGACTTACAACCTTTAACGTACTTACATGCATTTCTACAGAATGTGCACCATTTCCATAGTACTACAACCAAAACCACCACCACCAAAACCCAAATTAAATGAACTAAAAGCCCTCGTGAAGCCCTTTTGCAGGAGTCTGAATTTTTCTATTGCACGCAATCAAATTTACCAGCGATAAGGGAATGTCAACAAAGCAGGGCAACATCAGAAAAAAAAAAGGGAAATTAAAATTTAAAAGTTAAAAGTAGTCAATTTTAATGCTTCAGGCTTCACATAAGTTGTTTGTGCTCCCTGACCTCTACAACCCTTGGTATTCCACACCCCAAAACATTTTATTTATGCTGTGTGGTTTCTCTTTCCTGCATCCAAATCTGTGACTTCGTTCCCAGCAGCCAGACACAACACTACAATATCCCCATCCATCCCTCCCCACAAACCATCACAGCTTTGGCTGAATTTCATTGTTGCCTGAACAGTTTAGCAAGTGGTGTTTTCCAAGGGACTTCCCAGCTGATGGGGAGCACAAGCCTTGAGCAGATGCTGAGCAACAAATCATGTTACCAAACCCAGAGCCCTGACTACTTGAGCAATGTCAGTGGGATGTTAAATCTGCCTGCTTGAGTCTAAACCTCCCTCACAGCCAAAGCAAGCACCTGCTAAAACCAGTACCTCCATCCTTTCCACACCCTGCCAGAAGCCTGGTTTGGCAAGCCTAGCCCTATCCTACACCATTTTTAAAAGGAATGGTTCTGTGCCAGCCCATTACCCTTCATAGCTGCAGGGCCTTGAGCTGAAACAGTATCATTTATTTAGATGAGTATAATTTATTCATTACTCAGGAATATGTGATTTTATGAGCTGGCATTCAAAAGGAACCCAGGGATGCAATGCATATCCAAGAGCTGGCCTTCCTTGGCTCTGTCACGTGGGAGAAATCCCACCCAGCCTACTCGAGGTCATCTCTCAGTGTTTGTGAGCAGGTGGAGAGAAAAGCGTGAGTGTGGAGCCTCAGTTTGCTTAGAAACCTAAACTGAAAGCATCTTCCATCAGGTCTCTAGGAGAATTTTGTTGTATTAGTCACAGCCTTTGGAACAAACCACCAGAGAACAACAAGCCACTCTCACCTCTCCCAAATCCTACAGTCTTACAATTTTCCCTTATGGCTTTTTACCTCTCCAGCAACAGGGAAGATTCTGCTAAGGATACATCCATCCATCCATCCATTTATCCATCTATTTATCCATCCATTTATCCATCCATATATTGAAACACCAAAAATAATGAGATCTGGTGCAACGTCCCTTAAGTTTATGAGCCAAGGTTCTTGAAAACCCTTGTAGATTTAACCAGTTTCATTGCATTTCTGGACAGAACTGTGTTGTCACAGTAGTGACAGTTTGGGAATATGTATCCAAGTTTAAGTTTCATCTGGTGTTTACAGAACCAGATTTACAGCTAGTGTAAATATAGCTGTCACTGTGCTTTACATCATGGCATAACAGGCAACTAAAATGTCAAAAAAAAGCCACATCTCAAAAACACACCAGACAAATCAAAGGACCAGCAATACAGCTCCTTGCAAGTGGATCTTTGTGTGAGCTTTGTTTTCACAGTGAACCACTTAAGGACACCAATGCAAGTCCAATGGCTGTGTAGGACAGTGGGGCTTTTTTTCCTAAAGGAAAGCCAGCTTGGTTAGAAAGGAACTTTGTTCAAATCACAGGAAACTTGGGCTCTGTGAAGAGTAAATTGCCTTCAGCAGAAAGAGGTAGGCATTTAGAGGCTCTTCTCTCAGTTGATCAGCTAGGATCAAGTCTTGGGCCTGACAAAAAAGCCAGAAAACCATGTGCAAGGATTGTCCCTGGAAACCTGCTTTCTACATTGGTATTTAAAAGAGTTTTTTTTCTATATGTGTTCCTCTTCTCAGAATCTTACTGTCAGCCCTGAGTGCCCCTTTGCTCACAAACAGTAGCTGAGCAGGTGCAGCTCTGAGGGTTGAATTATTAACTCTCTTTTATAGAGGGATTTGAGGCAAAACTCCACATTGCTGCTGTCCTGCCACCTCCCAGAGCACCCAGAACTAACAACGAGCATCCAACACCATCCCAACACTCAGAGTTCCACAGCAGATGCAAGCTATGATCTGGAAATATGAACAGCAACTGAGTTTTCAAGCCAAAAGCTCAGCAGGGTGTGACAGCACAGCCTGGGCATTTAAAAAGTCTCTCTGAATACTCTGCCCCTCCCTAGGAAAAGCAGTGTGTGCCCCACTCATTCAGAAATGAGGGAATTGTAGCCTCCTGACAGTTTACACTCATACAGCTCTCAGAAGAGCAAGCTCAGTGACTTTTCTACCAAATCTGATTCATTTCAGTAGGAGGTGAATTGAATCTGTACATGCCAGGCTTAAAACTGTTTCAGAAGAAAAAAAAAACACTGTGTAAGATAGTAACTAGATGGTTTGACTTTCCCATACACACAAAAATTATCTTGAAATGCTCAGCCATTGCACTTTGCATGGTAATGTATTCCTTGACCACCCTTCATTTGAATCCAGTACACATGTTCAGATGTTTTGTATTTCACTCAGGACAGACAGCTGTGCTGTAGCACTCACTGAAGTGCCACCAACCAACCCTTACCAAGTAAGCCTGCTAAATTCCAGGCAGAGGTTTAAAATCTAAGCACTCTGAAAGAGGCAATACACATTTGTCCTGCTCTGTGTTTCAGAAAAATCACGGTTTATATTAAGCCACTCCATTTCTCTCTACTTAAAACTACAGGCACTGACCTCACAGGTGGGGCTCCTGATCCAGGATGGTGGCAGCAACAAACCCCATCCAGTGATCCTCAGCCAAGTCACTCCAGGAAATCCAAACAATAACTCAGCAAAGGACAGGGAGCAGATATCCTTAAACCAGTTCTACCCAAACCTGAACCCTCAGGCTGGAGCTTGAGGACCCTTCTGGGGCTGATGGGCTGCAGCCCTGGGGGAAAGGCCAGGTGAAGCTGGTGAGGCAAATTCCAGCCTGCTCTCACCCAGATCTGTCTGAAAAAACCCAGCAGCCTTCTGACCTTGATGATCCTGTCCCAGTGAAGCACCTGCTTGTGGCCAGCAACAGGGGCCCTTGCAAGGCAGGACAGGCTGTTGTGGGCTGTGGCTCTCCCCAGGGCAGTGATTTTCTTTTTGCAGCCCTGTTTGCATTCTCCCTGCTTCCATTCAGGCAGAAAAGAAAGGCACACCTGCCCAGGTGGGATTGCTGCCCCACATCTGTGACTTCAGCTTTCCTGGTAGTGCCCTTGAAAGCACAACTTGAGCAAAAAGTATCAGAGCCAATGTCTTTCAACTCAGAATCCAGAGTGAGACCTGAACTTCACAGTCACTCCCTGGCACAGGTGGGCAAACTGATGTTCCACAACAAAATTCAAAATTCACTTACTCAAGCTCAATTATATCTCTTCTGTAGCATCCAGTAAAAAGAAGTGCAGTACCAGATTCAGCTCTTGAAGCCAGAAGGATGAAATGCAATTATATTGCATGTAATGAAACAAATAACTTGGATATTTTGACTGACACAGATTGTTTTTCTGCCACACACCTGGGAATTATTAATAAAGGTTTTCATATACACATGTTCATTCGCCTGCAGAAAAGCAAAAATTACCATGCAAATAATTAAGCCATTATATTCCTTCTACTCCACCTCAAATTAGTCTAAACAGGAAAAAATGAATTTGTTCCTTTTTCTTAAAAAGAAAAAAAAGAAGAGAAAGCAACTTCATACCTTGTCAAAAGAAAATAAGCTTTTTACAAGGGTTTCTTTCCAGTGTTCATTTTAAAAGTGTCATTTTAGGCAGACAGTATTTCAGAGGAGAGAAGATGTATCATCATTTCCTTTTGTTGTTATACATGAATATATTCTCCAGCCTGTCAAACATCTAAAGGGTAAGCTGAGATTCCCAAAACCCTACAAGGCTTACTTATTCAAAAAATTCTTACAGGTTTTTTTTTCCTGAAGATATGAAGATGGTGAAAACAGACATGAGAGAAAAGGGATCAGTCAGTTTTCCAAATTAAATAGTGACAAACCGTGTGAGTGAAGGGATGCAATAGTATCAAATTTCACTGTGGCAATGTTGGAATTCCCATGTCCTTTAAATTTGGCAAAACTGGGGACACCTTCCAGGCCCCACACTTTAGCCTGTCACATTTGAAGAATGGAAAATAATTCTAGGAAAAAACAGATAAATAACAACAGTGGCATTTTAAATTTGGGATGTGTGGTTTTCAGCATGTTTTTAGTTCCAGCATTGCTTAATTCAAATATTCAGCTTTAATAAGATGTCTGCACTTGTTCCAGGGAACTGAAGATCGTGTTCTCTACTTACCAGGGAAGTCCAGCACAAATGGAATGGAGGTGCTCTGCTCATTTGAGGAAGGGCTTCCCTTGGGTACCTGCATGGCAGTGTGAAAAAAACAACAAAAAAATTAAAATAAACCATCATTTATAACAGATACAATCCTTGCCAAGAACATTAACTACAAAACTAACTTCACTTAGAATTATATCAAGGATGTAATCCCATTATTTTAGTGAGTTACTTCATCTCCCATGAAGAAAACACCAGGTATTTTTCAGAAAGGCCCCTTTACACCAGCAACCTGCACCTTCCAAGGGGCTTCAGATGCTGCTGCACGTCCTGTGAGCACTGCAAACATTTCTAAAAGCTGCCTGTGCTGTGGATCAAGCTACAGCCAAGACCACTTGGACATGAAGATATGAATGGATATGAAGCACCCCACGTATAAGAATTAATTGTTTTTTAATTGAAGTAAGAGCTCCAAATCAAATGCTGGTACAGCCATGTGTTTGTCTGTCCACCCTTTGCACCTGTGTATATAGAAAACACATCTGGAAGTATGGTCTGTGTTGGTTTTACCCATAGCACACTGAAAACATGCTGGGTACCTCAAAAGCAACCTTTGCTCATGCTGTAGAATCATGGAATCACAGAGAGATTTGGGTTAGAAGGAACCTCAAAGCTCATCTCCTTCCACCTCCATGCCATGGGCAAGGACACCTTCCAGTGTCCCAGGCTGCTCCAAGCCCTGTCCCACCTGGCCTTGGACACTTTCAAGGATGGAACAGCCACAGCTGCTTTGGGCAACCTGTGCCAGGGCCTCACCACCCTCACAGGGAAGAATATATGATTCCTTTGCCTTTTCCAAAGAAATATGCCACAGGGATATTCATATAATTAATCAGTGTTACCCAGACAGCCCCAGAGGCAGGGACACAGCCCTCAAATCCTGCCTTGCTGTGCAGTGTCCTTAAAACATCAGACTTGTACTAAAGCTCTCACCCTGTGTGGGTTCTGAACCACCTCTCAGGTTTGGGATGGTGCTTCCCTCATCTGTTCATCAGCTGAGACAAACTAGATGATTTCCTGAGTGCTCCCGCTCCATTTCCATAGAAACAGAAAACAATAAGTTTGATTCATTGCTGAAATTTTCAAGGGAGTGCCAGGGTAAATCATGGCTTGGGAAGTCTGATAAGTTTTAGGAAGCCACTCCAACAGTGTTTTGGGCTATGCTTGGTGTGATATGTTAGCACTAAACTGTGCAAGGAAGGCTTTTTGTTTGCCTCTCCTACTGAATTAAAAATGGAGCTGTCTGAGAGGAGAGAGAGTTGAACTCCTGTGGCTTTCTTTTCTCTGATGAAGTAATAAAAATTTTGTTCACTTCTTTCACTGGGATCGATAGCAAAGTTCTTGGTTCTCAGGCTGATGGAAGGAAATTAGCCAAGAGCAGCAAGTGGATTGTAACCTCACTTTGAGCTCTACTTCCCTGCCACATTAAACTGGATATCCCTGTGAATGGATATCCCACTTTGTACACATTGCACATAAAAAGCCATGGAGGACAAGGAGTGAGACCACCTGTGCAGTACAGAATTCAGCACAGGGCTTCTTGGATGGGTCACTCCAAAACTTCCAGAGGGACTGAGGCTGACTGGCTGGGAGTTCTCCAGATCCCCCTTCCTTCCCTTTTTGAGTGTTTGGGTGTTTCAGTTGATGACTCAGGTTTTAGCTTTTATATGTTTCAGATTCTGTGCTGCTTTAGTGTGTTGCTCTGAGCTTCATATTAGGGCATGGTGAGCTCTCTGCACAGAGCAGGGAGACAAAACAATTCCTTTCCTAGCTGGGGACCAAGGACAAATGATCCAAATCTCAGGCCCAAGAGCATAAACAACGTGGGCTAAAGAGAGAAAAACAAGAAGGATGGGACTGCATGGGCTAAAGCTGTAATTGGACAATTAACTCCAATATGCAAATGGTCCAGAACTTATAAAAGTGACAGACCACGTGACCAGTTGTCCATTTTGTGACCATTTTGGTTCATCTTGGGTGCAGCCCTGGCTGGGCTCTTGTGCTGCCCAAGGTGCATCCATTGAGGCCTCCTAATAAATCCCTGCTTTATTCTTTAGCTCTGCCCAGCCTCTGTTCTCTGTTCAGCCTCCTCAAGGCATCACTGGGGAACACCTGCAGCTGCTGAGACCCTTCCAGTGCTGGGGAGCAGCTTTGAGGTCTCTGTGCAGGGTTAAATGATGGAGGCCCACATTAGGAAATAGGAATGCTCTCTCAGAGCCTCATGTAACATGTTGGGCACTACAGATTCCAAGCCTTACCCTTTCCCACACAGATATTAACACCCACTGCGGTAATTTCTGAGTATGGAGTCTCATGTCTGAGGTTCTGAATCATCAGGTAAGGGTGAGTCAGAGAAATATTGCTGCTTTAATAGGCACAATCAACAAGGGGGTGAGGGGCTGAAGAGGAAATCTCTTATTGCTAAAAGTAACAACATTTTTCTTCATAACTACAGAGATTTAATTGGGGGGAAAAAAATCAGCAATTTACGGGTAGCTATGGCAACTTTCACAAGTATGAAAAGGAAAAATGGATCGAGAGGAAAAATAGATTTGCAGGGAGATTTGGAATAAATAAAATTGAAATTTTCCAAAATCAAGTGCACTTCCATTTAAAAAATGATCCTTTCAAGAGGAAATTAAAGCTCTCCCAAGAACCTGGTTTTTTAAGCATACAATCAATTTTTATAACTGAAAACCTGTCAAGGGAAAATGAGTCCCTTTTCTACAGCAAGTGAGAGAAAGAAGAGCTTCAACAAGAGATTTTTAACTGCTTACAAAACCAGGCTTTTGCTTCAGATTTAATCCTATAATCACACACAGTATTTACTTGTAGCTGAATTGACTGAGGAAAGTGTTACTGTTAGGCACTTGCCTTATCTAAAGAAGCATTAAATCTGCTGGATGTGATGAAATCTGTTCAGAAGCATTTATCAAACACTGTGAAAATCGGAAAGATTAGTGACACGGCAATGTCATCCTTTGTCTAGCCAAGGGTAAAGGCTTCTTGGAAATGGGAGAGGTAGAGAGTATTTGCTTCAATGAGTACCCTCAGAAAACTTGGACAGGTAATGCTGGAAAAGGCTGAAATGATAGAAGCAATAATTCTTTGGAATGCATTATCTCAAACACTTTGCAGGGCTTCCAGGGCCCTCTGGCCACTGTCCCAGTGGAGCAGCCATTCAAGGGCTTGGGCACCGCTGCCCTGGACACGGGCTGTCCCTCAGCATGGCAAATCCAGCTGAGGGGAGAGGGAGCCTTCTCCCCTGAGCCCCTGCTGGCAGGGAGAGCAGGGATGGAGCACACTGCCCCAGCCCAGAGTGCAGGAACAGCTGAGAGCCACCTTGTCACCACCAGCAGGCACGTGGCACTCTGTCACTATGGAAGAGCTGGACAGGCTCTTCATGTGCATCCCTGTGTGCCACAGCTGAGCCAGGGATACCTGGGGGTCCAACCTCCCCAGTAGCACCACCCAGGTGAGACAGAGTAGGAATTCTCCAGAGTAGAAATCCATTTTGATTTAGGTGGAACGTACATCTTTGAGTTAGAAAACATAGCTATGTAACCTGACTGCAAAAGCCTAGGCTCAGAGAAACTGCTCCAGTGAAGGACAGAGATAAGAGAGGAGAGACAGAAAGTGATAAAGAGAGACAGAGACTGCTGTGGGAGCAGGTCAACGTGACCTAGCAATTCTTTCTGATAAAGAAGAACTAGCAGCAAATGCCACACAAAATTCATAAAAATGAATATGTATGAACCTATTGTGAAATTGTACACATGTGTATTTGAGAGGGGGATAAAAAGGGACCTGAAGTCCCCATAAGTACTCGTGTCTTTTAAGGAGAGTAATCTCCACATGTGTCCAGCACCCAGCACTGTAATAAACATACCAGCTTGACAACTTCCACCAAGTTGTGGAGTTTTGTTTATGTCCTCAAAACGCAGGCAAACCAACCCTGCTGCCTCCCAGCATTGCTGGGTTTGCTGCACAGAGCCTGCTCTGCAGCTCAAAGTCGTGTCCAGGTAGAGGCAGATCACTTGGGAGTTGGTGCTAGAAACCTGCTCTGTGTTTTAGAACTCCAAAGCAATTTTATCAAAGCATAAATAAAAAAAAAAAATCAGCTTTATTCCTACTCGTTTGGGAGTTGGTGGTGGCATTATTCAGTCACCAGCATGCTTGTGCTAAAAATCGGGGATATAGGAAATGAAGGAAATTATAAGAAAAAATAAAGAATGGAAAGGTAGACATGGTTAAAAAAATACAGGAGTAAAGACAGTTACATGCCAGAAGAAACTGGGCTTCTTAGGGAAAAAAGACAGATAACAACAGATCTTTGACAGAAAGACTGAATGGAATACTTTAAGAAAAGGAAGGATGGAGGAGTGTGTACAATCTTCTGTAGTTAAAAGAAAAAAAAGACACTTTAAAACACAATCTTTTGGCAAAGGGAAGATCTGTGTCCAACACCACCTACAGTGTCTCCTCCTGGGGCCCTGTAAAAGCATCTGTCTTACAGAGGCATCAAGGTGGGTCTCCAGACATCTGTGGGGTTAAACATTAACCTAAAAACCCTCTAATGCTATTCACAATCATTCCCCAACCACACAAATGAGAACAGGAGTGATGCAATGACTACAATGCTGGTGTATCTGCACTGTTGCTTCATTTAGGTACAAAACTACTGCATTTCCTTTTTTTTTTTTTCCTGAAAAAACTTTTTAAGAAAAATGAAAAAAATAAGTTAAGCAAGATAAGAATCAGAATTAGTATATTGAAGACCTAGTGAAATAATTCATCACTGGCTGCTTTTTTCCTAAAGTGGAATAATTTTGTTGTTAAGTGTCCAACAAAACTGAAAGTGAGCCACACAGCATATGAATAAAATTCCTTACAGCTGCACTGCCTCCCAGCTATGCAGATCTCTCCACTTCTGTGGCACAGTTACATTTTATTTTTTTAAAAGAGTGCTCTGTCCATATTCAATAACCATGTAATTAGGTATTCTGACTGACTTCCCCCATTCTGGAATTGATTGAGCAATTTTATGCCATAAATTCCAGCTGATTCAGTGGCTGGTGAAAAGGCAGTGATTTTTCCTATTCATCTAGCAATCTCAGGAGATGGCTCTCCTAAGGACACTTGGATTGCCCCACACTATTTTAAGCCTGAGGTGCCCCACTGCACTGCATTTTGGCAGGTACAGAGTCCCTCAAAATCTGTTCAATTTGTCTCTGCTCCTCTGCTTTGACGCGTGAGCATCACCACACGCCAGCAAACCAAGGATCTGTGGTGCTGCTCTGCTGCAGCCATGCAGAATGAGGGCTCCTACCAAAAAGCTGCACTGTGTGTTGAGACACACAGCCTGCTCTTTTCAAGCCCCTGCTGCCTGGCACCCATGGAGTCCTAGTGAACCACTGCAGCCAAGCCCAGAGCAGGAATCCACCATCCAAGCAGATGGCTGCAACTGCAGGCAGCCAAGAGACCACGTTTCCCTTTCTCGTGGCGGCGTGTGGGTGTTGACAGCATCTCCAGACATAATTCCAAATGGCTGTCAGTTCTGAGCTGCTTGTCTAAAGGGGATGTGTCAGTGCTAATCTACCTCTGAGACAGATTACCCTTCACACTGGAAAAGCTTCCCCTTATTATAATTGCTTTACTCTTAACACTTGCAGATCTTGCCTTTCCTGAGCTCCTTTAACTACGGTTCCCCTCTCGAGGTAGACAGATCTCAAGAATCAAAGACTAATTTGTGCACAGTTTGGGGATTTGGTGCTTAGTTCCATATGTAGGGCTAATTACAAGCTAGCAGAGGCAGGGTTATTAATTTTTTTGTTGTTGTTTACACAACAAATAAAATAAATGTTCATGCTCGTTCTGTGTTTACAGGCAGAAGATTCCACCTTTGGTGCACCACTGTCAAAGCTGTGTAAGGTGTGACCAGGAGGATTCCTCACTCCCAACCATGTCACAGTGGAATTGCTGCACTGGCTTTTCAAGGACAATGCTGATATAAGTTATATGAGCACATGACCTGCCACAATTTAGTGACAACCTCTTAAAATCAGCTACATAAGGCTTAAGGCACAGCTAATCTACACAGAACAGGTGGAAGCTTTCCAATAACCCTTAATCAAATAGAGTGGTGAGCCACGTTTTAAAAAAAGCTGATTTCAGCTAAATCCACATACTGATACCTGCCCTGGCATTGCTCAATGCAAAAAAAAAAAAAAAAAAGCATTAAGAAAATTAAAGAATGCTTGCAGGGAACAGTGGAGGACTACCCTTAGTCTGCCTCAATGCACTTAGATGGTGATTGCAATAAATCAGGCACAGAATGTTTTCATAATGTTTAGTTTGCAGTTACTCCTCTATTAGCTCACATTAGCCTTAAAATTGTTTATGCATTACATCCTGCAGCACAGCAAATTGTCACAGCCTGCTGTACCTCAGACAGGCCCCCAACAAGGCAGGGTCGTGCCAGAGAAACAGCATCAGTTCAGTGTGAATGAGAGAAACGTGCATGGAAACCCTCAGAGCAGTTGGTTCCATCAGAAATGAGCTTTCTTTGACCCACAAGCCAGCAGCACCCACAACAAGGCATGTTGCATAAGGCTGTAGTAAGATCAATTAGAGGTGAGGATAAAAATCTATACAATTGCCTTCTAATATTCTTCCCAACAAAGGACATTGATCTGAGAAGGCCTAAAGTGCTTTCATCCCTTTTGTCCACGTGCCTTTCCAGATCCACGTGCCACTGTAATATCTGATGTTCCAAGGAGACAGGCAGATAAAGAGCCTTCTAAAAATCCACATTGTTTTTCTTCCTTGGCTCCATGCCCCGTCGCTGGAGCCTTTTCATACCTCTTGGGGATGACAAAAGACTGAGATGCTTTAGCTTGAGGCACCAGTGAAGCTTGGGATGGTGCTTTGGTACACTCATTCCCAGGTGAGCTCATGGACACACAAGTAATTCCCACGTTTTCCTCTGGGGTTGTCATTGTTTATTTGCCACGTTATCGCAATACTTAGAAAGCTTTATGAGTGTATTTACAGAGAAGACAACCATTAATAACAGGCCTCCAGGGCTCTCCCTTGGAAAACAAGTCACCAAAGAACTCAGCAAATGTTTCTGCCTGTCAGAGGGACAAGGATGCTGTTATGGACTCAGTTCATCATCTCCAGGAGCCCACCCAAGAGCCAGGCTTGTGGCAAACAAATCCCAAACCTTCCTGGAGGCACCACAGCTTGAAGGGCCATATTGCCCTCATAAACTTGCCCTGGACAGCTGTATTTGTGCCTGTGGGTCCTGAAAGCAATGTCTACAGGCTGAGAATTCAATGTGAAGAAAGGAGTGTCTCACACACATCATCAGCAGCTGCACACGAGGCACTGGCTTGAAATTCCCCCATAATTGTAAAGGGCCCCATGAGAAGAACAAACAAGCCCTGCCATGTTTCCTAATCTTGCTGCACTAGTTATACAGAGAAATGCTCACTCCTAATGATGACACACAAGCTGCTGTAAAGCTTTTCTGCAGCAATGCTGCTGCTTATATCAGCTATTATCCAGTTATTCCATCCTAACAGCGAAGAATCATTTCTGTGCTTTTCATTCTTCCTCCCAGAGGGCAACAGATGTAATAACTTATTCCCTGTCTGGCACATTAGGGCTTGAAAAATTAATGCAGCTCTGCTGAGATTTCCACTTTCTGCTTTACTTAGAGTGCCAAAGCTTTGAATTTTGGTGAGAAAATATTAAGTAATAAAAAGCTTACTTTAAGTTTGTTAATGTACTTGTCTGCTTTAATGCCTTTCCAAAGTTTCCACAAAATAAGTATTCCACTGACTAAACCTCCCAAATTTCTTTTGCCCCTAAGCTATTATCACACAGAATCACTTAGATTGGAAATGACCTCCCACATCATCGAGTCCAGCCTTTGACCAATCACCACCTTGTCAACCAGACCATGGCACTGAGTGAATGTCCAGACATTTCTAGAACATGTAATTATGCTGCCAGAGAATTGAGACCTCTCCTGTTTCACAATTGTGACATTGCAACTAAAATTTAAACACCATTATCAACTGTATGGTGTCAAAACCCAATCCATTAAGAAAACCAATCAGTCACACGTTGCTCTGTGCTTTATGCCTATCCATTCCTTCAAAAACATTCTCCTGTTATATCAATTCTGTAAAAGAGAGCAGTGGTTCAAAGCAAATTCCACTTGTGTGTTATTGCTCCTGCTCAAAGTGTTCCTTCAGGAGCAGAATGAGTGCTGGAATCTGAAATACAGGGAACTCTCAGAACTTTGGGCCTGGAAGCCAAAGCTTAGAATTAAACACAGGATTTTACCTGAGACCTTGGAAAAGGCTTCCAAACTTAGGTGCTAGAAGCAAGAATGTGGATGTATGGTTTAAAGCAGAGACACAGAAAAGTTTAGAGTTTTAGAGCACAGTGCTGTAGGTTTGTGTGTCATAACATGATTGGCTAAGAAAGCTTACACTGTAGCATGAGTCCATAAGACAAAAATTTAAGGATTGGGTCAAGAGCATAAATATCCTTGTTGATAGTGTTTTACTGGTCAATAAATCCTTAAAAAGTCTTGTAACTAGGGGTCTTGTGACCTTCTGAACCATGTAGTGAAGATGTGAGCCAAACCCACCCTTCCTGCCTATGCAGAAGATAGGAAAAATAAATTGCATCATGTAAAAACCTCAGAGGTCCCATCTCTAACTCATTCAAAACTCCTTCACAATTCCTCACACATGAGCAGTGAATGCTGCAGTTGCTGTGCGAAGCTTGCCTGGGATTTGGAAAACTGCATCACAAGCTTGCAGCACTAAATCAGAGCCCATCCAGTTGAAGATTTCACCCCAGAAGATCCAGATAAACTCACAGAGATAAATGTACCATATCCCTCTGGAGAACCACAGAGGATGGGTTCGTGTACATAAATGTTTCCCTGTAAATTAGCAGCTTCTAACCATTTAGATCACACACCTTCAGCAGGCACACCTCCAAACTGGTTACCTTTGCAAGCAATAACCAGACCTGTATTGGGTTATTATAGTGAAAGAAAAAAGGCAAAAACAAGCAGGATGTGAGCTGAAGAACAAAATCAGAGCTGGGAACTACTTCTCCAACAAAAACGCAGTGTTTTTTCTGCCCTCTCACAGACCTTCACAGTAAGATATTTAAGAGATTAAACAAACAAAAAAGTCGTGACTTGGACTCCATCTGTGCAGAAGACAGCTCTTAGTGTCAGAATTCTTGCCCAAAAGGACAGGTGGAAAGTCTCAAACTAAATACATAGGTTCAACATGTACTAGGAGCTAGAGAGAAAGAAAGTCCCAGGCAATTTTTCCTATCACTGTAGAGCATTTGCTAATGCTGCTGCTTTGTGTATTCCAAGCCTGCAAGCATGGGAACAAGCATTAACCACACATCATATCAGGCTGTCCTTGCACTCCCACACACAGTCACTTAGGGCTCTTTTCCTCCTTGCATGGAAATCCTCAAGTAATTTCTCCTCTGTCCTCCAGGCTGCTGGCTGGGCCCCAGAGAGTGCTGAGCTTTAAAGAGCACAGACTTCATATTTCCAGTCTCTGGCTGCACTTGTTTCTTTATTCCACAGAGGGACCTCTGTTTCCTTAAAAGCTGGCTTTGCTGATTCAGGCTTCCTCATCTCAGCAGATTTCAGTGCAGAGTTTGATCTATCAGCATCAAAGACATCCCTCTGTTCAGAGCATGCCTCAGCGCTCAGACAATAAGCAGCAGAATAGTTTCAAATGGGGCTAGTGGTTCCCCTGGAGACCAAAGGCAATTAATAACATGTTTTTCTGCAAGGAGCAGAGCTAATGAAGCCTGATTTCCTGCACATCTGAGACATCCATCTTCTCTGCTGTCTGTAAACTGTTAACCCAGTTACTACTGCAAATCAAGCTCCTTTGCCTCCAATCTCACCTGCTGGCCCCACTTTTCCTAATTCCTCCTCTATGATGACAAACAAACATCCACTTGCCTCTTTTTGCTAGCAGGACCCCCAAATGGTCCTCAGCTTCTTCTGTGCACCTTTACTTGTTCCCTCATTGCCAGACAAACACACTGTGCCCAGAACCGTGTGGGTACTCAGACTGCTGGCAGGCAGAACAAGGAATGTTTCCACCTTCACCAAAGGCACACTACAGCACGTGCCAAAACAGTGATTTTAATGAAAACCATTGGCACTTCACAGCTATGAGTCCCCAGCTCAGGCAGAGCTGCCAACTTTGCTTGGAACAGGCCAATAAATACAGAAGTTATCAAGAAGTGTTGGATGAGCGGGACAGAAGAAAGAAGAAAAAGTGTGAGGGCAAAAATTTTTCTCTGAAGCTCAGGCAACAAAAAGAACAAAGAAGTCTTTCAACAATTCAGCTGTGACCCTGACTCAGGATTTAATATGAACTACTGCAGTTGTGCCACTGACCATCTCTATTTTTTCAGATAAAGAAGTGAACACTAATTTTATTAGTACGTAGATCACAGTGGCTGAGTCCCACTTAAATAAACAAGCTACAAGATGAACATAAGTTGATCAGACTAACAATAAAGAGACTCTAATTGGAGCAATATCCTCCCCCTCAAGCATATGATTAAACTGGATTATTCCCTACCAAATGGTCCAGAAGTGCACTTAGTCCAAGGAAGGCTCTGGGCCCTGCTGTGCAGCTGCCCAAGGGACTCGTCCTCTGGGCTCCCTTGGGTGTTACTTCTGAGCACACCACTCAGCCCTAGTGGCAGGAATATAAATGAGTAATTACTTTCATTTAGAGCTGATAACCAAGATTTTTAAGCCAAATCCTTAAAATTTGGCTTAAAAAAATTTAAGCCAAACTAGAAACCACTGTTAGCTGGGGTTTAGAACAAGCCATACAGATTGAAGTGCCCAGTGCCCATGGGAATGCTTAATGCCATTGCTATCCTCCATGCACAGGATTAACAGGACTGCACCCTGCCTTCAGCTGTGTGCTTCTGTGAGCAGTTTTGAGTGGGAGCAGAGGAGACCTTGCAAAACAAGCCTCCAAGAGAAGAGTTTTCATTTAGCAAGTGGCAACTCGGCCAAATGATGAGATGCTGCCTACCTTCCAGAGAGCAGCCTTCCTCCAGGTCAGGGCACACTGGCATTGCTGCTGCTGGCAGTCATGACTGCATCAGCTCCTTGCAGTTCTCTTTCTTCCTGTTTTGAAATCCAGCTCCATAGCTAAAAAATATCAAAGGAGCATAGCATCACTAAGAGCATGATGGCAGTAACTTAGACTTGAGATTCAGAGGAGCTCAACTCTGGTTCTTCTCCCCCTCCTCCCCCCAGTAGATGCAAACTGCCATAAGGATTTAAATCAGCTGTACCAATTCTATGTGGAAACAAACAGAATAAATGCTCTCATTCTCTGCAACCCTTTCAGACACACAGCATTTATTTAAACAGGACAGAGGCTACCCTGTCCACTGCTGCTTTATGTGATCAATTGAAATTATGTAATAGATGTTGCCACTCTGATCAGATCATTTACACTTTTGTATTTCGTGCTCTAAGCACAAGGGACTACTGAATTTTCTGAGGGGAGAAAACTTCTGGATTTTTAGTTTACTTTGGTCATGTTCTAGGTTGACCTCTATCTAGTGTTAAATTGTGCTACATTATAGTCATTGGCTAGCAGCTCTTGTCTTTGTAAAAAATAAATATTTACAAGAGGAAAGAGATTATTTCATTTCCAAGACAGAGAGTTCCTGCAAAGGAATTTATTAATACACCTGCAAAGCCAAGGAGAAATATTTCACAGCGGCACTGATGGAAAAGCTCTGACTGAGGATTTACAAACCATGTGTGAAACTATTTCAGACAGTTCTTAATCACTAGCTTAAAAATCAGCAGGCTCTCTGAATGTCACTGGTATCAAGGTGAATGTCACATACTGCAGAGGATTTTTTTTTTTTTAATTGGCAATGCTTGAAACGGGCAGGACAGATTTTTTTAGGCTATCAGAAAGGTGCAGAAAATACAGAACTGATAGAGTGTCATGCTGCACTCACTGCAGAGGCACCCTGTCACAAAACATTTATTGGAACCCGAGAAAATGTGCAGAAAGTTTTGCTTTGACTTGGAGAGGGAGGGATATAAATGTCTTTTTGGATCACCCTTGGACTACGTGTCGTGCCTTCACTGCCATCCACACAGAGAGCAGCAACAGCTGAAAGGAGAGGGGGAAACTGCTCTTGTCTTACCCTTTATTTTTCTTCTTCCTCCTTAAAAAAAAATAACTAAATACAGAAACCCCATCATCTCTGATGATGTCCCTGTTATTACAATGTGAGATGTGAAAATGTTCCCTCAAGCACCAAAATGGGCAGGATTCTTACTAAATTGTTTCAGGGGAGACCAGAACAGTCTTTGGAAAGAGTCACTAGCTGTGCACACAATCATCTGCAGCACGCAGAGCATTAGGATATAATTTATGTTTATTAGTCTTTGTGGGGTGCAATAAATCATTGTTTTCATTTGTAGTGCATTATTACAGGAGTGATTTAACTGAGGAGATTCTTGCTCGTGGCCTACAGGAGTGAAAGGTTAATGGCATAATGAATTCCTATAAAACAAATAGTAGACTTTGGCCATCCTTCAGCCAGCAGGAGGTAAATTAGCAGGTAATAAAGTGTGTTTGCAATCTGCATTCACAGGCCAATAAATAACACGCAGGGGCTGGTTCTACCTGCTTCTGTTGACAGGGCATTACTGGGACTATACAGCTTCAGAGCATCTAAGAGAGACACAGAGAGCAAGAGGGAGCTGATTTTGCAGTATCCTGACTTTTAGCACTGATATATATCAGATATTACCAGAGAGGCATATCTAGAATATTATAGCAATGCTCATAAATTCCACATTGCCTTGTAATAAAGCACGGCTTCTACATGTGGCAAATACACATTCCTGTGGTCCCTTCAGCTTGTGACATTTACTCTGCCATCCCATTAACTGGTGGCATTTCATTCTGGTAATGGAATAGCTGAGGGAAATAAAACCTCAATATGCAGCACCACTCTGAAGGCCAAAAAAACCCCCCCATCCTAAAATAATATGCTGGCTCTCACCATGCAAGCTAAACATATTATCAATATATTTCTGTGAATAGGCATTAATTGCCATTCAGTCAGCAAGGCTAAGGCAATGTGTTGGTGCTCTCCTGCTACAATAAATACTGATACATTGCAATGCATTTAAATCAAAGTATTATTAAAACAGGAGAGGTGGGTTTTAAGCTGGGATTGTATTCTTTGCCCTAACTGGTCTCAGCTTTCCCTTTTCTTGCCAGTATTAGAGGAAAACAGATCCCCAGTCAATTCCTGGCTCTTGTTATTCATGGTTCTGTGCTACACAAGATGCAGGACCTGTGTAAGGGGTATTGCAGTGAATCCCAAAGCTGAAAGTAAATTCAGCAGCTTTGTTCAAGTTTGGTTTTGTTCTGTATTTCCCAAGGAAAGTATTTTCTGACAGGTAACCAGAGGTTTGGGATAATATTTTAAATCCTTTTGCCCTGAAGAGAAAAAAACTAAGCCAAGTGTCTGAGGGTATTAGGATGTTGATCTCTGCTGCCTGAACCGATCATATGGGGATTTTTGAAAACCTCATTCCAAGGCCTATGCACCTGCAATGCAATCCAGCCCAGAGACTTGCCTGCACTGCAAAATGAAACTGCTGAATTAAGCCAAGTGACACCAACCAAACAAGATCCAAGGTTTCCTCAGGGCGCCACAGGTCCCAAAATACAATTACTGCTTGCATTTGGTGTTTTTTTTCCTGAAAACTACCTATGGGGACATGCACATCCATGCTCTTCTAGCACATGGAAGTGGCAGAGGCTGCAGGGACAGTGCTGGGGACACAGGCAGAGCCCATGCCACTGCCAGCAATGGGACACCCCAAATTGCTCCCCAGAGTTCTCAGCAGAGACTGACACCAGGCACAGGTTAACAGCACATGACAGAAATCACAAAGCCTCCTCTTAAGCTATATATTATATATATATATAAAATAGATAAAATATTATATATTATAAAACTTCATATTTATACTTAATTTTACTAATTTTAGTAACTATATTACTGTCAGGGCAGTTACTTCTGTGTTATATAACTTTATGGATGTAAAATCTCCTCTCTCCTGCTGAGAGAGGAAAAAATTCGTATTTAATCTCTTTGCATCATCCCAAATGACATTCTCATCTGGGAGCTGATTAAAAGAAACAAAACACCAAACAAAACAGATCAAAAAACTGTACCAGTCAGGCCCTAAGTACTTCTATCCTTCAAGAAAACTTCATAGAATAAAACTTGGAAAAAAATTATGGTTATCCTACTTTGGTACTTGAGTGACGGTATGGAAAATGACCTCTCTTGAAGTGACAAAGCATCAGGAAAACAAATGATGCCACCACAGTGATATTAATGCCACTGAATTGTTTTGATGAGAATAACAACTGCCCTGTGTGACAACTGCAGACAGATCAAGGAATATCACGAGTCAGTCCATACCTTGTTTGCTTTCCTTTGATTTTAGTTTGCTGTTCCTGTCACTCCAGCCTCAGTGTTAATGTTAGGTTATTCTTACAGCAGTTCAAGAAGATAAAATGGCTTTATCTACAATATGCAGTACCTCTGGGATGATTGTGCTATCCAGAACATGCAGTATCTCTAGGATGATTGTGTTTGTTGTAAAGCAATATTTACCCAATGAAGTTTGGAAGAATTCTTGTCTTGCACTCACTGGTCTTATTGTTGAAGGGGTGCCTCATTGCTTACATACCCACATCAGTGGAACCAATAGTGGCTTTTTATTCCTCCAGTACTTGTCACTTTTAAATAGACAAGATGTGACTCAGAATGTGGGTTCAGGGCTTTTATCAGGTTTAGATAAAAGGGAGCACTCAGGGGCCCTGCTGGATCACGGGTGCAGCAACCAGCTCCACAAAATGCTCTACTTCTGTTGTGTCTCAAAAACACACCACTGTTGTGACTGGTGTAATAGCAAACAGGTAATTATAGACCGTGATATTGTTTTAATTTTGAACATTGCCTTTTCCACCAGTGCCACAAACAAATATATTTGTGTATATATTTGTTTCTATTTTGAAATGGTCGTAACAACCCTTGCATTTAGTTTGTGATTTTTTTACCACCTGTGTGAGGCAGTTTCTAACTTTCTTTAGGTAACCCACTGTGGAGAATATGCTACAAAATATGAAACAGAGCATAGTGGTTATGGTACCACACAAATATTAGGATCATTATCCCGTGAGTCTGTTGGTTACAATTCTCAGGCTGTGCTGCATAAGTGCACCATTCAGGCCAAAATAATCATTTTGTCAAGAGCAACAGAACTACAGCACATTCTGAAACTGGGACTGGCATCTTAAAATCTATCACTGAGCCATTCAAGCTGGAGCTGGGAGCTGAGGACAGGGAGCCATTCTGAGGCTGCTGGCTGGAAACCCTGCCCTCAGACACATGCACATGGTGCTTGGACAAGGTTTCCTGAGTGCTCCCCTCCCTCAGCCCCATCTGCTGCCATGGCATGGCGCCTGCCCGCCCAGGATGGAGCCAGTTTGCTCAGTGCCAAGCAAAATGAGTTTAGATGGGCAGTTGGAGAGCTGTGCCTCTTCTACACAAAGCCCCTCCTCTTAAGGGCACCGGTACGCAGGTGCCAAATGGCACTTCACACTTGGTGGCATCTGCTGGTGCCCACGTGCCAAGAGCACAGCACCTAAATGGAGATGGTAACAAAGAGGGGAATCTCTGCTCGTGGCTGCCAGAGCTCAAACATGAAGCCATCAGGACAGCACAGGGTATCAAACAATGGCAAACTCCATCAGAGCCTCAGAACAGCCTGCTCAAGGATAAATTGCAACTCAGGATGAGATCAGGAAACAAGAAGCTTGTGATGGTGAAAAGGTCCAGGACACGGTTTTGCACCTGCCAAAAGGACTATAAAGCACCCAGAACTTCATTACCCTTGTGTACATGCTCTCCAGTACATTTACAGAGGAAGAATTAAAAGTGTTCTGTTAAAACCCATTCAAATGCAAAGGCACAAATAAAAGCCAACACCAACCAACCAAAGTCTCACTAGAAATTTCTGAGCCTGTCTTCCATTTACCTGCATAGATGTTTATGCTCTACTTACCCCCTTAATGGCCCAACATGTTAAATAGGTGTCTATTCCAGACCTCATAAGCAGAAACAGATCCCTTTGCTTTCCTTCTGAGGCAGAAGATTACAGATACTTGGAGACTCCCCTCAAAAGACAAGAAGGGAGAGCTGATAGCTTTTCCTGCAGCTTCCTCCTTGCCTGACCTCCCTTACCAATAAGCTTCTGGCTCTCATTTTCCCCCTGCTCAGAGGCTATAAATCACAATGGGTTATAATTAAATGTTATTTCTTTGTATGGCTTCTGCATCAAAAAGATGTTTGTGTTACATTAGGAACTGTAGACACACAGACCCTGAAAAACAGTTTCTCCCATAAAAAGCAAACAGTCCTGTCTAGACAGAGGTGTCCCAGGTGCTGCTCATCAGCTCCTTACTCCTCCCTCCTAAGAGGGGAAAGAAGACTAAATGAGAAAAACCTGTTGCCTGTAGCTTGCCACTTTCTAAGAGGTCATGGATCCAGGGAATTCTCATGCTTGTATAAAGAGCAACACACAGAACTTTAATTATGACTCTCTAGACCAGCTAATGTCTTTCTAATGCTTTGACTGGGATAAACCAAAAAACTCTCCCTCTTTCTTCTCCCTCCCTCTCCCCTTTTTGTCAGTCTGTCCATATCTCATGACCCAGACAATGAGGATGGGGCCATGCTGAGCCATGGCAAAGGCTCACCCAGTCCCTGTCTGCTCTGACAATGACCCACAGGGTTGGGTTGAGTAGATCAAGGGGATCCTTTCCTACAGGAATTATAAAACTTAAACTTTGTAAAGGAATCTTCCCAGTGTGACCACTCAGGAGGCACTCTGGCAGTCACACTCCCAACACCAGAGACCTTCCCTGCTGGCACCACACACCCAGCAGTGCCCCACTCAACATCCTGCACACCCCACTAACAGCCAGACCAGGTGTGCTTTAGCAGAGTCCCAAACATCCCAGTCTTCAAAGTAATTAAATCTCGATGCAGTAACTAACTTACAAAATATAATAATAATAATAATAATAATAATAATAATAATAATAATAATAATAATAATAATAATAATAATAATAACAACAACTAGTGTTGTTGTTGAGCCTGAGCTAGTGCCTTCGAGGAGGGACCCAGACCTGCACCCCAAGCTCCCTGCACCCAATGTACTCCCCAGCCACATCCAGAGCTCCAGCTCTTATACCTCTTTCTGCTCTTGTTGCTGCTGTTAGGCTTTTCACTCTAATTTTTCTTTTGCTAAGGTTTTCACAAGTGATTCTTCTCAGCAACGGTTCTTTTTTAATACAAGTGCACTATTTTGGTAACACCTTTGGTATTTCAAAAAGAAATCTTAATGAAATCTCTTCTACTCTAGCTGCCTGTAATATATTTAAAGTGTTTGCACCTTGTCTGAAGGAAGTGTTATCCCACTCATAGATCAGACAGTGGGAGCACACAGCCCAAGCACATTACTCACCCCTTTCTCACCCAAGCTGTCCCTGGAACCAGCACCTCAGGCAAGAGGAATCCATCTCATGGTGACACTGCCAGGACACAGCAGGAGCAGCCCGGGCTGAGCTCAAACAGCCTCCCTGGCAGGGTGGGGGATCCCAGGTGGGGCTTGTCAGGGCCATCTGGGGGCATTAGTGCCCCTCCTGCCCTGCTGCTGCTCCCCTGCATTAGTCATGCATTCAGCTGAAATGCTGTGTCACTTACCCAGACTGCTCTAACTTCATTGTCCCAGGTGCTGCAAATTATTCAGTACCTCTTAAATACCTTTTGCATACCCAAGTCATTCCCCTGGCTCCCCATACAGCTCTCTTTTCTCTCTGTAATGAGGTGATTTTTACCCTCCCAACCTCAGGTACCCCATCCTGTCTCCAAAACAGCTTTGATCAAGCCAGTTTTAGACTTCCACAACCACACCTCAGCTAACTCAACTGCTATTCAATTCTATGGGAATATTAAACAAGGCCTGAGTGGTTTCACCAGGAGCAGGATCAAACCTGTGATCTTGTAACTGCTGAAACTCCTGTTGCAACTAGCAAATGTGTCACCTCCTGGCAGCCCAACCATATTTAAGGAACACTTAAATATCAGTATTATTTACTTCTAAGCAAGGTGTAGCAGTCCTATTGCTTTCAGAATGACTTTAGCACATGCTGAAATTTAAGGACAGGATGAAATATTTTCCTGAGGCAATAATATATATTTTAACTACCTTTAATTGCAAGAATTGGCAAATATGTCTTTCACACTCTACTATCTGTCACGTATGCTGGATTGCCAATAGCTACTAGCATTTTTCCACTTTCAGCATGCTGCCATTTCAGCAGCACAGACCGTGCTGTTGTTTTTATTCTCCAAAACAGCCTGACTTTATGATTCTGTTCATTTCACACCTGGCAACACAGAAAATGCAGAGGTAATAGAGGGGAAATCCTTTAGCAATCAGGAAAATGACTAGAACTGCAGTGGAGATGTGTGTTATTTTCTCAAGCAGCAATAAAACGCGTGTGAATTTTCAAGGGAGCTACAAGTCATTGTTTGCTACAGTGACATGCCAGCAAGTGCTCATGTTATCCTTTAATAATATGGAAGATAGCACTCATCATAGCCCTCCCAGAGCAAAATACCAGGGAGGCAGGTGTTGCAATATGAAGTAGCTCAATGTGAAATATGCGTAACGCGCTGTTGATGCTAGAAACAGATTTTCTGTGTCTGAATATAAACACAAAAGCTCAGAAACATACACAGGCACACAAATGCATGTTCCCCTATTGCTTGGAACAGGGAAAAGGCATGGAATGCTCTTTTACTTGAAGCATGATGGAAAGCTTAGGTTCTGAAAAATAAGTCCAATTTCCTGTCTGTGGTTTCAGGATGGTTTTTTTTGGTCACAGTGTCTTCTAGCTTAGTCTGCTCTAGTGATGGCAGGTTTCTTGCTGAGCCTGGAAAAATGACCTGCATGATTTCCAAGAGGTATCTGTAGGAAAAAGCCTACTAAACATTCAGCATAATCTAAAGAGTGGTTTATGCAGTCATTTTTAATCAGCAACAGCAAAGCAATCTACTACAAATCAATTCCCTAAAAGAGGGAATCCCTTGTTGTTATCATGAATGCAGACCCAACCCATCATCCCCAGGGTGGATGGCAGAGGTGAGGAACCAGAGCTTGGGTCAAGTTCAAGTTCCCCGGGCTGAATTTCTGCAAGATAACCAGAAAACACATCTAAAAAATGCAGTGGGAGAGAGGCCAGGTCTAGATAAACCCAGGAGTCCTTGTCTTAGTCAGCTAGGTGAAGGAAAGAAGGAAAAAAATCCCCCAAGACGGAAGACACAGAATAAAAGAACAGAACCTCAGCAGGGATTAGATCCAAGTCCTATGATGGACAAAACAAAGGAAACTCTTCTTCACAACTGTTTCACATACTCCTGACTTGCCTCAAATTCATTTTCTGAACTCTTTCCAAATAAATTCCTCTGCGTGTTGCACCACAAAAATATATTTTAAAAAATCCCTGGTGATTTTATATCATTTGTAGATGTTGTCATCTCAGTTATGCAAGAAAACTTTCTCCCCCAATCTTTCATTTAATGCTCCAATAAATATTGAGATTGCAATGAACCAGTTCTTCCAGCCCAGTATATGCTGAAAAACTGTTTCAGAGTACAGAAAGTGTTCCTGTAAAACATATAAAGGGATTCAAATGCAGATTAATTGCTTAGTAAAGCACAAAATAATGAGCCAAAAAGATTAATAAAATTAAGCAGTAAACTGAATATACTTACATGAATATTTAATTTCTTTAATACACATTTATCATATAAATTTGGTAATATTGAATAAATGCATTCCTAAAAGCTCCAAAATGGTCACATGATTGACATATGAAAGAATGTAAAACTTCTGTGAGAAAAATGTGTTTAGTATTATTTTAGAAAAATGTATCGTTTATTTTGTAAGGAATCATTATCCCATTGTTTCTAGTAAAGGCTTTTGCTTTATAAACCTACCCTTCCAAAAATAGAATGTGCAAAAAAAAGCACATATTCTAATGACTTTATGCCTTATTTTTTCAGTGAAGGGCAAAGCCTGTAGGGGCCTTAGGGAAGGCAGGCAACAAATGTCATCTTTCTTTTCATATAATTGTATACCCATGTGCTTTATGTAATCAAAATGAATACTTCAATTTGTTACATATTTTGCTGGAGGAACAGAAGGCATATGGAAAAAAAAAAAGCCCCAGGGGCAGATGATCTCACTCACCTGGAAAACAATGCGCGTGTTAATAGAGTAATCTGTTAATTAAAGATTCCGAGAGACGTCCACCAAAAGCCATTCGTTTCTGAATTACCACTTCCTGGAGTTAAACAAGATCCCTGGTAATTAGGAGCTGTATTTTCCCAGTGCCTGGGCCGTGGCTGAGTGCAATCAATCTGACAAGTGTCCCCAGAGTTCCCTGGGTGCAGCAGATGGCCCGCGCAGAGCACCGCGCACTGCCGGCCCGAGAGAGATGGAACAATTTCATGGAACAATTTCACGCCCGTCACCGCGGCTCCCAGACACGGCGCTCCACTGAATTATCCTCAAGTTAAGCTCCTTACTGGCACAGGAACACAAAACAGGGATGACAGCAGAAGACAAATAAATACTCGTTTATAAGACTTCGAGCGCGGTCAATGTTTGGTTTGGTTTTTTTTCAGGGTTGCTCCAAACATGAGTAGCGGTGCTTCAGCTTGCTGTGGCAATGGAACTTGGATGTGGCATTCGCATTCTCTGGAAAAATCCCTGTGCCCAGGATTTTTCTCCTGGGAAGCTGAGAGGCCTCAGAGAAAAGGAAAACAATTCTCATCTCATTTGCTTCTCCTGTGTTTTGCTCCTTTGGAATATGTTTGGAGATTGTTTATCCAACAGGTAGTTGGATAAAGAGAGTTTGGCGGTTTTAGAATACAGTAATAAATATGAAGCAAGATGGAGCTTTTAGGGTGGAGGCAGGTTGTTCTTCTTTACCTTCTTCTTCATGGGTTTGGGTGGTATTTTGTAACAGAGATAAGAAAAAACAAACATCTAAGCCTGAACACAAACTATTGTGGATTGTTTCATTGGATTCTGGTGTGAGCTGTTTCAACTCTTTGCCAATGAGTGCCAAGCTGTGTTGACACTCTGGAAAGAGTAACGAGTTTTCATGATTATCTTTGTAGCTTTGAGTAAGTATCCTTTCTGCTTTCTTCAGTATAGTATAGTATTCTTTAATAGCATATAGTATCATAAAATGAAAAATTAGCCTTCTGAGAACATGGAGTCCGATTCATCATTCCTCCCTGCCATGGGGATCCCTGCACATACAATACTTGGCCATAAAGATACCTGGGAATACCTTCCATTTCAATTTTGCAGCATCACCTTACAAAACTTAACTAGGGATTTTTTTGTTTGTTTTTTTTGTGGGTTTTTTTTTTTTTTAACAAAAAATAATTACTGCTTTCCACGTTGAGAACTCAAATGTTGGAGTTCTGGATGCTGAGAATTTTAGACTTCTGTGCTGACAGACTCTGACTCCCAGGAAAGCACTACATTTGACCTGAGGCTGTGGAAAAGGCTTCCAAAATTGATTGATAGCAACTGGGATTACAGGTATGTAGTTGGTTAGAAGTGTGTAATATCACAGGGTGGAAAACTTAGAGTTTGGGGTTTTAGAATATAGTAATAAATATGAAGCAAGATAGAGGTTTTAGGGTGGAGGCAGGTTGTTCTTTTTTACCTTCTTCTTCCTTCTTCTTCATGGGTTTGGGTGGTATTTTGTAACATAGATAAGAAAAAACTAACATCTAAGCCTGAACACAAACTATTGCCTCAAGGGCCTTCAATCCCGACCTCAACAGAGGTAGAAAAAAGAAGCCAAAAACCAGCACCCAAATAATTCCAGTTTTGTTTTAAAAAGAAACAAACAGAAGTGACTACCTTGCACTCACTGCAGCAATATCAAACACAAGGGAAATAACCCACAGGTGTGTGTTATTCAGGAAAGCCCCGATTCCAGGGGTTTCCAGGGGGCTTTTTAGGTTCCTGGGCAGGAAGAGGGAAGAATTGTTCTGGTTGGAATGGTAGTGTTTGGCTTTGATTCCTGCTGCTGCTGTTAGCTGTGCTCCCAGATTTTTCCCCATGTGTGGTACTGGGTTCGCCATCCTTCCTGAGGCAGGAAACCAAAAGGATGAAAGGAACTTGTATTGAGCTATGGCATTGGAACCAGGGGTTATTTTTAAAAGTGCACTTCCAGATGCGAAACGTAGTGGGAAGGCAGAGCTAATAGCTCAATGAGAGACTGGGGAACTGCAAGGTACAGTTGCTTCTATTTTTAATGGAGGAATTTGGCCAAAGCCGTGGGCAGATCATATTTGAATCCTAAGTAATCACAGCAGAGCTTCCTCTTGGCAAGTTGATAAGAAACACTTAAGATTCCAAAAGCTCCATTGTCTGGTTCCCCAGAAAAACCAGGAAATTCTGTACCAAAGACAACTCACAGTTTGTATTGTAATGATTCTTGGGGCTTTGTCAAACAAAAGCATCAATGCAGAGCTATTCTTATTTATGGCTCATTTCAGGTTTAAGCATCACCTATCACATGTGCACCCTCTTGCAGCAGGGGCTGGTCTGTGCTTCCTCACCAAACTGTTTATGAAGGATTGTCCCTTTAAGTAAGCTTATAAATTTACTGTTATAAAATTTAACAGTTGACATTAAGAACAAGATGTTCTTTTTGCATTAATATAAGATTTCCCACATACAAAATTATATTTATAAAAGCATAGCTGTCTTTAGTGATTAAATCATAAAATACTCATTTCTAGACATAAAAGCCCTAAATCTGACATTTTAATTGTTTGAATCAAATGCATGTTATGCACCAGAGAATGTACAATGAATGTGGATACTCCTAAACACTAATCCATTGCAAAGTCATTTTGCTGTAGTAAGCATTTAAAGGCAGAGTAATTAAAGTTGACATGACAATAACATAGCAGGAAGGTTAGTACACTAAACCCAGCATGGAAGACAAGATAGCCCATGAAAATATATGGTAAATAATGGTATTCTAGATGCCAGATAATCAGTGCTTCTGGAAAAAGTGACAAAAGGTTCAGCATTGCAGTAGCAAAATGCTTCATGTGGGGAATTGAGAGTTTATATCTGGCTCTTACCACTAGAGAGGTTTTATCTTTCTGTGTTTGCCACGTGTCTTGAGAGCTCAGTGATTCTGATATTTCCCCTCTCTTTCTGTACTTATATTTACTTTTGGCACTTGTCTTGATGTCAGCCATTGGGAACTTTCAATATTGGCTCACTTTGCAGCTCTGAGAAGTGTGTTTCTTTACAGTGAAGAGGTTGCTTTTCCCTAAGCTTCCTGGGTGCTTTGTCATACCTTGCTTGACTTTAAAGAAAAAAAACCCAATACTCTGTGAACACAAGCAGCCTCACTTTTCTACTCCAACAGTCAGATGTGGAAGTGAGCCCAGAATCCCCCAAACCCACCACCTTCTCCATATCAAAACTGACAGATAAATTTTCCTTCCTTGCCTGCATCCTGCCTCAGCAGCCTCCCTTAATGTCCCTTTTGCTTCAGGCTGTGGCTGAACACAAACCCTTCACCTGTCCATCTCACAATCTCTTTCAACTTGGACAGTTTTTCTTAAATCTGCAATGGCCAGAGGGAATATATTTAGAGCACAACTGACACATCAAAACAACATGCTGAATTTTTCCAAGTTTCATTCCACGAGGCAGATCAACACGCAAGGAGGAAATTCCTTATTTTAACACCTTTCCTTGAATTATAAAATCACTGAGGTTGGAAAGGATCTCCAAGATGATTTTGAGCTCACCACAAAACCATGTCCCCTGCTGCCACATCCACACCCTGTTTTTGGGCACTCCCAAGTGAAGGGTGACCAGGGAGAGTGGGGGCCTGGAGATGCTGCCCCATTTTCACTCAGACACTCTGTCACTTCACTGGGAGAGGAACAAAGGGAAAGCTGCTCTAGGAAACAGAGGGGAGACAGAGTGAATGGATTTTCCAGTAACCTGCTCATTTTCCTGATGAGCAGCTGTGGGGCCTCTTGCTGCAGGGGTCTGCAGAGAATCCCACTGCAAACTGCCTGCTCAGCAACCTCTGTCTTACACATCTGTGCTGCACAGAAATATTTGCGACTTCAGGCAAAAGTGCAAGCATGTTAGCTTTGCACCAAAATGAAAAGCCTGAATGCAATTACATCTTCTAGAAAACTAATGCATGTGCAAATTAAAATTAAAAAAAAAAATGCATTACTGGGCTAAGATGAATCTGTTCATTCCAATTTCTTTGCCTAAGCTGTTCATCGGTGGGAAATGCAACTAACATTAAATACATTTTTCTTTTGTTTCTACATAGAAATATTTTTAAAGAGAAATCTGACTGAAAGCCATGGAGCCTACTCCTCAAACTTAATCTGTGAGCAGTGTTAGGGAATATTTTTTAAGGCTACAAACAAGCTGTGTTCTTATGGCTGCTGGCAGAGCAGCCAGTAAATCAATGCCTGGCAAATCAATAAGATGATCTAAGGGGACCAGGAGAACAACTTGAAACTTGAGATGTTGAACCAAAGTGAGAACTGTTCTGCCACTGTAACTGAACTGCATCTTAAATTACTTGGATGAATAAAGGGGTTTTGAAAACCTTTGACCCATTCAATTTGATAGAATACAATTTAACTGGAAAATAATCAGTAAAACTAATAATTCCCCAAACATCTCAAAGTGAAAAGGTTTCACTTGATGTAGTGAATAAATATATAGCATAATTGTTTTTTTTTTTAAAAACAAATCAACCCTTGGTGAAATCCAGAGAGATTAGAAAATGTCAGTTGTTAAAAATGAATTTAAACTATTAAAAGCAAAGCATAAGTAAAAATATGTTCTACCCCAACAGTGCACACAGGGAAAACAGGATTAAGTTACTGGTAACTACAGAAAGAATGACAATTCTCACATTTTATGCCTTGCCATGTGTCTTTAGACACAGCCACCTGTCCTTCCCCTGCTTCAGAATTTCACAAGTGATTTTCGTACCAGTGAAGTGAAGCAAAGTGAAGCAAAATACACACGGAGTTGGTTAAAGTTTGGAAAGTTAAAGTTTGGAGTCTTAGTTTGGAAAATAATCTGGGATTTGAATGCCATTGACCGAACCTGGATTTTAATTACGATTTTTTGTCAGTTGGCAGTCAGTTGGGTTTAACGGAGATGCTGATTTATCTCTGCTCTATGCACAAGATTCAGCTGTCCCTTGTGATCCCACTTCTGTCTGGGTTGATTTTTAGCAGTAATTTTTTACCTTTAATGAAATCACCAGGGTCAATGGTCTTCCAAGCAGCTTGGCAGGTCAGCCATGGCTCTGTCCACCTGAATCCTGAAAACAGCTCTAAGGATGGATATTCCACCACAATTCTAAGTAATCTTTCTCATTACCACATGAATGAAAACAAAAAAACAAAACCAAACCCACACAAGCACCCCTTTGCCATAAAACCCCTCAGGCAAACCAAAACCAAACACCCAAAAAAGCCCCCCCCCCCCACTTCTCTATAGAGTTTTAAGCTTCAACAAAAAATTTCATTTAAACTCTATCAATATATTTTTATCACTGAGATTAAAATTAATAGCAAATGTACTAAATAAAATATATATTTTAAATGACATAACATTTCAAAAATGGATTTAATCTTCCCTCATGCATGTTTAATTAAGGCTTTAAATTGTGCCACCCTGCACTGCTGAGCAACGTTTCTTTACACCACTGAGAAATGGTTTCACATCACCTTTTACCAAAGGTAAAAGCAACACCAGGGCAGTGTGGCTTTTCTCACAAGTTTTGGAATGTTTGTGTTGATTCATTGATATCCATATGATTCTGAATTATTTTATATATATATATATATAATGATAAATATTTACCAATGTTTCTAACATTGGTAATTCCTAACATTGGCAATTTTCTAACATTCCCAAACCCACCAGAACTACTTCATCAAACAAACTTAAACAGTTGATACTGAACCAGTATTAGCTACAGTACATCACAACTCATATCACCATATATTTTATGATCTGGCTTTTCAACCAACAAAAAAAGGTTTTGTCTAAATTGTTAATGGCAAGACTCTCCTGTCAAATAATGTAAAATAAGGTGGGACATAAGCATAAGAGCCTGAAATCAGTCATCCTGGTTAGTTCTGTTATTCTTCATAATTGGAAAATGCATCCATTTGCAATTTTCTTTATAGCATTATATATGTATAAATATATATATATACATATTTATATATTTATATATATATATATGCATATATATAGTATTATATAGGAATATATATAGTATGTGTGTATATATATATATATATAGAGGCATATATATAGTGATATAGTGATTTTAGGTCTAAGTATTTGCAATTTGTTGTTTTTTTGTTGTTTTTTTTTTTTAAGTCATGATTCAGTGACTGAAAGTGATGTGAAAATGTGTACCTAAATACAAACCCACACATGTATTTTATCCTCTTTAACATTCTATTATCACTACAAAATTCCAAGAGCAGATAGAGCCCTGTCACACAGGTGACCAGATGTGTAGACAGAAGTGTCAGTGTAATGTGATATACAGACAATAAAGCATTTACTACAGACACCCATCACTGGCTGCACTGACAGTGAACAGCACCAAAATTCAAAAGTACCTCATTAAATTCATGAGACAATTTAAAGCAAAACAGCTACTCGGATAAGACAGAATATTTGCACTGTAACCCCAAATATCTAGGAGGAAACACAAGAAAAATGACACAAAATTTACTCATATGTAAAGCGTGCTTACCTGAACCAGCTCAGTGAAGAGCTTTGTTAGACTGCAGCCATCCACAGGTCTTTGGCACTGGGTGAATGCAATTTCTGGGCATTACTTCAACTGGGAGTTTTCATCTTTTTTCTACTGCTGGTATTGTCGCAGTACTCTGAATTTCACAATGAGAAGCTGAGTTTAAGTGGAGTTGTTTTAATGAAGTTATGCTCCTGGCTATGTGTTCTTTCAAGGGATGGGAAGTCTCCTCATACATTGCCATAATCAGCAGCTGCTTCCCTGGAGCTTCCCTCATGGCATGGCCAGGATGGGGGCACAAAACAGCTGCACCCTGCTGTAAGTTGAGGGTGGAAGAACAGAAATAACCATCAACAGCTCAAACAGCAACAAAGAGCAGCACATTGCTGTAAGAATAAAGCTCTGTGGTACACAGAACTTGGACATGGGGAAGAAGAAAGGAGGACAGAAATGAGACTATCCACTCCATTCACAGCCCAAATGCCATTTCGTGGCAAGGCACTCAAGAGAAAGTGGCCACCTAAGCTGCTTTTCTAATCTGTACTCATCAATTAGCTAGAGATCATCCATAATTGGAATGTTTTTTGTAGATACTGTCACCATGATATTTTCTGAAAAATCCCTTTGCCAGGATTTCTTCTCCTGAGAAGATTAGAAGCCTCAGCTTCTCCATGTTTTGCTCCTCTGGAATGTGGTCTGGAGGTTGTTTATCCAAACATGTGAATTGTTTTTAATTCATGTCCAATCACAGCCAGCTGTGTCAGAATTTCTGAGTCTGTCACGAGTTTTTATTATTCATTCTTGTCTAGCCTTCTGATGTCTCCTTTCTCTTTCTTTAGTACAGTTTTAGTATATAATTTCAATATAATATAATAAATACATTATAATTTATATTATATTATCATAATATAATAAATCAGCCTTCTGAGAACTTGGAGTCAAATTCTCATCTCTCACCTCGTCCTGGGGACCCCCAAAACACCACAACAAGATACCACATCCTTTATTTCCAGAGCTCATAGTTTCAACTGTGAATGCCTGAAAAATAAGCAATGTGAGTGATTAATAGGGGTAGGATCTACCCTCTGGTAAGGAACATTTCCAGCTCCTGTGTTCTCTATTTGTAATTGGAAAGCATTGATTTAAGTGCTCAAAATGAAAACGTTTGCTCACAGCGCAGTCTCTTTGCAGATCAGAATTAAATCCATAACAGCTGCGATTATGATCACTCTTCTAACCCTCAAAAAACAATTAAGGTTGCTGCAAGGGAGCACATTAATCATGACAGAGCAGAACTGATGAAGAGTGGAAGGCAATGGGCACGAAAAGCCTTGTTCAGATGCCATCAGCTCCATAGCTGACAGCAATTGTGCCTCTCTTGTAAGGGCAGGTTGTAGCAGAGAGATAAAAACACTCATCCCCCCTGAGCTGCACCTTTACACACGGCTGGAAACACACTTGCCTTTCCTCCAGGTGTTTTCTCAGGCTTCTGTCCCTTTGCTGGGTAAAGCTTATTTCCAAATATCTGCCTGTTAAATGCTGTAGGTGAAAGGAATGAGGCAGTGGCACCAAAAGATGTTTAGTTAGATTAACTGCCTTCTATTTAGAAGCTTCCTTGCATGTTGCATTCCTATGGTAACCAAGCATACTCCATCCTGTCACACAACACCCACCTGGGACAGAAGGAGAAAGGGAAATTGCATATTGCATAATTGAACATGCTCTCACTTTTTTTCAATGTGACCTGGTCCAAATGCATTTACAGTTTTGGTTGGCATTTTTCAGTCTGGAAGAGATCTGTTCACAGAAATGACCTGTTGCACACACACAGAAAAATCATTGGTCATCATGCTCAATGTAACAAGAAATATTTCTTCAAAAATCTGCAACTAATTCAATTAAAATCTTTTTTTGGTACTAAACAATAATTTGAGAAAGTTGTGGGACATATCAAAACTGAGCAAATTATTCTTTATAAGATCCAATTATTTATAAGATCCAAAATATTTCCTGTCAGCAAAATCCAACCTAGTATCTCTGAAAATCTGTTGTCAGCCTGTCCTTTCCTACACAGCACCTACAAAAACACACACTGAAAATGAGCTGTGGGTTACTGACTTCAAGCAGCCAAAACCTTACCCAAAAATCCAGTTCAGTTCATTATATCCCAGTGAAAGAAACCATTCTGCCATTAACAATAAAGGCCTCTCTTGTTTTGGTTGGTTTTTTTTTATTGTCTTGTTAATTGGTATTCGGCATGAATGGAAAAATTGGCATATTTTGTAATTTCAACAAAACAACTGCAGAGGCAAGATCTGGATTTTAAATGTTTAATTTTTCATTAAAGTAATGCCTATCCATCATATGTGCATAGGGATCTGCTGTTGTTTGATTTCACTGTTTTTTCCAGGCTGTTTTCCCATATCAGGTTTTTTTGCTCCATGTAAAAAACAGACCTGACTGCAAGATATGGTGATATATCCATATCCAGAAAAGTGAGTTATTTATGGTCATTGAGAGTGGAACAGGCTCTTACTTTAAGAAACTGTAAAAAAATGGTCTTAAAAGACTTCAGAACATATTAGATCAAAATCAAGCACCTTCCATAATAAGTGCATAGACAAAATGATGGCTGAATCACTTAAACACTAACTGAAACACTAGAGAAATATATAGTCCTGGATTATTCTTCAAGTCCTGTGAAATGAGCAGCACTTTCTCATGTGCATCATCTCCCCTGAATGCACTTTATTACTCAGACTGAGAGGAGAATAGGACCCAGCTTCTGAAAAAGTGATTTAAAGCTGGATTAGTGGCACTGGTGAGCAAAATCACTCCAAACCTGTGCAGTGTTTATGGGCCTTGGCCAGCCTTGATGCTCTCATTAGAACCTGGGACCAAAGGGAGCTGCTGCAGAATGCCTCCCTGTTGCTTGAACTCAAGGGTTATCCTCTGTCTTTCTTTCAGAAATTATTTCAATTTGTGTAAAAATACATTGAGGATTTGCACAGTAATTTCTTTCTGAAATGTTATCTGAAAAAAGTACAGCAACTTTGTTAGTAATAGAAACATTGTCTCTTTCTCTTTTCCTAGCTGAAAACTTCATGAAAATTAAAAAGTTAATATAAAATATGTCATCTACTTATTAACTGTATAAGGTCAGTGTATCCACTACATTGGAAGGCAAATGAACAGTTCCAGTCTCCTGAAGGAAGCAGAGAGAAATTATTTCTGTCCCGAGTCACACGCCCTGTTTGTGCCTGAGATAAAAATCAAACCCATGACCCCTCATTTCTGTACATTCTGTTCCTCGCAAAATAAAAACCATTTCAGGATCTTGAATCTGTTCTAGTGTGAATATCCAGGGCTGACAGAAACTGAAATTTCTTCCTAACCCCAAAACACAACCAGAATGGCACAAGCAGCAGGCCTCAGATGCATGCCAGCAGTAAGCAGGAAAGGTTTGCTTTCTCTTCATCTGCATTTTGCAATGGAAAACAAATTCCCCAAATGAAAGGTGTGGTTTTAATCTTCCTTTTTGACAGCTCAGGTACCAACCAAAGCTTTAAAACACATTAATCTGACAAGGAGCATCACAAGACTGAGAGTTGAGAAGAAACTAGAATTCATGTTTAAACCCTCAAAGAAGCAATGAGGTTTTTTGTTCCCTGAAAAAATATCCATTGGGATAAACAGTCATTTTCTTATTGTATAAGAAAGCAAGTATATTAAAATTTCTGGATGATGTGAAAGAAAAAATGTGTTATTGAATAAAAAATTAGCCCCCATTGACAAACATCAAGAAAAAGCCAGTTCTCAAAATCTCCTGCTTGCAAAAGGAGAGTGAACGTGCAAATTACTGCACAGACTTTAAAAGAAAAATAATACAGCCAGCATTTTTAAAATTACCAAATTCAGTTACTCCAGGATGATATGGTGAGATCTTCTGGGAAAGTAATTGGCTGAGATGCCATTAATGGTTATTAGTACACAGATATGGCATGCTTGGGATGTTAAACCTTCAGAGTCCGTGAGGCTGATGGTCAGTGTGATAGGGTTGTGGTAAGAGAACATTCAAAATTGTTCTCAGCAGTCTCAGAAAGAGCCTTCAGAACCATTGAGTGGCTCCAGAAATTCCAATCAGACCCCAAAAGCTGTCAAATCTAGCCTTACTTGGATATCCTGAATTCAAAATCCAGCCTGGCTTGGGATTTCTGAGCTAAACCTTCACAGAATCAAAAACTCACTGAGAGAGATGGGTTGAGGCTACAAACACATATTCAGAGCAGCTCAATCAGATACAGATGTTGCAGATGAGGACATGCAGATTTCAAGTCAAACCAATACCAACTTGTCACTATTTTAATAGAACATTGACCAGGAAAGGGCCCCTCTCCCAGGATGACACTGTTGTTATCACAGCATAAGAGATTTACACATCACCTAGAGGAACACCTGATTCCTCTAGGTGATGTGTAAATCACATCACCTAGAGAGATGCATATGACCATTCTGTGAAACAGAGCAACCATTTACTAGGACAAGCAAAAAATTTATTTGAAGCTGAACTATCAGAGAGCGAACAGAAATATTTATAACAGAATCACTGTGAAAAATCCCCAGTCTGACATAGCATCCAGCTGAAATGGTCCACACAGATTGTAGATCCATGAAACTGCAGGAAAGTTGGAAGATAGGTAAAACATGAGCACTTTGGGTCACCTGGAATGTTTGTTTCTGAGGGCCAATCCACTGCAGAGGAACACTCCCAGGGAAAACACCAGCAGGACAGGACACAACCCAGCTGAGTGAGCTCTCACCATCATAAGGAATATTTCAATTGCTGGGATTAGAAAAACAAAAAAATCAGTCACTACTGAATCTCCTGTTATTACCCATTTCTAAGCAAGAAATAAATCCCTCTTTTTGTTTTGTTTTAAAACACATGAAATTAAGGTGCTTAAATTAGCCAACAATCCAAGGGTGCAGACAACTGGCAAAATTTCTCTGCAAGACTACTGCAGTTTGAGCCTGCAAGGTTCTGTTTCTCCTCCTCACCTTCCTCTCCACCCCTGCAATGCACCACTGGCATCTCCAAACCCTGCTTTTCCTCAGTGGCAGTGAGGCCCTGCAGATCCTGTCCTTTGCTCTGAAATCCCAGAAACCACTACTCTGCATCATGCCACCTAAACCCACTGAGTGACCCAGCACCAAAATCTTTTCCATCTAACACCCAGGCTTGGACAACTACCACCACAAAACTGAATTTTTCCTCCCTGTAAATGTAGGCCACAATGATAACAGTAAAATTCCACCTTATTGTTTACCTGCACTTAAGGGCAGCCCCAAAGGCTTTCAAGAATTCCTGAGAATGTGAGTACTTGGCATTATGGCTTTAGGATAAAATATGGATCTATTTTTGCACATTATTTAAATTACCTTACATTTTTTATTTGCACTGTTATTAAACTGTAATGAATTTATTTGTTTATGGAAGTGTGCACTGCATGTCTAGTACTGTTCTGTAATAGCTGGATTTAGAGCCAGCCTCTGATTTCTATCCTAGACATCATTAAACAATTTATTTTCTGTGATAGGGGAATGTGCTCTTGGGCAAGAGCTCTCCATTAATATGAATTATTAACAATATGTATATACATGCATTATGGATTTAAAAGATGAAAAGAAAGCTTGCCACTTATTCTATGGAGCTTTCTCCATCCACGAGGCCACTGAATTTCAGTCAGCTCTCTGCTGAATGGTCACAGACAGGGAATCCCTGATGACCATTAGGGTTTTGCTTTCCTGTTGCTAGAATTCCAGCAGCATTCTAGCAATCTTAGCAGTGTTCTGCAGTGCTTCAGAACAAAATTCTCTGGCTGGCAATATCTGCTCAGCCCTGCACTGCTCCTCCCCATTGCAAGGTGGAGATGTGAAGCAGCCAACAGCTCCCCAGGCATCCACACTCCCTGGAAAGGGGTCTCAGCTCTGCCATCAAAAAGGCATGTAGTTTTATTTGGAAACATCTTGCAAAGAGGGATGTTTGGGTAGCTGCAGCATTTGAGGAAAATCCTGTCACATTTAGCTGCTCCTGCTGATGCATCTCTCCAAATCCTGCGTGGTAATGGAACAATGGAGGGCAGAGGCAGCTCTGATGTGACACTGTGACACAGCAACACACAGAGCCTGCTGCACTCCCACCTCAAGTCTCTCTCAACCCACACACTGAACTGGCCTCCACTTGTGTTTCCCTGCATCTGAAAAACACTCTAAAGTGCTCCTTGTGTCTTTAGCCCTTCCAGGTAATTAGTCCCTGAGCTGCTGCAGGATTCCTGTGCTGTGGCAGGAAAACCCAGCCCTCGCCATCCTGGGGTTAAAAGCAGAAGTATCCCCCCAGGATAATTGAATAAAAAGGAAGCAGGAGGGGATCTAGATTTTAATTATCACTAATTTCTACAGGCTTGAGTAGAGTTTATGGAAACTGTCTTTAACAACTCTTGTGGCAGTGCCTCCCCTCCACCCAGCCTCATTTGTAGCTCTTTGCTCCACCACCCAGCTCCTCAATATTGGCAGGTCTGACTCCCCTCATCCCTGCCTTTCCTTTCTCTCCAAAAGTAAAACCACTTTCTATTGTCCTTCAAGACATGCTTCAGAGCAGCAATTCCTGCTGCCCCTGTGCATACTGTTCTAGTTCCCATACAACACTGCTGCCCAAAATTCAGCTCCCAGTACTTGGCTGGTGACTCAAGACTGCCTTTTCTTCCACAGATGTTATCTGTGAAAGGGTATTTTACATTTTATGTAAAATATAATTACTATTGCTCTTTTTCTTCATTATCATTTTCTTACCTTACACAACTCCCTCAAGAAACCTTTTGTGATCAACACTCTGTATCTCACCCCAACACTTAGCTTCTATTTAATCTGCTTTTTACAACCTTAATAGCATTTTACCTTTTTTATTACCCAATAACACATTCAATGGCCCACATCACTTTATGGAAAATAAACCACAAAATAGCCCCCCCATCCATCCCAGACTGGGTTTCCTTTTATGGCTTCAAGAACAGAGTCCTGACTGACCTCTGCCATGAGCAGGCAACTGCACCAACATCCAACAGAGCTGAGGAAACCCAGCTGGAGACCTGAGACTTCTTCAACTGGTGGCACTGGAAGAAAATAACTTCCTTTTTGCTTCTTCTGCTCCTGGAGAATGACAAGTTAAAAAAAGGTGACCAAGCATGCAGCTGTAGGCAGCGGCAGGGAGAGCAACAGGCTTATTTTGCACACTGAGGGTTCTCTCCATGAATAATTCCTCCAGAGAGAAAAGGGACTTTATTAAGAGCAAACTGTTTGCAGATTTTCTCCTGCTAACCTGACTTTTTCTTTTTTTTTTGACACTGATGGATTGACAGACCAGCTGAGGCAAACAGCACTGCTAATTTCAGTGGTAAAAAGATACAAAGCAGAGGCACCCAATAAAAAGCAAGTGAAATAACTTTATGCAACTTTCCTCCACCCTCAAGAGGAAATGATAGGTTCATTATATTATAACCCCTTTTTTCCTCATTTTTCTGTGTCAATATTCCTCCCTTCAACAATTTCTCCCCTTCTGCTATGTAGATTTCAAATAAGATATTCACACCACTACTTAAATATGCCTAGAAAAAAAAAATCCTAAACCAGTAACCTGGTACATGTGTACAAGCACACACATGCACACCTGAAGATGTATAAACACCAAAATGCAGGTAAGGTTCCATTTTCACTTAGAGTCCCACAAGAAAAGGTATGATTTAGGCATTGTCCAATTCAGGTTTCCTCCCTCCAGCATCTCCTACAGTGATTGCTTCAGCAGGCATTATTGGCATGGGGGGAGAGATTGCTCTGCATTGCACTGTCACTCTTTCCAGCACTCCAGTGCCATAAAAGCCATTTATACAAGAGTCTGTTACATGCAAGAAGCTTTGGGGTCAAATGACTTAGCTGTTAAATCTGAGTTGCATTTGCAACAAGTGAGCTGGGCTTCACTTTCTCTGTATTCACAGGAGTGCAAATATATTCATTCAAATGAATCTCCTAATTCTTCCTGTAGGTTTCACTGGATTGAATCAAGGTAAGACTGCACTAGAAGTGTAAAATTTTTCCTAATGTAAATGTCAATTTTTTCTTTATGTCATGTAGGATTTTGAATGTTCAATACTTACTTGTTGTTTCTCATCCATGAGAAAGGTACACAGGTTTTATCCAGCTGATTTAAAAACAAGTATTTTCAAAATTATTTTCCTGTTTGCTGTTTCTTTTGAGGAAAAAAAAAAATCTCTTTTGAAGTCTCATTCATATCAAACAAACACCACTTCTGATTTAAGAGCAACCATCTTTAATTCTCATAAATAACACTGTATTCATCGTGGGTTCACATGTGAAGCTTACTAATGCTTTTCTCTAAATGGATTTGCACATTTTGATCTTATCCCAGCAAAAATAAAGACTACTGATGCATTATGTTACCTGCATATTGTATTAATGTAGTTCTACTTATTAAAATGTCTAGGTGAGCCTGTACAGGTAGAGAAATAAATATTCCAATGAACTGTTTTTCTCTTTGGTATTAGACTAGAAGAACACGTAGAAACTAGACTAGAAACATAGAAACTAGACTAGAAACATGTACATGCCCATGTTTCAAAACACTGATGATACAGAACAGAAATTTTAAAGATAGAACTTTATAGTCATTAATTATATAAACAGCTTGGCAACAAAGGAGGTAGAAGACTGATTAAAAATTGATTCATTTTCCTTTACTGGACTGTGCTCCTCATCACACCTCATGAAATTATTATTTACCTGAAAGCAGCAAGTATTAGGCAGTTTTAATAAATAAAGAGGCCTAATGCTCCAGGTCAATATAAATCCTCAGTAACGCTAATGGCAAATCTTCCTTAGACTCCATTGGTTTCAAAAATTCACTAACAGGTCAAAATTTAGACTCAGGGTAGACATTCTCCCTTATAACCTTTTATAAATACCCATAAAATAAAACAGAAGCTTGAAGCAAAAAATAAGATGTCTTATAATTTGTAAAGTTGGTATACACTAATTATTGCAGATGAAAGTAATAAAATAGCCTGGTTCATTTTCATAAATAGGCAAATTCCCATAAACTCTGATAATCTTAGTCACAGAGAAAAAGAGAAAACTTTGTAATGTTTCTCAAGTAAAGAGGAGAAGGGAGGACATAATGTACAAAATCATGCCTGCTGCAAATACTAAATCAAAGTGATCTATGAAATAACATACACATTTAGATAGTCAGTCACGTTAATTTAAAAATATCCAATGATCTTGATACAGTAAAAATGCCTTTACTTTCAATAAAGAGAGTTAATATAGAGCTGTAATATTTTACAACTGGTAGGCACATGGCATAAATGTGTGCACTGCTGCACATACACAAGCCTTTAGGCAATGTACAGTAATTGGAGAGCAGAAAATGAATGTATGGAGTTTAGAATATGTACACTCTGAGCACCACAGCAAAACACCCATCAGATTAAAATTTACCACCTTACTTACAAACAAGGAACTGTCTTCAAAATACATTCACGTGGTCATAATGTATTGCCTTAATCTGGGGGAGTTAACAAAACCCTTGGCATTGCAGCACGAGGGATTTTTGGTGGTTACAAACCAAAGCTAGAGGCTGTACATAAATTTACACCAAGGAAGAACGTGAACAAATATATTTAAAGCTGTATTTTTTACTGCAGCATATAAAGTAAACATTATCATAACAGAAAACAGTTATTTTGAGGGAAAAGCACAGTTGCAGAAAAGAAACTTGTCAGAAAAATTATAGCCATGTGATCTGTTGTATTAGCAGCACATCATCATTTACAGGAATAAAGAAAATTGGATGTTCCAATAGCTTTGGGAAGCTTTGTTTCAATACCATACCAAAAAAGGACTCTTACAAGTGCAAAAAGTTGACCAGCTAATAAGAAGTTAACACTTCAGGTAAAGAAGACATTGCTTCATGACCATTATAAAAGTGAAAGGTAAAACCCTTCTCACTCAACGATCCTCCACACAAAGTGTTTCTTTTACCAATGTCTGACCTGCAGCTTCTCCGTGGGCCACAGCCCATTGCCCACCCGTGAAGAAGCTGAAACTTGATTTCTCCCCAGCAATTAACTCATGCAGCTTCTAGATTGGGAAGGAAACCAAATTAACAGCCCCATTCTTTGCATACATTGGCAACATTTAAAAAATTCTGCACACTTACAGACACAAGAGTCACCGGACAAGAGCCCAGTTACTCCAAAGTGTCTCTCAGAGCATTCCTCAATGCCCAAGAGCTCCTCCAGACCATTGTTTCGTGGCTCACATTACCTGAGCAATGGAACGTCCCCAGGAAGGTCAGTCTGGCCAGGCTGCAGCTTTCTAAGCACCAAAATAAAGGTTTTCTTCTCATCTCACTGGAACAGAGTGCCTTTTCTGGAGTTTCTCTGCAGAGCTGGTCTGGGAAATCACAAATCCTCTAGCCTCACACAGGGCTTGATCCCAAGGTCTAATTTGTGCCCTTCGGGAGGAACACTTTTACTGCTTGCACTGGGAAGAAATCCCAGTAAATTCTAAACTTGGGAAAGCGAGCTTAGACAAGAGCTTAGACACACTAGATCTGTGCAAATTTGTAAATTCAGAAGTAAATTACTTAGATTTAAGGAATTGGGTAGAATTTATTTAGGATCATAAAAATTCAATTATTTAGCACTTGCAATAGTTTCTGTTTCTAAATTAAACTACCAATTTATGGAATAAAAATACACATTTAATCTAAAATACCAGATAAAAGATACAAAAGAAGAACTACCCTTATATAACTTACTAGGAATTATGTATTTAATAATAAACCAGAAACTCAAAAGAATATTTCATTAGGTAATTTAATTTAGTGTGTTCAATTTGAAACTTAACTTATGATTTATTTTTATACTGCTTTTGCTTTTACATATGAAGTCACATATACAAACAGTTCTAGCATTAAAGGCAATACCATCTTAGAAAATTATTACATTTTATGGTTATTAGTCTTATATTTTAAATAGTTTATACACTATTGAACAGCAATTACAGTAGATAATAAAGAATTGTGCAATGTCTTAAAACTGTTTAACAACCTAAAATAATTTAAATTGTAAGGAAAAAAGAAGAATTCAAAGGTGTTGGAACATTTTGGTGGAAAAAAATGTGGACTTCCAAGTTCACAGGTGGGATTTTTCAATGAACATTGCTACTGAAAATTTTAAATTGGCTACTTTTACTCTGCCAGAACGTGCAGTCGTATTAGTCCTACGTGGATTCCTTTTTCTTTTTTTCTCTGCGATGAGATGGGCTTTGTCTTTGATGGGGGATCAGAAGGCAGGGCACTGTGTGTGTGCTGCCTCCCAGAGAGAGGAGGGCAGAGGGGCAGGAGCCAGGACACGTCACCCAAGGGACCCCAATCGCCCAGGACAACCCTCCCGCCTCCAACGGGCCGCAGGAGCTCCTGAGGGGAGACAAACACCTTCTGCAGCAGACTCTTGAAACAAAGCAGGATAAAGTCACTTAGTCCTGTATTTCTCAGGTACCACATGAATAGAAATGGGCATCCCCCTGGAGTTAGAGCTAGAGAAAATATGCCTTCCCTCTGGCATGGCAGGGGTGGGTGTTCCCCACTCCCACTCCCTGCTGCAGCCTCGGGTAGGGGGGGTCCGGGCACTCTCCAGAACCTGGCTGCTCATCTGCTCTTCCTTAGCAACTCTTTTTGCTTTTTAACACATAGATTAGCCCTTTGAGACCACACAACATGGGAAGCTCACGTCCCTTGAGCAGGTGACTCTGTAATCACAGCGGCAAGACGTTGCTTGCCACAGTTTTGATGTGATATTGTACTAAAACTTGCAATATCCGTACAGGTAAGTCCTTGCAATATCCATACAGGTAAGTTCTAATGCTATCAATGAAGAAAATAAGATCCATATATATATATGTTGTAAGATATAGCATTACTTTATGCCTGTAGCTATTAATATGCAGTGTCTATTAATAATGCTTAAAATTCACTATTCTTTCAGTTCGACTTTATATGATTTTTATTATAGTATATAAAAAGGTGCAAAGAAGTAATTAATGGGGAGAGCCTACCTACCTTTTTTTATGGAGGGCCTACTTCTAGCACTAACCTTCATGCTGCAAATCCTTGGCTTCACTGACATGATAACACTTCATTTTAACTCAAAGGGATGGCTCTACCTCAGAATGACTTCTGCTTTTATCCTGGACCGTCGCAGGCATGGCTCTGATATACCTCATGCTAGAGCAAATGAGGAGATTTCACCAGCTAAAGCTGGGTGAGGTCTGACAGCAACGTAAAGGCTGCAGAGGTAGGGAGAAGTCTCTGAAACACAGTTAGAAACAATGGCAGTACATTATTACTTCAATTAATCTCTACTCTGTGGTATTCTATTTCTTTAGTGAAATGCTGCAGGAAGGATGGGGGTGAAGTGAGGTAAGAATTTGTATCAAACCCTGGTGGGTTTCCTGATGTCCCCTTCATGCTGCTGTGTTCTTGCTGCCTTCACACGCTGCCCAGCAGCAAGGACCTCTCTCTGCTTGGTGGAACCAAGGCTCTACCCTTCCACTACAAGCAATATTCCCTCCAAGCCAAGCTGCTGTCAAGATTGGCCTTTCTTCCCCTTCCATCACCAGCATTATGTTTATTACATTGTCCTTCTGTGGTTTGGTATGGAAGGGATCAGCTCCACCAGTCAGCAGTGTGTGCACACAGTACAAGTGGGCAAAATTTGTCACGGTGACATCAAGCTGCTAACACAAACACATCTATTACCCTTTCTCTCTGGCTTGGTGAGACAGCTGCCCTCGAGGTATTGGCCTCTGAGCCTCCCTGATAAATCACTGGCATGTAGGAAACCTGGTTATCCCAACATAGCAGGGGCAGAGGACGCTATTCAGCTGCAGAAGGACATGGAAGAACAACATCCATGAGGCTTATAATGAAAGATTTTTGATATACTTAAGTAGTTAACAAAAATTTATTGCAAGAGATAGTTTGTCACTAGATTTACAGTTTCAGAGAACATAGTACAAAACATAGTGCATCAGCTTTGTCTAAACATTAAATAGGTGCAAATACACAAAGATAAAAAAACGAAAAAGTGAATACTTTACAACATAAGTTATAGAACTATAAATATATTTTATATACATTATACATATTCTAAGACATGATTTTCACATATATATATAGTTCATAATTAGTATCAGACTATTCAGTGCTTTAGTAATAGTGTAGGTCTCAATGTTTGTTGCATCGTTATACTTACAGTAAATGCTTCCCGAGGAGCAAGGAATTTTAACCAGTTTAAGAAACAGCAGTTTGGGTGAAGGCTTTTTTCTTTTTTTTCTTCTTTTTGTTTTTAATTTCGTGTCCTAGAAGAGCGGCTGCAGGGGGATGACGGCGGGGTGTGGGGCCAGCAGAGAGGGGAAGCCAGCGGGGTGCGGCAGCGGCGGGAAGGGCAGCGGCGCGGGCGGCAGCACGGCGGGCGGCAGCAGCGGCAGCGGCGGCGGTGCCACCAGCGCGGCCTGGCCCGCCGGGGACACGGCCAGCTGGGCCAAGGGCTGGGCCCTGGACAGGGCCGGCACCTGCGACAGGAACTGCTGGTGCGGCTGCAGCACCTTGAGCACCCCGGCGTGATGCTGCAGCACGGTGTGGTGGATGGTGGTCACCGAGCTGGAGCGCAGAGGGGGCGGTGGCAGCGGTGGCAGCGGCAGCGGAGAGCCCGGTGGGGCCAGGGCAAACTTCACCTTGGCCGACAGCACATTCTGTGGCACCATCTGCTGAGGATAGGCCTCTGAGGGGAGCTCCTTGAATTTCTCCGGGCTGTCGGGAGGGAAGAGCAGGGTCTGGTCGGGCAGGGGGAAGGGGGCTATCAGCTGCTCGGTGGTCAGGAAGGTGTGGGTGTTTAGGTGTGCTTCTTTGAATGGCAAGGGAGGGGGGCTGCTAAATATGCCGGGATTACACTGCAGCCATTCGCCGGCCACCTCGCCCATCTTCTCGTGCGGGAGAGACTCGGCCAGCTCATAATGGCAAAGATAGGATTTGGGGGGAGCTTGTTCCAGGTGTCTGTTGGGGACGGGAACTTTGTAACGAGCTTGGTTTTCGCGGCTGTTGACATTTTCCTTTTTCTTTCCCTCTTGGGGGACACCCTGTTTGACAGCAGCCGCTGGAGCACTGTGCTGGGGGGCAGCAGGAGCAGCAGCAGTTGTGACGGTGCCATCGGGAAGCGTGGCCGGTGTGCTCTCCATCACTGCACACGCCGTCGCTTTATCATCTTCCACCACCTGCGGGCCAGCACTTTCTAGAGGTGCCTTGCTCTCCTCCAGCTCCATGGTTTCATCCCTGTCTTTTGCATCGTCATCTCTGGGAGCTGCATTAGCTTCCTCTAGATTGTCTTGAGTTGGTAAGTCCCCCAGAATATTTAACGTAGAACTGGTGGAATTTTCTTTGGAAGATTCAGAGGTCTCACTTTTTGCATTCCTGTCAAGGAAAACATGATGGATCCTTGTCTTCCTTTTCCTGCGTTTCCCTTTTGCCTTGTGGTGGGCACCTAAAGCGTGTCCTTGCCTTAGGTATTCCTCTGCTGATAATGCCTGTCCACAGGAGCTCTCATCCGAGGAAGAGGAACAGGAATACGTGTGCTGCCTCCGCTTGCGGTGTGGCTTCTCGGGCTCTTCTGTCACAACACTGTAACCCCTCTTTGCGGGCTGGTTTTGGCTCGGCCCCTTCTCCTCACTGCACTGTCCCAAGCATTTATGCTCTGGGCTACAGCTTGGCCTCCTGACTTTGCAGCTGCAGCACATTTTGGAGTGCCTCAGGCTGTGCCTCCTGGAGCTCACCTGCTTGGCCTGCCTCCGGGAGCTCCCTTTGCTCTTCCTGTGTGCTCCCTTACAACCATGGTGATGATGGCCACTGCTTTTTGCACTCCAAAAGCCACACCAGCCTCTGTCCCAGTGTATGTGATCTGCTGCAGACACGACTCTCTTAGGACCATTCTCAATGCCGAATTTTGGCTGTGACTGCTGCACCTCACCTGCAGTTAACCAGATATTTCCTGCATCATGCCTGCACTTCTCTGCATTATTTTGGAGGAGCTGATATTTATTTTCATCTCTGTAAGTAACTTCTTTTTCAGTTCCTGGAGACATCTCCATTTCTGCTACTGCTGTGTCTCCACAGTGATGATAATGACAGTGACATAATTTTCTTCTTCTTTTCCGCTTTCTGCTTTTGTGAAGCCATTTCTCATGGCCTTCTTTGATCCAGACTTTGTTGTATTTCTCATCTATCACAGTGTTTTGTCGTAAGGGGTTATGAGATATGTGATACTTTTCTATTTTTCTAATCCTGAATGACTCATCCAAGGACACTTTGTTTTGATTTTTTGCAAGGTCACAATTTCTGAAGAGGGAAACATCACTTAACAGGGGTATTGTATAGTTGCACACATTTTTATTCACTTCTACTTCATAATCACCACACTCTGAAGTAGGTCTTTTTGTAACATCTGAGACTGACATGTGATCAGATTCAGTTTTATGGTGCAAATGAGGTATGTTTGGTTGATGCTTGGGCTTTTCTTGGCTTTCACTTGCTCTTGATGACTTAAAATCAAAATATAAAGGATTACAGCTATAAGAAATTGATGGGTCTGTACTTGTATAAATTAACATTTCTGATGGCCACTGAAGAACATTTGATCCATATTTGCTAAGAACAGGAACAAAGGGCTGACAAGGTCTCTTGTATACATCTGGTTTGCTCTTTGGGGCTCCACTACCTTCTTCAGACGGTGCTGGAGCTGCTGCATCAGCCCCCAGAGTTTTTATTTCAGTTTCAATTGCAGGTGGATCCCTGTTCCCACCACTAGAGTTTTCCTCTGCAGCATCCTGCAGAGAGGAACAATCCTCCACCAGTTCCTGCTCAGGAGCTCTGTTTGCCTGCAGCTCTGGGGAATGGGGCAGGACCTGGGCACTGTCTGCAGGCAGGGCCAGCCTTTGGTCCCCTAATTCAGCCACACTCACATCCACGCCGTGGCCATCCGTGTCTGAGGACACCAGCTGCTTCGAGTGGGGCATGGCAGGAGGCAAGGCTGGGCTCTCCAGCACCCTGCTCCCTTCACTGGACAGCTCCTTGGACTCCTGAGCTTCAGGAGCCTCTGCTGTGTCCGTGCATTTTTCCACCAGTGGGTGAGAACAGTTGTGTTTCTCCTCAGGGCACACAACTATTTCTGCAGCTGCCGAAGGAGACTGAAGGTTGCACGTTCCTGGGACAAACCTACTCCTTCTGCTAAATCCATGCTCCGTGGAGGCCTCCTCATTAAACTCATAGAAAACAGCAGCTGAAGACTCCAGTTTGACTGCTGCTTTCTTAGGAAAAGCAAAGGAGAACCCCACTCTGTGTCCTTGAGCTCCTTGAAGCTGATCTCCGCATTTGTTAGGGTCGGATTGGTGACCACCTGCATCTCCAGGGGAGGGAGAAATAACAGAAGCAACGTCCTTGCAGTTCTGTGCATCGTGCATCAGCGTGCAGCTGAAATCCTGGCTCTTGGCAGAATCCGTGGCAGCACTTTTGGGGACATCACTGCCATCATCTCGCACAGTCACTGTGGTGGACTTGAACATAGGGCCGCTTCCAGGAGCACTAGGAAGGAAAATAAAACTTTGAGTCGATACTGCTCAGAGAGCTGCTGACAGAAACATGGTATTGCATTGGTATTTAAGGGAGCTTTTTAAGGAAAGAAGAAGACTCTGCAGATATGTGCATTTAGACTACAAAAAAATGCCATCTTTTATAATAAAAATCAGTTGACTAGTAGTAAAAATTAGGTCGAGTAAATATTACGCTCCCAGCTCCTTCATGTGAAGTTATCAGCTGAAGGACTAACATTCCTACAAAGTAGTTAACTTTTCCTAGACACACTGGCTGGCCAAAGGAGAAACTATCTGTCTCCACAAAAATCATGCCTCTCCTCCCAGCAGACCACCACGGTTACAACACTATTACTACAGATTGCAGTTTTACATTCCTTCATGCTACAAAACACATTAAAACAGAGCGTGCTTCATAGAGCACTTCCCACGTAGTCATCATTCCAGAGACTGCTGCTCTGCCCACAGGCAATCCCCCAGCAGCTCCCATCCTATTTGTGTGCACAGACCCAACCATCACCATCTCAGCAATTTCTTTCATGGAGAAATAAAACTGGGGAGAGGATTTCAGCTGGCAGGAGAAAAGTAAGTGATTCATCCCTCTTGAGAAAAAAATTTATCACTGTCTACTTCTGTTCTTCATTTCATGTCCTCTTCCCATCTGTTCTATTTGACTTAATAGGAAGAAAAGAGAAGAGGAAAAATTGTTTAAGCTGACAATTTTCCAGGATCCACAAAAACTGCTCAGCACTAGGAGTAATGGACCTATGTTAAAACAATTTGTTTGTTTGTTTTAGCCAAATCACTCTGTGTTACAGTGCAGAGCAATATTCACTGATGAGTCACTGGTAAAACTTTCAAGAGTCATTTAGGACCCCAAGAAGTGCTGAGATGAAGAATAATGTCTTTACCCTACAGGTCTAGAAATTAAGGTAGAGGTTTTATGAGAAAGGGATTCCTCATGAGAATTCCTGCCTTGCCCACTTCTTTATAAATTTGAAATATATATTAAACCCACACACAAATCCTTTCTTTCACAGAATAAAATGGTGACTTCTACAAAACCAGCCTAGAAAATGCCAAAAAAATCCTACATGTCTGTTTATGTCACACCTCTAAGGATGCAAAGTGATAGTAAATACCAATTATGAAATAAATAAATTAGGCTCAGATAGAAATTCTCCTTCAGGAAAAAGCAAGAGGATATTTAAAAAAAAAATGCCAAATAATCCAGAAACAACAAAGGCTTGCAAAATCTGTGCTTCGGGAGCATGGGAAAAGGAAAACAGTAAGTTCCTCTTTCCTCTTTCTCATGTAATATGCAAAATTCAAGTTTTGGAGCATGTTTACAGGGAATGATACCTAATATACTCAAGTATATTGGTTGGACTTCTCTGTTAGTTCATGTTGGGGTGGGGGGAAGGCTGAATAAAGAGAAAACATTTGCACATGAGCATCTACATTTTTTCTTTCTTTTCTTCTCCAGAGATTACACTGTGACAGGTACATATATTTTCAGTGGCTTCTCAGTGTCAGAACTTTGTCATATTTTGAGAATTCAGTCACAACAAGCAAGCTCAACTCTAATTTCAACAGCCTGCCTAGACACAATACTAAAAATGTACGAGCAGCAAGGAGTCACTTTTGCAGAGGGAGGTAAACACTCTGCTGAGCAGGGGAAAAAGAAGCATTTACCTTTTAATATAAAAAATCTGTCTATTGAGATCTAAAGCTAGGTTTCTGGATGCTTTCCCAGGCGAGCGTTTTGAAAACTAAATCGCAGAGATCTGTTACATCCTAGAGAGACAGACTGTGTTCCTCACCTCATCAATGAAGTAGTGTCAGCCTGCAAATGCATGACCTAGTTCACTCAGCTTTCAACCAAAGTGCCTGGTTTTATGAAATATATATGAAACACATCTTTTTTTAAACTAAAAATATGTGTCATTTTAGCTCAGCTGAAAAAGCAGTGTTAAACATTCATTCCTGCACACAGTGTGAATCAAATACTGTGCACAGAATGCTTCCAAAACGCCCTAAAAACTCACGTGTGTGGCTACAGCCAGGGGTCTCCTGCATCCCACAGCATCAGCAAACAGTGGAGGGCTTATTTAAAAGTATTTTTTGCTGTTTGAGCAGCTATGGACTTACCAGGTTCTCTCTTTCCTTAGCTCAGCTAGCTTGTGCAAACGTTGAAGGGCTTTCTCCTGTTTTCTTTCATCTTTTCGTGACTTAGATGCTACATTTCGAGCAAACTCCCTCTGTTTCAGCTCCTTCAGCCTCTGCAAGAAACAGCCACATAAATGCACATAAAAACCCCTGGGATGAGAAACATTTTCATGGCTCTTACTTGCTGGTAAGTGCCCACAGCATGAATTATTCTGAACCTAACCATTCAACAAATTTCAGGATTTCAAGGGAATAACCAAAATACCTAGAGGTGCTAGAGACAGGTTAGCCAGGCTAGAGACAACCTAGCAAATTTTACTGTAGCTTTTGTCATGATGTAGACCAGCCTCAGTTGGATGAGGCAAAGTTCACCCAGAATTTTGTTCATGATTCCCCCCCAAAACATTCCCCACAAGTTTTTGAGATTCCAATAAAAAACGAGACCAACGCAGGTGCTTTTCTGCAAAGCCTCTCAAAAGCCTGCTGACCCCCCAGATGACAGTAAATGTGGAATTTTTCTGCCCAAGATGCTGGGCACGGCACTTGTCACTGCTGCTCTGTGGAAGCTCTTCAAGCTCTTCGCTTCTTCAGGGATCCTCAATCTCTTCCCTTCAGCTCACCACGGTCCCTCTGGCCCTGCCCTGCCATATTATCACCATGCCAACACCTGCAGAGCTCCTGTCCTGCCATCCCAGGCATTACCAGAGCTGTTAAAGGGTCCTGACCCAGCAGGGATCTCCAGGGGATGCAATGGACAGAGAAGTGTTGTGCTCTGAAATGGGGAGATTGTCCCTTGGAGGGAGCCTGTGTCTCCTGCTCTCACTGCTGTCTGACACAGCAGTTTGACAGATACCAGGGAGAAACCCAGGATCTCGTGGGATTTTATCTCCAGCTTGCTTCTTTGGAGGGAAATGGAAGTGCTCAGCTCTGATTCTCCACACAAAAAGGGAATCTCATTTTCTTTACATCACAGAAGGACAATATGCAGGGGCCTCCCTGTTCCTCATGTCAGCAAAATGTACTCCAGTAGGTCCCAACCCCACCTGGTCCTCAGTGTGCTCTGATTATGGATCACAGCCTGATGGCATCATCTCACAAAATCATCATCTCACAATTCTGGGAAGAACCCAGTAACTTGCCACCTCCTTTCAGTGTCCAGGGCTAATGACTGGCCATAAACAGTGGCCACAGAGATTTGTAGCAGCAAAAACTCTTACCTTCAAATTGTTTGAGGGGTATTAAAGAGCTTTTGTCACCACTGCTGGCACACATAATGGATACACAGAATACAGTTTGCAAAACACTGTCAGCAGCGTCCTCCTGCTTGCTCCTTCTCAACTCTTCATTTCACCCCTTTTGTGAATTTTTCTTTCCCCTATTCACAGAAAAACCCCTCACACATACCAGCTGGCTCTAGGGGACACATGGCTGAGTTTTAGGTGGTTCTGCAAGGGGCAGGCAGTTGGACTCCATGATCCTTATGGGGCCAACCCAGCTTGAGATATTCTAAGAGTCAGTCACATACTGAATTAGTCTTTGCCATTCTGGGTGATGGTAAGACTACTTGGGCAGTCCATTCAATGCCAAGAAATAAATATGGAGAAACATGCAGAGAAAACAAACTTGCAGAAAAATATGACTGCCACTCTCTATGTTCAAGTTTTGTATTCTTTTCCAAATGCCTGGATATCCTTGATAGATAGAGAAAAATAATCTGAAACAAAATCACATCTTCCACCATTTATATTTTCTAAATATCAACATTTTCTACTGATATTTTTTTTTTATTGTGCTAATACAGTGTAAGGTTATAAGTACACTCAAAACTAGATATATGATATCTGTTTTTCCCAGAAAAATAATACTTGAAGTGTGGAGCATCTTTGTTGAACACATCTTACCCTTGTGCTCCCCTGTTTTCCTAGACAGCATGATACTGACCCTGCCTCCCACCAGCCACTCATGAAACCTCAAGTACTCCATTTCATAGGCAACTTCTGAGTACTCAAAACACAAGGGAAGAGATGAAATTTGCTCCTTCCCCTTCTCACCTCCAGCCCTTGGCACTTAAAGAGAGGATTTAATTGCATTTTGCGGAGCTCAATATTTTTTCAGGGTTTTTTTCCCCCTCCAGTGCTAAAGAAAGAAGAAAGTGAGAAGTAAGGGAACAAAAGGAAGATAATAGGGTGCTGTCTCGCACAGTTAAAAAGGAGAAGCTGAGGTGTATACAAATCCATAATCACCTCCCAGCTGCAGTACTTTTCTGTAATTACTGGGATGATTATAATTACTGATTTGAGTCTGACCAGATTCTGAACCCTTTAGTCTTACTGCTAAGTTAGCAGCACTCCATGCCTGCTCTCAATTTTAAAGGAATTAAATTGTTCCCCTTGGATGGCTGCAAGTAGGTGTGGCACAAGTTTGGTGTGCTCAGCCTCTGCCTGATCTTCTCTTCTGGAGAACCCAGAGCTCCCCTTCTGCCACCCTCCCTTTCCTGCACAGAAAACTGGACTTGGGGCTTTGTTTCTTTTCTTCTCACAACTGGCATCTCAGTCTTTCATGGAGTGCTTTAACAATCTGCAAAGATTATACCATGGCAACTCCTGAGGCCTTCATTCTGCAAATTCATGCCTAAGTGGAATTCCTTCTAGTTCTAAACCACAAGACACACACCTGATGTTTCAAAAAAACAAAAAAGCTATTTCCTTTAAATAAAAGATTACCTAAATTAGTAACTGCATCCCCTCCATTTTTTCTTTTTTTTTTTTTGATATTGTAGCTATTTTCTGCTTTGGTTTTTCAGCCATGTGATGAACTATCATCACCTGCATCCCCTTACTGCACTCAGTCATGCTCAGGATTGCTGGCACTGCATTTATGCTGCCCTCAGTTGGGCAAAATCATTGGTTTCACTAGAATTATGCAAATGAAAATGAGATATTACCCAAGCATACCATTAGTCAATGCATTCTTAGCATCAGAGGGACCTCCCTAGAGTTGTTCAAAGTAAATAGCAGCAATAGAAAAACAAGTGTGACTTCTTCCTATAAACCATCTTTTCCTTATCATTTTTCTGCCTTTGCATGTGGCAGAGCAGTTCACTGATGCTAACTTCAATAGCAGTTTAATGCCTGTTATGCTTGGATTTTTCCATGGATCAGTAGGCCAATAATTAGCAGCCAGGGATACTGTATTGAATTCCCTCCTGCATTTCCCCCTGCTTACAAAGCAGCTCAAAAACGTGTGTGACCCAGCCAGCAGAGTTCAACCAGCAGTGCACAATGAATAATTAAATGACATTTCTCCAGGAGACCTAAATGCCTTCATCATTATCCTGATACTCTGCATTGCCACGTTGGAGGTGCAGAGCACGGAGCCCTCGGCTTGCAAATGACTTTGCCCAGCCTGAAGGGATGGGAAGCCTGACCCTGATTCTCCAGCCTTGAAATGGTGATCCTGCAGCTGGGCCGCTTTCCCTGGGGCAGCAGCTGGATTATTTTAACAAATCTAACAGTGACACAGGGCCTGAAGTAGAAATAGTCCAGCTATTTCTAACAGGCTCAGCCAGGTATCTTAGCGTCGTGCTGCGATGAGGCTCCTCAGCCCTGATGGAAAGCAAGAATTTTACAGAATCCTGTGTAGCTATGCATGGGTGAAACTCGCCATGAGGTGGCCACAGGAGCTCCAAATGCAGGTGTGGCTGCACCTGTCAAGGAGGACAAGTGTAAGAAACATCAAGGGAATCCTAAGAGGATTTCCAACAGGACCCCGTTCCTGGTCCCTTCATGTCACCCTTGTCTTCCCCATCCACCCCATTAGACAGTTCATTTCAGCACACTGCTTTTCAAAAAAGCTCCCCAATGCTGGATTTCCTAATGCTGGATTTCCTAATTATGAGTTTTCTAATTCTCCTCTGCATTTTGGAATAGAGAAGCCACAAGCCCAGATTCTGCTGCCAAAGCCAGGTGCCTGAAAATCCCCCCCAGATCAAATCCTCTAAAAACCAAAGACACATTATGGGATTAAATGCACTTTTTATATGATTATTACAAGCCTTTTGCCACCCTGAAAAATGGCTGTTGGCTTTTTTTTTTAATTTAATCTCAAGATTTAAACTCTTGTAGCAATAACTCTTTAAACTAATAGACCTCCAAAACACAGAGAAAGGCATTTTTATATTAACAAATAGACATATTTATATATGTAGACATATAAATACCATGTTTATATTAACAAATAGACCCAGGACAACAAGAGCACATAAAGGCTGAATAGTGAAACCCAATGTATGTGAATATTAGGGCATTAAGGTGATAAAATGAAGGGCAGAAAAAAACCCCACCCTCAAATAATTTCCTAATTTTGAACATAAAACTTAATTTTGTCAGAACTGACTCTGAAGAAAAGCAGTGAGACTTTTAACAAAAGTTCATGAGACTGAAGGGGAAGTCACAGCAAGCATCAGGATTGATACAGGCTCTCTCTGTGGTGCTAATATCTCAGACAAAAAACAGCCATCCCAGCAGCACAGAGGCACCATCTAAGGACTGCTTATTCAAACAGGCTCTCATAAACCACCCCTGCAAAGCTTACCCAGGAACAACTTTAACGGGGTTAAGAACCAATGGGAACAGTTTTTATAATAGCAGGAGTCAGAAAGATGCCTGTCAGGGGATTTTAGGGCAGTGCAGTTCAGATATTATTATGCTAATTCACTTTTGACCTTAGATTAACAATTAAATTATGTGGACTTTTACAATGCTGAAAATATGTAGCCATAAATTCATTTTCTGATCAATGGAAGTATAAAATTACAGAATTTAACAGCCATGACATCAAATTTTGATGCTTTACTGCCTTCTCACTTTATCAGGAAAAATGACTGTATCCCCAGTAGTCACTAAATTATTATTTTATGTGATTTTAGCTTTTAAAAATAACTCATCAAAATAAAAGGCCAAGCCCACTCCTTCTCCACCTGCCCAGCCAGCAACAGGCTGGGATAACAGAGACATGGGATATTCAGTGCTGCATGTGCATCCCAAGTCCAGCAGGAGCTTCCCCAGGCCCTGTCCTTTCTATAACTCCAAAAAGGAGCTGAACTCCAGTGCAGCTCCTTCCTGCCCTTCAAAAATTTCCTAATTACCTAAACATGGGTTGGGAGTTCAGCAGTGTGGTGGAAGTGAGACAAAATTGGCATTTGGATTTATTTAAAAAAAAAAAACTCTTCCCTCTCAATCCGTACATGATACAAAATCTATAATAAATAAAGCTAATTTTTTGCCTGTGTTCAATTTGTTGTTTTTTTAAAACCTCTATGATATGCAGTGAGTATTAATGAGAGTGTTTCTTAGCTTCCAAAGATGATTCTAGAAGCTGTGCATATTTCCCCTGTCTCAGTGCTGCAGGCAGGAACCCCCTGCTAGCAGAGATGGGATGCTGCTGCTTCCTGTGAATTATGGTGTGGCAGACAGAGTGACAAGAACTCATCAGATAAACACTTGTCACACCAAACCAGATTAGTGTCTCTCACAAAGAGGATCGAGCTTAATCAATTATAAATAATAACTGACTAGAACGCAGCTCATGTAACACCTGTAAGCGCTCAAATGGGGAATGAAATATGCCATTTAAAGCAGAAAACATTGCTTACTAAGATGTAAAATGCACATCTTTTCCTTGCCCTCAGTGGTTTGTGAGAGCAGATATATATATTTTTTTTATATATATATATTTATATATGAGAGCATATGTGAGAGTAAATTATAAATGTAATATAATATAAATTATAAATTATAAATAATAATAATAATAATAATAATAATAATAATAATAATAATAATAATAATAATAATAATAATAAATATAAATATTTTACTCTTCTGCAGCTGGAGACCCCTTCACACAGCACAACAGGGCAGCATCTCCTTCCTTGTGCCCTGGTGTTCAATTCTACATACTTTTCACAGCAATATATTTCATATTATCATTATTATTATTATTACTATTACTATTATTATAAATAAATTCTCCTTTTGTAAAGATTAGAGGAAAAAATTAAAGCTCCTAGAAAACAATACTATAATACCCAAAGAATTTACCCTGCTAGTGCTGCAGACCTTCCCTACACAAGGCACGTTATTTCCACAGAAAGGAGAAATTAAAAAGAAGAAGTGAGCTAAGGAAGACATTAATAGGCTTTCTCCCTTCTTTTTCATGCTGCCACCATGGAATTAATTGCTGTGATGGGTTCCTGAAAGAGACAGGGAACAAGGGGGTGTTTTTAACAGCTCTCTATGGGGAGCTGCTGACAACAGTAAGGGAAAGCTTCCTGCCAGGGGAGGTGGCACCAGGAGATGCCACCACGAGGGGCTGGGGCATCTCCAGCCCTGCAGAAATTCCAGAGTTGACCATGGAAAGCCCCATTGACCTGACCTCGTCTCCACTCCTTCCAAACACCATTTGGAGGATTTCTGTGCAGGAGCCACCTCCTCACATTGTCAGTGTATGGATCACACTGGCCACTCACTTTGCATCTAAGAGGCCTTTAAAAAATAAAATTAATCTGTTGCTTGCTTAGTAATGACTTTCAGTTTGTTCCAAGTTTGGAGCTGCTTCTGCCTGCCCCTGCCTATGGCTGTTTGCATCTCAGGTTGAGCTGCAAAATTTGGAACTTTTCCTAAATACCAAGAAGCCCACAACTTTGCAACAGAGGCACATTGTAAATGATGAGATGATAAGCCCTCCAGATGACAACAAATAACATACAGGCTGTGAATAATCCTTTTCCCCTCGTATTTCTACCACAGATTGCAGCCATTCCCTCCTGATGGTCTTTTAATATTAGAAGAAATCTAACACACTCATGGTTATATGCAGGATTTAAAAACAGCAAGTCCTTGGAGCCCATAATATTCCTGAAAAGGTCGATTTAGTAGATGTGAAACTGCTCTTTTTCTAGCAAAAATATGTCATGAGCATCATCCCAGACTGGGAAGGAAGTGGGGATGAATTCAGAGGGAAGGAAGGTTGGTATTGCTTTACTCATCCATCATGGGCCTGATGAGAAAATGAGATTCCTCATGACTCACAAGATTTTTCACTGACTTGAAATGAATTGATGTGATGCAAATCTTATCAAACTACTCTAAGTTGCTCATGAGCACACTTGTAGGATACACAGTAGTACACTTTGTTGTGCAGTCTGCAAAAGAGAACTGTTGAGACAGCTCTTCCATTTAAAACCTACCAATATATAAAAAATACAGGTATTATGTTATACAACTGAAAACTCATATTGATCCTTTCTAATTTACTAATATAAAGACTGAAATTAATTTTTCATGAAACACAATTAGTTTTTGAGACTACACACTTGTGTTGAAGCATCTTGTAGGGCGTCTCAAGTTAGATTTTCCTACCTAACTTTACGGGGGAAAAAAATAAATTACTGTTGAGCTTAAAATGAAAAGCAAAACCTAATGAAAACATTACTGCTTCAGAATTATGAGGAAAATCAGAACATTAAATATTTTTCACAGTTGCACCTGTAAGATACATGAAAGCTAGTTATCCTTGATGAATATCTCACTAATTACCCTTGATTGTGTAACTGCAAAAGATGTACAAGGGAGCAATAGAAGGGAAAAGAAATTTCTTAGCTCATTTTCTTTTCTTTCTCAAATTATCTGCCAGAAACAAACACATACTTCGTTATGGGATGATTAATGCTCTTCCCAGCACAAGAAGCCTCCCTTGGTTTGACACCCTTCTGGTGCCTGTGCATTTCTGCTCCTCTCCAGCATCTCCTGCTGCAGGATGCAGATAGCACTGTGACAAATAACAGGTTATGAAGCATAAATTAACACCTCTGTTGCCTTTGTTTTAAGATAACTGCGCTTTTCTCAAGTTGACTTAATGGCTGCAGTGTTGCCATTGTGCAAAAACATTGTTTGAAGCCTGCAGAACTGCTGAGCCTTGCACACTGAATATTTCACTGTGATAGCTCCTAACCACGTGTGTAACAACAGCCTGGGCTTACTGCAAGCTGCAGGGTATTTTTTTGTTAGCTTCAGCAGAAATCAGCTGAATATTCCATAAATATTAAGGACACACGAAGGAAACAACACAGAAGTACAGAATTAGCATCTCACCTATCAAAATAATTTTACCAGATAATGAAAAGAGCATGAAGCTGACACAGGCTTTCTACATCTGGAAACTGGTTACAGAGTCTGTAGTTTAAAAGTATTTATTTTAATAATTCTAGGCCTGATTATACTTCTTTTGAAGTCAATGGGCAAACTCCTGCTGAGCTCATGGGGAGAAGAGGTTTCAAATTCACCATGAAAGTTTCCAGCAACACTTAAGAAAGCTTCCTTATTCACAAAGATTAAATACAAGATTGGTACACATCATTTCTACAAGGGTCACTTCCCAGTTACCTCCCCTTCTCCTGCCATTTAGGATTCTAATTAAAAAAACCCAAAAAAACCAAACTAAAACCACATGCAATGTTGTAAATTCTGACAAGAAATGTTTATTCCTAGCACTGTTAGAGAAAAGGGCTGAACTCCAGCTCTCCCCAGGTGGCTGCAAGTGTGGGGTGCCCTGAGCAGCCACTGCTCCTCTTCCTCTTCAGCTCTGCAGAGACAAACCAGCATGGACCATTTCAGACATCAGGTGCCATTCCCTGGCCCCACCATCCCAATGATCTGGTAAAATGATCCACCACTATTCCTTTCACTCCAGCAGCAAAGTTTATGCATCCAGAATAAACTTTCTGAGCATTGCATATGCAATATTTTCTAATTTGACTTTACTGCAACCAAAGTATTGATTCAAGGAGCCACTGCTTCCTGATATTTTCAGGTGGGCACCAATCACTGAATGAGAAATAATGATTTGTGGGTTTTTTTTTTCTGGCCAGTTACAATTTTCTATGCATAAATACTGACAGCTCCACAACATTTCTTCTCAAGTCTATCCAGAGAGCTCTGAGCTAATGGAAAAAATCCCTGTCTGATCAGCATTCATATTCCATCAACCATTTCACAGGAGCAGCCACTTCTTCACCAAGAAGTCCTCTCAGAGGAAGGTCACCTCTACACCTCTTTGGAGAGGGAAAATTGGATTTCCCTTTAGAATGGCTCTGCAGTGGGATTAGGTTACAAAATGGATACTCCCATCAGCACACAAGATTGGATGGCTCAGCTGTTAAAGCTGCTTTTTGCTCATTTTGGAGACCACTCTGCTGTTTTCTGCATGAATAATGTACTTGGCACCTCGGAGTTCTTTGAGACCCCATCCAACAGCTCTTCACTGCAGTGCCCTCCAGCACCTTCCAGTGTCCACTGGCATTTATCAGCTTTGCTCTGTGCCCACTGTGTCTGCAGCACTGAAATTCTCCGTAGGATCCTGCTGCTATCCTGACTCTTACTCCATTCCTGGCTGCAGGAGGACACAATACCCTTTCTACAAGCAAATTAAAAATTGATAGCAGACATTTTCAGTCTGTGTTTTCTAGTTTCAGCCTCTTTGGTCGCTGGCATTTTAGGAAAGTCTGCCACAGAGACTGAAATGAACCCACCAAACCTTAAATCTTTCCAATCTCCACAATGTGCACAGTGACCAAAAAATGAGGGATTAATATTTACAGTTAGGTCTTCTAAAGGTTATTTCCCATAACCTTTGAAGGATACACTAATAACTGATGGGCTGAAGGAGACACATGAGTTCCCCCAAAGTGAGCTCTTTATTTTAGTTCTTTATGTCAGAGCTAAATCACAATCCCTTTCTCATACCAGTTTTATGCTGGATCACTGAGCCATTTGAAACCTCTGCTCACAAATTGCTCCTCAGCAGCAGGATCTGGTCCTTGCCACCATTATCCCAGGACCATGACAAGCTTCCTCAAAGAACATAAATCTGACCAATGGAAACTGAGACAAGAATGAGCCTTTGCTAATTTTGACACATCTCAGCCACAGCAAAGTGGCACAGACAAAATCTTAGTTATCCTTAAGCCGACCTGTAATGCTATACACACAGAGCCCTTGGAGGGAAACACCAGATTACAGAAGAAAGAATCTTAAATATAAAGGCTGCATCTTGCAAGGAAAGGCATGTCAGGATTTGATATATGTTTGCAGTTTCAGTGATGCAGATGAAGTGTGTTGCAAAGTAACTCTGTAAAAACACCACTGACATTACCATGAAAAAAAAATTAAAAAAAAAAGATGTTGGGCCAGCAAGTCTGTATTTATGTGTATCTTTTACTGCCCCAGTGCTTCTGCAGAGTGAAATGTTAGCAACTGCAGAGCAGGGATGTGTGCACCACCATGCTATGTTAATAAAGTGCTCCTTTAATTATCAGTAAAGCACAGCTTGGAGGCTGCTGTGGGAAACCAGGGCTGTAACAGACTGTGACAGAGACTCCCAAAAGGACCAGCACAAGTTCACAGCAGGGGCCTTGAATGTGGAAGGAATGGGATGGCAGCAGGGTCCCAGAGCTATAAACAACTCACTAATGCTACATTGCTGCTTGCTACAGGAAGGCAACTTTAAAACATGGATAAAAGTGATTTCAGGGATAAAAAGGAAATGAAGCCATGGTGAGGCCACATGCAGAGTGCTCTGTCCATCTCTGGGCTCCTCAGGCAAGACAGACATGGAGCTCCTGGGGCAGGTCCAGTGGAGGGTGACAGAGATGATGAAGGGACTGGAGCATCTCTCCTGAGCTAAGGCTGAGGGGGCTGGGACTGCTCAGCCTTTAGAGGAGGTGAGGAGGAGCCTCATATCCCTGTCTGCCAGTGCCTGCAGGGATGTGTGAGAGGATGGACCAGGCTCTGCTCCGCGGCGCCCAGCAACAGGACAAGAGGAGTGGGCACCCAGTGATGCACAGAGAGCTCCACCTGAACGTGAGGAAGAACTTCTGTCCTGTGCAGTGACCAAGCACTGAGCAGAATTCCCAGAGGGGCTGTGGAGTCTCCCTGACTGTAGATATTCCAGACCTGTGCCACATGGTCTGGGATGACCCTGCTTGCGCAAGGAGGTTGGACCAGATGGACCCACTGTGGTCCTTTCCAACTTCACCCAATCTGGGATTCTGGGAAAAAGCCTCCAGCATAAGTAAAAATTATTATATATAGCAAATTTGACTTTTTGGCAATTATCATGAAGCACTGGATAAATAGCAACTAAGTGGAGCATGTATTTGTGCTAGTAAACACATAAAAATATCCCCAAATAGACCAGAGTGAGGAGAGAGAAACCATCAACATTAACTTCACCTTTTTCCTGGCACAGAGGGGACCAACCCCACACTCCCCCACATGAAGAACTCACATTGCTGACAACTTGCAATGACACCTCCCTTTTCTTCTTCAGGAGGACCATTAACACCAGAAAGGAATCAGACACTAGAGAGCTTATTATATCTGTATCATTATCAGCAATGAGCCCTTATAATTAGATGATCTGGACTCTAAGTGCCTGTATGATCATAATTGGCCTAATAATAATTCTTTCTGTTAGGACTTTTGTTCAAGGTAAACTAACAAATTCCTGGCTCTGCATGCTGGGTGTGTTTCTTTCACCCCCATAAGTGCAGGAGGTTTTTGGCTGGGTAAAACCTCCCAGCCTTGAGGAACACAGGGCAGAGCTGCTGATGGCTACAGCAGGTCCAGCTTTCTGTTTCAACAAAACCCAGAAGGAATTCATTGCACTATTTCTCTACCTCAGTCAGATATGAACCTATCAGGAGATAATTTGCCCTTGATTAAGAATCACCAGGAAATTAAGAAAAACAATAATTAACTAATAACGTAAAGCTCATTACCGAACGGAAATGTGCCCAAATCTCAGTCCTAATGGCAGAAAGCAATTCCTAAGGAAAACTGACATGAACCTGTTGCTCCTTCTCTTTGCAACAATGACAGCAAGGATAGAAATCCATCCACTTGCATGAGACAGGTTCCAATTTGCAAGCAAGACAGCACAGGGCACTACCTACAGCACTGAACTCTGAAATCTGAACTGCCACAAGCTCAAGGTTTGATGAAAAGAAGAAAAAATAGCCCATAAAAAGCCATCTATCTGGCACATAAATAACAGGGGCAATTAACTAGGTGGACCTTCTGTATATCTCAGCAGAAGACAGATTTAAAATGTTTATACTCCATGTGAAGGTATTTCTGGATAAAGCATTGCCACAGAAAATGGAAAATAAGAGCAGAAGCTTTATCATCTCAAGGTCAACGTAACTGTATGTTTACAAAAGTTTAAAAAGTGCCTCCCTCTCTTTCCCTGCAGCAAACTCAAAGAAACAAAGTACTCAGCAACTAAGAACCACCGATGAGAGCTGTGAAACCCTTGCCCTCTCCTCCTGCAAAGACAAGGAAAGAAAAAGCAAGAATCTTACTGTAAGAACTCCCAGCCCTGCAAACAAACCTCTCACCATCCTCAAGGAGCACCACACAAGCACTGCTAGAGCACTCCACAGTTAATAAGTATTTACAGACCCAGATTCTCTGCTTTTGCACAAGATTTACACTCTTGAATTGAAACAGGTGTCTTTGCTGGTCTTTAATTTAGCAGGAGCACCCTGTGAGTGACCTCCCTATTTTCCTTCCTGATTCACCAAAGTTATTGTATTTTTATTTTTGTCATCTGCACAATCTTTTTCTTTCTTGAAAGTCTTATGGGCATTTTTAGTGAAGAGCAGAGGAAAACCTTTTCACAAATTTGGGTTAAAATTTCTTTATGTTCTTTTCCTACAAATAGCTATAGAAATACAGAGGCAAATCATGACATTTCTTTCTATCCTACCAAAATTTTGGTTGTTTTCTCCACAGGTAATCTCCCACGGAAATGTAGATACTTTAGATACCTGTTCCCAGTCTTCACAACATCCCTTAAAGCAGGCTGGGCTCAAATTTTTACTTCTGCCTTAACATTGCCACATTCCTGCTTCAAGATTTTCATCAAAATGCTGCAGTGCCTCTGGGATGAGACAGGGAAAAAAAAAAAAACAACCAAAAAACAGGAAGACACTTGTTTTTTTCTTCCATGTACTCTCTCTTTTTTTTGCAAAATTGCCACAGATGATGCTTAGGAAAGCTTTACAAAGACAGCACACTTTTCTCTCCACACATTTTGGATTTATTGTTGGAATTCTCTCTCTCTCAATGCCATCAAATTGACTCATCCTTCATGAAAGTCTTGAATCCATTCATCAAAATGTCATCCCCCAAAACTGTTTCTTGCCTGCTCGTGCAGGGTACCACTACACAGTCACAGAGAGACTCAGAAAGGCTCAGGGAATTCATCAAGTTACAAAGCTTAGACAGCTCCCGATCAGAACTTATAGACTAGCTCTAACACAAATATAAACACATTAAAATGCCTTCCAGTTACAGCAAAAAGCACCATTCAGCAGAATTTAAGTCTGATTTGAGACTAAGGATGGGCTGCAACCCCCTGGCCCTTTTCACGTTGTCCTGCCTTAACACAGGCACAGAGATCAGCAAAGCCATAGATCACTCCCAGAATAAGGCAGGACAACAGCTCAGTTTCATCACTCCAAATATTTCTTTTTTTCAGGGTCACTTCCCATTTCACCATTCTGCAAAAGCAGCACTAGAGCCTGGTTTGTGCAGCAAAACCTGCACCTGGAATTGGTAGGAGCTTCCCAAATTTTGAGGAAGCAGGTCCCCAGGTGAGCTGCTGGCAGACATCTAAAGCTCAATTCTTGATCCCACTGCCCAAATTTGTATTAAAGGAAATAACTGGCAGGAAAATCAGTGCAGATGGAACTAAAGTAATAGGTACTTAGTTTTAATAAGTTGGTTAAAGTTCTGTAGTGTTTTCTTTATCACCGAGTCTTATTAATGTATAACACTTTGCTGCATAAATTGAATGGAGTTATGCCTTGAACCTACACCTTCCCCTGAGGTCTCAGCACTTGTTTCCCCTCTAAAATTTAAGAAGGATAATCAGATTCTGGGTAAAAATTTCCTTTGTGAAGAAAAAACATATTTTGTGTAGATATAAAAGACAAGGACTGCTTAGGTTATTTTTGCATAATTTAAAATACCTCTTGCATTAAAATATCAGTATTTAGCAGTGTTAAATCCACAAGCTTTCATTCAATCAGTAAAGAAGGTGAAGTGCGAGAACAAATTCCCCGAAAACTGAAATTTGGATCTCTGGCTCCCCACCAGAGGTTCAGAGCCTTCCCTGAGACAGCACACACACTCAGCTGCACCTGACAGCAGCACCAGGTGAGTCTATTCATCAAACTCACACACACTGCAGCAGTGGGAGTCCCCAGCAGCTCTCCCTCCTGAAACCAGAGCTGGGGCTTTCCAGCAGGCAAGCAGGAGTCTGATCCAGTCCCAGGCAGCAGCCTCACGCCCTTGCAAGCAGATGCATTAGCAGAGCTGTGACTCGCTGTCTTCTTTCAAAATGTGTTGTGGAACAAATCTCGTGGGTCTACAGGGGGGACACATCACTCTGATGCTGCAAACTCCCTGCTCTGCCTGGGGCAGTATCACCAACAATAAATCATCCTGCTGGAATTCCTGCTGACCTCCAAGACATGTGCACATCTGCAATCTGTGACCTGATTCCTGCTCAGTGCCACTGCCTCTTCCATTTCCACCCTGCAAGAATTCTCCAGCCAGTGACACATTACAGAAGAGCCTAATGGCTCTGTCCTCCACCAGCAAATAGGATGTAACATTCAATAAAGACTCAGTCATGATACTTTTTATATCCATTCACATGTAAAATAGTTGATCCTTCCTCTCTTGTGCAGCTCCTCAGCTATTTCTGATCTGTCACAATGGCCCTCTGAATTGGGTTTGCGATGGAAAAGTCTTTCATTTCTCAACCTTAATACTGAAAGTAATGGGAGAACCTGGGGTAAAAGTCATATTTTCTAAGAACTGGTGTTTCTGGTCCTGGCAGAACTGGTGTTTCTAAGAACTCGTGTTTCTGGTCCAGGCAATTTGGGAAGCCAGAGTTGGCAGCTTGGTTTTGCAGGCTCAGCTCAAGGAGAATATGAAAAGTGAACTCTAATTACTAAGGGTTTTCACAGTTTTGCCTTTCACTCTTGAGGATCCTAAATATAGTTAAATTATTAATTATACCCTCTTAACACAGTCAAGGTACTGAAGAGCAATAGTTTATTGGCCTATCTTAGTTACTGTGTGATCCCCACATTGTTGTAACTTCACCATTTTCCATGGCATGGGGAGAAAAATTCTGATTCTAGAGCATGTTAGAGAAGTCATCAGAAGAACAAAACCCGCCATCAAAACACATCAGATTGTCCCAAATAATATTCTGCTACTACACTTTTAGCAAGTGGAAGGAAAAGCATTGCCTTTAACTTGTATTCTCTCTTCAATGTGATCTGATTAGTGCTGTTCATCTGCTGACATGTAACCCAAATGCACAACCCAGTGATTTCTGGTGGCTCAAGGACTCAGACACAGACAGTGGCATTTTTTCCTTACCAATTCCAATAACAATCAATTCTGCAGAGAATTGAGGGAGAGGGGGGTTTTATTCTTGTCCAGGCACCAGGGCTGAAGAGCACACTGCACTAGCAATGGAACACAAGTGCCCTGGGCCCAGGCAGGGGCAGCTCTCTGACAGCGCACACCAATTACACCAAACACAGAGGATGGGAAGAGAAAAAGCCACTGTCAGCAGCTGAAGCTGCAGGGGGGATTCATGTAAGGTGATCTAAGTACCTGCCTGGATTTTGGCCAGTGCACAGCTGGAGCTACAGCCCTCCCTCCTCTGCAAGCAGCCTGGGAACTGCAATCACCGTGGTGGTCAAGGTCTCGGGTTTGTATCTCCAAGGCAGCAACTCCATCAGCACAATTATATTGCTCCAGTGCCAGCTGCAAGGAAAATGTGCCACCAGTCTCAGCACCACCATGTCCTGGAGCACATAAATGTTAATTAGCAGCCTTTTTTTAGAAATTATGAGATGCTCTAGTCCCGAACAGTGTGAGATTTGATGAGATTAGAGCACTGGGTGGTACAGCTAATAAATCAGTTTACTGTACAACCTCATTTCTTTAATGAAGAGCAAATACCTGAGCCTCAGTAAAGCAAGAGTCCCAGGTGTACACTTGCTAAGCCAAGTGCTGGATTTAATTTTTTTTTTGCATTCCTCCAGAACAGGGAGCACTGACCTACTGCTCATCATTAGAGAACACTCTCCTGTCAGGGGGTCAGCGCTAAGTGCAAACTTTGATGTCAGAATTAAAAAACATAGAAGAGATGAGTGGCAAGGCCATTATGGGAGAATAACTAGGATAGTTTTCATAAGGGAATAACTTTTAAAAGCTGACAAGAGCTGTCAAGGTGTCAGGCCTGGAGAAGAGCCAGCACAATTAACATACCCTAGGCTTCAATCTACTAGACAGGGAGAAAGCAGATTTTATTTTGGACAATTACAAGTTAATAAATGGAAGCCTCAGTTCCTCTGTAGAGCACCCATTAAAGCCTACTAAAGGTCAAAACCTCTTACAGTTCCTGTCATGGTAGGCAACACACTACCATTATTTCATATTTCAAGCAATTTTACTGTCAATGACAGCAGTTACAAATGTGCAGGAAAATATTTTCCTTAGCAGTATACCAGGCACTTTACTCCACAGAAATCATCTGTGCTCTCAGAAGTGACTAATATTTCAAGATTTTTTTATTATGAGCTTGGTGGGGTTTATTTATTTATTTATTATTTTTCCAAGCTGCACAGGAAGGAGTGAAAGAGAGCACGAAGAGCTCAGCAGGGGATTCCATCCCACTTCCTTACATCCTCCAGCCACACAAAATCCAGGGAGTGATAGGCACCTACCCAGGGCTCTGCTCCCTCCCCAGCTGTCCTTGTTCCCCTTGCTCCAGCTCCCCATCAAATCCAGACCTGGCACAGCATGCACAGCCAGTCACCTGCTGTGGGGGGCTCACCCCAAGAGTCAACTGAGCTCGGAAATTGCTTCTGCTTTGCTTTACTTCCACTTAAAAAAAACTAAAAAAAAAATCTAAAAAATTTAAAAATCAGAACAAGAACTGGCTTTTCTTCACCTGCAGAATTACTCACCCTCTGCAGTGGACCAAGAAAAGAGGAAACACTGCTTGAACCATGTAATTCTCTGTCGCCTTGTTACCAATAAAGAACAGGCCAAGTATCTCCAGGTCAGATGGAGCTGGAGGGGTCTGCAAAGGAGCCCATCCTCTGTGTGCCCACCCATATGGGAAGGCACAGCAGCTCCTGTGGAGCAGGGGATCCCCAGCACTCCATGAGCAGCCAGTGAAGCTGCTCTCCAACAGGGACACACATACACACATGGATTTTTACACCTGTCTTACGCTGAGGCAATAAGAACCTTTCAGACCCAGCACTTTTTTAAGACACAGTATTTTCTCTACTGCTTCAGGAAAATGATACAACACTATTTTTGCCTCGTTGATCTTCCTGTTAATGGAGGCAGAGATGAGTCATTAGCTACCCTGGCTTCCCTTTGTTCACAGCCAGGCAGGTGAGCAGAGGCAAAGCAAGATACCCGAGCAGTGCTTGGAAAGAAAATCTGCCACCTGCAGAGTCATTGGGAAAAGACTGGCTGTCATGTAAGACATTATCTAGCATTTTTAAGTCAAATAAACCCCCACATCATCATCCTAAGCCATTTTAAGGCTGCCCAGCTCCCAGCACTACAAATCCTAGTGCTCACTGTAATGAAAGCTTGGCTTGGACATTCACTCCTCCTCACTCTTATTTTGATCTTTTTTTATTTAGTTTAGGAAAAAAGTAAAAGGATCCTAAAATAGTCTCAGATACACAACATATTCCTTGAAGGAATTTTGGCATGGGATGGATGGACATCTGCTTCTGGCCTGACCTACTTTTAAGCATCTGAGCACAAAAAATCCTCTTTAAATATTCCCTGTAGAGTACTTCTTTTAGCTATTAATCCCCCAGTGATTTCTCTGAGACCGCCCCTCAGAGACTTTCTTTTTTTTTTTTTTTTGTTGTTCTCTTTGAGATCCCAGGTGAACTCAGTTATCCTGGGTCTGGCCACTTGCAGGTGCTGGTCACAAAGCAGTAACTCGGAGCTGAGGTGTCAGCCTTGCAGGCAAAGCAGATGCGAGACAGGCTGGGACTCAAACAAGTTCTCATTCAGTGAGCACATAAAGCTCTCACCCACACTATAAAATTTACCTTAGATGATGTTTTTAATGTGTTTCTCATTATACAATCCATAATTTGTAACCAACCCTATATACTAGGCCGGTGCCAAGCAAAGTGTACTAATTGGGTGTTCCTTAGAAATGCAAAACTGTGGGCATAAAGGAGGGAGGAGAAAGAAGTAAACTGCATCAGCAGCATGTGTTGTACTCTCATCTAAACAAAGGGAAAAAGAAGGATTCATTAAGCAAGAAATGAGTCTTGAAATGGCACAGAAGAAAAGTCTCCTGCTGGGGCTGAGAAGTGGCACTGCAAAGGGAGATGAGAGAGAAGGAGAGGTGGCAGCAGGCTCAGCCTCACAGAACAGAAGAAAGAGAACCACTCCTGATAGCTTGAGGCTTACTTAGCAAAGACAGTGAAAACTAAGGGTGACTTTGCTAAGCACCATTTTAATGCTTCATTCCCTTTTTTTACTTTTTTTCTATATTGTCCCCTTTGTGAGTGTTAAGAAAGTCTGCAATTATGATCCCTAACCTCCAGTACTGCTGTAACCCTTCTCTGCCATCCAACCTCTTGCTTTTTTCCCCAGCTCTCATTACAAACAATTTGTAAGAAGCAGATATGTTGCTCTGTAGTTATAAATCATGTAGCAAAGTGAGATCCTGTACCAGATGTGGCATACAGATGACAGTGCAAGCAAGTACTTAACAGTATTTTAAAAATAAATTTAAAAAATAGTTTAAAATAAAAAATTAAAAAATCGGCATTTAAAAAGTTTGAGGTTTTTCATTACATAATTGTTTTCAATTTGGTTGGATTTCAGGGCTGGAAGAGGGAAGGTGAGGGCTTACTTGTGTCCTCCCTTGTTATCATTATGTGTATCAGGACTGCACACCAAGACAGCAGCAGTAAGTGCTATCAGAGAAGCCAGGCATTTAAAAGTAGTTGCATTAATCATGAATGAACTTGAATTAATGTGATTTATAATTTATATTACAGTATACCATGGGTCTCTTGCCAGTTCTAATTTAAAAAAAAATGCAACCTACTGTTGGAACAGACAATTCAAGGAAAGAAGGATTTCTGCAAGGGGGAGGCATGCAGTGCTTGTATTTATATGGTCTTCTGCAGATTGAATGCCTTAATTTTTTTTTTTATTTTTTTTATTTTTAAAAACATTCAACCAAAAGACACCCACACTTAAAATCCTGTGATGCTGAGCCACTCCTCTGCCATACAGGGAGACTTTGGAAGAAAAAACTGACAAGTCCTTTACATAAGCATTCAGGTTTGTCACAAGGATGCTTGTCAAGAACAAGCCTGGGAGAAAACACAGAGAGAACCAGGAGGTAAGTCTGGAAAAAGGGTATGGTATCCATGAGATGAAGGAAAAGCCTCAGCCAATCCAAAACACAAACAGGACAAGGCAGGGCTACATTTTTACCTTTCCTTTTCATTGCCTCTTGAAATGCTCTCCAACCATGGCTACTGCCTGTCTGCCAGCAGGGGACAAAACAGACACACCTCGCCTGTCCCTTCAAATGCTCACCTTGTTTAGGCTTTTCTTATTTCATTCTTTTGCAGCGTGAGCATGGGGAAAGATGAAATTCAGAAGCCACTCAGACCCTCCCTGTAGAGCTGTAGCACTAATTGAAAATCAAAAGTGAAGCAAGAGCCAACAGCAGAGGCTCTGCAACCATTGACTGCTTGGGGAAGAAGAGAAGAAAACTCACAGAGTTCATATTTTAGCCTCCACTGAACAACCCTAGAGTGGCTCAGGAACTTGAAGACATGACTGTTTGTAGTAATTAGGCATTTATTAGTAATTGGGCTGCTGCCTGCCCAAGGCTCAGAGCCTTTCCTGCAGAGGACCACGAGGAGCTCACCCCTGCAGCTGCAGCAGCAGGGCCATGGCTGGTGGGAAGAGCTCTCCCACTCCCGTGCAGTTTGTTTGCCTTGGCACATCTCCTCACAAAAGGCAGCTCTGATTGCAACGCTCAGTTTCATCAACAGGTCAGAGCTACCACTAAAAAAAGAACAGGCTTTTTTTTTGAGCTGAATGGAGGGTTGATTTTGCAAGGATCAGCAAAGACTGCAGTAGTTGCCCTAAGAATGACTGTGGTCTGTGCTGGAAAGGTTGCTCAGTTCTTCCAAAGAAGGATGAGCTCTCACATGGAAACCAGCATGCACGAACTGCAGGGCATGAAGTGGAATACTGGCAGAGCTCCCAGAGGGCAAAAAAAAATAACCTGAAACTCTTAAATAGGAAAGTACAAGGTGGCTTTTGTAGGATCAGGCATGATCACTGACATACACCACTTAATTGTTTTAGCAAATTAGATCATCTTGTAAGAAATTGTTCACCTTGAGGGGTCAGAATTTAATATACTACTAGGCATGTATTAGCTTTTCCTTCCCTTTATTTTTGATCACTTAACAGCTCAAAACCATGGAGTAACAAAATGCTTTTCATATTATTCATTACTTACAGTTAATCTACTATCTGCTTGATTACTTTCAGGACAGCAGTGGAACTGCATCTAGAATTTCTGAAAACTGCATTAAAGGTATTCTGCTGATTGGTTTGAATTTTGCAGCCATAGTGAAGTTTAATTAACTGTGGAAGACTGACTCAGTTAAAGCATAAAGGGAAATAAAAAGCAGTGTTTTTCTTGTAGGTAATTGCTTAGCTGATCTATTGCCTGATACAGCTAAGTGAGTGATAGGTAAAACATCATCTGATCTCCATGCTTGTACAAGTTTTTAATCATTTCTCCCCATCAAAACACTGTATGTCAAAAGATGCATTACAATATGCATGATGCCTCCAAATCATGAACTAAAAAACTGGTTTTTTTCCTGTCTTCAAGTCCTAATTATTCTGTCCATTCTTTTCTTACATGATGAACAGAAAAAAAGTACTTTATTTTGCAATAGCGCTGGCCAAACAGCAGAAACCTGATAGATCCTGATATGGTAAAGCAAAGTTAAAAAATTAACCCCAAATTCTGCTAACTTGCATGAAGAAATTTTCATGAACTGATTTAAAAAGACCAAGTTGGACTGAAATATATATTAATATAGAGTTTGAAATAAAAGAATGAACCCCACAGCAGTACAAACATGTGCCAGGAAAAGGAACACGCAGGATGTATGGAGAAAACAATGTTTCTTCCTGTCCCTCCCTCCCTGCTTTGCATTGGTGCTGTAATTTTTTTTCCCCTCACTGAAGTGACAATCTAGATTTGGAAAATAAATGAGCAAAGTGCAGCTGAAAAAAAAAAAAACTGTAATTTTTTTTGCATGGAAATTTAATGTTAGTGATTTATTGGGTTATCAGGCTGATCTGGACATTGAAAAGGACAGAAATGAGAAGGCTGCAATAATTCAAAACCAGAAAAAAAATAAAGAACTGAGGATAAATACTAAGTTTCTTATTTTGCCACAGGCTAAGGCTCCCCCTGGAGTAAAAAACAGGCTCCTGATGGAACCAGTAGTGTCAGTGCATGGGGTTAATGTTCTGTTTGCAGGCTGTTAGTGGGACAGATGGGGTACCTACTTCTCTGCTGCATTTGTGTTTGCTCTAAAAAGGCTTCTTCAGAAAAAAAATATAAGTCAATTAGTTAACCAAACATTATTACAGAATCGAATTTCCCAAACATGAAAACAGAAAAAGTTACACAGTATCTTTTCTGTTGTAATTACTGTGGCAGGGACATCATGATATGTCTCTTTTTTTTTTTTTTTTTTTGGTAATGAGGGAACAGAACACTCATTGGCAAAAAAACTGGATTTTGCTGGATTAATACTTTACTCAAAAATATCCTCATCTAACCCATCAGTACAAGTTTGGGGGTCAAGAATGCCTAACTACTCTGTTACACTGATAGCCATCAAGAAGCCAAGTGCTGGGATTAAATTTTATAGGTAAAATAAAGAAAAAAAAAACTTTTTCTTTTATCCAGGAAAGAGTGTGTGAAGTTTCACTCTAAATATACTGAAATATTAATCAAGAACAGAACTTATCTATTTAATTTTAAAATGCATTCTGTAAAGGGGAATAAAGAGTCCCAGTGTGTGCTCTGGACACATCCCACATCCCAGAGGAGTGGGATCCTCAGTCTGCCTCCCTCCTCATGGCCCAGAGGGCTCCTGTCATGTTTGCACCTCTGCCTTTCCCTTCACAGTAACAGCAGAAGGCTTTTTGTTTGCTTTCATTATTTAAAGGGGTTGGAAAAGGCAGCATCAAGTCTGTGACAAAGCTCAGCTCCAGTGCTCCCAGCAGTGCTGCAATTAATAGACCTGGTGGTGACCATTATTAGCATTAATGCCAGCAAAAGTGCTTACAACTTAAAAAAAAAAACCCAAAGAACCACCAATCCAGCCACTAAAGATCCATCTTAATGGAAAAAAAAAAAAAAATCAAACCAATAGAGTGATGGAGCAGAGTATATGAGGGAGAGGAGGGGCTCATTTCGTGGTTGCATGTGCATTACAAAAACATCTATGTATATGAATGCACAGCTGAACATTTGTTTGTGTTCCCTTAATATTTAAAAAGGCTACAAAGATGAGTATGTTGTCCTGAGGGGGAAAAAAAAGAAATATAGGGAGACATGCCAAGTTACATTCTGGGAAAGCAGTAACAGTAAGAAAGGACTACACAGGATCGATTCGAGCACAAAAAGTTTGAATTTCTTCTGTGCTTGGGTAGTTAGGAGTGCTTGCCCACAAGGACACACCAAGATGTAGCTCTCTAACATGAGCAACATGATAAAGTAAGGCAAGGAATTTAAAATTTCTTCATTCCAGAAAATTGGGCTGCAAAAAACCCAACTCTGCTATATTAAAAATATTAAGTCACCTAGCCTCAAAGAAAAGAAAAATAGAAAGATAAATATCCAAATGGATTGCAAATTATTATTTTCACTTGCCAGGAATGAAATAAAATGGCACTGCAAGCGCCTCCCTGCCAAGGTCATGCTCTCTGGGACTGCCCCTGCATCCTGCTGCCCTTCCTCAGTGTCCCTGCAGAAATGCAGCCACTCCTCAGTCATACAAGGCACTTCCCTGATCCAAGGGCAGCAGAACTTTTTCAGGAAATCTCTTATTAGCAAACATTAGCCTGAAATCTGACACAGAGCACATGGCTTTTTCTTTTTGCTCATGAAGCAAATCTGCAGAAAATTCTTGAAGCTCTTCAGTTTTTATCCCGTACTAGACCAAAGCATGCTGGGCACACTGCTCTAGAAGACAACAGGGTTTTCTGAGAATTGTTATTTCCACATTTCAAAAATTGCATACAACACGTTGCCTCTGGCTCAGTCCAATTCCAAAAGCCCCAGGGGAAGCTAACCTGCACAAAGCAGGCCTGAAAAAACACAGCATCAAATAAAAACTGCTGGCTCTGAGCGAGGAGTTCATTTCCATCCCTGCATCACTCTCCCAGAGCTTGGCCATTCCCCTGCAAACAGACACAAACACTTGGGCTGTGCCAGGAGCTGCAGATGCACTGCAGTGCACCCTCTGCAGGTGCCAGCCAAGGAGAAGAGATGGGGATTTTCTCTTTCAGAGGGAATAACTCTGCAATGAGAGCTTTTAAAAAGAGCTGTAATGATGACTACAAGGATTCCTTGCTTTGTTTTCAAATTGCAGGCTCAAAACAAATGCTAACATCCAATTATCTTGGCTGGGAATAGTGGCATCCCAAATGTGCTATATTGCTTTTAATTTATACCTTGCATGCCTTGTAACTCATAGGAGGTACAGACTTAGTAAAAGGATGGGGGTTATATTATTGTTATGTCTAATCACACCTTTCCACTTCCAAACTTCTTGTTCTCCACCCATATTCCGCAAAATATTTATTCAAACACATGAAAATTATTCAAGTTTGGACTTTTGACTGACTAGGGATTGATAATCTCTATTCACAGTTGAGAATATCACCAGCTTATTTGGCCCCGATGTCAAAAAATGTGCAAAGACGTAAGGAGAGGAGAAAAATGTGGACAGGAGAAATCTGTGTCTGGAATAGGGAAAGGGGACAACTACTAATTTAGTCTTCCTGCATAATTTGTGCATTATTCCCTGTGTACAATTTTAAATACATTTGTAGAGCACAGTGATCATTTTCACCCAGAGAGAAACAGTTTGAGAAATGACCTAAGGTTCTGTGGGGAAAAACTCCTGCTTATAATTTACTTAATTGATTGTATTTTCATCTGTAGATGCAAATACATTAGGGCTATTTATTTTCCATCACAGCTTTTGCTGTTACTGTTGTTGTTTGGTATTTGCAGGAGTCCTCCTGGGAGGGCAAAGAACACCAAGCTCGAGCGTGCTGCTGTGGTATTGGGTGATTAATCACAAGTTCTGGGATGGAGACTTTCAAACCCTCTTTGTTCCTGTAGGGCCAAAAGCCTCTGGAGGAATGGCTGGCACAGGGGACTGAGCTGTGTGGTCCAGATTTCTTGCCCAGGGCAGCACAGGTCACCAAGCCCAAGCAGCTGGGACAGGGAGGTCGCTCAGAGCCTCAGAGTTTAATGCTTGGCTGCATTTATCAAACCCTCCCTGTCTCAGTGCAGGGGTTTTCAGCACTTCAGAGCTCCTCTCAGAGATGGAGGGGATGCTGAACAGAGTCATACATAGGTCTAAAGCCCTGGCATGGGTCTCAAATCCCACATTCTGTGGGTTTAACCATCAAATAGCAATTCCCTCATTACTACAGTGAATAATAGCAGTTCTGCCTTAGTTACTCATCTCTCTGTATTGAGCTCAGAACATTGCTGCTTTTAGAGACACCACCATTTTACTTTGTTAGGGGTGTTTTTTCTTTGTCTAAGCCTTCAGAGCAAAGCAGAGAGTTCATTTTTCTCTATTACCACTGGCTGCTTGCAACTTGCTGCTCCTGGAGTATTTCACAAAGGCTACAGATATGCTCTCCAAACAATACTGTAAAAGCTAAGGACAGGAAAGCACTAACAGAGGCAGTGGGGCTCTTGAGACACTAAACTCCTTCAGGTCCTAGGAAATAAAATTGCCTTTGCCCTAGTCCTGTGCTTTCTTTCTGGATTGCTCAGAAGGTGCTCATGCTATCTCAAAGTGGGTGTTCAGAAGATGTTAAGACACAACAAATCAAAACACAACCAGCCCCTGACAGCACAGGGCCTCCCAGCCAATGGAGGAAACCCACATAATGAATCTTCTGGTTTAAATCCTGTAAATTTTGTGTGCTAGCAACATCTGACTGGATGGAAAGAAAATCTTCTACAACAGAATTAAGGTACAGGAGCTGTTAGGAACATTTTCTCTGCCAAACCCTCCCGTGGCTTAGATAGTGTGATAACAGACTGCACAATTAGGATTAAATATGGCTTTTCAGAAAAGCTGGGGTGAGCTCAGGTTTAGGCAGAGCTTTCATCCATTTGATCTCATAGAAACCACTTTTGGGTGCTGGGATCACTGAAACCAAAGTGGCTGCACAACTGCCCTGGGGTAGTGGGAAACTCTTTGTACTAAAGTGCTTCCCTTACCCGTCCACTACTGCAGAAAGGTGTGATAGAAGAGAAAAAGAAAAGAAGAAATATGAAGCAGAATCCAAAGGCAGATTTCTAGCTCCTCTCACCTCTGCTGAACTGCTGGAAAACTTCAGCCATTGGTGGAGGCAGTCTCAGGACAAAATCAGAACACTGAACAGTAGTAGCACCTGCACATGTCTCCAGCAAGCTTATTAAAACTGCCCAAAAAAAGCATTTGGTGGGAAGTTCTTGAAAACAGAGCTAATCAGAGGGAGCCTGTGCTGCAGCATATGCTTTTACATCTAAAATATGGGAAGAGGAATGATTTTTTTTTCATAGCACTAATAGAAGCCACCACAAAAAAAAATATTCCGGGAGAATTCAACTCAACATTTTATCTCAAGAATCAACAGTTATTTGCCAGTAACATTAGTGAAAACTTTTACTTTGGCCAAACAAGCATCCACACAATTTTTTCTACTTGAAAACTGCAATTTTTTTTTTTAATTTCCTAGCAGGAAGATTAGACTAGGGAATGTTGAACAGAGGAAGAGGATGGCTTCCTGTGTTTCACCAAACATATCCACAGAGCCACATGCAAACACAGACTCACAGACTCCCTGCAGAAAAAATGGAGAGGCAGGATCTGCCATGCTCCACCAGAGGCTGGTGCAGTGCCCACCCTCTCCTGCCCAAAGCCATGAGAAAACAAGAATTACCATGTGAAACACTGGAAAAAAATTTCCTGTTCAATCTCACACCTGACCTCAGCTTCAAAATCAATTTTTCATCAATACTGAACAGAGGAACAAGGACTGCAGCCTGCAGTTTCTCATTATTTCAAAGGGCTCCACAGCACTAAAAAAATTAATAAATATAAATCCTAAGTGAGGTCAAGTGGGGAAGACTGCCCATAACTTCTCTTTTCTGCCATCCATCAATGACCTGCTGCTGTGTGAATATAACGCCTGAAGCATCAGTTCCAGCTGTACTTTAACTAAAACTCACAATAAACAGCTGCAGGATGCAATGAAGCTACCTGCTAATTTCTTATGCAATATATGCATCTTTCCCTCCAGCTTCTCACAGATTGCTGTTGCTGCTGAGGTCCACATCTTCACAGTTCTCCAAACTAAACCTAACACTCACATTGATAGTGTAAGTCATGGGCTAAATAAAAACACCAGTGAGAGAGTGAGAAAGAAGTTTCAAGGACTGGTGCTAAAGAAAAGCAAATCATTATTCTATATAATACAGATATAAAACATGTAGTAGCTTATCTGTGTTCACCCTGAGCAGACTAACAGGAAAAAGGGAGATTCAATTAGAATAAAGGCAATCAATCCAGATACACAACCACATGATATCACCAGATTAAAAAAAAAAACAACAAACAGAAAAGGTACAGAATAATTACCAGCTGAGTGGCCTGTGTAGGAATTTTCTGTACAGTTATTATATATCTTTACACTATCAGTACATATCACTTCAGGGGAGTCAAGCTGCATTGTCTCTCCTTTTGAATTAAATAGATTTAACCCCTCTGCAGATCAGAATGCTGCCCTGGGATGCATTGCCTCTGTCATTCTGTGGAAGCACTGCTTTCATCTCACCAAAGAAAGACACAGAGCTTGGAGGGAAAGTGATACAGTATGGTGATAGAAACCTAAACACTGATGCTTTAAAGCTAACACACAGAAACCCTTCATTGACACACTTTGTTTTAATACAGTGCATTGAAATAAAATCATAGCTCATTTCAGAACTGTATCTGCACTAATTTAAGAAGTCATAGCCCATTTCAGAACTGTATTGCACCAAAAAAAAGTTTACCCAAATTTCTTATGCACATCTGTTGCAACAAATGTTTCCCAATAAGTCACATCATACCACAGCATTTATGTGAAAAATTAAAATGGTAAGAAGGAAATTATACATTCACATTTTTCATCATATTATTCATTATTATTCACCATTCCCTGCTCCTCTTCAATATTAAACTGCTCAAATTTCTCTTTCTTCCCACCTCAGAATTTTTTGACTGTAAAATCTCCATGGTAAGATTTGTTTCTGAGAAAACAGTGAATTTTGCTTTCCAGAATCTGCAACTGAGGACAATTGCAGATTGTATGAAGGACATCTTATTCCATTATTCCATCTGAAGCTGAAGTAGCAGTGAGCAGATTTCTCTTACCTGTTTGTGAGCATGATCATAAGAGTTGATGTGATTGTCAAACTCCTGGTGTTTGTAGTACTGCTTGTCACAGAGTTCACAGTAGAAGTTGGCTTTCAGATCTTCCAGAGCTTTTGCTATCGTGTTTTTCTTTTCAGCATAATCCTGGAAGGGGGGGGGCAGGAAAAAGTAATTTTAGTTTTGCCTTTGATGCCGCGAATGGATTTTGTGCTCTGCAGTTAATCGTATTTGTAAACATTTGCACACCTCTGTAACTAAAAGCCTTCCCATATTTGCTGTGTTACACTGCACATATTTACTGGATCTGCTGTGAGGATGAACATTTGCACACTTCAGTTTGCCATAGAGTTGCCAGCTCCCCTTCAGGGCTCTGTCAGAGGCCTGAAGGATTTCCCTGGGTTCTATTTAAATACAAATATTTATCATGCTGAAGGCTATTTTCAAGTTCATTTGGATCCAAGCCTCGCTCCTCAGTAATATACCCAAGCACAATAAGCATGAAGATACAAATGGCAATAATTTAGTTACAAGGCTTTTACAAAAAAGTTTGCTTACCAAAACAAAAATAATAGAAGAAACCCAACAAAATTTTAAAAAAAACCTACTATGTCCTTCTTGAATGCCTGTACATAGGAAACATGAGGAACACTTTCACAGCTGAGATGTAATTAATATTTTCATCCCTTTGTGTTTACCATCCCACGTCAGGACACACACAGCTCTGTTTACCATACATCAGCCAATGCATAACATACAACTCTGCTCATCATTTATGAGAAAATTGCATACAAGGCTTTTTAATTCCCTAAATGCATTGGTGGTAATGGGGCCTGCTGTGAAAGAGCATGGAAATGGTCTGTCATGTCAGATTAGTGTAATACCAGCTGAACACTGAGCATGTATAACCTCAGTGCCATGGCTCCTGCTTCTGACAACTCTGTCTGGGATAGAATCTCAGTAAAAATCCCAAACATGTCAAATACTGTTTAACAAAATAACCCCCTCTGATTTGTTTCTCAATGTTTCTTCACTGTGAATTCTTTGGTTCAGGTAGCTATTGTAACATCTACACCTTGTAATATTGTAATCAGAATATCCAAAACTGAGTTAATTTGGGGAAAAAAGACTGTATTTGGTTGCAGTTTTCACAGCTGACGACTCATATACTTCCAATATATTTTGGGGACTTGGAAATGGAAAATTTATGTTTATCAGATTAGAATATTTTTATAACAATGCTGTTTATTCTCAAGAGAGAGGAACAGTAGTCATAAAATTAAAATTATATCCAGAAAGTACTTATTATTTAAAGTAGCACTTTAACTATAATTCAGCATGATTGGACTGCCAGCAAACACTGTTGATTCATACCCAAACTGAAGTACTCCCTCACCAAAATTTTGTCCATTAATAGAATTGCACAAGTCACTTCACAGTGGTGTTTTGAATATTGGCTGACACATGACAAATTCACACATTCCTAACACTTTTCTACAGTGGTGTTTCACAAAATCTGTTCCATTTTAATCCAAACTGAGTTAGCATTTTATTTCAAGAAATAGCAATACTTTACTCACTTGAAAATACATTTATGCACTATGGAAATTTCACCTGCAAACTCTGTACTTAGCTCTTGGTATCTACTAGCAAAAACTACAGGTTTTAAACCACTTCAGGTATTACCAGGCTGCTATGTATGGAAAGCAGTGGAAATCCCATGAAGACCCTAAGGAGATACACTCCCTTGAAAGACTTTAAAAGTAATTCTTGCAGTCTACAAAGGGAGGACACCTTATTTGGGTTTTTTTAAAACATGAAAAAGAAAAATCTGAATTTGAGGGAATTTTTCAAAACTCTGGAATACTACCAAACATCATATATATATATATATATGAGGAGAGTCAATGTGATGGATCCTAAGGCAAGAACAGTGAATTGAACAATCATTTTTCATCAAGATCTTACACCATGCTGCTGATTAACTCTCAAGCAAGCTTTTGTAAGACTTACTAACGTTGTGAAATACCTTGAATAAAGTTATGTAACTTCACTGGTGGTGTCCTTGGCTTAAAGCACCATTTTTGAAACAATATATTTTTTTCATAGCACAACCTAACCTGACTGCAATTACATTTGGCATGGCAATGCATTTTAATGAGGCAGGGGTAGTGCAACCCCATGGAAAACTTTACTGCAAAGGATCTTGGGGTTTCTATCACTAAATTCCTTCAGCTGGGTTTTTTTTTGGGCACAGGGTTAAATTTACATTACAATAGTACATCAAAGCTTCAAAGGTAAGTGAAGAATGGCAACACACCTAAATTAAATGCAAGTAGATGGAGTGGAACACAATAATGAGGCTCAATCATGCGTGGAGAAGGGACTTTTAAATGACAAGAACCACAAGTACCTGACCTTGGGAACACATGAATGCCTGTACTGGCTCAACCTTTTAAACCTGTGCAATATTTTGATCTGTACAGCCAAGGAAAGTGACTCTCAGCATCACACCCTTTGCTTTGCACCTGCATTCTGCTGGTTTCAGCTGTTGCATATTGGAAAAGGTCATCAACACTTGCCTTTTATTCCCTTTGACTGGGTCATTGTTAAGTACATGTACCCCTAGCACATCTTCTCTCAGGTATTGCTCCCTGAACGACTTCGTTCTGCTTTATTCATGAATTCCTTACACTTCATCACCTCTGCTTATTCTTTCCATAGTCTCCAAAAGATCCAAGAACATGCTACACACAACGCCATGCATAATCCATTCTTAGCCTCTGTTTTCTACCCTCTCCCATTCAGATTTTTTAAAATCATGATGCAGCACTAAACTAACACTTTTATCATCCACATCCTTTGCTGCTGTATAATATTTTGCTGGCAGATGCTCCTATGCAGCTACTAAACTTCATCCAGTTTAAAATTTCCCATTTCTCCAGGGGCAGCAAGACAAAGCTCAAGACTTCAGACTATTTGTATTTCACAGGCACACACACAAAAACCCCCTTAGGAACACCCTTAAAAGATGGTGTTCAGGAGATTCTCTGTCACTGTGGGATCCCCTGGGCCAGGTTGGGACTGAGTCCACTGCTCCTGCTGCTGCTGGCAGTGAGCAAACCCCAGAGTCACTGGGAGTGGGGAAAGTCTGGTTTCAAGGATGGGCATGATGCCTTGAGGAGGCTGACCTAGAACAGAGGCTAGATGGAGTTAAATAAAGTGGGGATTTATTACAAGGCCTCAATGGATGCACCTTGGGCAGCACAAGAGCCCAGCCAGGGCTGCACCCACGATGGACCAAAATGGTCACAAAATGGACACCTGGTCACAGGGTCTCTCACTTTTATAAGTTCTGGTCCATTTGCATATTGGAGTTAATTGTTCAATTACAGCTTTAGCTTGTGAAGTCCCATCCTGCTTGTTTTTCTCTCTTCAGTCCATATTTATGCTCTTGGGCCTGAGATTGGGATCATTTGTCCTTGGTCCCCAGCTGGAGAAGGAATTGTTTTGTCTCCCTGCTCTGTGAAGGGAGCTCACCATCCCCTGATATGAAGCCCAGACCCAGACACAAAAGCAGCACAGAATCTGAAAAATATAAAAGCTAAAACCTGAGGCATCAGGCAGAGGCTAGAAACAGGAGAACAGAGGCTGCTGGTTTTTTGCCTGCCAGGCTGTTCCTGTCGATTTTGCAAGGAATGCTGCCTTGGCAGAGGAGACTTTCCCTGTCCCCTTCCATATTGATGAGGGATAACTGCCCAAAAACTGACAGTAACAAATTACAGTCCCTGGACCTTGAGAGCAGCAGGAGGCAATGGACTGCAGACAGAAACAACCTGGAAACTTACTGGACAGAAATATTGCTGGAGTAAAGTAGCAGCCAAAAAATTCACTTAAACTGGTTGAATATGATCAAGCTTAGTTTCATTTTCATCAAGATTTGCAAACTGTCCTGGAAGTTTTAAAAGAATTTTGAATTATGATTTAGCCTAGTAATAAAACCCAGAACTGAGTGTCACTTAGTTTCATTATTTTTTTCCTGAAAGGCTTATTATCTGAAAGCCTAGAGCTATAATTCACTGTAGCTATTTTTCATAATTTATATGATAGATCTCTAATAAGTGATCCCATCTATCAGCTAGCTTTATTTCTCTAAATCCATCTCCTCCATCCTCCAAAGCCTTAAGCCTATGCTACTGCAAACATCTGATAAATTGGATTAAAAGCAGCCTTAATTCACAGAGGGGCTGTCACAAACCAGACTGGACTTTGTGCTCCCATTACAGGAGAGAGAGAGAAAGAAAGAAAGAATACTACAGGAGTGCTGAACTCTTTACACAGATAACTTTGGAGAGCTCACTGGATGCATCAGCCATGGGGATATTTTTATGGAGTGCACTTCAGGCTCACACTTTACTATCTGCAGAAAGGTCAGCTAGACAAAAAAAAAAAAGGGGAAGAATGTGAAATTATAATACATTATCTATTCCATGGTGATTACTAGTGTGAATGTTCTTACTTTACAATAAATGTGAGCTCCTTTTATTGCAGTAAGCTATTCTGCATTTACTGTAGACTTAAAAGGGTCAGGCCTACAGTCAGTGCAAAGCAAAACGTATTACAGAAATAAAGCCCTTCTTCAGGATAATTTACTGGTATAGTCATCCCAGAGAGGATTAGGCTGCTCTGGTCTGATCCTCTGGATTAGAGCCCATTAGACCTGACAGATGTTCCAGTGTAACCTTGTTTCACAAAAAATATTTAAAGCACTTCTTCCTGTTACAATAACTAAAACAACAAAAAAAAATTATTTTAGAGATTTCCAAAAAATCAAACTAATACTCTTGATTTGACAGAACTCTGCATTAGCTATATTTATATAAAAAAGCCTAAAAATATATTGTTACAAAAAAAAAATCAGCCACAACTTAAGAGCACACTTCCCTGTAGTTAATCAACTGTGACATCCATGAACACAATTTACAAAGGATTCTTTAATTTATGGTATATTTACATAGTATTATAAAGACAGCAGATTTTGTGGAATAAAAGGTAAAACTTACTAACACCTCCTCTGCTATCAATCTTGGTATTACTTGGTATATAGAATTTTTTTCATATCTTTGCATAGTACTTCATTTTTCCTCATGTAAGCAGTCTATACATCATCCACTGATGTACTTGAAGGAATAAATAAAAAAATAGAATATATTGAGAATATTAGTACAGTCTATTAACAAACCTAATTATTTATAAGGTTCCTGTCCTTATCAAGGTGGGGAGACCAAAGCAAAAGGCAGTTAGAGACATGGATCAAATTACTCATTGATCCTGACAAATTCATCTACAAGTACAGAGGGAGTTTCAGGAAGGAGACTGACAACTGTCTGGGTAAATAATTACCACGAAAATTGTCAGGTCTTTTTGATTACCTTACCTGAAACTTTGCCATTAGTTGTGGGAGGTGATAGCAAAGTACAGCTCACAAGGCCACAGACACTATTTCCTTGATCCCTTCTGACATTCTCTTTTTGGGCAAAGGTGTTTCCAGCAGTGACCCCACTGCACTGGATGGGGATGGGCCCAAGGAAGGAATGGTAACCTGTGTTAACTGAACATCAGAGGCTGAAAAAACCCCACACCACCTGTATTTTTTCTTCAAGACTACCTGCAGACACCCAGTTCCAGCCAAAACACTTATTACATACAGGAGAGCTAATCAGTATTCTGCTGAAAACGCACACTTGAAAATGCTATTGAAGACGTGCAAATTGTTATAAAACTGATTTCTCAGCTTCCCAATAAACACACAGACAGTACTTCATGTTTGGGTAAACACCCTAGCATTGGGATAAATAACACAGTGAAATCAGAATGAAACAGCAAAATTTATTCCCATTAGTGCTGTTTGCTTCCTAAAGTCATCCCGATTTTGCAACACCACATTTGCCAGCCACACACCTACTAATGCCAAGAGCTGAATCCCACAGCCCCTGCTCCAAATGGAGCGAGACAGATGAGAACAGGGCCAGAGCTGGACTCAGTGGAGAGCAGAGCAATGCACAACAGTGCCCTGCCATGGCCAGACTGAATTTACTGGAAAGGAAGCTCACGTTGAGGCAGCAATTTGTTATCAGATTTGCCTGTCTCATTTACTTACTTAAAGCACTTATAGTGTATAATTACTTTTAACTGGGACTCATAAAAATCACTTGATTGGTTTTTTCTGCCATTAAAACTAACTGCTGGGCACAGGCCTGTAGAATTATTTATTTATTCTGGTGCTTTGTAAAACCCACTTTCAGGCAGAGCAGGCACTTGTAAAGTGAGAGTGCTGGCCACACATTTTTGCCTGGGAGGCTGTATTAAGGAGGAGCTCTCTATCAGTGCTTATGGAAAAACACAGGTCTAGTTATGTTGAAGAAAAATTTATCAACCACATCTCTACCACCTAATCTTTTGACAGAGTGGAACTGAAGGAGGGTTTGCTGTAGAAAGAAAAGATGGTTTAGCTCTAGATATCATCTTCGCTGAATGATAAGCATGGGAAGAAGCAGCCTGGAATTCATGTCCTTTACTCCTCTACATTAAATAGTCCAGTCACTTACTTGAATTAGAGGAGAATTTTGATTTTAAAACATCCTGGGATTTAAAACATTTTGGCTTTTAATTTCCTTGTAGGAGGCACGTAGATGTCTGAAGATTTTCATAGCTACTTGACTTAATCCAATTGACAGGTGAGTGTCTAACATAATTACACTCCTTGGGAAAATCAAGTTCCTCTGATTCTTCCATTGGCACACTGAACTAAGTGAAGTGAGTGCCTTTGAACCCTGCAGAGCTCAGAGCCCTGGAGATGAGCTGAAAGCCCCTCCTGAGCCCAAACACCAAGTGCTGGAACAGATGTCAGTGTTCGTGCCTGGCAGCCCTCAACCCAAGGGTTACCACCACATTTTTCATGAGCATTTCAGGACCTGAGGAAGGGGAAAGGACAGGGCTCGGGCAAGTTGTTTGTTTATTTTCCCACAGGTTAACTGACTGCCAATTGACTGGCTGCTATTAATTTGTATCAAAAAGTTGCTCTAGAGCTCTTCAAGCTTTAATGAGTTGGTGAAGTTAGTTTTGGGTCTAGGAAAAATTGGCAGTTGGGCAAGGCATCAGGGAAACAGAAAATCTGCCCCTATACTAAACAGATTTAATTTGGAGCGTGTGATTGACCTAGGGTACAGCTCACACCTGAAATTTGCATACTTATATTTTCAGGATGTGAGTTCTGGGTGATTATTGGATTCAGCTTTCCTCGATTTGGCTTGTCATGCTTGATTATAATAATTTTCTTTTCTACAAGATTTTTAGCATGTAGTGAATTTTTTCTCTTACTAAGCTTTCAAAATAGTTTTCTTGTTTTTTCTGCTTTTGCTTATATTTTTCTAAGTTTTTTTTTTTAAAGAAAGCCAAAATTAATATAATACATGAATTGAAATAAAGATGTTTCTGTCTCATTTCATTCCCTTGAAGAATACAATTTATCTGTGACTGGTTAAAACTGCAATCTGCTCTACTTTTAAAAAATCTGATATATCGTTATTAAAATACAAAACAGTGTCTCAAAAATGCAAGCATTACATTTCTCCTAGTGATGGCATTTCAAGTGATATTCTGCATTTAATCAATGATGTTTTCAGAGCCAAAAGAAAATAGCTGGGAGCTACTGAGGAGCACATGGTGCCCCACTGAACTCAGCACTCCTGGAAATCCCCGCTGCAGGCTCAGTGATTTTTCTTTACAGACCCTTTTTGTGGTTCTATTTTACTATTGCTTTCCAGACCATTGAGTATTTCCATGCAGATTTACTGTCTTTGTCCAGCTTTGGGGATCCATCAGGGCTGGCCCTATGTTATGTGCCACGAGCACTTCCCTGCCCAGCCACTGAGACACAGAGCTCAGCTCTGGGCCAGCTCTGAAACACTCCTGGGATGTGGACAGGAAACAATTCCAGCTGCAAACCTGCTCCAGGATGCAGCTGATGGTCTAGATGGGTTTATCCCACTGGAAAGAACCACATCCTACAGAGACATCTGGTTATTAAACAAATACATGGTACAGGCTTGGAACTTCTAGTTAAAAAAAAGCCCCACAACATCAAACCCCAAAGCCCACTAGGAATTACTCTCCTGAACTCCTCCAGTTGTCTAGTTATGAATATGTATGAGCTTAAGATCTGTGTTATGATGCAACAAATATTTATTTTCCTAAAATTAATCCTCCCAGTGTTATCACAGTCAGAAGAACACTTCATCTAAAGAAAAAAAAATAAAATAAAAAAGCATCACTCCTTTTGTCATCATTAAATAACGCAAATAAATCTTTTTACTCAGAAGCCCAGTGAAAAAGTTTGCCCTAATGGGAAATGGGATTAAGTTTAAATTTGCCATAGAGAACAGTCCTTGAAAAAAAATCCTTCTAAAGATTTATTCTACTCTTGAGTTGATTCAAAATCCCATTCACAATCAGTATTCGAGCGTGATGAGGACGTTGGTCTAAGCGAAAAGGCAGCAACACTACCTAGGCAAAGAGAAATGAGACTGTAAGAACAGTGCTTTGCAAATACACAAAGAGATTTTGAAGATCCTGTTCTTTCATTTCTGAGATTGTTTTTTAAGCTGCCAAACAATGAGAAGAGCCCTGCAGGGGTCCTGATTTACCCTGGCAGATCCATGCTAGCTAAATTAGGAGTGACCTTGTGGCAGTCTGAGACACAGCATCTTGGAGATGAGATGGGCCTGCCCTTCCTTCCCTCTGAAAACATAATAAAAAACATTGCAAACATCTGAATGATCTCAGGTTGAAAAAAAAAAAAGAAGAAATGAAAGGATATTGGAGGAAGTGCAGCTGCTGCTGAAGCAGCTGCCTATATGCTAAATACAGTAGCTAACAACCCATGGAAAATATCTTTTCCCAGTGAGTTTTAATGAGTTTGTCTGACTCTCTGTGTGAGAAACAAATGGCAAATGAAGCATTTATCATTGCTGTGACCCTCACCTGGGTAAGAAGTTGTTTGAATAGATGCAACTCATGAGAATAGCTATTTGATGTCAATGCTAACGCTTCAGTTTGAAGACTTGAGGCCCTACGGCTGGATAGCTGATAATCAAAAACTTCAATAAAAGAGAAAGACAATGGAAGCTTAAGAGAAAATACCACCTAAGGTTCATACATGCCTAAAATCAAGAAGTTCACTCCACCTTCTGGCCACAGGGAAAAAGAAAAAAATTTGAGTTGATTTGATACTTTTCATTTTTGTGTTAGCAAACTAAGAGAATATGAAGGACTGTGGTACAGCCATGTGTCAAGATATATGGTTAGGCAAACACTTCAGAAGCTGACAGTGTGACAAACAGAAAAGGCACGAGAAAGCATTTTTATTGATCTATTTGCTGCCTACTACCCAGGCAAGCATTCAATAGCAGCCAGCCCTGCCATGAGGATAGCCAAACTCCAGTGCCTGACATCCCGTAGGCGTGCACAAGCTGATGGAAAATACCTAAAAATGACTGGCCACTGCCACCAAGGACATTTCCAAGGAGAGCCTTAAAAAAGCACCAGCACTGTGGCCATGCTGGGAATGGCTCTGATGCCAGCAGTAGGAGACAATGCAGGGAGATGAGGCAGTGCCCATGATCATTGAGCCCTCATCATTAACTGCATTCTGAGAGGTGCAGGGAAAATGAGACACATCCACAAAACAGCCAAAGCTTCCTCAAAAATATCCCACCCTGAGTCATGCTGTTCCATTTCCTGTCCTGTTTTTCCTCACTGAACACTGTCAAAAGTCCCTGAAGTTGAGCAAAAATGCAGGGAATGACATCTTGTCACACTGTCAGCCAACGAAATTGGGTTTTAAATACATTTTCAATATACACTGACAAAAGCTCAGGACCAGACTAGAGCCAGAGATCTGAGTGAAGTCTGAGGGACTATTTCTGCCAATCTGTCACACACTGCAGGGCTCAGACCAGCTATTAAAGAAGGAGATGCTAAACCACAAACCCTCTGTGAGCAGAGCTAATCCACTCGTGTCGGCTTTTCCCAGAAACCAGGACACTGCAAAACCTATCAGGTCCAGTCTGAAATTCCAAATATTCCATGTACCTCTTACTGATCATTTCTATTAGAGAAGTGCCCTCAGACTCCTTTTGCTTTAGGGACTCTGAGCAGGGTAAAAAAGACAGTTTTAGAGTCCCCAGAAGCTGAAGTGGTACTCTACAGGTACCTCCTCCTCTTTTTTGTGCCTGGCTACTCCTGCTCAGGGCCAGCACGCTTATTTGCAGGAGCACATGTTTATCTAAATAAACCAGCAAGCTGATCTAGGTCAAAAATAGGGAAAACAAAGTTTACTTAAAATCTAAATCAATTCATATAGCCAGTTAAGTTCCATTGTCACCACGCCAGAGCAAACCACAGGGAGGTTGTATGGGATGTAGAACAGCTGAGAGATGGCCAAGAGCAACCAACCTTTTTACAGGAGAAATCAAAGCCAACAACAAAAGCAAAAGGTCCAAAAAGAAGTTAATAAAATCATCCAAAAACTAAAATCAAGGCCTCCTAATATCATGTGCTCTATAGGAAAAAAAACCTCTGCACTTTTAGGTTTCCATAAAACTACAGATCCAAAGGTCTTGATTTTCCAACCTTCACAAAGAACTTGCTAAATGGCTGTGAACTGCTCAGCAGTTACAGCAGCATGACCTCAAGCCTCAAGGATTCTCTGACAGAACTAGAAAAAAAGACTGGAAGGGAGAAAGGATGGCTCAACACAAATGCATACTGAGGAGATGCCAGTACTGGCGGCGAGCTCAAGGCATTTGGTAACAGAAAACAATTTATTGCACACAAATACTTCATGTCCTTGCATTATTCAGTTCTTCCTTGGCCCTAAGGCACACCTGCCACACCAAAAGTTGTCTCTTTTCAGTCAAAGTGAACTCCAGTTGCCTAGAAGAAACAAACAGCTGACAAATGCCCCACACCATGGAAGCTGGTAAGATGCACAACAGGACTCATCAGTGAAATGTATGCAAAATTAGCATTTCTAAATGAATTAGAAACCTGATAACCATCTTTGCTACAAAGCAAGCATATCTGCGTTGTCATATATAATGCAACAGTTCTATTGTCATTACATTGCAAGAGTTCCACATTGCTAGAGTTTCCTACCTCCTTTGTTTCTTGTAGGCAGCTCCTCTAAGCACTGACTCTTCCTTGTCCTCGCAGCAGCCAACTGACTGCAGCTCCCACCAATCCACTCTTTTATAGCACCCTTCTTATTGGCTACAGCTGTGGCCTGTTAACATCAGCCTGCTCCTAATCTTGAGTAATTGGTTCAGCTGCAACTCTTTAGGGGCTAAGATGACATTCTATACCACCAAATTCATTTACCCATGCTGTATCCCCCTACATATCTGCATGGAGGCTGATATAGGAGTGGCATGAACAGCACTCCAGCTTAGCTACAGTTAGTAGTAAACCAACAATATTTTATATCAACACAATATGGCTATTTATAAAAGAAACAACCTGACAGTCTGGATACAGAGCTTTGCACAGCCTACTGAAAACAGTGAGTGGACAAAAATATACGTATGACCAAAGCTTAAAGGTCTTTGGATCTTAGACTTGGTTCTTCAGCAGAGCAGAGCAATTTCAGCACAGGCTGACCTCCTCTGGGCTTGGGACTCAGCTGTGGACCCTACAACATTAATGAGCAGCATCCTCAGAGTGTAGCCTGTTTTTCTTTTCCATGAGACCCTACATTATTGAAATATACATAAACTGCTGAGTTCTTTGCCTCTCTGTTAATTGAGGCTGACATGGGTTGGCCATTTCATGTACACATTAAGATGCACACATGCAGGGCATGATGTACTGCAAAAGGCACACTTCTGCAATAGCTCCAACAGCTGATTACCATGAGGTCTTCTCATGGGGTTTAGTATGAAAACAGCAGTGCAAATACAAATTATCGCTTTAATTTTATTTTAAAAAGAAACACCCAGCACAGACAGCTCTTCCAGATCAATATTCCTGTGCCATTTTAAAATACATTAATCTAGCACACAGTTTATCAGACAAAAAACTGCATACTAACATGTTGCTTCTTGAAATTGTCCTAACAATTAAAAGGAATTCACCTAATTATTACATTTCTATATTTATTCTATGCTTTTTGGGCATCCACTGAAAAAAAATAAACTATTTCCACAAACTGAATTCCATCATATAGCAAAATACTTCATGAATATTAAATGAGATTAAAGCATTTGAACTACTCCAGACAAGCAATCTATTTCCTCCAAACAGGGTGGAAGGGTACCCAGCAGAGGATGCTCACATGGAAGTTTTGTGTCAAGTTGCTGCCAGGAGGTGTAAAATGAAGACAAATCACTTGGGCATTTTGTCTCAATTTCATCCTCAACAACGCAAATGAAGCTTTTATAGATGCATATTTAAAGCACTGTTTTATCTGAGTTTTTGATGTGTATTTTGATCGCTTTTCATGTCAAGTTTCACATGCAGAAGTTTGAGACACTATGTTTAAATACACACACGCATGTGTGAGAAAATAAAGTAGGTGGCAACTTCATTTATCACCATCAACCTTGTTTTCATAAGCAGCTTTTCAAACAACTTGATCCACAAGAGCACATTAAATCAAGTAATGACCATGGCCCCGCACTGATGGCAGCAGAGCTCAGCCAGCTTCCACAATATGAGTCAGCAATTGTTCTGTGATATCTTTAATTTGGTACAAGCTAAATCCTCTTAAGAGTGCCCGCTGCAATCCAAAAGGTCAAACAGGAAAGTGGCAGAAAATCAATACTGACAGCTTCTGTCACCCTCCACGATCTATAGAGTTCTTTCTAAGCCAAATTGCTTCTTTCTAATCTTTCTAATATTTGGCTGCTCGAGTCTGTCTCATGTAACATCAAAAAAAAAAAAAATAAAGAGGAAAGGGGGGGATAAAAAAGAAATAATTACTTTCCTGAAGAGAAAGTTGTAATTTTAACATCAAAAATCAGAACAAAGCTGGTTCTTGGCTGGAGTTTGTGCAGATACTGCTGTGATCAAAGTTGCATTTTCATATAGAGACTGTCCAAGGTCCCAGCAAAATGACTGACTGCACTCCTGTATCCGCCACAACATTTTGGAGGTGGTGAGCCCAAAATTTTGAAAACCAGTTGGGCCCATATAATTTTCTTACAGCTCTTTAGAAAGTACACTCCCTCTATTTACAGGCTTTTAATAAGGTTTATTATGAAAAGAGAGTGAAATAAAAATGCCAGAAGGCTTTAGATCAAGCTTTAAAAAATGGCTTTCTCCCCTACTGTACTTCTAATTATAAATAAATACCAGCACTAGTAATCAATACAAGCAACCTGGAGAAACACTAATTTTTCAGGGAAAGGATTTTAATACAAAGAAAAGAAAAGGTCATTCTGATCTAAACTAGATTAATAAATTAGTCATCCCTTTAATGTTGATATGAAAATTTAACAGGTGCCGCAGCTGTTAGCAATCTTGTCTTTTAAAAAATGCCTTAACAACAATAGTAGAAAAACAGGGATTTTAGCAGGCAGTGAATGACAATTTGTGTCCTCAAAAAGAAGCTGAAAACACATAGAAAATAATCAATGCTCAGCAGTATCCTGCTTTTATTTGGATCTTTCCTTGAGAATGTGAGACACAGCTGTTGATAATTTTTTCTGTATTTGTGAAAATCCTGAATTTGTGAGATTTTTGAAACATTTTTTCACTACTGTGTCCCCAGCACAAAAAAGACCTAAAACTGGGATTTCCAGCTCAATAATCACAAGAGAGCAAGTGATGCAAACAGAGAAGCTGTGATGGTGGCCACCACTTTGGGTTTTTAAAATAATTCTGCTCAGTCTTTTCAAGAAAGCTGTTGAAGTATTGATTTTTGTCTTTATTAAAGGAAAGGCTTTCTTTGGCCAACTCAATCTTTCTGACAGGAAAGGAAGGAAGGTGGGATTTCTGCCGGGTGTAAGGCAGGCAAAGCCCTGTGCCACAGCAGGACATGGGTGAGTTACATGTATTCCTTGGCTGGCTTCCTTTAGGAATTATCAAGCACTAACCACAGGAGACTCACCTATAAAGGTTATGTTGATGATATATATATATACATTCTCTACATTCTCTACACAGAGACTCCTTCCTTTCTGGAGGTACCTTGCCCAGGGAGGTGGATATGAAATTAACTGCTGTGAAAAACAACTCCTGAAATTTTCAGAAGTGCAAGGAAGAAGCCAAAAAGTTTTCAGTCCTTCCTCTTTCTGGGGCCAGTGTTTGACTTCTGCTTTAAAGGGCAATTCTGCCATTGAACACACAGGTTTTAATCTTCACCTTGCACACTTAATTTTAGAGGCAATGAGAACAGAACAATTTCATAGAAATTCACTGACCTTTAAAAAAGCTTTCCTACACCACTTTCTCTCATAAATAGGTAAGATATTAACTAGCAGCTTTTACTTTTTTCATTAACAAATACTTTTTCCTCCTCCCTACCTGATTCTAATCATAGTAATCTTGATTTCATATAAATAATTGTTAACCAAAGCATTTTTAAATAGCTTTTAAAAGTAATAGTCACAAAGAGAAATAGTAGAGAAAACAGTTCAACAGTAAAGTAAAAATACAAACTCTTAATATTGAAATGCCTGCTTGTATAATTTCAGAGCTCCCTGGCACCAGTATTAGTTGATTCAGTCTTTATTTTGGGCAGCTGACCACATCAGAAGGACAGCCAGGAATGTTCTTGAAATAAAAACATAAATAACACTTCTGTCCTACAAAACAGGGCATTTCATTCCTCACTTCAACTACCTTATTTTGAGAAGGTTCTGTTAAAGTTTTTTTATAATTTCAATTACAGTAATATTTATTATGATTCATTACTATGTTATGGTTTGGGTTCCTATCTCTGGAACTTTAAAATAATGTTTCAAAAATATCTCAGATTATATAACGATGACAAAACTTTAGACTTTCAAGTCTTGTTCCTTCTCCAAAAGTGACACATATACAAGATTTTATATATGTAGATAACATTTGTACTTCTCAATTTTGCATTTTAGTCTTTCAGCACGAGGTTGAGTTTGGGGGAAGAATTTTTGAACAGAGGATCATGGCGTGCACGTTGGCATTTATTAATGTCAGGAGAAGGCTGACAACTTTTCTGCAGCCCTCGCACACAGTAACGAGCATCCCACCAGCTCTGCTGCTGGCACAGGAGCACCAGAAGGCAAAAAACTGAAAACCAGCCTCTTGTACTTTGTTTTTTTTTCCCCAGCCAGAGGGGAGTAGCTCTTAATCTACTGCTGAAGGTATTGACTTATTCACGAGCAGAAAGGTGACGCCAGTATCATCCGTGGGCAAGATCAATGGAAAGGTGAAGGAGTAAAACAATCCCACCTAAATACAAGAGAGCCACTGTAAAAATCAGATAACATGGATTTGACTGAACAGCACAGGGGAGAAAACGTGATGTGCAGGGCTAGCCCTTCACTAACCAATTTAAAGCTGTGCTCTCCAGATTTGATTATCCACATAACTACTTGGAAGCACAATGCCATTACAGAAAAAGGTGTACAAGGATCTCTCCAGTGCTACGTAATTAAAGGCAAACATTGATCATTTGACTGTAGAAGGCAGAACCTCTGTGAAATAGAACTTCATTGAACAATAAATTCAACTGCAAATTTACTAATTATTTTAAGATTAAAGCATGTTGCATTACACACACAGAGCTACGTACTCTGACCGCTGGCAGAAAGTATTCATTACAAAAGCAGTCATGCTTCAGTGACAGCAATTATCATCTCACACTTGTTAAATGCCACACAAAATGAGACTTGCTTCAGATGGTTTCATTCCAGACCTGAATCCAACTAAAGATGTACTGCAAAAGCTACACTTATGCAATAGCTGACTCCAACAGTTGATTACTGTGTGGTCTTTTCATGGGTTTTAGTATGAAAACAGCAGAGTGAATACAAGTAACAACCTTAATTTTATCTCTGTTTCAAAAAGAAATCATCCATGCCTGCATTCATCATGGAAAAGCAATTTCACAGATTTCATTTCAACATCATTTTAAAGACTGCACTTCAGTTTGGACTTACTCCAGGTTGTATGAATTACATATATTAGCAACAGTTGATTATAAGTGATATATTCAGGATGAACAGATTTCCTTATTTAAGATATGTAAATACGAAGTGTAAGGGCACCTAGAAAAACGGTTTGAACCTGGAAAAATTCAAGGGCAGTAATGAATCCTCCTGTATGGATGCTGCAGCAATGGCTCCCAGCAGATGCCTGCCATTTGATTCAGCTATTTAAGGTAGAGGTAAAAGGCAAAAAGCAAAAAGCCTTTTCCTACAGCACGGCTGGAGGCTCGGAGGATTGCCATGCTTGGGACGCCAGTTACTTGTTCTGTCAAGGTTCTAAAAGAGCCCCAAGCACGCTGCAGCTCTCTTACAGAATGACAACTGAAAACAAGTGTGAATGAAAGGCTCAGGAGTTGCCAAAACCTACCTAGAAAACAGTGTTTAGTTTACCTTTCCACTGATTAAAGCACAAAAAGGAGCTGCCTTCCCAGAGCCTGTACAGGGGTGGGCTCTCAGGCAGTTTTTCTGAAACACAAACCAACCAAATGAAGCAGGTCTCCTGGAAATCTTTCTTCTCTCATTTCACACCTTTCTAAAGCCCATTGAAGCTGATTTTTCCTTGCCATTTATATCCAGGTAATAGGGGAGAACTAAGGGCTGTTCATTCAGCCGCCTCTTATTTCAATTGTTTGGCAGAGCACAGATTCAGTCCATTTTTAATGGCAAAGAAAAGCTTCTCAATAAAAGAGAACAGACTGACTTAGGGAAAGAAAAGTGCTGATGAACTACAGATACTAACTTTCTTTAGCATATAAATCACAGATTTGATCAGGACTGATAAAATCAGTAATACATCAAAGCAAAAAAAAATCTCTCTCAACTCTCCATCAACAGGATGTGTTGAATTACCAAACTTACAATGTTTGCATTTTCTTCTCAGCTCTGTATGAAATTCTGTTTAGAAGTTTGCATAGCTTTTATGTTGGGAAGGTTTTTTTATTTTCTAAATTATAGAATCTAACCTGTTAGAACAAGATCTCTCAGGGAAAGCTGAGACCTTGAAGTTAGTTAGTGAAGATGTGAAAGCTCAGTCTCAGGGAACTACAGATGATATTCCCATTTTCAAGAACAATTTTTTGCTCATTTCTTTGCCTAGATACAAAGGAAGTATCTGGAGCAAAACATTTGATTTCTATAAGAATGTGCAGCCCTAACACACAAACAGCCATTTGGTCAATAATAGTCTCCTGCAATGTGATGCTCACAAAAACAGCAAACAAGACAAGACTTAAGTGAGTTTAGCCCTTCTGAGGGCAACCTTAAGACTGAAAATGCAGCCCCTTTTATTGTTTAAAATGTGATATTACATATCTGGGGCAAGAACTGCAGTTTTGGGGGCTTCAACATTATATAGAAATGTAGCACCAGGTTATGGTCATAAAAAAGTTGGAACAACTGCTAATGTTCAGCAGATTTCTCTGTGGATCAAGAATCATGGAACTTGCTCCACAGTCTATTTTAAATGATCTAACTGTCTTGAAATGCTGATATTTTTCTGAAATATTTCTGAAGAGGTACTTTGGGTTTCCATAGATGTATTGAATGCTTGTATTACTGCATCACCAACACTTCTTTCAAAAAACTTGTTAAAAAAACTCTATTCTAAACCAATGAATTCAGTCAACAAATGCCAGAGCTCTGCAATCCATGCCTACACAGCTCTCCCTGGTCTGGAAATTCAGATCAGTAATCAGCTGGCTGAAACCTTAACCCCTCACCATTTTATTCCCCTCTGTTTCCCCGACACCACATGTGTCTTTCACACCTGCAAGGAAACCAGGAGATTTGATATTAAACTACAACACAGCTAGAAATCGGTGCAGCAAGCAATTTAGATCTGCTCATGCTGATGTCCCGCTCCATTTGAGGTGTTTGACCTCAGCAAGACACAAGCTGACAGGCCGCTGTCTTTAACTATGGCACTGATGAAATAAGGAGGACCTGCCTGCTCCAAAATGTGCTGGGGTCAAGTGCAGTGGAAGAAAGTGATGCACATAATCAGCTTGGGCTATTTGCCTCAGACAGCAGCCACACTGTCTCTTCAGAAGCTACTGCTCACCTTGGACATGGATTCAGGATTTGTATTTCTAACCAAAGCTCAAGAGAGGCTGAGCAAGCATCTTGAAAGCTCAGTCTAAAGGAATAGTTTACTGTAAGAACATTTGTTACTCCAAAGCAAAGAGGTTTTGAGATGCTGCATGACAATCAAATTACAGCTGATGGAGCCAAATCTGAGAAGATAAAATCAACTACTGGGAAAAGGAAATGGATAATTTGTTATCCTTTTTCTTTCTCCCTTATCCCAACAATTCTAAGGAGCACCACCACAAGGAGTAAAGGCAAAAAATAGTGCAGGAGATGCTACATTCAATTACATCTGCCTGAGAATCAGAATGGCACTGCAAGTCAACTGGCCTCAACATACAATAGGATTCCTACAAATGAGCCTTCAAAGGGCACTGAGAAACCCAGAGACAGAGCACCCTCTGGCATCCATCCACCCACCAACACACCAGACACTCTCCTCTGAACCACCAATTTGGAAGTGGATTTGAACCTTTTCTCAATGCATTTATAAATCCATATAACCAAACAGGCCATACCAGCAAAGCCCTATCTTTTATTCCACTGCAGCACTGCCTATTGCTTCCCAAGCAACTTCCAGCCCCCTCCCTCAGTCCAGCCATGCCCTTTTACTCTGCCTTTATTTCACAGGAACAGGAAGGTGACATTGCTGGCTTTAACAGTTGATGTGATTTTTCTAGGTGCAATCTGAACAACTAAAATAAATGAAGATTGAAACTAATGAAAACAAAACAAACATGGCACAACTTAGAATGAGAAAATGGTTTGGGTTGGAAGGGACCTTAAAGATCACCTCATTCTAACCCCCTGCCATCAGCACAGACACCTCTTCCACTAGACTAGTTTCTCAAAACCTGAAATTTCTTTTTCCTTCCTTCCAAAGAAGATGGGCAAATTTTTTCAGTTATTTGCTTCTGTGTAATTATAATCTTCACATGGTTTTTGTATTAGAATGAAGCTTCGTATCTGCTGAGAGATAAAGGGCCAGTTTTATCTCTGACAGCTGCTCACAGAAGCTGCAAATCAGCTTTCTTAAATGGATGTCATAAGGCAAATGCTGAAATTCATTGTGGGCTGACTTTGTCTGAGATTTCGTAAGAGAAGTTTCCTGCTCCAGTCACTTCCTTAAAGACAATAATTTACATCTATATAGATGTAACAATGGAATGCCAGTAATGTCCATCTGCTGGGACCAGGACTGTACAAACACAGAGAAAAGGACAGTTTGCCTTCAAGAGAGACATGCCAAGAAACCACAGAACTTCCAGGGGAAAAAAAGCTTATGTTTATGTTACAAATATCTTATTAGCTTCCAATAAGAACATGAGTTTCCTGAAAATGTGCTTGAATTAATTATGGGGGCATATCACAGTAGGGAGAGGATCCAGAATAATTTGTTTGGATGAGTGGGTATATTTATTAATAAACTTTTATACATATGTGCTAACCAGTTCTAAACTGAGACATACCAAAATTAAATAAATTCATAGGAGGGTGAAAATCTTCTACACAGAAAGGAGTATGTGTTAGTACATCTAATTTCCTTGTAGGCAATGTACAACTAATAATTACAACAACTCTACTAGAAAGTCTTACAGAAAAATAAATGCCTGTAGTGAAAAGAATCAACTCACATCTTTTACCAAAGGGTACATGCTTGTCTTAATGAATCATGTTGTGACATAGCAAAAATTGTCAGTCAGAAGGAAAAAAAATAGTGGATGCTGACCTCCAGTCACATTTCTCAATGCTCTGATCTCCATAAAATTATATTTGAGAAAACTGAGATCAAGTTTATTGTTTTTTTCTCAGATTTTTTTATACACAGGAGAATTTGCGACGGATGACATCCACAGGCTGCAGAGATATGCTCAGTAAATTATTTCAGTGCTTGCAGCCGAATTTTTCTGCATTTTTTTTTTTTTTAAATCCTAGAAACATAACAGGTAAGCAAGAAAGACTGACTGCCTTCCAGTTCTTAACCAAAACTGAATCTGAATGTCACCTTGAAAATTCAGTGATTGTGCAAGTCCATTGAATGCAGTGCCATCAGGTACTGGGTGTGGTGAAGCTGCCACATCCCAACTGAGCCTTGGTGGGTTCTGCATCATCAGCTTTATGTTATGCTTGGTGCAGGACAAGGAAAAAAAAAAAAATCCCAGTTTTAAAAAAATGGAGACAAATAATGGAAATAAAGTAAATACTTTATGGTATTTGGAGAAATTACTTTTTTCTTCACTTTTATGGAGACAGCACACCCTTTGGAGTAAATGTGCTCTGCAAAACTAATTGGTGAAGGTTTGGGGTTTTGCCTTTTTCTTCCACTCCCCAAATTTACATTTTCACTGCCTTCTTTGTGTAGTTACTGTAGCAATGTCATAATTTACTGTTTTATCCTAAAATCACATTTCAGCCTTTTCACAGCCAAGTCTCTAGCAGTATGATAACCAAGTTGTTCCTTATCCAAATATAAACCTGAAGTAAGTTCAGCTGACTTTCTCCAGCTCTACTCCCATGGGAAATTAGACTTTGACACCTGACCCTAAATATTCTAGAGAGTGGTTTTGGCAATATCAGTTCATTTTAATCTGATTTCCCAAGAGAAGAGCAGTGTCAATAACACTATTAGAACCACCAAGTCATGTCAATATGCATTGTGCTACGTTGCTGGAAGATCTTAATAAAACCATTTCTAAGCCATGTAGACAGGAAGGCAGCTGCATTTCTAATAAAATATTTTATATTTAAAGACTGAAGGCTTTTTGAACAACAAATGCATAATTTACTCCACAGGAAAAATGGCCTTTTAGGGTACCTTGAAAACACACCGTTCTCTCCACTCCCACCTCCCTCTCTTTCACTCACTGCAAAATACTGAGCAATTAAGCAGGTTGCTATATTTGGTGTGCCCAAACTTCACAGGTTGATAGCATAATGATTTTAATAACCACTTTAAATGTAACATAGTGACAAGTTGACACCCGAGGTTTGCATCCTGCAATTTGATTTTTCCAGAATTCTGTTATGCCTCAGGAATAGCAATATGATTAGGAATAATTTCTTGTTAGTGCTTCTTACTTTTAACTTTTCCCCCCTTCTTTTTTCTCCCATTATAAACATTGAAAATGTACTAAGTACAGGTTCCCTGGTAGGTTCCAAAAGCTGACTCTTCTACAAAGGCTCCTGGTTCTACCTTTATCAAAAGGAATGAACTAACATTACCAAAGGCATTCAAATCAAAGGCACTTACACCCTTTGTGAAAATAGGAACATTAACACACGTTCATACCAGCAGTATTAGAATATTTCAGCTCTATGTAATACCAATAAGCATTTCAAAAAGCACTTGCAGAGCATCAGAGTTCGCCTCAATCGGCAACAGCCAAGACCAACAGCTCAGAAAGAATTACCACATCCCTTTGCCCTCACCAAGAACATGAAGCAAAATATTCTTGAGTGCTTTAGCCAGTGTGAAAGCTTCAGCATCCAGCAGCCCAGAGAGAGAAACTGGACTGACTCACAATGTGGCCTCATTTCTTGGTCAGGAAAAAGGTAATGTGACAGGAGAGATGTGAAATGGTCCCAAAAGTATCTGTCTGGGATGTAGAGAAACACCAATCTCATCTCAGATGCTGTGTATGGCCACAGCTCTCAGAGACACATTTGATTAATTATTTTTTCATTTTGATATTCAATACAGCACTTTTCCCAGGTTTCAGGCATTTTGATCCATCCTTGTGTTCTGGCTCTCCAAGTTCTGTATGTGCACTGAAAATAACTCCAACTGGAAGTTGTACAGAGAGTTGGTGTTTAGCACAGTTCCATGATCTGCAGCAAAGTTCACAAAGTCTTTCACTCCTGCCTTTTAGATGAAAATGTGTAATAAATCCCACATTTCAAGAATGCGCATGGAAACCACAGAGCCACTAAAAGCCAGGACATATCCACCTTTGACATATCCTCGCCTCTGTACAATATTTTAAGAGTTCTTAAAGCCCACACTCTTTATATTGTCAGTGTGAACACATGCAATTTTGTTTGCTTGAGTCAAGTCAAAGGGAGCACTCTGGAGTCACTGAGCACCCTTTCATGAAATGTCTGGTTTGCTATGATTTTATATAATGCATTTATGATGAAGAATACTCATCCACTCATCTATTTTTCAAGGCAGGTAAATCTTCATTGAATTTACAATGTCAGACTTCCTTACACACAAGATCACTATAATTTCAAGACTGCATCATAAATGATGTAGCAAATTCAGAAGGAATACAAATGATACACATAGAAAGCATCTTTCATCACCCTGGTTTCATCACCTTTAAAGAACTTTAAAATGTAGCTGAGCAATTCTCAATAATGTACAAGAAGCAGCTTATGGAAAACATTTTAAGGTCTTTAACTACAGAATATCTACCCCTGTTTTTCTGCATCTAATCTTGAATTACACCTCTGCTTATGCCAAAAGTTTTCTGGAAGATGCAGAAAAGTCATGAAAAGTACTTAGAAAGTACTTTAATGCCATTTTCATGTTCTAATGATGATTAACCAAGGATGTTTTATATGCAGCATATACTCTGAGAAATGAGTAAAACTCATATTCATTCCAAGTACATTGGGCAAACAGCAGTCTACAAAAAGTAGCATTTGCCAGTTGCATGTGATGAAACATCCCTCCAGTTTAAACAATCTGCTTCCTCATTCATGTTTTACATTTTCAAACACCCTTCTTGGCATTTTATTGCTGTCTCAGAAATAATAAGGCGTAATACTTATGGTCAGGCATTAATCATTGCCTTCAAACTGTGTGTGATGAACAGCTTTCCTCTCTGCCTTAAAGAAAAATTTACTATTTTTTTTAGGACATAATGGGATTCAGTTGTCTTCACAAGCCTAGAGATGAGGCAGTATTTTTGATTTTCTGGAGTGCCTGTAATTTGACAGGACCTAAAGAACACCCACACATTTCTGGAGCAGTAGCTGCTGGCCAGACAAAATATTTTAGAGCACTGAACATGTTAGATTTTCTATTTATAGACAGCTAAGTCCACCTACCTTGTTAATTTTTGCTTTTGAAGTCCATAAAAAATATTTCTTGCCACCCACAAAATTTCTGCTTGACCTACCAGCACTCAAAATAACTGGCAGACAACACTTGTCTCAAAATAAGAATTGTAGAACCATGTCCTGACACCCCTTGCAACTGGGGTTATTTTATTTTAGCAGCCTGCTCAGCACAGATGATTTTTTCCTGAGACTAGTAAAGCCTCTGACCAGGAAAAGCCTGGTCTTGCCTTTGGAAAATGCTTAATCATTTGCTTATCTCATTTCAAAATTATGCTTGAATACAAATACCCACTTACATTTTGCAATAAATATATTCATGCCCGTACACAGGAAAAATTTGTAGGTGATCCTTACCAAGGTCTTCTGTCATTTATTTTGTATAATATTTACCTTGGTTTATGATTCCAATAATAACCACCTCCAACAGCACACTTCTAACGGGTAAAATCTCAAGTATAGACTCACATCTGTGTTTTTAACTCAGAACTGCACGTGTTGGCAGCTAAATGAATTCAAAAATATTCGCAGTAGTATTGTAAAAGCATATTACTTTGTGTTTAAAATATGAGTTATGCAATGCTTGCCCTGCTCTGCAAAGACTTGGGTGACTGACCCCAACTTCCCTCTCAGGCCCTGTTCCTCAGGCAGAAGGCAGGTGCTCATCCCAGCTCCATGGAACAACACCCTCTCCCTCCATTCCCTCTGTGCTTCACCACATCAGGGTCAGGTGTCCACACTTCAAACTGCCTTTTTTTTTTTTTGCTCAATGGTAATTTTTAACTGTTTCCTATTCAACAAGATACAGGCTAAAATTATCAGCTCAAATAACATTTTTTGTTTGTGTAAGTAATTCAGCTAAATGCTTGACATTGATTTCTCACCTACTGCTTAAGTGCCATAGGGAAAAACTACAGAGTACTGAAATGCTAAATCCAATCTATATCCAGTTCAATGATAGTGACTCTATGATCTATGCAGTCAGTAAAATCTAACTGTTCTCCCAATTCTTTCAAATGCCTTGAGCACCCTCCTCCAGCCCCACAAATAATACTGCAGGTGTGCTACCAAATACAGGGGCATACAAAAACGAGTCAGAATGTATCAGAGAGAAGTGGGGCTTGGAGGACAAGTGTGAATGGCAGCTCAGCCAGGAGAGTGGCATTTCTGGGCTTTGTTCATGGAGACTAAATAGGAGACAATTATGTATCCTGTAATCTCAGAAACCACTGAGATGCTAATGTTTCTCTTGTAAAAAGGACAATATACAAAACCTTTCCATTTCAGACAGAAGCAGAATCATAGAATCACAGAATGGCCCGAGCTCAAGGGACCTTAAAGCTCATCTCATTCCCACCCCTGCATGGGCAGGGACACCTTCCACCGTCCCAGGTTGTTCCAAGTCCCATCCAGCCTGGCCTTGGACACTCCCAGAGATAAGGCAGCCACAGCTTCTCTGGGCACCCTGTGCCAGTGCCTCAGCACCATCAGAGGGAAGGATTTCTTCCCAATATCCCATCTAAGCCTGACCTCTTTCAGTCTGAATCCATTCCCTCTGATCCTGCCTCTACAGGCTCTTGTAAATAGTCTCTCTCTGTATCTCATAGCCCCTTCAGGCACTGGAAGGCTACAATTCATCCCAAAGCTCCCCTTTTCCCGCCTGAGCAAGAGGTTCTTAAAGGCACAACTCTCCAGCTGAAAACCAGAGACCTTTATTTCTGTCCTCAACCAGGAGCACATTGATGTATCTGCTGATGTTCAAAACACACCTGCAACTGCATTAAAATCTAATCATGAGTCTGCTACAGATGAAGGATGAAGTAGCCTTTCACTCCTACTCTCAAAACCAGAGCAGAGGAGATGATGTATATATACACAGTGGAGCACTCCGAGCACATGGTAAAAAGCAGGTTTTGGCAGTGCAAAGAAGATGCAAAGCCTTGCAATCAAAGTAAAATCTTACAGGCAGACAGAGTATAAATTAGAGCTCAGAAACAATAATGATGGCTGAATTTCATCTTGGTGATCTGGCTCCAGCACTCCGAATTAATTGCAAACTATTCAGGCTCACATCATTCTATTTAATAGCAGGAGATTGTGGCTGAGGTGCAGATCCAGCTGCTAAGGATCCCTGGGACTGATCCTGGCACTGCTGGGCACCCATCTCACTGAGATTACTCATGGGGGTACCACCTGGTTGCAAGATTATATCCACAGGGGATATACGAGTGGTCTTTGTTCAAAAAGAAACCTAACAAAAACACCATTTGGAATACTCCAGGCTGCAGGTATAATTATTATTTCAAAAGGTTTCAAAAAGAAATATATTTTGCCTTGCTTAGCAGGTAGCATGCAGTTCATCTTCTTGCAGCTGTGGACAAACACATTCAGCATATCTGGTTGACACTGCCTTATCAAAACTGTCTCTGTATCAGTAAAAGAAATTACCATACAGAGGAAAGAAAACATTACAAGTAATAGATTCACCAATTAATTTCTTCCATGGATACAACCTTGCTTATCTGAGTGTGGCACAGGGAAACGTCTCTGAGTCACGGCAGCTTGAGCTTCAGCTGCTGGGGGATGACAGAGCTAAAGAAATTATCTATACAAGAACAATCAATGAGAAGCAAAGGTTACACCCTTCTCACAAGAATTTATTTTCACCTGTGAGGTGATAAATCTCCAAACCATACCCCAATGTACAACTCCAGAGCAGCACAGCAGAAAGCCTCTTGCTTGTACTGCCTTACCAGGCTAATAAAGGAGGGAGGAAAACACTGTGCTTTGGGACCTTTCTTTTTCTGCTCCTCATCTTTAATTTCCAGGATTTAGAATTAGGCAGAAATTAAAAGAAGCCACCATCCCCAAAGACGGGCCCTTCCCCCAAGCCTGGATTACTTAAAATATGCATGGGAGGAAATTGTGTTTGCTTTGCTGTGGAAAGCTGATTAATTTGTTAAGACTTCAGGCCTTAAAACTCAGCCTCACAAAGAAACTGTATGGATAAAAATAAGCATACTTATACAGTTTATTAAATACTTCAATTGCAATGCTATGCCAAGCAATTAACCACATTTGGCAATTTTAAACACAGATACAGAATCTAGATGACAATTTCAGATGCTAACTTTTGCAGTGAGAGTTGCATCAAGGGCTTAACTTTACTTTGAAGTAAAATTCCAAGGATTTTATGAATCCTAGATTACACTGTGTTTATGCTTTGGAGAAAAAAACCCCTTTTTTAACCAAATCCTGCCTTTTAGCCAGTAATATGCTTTCATTAGATGCTTTCTTTTAACAAAACCTCAATATCTTCATAACGAACATAAAGAAGTTTTTCAATGTCCAGCTGTTTCCCAGCATTATATTTCACTGAATCACACCCATATTTATTGCTAGGTTTTACTGTTACTTGAACACCCCAAAAAGCATTCAACTGAAACAAGCTAAACCAGAATATGATTGAGAATCAACATTAATAAACGGATTTAAGTTCTGATGCTTGAGAATAACATTTTCTGCCTTCCGAAAAACTGTGCTGGAGGAAGCACAAGCAGGTGATATTTTAGAAAAAAAAAATCAAAAGTCTCTTGCATTGATGAGGAGTTGATGTTCCCTTCTTCTTACTGACTGCAATGATCTGCTTCACCTACTTTTCACACACCGTTTGTGCCAGCACAAATCAAACCTGTTTGGCTCCCAGGCACTAGGACAACATGGATAAAGGCAAGCAGCATCAGCCAAATAAATCTAAATGCCAGAAAGCAGTAGAGAGGAAATAGATCATTTTTCAGATGTCACTTTTCTTAAAGGTTTTAACAGGCTCATCTATAATGTGTGTTTTGTGTTATACATAGTCATATTTGTGTATTTTACATGAAACACTGGCAGACAAGGTAGGCCTAGACCAACAACAATGCTTTCAGGGTTTCAGCAGGAGGAAAAGCCTATCCACAGCACAAATGCAGCCCTGTATTTCAGTACAGCTTCAAAACTGCAGTTATCTCACAGGACAAAAGATCCTTCAGTAAAGCAGCTCTGCTGGGGTGAGCTGCTTTGGGACTTGGAGATGGGCACTGCAGAGTCTCCACTGTAAACACTACAGAGCACAGCTAGGACCAGGGGAAAATGAACACTGCTCAGGCAGACCCCATTTCATCCATTTATAGGGTAGAAAACTCCCAACACCACTCCCAGAAACTCTCTGGGAAGCCCTTTCTTTCCTCCAGATGGGCGAGATTAAAGGGTGAAAAACCAGACCTGCCAAAACCAAAGCAATCCACACGGCAATAAAATGAGAGATACTAAGATAGCAAATACCTGTTTAGTTTCCAAGTGCTCAATGAAATAAAAGAATTGGGGAAAAGGAAGAGGCAATCAAAAAGAAGTGCAACAACTGGGAGTAGGAGAATGATAGGAGAGAGGATGTAATTGTTCAAAAGGAAGAGGAGACAGCATGCTTAATCTCTGCTCAGCAAAAGGACCCTTGGGATAAGGATCCTTGGGATAAGGACTGCTGGCCATTCACTGTGCCCCCAGCCTGTGTTCAGCACTGGGGCTCTCCTGTTGTGCTTTTGGGAAGTTCTCTTCCTTCCCTCATGCAGAAGTTGAAAGAACAGAGGCCTTCAATCCTCCACAAACAGAAAATGAAGGCATCTTGTCCCTCTCTTGGTTCTGATTAGCCTCCCACACTGACCTCGCTTCCCTTCCCTTCCTCTGAACAGTGGTAATGCAGAGAAACCAAGGAAACTTCCCTGAGCTGAGCTAATGCCTGGGGAATTAGTATATCTAATATGAACAGCTCAGTGAGTTTAGCAAGGCTCTAGATAATTGCCTTCAGCAACGCTTCTAACTCCTCTCCCCGTGTCTCCAACGTTGAGAGCATAATTCTGTATTTTGATTTCTAAAACAGTATGATCCTTTATTCCCACAGTTTCCAGACACACACACACACATCATCACTACACTCTACTGAAACAGATCCCCAAATTATAATGCCAAGTTTGTCTTTCCAAAAAAAAAAATCCAGACAGCTATTAAAAATATACTAAAATAAAAGAGGGAAAAAAATTGCACTTCAAACTTTCAGCAGTGCATTTTTAATCTATCAGAGTACTTTATTCACTTTACAAACACCTGCACTATCTTTTCCTCTGTGTTGCACTTACACATACTAAACCTGCTCATTTAGCATGATTATAATTTACTGCTGATTATAACCACTGCTAAATCAACTTAGAACATTATATTGTTTTGACAAAAGCTGATGCCTTTCTTTGCATGAGCATTCCAATACCTCTGATATATATTTTTTTGGAAACAATTTTTTGAAAACCTATACACTATTTTTATTCACACTGTCTTGTAAAATCATCTTCCTATTGGGCTGCTTTTTCTGGGTTTCAAGTATTTTCCATACTTGAAACCCAGAAAAAATATTTATTACATTTAAGATTGCACCTGAGTTTGACCAGATTAGCCTGGTACTACAGTTAGATAAAACTTGGAATTTTTACACTGTCTCTATTTATTTGGAGATGCATTCACAGATTTTTTTTTTTTTTTGCATGACCAATGTTTTAGTAGCACACTAAAAGCTGCACATATATTTTATCTACTTTACGAGTCAATAATCTACACTGGCATTGACAAGTTTATTACCATAAATTGCAAAGTTAAATGCAAATTTTTCTTGATTGTAATTGCAAATTCTGTGTGTTTTATACATTTCCTGAAAATTCTCTACTTCTCTCCCAAATAAATTAAGGGAGAGAAGAACAAACACATCAGGACAGACCAACGATACCTCTCATTTAACATCTTGTCACCTGTACTGAAAGATCTCTTCCAGGTCATTAAAACCCTTTCGTGAAAGATGCTGGGAAAAATAACCATTTTCTAAGAAAATTTCCCTCCTATCTACATTTTTTGGTTTCAAATTTATTTAAAGAAATTGGGGGTGGGGGTGTTACTCCCTTCCCATTTTCACATTTCATCCCCTGTAATTGCAGATCTAAAGGCAGAGGCACTGATTTTTCTTTAATCATGCTCTTGGGCCTCAGTGGTATTCTGATATTCTGTCACACTGAATTACCCACGACTTCAAGCTCTTCCCTCATTTTCAGCTGTCATGTCCTCCAGTTTCAATGACTGCTCACTCATTGCTGCATCTGAACAATTTCACAAAAGCCCTAATTGCTGTGACTTGAGGGGGGGAGAGTAGGAGCCCTCATTATTTATGGACAAGGGAACAGACTCCTCTGTACCTCCCCTGCCTTTAATGAAAAATTACACAGAAATCTTTTCACATCCAAAATTACTTGCAGACTTTTCTCACCTTGCACACCTTTTTAAAATGGATTCAAAAACCTGTTAGCAAAAGCCTTTTAGAGAAATCAGGACTAAAGATGTAATTAATATGTCTACATAAATGAGCAATGGTATCAAGCTACACATTTAAAGTTGGCACTGGAGTTTTCACAGTAATTCCTCCAGTACCTAAATGTTAAAATTTGCAGAAATTTAAAATCTAATGTATGTCTGTTCATCTTAACTAGAGAATTACCATGTTTTTAATACAAGTGTGTCACCTTTTTGTACTTCTTTTGCTCATTTGTTCTGAAAAAATTCATGAAGTTATAATAAAAAACAGTTTTAAACATCATGAATCTCCACAGGGATATCCAGATCTTTTCCACACACGACTTTTTTACAAATGCATGTGCCCACAGAATATTGTCTGAGGATAAAATATTGACTCCAGGATAAATGATTTCCTCTACATGAATTCTACCATGTAATGTTTGTTTACTTGGACTTAAGAATTTGCATGTGAATAGATTGTAAATGAAAAAAAAAAATAATAATCTAGAGGAAACATGAAGTCAATTATTCAAAATTCATTATTCAAGCAACTACAGGGTGTTTAGATAAGCCCTATTTACAGCTCATTAAGAGCTGACCCAACTTCAAAAACTCCTGTGTTCTCCACTTCTGCATGAAGCATTAATAAAACCCAATTGACATCACGATGAGGAATGAGCTGTCTGAAGTGGCCTTTAGGTGATTTGTCTAATGGAGAGCCTCACCTCACTCCTGTGAGAGCTCTCCAGGAATACAGCTGGACTTCCCATAAAACTTGTGGGCAAGATGAATGCATGGAAATTTCTTGCAGCTTTGCTCAGCAACTCTTCATCGATCACAGCTGATAGAAATCTGGAATGTCTCCTTCTACTCGCTGCTCTATCTTCAAGATCTGAATTCTCATCAGAACAGAAATTAATGTTTCCAGGAAGCTCTAACAAACAACCAGTATAAAAGAAAATTCTCTGATCTACTTTCAATGAACCAACTCTAGGGAAGCAAAGCCAGTGATTTACCTAAGAAGAGATTGAAAAAATCGTACTAGAACTCAGTAAAAGCAGTTGTTAAGGTTTGTTTCCATATAGGCTAACTACAAATAGTTCTCTTTTAGCCTTTCTGTATGTTTTTTCTGACAGTAGAGGCTGTGAGAAGAGAATTTCTTCATCACAGTTCCCATTTTTGGGAAGTACCCCAGAGCACTGGACCGTGCTAGGTGCTGCACATGGACATTAACTGGCAGCCTCAAAGAAATCAACACAAGGACCCAAGCTGCTCAATCAAAGAGAAACATAAAATGAGAACAGAATAAAAAGATAATTTTGTTGTCACCTGTCCTCCCTTACACCCCTTCAGTCTCGACCTATGCTTCCAACCCTTCTTCCTACCTGCAGCCTTGCTATCAGACAGCGTCCCAGCACACTGCCACAGCTCAGCATCTGATCCAGAATGGCTTTTACCAGGAATTGATTGTGCTCATGACTTTCACAAGAATAGTGGGATACATCATGCTCCAGGAGACAGAGCTGTGTGCTGAGCACAGGCTCTGGCCCAACAGAAAATAAACCCCTGCCTGTTTCCAAGTTACATCATCCTTCACTCTAAGACACAAAACCCCAATTCCTACTCTGTTAACCATAAAGCTCTGAATTTACCCTTTTTCCTCCTACACTGCTAAGGAAGCACATGGTTTTCACAGCTTTTCATCAATACTTTGTACCCAGTCAGTGCCCTGCAGAACTTCATTTCATCAGCCAAATCTGTAATACCACAAAAATGATACCAAGCTAATTTGAATGGTCTGTTTTCCATAAACCCAGGCTGATTAGCAATAACTATATTTCCCTTGTTTAATTCTTTATTAATTGAGCTCTTTAGAAACCATTCCATTATTTTGCCTGAGATCAATGTCAGGCTGACAGACTTATAATTATCTGAGTCTTCCCATTTAGCCTTTTATTGGCACAACATTAGATTTCTTCCCATCATCTGGAACTTCCCCAACACTCCACAAAAAAAAAAAAAAACAACAAAACAGCAGTGACTGGAGAGAATGATTCAAACAGATATTTTCTAACTCTCAGAAACTCTCAGTTCAAACCTGTTGATTGAAAAATGCCCAGCATTACTGTCCATTATTAGGAATCCTCAGTTACAATTGTAATGAGACCTTGTCGTGCTCTTCTGCTGTCTTTTCCAAATACAGAACATCAAGAATTGCCCAGGATTTCTGACATTTCTGCATTATCTTTTCAAACTCTTCTGTTTTTAATTCCTATGGCATCATTCAAACACTTTCCATTTTCATTAGTAATTAATTAATCATAACTTTAAAGTTACAATTAATTAGCTTTATCTATCTATATATACTTATATATTTTTATAGAATTCTAGCACAAATGAAAAGAGAATAGTTTACAATATTGATCCTACCTCACCACTGATTTATTTAGAGGTATATTTATATACATACCCAATGTATTTGATGTAGGTAATTCATATACATGTCTATTATAGTTTACACAAACACATTCCTCAGTAGCTTTCTACAGTTCCTATATTCTGATTCATACTTATTTACATCAATTAACCCTTGGCTTTTTGTGTGGGTTTCTTGTTTTTATTCCTTGCTTTCTCTTTTTGAACAATATTGTTTCAGTTATTCTCAAAGGCAGCCCCTTCAGTGCCCTGAGCACACGGACAGATCTATGCACATCACTCACACAAGAGAGATTTTCTAAAGCCATTTTTGCAGCTCACCATTCAGCTAACTCATGCTCTTTTGTACTTTGGTTAATTACTCCCTTTGGTACTTCAACCACCACTAATTTTGTCTTTATCTGGGAAAACGAGGCCTAACACAGAATTCTCTAAAAACCCGATTTCATAGAAGGAGATTAATCAGTTACATTTAAATACATCATATAAATGTATATATATATATATATATATAAAATGTTTTTGAAATAAACACAAACAATACTGTTAGAAGGCAGTGTGATTCCAGTAACATCCTACAAATTTACAAATTGAAGTCTCCCATAATGCTGATTTTTCTTCCTACCCCTTGCAGCAGGAACTGGCCCTGTGGCTCTGTGCTGCTGCACATGCTGAGTTAGATCCCCATTTTGCACATTACCTATCAGAAAGTGGAGTTGTGAATCATGCCAGAGAGTTACTTCATAAAGATATCACATATTTAAGCCACCACTTCTCCTCTTCTTCCCTCCCAGTGCTATTTAAATACGTTTTCAGCCTTTCAATCATTTGAATTTTCCCATTAGGCTAGATTATTAGCAACCTGTTCAAATGTATTATAAATTAGGGATTTCATTACTTTTTATTTATTGCAGGCACTTAACATTTACACAAAGACAAAGCATTCCTTCTTTTCATCTTCTTTGATGTATTGATTCATGTTGTTTTCCAGGATCTTGATTTTGTGCTAAATTAATGGTTTTTTCTCCCTTTGCATGTGTTCTTTTCCCTATTTCCTTGCCTAAATTTTCCCTCCTGAAAGACCAGCTCCTCCTATGCAGTAAATTCCAGCAGGCACTGGCCCTACATCCCATCTCAAATCCCATATTTTACAATCCTTTTCTGCACAACAGTTGATGTCAAGAACATCTCCTCACCCACAGGACAGAAAGCCATTTGGGTGCTACTTTTCCTTTGCCCTTTTTCCTGTTCTACAGTGGATTTTCTGAAATGAATGATTCTCATTTTGGTAGGATAAAGACAGAACAACCTCAGTACATGGAGGGCCTGGGGAAGGAAGACAGAAGTTCAGGAAAGGCTCAGTCATCAATTTTGAATATGACAAAGCAGGCAAGATAGATGGGGAGGAGAAATATCATAAACACACAGCTAAAAACAGGTCACTAGCCAGTACTATTTATCACATGAGCTACTCCTGCCAGGATTTTGTACTTCTCACCAACTGCACCATTGGAAACTCTGCACCTTTTCACGTCACCTTCATTATTCCTGATACTGCCCACAGAACCCATCTCCTGGCTTTTTTAAAAAGTGAAACCTTTTACACCTTTCTTGTTTCCCTCATTACAAGATTTACTTTGTTCTTTTTCTGTAATTTTTTACAGCTGTCCCAGGATGACTTTATGATGCTTGTTTTCCTCTCCAATTTTCCTCCCAAAATTTGCCCTAAACCAGGACAACAGCTTCATTAACAACAGTGATAAAGCCACACAGGATTTCAGTTTGTTTAAGTCATGCTAAGTCATGGTATTGTAGAAGATATGAGAACACCATGAAAGCAACAATTTACAATTTTTTGGCTTTTTCATACAAAACCAGCTGAACAGAGTTTGCTAAGTCAGGGCAGGAAACATCATCCATGCTCAGCTGGACTAAAGGACCAGGAAAAAGGGGAGAACAAAGCCAGCTCCAAAGGCAACCTGCATTAATGAATTCAGATATACTCCTGGTGACTTGCAGAAAGGTTTGTGGTATGCTGCTATAGGTGCCTTTATGCCACGAATTCCAAATTTTCCCTGCAAACAAAAAGAATAATGCCTGCACAAGAATTAGACTATTTTGGTATGAGCACGTGAATTCCGGTGTGCAGGAGGAAAAAAAATTATTGGGACATGAGCATAAGAACACTACCCCTCACTTTTGCTATCAGCAGAGCCCCTTCAAGCTGTCTCCAGGTATTCCAAAGGGCTGGATGTGCATTTTCACACCACACAAGTCCACACTGTGTGGAGATCACGAGGGCACACACTTGGAAAAAACAGTGCTAATCCCATCAGGGCACAGCCAGCCAGAGATAAACCAATTCTCATGCTTCAGAGAAAAGCTATGACATGCTGTAAATTATCATAGATCCAATCATGATGTTACCAAACTATTCCAATTGTAGCATACAGCGAGCATAATTTATTTAGATAAAACCTAAGGCAGGAAAACTATATTATAAAAATAGCATGCCTGGGAAATTGGGGCATTTATTATTAACATATAGAGAGACTTGGCCTTCAAGGCATTGCAAAAACTCTTTTTCTTATTATATTGCTTTTTTGAATGCTACCTAAGGGTGCATTTTCCTTTTCAATAGTCATTTCTTTGCATAATACAAGACTTACTTTACAGTCTGAAAAACTGTTTTTTAAAACAGCAAAGAAGAAAGAAAATCACCCTATCTCTGCATGGCAGATCCTACACACACACCAAGTGAAAAAGAAAAAAAAAAACCAACCAAAAAAAACCCAACTAAAAACAACCAACCAACGCTAATTCATAAACAGGCAAGATTTTCATTACAGACACTGCATAAATGCAGTTGTTCATCCCCTGTAAATAAACAGGCTATGAAATCCAATCATTATTTAACTGCACAGTCTATTTGGCCTCCAGGCTATACAGATGTATTTGAAGGATTTCTTTCTGTTCTGGACTCAGTACGTTTTGCAGATACCTTAAATTCTGCTATTTTCACATGAAAAGAACCTAAAAATTATTATTTATTTCAAATGCTCATACTTTTGCCTTTTCAACTGTAAATTATTTGTAGCTCTTTATTCCCTGCTCTCGAGAAGGTCTGTACAAGCATGGAAGCCACATGCAAACCTTGTTCCTTTCCACTTTACCTGCCATGTAAACAGTGCCTTACTCTGCAGAGGCAGAATGAAAACTACCCAGCTGAAATAAAGAAAATCCAGCCTTAAGGGTTTTCCTGGACAGAAAATGGGTATTATTAGATATATTACAGAAATGGAACAAGGCTTTAAGGTACAGTGAATCCCATATATCAGTGTGGCCATTCCAATTATAATCAGGGAGCAATTGTTTCAAAAACATGAATAATGGGGAGAGGATGAATGGCAGGGAGTAGTTACTCATTATTCTAACACAGGAACCACTCACCAGTTAATGGCACTAGCACTAGACCAGTTTAGGACCAAAAAAATAAAAAAAGGGAGTTCACCCAGGCTGTGGTTAAACCATGAGCTTACTGCTACAGGATGCTGCAGATGCTAAAAATGCTGGAGGGCAGATTAGAGAAATTACTATAAAAGAAAAAGGTTTCAAAATTGTCCTGAACCAGCTTGGGCAGCAACTGAGCTGCAGTGGATCAGAGGTCAGACTTCAGCAGCTGCACGTGGCCATTGCTGGAGACTGAACATTGTGCTGGCAGAGAAGTCTTGACAGGCTTTTTTTTTTTTGTATTTATCCATTATATAAAGCACTTGAGAAAGTTTAAATCAAAACAGTTACACTTATACAAAGTGCTGCTGTTATTACCCACGAGCAATGAATTACTGCACATGACAGATGTCTTTCATACATCATCACAAAAAGCTCTCACTCAAAGTGATGGGTTGCAGCAAGCCTGGAGAGCTTTCCTTCTTTTTCTCACACAAATGTAGTGAGCATCACCTGGGACTCAGCAAGAAATAGGTGACAGTAATTGAGCTCCTAAGACACACAGAATTCTTTCTCCAACCCAGAGAGACATCAGCCTTCATAAACTTCCACAAACACAGCTGATAAATGGCACTGCTGGTTGAAAAACCCAACAGCTTCTCATTTCTTTGTACTTTTGGAAGCAACTACTATTAATAATAAATTAATGAAATCTGAATTTCAGTTAAATGCCAAGCTCAGACTGATCATTCAAAGGAAAAAACCAGGGGAAAAAAAATGAGCTAATATCCATTTCAGCATTGACAGAACTACATTATACCACACACCATCTATCATAAGCTTAGCCCAAAAATAAAAAAAAAAAATCACTTATAAATACAACTTGTCAGCAAAATTTTACCTGCTCACTCTAAAAAAAGAAAATTATTGCCATGATTCCCAAAATATACTTGATTTTCGCAATGTTTCATTTTGAAAAATTATTTTCAATCAAGCTGTTTCTTCCAAAATTCGTAGTGAACTTTGCCTCACATCTTCCTTTTCCACAGTGCTGCTGTTTAAACTTCTCCTCCTTCACTGCCCCCATGCAAAAACTCTCACACATTTAGCTATTACACTTCCATGTACTTGCTATATGGTCTGATTGAATACAGTTCAGTGTGGAAATTAGGAGTGACAGGCAGCAGGAAAGATGACAAACCTTCTAAGAAGCCCATTTCCAATGAAGCCAGCTTCCCCTTTTCCTGCTAGAGCCTGACAGCCTGAAAATATTGAGTTGTTGGTTTGAATCTTGCATTTGTGCTGCTTTCTAAACCAGTTTTCTGTTTGGCAAAGTTGCTACTGCAAACACATTTGGCTTTCACAGTTACTGAAAACTTTTCTGTTCCTCTAGGTAGATGCTGTCTGATTAGAAAGTTTCTACATGAGGGTTTTCAGCCAAAACCAAACAAGGATTTTTTTATCCTTCACATTTTGGAGCCTTCCTCTACAGTTAATGAAAAATTAGAAGGTGGCAGGGATCTGAATTGATCCCTTTTTGCTGGAGATGGCTGAAATGGGAGGGCTGCATTTTCCACTGAGAGCAATGGAGCTGAAACCTTGCTCAGTTTGTAGGTGGCTGAAGCTAATTGAGATCAATCTAACCCATGCCTGCAACACAACACTATTTTTTTTTTCTTTTAGACATTTTTCTGAGTTAATTTTGGCTAATTTTATGTATTGCTGAGGAGCAAACATAACTGTTACACTTCCAAGTGTAAGGAAAATCTGACTCAAAGACTTACAGATGATGATAATAATAATAATTTTAGTTCCACTCTGAACTCAAACGATTTTGGATTTATTCTGAATGGCACAAAATATTGAAGTTAATGAACATAAGCAACCTATTATGGTCTTAAAAAATGCAGCTCTGTGGCTTCTGCAGGAGACAGAGTTGGATTTGCCTCAACACACGCAGCAGAGCTCCTCTTTTCCTAAATAATGTGGTGGATAATGCTCCAATTCCTTTTTCAATCAGACTAGTGACTGCCTGGTATTTTGAGAGCTGATACAGCAATTTGCAAACTCTTAGAGAGACACCAAAATGGCAACTGCAATTGAAACTAAGCAGAGGATGAGGGTAATTCATGAAATGACTGTGAAATACGAAAGGGGACAAAATCAGAGCTGGCATAACATAGCAAGGAAAAGGAAATAGCATGTAAAAGTAGGCTTTGCAAAATACAAAGTTTAAAAGCTTTTAGTATGGGCTTTCTAAACCATCTTTTGCACCTCTGCTAGCTTGGGAGAAGGTATAGCAAAATTTGAAGTGGAGAATTTTATTTTCCACGGACCCACACAAACAGCCCTGTATTTGTGTTGTCCTCTGTGTACTACTCTATATAACACAAATATATGTGTCTAGGAAGAGGGAGGCAAAAGTGATGGACCCAAGGAAACTGTAGGTCCAGGGAGACATTCACTGCTCTAGTATTAATTAGGTATTAAACTATTTCAGTTGACTATACAGCAGCTGGATTTCCCACAGTGAAACCTTTTCCACTACACTGTTCCAATACACATTGGAACATTATACAGACATTCCAGATCAGGTTTTCTTTGATTTTTCAGCCTCTTGGAGAACTGAACCTCTAAGGCAGCCTGAATGTGCTTGCAGCTTCTTTGAGACTGAGTTTCCAAAGGAAAGGACTGGGCACAGGCGCTGCCATCCCCCAACCCCTAAGAGTCACTCAGGGTTTTCTCACACACTGCGCATAATTTCTGTTCCTGTGCACTGAAAAAAACCCTGAGCAGCTCAGTCTCACCCAAGATGTAAATTGTCAGGCAGGATGAGGAGAGGAAGATGCTCAGTGGGGAGTGCTCTTCACCAAGTCCTTGAGCTGCTGTCACCTTCCCAAGAGGAGCTGGTGAAGGTCCCAGTGTCACCTCCCCGCCTTCCTTCCCTCAGACACTGCAGCAAAACAGGGGCAAGGCCATGCCAAGGGCTTCATCTCCATCATCCACAGCCAGGCAGGAGTTGGCCTCCAGTAAGGAGGTGCTACTCAGCCCCTTCAGACTCTAAATTTTTTTTCTTTTGTTTTTTGGTAAGCGAAGGGCAAACTAGGATCTTCTCGAAATTGTTTGAAGTGGATTGACATTTTTCAGTTGAAGACTGTTGTTAGTTTCACAGCAGGGCTAATTTTTAAATTTAATGTTCTAGCACATATGAAAAGGAAAGCATCCTAGGGGGATAATAACTTTTAGCAATCAATTGATTGCATATAGCTGGGGGTTCTGCAGGTACAGTGTCTTTAAGAAGGCTGTAAAATAGGAAAATCGTAGCCTTCGGATGTACAGATTATCTGAGTTTGCAGGGCTGTTTGCTGATCTGGTTTAGATTTATTTCTTTTTAATAATAAATATGCCCTAGTAAATAAAGCAGCAAATGGTCAGCAGGTCAGAAAGTACTGCCTATTTTATATTATCACTCCAGGGGTTTGGTGAGATTTTTTGTTCAGCTTTTTTTTTGCCTTTGTAGCCACTTTGAAGAAAATTTGTTTTATGTTTAACTCAGAGGAAAAAATATTATTAACCTGGACTATTTTAACTCCGAGTTCTACCCAGTCAACTGAAATAGTTTAATACCTAATTAATACTAGAGCAGTCAATCTCTCCCTGGACCTACCTTGGGTCCATCAACTTTTGCCTTCCCCTTCCTAGACACATATATTTGTTATACTGAGCAGTACACAGAGGACAATATATTATTAAACTTTATTAGCAGTGCATAATAAAACCCTGCATCACATTTTTCCACACAAAATATAGCCTCTCACATGGAAAACCCACCTTCAGTTTGTTTTTACATTAGATGAGTATTGTGTAGAATGGTAAAGAGAAATTAAATGGTCAAGGACATTGTTATATGCAATTGGGCATTAGGATGAAAAAAAAAGCAATTTCTGTTTTCTAAATGCAGGTCTGTTACATTTACAAAATTTTAGCATTAGTGAAAACTCAAGTTCCCTTTTATGAAAGATATGAAGATGCAGTCATACAGCCACCATGACTTAAATAAATTTTGGGTTTAATACTTTGTTTCAGGCTCTTCTACGTTCAAAATAGAGTCAGTAAGAGCTAGTTAAAAGCAAGGAACAGAGAAATCTGGAAGTCACCAGTTATGGATCTAGAATGAAGCCTGCCCATGGCTTGCTTCACAAAACCTGGTAAATTTGGGTGCCTGCTCTATCACAGATGCTGTGGGACACAATGAGGCAGTACAGATATTGCTATTTACAAAAACTGGCTAGCAAGATAAACTTTTGTTTGGAAATTAGTTATCCTGCCCCATACTGGGCTGAAAGCAGGGCTTCTAAATCTCCATTTCCACATGCTCATGTAATTCAGGCAATACACCTCCTAAGTTGCTAGGTTCACACAACTTAGAAGCAATTTGGTAAATATGAGGCTTGCAGGTTTACAGGAAGACTCATAAGGGTTCAGTATCAGACCAGGCCCTTCCTCTTTATCCCTCAATATTTGTTTCTGTCCCACATGTAATGGCCAAATACATTCTCATGTACCTGTATATCTGCTGCTCTTAGACATAAGATGAAATATTAAAATAAATTATATATATTATATATATATAATATATATATTTATATATAAATAAACATTATATATTTATATAAACATATTAAAATAAATAATACATAACACGTAAATATATTATATATAAATATATAATATGTGAATATTATCTGAATATAATATTCATTATAATAAATGAATATTCAAACAAATAGGAAAAATATAATATATACATATTTAAATAAATATAAATAAATATATAACTTAAATGAAAAAACTAGTGATAACTTACTTCTATGCAAACTGAACTCATGAGACTGCCAGCCAGACCTTTAGATTAAAGCAATACATGCATAGGAAGACATCAACCCAGACTGTAATCACAATCAATCAATGAGATAAGTCTATGTTATTAAAAATATATTGAAGCTTTTTATTCAATTATTTCAACCCAAATACATGATGTAAGAGATGAACCTGCATTTAAAAACTCAAAGTCCTGGACTGTTGGAGCTTACTAAGGACAAAATAATCAGTTGCAGATGCTTTCACTTAACATTCAAAAATACCCCATGGGACAGCAAGATTTAATTTTATGGTCATCTGTCATTTTAATGATGTGCTTGTTATAATGCAGAACATCTCTGTCCTACTTGTCTGGTTATAGAAAACATACTAAACTAAATAGGGAAGCATTTAGCTGCACTTCATCTACCTTGTATCATTAACAAGGAGTACATGTCCTTGGGATAGGAATTACTAATATGTCTGCTCATCTTAAAGAAAAAAAAATCATAAATCTTGGTTACTCAAATGTAATTTCAGTCTGTCTTATTTTATTTTGTTTTCCCCTTCCAGTTTTTAATTTCAAGCAACCTAACCCATCCTATATGCCTCCCATTTTTATCTGTCCAGTGCATTTCCTTCTGTTTGGGATGGGAGACAAAATAGAAATGTTGAGGGACTGCATGTGTTTCACCAGGAACACCATAAACTATTATTTCATTTTCAGTGAGCATTTTGCATTTCACATTTACAGGGAAGGAGAGATTTTCTCCTGCTACTGCCTACAAGGCAACCTGTGGATCTTAAATAACTCCAAAAGAAGCCATAAGGAAGGATTAAGATGAATTTGCACAGCATGTAACAGGTCAGATTCTCTACAGCCCTTAGATACCAAGCCCTGATGTCTGCTGAAGCTGGAAATGTAACCAAAGGTCCCTCCTGAGGGTCAAGCCCACGTTCATGGACTGTTTCCTGCTCCCTCCCAAAACCTAGACTAATGCAAGATTAAATTTTTTATTGGAATGTGTCTAACAGAACAAGACTATGGACAAACTTACTTTTGTGGAATAAGGGAAAATAGGTCATACAGTATGTTACACTGAGGATTTACCTGGAATATAATAACACTTGAAATTAAATAGTGGCAGCTCTCTGTACCTTTGCACACAAAGAAATAAGGACAGAAAGGAAAATACTGTCTTGGGGTCAAACATGGCCTTTTCCTTCAAAAGGTTTCAAAAGTCCAGCTGGAATCACTGCCACGACTGGAATGCAGACACCAAATCAGCTTGCCACCAGAAACACCAACATTAATATATATAATCCCTCTATTTAAAATTTGTGTCCTTTAAAGCTCATTATATCATTACAAGTACCTTATATTCTTCTTGTTCTGCCTGCTATCCAGAGAGAAACTAGTCCTACAAATATTGAGAGTACTTCTTTTTAAGACAACCTGCAGCAATAAGAAAGATATAAGCAATATTTACATAAAACTACAAGTCAACTTCTGCTTCCTTCTGTGATAGAAATCAACCTTCAAGACTCAAAGTTGTAACAGAGCAGCTAGTAAAAGATCTAGAGAAAGTAGAAGAACGCCCAAGTTCTCCTAATGGCAGCTTTTAGGAATTTTGATGCCACCTACAAATACCCAAGTGCATTAGGGCAGTGCAAAAATGCCTGCAGTGGGTGCTGTTATTCCTGGCACCACTGCATCACTACTGCACAGACAAGAAAGAGAAGTTCAGGGGGACATGCCCAGATCCATGGACAAAGCCAGAAGGGACAGCACAGAACTCAACCCTGATTTTTAGGTCCCTGTTCCAAGGGAGCAACTTAAGCAAATCTTTGCTCTCAAGCAAAGCCTCACCTTCCCACTGTGATGAGGGTGACAGACCAATTAACACTTTTCAGGTGTCCGTGTTGCTTTTATAGAGCCTCTCACCACAAACCAGGGCCTGCTGCCTTTAAAGCCCAACAGAACAGTACAAGCATCAGCCAGATGTGAATCTGGGACAAAATGTCAAGACAGAGAGGCAGGCACCCAGTGCGAAAGCAGAGTTATCCCCACTTGCACTCCGGGGCTTATTTCCACTGAACTTGAACATTAAAGTTAATCTTTTTCTACAGGAATGAAATTTTAATTTATCTGCTCCAAGGCAGCACAGTATTAATATAAACCTGTCTTCCTACCTAATATTTCTTCTCCACCCATATTAAAGAATCCAGCTCAGCTTTACATCAGCAGCTTCCACCAAACAGCCTCACTCCCTATAAAAAAGTGGTAGCAAGTATTATTTACTCTACTACAACATGTTGTTGCTCCTGAGTTCTCTTTTTACTAGACCTGATGATAGGCACAACAGAGAATATTTCAACATTGCCATCTGTCTCCTTGGCACTCCTCACCAAGTGAGTTGCTGCCACTTTGATGGTAAATTAGAACTTCCCACCAGATATGTTAAGCCAGAGGCTGCTGACAGGTTGTCCTGTCTCCTTCAATACCTTCTTCCCTTAAGTCTATTTTTGACATTGAAGAGTCTGAGCATCTCAAGAACAAGTTTCTGCATGGTGTGTAATAAATTGCAGGAATCATCAACAATAAGCAGTCTGAAGAAATCCTTTTATAAAGACTTGCACAGCACCCTTAAGTTCATGGCACCACTTGAGGTGTTCTCAGGAGAGATGGTCACAGAGAGGTTCATGACAGTGCTTGGGAGGGAGAAGACAGACATGTGGTGGGATAGACCAACTGAGAGAAGCTGGGAACGGCAAAGTGAGGATCAGCCCACGCCTGCTGCTGAAACACCAGTGCTGCATGTCAGCATGTTCTCTCAAATCCACCTCCCTCCCCACATAAATCACTGGAGCTATGTTAAGAAAGTTATAGTCCCAGTTTCTCACCACTGATTGCACTCCTGGCTGAGACAATCTAATTCTTTATTTCACTTCAATTTTTGCACTTGAAGACATATAACTCTACTTGGCAGCTGAGCTCAGAGATGTGCAGACCTTGCACTTCAGCACTGCGGGGAGAGCATTACCAAGCAGGCACCTCGAGGGACCAGAAAATATTGAGGATACATTCTTTTGTTGTTGGGAGGTGAGACACACAAGATTATTCTGAAGGTCTACTCAGTTCAATACAAAGGAAAAACAGATCTCCAAAAAATCTTTGAAGACAAAACATTTTTCTAAGCACCAAGGCCAGGCTTTTCAGGTCAACTATGCTACTTAAAACAAAAAACATTTCAACTCCAAATAGAGTCAGGTGTTAGATAGGGCTAAAAAGATGGTAAAAATAGTCACAGCCCCAGCCTGACAGAGCTCAAGAAACATTTGGAAAAAGCTCTCAGGGACAGGGTGGGATTGCTGGGGTGTCCTGCACAGGCCCAGGAGTTGGACTCTCATAACCCATGTGGCTCCCTCCCAGCTCAGCACACTCTAAGGTGTCAAGCGACTTCAGGGGATGCAGATTTCATTTAGGGAAAGTGATTTAGAAAAAATAACCCATTTAGAACAAGCAGGCAGTGGAGAAAACAGCACACAGGGAGAGAGTCCTGCTCTCCAGTGAGGTCCCTCAGAACAGCAGTGCCAGACCTTGCAAAGGGACAGAATCCACACACTGGACTTGTGTACAAACAAAGTGAACTACACAAAAACATTCATTATGCAATACCATACTATGGGAAGGGAAAATAAGATGCAACACCAGCCTGACACTGGGGAAAAATCCAAGGGAAGGATCAAACTATTACCAGAGGATTCTATTCCTGACAAAAAAAGCAAATTAATATTTCATAGTCTTTGATAGAAATACTATTTTCAGTCTTTCAATACATTTTCATGACTATCTTTTATTTCTTACATTAAAGGACTCTGGCACATAAAATTATAATATATTATTCCATTTCTGAATGTGGAAAATGACAGGACATCTCTTAGCATCCTTTTATTTAACTAATTCTGAGTGGAGAACTCAGGGCACTTAATGATTTTCTTCGTGAATTAAAAACTTTAAAAGCTACAAATTTCTCATATAATTTCCAGTTGGAACAGAAGAAATGGATGCTCAGGCCAGGCAAAAGCACTCTGTAGATGGAGCTGCCTGATCCTGCTCTGCCAGCACAGGAAGGAAGAAGGGCAGCTTTCCCTAGGCATCTAAACCACTGTGTTAATATTATTCCTCATGTCCTTAAGGCATGATCACTTTCCTAGACTTCCTCATCCACATGACATGGCATTCTTTATGCCTTCTCCCTGAAAAACACTCTTCCCTGATTAAATACATTTACAGGGCTCAAATTTTGAGGCTTATATTCCAAGTTCCTATCACCAAATTTGATAAACAGGCTGCCTTTGAAGATTAATTGTTTGGCACTAGGGAGGAGTTAGGAAATTAATTGTTATAAACTATTATCTCTATACCCTAAATACCAGGAGGTCTAAGTCATTAACTTACCTAATTAAACACAGATAAACAGTGCTTGTTAAAGACAAATACAAAGTAAGTTTAGCTTTACAATTGGTCTATTCCATCCTTTATCAGGTCCAAACTCTGGGCACTTCAATTCCTGCTCAGCTGTTCTGGCCCTGTTTAGCACATCCTGTAATCCACCAACACCTCTGCCAGGAGACAAATCCAGAAACATTAAACTCCTTTAGGCTGAAATCGTGCAAGAAAGTCAAGGCAAAATACCTGCAGCATCTTTTACAAGATTTACTTCCTCCCTTCTGCCCTACAGCCTTCATAAACCAAAAACATTGAGTGTTCCTCAAACAAATTTCATAAGACTCCAAGTTTTTTTACATTATTTTGGGTCAAATCTGCTTCTGAATCTGAAGTAATATAATTATTAGGAATCTTGGATTTGTTAGGTTCCAGTTAGGTGCTAATATTCACAAGAAAACAGAAAAACCTTGGCACTGCTAAGGGAGACAAGAAACAAAAAATCTTAAGGGGAGAGAGAAAAATAAAGAGGAGAAACTTCTCCACAATCCTTTTAATCAACTTCAAGATAAAGTGAAGACAATGCTTATTATAATTCTTCATTGAAAATGGGGGATTTTTCATCTTTCAATAAATGCAAAATATTTCTATTTATAACTGAAGCTAAATATCAATGACGTTGGAATTAGCATGATTTGCATAATTTGAAATGACTTGAGATGGAACGAATATGAGGATTTCCATTTTCACTGCTTTTAGCATTTTGAAATGCAATCCAGTTTTCCAGAAATTTCCAGTTTTCACTGTGTTTTTATCTTTCACATCTGACAAAAGTGCTTCATTGTTCTTAAGTGCTATGTGTTTATACACACAAATGAAAAAATACAAGCTTCTAGTCATGGAAAGGCATATGAAAAGAGCCATGAAACCCCTTTTTTGGCTAAAAATCAGGGATTTGCAACAGCATAGAGGACAAGGTACCCCAGATGTTTAAAAGCAACAATCTGACTGCTGGTTCACTCCCTTAAAGTGGCTTTAACAAGTATCTGAAACCTCAATATGATCTGATGTTCTAGGAGCAAAATGACAATTTTTTTTTCTCAGTGTTTACTGATGAACCAAAAAACCCAACTTGTGAACTGATGAATTTCTCAGTATTTACTGATGAATCAAAAAAAGACCCAAACACATCCAGCACAAGCCATTGCAATCTATCAAATCCATCACTCAGCAATGAAAGCATTGCTACATTTATATTTGAGATATTTCCATCTTACAAATGACAAAGCTCAATGCTATGAATATTCATGGGCATGGATATGGATTATTAAATCTCCTCTGCACTTACAAATGTCCCATGTCCAGCACTGACTTTGTCTCAGTCAGGAATTCTGAGAGGATAGCAATTCAACAATACAGTTGTCACCGTGGTATTGTCTGAAAAATCCCTTGGCCAGGATTTCTTCTCCTGGGAAGCTGGGAAGCCTCAGCTTCTCCATGTTTTGCTGCTCTGGAATGTGCTCTGGAGATTGTTTATCCAAACATGTGAATTGTTTTTAATTACTGGCCAATCACAGCCAGCTGTGTCAGACTCTGAGGAGTCAGACAGGAGCTTTCATTATCATTCTTGTTAAGCCTTCTGTCTGTATCCTTTCTCTTTCTTTAGTATAGTTTTAGCGTAGCATTCTTTAATAGAATATAATATCATACAATAATAAATCAGCCTTCTGAGAACTGGGAGTCAGATTCTCATCTCTCACCTCATCCTGGGGACCCTCACAAACACCACAACAGTGACAGCATGGATATACAAAAAAATAACCCCAACAGTATTTTACTGCAAAATGACCTTTCCCAGGCTGTATTCCTTATTACAGTGCTTTCACTCATTGGCTTTTCTCAGCCATCATTTCTATGTGCACCCACTGATATTTGCATGTTTCTTGAAAAATGAAGTTTTCTTCGTGAACTCATTGCAACAAAATCCCAAAGCTCTCTCATTCTCCTTCGTCATTTCTTAAAAACCAAACAAACTCCCCTATTTCCCTGATGCCAGCCACATGCACACCATGCTCAGGAGGAAGAAGACTGAGAGCATTTGAGGGTTTGCATCCATCCAAGCAGAGTCTGTTCCATGAACTGGCCAGGATGTGGGCAGGGATTCACCAGCACAGTGTGAGCCACCCCAGCAATGTTCAGAGAGCATTTACAGCTGTCTTGGCACTGCTCAATGTTTCCTAAAAATAAACCATAAAAATAAACTAAAGCTGATGCTTCCCAGATTGCAAGATTTGATTCAGACACAGCACCATGAAGTGTGTGCACAGGATAGTTGGATCATTTAACAGATTCTTCAGAGTTCTCTCAAACTGCATCACACCAAAACCATGACACCTATTACTGCATTTTCCCCTTGCAGCCAGGACAAAGACTGAGACAGAATCAGGGCAAAATTTCCAACCTGTCCAGATTGGGAAGCAAAAATGACATGGGGAAAAAATATTCTTTAAAACATCCCTAACAAAAAAAAAAAAATCCACTTGACTTTTTCTGCCTAACAATAATGTTAACTCATTTAATAAGGCTCTGACATTTGCTTTCAGAACCACCTGGGACTTGAAAATAAAGCTTAGTGTGCAGCCTGCAGTCACACCTATTATTACAAAATCCAGAGCCCATTTTTCTGTATGCCATGGAGGAGTTTTGATATTCAGAGTTTCTCAGTGATCTGCTTTCTCCAGCATCTGTGACATCCTGGCAAAATCTCTCCTCAACTGCAGAATGTGATTGTAGATATGTCTTCAGACAAGACAGATTATATCCCACGGAGAACAGGGCCAGGCAAAGGCCTCTAAGCCACATAACCACATCAAGAAACAGGACAAAAGTAGAATTAGGGGCCTGTGACCTTCACTGATTAGAAACAGAAATAGTTGGGGTGCCAATATCGAGACTAAGTTGCTTTCTTGAACTGAAACCAATTTGTTTAATAGGATCATTTTGACCACGAGGTGACACAAAGGAAAGGATTTTATGTCAAAAAACATAAATGCTGTGCATTCTATCAGGCTTCTTCCTGACCATAACCACTGGAATTTGGACAGAAAGTTTTTAGTTCTGCTCACTGAAAAGAAATTAAAATGTAAACTTGTAGTTTCAATGCAATAATTAGATTATAATAGAATTCATGGAATGGTTTGGGTTGCAAGGGATCTTAAAGATCATCCAGTTCCAACCCCCTGCCACAGGCAGGGACAGCTTTTACTAGACTAAGTTGCTCAGAACTCTATCCAGCCTGGGTTCACCTTATGATGGACCTTATCTCAATATGACAGGAATAAAGAAGCAGAGTTCAGAACCATTTGTGAACATCCATTTTAAAAATCACATTTATCCTTTATTCATCTACTTTGCATATTGTTTCCCAAATATTTCTCAGCTGTGCTTTCAGTTTAGAATAAATCTTGCTAATTACTTTTCTCACCTAACAAACACTCTGGCTCTACTAGTCTCTTTCCCCCATGTCACTAACTTTGTTTTTGTCATACAATTATAGAAATAAAGGTTGATTGCTGGATTTTTATTCTCCAGATGTATTAGACCATTAACTGCCTGGTGAACTAAAGGCCAGTGTAGTGTTTGGAGTTTATGAATCACTTTAAGGTTATGATTAGAAGGACATGTGAAAAAAATCACTGATCACCATCAGATAGTGTCATTAGCATTCTCAGCTGGCTGCCACAAATTAAAAATGCAGGAACTTTAAAAGACCTCATATAAAGAGTGAAAGACAACAACAGGGTAAATCTCCTCTGAATTTCCATCAGCAATTTCCACCTGACCTGCTGCCAGCCAAATCCGCTCTGAAACCTGGAGCAGTGGAGCTTGCTCCCAGTGCCTCAGCATCTGAACTCATCACCTCTGCTCCAAGAATCTGCAGCTGAAAGCAGCACAAAGCTGCTGCACTGCTGCTGCTTTGGGGACCTGACCTGGGATTTCAACACTTGAACACTTTCACCTTTAAAGCCCTTTGCAGACACAGCAGCTCCAGGTATTCCATCACTTCAGCATAAAGCTGGAACTGTTCCTCCTAGTGAAGTCTGTATTCACACCGTGTAATATGTTTGGGGATTGAATATACTTTGACAGTTTCTGGTACTTTTAAATAGCTATAAAAATACATGAGGCCCTATGAAAAATGAATATTTTGTGGTTTCCAAATCCAGCACACAGCTCCTGGCATTTTAGGACAAGAGCTGCCCTCAGTTAAGCCCATTCCCTTGCTATTTCTGACTCCTCACACATCAGAGCCATCTGTCATGATTAAGTGCTTGGTGAGAAGTCTTGCATGTGGACTTTTTTCTTCTCTCCCATCACTTCCTTTAGGTGTTTGCTGGCTCTTTCAACCCAACACCAAAATCTTTACAGAACTGTGAGAAGTCAAGGGCAGCAAACACTGTCCATTCAGTTCAGAGACTGGTTTTTGGAGTTTTTCCTGAAGGCAAAGCAAAGTTCCTTTAAATTATGCGCTGTACCCTGAAACCATTAATATATAGACACCCATAGTTGTCTTGATTGAATTTCAGTGTTCAGACAATATGCACAACTTATTTAATGAGTGGCATAGTATTCCATAAAAAGTGTCTTTTGTGTAACACCTAAATGTGCTAGAAAGGTTAATATGGTGCTTTATAACACACAGGCTGATGACAGGAAGTAGAAATGCTACTCTGAAAAGCAGAAATGTCAACACATCTCTAAAGACATTAAATGACAGAAAATTAAATGTTACCAACTGCTGAGTCTGAAAAAAAGGCTTCTTGAAGTCAAGGGGATGAAATAAAAATTTTTTAAAAGGGCAAAAATAATATTTTAAAAGCAGAATAATCTACTTAATGCAACTTTATAGAATGCTTTTAACACACATAAGCTTCTAAAAACACAGCTCGTTCCCCTTATACTGCAATCATTTAAAAAGGTCCAAAAATAGAGGGTCCACAAACGCAGACAACTTTTTAAGGCAATTAGCATCTGAGCTTCTGTATCTTTTGGCAACCTACAAAACTTCCAGAAGAAGGCTATTTTTTAGAAGGGAATCCTGAGTTTATATTTAATTTCAGAAATAGGGATGCACATGTGTAAATAAGCAGACACACACAGCAGAATCACGCCTGCACTGTTGCACCACATACGAATTACAGAGAAGAAACTTCAACGTAACTGCGTGAGAGGGTACAGGTTTCCAAATATATACCAGCAGGTATTTGAAAAGTACCCCCATTAAATCTGCCTCATGCAATCCTTAAAAGTTTCAGGATGACAGGGTTTTCCAGGATGTGGAAAGGAAGGTGTCAAAAGCCATATGGTTTCCTTTATGTACTAGAATGCAGGAATGACAAATACTTAAAACAAAAAAATTAAACATCAGCCTCCCAAAATCTAAAGATGACCTACAAGGAAGCTGGAAGGTGACTTTTTACAAGGGCAAGTAGTGACAGGACAAGAGGGAATGGCTTCAAACTGAAAGACAGTACATATATGTTGTCTTATATAGCAAGAGTTCCACTATCATTATAGTGCAAGGATTCCATATTGCCAGAGTTTTGTACCTTCACCGTGTTCCTCGTAGGCAGCTCCTCTAAGCACTGACTGCTCCTGGTCCTTGCAGCGGTCATCTGACTCCTCATCCCACCAATCCACTCTTTTGTACCATTTGTTCTTATTGGCTACAGCTGCGGCCTGTTAAGATCAGCCTGTTCCTAATCTTTAGTAATTGGTCCAGCTGCAACTCATTGGGGGATAAGATTACATTCTATACCACCTTCATTTGCCATACTGTATCCCCCTACATGTTTAGATGAGGTGTGAAGAAGAAATTCTACCCTGTGGGGGTAGAATTCTAAAATTCTACCCCTGAGGCCCTGGCACAGGTTGCCCAGAGAAGCTGTGGCTGCCCCATCCCTGGAAGTGCAAAGGCCAGGTTGGACAGGGCTTGGAGCAGCCTGGGATACTGGAAGGTGTCCCTGCCCACAGCAGGGAGTGGAACAAGTTTATCTTTGAGGTCCCTTCCTATCCAAACTATTCCACAATTCTATGGACCTCTAAATTAGCCCAAGCAAGAGCATGAGTTAAATACAAAATTAGGAGACTTGTTAACATCCTAGATTCCCCCAGTCCAGGTTTCAAATCTAATCCATTAGGAAGGTTTTGCAAAACTAAGAAGTCCCTAGGAAAACCCAGCATGTGTACTTTAACAGCCTCAGGAGCCTGCAGCTGCAATAACACAGCTCTCCTCACCACCCTACTGATTCCTGAATTATCAGCACTAAATCCTGGGCTCCTCAGGTTTTTCAGTTGATGTTTTTAATCTAACATGTCCAAGGGCTGACACCTGTAGACAGCAGCATAGCTCAAGGTGTAAGCCTGCAAGGAAATGTAGAACACCAGCTGATACTCCCAAATATTTCAGCCAGGATCCCACTGGGAGCAGGAGCACAGCAATCAGCGTTCAGTGAAAGCTGCAGAACACATTTATTACAGCTCAGCACTGAAACCTAAAGTTGCCAAATTTGCCCTGAGAAAAAGTCAGGAGTGGAGCTCGTGTGAGAACCTGAGAGGAAGGAATGCAGTAACCAGCAGACTGGATTTACAGAGGGAATTTGAACACTGCAGAGCCTGGAAGCCCTGGGACACTTTTTGATGCCAACTTTGAACCACACTTGGCCAAGAAAAGTTATCCCCTGGTTAATTTTATTCATAATACTGACTTTTTTTTTCTTCAAATTTCATGCATCTCTGCAGTCAGCAGCACTGATCAAGACAGCCTTGTAATATTTTCGCTTGTTGCTGTTGTTTTTGAGACAATGTGAGTGATATGGGCATAAACAGGACAAGAAGAGCACAGTACTGATTCTGTCAACACAAGTTCATATAGAAAGTACAAAATATGTTCTTCTGCAGGATAATTATGATGCTATAATGACAGCACTCCCATCAGACATCCAGGAAATGCAGAGGGCAATTTGGCCTTCTTCCTTTATGACTAACTTAATCAACCCAAAATCTCAGCCAAAGGGAAATTTATACTCACTTTCTCATATCAGAGCTCCCATAATGAGCATGGATATGTTTACCATGCCACCACAGAAGTGGAAGCAGAATAGAGGGGGGAGACATGGAAGTGGGAAGGAGGGGGGAACGAGAGACAAACAAGGAAGGTGATGTCTCTGCCTGATGTTACAAGTCATTATAATTGAAAACAATAGCAAACACTTGAAAGACAAATCCATCCTAAGATATTTAATCAAATTTTTCATGATGTTGGACATTAGAGAAAATTTCATTTCTGCAAGACAAATAGAGTGCATAGCAGTGTTTTTAGAGGCAGACAGAAACAATTTGAAAGGACATGAGTGTGTACAAACACAGATGCCTGTGCAGATTCCAGACTAAGAATGGTATTTTAACCTCCCCTATTTCCCATCAAAAACCACAACGCTGAACATCTCCAGAGAGTAATAATTTTCTTTCTCCTTCTAGAAAAGCACTATGAGAAAGCCCACTAAAGCACTAATAGACTTTTGAAGAACATAATAAAATGATTTTTTGCTTCAGTGTGTTTCTTCCATCAAAAGTGTCTGGTTCAGATCCCGTGAGAGGGATGCTAGCAAGATTCCAGTCTAATTGTTATTTTCATGGACAAAACTCACATCTACTTAATAGTTTTAAATTCGATTTTTTCATGACAACAGGTTATCCACTCTGTAAAAGCAACTTCTAAGTGTTCATCTCACACAGCCCATGAGAGAATTGTAAAGGATTACAAAGGAAGAGCAGCAGCCATTCAATACTGGCAGTCAAGGCCCTTCCCATAACATGAAGCCAGGAGGGATTGTATGTACACAGCTACTTTTCTAGGCAAAACATAATGAAAATTTACTTCAAAAAACCCTAAATAATCAGATTTATGGCCCACAGATCTAAATATGTTTTGTTAAAATTACTGGTTTCTGATTTTCCTACTTACATTCAGACAATCATCAGCATTAACAAACATTTACCATTCAAGAGAGTAAATTTAGGGAAAAGAAACCAGAAACATATTACTAATGATACAGAAAGTTTCAAGAAAAATGCTTCCAAAAAATCAGGCATAGGAGAAATTAGAAGGAAAAAACAGAAGAAAAGCAAACATTCAAAACAAACCAGCCAAGCAAAACCCAAACCAAACCCACATCATAAATGTGAAGCATATACAGAGCACAGTCTTCAGGTCACAGATACACTTTGCAGAAGGCCAAGTGGATAAATAGATTTAGTTTACTAAAAATGCCCACTGTGAATGCACAAATGTTTCTGTCATTGCTCAGGATTAACAACCTGCAGCTCCTAACACTGGCATCATACTAAGTCTTGCTGAGTTGTGTGGGTAGATTCCTCCTAAAATCTCTGAGCTGTTCACAGGTACATGCACAGGTTTACAAAACAAACCTGGAGATTCTACAGTGGCCACCACTATTTTCCATAAGTGAGACCTGCTCCTTCACAGTCCAGGGAAATAAAAACAGGCCACAGGAACTGAGCCAAGGGATCGTGTCCTGGGCTGCATCAAGAGTGACCAGCAGGCTGAGGGAGCTGATTCTGCCCCTCTGCTCTGCTCAGACCCCCCCTGCACTGCTCCATCCAGCTCTGGGATCCCAGCACAGGAAGGATATGGACCTGTTGGAGCCGGTCCAGAGGAGGCCACAAAGGTGTTTAGAGGGATGGAGCACCCTGCTCCAGGGTTGTTCAGCCTGGAGAAGTGAAGGCTCCAGGGTGACCACATAGTGCAGCCTCCCAGTGCCTAAAGGGGCTACAGGAGAGCTGGAGAGGGACCTTTCACAGGAGCATGAAGTGGCAGGACAAGGGGAAATGGCTTGACACTGACAGAGTGTTGGTTTAGATCAGGTATCAGGAAGAAATTGTTCCCTGTGAGGGTGGGCAGGCCCTGGCACAGGGTGCTCAGAGAAGCTGTGGCTGCCCCAGGATCCCTGGAAGTGTCCAAGGCCAGGTTGGGCACAGCTTGGAACAACCTGGGATAGTGCAAGGTGTCCCTGACCATGGCTGAGGAGTTGGAAACAGGATGTTTTAAAGTCCCTCAAAACAAGACCACTCCTGATTCTATGACGCTTTTGGAAGAGATCCCAGCTTCAGTGTCTGAATCTGTGAAACAACAGAACCTTTGTGACCTCCAGCAAACTAAACCAGAATGGTATTTAGATGTCAAAGTTAGTTATATTGCTTATAAATTGTGGAGAAATTAACTCACAAATTCATCCTTAGTGCAGACTCCAATAACCTCAAAGCAACCAGCATAATGTAAATAACTATCCCATCTTCTCCTGTATTTTGATACTGCTTTATAATCTTCAGCACCTGCACCATCTTCCTCATTTACTGGGCACATTCCTGTTAAATTCTGATTCATTCTGCAAGGATTACACTGGCTACATCTATCTCCAGTCCCAGGCAAATCCCTGTTTAGCACATTAGCACCAGGGTGGGAAATTCCATCACTACCACAACAGCTCCTAAGGATGGGACTGTGGTTATTCTCCAACATGGGCGCAACAGCTGGGGAAGGCACAGGCTGAAAGCACTAAAGCCCAGATCCACATCTGTTTTCCAAGACCTCTGTAAGCTCTGCAATTCCTTCAGAGGCCAGAGATCTTCCACATATACTCACACCAAAGCAGTGTAAAAGCAACTGCAACAAACTTCTTACTATTCTGATTAACAGAAAATAAAAGCTATGCTTTCCCTCCTGCCAAAGATCTCTTGTAATAAAAACAACAACTCTGTCCAACAAATTAATCTTTCATTGGTTTGGGGTTTTTGTAGCTCTGTGCCACAGCAGCTGGTTTGCTCAAAGCAATGAGCTGTTGAATTAGATAACATGTTTTTAATAAGTCACTCTAGTAGAGCAGTTTTGAATGGCTTCACAATGTCTAAATCGTCTGTAGAGTAATATTAATGCTAAGTGGCAAAAACATGAATTTGCAAATCTGTAAATCTGAGTCCACAAGTGACAAATACACATTTTCTCAGCATAGCTAGCAGCTTCTAATCGTGTTTTAATTTGTCCTAAATAAAATCACATATTTGGACAGCATTAGGGATTATTTTAGGCAAATTATAGGTTAACAGGAATAAAGCCTCCACCTGAAATCAGAGCTACACTGAATGCACAAGTAGATAGGTAAAGCCTGGCTAGTGGTGAAAAAGAATTTTTGCTACAGAAGAGAAAGTCTCCTAAACTCTTTCTACTCAGAGTTTTACTGATCCCAAGACAAAAATCCATGAAGTTTTCATCCTGCAGCACCAGGTAAGCTCAGGAACCCCCAAATGCTGCAGGATGCCTCCACAAGAGTCCTGTCAGTAAAACAGCAAGACCTAAGGAGGAGGTCCAAACACAGCAGCATATCAAAATTATTTTTTAAATAGTCAAGAAAAGCATTTTTGCATTTTCTGTATAGTTTTTAATGAAGTTTTAATCATTTTTCAGGCAGGGGGACAGTTACAGGGGTTTTTGCAGCCTAAACATTTAGCATGGATTTACATAAAGAAGCACATCCAGGGAACACAGGGCTACTTTTAAAGTTGGAAGTGCTTTGTACTATGTGATGTATTAGAAAAAAAAAAATAAGTAACTATAAAGACATTAAAAGAATCAATGAAAATGCAATAAAGAAAAATGCTTCATTTTCAGAAGCCAGGAAAATCTGCATGACTTGGAAATCAATGAAGTATTAATTCACAAAAGTGAGATTTCTTTTATAGCTCAGTACTGAAAAAATACATTTAAAGCTTAACTGTCAAAACACACCAAAACATACCAAAACATAGCCAACTAAATATTTACATTAATCAATTATGTCTACAAAATATTTTATAGCTCAATACCCTTTAACAAAAAGCAACCTGCTTTCAACAACTGGGCAGGTTAATGGTTTGCTAACCTGTACAAGCAATGTCACTTGAATAATCTAATAGAAAAGGCAAATGTCACCAAGCCATGCTAAGCATGCATTTAGATTACTCACTGGCCCACCACATCTGCACCAGGAATGACCTCCTCCACAAATCCAATCTTCTTTGCATCTCCCTTTGTTCCCTTACCTTTGCCAAACTGTGCAGTTCCTGAAGCATCTTTGCTTGGAAGCTGAGCAAGCAGTGCCTCAGGCCTCATCAATGAGGCTGAGCCAGCAGCCTCAGCTGACTCCAGAGAACTCCAGGATCTCTGCAGGCTGTGCCACTGCCCAGAGGTCCAGCATGATGCATCCTTGTTCCCCAAACCCTCCTCCATTTGAGTATATAAGGGCTGCTCTTGCTTTCTGTTGACTGCAGCGAGCAGAGCTCTGGGTATGCTCCAACATAAGGTCTAGACAGAGGCAATGGGAAAATCCTCACGACTTGCCAAAGGGAAAACCCCAGGATGTGGTGGTCACCAAGCCTGTCCTCACAGCCAAGGTGGCTGCCAGCACCCTGGGCTGCATGACAGCCAGAAGGCCAAGGGACAATTGCACCAAGTCCCTGCCAGCCTCAGCCATCCTGTGATTCACTCCCAGGCCTCACCAGCTTCCAAAAGAAACCATTTATGGGTTTGGTTGGGGTTTTTTTGGTGTTTGTTTTTTTGGTGTTTGTTTTTTTTGTTTTTTTTTTTTTTTTAACAGTGCCATAGCTGGAAATTCTATAACAAATCCATCTATGTTTAACTAACAGTTAAGTATTTGCAATCAAAATGTCGTCCATGAGCTTCTCTGAGGAGAAGACTCAGTCGTGATTTACACTCTGTGGTGTGTGGATGCTAAGTGAGTGCAACAGAGTGTGACAGGCTAAGAAAACAAAGACAAAATATTTATACAGAAAAGGTGAGAGAAAAAAATGCTGGAGTACTGAATTCTTTGATTAGAAGGCAAATCCCAGTCTCCCTAGATTTGATGGAAGAATTAAAACTGAGTGAGTTTGCTGGGTTTGCAACAAAGCTCCTCAAGCAAATTTATTTCATAATATATAAAAAAAATATCCTAAGGTATACAATCCATCTAGAGCAAATTCCATGTGCACCAACACAACTTCTAAGGATTACAAAAGCCAAAGTACTGTGACCTACTGCATTCCAGAAATACTCTTCCTTCTGTTGTGTCTAAGAATTTCAGTATCAAATTTGCTGATCAAGTTCAGACCATAATACAACTCTGCCAATAGCCTAAAATAACCCTGACTTAAATATTTCATATATAATAAAAGTACTAGATATAATAATCAAAGTAGAAATCACCAATTTTCTTTAAAGTATGTTTCATATCAAGTAATGAAGTTAAGAAGCTCAGTCCTGATATTTATTTATTTCCCTCAGGCTGTTAAATCACAAGACAAGCTCCCAAGGGAGCTTGGAATTCAAGAAAGGGGAGATGAAGGAATAAACCAATGGCTGAGAGAACAACAATGGAGAGACACAACTTGTATTTCCTGTACCTAATGAAAACTCAAACAGAGAATAAATATAACTTCACAGCAAAACAGACCTATTGATCAAACCAAAATATCATTGAGTTGGGCTAAAGGAATGTCTCAGAAATGTGTTAGAACAGCGCAGAAGCTCATAACACTTCCAAGCAAAAGACAAATAAATCTTTTTTTGACAAAAAGACAGTCTTGGAGAAATAATGACTTAGTAAATCATAATCCTTGGATTTGGCTCTCACCAATGGCTCTTAGCTCCTCAGGCACCTGAAATTCAAATACCATTAGGAACTATTTGTCCTGTGTGATGCTTTCACATCACAGCCAAAATTTAGTGCACCTGACTTTGAAGATGCTCAAAATTTAAATATTGTTATGAGTAAACTTATCAAGCTTTATAAACTGATCCTCCATAACTAAAAGGTCACTAAGAGTTTAAATCACCATTTTTAGCCATTACACCTCACCTAAGCCCCAATTCCTCTTTTGTCTAAGCTGTAAAAGAATTAAGGTGTAACCCAGATGCATTTGGATTTCAGACTTCTCACAAAAATGGGGCCAAAATCCACAGAATTAAAGATTCTATGAGCAATGGAGGGGAGAAATTTGAAATACACTGCTGACAACAGTTCAGCACATCAATAAATGAACTCACAAAGTAATGCTGTTAAGTATGTTAGAATAAGAACTCTCATAGACACTTTCCAGCCCAGCTCCTAAATCATCCTTGTGAATTGCCATGGATACCAGCTCCAGAAATGCAACACAGATGAAGAGAAGAAATTCTCAAAGAATGAAAGAATCTTTAGTCTGTTATCAAATTCTGCCTAATCTTTAGAAATGCAGATGTGCCGACAAGGCGACACCACAGCCATTTTTGTTCTGGCTTATCAGTTACTTTTAAAGCACGCTGTCTAGCAGTTCCACATCATAAATAATTCAAGGAAAGCCAAGTTTGAAACCCCCTGTGCTCTGAGTTCAAAATAGAGGAGTTAAAAAGAAAAGCTTGCTTTTTAATATTGCCAAGTCCTTACAAACAAATGCACCACCCCCATATTCTCACAGTTCTCCTAACATGCAGCATCCTTAGGTAAGCTGTGTACATGCAGACAGTATTACACAAGCACTAAAATCTGAATAGTTTTGATTGCACTTTCAGCTACCAAGTATTTTACAAGACATTTTATTTCCAATTTAAGAATTTTCCACCGGTATTTTAGCGCTGTGGAGTGATATAAATCTACCAATATAAACATCTATGTTAACATTCTACTGAAATTTGTTCAACAGCAGAAATCACAACAGAAAACACCCAGGTTTACAAAACACTGCAATCTACCAATACAAACATCTATGTTAACATTCTACTGAAATTTGTTCAACAGCAGAAATCACAACAGAAAACACCCAGGCTTACAAAAGACTGCAATCCCTAAAAGCTACCACAGGTGTTGCAATAATTGTTGTGATTTTGGTTTTGAAGGATGTAGATGAGCAAGAAACACTTTGGTAGTAACTGTTTCTGGTTAGAAGAAGAACCCAAATGCTTTTCAGGGTTTTTCTGCCCTCAAATTCCAGCTACAAGCAAGAATTCAAGCTACAAAGCTATTCCTGTAAGCTACAAAGAGAACAGAAAAACTTAGAAGAAATAGTTCAATTATGCTATTTGCAATGAAGAAGGCAAAACAAAACAAAAGTCCCCTTATTTTGCAGGACTTGGATGATACATTTATCACTACACATAGTTTATTTCTACTTGCATTCAGTGTGCTACTCAAAACATGCAATTATCTACCAGAGCTATAATTTGCAGATGTCCCTACTTCACTGAGCACAAAGGAATTAACTGCCCTTTTTCTAAAGAGGATAAAAACTTTGCATATAGGTCTTTGAGCAACTCTAAGAATGTTAACAATGTTACCAATAAAATACAATATTACACAAAATTATACCAGTGGTAAATTTTTTATTTCACACTAATAATTCATCAGAAGAATGCCAGTGCCATTCAGTAATTTTATAGATTCAGCCACAGCCAGTGTCTTTCCAAAATAAAGCAAAACTACCAAAACCATTCAGAATACAGAGCTATGTTTTGCAGGGGTGTTGGTTATACTCTAACTCCTCCTGAAATGTTCTGTAAACACACCCTCCAGGAACTGAATTTATGGAGTCTGCGACTATGCAAAATCTGCAGGGCAGATTCTGACGTCTGAGGCTTTACTTGAAGCCTACCAGAATTCAGGATTTGCACACTTTTTAAAGGATAAAAATTAAAATAGCCCTCAAAGCAGCTCAGCACACCTCATGCACACAAGCTCAGTGCTGGGTGGGCTGAAGTTACCTCAAAGAGCAGCATCAGTGTGGATCTCCACCACCTTCACTCAGGACGTGATGCTCACTGGCTCTTGGAGGAGCCATCCCTCCACCCAGCCTCCTTCCCTTCTGGCTACTCCAGGCTCTCAGCAAGTGGCTCACTCTTTGTGAGGGGTTTGCAAGGTCAAGGGCACAGTTAGCAGCCTCTCCTTGGCTGCACTGGATCACTTGGGATGGTTCCCTGAGAAACAACAGACTCGAGGGCTCACAGCATTTCTGCACTGCCCCGGAGTTTCTCTCAACGTTTCTTGAGTCCTTTATAGCATTCATCTGCTTCCTGCCATGGCAGGCTCTGCAGTCTGTGTAACATCCCCTTTTCAGCCCTGCTACACAGTTCTCCTTAATTTCACTTGCATCTGCCCCTCCAGTGAGGAAAAACCACATGGCAGCCCCAATCTGGGATTTTCTGATTTCACTTCTATTTCTGAATCACAAAGGACAAAGCAATTTTACCTGTCTTAGTAGTGAGGCTCCTAATTCTTCATCTTAATTAGTCCATCGTACACCAAGTGTTCAGCTATTTAATAAAATAACAGTTTAGTGTGGGGGAAGTTTTATTAACTTATAGCTAGCTACTAAAAACTGTACCCAGGCTGTGAGACATTTAATAGATATATCTACATATACAAGGAAGGCCAGCGTGACAGAGATACACAGTGACAGGTACCAATGCCTACATCTGGGCTTTTGATATGGCCCAGGTTACAAATATATTGATTATTTGTCTCTTGAGGGCAAATTTGGCAGTAACTAAGGGGTTTTTCTACAATGTGTCATTCAGCTTTAGTTTCTGTTGCTGTTCTGAGAAACTAATGCTGACTCTGCACAAAGAATGAGATCAAATAGGAATACACGACCACCTGCAAGTGTTAAAAACCACAACCCAGCTTCCATCAATAACACCTCCCAGGTTTGCTCTCCAGGCACAATTATTCAACCATTATTTAGTGCTGGCAGCATAGCACAACTTCTTTTGTCTTTTATCCCAAAACTATTTAAGAAGTATCAGATTTGACTCCCCTCTGCCCTTCCCACCAAGAAGACTCACGCCAGGAGGCGTTTTGGCACACAGTCACGTCTCAGGTGTCACAAACCCCAGCTGTCCCTGCTCACATGATGCAGCAGGACAGGAGAGAGGCTTGGGATCATCTCTGCTCTTTCTCCTGGAGGGCACCTGACCCTAAAGCTCCAGGTGTCTGTGCTTCATAAGGAATCAGTCAAGCCCTCCTCTGGCTCTGAGAGATCCTGCTTTGAGAACCTCACTGCCTGTCTGGGACATTGCAGATGTCAGGCCCCCTCAGGTGACAGACAGACACACAGACAGAGGAGAATGCAGCACAAAATCAGTGTCTGTGGTGCTGTTCCTGCTGCTGGCCACCTTTACCCCAGGATTTAATCTTGGTGCCTCCATTCTCCTCTACAAGAAGCAAACCCCAGCCACACTGTGAAATTGGTGCTTTGTGGAGCACGGCACTGCAGCACCAGGCTATGGGAAATCCTACCCAATTCCAGCCCTTTTAGACAAAATGACTCCTTATTCCAAATTATAAGTTAATATTTTTTATGACCAGAAGCACCAAGATCTTCTGGCTAGGTTCTCATCCTGCTAGCACAGCTCCTCTCAGGAGGAATCATTATTCACCCCAGCAGAGGACATATTCACCTAAACAGCTCTGACAACTATTTTACCACTTCATACTGTGTAAGGAAATGCTTCCAAATACAGATTTGTGGTGGCAGGAAGGTTGTTAAATGGACATTTTCCCTTTTGCCATTTTGCTGGAGTGAGCTGAGACTGCAGATATAGCATTGCAAAGAGGGGGGAAAAAAGCCCCACCATTATGCAACATTTATTAGTTTGGATTGTTACACTTTCATCCTCACTTCTTTAAAGCTTTAGCTCTTTCTCAGGGAGCAGGTTATAAATGCTGTCACTGACACTGAGCTACTGAAAAACACTGGAGATTAACCTTGCTTTATTCCAGTGACTTGCAAGTTCCCAAATAGCTTATTTCCCAGTAGCTGTGGACAGCAGCATAAACACAAGTAAGAAGAAGGATCTTTGAAAGGAGAAAAGTCTTTAGCAAGAAATAAGAGCTGAACACACTGGGGAGAAAATAAATATTACAGTACAGAACACCAGCTAGAATTTTCCATTTCAATACAGCAGAACACTTCCTTTTGGGTAAATTGTTTTCCCAAAGAATGGAGCAAGAAGAATTCTGTCCTTCCTGATCTATAGGATCTGTATATGTGAATCCAGCTGAATACCAGGTAAGCCAACTGAAAACCAACAACCAGCCAATAGGATAAAATAGGTGGTTGGAAAGTATTATTTAGTTTCTTTTGTAAACTACTATTTAATTTCCCCAACACTTTCAGGTTTTTTTTCCCAAACACATTTTTTTCCTGCTAATGCTCTGGACAAAGGAAATCTTAGGGAAAGCCACAGCAGAAAAGGTTCTGAGAGCTGTGTAAAACTGGTTTTGCAAGCAAAGTGAAAGTTACTTTGTTCACTTCAAAACAGAAATGTATTAGATTTCTTTCAGTAGACAAGTTTAATTATTTTGCAGTTTAGGATGGCAATTGAACCTTTACAAGGACTTTGCCCTGGTGTTAAGATGAGCTTTGTGCCATCGCATGAGATTAAAAAAAATAAGAAAGGAAAGGCACAGAAAAAAACAAACCAAAAGACACCCAAAAAAACACATTTCATGCGCATCCCTCACATGCTCATTGCTATCAGCAGCTAATTCTCTGAAGATGCCTTGTACAGGGTGTACATAAAGGTGGCAAGATGGAGGGGAAATATTCTTATTTTGTAAAAGAACACAAAAATGGCAAGGAAGGGTTCAACCACCATCTTGGCCCTTAATTCCAATACTGACTGAAGAACTGAGTGAAGAATGACTGGTTGCAATCCTGCCTCACTGCTGTGTCTGAGCACAGGCTGGAAAGGAGAGGTTCTGTGTTGCAGATGATTTTATGAAAAATCGTTTCCTTAGGATTTTTCCTCCTGAGAAGCTGAGAGGCCTCAGGAACAAAATGTAAACACTCATTATCTGCTGCTGTGGAATGCAACAGGTGCATCTGTGATTGGCCCATCTTGGATGTTTATAATTAATGGCCAATCACAGCCCAGCTGGCTTGGACAGAGAGCAGAGCCACAAACCTTTGTTATCAATCTTTCTTATTCTATTCTTAGCCAGCCTTCTGATGAAATCCTTTCTTCTATTATTTCAGTGTAGTTTTAATATAGTATATATCACAATATAATAAATCAAGCCTTCTGAAACATGGAGTCAGATCCTCGTCTCTTCCCTCATCCAAGAGCCCCTGTGAACACCGTCACAGGTTCTGCACGAGCACCCTCCAGCAGAACACTCACACCCTAAAGTCTGGGGTCACTGCAGGTGTGTCTGGCCTGGAAGGTGCTGTCAATAGTCAGGCTTTATTTCTCATAGAGCTGAAAGCCACCATCTCACCCAGCAGCTGTGACTACCATGTCTGAGGATGCTGCTGAAAACAGCCCAGGTTTGTGAGAGAATCTCATCTGTGATCAGTGTGGATTTTCCCGAGCATCCAGAGCCACGGGAAGAAAGAGGCTTTTGTACTTCTGGGTGATGGGAAAGGCTGTGCTGCAAATCTGATTCTGGTAACCTCCCCTTGCAGGATGCCTGGGCACAGTTAATGCTCTTAGCACAAAAATGTGGAAGTAAAAAATCCACCTTAATTCCTTAATTTGAGCACATTCTTTTAATGTTCCAAGGCAAAAGACTTTATGACTAGGCTTTGGTTTTGTGTCAAGCTACTGCTGTAAAATTTGCCCAGTCTCCATAATCAAGTTTCACTCACCTTCCTTTTTCCAAAAACAAAGCCCTGAGATGTGGAAGACACATCCTAGCAGACAGAGCTTCAATTACTACTGCGGCAGCAGAGTGCAGCAACTGAGGGTTTCCAGCCCTTAGTCAGCACTGAGCTGCTCTGCAATCCAGAGATAATACTGCCAGTGCTCTGAGAATATCTAAAGGCAATGCTGCATCTCTTCTTACAAAAATTATATTCATCATTTTTAGATGGCTCTTAATTGGTCAAAGCAGAGGTGGTTGCTGGGTGGGCTCCTCACCGAACTGTGCGTAGTTAAATACATCCCTGAGAAACTCAGTAAAACTGACATTTGGTGCCAGCAATGCAGACAGAAGTCAGAAGCTGTGAATTCCTGAAATTTACTGCAGGATATAAAGGGGAGATCAGGTAGCACTGATAAATCTTGAGGGCTGCCACAAAACCCCAGTCAGATGTCATGAGCTATAACCTTACAGAGAGGGTAACTCAGAATAATTCTTCCTGGTGTTAGTTGCGCTGTCAGGAGTTATTTCTGCTGCAGTTTCACCTCCCTGCAGGCACAGGGGCTCAGGTAGCAGCTGGCTTGCACCTGGGACACAGCTTTCCAGGTACCCTGTGCAAGGCCAAGGTGCTGGTCCTCAGGATGTTACAACAGCAAAAAGAAAAAATGTTTCTCAAACAGAAATGAAGCACTGCCTTGGTATCTGTAAAGTCCTGCTATCTGTCATGCACAAAATAAAATTAATTCACTGCTTTGCAGCAGTTCTCACAGGATAACAGTTATTCCTCTTCAGATCCTTTCTGCCTTTTTAAACCACACTTTCTCATCTAACTTTATTTAAGAAAAAGGAGGAAATTAATTACATCTCAAGTAATTAGAAATTTAAAATCCTTTAATTCACTTCTCTCAGACACACAGCTTAAGAATATATTAAGATGTTAGGTCTAATACTCTCCTCAGAAGCCTGAGAGACTAATTTATTTTGATGGAAGGCACACATGCCTCTGAAAGCAAACACAGCCATTAACTCCTTTAATCCCTCCCCATCACAAAATGATATATTTTGTTGTTTAACTACCAAATCGTTAGGAAGACTGTAAGACAGGTTCCACCAGAGTCAAACCCAGGGGTGTGAGGGATGCAGACCAGCAGCCTGCCTTGCCCCTCACACCCTGGCAGGCAGCAGTAAAACCCATTGCAGTGTTTACAGCCCTGCCTGGAACACAGCTCTGGGCTGGCTGAGCATGTCCCAGCAGGCTGAGCTCTTCCCAGGCATGAACACTACTAGGCAGCTCTGATGGAAAGCACCACGAGAAATTTGGCTGAACGTCTCACAAACAATAGGCTTGGAGCATTTAATTGACCCTGAGTTTTCTCCAATTATGTCGGTTTACAGAAATATTATCTTTAAAGGCACTTTCTGTACTTACTGCTGAAAAAAAGGTACATTAAAACATGATGCACTTATTTTTTAAGAACCCCAACACACTTGACAAAACAAGTAGCAAATACACAGATAATTTGGTGCCATGTTGCTAAAGTAAACTGGTGTTGAATTCCAGCTTCAGCACCACATGCAGTTTAACACACTGGACAAGCTGAATTCCTGGTGGTATCCCAAGAAGAGAGTGCCAAGGCACAGTGCACTAACACCAGCTTCTACACCACAGCATTTCACACCAGAGCCACCCCTGGGCGTGCTGGCTGTGCTGCATGGCTGGGCCACAGGGCTACATAAAGTCAATGGTCACAATCTGGTCTCCTAATTTATAAGATTAAAAACACATCCCAGTGATTGCTGGAGTATAATTTTTTTTTTTGATACTCTAGGTGCTATCTGGCATGACAGCCAGACAGCACTTGAATATATATATATATATATATATAAAATAGATAGATTATGTATATATATATATAATAGATAGATGATATATATATAAAATAGATAGATTATATATATATATATATATATATATATATATATAAAATATATATAGATAACTTGAATTTTGGAAGATTACCTATATAAATATTAAATAATATAGAAATATACTTCTATTTTTATACAGGATATATATATATCTATATTCTATAGAAATATACATAAAATAGGAATATTTTATATTTCTACATTTTTTATATATTTGCAGCCTGTGTGCAGGCTGCAAAACAAATGGGAGTACGACAAGTCAGAAAAAGTATTTTAGAGAGGAAATGTTGGTACCTCATTAAAGTTATCCATGGAAAAAACTGCACTATTCCCATACCCAAAGAATGAATTTCAAAGTAGAACCTGCAGTGCACTAAAATGGAACAGCCCTCAGTAAATATTTATTTCACAAGTCACCTACAAAAAGCCTATAATGAATTTTTTCTGAAGCTTTATTATGATAGATTGGCAAGAGTTTAAATTAATTTTTTTTAAGCAATGCAAAGCAGACAAAGAAGCCTAAAGATGATGAAAATCTGAAGGCACAAGAGGACACTTCTTTAGAAGCCTGAAGATTAAGAGCTTGTTATGCTGCAGAGCAATTAACACACTTGAACTTAAGCAAGGGATAATTTCTTCCAGATGAGGAAGCAAGGTGGACAGAGGACTCATGGTTAATAATTATCCTAATCTACTTTCACTATTCCTGCACTGAGGCTTTTAAGCCAATGGGATTTAGCAGCAAAGCAGGATAATTGGAGCCTGTGTACAGAGGATGATGGTGAAGAGGTTTTTGCTGCATGTGCTCACTCAGGGCTGTCTCCCTAAAGCTCTATGCCCCCTTTCCACATGCAGTGTCCATCATGCCCTGAAGAGATGAGCTGGTACCCACCCAGGGTGCCAGGCTCTGGCACCACAAAAACATTGGCAAAACACCGAGCGTGGGGTGTAAATGCTCCATCCAGTCCACAACAGCCAGCCCTTGCTAGACACTACTAGCAGGTGACCCCAAAAAGGCTGGCAAATGAGAACTGTTCCTGAAGCATTCAGGAAAATGGATGTGACTTAGTTACAGCCACAGTTACAAGGAAAGGAAAAAGTTACTCCCTTTTTGAGTGAGTGAGCACAATGAGCTCCCTGGACAGGGTGCATGCAGGAAAGATGAGATGTTTAGGGTGCATCCCATTTTGAGACCCTGCATCATTCTTCATCCTGAAGGCAGCACACTACAGAGTGGGATCAGGGGTACATTTCTGTACCCTGAATTTCCACAGTGCATTGTGCACCAATTTGTACCATATTATGCTACCATATTTGCAATCATTGCACACCAACAGCACTGCTGCAGCCCAGCACCCAGCAGAGACGCTGCACTGGTGGCAGCTTCAAGCAGCAACCTGGGAAATGTTTGCAGTCTGTTTTGTCAGGGTGAGTGGTCAAACAGCCACCTTGGCATTGCCTGTGAGGCTGTTAAAGGCTCAAACACATCTTAAAATCATCCCAGAGATCTGTATTGGCATTCAAAGGGAAGAAATAATGCCCTGAGAGATAAGTACTCGTGTACGCCATGAGCTGTGCAATCCCATGACAGATGTAGCAGCAATCCCCTCGGATACACTGACTGCAGAAAAGGTCTGCCAAAAGCCACAGAGGCTGATGAAAAATGATTTGTCACAGCTGGTCATACCTGGGGGGGGGAGTCAGATTAGAAAAGTCATGCTGTGTTAAGAGAAAATGGGAAGAGATTAAAAATTACAAGAGTGAACGAATGGCATCTTCCCAAAAGATTTTAAGTACCATTTGAAAATAATCCAAATACAAATATTTGATGGAAAAAGGAAACAATTTTCAGAAAATATCAGAGTTATTCAGGTTGGAAAAGACGTCCAAGATCACTGAGTCCCATTAGTAAGCTAACTCTGCCAAGTCCACCACTAACCCATGTCCCCAGGTGCCACAGCTTTGTGTCCTTTAAGGCCCTCCAGGGATGGTGACTCCACATTTCCCTGGGCAGCCTGTTTCACTGCTTGACAAGCCTTTTGGAGAAGTTTTTCCTAATATCAACCCTCTCCAGGCACAACTAGAGCCCATTTCCTCTCACCCCGTCACTTTTTTGCCTGGGAGAAGAGACTGGCACCCACCCTGCTGTCATGGAATTTCAGAAAGCAACAAAGTCCCCCCAGAGCCTCTTATTCCTCAGGCTAAGCCCCCCCAGCTCCCTCAGCCCCTTCCCCAGCTCCATTTCCTCTCTGGATATCCTCCAGCCCCTCAGTGTCTCTCCAGGGAGGAGCCCAGACCTGGAGCACACAGGATTTGGGACACAGCCTCAGAGATGCCAAGAAAAGGGGACAATTGTACAACAATCCCTTTTTAAGCCAATGGGATTTAGCAGCAAAGCAGGATAATTGGAGCCTGTGTACAGAGGATGATGGTGAAGAGGTTTTTGCTTCTGCTGGTCACACTATTGCTGAGGATATTATGGTAATTTTGAAGGTTTGGTACTTAAATGCCAACAAAAAACATCCTTCCCCCTTCCCACAGGGCCACATAGCTCTGGCCAGGGGCTGACACACACAGCTCAGGGGTTTGGCCTTTGCAGGTCATGGGCACCCAAAAAATATTCAGGGCAACTCCAACATGTTTTCTTAGTGGACTATCAACACTGTACTTTCTACTTTTATTGCCACATGTGAAAAAGCCTATCGTTACACCAGAATTCCATATGTGAAGTACAAGAAACTAAAATACACAAATGTTCCACCACATACAGATCATTAACAACCCAGCAGAATCAAACCTCTAGACAACACAGTGCACTCAATCTTCTTTCTGTGAGCTGTCTCAGCATCATTCCTATCAGCATTTACATCTTGGTAGTTAACATCCACAGAAGCTTGGAAAATTCTTTGGGCTCTGCACAGTGTTCTGTCATGAAAAACAGCTTTCAAATACTTGGCATACTGGTATCAAGAAGGTTCCTTAAATGTATCAAATCCAGAAAAGATGCAGAAACAAAACAAAGCACCACAGGATAACCAAACATGGAAAAGGATCAAGTTCAAATGGGATTTTTATATGAAGACTTTCTGATGCCTTGTAATGCTAAATTTCCCTCAGTTGCTAAAGAGCTGTTTCTAACATAACAATGGTAGAGGCAGCATTATATCAAAAGACAGGGAGCAGTAAATGCAGAGATAGGAAATTAAGGTAAAGAATGCTCTGAAAATGCAGATGTTGTCCTTCTGTAAAGGAAAAGAAGCAAGAGATGGAAAATAAGAAGGTCAGGCTGTCTAGAAAAGGAGAGAAACTTGAGTTGCAGAACCATATCCAAGATTTTCAGTACTTGCCAATTACGTTTTCCTTCTCTGTGAAGTTGTACAGAAGGACAGAGGTTGCCTTTCTCCCTCTTACTAGAAATCAAATAACAGGATACATTTACAACAGTCAGAAAACTCAGCACCTGGCTGATGACTCATGCAATGAGAATATACCCAGCTGAAAGATAAAAATCTTCCCCTGAGAGAGCACTTTGGGTTGAAATGTACACACCAAAATGCTTCTACACAGATCAGGTCCCTGCAGTAACCTAAAATATGGAAAAATGTGAAAAAATGACCAATTTCCCTGCTAGTATAAAAACTTGCAGGTCACTAACTAGTGAATACTTTTCCTGTAGTGAAGAAAATTCATTAAGATATGCTTGACAAATGCAGTCTCTTAAATAAAAGGATAAGGATCCATCAAAAAAAGTCTGGACTAAAAATCTTTTAAAATAGTGTTGAGTTTGCACCATATGCTTAATTTCTGTCATGTACTGCACTGAAAACATACCTGAAGAAAATACTGGAGCTATCAAAAATCTGTATTTTCTGAATCTGTTGTGCCAGAGGTCTATTTTCAGACTAGTTTTAATAATTTTTGTTCTCATGATAAAAGATTCACTCACTTTCAATTAAATTTTAGAAAACTGTAAGGAATCTTACATGGCAAAACTTCATAAGCATTCCTAATAAATATACAGAAACTAGAGTTTACTTCTAGTTTGTAAAATTGTTCTTAATGGTTGACCCTTGGGGAGTGGAGCAAAAAGAAACTTTGCATCCCCAGGCAAAAAATTTTTTTCTGAAACAACAATCTTGTTACCAAAAAAAGGATGTTTGGGGGTTTGTTTGTCTCTTTAGGAAGCTCCTCACTGTAATCTACGAACAAGAATATAATGAAAACAGATATTATGAGAACTTAATATCCTAAATTAAATTTTAGATGCTGAATAGTAGAAGAATCAGTAAGAAAAATACATAGACAAGAGCTAAGTTGGACTCTGTAGTCAACTCCCACATGATTAATGCAACACCACAATGTTGGGGCCTATGAACTGTTTATAAAAAAAAAAAAAAGCTAAAATTTCACTAAAGAAAACTGACTTGTTAAGTCAACAAAACTCTTTGCTTATGTGCAAACAGCCTGAGAGTTGTAACCCAGACTTCCAGGGAGCTGCAGCAAAAAGGGAAGCAAACAAAACCTGGAACTGCACATAATGCAAATTGAGAGTTGAACAGTGGGTTATTAATTTTCTCAATAGCTTTTCTATAGTGCTTTATGCTAATGCATTAACCTTCACTTCATTCCTCAGAGGTGCTCTGCTAATCCCAGTTTGCTGACAAGAAATTAAAGCACAGAAATATTAAGTCCAGCAGCACAAAAACAAAAGAAAAAAACACAGGAAAAAAAAAAGCTCCACAAATAAATAAGCAAAACACCAAAAAAATGAACAAAAAAAAAAGCCACTGCTTATTTGAGGACCCAGACACAGATGCTTAAACATTGATTTTCATTTTGTACCTCTTGGAAGTGTAATCTTCTTATGGCAGTCACGACTACTCCATTTTTGTACATATTCATGTAGTAAATACAAGCATATTCCTACACAGATGTTTGTTGACCTTCTTTTTTAATTAAAAATTCTGTTTGCTTTTATGCTTAGGCACCCATCCCACAGCCACCGAATTCTTGCTGCATTCGTTCACCAAACCCAGGATTCTCCTTAACAGAATGCAATTCCTGGAAGGAAGAGGCAAAGGTCCTTCCTGTACACAAGGAACATGCCAGAGGTGTATTGACCCCAGGACTGCACTTCCAATTCAACTGCAAAACTCCTGAGGAAACTAAGAATTCATTTTTCAAATGCAAACCAACAAGCCAGATGTCATGGCCAAATGCAAAGCAGAAGGTTTAGACTTCTGCTCTACTTCACAGAGACTTGGGAAGAACAGCTGCAAGAAGTTCATCTATAAGATCAAGGTGTTCAAGGCACAGTCACTGAATTTTCAATTAAAAACCCATCTCAGTAATCCCAAATATATGTGGGTATCTTCTTTAGGATTTGCATATTGAGAAATGACAGAGAGAAGGTGAAAAGGAAATGAATGTTTCGTTTTCTTCCACTATGAAAAATTAGCAAGCCTGAAACCAATTTGGAAGCCTGAGGTGGCAGCTTTGAGACCATAGGCAGGTAAGTTCTAGGACTGCTTGTCACAGAGCTTTTTGGATACAGCTAGAAAATAAAGGGGCTGAGGGGAGGCAGAAATAAATCACTTGGGGAAATGGAATGAAGATGAGTCATGGCCCAAGAGGAAGGGTTAGGTAGAGACTGCCTGTACAAAGCAGAAATTTTGGAGACTCAGCATATCTCAATGACAGATAACAAGCATTAAATTCAGAATGTATGCACAGGAACTGATATGATTACCAGAGACAACAGCAGTGAAGACAGAACCATCTGAACTGTTATTTTTCCCTGAGTGAATGCACTCATCCAGAAGCTAATTCAAGAAGAATCCAGCATGCTGAAAAAGCTCCCATCCCCTTTCCTAGGCAATGATCTGTGCAAACAATGCTCAAACATCTGCCTGGCAAGGACAGCACCTAGTACTCACTAGGAGTTAAAACTGACCAGAAATGTTAGGAGATTTCACTTCTTCAGACCAAAAGTAGTCTCTGTACCTGCAGCTATTGACATTGCTCAGCAAACAAATCCTCCACTTAGGACTGATCATAACATGTAAACCATTCAGGGGAAAAGCAAAAGGGCAAAAAATTGAGTCTTGGGCCTGCTCTTATAGCACTCATTTCCTACAACTCTGTGTGTTGTGTGTTTTTTTTACATCTACAGAGTTCATGGAGTTAATCTTGTTGTATTTAGGACAGGTTCGAAGCAAATACTGAAACCTTGCTGTCTAATTCCAAGCCTCTCCACTACACACACAGCAGCCTGGAGTGTAAAAAGATCCTTAGGAATTTCAGCCTTGATAAAGGCACATATCCTCTGCATACAAATAATTACAGTGCTTGACACACAACTCCCACTAAGACAACAAGGTCACCTCCCCAATGAGGGCTACTAGACGTGAACATCTGTCACTTAAACAAATGTCACTGACTATATCAACCTGAAGGCTTCACTTCTCCACAGAGAATAGAAAAAAAAAGTTGTATTTTCAGGTTTATGGGGTGACATCTGCTTGAGTGACAGATGCCTGTGCCACAAGAGTACTGAGCACAATGTTTTCGTGAGAGAGTAATCACCTCCAAAAGACTTTACCTGGAACAATAAACTGAGTGTTCTTTCTTTCATGATAACCTCTTTTCATACTTTAAAAATCCTGTTTATCAGGGACTGAAGTCACAAAGTTTAAGAGCTGCATATGTTAAAGTGAGGCAGCCCAAAGCCTTTAGAGACACTGAGTTATTTGTGCCTAAGCCTAAATCCTGGTGTTTAGATCTCATTATCTCCGTTTGACTCGAGACTGCAAACAAGCCATGCAAATTTGTAAAACACCCAGTGTCATTTGGATTAGAATTAAACACTACTTTGGGTATGTACAGTTTGGGGATATTTATTTTTACTGCTGAATGCTGCTCTAATCTGCCACTGAATTGATCATTGTATTGAATTAGCCATTATTTGATGATTATCTCAAGCAGAACAGAACAACCCCAAACCAGCAGGGAGTCTTTATCTAAAACCAAAGGCAAACAGATTAAAACTGTGAAAACACAGCTCTGTAATTTATTAATTAATATTTTTGGGGTTGTTTCATTAGAACTTAAACACTTGTTGGGGAGGATGCTGCAAACCCTGTAAAATACTCTATCATGGATTTTGTTCTTCAGTAAATGGGCTGATTGAACAAGGGTCTACAACCACCTGTGGTAAGTTAATTTTTTATCCTTTTAGCAATGCCATCATTTCACTGAAAGCCACAGCCTGAGAAGAAAGATGAGAAGATTTGGCTAAAAACAAACTAAAACTGTCAAGGCAATGTGCCTGTGGGATAATTGATTCCAACCCAGATTCTCCCTCAGGAGGTCTAGCAAACCTATTGATGACTTCTTGAGCAGTCAAGTCTTCTGGCACAAAATGAACACTCCAAGATCTATCAGATAACCCAAACCATAATTTCTCATCTTCCTTCTACTGATCTGAAATGCACACAAAAAGAACTGAATAATTTCATTTTACAATTTGACAAAACATGGCAAAGCACCTTCCTGTCACCCAAGCCAGCCTAGCCCTGTTCTCCTTTGTGAGTGACTCTCTCTGGAGAAACATTGCTGCCATCAGACAACTCCAGCATCCCTCTGAGTTATCCATTAGACACATCCAATGGATTATGTGCAAAGGAGCTGCAGGTCTGGATACGTAAGTGGAAAATGAGTTTGTCCAGATTGGAAGGGAGTTACCAGCACTGAAGAGGGAAACACACCTTGGGAAGAAAGAGCAGCTCACTGTGAAGAATTGTAGCAGTTGTTTTGCAACACAGTCATATTTTTAAAACATCAAAATATACAATTCCCACCCCCAACAGGCTCATCAAAGGTATGTTTTAGTAAAAAGTAATTCAGAAAAAAGGGGGAAAAGTGACATTTCTCTGTCTGAGGGAGAAGAGCAGGAGAGTGGCACACAAGGATGAAGAACTTGCAGAGCAGGGGGAATAGGAATGGCACCTCTTGCCTGGAATGCACAACCTGGCCACCACAAAAGGGGAACCAGGAGGTAGGAGGGGTATGGAACCAGTTGCAGAAACGGAAGCTTCTACTCAGGCTGCCCAGAAGGAATCCTCCATGACACTATATTCTCCACAGTAAATTTAGTGCCACCCTAGGAAAATAAATTTACAGCAAGAGCAATGACATCTGTCTATATCACAGCTCATTTCCACTCAAAAGGGATCATTTTTCAGATGCTTACGACTCAAGTCCTGTTTCTGAGATAAATTTAGCACACTTATTCTTAATTTCTAAATAATTTTTTAAAGCTTTGAAATAAAAATGATTAGAGAGTGGGAAAAAAAACGTTTCATGCTTATCAGTATATATTTATGTGCAATCACACAGATATTTTTGTGATAGATGTTCAGAATGTGAAAACCAACAGAAGCCATATTTCAGATTAAGACTGTCTTCTGGTTGACCAAAAGTAGCTATATAACTTTTAATTTCTTTTTCAATTATTTTACAGTATATTTAGTATTTTTTAATACACACAACTCAACTATGCAAATATTATCACTGCACTCTTATATTTAGTATATTCAGCAGGACTGGCTCTCAAGCCAATAGACAAAAATTGTGGTCCCATTCCAATAATCAGTGTGCCACAGACAGTTTACTTTCCCAAGGCTGTGTACAACAAAACAAAAATATGTAAAATAAATAAATAAAAATGTTTCTCTTTGTTTTGTTGTTGTTTGTTTGTTTTTTGGACCACAGATAACTGAAGCTGCAGTAATGCAGGGGGTTTGATAGTTGCTAATTGTGTTCATATCTAAATTTGTGGTTTTTACTTCCCTGTTCAAGGACAAGGATAAATTCATTTCTCCTGCATCCAGGTGAAATCACTAAGCCACAGAAATCAAAGCCAACGTCTTCACTGAAGCACAAAGCAGCCTCACAGGGGTCTCCTCAAACATTTGCATCTTCTTTCATTCTGGACCATGGCAACACAGTCCCCACGTGGATCTGTCACCTCAAAAACTGCTGTCAGAAGGATATCAGAATAAAACCTGACCTTAATGACCAAACACGCATTTTAATTCAAAAACTGAGTAATAAAGGTTAAAAGACCTGCTAAGTCCAGTAGCATCTTACCATGGAATCAGCATTACAGCTATTATAGGTGCTTTTTCTATTGGCAAGTTTATCACAGTTGTGAACAAGTAATGCTGAATGTTTTCCTAATCCCCAATTTTCAATCATCACCTTGCAGACCAACCTGACACATGGGTAAAAGGGATTTCATTATCTATGTCACCCTAAAAGCTCAGGAATTCAAACAAAGGGCAAGCATCTCACTATAAATACTGCAAAAAAGTGAGATTAATTTCCATTAACTTAGCTGCTGTACAGTTAAACCAGTCCAAATCCCCACAGTTCAGAGTTAAATATGTTAAACCTGTGTTACTGAAAGTTACTTAAAAAATAAATTTTCCCTTAAAATTCCTCTGCCCTTTTTATTGTTTTCATATAATTTCAAGTTTTTCTTAGTTATGCACTTATTGCATTCCTTCTCAGTATCATGACACTATAAAGGAAAATTATACTTCAAAGTATTTTGAATTATTGGTGTATAAAACTGAATTAAGGCAATCAGCTTACTGGTAACAAAACCTGATTTCAAGGCAACCCGAATAAAACTCAAATTGAATTAATAGGTGCATTTTATGCTAATGATTTTATTTGTTAAAACTGGCTAGGTGCATCTCAAACAGCACACCTCACAAATAATAGATTTAACAGATCCAAACTTCCCAAGGGGAATTCAAAGGAATTTTACTGAAATGTGTCAATATGCCCTAAAATAGTCAGCCCTGCATCCCAGGGCACACTCCAAGCACAGGGACCAAGAGATTGTCCTGGCTGGACCCAGCACCCACAGCTTCAGGTGTTTGCCTTCCTCTGGCCCAGGGCATCCTTGTGCCTTGGCCAGGTTCACACAAGGTTCACACATCACCTGCCTCACCTTGCAAACATCTGCTGTGCTCTTTTCATTACAATTAGGGGGAAATTGGTACTTTTCCCCTTGAAGAGGTCATTTTTTTAATAATTTCTCAGCTTCCTTTAGACCTCCTGCTTTTATTTGGCGATGGGAATTGTGGAGTCTGAGTCCACGTTGCTTCTTATCTGCTGTGTGTATAAAGTTCAGCCTGGGGAAAGTCACTGCTTTGTGCTGGGTTTAGTTTTGTACAGAACAAGCTGCTGTGGTGATATTTCTCCCAAACCCTTTCACAAGTGCCACAAAACACCACACACATGCTGGTTTTGCATGTCCAGCTCACTGGCACACTCAGCCATCAAAGTCTAGCCCAGCCTAAACAGAGCCTGTTAGGAATTGTAAGCAAAAGCTAACACTCAGCAAGATTTTCAATAAATATAAATCAAAAGCAGACCTGCTTCATCCAAGCATGGTACTAAAGCTATTTTTGTTTTATCTTTCAGCAGTGACTTTCCTTTAGGCAAAGGGATATTAAAAACAAAAGTGGCCAATCCCAAACTTACAGGAGGTTTAATATCTGTAAGGAAAAAATACATCACCAAATAATTCAGCAGTAATTTGTTCTCTTTGCATAATCCTTGTAACCTTATAGCTGGTAACAGTAGAAATTGGGAGTTGAATGACTTTGTGGAAAAACACTTCTAAAGAGTTTTTTATTTGTTATCTGACAGAGAAACTATTACACTAATGCACTGTGAATGCAAAAGAACTAACCTAAGAGTTTGAGGAGTTACCAGGTTCAATCCTCTAAATCATAAACTATGATTTTATGGAAATATGCTGATTTTGGCTGAGGCACTGGTCTAAAAATCAGCAATGACATTAGGAGAAAACCACAAGTACTGCTGAACTAAACTGACAGCACCCTGATGTTTGGAATATTGAAACTACTTCTGCACAAACAAAAACAGAAACAATATTACCCAGCACATCAGAACAAATGGAAAAGGCATGGGGAGATTGCCTCTGTAACAAGTGGTAAGTACAAAAGATAAAAGAATTTTTCAATTGTAACAAGAGTCTTTGTTTTTTTTTTCCATTCTGTCCACCGCTGCTCCGTCAACTTCTGGCTATGGCTTGTAAGAGCCCACTGAAAGGCCTCACAAGGTTCAGTTTGCCTTTTTTATTTGAGAATAATATTGATCCATCATGAAGAAATAGATAACTGCTGCATTTCTTGTTACTAAATACTTGGGTAAAACTAAGCTGGACTGCTACAGCTTTGCTGAGCATCTTGCAACATACATTCCACACCTCAGATTTTAAGTTTTGGGTTTTTTGTTGGGGGGGAGAATTATGCTTACTGTTGAGTTTTTATACTCATATGTAGTTTTTTACACTCACATGTAGAGCTTTTATACTCATATGTTGAGTTTATAGTTCTTAATTTTTATTTAACACAGTTGGGTACTGCATGTATTAAATCCAAGCTATCCCATATTTTAAACCAAAATCCAGTCTTTCAATCTATCTATGCCAGTTTTATCACTCCAGCACAAACCCAGGGATTTAACCTCATTTGGCTCACAGTGGGGATATTGAGTTTATCCAGTACCCCACAGCCACACCAAAGGAGCTGCTGCTGATTTGTTGCAGAAGACACACACACACACACTTACACAGCAACAACTTATCACATTTAACACACACCAGCAGGAGAACAGAGGTGAAAACTGATTTCAACAGCTCTGAGCTCACAGTGATGATGCTGCAAAAGCAACCACAACATCCAGGGGAAAGCATCCGAGGAGGGCTCAGGCTGGGGAGAGATGCAGACAGGGCAAGAGAACAAGCAGCTGGCTCTGTAACCATCCTCCACAGCAGTTCTGAGAGCACTGCAAGCAAACTACAGCCCAATCCACAGCTGATTCCAGCCCCAGCTCCCCGTGTGACTGCCTGAGTGAGCACCAGAAGGGAGGAGAATAGACTGAGGAGGGCTCTGCTGACACAGGACCTGAGCACGGAGCAGGTGCCTCCAGCCCCCCTGACGCTCAATGGGATGCAGAAATGGCACAAACCTCTTATTTCTGTGTCTCTTGATGCTCCATGGACATGGCCAAGGATTTGACCCTAAACAAATAAAAAAAAGTGAATGCTGTAGTAGTACACACCAATTTAAGTCAAATCCCCCCGCAAAAAAAAAAAAAGAAAAACCAAAAACTAAAAAAAAATCCCAAAACAAAAATCTCTTCCCATTAGTAAAATTAAAAAAAAAAAAAAAGAAGAGGGAACAAAAAGTTGCTATTAAGGAAAAACAAAACTAACTGAAATCCAGACAAAAAAATAGTCAGGTCAATGTAAATACAGAACAAAAAATAGGCTGCTGAGTTTATAAACAGCATCCAAGCTCTCTTCGATGTATTTTTAAAAAATGTATTATTTTTTCAAAGGATCCATGCAGGTATAGTTAGAGCCACTTCCACAGTCCAGTAGCTGCAACGCTTAATCCTATCAGCAGGAGAGCATGGTTTACTACAAAAAAGACTTTAGTAAAGAAGCTGGGAATTTATTTGCACTGGAACTAATTTACCAAACTGAAACTTTCCTGATTTGGCACGTGCAGTTGGGGGAGGGGTTACCAGTTTTGTTCACTTGTACATCTAATAATAATCCCAAATTCATCTGTATGACATACTGAAAAGGCAGATTTAAGTCTATTCCAGAAAATCTCACCCTGGAAATCCTCATCTAATTCATTCTTTCTCCTCTCCTGAGATGGGGCTGGAGGCCTGTAGTGCACCCCACACCACCAAGTGCTTTAAGGAGAGCAAACATTCATTTTACATTTGCACCTTTGCCATGGCCATCCAAGCAAAGCAAGACACAATCGAGTTTCCAGGTGGTGTTTATGGGCTTAAATTACTATTTATTTTTTAAATAGATAGTGACTAGAACATAACTCCTCAGGTCACTAACTAGATGCAAGGGGAAGATACAAATCAGCCAGGGCTAAAAGTGCAAGGAAGAAGAGATGGGAGAGGAAAAGAAGAAGTATCAAGAGCCTGGCCAAGCACTTGCACAAAGCTCAGCCTAATGCACTTGGAATCACTCTGGGATAGAGCTGAGTGAGCAGCGCTGCTCTGAGAGCCAGGGGATGCCATTAATGAGGTCACTGCCCAGCACAGAACTGCTGGCAGCAGCCAGGGCCAAGGTTCCTGGCAGCAGAGCCCAGGAGCTGCCAGGAGCTGCAGGAGGCAGATGAATCAGAGCTTCACACAAATGTCCAAGCCGGGGGACAAAACCAGAAAACCAGAAAAAATCCTGCAATGTGAAAGCCACCCTGCTTGTGTAGCTGACTACATTAAACTAAATTTTAATGGCCACAGAACACGTTAGTTGTGGTGCTTTAAAGTGGCTTTGAAGAGCAACATCTGTTTCCTAAAAATGCAGAGTCCAGCTCCTCAGTGGGGCTCTCCAGCACCAGAACACAAATCACTCTGCAGAGAGGCAGCATCCATCCCTGAGACTGGGACACTGCCAACAGAAGGAGACCCAGGGGAGGGGAAGACTTGCCTAATACCAAACAAAACAGCCCAAAAAGGATACAAAACAAACGCACTTGGCAAGTTATTTTAAATTTTAAAATTATCTTGGTGACAAAAGTAATAGACTTCCTGCCATAATGGAGTACAATGCACTGGTCCTCTTAATTTCCTAATATTTTGATTTGATAACTTTTGATAACACTTGATAACATTTGATGACCTTACCTAGAGATTCTTAATTCCAACCCTTGATATAATGACAAAACCTAATCAACGTGATTACATGACCAAAGAAAATACCACACTTTTGAGAAAAAAAATATTATTTTACTATTACTGCATTTGTGCCACAAAATTTGTCTACTTCCTTGAAACAGCAAAAAGTTAATGTATAGGTACAGACAACTTCCCCGTTTACTCCTTGAAGTAGCAAAAAAATTAATGCAGAGGAACATACTGCTTCCCTGTTTACTCTGAATAAAAAGCAACAACTCTCCAGTCCATGAAAAAAAATCAAGCATTGCATCTCTGAAGGTATCATTGGCACATATACAGAATATAAGGCACCAACTGGCCATGTAGAATGGATAAGACTAAATTATGTCCACATAAAACTGATATTTTAGGTCTTCAGACTAAGGGAAAAAAAATGACCTTACAATAAAAGGTGCATTTCATGACACAAAATTACAATCATTAAGTGAGCTACCCTACTCTAAAATAATTTTAATATAATATGTTTAGCTCCTTCAAATTGTCTTTGCAGGTTGTCCCCCAGTAAAATATTTTTTGCAATAAAGTAATTTACCAAAAGCCAAATTGCTTTGCTCCTATTAGAGTTTCTCCTGTACCTATTTTATTTTTGCCTTGACAATGTATTTTAAAGGCAGTAAAGCAGAAAGCAGTAAAAGAAGCAATAATGAAGGAAGAGACACACAAAGTGATCCTTAATGGATTGTCAGCTCATGAAGGCAATTCACAAGCTGGAGCAAAATGAGTTCCATGCACAAAAGAAATCAATACTCATTGTAGCATCCTTCCTGCTACACTGCAATTTATCAGCTAAGCAGAATGCTGTCACATCCCATAGGTCTCTGAGAGCTCTCTGCTCTCCCAGGCAATATTTATTCTCCAGGGGTTCCACCCCAGCTGAATCAAACCCAAGAGCAGCACCCAGTCACTGGCTTAGAGAACAAGGCAGAGTTTTCAGCAGCCAAAGCCCAGGCTGAGCCCCAAACTATGGGTGGTCCCACACCTCACAGGGCACAGGACACCCCTGGAGAGACACCAGTCCCCCTGCTGCTGCTAAAGGAGCCACCAGATCCATACTTACACCAGCAAATAGACCACCACATTTACTGTTCAACTTAAAGCAGGGACATGTTCAAGGTGCCTGGAACCAGCATTGCATGGTTATGCTTTAAGGACAGATGGTAAAAATAAAGGAAGTGCTTCCTTAGAAATGAATATATAAATATCAAGAGACAATCCATAAACTCACACTTATGATTCCAAACATTTTGGAAGATGTAAGGATTAACAATAGTTTTGCCATGAGCAAGACTCATAACATTCACACCAGTCATCTAAACCTAAAATAAGTAAGTGCTAAAGGTGCTAAATAAATAAGCACCTAAATTCCTCAAGTTTCTTCTCACACCCAAGCCAAATTTATTAACATGAAAATTTTCAAATGCAATTCAGAGCACAAAGCCCTGCAAACCTATTTAACGTGGCTGGAATAAATAACACTGGAAAACCACGACACAAAGGTCACAAACTCACCATTAACTAATGGACCACGTTTCTGCATTCCAGATGATCTGAAGTCTTCTAATGAAACATAACAGCACCAAAGGAAATAACCCCCCCTTAAAGAGCTGCTCCCATCAGCTCACTGCTGTAAGAAGCATCCTCAGCACACCAGCCAGCCCTGAGTGGGCGTGAGGCTTTTTGGGGATTAGCAGGGACACCAACAAGGACTGAGCAGCAGAAATCTTTTCCTAGAGAGCAGTGGTGATGGTGAAACACCTGCCCTTCCACCAGGCAGGCTGGAAGATGCTTGGAAATTTTGGGTTAGTGTTTTGAGATAGGTTTTGAAACACTCAGAGGTCAATTTGGGAGTTTTCAACAGAGAAATTGAAAGCCTGATGAGTAAAAGTAGAGCTCCATGTTTTAAAGGCTTCCCAACAGGCATCTCCAAGGACAGATCAGCTTTTCTCCCAATATCTTGCCTCCTCCTCTCAAAGGACATGGACATTTTTCATCAGATGTCTTCAGAAAATGCCACAATAGAGCAAATTGGGGAAAAATAAATAATCTTGGGAAAGTGCTGCCTACTAATCTGGTAATCTTGGTCATTTCTTTCTCTAGGGTACCCAGTAATTGCAAATGGAAGGCCATGGAAATTAAATACTATGTGAGAGAGAAAATTAGAAACTGAGAGATTGAGAGAGGGTACATGAAAGATATTGCCTCCTAAATTTAGGAGGAAAAATGCTTGACTAGATATTGTGAACATAGTCAAGAATTTTTTTTTTTTTCCTCAAGAAGCTGCAATATAACAATACAGCAGAATGACAGCTCCTCCTAAATTATCAGCATTTAGCATCACTTCAATATGCACAGAATCCTGGAGGGTTTGTTTGGCAAAATACAATCTAATACACACAAACCTAATAATTGCAAAAAAAAAAAAAAAAAGGACTAGCTGTAACAAAAGTTGCTGGTGTCTGCTGAGTTATGCTGGAGAAAGCAAGCCATGAAAACACCTAGAGAGCCCCAGGCACAGAACTGCTACCTTGTCAAAAGGAAAAACTAATAATAAAATTAAATAAAAAACATCAGTGGTAATAGACACCAAATTTCAAAAATAGACTGTTAAGATCCTCTGACAAAGTCCTCAAAAAACCCAAAGGAACTTTACAGAGGAATTTTCTGGAGCTTTGGATCCATTTTCAAGACATTTAGGAACAGCACAGTGAGCAGGATATTCAGTAAGAATATTCTTTTCCTGGTTTAAACAGCAGCCTTTGCTTTGACCTCAGCACCAGCCAGACTGTGGAACACTTCTCTGCACCACACAAGTTCCTACAGGACTTCCCAGCCCCAGAGCACTCAGTGAGGGGGTGCAGCTCCAGCAGGAGCTGGGTAGAAGGCTTTGGCCAGAGCCCTGCTAGAAAGAACATTATTTCAAGAGGATATGTTTTCATTATTTGGCATTTCCCACCTACTGCTGGTGGTAAATCTCCAAACAAACAGTGAAAACTATTAACTGGCAGATAACAGGGACAACAGACCTTCCCTTCATGACTCAGCCTTAAAAATAACATTAAACCATCCATGCACCACTCGAGCCTTTCCTCACTCTTCTCTACCACTCCCTCCTTTAACCCATCCTGCAAAACACACATGAACCCCTCACCCTTCTACACACAGGCCTGCTTCCAATACATAAAACTCAAAGGAAAAAAAAAAAAAATCACACAGTACAATGACTATTCTGTGCCCTGTTCATTGCTCATCAGACAGTCTGAAGGTGCCACTTAGGACTTAAAGCAGGAGAAAATGGAAGACTAAAATTTTGTATAATTTCTGCATGGCAGAAACATTTTTCTGTCTGATTTATTCTCATTGGGAAAACAAACCAAATAAAAAAAAAACCAAAACAAAACAAACAAAAACCAAAACAGAACAAAAAAATGCAGGTTGCCCCATCCTTGGAAGTGTTTAAGGTCATCTTGGACCAAACTCTGAGCAACTTGGTCTGGGAGAAGGTGCCCCCACCCAGGGCAGGGGGTGGAATGAGATGATCTTTTCCAGTCCAAACCATTCCAGCATTCCACAATTTAGCAAAAAGAATAAATAAGTTTGGACATTGGAATGCACCAGCATTTTGCTGACACTTGTGGCATTAAAGCAGTGAGGACCACTCAAAGCAGCTTTACCAAAACATAACACTGAAGGGTTTGACATGTGCAGAACAAAGCAGGTTACTATATTGGTAGGCCTGTGACAACAAAATATTTGTGCCAACAATTCAGGGAGACACAACCTAAACTATGGAGGTGAAGGTTTAAAGTTGAGCAGGATACCTGTATATCCTTAAAAAGCATACACATAACATAAGCACCTACATGTATTTTACCCACACATAAAGTACAGATGGATGATAATCAATGCCAATGTATGTAGACACTGGACTCGGCTTTTTGGAGAAAACATTCTCCCTGTAATTATTTTGGGAAGATAAAACAGGAATGGATAATTCATCCCTACTTAATACAAGATTTGCAAGTCACTTAAACAATAGTATAATATTTAAATTAATTTTAATACACAGAACCAGCTACTAGTAGCCAATTCTGGCACATACTTTTAGATAAAATACTAACCCTACTAACATTTATACACATGTTTTATTGACTTCAGCAGAACCCTTATTGCATCCTCAGTCTGGTGAAACCACTGTGCATCCTCAATACTGTGAAGCCAGAACCTACTCAGTATGCCAATCTAATTATAGGTTTTGTTAGACATACATACAAGCTGACAGTTCAAAAGAACTTCCATCTTGAAAAAGCTCCAAGATTTATTACAAATAAGTTGGGCCTCTTACCAAGACATCCAGAGATTGATTAATTTATCTACATTACTACATTTTTTTTTCCACGTTTGCTCTGCATTTTTTCTCAATAATGTTGTAGCCAGACGCTTCAGCCTTCCTAGGTCAGATTTTTTTACTGGCTCCTTGCCACATACACAAAGTGTAAGTACAAAAACCAGGATTTCTTTACGTGTTGGTATTCAATTGTCCATCTTCTCAACATGCAGAGATGAGTGAGTAACCATTTCAGGCCAGTGACACACACTGCCACCCACATCAGGAAAATGTGCACGGGGACTAAAACCAGGGGCACATCCAGTGCTGCCTTTCCAAAACAGCAAAAAGAAGGATAAGTTACTTTCCCCTCTGGTTATTAATAGCTCTGATGGAATGTTACCATTCAAAAGATACTGGTATTCCTTCTTTAGACACTCCAAGCATGCTTTACTGTACACGTGACTTTCAGATTCTTCCTCATTTTCTCTCCCTCACCAGACTAATTTACTTTCACTGCATGATAGAATCTATGGGCTGAGAGAACATCAGGGATAATCACGACGTTTCCAAAAGGATTTATTACAGATTATAACAAACTCATCACCTTAATGGGATTTGTCACACAATAGTTTAAATCAACGCTATAGATCTACAGAGGATAACAACTGCTTTAAAATATAAGGACCAAACCTGAAAGAGTCATTAGGTACATAATGAACTCTCTCAATTCACATGTAAATCCCAGCAGCCTCCTCAAGAGCATGGATAGGCATGATTAAGCCAGAGAGCACACTTTGCAAAATACTTCACCTAAGACTTTTGCTTTTCTCATGCACTTATTTATTTTGAGTCATTTAAATAACATTACAGTAGCCATTCTTCTATTAAGGCATCTATTGAACTGTGACGAGCTGAATTCTCTGCTGTTTGTTCTTTTTTGTTTTGGAAACAAAATTTCCTTTAGTCCATTAAAATCAGTTCTAAAAAGATCAAAATAATTGATTAATCTCAAAAAAACCCCCAACACTTTATCAGTGAGGCTATCAGAATGCTAACACCATTTAAAACCAATATGAAATAATACACACAAACAGTCCTGCTCATACCCTGGCCCATTCTCAGCGAGGTTTGGGACTCAATGAAAGCAAAAGCAATGGAAGGAACCCCTGGAGCCTGCAGTGCACTAACCATCCACCACGTTCCTACCATGTACTCTGAAGAGTCAATGGCACAAAACTTGACAGCTGTCACCAGGATTTAACATTCAATATGCACCTTGGGGGAGTGAAAATAAACCTAGCCTGTAGTGTCTGTAAATCCCCTTCTAACCACAGGTTACAGTGAGAAAATCACCTTTTGTACACCATCAATCCAAAGGAGGAGGAAATAGGAGAACTCAAAGCAAAGAGCTCCCATTGGCAGATAAGCAGACATGGCTGATTTGCCACGTTCATATCCACAAAATGCTTCTCACAACCTGGGTGAGAACACTGGAGACAGAGATGCTGACAGGAGCATCAGCTGGTAACGCACTTCTTTATCTTTTCTCCCCTCCACACACACCAACCCGAGCAGTCAGCAACTGCTGGGTAATCCAGCTAGATCAGAAGATGAGTGTGCCTCAAAAGAAACCACACAGACGACCAAAATCGATTGCTGGTCTCCTCCAGAATGCCAAGGTTTCCACACGGGAGGCAGGAGCAGGAGCTTAGACAACCTACGCTTGCTGACTGCTGCCCCGGTGTGGTGGATGTTTTAACAGACCTAAAATCACAGAGAAAAAGCAAATGATCCTGCTTCATACTTGTCTCATATTCCTTCATTCTTTGGGACTTTCCTCTCAATCTCTACATTAGCGATATGGCAAGCAATAGGGAATAGTGTGGTTACTGAATATTGTGCCATGTCGGATTTCTCCCAAACTGGAAAAGAAAAAGAACTGCCCAAACATACATTACTTTTATTTCCCAGTTAAACCGTTCAGTAATTTTTCCTTTCTGGTTTGCCTAGCCAGATACACAGCCAGCTTTACATATCTGCCCATCCCCACAAATCCAGGATTTGGGAAAAGCTGACTTACACAACAAAAGAAAGAATATTAACAGTAGAAAGCTCAGAGGAACAAAGAAACACTGGAGAGGAAAAGAGAGCATAGGTCTAAAGCAAAGTCCAAAATGCCTTCATCAGTCAGAGGGATGAAGCAGTATTTAACAGCTGTAAGAACAGATACCTGAGCCATGTCTGAATACATGCTTCTCCTTGAGCTGTGTCCTTTTTTAAATGTTGGTTTATACTGTGAGAGACTAAATCAGACACATTAAACTTTAAGTAATAACCTAAATCAAATATGTGAATATATACTATAAAATAACCAGTTTAGGCTGCTTCAAATTATGGCATTGATAGGAACTAAAGATTGAGTACAGTGGAATTTAAATTCCCTGGGAATGAAAGCATGAGCCCATTAGGCTGCCCTGGTATCAGCCAGCTGAGCTGTCAGGGCTGTTTCCAAGTGCAGTTCCCTCTCCTGGGACAGTGTCCCTCTGGACAAACCTGTGAACAAACCTTTACTGTCTGTCTCCCTTGAGGTGCTCTAACTCCACTCAACCCTCAGCCAGGTCACAGGCAGCTCTTTCCTGGTATCTCCACACATTTCTCTGCAAAAATACCTGCTGTGGTCTTTTTAATTCCCTTTTACAACAGCCCTAAAGAACACATTGGCCCTTTTCCATTCCAGTGCAACAAGAACAATGATTGAAAAAATATACAAATGGTTGTATGTCTTCTTCTCATCCCCCACCTTGCTGATGGCAGCTAACACAGCCAACCCCCCCAATCCATTCTCACCCACCCCACCTTACCTCAACAGCTCATACTGATTATTTCCCATCTCATCTGCCTTAAATTCAACAGTTTGACAGTACTCAAAGCCTTCTTAAGGCTGAGAGAGCCTCCAGAAGTTGTTAAAATTGAAGGCATACAAGATACAAATATAAAATCAGGTAATTATGGATCTCTAACACAAAAATCCTTTCCCAGCTCCCAAAGAAATCCCCACATATTTATGATTTCATCACAGTGGATAGCTGGCCACAGCAGAGATGGAGGTGAGTTACAATTCATGAGAGCCTTTTAAGAACAAAGCTCGTATTTCCAGCCCTACTCCTCTGTTTCTCAGGAATCAACCCTCTACTTTATTCCCTTGCACACTCCTAAACCAAGGATGACACTGCAGATCCCAGTTATCCAAGGTGGATGCCAAAGATGCCTTCAATCCATGTTTATGGATGCCAAACTTGCATGCTACCAAATCCCTGCTGGAGTTCCAGCCTGGGCTGGCTCAGATCTGAAGGCAGAGGTGAAAGGGATTTTATGCTGGATTTGTGCTCTTGGCAGGACAGAAAACAGCAGCTGTAGTTTGAGGCTGACACAGACAGGCTGTGTGTGATTGGATACCAACTCCACTGCCCAGAGCTATCCTTTCACATTCCAGTGAAGAGTGAGATCTGTGCTGCATCCAAACATGTTTCTGAGCTTGGCACAGAGCTCAAAGGAAGTTTGCACAAACTAGAGAGAGAGAACCGTGCCATCCTCCACCCAACAGCAAAATTCTGTTCCTGCTTTATTTGCCCAAAGTTGACTAATACCTGTCTTCTGAGCTGAAAATGTCTGTCATCCAGCCCAGAATTCATCCCAACTGTTCCCCAAAGAAACTGCACTCAGATAGACAGAAAAAATAAAAAGCCAGATAAAAAGTCTTTGTATGCAAGCCAGTCAGAGTTGTTAGTGATTCTCTACAGCCCACAAAAAAAGTCTTGACATGAGGTACACCGTGTCTACGTGTTCATTATTTAGTAATAAAAGACAGGAATATGAAACACCAGCATCTCTTTCAAAGGTCTGTGTCAGGGATGAGTGGGACTCTGCTCACACTGTGCATTTCCAGGAATATTTCTTTAAACCTTCTATGCAGCCTTCTATGATTATCTTACTTCCAGGCTGATTTATTTGTAAATTGTCAATAAGGTATATTAATGTAAAACAGTTATTATCTTAACAACAGTTAACAAATTCTTCCATCCTTATCAGACCTCCACAAAATCATTTCAGTTTTCCCTATATTTCTCTTATTAGGCTAATGCTCACAGGAACACACAATGTTAAAAGTTGCAAAACCAGATTTTTGAATAGGAGCAAAGAGGTGACCTTCTTGACTAAATTAATGTGCCTGGAAAAGCTGTAGATAAAATAATCTATCCTTCTTGTAATTACTGAGGGATTTGCAGGGAAAGAAAAAAAGCAGGTGCTGTAATTTTAAACTACCACATATAAATACTATATGCCCTAAACTCCATGGGTAGATTTTGAATTAAAAGCATAAACTGATTAAATTAAACAGAAGGAAAACCAAAAACCAAGCAAAAACCTATGGTCTTGTGAGCAACCTGAAAAGAGCAGAACAGGTCAAAGCAAAAGAGATTCCCCACAGCAGGGAAGAGGAGGGGTCACTCTGGGATGAGAATCCACTCACAGGGAAAAGGGCAAATTCTCCACTTCTCCAGCCCAACAAGACAAGAATAAAGGAGCTGATGAGCTCTTGTGTTTCTCACTGTGCTTCCTATCTAAAAATCCTATTGAATTTGGGGGGGGTTGGGTTGTTTGGGGTTTGGAGGGGAGGGAGTGTTTTTTTCAATTCTTGACCCTTATTCCTTTTTATTTTCTTACAGCCCTAAAACCTGAGACCTGTGTTCCCATGGGACTACAGATCACTGGGCTGAAGGTGTGTCAGAAGTTTGGGAGCCGCCTGTGGGGAACATTTTCCCTGCCAACGAACATCACATGCAAAGAACAGTAATAATGACTTTATCACAGCTTTGCAGCTTTTAAATCAACATGGAGAGTGGCAAATTTCTCCCCATTTTTGCTTTCCACGCTGAACTGCCTGCATGTGTAGTCTACTGGTTTTTCTATGAGACCAAAAAGATACAAGTATTAAGTCTGGACAGAGGCAAGAGGGATCTGTCTCCTCTGCCAAGCATTTGGCTGCTTAAACCCCAGGCATCAGGCTGCAGAGATGCATCCAGAAATGCTCATCAGGTACCAGCAATTTCTGAGCTCTCAAAGAAATTCCCAGTATTTAGCAGAGAGTGGAATTTTTTAAGAGGTTGAGAGAAAAATAAAATTCAGACAGAGTCTGTTGCTTAAATGCATCTTGGGCCTTTCATATATCTGAATGCCCTAATCAGAATTTGCATTCAAGAAGATTAGAGTCCAGTCAACTGGTAGAAAAGATGAATATTTAGAATTATCTCAAAGCATTGAAAATATATTTTAGAATCTTCTCTCATAAAACACTTGCATCTTTGAAATGAAATAGAGGAGAGCAGGAGAGAAGAGGGCAGTAGTGAAAAGTATTAAACATACATTTTTTTCCAAAATGTGATCATAAAAATACAAAGCAATGCATTTAATTAGTTTTTCTCTAATTATCTCCTCTAACACTTCTTCCCTCTCCCCCCATTATTTTTTTTTCAAACAGTATCAAACAGATGTATTCAGGATACAGACCAAAGCAGCTTCATTTCAATTACAGGGCTTTTCTGTTGGAATCGTGAGAAGCTGCAACACAAAAGTGCTTTTAATAAACCACTTTTTGGCAAAGAAAATGAGATCAGCTCAAGGTTTCTCCAATGTCACACAACAAAGACTCTGCAGCACCCTCCCACCCTGCCTGGGAGTCATCAGATTCAGCTCCTGCCTGCCAGGACATAGCCAAGGGCTATTTCCAGGCTTTGGCTCCCCACTCCTGCACCCAGCTGTGCTGAACTGCTCCTGTCCTTATGCTCGCTTTGAGCCAGAGCCAAACCATCTTCCTCAATGCACCTGGAAAAACTGAGCCCAGGCACAAGTCTTTATCCATCAAAATCTACAGCTAGAAACAGAAAATGGGGGGAAAAAAACCCACAGCGAAACAAAAACCACAAACAAAAAAATCCAACCAAACAACAACAAAAGCCACCAAACCCCAGGTTTTCAGAACACCTACAACAAGTGGCAGCAAATAGTCACAGTGGTAACACTTCTACCAAAATATTCTGAAATATGCACCATTGCAGAGAGCTTTTCCCTAGAAGTGTGCTTTTACAAGCCACACAACATTTACTAAAGCCAAAAGAAAATAAGAGTTGTTTGAATTTGGTTTGGTTTTTCTTTTAAAAGAATGTCACTGGAGCTGTAATTTCAGGTCTTGCTCATTCTCATAACTCAACATTTTCCCCCTCCATCAACAATATTGGTTCATAAATGACTGTTTCTAGCTATGCCACTATTAAACTTCGAGTTCATATCAGAATTGTGTATTATTCTTTCACCTTGCACATCTGTTAGAAAATCAGGTTGATCCTCTTCTTTATAACTGAGAAAAGCCAGTCATTTTTTCCCCCTAACTTTAACTTCACAGACAGCATTAGTGATCCAGTGAACAACAGGAAATGTTGCAGGTAAAACAAGGAAGGTGCTTGGGGAGGGATTTTATAAAGATCACTCCAGGCTCATATATTTGACTCAATTTTTATTGAGTAATTTCTAAGGTGGGCAAAAAGCCAGCTGAACAGAAGGAGCCAGCACAGGCAGGTAACAGCCACCCCATTTAGGGCTGTTATGTCCAGTTGTTAAGGGGAGCTGCCAGTCCAGGTTATACATCAGCAACAACAGGAAAATGCCTCCCTACCAGCCCTGCTACCTTGTAAATCAAAATATGTACAAGTAACTTGTACTTCGTTCAACAGGAAAATGCTGTCTTTCAAACTCGGCGTAAAACACTTTTATGCACAAACCATGCTTGGCCACTCACTGGCTTTCTCTGAAAAAGTCAGGAGTCTACAAATATATTTGTGAAATTAAGGAAGAAAATATAAGTCTCTTAATGCATGAAATCATCAATATTCCAACAATTACTTCAGCCTTTTATATCTCAGCATTTTGCTGCAGCAATAGCGAGCAGTAATGTCCCAGAAGTTCATGTGGTACACATTTCATCATCTAAAGCAAACATTTGCACAGATTTTACATAATCAGAGAAAAAAAGTCTCACACAAACAGTCAACATTAAGAGGAAGGAGCCCAAGCTTTAAAGTCAACAGGCATTTTGTCCCCAACTTTGGTGAAACACCTTTGCTGCTCAGGTTGGCAAAGCGAGGAGGAGACTCTGAAACAGGAACATAGATCAGAGGCAGTAACACTCACTGCCCTGGCCACACAAGGAGCTCTGCAGACAGGAGAAACCCTGGCCTTATTCCATCTGCACAGGGCACAGTGAGAGCAGCGAGACCTTTCTGACATCCCACCAGAGCCCCTGTCCACAAACAGAGCAGAGGCACCTTGGATTTATTTGTTCATGTTTAAATCCTTACACTAAGTCCATTTTTGCCCCATGCCTGGGTCCCAGGGAGACGATTAGAGAAGGCTGGACAGAGGCACAAAGTTATTTTGACTCAGTGGTGTGGGAACAGCTGCTAAGGAAATGCAAGAGGGCAGCTCTGCCCTGCTGGTGCCAAGCTCCTCTCCCAGCCCTGGAGCGCAGCGTGTGACTTGACTTAATTGCTGAACTTCCACAATGAATTCTGCCTAGTGTCAGATGGAACAGCAGCAAGGGCTTAACTATCCTAAAATAACATTTCTAAAGATTGGGCCTTGTTTTTCTGACCTGATTTATACAATCCTAAATGGAAAGAGATTAGGAATTAAACATATGCAGTGTGAAAATCACAAGGTTTGTTTTGCGAACCCAGCTCAATAAAGTGAAGTGGAAAGGATAAACTACTTAAAGATGCAATCACTAAGAGAGGATCTGGAGACTGCAGGGATGGATGGTGAAGGTGTAGTTCTTCCTGTCTATGCAATTACCCCTAAATGAAGCCAGAGAGACACAATCCAAGGGGAACAAAGGCAGAAACTGCACTGATTCTGCTCTCAAATGCTTGGAATAGCTTGAACTTTTCATGCAAGCTTAATTCTTGGGTGTTTACTTAAATGAGATCCCCACTGGTTTTAATGATGAGCAGACCAATTAATTTCAAAGGACACATGAATATTCTAGTGGGGAAAAAGCAAGCCCAACTGCAAATATAAATTAATAAAGACATTACAGGCTTTCATACCATCACCTGTCCCCACACTTTCATCTCTCACCTGAAAGAACTGCTCCTAGCAAAGGCTGTTTGGCAGAAGCCAGCACACGAGCAGATGTGTCTGCATTAGTGCTTTATTTTCCATCCCAGCTGTTCTCATTCTCCACAGCATGCAGAGGTCCTGGAGCGCTCCAGTGGCACTGGAAGATGCTCTCCAGGACTTGCCCAGCACATTTCACCTGCTGCTGGCCTCTCAGCCCTGCTGGGGCAGATCAGAGCCAGCAGGAAGGAAAAGCCCTCAGGGCCGTCATTGCACACACACCGGGGGTTTGCTGCTCTTGCTCTACAGCCCTGCTCCTCTTGTGCCTCCTCACTTGCTAAAACACTGCCAACAACACAGGGAAGAAATTCGGTGTGCTTCGTGTGCATCTGTGCAAAAGGGAATGTTTGCGTGCAAGCACATAATAAAAATGTGAGATGTTTGAATTGTGTCTTGCTTTATCACCTGATACACTGCAAAGGAAACAGTATAACTATTATAAGCATAATATCTAATTGCACTTTCATCTTACAGAGTAAAATCCTGATTCTGGAAATAGCTCAGCCTACATTATATGCAGACATATGGCCACATCTACATGATAAAGAAATTGCACAAGAGGATGAATCTCTAGCTTGATGCAACTCTTGTAAATAAACATGTACCATAAGCAGATCAGGGACTCGACTGCAAATTGGAATCAATCTAATTTCCTAGACCCAACACACATGTTCCAAAGCTATCCAAAGGGCAGCCATTGGTCTGGATCTTTGCTGGTGGCTACACTTACACCTGGGTAGAACCACAGAGAGGAGTTTAACTCTATCCAGTTCCCCTATGATGGCACTGCCACACAAATCACACCAACACGTGCCAGAGGGGGAAAGGTGATTTGCTTCCAGACTGCAGCCTCTCTCTGCAATAAATTATAAATGCAGGCACTGCCAAAAATAATTCTACATCATTTAAGCCACATCAGGGCAGCTCCTACAGCCCAGAAGGTTACACCCATGAGCTGTCCCTTGTGCCTGCCCTGAGCTGGAGGCAATGGAGCAAACTTTGGGCAACCTGGAGCGAACTTTGGGCTCTTTTTGGCTCAAATACACCTAAAGCTTCAAAAGGCAGATATATATATATATATATATATACATACAAATATATATTAAATACTAACATCCAGATAAGGATGTGACTCACTCACTCCTGCCCAGTTAGAGCAGCCCATACAAGAAATCTCATTTACAGTGCATTTTATTACTGGAAAAGCAAGACAGGAGCGTATTTTAAAAGCTGTCACTCCCTGACAACTTGTAATGTGTGGTTACAAACACTGAAAATGAGTGAAACAGACACTTGGCTTTAGGAAGGATGAGATGGGAATGGCTGGTACACGTCTTGGTCTCAAAACATAACACTTAAGTCTGATGCTAAAGAAGTGCTTGCAAGACTAACAACAAGCTTAGATGTTAGAGGATTGAGTGCAGGTATGAATTTATGAGGGGATTAATTAAATTTACATGCAGGCAACATTAAAGGAAAGAGAAAAGCCACTGTATTCATTAAAAAACAATAAATATAATAGTGATATTGGCATTTAATGCAGCTTAGGCAGGCAAAATGTGCACTACATAAGCATGAATCTTTCCAAAAAAAACACTTTTTGGTAACATGAAGAGAGTCAGGAGTGCTGTGTTCAAGTGCTGGAAAGGCCCATGATCCCTGCCTGTCCAGCACTTTGGACATACTCAACTAGTAGTCTAACACTTAATACAGTATAAGGAAGCCAGTTCTCTTCTGATATCTGACACTTTAAACAATTTATGTATTCCAGTACCAACTGTATTTATAGGTGGTAAGTGAATCTAAGTATTAAATAACGAAGAGATGTTCTTCCTATCAGCTGAGTGATTGCAACATTAAAAGATGGGAACATTACTGCACAAAAACTGCTAGATTTCCCCCTCAAAGAAGCTGTTTCCTAAATATTTCATAAAGTTGCTTTTTCAAGTGGCACTAAATATTTTCCAAGATGTTACTCCCTTAATAAATGTCTCACTAAGTGGCTTTTTTGAACAAGGCAGCTGCTTTCCAGCCATTTAGCTTTTCTACACACTCCAGCATCAGCTTGATGAATGGAGTGCACAGGGTGCCAGACTACAGAGAGCTGACCATTCTCCATGCACAGCACAGCACAGCAAGCACCTGAGTGTGTGCACACCCACAGAATTGCAGAGTTACAGGCACAGAATTACCACACATAAAATGTTTATCAGAGTACTGGATGGTTGCTGCCGTCTGGACATCCTGTCCTTGAGGGAGACAGGCTGGAACAAGCAAAGGGACACTGAGCAAGAAAGCTTTAATGAGATTTGACAGGAAGGGTCCAAAGTTTCACAATCTTGTTTTTCCTCTGTGCCTTCCAGCAAACGCGAAGTTTAATCCATTTTAAATTTTCAGGATAGACTTTAAAGCAACTCCTTCATTTTTGGACTTTTTGTAGCTCACAAGTACAACACAAGGAGCAACTTACTTCAGCCAACTTACTTCAGCAAAGCTACATGCTGCCACAAGTCCTTGAGATCTGTTCAAGAAATGGCCAGAGAGTCACAGACTTCTCTTTCTTTCCAGCATGGAATCTGCCCTCTTCCAGCTACCAGCCCTGGACCCACTGGACCCACCTCAGCATTCCTGGCAATGCAAATTAAGAAATCCATACTCTCTGTTACCAGACAAGTCCTGCTTTGCTTCCTCACCCTCCTCTCATTTCTTCAAAATCACTTTTTCATAACTTCTTTGCATCTCTGTGTGATGAACAAAAGCTCAGGTCTTTATCTTACAGACCTGACAGTGAATTGAAATCAGGTCAAGTGTTCACCATCATGAGGAAGAACAGTTTGAAACAACAGACTTTAATTTTGCCATTATCTCCTTGTCCAGAAAAAAGAAAAATGAAAAATTATTGCAAGAAAATTCTAGAAGACATATTTTCACTATCATTCTATCACACTCTACCTGTTCAGCCTGAATATAAGAATAAATGGGGAGTATTACAAGCAGCAAAATAAGAGTAGCATAAACCAGTTTTACCATTCTCTCATTTGCAACACCTAAACACAAAAATTGTCATGTTTTTCCAATCAGCTAAATGTCAGCTGCAATGGTATCATTAAATCTGTACAGGTCTAACAAAGTAACAAGTAAAGCAATTAAGACTGTATTAGAGACCTTATTCTTACAACATAATCAAAAACACTTCTTTACTTCTGACAAAAAACCATAAATGTCAAAACAAAAGCTCAGAGCTGGAATCCTCGTTTTCAGACTGAGCAAAGGCAGTTAATCTACTTCTAAAATGGCATCCAGTTTTGAAAAATAGCTTGGAAGGATCTGGGATATGAAATGGCATAAAGCTCAAAAAAAAAAAAAAAAAAGGCAATCATAAGGGAGAATTGGGCAGAAAGTGAAAATATTGAAAAAGGTACATGAAAAAGAAAAGCAAAGCAGAGCAGAAGCCCAGACAGACAGACATAAAGAAGTGCAGGTCCATAACAGAACTGCCTTTAACAAATCATCTTCTCAATTACAAGCAACACAGTAATAGGCAGCCCCCAGCCCTCCAAATCATGGATGGAGAAGAAATGGAACAAAAATGGGAAAAAGCATTTAGTCAGGACAAAATGGGCATAATTTCAAATAACACTAAGGAAGCACCATTACAAATGGATATAAAGCAGCAAGAAACATAAAATACTAAAGTTTAACTTTTTTTTTTTCCCCTTAAAACAAGTGCTCAGTGACTTCAAGGAAAGTAATCACTGGATCTGTTTATTTTCTTCCAAGTACTTCTCAAATACAGAGCTCTGGCCTAAAAACACTTGCCCACCAGGCAATCTTGGTACCCCAGGATTTTATTTCATTTTTTAAAGTGTTCAGGCACGCATAACAACTCGTCAGCACTGCCTTTTAAGGCTTTATGGTGTTTCCTTTCCTTCCTTTCATGGCCAAGCTTGGCACTTCAGCCAGGGTGAAAGCACCATGGCATTGCCACCCTACGGGGACCTCACCCCCAGCACAGAGAAAGGGGGACAGAAGGAAACAGAAGGGTCACCCCAAAGCAGTGCAACACAAAATCACAGCCAGTTGTGCCCTGTGCTCCCCTGCAGCCAGGAAGGGTGAAAGAGGACAGGCAGATGTAAGAGCTAATCCTGTTATGAAAAAGTTGACAATAATGTGTATTTCTGCAGCCTCACAGTGTACAGCATCCCTGGGAAATGGATGTTGCAAAAGCAAGATGCTTCTTCAGATTAAATAACTGTACACGTTTAGGGTGACTAGCATTGGTCTGCTGTGAAGCTCAACTTCATTCAATTTCTGTCTGTGATTTTGAAAAATTCAGTCTATGAAGAAATGATGGCTGCAGTAGCTAAGTGATAAGAATGACAATCTAGTCAGGGTGGAAAATTGAGACAATTAAACTGTACAACTGCATGAGAATCAACAGTGAGATCTAAGTCCAACAAAATGCATCTATTTCCCAAATATTTGCCATGAAAGTAGCAAATTTGAGTGAGGTTTTTTCCCCCAAAAATGAAACCTTCAGTGGATTCAGATCATCCCCCAAAAAAATCACATAAGGGAAGTCAGCTAAAGTTGCCTGGGAGGCCAAAGAGCTGTGCTACAAAATGAATGGGAACACCAAGGTGAGGTTTGCACCAGGTAGGACAACACAAAATGCTCAGCAAGCCAGGGAGATTTTCCACAGACAGAGAAAAAAACACACCAGGGGAAAAGAAGACAAAGATTAAAAGACAAAGAGGTCAGAAATAAAACTTATGTCTCTGTGCAGAAGTAACTCATGTTTAATTCTCTTCTGTCACAAGAGAAAGAACAAATATAGCCACACACATACACAACTTAGAGCAATTAATAGTGCAGAAGGAAATAAATCTGTCAGGTCCTGACAAGGATCACATTATTCTTACAAAATACAAACAAGCCTATCTTACAAGTGTTTTAACCCAGAATTTATCAAAGCACTTTCTTGAGAAGCTGAAAATTCTAATGGATGCATCAAAGGCAACAGAGAAGTCGCAGCACAAGTAGAAACTCCAGGAAACCAAAAACTCTACCCACAGCCCAACATAGCATTTGTGACAAGGAATCTGAGGAGTGGAGGAGGGACAGGGAAATGATAAGAATAGAGTGAAGTGAGTGGTCCCAATGATGCTGGCGAGACTATGTATAGAACAAGCACATGCCACAATAAAGGCAGACTGCACAATCCACCCCCCCAGGTACCTACACATCAAGGAAGCACTAGCAACACCCGTGGAATTCTTCTAATTTCACCTCTTAAACAGACTGCTGGGAGGCATTTTGATAGATTTGTGTTGAAAGGCTGGAGCGAGTTCAAACAAAAGCCACGCCATCATCAAAACCAGAGGAACTGATAAATGAAGAAAGGAAAACAGCTGAGCATGCCAAGCTTGGAAAAGGTGCAAGTAATGAGGATTCTTACAGCTTACAAATATCTGAAGGATGTAGCATCAAGGAGACAGCAATTAGTCAGGACAAAATGGGCTTCCTTTCAAATAACACAAAGGAAGCACAGTTGCAAAATAGTAATAGTTTCAGGAAATTCTTAATGGCAGAAAAGTGCAACAACAGTTATTTTAAAGCAGAGAGCATCTGATCTAGATGTACACATTAGATCATCTCATATGGAGCCAGTCACAGTCTACAGCTCTGTCAAAGCATAATCATGATCCACTGGATGGCTGTCAGACACAGGGGATACCCAAAGAGCCTTCTACTCTTCTTTTTTTGGGTGGATGATGGTGCCTTCTATTCCAAACCAAACTGCAGAAAGGTTTGTATGGAAACACAACTGTGTTGAGTACTTACTGCTATTCACTTCAATGAAAATTCTGAAGTGATTACAGCTAATAAACACACTATTTCTAAACCTCTGAAGTGATATTATGACTCTGATAGACCATATGGTTTCAGTGTATTTATACCACACTGAGCTGTTCGGAGCCTTTCCACATGTCAGCTGTGACTGTCTTCTGGGGACACACACAGCAGGTTTGGGTGGGGAGGGGACTGGGGGAGGATCCTAGTGGGACTTCTGGTGGGTTGTGGCACTGCTGTGAACCACCCACCCCACCCCCAAACTTCAGCACTGCCAAATCCAAGGAAACGCTTCCTCGACTGGAGTCCTCTTTCCCAACCCCAATACCCAAATCAGTAATCAAATGTTGGTGTTAATTTGCAACAAATTAAATTAAGCAAAATGCCCTGTGCTCAGACTGTTTTGCCAGCAACAGGAGCAGATGCTTTCCTAGAGGCAGTATTTAATTTACTAAGACCCCATTCACTTGCTAACAGCACTGAGCTTGATCAAGACCTCCTGTGTCATTGGGAAAGTCGTAGCTGCTCTAAGAGTGCCCGTAAGTAAACAAGAAATGTTGCTGAATAACACAAAATGTCACCAACTCCTTGCAACATCAATCCTCTTCTTCAGAGAGACAACAGAACCTCTAAAGAAGGGCACTAAGTATTTCTTCTTTATAGGTCACTGAGCTATTAATATTTTTTACTTTGTCTACCTCTGTTCCCATGGAGTTATGTCATGAGACAGAAGCACAGTCGCATTAACCCCACTGCAATCCTGCCATTGCGTTGCAAACATGACCTATTAGTAATTAATCTTAGAACTGGAGGTAATAATAGCTCTCTCCACCTCACCAACAGCACTGCTCATCCTGCATGTACAGCTCCTGCAAGGACCCTTGACAGGGGAGAGAGAACCAGGGGAATGTGTTAGCTACTGCAAAATGAGACAGGAGCTCCTGACTTGGTAACCCGTTATTAACCAAAAGCTTTTTCTTCGTTTCATTTTCTGCAGTTAAACACATACTCAGAGAGACAAAAGGTCCATTTGCTTCTCTCTCGACGCACACATGTGAGACTCATTAATGTTAATTGGATTTATGAATGCCTGCTGAAAAGAGAAGAAACTGTAAAGATTTCCCATTTGCAGAGAAACAATCAAATGAATAATTTCTTGTGCGTCTTGCTGATGAAGAGATGAGGAAATAATGGATGAGTCACTTTACATTATGATTCAAAATTCTTAAAATAGAAGAGATGAAAACACTGATTTCTGTATGGGTCATATTCATGTAAAGGACTCTTTCTAAGAATCCAATTTGAACCTTCAAGTATAGTTCTGCTTCTAATTACCCAGCTCCAAGAAGAAATCCTGGTCTCTGAATTGTAATGATACAGATTTGTTGCTGTAATTCAATTTGTCAGGTGTAAAATACAAATGCAATTTCCTCTGCACACCCTCCTGTAGCTTTGAAAGAGACACTGAACTTGAGCCATTTGATAATTCATTCCATATTGTAGCTTTCACATTTACTATGCATAAAACTTCTGACAGGTTTTGTTTGGTTTTTTTTTTTTTTTTAAGAAGGTGATTATGCATGGCTCTAGTCACTCTGCTAACTGGTTTGAAAACAAATCCAACATTGATCTCATGGCTACAACACAGTATTAGCCACTCTACCTCCCTGGCCTGCAGTGACCAGGGCACTTCAAAGTAAGCTCCAAATTTCTGCTATCTCTGACGGGGATGAGGGAAAGCAGCCACAATCCTCACATGCCCTGATTTGCTCTGTGGGAACTTCTCCAAGGGTTTTCTCTATGGGAACTTCTCCTCTGCTCAGCTGCAGTGAGCTGAGTGGAGACCCTTAGAGTCAACAGGGGCCCTTTTACAGAGGAGAGAGTTTCAGCCACTCATAAAGAGCTCTGGCACTTCCTTCCTTCAGGATCACATTTCCTCTAGGACAATCAAGGGCTATGGGAAATGAGCATGATGCCACACGACCATGCTAAACAATGGGCTTGAACACACAGAGTATATATCAACAATGTTGTATAGACAAGATAATATAAAACTACATACCAAAATATAAATATGTAATGTGAACTAAGTACGCAAATATATACTTAGTATATATATAAGTATATATTGATATATACTTATATAAATATATACTGATATAGATACTAAGTATATATTTTATACTTTATTTATAATATACTTTACAATATAATCTATTTTATAATTTATATATAAGTATATAAATATATATAATACATAAAGTATATAAAGTATAAGTGTATAAAAATATACTTATATCAAAACAGTAAGCACACCACACCCACTGTATGAAAATTTGCAAAACATCCAAAGGATTTCCTGGAAATACTCAAACTGTGGAAGTGCACACTGCTCATCCCACAGTGCAAGAGCTCTGTGGGCAGAAGAAGATAAGGTTGATAGTTTGCTTCTCATTTTTCCCTCTTTGGAACAATCCATAATGAAGGACTGCAGCATACAATGCTTGGCTTGAGTTTTCCTTGCCTCTGCATAAAGCTGTTCCAATGACAACAATTCAATTTCTCTGTCAGTTGTGTTCCTGAGTACCTTTTAAAAGCTTTTCCAAAATTAAGGCTATATACTCCAGTAATTTTCAATATGAAAAAGTGCAATCAATAAAATACTGCTGATAGTGCACACGATTTGTGGAGAGTGAGAGCTAAATATGAATTAGTTTTGGAAAAGTTCCGAGTCTGTCATCTTCCTTAATTACAAGTTGGGTCACTGACTACGAATGGCATGACTCAGCTTGGGAATCCCTGCAAAGGAATCCTAAGCAGATTTAATAGTTGCATTTGATTTATTCGTCCCTCAGAGCTGAACCAAGCCCTGTGTCTCAGACCCCTGGTGGATCAGGAGCTCTCCAGAGGATGTCAGTGCTCCAGCTGGATGTTAGCTGGGATGAGGGAAGCCAGGGGCACCCGGGAGTCCCAAAAGGTTGGGAGCAGGGCAGAGCAGGGATGTGCCTCGCGCCCCAAGGAACCTCAACACAGAGGATTCCATTAAAAGCTTCTCTTCTACAGATCAAATGTGAAATTGTAACCTTGAATGAGGACAGGGGGATATTTAGTCCTGCACTTGGCTTAAAAGCACAGTCAATTAAATTAATGCTGCTCAGTTGAGTTTTGGGCATCTCCAAGGATGGACATGCCAAATTCTCTGTTTCCAGGGCTTGACCACCCTCAATTTTACTTTGTTCCCCTATATCTGATCACGATTTTCCATCTCTTAACCTGAACTTGTTGCCTCCTATCACACACCTCCAGGACAAGCCTGACTGACCAAAAATTCTCCAAGCCTGTCTGGCTTCCCAGCACAAGAACCTGAACAAACCACGCCGACAGTGCCACTGCTGTGACAAGGACAGGCAAATCTTTGTCCTGGTTTTCTCCAGTTCCATCATGATGTTACTCACTAATGATGTGTTACCGCTTGGTGACTCTACATCGTCTCTCTGTTCAACACCTTGGCTGTTTTGGTTTCCTTCACACAGCTCACTGCAGTTTCCTTTCCCTGGGGAGCCGCACTTTTCCATCTTTAATTCTCCATTCCTTATAAATCAGGTCCACTCTGGGCACACTCAGTCACTACAGGGAGTTGGTGGTGCAGCCACCAGGTTTTGCTGGACTTTTCTAATTACATTGCCGTGACACTTTGATACCCACGAGCACTCTGAGGTGTTTCATAAAGAAAACCTCAAACATTTCTGACATCCTGCTGGTGGGAAGCTTTTCTCTCTGCTCAGCATTAGTAATACAACAGGCTGCAACTCCACAAACCTTTGGAAGTAATCCTTTAAAACTGCTTTCATCTCTTCCTGATCCTTAATTCCACCTGCTAGTTCATGCAAATTCACTTATTTGCCAAACAAACAGGTGTCAGATGATTTACCGGCTCATTTGCACAGCAGAAGGACAAGCAAATATTATCTTGATTTTTCTCCCTCATGAAATATTTCCATAAAACTATCAGAAAAAAATTAGCATTGCTATTAGAAATATCAATGGAAAGAAGCCAGTAAACCCATTTATTCAGCAGTATATTCCACTGCCACCCTCAGAGCATCCTGAAGCATTAACTATATTTTAAGAAGGTTTTGTAAACTAGCAGCATAAAAGGTATTTTGCTTTAAAAAAAGGCTACTAACAACCTTGTTTTATTTGTAGAAACAGTTTACTACTCATGTTGAAGAGCATAATGTTCTTTATGCAATTAAGTTTCCAGAGTCTCACTTTTAAGCAAACTTTTTTTTTTTTTTTTGACAATAAAGAGTAAAAAACCCCAAAAAAATGGAGACTACACCCACAGTGTACTATGCTGCAAGTAGATAAGAATCCCAAGACTTCTGGTATAAAGACATTTATACCACTTCTTTACTTTGCCCTTCTTTTTTAATTCAGAAACCAAGTCAGATGAGGTTTCAACACTCATATAAACAGGCTCAGAACTAAGACTACTAAACATTTCAATAATAACTAGTTAAAAAAAAAGGCATTTTGCTTTTGCTTTATAAATTTAGGCTCAGTTTGTTTCATGGACTGCTTGGGCAGAACCTGTATGCACCATAATCCTTTACAGACACAAGTGTGCCCCAAGTTTTAACTCCAGACATTTTATCAAAACCCACTTGATTAAGAGGTAGCTGATATTCTGTAATGGGTATTGTGGGTTCATGTCAAAAACAGCTGCAGCAGAAATTAAATACTTAGAAATTGCAGCTATTTAAACAATTGTATTCTGCCACGTAAATCAAGATGTATTTATAAAAAATTAAAAAAATCCACAAACTTCAGGGACACCTACACAGAGAAAATACTGCCCCAGCCCCAGTAAGAGTCTCACAGGTGCCAGATCCAAGACTCTGGAACAGTGTGGGCTGGAATGGACCCAAAGATCATTTAGTTCCAACCCTACTGCCATGGGCAGGGACACCTACATTGATTTATGTCCATTGTGGAAGTATGCTATGAGTTACATGGAAAGGAAGCTCCTTTTCTAAGCCCAGAAACTCATTTCCATAAGGCAAGGAGGCAAATTCTAACAGATATTGTGCAGTGCTAAGTTTGAAAGAAAATCTGACCAAGCCTTGGCCAACATAGGCAATCAAGCTCTATATGCTGGCTGTGAGAAATCTTGCAACATGAATATTTGAGTTCAGCTGGGTCCCAGAGGAGGTAGCCTGATCACTTGCTATTTGGGGAAAGAAGCCTTTCTAAAAATATCATTTTCACACACATAAAAAAATCATTTCAAAAATGCAAATCACCACAGTCAGACACAAAGCCTGACGAGTCTTAAGTCAAGTACAAGCCAAGAATGCTGATGAGCATCTAAACATAAACAAAAAAAACCTCTCAGTTCCTCAAACCAATTCTCAACATTCTCCAAGCCTCTTGCAGAATTTTAACACAAAACCTGTTCTTTATCACATGCAATCAGGGAAGCAATGCCAGGTGGGAGATATGGAGATCACTCTCCAGGCATTATTTCTGGATTTGCTCTTACAGCTGTGAAGAAAGAATCTGCATTCCCTTTCTTACACCACGATCTGTATAACTACCACCCATTTAAAATGCCATATGAAAAATATTTGAAAATTTACTCTCTGAATTAATTAAAATGAAAAAAAAGTTCCCACAGAAATTCATGCTCACACATAACTCAGTGTTCAGAACAAACATTCTCTGCCAAGGGAGAAAAAAAAAACCCTCTGCCCCATCTGTACCCCTGCCTTGGCCAGTCCTTAGTGGAAAGGAACTGTAAACGTATTTTAACAAAATAAATTAATTACACTATGAGTTAAAATCTCCTGGTTCCTGATGCCTTCAGACAGTTTCTTATCTCCCTTGAACAAACAAGGTTAAACATGACAAATATTGTGCCTCCTTGTGAGTAAATGTTGTTTTGTTTACTTTGGGGTTTTTTAAACAACAGTAAGTCACAGCTCATCATATAACAGTCTCTCAAGAATGCTGGGGGGAAAGCATTTGTTCTCATTCCAAAAATGTGTGGAAAAATAGAAGGGTCTGACGAGCATTTGTTTTTCAGGGACTGGCCAGATAGAGCCAAATCAGGAAGGCTCACTCCCCCTCTTCTCCCATGTTTACAACTGAATCACAAGTGAGCAAACAAAAAAAAAATCAACTCAATGTCCACTACCACCAGGCAGCATTAAAGAATCTGCCTTATAAATAATTATTAACTGCATTAAGATATTAAATCACAGAAAATGTTCTGTATTGATTTTGTGGGATTCTCCAAGCTCATCCCTACCTACATTTTAAGATGCATCTATTCAATGGCTTTGATTTTTTGCAGACAATAATTGTTCCTGTTGACATGCCTGAATGCCATACAGAAAAGGAAATATTGCAACTGCCACCAGTTAGGGGCATCAGAGATCTTGCAGCTACTTAGTCAAGTCCTACAGAAAACCCCCCTGTGCTCCACTTAGAGGCCACTCACCCCTCAGTGTCCTCTGGATCCACAACTCAAAGTTAACTCCTTTTTTCAACTGTGAATCCTTGCTGACAGGAAGGTCAAGAAACCTCCATTTTCCCAGAGCCCACAGGAAAGCCAAGAATTTTAGGACTGCAATCTGCACCTTGGAAAAGTCTGATTAGATTAAAGACTTCCAAAAAAAAAATCTGTGGTTTGGAAAACACAAGAGCCAGCTTGCTGTTTTCCAGTTAGCAACATGGTAAACAACATGTTAGCAACACCATTTTCCAAGTGTGAGCAACGTGTTAAAATTAACGTTGTGTATCTCAGAGCTTAGAGATTGCTGTGGATATTTGCATCAGAAAATATTCAAGGCAAAGGCTCTCCTCAGACTTATTCTTTAAGGCCTCAATCTGAAAAAAAACTAAACAAGTGTACTAATTTAACCATGGTAATAGTCTAATTACATTCAACAGAACAGCAATGTGTTTGAAGCTTACCATGCATTTAATAAGCTTTTACAGTACAAAAGCCTGCTCAGTAATAGCTCTGAAGCAGAAGCTGCCCCAATTTAAATCTGCTGCATGCTGGACTCCAGCTCCTGCTATTTTTTGGACCAGATGATGGAGTCACACAGAGTCTGATGGACACAGGAGTGCTGTATCTCACTGCACGAGGCTGGAGAGCTCTCTGAATTGCTCTGGAAATGCACTTAAATTATGAAAGTTTCCTCTCAGCTCACCAAAACATGCCTGCTGATAATGTTTTGAACCAGAACTGTTAGAGACAGCCTCACACAAGTAAACCAAGTAACATAAGTTCAAACAAATGGACTTTAGATGTAGGACACAGTTATGATTCTATTGTTCCTTAAACTTTACCAGTTTATTCCATTGCCTTCTGAGAGGTTGGTTTTCAATCACGATCTAAGTAACGTTTATTAATTATTAAAATTAAATGAGGCCGAATTTATTTTGCCACTTTAATATTTTAATGAGTTAGGGCTTCTCAGCTTCTCTCACAGAAAAGATGTGAACAATTTCAAGTTCCAAACTTAGGTCAAAAAAGACATTAGCAGATCCAGAGGGAACATAACCACTGAAGGAAGTAACAGGTGATTTTTCTCCCTTAACTAATACAACTCTGTCCTAGCAACTCAACCCTACAAATTTTGCAACATTAACAATGAAAAACAATGTATTGCAATAGTTCTATTAAATTCTGCATGTGTAAGATAGAATTGAAAAATTACCCTCCTGCTACTGGCAATATACAATATGGCAAACAGAACTGCAGGATGTCATTTTGCCAGTATTTAAAATAAACCTGGGGTAACCATTGTTTATTTTATATGTGTACTAGATAGCTTGAAACCAATGGACATTTACCCTGATCATGCAGAATTACAGCTGCTGTTGTAATTCATCAGGAAATGTTTTAGTTTAATACTTCCTTCCTGTAGTAGGGAATGGGTATTTGTAATAGAAATTCTCATACAATACATTTTTATGTCTGCCACAACCTATTCACTTTAGGAGGTGTGGGAATACAGAAATTTTCTACAAAGTGTAAAAGAGCTAAAGAAAACAGACAGCCTGAGCAACAGATGGCACTTTCAGAGGGCACAAGTGTGACAGTGTTTGAACTCCATGGAGTTCTCACAAAAATAGAGGCATGCCCTAGGACTTCCAAAAGGAGTTATAAACAAATTAATTACATTATTAATTAATTAATATCCCTGCAGTCACAACCCAGCTGGCTGGGAGGCACAAAGCTGTACTCCATGGTAGCCACCTGAAGTTCATGAGATCATCTTCTCCACAAGGCTTAGGACATTGAGTCCAGAGTTTGATTCCAGTTGTGAATAACTTGTGACTGCCTCTCTTGGACCTGGGGAGCACTGTTTGCATTCTACCCCTGCAGTGCCCTGTGGTCACACTTTTAACCAAAGTATAAACCTACAAATATAGAGGTCACTGTTAGTCATAAAAATAGCTGCTTGTGTTTGGTGTATTGTTGGTCCTTTAACCAACTTCTTATCAGGACCTTCTAATCTTATATACTATCTGTATCCACAAGACACTTGAAACTAGAATTACAGTAGCAATTTACACCACACAGAGGCCTAAGCTTTTCCCTGACCTCCTCAGCCAAGTGACAGCACCTTACTCATTCTGATCACCACCAGAGAAAATCTATTTGTCCAATTAAAAGATGTTAAGGAGCCCCACACTTCCACCCTGTAAATCTTAAGGAAACAGAGCCCTTTACACCAGTGCAATACCTTAAGGTGAAATAGCCACATACCAGCCACATACCAGCTACTCAGAAAGCCAGAGTCAGTTCTCTTGCTGACCAACCAAAAATTGTATGTATTAACCAAGATAAATATTTTATCCTAGTTTGGGGTTTACATCCTGCAAGACATTTTAAGGATTTAAAAAAATTACCTATGGTTCCAGCTCCAAACAACTGATTTCTCTCTCCAGAAAGCTGTTTTTTCATTTAAGTTTCAATATTTTTTGAGATTATAAACTGCAAGACAGCAGCCACAGCAAGGAAGATGAATTACAAAGACAGACTACTGTAATTTGGCAGCAATAACATAAGGCCAAAAAAAATAACAGAGTAAGTGCATTAAAAGTTCAGGACTCTAGGCAAAACAAAGAGTTTGCAGCAAGTTTTTATAAACTGCTACAGCCAAAAAGAACATCCTTGGGAAAACTTCATAGCCACAACATCAAACCCTGACATGAAATGGCCAAGCAGTCAGGCCAATATTCATTGATTAAAACACCAAAAAGCATGGAAACACAAAAAGAGCACTAGAAATCTGAAACATCATTGCATAGCACTGACCCACGTGGTAAGTCTTGAGTTTCTAGCTCAGAAACCATCTGCCACACAAAGACCACATGGCAGGTGGTGACAGTACTCCAGCAACAACAACAAAACCTTCCAAAGAGCTGCCATGGAGTACTCCAGTGGCAGATGAGCTATTGTTAGGAGACTGTGCATGTTTCAAGGATATTTCAGGCAATACAAACTGCACAGGGAGAGGATAAAGGCTTATTCGACAGCACAAACACCACCAATTCATTTTAACCGTACTCCATTTTCTGAAGTTACTTTATAATAGGAGTTTGGAGGCTATTCTTCCACAGGGGCCCATTTCCCATCAATTCCTCGTTCAGATTTATTTTCCTGACAAGAAATAGTAGATTACAATGGGGTAAGGGATCCATACCCCAGTGGGCCAGGGGGACCACACGCACTGGGCAAAGCTCTCAGATACCCAAGCTGCATGTAGACACACATTCCTTCGCTTCCCACCCTCACCTGACTATGGGTTCATTCACAAGAAACTTTTTCTTATTTTATTTTCTCAGTTACCTAAATCCACCCTTTGCTTTGTTCCCTTTTGTGCCTTTCACCACTTTCTGAGCTCAAGTTTTCCTGATGCCTTCTCTTGAGGAATACAAGTGTGGCTTGCCCCATCCTCCTCCTCCTACTTTGTATCTTTACCTCTCACATACTTGTCTCCCCCTCCCAAATAACCCCATCTCAAAGCCCATCTCACTAGGCATTAAAGACAGATAGAGAAAGACCAAAGCAGTAGAAACACTGTCACTCCATCTTTTCTACCAGAAAGTAACTCTCTGATGCTCTCCACTGAGCAGCCTTTAGAGAAGGCCAAAGCTTTGTGCTTCATGTTCCCTACCAGCTCTTTCTTCCTGCTGTATTCTGGGAGTTTTGAACCAAATGCTCACAGAGTTTTAAACTACTAATTCTGTGTGAGACAGGACGCAGGCAGAGGACAAACACGTAAGGTTCACCCACAGAGACAAACAATCAAGGGAAAAAAAAAAATCTCTCAGTGACCTCTCCTGGAGAGCAGGGCCAAAAATAAAAAGAAAAAAATGAGTTTTAGGGCAATATCAGGTCAGTCCAGAATGGGACAGTAATGAAAAGACCCAAGGAGCTTTCTTCTCTGAAACCTGAGCAGCTCAGGTTTGAAGATACACCACAAAAAACCATCTCAAAACCACATCATCATCTGACTAGACCCAGCACTTTACCTCTTGATGTGAAATTCTACTGAAACATACACTCACCTTTATTTCTAGACAGAGTGTGGTGGCAGAACTCTGAAGGAGAACCAAAACTTAGCAAAGGTAAGTTTTGCACAGAAGCAATCCTATCCTGTACAAAGGGAGGCTGTTTTCAGCTTCTCCTTGGTTCATGAGGAAGCAGTGATTTTGGAAAGCTTGGAGCTCAGATGACAAGACAATGAATGCTTTAGAACAAATAGGAAGATATGTCTGAGTCAGAGCAGCTTCAAAATTTCTGATTTTTAGCTTCACAGATTGCTGTTTTTCCTAGCCTTATTCTATGGTGGAAGACAGCAAGACCATACTAAAAGGATGTCTTCTTACTGGAATTTCTAAAGACTTATTCTAGTTTACACTAACAAATATTTTCATCCTTCCAAGTCTGAAAAGCTTGTTTACAGTGAAAGTGACTAAAAAACCCTCTGAAACACTGAAACATCTGATTTTCCCATTGAAATGGGTGTAAAGGTACTTCAGCACCATAGAACTGTCCATTCTGAGCTAGTACCACAACTTCATGGTATCTTGACCTACTATAAATTAAAAAATAGCCCAAACAGAAACACAAGCCTTCATGCCTGCATCTGTACCATTTATTTCATACAGAAGGATTTCATTTTGCTGTCCACAGAGCCAACATCAAGAACTCTTCCTTTCCAACCCAGCAAAAACTTTGCCAGTGCTCAGTGCACACCCTAAGGGTTCTCATGGCAGTCCCACAGCCAACACTGCCTTGTCTCCCCTCACATCTGTCTCCATGAAGAGCAGGGCTGAGTTAAAATTTCTTCCCAGAGTACATTTTTTTCCAGAGTATGAGCCCTTCAAAGCCCACATAATTATTTTTTTTATTTGACTTTGAAGTTAGCACCAGTCTTTCCCAAAATATTTTGGTCACAAATAATTTTATCAGTAAATAAATTAATCAGGAATATTGAGAATACAGAGCTGCCATTTTTTGGTGGGTTTTTTTTTTTTTTTTGCCAAGGGAATAAAAATATTTTTTTTTTAAAATGCTGTTGAAGCAGAATCCATTATGAACTGCAAGATAATACACAGTCCAAAAGTTACATCAGAGTGTTCCCAGTCCTGCCAAATGCATCTTTACTGAAATTGTTTAGTAGGAAGAAGGTGATGTATCATGCCATTATTTGAAATGTACCAAATATTTCTGCAGTAGGTCTTGGGTTTGAAACTGTAACAGTGAAATATTACACACATATTGCCATCTCATGGATACTACAAATACTTGTTTAAAATTCCAAGAACGCAACCCCTGACAGAAAAATATGCAGAATCCACAGCAAATAAAATTGTAAAGATTTACAACGTGAAAGCAGGAACTTCACATTTGAAACAGTCCAAAAATCTGCCTCAGATTCTCTCGTAGTAGTTACTATTTTTATGACTTGGCTCAGACTTGCTTTAATCTCTTTATTTAGGAAGAAATTGCAAGCTTGCCAACTCTAGCAAATGTTAAGTACTTCAGTAAATTCCCCATCAATATAGGTCGTGCATTCGAGGGAACAAGAATGTGGTGAGTAAGTTCTGCTCCATCTCCTCCAAAGAGGATTTCAGGATGAGGCAGTGATGGGAGAGAGAGATAAACAACGTGGCTAAGCCCCTCGTTCAGCTCCATCCTCCTCTCCAGACATCTGTCCACACCGTGTTGTGCCGTGATTGAGATGTTCTGCCATGCAGCTCACCCAGCCTGCCGTTATCCCACATCCCTTTTATCTGAGCAGGCAGGAGAGCAAATGCATTGCCAAGGCTACTGCACCGTCACTCTTCCATTAAAGTTCAGGATCAGCACGAGGCGAGTTCGAGCAAGTCAGCAAAACCACAGGAAACCCAACAGATGCAAAGACACCCGAGTATGGAGGATCAATTCACAAACAGCCCGAATAGCCTGTGCAGTCATTCCGGAGCATCTACTACACCAAATTGCCTAAAACCCACCGAGTCCTGCCAAACCCCGAGTTCAGCTCTCAAAGAGAACTTGGCAGCCAACAAACCAAAACGCGGATCGTTTCTCAGGCTCTGCTCAACCGCGCCTCTCTACCCAAAGGGCTCGGACAAGCCAGCAGACAAGTTTCGGCTCCCTCCCCGCCTTTCCCCGGCTGGGACCCGCGGCTGTGCCCGCGCGGGGGGACAGCACCGGCGGCCACCGGGGAGCCCCCGCGCCGGGAGCCGCGCTCAGCCCCGCGGCACCGCCGCTCCCCGGGCTCCCCGGGCTGCGGAGCCCCGGCCCTGCGGCTCCCCGCCCAGGAGGGTCCCCGGGCCGCCCGCAGCTCTGCGGGGACACGGCAGCGCCTGCCCCGAGGGCACCGCGTCCCCGCGGCGGCCAAGGAGGGGCGAGCCGGAGGAGGAAGGGGGAAGGCAAGGGAAGAAGCCATTACCAGAGTTTTGTTGCCGTTCTTGCTGAGGGGGCCGCGGAAAACTCCCTTGATGTTGCGAAAGTGCCCGTTGCTGAGGTGCGCGGAGCTGATGACAATGTAGTAGCACTCCATGGGGCCGGGGCCGCCTCCTCGGGCCGGGCTCGGCGGGGCTGGGCGGGGAGGGCCGGGGCCGGGGCCGGCGGGGGCCGGGGCTGCGGCCCCTCAGGCGCGGCGCGGCCGCGGGAGGAGGGTGAGGAGGGTGAGGAGGATGCGCGGCGCGGCGGCCGCGGCGGAGCCGAGCGAGCTGCCGCCGCCGCTGGCAGGCATAGTGCTATTATAGCGAGCAGCCTTGCCGGTCGGCTGCACTGAGCCAATGGCAGGGAGCCACTGGGCTGGTACCGAGCGCTGTCAGAGGAGGACATCTGTCACACGCCGCCTCCACCGCCACCCACCGCCCCACGCCCCGCTGCCCCCGCCGCGGACGGGCCGCCGGCAGGTAAAGGGGGACGGGCGGGGGGAGAGGGCAGAGCCGGCACCCCGAGCGCAGCCAGCCCCGCAGGTGGGCTGTGCCCTCCTTTTTCCGGGGGTGGGGACGACGAGCAGTGTGATTCCTCCGGGGTTTGGGGGGTGGGCATGGAGAGATGCCCGGGGTGCGACGCCCCCAGCCCAACGCTCCCGCCCTCCCCCCTCTTCCGAGCAGCCTCCGCGCCCTCCACCGCGCCCTTTCCTTTTTTTGTTACATATTTCTCTAACACCCCACACTCACAGGCACCTCCACCACCTGCCCGGGCCGGAGCAGCCCCCCCGCTCCATCGGCCGCCGCTCTCGGCTCCTCTGGCCCGTGACAACGTAACTGGGGGAAATCGGTCATTCCTCACCCTCGCTCGGGGTAAGCTCCATCCCGCCCTTCGCCGGGCTGCGGCCGCCGCAGCCCATCCCCGCCGCATCCCGCAGGATCGGGAGCGGGCTGGCAAAACTTCTGGGTCACGGGAAGCGCTTGGGGCCGCATCCCCCCTTCCCGGGGTGCCTGCATCCCTCATCCTGGGGGGCCCGCATCCCCCCCTTCCCGGGGTACCTGCATCCCTCCTCCTCCTTGGGAGCTGCATCCCCCCCTTCCCGGGGCGCCTGCATCCCCCATTTCCCGGGGCTCCCCCGCCGCTCCCCCGCGGTCACTCACGGTTCTCCCGGCCCGGGGCCGCCGGCGGAGGCGGCTCTGCCCACCCGGCCTCGCAGGGCTTGGGCGTCTGCAAGGAAAGGGGCACCGACCATGGTTTCTTGCAGGCTCTGGCGCAGACTCTGCGATCCTCAGCCTCAACGCCCGTGTGATGTACTCGGCTCGGTTCTACAAAGCCCCCAGCAAAGTGGGCTAAAAACCATTAGGTACATCAGCACGAGGCAGCTGTGGCATGCCCCTGCTCCTTCACCAGCGTAAGTGTTCCTTTCTTTTTGCAGCACACAAACCAGAGCTGGATTCCAGGACCAGAATTTGTCACAGTCTAAGATGTGCACGAGAAAGATGCTTGAAATGTGGTTTGTTGTTTTGTTGGGGATTTTCTCCCCCATAAGGTATCTGTGATTTGCAGCTTTTCTCATGTGAGGTGGGAAACACTCTTAGCTGGCTCATCGTCCAACCTGCTTGACCTTTATTCTGCTTTGTAAAAATGAAGATTGATGGGATGAATTTCCAGTGCCAAAAGAAGGAGCACCTTAGAAAAGAAGCCCAGAAGCATGATGCAACATCTGAACACGTCCCTTAGTCAGCATTTACTGCTGGCAACATAACAGCAGTGTCCTATCATCTTGTCCTCCAAAGGAGATGAGCTGCTGCCAGAAGATTGAGGACGGGGACACACACACAAACACTTGACTGGCAGAAATTATTGCCTCAGGTGTTTGCATCCTTCATGAAGGAAGTCCCATTTTTTTTGAGATGTGCCCCCTTCTGATAAACATCTTCTATCATTGCTTTGGATCATACACAGTGAATAGTAAATTTTGACAGCTGTCACTCATTCTTTAGCATTTCCAGGACTTGGGAAGAAATTACGGAAATGGCAAAAGTGGAAAGTTTTGACAGCTGAGCCACAGGTGAGAGATCAGAATTTGCTGCTTCTTGTTACAGCCAAAAAAAGAGTGTGATAATGTAAACCAGATTTTTTTGGTTATCAGGATGTACGTGTACATCTAGAAATAACCAGCAAGTTCGTTGCCATGTGAAAAATCAAGTCAATATTATAAATACCTGATAAATTTAAAAACACAGCACACTGAAGGCCTGGTTCCCCTTCAAGACAGAATCATGGGTGCAGTTCCCTCTCAAAAATGTCAGAAGAAAAGACAAAATCATGCAAGAAATAAAATCAGGCAACTCTTTCCTGGGAATAAATATATTCCAGATTAGACTAGAACAATTTTTTCCCACCTTCTAAACAGAACGTTGCTGATGCGTGAGGACCCTTCTGCCTGGGAATCAAAGTCCACACATCCACCTTCTCAAAGAACTGGAACCTTTTTCTCTGAAATCCTTGCACAGACACGTTGCTGACACATTTACTCACAGCTGCTACAGCCATACCTGGGCCCTCCCAGGGTTTTTGAAAAGTTTCAGGGCTGTACAGCTGCTCTCTGGCCTTTCAGAGACATGCAGGCACTGCTTGCACGCTCTTGTTAAGAGTCCAAGGACTTGGGAACATCTTCTTGCAGCAACAGAGAAATAATCTACTCCCACAGCTCAGGTTTCAAATGTTCCCCCTGCTCTGTACCAAACAGAAGTGAGCAACAGCACTGAAAGCTGCTATAGCTTCTGCTCATGAAATTCACTGTCCTCCTCTATTAAGGGAGGGAAAAACAAACAATTGAAACAACAAACAATTAAAAACCACCTGATTCCTCCAAAGCACTGAATAAACAAAGGACAACAAATAACACCTGACAAGCAAAATACGTCATTTCTAGTCCTGCTTATTCTGGTTGTCTTTTTATTTTTTATTTTTTTTTAGATGATCTCTGATCTATCTCAACCCTTCACCTAAGTTTTCATGCCTCATTCTGCTTATTATGATCACACAGCTCAAGATGCTTCTTCCATCCCAAATGTTTTATTTTTTATAAATTGTTTATTTCACATCAATCCCTAACCCTATGGCTCCTACCTACCACCAATCTTCCCTATTTCCATCTGTGTCTTGTTCTCCTGGGTAAGTATCTGGGGTTTCAGCTGTTTACATTGCTATTTATACAAATCTCTGCTGTATAATAATAACCAGTGCTGCTTATTTACTCACTGTTTTATTTTTCCATTTGGTAAAAATCTCCAAGGAATTATTCCTGTATAAAACAGCAAATACCAACTCAAGAAGCAGGCTATGGATTTGAGAGACTTTCTGGAAAACTTGTGAATGAGAAGCTAGAGAACAAATGAAACTAATTCTTGTGCATTCTGCTGTTTTTCTGCCTGTGAGAATACTCAATATTCTGCATTCTAATATTTAATAATATTCATTATTTAATAAATAATCCTGGCATAACCCAGAAAAAATATTCAAGAGTATAAACTCTTTTGGTTAGCAGTTTTTAAAGCATGGCACAGCATATGTGTTACCAACATATCCTGAAAAATCAAATGATTGAAGCAAATTCTCTCTTGAAACAAACCCATCAAGGATAGAAAGGAATATCTGTGCTCAAGTCACAAGAAACTCAATTAAATTCCCATGGCAATTCTTACCGAATTCAACAAAATTCACTTTATCCTAAGAACACCTCCCTGTAAGTAATCTGCTGCCTGAGACACACCCTTTTACCATCTCCTGGACTTTCAGTCTCCTTTTACTGGTCCTTTTTTCCTTTTTTACTGAGCCTTGTATAGGTTTCCTTTTTTCAGGGGCCCATCATCCTTGCATGAAGCAGAAGGAAAGCTGGGACTACCCTGAGTACTGTGAAAAGCCATTAAAGGGTAATGTGCATTAAACACTGTATTACAACTGCATTCATTCATCAGCTGTGGGGGTGGGTGCAGCAGGGAAAAGAGGAAACTGGGATGCTCTGGTAGCCTAGTTCCCAGCACATCCCTCATGCTGTGTGAGGAGCAGCAGAGTGGGCTCCCTGCTCCAGCACTGGAGCTGAGTGCAGCTCTGGTATCACAAAGATAAGGAAAGGCAGCAGGGCCTTGAAGCCCTGCAGCCCCCAGGGTTGTGTCACAGGGAGAGCACTGGGAAGGCTTGAACTAGCATTTCAATCCCAAAAGTAGCAGCAAAGATTCATTAAAACATGCTCTGCTTGCATTTCTTAGCTCCTTCAGCCCTACCAAGCGCACAGTTTCATACCCCTGCTTATGCAGAACAGCTCAGGGAAAAGGCTTGTCCAGCAAGCATTATCCCCTCCCTCTTTCCACATATCCACATCTGTATCCAGCACCACATGCCTGTGTTCAGAAATGCAAGCACTTCTCTGCCCCTGCTCTTGCCCATCACCAATATTACCACTGTCTGCTTTAGGATACTGCTGGGAAAACCTGTGCTGTTACTGGATATAATAACAGCATTCTCTGTGCTCCCTTCTTAATGTTTATGCTGCACAATTTCCCTAACAGCACATGCACACTGCATCTTTTTGTTTTCTCCCCTAATCCATTCCTAACAAATAAACCAAAGCAGTCAAATAAAAATATAAAATAAAATTGCAAGTGGGACGCTGAACATGAGGTGACACCAACAAGGAACTGATGTACTATAATAGTATTAAACAGCAGGATATTTTTACAAAGGCCAGAAAACACCTGATGGCCCAAGCCAAAACACCTGATGGCTGCACAAGCCACTCCTGAGCATTTCAAACACTGAAAATGCAATTCACTGTGCTATGTGAAACATTACCTTGGAAGCAAATCCTCTGTCAAACAGAGTGTCTCTATGTGAAAAGCAAATGGAGCCAGCAACTGGAAAATGAATCCCTGAAACAGTCCATCATGGAATTATGGTTTCCCAATATCCACTCAAACCAAACATCCTAGTCAAACCCTAGCAGAATAAATGAAATAAAATTTTCAAAAATCATAGCAAAAATATTGGATTCTATCTCAGAGGCAATGCTTCCATCTCTAGTGGAAGGTGTACCTGCATGTGGCAGGGGAATCTTCAGGTGCTTTTGTTTTTCAGATGATCTTTTTTAAATGGTCTCAATCCAAACCATCCCGTGACTGTTCCCAGCTGACTACTACATAAAATCTTCTTCACTCTCCCTTCTCCAACAATCTAGCACAACAGTGCAAGGAACAATCATTCAGTGACAACACAAAAATAAACTCACTAAAAAAATATATACCCTCTCATAAATCAAAAAGCAGAAGCCAAAAGACCACAGAATGGGTGTGATCCCACCAAGCCACCACCCAAAGCTCAATAAAATCCAACAGGCAAGGTACACAACTAGCATTACATTAAAGCAACCAACATGTGAACACCATAAACAATATCCAAAGAGATTTCAAGCAGCCGTTCTGCATCTGGTACTTTTCTGGAGATGAAGTTGACTACATAATGAGCACCAAATTTTCATTTTTACCAATTAAATTTTTTAAAATTAATTTTATCCAGTTAAAACTTGCTTTGTAAAAAAAAAAATATTTCCAAGGTACTTAAGAAATGAAAATCTTTTAATGAAAATAAACGAGGCATTAAGGGAAAACCTGATAAAAGGAAATCCACAAATAAATAGGAAAATTTTAAATTATGGGATCTAGGATAGCAGATGATTTGTGACCATTTATTACAAACACAGACTATTTTCCCTGCCAACAGCCACGCAATTTTTTTCCAGACTTCAAAAATCTGGAGTCTGAAAATTTGATCAAAAGTATTCCACAGTCAATTAGAAACTTTACATCCATGAGCTTGGGCTCATTTGCTGAAGCAGGAGCTATTTCCGTGGGTAGAAGTCCTCAAGTTCACACCAGGAATTGGCATTAAATCCCGACTTTTCCACTGGGTGGTGGTAATGAGATCAGGAAGTTCAGGAGAACTCGGAGCACCACCGGTATTCCCTCATTTCTGTATTCACCCATTCAGTCATTGTGTCTCTCCCCCTGTGCACACGTACCTGCCCTTTGTGTACGTGTGCCACACTGGAAATCTACTGTCACAGCAATGGAAGGATGAATAGAATCGTGCTAAAAATTTTCAGGGCTGTACTGTGAAATTAATCTTAACACAGTTTGCTGTTTTAGCATTCAGTTCAACGACATCATTTTCTCAGTGTACAAGCTGAAGAGAGGTGAGGTGAGAGAGATGACAAGTCAGAAAATAGCACTGTTTATTCCTGAATGAGCAGGTATAAATTAGAGCCCCACTGGAGGAAAAAAACACTCCAGAGATTCAAATTGTAATACATTTCATCGAGTTCAATATGTGACATGCTATGATGGCTTCCTTCTTCATGTGATCTGTAATTGTCACAGAAGAGAATGGAAATTAGATTTAAAATGTTGTGTTTACCTTCCCAACGTTGCACATTTCAGCGAGATCCATTTTTCAAAGTGGGAATGTTTGGCATAATCTGGAAATCAAAGCCCTTTGCAATATTTATGGTTACGACCTCCCAGCTTAAAGCACCATAAATCACACCAGGCATTAACTGGTTCACTTCCACAGGGCACTAGGTGTAACAAAACCAAAACAGTACAATACCAAGCACGTGCTGGGGAAGGGTATTCCCAATATTACATCATATGATGCATTGCCATACCTTTAAAACCACACAGTTCTATGAATTATGATTTAAACACTGGTAGATACCTGCAGTCCAGTAATAAAAGGCCTTCAAGTCCTTATTTTGGCCCTCCTGAGTGATGCTTGACACTATCAGCTTACTGTCTGCAAGGCCCTGTTTATTCATTAGAACAATTTCCTTTCCCTAATAACTTATGACTTACCAATCTGTCTGCTGTAGTGAAATAATATAATTACAAATCGGCATGTTAAAATGCTATCAAAAGAATTTAATCCAACTCGCAAAATATTAATAAGTTATGTGCTTAATTAAAGATAACCATATCAAAATAGCTCAAGTACATTATAGATTACTAGCCTGAAAAAAAAATGTGGTAAGAAACAAAGTCAGTATTGCTCTAAAAATAGGGAGGAGTTGCAAAGCCCAGTGTATCTGGTTTGGCATTTGGACAATTAAAAAATGTCTACATAATTCATTTAATTAAGTAAGAACTTACTCATTGCTCCGAGCTATATAAATCATGCCAAGTTTTACCAAATGCACATTTTCTTGAGTATCTGTAAGACCTGTGTGATCACAAGACAAGGCAAAATACTATTAACTAAACCATAGCAAGACAACTGCCATAGGAAAGCTACAAATCTGTGTCCAAACAAAAACTTGAACAGTTGTTTATTCATCCAATTTTTGGGGTGCCTTGGAGCTGTGATGCTCTTGTATTGCTGAGCCCTGAATTAACAATCCTCCTTGTCTACATGATGGGGGGGAAAAAAGTATCATAATTATTAATGACTTCACATTAATTTAATTAAAATAATGAGCACTCTGACATCATTTATTTATTATTAGAGTGGAACAAGTTAGTTCCATGATTTTTCTACTCTACAGCTGTTCACATGGCCTTTTGGATCAACAATTCCTTGTGATAGTAACATAGGAAGCATCACAGAAGAAAAACCTTCTCCAATACCAAAAGATGATGTTCCCCCTTCTTTCCTCTTTGCCTAATCATAATACAATGTATACATGCATATATATACACACATATATAGATATATGTTTTGATAGTTAGGAGTTTAATTTTCTATTTTCATTATTCCTCTGTATGCTCCAGTGTCACTTGACATACTTCTCTAACTGCATATTACCTTTTCTCCATCCAAACCTGAATTCAATATGAGATATTTATTATCTAGACCTACACCCAAAATAAAGCATCTTTGCTTTTACAGAATTTCAATACCTAAATATATTAAATTACCCTTGAACTAACCTTAACATCAGCATTCCCACTAGAACCGGTGACCCTAATGCATTCTAAATGCCTCAAGTTAAGAGGAAAAGAAAGTATAAAATGTCTAAAAAGTCAAAACACAACTGAACTATTCCCTGGGAACCCATGTGCTGCAGTCTTTACAGGAAAATGCATTTACTGTAAAAAAGACCAGGCAAACCAAAAATACATGCAGAAAGAAAAAAAAAATATCTGTACTCAAATTCTCACCACTCTGGAAGAAATGTTATGTTTAAACTGGCTCATCTTGAGTTAGTTTGAAAACAAGAAAAAAACCCAAACAAAACAGCAACCAAACAAGCAACCCAGACCCTAAACCAACAAAATACCCCCACCCTACTGGTTTTGAAGCCCATCTTGGAATTTTTATCTTGTATTTATTAATCCTGAGCCTAGCAGACTCAGGCAGTGGTAGAACAGTCCTTCATGATGCCTAAACTTGCCACTTTTAAATGTCTTTGCTGCTACCCTTCTGCCAGCTGGAAATCACCATCAATTATTTGACCTAACACTGAAATAAAATATTCTTCAAGATTTTCTCTCCTTTTTTTATAAATAATCATGCTTTACTGCAAGCCACTGGAGTGTCTGTAGCCTCTGCTAGTAAAGCTTTATTGTCATTACTTTAATGCTTGAACATAAATTGATTCCTTGAGCTTCCTAGTTATTTTTGTACATCTTCTCTAAATTCCCTCTGCTCGCTTTCCTGAGTGAATTATTCTCTTATAAAAGTGCATTTGTACCCAAATGACCATAAGTGTAATCTACTTGCAGGCAGATTATATTTAAAGATCAACCCTTAAAGACAGCAATTTAAGATTTTTGATTGAATATTCATCTCCATTATGCCCTCCATGTTATTTTCAGAAAGCCAAACACAGATTAGTTTTGGAATAACACCCTAAAGGTCGAAAAGCAGGAGCTGTAACAAAATTGTCTCACTGAGGGTCTCTGAGAATAAAAATAACGTGCAGGGAGTGCCACTGCAAAATGAGATGGGATATAAGGATGCAGGGCACACGTTTACCTCTGTGATGCTGCTCCTTCATCTTTCTGGCTTTCCACTCGTGGAGGGTCTCTGCTGGGGGCTGACTTTGGCACTCCACGCTGCCAAACCCATCCTGGCTTTTTACAGGGACCACCGACTCCTCACACCCCCAAATCACTCTTCTCGTTGCTTCAATTCTAGCACAGCCAATTCTTGGACTGTAAGTGATGCTTCATTTTTTTCTCACCATTTCTCATCTGCAGTTTGCTGGCCCTTCACATGAGGAGCTAACAAGAAAGCCAAGAGAAACCCAAACACTATTTGTATGAATTTATTAGCAGGAAGCCAATTTTTGCTCAATATTACAACCGTGTATTTTGGATTTAACAGAACATTCCTCAAACTGAAGGCCAGCAGAGAGGTAAGTGGTTTTTTGGACAAAGCATTTTCTGCCCCTGTGAAAACAGCAGCAGGAAACAAACTCCAGTGGTCAAAATTGGATCATAAAGATGAAAAACCATATGTGTTTCTGGTCTTTAAATTGCTACTCTACAGAGTGATAAGAGACATCATATAGAACCTTATCAGGATTTAATTTCCTAACAGAAATGAGAAAGGAATGTGCAAAGCCCCTCTTACATGAGCTAGCATTAGATTGCAGTACATGATAAAAATATCTTAACAGGCGTATACCTAAGGAAGATTACATTCCATCTCTTCTTCCTGAAGATGCTTTCTATATACAAATTCTTTTTAAAATAGCATATTTCTGGTTTGCTGGGCATGACTGTCTTCTTCAGGAAATGTTTTCTGGCAAAAAAAAAACCCTCCTCACAGTTACTCTATCTTTTTAGTGCTTCTGTAATAATACCTGGAAAAATGCTCTCGGTATAGGAGGTTTATGAATGAAACCTGTCAAAGTATACGTACTACAAAAAAAGAAGATTGCTAAATATCTTTTAAATTTAATTCTTGGCTGTAGTCTGTGTCATAAAGGTTCTATGCTAAAGCCACCACCAGTAAGTGAAAAACCTGTTTAGTATGGATTTGTATTTTGTACCTACATCTTTGCCATGTCATTCTGCATCTGAGTCTTGTATCCTAAATATATTTACTAACCCCCCCCCACATTCTATTCTATTTCTAGTCTCTACCAACTACAATGCTATTTCCAGATAAACTCAAATTTCCAAAGGGCTCACTGTGAGCAATGTTGCCCTTTTGATCAAGAAAATGAGCACATTTTAACACAAATTTTAGACTTTTCACATTCTGATGTATTTACTGTGAGGACACTATAAAGAGCATTTACAAACAACATATCCAACATGTCACAAACATGTTCAGCATCCATGTGGGGCCTCTGGGAACAGTGGAGACAAGCAGAACTCTGGATTTTGGGGTTAGTTGCTCTGCTGGGCAATGGGCAGTATTTTAGGACAAGTGCCCACAGGAAATGAGGGCTCCCCACCCTCAGCTTCACCTTTTCTCTGCTCTGGAGATTTTGCAGGTTCTCCTCCTCATGTTTCTAACCTAATCTAATTCTTAGAACCTAAAATACCTGTCACAACAGTCAGAACAGGATTATTTGCTATACCACAACAAGTGCTAATCTCATTTTACAGCACTGCAAGTGCCATTACAAGGAATAGTTTTTCCACAGCCATCTTGGATTCTTGTTAGATAAATTTAAAAGGGCTAACTATTAATAAAACACCCTAACATATGTACCCCACTAAGACTGTGGCCATCCTACCTGGTTTTAAAAACGTCTGAGTTGTATCCCCCATGCTTAAATATGTACTATAAATGCTTTCTGTGAGTTTTGTTTGTTTAGTTTGGTTTTGGGTTTTGGTTGTTTTTTTTTTTTTGGGTTTTTTTTTTGTGCTTGTTTGGCTTTTTGGGGGTTTTTTTGTTGCTGTTTTTTTTTTTTTTTTTTAATGACACCGCTTCCTAGAAATATTCCTGAGAAGGGTTTGGCTCTTTCCTCCCTGCTCTGCACATCCACTGGGATGATGAAGCAGGGAGGATTTCCCACACTTCTCTCCAGTATGTCTCCTGCGTCAGGCTGTTCTGTGACTCTGCAAAGCACACTGCACATCCTGGTGCTGTGCCAAGCCTGCCTGGGAAGACAGACTCCCAACCAGCTCCTCATGCCACAACCAAAACCACCCAACCTTACAGAAACACGCTGCTGACTACACTCTGCAATACATTTTGGTGTGAAAAAGCTTCAGATAAGTAAAAATTTCAGCAGACTCTGACCTTTCCTTGGACATACTTCAAGATTTGCTGCAATGTTATGTTCCAGTTATAGAAACACCCCAAATGAATAAGCAGATATTTAAATTTTACAGATGCCACCCTAAGGAAAAAATGTAGTGAAACATAAATGGCACAATTACCTAATGGGCATAGCAAAATGTTAGGAAAATGAAGTGTTTGGATAAAACAGCAACGATTAATTTTTCATTTAATTTTTTTTCTGAAATATAACATGCTTCTGGAGATCATACTTAGTGAACATACTCGTGGTTCCAGGCCCACACACTATTTTAATTCCATAAGGTGCGTGGGAGGTTTTTTAAATCCACATAATTTTGTGTTATTTTCTTTTTACATGTTAAGTTATTATCATCAGATGGAGGGGAAATTAAACATTCTGAATGTGTTAAAAGCCTTGGTCTTCTTGACTCCTATTACCAACTGCTAACTATTGCTAAACTCATCCATTTTTGGAACATGAACAACCTTGATAACATCAGATGAAGACAAAATAAAAATAGAGCTTTGGCAAATCCTGTGAATTGAATTCCGGTATCTCGGAACACCGTGTAAAGCTCTTGACTGGCTTTGCAAATGGAACTCACTATATTAATACTGAAGCTAGCTCATTTCCTAACTTTGCTAAGAGCAGCCAGAACTACAGTCATGCTGCAATAGTGAGGAACTAAATAAAATCCAGGCTATGAATATAGCTGTGATTTGTTTTTTTCCTGGGAAAGGTTTTGCGAAAATTATTCCTAAAAAGCTTTATATCTAGTCGTCCTTTCCTTTGGGGGCACATTATATATGATGTTTCCTCCTTTTTCTGAGAGTAGGCAGTAAAAGCCATCGTTTCCATCACCTTAATTATTGGGCTTTTAAGATGACCAGAATTAAAAAGCATTTCTTTCTTTATGCAGTCCTTATTTTGACATACGGTCCTGTACAGAGCACTTGGATTTCATCACCACTCAGACACACTGCAATAAAGATGCTTAATGAGCAGCAAGCCCAGTTTTTGCTTGTCTGGGTCATGTTTACATGACATGATGCCTTGGGAAGAGTCCCTGGAGCACATATTCTGACATGTTAACGTGTGAAAAACCACCAGAAACAACAGTGACAACACTAGGGAGAGGCAGATGTAGATTTATATCTAAAGAAGGGTAATTTGTGCTGATGTGGGTACAATAAAAACAAATTCCAGTTTGTACTAGGTAAAATCCTCCACTTTCCAAAACCATATCAGCTCTAGAGAATCACATACAGTTTAGTTACTTCACTAACAGCTTTTATTTGAGGAGCCAAATAAATAGCCAAATGGAGACTATAGAAGTCTCTTTGCTGCAAGGAGAGAAAATATAATAGATATTTTTTAAAAGCATGGAATACTTTAAGAACCACCAAACAGCCTGAATTAATTCAATTTCAGATTAAAAAAATAAAGCCTCCAATGTCAGGTGATTTCACTGCAGTCATAAATATCTGGAAGTTGTGTTATTATTTAATGCTTTCCTCTGTTCATAAGCCTCTTAGAACAGAAGCACATTCTCTAGAGATCATTGGCTTACTGTGTACCTAAAGAAATTAAGCTACAGTTCAATTATGGTAAATATATTTCATTTTCCCCCAGGAATGGGCAGGTGAAAGGGCTTAAGTTCAAATGGAAATTAGATTAACAATAATAAGAAAGTTATTTAACCCCTAACTTATATAGTGTAGTCCTTGGGCAGCTTTTTGAGAGCATTCACAGCCAGTGTAGAAAACGAAGCATCAAGAGCATATACCTCAATTTTTGTGATGGATTTTAAATCCATTTTCAAATCCTATCAGTGAACAATCATCTTTCACTTGGTAGCCATGTGCTCTCTCAAGTTCTTTAAATAATATTTAAAACCTAATGTAAGCAACATGCAGCATTTATATCCCATATCACTACCCAAAACATGATACAATGCAGCAATAGAAGGTGTCTTTCACTGGAAAACTTACAGTGCTTTGGCTACAGCCTTTACTTTGCTTCTGCCAAATCAGTTTCACCATAATGTTGATGAAGTTTCCAGAAAGGAGTGGCTTTGCTGTTTTGGGCCATTTTATCCTATAAGGTCTAACAGAAAGCAATTTTTCCCCCCCATTTCTTTTAAAGCTCCACAACATGTTGAATATTACACTAGGGATGGTTTTGCTGTTGCTGGTTTTGCCTTGGACAGCATTGCAATTTAGTGATCCATTAAAATGATGGGAAAGGACACTCACATCCTTAATGCACACCACTTAGGGGCCCTATTGGAGCCAGTGAGCACCAGTCCACACCAACTGAGGAAAGCAAGCCTTAAAACCTCTACAAGGAAGGAGTTTGCTGAAACCAAGATACATAAATGCAATCTATTGGTAATAAGCAGAATCAGAAACTGGAGATCTGGATGGCTTGGCTGGCTGATTTAAAATCAAGACTAAACCAGAGGTTGTCTAAGAACAAGGCTACCTGCTTCACAGACAGAGCGTGGTACATGAAAAAGCAATTAAATCAGAGGCCTCAGCATTTGTTTTTGTTTCAATTGCAGTCAGTACCAGCCATCGACCAAGAACAGCATTTAAACAGCAAGCAAGCAGTGTCACTGTTGGGCAAGGAACTGAACCAGCAGAGATTAGGAAATACACTGCAGTGGGAAGGCAGCTAAGCACAGGCATCAGTTATTTAGGGATTCAGTCGTGCCTGCTGCCCACAACAACAACAACAACTCTCTCTGCTGTATTTTCAGAAATGAGCTTTCTGCCAACACTAACGCAGCAGCTGCAAACTCCACTGAAGATTTCAGCTTAATCACTCCAGGGTTCCTGCAAGCCCTGCTAAGCACTGACCTGACAAGGACTGACTTGTGGCTCTGGAACAGGGTGTGCAGCATCCTCACTTCCCTGTGACCAGAGCCTTTGGATGTGGAAAGCTTCATTCAGGCTCCTGACAAGCTCACAAGCACCACCCCTGCTATTCCATCTCCTTCCAGCCCAGATATTCCCTGCAGGCCACACACAGTGACATAGAAATTCTTACAGTTTGTGCTGCCATCCTACAAACCCACAAAAAGCCTCTTGCTCCAGCACATGGCAACACATTCCTTGCCTCATCCTGCTCTTGGAGTTAATCAGGGCTACAGCACGTTTCCACAAGAAAAAAAGCCTTCATTGTTCAGCTGAGAAACATAGATACACAGATACATATATTCTACCCATATATCTGTAACTATTGCATCACTTTCACCCCCAGGGAATGCATAAAATATTAATGCTTTTATAATGTATGGCTGGATTGCAATGTATAATCTTATAAAGGATCTTATAATGATTATCATACAAATAAGTTATAAGCAAAAGACTGTGGGGGATATAAAAAGCATAGTCGAGCTCTTATGGGTGAGCTCTTGTTTTATAGCCCATGACAGATCCCAAATAATAGATGGACCCATGCAACCATGGGCAGGAAAAGAGCAAAACCTTTGGATTGGCACAGGGATCAGCTGCTGCTCATGGAACTCCCTGCTCATGCTGGTAATTTCCTCTGCCATGTTCCCTGTGATTGATTTTCACAAGTAGGAGTAAAACAGAGTCATGCAAGCTGGGACACTGCCTAGAAAATAAATCTTTGAATTCACCTGACAAAATGAGTCAAACAGAAATATCATCAGGACCAGGATATAGCTCAGTTCACCTTGCCAAAGAGCAGGAGCATCCACTCAGGAACCTCACTTAAAGAAAAGCAGTTACTGCTGACAAAATGTGTTTTTAGTGGCAAATAGTGCCAGGCTGGGAGTGCTGGTACAGTCTAATGGCATAAGTTAATGCTGCATCAACTTAAACCCCTCAAGGTTCTGGAACAATAGATCTGAGTGACAGAAAAGTCTTCTTTGTGATCTATTGAAATCAAATGGAAGGGAAAAGGAAAGGCAAATAAGTTACAAATACATCTGAAAGGAAATTTAATGGGTGAAATTCACTGTTCCTTTTCCTTTCACCACTTCCTGACAGTTTATTGTTCACATCTTGCTCAGGGCTACCTTTTGCCTATTCCTAATTCCCTGGTCTTTCTGAACAAGCTCTTTCTAGCTACCACTTCCCTGTACTTTATTATTTTAATGAAGAACCTTCTTAGTTATCACAAGGCTGCTTTCCATTTAAAATTAAACTGACTGGCTGGTCAATACTTAGCAGTAGCAGAACAACTATAAAGAGAAAGTTGTTGTCCTGAATTCTGTGGTCCACTCTTAGTTTTTACTAAGCAGTGATAACTTGCACTGCTCTCCTTCACAGTACCTAGAAACAAAGAAATCCCTCCAAAATCATCTCCTGATGTTCAAGTATAGAAAGTTTGCTGATAGTAAATAGTTAGACTTAATGGAGAATGGATGTAGAATATCCCAGTGGGCAGCTAGACATGACACTTAATTTGCAGCTCAGTGTTATTGCAGCAATTGCCATTACAATAAGACTTATAAATGTATTTACAAGTAAACATGTTCCAAACCATTGCAATACACAGTGCTGTTGGGGTAACACAGCACATAAAGAAAGCCAAAAATCAAAGCCAATTTGCCACGTACCTCAAAAGTCATACAACACTAATGCCAAAATTAACAAGGCCATTATGTTCCATGGATGCAATGCCCTTCTCTCCTCCTTTGGACATACAAACCTATTCCCCAATCTGACAGCATTTCTATTTTCATCCACTGCTGGCCCACACATTGCAAAAGAGTGCACACTTTGTGCACACTAAATCTGCATCAGGATGCTTTAATGCAAGAGGTATTTAAGGGCAGAACAGAGGCAGCCAGAGGGGCAACTGCCTCTGCACCAAATTTCATACACTCTGGGTGGAATTACTACAGGAGAGACTGTACTATCTCTTGCTGGAGTTGAGAAATGCCATCTGATGGAAAGGATGAGAAACAGGAAGTGTGGGGAGGTGTTAAATGATTTTTTTTTGCTTTTTGTTCCATATCCAGGTGAATACTGTAAAATATGGCAGCTGTAAAAGCCAAAGCCATACAGTTTTTTCCAGACAATTCATTTTCAAATCTGCCTTCAGTCTTTTCCAGAAAGAATGTAAATTTCACCAGAAAATTCACATGCAATGAATAATCCAAAGTTACAAAGAGGGTAAAGAGTCAGATGATGTGCATTTTTTTATGGGAATTAACGCCACATAAAGGAGCTGCAGAAGCAATCCAAGCCCCAATTTCCAACTTGTAAACCTTCAACCCAAATCTTCCTCCTCCTTTCAACATAAAAAGTACTAGTGACACATGGAGCTCTTTTACTGACAGATTTGCAGCCTTTCTCTCAAGCAGGGAAATCTGAACGACACCAAAATATGGTTTAAGAGGTTTGGAATACAGAAAGCTGCCATAAAGGTTCACATAGATGAATCCCTGGATGGCATTCCTGGAATCAGCTGGTGGATGGGATCAGTGGCTGCAGCTTTTGTCTAGCCTAACAAGGCAGAGGCCAGACTGGCAGGGTGAGCCTGAGTTCTTTAACTCATGATCCCCCAGACCCACAGAGCAGCTAAGCTGCTACTCACAGGCAGGTGAATGTGAAACATGCTTTTCATAAAAGTGAAACATGCTTTTCTACTTGTGGGATTGTGTATTTCAGTAGAGTTACTCTCTGCCTTTTTATCTTCATTTTCTCCATCTGATCAGGGCTCTCTTTGCTAATGCAGGCACCCTCTCTTTGACTTCCAATGGAATAATATTCAGTAATAACCTACAAAGCAAGGCTCACATAGTGATGCTTTGACTATACAATCTCTGACAGCAGAACTTAAAACAATTTCCTCTCCCCATTCCCTTTCTTCTCACTACAGAAGTCCAAATTTACATGCTTTACAACGAGGGATTCACCTGCAGAGCTACCAGGGAAGAAATTATCAGGAGAGAGTTTCCTCCAACATCTGAGACTCACCACTGCCCAGCCTCTGTGAGATCTCATTTCTGCTGCTGTCACAAGAGTAATACAAGAGGCATCCCTTTATTTTTTTTCACTCTTTACATTACTTCAAGTCTTCTCTGGGAAAGCAGCAACCCAGTACCTTAAATCCATGTTTATGCCATGCTGATATCACATGGAAGTTTTGCTCTGCTGCAAAGCACTTAATGATCCAACTCAAATGGAGGGTGTGGGGATCTTCAGCGATGACCAACAGCTTCTGTATTTTATTTGCATCCAAAGCACATATGCCGTGGTCTGTGTCGAAAATAAAAGTTTTTCCTTCCACTCAGTGAATGGATCACAACAAATCACTTGTAAACCTCTACAGCCAGCAGATGCAAATGTGCTTCCTCTCCCATTGAGCTGTATCTAAGGACCATGAAAGTACAACCTGTTCTCCCCCCTGTCTCCCACAAATCTTGAAAATAAAGTGGTACAAGCTGCTTCAGAACAAACACCAACAGCATTCATTTTCCCTTAGACAAATGTAACTTTTACACCACTTTTAGTGTTTTCCCACTTTTTTTTACCCTACAGTCATCTCTCTGCATAAGAGACTCTCAAATGTGATATGGGTAATGTTGAAGAGAAGTATCCATCACCACTTGCCAGGGATAAGGCACTGAGGAGAAGAGACTAAGGTCCTAACAGCATCATCAATCTAGCTACACACTTAGGTTAAAGAAAATAACCCCAACCAACCAGCAGAAATCCCTTCTCAGATCAGATTCTCTCCATCTCAAGGGTTTTGTCTACCACATATGCCCACACACACACCCTCAGTAGCCAAAGTTTTCTGCCTTTCCCCTTCTGTCACTGCTTCCTGGATTCAAGTCAGCACCATCCCAACAGCTCCCCACAGCCACTCTGGCTCCAGGGCAGGCAGCAGCCAGCGCTTGGCATCACATCCTGCAGCTCTTAGCACATCCTGACAATAAAAGGGGAAGAATGAATCAGCTGGTTTAGAGTTAGAGCATATCTTGGCCATTAGCAGAAAAAAAAAACCCTACAGGAGACAGTGCTGATTAATGCATTCCTCTCCTTTCTGCTTCTCAGCTAAGCTTGTAAAGGCTTGTCTGTCAACTCCTGCTCTTCCCAGCATCCATGGGGTTTCCTATGATATAATTATCAAAATAAATTCAAACAATGTTTTCTTGCTCTTCAACATCAACTATATTTGTAGAGGACATTACAGCTCAGGGAAAAGGGAAAACAATAATAAATCTGCAACAGCAAGGACAGCAAATAACTGCATTCTCATAAGCACTAAAGAGTTTTATTTGCCAGGCTAAGAATGAGATAAAGTTGTACCACAGGTATTCAAAGGAGCTTGAAATTAGGGGGAACAAAATATTTCTTCTCTTTCTTTCAAAAGTAAAAAGGTGCCTCTGATTTTAGAGGATTGAAGTGGATGGCAGCATGAGTGCTGTTCACCCAGCCCCAGCCCTGGAATGGAAAGCACTGAAATACCCATTTATTTGCCTTCCAGCTGCATCACCTGGGAGCTGGAAGCGTGTTACACGCTGTGATCTCTCCTCGCTTGCTTCCAGCACGGCTGAGGCTGGTGGCAGAGGGGATTAGGCTCTGAGCTCCACTGGCTCCAAGTGTGTCATTAGGATGACTCACACCGAGGAGGAACTGTGGTTTTTGGTGACTCACATGATGGCTAGTTTGGAGCTTAAGCCCTGTGTTCAATCCTTAGCCTGCAATCCCTTCAATAATCTTCTAATATGAAGTTTAGTTCATATACAGGCCAGCAGAGCTCCCTTCGCTGAAATTAATTGGAAATGGATTGTGAAAAGCCACTCACATTAATCACCATGAACAGTGAAAAGGAAGTACACTTCTTGGGGTGGGTTGTTTTTTTTTTTCCATTTTATCTTTCTAAAGCATACCAGAAGGCCTGCTAACCAAAGTCAGCACAGTACAGTCAGAACCAGCAAAGGCTTTTCAGAAATCTTTGTAAGCACACAGCATCCCTGCATCACCAGAGGTAACAAACGGCCCAATTTAGGCTCAGGCAGACAACAGCCCTCAAATGCAACATATCCACTCATTCTCCAGCCCCACCTTCCTCTGTCCTGGATACATAGCCAGATGGCTTAAAAAATGAGTGGAATATGACATTTTAATTATAGATCACCTGCAGCTCGACCAGGAGAGGCCTCTCTGAAGAACAAGAGAGAACAATTAAAGGAAAAAAAGGATAGGCTGGTTTCTAATTCTCCATCTCCTCAGATGGCACAGGGGAAACAGGAGCAGGGAACAGAGCGGATGACAGGCCAATTAAAGTTGTTCTTCTGGCCTGGGTGATGCTGGCACCAAGCCCAGATCTCATTCTCCTGCCATCTCCTTTGGGTCCTATGGCATCTTCTATCTGAGGAAAAGCATCTCCTGCAGCCCCACTGAGCCAGCTCAGGGCTCCAGCTGGCACTTGCATTATAAAGTTCTGGCACTTCCTTCAGCAACTTGCTGGGCTCCACCTCGACCAAGGAAATGATTTTGGTGCAAAGGAAGCGGCTTGAGAAGCGCGTGCCATGGCTGATCCAGAGCCACCCCCAATGCAGCGGCAGAGCTGGTGAGGTTTTGGAGCACCCCACGGCCACAGCTCACCTTACAAGAGCAGCTGTCCGTCCCCCAGGGGCTGTGAAACTGCATCAGATTAAATGTCTGAGCTTGGCAATAGATCTTTGCTGTCCACTTGCCGTTAAAGGGGAATTATCTCGGCATTACAATCCATAGGTTTTCTGGCATTACCAGTAAATGGTTTCATTCCTTGCCTGGCAGTTATTTCAGCTCTGAATTGCTCCCAATCACTCGGCTTCATTCCATCAATAACAACCTAATAAACGGACTTGAATCTTGCAGTAATGGATACTAATGGCAGCTTACTCTGGAGTAGCCTCTAATTAAAGCAATTTAGGCACAGTTCTGGTCACAGCCCAATGCTAGCCCACACCACTGAGGTTTTCTGCTTGGAATCCTGTAGCCCAGGCTTTTGGAGCAAGCCATGCAAGCAGAAAGAAACTGAACTTGTGGACTGAAATGGGAAACTGTCACGGACATAATTTGTGAAAAATCCTTTGCCAGGATCTTTTCTCCTGAAAGCTGAGAAATTTCAGCTTCATCGTGTTTTGCTGCTTTGGAATGTGATTTGGAGAATTGTTTACCCAGCATGTGAAATTGTTTTTACTTGATGACCAATATAGCCACGTGTGTTGAGGCTGTGAGCAGTCACAAGATTTTATTTCCATTCCTTTCTATTCCTTGCTAGCCTTCTGATGAAATCCTTTTCTTCTATTCTTTTAGTGTAGTTTTAATATATCATTTTCTTTTAATATAATCTATATCATAAAATATTAAATCAGCCTTCTGAAACATGGAGTCAAGATTCTCATCGCTTCCTTCATCCTGGGACCCCTGAGAATACCACCACAGGAAACTTCTCTCAAAGGTGTCTGCAAGATTTCTTCAGCTCTCAGCAGCAAATATGCTCCACAGTTGTGGCTTTTTTAAATATAAATGGCTTCTTTTAAACAAATTAATAATTTTTTTTTTTCCAGTGAAGTTTGGGGATCAGAAAACAAACTAGAGGACTATCCCAGACACCAGTCCAGATTTAAGAAAGAGTTCAACAGAACAAAATGCTGCTCTTCCCTGAGCATTTCCCAGATTTCACCCATTCCTGAAAAGAGATGGCGTTTTCCAACAGCTCTGATTTGAATCAGACTCAAGAATTAAATATTTCCATTTCTTCTGTCCCTTTCTCAAGAGTTTTCCATGCAAGAATGTCACAGTTTATCACTGTGCTCTTCTAAGGCCCAAGGTTTTTTTTGCTCTCTCATATTCAAAGTGATTAATTTCTCTTTTTCTATCAGACCTTTAATGAGTGTGACACAGAAAATGAAGAGTGCAGATTGCCATTGTGGTCTGGGCAGCCTTCAGCAGCCCAAACAAGCGACTGCTCTGCAGCAAATCCAGCTCTGCCAGGACAAATGTTCCACGAACCTGGGAGGAGGCAGATGCTGCCATTTCATTTCTGTCTCCTGTAAATGAGCCTTGTCATTAAACCCAGGAAGAAAACAAGGACTGGTACAACGCAAAAAGATGAAAAAGCATGGAGTATTTTGGGGAAAGCCATTTACAATTAAAGTGGTGCTGCTGCAGATGTAAAGTCTCAGGCCAAAGTAAAACTAAAGTCAGCTTAAGATGATACAGAGAAAAACCTCAATGCTTTCCTTGAGGAATAATCTTCCATATACCAAAATTTTCTCCACAGATGCCATGTTTAACCAATGTCAGGTTAAGTGATCAGACTGTAGAACATTCAACAAATTAACTCCCCTGAAGCATTTCCTAGCCAGAGAAATGCAGTGCTGAGCTGTAATAGCAGCAATCACATTTTTTAACTGATAATTGAATTAATTACTGTAGACATTTAAATTTCCTAGCATAAGATAAGCACAGAAATGTTAACATCCAGATATTTCTATCAAAGGCAAGTGCTAATTTTTTTCAAGTCAATATTCCCATGGCAACTTTGTTACTGCCAACAAGGAATATGAGACAATGACACACATCAAGTGGGTAAGATAAGAGGGAAACAGGGAATATACAAATGCCTACAACTTCTTAATTCAAACACCAGAAAATAAAAGTTAGGCCCTCACAGTGGTGAAAACGTGTGCTGTGTACCCCTCTGCATGCACTGACATACTCTGGAAAAGGTCCCTCAGAGGTTATGGAATAATCCCTTCTATTAGATTTCTAAATTGGAGAAGACAGCCTTCTCTCAGGAATGGGCTAGGAGCAGGGTAATCTCACTTGACACCAGCATACAGGCAAGACAATGCATCTCCTCAATTTCTGGGTGTGAAATTACTTGCACCTCTTGCCCTCTTGTTATTCCCTCTCACAGTCCTGCCTGTGCCTATAGACTCAGAAATGGAAAAATAAAATCGGGAGTAACTCTGTGCATTATACAACCTTCTTCTTCACTTGCAAGAACATTACAGGAAATTTCAAAAACTGCATTATTCACAGGTATTTTCATAATTTTTCTTTTCCTCTAGTATTTATCTTTCTCCCAGTTTTCTACTCCAAGGCATTGGCAACAGTCAGTGACTTTCTTCTGCGTCAGCAAAAGACTTCTGATCTTCTATCTGATAACCAAATTTTCCCACATTACTATAAAACCATTTACCTAGAGACTCAAACATAATTATTGCATGCTATAAGCTCAAGATATTTCAGCAACAAAATTGTTAAATCAATTCATTATCTGGGGATAGATGCACATGTCTACTTTACAAATTTTTGTACTTTAGCAAGTATATATGTAGGAAAGATAACTGAAACTGTAGCATTTATTCTGTCTTGAGCCATTTGCTTATGTCACTATATAAAACAGGTCATTTTCACACCAGTGAAAGCAGTTTTTTATTTTTATGATTAAAGAATGACAAGCCAGCCACAGATGAAGTTTAGATATGTCCTTCAAGAACTTTGTTAGAAAATGAGAATTATATCTGAAAATTTGGGAAGATTTACACACTGTATGAGGACAGCCTTCCCTGAATTTTGACCAAAGAGACAAGACCATACAGGCTGCAGGAAACAAAATGGTAGAAGCCATACAGAATGAACGGTACCCAAAAGATGACTGCTTCCTCCTCTAATACAGTAAAAAGGGAGAAATAATATTTCCATTTGATGTGGTTCCACAAGGTGAGGAGGTCCAGCCAACACAGACACCCAAAGTTACTGCACCATTACCACAGAAGTTAAATAAAATTTTGGCTTCTTCCCATCCCTTCAAATTTACCATCAACAGAGCTACACCAATATCTGGGCCCACCAGACATCTTTCACTATCTTTTTACACAAGGAAAAACAAGGCCAAAGAACCTGACATTTCCACATCTTATAAGGACACATTCAACCTGGCTTTGAGTATCCTTGCAGTCACAAAGCAGCTCAGAAGAGGCAAGAACTCAATTCTCAGCCTCAGCTCCCAGATCTGAGGGTACCAGTCCAGATCTATAGGGCACTTGGGAGCGAGTTCTCTAAGTGGCAGAGGAGAGGCACAGGAGTTCAGTCAATAAAACCAAGGACAGAGAGCACAGACACAACAGAGCCCCAGCACAACACAACCTCCCATACAGAGCTCTGAAAAGTTACTAAATCTGAGTCCTACCTTACTGGAGTTGAGACAGCCACCATGCACAGAGGAACACTGTCCAACTTCAGAGGGCTTCAGGCACCTGCCCACACAGAGAAACACCTCAGCACTCCAGAGAGCAAGCATCTGCCCTTCTTGCTCTCCAGCCCAGCCTTTTATCCCCTCCTGTTGATGCCCTGCACCTGTGTGCCCTCTGTTCCCTTTCCTGGTTGGTCAGTGCCCCTAGGCACTCCATGGCTCGTTCCCTTCAATAGCATTCACCTGTCCTGCACAGCTGCAGCCACTTAGGGATGAGCCCCACTCCCAATCACCCCAAACTGTGCCTGCACCAACACTGCTCCAGAGCAGCAGCCCAGAGCACCTTTTTCAGCATCCATCCCTTTCTGAAAAGCCAGTTTTTTTCTCCAAAAGGCTTCACACTCTGGTTCTGTAGTGCTGGTACTGAGAATGTATCAATTTTACCAAAGCATTTCCCTATCTTTCACTTCACAAAGTGGGTTGAATGCTCGGGATAGACCACAAAGAGTTAAAACCACTGTGGTTGGAGCAGTTTTATATCCACTAAGACTGCTAGCTGTTGTTGCTTTGCCAGGCATCTTTAGTACAGTACTGAGCACTTCCCAGCTTCTTCTCCTGTCAAAGTCAGGGGAGGGGAAAATCCAGCATCAAACCATACTGATGCAAATTCAATTGCACTTGTAATAATAGCTGTCATCCTTATCACTTTCCCTGAGAATGCTTTCTGGGTATCCTCCTTTTCTCCTATACTGACAAAAAAAATATATTTGAATTCTTTTCTCATAGTTCATTCAGTGTTTGGAATTCCGATACGAAGGGACCATTATGCACCATTTTTATGGGGATAATGGGAGTAGTTCCAGCAGTGGGCAGCTTCCCTGTGATGGTTTTATATTAATGCATTGGTCAACAAAGGGAACAATTCCTTATTGTGAAATATTCTATTCAATACCATTATGAAATTTCACAGTCCTGATGAAAACCCAGCCAAATAATTTTTATATAAAAAATACCCAGAAAAGTTACTAAAAATCTACACAACTATTTATCCCCCATTCCCCAAAACATTAAATGCCCTTTACTTGTTGACCTTCCCCACCCCATGCAGTTAAATGTCATGGCATTTCCAGATGTGAAAGCTCTCCTTTGTAGTATCCCAGCACACTCAGAAATTAAAATTTATGTCAGGGAAAATTTCCCATTTATCTATAATATTGCAGTCCATTGAGAATCTAAGCACCTTATATTTTAAAATAGGATGCTTTATGATCCAGCTCCTCCCAAAGCTGCTGGTAGAACAGCACCCAGTATGATACTCCAGAGATTTTTGGGCATTGGATCTGTGAGAGAGACCTTCAGGATCTTGCTCCAGACCTTCCCTGCTAACAAGCAGGGGAATTTTAACAGAGAACAGAACACACAAGGGTTGCAGAAACAAGAGATTATTAATCCCCTCTCCCTGTCACAGGCCCACATTCTTTTTCCTATATATTAATGTAAAAATCTCCAACTGCTTTGTTTTATTCAATATTTTCAGGTTTTTTCCTATGGCTTGGAGACATGTACCCAAAATGGAATACTTCATGCGTGTCTCTAAGGCTTTTCATGATCATTAATTCAAAAGGAAAATGTGAACAGAAACAGGGGAAAGCACTCTTGGAGGCAACAATTCCAGTGTTACAGAGCAGCTGATGCTAACAGTGACAGCAGTTTACACCTCATCCACCAGGACAAAATTTGCAATGTTTTTCAGAATTCTACTCTAATTCCAGTGCTTGCTCTGCTGCACCAGAAACACCCAACAGTTTCTGATACCAACAGAAGAGGGTGTCTATCCTCTGTGCTTTGCAAAAATCAACACTGAGTGATCATCTGAATTGCCTTATTGCTTTATCTTATGGTTTTGCTGGAAAAGGGAAAGTTTAAAGACAGAAGGAATTAAGTAGATATATCTTGCCTATTTTTGCATTGTGTAACCTTTTATAATGCAAGACTTAAATAGGTCAAATTAGAATTAAAATATTGTATGTGTGAGACTGATCTTGCTAATAACTTCAAGATTACTTTAATCACTTTGACATCCTCTATAATAGATTTCAGTCTTGCATTTATATATTTATCTGATTTGCACTTAGGGAGGCTTTATTCTTAAGGAAAACCCTTCCATTTGAATCATTTTACATTCCTGCTTTAAAAAAAAACCCACACCACCTTTAACATTTAGATTATCTACACTGTAAAATAAAAATTCAAATTACCATCACAAAATTTAATGGGATCAGGTCGTTTAAATTCACTAAAAAACTAAGGTCATACTGCTCAGCCAATAAAGGTTTAAAGTGGGAACATTAAAAGAAAGAAAATGGGCAGTAAAACATTCTGAGAAACATAGATTGTTTTTCTTTTTTCTTACTTAGAAGATAGAGATGGTATAGGACACATGGGAAAGGAGCTAAGCATGGGAATAACTCCAAGAAATCCCCACTGGCTTCAGCAGAAGGAAATTATAGTAATGTGGAATGGAAAAAAAGCCACTTCTTCAATGCTTTAGTGTGGTATTTTCTGGGTCCCACATTGTCAGGAGGAAATGATGAATCTGACTCCATGTTCTTAGAAGGCTAATTTATAATTTTATGATATTGTATTAAATTAAAGAATACTATACTAAAGAATAGAGAAAGGATGCAGACAGAAGGCTAAAAAGATAATTCCAAAAAACTTGTGACTCTTTCTTTAGAGTCTGACACACTTTGGCTGTAATTGGCCAATAAGTAAAACCAATTCACATGTTGGATAAACAACCTCCAACCACATTCCAGAGCAGCAAAACACAGGAGAAGCAAATGAGATAATTATTGTTTTCCTTTCCTCTGAGGCTTCTCAACTTCCCAGGAGAGAAATCCTGAGCAAAAAGGATTTTTCAGAAAATACGATGGTGACATTTTAGAGCTGCTTTTATCTCCAAACCTCCCTTTGAGCTAAGACTAAGAAAGCAATAGTCATAGAACAGGGAAAATGAAAGCAAGGAAAAAGTCTGCTGTCCCACTGAATAACAGTCCCTTCTAAATAACTCAGTCAAGGACAACACCTCCTTAGGTATTCTCACATAGAAATGCTGATTTTGCACCCTGAGACAGCCAGCAACTCTGAGCATTGAGGCTGTGTCCCTCCATGAGGACCATCCTCAGCACTGCACCTCTGGATCATCCCTCCTGCAGCAGCCTGAGACAGCACCAGCTGCTCTCCCATCACTCCTGGGCTAAGCCCAGCATTCCCAAGCCCCTCAAGGTCAGGAAATCAAGGAGTGCATTTGATATTCCTGTTTTAATAGCAGTGAGGAGAGCACTGAGGTCTCCCTGGGTCAGGCTTCAATCCAAAGCTGTCAGTTCTCTGCCAGCACTTGGAGCAGAGCAGCATCACATTGCTTGTAAATGATGAAAGATTGCCTCATTCTTCCCCAGTTTGTTCCCATACATCTGCAGAATGCGGTGTGTGGGTGACAAGTGACAAAGAATCAAAATGTTTTAAAAGTAATAGCTCATCCTGCAGGAAACCAGAGCCTCACCTGCTTGTCTTGCTGGCTCAGGGAAGATGCTCCAGAGAACAGAAATAAATCAGAATTGTCAACATCCTTAGCAAGCAACATGCCTTAGAACAACAACAATATTGTAACACCCCTTTCCCAAATAGTTGCAGTTGTTCCTTCAGGAAGACACTAAGGAGCTCTTCCAGTTTTAAGCATATTTTATTAATGAGTTATTCCACAGAAGAACAGGATAACATCTCCTCCTTCCTGCCCTTTTGATGGAAGAGCCAGCAAGCTACTCTGCCAAGCAGCCCCAGTCAATCCACTTCCATGGGGCTTTTCGTGTGTCATGTCAGGTGATAAATGTCTGTCTCCACTAAGCCAGATACTTCAAGGAGACTGTTTGATATTTGCTTTGAAAAATGAATGACAACACATCAGTTGTACCTGAGCTGAAGAACACAACTATGCAGACAGAGCAGATTGTTGTCAAAGATATAACACTAAAAAATGCCAAGGTTTTATTTCCTGGGTGTGGGGGGGGGAAAGCTTTCTCAGTTTCTATTTATGTTGGGTCATTTTCAGATGGAAAGCATTTTGTCTAATGTGGTAGACTGTAAAGAAATAAAATGAGTGGAATTTTTCAGATGACAATATCCTTTTTCCTATTCACAAAATAACCAACAAAAATGTTGGCAAATCAAGAACACTAGCAAAAAAAAAAATCCAAAAAACCCTTAGTAGCTAGAGTACATCTGGGTAACGTAACAGTAAAATTGATGGAGTACTTCTCACACAGTCTCCATGTTCTTATAAAATAGTGAGTTCTTTGGATACTCTGATTAATGCATGAAGAAGCTGAAGAATTGACAACAAGAATTTTGAAAGGGAATGGAGGGAAAGGGAGTATTCCTTCAAATTTAAAAATCAATTTATCCTGAGCTATGTTCATTTCCCACATACATTTTCTTGTGTCTTATTACAACCAACTCTCAAAAATCATCTATTAATTTTGAATGCAAGAAACTTGATTAACTTCAGATTAATGTCAATTAAAAAAAAAATATCTGAACAACCTACACTACCAAACTAGGGCAGGACAAAGCTACACCTGCCAACCAACTCCAATACAGCTCCATTTTTTACCCCCGTCAGGATTTCACATTCTCTTTTGGCTTAAGCAGGGCTTAAGAGCTCCTATTGGTTTCACTGTCATCACTGAGCTAACCTGCAGATTTAAAGCTGCACCATTATCCCTTCAGCTCTCCAGTAATGACCCATATCTGCTTAGCATCACCACAACCCGCAAAATGCACCACAGGTAAAACCCAGGCTGTTTATTCTGCTTTTTAATGTGACTTCACCTGATTGTTCAATTTCAGTGCTTCACTGGCTGCCTAATTGCATTACCAAGGCTGTCAATAATCACAGCATCACTAAATACAGTCAAGCATTCCTTGAAAACACTCTTCATAACTTATAACTAATTGACTCGGTGAAAAATTTAGATTTTTTGATTTCACAAAGCTCACATGCAGACTACTCTTTTTCTGTAGTACCCAACACCTTGTCTGCCTTCAAACCATTCATGTGTTCTGCAGATAAATTACAATGCTGGGAATGCCAGTAGCTTGGTCTAATTCAGACTATACCAAGAGCAGCCTGAAAAGCTGTGCACTTTTTCATTAAAAAGTTTGCGTGCTTGTTTAAGAAATTAGCAGCACTAATTAAATCAATATTTTACTGATCCTTCCCCACAGACTTCCTATTCTTATTCAAGCATTCAGGCTGGGCTTCTGCTACAGTTGCAGGCTGCACTGGATGGATCTGCACAGACCCCTCAGACAAATTCATGCTTCCATTTGCAGGACTAATGAGTGTCTTTGTTAGACAGACTGACAATAAAAATGAAATACTGACAGGAATTCAAACAGCAGCACTTTATCCTTAAATACTTCTGTTTATTAAGGACTGGTGCAGAGAGTGCCCTGAACTCCAAGACAACAAAACCCACATGTGGTGTAATCAGCCTGGGACCAGGAAAAAGACAGAACCACATCATGCAGTCATCTTGTGCAAACTAATTAGATCTGCTGAGACTGATTGGATTTGGGGAACTGCAGCTGAAACCAGACATGAGGCTCCCAGACTGGAGCTGCTGAGGGATGCACTGGCAGCACCTCTTGTGCTGGACAACTACAACTTAGGATGCTGCATTAAAAGTGAAGTAGGTCTTGAGCTCTTTACCTTAACAAAAGGCAACCAGAGATGGGAATTCAGACTGTGGAAGAGGTAAAGCTGAAGGTTGTATAGGCTGTTCCCATCCCTCACCTTCCCAAAACAGCTTCATTTATGGTAAAGATGCTTCAGACAGAACTGAATAACTACATCAGGGAAGGAATAAAGGGACCAATAAAAAACAGCTAGTAATAGAAACTATTAGTCACCAGAAGTGGAATGAAGTTACATAAGTTATGGCTTGCAGAGATAACAAAGGCACAGAGTCACACTGAGATGGGTGGTGTATAGAAAAAGAGGGGGGAAAGGTTCTTCAGCTGCATATTTTGGCAGGACAGACATCAAAGAAAGAAGAATTTTTTTGCTCCCTATTAATCATAGGATGCATCACATTTTGAAAATAAGACAAGTAATTTGCTTTAAATATCAATAGGAACACTATGTTGATCTCAGGAGGAAAAAAAAGCAGGTGAAATAATAATGGAAATAGAGGACAAAGAAGGAGAGGATATTTTTACAATTGAAGAATGGAAAAAAAATGCAAAGGAAATTAAATCCAAGAATCTAGGCATAAAATTACATTAAATCCAAGAATTTAGGCATAGAAGATCCAGCCATGGTTTGGCTGCCTTGTGCTTCCTTCTAAATTCTCAAAATCATGGATAGCTTCATGTGTGGAGATTAGAAAGTAAGAATTTACATTTGTGTGGGAAGAGGGTGAGGAGAATGATCTGGACAATTTCTACATGGCTGTTCAGCTGATTGCTTCAGTATGTCAGAACAGTTTTCATCCCTCAGATAAAAAGCTGCAGGTTTCCATTCCAAGGAGAACTTTACTCTGATAAACACTGGACCAAGCACTCAGTGTTTATATTCTGTCACTGGGTGCTAGTAACAGAAAATAATTTTATATTGTCCATTGATATTTTAATCTTGCATAAGTCAATTAAACTGAGAAATAAAAAGTAAACTGCCAAAAGCAGATGTTGAGGCCACACTAGCAAACATTTACAGCTGTACTGAAAACATTGATCACTGGTTTCAGGAATAAAGTCAGATATCATGTTGCCAAGTCAGGCTGTTCTTGTTTCCTGCAAGTAAACCTGGGGAATCCTTTTTCTTGTTGTTCTTCTTTGAGGGTTTTAGCTTTCTTTTTTTTTTTTTTTTAATAAGGTGTTAAGCATTGGGCCAAGCAAGTGTTTCTTAAATAAAAGCAGGGCATGTATTTTTATGCCGGACAGCTTTCATTATAGAAGGTCACTTCTATCTAAAAGAAAAAACAAACAAAAACACTGAAGAAAACCATGGAAGTACGAAGTTATCAACCAATACTGTATTTGAAGACAATACTGAGGTCTCTCTGAATTGCTTGGTTACTCAGATCTCTCTTTTCTTGTTTTCCAATTTAAGCAAAGTAAAATGGATGTGGCTGCTGGCACTCCCAGAGCCCCTGCCTTCCATCACCCCAGCTGAAATGCACTTAAGCAGCAGCAGGAGTGTGTACTCACATGAAATTTTACTGGCATAAGCTGGTTTTGGATGGATAGATGATCCAGTAGTAGATAAACAGGGATTTTTGCAGTCACATCAAGAAGGCAATTTTAGTAGCTGTTACACCTTTAGCATTAAGTAATTTTTTTAAGCTCCTGCAAGAGAATACTGAGGATATGAAGTTTCAATGTAGATGGATGACATAAGCAGCCATGGGCGTTTTTTGGTCTTGAACATAAATTTTTACCTAAAGTTCATGAAAAATGTGACTGATCTACACATTGATATTCAACTGCTGTACTTCATGCATACCTTCATTTTAATGGAATGAAAACACATGTTTCTTCTACTCAAATATGAGATCATGACTACTGTGTGTTTTTACTGTGAAAAATTAAACAGATTAAAGACAACTTAGGCTGTCTGAACTGCACATCTCAAGCAAGCTTTCCCTCCCCCCAGTCTGCATAAGCAGTGGTGACAGCTTTGCCACAGTGGCATTCACAAGTGGCCTCAGGCACTACGGTTTGTGATCGCTGCAGTTGATGTGGTAGATTTAACCTGAGATGTGATAAGTTAAAATAAACAGGGTGTGATGGAACTGACAAAATGGGCATCTGGAAAAAACCACTATGATCATGGTAAAAAAAAAAAAAAAAAAAAAAAAAAAAAAAGGATATTATCCAGTACAAATCTTCAAAGACTGTGTTTTTCAAGAAACATGTATTGATAGATTTTAGCTTTACTGGCTAAATTAATTTACTGCTATTGAAACAGAGTTTCAATATTTAGAATTAGATTTAGCTCTGACTGGAACTCTCTGAATCCAGCCATTCCTACCAATGTTTCCTCTGTACAGTCTATAACTAAAAGTCCAAAGTATATTTTTTAAACAGATGCAACTGCCTGGAAATTCCCGTAACAGATAAACTCTGCTTCCTCACAGTGCAAAATCTTCCTAATTGCAACCAGGAAAAGAAGTGGAGCCTGGCTCACTTTTACCACTTATCTCAATGCTGCTGAGATGGTAAAACTTTCCATTGCACTGATCAGTGTGGGCAGGGGAATTACCAGAGGCTCTGCTTACATGGCCCTACCAGTTATGAAGGAACCAGCGTTTGTCAGTGCAAAAAGCAGAAAATCCACGTGGCACATCAGCTCTGTTTCAGCTTTGGCCACACACTGAGTTGACAGTCCCTGGATTTTCCCACCTTACAACTTGTATGGCCCCAAATTCCTGTTAAGACAGCAGGAACCTCAGCCAAAAGGATCACAGGTTAGAAATTACTCACTGCCATTTCAAAGTCTTCACGCAAGGATCACTTGGGAAGCCCCTTTTACTGGGGCTGGCACTGCCACACTTGAGGAGTTTTGGTGGAAAAGCTGCTTCTAAAAGGGATCATCTTTACAAACACACATGTCCCAAGTGTGGGACAATGTGTAGTGCAGGATGGCCAGATTGGGACTAGCTGATGCCTTTTTACTTGATTTGCATTCTCCTAGCTCAAGGTGACACTCTGTTACTCACGTTGATGATTCAAAGGTCATGTATATTGTGAAAACTGTGAGTTCAGGACGTCAAGGGCATGAGATCTGAGCAGAAAAAATGAGCAAATAAATCTATGAAAATAATATTCAGAGATACACAGTTACAATCACAAACACTTGTCCATTTCTTTTCTTCCAGTTGGCCACATTGTTGATTAAATAAAGCTGTGCATAAAGATCAGTTATGAAGGATGCTACAGATGAAGAGTATTAGTCCAGGAAGAGAATCTTAATAAATTGCAAATGCAATTTATTTTATATTAAAATTTAATCAGATTAATCTATTTCTAATACTGCATGCTAACAACTTGGGCACATAGTCCCTCCCCTGATATTACTGTCACTCTCATAAAATGATTTATCTGATATTAAGCAGCAGTTGCAAGACAGACACATTAGAGTTGCAACTGTCTCTAAAATTCTTATTAAGAGAACTGTACAGCTTTTCAATTGTGTTGTAAAGTTTCTATCAGACATTTTACAGCCAAAGTCTCAGAGCTAAAATACAAGCAATAGATTCTTTAGTTACTTGCTTCATCTCTTGTAATAAAGGAAGCAATAAAAGTAGCAGGCACGTGGACAAAGCCACTGTCTTTCAATATTTGTCTGAATTTATTTGACATCACCTCTTTAATACCAGACTGAGTTTGGTCCCATGACCATTTAAGATAAGAGAGAAAAAGAACTTCCCATCGTACAGGCACGTGGGGCTCTCCAGAGCTGTAGCTCCAGGCTCAGGAGGAAGGTCAGGGTGGAAAGGGACTGGGCTTCAGCACAGCCAGTGCTGAAAGGAGAGAAAGTGCTGGAGGGGAAGTTTCTGCAAAAGGAAACACCAAGAAACCTTTTATTTCTCAGATGCTGCCACAGAAAGGTCAGCCACATCCAGGCTTTGGATCTCTCTGAAGAAAGATAAATCTTGATTTCAGGAAAAGGACACAACAGTGTTGGCATTGCTTGCTTCCCAAGCCACTGCAAACCCTCTGAGCCACTTCCCACACTGCAGCAGCAGGGTTCAATGCCAGCACAAACACCCAGCAGTGACAACAGGCTCCAGGCTGGAAGGAAGAGTGTTTGTCTGTTGGAATGCATGAAATAGAAGCCTCTGAGTCCCTTAGAGAGAGAAAGGAACACAGGGACTGAACTGGAACCTTTAGAGAAACTGAAATGTATTAAGCCACACAGACATGAAGAGTGTAAGTTTTAGTTTTAAGTAAATAGAAACCTATCTTAAGTGCCCTAAGAGACTGTGTTAGGTAGTAAAAAGCCTTAAAGCTTAAAGTTCAGTAGTGATACCTTTCACAAAATGAACTTAGCTCCAGACATAATGAAACCATAGGAGATCATTTCTAGATAGAACACATAGAACCCTTTGGTGAACAGATAGAACGCTATGCATAGATTTTGTGTGTGGAATTGGAATTAAGCTCAGATAGTTTATGAAGAATGTTTTAGAATCGTAGTTTTAGCTGATTGAATGATTTATGAATAAAACCTCCTGTACTGGGGTGCAAAAAAAGGAAGAAGAAAAAAAGGTGGGAGCTTCTGCTGTTCCTGCTCAGAACATCGGGACTTGATGCCAGAAATCTTCTAGTAAGGACCTTAATACTCTGAACTCCTTGCCTTTGAGACTGATGTATTCAAGCAATAAACAGCTTTACAGCAACCAACAACTGCTCCTGTCTCTTGGAAGACCCAAGACCCACACACAACTCGACATTTGTCCTTCCAGCCAGATCCAAATGGAGACAAGCCCTGCTGGCCAGCACCACACCTGAGCATTCCCAAGGAATACACAGTATCCACATCCAAAGGCCTCAGGTGAACTCCCTGAGCTGGAAGTGCTAAAGACTTTCTCCATGTTTTCTAGCTCTCTTTCCCAATCTATGTTTGTGCCACCTACCCCCAAACAATCCTATGAATGCTTCCATGGGGCTCCATGACTGAGCAAGAGCAGTCTCTGGCTCAAGAAGATTCGCTGCTCAAAACTCAGAGGGAAATGTTCAAGAGGAGCAGTGTTTGTATCTCTGGTGGCCATGGGTGGGTGTTTTCACCCACCTTCAGTGCAGATTCAACCATCCTTCCACACTCCACCACTGGTCAATGCTCCAGCTTGTCATGGTTCAACCCAAGCCAGCAAATCCCCACACAGCCAATCACTCACTTCCCCCATTGGGCTAGGAAGAGACTTTGGAAGGTAAAACAAAGAAAACTTGTGGGTTGAATTAAAAACAGCTTCATAACTTACATGAAATTAATAATAATAATAATAATCATGATCATAATTGCAGTGAAAAGATAAATAGCAAGAGTGTAAAGAAATTCCAAGAAAAACAAGTGACGCAAAGGAAAGCAATTGCTTACCATGAACTAGATGATGCCTAGCCCCTGAGAGCAGCCCCTGGATGGCATTCCCACTAAGTTACTTGCTGAGTATGGTTTGGCATATCCCTTGGGTCAGCTGGGGTCAGCTTTCCCCAGCTTTGTCCTTTCCCACTTTCTTGTACCCCCCTCCAGCCTCTAGACTGGTGGGGAGGGGCGAAAAGCTGAAAAATCCTTGATTTTTACTCTAAACACTTAGCATAAGCACTGCTCAGGAGCAACTGCAACATCCCTTTGTTACCAACGTTGTTCCCATGCTAAATCCAAAGCAGACACTGTACTGGCTACCAGGAAGAAAATTAATTCTATCCCTGCTGAACCCAGGACACCACTGCAGTTTGCAGATAAATTGCAGGACTCCGTTCATGTCAATCACACAACTGCCAATAGAAAAGGCAATGAAAGTTTTAAAAGCTCTAAGAAATACCACATTCTTCTTAATTCTCAACATCTTCATCCCCAACTACTTTCTGCAGTGTAACTCATACACTGAACATGGAAATATCCCTGCCTTGGGTGGCTTTAACAGAGATTCAGACTTGGTTTTACTGCAGGTAATAGTTTATTTCAATGGTTACAAACAGCCTGCTCAAGCTGGAGCCACAGGGTAGCACCACAAGTCTTTGTTGAAAAAAGCTCTGGTTGCAAATGAGAGGGGAAATACATACCAATTAATTAATTACCTAGTTAATAACCCCGAATGACTCTGACAAATGAGATCTTCCTGTGCATTGTGGTGCATGAGCAAAGATCCCTTCCCAGCACAGCTGGCACTGCTGTCCCTGAGCTCTCTGAGCATCTGCCAGGACAAGAGCACAGCTACAAGCAGGACCTCCCTCTCTTCATCTCATAACTGTCTGTCACAAGTCACTGTAAAATAAAAAAAGGCGACTCAGGAGAATGAAGCCAGCCAGGGCATTTATCCATCCTTTATACTGATAGATGAAGATAAGACATTATAAAAATGGCCTAGCAAATATTTAACCCACATCCAGCTGCTTGAATGGCACCCTCAGCCAAGGCTGCCCTACCTGCACTTGTCTCCAGGTGTGACTATTTGCTCAGATTCAGCCCTAAATCCAAAGGTACTAAAAGAAAACCCTCAAGAGAAAAATAAAAAGACAGAAAGGTAGAGGTTAAACACCAAGAATTACACCTGTAGCTACAACAAATTCCTTCCCTGTGGCAAGGGGACAAACTCATCTGCTCTCTTCCTCCCTTTCCTCACTCGCGCCGCTCCAGGACATGAAATAAAACGACACCGACACTGGAACCTCCAAGGTAAAACGTTTAAATCTGACTTCAGCATTAGTAGATTTCCAAAAGTGACAGTGGATTGGAGGGTGACAGTGCCACCTCTCCAATGACACTGGACAAACCAACAGTCCATCAAATTTCTCCTCCTCCAGAAAAGAATGCAAAACAACAATTATTTCCAGAAAAGTGGGTGAGAAAGCTCATTACAAGAACGTAAACACCAGAAAGCTTAGAAGAACTTAAAAAAACAGGACAACACACTCAAGTCTCAGTTGGCTGATCTCACACCAACTTTAATTTAACATTTATCTAAAAGCCTACCCCCACTGGCACTACAAATGATCCTACCATGGGGCTGTCTCAGCTTGGGGACAGGTAAAGCTCCCCAGAGCCACCATATGGCTGTGGGAGCTCTCCCTGTCACAGCTGTCCCCACACAAGTTCCTACCCCAGACCAAAGAGAGCACATTCAGCTTTCTAGTTAAGGGGTTTCATTTCCCATGGGTGCTGGAAAAAGCCAGAATTTGTCACATGGGAGTTTGACATACAGAAGGATGTCTTCACACGTATCACCCCCAGGTCTGGATTTTCACCCCACCACCCTCCAGGTCTGGATTTTCACCTCTAGCACCCTCCAGGTCTGGATTTTCACCCCTACCACCTCCAAGTCTGGATTTTCACCCCTACCACCCTCCAGGTCTGGATTTTCACCTCTAGCACCCTCCAGGTCTGGATTTTCACCCCTACCACCCTCCAGGTCTGGATTTTCACCCCTACCACCCTCCAGGTCTGGATTTTCACCCCTACCACCCTCCAGGTCTGGATTTTCACCCCTACCACCCTCCAGGTCTGGATTTTCACCCCTACCACCCTCCAGGTCTGGATTTTCACCCCTACCACCCTCCAGGTCTGGATTTTCACCCCTACCACCCTCCAGGTCTGGATTTTCACCCCTACCACCCTCCAGGTCTGGATTTTCACCCCTACCACCCTCCAGGTCTGGATTTTCAGCCCCAGATCCAAAGCATCCACAGGAAATACCATCACTGACATTTTTCCCCCTGTTCAGAAAAGATGTCACCCAGACACGGAAGTGGCCTATTCAACACTTTTAAGGCTGAGTTGGATGCATGATGCTCTACCCACATTTCAACAAAGAAAGGTAGCAGGGGATTTTCCAGGTGCCCTTTTCATCACACTGCATGGATTCAGTGGGAATCTGGCAGATAAATTCAGTAAACCTGGTTCTGGCCTCACAGTGCCATCCATCAGCACAGGCCTCAGTGGAGCTTCATTGGCTGCTGAGGAATTTCATGAAGGCAGCATATTATAAAAGCATGGGTGTTATTAAAAGTAAGTAGATTTGTCTGAGAGTAAGCACATATTTCATGACAACACAGCACTATTTAAAGAACATTTTTTTCTTTGCCCTCCTTCAGAAGAAGGGTATTATTTGTTTTATAATGTAGCTCAAAATACCTCTTTAAAATCCATAAGATACTATGGAACTGACAGGTTCACGATGAATAGCTTCTCCTCCAGATTAATTTCTGTTTTACTCCCCAAGTGAAGCACAGAGCAACAAGCTTTATACAAAAGTGAGTCAAAAGCAGATGTTTTTAAAATGAGCATTGTTGTCATGCACAGCTCTGAAGGAACTCTAAGTCTGCTTTGTAAATATGCATAAGTGAAATATAAAAAAAACCCCCATGAATGTATCAGGAAAATTTATGAAGATGTAATTATGAATTACACTTATGAATATGTAATTTAAAACAGATGGTTGGCACCCCTGCTTTCCAAACTAAAATAACAGAAGAAATCATGCCAGGTTGTGGACTTATATTTGCACTCTCAAGTATTTTAATTTTTTTTAATGAAGGTTGGTTTCAAACTTTTCAAAACACAATAATAAAACCGCCACATCACACTTTATAAACTGTATTTTAAGACACCATTTACCCCCATCTCCTTAAAATTAAAATCATTAATAATTAGAAAACAGAGAAACTGTGTCTTTAACTCACAATGAATTTCTGCCATGGAGTAACATAAAACTCCTGAAACACAGAACCTAAGGAGAAATGCTGAGTTTCCCACAGCCTATACTACAATTTTATCAACCTGAGTTGCCAAATCCTAAGATGGAGTTCAGGAAAACTTCAGTTGTGCTGATGTCCCAACTATTTTTAAATACTTCTTTATTTGATGATCAAGTGCTCATTCTTTTATTAATCTTGTTGCTAACAAGATTATCAATCTTTATAAAGCCTTATTATTACTACTGCAATGAGATAATCTTAATGTTTATTATTAATTTTAAAGGGATAATGAAATCTCTAATGAGCTATAGGGATGAAGAGAACCTTCCTCAAAAGTCCTTCTCTGAAAAGGTCATTCTTATCAGCAACTCTTCTATATACTTAAAACTGATTGTGGCATTCAGCAAGTTTCATTTTTCAGCTAAATTATTCAACACCTGTAGGAAGCCATTCTGAAAGCTTTTTTACACAGCATGAGATGAAGCACAAGTGGTGCAGGGACGAATATTTGAAATGGCAAAGTTGCTAAGGCATCTGAACACCCAGCCAGAATTAGTGCCAGAAAGAAAAACAGCTGGCTAAACTCAAGGAAAAGTCAAGAGAAGCAGGCAGTTGGAAGACAAGCAGACTCCAAGCAATGTGTGGTATTTTCAAGGGCACCTCTCCTCAACGCTGATAAATCAATTCCTTTATAGATTTTTTTTTTTTTTTTGTCCTGTACACTGCTTATTTAATGCCTATGCATAAAAGGGTGCAGGCTTTGGGATGCTGACCCCTTTAAGCACCACTCAGCCCTGCAGGAATTATTGCTGCTGTATTCCCACTCCTCAAGGAGCAAGGGCACTCATCCAAAACCTTTTCATGCTAACTCAGCAGCTCTTGGGCAAGCCAAGGCTTGATCCACTACCAGTACTCACTAGAGAACAGCAATATCTTGGCAATTTTCTGCACAACTCTGGATTTAAGGCCAGCTCTGGGCTGGTGAAAGATCCCAACTCCTACAGCAAGGGCCATGGAAGTGAGGGACAATGCCCTGGCAGCAGCTGTACCCAGAACATGGGGTCTGCCTCATTTTTGGAATTTTTGCTGGTTAGACTGACTTTGAGATGCATTAGAAAGTCTTTTTTCTTAGCCTGGCAGTCCAAGGAGGAGTCAGAATTCTCCTATTTTTGTTTTTAAGGTTGTTTATTGTTTTTTATCTTCAAATTGTTTTTCTGACTCGCTGAGGTCTGTCTAGCAGGTCGGATTGAGGCACATTGCCCGTCCTTGGGGCACTGTTATCTTTTTATACAAAAAATTATGTGTACCCTATTTACAATAACTTCTCAATACTTCATCACTTATTTTAGACAGTGAGCTTCTACTATAAACTAATTTAAAAATGCTAGCATCACTTAGAAGATGGAGGTGAGGAAGAAGAAAGAAAAAGGACAACGCACACTTAAATTCTTCTATCTTGGGACTTAGAGCGCCTATTCTAAAAACTTGAAAAATCTATTTTTTACTTTGTGACAAACTAACTATTATTCTACTTAAACTTTTTTGCCTTGTAATTCTTCATTTAAAGGTTGGTAATTGTTTTTTCTAAGGGCTAAATCAAAGGCAAAGGGGTCTTGAGCTATGTGCCAAGGCCTTTGAGCCTCTTGGCCGGGTCTTGATTCCTCTAGGGCAGTCAGAGGAATTTCTTGGGTTCTGACACTTCATGGAGAGGAAATACCCCTGCTGAAGCAGAGCCTCAGAAACAGAGAGCACTTTTGCCAAGTTCATTAATAGTTCAACTTCCTCTCCATTACATTTTTAACTACAGCAATGGCACCAAAAGCAAACCAACAAACAAGGAAAAAACCCCTCCAATCAATGAGCAAAAAGCAGCCAAAGCCTCTGCCACGATGGCCTGGTATACACAAACACAAAATCAAACTCTCTGCCAGCCTGTGTCATGTTATCTCAACAATGGGAAAAGAACTCCATGCCTAGACACATTAAATTTTCAGATCTCACTAAGCAAGCACAAGAGATTTCTGCAGCATTTTCATGTTGCTGTCATATCTGCATCAACTTCCTTTTGAAGCTCCTGCGAGAAAACTCAGAGATAAAAGATCAACCGATGTTCTTGTGCAAAAAATAAAGTGAGGATTACCAAACTTACATTTGGCTTTGCGGGAAAACACAGCATGTGAAACTTTTGAAAATACCTGAAAATAGGTTGTCAAAGGCAGCCCTGTAACTGTTGTAATCAGACTTTTAAGAGGTTATCTGATGAAAATATGTCACAATAAAAGGCAGGCCACCATAACAAAATTAATGCCAATGTATGCTTATCTTTAAAAAAACCAAAAAACTGATGTTGAAACTATAGCCTAAACCAAAGAGATTGGGTCTAAAAATTTGAGCAAAAAGTCACTTTACTCAAAAGAATAATAAACTTCCTTAAGAAAATTGATGTGCTGCATTTATTTTTATCAACTGACCTCTGTAATACCTTCCTAAACTCCATAATACAATTATGAGCTTCCACATTAGAAGTGAAAAGATCATTGAATGCTTTAACCTTCCAGAAATGAGAAAATAAAGTAGCTTTTTAATTAAAGATAGAATTTGACAACCTGACATTATTTAATTTTTACATCAACATTTTCTATTACGTTCCAGTGATATTTTCCTTTATCATTTATGCTTTAATATCCTAATGCAAAATATATTACCAGAAAATTATTAATTTAATTTTAATAATTAAATAAAAAAAACCCATGAAAACTACTGGCAAATTTTTAAGTGCAAAATTAGGAATCATTTTACTTTCCTCAAATTAAAAAATGTAGTTCAGAAATAATTCTGCTTGTTTTTTTAAGTTATAAATAGAAGTTGTGCTTTAAAAGACAAAAGCCACATATCATTAAATGGTTCAATATTTGAATTCCCTGTCACCCACACAGCATCTCCCTTGTCTCCCTGCCAGGTTCAGCCCAACACTACTAACAGGTGCTTTCCAAGGGTCTCTGGGGGAAAAGGGAAAAAGAATTTAAAAAGATGGAATAAACCCAAAATCCATATACTGCTACCATACAGGCAGAAAGTTATGAGCCTCACTACAAGGAAAAGCAAGGGGAAGTGGGGGGGAACAAGCACTAAAAGGGGGAAAATATTCATTAACTTCCGTTCATCTTCATCTAAAATATTCATCTTCTCCTATCTTAAAAAATATTTTATCATTAAAATATTTCTCAAAAAACAGAGGCTTTTAGAATACTGTTTTCTTGTAAGAAAGAAACACCCTGTCCTCTCCAGTATAACAACAGCAATTCCCAAAACTTTGAAGCAATTTGCAGAGAGGTAAGACACTTTGGTAAGGGAAGACTGGGGATGGTAGCACACAGAGCCCCTAAACTCCGTGCTTTATGGGAATTTAGGATGCAATTTTACATCACAGGTTACAAGTTGGCCCTGCTTGGAACTCTGTTTTCAAGTGCAATGGTGTTATCAAATGGTGCAGTCAGCACTGTGAGTGTTTGGAGGCAGACACTTCATTTGAGCACTCTCCTAAATTTCAGTAGAACACAAAAAATGGAATGAAGAACAGTCCCACAGAGCACTTGAGGAGCTCTTGGGTTAGAGTGGGCAAGCACTGACTGCAGCAGGCTGGTTCACTCCTAGCAGGTAAAAAAGAAGCTGTGACACTTCACTGTGACATTCTGTCTTCTCCACATGTTATACATCACGTAAAATATTTTGTAGAATTAAAATTTTTAGAGCTCAGCACAGTCCAACTCCTTCTTTAAATGATCTAAAGCCAAAAAGAATTCTATTCTAACCTCTAGCAGGCAATACAGGTTTTTCCAGTGCATAAATTCCAACATACAGCTGGAATGTGAAGACTGATATAATATATTTGGAAATATTCTGTATGAATTTAAATCATAATAATTTAATTTAGAGTTGGAATTCTAATCCTTTTTCTTTAACAATCAGATACCTACTCTGTCAGAGAATGAGAACAATGGAGTGCCAAACTTGTTTCCTTTAACTCATGTAAATAAAGCCATTTATAGCAGTCTGTATTTTTTTGATTACAGTAGTAAGTTTGAGAAATTAGGTGGTTTTTGTATATACAATGAAAAATTAATTTAAAAAATCTGAAATATTACTGTAGGTGAAGAAAACTTAAAGTAAAGGCATATGAACTTAATATGAATTCCTCAAAACCATTAGCTTGTCAGGGATTTTCTGTTATGTTCAGCAGAATGTATAATAATCTCTTGTTGAAAAGGGAGCTATGATTTCAGCAGTATCCAAGAGTCTTGTTCTGAATGTGGTGAATTTTGGATGAATGATTTCCAAAGGCCATCGAAACTGAAATGATCCCGTACGCTTAAAAGGAGCCCAAACCTACTTTATCCTCTTCACTACTCCTGTGCCAAGCCAGGAAAGTATTTCCAGTGCCAAATATTGTCTGAGGAGCTCCCACAGTGGCCCTGCAAGGCACAGGGCAGGGCTGTGCCCAACCACCATCATCCCTTGGGGTGAGCAGAGCTTGACCAAGAGAGGAGGAAAGCCCAGCCCAGCACACCCCAGCTGTCTCTCCTAGAACACAGCCCAGCATGAAAAGGTGTCACACAGACATGTAGAAATTGCTCATTGCCTCAAGTTCAGCAGCAAAGATACCATGGAGGATGCCAGTGGTGCAAACTACTCTGTTTCCTCTTCCTTCATTAAGCTATCAAATGCATTCCATTTGTATGGAAATGCCAACAACAACCTATCAGCGGCTGCTGTTTCAGGGTAGTCTTCCTCTGACATTTTCAGTGAGAGATACAGTTTTTTTACCTGCAGTTATGGCAGATTTTTATGATTTTAAAACACCATTTTAGGTCACTCTTTCCTTTGACATGTTTATGAAAAGGTAGGATGCTTACATTCCCTCTTTGCTCCCAATGCCTCTTAAAGAATCAAGGTAGGCAAAACGTGAACTGCAAGCAAAATTACAGTTTCTTTCATTTAAAATAATAAAGGGTAAAGAAATTCAGAGTCTCTGAATTTCACTCATATTTCTGCACTGAGGCAGAGCCACTCATGAGGGACACTGACAGATGTCATTTATAGGTATAATCTGCAAGTCCCACACTTAAATCTCATAGAATTTTAAGCACCAAAGGATAACACTGCAGTGAAAATGCTCTTAAAGATGGTTTCCTGTATATAAGAGCAATCTGTGGATGATGTTAATTGCATTACTTGATTCCTTGACAGAGAACTTCATTTCACTACTTTAAATGCCTCTGCACTTTAAATACCTGCATACAACTGCACTGAAGAATGCAAGACACCCTGAGAGTGTAATTTTGGCACCTCTAACCTTTTGGAGATCCTCCTGCAGCTATTAATTTATTCATTATTTCCTAATGTTTATTGAAGTAGTGATGTTGACATTTGTATATTAAAATGTTTAAATATTAAACCTCACTTTTCATCCATAATTAGAGAAAATAGACGTAGACAAACTTGAAGTTTTCAAGAATAAAAGATAGACCAACCTCAGAAACATCTGTTCTTTCACTGAATGAAGCCAGGTCCTCTGGGATGAGGCAGAAAGTGATAAATTCAGGGTCCAGAGTGGAGAACACAACAATAATATTAAGTTCTCAGATCTGAAAAGACAATGGTCTTTTTCAAAGTGCTTTCTGGAATGTATATTTTTTCTGCTTTCTTTTTCTAAAAATATTACCCATTATTCTTACAATAAGAGACTAATGACAATAAGAATAATTTTCTCAGAGGCAGAATAATGTTTCAGTTTCTAAGTTTTTTGAATCTATGCATGAACAAAAATAGATTTTTCAAACAAAGTCCTTTAATATCAAACACATCAAGATAATGAAGGAATCAAGAAATTCTGCCCCTTTTTTTGGGGCAGCAATGGGGACCACTCCAAAAGCTTCTGGGAAGTTATAATTCCTCCATAGTATGCAATTTCTATTCTAAAAGATCTGCTTAAGGAGCATGTAGTACCTAGCATTTAAATACTGATTAGGGAAAAGTATATATAGAAAAAAAATTACAACTTGCTAGTCTTATTTCTACTTAATGGCAAACCTTTTCCTTAAAAACAGACAAAAACAACAACCACAAACAACATCCAGAACATCCCCACATTTTGAAACAGACTACATAAAGCTTATCTATGGTGAAACCATGGTTTACCTTTATATTAGCAATTACAAATCCTCAAGATTTACAATGTCAGTTCCTTCAGATTCTGCTCATCATCCCAGACAGGCAAATTGGACACTCAACTGTCACAGTTGAGACAGCCACCATACACAGAGCATCACCACACAATTTCAGAAAGCTTCAACCCATACACGGTAACACCTCACCTCTTCAGCAGGCTCCAGGTATCTGCCCCTTCTTGTTCTTCAGCCCAGCCTTTTATCCCCTCCTGTTGATGCCCTGCACCTGTGTGCCCTCTGTTCCCTTTGGTGGTTGCTCAGTGCCCCTGGGCACTCCATGGCTCCTTCCCTTCAATAGCATTCACCTGTCCTGCACAGCTGTGCCCACTGGGGATGAGCCCCATTCCCAATCACCACAAACTCTGTGCCTAAAGGTTTCTGCAAAAATAGTCAGAATAAGCCATATTCAAAAGTTTTCAGCAGGTAAAAATATATATTTAATCTGATTAAAACCTGCAAGTTTATGTTCAGGTCAGTAAGTTGGATGGCAGTTTTAGGTTTTTCACTAGTGAGTGAAAAAGGTCTTTAAAAAAAAAATTCTGCTCAGTTTTGAGGATGCAAGTGCCAACATACAAATGCAAATATTTCTAAAACAAAGATGATATTTAGTTTTACACAAGACATGAAAATTATATCTCTTTAGAATCATAGAATGGTTTGGGTTGGAAGGGACCACAAAGATCAGTTAGTGCCAACCCCCTGCCATGGGCAGGGCCACCTCCCACTATCCCAGGTTGCTCCAAGCCCTGTCCAACCCAGCCTTGAGCACTTCCAGGGATGGGGCAGCCACAGCTTCTCTGGGCACCCTGTGCCAGGGCCTCCCCACCCTCACAGGGAAGAATTGCTTCCCAATATCTGACCTAATTTCTCCTCTTTCCTTTTGAACCCAGTATCACAGAAGTTTATCTGCAGTTTATTACATTATGTGCCTGTGCTTAGGATAGAAAATTTGCCAGAGGGAAATGTGTGAGTGCAATTTCTGGGTTGTATGGAAATGGGCAATACAGAACTGGAACAAATGCTGATCCCTTCAGATTTACACCTCCATTTCTGTATCTGATTAGTACAGATAAGCACCCACACTTCTGAAGCAGTAGTTTTTCTGCAACTGCTTTACTCTCTGAAAATCTCTTCCTAACTTCTTCTGTATTAAATATAGTAAATCAGAACTGTATTCCTTGCCACCAGCTCTCCAGCTCAGAAGGTAAAATCAAAGGCTGCATGCAAGATGGTTGGTATTTAAAAAGCTATTAAGATCCTATCCACTCACTTTTATAAGCACTCAGTGGGGCTATAAAGGCTTCATTTTTCACAGCCTTCCCCCTGGGCCCTCTTCCCTGGGACCACAGATTTCATCAGCATGAGGTGCCAGGGAATCATTTCGTGCCTTAAAGTAAGAAGAGCAAAAGATAAACATCCAAAGATGTGGAAACATCCTAAAATACTGCAATACTTTCTAAAAAGCAGGAGTATGTGAGAGCAGAGGTAAGGAAGGAAGGACATGGAGGGGGAGCTTGTCCTATTGGGATGGGGTTTATCATCACAGCTCTGAGCACCAGGATCCACCAGAGTCAGGGATATACCTCCCATTAAACACTATTAAATTTTAAAGAGCCACCATTAGTGCAGGAAAGCTCTGAGTCGGGGGTGCTGCAGACCAGGATCCTCTGCTTATCTCCAGTTTCCATCTTTCCCTGGCACCCATTACTGGAGAGTGCAAGGAACAGGGTATGACTGGGAGAAATGGATCTTTGCTCTGACATCGTACAGCCCTGCTCCCAGCATGTGCAGAGAAAATGCCACAAAGGGAAAGAGAACAACAGAAAGCCAGGAGACCAGAACAGCATTCCTGATAGTGATGCTGTTCCAAGCCCTTATTTCCTGGTTTTTAGGTGTTTTCTCATAAGTGAACGGGACAGAAAAGTAGTTCAATGCAATATAAATAGAATTTTAATACTTGTGTAGTTCTATGTAATTTAGGGGGACTACAGGAGCAGCCTTTAGAATAAAACTGAAAACTTCCTCCTCAATTAGTATAACAGCATCTGCCTATTGTACAACTTCAAAATTTGAAGATTTGGCTAAGGTTTCTCCAAGCACAGAGAAATGAGCTTGTAGCCAGCAGGAACACAATGCCCAGCCTCTGTACCTGCCTCTCCTCTCTTGGAGAAAGGAGGACTCAGGCACTTCACTCTAAAGTTTATCACTCCTTTCTCTTCACTTTCACATGAGAAATGTGCATTTCAGATCATGGGCTAGGCATTCCATTTCCCTGATGGAGATTTCATTTCACACCTAAAAGGAACATCACAATTATAAAACATATGCAAGGTCAATAGTGATGAGCGCTGTGCAGGGAAGCACAACACAGATTAGAAAAGCACCAAAATAAGGCATTTTATTCTCTAGGCATTACAGAATTTGAGTCTTAACATGAGGCAGACCTCTGAGACTTCTTATAATTTCATTCTTTCTTTTCCCTAAATAATTATCTTTTGACTAAAATGTATTTTTCTTTATTCCCCCTGTACTTATACATATATGCTCCCCTGACAGGGAAGTGTTATTGAGCTGTGAATCAGCTGCATCCAGTGGAAACAGTGAACTAAACAAACTGGAAAAATATGAACCCTGATGGAGCAACATTCTAAATCTGAGGGTGTCTTCATGGCAATGTCCAATAAAAAGAAGAAATAAGTGGAAAAACTTCTGCTTTAAAGAACTTTAACTCAGCCATGACTCTAAGTTTTCTTGCAAAGAAATGGAATTAATATTCATGACTGTAAATCTGGGACAAGGCACAGGTATGAGTATTCTACAGAATTATTTTTTTTTCCTAGATGCAGGAAACTGAAGACCTAAGACCTAACCACAATCTGCACTGCACAGTTGCAACAAGTGACCTGCTGGGCAGAAGTGTGGGAATGAATCCTATAAAAGAGATGGTGATGCTGCTTTGCTCCAGGAGCAAACATATTCCTGTTCATATTTCTGTTCTTCAGGCACTCCAGCAGCCCCTCTGAATGCTTATGCAAGCCTAAAGTCAGGATGTGCATATACATATATATATATACACACACTCATCTTGAATTCATGTTACATCTGGTTTTTATTGTACCAGAGGTACCTTTAAGCTCCCTGTGCTAGAATTGGACCACAACAGAAAGACATTTAACTATTTTTATTTTTACTGTCAGCATTTAACTATTGCTATGATCATTTTGTTCCTCCTGAGTAAAATAACAGTAAGCTTTAGCCATCAGGTACCAGCCACTAGAATCTCAAGTACCAGAACTCACTCCAAGAGGCATTTCTATTTTTCAGCATCCTTGTTCTGATCTTGAGCTACAAAGCAACCCAATATTCTCTAGAAAGGAAGTGATATTTTCTGTTATTATTGTACTAGCAGGTTCTGTACTCCAGGTGAAGGGATTGCATTTCACTCTAAAACTCCTTGACCTTCATTAGTGCTCCAGGGAGCTTGAAAGCCAGATGGAATAACAAACAAAAAAAATTCAATAAAATACACTGGATAGACTGGTTCATATCTTTCCGGTTTTCTGAAACAACAGGGAAAATAATAGCCATCAGGTCTAAAGATTAATTTGAAATAAACACTTGCAGGCAAATAGGTATGATAACTGCATTAAATCATAAACTGCTTGTTTTTAAAAGGGACATGAATTCTTGTAATTAAATCAACATCTAGATCATATTTTAAGATCTATTATTTTAGTTCATCTATTTGAAAATAACTTTGACAATAGCCAAGGCAGTCATTAGACATTGCAATTTAATCAGCACTTAATTTTGACATTTAGAAAAAAAAGTAGATGAAGGCTTAAAATAAGATTTTTAGACATTTATGGACCAATAAAATATTCATATGTATGATGACCATGAAGCTTTTCATCCCTTCCTGCTGTACTTTGTTATACTACAGCTCAGGACTGTCATGCAGTTTATGTGTCGTGCAGATTTATCCAGAATTAAGTTTTACATGCACAGGTGGAACAGTGCACCTGGGATGAGTGAGTGAAGCCCTCTATGACCATCATGGAAACCTAAGGGTGGAAAAGATCACCAAGCTGTGTCTCTGCAAACATTGTACTCCAGACCATGTTTTCATGTCCCTTGACTTTGCTTGGCATGTTATTAAACCAATGGCATAAAAATGACCCAGTTTTGCCCCAGTTTAGATTGAACATGGAGACAGATCTGAAAATTATGACTACAACTTAAAAATGTTCCTTGACTTGTTGGGAAACGAGGGGAAGGGGACAATTTATGTCACTGGCAGCAAATTTCTCCAAGCCCAGAACCTAAAACACTTCCACTAGCATATTCCATAGCATATATATATATATATATAGTATATATAATGTGTGTGTGTTTAAGAACATATAACCCATTTTAAACTGCTTGGCAAGATCCAGAGACATATATTTACCAAAGCTGTACTTTCTACCTAGGAAATTTAAAATTTCCATTAGGCAATTCTATAAACATCATCCATGCCATTTCAAAATCCACTTTTCAGAAGCACTCAAACACAAGCAACATACATAATTCTTTAAGTAATTACATCTAATTGGTTTTATCTTCTTGCATTGTTGTTTCCACCCTACAGCCTGAAAAATTTCCCCTCCTATTAGTTCCATGGATCACCTGCCCTAAGCCCACATGACACAAGGCTTCCCTGCTCTTTCTAGAGAGATTCTATAAACAATCCAAACACAAATGAGACTCTTCTTTTTGCCCCTAAACTGTGGGATTACAATTTGTTTTACTGGAATCTCTTGATATCACTACAGTCTGGCTAATGCCACCTCTCACAGATTCCCTGCATTTAAAAGCATAAATTTCCCTAAGAACTCTCAGTTGCATATGAATAACAAAGATTTTGGAAGTTTCAACATTTTTAACTTGTCTGACTTCCAGATGTCAAAACCAACCATTCTGTTGTTATTTTGAATCCAACTCAATAAAGAGAAAGATATTTGTTAAAGACAGAGCAATTTAAAACCCTGTGTTAAAACAGCAGTTGTAAAACACATTTTTCTTCTAGTGCATCTATTTTATACTAAGCTAGCCAAGTTTTTAATACTCAGAAATATACATTAACTCATGGCTTTTTTAATGTCCTTATCCATATTAACCTAACTAATTCTTCGTGCTTCTACTTGGCTGCAACAGCTTTTTTAGAATTGTTGTGTGCTCAGTAGCTCCATTTTAGATATTTCTGTGGAGAACTGCAAGGAACATTTCTGAGGGTAGTGCACAGAACTCCTGGTTTTAATTTGGAATTCTGAAGAACATGTTCTTTAAAGTTATTTGGACTTTTTTGAGGCTATTTAGGGCTCAAACCATAGCTCTCCTTTAACAAGTACGAAGATGTGTGTTCTGGGGCAGAAATAGAATGGAAAAAATATGTGCAAAATTTATAATTTGTACTTTAATCTGCATTTTCACTTTGGTTTGGGCTTGGGAAGATCGCATGTAAAAAAAAAAAAAAAGTTGAAAAAATGGCAAAAAAAGTCCTTGATTTTTATGTTTATTGAGGGAATAAGAGCACCCAATTTAAAAATGAGATCTGTATATATGTGTATGTATAAATATGGCAAACTTGCAAAAGTAGTGATTTATAAAGACCCACATTCTATCAACTTGCACACAAAACTCTATAAAGGCAAGATCATTCCTCGTTCCTTGCTATAACTTTGACATTAATTATTTTTTATTATTGGTCTGGTTAGGTATTCTAGTGTGTGCATGCAGAATAGCAGAAATTTGCATACAAATAAAAGCTGTGTAGCCATATTTTGTTCTAATTTCCCATCCATGTCCCTAAACAGCCCAGGATGTATAAATTACAGTGTCATTTAGCTAACAATCCATGATGGCTACGTGTAATAACATAACCTGCCCAGGATTTAATTAAGCAAGTTCAAAACATGGAAATTAGAAGTAAGGAGCCACTAGAGAAGGATAAATTTAAAGAGCTGGCCTCCATTTTTAAGCTTTTATGATTTTATTACCTTTACTGAGAATGAGGGAATATGCAAACAGAGAGGGTAAACACTTTGTGTTTATCTTACTTTTCTCTTTCCAAGAAAGAAAAAAAGACTTTTGATCTTAGTGCCCCACCTCCTTTAGTACTTTTGGAGAGGGCTTGAATTTTCATTCCACCAAAGGCAGGGATAAAATCTAGAAAGAGTAATGTTAAAATTCTCCTTTTACTCTCTCAAAGCATGTGAGACTGGGTATGGAGAGACAGAGCAGAAGGATGCCATGAGGTCCTATAAACACCACAAAATTGAGACTATACAGGGGGAATATTCTCTTCTTCTCACAAGATGAGCAGAAAAGTTCCCTTTAACAGTAAACCTGGTGCTTTTCAGTGCCTGTATTCCATTTACCTGTGTAAAACAGCTGAATGTGAACTAACTTTACCTTATAAAGGAACTGTATATCCTTTAATTAGAGTAATCCCCATGTTGTTTCAGGTCTGAAATTGCCCAAAGAGCAATTGATCTGATTTTACATGGGATTATTTTGATGTTTATGATGTCAAGTCATGGTTGACACAGCAATATCTACCTCTGATGTGTCCTACAGCAAGACATCCTTTTTTTGGAAGCTCAGAGGTAAAAATGAAAGACAACAATTTGACTTATACCACCACATTTCTTTTAAAGCTAGCTATCTTTACCTCCCCACTGAATTTAATTATCTTCTCTTAGCAGTTGCCATTTTGTTTAAATTATCTAATCATTTATTGGCTGGGGTTGTTTAATTACATGTGTTTTGGGGTTTTGGTTTGGCTCCCTACTCCCACCATCACACCCACCCCACTGTATTTTAATCTTGTGGGACAATATTCCTTTAAGTCTTGTGAAAATAATTGATCAAGGAGAACCTACTTGGAAATTCCTCTCACACAGCTAGAACTTGTCATCTGTGTTGTTACAGATATTTAATTCCCTTCCACTCCTACATCAGAAGTGATGAGTTTGGGTACCTACTACAACCTGAGGTGCTTGAGGTGAGGTAGATCAAGGCTCCTCTTCATAGGATTTTGCTAGAGTGGAAAAAAATATTGATTTTTTTTTTTATGATTAGTTTGTGCCAATCATTTTGATAGTGAACCTTTCCTTAACACACCATAACAAAATGAAAGTCAGGAACCACTCCTCAAAACAGGCCACGTAATGGTGGCTTCTTGGGGGTTCTCCCAATTAACTAAGTTAGGTGGGTCCTGTCCTCAGGTTACTAAAAGGACAAAAGTCTTTCTTGGAAGTGATGCCAAGGAAAGGTTCTGCAGGGATTTTCATGGAATTTAACAGTATTTAACTCTGGAATAAAAAGGATTTGTCCATGTGGTTCAGACCATCGAAATGAGAGGAAAGAGGGCAGAGCTTGTGTGTGTAGGACAGCACAGTAAACCACCACTGAGAAAGTAAATTACCACTGAGAAAGTAAATTAACCTCCAGAGCTCCCTATTAATAACCAGAGACCAAGGACTCACACAAAGTTTGTTTGTGTGATACCTCTTCTGCTTTCAGGGTGTTGGTTTTCAACCTGTACTGTATTTCCTGATTTATTTTTCTAATCCTTACTGCCAGGAGGCAGGAGAGACTTTGTAATTGGGAGGGTAGCTTTCCTCTCATCTACTGTCAGAGCTACTGCTCCAGCAGCTCTGGGGTATCCCCTGCTACACACTGATTGCTAGGGGCAGAATAATCTACAATATAATAACTGCAAATGCAGTGGGGTTATAGATTGTATAGCTGTTAATTTCTCAATATATCAGGTTCAGGTTGAGCTTTTGAACAGGTATTAATTGATACAACAAGCAAAGTGGCTTTATCACATAAATCACTCAGCCCTTTTTTACATCCAGAAAACCATGATGATGCCAAATACTCTCCATGGTGCTTAGACTGGCACTGGGGAGGAAATGTTCTGTAAACTCTCAGAATTATGACAGTGTAGGTGCTCCAAGAAGTTACATCAGGACTAGGATTTCACTGATAAGACTGTAAAATGATGAAAACAATCCAAAACAGATACCTCTGAGCAAATAATGTGTAAAAGGGTTTACAAATCCCTTGAAGCTTTTTTACAAACTGGCTTTAAAATTTTTGTTCCATATCTTCTTTACTTCCTATCCCATGTTCTATCTGTATAGTACAATAACACAAGACTCTTCTAGGCAGTATTTCTTAGAATAGAAGGAGATAAAGCTATTTGTGGAAAGAAGAAAAAAAAATCTTTCAAACTTGAAGAATCTGCATTCATTTTTCCACAAGCAAACAAAAAAGGCTTGATAAAAAAATGCAGAATAGTAAATCTCATAAAAATGTATAAAGAGATATATAGATGGCCATAAACAGCATACTAGTATTGCAGTATTTACATTAAAAATTCTTTCCCGTATTCTCTGCAATTCATAAATATCCTTTGCTATACAAAAAGATCTTTGTTGTCATTTATTATTTTGAAAAAATCAGAAATTATGCAACTGCAGGAGCACATAAAAATGTCTGGGACTACTTTGCATTTTCATCATTTCAATTTTGCTCCACAAAGGGGAAAAAAAACCCCAACATTTTTAAACCCCTTCACATCTGTTTATTGACTTAGAATTTAGTATAACAACTGTCTTCTGATCCACTTGCAATTTTGATGCATATCTTAAGGAAAATACATGAATAGAACATCTGGCACTTTATAGATGCTAATTTAATTTAATTCCTTAAGTTCAATTTTTGTCTGGACCAAAATAATCTGATATTTTCAACAGAAGCACTACGAAGCTCAAAGAATTTTTGATTTATTTTAGATCCAAAAACATATGTTTAGTTCATAAGAATATTTCCATATTTATAACCTTTCTTTCTGCATGGTCCTAAAAGAATATCATCACAATAATTCCAGAAAGGTCAAGGAAAAGAAGATATTTCTTCTACCATGGTTTAGCTTAAATAATGCCAACTCTAGTATCTATGGTGCCAAGCAGAATTACAAACTAACAAACTGCATTATCCAGAATTCTGGTTTTCCCTGTTTCAAACCCCATTTCTGGGTTCTTTTTCATTCCCTCACCACCTCTGAAAGCAGGGAGGGTACCCTCAGGGCACACAGTAAAGCAGGGACTGAGCTCACTCTTCTGCATAACTCCACTTCTCCAAAAACCAAACCCACCCAGGCTTCCTGCTCACCCCAATCACAACAGAGATAATCCTATTTGCATCATTATTTTCCATTACTTATTAATACATGTCTCACTCCATAACTGAAGTAGGACTCTATCATTTCCCTGATTGTTTTGTTATTTGTGGCACATTTCACTCAAAGCACTAAATTGCATTTACAGAGTTCACATAGCTCTATGATTTCTGTATTTGGTGACTTGCATGAAGTCAAATCAAAGATGTTCCAGACAAGCAGGAAGCACCAGTGTGGGTAACAGCAGCTAAGGCTCACCTCAAAGGCAGTGCACCAAGAGGATGTGCAAACTTCTTTCACCAAAGATCCTCACCAGTGCTCACCACTCAGCCCTTCCCTGCTTCTTTTTGTCTCTCCAATTCCTCTTAGAACTGGAGTAGGTAAGAGCTCCTGAAGTTAAGGGTAAGGCAGTGCTGGGAAATACCAGGGAAGCAGCACATGCTGACATCAAAAAGCTACAAAAAGCTTGAGTGGAGCTCTGAGCAACCTGGTCTAGTAAGAGGTGACCATGGCAGAAATGAGCTTTAAAATCCCTTCCTGGGAAGAGGTTTTACAGGCACTTCTGTCAGCCAGAGAGAAGCTGGATAAGAGGATCCATGTTTACCCCTTAAAGAATTTTCTACCACGGTCATTGACATAGAAACCAAGAGTGAAAGAAGGGTAAATAAGAGAAACCTGCAAGTGCCTATTCCAAGGAGCACTTTATTGGTCTCTGGTGACCAATGAGTAAAGTGTAAACTTACAAGCTTTGTAATAATGTATAAAAAGCATGCATGCTATAAAAAAAACAGGTTTGAAACCTTCTGAAAATGGAGTGTGTTGCTTTGCATTGTCTTTGTCTCAACTGTGACACCTTCCAACCCAAACCACCTCACGGTTCTATAGCAGAGCTCTGCAGCTGCAACCCTGGGCAGGAGCAGCACAGAGCAAGCCTCACATCTACCTGCCCTTGCCACCCAACTTGGAGAGTAGCTGCAGGTTTCAAGAAAAAATGGGTCAGAAAAACAGGTTTGGGAAGGGAGGGGTTTAAATCAGAGAGATTCTAGGGATTGTTGGTACAGGATGTGGCTCAAATTGCCTGTGTCTGACAGGCAGGCGTAGACACAAATGCTACAAGAGCCCTGACCCTCACCTGGCTGACACAGGGCTGGGTTTCAGAACCTCAAGAGTGTTAGAAAGAAGTGATCAACCACCATTCCTTTCTGCAGCTTGTCTTGCTGGAATATCTCAGCCCCACTAGTATCTTGGATGTGTGGAAACTTCCACAGCATCCCCGAATCCAGTGCGAATCCAGTGTGTTGAGCACAGGGCTGTCCATCTCCCTTAGCCAGGACTTAGATATTTGCTGTTTTGCTTCATACTTTTAATAAAAAGGGAGGAAGTGGAGAATGGTGTTCCTAAAAGCTTATAGTAACAAGAAATGCCACACAGTGTCCAAACACATTTGCTTAAACTACTTCCCACATCTCCAACAGGGAATGCTGAAGAAAAGACTGTGAGAGAAAACAGGACAGGATCTCCTTTCTTCCTTAGCACACTCACCTTTTATTCTGGCTATCAGCAGTTACAGGCTTGAACTTTATCAGCGCTGCTGTGTAATATCTGTTTCCATACTGATGCACTTCACAACTGCTTGGATCCATTCTGTAAATCCCATGTTCCTAGGAGGGAACAGAGATGGGGTTGGGCTCAAATGACAGCAATCAGGGGGCTTTCAGCAGAAAGCTCTGACCCTGTCTTTGTTAACATAAACCAGCAGTAATCCAGTAATCTGACATGGCAAGATATAGTTCATAAATCAAGAGCTAAATGCCTGCATTTTTTTCTGCCTGCTGAACTCCCAGAGCCTGAGCCCGAGGTGAGATCCTGCTTGTACTGAATTTAATATCAATACTCCCTTTGACTTTGGTGGGTCCAGGTTTTCACTCCCTAAAGCCACAGGGGTTTTAAAACACTTTTTGGCATAAAGAGAGAAGTGAAAGTAACCTATTTGGCTTTTTTTTGTACAGTAATTCTGGGCACTGTTCTATATTTTCTTAGAATCAATTATAGTCTCCTCTACTTCCCTTGACTATTGACTACTTTGTGATTGATATATTATTTCAAGTAATATATAAAGCCTCATACCTATTTATTGACAGCATGCTAAGTTAGGTACCTTTTAGGCAATTCTCCAGCTTGAAAAACCAAGTGCTAACAGTGAACTCCAGACATCTCAGTACCACAGGCTGTTGTCATTTTGAACATAAATGTACGTATTAATCAGCTAATCACTAATCCCTGAAACCTCTAACTGCAATATTGGCAGATCTTCTTAAAAAACTATTTCCAAGCTTGCATGCCTGTTGTTGCATTTGCTTAAAGAATCATCCATCACATAAATGGCTAGTTAGTGAAATGAACTAATTAACGAAGAAATTAAATGGAGAAATAAATCTCAAGCTCAAGACTACTGAACTGTTGCTGCCCTCTTCCATCCAAAGCCACCAGAAAGGCTTACACTTAAGAAATACTGCTGCATTTTGAAAGCCTTTTATACATGTGAAACATGTACCATTTAATCCCTATTCTATCACACTGAACAACCATTACATTTATTTTATTAAAATATATGTAGTACAGTATCAAATACAGCTGTCCCCATCTGAGCCCCCTTTTCCTCCTGCTTTCTCTGCTTGAAACTCTTGATTTGCTTTTTAAGATCAATTTAAGAACCATCCCTCTGCATGCTTTTGGACTATTTTATTAATTTGTGATTGATCTGTACCTTTGGGACTCACAGATCTTTAGATCCATTTTTAATTTCTGTTAATGTTTGTTCCAACTTTTCTGTAATATCCAGGGGGTATGTTCATATTTTAAACTCCCTCAATATTTTAACCCATAATGTTGTATGGCAAACTTGGAATCAGATTAACATCTTAAGCTAAAACTAGCAATGCAATTGCTTCCATTTCTGCTTATGTTAATAAATGAGAGTATCTTGTTGAAAGCAGTAGGAAACAGATGGACACTTTGTCAAAGTGTGAAGCTCAGTGGTTTGGGTGTTAACATACTCATATGCGTGTATATATATCTAGATATAACTGAATAACAACATTTTTAACCTCTAATACTCCGAATTCTTTATATAGTAGTCACTATGTTTGTTTTTTTTCTTTTCCACACATAAAAAGGACAGACTTATTGGAGGAAAAAAATGACTGACAGCATCACAGAGTAAGCTTATAACAGGACCCAGAACTGAACCTTTCCCTCCCAGTTTCCATCCAAACCACTGTGAACTGGAAACTCGGGGAAAAACATGGTGTTCCCATGGAGCACTGGAACTGAAAACAGACACACACACAAATTCTGTAAAAGGATAAATGATAAATTCATGTTCTTAGACCTGAGCAGTTTATCTCTGATTTACCTCACCGTGCATCAAACGTGTTAATGGTGTTTTAACTGACGTGATGTGGGAGTTACAATAACACTGCCCAGCATTTAGCTTGCTAATGGCTTCTTAATTACAAAAAGGGTATTAAGGCTTCATGGGAAGCTGCACCCTAATGCTCATGGCCCCTTTTATCCCACTTGAGCATTTCAGTATTAATGATTGTTTTAATCTCACCATTATTTTGTCCAGCCCTATCTTTGACAATTCCTCAGTTCCTTATTTTAAGTATCTCAGCTACAGTGTTGATATTCATACTAATCAGTCTCTTCTGGCATCTGCAGTGTCAGCTTGGAGCTGATTCAGGAAAAGCCACAAAATCATAACACTACTGTTTCTGTAATTTTCTGCTATTTAGGATGCATGTAACTCAACTTCTGAGCTTTTAAAGATGCATCTGTAAGGCCTCTTGATGTCATTTTGGGGGAAAAATACAAATCTCAAACCACATTTGTGTTCATGATAAACAAACAATTCTGTTTCCTCCCATGAACTTCCAGTATTTCTTCTTCATAACAGTGATAAAAGAAAACTTCCAAGTTCAAAAGAGGTAAAAGGGTGATATTGGCACCTCTGATTTAATATCTTGTACCTAGCCAGATTGCTGTGTGGACCACTACCCTCTGATACAGATATCTTTATGAAAACATCACATCCATCTCTCAATCTCCCCTTTTCTCATGACCATAGAATGGTTTGGTTTGGAAGGGACCACAAAGATCACTTAGTGCCAACCCCCCTGCCATGGGCAGGGCCACCTCCCACTACCCCAGGTTGCTCCAAGTCCTGTCCAATCTGGCCTGGAACATTTCCAGGGATCCAGGGGCATCCACGGCTTCTCTGGGCACCCTGTGCCAGGGCCTCAGTACCCTCACAGGGGAGAATTTCTTCCTAATACCTGATATAAATCTACTCACTTTCAGTTTAAAACTCTTCCTCCTTGTCCTGTCACTGCAGGCCCTTGCCCAAAGTCCCTCTGCAGCTCTCTTGGGGCCCCTTCAGGCACTGGGAGGTGCTCTGAGGTCTCCCCAAAGCCTTCTCTTCTCCAGGATGACCAACCCCAACTCTCAGCCTGTAAATCAGAAATATCTCAACCCATCTTAGTTAGTCTGCTACAAAAGCACAGGTAGAATCACCAAATACAATAACCACCTCAAGCATCTATTTCTTCTATTCAGGACACAGGTGGGATCACAGATAACACTAAGAGTAGCATATTCAAATTCTTAAAACCCATAAGAGCAGCAAAATCAAGAGAGGGTTTTTATTTTCCTTTGATCTTCCACACTGACAGAATTCAGAAACCAGCAATAAAAATATCTCAGCTGTCAAACAAAATAAAAGGTCTTGTTTACTTAGCAAGGCCCAGACTATCAATAGTAATCAAGGCTCTGCTTCCCAAACAGAAATTGCCTGCAAAGCCCAACAAAAGCACCAGCTCAAGGTAAGTAAATTGAACAAGCTCTGCCCCAGCATTCCAGGTCTGTGCATCTGTACATGGGTTAAAATAGACCCAACAGTTCCCCCAAGGATTTCTGCTGTTCAGCTCTTGCCATAGCTCACTGCTGATTGCTCTCTAATTACCTCAGCTATGATTCAGACACAGCAAATTTGCTGCTCTGCCTAAGATATGCAAACCCAACCGTTTCCATTACTCCTTTGCATGGTTCTGGGTCTGCTTTTTGTGCTGCTGCAGCAAAGGTTGGAGCATTCTGCATCACTCACTCCTATAGCATATCCAAGGAGATCATGTGAGGCAAAAATTTATTGTCCTAATCCTTTGTCCAACAATGGGTGCCTGCAAGGACACAAAGTTCTCTGCTATTGATTTCAAGACCAAAGCTATTTCAGGTGAAATTCAGATTGTGCTCACTATCACCACTGATGGCAGTTTTCTTGGGGTGTGTTTCCATCAAGGCATTGAATTCCATAGGTTGAAAATTTTATTTAAGGCTAACCTTTTATGTACATCACACTGGTGCAAATTGAGACCTTACCAGGAGAAGTTCCCAAATGAAAGCATCTGCAGGACAACTGTGTTAATTAATGACACCTTTGTATCACAATAGAGATGGCATGGAACAAAGTCAAGCCAAAAAAAAAAACCTATTCAAATGCCAGTGCTTTGTAAAGACAGAATTCTTGATAAAGTCACACCAGAAAACAAACCAAATCATATTCCTGAGTGCCAGAGCACATACTGGAGATTTTATTTTACCTGCAATATGTGCAAGTTAGAGGATCAAATGGATGTGTTTAAAAGATACTTAAAATTTCTCATATCACTTCACTAACTTCTGCACACAAGACAGTGTGACTGGGAGGGGTTTGTTCAGATTTCTGCTTAGATTTAAACTAAGAAGGCCACTGCATTATCACAAAACAGAAACCTTCACTGACAGTTTGGCAGATTTTTTAAACATATATGAACTAAACATCAAAGCAAGGACAGCTCATCTGGGTCTGTGTCAGCAGCAGAATTTGATGACAGCAGCAAACTGTTCTTATGGGCAAAAGGAGTTTTGTGCAGAGCTCTTATCCTCAAGGTAATATAGGCCTTGCTATTTTAGAAGTCTTGAATAAGAGGCCAGAGATTTTTTTTTTCCTATTCTATTAATGCAAATTCACATTAGTAGCACTATAAAATATATTAAGTTTTTGTCAACTTTGCTGACTTAGGATAAAGAAATTCCATTTGTTCCTAATGCCTTGACATGATTATGGTCAGTCTAACAAAGAACTGCATTCCCTGTGGCAGCTGCATCTTTCCTTAAGCATTTTTGCAATATTTTGATGATAAGTATAGAAATCTGCATCCTGTCAAGAAGGACTGGAACCAGTGAACAAAATTATGGCCCCAACAGATCTTCCTAGATAGGAAATTTTCATATCTGTACTCTGCTAATTCTTTAAACCTGTATTAACACATATTTTTACTTCTCTCAGGTACCACTAGAGGAAACTGCAAGAAACTTCAGAGAGCTATTACAGAACATTTACTCCATTCAATTGAACCCAACAGTGCTCCCTATTAGATATCAATCCATTCTGCTGACACCTGACTGTTATGAACAATGCACCATGTTTTTGTGGCTGCCATTCAACCAACTTACAATGCTGCATGTCAAATGCTAAATAATGCAGGGCTTCTTTCAGAAGCACTGGCACACAGGCTTCACTTTTAGTTCCAGGCAGAAGGTGCACCCAGCACTCCCCTCTGCCATCAGCCTGGCAGCAGCTCTGCTGAGTTGTCACATTCTCCCCACGGTTGTTTTGCTCAAAATTTGTCTCCACGTGAAATTTCTGTTCTCTTGCAAACACTCAAACTGCAGTTCCAGGCACGAAGATGATTTTTGGATCTATTTTGTGCTTCCCAAATGCTTCTCTCACCATCCCTCCTAAGCCCCTTTAATGCCCATTAAATGTGCCAGACTGACTGAGGCTTAGGGCTGCTCTTGGTTCTGCAGGAGCTCCAGGAGAGGCACTGCAAGCTCCTACCTGGAGGTGCCAAACCATGTCCATGGTGACCTGGTGGCATCTAAGGAAGTCACTCTGGGTGGTTTATGTGCCATGAGCACAGGATCATCACTCTTCCTTGCAGACACAGCTACAATCTGTCAGCTGTCCTGCAGACCAGAGGAAAAGAAACCATTTTTAGCACATTAATGCCATGCAAACTTAGCTCTGGCTGGCATTCTGGACCAAGACAGGCAAGCCAGCAGTGAAAGGCCTTGTGTTCCATCAGGAACACTCTGAACTAGCCTGGTGGCATGGAGCACCCCTTGGCTCAGCCTTCCTGCACCACACAGCTCAGGAGAATTGTCATCTGCTGTCATGCAAGTGGGCTTTAAGTGGACCCAGGCATGTAAAACATCAGCAGGCTCAGCTTTGCTCCAGGGATTCCCCATTCATCCATGAGGGAAGGGGCTCATGGCAAACAGCCACAGCTGCAGTGAAGAATGTGCATGCAGCAAATCACTGCCACAGCCTGCACTGCTGAGAGAGCTTGTGCAAATCACAGGGAATAAAACAAGCTTTGCTTAATGCTGGCTACTTCATCCTCTGCTTTACACCCAAGCCTTCGTTTACACCTCACTCAGTTTATCTCCTCTTGCTAACAAAGAGAAGCAAAGAGAGGAGATGATCATGGAGAGGTGCTGCAGCACAACCAGATGGTCCAGCTCTCCCCAGCCTTGGCATTGTGTCTCTCTCTGTAACTTGGGTATTTTTATCTTCTCCCACCCCCCTTGGTCCCATCTGCACCTTCCTCTTTCCCCATGTCTGGCACGTTGTTTTTCAGTTCAGCTTCCCCAGGAAGAGATGCTTATGCTGTCCTGTGCCCCACAGTGAACTCAGCAGAAAAAGGGATGGGACTCCTCTGGATTTCATGACAACATGCCTGAGGGGAGCAGAAATGTCCCAAGAGTTCTCCTAGTAAGGGGAAAGCTCTGTGCTCATCTTTCCTGTGAGGTTCCACAGCAGGGGCCTGTGCAGAGGTCACAGCTCACAGGCATTGAAGCTGCACAGAAACCACCCTAAAGGAGCTTGTGATCATTTCCCAGGCACTTTGGAAGGGTTTTTTTGCACAGCTCTTACTCTCCACCTTTTCCCTACCCTTGCCCATTTCCCAGCCAGGCTGGATCTTGTCCAGATCCCCTCCTGCAAAGCCCCTTCTCACACATCCACCAAAAACAAAGGGCACAGCAAAGGGAATTCTTTCTTTCTTTCTTTCTTCTCTTGTGCAGCATGAATCATGAAAAAGAAAACCCACATAAAACTCTTATCCCACTGCTTTAACTGCCAGCCAGGGCTGACTTCAGTGGACAGATGTTTCTCTGCATCAGTTGGTGATCTGGTAGTCAGATGAAGGGCCCTAAAACCCCCAAATTTATTCTTAGTTTCACTTGCAAAGAACATTCTACAAGTAAAGCAATGAAATAATGTTGGTTTTAGTGGCATGGCAAATAGATTTACAAAGGAGTTTGTTCATATATTCAAACATACACTCTATATTTAATTTCTATGAAGTCCTGACTTCATACAATTATTATTATATACCAAGAATAGGGTCTCTGCCTCTTTAGCCCATTTACTCAGATGTAAATTAGCGCCTTGCTTTTAATCCTCCCTCTGCTTTTACTGCTTTCATTGAACAATAGGGAAGCATACTTGTAGTTAATTTACCACCTGAAGACACTAAATAAAAGTTGCAGGGCCTCATTTATTAAATCTCTCCCTAAGTCTGAAGACACTAGGCATCCAGTCAAGGCTATGTTTTTATTCAATATTTTCACCACTGAAATTAGAGTATTTATCCAAACAAACTCCCCATGAGGGAACCCAACATAAACCAGCTTATTTGTTGGTGAGTGTTAAGTCAGGTTGGTAGTGCTGACCCTTGTGTGATTCTCCAAAGCACGTTATTATATTATTTTCATTCTCAATATCTATTATTTTAGCAAAATTTCTGGCAAGTTGTCTCTTGTGTGTTACTTCCTTTATTGTCTGCCTTTTACTAAAGTATTCTGGCACTCTCAAAGTTAGAGGAAGAAAATAAACTTGTCCAAAAGGAGTACCCCATCCCCTTGTGCTCCAGCTTACTCCAGGCTGTATCAGTGACCCAAGACCATTTCCCACAGCAGCCCCACATGCAGCTTGTGAGGTCAGTGCTGTTCCAGGTGCATTCTCTGCCTCTCTGGGCACACCAGTCCCTTTGCTCCCATAAAGAACAGAGACTTTAATAAGCAGAAGCCATATCAGCTGGAAGTTCTCTATTTACACAAAATCTCAAGATTGTACTTCTTAATCCCCATTTCAGGACTTTCAGATTCTGCAGATATCACTATTGTGGTTTTTAAATGCAGGATCTCTCCTGTATCTTACCTGGTCAGTTCCTGCTTGATGTTGATGATGCAAGTCCTGTTAGGATGATGTTTTAAGTCCTTTCCATGAGGATTTGGGATGCTGATAAAGGGTCTCTTCCTTGGCTGCAAAAATATCAGAAGATATGCAGTGAACAGAGCTGATTGATGAGGAGAATTTCTGGTTTACATGAGATTTTGACATTTTGAAGTTTATTTCTCTTCTAATTCATAACATATAATATTTTTAGATGTCCCAGAAAACAGATGATCTGTACAACTTTGCCTTTGGACAAATATTAACACACAGTTTCCAAAATTAATTTGTTCCCTCAAACCTCAGCAGCTGCTGACTGAAAAGGCTTTGTTCCTTAAAATATGATTTGGCATAACATAACCTAACAGCATACCCTAGTCTATTATTAAGGTTGAATTGTCAAATGAATTGTGTCAATGTAAATTAAATGCTGGGTTTATATTTTTTTTTTCCCTTAGAAGAAATTTCCACCCATCTTCAAACTTTCTCACGAATTTAGAAGAGACATTTTCAAAGACACTGTTGTTATTGTTTATGAAACATCAAAGTTTCCTGCAAAACACTACAATGTTTTCACATCTTTCTCAAGCTCAGCACAGGAAATACTGCTGAGCTCCTGGTTCTATTCTCTCAGATCCAGCTCTCTGACAGCAGAGAGAATGGCTCCATAAGAAAAAAGTGCTTTCCCAGCTCATGGGATATACAGCAAATACCAAAGATCAAGTGGTTAATAATGTGCCCATCATTCCCAAGTGATTTTTTAGTGGCCTTGGCAAACATTGGTACATATGGAAATGTCTGCCGGGCTCCATGTGGCTTTATCTAAATGAGAGTCAGCACAATGCAGCCAGGTGATTCTGCACCTCCCATGGGGATGAACGTGTCCCAGAACCCCAGGGGTCAAGAACAAGAGCTCTGTCTGCTTCCACAGAAGCACTCACTCATCCCTGGGTACACTGGTACAGAGGGCACAGCCCAGGTGCCACCAAATCCATTGGACTGAGTCTCTTGAAGCAGGGCAGGCCTTGCTCACACCCTCCTGCAGATAAATAAATGTGGGAGGCAGTGAAAGGAAACCTGAGGGCCTCAAGATGCTGAGGCTCAGTCACAGGGGAGGACAGTCAGACCCTGCCACTCACCTTGGCTGTTAACATGTCTCCATTTTGCAGATGCTCTGAACAGGCCACTGCACAGAGCTGAAGGACATACCATGAGCTAGAGGATGTTTTATACCCCATCAATGTGCAGCAACAGTGTTTAGAACAACCTCTTTGGGAGGGATTAAACCATGCAAAACATCTCAGCAATAACAGAACCATAGAATTGCACTATCCCAGAATGCTCCAAGCCCTGTCCAACCTGGCCTTGGACATTTCCAGGGATCCAGGGACAGCCACAGCTCTTTGGGGAACCTGTTCCAGAGTCTCACCACCCTTAGAGGGAAGAATTCCTTCCCAGTATCCCATCTAACCCTGCCCTCTGGCAGTGGGAAGCCATTCCCCCATCCTGTCACTCCAGGCCCCTGTAATGTGACATCCCATCCTCACTGCCTTGGCTAGCTTTCATTTTTAATGTCTTCTATAATAGATTTTTTTTCAGCTTTATCTTTCTGGCTTCTAAATTAGGCCCAGCTGAAAGCCAGCACTTCGTAGACTTCTGCGCTCTAAAATTGATATCATATGTTGTTCTGTCCTGCTGTGTACAAGGGGAGTCAGGGAGGGTTCTTTATGATAAATTTCTCAGGTAAAAATAAACGGAAAAGGCTGTTTATACAGCTGAGATTATTATAATATCTGAAATAATATAATATAATGTAATATAATGTAATATAATGTAATATAATGTAATATAATGCAATGTAATATAATATAATGTAATGTAATGTAATATAATATAATATAATATAATGTAATGTAATATAATATAATATAATATAATATAATATAATATAATATAATATAATATAATATAATATAATATAATATAATATAATATAATATAATATAATATAATATAATATAATATAATATAATATAATTCTGAGAATATATCTGAGTATTATATCTGAGAACTGTTAACTGATAAAGAAAGATGAGAGTTCCTATGCAAAGGGATAGAAAAGGAAGCAAAGAGGGGAAAAGAGAGACAGAGAAAGAAGACAGGGACAGTCCCTAGACCACATAAATAAATAAATATCAGATTGGCATAAATAAAAATCAGATTGGCATAAATAAAAATCAGATTGGCCCCTCTCACATGTACATCACCACATAAATATTTATACATATAAACTCATTCATATATATTTCTGCCATGAAAAAAATCCAAACCTTTAAAATTTGAATAGGCTATGGGAATATTACAATGAAAAGTGTTGAAAGAAACACAGTCATATATAAACAGTGTATTTGAGCAAACTCATGCAAGCTAAAAAATTGATATTTATACAAACCTGTATTTTCTTTGCACCAAAGCTCTGCAGATATGACATCTACAATGGAAATTTAAAAAAATAAACATTTAGTTGACCACCTGGTGGTAGCAACACTTGGTTTAGTTCATATAAATGGCATTAGTTTTATTAATGCAAGTTGTTAACATCCTCTATACAACCTTATTAAAAAGCATGTCTAAACTGGAGAGGATAATGGGATTATAAAGATGTTTATAAGGAATCTGATTTACCAACATGTTTTATTAAAATTAGCATTTATTTTGTCATTATAGTTCTATCATTGAACCTGTCCTACATCTTGGTTCAGTTATTTATGACCAGTGTTTTTTATGCCAAATCTGAGATTAAAATCTCATTTTAAAACAACTGTGAGTGAGATATTTTCATCCAAGTCTAGTAGGAAGGCTTGGAGGTTTAAACATCAACTGGAAAAGTTCTCTGTACCTTATGCCCTTCAAGGACAAATGTCTTTGCCTGATTCAATGAAGCCCTCAAACATTTTGTATATCTCAGAAATAAAATAATAGAAAAGTTATACTTTACCTTTTCACTTTCTGGAATGAACAGTAATTAAACTAAGGATTTCTTAATAATACTGTTTCACATATGTTTTTTAAAAACTGAACAAGCAAACATTATTTAGATCCATTTTTACAAGCAGAAATAATACATTTATAAACCATTTTAATAAATTAATCTTAACTCAACTTTTCTAAATGTGAACAAAAGAGAAATTCTCTTCATGAGCATAGAGCCATCACAGTCCAATTCAGTAATAACAGCAATTTCATACTGATATGAATTTGTTTAAAAGGTGACCTAGACAATGAAGCAAGTATAATTAAATTGGAAACAGCTAATTCAATAAAGTACTGATGTCAAAAGTAATAATCAGGGGAAATTTTAGTGCAACACTCATCTGCAGAAAGGATCATTTTAGAATAATGGCACGCTCATGTGAAGAAATTTAAAATATAAAATGTCTGATGATGGTTGATTGAAAAATAAAACAAAAAGGGGTTTATGATAATAGATTCCTAAATGAGTAAAAGGAACAGAGACACAAAATTGCTATCATTAATATGTTGCCACTGGTTTATAAAACAAAGAAAGCTCATTGAATTTGATAAAAATGTCTGCTTCCTGGCTTGAAATGGTTAAGTACAATTAAGTTTCACCCAACCTGAGCATTAAAAAGTGCTCTATTAAGCAGGTATTCCATTTTCCAGAAGACAACTGTCCCTGCACAGGCATTCAGGGTAGCAACCATCCCCTCTGTGCAGGAGAGGAACTCAGCCAGTGCCTGAAGCTGCACTCCATCTGCCCACTGCACAGAGGGCAAGTTCTCCACCTCTTCCTCTTGTTTCTGCAGAAAATCAAGGCTAGCCTAATATTAATTCAGTCTGCTGATCTGCTGGCCCAGCACACTTATTGAGCTGAGGTCAGGATGAAAAATACCCAGCAGAGCTCTACACCAGAGGTCGAGTTCCTCTGGCCACTCTTCAACCACGAGGGTGAAGTTCACCTGTCCAGCTCCCAAGGCCATTTCCAATCAGCTTCTGACTGACCCAAGGCAGGGGAATGAGCTCCTCTTGACCATAAAAACTCTCAGGCCACATGGCCTAAACATTTATTTCTATAAAAACCTGAAAGACACTTAGAAATACAAAAGTAAATCTATATACACCATTTGCTGAGCTGCATAAGGGGTTCTCCCAGAGGGAAAATCACGAGAGGGCATGAACAAACCAGACTTTTTGTGCCATTGCTTACTGAGCAACACTCCCAGCTCCTGAGGTTTACCTGATTTCAAAACACTGCCAACAGTTTTCCTGGAAAAAATTAGTTCATACATGAAGTAGTTCACATATGTGCCCACACATGGGAGAAATATTCCTTTTGCACTGTCCAATGGGGAAAAGGCTATTTAAAGTTGCTGATCTGTAAAGAAAGATGTTCCAAACTTAACCTGTTCTGTGTGAGACTTGCATCAAGCTATAATCACAGAAAGTGAAAAATAACACATTGTTCTAACCAAGGATCAGTGTGAATTAGGCGGTATGAATTATAGAGAGCCCACAAACATGCAAAAATCAAATTTCCTGTTTAAAAATTAGGAAAACCCAGCTGAATTTTGCCTTGCACACCAGAGGCAACACCACCCCCTCGGGTCTCACTGCTGGCAGTGAGAGGAAGAACCAGAGCTCATTTCTGTGTTCCCATGCTGGGCCAAAATCCTGGCAGCTGGAAAAATGTGGGAATCAGAAAAGCAAAAACTTCCACAAACACTGAAAGATTTCATCTACAACCTTAGAAGAAGCTTAAATTAATATAAAAATACAATATATACATATTAAAGAAAAAAATCATAAACATATTTCTATAGTTATAAGTAAGAATATGCCTTAAATGAGAAACTGTACAAATAACATAGTAAAAAGTTATAATGTAAGGGTGTAGTTGTACAGTTTAGAAGTTTAAAAGGTCTCTATATATATTATAGCTTCCAAATATACATATTATAACTTCTAAAGGTTTGGAAGTTATAATAAAAGCATATGTGTACATGTAAGTTTAAAGCCCATTAAGTCAAAGTATCCACAGTACAGTAGAAGTAAAATAAATGAGTTTAAAAAAAAAAAACCTCCTGTAACAACTGTCTATTAGCTTAAAAAGTTACTGCACTTAAACTATAACCAAATACTTACTCCTCTAAAATCTCAGACTAATATTTATCTAAACAATAAATCCTTCTTAACTTAAAAACAGTCCCACCTTTTAATTTCTAGCAGTACCAATAATAGAAAAATCCCTGCCTGGCTTGCCAGCTGGGCCAGTTGCAGCTGGAAGTCCCAGAGAAGGAGAAATATGGAAGCCCACGGTGTCATTTTTCCAGAGTCACTTTTTCTGACTACAGCCAGGCTGTAATTTGTCAGTCAGAGTCTCTCAGTCCCACAGAGATCTCGTTTCCCTGGAGACAAGTCTTCTAAATAGCAGTGGAAAACACCAACCAGATTGAAAGAGGAATTCAATTAAAGGGAAAAACCATCTAGTTCCATCTAGACTGGGGGTCTGGGCTAGGAGAAGCTTCTGGAACATGTATTTCTGGAACACGTATTTTTAATTTATTCATTATTTCTCATCCACTTCTTTGTCATAGGCATGGATAAACACAGTAAGGTTTTAGCTGATAATTCAGTTATACTGATGTTTCCTATTTTTTTTTTTTTATTATTGGCTAATAACTTGGATTACTGCTATTTTTCAAACTTTATGTAATTTAAACATTTGTTTATTTGTAACTTTTGGACAGTTTGTATAATATTGTTCCTGCTGTTTGAATGAGATACTTTTAATGGACTACAATGTTAAATAATAGTTAATCCCAATGACTTGCTTTTTAGACCAGACTCAGCAAATAAAAACTTTTGAAATGGAGACAAATTGGATCAAGAGATCTCCAGTCCACATGATTCACTCTCAGAACTTCTATGAAGTATGAATTCTGAGAAAATTAGTGCCTCCTTATCATGTGATGCAGCTCAAGCACAAAATTCTAAAACCACATCGTATCCACATGTTAATCCACATACCCACAAACTACACCATATCCACATATCCTTCCCAGTGGCACTTTAAAAAGTATTTTTCAATGAAGGAAAAGATGAAAACCCTTGCACTTGAAATACACCTGTTTGGAATTCCAACACACATTAATATAGATTCTGCTTTTCACTTCTACTCAGCTTTGCAGCCATTAATGATGGAAAGAAAACAGAAAATCACTTCCAGGCACTCTTACTTGCAGCAATGATAGGCTGATTCAATAAGTTACATTTCAACAGCCACAAAAAGCAAGTAATTAAACCTCTGTTTTCTTTACACTTTCAAGCACAATTTTCTCCTTTACCTGTAATGTTAGCAAACTTAATTTGGCGCCAACTTCCCAAGCAGATTTCCAAATGTTTCTAAAGAAACACCAAATACTTGGAAGATTTTTCCCTTCTTTGTACCAGACTAAAATGAAAAACATTGCTGTTGGGCTATGAGCTGAGTGGCACTGATCAATAGAGATCATGATTTATCACTGAAAAAGCATGCAAGTGTCAACTGTTTCTTCTGCATCACAGCAGAGCAGATCACACACAGGGAAGAAGCAAACTGCTGTTTTAAAATTAGGCTTTCAAACAGAATAAAGAGTTAGTATTACATGGCTTTGTTATGCCAGTATTGATGGGAAGAGGAGACATGAACCTCTGTCAAAAGTGGTTTCCTTCAAAGATCCTGTCAAGACACCAGAAGAAAATTAGTTCCTAATCTTGCAAAGAAAAAATGTAATATTTAATGCCATCTGAATAACTTCTTTACATGACTGAGCTGCAGGTTTTCAAATAAAATTTTGTACACTGAAATATTAAAACTTTATCAAGTATACCTAGCCCAAAAATTACAGATGCAGGTGTGGATTTATATATTGTTCAGTTTAAATTACTGAAATGAAGTATTTGGTATCCTGAACTTGAGAGAAATTGTTATTACTTAAATAACATTGAGGAAAATTGTAGAAATATGACAGCAGTCTGGGGTTAGACATTTAGTAGAGAACAGCATATATAATACAAACAATTTGTTTAGGATCTGCAATACTCTTATATTTACCACTTTAATACAAGCAGCATAAGTTCATCCACGTGTTCTACCTGAGTTTATTAAAGCAAAATTAAATACATTAATAGTATCTGCCTTCAGCCTTTAAAAATCACCTAATCATTCTTGCTACCCATGCTGATCTCCAGAAACAGCAGTTTTATGAACACATTAGCTCTACTATGTTTACCATGCAAAAGTATGCCAAATTATACTTGGAAACATTAAATTTCCTTCAAAGCTTTGTGGGGTGGGGTGCTTTGTTTTTAAGTGAACATAAAGGATATTAGATATCCATGATGGTTCAGACCTCACAGATTTGTGAAGCAGAGCAGCAGTGAATGGGGGAGCAGATGACTATAACTGGTGAGACCTGATCTAACATAAGACAGGAACTGGATCCTGTAAGAGATTTCTCCAGTGAAAATAATGGCATTTTCAGAATGCAAACTTGGTGTGAATAGATAGGTTTGGCTTTTCATAATATCTGTTTATTCCTATTTTTTCCATATAAATAATATTTTTGTATTTACATCTAATCTGCAATTTTTAAAAGTGCCCTTCTAATCTAAAGCAATCAAAGCTATTATCTAAATTGCTCAGATTTATTATAAACTGAGGCTCCATCTTGTCCAACTGTGGAAACAGAGCTGAAAAATGAGACAGTGCCTCTCCCAAGGAGGGTGACCTGAATCAGTGGACAGCTGCAAGTTGAACCAGAATAAATCAACAAATAATTCTGATGGAAGCTTTCCTGTACAATCTTCAACCCAGCGAATTTAGATGCAGACATCTATTTGTTTGGCCTTTATTGTCTGAAAATCCATGTGGGCCTGGAAGCTCAGTGGTGGCTGCCTGCACCTCTGTGAGCTGAATTAGCATCAGGATCAGCAACTCTCCCCCAGCTGAGGGCTCGAGGAGCTGTCAAGGGAAGAACTCTCCCTCCTGGCAGTAATTCCTTTTGGAGAGCATTTATTCTTTCAAAAAGTACATGCACCAAAGAGACAGCCAGTGTATTACAGAGCTGCAAAAAGAAGCAATCTGTCTTAATAGCTGGGAAAGTTGGGAGCAAAAGGAAAAGCCTGGGTGTTGAGCCCTCCTCCAAAATTTTTTCAGTTATTCAGTGGTACAGGACAACAGAAGTAGGTGATTGTTAACCATTATTCCAGCTTCATGTACAGTATACATAATTTTTTTTTCAATCATGCTATCAAAAGAAAAATGTAGACAGGGGAGTGTATTACATAAAACCTGAAGAATCTCTTTTTATCATTACCTAAGCTGATGATTTTTTACTGGTAAGAAAATGAAAGTCCTTACAACTACAGGTTTTGATCACCTGCTTTTGTTTTATATTCTACTGCAACATTTTAAGTTTCTAGAGTTGTAATTTATTCTGACTTTGCTCAAAATTGCTAGATGTAGCCATGTACAGATTTTTGTATTAAAAAGAATCATTTTTACCCAAAGGCTTTAAATAAATGCCACACTCCATTTGGAAAGAGTGCTTAGCTATTTTTATCTTAAAAAAATAAAGATGGAAAAAATGCAAAACACTTACTACTGAGATCAGCATTGATCAAGTAGAATTCAACAGTTTTTCCAAGTACCACCACAAAATGGTGTGGAAAAGAGTATTTCTTGTAATAGTCTTTATAAATAAATAAAAAAAAAAATCCTCCTGATCTATACAGGCTGAGTATCCACTAGGTGGAGAAGAGTGTTAATTAATATTTACAATTTTGGATGATTTTTACCAACCTGAACAACAGCGAGATGCAATTGTCAGCTCTGCTGACATCTAAAATGTGTGCTGGGAAAAACCCATGGGCAAAACCCATGGGCTGCTGAACAAACATGCCCTAAAACAAGTCCTAAGAGGTGCCTGTGCAGGAAAGAATCATCTTTCTTTCAGCAAAGGACACTTACAATGGTTTTGGGGGCGTCTCTTGTCATTTCTGCCCCTTCCTCTCTGCTCACATAATTCCTTTTAAATGACAAAGCTGAATCTTAACTCATGTTGACTCAACTCATCAGTCAGTGGAGCTGAGAGGGGACCTTACCTCCCCTCAGCCTTGCCTGTCATTTTCACTAAATCTTCACTTTCCTCCACACTGAGACTGAGCAACACCAGAAAGGGAAAAAGAAGAAGATAACGAACTTCAGTCTGCCTTGGGTGAAGCCCAGCAGCAGCATCCTCCTTCCTGGTGTATCAGGAGTTCCCTCTCATGCCCTTGAGATGAGACATTTCCCTCTCACATCTAAACTATTCACATTGTCACTTTCCAAAAAAACTGCTTTCTTACCCAAATTTTGGCCAGGAAATTTGGTCTACCAGGAGTTAGCTGTTGCGCCCTTGAGATGAGACACTTCCCTCTCACATCAAAACTATTCACTTTGTCTCTTCCCAAAAAACTGCTTTCTTACCCAAATTTTGGCCAGGAAATTTGGTCTATCAGGAGTTCCCTTTCACGCTCTTGAAAAGAGACATTTCCCTCTCACGTCAAAACTATTTACTTCGTCACCTCCCAAAAAACTGCTTTCTTACCCAAATTTTTGCTAGAAATTTGGCCATTTGGTCTACTAGGAGTTCTCTTTCATGCCCTTGAAATGAGACATTTCCCTCTCACATCAAAACTATTGACTTTCAAAAAAACTGCTTTCTTACCCAAATTTTGGCCAGGAAATTTTGTCTATCAGGAGTTCCCTTTCGTGCCGTTGAGATGAGAAATTTCCCTCTCACATCAAAACTTTATTTTGTCACTTCCCAAAAAACTGTTTTCTTACCCAAATTTTTGCCAGGAAATTTGGTCATATGGTCTACTAGAAGTTCCCTTTCATGCCCTTGAGATGAGAAATTTCTCTCACATCAAAACTATTGACTTGCAAAAAAACTGCTTTCTTACCCAAATTTTGGCCAGGAAATTTGGTTTATTAGGAGTTCCCTTTCATGCCGTTGAGATGAGACATTTCCCTCTCACATCAAAACTTTGTCACTTCCCAAAAAACTGTTTTCTTACTCAAATTTTGGCCAGGAAATTTGATCTATCAAGAGTTCCCATTCATGCCCTTGAGATGAGACATTTCCTTCTCACATCTAAACTACTCACATTGTCACTTTCCAAAAAAACTGCTTTCTTACCCAAATTTTGGCCAGGAAATTTGGTGTATTAGGAGTTCCCTTTCGCACCGTTGAGATGAGACATTTCCCTCTCACATCAAAACTTTATTTTGTCACTTCCCAAAAAACTGTTTTCTTACCCAAATTTTGGCCAGGAAATTTGGTCATTTGGTCTACTAGAAGTTCCCTTTCATGCCCTTGAGATGAGACACTTCTCTCTCACATCAAAACTTCACCACTTTCCATAAAACTGCTTTCTTACCCAAATTTTGGCCAAGAAATTTGGTCTATCAGGAGTTCCCTTTCATGCCCTTGAGATGAGACCTTTCTCTCACATCACAATTATTCACTTTGTCACTCTGCTTTCTTACCCAAATTTTGGCCAGGAACACCCCTGGCCTGGCTTTTCCAGCCCTTTGGAAGCACATTGTCAGGAATTTGGTGAACTGCACAGACCATGGGGGAGTCCCTGACTTCTTGGCTTGCAGAGGCAGAGCCCTTCCATAATATATTTTGAATACCCAAAAGATCAGCATCTCTATTAGGAAATAAAACCAAACAAAAAGCAACCAATCTCAACACGAAAGGACAACAAAAGGTGACTAAAAAGTACCCAGTCATAAATCTGAAATAGGAAACATAAACATGTCCTTGTGTTGACAAGGGACAGGACAAGTCCCGGTTCTCTGAGGAGGAATTCAAAGCAGAAGCCTCACTTAGGTACCATGTGCTGCATCCTCCAGGGAAACCTCTCTCACTTCATTGAACATAAAAGAGTCTAGACAGATTGTTTCAGGAGACAAGCCTAAAATGAGGCAGAAAGAATACCGCCCACAGGGAATTTGTTAAAATTACTGGAGATACAGATTGCAAAAGAACTCCTCAGAAGACTTTGAATCCAATTCTGATTTCAATAGACTACTCCAAGAGAATTTATTTTTTATATACTCTGCCCACAGGAAAGGAAAAAAGATACATTTGGGTGGCACACTTTAAAGGTTGGATTCTTTTCCATACATAGAGTGAAAGGCAGAGGGATGAAGCACTCAAGAATTATTAAGCAGAAACTTTTTGTCTTAAAAGTTGGCAGAAAAGTTTAATATCAACTACTTGCTAGAAAAATAAATTCTCAAGAGATTTGATCAAAAATGGCAAAAAATGGCTTGCATCACCACAATTATATTCTGCTTTAAAATACATATGCAATGAGGATTATCTTTGTTATTGGATCATAAAAATGATAATATAAGGAACAGTATTCCTTCTGTGAGTGATAAGGAAAAAAAATATATTCTCTGTGTCCGTTATGGGGTAGGAGTGGGTAGGGTGGAATCTGAAAATCATTGAAGGGAAGAGCTGCATGCAGTTTGATTTATGCCTGCTCTTCATTTTATGCATAGCCTGGGGAGCCTCATGATGATGTGTAATGAGTCAGGGTGAAATGTGGATAAATAAATGCACTGCACAATTTGTGAAGGCTCCTTAAAGCATTTTCTTTTATACACTCAATTCCAAATTGCATTTTCTGGGGGAGAGATGGGAGACATCAGACAGAGCTCACATAGTAAGACAAATCTCCACTTGTATTCTATTTCTGTTCTTTCCTTTGGTTTTCGGTTTTGTTGTTTTGGTTTTTTTTCCATTTTCCCCTTGTTCAGAAGGAAAGCCACTGCCCAATATTTCATCCTGATGCAGTAATAACCAGGTGGACAAAGTTCAAGATGAGTACCTCTGACAGATCTCTGTGTACAAGCAAGTAGCACTCCTCCTCCTCTCCGGAGTTGGGGAACCCCATGGGATAAATACAGTGCCAGCTTTTTCCAGAGAAGGACCAGAACACCATTCCCTCTTCCTTTTCCCCTTCTCCCTTGCTCCTCCAGTCCACAATCCACATTTTTTCCCCCAGAATATCAGGTGTGAGAGTTCAAGCAGTTCCTTCACTAGCAAAGGAAAGTCTATAATATCCTAAACAGAGTTCTTTGTTTATGGAAAAGAGAGTGTGAGGAACCATCCACACACCAGCAGCTCAAAAACCTCAATTCCTATGCAAGAAACAGAATTACCCTGAATCCTTTCTATGTCTCCAAGTGCCCCTAATTACAAAGGGGAGCAGAACTGGAAATTTTCTATATTATGGCAAATTTTCTATATTAAGGCAAATTTTCAACCATAGCCAGCTAAGGTAACTGATCCAATATTTTTTTACTGTCAAATTACAGCTGATAAAAATAAATCAAGATATATTCATCCACTTCTATGTTTTGTTTTATATTTTCCCCTCCCCCAGACTTCACTCACCTAAAAGTAAGAAAATGTATGGAAGATCTTACAATGAAAACTGAGTTATACTGGGCTGTAATTCAGTCCACAGAAAAAAAAAATCCCTTTGCCTTTACAGAGGTTCAAATAAAGTTCCTTATATTTATTTCTTCCTATTCTCACAAATTTGCTTTTCAAATATGTTCTCTCTATTCATGAGGAAATTCTTAATAATTTTCAAGACTGAAAGAATATCAGTTTTAAGATCCAAAAGCAGCCTTGGGCATTCAAAATAAAATAACAAATCTGTCACTTACACATTGAAAGGGGTGTGTGTGCATATATAGGCAACAGCATGGTTTTTTTTCCATATGAAATGTTTCATATGACTAATAATTTTCCTTCAGTTTGTGATGGAAAAAATTACTAAAATCAGTCATGTTTTCAATGACTGGTAGCTGGGACTACGGTGTCACATACTCCTAGGAGTTCAGTAGCTCTTTTATTAGAAATGAGTTCCAAATTACCAATTTACAGACTTAGCACTCTAGGACATCCCTACCCAAATTGTAGCCTTTACTCGCTAAAGGGTGAAGTTCAAAATTAATTAATACAAGCTAAAGTTCTACCGTGCCTTTGTTGCAATTATTGCTATTCACTGGAGGCCACACTCCAAAAATACTTTCTATTTCTACCTGAACTCACTTGCAATTGCTAAGAAAGTTGCTTTAGAATAAAATCTAAGTCAACCATTATTTTTTAACCAATCAGCACTTTGCCTGTCTCTCAGAAATGTTCATTATCTAGGGAAATGAGGACACGTAGGTTTCCTAGTTGGGTAAGTACCTGCTAATGTACTGGAGATACTTGGGTTTAATTGACAAGACTCACTAATACATCATCCAAAATAAAAAGGCATCTCCCTTGAGGAAAGTAAAGATATTTGAGCTCACTCTGCCTTTTGATAAAGGCCTCTGCTGTCCCCCTGTGTTTATGACCAGAGAAGGAGAGACCATCATCTACAGTAACACTCCATCCCCCTGACATTACCATCGCTTGCACCTCTTGCCTCTTTCACCACCCTCAGGTTTAGAGGCATATTTATCAAAGGAAGCTGGAAATTACCAGTGTCCCAGTTGTGCTTCTGATCTAATTCTCTAAACACTTCTCACAATGTGAATTGCAGCTCATGAGCTGCTGGAGAGCCAGCAGAAGAACAGCAGCTCACTTATTTCCATAGAAATGGCCTCATTGCTATGCAGACTTGGGATAATTTATGGGAAGGGATTCTCAGCTGAAAACAGGGGTCCTGCTGGCAATGCCCTTCTATTTATACACAAAGAAATTCAATTTCAGAAAGATTTAAGAAACAGAACTTTTAAATCAGTGAGGTGAGCCCCACCTGGACCCACACACAACAAAAGCACCACAGAGGGGCAGAGCAGACAAGCAGTGGATCAGTGTCACAGAACCACAGAATGGCTTGGCTTGGAAAGGACCTTATAAAAAACATCTCATTACACCCCATGCATGGGCAGGGACACCTTCCACTATCCCAGGTTGCTCCAAGCCCTGTCCAGCCTGGCCTTGGATGCTTCCAGGGATGGGGCAGCCACAGCTTCTCTGGGCAACCCGTGCCAGGGCCTCCTCACCCTTACAGGTGTAAGGGTGATATTTGGGAAGGAATTGCAGGTGTAAGTCCTTCCCAAATATCTCATCTAAATCTACCCTCCTCCTTCAGCTCAGGCTATTCCCCTTTGTCCTATCAGGAAAAAAAGAAAAAAAAGTAAAAGACCCTTTTAAGAAGGAGTGAATATCCTAACAAAAATGCAAATAGATAAGATATATGAAAAAATATCTCTAAAATACAGATTATTCCTATAATTACATATGTAATCAGCATATTTACATCAAAAAAAGCTGATAGTCATGGTTTCCATTTATAAGCTTTTGTCTGCCTGTTAATGTTTGCTCGTTTTGTGTTTCCTCACTTCTCATTTAGAAAGGTTTTGCCCAGAGACTACACAGATGACTGAGTTTAAGATTAGTTCAGATAAAAAGAAAAATGATTGTACACACTCCAAAGTTGCTGGTTTACAACCCCTACCTTACAAAAATACATCACAAATATCAAAGAAATGGGTTTGTCTGAAGTTTTGTTGCTATTTTCCTATTCTTTCCTAGTCAAACAACAAAATTGCTCACAGTATTTTGCTGATATTAGTTATTTTCTGCACGTTAATTTCACAGGTGAAATATTCTGAACTGTTTTCCTAGAATAGTTATATTAAAAATGAAAAAATATCTCCTTCTTTTCGAAACTGTTCTTAAAGAGAAACAAAGATTCACAAAAGTGAACTTTTACAGATACATCCAAGTCAATCTCTTACAGAAAATGAAGGTCCTTCTCAAAGTTTTACTTAGCAAGGAGAGAGCAAAATTCATGGGATGTGAAGGAAACATTTATTTCTTCTTCACTTACTTATGTGAGCATGACTAATTCTATTTGCAAGTGTTGTGAGGACACAGCATGGCAAAGATGCTCCTGCTTAGCCACTCCATTTTGTGTGCAAGCTACTTAATTCTGAATTTAACTGTAATTTGAGGGATGATTTAAGTAGATGGGGGAAATGTGAGCGCTATGTGGGATGAGCAAAACATTCAGAGACCGCACAGGAAGGGAGCAGGGCTGGCACAGAGGGAAAACACCACGGATCCCAAAGGATGAGGATGGCCTCATCCTTCTTTGCCTGTGTCTAAAGCAGCACAGCAGAACTAAATTGCCACTCACTGGTTGCCATGTGCAGGTTCTTCCAGATTATTGGGCTGCTTTCTCTCTGGAATGTTAAATATTAAATATTCTTTGTGTAGGACTGGTGTAACAGCCACATATCTTCCTTGGAGGTGCTGGTCATGTCAGAGGGACATTTCTGCCAGCCACATCCTTTGGGTTGTGACTGTCAGAAGTCCTGGGGCTGCAGGGGACCCATCCTACTCCATAAGGCTGAAATTTGTTTACAACCACCTTACTGAAACAGTGACTTAATGCCTGCTGTTTCCTCTGTGAGTTTTGGCTTTTTATATGATCCAATTTCCTGCCCGGTCAAAATTACCATCTCCAATGTTGGCATTGAACAGAATTATATATTCAGCTAAAAGTAACTTATTGCACCAGCTGAAGGGTAAAGTTAATTATGAATGTCCTAACACACAGTGTAAGTTCCTTAAAATTCATTCAAGGAGGAAATACAGTTTAATTTCAAGATATGGGAGTAGATTTTTTTCTATGATTCTGCTACTGAATATACTGACATTCTACATTCTATTTTCCATTTCAATTTCTCCTTTGCTGGTAGCTTCTCAAGTGCCAGCTTCTATTTCTGACACTTTTACAGCACAGCTTATTAATTAATTATATATTTACATGTAAGATGCCTTAATTATCTAGGAAGCTCCACCAAATCGGCACAGGCTCATGTCCTGGGCATAAATGTTTTTCTCTTTTACTAATTACCCCAAGCCTTCCATGCACACCCTCATTCTAAATTTCAGTCTATCAGCCACTATGGGCATCATTATAAAATAAAACTACACACGATCCACAGACTGGGACATTTGTGAGGGGTCTGTCAGAAGGGAAGGTTCCTGTGTGAGCAGCTTGCACCACTGATATCCTGACTGTTCCAACACATTACAAACCCCAGAAATTAAGATAACGATTTTTCCAAGTTAAAATGGAAGTTCAAAAGGTCATGATTCTTCTATTAAATTCAGCTTAATTACAAATAAGCCTGTGAGGACTGTAAGAAGCACTTTCCACTGAAGAAACATCAAAACACTGAGATAATTTTCACTGTGAGAGATGTTGGGAAATACAAACCCATACAATTTATAAATACTCCCAACAGCTGAGTCTGCAGAATTGTTAGAGTTGAGCATATACTATCAAGAGATGAAAGAAAATGGATTGTATTTATGAGACATGGCAGCCTCTACATACTTTTCTTGAAACTACTTGTTCATGGCCTAGAAGCCTCTGTAAATGTTGTGATAAAATAAGTGCCAGAATAGGGAGCAGTCATGCATGTGATAGGAAAATTCACTGGCGTGGCAGAGGAATATATATGAGCACTTGCATTTGTTTGTTTGCTTGCTCATACTTTTCACAGCAGAAAGAGTTATTATATTGGATGCTCTGAAACACTCCTAAAATATGCAGGATTTTGCAAAATATCTTTGTAATTGTAAAGAGGAGATGTTCTGCTTTCTTTTAAGAATGATTACAGAAAATTGGTCATGGCAATTTAATATCCTGTGTTATGTGCCTTCATCTCTCCCCATTCTCTGCTAACCTGCTGGAAAAGGTTGCTGTTGATTTATGCTTTTGTTTGTGAATTACACTGTAGAGTTTCAGAGGCAATAAGAGCTAGAAAATTGCTTCTTACAGTCAATGACCTCCTTGTAGTTTACTTCCTTATTTTATCATAATAGAGACATTCACTTGATGGAGATTTCCCTACCAAAGAGAAGACTCTGATCCTTGACCTTAATGAACATGTTTTCCTACCTACTCAGAGCATTACAAGTATTTTAGTGGCAGCCAACTTTGAGCAGAGATTTAAAGATGGTTTGTTATTCAGTGATAAAAGTGCAGTCTACTGAGATAACTGCTGCTGTTAAGAAAACAATGGTTTATCCTTTAGATTACAGTACCTCTCACATAAACTTTCATTTCTCTTCCACAGCAAATTCATCTTCTAAACAGGACCAGCCTTGCTTGATCATTGCTGTTAAGGCTATTTATCTGTAGCTCAGAATGAAAGTCTCTAACAAGTGCCCAAAACCTGAAATCACTGGGAGGATTTTCCTTGACTCCAGGAGGATCTGATCAATCTCTAAATGCACAGAGCAATTATATTTTCAGCTGAGGTACAGAGGACTGCTGTCTTCTGCCAGCAGTGCTCATGTAGATGAGGATTAACACCACCACACTTGAGTTAATGGAATTGCTTTATGGAATCATTGAGTCATTAAGATTGGACCTTTGAGATCACTGAGTCCAGCTGTCAGCCCAGCACTGTTGAGTCCACCACTAAACCATGGCCTCAAGTGCCACATCTAAATGTTTAAACACCTCTTGAAATAGTGCTTCAACAGCTTCCCTGGCCAGCCTGTCCCACTGCTGACAATCCTTTGCTGTGAAGAAATTTTGCCTAATATCCGACCTAAACTGCCCCTGGCACAACCTGAGACCATTTTCTCCCATCGATTGTTCATTACCTGGGAGAAGGGACTGACCCTCACCATAATATAACCTATGAGAATCACAGACTATCCTGAGTTGGCAGTAACCCACAGGAATCAATCCAACTCCTGGCCCTGCTCAGGACACCCCAAGAGTCACACCATGTGCCTGAGGGCTTTGTCCAGACACTTCTTGAACTCTTGCCAGGCTTGGTGCCATGACCACTTCCCTGGAGAGCCCGTTCAATGCTCAACCATCCCCTGAGTGAGGAACCTTTTTGTAATATCCAATATAAACCTCTCCTGACTCAGCTTCAGGCCATTCCCTTGGGAGCTGTCACTGGTAACAGAGAGAGCAGTAGTTGTAGGCAGCTGTAAGGAGTGATAACATCTCCCCTGAGCCTCCTTTTTCCTGGGATAAACACTCCCAGCTCCCTCAGCTGCTCCTCACAGGACTTGTGCTCCACACCTTACTCTCACCAGGTCTGCTGCCCCTCTCTGGACCTGCTCCAGAATCTCAATGTTTTCCTGAACTGAGGGGCCCAGAACTGGCCACAGCACTCAAGTGTGGCCTCAGCAGAGCCCAGCACAGAGGGACAATCACTTCCCTGGTCCTGCTGGATCCTGTTTTGGATCCAGGTCAGGTGCCACTGACCTCCTGCCCACCTGGGCACACTGGCTCATCTGCTCAGCCACTGGTGAGCAGCATCCCTGGATCCTTTTCCATGGAGCCACTTTCCAAACACTCTTCCCCCAGCCTCTATCTCTGTGCAGCTGTGACCCAAGTGCAGGACATTTTCTGTGAGCATAAGTGCTTGCTCCTAATGACAGATGGAGTGCTGTGGTGCTCAGGGAGATGTGGTCAGCCAGTTCTGGTCAAATTGGGCATCATGAATGTAGCTCAGTCATCTTGCATTAGTAATCAACTCTTCACAAATACCACATTCCTAGAAAAGGGGAACCTGTGCATGCAAGAAAATGAAACCTATTACAGAAGCAAGCTTCCTTTTCTAAGCCCAGCTCAGAATCCCCTTCTTCCTAAGGAAACCAAATTAATAGATTCTCATTATTTCTCATTCCCCACCTGGTAGCTCTCCAAACACCAAACTTCCCACCCACGCCTAGGAGCTATGGTCAACCCTCTCTGACAGTGGGGTAGAAGCAGCAGAGATGTAAAGCTCTCAGGTTTGTCAGAAGAGGTGGCATGAAACGACCAAGGAGATAGGCAGATTAATACTCCCACTGAAAAAGTGTTTACAGAGCAGATTAAACCATTATTAGACATTCCTCGCGACAGATGGCACTGGAGAAAATCGAGCGTCATGCGTTCTGCCACTCACAGAAATGCTCACTAAATAGGATGCAGAATAGTTGCTAATGAAGATAACACGTAAGAGAGAGTATTATACTGCTCTAAGGCTTAATTTGACTCACGGGGAGCATTTCCATCTATCCCAGATTGCTATTTCTTTTTGCAGAATTTCTTTCATGCCTTTTCCTTTTAACACGTTTTGTTCTGTTACCTTGATGATAGGGCAGTAAACAGCAGAATGAGATTTCTCCTAGGTTTCTTGACAAATTTCATTCCCTAAAAAAAGCAACTGAGGTTGGAAAGCCAGTTTTCTTTGTCTTCCTTTCTGTGCCACTCCAATTAGAGCCTCCCTCTGTTGATGAGTTCTTGCTTGTCTCATCTTGTTAGATGTTGTAGCCTTTACACTAAATATTTTTATATGCAGATTTTTGATGTCTCCTTAATTTAAATACTTATTTTCTTCTTGAAAATTTAATAACCTATTATTCGGTTATGTTCATGCTTGTTTTATTCAAATTCCTCCATCTTAGTTTACAGCTAATGTCAGGTAGCATAGAAGGACAGACTGCATTAAAAGCAAATGCTCAGCCTATTTTTTTATTTAAACAATAAGTATGAAATTGCCGTATATGAAAGTAAAAAGGAATAGTCAAAAGTTCCCTTCACCCCAGACCACCAGGCAAATCTGATAAACTTGTATCAATTACAGTATAGAATAAGATATATATGCACGAGGTTGATGAGTTTACCCTCTGGTTATGGCTCTGCAGCTTCAATTACGAGCTAATCCCTCTCAGTCTGCAGTGACTGAAAAATGGCTGTGACTCAGTGAAAGCCCAATTTCAGAAATGACATTCAAAGAGTTTCAATAGAAGGAAAGAAAAGTACTTGAATCACAATTACATTCTGGATGTTCAGGAAATGTCTTGAACTGTGCAGGTTGTGACTCCTTAAATTGAATTAAAAGCACAAGTCAGGCAGGTCCCCTCTTTCAAAGGCACAGGGTGACCATGAGATACCCACAAGATGAGATCCCTCACAGAGGTGACATGTTCTGAGATTTCTGGATTAAGTGAGCTCTTTCACCAAGCATCTTCTACATTTCCATATCCCACCTGGATGAAGAGTAACCAATTGAAGCTTTCCTCTGACATGAAAGAAAATTCTGACTGACATGGTTACCTCTTAGCCAGTCTCCTTTTGAACAGCAAGCTGTCCTGATGGGGCCAGGCAAAGATTGCTGCTCTCTCAGGACTGACACTCCAAATGAGAAGAGAACCTCAAGATGATCAAAAAAGGATTAAAATTTTCTGAATCTTATGTCCATTTTCTATTTTAATCAAGAATTTTCCAAGCAAATTCCACACTGCTATAGAGAGTAGTGGAAAGAGCCAAAAGACCACAAAATTGAAGCTGAGTGGAATGTACAGTCCCAGGGGGATTTATGTTATTGCTGAGACACAACTGCATCACCACCCACACGCTCACAGCAACAGACTGAAAGGCACTGCTACACCATCCCTATTGGACCATTTTTCCAATGATTAAGTTTCCTGTTATAAGGCAGAGGAAATTATATTTACATTATCAGTAATATAATCAATTGTAGTGAACCACTGTAATATATTACAATTTATTTCAGGACTTTCTGCTAATTACCATCCAGGAGCTTTATCATTCAGCAGAACTTGAAGGAATTCATTGCATTTATCACAGGGCATAGGTGAAACTTATAGGTTTAGACAAGGAGCTGTGTCCATGGCAATAAGCAGAAACTAAATTAATTCAATCTTCAAGCTCTCTTTCTGAAACAATAATACTTTTGTCTTTTACCTCTTTCTTTCATCACCTACCAGCTGTTTTCACAGACACTTCCATTTTATAAACACATTGTTCTTTCTTGCTTTTATGATGATATTTTTTTTCTCTACACTCCTGTAAACTCTATAAGACTCCTGCAATAAAGAATATTTCATTTTCAGTCTTCCTCTGAGCAGAAAAAAGCCAGTCCTGAGACTTATCTCTCCTTAAAGCAACTACTGATTGCATACCCCTAAAAAGACCACTCTATTGACATTCTCCTGTAGTGCATTGTTGTCCAGGTCAATTAACTGGCATCACCTGATCTTGAAATTGATACGACTTGGGCATTTTTCTGCCACTTCAAGGCACAGAAAAAAATCTTATTTTTAATTTTCTTTCATTGATCTTCTTGTCTTTATTCAGCTAAATAGTAGGCTAGAAGCATTTTATATTCCCAGCATAAACCTCCCCTTTATTCCAATGAGGCAGTCTGTTTCCCAAGGAAAGGAAATGCACATTTCTGTGAGGTACTGCAGCCAAGCTCCTACAATGCAAAATATTAGGACATGCACAGCATTTTGTAAAATATGGCATACATTTCTGTTTCTCATAAACAGACTCTAATTCGGCTCACTCGCTACCCATGGACAGTAGGTGTCTGGGCTTTCAGGAAAAACAAGGAAAATGCAATCTGGATGGGTTTTAAATGGAACTTGGTGTAGTTCAGCTGAGAGCAGCCTGGGAGATGGGAAGGAAGCTGAGCAGTGTTCAAGGAGACAGGCTACTTGGAGATATTTTATTTTGTCAAACACAGAAGAAAGCAGACAGAAAGCAGGAGTTTTCCCCTGCAGCAGGCGTTCCTACAGAGATGTGTACACATGTGATCCATTCTGACAAACTCCTGAGACCTCACTGCTGTCTAGGGAAGGTCATCTCCTCCAAGCATGAGCCCCTCAGCTCTCAGCTGCATGCTGCTGCCCTTGTGAGGAATCATTACCCCAAACTTCCCTGCACACTACAAGGAAAACTCTCACATCCCTTCAGCACATTGCAGTCTTCATCCAGGAATGAAATAAAACCAAAGACCTTTTTTCTCCAGTCCTGTCCCTTTTATTCTCCTCTCCTGAGAGGGGGATTTCCTGCCCCAGAGGGTAGGTTGCACTTAATAAAACAGAGTTCACAGCTGCTTGGGTCACACACAGTCAGGAGCAGATGGAGCATGTTGTGCCCTGGCTTCCCACCAATACAGATTTAGGTCTCACATCTGCCATCCCATCCTCATCTCTGACAACATGTGCCTCAATCCTCCTTCCTGGCTTCTCCACCCCAATGAATAATTCCCTTCTCCCACTCCTAAAATGACAGAATTGGGGGCTTCCACAGCAAAGCATAAAGATGTTCTGCCAGCTTTATGCCAAGAGCAAGATTCCCCAGTCAGCATTTTGGCCTGTTGCAGGGTCACTTCATGCTGGCTCCAAAAGCATTGAGAGGCCACAGAAAATCAGAAATTCAGGCCTTCTGTGGCTGTGTGACAGCAGGAATTTAGAAGGCTGGATTAAATTTACTGTAGCATGGATGGTTTATGGCATCCAGTAAACGGCACAGAAAAAACATACTCCGAAACATGAGCTTCAGTTTATCTCCCCTGGTCTGCATTCCTTCTCAAGACAACAGAAAAGAACAATTTCCTCCAGGAAAGGGTTCAGAATTGCATTTTAATTAAAGCTGCTCTGGCAACTCTTCATTTTAGCCACCCTCTTCCAACCCAATGAGTTAGAAAATCCAAGGAGAGCATTTTCCTCAGAGTTAGCTGCTGAAAAGCCTCTCCCACCCCACACCTACACCAGAGCATGATGGAAACCATGCTCCAAAACATCTCTGGGAACCATGCCTTTAATTTCAGTACTTCTAATATTATTTTACATCACTGTCATCAAGGTCACCAAAAGATGCAATTCCTTTTGGATTCCTCTTGGCCTTCTGAAGTTCTACTGTTGTCATCCATCTTAAGCTCATGATTTTTTAATATTGCCAGTAACACTTGAATTTATTAAACTTACTTTATTCCCAATCTGTGCAAAAAGCAGTTTATGGATTGTGCCCTGTATATGCTATGAGGGGCTGATTTCTTGTTTGGGGTTTTGGTTTTTGTTGTTGTTGTTCTTTACTTGTTTTTGGGTTTGTGTGTGTTTGTTTCAGCTTTTTCTTCTTCTAAAATGGCAGAAGAATTATTCCCACTTCTCTTACACAGGAGAGAAGAAACTTGGCAGTTACTGTGTGGTATTATTAATTTGATATTAGTATTAGTGAATGAAAACACTACTAAAAAGATCATTTACATTTTCAGAGATTAATGGGATTTCTTGATGCATATTTAGTTTCTGTCATCATAGCCTAATTACCAAAACTACTTTTTATTAATGAACAGCACAGAAATGTTCAAAAATAAACAGTTTTTTAATCTCACTTCAAGTCCTAAATCACTGATGACAAGAAAAGATTAAGAGCTGGGGACTTGGTGTGGGGCCTGGCACAGCTTTTAAACTTTATATTATTATTATGCAGTGGATCTTAATAAAGTTACTTTTATTTAGATAAATCTGTTCTTCCTGAGAACATAAGACTCTCTTTCTTTAGAAAGGGGCAAAACCCCCCAGATATTGCAAAAAAAGTTTGATCTAAAAGAAATAATGCATCTGGGTGGGTTTAGTTGAGAGATATACTTATTTCTAAGCCTTGTTGCAAAGCTATGTTGTAGTGCCCCTGTTGCAACCTGTTGTGAATCAAATCAAACAAACTCAGGGGAAGGAAACTTCTCCTGGTAGACCAATCCTACACTGAAATTTGAGAGCACCAAGGTTGTGTTCAGAGACCCTTGGCACATTCATGGGAGGTGTGTCCAGCTGACTGCCCAGAAGACAGGTAAGGGAATTTTCTCCTGGGACCACAGCACCAGAGTGTTAAAATTTCTAAGTCAGTTGATGACTCTGAAGGCAACAAGGTGTCCCTGGCAAGCTGCTACTTCCTACAAAACAGAAAAGAATGTCGGTAACTGGCTTCAGACTCAGTTCCTACACATGCCTTCCTCCCAATGATGAAATACTCCAAGGCACAGTGGAATTAAATCAGTACAATTATGGAGTATAATAACAGTAATAAACATTATCCAAAATTAAAAAGGTAAGTCTCAAAGGACATGTTTTACCACCAGAACAAGCATGCCCATGGATTTTGTTAAGGTAACTAGCCTGGGGATTTGCTCTTAGGTTAACAATGGCACTGAACTCTTGAAAAGAAGAAAAAAAAAAACCCTATATTAAACCAGAAGCATCACAAAACCCACAGGCAATGAGACATAAAAAAATATTTCAGAATTATAAAGAACAGTCATATTCTTGCTGCTGAGGGACTTTGCATCCAAGTTGGAACTGAAGATATGAACTGCAGGGGCCTTGTGCTTTTTTCCAAACCTGCTTGAAAACCACACTCAGATTAAAACCTAATCTTTAATCATCTATCATCACAGAAAACAGGAAAATCACAGATTACAAAGGACAGTGCTGCTAAATCCCAGGAGTGTGGAACCTTCTCAAAACCCACTGAAGGGAAATGTGGTTTGCCAGTTTTGCCATTAATTTGCCTATCCTGTTTTGTTTTGACAACTCTTCCTACAGTAAAAGCACAGCAAAACAAAGAAAAGTTTTAGGGCAGAACATTTCTGCTACAGGACATAGCAGCTCTTGGGTCATGTCCTATTGCATGTAGTTAACATGCAAATTTAGTTACTCATTATCAACATACTCTAAAACTTTGAAAAGGAATAGAAATGTACTCAGACACCCTGACTACAAGATTCACTGCCCTACAGCACACAGATTTCTGTCCAGCAGCAAACCCTGAATAAAAACATCCTTCCACCATCACGGGAAAACGATACCTATTTTAGTTGGGCAGAAATGAGTGTCTGCCCCTTGTATCAAGTGGGTGCATTCCACACCATTTTCCTAAGCCCATGTGCTAATTGCTTGTTTTTGCAAATGCTGTGGACTGTTACATAGGAACCTTTACCAAAATTGTGCTCATTTACCTCGTGTGCTCTCCATTTAAACAGGCTATGAGCAGTCAAAGAAGAGATATGATTTCTTCTTGACAGACCTCCATTTCATCAGCTTATTCCCAGTTTCTACATATATACATATGGATCATTTAAATTTACAGCATCTTCCTTGTTTTTTTGTAATTAGGCTGCCTGCTTAATATTTCCTGAAACTCTCTGCATTCCATCTGTCATTGGAAATAAGGCTTATTTTGTGCCTTCTTTAGTTCTCTGGGATTTTACCCAATTTTAAGCACAGACATTGCTTTGGTTAGTCCTGAAATGCCCTAGAGAAAAATTCATCACATCCTGTTGAGCTGAAAGCATCTAATTGATGTAAAAGTTCTTTGACCTGTTCTTTCTCTTGTTCCTGTCCCCTGTTGTGTTTTAATGATTGTATTAAAGATAATGAAAATAATTAAAAATAATTAACCTTTTATGGGAAAACTGAAAGAGAATAGGCTGCTAATATTTGGTATTTTCATTTGTTTACTCACCTTCCTCACAAAGTCATTCTCTTACAAGTTAAGCAATAATTTATTTTAAATCTTCCCTTAAATTATATGGCCACAGATTATCATGAGGATAAGGTTTCTATTCTCCTATACCAATTTAACCTCCACTATTTTCTGCCCTCCCTCACACACTTTCACTCCTTCCCACACCTCTTTGGTCTCCCACCACTTCTACAACTCCATTTTTTTATGGCCACTTGTTGCTTTCCAGTCTCCAAACCCTTTTAAACCTCCTCAAGGTCTCTAATTGCATTTCACCCCTTCCCTTGCCCTGCATTACCAATCCCTCCCCTGCCTTATTCTTGCCCCACCCTTTCCTTGCCAACCAAACCATTATTTATCCTCCCTTCCCTCCCCTTCCCCTGCCTTGCTTTGCCAGTCCTTCCCTTGTCTGCCCCTCAAGGAATCCTTGGCTGCACCACTCCATACACAGCCACTAAGATAAAAATCCAGAAACATCCCCCCAAAAACACGTTGGCCACTGAGTCACCCATGAACATTGCTGCAATCACTTTATAGTGGCTTTTCCATGAATAGTAACTTTTTGGAGTTGGTTATACGGGAGCACTTCTCAAGGCTACTTTTCCATCTTTTTAAATAGTGAAAAGTGCTAAAATCCTTTGTTGGATACTAGCTATTGCCCCCTGATAATCATCATGCACCTCTTTTCCAGTGCCTCAGATGTGTGGGATTACCACCATTTCCCTCAGAATCTGACAACTCAATTATCTGCCTTGGGTTTTACCCCATGGGATTGTGGTGAACACCTCAAGTTCTATAATTTATTTACATTAGTGCTGCAGTTGGCTTGTATAACTCTATCACTTAAATGGAAGAAGATAAGGTGTTTCATTATTAGCATCAGATAAGAAAAAGTATAAAATCCCTATATTCAACACAAAATGAATTCTTACTTTTGATAAAGTTCTTGCCCATACTAATTACGAGATGCTCCTCATTTCACTTCTGCTTAACAGATCATTAGGACAACCTTTTTAACCCCTTTTCTGAAAAATCAACACCAGGGGTTGAAATGCAAATATTTCCCACACAGCCAGAAAGAAGCACAACACTGTGGTGGTGAGGATATCCTTCCCTTCCTTATCTCCCCAGCACACAATCTCACCAGAGGAATTATTACCATTTGTACTGTGCTGCTCCTGATCTACAGTTGGAAACACATCAGTGCCATGGAGAGAGGCAATGTAACAACTTCCTAGATTACACAGAGCAGCGATTAGCCCTACAGCAGATCAATAACATCAATGGTTTGAGCACAAGGATAAATAAAACCTGATATTGATAACAGGTTAATTGTGTTTCAAGCTGCTCGTGCCAGGGATAAAAATTTGATAAGACTGGAAATCTCAAAGCCTTGTTGCACTTGGTTCTGGTTCTTTTCTTTTTTTTTTTTTATGACTAAACTAGAGGTTTAAACTCAGACCATAACTCAATTATGCTGAGAGAGACATAAGAACAAGAAAATAAAATCACAGAATTTAATCTTATGAAGTGTGGTCCTGACTCTGCTACAGCAGCAGCTCAGTGTGTCACTGTGCAAGGAGGAGATGAACCACAGGAGGCTGCTCTGCTTTGCCACTTACATTTCAATGAAGGTTTTTCAGCTCAAACCAGAATTTTCTCAGAAAGGGGCTGGATTCTGACCTCCACAAAGCTTAGTCTGTAGCTTGGTGACCTTCAGCACATGACAGGAGATTGTTCAGTATTTTCTAATAAATCCTGTAAGTGTAGGAAACACCAAATTTTCCCCCCATAGCTGTACTTAACTATTCTGAGGTAAAATTGCACCTTACTGAATGATCAAATCACGAAAAACCAATACAAATGTAAGTAACAGACACTCCCTTTGCCACAGTACATTGAAATTAACATTTTCTTCTCTCAGATTTGCCCTGCATTACAGAAAGCCTCTTAAAAATATATGCTTGGAATATTAGTACTCAACATTTTCACAGTTAAGTAAAAGTAGTAAAATCTCATTCACACTTGAACTCTTGTGTATTTTCCAACAGTTTGAAATGTTTCTGGAAGCAGCGTGTAACAGAGAGGGACATGTTATAAACGAGTTACATGAAGTAAAAATGATTATTTTTCTGTTGAACATGATTTTTCTCATTTAAATGATCATTGGATTCAAGGTGACTCAATCATGCGCTGAACCCAGGGTGGTTCAGGAGTGAAATTTAATCACAGACATATCTCCTGAGAAACTGAACGTAATCTTATTGTGATCATATGGAAGCAGTCACTTCAAGAAACATCTCTCATTTCAGCCTTTAATTCTCCCCAGAGTTTCCTCTTTTTTTTTTTTGCCCCAAACTCTGCTTGCCAACTGAAATTGCTCTTCCACTCTTTTGAGTTGCTCTTGCTGACTGGAAGATCAGATTTATAGCTATATGTGCCTGTAGTTACTTACATACACATATTCACCCCATTGCTCACTTAAGGTTTCCCATTTACTGATTAACTCTGGGAAGGAAATTTTTCAGAGGGTACCCTGGTGATTACATGCCCAACTTCCCCTGATTTCCAGAACTATCACTTTTTCCCTGCATGGAAATTAACTAGCTAACAATTGCAAAGTAAAAAAAAAAATTGCCTGTGTAGATGTCCAGTAAATTATTTTAATATTAGTGAAGAAACCTTATATAAAACTGCAAAAGAAAAGTACATATCAATAGCATCCCTCCTATATTGCCATATTCCCTAAATAAGAAATAAGGCTAATTAAAATTCTACTCCATTTCATAGGAAGAAAAGCACGTCGTTATGATTCAGTTTTCCTAATCTCCAAGTAAACTATTATAAAATGCAAATATTTACCCATTTATGCATAAAGCAATCACCACTTTTCTTTTCAAAATAAACAGGTGTGGAAGCCAGCTTTAGCAACAGACCCTGGACTTGGTGGAACCACGTCTGACCACACCAGCAGACAAAGGGCCAGGAGCATCTCAGATCTGCAGTTCTGCTGCTGACAAATTAAATCCAGCTTCTACAGTATACTTACTCCACAAATACTGGTCAGATTTGGAAGTCTTTCACCACAGATTTTTTTTTTTTTTTTTTTATTTCCAGTCTAAAGTTTGTGCTTTAAATATGTAACACTGGGGTACCTTCTAGCAACCTACACGTTGTACTGTTTAATGTCACTAAGACGTTGTAGATACTGAGGAACAATATTTCAAAACAGGTGAACTGACCTTTAGAGTCTTTCTGGGGATTCCAGTCATATTTGTCTCAGACAGAAATTGTATTTTGTTCTGGATTTTATTTGATGAAGGAAGGTTAAGCAAATACAAACAGCCAGAGCAACAACTGCTTGCTCACGTAAAGACACAAGTGCCCAACATCCCAGATATATTGTAGGCATATTCCCAATATTGCCACACATACCAACCTGCAGCTTGTCTCTTACAGTTTAACTTTCCATGTTTACAAAATTGTATTTTCCTAGTGGACAAGAAAATAGGCCAAAAAGTGGTGATGAAATTTATGTAGATGGTGGGGCAGATTGTCTCAAATGAATGCTGCATTTTATCTGCAATGTGTGTCTTTAATAACAAATGCAGCAAAAAGTCACTTCTCTTATTTAAAAAGAACTTCCTATATTTAGATCCTTCCACAGAGCCAGAATAGTGCCTTATGGAAGCAGTCACTAGGCTTTTTTAATTAATTATGTGAGTAATCACTCTGTAGGAAGAGAGAACAGAAACCTTAGCATCCTTGGAGTACAAATTCTGAGCGTACCCAGTGAAGCTGGTGGAAACTTCCCAGCTTCCAAGCAGCAGCTTGTATTTCAGAGTCATTTGCAAATGCAGATGTAAACTAAACCTGATGAATCCCAGCAGTAAGAGAAGGATGAAAAGATCTGCAGCAAGATGAAAGAGAAAGAATAGGACACAGATCAATAAGCCCAGCACTTTAATTGGACTGAGCTATTTGCAGGGAATATTTCAGAAGAATGAGGCATCATTAGTTATTAACCAGCACATTTACCAATTAAAAGCCATTATGGGGAAGCATTTAAAAGTGGTACCTAGTTGTATTTTCCACTGAACCTGGCCATGAGTAGTCTGTTTTCTAAGAGATGAGGCATGAAAACCCATCATCTGATCTTGTGGAGGACCCAGCAACCAAGATTACATATTTATTGCTGGTCAGAAGCAAGCTAATGTTTCAGGATGTACAAAGTACTCATAAAACATTAATACACTTACTGTGTTGAGGTCAATCCTGGAAGAATCTCATCTCAAAAAGCCTCCTGTTACATCTTAACCACTTTAAACACATGAATTTTCACTTCAAATGCACACACACAAAGTGCATTTATGAGCCACATAGCTTATAAAATGTTTCTCCAATACAAAATAATTATTTAAGGGATTAAAAAACCCAGTTATGTTGGTTAACTAGAAACAGGACCAACCAATTATGAGAGAAAGTGAAGAGCTGAAAAAAAAAAAAAAGAAAAAAAGAAAAAAAAAACAACCCACCAAGGGGTAGGATGTCTACATAAGCCTCTTTATGGAAGTTTTTGAAGGAACTTAAGAAAGGTCATATAGAGACTGAATAGCAAGAATTGTTCCTGGCAGTGAAAATACTTCTTGCTGTTCAGCCTGCATTTTCGTATGAAAATACAAAGTACTGGGTGAATCAAGCTTCCAAAGGAAGAGCTTCAGCTAGAGCCTTGAGAATTACTCAAAGCAAGACAGGACACACAACATTTTCAGAACCCCAAGGTTTACATGAATTTTCCAGATGCGAACTGGACTCTGGTTGACATGAGAAAAAATGGTCTCATTTTCCTAGTTTTTGGTCAGACACATGTGAAACTACCAGTGTTTCCTTATGGACTTGCTGAGATGATTTTTTTTTTTCTTAACATTAATTTCTATTATGAAAAAAACCCAGTTTTGTCACCAATTACTTTACAATCTATTAAAAGACTGTAAGAAAAGGCATTTATAAAAGTAAAAAAATGGGAATTTCTAACAAAGGCAGAAATAAAGCAGTATGCATTTCTCTATAATTAAAATTTCTGCCCTCATCACAGAAGTCACTAACTTTATACAAATATCATCAGAATAGTCATCTTGCTTGCAACTAGCTGTGAGACAGAAATCATCTGCAGTAAAATCAGTTTTGAAAGCATCCTTTAAAAGAAATCCTATTGTTCCTTTTTCTCTGTTTTACCACAGATACTGTTATAATGGTTTCCAGCAATACCTGGCAGATGTAGAATTAAAAACTCAGATATATATTAAAAAATTAAACCTTAGAGGTGCTACTTAAAAAAAAAAATAATAGTAATAATCCTGTGGCTCCTGGCTATGATTGGCAGAAGAGTTATTGGTGTATGAAGCAGGTGAGGGGAGCAGAAGGCTCAGCTGCCTGGAGAACAGCAAAGCACATGGATGTGCTGCCCCTCAAGTGTCTATCCCAGCTGCACAGAGAAACAGCCATTTAGTGAATAAATGAAGCAGTGAAATTATGAGAGCAGGGAGGGAGTCCCCTAAGGATGCCAATTTCCATGGACTGTGTAAAGCACTTGAGGCACTTCCCACTGTCTGTGAGAGCATGTTTAATACAGCTCCCACAAGGCAGCACTCAAACCAGTGCAACTCCAACCTCAAGCCAGCAGCAAAAGGTGTCTAACCTGCATTTACATCAGTATCAACCTAGAGTTCCATTTTGCCTTCTAATTATAATAGATTCTTCCAAATTTCTCCCTTTCCCCATTCCATCTCATGCTTTTAAAGCAGCCTCAAAACCCAGCTAAAAGCTGGAACTCCTAACAGAGGCATTCCCTGTTCATTCTTGGCTTTGGGGATGCAGTTCCTGCTGGAGGATTAACCATGGCTGAAACTTTTGGAATACCTTTGTTTTGGCTCAGTGCAGCATATAAATTGAAAATTGTTATGAACAGCTTGCATGTTGTTTGCTTTCTAGCTCCATTTTAACAAGCTTAAGCTCAAAACAGACACTCAGGGAGATTTTGGACACTCCAGACCCCATCATTTTCATTACTGAGAAATAAGTGTCTATATGGACCTGTGAACTGGAAACTGTTCCAGGTCTCACCTGTGACAATGGTGTAGAGATGGAAGATTATCTTATCCTACAGCAAATACCATTGCAGCAATGCTGGTACAGCTGGGGATGAACTGTTTCCAACATCCTGAGGTGTTTGAGTCCCAACAGGACAGGCTTGAGGAATGAAATGCAGAAGAGTGATTTCTCTCAGAGGAATCTGGGAGGTTTCCTGCTTCTAGATCTACAGAAAGCCTTTCAGGATGGAGCACAGCCCACTCCAAAAGCCCCAGTTCCTCAGGGCTGAAAAGCCAGCACTGATTTCCAGTTCTGTGTTTTCTCAACCCTTTGACCATGTAAATCTGAAGCAATGCTGGGATAACAATCTTTTCCTGTCTTCTCTGCCAACTGCAACGGTGCTGAAGACTTTCTGCATATGTTCTGTAGATGTCTCTGACAATATCAATTCTCTCCTACAACACATCATCTGTGTGCACTCAGAGCTCACAGTCTTCCAGGAGGGTTTTGCTCTCCACACTGAGAAATATATAGGAATTAAATTCTGTACAAGATTTTGGACTGCTCCACAACTTCTCTGTTTCCAGTGCAGCACCAAAACATTATGCACATGGAAAATTTAAAATATAAAGTAGTAAATTTAAGCTCTTTAAAATATACTGATTATTTTTACCAGAGTCTTTCTATCATTAAGCAGCTTAACTCTGACAATGTTTTTTCTCTTTATACTGTTTACATGTCTGTGTTTTTAAGTTCTGCCTGATATGGCTGCATAGCATACTTACAGAACGTAAGATATATAAAAACTCCTACTGAAAAATGACCTTAAGGAATCAGACATGAGGATTTTTGAATTATACTCCTACTTCAACCATCTTTAATAAATTCAGCCACTTTCTCCTTCCCCCCCCCCAAAAAAGCACTTTTAGATCAAATTTTCCTCAGGACTGCACATGACTGAAACATATAAATGAAATAGGCTGAAAAATGTGGCATTTTCTGCTTCACCTCCTATGCATTTAAAATTTTCCATCCAACGTATGGGCAGAATTAAAACTTGCACACACAGAAATCATTTCAGTTCAAATAAGTGGTGGAAACACTGAAGGAACAAAGAGTCACTCCTAATCAGAACCTTCCAGCAAAGAAATCGAGAACAAAGAGTTAATTTGCTATTCACTTGCAATTCCAGCCAGATGACCTTTTTGACTCAATCCTTCAGCAACAGAAAGTAGTTTCTTCCTGCTGATTTTCTGAAGTTTTTTGGGTTCCTGACTTCTTCCATCAGCAGGCAGCTCTATGTCCAGCTGCAGCTCTCTTAACACTATTAGCCTTAATGAAACAGCACAGTCTCCAAGTTGCTCTTAAATTTAATCCTACCATGAATGTAATGGAGTGTTCTGGTTTCTCCCATCTCACGTCAGCCCCTTCTTGATTCCTCTTTTTTGCTTTGCATTATCTTAATGATTTATTCCTTTGTTGTATTAGGTGTTCCTCTGTTGTCCCCCTGAGCTGTCACACCAAGCCCTCAGCTCTCTCACCTACAAGAAGTTCAAATCCAACCTCCCAGGTGATTTCCCCTCAGCTTTCCTGAGCTGTGTTACAACAACTGCCTGCAAAGGATCACACTGAATATAAATATCAAGTGGTATTTTTGCTTCCACCTCTGTGCATACAGCTTCTGGAAGGATCTGTAGATGAAATAATTAGAGGCAGAGAGCAGAAGAACTTGAGGGGAATCACAACAGCTCTATTAGGAGAGCAGTCAATACTTCAGTGTTAGTCAATAACCATGTGAATAATTATTTTCAGTCAAATTACAATCACACAGTGTGCATGATTTACCTAAATTATTCAACACGGGCAGGACAGATCACACAGTGCAGTGATGAAACAGGAGAATCAAAGAGCCTATTTTTTATAGGAGACTATCTCTAGTGATGCTCTTGCTTCATAAAAAGCAGCTAGAAAATAGTGGGTTGCAGCTGAACTTCAAGAGCTCAGTCTGTGTCAAATATCTCTAATTACCTAATTTCCAGCCTTAATTTCCAGTAGTGCCATAACATATACCCACAGAAACATCAGCTCTCCTACCTTGCTATGGTTTCATTATCCAGCAAAGGTTCTTTGTTACAGAGGAATAAAGGTGGGAGTAAGTAGAAGCATGCAACCAATATCTCAGGATAGATAATTAAAGACTAGTAAGAATTTTTTTTCCCCATAAATTGTCACTGGTGTTGTAAAACATGCTGTAGCTAACGTGTTTTACAGGATGAGGCAGAACTGGAGGTGGCTGGCAATAGCATGTGGCTGCTGTCACACTGTCTGTTAAGGTAAACTTCCCTGACTGGAGCCCTCTAAACCTTCACATTTAACATAAACCTCAACAGGAAAAAAAAAAAAATAAATCTGCATCTTCAAATCTGAATTGCTTGTCTTGATCTGCAACTGGCAGGACTGCCAGAGAGAGAAACAGAATCTGATCAGGGCAGAAGAAAGAAACAATTCATGGTAATTCCACCTTCCACACTGCTTCCTTTCTTAAACTGGGTTTTCACAAAAAACACCCTTCACAAATGCTGCCAGGGAAGATCTCACTACAGGCATAAGGACAAAGCAGATCAGGAGAGAGTGCAAAGGGTTCTTACAGAGTCCTCTACCTCATGTTTGCCTTTCATTTTTTTGTCAAAAAAAACTACTCCATTTTTTACCCCTTTGCCATTTCCTTGGCAGCTTACATCAGTTCATATTAGGTTTATAGCTTTCTATTTTTTTTTTCTCCTTTGCATTGCATTTTGGGCATTCCCATTGCTTTTAGACAGCGCTTTACCTCCTCCAGTGGGGAAATCCAGAAAGAAAGGATCCAAATAAACACCCAAAAAGTCCAGATTCCAAATTTCCTGGGAGCTGTGCTCTAGGAACAGAGCTGGAGGTGCCTCCAGAAGAAGCTCTAAAGGAAGCTCAGGGGGCAGCCTGTGAATTTACAAATGCTGGAAGGGGGAACTGTTGGACCTTGTGGCAAGGAATTGGTGTGGAGGTGCACTATTCACATACTGGAAACCCCAACCTTCTGCAGCCCCCTGGCTTGAATTTGAATTGCAGAGTGGCCCCAAAAGGAACAAGTTAATTAATATTCCATGCAGCCAGCATGAAACTCTAAAGCAAAAGGTTTTATTCCTCAAACACACAGCTCTGGAGGGGGCATCTCTACCAAAGGGTACAAAGCCATCCAGTTCCAGTAGCAGAGGAGAGTTTTCCACACTGAAATTATTTACTAGAAGGTAGAAGTAGAGTTTGACTTTGACCTTTGAAGGGGACACACGCTGACACAGCAAAAATCTATTTTTACAGACTTGCAAGCTGGAGGTGAGTGGAGGGAGATGGAACAAGGCCACGCATTTTTCTGCCCTGCCCTCCTTCCATCCCACAAAGAGGGATCTGAGACCTTTTCCTATCTTGTTTCTTTGCACAGGGCAAACCAAAGCTCAAAGGGAAGCTGAAAGCACACTGCTGTTCTTCCCCAGCCATAGTTAACCCATCCCTGCTGTACATAAAGAAAGCTCATATTTATTCAGGTAAAATATCCCAGCCTCAAAGATTTCTCTTCAATATAAGGACAATATAAGTAGTGAGGCTTTTGTTCTAACAAAATGCTAATTCTGAGACTTTGTGTTAGTGAATAACGCCAATGAAAATAGCATTAGTTTTATCACAATAAAACAGGGACTATGCAACAAAGTACTCAGAAGCATTGATGTGAGATAAAAAGTTCAAATATTTAAGAAAGAAGGGAAGTTGCTTAAGACAGCAAAGAGGGCTGCAGCTGTCTGAAGGTCAGTGGGCACTGCAGGTGGTATCTGAGATGGCTTTACCCAGGTCTCACAGCCACACTTCACCTTGGGCTTCAGCCACAAGGTTTTAGAGGCAACTGAACCACATCATCTGTTTTGTATTATCCTTTCATTTGATTCACACTGCTCCCACTGTTTGCAACACTGCTTGAAGGGGGTGTGAAGGACAAGCAAAATAAATTAATGAATCTGGAGAACACAATCCTTATTTAACCACCTGACATCTCAGAAATGTGGGAGGCTGAAAAGACAGACTGACCTAGACTAGAAAACAACATTACCCAGTTAAACTAACCTTTCCCTGCTTTCCTATAATACTATAGCCTCTAGTATTTAAAAGTATTTTCATGCTAAGTTTTGAAATTATGAATCAAACAGGTTAGAAAAAAATAGACATCCAAGCAGAAGCCAAATTTTAGACAGAGCCCCGTAACAATCAAAACTAAAGGTGTGGCATAAATCCTTGTCTTGACTTTTTATCCATGATTCCTTGACACAGTGCAATGGCATCCTTGGCATTGGTGCTGACTGGAAGATTTCTATACCAGCCAATATAAAGTTTCCTGCATCTTCATTCTGACAGCAGACAGCCACAATCTGCATTTCCATAATTTGAGAATAACAACTAAAGATTAGATATACCTTGATATTTTTTCCTCTTTTGTTTGTCTACCTTCCCCTTACATCCTCCTGTGGGGCTTTTGCTGCTAAACATCCCTCATGGCTAATGGGGAAAGCAAAACATTTCCTTCATAGCCTGTCTAAATGTAAACCAAACCAGCAGCTGAAGGTATGGCCAGGTTTCTGCTCTGTTCTCATGTCACACAAAGGGTTGGTCACCATGGCAATGACAGGCCAGCACCCATTTCCAAATTTCCATGAATATTTAAAGATGGGCAGAAAAGTTCACAAATCACTTTGACATTTTGCTCCTTTTTCTTCTTATGAGCTGTTATGAACACCATTGCTGTTTTCTTAGTCATTCATTAGTCACAATTATTTTTGCATTAATTTTAACAAAGAATTTATATGATTATTAAGGCACTTGAATTAGAGCCACAACACAATGTTCAGAAGTATGGGACAAGGTCACATTGCACAAGATACTGAAAACAAAATACATATCAGAAAAATGGTTATGGCCCCAGTCATTTGGCAAGTATCAGAAATTAATCATCAGAAATCTTACTGGAGCACATCACACATGGAAATTTAATGATTTAGTGCCTTTGTGATTTAGTGCCATTGGAACTGAATGTCACAATTCAGTTCTGTCTCCAGAAGAAATTGGGGTGTATTTTGTGTTCAGACCTGGTGGTAACTATTCTGTAATTTTTGTCTGAGGCTCCCATTCAACAAAAGCAGAAACAATTTTCTAAAATTACTACTAAAAGTCAATACAACATGTATATAAGCATCACTAAACCTCTCTTTTTTTAATAAACTCATAACTGGCACCACAATAAAACATGAGTTATGATAGCATCATAACTCAGCAAAAACTGCAGAATTACAGCTTTGGTAAAAGTATTTTCATTGTGACACTGCTAATGTCTTCTTTATTTAAGAAAAGATCTAAGAACTTTTTTAATTTGTACACATTGCAAGTATTAAGAGATAGAAACTTTCTAATAAAAGTTTTTCCTTTCCTCAGTAAACACAAGGCTTCTGCCTCTCCCACATCCCAAACTTAAGGCAAATAACATTACCATACTTTCAATATTTGCTATTAAATTAAATGGAAATAAAACCCAGAGTGTCTGAACTACTCCAAAAGATGATATTGTAACCTTTACAAAAGAACTACAAAAGCAAAGAAAGAAAATGTTTCGGCCATCTTGTGCCTCAGCATTATTAAATGCATAATCAGTTTCCAGGTCTTTCTGAAAGAAAAATCCAAGTAGTAAATTCAATCTCATTCTGCCTTTCAGCCTAAATCCTTACATTTACTGCACCTAAGTACAGAAGACATCTTCCAGCCAAAATTCTGTCCCCAACAAGCCAGCTCTCTGCCTGAGAGCTGTAAACATATTTTTATAAAATCTTTACAGCTTGCCACAATCAAAAGTTATTCCACAGCACCGCAGCCAAGAGAAGACCAAATTTCCCACTCCTCCATGGGCTGCCCAACCTTGCTCATTCCCACTTTGATGGTTTTGCAGCACTTGAAGCTGCATCTAGAAAAAGAGAATCCTTTCCCCCCTCCAAGGGTGTCCAATGGGTAGAAGTAGCACCAAGTCAGGTATGTCCTTGCACCAAGTCAGATATGTCCTTGCATCAAGAAATTCAATTTCTAAAGGGATTTTTAGGCTTCACAGTGACCCAGACATGTATTTACAGCCTCCACACATGGCCCATGTGTACATACATATATCTCAGAAACAAATACTCAGTTTCTCACTGGGCAGAGTTTCTAAATAGCCACACACAAAGCAAAAGTACTGGCAGTTTTATACAAGATGATTCCAGGATATAAATAAGCCAAGGACTGGAGGGAGAGGTGATATTTCCAAGTGCTATTTTTGAAAGAAACAGATCATCTTTTGGACACTAGAGCTTTTTTGATCTGAGCAGGAAACAAAAACCTTTAAAGCCAAAACAGATGGAGAACAATTGCTCAGAGTTTAAAGCTGATTACACTAATCAATAGCAGTCTAAAAAGAGATCACTCCTTCCTACATGCATTGCAGCATTGGCAGGGCAGCTGGGTGCAATGTCCCAAACTGCACAGTCCCACAAGGACACCACGAGGGCAAGAGCATCTTCTTCAGCCAACAGCCCTGAAAAACAGCACAGGCCCAGCTCTAGACCATGTTTCTCTAATTAATCTTCATTTCAGGTCTAATTCTGTTTTGTGCCATGATCTGCATTAACGTGCAGGGATTCAGGTCCAGAAAATGTCAATTGTCAAGGCAATATTTGTTTTACAGGAAAACGAGCACATAAGTTCTTTAAATAATAACATGATGGTTTTTAGGTCTGGTTTTATTGCAGTGGAAAGAAACTTTACCTTTATCAGAAGTTTTGTAAGTGCTTCTCTGTTGCCTGCGTTACCTCTTGACAAGATAATTGTTGGCAAGACACGAGCAAGCAGAAAACAAGGCATCAGACAGACAACACATCCCTCACCAAATTAAATCAATGTCTCTTTTCAGCTTAGTTTGTCTAGGGAAAAACAACAACAGGAAATTAAGGAGGATATAGCTCATTTTGGCCAGAATGTTTGGATACATTCTTAATTATTTTGAGGTGCATGTGCACGTACTCCATCCCCTCAGTATCAACCCTTCATGAGAATTTTTATACTTTAGCTTTACTATAGTCCAGATATTAGTAATAATAATAAATGTTGATGCAATTCAGATCCATTCTGACCAGACTACAAAATCATTTGAACAAATGCAAAGTCATTAAGAGACACAATCTGTTCCTTTTCCAAGAGAGTGAAAATTTATATTCCCAGCCCTTCATTAATATAATCTATTTTTTGCTCTCCTGAAAATTGAAGCTTCAGCTCTGGGTTATTTATTAACAGTAGAAACAAATTTTTAAAATGCAATTTTCGCTATTGTAAATCAAACCCTGGACAATTCAAAGCACCTACTGCTATAAAACTTTTTTTTTTTTGAAAAAAAAACTTTGCTTAATTCTCAGGGTTTGGGTTTTTTTCCATATTTCATAGACCATAATTACGTAATTGCAAATTTAATCTTCTCAAGTTTTTGAAATGTGAAGGTTAGTTTTCATTAATTCCAGATTCTTCATTTGGATGCTTAAATTAACATATAAAATATTTTTTTCTGAAGAAAAACAATCACTAAACTCTATGAAACACATACAGCAGCCTGATGCTCTCTAGTTTTTGATAGAGGTCCATATCAAAGGATCTCATTCCATCTAAAGAAAGCAGCCAGTTCCCACAGACTCTAATCAATATTTGGATGTTCTCACAATTTGCCTATTTACCAAATTAAATACGTAGTTAGGGATGGATGGCAGTGCAGCTACTGTCACTTGCCTGCCAGCTTCAGCCACTTTGAAGAGCGTTCAGTGATCGAGGCAGACTTTGGATCTCAGATGAGAAGGTAATTCCAAAGGAGACAGAGCTGGTCAGGTGTTGGGGGTGATCCCCACCTTTTTTCTCCCCTCCTCAACCCTCTTTGAAGTTCACAGAAAAACAAAGTTTCCTCCATCACTTTAAAGACTGTACTTTGTGGGCGTTAGATGACATTTAGAGGAAATGTGTCTCTTTCTGTCCAACAGCTAAAATGTTTCTTTTTGCAGAAGGGTTTTGATCAGTACTTGTAATAAAACAATTAAACAATGCAAGTTATTTCAAATTGCTGTCTTGTTCAATTTATATATTTTCAATGGCTCCAAAATGGAATGAGAATATGCAGGCTAACCTGAACATCTAATCAAGTTACTTGACCTAAGGCTCAACAATTTGAGAGTATGACAGATCTTGGTAGTAACACAGAATTGTTTGGGCAACTTGACTGGAGGAGTTTCTCTTGTCCTTTACAAGGCTGGTGATTTTGGGAACGGGAAATATGAAAAACTGCAAGGCCATTGAAGCAGCAAGATTCATTTGTCCTTCTACAAAATGTATTCAACCTGTTCTTTTCCACAGGTTTTTCACTTTCAGAATAAAGCTGAATTGAAGTCTACAGGAGCAACAGTATAAGAAGTAAAGCTACTTTTTTGATCCTTTCAGTCTCAAGAGTTATAGATTTTCTTGGACTACATCTATTCATCTCTGCTCTGTAGCAGTTGCACCAGATCCTTCTCTATACAGAACATTTGAAGATGAATTTTTATGCAGCAATACTGAAAAAAAGGGAAAGAAAAGCTACCTGAAAGTCCATTCCCTGAGCATAATTCAGAGAAAGCATTTCCCGCAAAGGACTCCAGCTGTGAAACCTTCCAGCATGTCTTACTAATTTGGATTCATCATGGCAGATCTTAAAGTCACACTCTGAAGAGCAAGGAATTAAAGCAGGTCAGCAGCACAGTGGGAGAGGTGCAGCATGGAGGCTGCAGAGGCTCAGCATCCCAAGCAAAGCCCTGGATCCCCGTGAGCTCAGAGCTGCGGACACGGAACGCGGAGCGCGGCTCTCCGCAGGCACCGGGCACAGGGGCTGGGTGCTGCTCTGTCCCTGCCCCTGGCTGCCACTCACACTCCTCCTCAGCTGCCAGCACACCTGCAAAGAGCCTTCAGCAGCAGGAAACTTGGAAAAGAATCCTCAACATCTCACGTTGCTGCCCAGCATCCCCACAGTTTACCAGTCAGAGAACCGGAATCCACTCCCTCCATCCTGCTTCTCACTCCAAAGGGAACTCTCAAAATCTCCTTCTGAATATGCCCATCACTCCCCTTCCAGCTAAAGCCCATCACTCCCCTTCCAGCTAAAGCCCATCACTGGAAAATAGTCTCATCCTGAATATACATGCACCATTTGGACCTATGGATTTGTTACAGCTTAAATCTGATCTCTGCATCTAAATATATTCTCTATGGGCATTAAGGCAGGAACCAGCACCCTCTTCTCCCAAAGCCTTTCTCTTTAAGGCCAAATATTAAACAGTTAAATCAGCATATGAAAATTTCCTCTATCTTTCCTCTTTTGCACATCTTGGGCTTTTTAGACTCTTGTCTTGCAAATTTATCTTGGCTCTTGCTTCTTTATACATTCATTACAAGCTCTTTAACACAGATACATCACAGGAAAAAAATAGCATCGTTAATTTATCCTAAACTTTTTTGGTCTAAATGTACTCAAAGAACTTTCAATGCACAGGGCACTTAATTCCATCATAGTAAACAACAAGGGATTGCCTAAAACAATAAAAAATGAAACCTGTTTCAGGACACCACACTGCATTCTGAGCTGAGCTCATTTTTAGCAGAAACACAGATCCCTATGGATTTATCACATTCTGTCCTTGTGGCTATTACTATTCTTACAACTTCAGCACATCCATTTTGCTTTGTTTCCAGCATCTACAGCAGCCAATTCTTCACATCATTTGGCAGCTTATACATTATAGTCTTCAGACTAAATTTACATGTGTAAGATATATTTAAAATGTTTTTTTCAGCAGTAAGAATTATTTGCAGGCATGGTTCCACGTACAATCCCATGCGTTCAGATTTTGGGTGGGGATTTTAATACCTTTTACACAAGTAAAAGTCACAAATATTTTTATTGCTATGATTAGAATGTAGTTTTGTTTATTACTATTGATTTATTTAATATTAATTTATATTTATTGCTATAACTAGCATATGATTAGCATTACTCACAATGGGTGTCATGAATAACTTCTTTTTATATATATAAATATTGGATTCCATAGATTTTCTGCAGGATCCTTAAAACAATTTTTCCTGGGAGCCCAAAACATATTTGCTCTGCTGCTAAATATTTTTTACACATAAAATCAGTGTGTGGCATCACTGTGAATTCAGAGAAAGACAGACATAATTTTAATCTTAATTTTTGCTGGTTTAGGGCCGTGGAGCTCAGGTTAACTTTTAGACTGGGCATTGTCAGAGCTCTGAACAGACCTGTTCCTGCCAGAGGTTTGTATGTTTGAAACAAGTAAAAGGATATAAACATACTTGTGACTTAACAAGTCATTTTCTGTATTTCTTTTGTAAATGGTTCATATTTTTGTACTAAATATTTCACTACCTTTTTTCACTGTCTCTTAATGTAGCTTTATTTTTTCTTTCTTTCTTTCTGAGAAAGAGGCAGAGCAAGAGCATCACTCCATGCACTGCCCCAGCACAGGGTCCCCAAACTCTGTTAAACACAGCCCACCTGAGATGCATCTTTCACATCAGAGATGCTCTCAGACTTTTTCACCTGTTGGTCTGAGCAACTTCAGCACCACCTTAGCAAATGTCTCTGCAGTATAGATTCCTTCCCCTCCCTTCTCTTTTTGAATCTAATTCTTGAAAATGGAGAGCACAAAGGGGGCTGCAGAGAATGACAGCAGAGCATAGAGAACATCTCACAGGTGTGATTTGGATTTATCTACACTAATGGCTTTGAGCCTGTGAGATGTTTTCAAGTTGAGGATGAAGAAAGGTTCTATTTTAAAGCAGAAATATTCCCTGGAACCAAATCCATTAAGCCTGCAAGAGCCAGCCCTAGAATGAGGCAAAAGAGAGTCAGAGGAAAACAAGGCAAAAGCATTCTGGTGTTTGGCTAGATCCATTTGATTTTCATTTGCATTAGAATGGAATTTAGTCTGTTGACAGACCAGGCCAGACCTCAAAATTCAATATGTCAGATACAAAATTAAATTGGCAGTTTTGCAACAAAGCTTAGAGATCCCCAGGTAGTTCCCTTAACATTCCTCTCTGTTTAAAGCATAAAAATATGGATTCTACTTAGACAACTTTAAGCTACACCCAAATTAAAGAGCTGACTATGCATTGCCTGGGGGATGCTGCTCCTGCTTTACTGCAGGCAGAGCAATTCTGGGGCAAACACACAGCAGCTGAGAATTAGTTCTGTGCATTTCCAACCACAATGTCCATCTGCCTTCCCCCACACCAGATATTGTGATGTCTGCTCCCCCAAACAGGGGAGCTCCAAAAGTGACCTTTCAGACAGAGATGCGCACGAATATTTTTACTCTCAAGGAGAATTTGCTTCCCTTTTCCCTCACAACTGGAGTACACAACAGTTTCTTTCCAATAAGGTATTTTCAAATGAGTCACAAATGGAACCACCAGACTGGCACAAAAACTCAAGTGCAACCAGAGACTCACATGAAAGAAAATAAGGGTTGGAATATCTAGACTGTTAATTGTGCCTTAAAAATGGAACAAGACCCTTGCTTTAAATACGCCAACATGAAGAATAGGAATACCCACAAGGATTCCCTAATACCAAGTCTCAGCATTGGAGAAGCCTAGCTCTTCTGAGAGCACGCTGTCCAAGAAATGTTTTGAGGAACTGAGAAGGATCTGTGGGAAGCTGCACTAATGCCACGAGTTGTGACACATTGATATTGTCCAAAATCCTGTCACTGCCTGCAGCAGCAATACCAGCCTATCCTCAGAGAGAAATGCAAACAGATTCTGCTAAAGCACCTGAATTATCTCCAGGGAACACAAATCTTAGCCTGATTTTTTTAACCTGTGGTAGAAATCTTTTCCCTTAAATAAAACAAACATAACGTTCTGTGAGATAGTGCTTCCAAGGCATTAATTATTTTTATGTCCCAGTAGGCTACCTGGTACCAGAGGAAGAGAGACATTAACTGCTTTCTGGAAGACAAATGGGAGCAACATTTGCATGAGTATTTTTCAAGTAAGTTAATGTATACATTCAATAAAATCTCTACCTTATTGCTGAGATGGTGTGTAATAAACTAGGAAAGTATCCATTCATGGAATAAGAAGGTTTCTTAAGTGTTTGATTTAGGATGCACACTCCAAACTGTTCACTTCCCAAGGCAGGTATTGTGAGGAAAACAAAATAAATTATTACACATCACAGAGCTCAGTCATCATGCTTCTATTTGAAGGGCAAAGCTGCCCTGGATGTAAATTCAGGCAGGATGTGCAGCTGCACTACCTTGGTATCAAAGCAAACAGGGGATCTGCCAAGCCATATGGGGACAACAATGAACAATATTTCTCTTTTTAAACTGCTATTGTCAGTGTAAAAACACTGCTCACCTGCCTACTGAAGCCTCGCCAGTGTATGGAAATCTGAGAGTCTGAAAAAGAGCATCAGTGGAAGCACAAGCTGCTCCTGCAGTCCTGACACTCACCTGGGACTCAGCACAGCTTTGTATTGATCCTTGCTCCCAGAATAAAGCATCCCAAGACAGCCTATATCCACCTGCAGTTATGGATGGATACAAACTACTGCCTGGTGGCAACTGTGAATAAGATTACTTTTTTTCATTGGGAGACTCCTAGAGACCTTTTATTTTCACATCCCTTGTCACATTCCTGAATTAGTCTTCTCTCAAGTTTGCATTTGCTAATTAACAATACAACAGAGCACCAAGCTCTGCTGGCAATTTTGAAAGCGTTTTTGATACTCCCTTCAATAGCAACTGATTTCCATAATCAAGGTCTTTAGCACAGAAATTGCTGATTTTTCTGCTGAAGGTGTCGTATAAACAAACCCAGATCTACCTTTAAACTACATTGTTCAGTGCTATTAAGCTGCACAACAAACAATCTGTGCATACATCCCATCAACTTCCAGTTCAGTTTTTCAGAGTCCATTTTAGTGTAGAAATCAACTGCAAAGATGGGGCAGTGCATATCCTGAGTGTATCCTGACTCCTGTGTTAGAAGTGACAGCAAACAGGACACAAATACAGGAAGTGATAGAATCATTGGAAAACTCCTCCAAGATCACCAAGTGAAATCACCAACCCAGCACCAGGACTGTGCTCATTATTAACCATGTCCTCAAGTTCAGAACCACAAAAATCAAACATGTCAATGAACATTCACTGCCACCAATCATGGAACCACAGAATAATTTGAGTTGGAAGGGACCTTAAAGCCCATCCAGTGCCACCCCCTGCCGTGGGCAGGGACACTTTCCACTAGCCCAGGGTGCTCCAAGCCAACCTGGCCTTGGGCACTTCCAGACATGGGGCAGCTTCTCTGGGCAACCTGGGATAGTGGAAGGGCCTCACCACCTTGAGAGTAAAGGATTTTTTCCATATATCTGTCCTAAACCTCTCAGCCTGAAGCCATTCCCCTTTTCCTGTCACTCCATGCCCATGTAAAACAATCCCTCTCCATATCTGCTATGGGATCCCTTCAGGTCCTGGAAGGCCACAGTTTAGCTCAGCTTTGAGCAAAGAGAAGTATCTACCACTGGCTCCAGCATTTGGGTAGAAACACACTGTTAGAGTATGTAAAAAATAAAATAAGGTTGTTCAGTTTCAAGGACAACTTATTGCCTATTTTCAGTTAATTTTTATTCACGCATGCCATGGCTGAGGGAAGAACTTAACAGATGTTCCTCTATGCAAAGCTGTGTTGTTTTCCTCATGATTTTGCAGCCTGGTTGTTTCAGGGGAAGGAAGAGGAGCAGCCATGCAGACAGAGTGTCTTCCTTGCCAGCGAGGGGGAGCAGCAGGACCTCTGGGACCCCACACATCTATTAACATCTATTTTATTCTGCATGCTCTCAGTCCAGTGCCTTAACAAGCATCAGTACTGGCAAGGGAAGCTTAGCATACAGCCCCTGAGGGGTCAGGAAACACAGATGAGCAGCAGCACTATCAGAAAGTAAAATGAAGAGGAAATTGTCCTAGATCTGAAGGGAAAAAAATCATTAAGTAAATTATTTTTCTAACTGTGAAGTCATGAAGAGAAGGGAAAAGGACAGTGAAGGGGGGAAAAAGATTCTTCCTGGATGTGTCTTTAGAAGAAAAGAAATCTTTGAGGTCTTTTCCCAAACTCTTAAGTGTAAAAACCAAAACGTTTCCTTTTGAAAATCGTCAGAAGCGTTTGGAATAGCATATGCATTTAATATAATATTTTACCTCCTGGGAACAATGGGAAAGAGCAATAAGAATGATGAATAGGCCTCATTCATGAAGATTTCTTAACAGGCAAGCTGTAGGGAAAAAGAAGAGGAAAAGAAGAAAAAAAGTGTAAAGAGGAAACTTGGGCTTTCTATTAGTAACATAGTGTATTAAAACTTCCTTGTAAAGTACCTGATGAATAACACATGCACTGACCTTGCATTACAGTGGTCAGAAGAGGAGAACACCGCCATAAATATGTTTTGGTCACATCAGCACCTTTGGATTGCCTTGCTCTGCTTACTTTTTAATGTATTAAAAAACGCAGGCAGTAAATTCTGAGGGCAGCAATGATGTAGTGGTTTGTACAGGGGGGGGGCACAAAAGGCCACCAAATCAAAGCAAACCTTTTCTAAAAAAGAAAACCTTTTCCATAAAAGAAACCACATCATACTACAATTATTCAGCACCAACACAGAAGGGACCATGAGAAGGAACCACATCTCATGAGCTTCCCTTTCCTTCCCCCACTGGGCAGCAATGCAACACTTGCAGCAGGAGCAGATTTGCTCACTCATATCATTAAATCTGGCCAGACCAACTTTCCGAATTTGAAATGCTCTGCATTTCCTGGTGGCAGCCTGTATTGGCATCTGGAATCCTCTAATGAATGCTAAACAGCTAACGATCTATAAATGGAGTTGGAGGTTCAAATATCTGACTCAATTTCTCTGTAAAACCACAAGGTGGTCAATAAAAGTTGTTTGCATTTTCAGTGACTACTGTGACAGGGCAACACACTTGAGCTGGGAAGATACAACAGTAAAGACAAAATGATGCTCCCAAATTGCTGTGTGGGAGTACTTTATGGAAAATTTCGGGAATATTCTTATTGGCCCTCACTTCTTGGTCTTCATCTAATGAAAATCAAGAAGTCTACAAGCAAAATTTATGGGAAACAGATAATGGAAATCTACCACATAATTGGGAGAATACAAATATTACATCAAATTAAAAATGAAAATAAAAAGAATTGTCATTTCACATGAGTAGATGCTGACTCTCATTTCACATCTGTGCACATCTGGCAACCAAATAAGTGCTCTTGATTCTTGTCTAGTCATGTATGAATTTAGGATTTTATGTAATGTACTTTGATTATTTTTATAACCTTTTAAAGAGCAGACAGAAATCAGAAATTTATGCAAATTACCTGATTGTGCCCATCATATTTTAGGCATGGCAAGTATAAGCAAATTAGAGTTATGTTTTAACAGGAGCTGGTTGAAAAACATTCATTATTCTTCAGAGATTTTTCATCACTAAGTTTCATAAAATTAGAGTTGGACAGAAGTCAAAGAATAAAGCATTACTATTTTTTTCATGTCAAATCAAAGTTTTCCTTTACTTCACAATTTTCCAAGAAAATACTTTGATTTTGGAAAATGTCTTTCAAATAAGATCCTTGTGGGGGAGATGAAAAAACTATGTATTTTCCACCCTATTTTAGGTACCTTCACACATCTAAGAATAATGCTTGGATAAGACTTTTTTAATTAAAAATAGAAAAAGAAAAAAGAAAAATACTTCTATTGAAGACTGACAGAAAGCAATTGCTCAATATTTCCTGTCAACCTGCTTCAGAGGTTTTTGGGACCTGGAAAAGATGCCAAGTCAGACAGTTTATGCCTCTCTAACATAAGGCTTTTGCAAGTGCCTTTCATTTCCAAGGCTGTTGTAACACATCTCAGCTATTTGAGAATCCAATCTGTTTAACCAAAGCAAATGCTACAATTTATAGATATAAAAATACACACACACACACAAATATATATGCACACACACTTCTGAGCTGCCTGGTCAGGATTTTTACCTTTTTTTAAAAAATACTGAGAGCAGCCACCAAGCTGAGCATGTGGCCTTGTACAGCCTGTGGCACTGCCACCAGTCCTGTTCTCCTGGGGCTCTGGTGAAGCACAGGGCAAATGCACATTTTCTTCTAAGAACAGCACAGGAATTCTCTTTCTGTCAAGGAACCAGCTGTAACATAGCCAGAGGTGCCCCTGTAGCCTGAACCTTAAGGCACACCTTACCCAGATTCTCTGAGCTCGTCTCCTCCTGACTTTTCATACTTTGCTTTTTCTCTTCTCAGTATCTAAATGAGCTCTTCCTATCTGGCCCTGCCTTGGTGAGCGTCTCCTCATCTGTAAGAGACCCACACGTGGTAAATAATCTCCTAATTTCAGGATCAGCTCCCGGAGCTCCCTGGAAAACAAACTGCCTCATCCCCTTCAAATGCAGTTCACAGATTACACAGCGTCTTTTAATTTTGGTTCAGAAAACCAGCAACAGATGGAGATCTGTGATTTGAAGTCACTAGAAATGGCTGAGCTTTGAAGATAAAGACAAAGCAATGGGAAATGCTTGGTAAAAGCGACAGACAGAATTTACAAAGGCCTGTAGAAAAACAGAGCAGCGAGATGAAGACAACTGCACCAACATCAAAGATACAATTACCTGAAAAAAGCAGAAAAAAATCATTCCTCTACAAGTATTAAAACAGGCAGCATATTCAAATGTCCTGAGCACACAAAAATGATTGTTGCTCCAGTGGCTTTGATTTGCAGCACCATCAGCAAGAGCTCAGAGGCAGCAGCACCCCCGTTGATCTCCCTCTCTCGTACAGCCCCCAGCCATGGCACAGAGCACACCCCACACTTTCAAACAGCTTATTTTTTATGGAGCAGATCACTGATGGGGCAAATCAGCACAAGGCTCCAAAATCTCCCTGTAGAGTCAACCAGGACATTGGGAGAACTCACTCAGCTATAAAAAACCTGAGCACTAAAAAGCAGTGTCCCCAAAGACCACAGCACACAATGCATTCTGCAGGTCTGATGCCAATGGGGCACATCCCTAATTGTGCAAGCAATTCAAACTCTTGGCACCAGTGACCAAGATCTGAGCTGTTTGTGATTATTAGAGGCCGTGTCTTCAGTGAGTCTCTATATCTACTCACTTATGATTTTAAATTATTGCAGTGCTACTATATTCCAGAAGAGCCATAAGCACACAATTCCCTGCTTGTTAAAACATCTTTACTAACAAGTTGCCTGTTTCACTTGTTTTGGTAAGATGGAAATAAACATATTTTCATTTGTGTTTCATTAAATTATTCCACAACCCATATGCAGTGTCTTGATGCAGTTTGAAAGGTGAACAGATGGGATTTTATTTTTAGCTCACGTTAACACAGCCCATCAAACACTCATTTGCCTGATATACTATCATAATATAGCTCACTATTCAGCCTTTAAAGTATATCTTTGCTTGCCTTGTAACATCCAAATGACAAAAGAGAACTGTATGATAAATATTTAATTACAATCACGATGATCACTTTGTCAGTGAATACTAGCAACTGTAAGTGAATGGAAGAACTTGGCTTTTAAAGAGGAACGTTTAGACACTGTGTGCTACTGAAATCAAAGCACATTTTTAATCACAATATTTCAAATACAGGCTTTTTCATGATTGGAAGAGTGCTTGAGGGCACAAAATATATGGTTTTGTATAGATACATGAGGCATTTGCAACACCTATTAGGTATTAGAAGTAGAGTGAAACTTTTTTCAGTACTTAACTACATGAGCTTTCAATTGCATATAGTAATTTTGCAATATTGCAATATGCAAAAGTACATATAACAAAATATTGCCTACAAAAGATAGAATGATAAAGTAGATGTAAGAGCTAAAACTGACTTGTGCTTCCTCACTCAAATAATGCAAAAAATACAATTTGGAGCAGTCTCCAGACTAGACTTCTATATGTTGTATGTTTTGCATGGATACACACACAACCATGCAGAAGACAGACTGAGTTTTTTCCAGGTTGGCATGCTAAAACTTTTAACTTTGCATTTTCTCGATACATTCCACTCCACAGCCATACTGCTCACCCCTCCAAAGGGATCTATCAGCCAAAGGATATCAGAGGCAATCCCCAGCACAGAGAGCTTCCTCCACACAAATCCCTCACTGAGGGAGAAATGCAGCTGTGAGAGTTATAAAGGATCAGAGAGAGCAAAAGCTCTCATTAACATTGTGCTGCTATCAGAAGGGGAAAGATGCAAATGGTTCCCCAGAGCACCACCAGTTCTTATGGCCATCTCATACATTTTAGGGAAATCTCAGCAAATATAGAGGAATGAAGAAGCAGAGAAGAAAGAAGAATTCCCTGTCCCGGGGAAATCACCAGCAGCTTTCCAGTGCTGTGTCTTTGGCACAGGGCACATTTTACTGCAATCACAAAATAAAGCAAGGGACCAAACCCATAAAACCCAGCAAGAATGCAATGTCATTTGCATCTGGACCAGCTCTCTTGGCCCTGCCACAGCAGGTCTGTGTCCTTCAGCAGCTGTTTCAAAAGCACAACCCTCCTACAGCAGGACCTGCAAGGGCAGCACAGCCCAGACTGTTAGCACGTGTTAGAGTCAACATAGCAGCTTCTCTGCAAACAGGAGAGGTTTCTGCTGAGAAATGGCTAATAATTTTCACATGACAGAGGAGGTGAAAAGTTTTCACACAACTCAAAGGCTGCCTTTCATTTTCACGCAGAAAATGTGCTGTGAGGAGCAAAGTACCTTTGAGAAAAGCACCGCAAGGACAGACAGAAAGGATTTGTTTAAAAGAGAGCTGGACCTTCAGTGATCAGCAGTGCTGCTCATTTGGAAATGCTGGGGGGGAAAGGGAGAAATTGCAGGCTGAAATGTGAAAGGAAAAAGTAGGTCCTGGTGCCTCACAGAGCCTGGATTTTGTGTTTGATGGGAAAGGCTAAATGTGCTTACATACCACTTAGTGCTAAATCAACTGAGGGTAAGCAGATGCTACCCTCTCCCTCAAATTTCTGTTCATGCTCCGTGCTTCTATCTGTATTATGAATGTGAGAGACAATAGTGATAATAAAGTACCCAGAAATAGTACAAAATCCCATGTGAAGAAGATAAATCAAATGAGGCAAGTCAGCTATATATAAAGGCCCTAAATTATTCAAGCTGCCTAAACACCCAGAAGTGCATTCACAGCTTTATACTAATGACTGCAAATTCCAAACTGCATTGCTATATTTATTTCTAGTTCCTTTTTTTTCCCCCTCAAACAGTTAGGCACAGAGGAATTAAGTCTTTAAATCCGTATTTAGTCAGCAGACACGCTGTACTAATTAATATGGAAAACAATGACCAGAGAAAAGGAGCAGATGGCTTGAAGATAGAGAATGAAGATAAGCTGAGAGAGATCTGTGTGAAGATACCAAGTACATACTTGAGCTTTCTTAAACACTGAAAGCTATAATATAGCTCCTTAATAGATGGATTTGATTTGAAATAACATTTTAAGCAGAAAGGTCAGACGAGTCTCCACATTTAGTCAGCAATAAACCTTTTTTCCAAGCTCTTTTTTTATCAAATCACATGACAGAGATAATATTATTTCCTACAGGATGCTGATCATTTGATGTTTGAAATACTCTCATCCCTCACTAGCAGCTAGAAACATTTCTTCAGCCTTTGCTGGTAACTCTTCTAATGTAAAAATTAAATCTAAAACAGGGAGAGAAATAAGAAAAAAGATTAACAACATTAAAACATTTTTTTTCCTGGCTCATATTTCTGATACGTAGGTTCAGAAGTAAAAAGAAGGAAAATGTGTTCTGATAATTTAAATATGAGTATTATTCTCCCATGTGAAAACTGACTCCTCAGCAGAAGATTGGGTATGGGATCCTTCTTTTAATACAAGAATCCCAGCTCCAAACTATTCCTGATGATGACCACAGCCTAGAACAGCCCTAGAACAATACTGAAAGCATTTGTATTCCTATTAATTTATTAAAAACCAATATTTATAAAATACCAAATATTAAAACCAATTTATAAAAAACCAAATATTAAAAAAACAGTGGAAAAATAGCTCTAGCCACCTGCTGTTGCTACTAATCGAGGAGTGACTGGAAAACCTCAGGGGAAGCATTAGACTTTGGTAGTGCTGGGTTTCCCTCCTTGGCCTCACTGGCCAGGAGAAATGGAGGGAAAGGTGTTGGGAATTGCCCATCAGCATCACTAAAACACTGAACAGAACTAAGGACAGAAATAGCAGAGGCTGAACGGGTGCAGCAGCATTTCAGAAACCAGTTTGGTCTGACAACGTTTTAGGTCGGTGAAAGCATCAAAGCAGCATGTTTACACATCCTAAATTAAACAATTATGAGCATAGAAATAAAAAGCAGGGGGAAATTTAATGAGTAAAACAACCCACACAATGTTGTGAAGAGAAACACAACATTTTGCTTTGTTTTTGTAGATATTGAGTAACACATGAAATACTTTGAGCAACATTTCTTGCATGAATTTCAAAATATGGAGAAAGCCAGTGACCAATGTCTAGTCCAGGTGCTGCTCATTTCACCCTGAAGCTTAAATATCTGTCTGAACATTCACACTTGGTACATTTATTGAAGAACCTCTTTTACCTGGGTGCTGACACTAACTCTTCTCTTTGGCTTTCTTTGCAGCTTCAGTAACAAAATTTTAATCCCCCTTTCCCCTATGTAGACTTTGTAAATACTGTCACACCTGTGCCCAACCAGCAGTGGTGTTAATTCACTCTATTTGTTCATTAGCAATCCCTGCCTTCACTGTTTCCAGCATCTAGTAGGGGATGTGCAAGTCTAAATCTCTCCACAGGATTCTATTTAGGGCAAAGAACTCAAGAAAATTCTTCATACTGTTAATTTTCTGCTGCAATAAATCTTCAAATCTTTGCTACTTCATGTTTTTATGCCATGATCATCAGTTGATCTCTGCCCCAATTTTTAGCATCAAAGACCAACAAAAATTATTCTAACAAAAGTTAGGAGTTTCTGAAGAAGCAAAATCAGATTTACTTTTTCCACCACAGATGCATTTCTAAAATGACAACAATGTCAGAAATTAAATTTTAGCAGGTTTTCTAGGGGTGTGTGTTTGTCTACTTCACCTTCAAGCAGCTTTCATATTTGGCCCCTGAGCAGCCTTAACAAAGCCATAGTGCATGGGTAAGGTCATGCCAGACTAGAGGAAAGGAAGGAGGGAAACCTTAGAGAGACAGAGAAAAGCTGATTCTTAACCAAGGAAAGAAAACTTTTGTGCACCTTGGTGGTGTGTCTCACTGGATGACTGATACACAAATATAGTGAATTCTGTTCATTAATGTCACTCCTTCAAATTGTAAAAAACTTCTTTCCCTGTAGAGAGCTTTTTTAGGAGATAGCTCCAACTCCAATTTTGATCACACCATGATGAGTTTTAAATTCCCAGAATAATTTTCAAATGAGTTTTCTTGACTATATCTTCTCCATCAGCTTTAAACATAATTTCACAATGCTGTTTCGGTTGGTAAAGTTTTCATGGGTTTACAGACACCTTTCCTTATTAAAATAATCAAAACCAAGAAATTACATAACAGGAAGGGGGTCTTGGGTAAAAATGCTGCAGTGAAATAAGGAATATACACATATCCTGCACCTAAATAAAGCAGTCTGAAAGGCACTCTACTCAAAGTCTCATTAAATTTCAATTTGTTTCTATGATGTTTCTGTGTCCCAATATACAGCTCTCTAATCTTTCACCTTTCCAAAATGTAAAATTAAAAATACTGACATTTTCAGGATATTGGCTTAAAAATGTCAGTAGGGGAAAATAAAAAAGTGGAAACTGAACAATATTTATCAGTTGCAAAGATTTGGCCATGATAAACACTAATATTATCCTTGACAGAATTATACACCTGGAAGTAGTCTTCTCTTCAAAGTACAGGTTTCTGTATTTCTGGCAGGTGACATTTATATAAAACGTGTGACAAGAATTACTATGGTAACAAAAACATATTTTAAAGAAATATTAGTTTTCCTATTTCTCTTTCAATTTTCTTTCAGAATAGGTTAACTTTGAGCACTAAGCAACACTGCTATTCTATTTCCTTGGCTCTGCCATTGAGTTTCCTGAATTATTGGCCTTTGGCCAAAGATGCTGGGCTGTCCAAGAGCCTCAGCACTATGAGGTGATGCCCTGCTTTAATTTCAGATTCTAAGGCACACTGCAAATCACAGCTGTAATACTAAAGGATTCCAGCAGAGAGAGACACTTTTTTAAATTGCATATGAAAAATAATTGGTATATTACAAGCCCCATCTCTTGGGATATTTAAATTAAACTGAGAAAAAAAAAATCCTGGTCGCTAGCATACCATCCAATAGAGAACAATCCCAAAGGAAATGGAAAGCACTTATTAGTTTTACTTCTGCTCCTCTATAACTTACAGGATTCTGTTCCAACAGACATATAGCTCTATTCCACTGAAATAAGGCTATTTTATTGATTTCAAACTCTCTCATAAACTTGAAATATTTTAATTACCAAATAATCCATTTTGCATTTCACAGGCAGCAATTTGCTGAGCAACATAAACCTAACAAAACAATGCCTGATTGAAAAAGTGAAATATGTTCCTGTAAACACAAAGTACCTGGTGTGTCCTTGAAGTCTATTGTTTTGGGAAGGTGCCAGAGAAAAAATATTAATACATGCAATTCAAGAGAGGATTTTCTTAGTTTTAAGAAGTCAACTTTTGAAATTCCCATAGATTAACGTAAGACTGAAACTCTCCAACATCCTCACTTCAAAAATGCTGAGAAAAGAGGGTGGGGAGATAAAAGGCAAATATCTGCTATTGAGTCCACTCTGAAGACAGCCAAGAGAAAGCTGATAAGGGTCTTCATTCATTGATGTTCAATAATATTTGTTCTCAGTCTAATGTCACTTATCTCACAGCAAGTTAACAGCAGCTAAAAATCTCCTTCAGCATCCAGCACTCCTCCTAGCCCCAGCACAGCACCTTCAAAGCCACGTTTGGCAGCACTGAACGTACAAAAGCAAATGAAAAATCTGAGCTCTCTTTGTGTCAAGCCCTGCAGTGCTGGGGTCTGGGCTGCCACAGGGCTGCTCTGAGCTCTCACACAGCCAGTCCCCTCCACAGCTCTGAAGGAGTTTAATTATAAGAAAGAATTGCTCTCTCCACTTTGCAGTCAAGACACAGATAAACAGAGGCATCATATCTGCAAGTAAGAGATGTTAAAATCAGCTCTTTAACCTGAAGGCCACAGCAACATGCTGCAGAGTCTGTCACATTTCTCCTTCATTAGCATAAATAATTCTTGGTTCTGTCAATCAGGGTGGCTGCAAATGCATTTGAAAGCTTTTGAGGTCTGCACACAGCCCACTGGAATACCACATTACAATTTGATATGCAAGATTATTATATTTCTTAAAGTTAGGCCAAAATCAAACAGTGCAGAGATGAATGTAAGAGTTCTGCCCATGCTGCAGCTCTATGGACTCCACATCTTTGTCTGGAGCTCCACAGATCACAGGACAGAGGGACATGGATTTAAAATGCCAACTGTAAATGTGTATACTATGGAACTGAAATCACCAATCTGCTATAGCAATGAAGCTTTAACCTGCAAAAAACACAGAAACAGAGAATAATCACTGTAAAAGTAAAGCAAGCAGAGGATTATGCTTTTAATTTGTGGGATATTAAGGTTTTTTCTCAAGATAAATTAATGCATTAAACTGAGCTCAGTTTTAATTTTTTTTTTTTTTTTTACTTTCTTTCATTTTCCAGTCTCCATTTGATCTAATGAGTATCTGAAATATTTAGAAGAGAATTGTGGTTAGCCCTTAACAAATCTCCACCTGAAATCTCCTTTAAAATACTTCAGCTTTCTTTTCCTTTCCTTCTGCAAACAGCAAGAGAAGGGAAAGGGGGGAATAAAAACTAAAAACAAACCCACAGCTGGTTTAGCTGGAAGAAGTGCTGTGGTTTCCCTTGGGCAAGGTTACCTAAATCCACACCATCAGCTCCCACACGTTGGCACCAGGGGTAAATTTGGGGCACTCACAATGCACAGAGCAGATCAGCCAGCACCTGCCAAAGAAGTGGAGGAGCAAATCCTCCTGTGGTTTTTCAAGGTTTTTGCTGGCTGCTGTCCTTGTGGTGTGTGACCATCACATAGCAGCTGTCACAGGAGCATTTTGAGTGAAACCTTTATCAGTACCAGGGCAAAGCCATTTGGATGAGCCCTCTCCTCAGTGCCAGTGCCTGGGTGCAGATATGCAAGGAGCAGGACAGGAGGATCCAACTTTCTCTGAGCTTGGATGCAGTGTGACATTTCATTGCATTCTGCCTTCAAATTAGCATTTCAAAACCCAAGCCTTGCTCACCCTTGTGTTTGTTTCAGCTGTTCTTCAAATGCCCTGACCGTCCCTTCTGTCCCCCTGACATTTCTGTCTTCCAGAGACAAAGTCAGAAATGCTAAACACAGAACAAATGCAGGGAGGGGGCACCCATCATCTCTGGTTTTATGCCACAAAACTCTGTTTTCCATGCACCTCCAGGTTGTCCCTAAACTGACACTGGGGTCGTGGTGTTTGCTGGGTGAAGCTCCGAGGCAGGAGAAGCTGACCTCACCCTTGGGGCATCAGAGCCCAGGAGAGAGGGAGAGATCTGGTTTTTTCCTTCTCCCTGCTGGACAGGAGAGCAGGAGAAGCTGCAAGCCTAGGAAGGGAGGGTGAAAGACAGGCAGTGCACGAGGAAGGGCTGGGGAACAGCACAGCCCCTCTCATCAGATGTGGTTCTGGTCACAGGGCACACCTGGGGTTCTGTTTAAAGCATGACAGACACGCTGCCAAATTTTCTGCTTCCTGACCCTGCCTTGGGATGCTGCCCACTGCTATGGGAGCTGCATGGAAAAACCTCAGCCATTCTCTGCAAACCTTACTCCCAGTTTGAAGGGCTTTTTTTTTTTTTTTCCTGATGAGTTTGGGACTTGAAAGTTTTGGAATAAATCTTCCTTAACACCCACACTTAAAAATGCAAATAAGCTTTTCAACAATGAAGCTCCTGAAGAGGAGAGTTTATTGAAAACATAAGGCTCTTACACACTAAGCCACATTATCCAGGAGGGAGGAGACCTGCAGGAAGAGGAAAAAAGTGAGTGAGCCCCATGCAAAATGCATGAGTCTTGATAGCTTCCTCCAGTCCACCATATGCATATTTCATGAATTCATTACAGCAACTACTGCATCTATAAGTCAAATAAGCCCAATTGTTCAAATAAAATGACTGGTTTGATATACAGAAAACAGGTGCTGTTGGAGGACTAGTGACAGTCCCCACACTGAAACTGCCACGTGGCTGTCAAGAGCACCCAGTGTCCTGTAGGCTTGGCCAGAAGGAGACACAGGAGAAGAACACTTGTTTCCACAGGATCTGCATTAATAACTAAAAGAGCTGATCCTCAGTAACAGCTGAGTTACAAACTGCTGTTCCAGTCATTGCCAGCTCACATCCAAAATGAAAAATTTGTTGATGACAGATAATGTTCACTCTCAGGATCTGCACAGGGACAAACACTAAAAAGACAACAAGGACCGAAAGAAAGGAACCAGCAAGGCAAAAATACTCTGTGCTCCCTCCTGTCAGACTGAGTGCTGTGTATTCTCCACATGGAAATAAGTTGACAATAAAATGAGAATGAGAAATCCAGGTTATCACACAGAGGGACACAGTTGCACAGCTGGCAATACCAGCTCCAGATAGGGCCCTACACTGCTTTATTTCTGCTTCATCAGAAACCATTTCTGATCATCCCCAAATCCACTCCAGCAGGCACCAGCCAGGGGGAGATCCCCTTCCCACACCCTGGCAGTGGTGGTAACTCAGTGTAGAGTCATCAGGATCTGTAGGGTCTGCAGACCCTGGAAAAAGAGGGCAATGCCAATGGAAATTGTTTATCCAGCAGATGCATCACTAAGAAAGGCCCAATTTGTTTACCAGCATGGATACACTGAGATTTAACATTATTTTTGATCTGGCTGATGAGAAGTCTCAACAATGGGGAACGATAATCTTAACATCTATTCTTTCTTGAGATTCAGATTAAAATAGAATTTAGATCAGAAATCTCCAAATGTTGAGCAGTAAAACAGAATTCAAGGTTTTTAGAGTAAGACTCACAAGGAATGTCACAGGAACATTCCAGCAAAGACCAGGAGGTCTCACCACCATCCAACCCCAACCTACCACACTTCCACTCTAGCAAGTCCCAAACTCAGCATCCTTGGACTGCATGACTTGGGTTTCATTGGGGTGAAATGAAGCAACAAATCTCTTCTCCAAAAGTGCATCTAAAGCTCTTCCACTGGTAACAAACACTCATCACAGCACTGGACTAGGCAAAGTTCAAAGGGGAAAACATCACCATAATTCATCAGGTACTTCTATCACTTCACTGCTATCCTAACACTGATCTGATCCTCCTTTCCAACACAGACACAGCCAAACAGCTCAGATTTTCTTTTAAAAAAACCCAAAGCATTTAATTATTATGTTTTGGAGGCATGGAAATTTAATGCAAAATTATCTCAAATTAACTCAAAGCAGTTTGAGATTTATTCACAACCACAGCACGGTTTTCAAGACCCACTTATATTTAGTAGGTTTCAACTTGTCACTGCCCAAGTATTACCTTAAAAAAAAAATAAAAAAGGAATATTTAACCTTTCTTTTCTGGAGACAAAATAAATCAAAGTTTGTGAACTTTGTACAGTAACATTTGTGCTTTGAGTGAGCTTAATGTGCCTCCAGCAAAGCTGTACGACATTCGCCACTTCACAGTTTAAAAGTGTGTTCTAATAAAAGGTCAAGGGAAAGAGAAAAATAAGGGAAAGGCCTTCAAGGTTATAAATATACTAGACAGGAAAGCCATTTCTGCCCTGCTAAATGCCTGTTTAAATATAAGTCTATTAGTCTGATGAGGTTAAGACCTGAATGGAAATTTATGTCCGATTTTGAAAAGAGAGTGGTTGCATTCCCTTATTTTCCATTTTCCTCCATTTCCTAATTCTCTTTACTTCTTCCTCTTTTCTTTCTAACTATTTCTGGGTTTGAGATTTAAAGACTTAAAAATAAAGCCAGAATATTTAATAAAAACACCTCATCAGAAGTAATTATCTACTTTCTGTGAGAAGCTGGTGTTGAACATTTTGAATGGACAAATAAACCATGTGGTTGACTATTGTAATTTTTGTTAAAAAACTTTGGTTTATTTGTCTTGGGAATTAACAGCCTCACTTTGAAAAAGTGTCAAGCTCTTCTAAACACCTTGGGACTGAAACCACATGGAAATTTCAGATTTCTGCACTGTCAGGGGCTAAATTTGTCCAGCAGCTGCATCTCTCTTGTCCAGGACTCTCCACGAACCCAAACCTCACTAAATGTCTGTCATCAAAAGAATCTGCCTGTGACAGTAGAACTCTGAAATTAACTTACTTAAAAATCATTTATTCTATTTTTTCTGTAGGTGAGGTCTATTAACTAATCTTAGACATATATCCAGATATTTTAAAATGTATTTATAGATTCCACCTCACTAAGAAATACATACCTTTCATATAAAATTTTATAATGCCAAATTCCTGCTTTATAGTTTCTAACTGATAACTTTTATTGCTGAAAGGATAATTCTAGCATTTTTAATAGGAAATACTCATTCAAATTAAATCTTATATTTAAAAGGTGCCAGGCACAGGAGCTGATTAAATGTCATAAAACTTACACCGCTCTGTCAATTTTTTCCTCATTTTTTAACCCTGTTGTATATTTCAATTTCTAATTTGTTTTGGTTGATATACTATAAACTTTAAGGTCTGTGATCAATCCTGCATCTGTGACCATTTTGCTGTTAATGTTAGAAGCTTCTCATGTTGTATTAACATGCAACCCTGAGCCTGAAAATTCTTGCAAGGTAATTTCTTACATCTCCTTTTGAGATACCCACCAAAAAAAGACAACAATTAACCATAGAAATTCTGTACCAATTTTTACTTTGCTACTAAAGATTAAGAAAACATTGCAAAACCATTAAAATCATGCTGATTTACAAGACAGCCAGAATCCAGTGTTTACTTGAATAGTAGCCAATAACAAGAAAAACCTTGCTTCTAGAAAAAAAATATAAATTCCAGCATTCAAAAAATTACAAAAGTATCATCAGGTCTACAAAATATAAGGGAACTGAAAACTATTATTTCCATTTTATTCTATAAAGTATAGAATTAGATATTGATTAGATAGATTAGATATTATAATATAAATATTGAAGAAGGCAAATGTGGTAATTTTGAAAAACTAGAGCTGGAGAAAAAATAGGTATTCATTTCTTCTATTATGCAATGCTTGCTAAAATCACTATAATTATGTCATTTGGTTAGAATATTTATCTTTGGTTCTCAACACTTCAAAGCAACTATTTTTTTTATTTCCAGAACCACAATCAAAGCCAGTCTCATTTAAGATTTTCTTTAAAACAAGGATTAGATTCACTGCATTAGTTGATATGCTGAGAAGATTAATTTCTTGCATACCCAACTGGTTGGAAGAAAAGCCCAAATCCTGTACCCTGCTATGCTGTTATTTTCTGTTTCACTATGCCAATGGTTTACTCTTAAAGCTTTGATAAATGTGCCCTGCATGTTGCAGAGGTGTAGGTAAATAACTGACTCAACTAGACAAAAACATAAGCTTGGGTGAAAATATCTCCAGGAATTGATGAACAGAATATCTAACAGTTAAAATTTGCATTAGAGTCTTAAAATTAGCAAATTTGACACTACTTTTATGTGGCAGATCACCCAAAAATTTGCCTAAACTTTCTCTGGGCTGTCAGTAATGTGGTAAAAAGACTTTCAAACATGTCATCCTGACAGGGCTGATAGCTTTAGTTCTTGCTACCTGAGAATTTTTAGGTAAAACATCTCTTTAAAGAGATAAAGACACTTTGTCAAAACTGAAAAATTTATGTGAAATGGAATTCAACTATGTTCCCTGATGCATTTTTGTGCAGATGTTTTCAAACCTCCTATTGTCATAACTGCAAACTGAAGTTTGACTGAAATTTTTTTTTTTTTAAATTGCTATGTACCTGACATATGCCTCTTTTTTTCCCCTTTATATATTTACCAGATTTTGTCATCTCATGATTTAGGATAAAGTTTTTCAAATACAAAACCAAGTCAAAATATCTCTTCCTACTTCGTGCTACTGCACAAAGATTAACAGGAGCTCATAACTGGAACTGAACTTGATAAATAGGTTTTCCATCCATCAGCTTTCTTAAAAGTTGATGCAAATTTCAGAGGGAAAAAAAGATTTCCTGAGAACTCTACAGATTCATACTTACAGCACTAATTACCTTTCTTACCACCAGTTCAACTCTGCTCTTAGGTGGAGCCATCCAAATCATGGAAATATGATGCTTTTGGGGGGGAATTTCAGATTCCAGTGGTTTTAACATTTTTAGGATGATATTCAGACACTTAGAATTCTAAAAATGGCAATTTTGCCATAAAATTCATCCACTTTAGAACATGACCCTGAATTGAAAGGCAATTTTTGCTCTACTTCCTTAGGGAAGCAGTAAGAGTTCATGGTTGCAAAGAAGATTGTGACCATGTAGGCACTGATTATTCCAATAAGAAAAGCTCATCATATGCTTAATTCACTTCAATCTCTGAGCCTCATCTGTGTCTTTCATCCTTGGTAACACCCACTATGCTTTTATTTGCTTTTCACCAAATTATCTTTGTGCAACACTTTTCACAGCTCCAGGCAAACTTGTGAACATGAGGTCCATACCTCTTCCATGAGGACAAAAAAAGAATATGGAAATGCCTTGAGTAGGTGATTGTAGGGAGTTCACAGTTATTGTTGCTCTTTTCAATTGTCATTCAAAGCAATGTTTTAGAACTTCAGATCATCAAAAGCCCAGTGAGCTGGTATCAAGTTCTCCAGACTCCTAACAAAAATGGATTAAAGTGTGCTTTTCCAAAGACTCCACCGCATTACTGCAAAAACATATTCAAAATGTAGAACAATCTCACACTATCTTTACAGAAATGCATAGTCATCTTGCTATTCCTGTCCATCTCCAACAATTAATTAATCCACAAAAGATGAGGAACAATGGAAATCTCCAGTGGCTTTAACCAGACACGCGTAGGAAAGAACATGCCACTACCAAAATATGCCATACAAGTCAGTACCTATTGTCTTTGTTAAAAACTCCATATGATGTTTACAGTGCACTATTAAACAGGAAAAGGCATCAAAATTATTTTTTTAATTTTAAGCAAAAGACAATTGCTGTACAACATACCCCCATCCTTAACATTGCTGCCATTTCCTAACAAAAAGATATTTTTACAGCATTTACAATAAACCTTGACTTCTAGCCATCATTTCCAAATAAAGTTCCTACCATCAGGTGCCCTGTGTCCTTTGACAACATTTTCTAAGACCCTGTGGCAGAGAATGCCACCCCCCACCAGGGATGTCAGACACCAGCTGACACACAACACTCGCCACTGGATTACGTCTCAAGCACTCTTGATAATAAATGTTTGAAAAACTAAAGCAGCTCCAAAGTACTTCAGTTTCTCATATTTAACGAGCTGCTAACCCTTCAACAATTTGCTTTTGCAGAGAAGAGATATTAATGACAAATAATAGCAGTGAGGTAATTAATAGGTGACACGTTCTGCAGTAAAAGTAACTTAAAAAAATAAATCACAGCCAGCAGAAAGGGGCTGTGCTGAACCACAACAAGGGCTCATCCAACCAGGACTCCTTGCTCCTGACAGCTGCCAGCAACAGAAGCCTGGGAGAGCAAGCAAGAGCCACACAAGCATGAAATGCTAATTCCATGTGACTCTCTTCCAGGTTCCAGTTGTTACCACCTCAGGGGCTCCCAACACCAGGAATTGCATTTTAGACCACAGTCATTAGAGCATCCAACACCCTCCTGTTTTTTTCATAGCTAAATATGCTTGCTGCCTTTCTGAAAATTCACAAACCCTGAAAAAACTGATCATGGCAAATGATCAATGATTCAGCAGTCAGACTTTTATAAGAAACTGGAAATGTTGTGTGATTACAAACCTTTACCAAGAGTAAAAACAGGAGTGGATGAAACAGGAAAAACCTGGGCATGGGTGTAGTTGGATGCACATGTACATAAAGCTGCATGTACACACATAGAGACCCTGAGCTGCATGCCTTGAGCCCACAGCAACATTTTTGGGATGGAGAAAACTTCAGGCTGCACTTCCAGGCTACTCTCAAGCTACTAGAAAATAAGAAGATAAACCAATGATGGCTTGTTCTGTCATCCAGTTTTAATTCCTGCCATGGATAGGAGGAAACCCCAACATAAGGAAACAGCCTCAAAATTGGGCTACACTGTCTGGAAATCACCATTTTAAGCAAGTTTCAAATCATGGACATACCAGGCAAGAGTGTTCTAGACTTTACTTTGAAACGCACAAACACAGAAAAAAAATTACTTGTTTTCTGTGTTTTGTTCCATGTGCTTTAACAAACACATTTTTACAGAATTCTCCTGCATTTTGAAGGCACATTTTGAGTGCAAGCAAGCAAACTGCTTTGCATACAAAAATATTCACTGAAGTATTTTAAAATATATTTCAGTGTAGTTTATTATCTCCATGAACATTAAAAACAGCTCACACATGAAACTATAAATACTGAATATTTGAAGCAACTCCTCTACTGAGAAACCTGAAAAAAAAAATACACTGGCTTAAATATATCCTTAGAAAACAGTCAAAATAATGAATAATTTAAAACAGAATGAGTTCACTAACAATTTACAAGAGAAAGAGCTACATTCTATAATATGTCCTTTAGTCAATATTCTCTCTCTTCTCATTCTTGCAGTTACTTTTCATAGCACATTATCTAGCTTGACATACATGTTACAACAATTATGCATACAGAATATTAATTATCCAATTTGATATTCTCTAAACCCTCCTCCAATTTTTTTTTCCAATTAACTATATCCTATTGTTTCATCTACCTTTTATACTTCTTTTCATCTATTCCAGGACATCCAAATCCATTTTCTATGCCAGACCCATAAACCTGAATGGGGGGGTGGAAATTACATATTATAAATTAACCCTTCAGCTGACAAATCCAAGCTCTGTTCACACTGAGCTTGCTGAAAAAATCCCAGTTCCAGCTGTTTTTCCAGCTCCTGTGGAATCAGGGGCATCTGCTTCAGGACACTGGGCAAGTCCTCAGAGCTTGAACAGCTTCCCAAAGGTGGGAAAATGCCATTTTTGAGGGAATATTCCTGAGGGAATAATAAGGTAACAAACAATAGGAGAAAGTCTCCCAAAAAACCTGCAAGGTTCAAGCTGGCTTTGCCACATTATCTCCTTCAGTCTCCTTCTATCTCACACATACTTGGGATTATAAAAACATTGTAATATCTTTCTGAGGAACAGATGTTATTTGGCTCATACAATGGCTCCAAGTACCAGATTGCAATGACTTACAAGAATCCAGAGTACAGTATGTTTTTCTATTGCTTAGCAATTCTTGGGGCTGAAAATATGAAATATCACTGAAATCAATGTATGTCTAATTCTTTTGATGGCAATTTGCTGCATGGGAAACTGTAGGTTTTTATTAGGAATTTTGTATTTCATTAATATCTGTTCATTACTTTCTAATAATAGATATTTGTGTTCTATATGAAGATAATGGATTTATATCATCCTATCAGAGCATTTACATGGAGCCCATTCCACTGACAAAGAAAGGCTCAAATTCCTGCCTCTGAAACCCTGATATCATATTCCCTTAAATCTGATTCAGGGTGCAAATCTTGAATGTGCTGAGAGAAATCCCAGGCTGTTCAGGACTGGCCCTGCCTTCCAGGTTATCCCACAGACCAAAACTGAGAACTCCTGCATTTTGCAGGTGAAATTCCTGCCTCTCAGAGATGCTTTTTCCACCCAATTCTTCTCCCTGGCATCTTTCCTACCTCAGGACTTTGCTGTTGAGCAGAAATCATTCCAGGGCACACAAAACTCTCCTAATTCCACCTCCCAGGCACAGGAGGCTGTGGCCCCTGTGCCCCACCCATTCCAGAGAAGGGCTGTGCTAAAAACAGAGATGAACACCCCAAGCAGAAAGCACATCACAGTTTAAATCACACTTGAATTCCAAAAGTTCAGAGTATAACAGAGGGTGCTGGAGTGTTTGTTCAGGCTGTATATTTTATGACACAGTCAAAATAATGTAAATATGCATTAAAAATCATGAACATGGAGGGTACAACCCTGCTTGGTGCCTTGCAAATACACTCAGGGAATAAAGACTGTCCCCAAATAATCTGAAAGTGAATTTAGCTCTTCAGGTGCTGTACTTGAAAACAAAACACGAAGCATAAGCACAAGGAACATGAAATATTTTGATAAATGATAAATAATGAAAAGATAATGAAAATAGTGAGCACATTTTGGACTCAAGGGTTAAACAACCAAAGCAGTCACAAGCAAATGGATTTATGGAAACTATAGAACGCTATTAAGTGCATGTGTTTGCATCAGTAGAAATGAAGGCGCAGGCTGAAGAAGTGAATAGAAATTTGCATCTTATAATTGTTTCTGCAAAAGACTGAGAACATCATGTTAAATGACAGCTGTCTTTTTCTCTCTCTTTTCTTGAAACAGACTTGTCACCAGCCTCACCACCATTATTCAGCCATCAGCAGACAATGTGGTGGTTCTGGAGCAGTTTCAGTTATCCACAATCACATTTTTTAAGGTTTGGTGGGGAGGGGCATGTTGCTTGAGGGGGTTTTGTGGTTTGGTATGGTTTTATCCCTTTTTTTTTGCTTGTTTGTTTTTGGGGGGTTTTGTTTGGTTTTTTTCATGTAAATGAAATATATGTTTTTCTCATTGCAGTTGTTAATTTTAAAAATGATCAATAAATATATTCATCTGCACCATGAGCTGGCATGCTGCCACCCATGCAAGATGTTACCAGGCTGCTGCCATAACTGAAGTTTTGTTAGACAGACTTCCTTTTAACAAGATCCTCTTTGCCTGAGGTAAATAAGTAGAACTGGTATGAACATTTGCCATGGTGGAGGGGGAGCAGTGACACAGGATTTGTCCGTGTCAGATTTTGAAGATAAGTACGCTGAAACCAGTAAAACTGCAAATATTTCTTGGAACAGCAGAAGGCTAAGCCTGCTCTTGATGCTGCTTCCAAAGAAGTGTTGCCAGCAGAGTTTTGTCACCTCCACCTGACAAAAGCCAGTTCACGGTGAGAAAATAGATAATAAACATTTCATTCTGTGCTTAGATTTTATAGAGTATAGCTGCTGAAGGATTAACCAATATTATCAATAAACACAGTGAAAATAAGAGTGAAATCTTACTAGCAGTTTGTGGTTGGCTTTTAAAGTGTGTTAAAAACCCAATAAAATGTTGAGTGAGCAGTACTTGCCCACCAAAGCAGCACTCCTGGCCTCCTGTCAGAAGGCTACAATTCTGAAGACCCACAGGCTACTTATAGTGGTCATTTATTGGGAAGGTTTTCTGTAAAACTATGCAGAAACACCACCTGATGTTTCAGAAGCAATCTCTCAAGACACTTCTCCCTCTGTATGGCACCCTATTCCACAATCAGCACACCCAGTATGCAGAAGTGAAACATTTTTGCCAAAGTGCTCGCTTCCCAAATATCTTTAACTTTTATTGGATTCAGGAAAAAGACAATTATCTGGAACTGTATCACTTAATAAAAAGCCTTTTATAATCTCCTGAGTTTCCTTCTCCTCTTATGCTGTATGCTAAGAAGGACTATAGGGGTATGTCACACAGAAGATATTGAAACCAAAGCCATACACAGTTCCATTTTCCATATGGTTCCCAAAGATGCATTTGCTGAGAAAATTATGCACACCTCATAGGAAATATCTGGGCTTTGCCATGGGGAAAAATGCCCACAGCCACAATGTAAGCTGCCATTTGGCCCCTGAACTTCACTGCCTATATCCCATTTAACACCTTACTATCCTTCTCCATGTTTTGTAGAAAACTCTGCCCACAACTCTAATGCGAGAAAAAACCACGATAAGCACGACTCAAACCAGAAGCAGAGGAGGTTTTTAAAGTCAGATTTTTACTCTGCTTTCTTAGGGCTGCTGAAATTATTCAATTTTTCAGGTGATGCTTTGTGCAGGCTGACCTAGAGCAGAGGCTGGGCAGAGTTAAAGAATAAAGTAGGGATTTATTAAAAGGCCTCAATGGATTCACCTTGGGCAGCACAAGAGCCCAGCCAGGGCTACACCCAAGATGGACCCAAAATGGTCACAAAATATAAAATGCCTTAAAGTATGATCAATTCAGTCAAAACTGAAATAGGTTAAATATTAATTAAAATATATTTTGTTCATTTAGCTGAATATTTTGCACTTAAAGTGTTCGTAAGTAATAAGATTATTGCTACAACACAATTGGCATAATTTATCAAGGTGTCCCTTTAAAAATGTAGGCAAGGACTATATCAAGATTTTCTAGCATAAAAACAAACTATTTTGTGTGTGTATTCTAAAGAAGCTGCCACAAAAGATGTCTGCTAAGCTATTCAAAATCAGAATCCTCCATATCAAGAAAATCTTTGTTTTTAAAATAATCTACTACATGCAAAAAGATTTTGTAATGCAATTCCAATTCCAATTAATTTTCTTAATTTTCTTGCACAGTCTCATTTACTTTTAAAGCTACTTTAATTTCAATGTAAAAAGGGACATATTAATTTGGAATTTGTCTACTGGGATTTCATGCACAAAATTATCTTACAGATCTTACATGGAATCTAATCTTGGTAGAAACATCACCACCTTTGCTACCCATCAAAATCCTCAGTACCTCAAAATACCTGTTTTGAACTGCAGTGTTTTCCATTGTAAGTTGATTTTCATGGTAAGGCTGCTCAAGAGCAGCCATGTGCATCACATCCCCAGCAAAACAAATAGATCTTTAATAAAGAATAATTGTAGAAGTTGATGATGCAATCTACACTTTAATACAATTTTGCTGCAAATTGCATGTTTCCTGTTACAAAAAGCTTTGTTACAAATATTTACAAATATTTGTATATCAATATTTTCTGTTCTTCTACCTTGCTATCTGGATTTGCTAGCAGAAGGAGGGGTGGACTACTCTGCTCACCAATGGTGTCCCCAAAATTGTGCAATGTATTCCCACTCAACCAAAATGCCAAATGCCCAAAACAAAAAGGTGATCCTAGCAATAGCTGAAATGATGGAACAGCCATTTGCCTTGATCTCCTGCACACTTTGTTAATGATGGACTGAACAACACCGTGACTACAGCCAGCTGACAGGAATTCTAACCTGATTAAATGTCCTGCTATGTTTTAATACCCTTAAATGGAATTTTTATGGCCTGTTCTGCAAGCATATTATTAATACAGAACCATCAAAAAAAAACCACAGACATCCATAATAGCTCATCAATTTATAGCTGAGCACTTTTGACCTTGAAAAATCAGCTGTCTTTCAGATTAACACAGCTATGTTTTGAGCAGAAAAAAAAAAAAAAATAAAAAGGAAGCTATAAAATTATCATACTTATTTTTGTCACATACCTCCGCTGCAGTAGGGAATAAAGGCCACACTACTGTCTTTTTATTGATATTTCTGGCAACCTCTGACATCAGAGTTAGAATCTGGGAGACCTATTTCTAGTAAAAATCCACTTAAACATTAACATTTCAGCTGGAGCAGGTCACAGGATGCACTGCTGGTGGGAAAGTGGTGTTTAGCCTGACTTTCACTCCCCCACCAGTGGGTTTTCACATTTCCTGTCCTTCACAGGAGACCTCAAAGCACTTAAAAAACCATTTCTGGTGTGGACCACAAAATCCACCCACAGAGCAGGTCAAGGGCTCTTCTGAGAGAAGACATGGTGAAGGACAAGGACAATTGGAAGTCAGGAATTGCATCCCCATCTCTGGAGCAGGTGGTGGTGCATACAGATAGATGAATAGGGCTGAAACATTCAGGGAACAGAATTACACATGTACCTTGGGGAATGAGGCTCCACATTGGTGGGGTGGGAAAGAAAAGGACAAAAGGAGGATGAAGGTTGTTATGAAAGATGAATTCTCATATTAGAAAGGAGCCACTAATGGGCTTTCTGAAGGACTGGTCTCAGGATCTGAGACAGGGGGATGCTCCTTAAGGCAAGAGGAATGGCAAATCATTCCAGGCTGTAGAACATTTAGAACATTTCCATTTATACCTAGGGAAAAGGCCCAGGGAACACAGTCTTATAAGCAGATTTTTAACTTACATTTTTTTTCATTTCAGTATCAAATGGCTCAAAATTCATTATTTCTGAGGAGCCTCTCCCCTGGCATAAATAATCAAATGTACCAACACAGCACTGGGCTTCCATTTTCCATCTGCCAGGCCACTGGGATCCAGGAGCCACTTCTCAAGCCTTCAAAGAAACCCTTATTATGCACTAGATTCAAGACAGATGTTTGACATTCAAGCTTACCAAGGTTTTTGATTAATGGAGTGTAATTTAATTGTCATGAACTTGATCTAGTTAACTTTAATATTTACATTATTACTTTGGACTATGGTAGACTTACAAAGGAATGTTTTAAACAGACTTCCATATACTTTTGGCGAGCCTGAATATTCTTTTTTTTTTTCTGCATATGTTCCTTCAGAAAGCAAAGACAAAAATCATTCTTCCCCATATTCTGCTCTTTGTAACAGACTTGTTTGGAAAACTAAGCAAATCATATATGCTTTTTAGAAGATAGGCCTTCCAGTCTCAATTTCCTTCCTTTTGTCTTTACTTGGCTTGTTGTGAAACAATGAAAGTAAGAAGATTCTGCTTCTCCTGCTCTGCTTTTTTTATCCTTTTGTCTTGAGAAAAATTAATAAAAAGAAACATCAATAAAACAGAAAAATGAAAACAGTACAAGAAATACTCCCACACAAGGCTTTCAATGCTCTTCTAGCTTTATTAACAACCTGCCCATCCAATCAATTAAAGATTCAATCAAGACAGGCATCTTCCATTTCATTTGTTTAATTACAATGCAGCATCCAGGAGAACCATCATGGTGCCAGGTGACAGAATCTCTCCAGTACATAGAATATTAATTTCACCTGATCTTATGATTACATTGTCTTTTAAAAAAGACATTATCAGGGGAGGGCCACATGAGCATTATTCACACTGATATTGATATGAGATGAAAATAGCTAGACCAGCACTACAAACCATCCTATTTTTGTCAGTAAAACTCAGCTATTAAAAGCCAAAGGCAGTGCTGGTACATCCCTCCTGGTCTGAATCTTACCAGGCAAAAATTTGAGAATTAATTGAAAAGTCTAAGGTGCCCTTCTTGAACACATTAATGATTTTCTGTGAGATCTAGAAAGGATTTTGAGTGGAAACCATTACTTAGCAAGGATAATTTAGAAGCAGTGAAGGTGGAAGCAAAGGAGTGAATAGCAGAACAAAATCCTGCAAGGCTGTAATTTATAAACCACATCAAGCAACCAACAAAACAAACGGCCCTTACATACAAAAATCAGTACTACCTGTTCCTTTGTGATGTTCCTAAATCTTGATTTTAGCTAAATGTCAGTCTCCCCCAAACAAGCAGTCATGATGTCAAAACCACCAAGCTCTCCTGCAATCATCTCTGACACTTTATTAGAAGTGTCTCAGAAACAACACCTGAGCAATTTATCCTCATCAGAGCAATCTCATCTTTGTGCCACAGACAATGGAGGGAAGGAGAAAATCCCACTCCCAGCCTACACAGGGACACCAGGCCTGTTCCTACAAACCATGGCAGGCTGCCTAAAGGTTCCCAAGGCTTCATTTGATCACAGAAGGCTCCTCTGCTCTCCTGGGGACAATTTCCCCAGAGCAGAACGGTGGCAATCAGTCTGGTGCAAACACTTGTGCTCTGCTGGGGAGGTGACACTCTGAACCATGCAGTGAAACATGCACTATCCTCCCCAGAGCAGGTGCCTGGGATTCCCACTGCACTGCCCAGTGACTTCTGGAAAAATGAGGGCAGTGCAGAGAGATAATGGAGTCCAGGTCTTTGCAACACAACAGTAAGAGATTAAAGACTCTGATCTTGGTCGTTTTTTAAAGAGACACCCAGATCACTACAATGTTCTTGTTTCCCATGTCTTGAAGCATGTGAAGGGAATTCTTTGGAGATGAAATTGAGCAAAAAGGAAGAACCCAAGAGCCAAGACTTTGCTCACTTGACAGGACTTGGCCACAGATGCTACAGGATAATCTTCCCTTCAGCATATTTAATGTGAGACTAACATCCTCAAGATCACCTATTCCCTTCTCCCAGGCCTCTTTGGACCCATAACACTTTTTGTTATGGATATACTCTCTCAGAGTATAAATATATATAGATGGGATAGTATAAATATCCCATCTTTGGGACATTTAGCATAGTGCCAAATAACCTTCCTTCTCTCCATCACCTGCACTACAGTGCAGCATTTCCTACACATTTATATTTCTCCTATTTCAAGCTGCAAGGCTGGAGAAAAGTAGCCTCCTTAACCCAGAGACTTCAGCTGGGTTGAATGCAAAAATCAGACAGGTAAAGTGCACAGTAAAACTGTTTGATCTCTGTGTTAAAACTTTCTGAAGCTCAGAGTAACTCATTAGATTATATGAAAAAGAGGTGGCAATAGCATTTGAATAATGGTGGGAGAGAATAAGCTTCATGCTTTACAATAAAAACCCCACAGTTTATATGCTTTACCCTCATGTTTTGCCGAGTTGAATAAGACTGAAACTTTTTGTTCATACCTCATAGCAGGCTAAATGAAGCTGACCATAAGTTCTGTATTTATTTCCTGAAGTTGCTCTTTGTTCCTGTATTTGTACCTCCCCGCACATCACCGCAAAGGTGCACACAAAAATCTGTTGTTCCAAAGGGGTTTGAGTGTCACAGCACACCCTCAGAGGTAGCCCCATGTGGAGAACCAGTTTACAGGGGCTTTTAGTCCTTATTTTCAGTATCCCCCAGCTGATCATAGAATCACAGAGTGTTTGAGGTTGGAAGGGACCTTTAAGGATCATCTCACTCCAGCTGCCTGCCATGGGCAGGGACACCATCCACTAAACCAGGCTGCTCAGAACTTCATCAGCCTTGGACACTTTCAGGGATGGTGCAGCCACAGCTCCTGGGGAAAACCTGCTCCACTACCCCCCCTGATTGATTGTTTTTTTCCTATTATCCAACCTAAGCCCACTTTTTCAGCTTGCAGCCATTCCTCTGTGTCCTGTCACCATATGCTCCAGTAAAAAAACCTCTTTCCATCGTTCTGGTAGGCTCCCTTCAGGTACTTGAAAGCTGCACTTTAGGTCACCCCAAAGCCTTCTCTTTTCCTGACTGAACAACCCCTCTGATCAGCACTTGGTGTCCCTTCTCTGGACTGGCTCCATGTCCTCCTGTGCTGAGACCCCAAGGATGCAAGTTGGGTCTCACCTGAGCAGAGCAGAGGAGTAGGATCCCCTCCCTCCATTAATTAGGAGGAAACAACTCTGTGCTGCCTTTTATCCTCATTAATCCAACTTTGATCCTAAAATTGTCACTAAAATTGCTGTAACTCCACTCTGCAACAAGAAACTCTTCTACAACCCTCCTGAGTGCTTCAGCACTGATGCTCCCAATGAGCACTCCTGAGTGAGTGCCAAATGGGATAAACACAGCTCAGAAATGCATTTGCACACAAAGGGTCGAGGTTACAAGCAAAGGACTGGGCTGACTGAATCAACTCCAGTAGCACCTTGGCTACCAGCACAACACAGAGCCAGGCCAGAGATTGAGCACACAAGCTCTTGGAAAGCCTTTCCTTACCACCTTCCTACTCTTTGAGATTTCCAAGAGCTTCCTGGGAGGTGTTAAGTTACTTTTATGACAATACAATCTGCTAGGCAAACAGCCTGGGCTATCTAAAGAGTGTAGTATGCATGTTTAGCTCTTTGTCTTTCATGAAGCAATTATACTAAAAGCAAAATATCTTCACACAAGAAGATACAACATACAAACAGATCAGCAACTTCCCTTTTTGCCAAATTGGGGAAAAAACACAAACCAAAATCAACAAAAAATTCCCAAAGCTACTTATTTTAGATAAAAATAGCTTGTGCCCTAGCAAAGTTCACAACCAGTCCAGGCTGGTTGTATTCTGCAAGAAATGGTTCCATTTCAGACACACATGCCCACACATACACCCAAATATCTGCCCGTTTACCTATCAGCATTCACAATTTAATCTTCATTTATTACTTTTTCAAAAATAAGCCTTGAGTTCCACTCTGAACAATAGCTGTCTTTGATATTTAGCTTTTCATTTCTGATGGTTGCTTTTTTCTCCACTTCCAGTACTAGAATAGCAACACAATAAAGTCTCATTTTAAATATCAATTTTAGCAATTCAAATTAAAACACTAAAAACTTGCACTGGCACAGTATTGTTTCAGAGGCATTTTGGACTCTGTTCACTGAAAAGTAATCAGACCAGCATTTTACAGAGCAGATGATTTGTTTTCAAAGGTAAATAAAGGTGAATCTGTGGTTATATGGGCAGTGAAGGGATATTTCACTCGTTGCCTACATAGAGAGAGCCCTGTTCCCCTTGTTGACAGAGCAGTATTATTGCAGGGCTCTGAAAAGTGCAGGAGTTTCCAAGGGAGCAGGTTAAGGAATAGATTTGCTGAAACCATTCAGGCCAAAATAAGTATTTACCCCTAAGTTCAATCACAGGTTGCCTGACAAGTCAAAAGTACAGCTCCTTCTAGAGGCAGATCCTCCTTCACATCAGCACAAAGTCACAATAAAAACTATCCTTAACCTTACAAAAAGGGAGAGAAAAATGCTGCTGTGTTGTGAAAATCACAGGGTGTGAGGAAATGGATCATTTGAAGAAAAAAGAGCTTCTTGCAGCCTGGACAGATCCTGGTTTCCAGTTGCTTTCCAGCTCTACACCAGAATAGCCCTCCTGACTTCTTGGTGTTATTTCCAATTCATGGCAACAAAAACAAATAGGAGCACACAATGAAAACTAGCTACAATCACTGTAAATAGGGAGCAAGTTTCTGTATCAGGATGACACTGCTCCCAAACATCCAATTCAAGGCAAGTTCATGCTTTTCCTCAATTTTCTGTAAACATATTCTAAAGAACTTACTGGCAGCAAAAAGAAAACTGTCTGAAAAATTGCATTTAATGGCTTAATTCTATGATCATTACCATCATTCATTTTTTTTTTAGTTTTTTTCACCACTTGGTAAGGAATAAAAGAGAAATTGCATTTCTTAACAGTGAAAGAGGAGGCACAATACTTGATACAAAATTCTACAAACACTGAAGGAGCATGATGCTGCAATTTGCTGGTGCTACTAAAGAGCTTGAGGCTCACTTTCCTTCCAAAAACACATAAGAAAAAATACACTGCAGTTCTGTAACTGTGATATGCTGGCAAAAGGGACCAGATCAATAAATAAGCTGTGTAAATTCAGTTATAAATACTACCTAGGTATTAACACAGTCTTTCATTTAACATTCAGCTCAAGACTGTTTCCTCCTCCAAGATTTCTTTTAATTATATTCCTGTGTATTTTATTACAAGTTATCAAGCACTAATTTCCCATGTTTGTTTCTCCCAGATAACTGCAGGCACGAATAGTGTGGTGTCCTGTGGTTTCCCCCATCCCCCAGATTTTTCTCCTTTGTTATTTTAAGTGAGAAAAGCAAGGCATAAAAACAAATCAAAACCACAATAAACATAATAATGGGCACATTTTCCACTTCCATGTAATAGGTACATTTTCCATTTCTTTTAGAAAGCATGTATTAACACATTATATAAAGCCATAACACAAAAAAATTGACCTAAAATCTTGGCAAAACAACGTGCGGAATGGGTGTCATTTCCAACTAACAACAAAACCATTTCAGATCCAGCCTCTCTTTTGGTAGATTTTATTATAAAGACAGATTGGCTTACTGTAGCAAATGTATGTAAGATCTGTTGTTGTGAAAATAGTTGTGGTGCTGCTATTAATGAAAGGTGCACACAGGGATGGCTGGATGAATATCACGAGCTGCATACATGGTTTTTACCTCAGTCAAAGGAACTGTGCTGGGGTTTGGGCTGAATTATTAAGACCAGTGACCATCTGCATTCACAGATGTGCAGAACAGATTGTACTTCAGTTTTGAGAAGAAATTCATGGCTCTCTACTCCAAATTTCTTGCCTACCTTTTAAAAGGAAACAAGTCTGAGAAAGTAAACCCTGATTTTGTGCTGCAATTCTGTTCTCCCACCTACCTTCCATGTTTTGGCTATTGCTGCTACTATACTTTTATTAGTTTGATCCCTTTTTCCAGCCTCTTGTCCTGTGTTTGCTTTTCCTCGAAGTTGAGAACTATTTCTTCCCACAGCAAGGACCATAAAATTTAGAAAATATATTTTTTTTTTCCTAAAATACTCTTACTGATATTTGTCCCTCATGACTGTCAGCTTCACTATCTGTTTGCCAGGATGTGGCTAATCCCAATAAAATAGACTGAGCTTAGGAAAGCTAAGGGAACAGCTGACCTGTACCTGAAGGGGTATAGAGCAGGCCAAAAGCACTTTTTCCATGAATTAACTGAATGCAGACTTTGAAAGTGGCCACAATTCATCTGCACTGCTTGTGCTCAGGGAACTGAGCATCTGGGGAGAAGCCTGGGCAGTGCAAGGGGTGATTGAGATCCAACCAAATCTACCTGCAACAAGAAGCCTTTGATCTGCTACTCCTATTCTACATAACTTCTAATTCCTCTTGTGCACAAAACACCTGTCCAGCTTCCCACTCTCATAGACTGTATTTAAATATATATTTTATGCTTTATAGCTTCATGTGTGTCAGCACATATATAAACAAAATATACCTAACAGTCAAAAATCTTTTTTTTTTCATTCTAGCACCAAACCACACTTTCAAATACTGGAACTGAGTGTGGTGATTTTCTGGGCTGTAACTCAGTGTCCCAGAACACACTTATTAACAGTTAAAGGAGAACACTTAAATCTGGCTAACAACACTCCAGCAAATCAGCACTTAAGAGAAGCACATATGGTTCTGCCTTCTGCCTGGCTCCACGCTGCCAACAGGAAGAGCAGGAACTTAATTTAATGTTGGCACTTAATAGGAATCTATTTTTTTCTCATTAGCACAACTTGGTTGCTTCACATCTCTGGCCCAAGATGGACCAACTTTGACTAGAGTGACTAAGTTCCCAACATAAATAGGAAGCTCTATTAAAAGTAATTGCAAATGTTTGTGCATGCCATGGAGGTCAGTGCATCCTGGAGGGGTTAATCTTTGAGCTATTTCATCCATTTGCTTAAAAAAAAAAAGTGAGTAGAGGCTTTTACTTTGCCATGAAGAATCTTTTAATTAAAGCATTTCAGGATCAGAAGCAGTGTTGAGCTCCAAACTGATTACCCCTGTCTCTCCCAGCAAGGATCCACATATCCATGGGAAGCAGTCAAACACCCAGTGGAATTCAAGCCCTTGGAACACAAACCCTGTCAGGAATGACTGAGGGAGCTGGGGCTGCTCAGCCTGGAGAAAAGGAGACTCAGGGGTGACCTTATCACTCTCTACAGCTCTCTGACAGGTGCCTGTGCTCAGGTGGGGTTGGGCTCTTTCTTCAGGCAGCACTGACAGAACCAGAGGACAGAGCCTCGAGCTGCACCAAGGGAAATACAAGCTGGATATTAGGAAAAAGTTTTTTAAAATCAAAGAGTGATAAAGTTCTGGAATGATCTGCCTGGGGAGGTGGTGGAGTCACCATCCCTGGGTGTGTTTAACAAAGCCTGGATGTGGCACTGGGTGCCAGGGTTTGGTTGAGGTGTTGGGGCATGGGTTGGACTCCATGATCTTTAAGGTTTCTTCCATCAAGTCATTCTGGGAATTCTGTGAATTCCATGGGACAGAAGCTCTGTTTGGGAAGAGGCCATGTGAATCTGGGAGAGCAGCCTGCTTTCCTCCTGGAGAACAGTCCCTCTCCTACTAGATAGAGTTGCACTGACTCATCAATATTACTTTCCTGTACAATAATATCATATTCAAGGACTTTTTTGATGTAACCTAGACTTGCCCCAGATGAGCAGAGAAAGGGGAAAAATGTACACTTCTAAAAACACTTGACATTCAGCAATCAGAGCAGCAAAGTTGATCCTGCAACTAATCCCCTTCCTTAGCCCAAAAGCCCTTCCAAATTCCATCAATTCCAGAAAAAAAAAACAGGTCTGCACTATCGTGACCTTCTAGGCCTTAGACTTTTCCATGCCAAAGCAAGGCACATCAATAGTATGAACGTGCTAGCAGGGGGAGACTTTTTCTAAGAATTGCAAAGAATCGTGAAACTCAAGAAGTCTTGGAGTAAAAATCCACTTGAATGACAACCTGCAACAGTTTCACAATCAAATATTACTCTCTAGGGATGATTATCATAAGTGAACTTTCTGTACAAACATTTATTAGAACTGAAATCCATGTGACTGGAGTATATAAAAGGTTTTATGTGGAACTGACAGTATATTAAGATTTTCGGGTTTAAATCCATCTTTCTCTAAGTTTCCAGAAGAACAGACTTATTTTTCCAAGTTAGCAGTTGATAGCTGAGATTTTAAAGAAAGGAAGATCTATAAAGAGACATATTAATATTTTGATTTAAATTAGCTCACAGGTAAATATCCTCCTTTATCTGCCTTCTTTTAAATAATCAACTTTAAATATTTATGATCCACCAAAGGATTTAGGAAGCTGAGCTAAACCCTCTAAATGTCTTTATAATGCCATTTGATTTGTCAGAAATTTCAAAATAACATGCAGAAAATGAAGGAATTTCCATTCACACTGGATCAGTGCCTTAGGGCTCCAAGATCTTTAATACTGTGGCTGAGTTTGCAGCTTTGGAGCTGACATATGGGAGTTCAAACTTTGAGAGGATGCAGGAAAATGTATTGGCTATCACTTAAGTTCTAATAAGCTCTGTCCCCTAAAGACTTCATACACTGCACAGAGGAAAAAAATTATTTCATATACAAAGATAGGCTACAGGAAAATAATTTTTCTCTGTAACCTGACTCAGACGTGACTTCTTTAGCATATTGTGTGAGTCACATTTTGAATGTGTGGTCCCAGCTCTAATTAACACCCGTGACAATTACTGATTTTAATCTTGCTGTACTATTTTAGCTTCAGCCCAGACTGCTTAAGAGATTTTTTTTCTTCCTCTTTTGTTTCCCAAATTAATTAACAGTTGCTGCTGTCTTGCCAATGGACCACATTTTCCTTTGCTGCTGTTTCCCCATCCACACACAGAGCCTGGAATCCCAGTGAGGTGGTTGTGCTGACACCTCACACTGGTCCTGAATGAAACTACACATTCCAACAATTTATATTTATTTAAATTAATCCCCTGCATTGAGCTATTAGGGTAATGCTGTGGGAAAAGGCTCCAAGGCATGGACCTGGGTTCCAGGCACTGGGCAAAGATCTGATTGTTCCATGCCCTGTGGACACCACCACACTTTTCCCCACCTACTTGAGTTGTTTCTTTAGACAACAGAGTAGAGCTTTCCTGAATCCTCATTCAATTTCTTGCTCTTAGGTATTCCCCACAACTCACCTGAACTGCACTGAACAAGCACCACAGAGCTGTGTAAAACCTCTTGACACACTAAGAAATTTCGGTGTAAAGTCTCCCATTTAATACTATTCCATTAAACCTTTGTCCATGGGGAGGGGAAGAGCCAAGAAACAGGTAGACCAATGATAGGGATCAGACATAAAGATAGAATGGAGTTTGTCCTGATTTCCAGAGCTAGGCCCTACAGTAAAAAGGACTCTCTGTCTTAAAAAAAATAAATGAGAGAGAGAGAGAGAGAGAGACTACAAGTCCGTCAAGATAAAAAGTCAATGTTACTACAGCTCACTTAATTTTTTAGTCCTGAACAGTTCAGACAGGAAGATATGTTATGAAAATAATCATAAGAGCATGCAAATATTTTCAAGTTAATAGAATTCCAAATTTCATCATTAAATCCTAGACAATTAACTTCTGCACCGTGGCTAGTTCCAAGAGCCAGCCAAAGTTCCCAGGCCTCAGCAGTATTATTCAAGTGCCAGTGTGATGCTCTCAGGAAAATTCACTGATCACCAAGTATTTGGGTCATTTAATCTTTCCTTACACTGCACACCATCAGTGCCAGTGCACTCTGCAGAGCCTCTTTGCAGAGCTGTGCTCAGACTTGCTACAGGTATTAAGGTTACAGGAGTGGACTTGAGACCTCATCATCTTCTGTTCTTTCATACGCCGGGAAAATGAAGACACCAACGTTGCCTTATAAATATCACATGAGCCTCAAATGAAACCCAAGGGCTGCTCAGAGTCAAGCCTTACCTTCCTGATGGCTAAGTTAGAAATCTCTCCTGTCTGTTAGGAGGAATATTTTGTGCAATGGCTTGGCCACAGAAGCCCCGCTGCCTCTGAGGGGAGCTGGGACTCTCAGCCTCCCCTTCTCTCCTGCCTCTCTTGATTGTCCCTTTTCCCTGCACTACAAAGTCTGACTTGCTGCCCTGGAAAGCTTTTTGAAGTTAAGACCTTAATACAATTTTTTCCTTTGTTTGATATAGAAATCTCTGATCTCCCTCTCTTCAGGATTCTCTTCCCCAGTCACGTACCCCTTGGAGCTGTGAGAAGATAGCTCTGAGCATTTCAGCAAGTACTTGTTGCAAAAAATCTGGAATTAGGAGTTTGGGCTCTCCTCTTCACCTCCTCCCTACACTATTTCCCCTGATGTAAATAAAGCCTTAAATATCTAGAGCTAATTTAAAGCAAATAAAGAATACAGGTCTTTTAAGTCTTTTACAATTTCTATAATCCACCACCCATCATAAGATATTCATTGTAGGTATCTTTCCAAATTAAATTTGGTTTTGTTTTTTTTAATATATCTTAGGCAAAAAAAAATTTAAAATCACAATTCTTCATTCCGTCCCTTTTTCACTGCCTTGAGTTCATAAAGAGTGAAAGGAGCAGAGGCATAAATGTGAAAAATACACTTTATATTATATTAGAAGACAGAAGCAAAGATCTAGATGCTGTCAGAGAAGAACATTTAAAACAGCAAGATATGAAACAGGATTACATCTCTAGGGCAAAATCAGATTGCTCCTTTCCAAGCACTTCAATTGTACATACAAATAGAGTGATTGCATCTAATAAAGGAAAGAAAGAGGAAAATAACCACAGACAAACACAGATGGATATGTGGGTTTCCTACATACATGGTTAAGAGAAGTGTATCTGTATCAGTATAGACCTGTACACATGTCAGATTTGGAGGTACAGCTGAATGCAACCAGTCCTAAGATGAGCTAATAAAAACAGCTCATTATTTCCATGTTCTCACATGGCCCTTAAAAATTTTCTTTGCTAGCAAAAAAAAAAATTGTATTTGCTCTAATTACCAGTTATGGTACACAGGCAAAATGTTGTCCTCGTTTCTTTATTTTACTGTTTTTCTATTATTTCATTTTGTTATGATTGAAAATACATTTATAACAACCTTATTCTTGTTTTGCTTAAGAGTCTAAAAAGTTATTAGATATATATTAGCTAATTGAAAGTTATTTCCACTTTAGTTTCCTCCACCAAAGTTAACTGAGATAACATACCAGCTCAAAAATAATCTTTAACTAATATTAAATTATTAACTTGTTAATAAAACAAGAACAAATGAAACTGAGAAGGAAAACTATTATTTTGTATTCCTAGTTTTATTATGATCATGTTTTTAGTCACAGATAAGAAAATATTTTACCACTTTTATTATGGCTTACCCTTCTTACTGCTCATCTCCTTCATGAACCTGAGCTTGGACAAAATGCTTGAAGACAGAGGGTGCACAGCACTTTTGTAATTATCATCCCTTCTATAATTAGATAAATCTTTTACTTTTCCAATGGCTACCAAACAATGGTTTCTGTTATTTATTAATCTGAGCTAAATCCCCTTAACTTCAAAAGGAAAAAAATTGTTCCAAGTAGTCAAATAATTCCATTTATGTAGGCAGGAAGTGTACATACAGCTACAGCATGAATCCCTGCTTGGGCTTGCTTTTTCTGTTGTTTTTAAAAGTACCTTCCAAAGCATTGCTGATTTCTAGGAAATCTTTTGTGCAGCACACTATGGTGCTAAGAACCCAACAGAAACCTGAAGTGAGTTTTTCTGAGACAAGGAGACAATGTCATCTCACTAATTAGAAAAGGTTCTATCAACTTAGACCTTGTACTTTCAGGCTGTTTAGCAATTATGGAAAAACTACTGAACACTACTGAAAAAGTTATAAATAGACTGCTTGCCTGCATTAAATTATTAAATAATCCATCCACTTCACAGCAGCTGCACAGCTCCACTAATCCACCTTTCCTCACTTTCACAGTAGATGAGCTCTGTGAGTTGACTCCTTTTTTAGTCTCACAGGTAAAAGGTTTTATACATTCAGAGTAGGAAAACATTCAGAGTAGAACTAAGAGCAGAGGAAGGCACAGTTAGCAAAAAACCCCTCGCATCAGCACACTGATGTGGGAATGCTCCAGGCAAAGCCTCCAGAACCAGTGCTGGAAGAAAGCAAACCTGAGAGCACCCCAGCCACTCAGCTTTTAGGGAGTGTCTCCTGGAGCAACACATCCTCTGCACTGCTCCCAGTCTCTGTTCCAGCAGGGACCAGAGGGAATGATTCCAAACAAAGCCAAAAGCCTCCTCTTACATTTAAGCAACGCGGGTGATCAGGGAACTGCCCACGTGCTCCCTGACCTTGCTCACACACTGCAGACACAGCTCAAATCTCCCAGAGAAGCAAAACCTGATAGAATTCAAGGACATCTTCTGGATCAAGCCTTTTTCTAAAGACACAGCACTAGAGCAGTAGTTCCCTGTGATGCATTTTATAGTAGTGCCACTACACAGTGCTGTACTAATTTGTGAGTGTACATGATAATTTTTTTAGAGGCTTATTCTGCTTTGGTGCAGAAATGAAACACTGCCCAGCACTGGTCTGCACAGGTCTGGGAATATAAACTAGGTCTCCTCTGATTTTAGTAATGCCAAGAAATTCTTGGATTTTACACTGGCAATCTTCCAAGGAGAGGAAGTTGGTGATTTATAGGAAAAGACAGCTATAAAAAGCTCTTGCTTTCCTCAGTTTTAATCGACTACAGCACCATTGGCCTTTAAGATTTACTTCCCCTCTAGATATCTTTTTAAGATACAAAAAGCATTTTGCAGAGTGCAGATTAGACTGTGTCTGTTTGTTTCCTTACTTCTCTTAGAGAAAACCTCAAGAACACAGATAATGAGAGTGTGGAAACCACAGCCATGTCTGTCCCAGCCAGGCCCCAATCTGCCTGATGGCATTTCTCTGATATTAACATTTCCTACCAAAAACATGCACCAGCACACTGTGGATGCTGTGGTGCCCCTGACACTGAGTATTTCCATTGCATATATTTATATGCATATATATGCAAGGCACGAGGCTAAAGCTGCAAATCCCTCTTACCAAGCACACTGCTGAATACTGACCTTAGCAGCAGGGAAACATCCTCTCAAACAATGTAGGATACTTTCATCTGGAATAGCAAAATTGCACACCACTCTGGCTTGCTGGGACATGGGAAGTTCAGACCCTCACTGAAAGCCCCCCTCAAAAAGAGGAGCAGAACCATAAACCCATATGTACACCTGAATAGACCCATTCTCAATAATGCTGTACCCTATGAACTCAACAAATCCCCCTTTCACCTATTTGTGCTTCTCCAAAAAGAAATTCCAAGGTGGTAAAAACAGCAGCTGCCCAGGAGGGACCAGGGGTTGGCCCTTCAAAGCCACTTTGGTTGTGCCCTTCTCGGTGCCACTGCTCTTGGTACAGATGTTTTCTGCATAACTATTTCTGCTGCTGAAATCAGCAGTCTCTGCCTTCGACCCTGAGAAGCAGAGGGTTTGGTGTGATATTAAGCAAATGATCACAACACACAGAAATGCCTGTGTACAGCATGTGAGTGATCACAGAGCCATCCAGTGGACCAGCAGGAAAAGGAAGGCAGGAAAAGTCATCTCAAAAAAGGGACATGAAACTACATGTAGGGAATCAAATGCTATTCCACTCTGCTGAGTGTTTTCCTACATTAATCATGGGAAGTGACTAATAATAATAATAACTTTGTAATGTCATTATTTAGAAAATGCAAATGTGCACAGACTCTGCATAGAAGTTAAATGGCAAATTTTCCTAACCTGTATCTTCTGCTCTACTTTCTCCTTACACAATAAAAATTGGAAGAAAGGGGTTTTTTCCTCCCCCTTTCATAATGCCCCAATGATATTTTCATCCATTTCTGCCTCTGTCATCTTATTTTTTCACTGAAAACTCTTTCATGGATGAAATATTCATAACCAATTATTCTTGATCAGTCTTCACCTACTTCTACACTCTCAGTATCAGAGACAAAACAAGTTTTCTTTAAATAGCTTTTCCCAGTGCAGAGCCTACATTTAGTTTTAATCTGAAACAGAACACATTTTAACTAGCAAGGCATGAGAAACCCCATACACTGCAGAAATATTAAGTTCTTAAACTCCTCCCTCCTGACTTTAGCAAAACAGCACTTATTGTTACAAATCACACAAGAAAAAAGGTTTTCTGTAATAGAAACAGCATTCAGTTAAAGGAGAGACAAAATCATTTCAGCAGGTGAAACAAAAGAATTCCACTGAAATTATAGAAACATACTAGAATTTTATTTTCCTGCCACCCATTTTATCATTTATCTTTCAGTTTAAGCAACGAGGTATTAATTTTTTGCCTTGTCATACAGAGCACTGAGACGAAAAACAAGATTTTTTTACTCCAAAAGGGTGGAGATTTTTTATTGCAACTGCTTGAAATTTTTAAGCAATCACCCAAAACTTTGTCATGTCTACAAAAGAGAACCCAGAAGGAAGTTGGAATTGATTAGATATCCTTATGGGAAAAAAACTGCATGGAGTCCCTGGATGGGACACACAGTCTACTAGTAACTCTCCTTGGTGGTCCCAGATTATGAGAGAGACATGATTTAATTTGCTACAGCAAGCAAACATTTTTCTAGACACTGTGGGCAAGAAACAAAAATACAACTCATCATTCTGCTAGAAGTGACAGTTCCCACCAGTGTTCCTGAAATGATGCTGAAATGAGCTGCAGTTATAATTAGATCCCCTCTCCAGGTTCCCCTGCCTCTCCAGAGCATCACATTAGCTCACCTTTGACAAAACAAATGGCAATGTCTCCACTTGAACTTGTAAATTGTTGAAGCAGCACAATTGTTAACACAAAATGAGCATTTTGGAGGCGTGACTGAAGTGTTTTGACCTTGATAGGCTCCTCCATATGGAGCTGTGCTTGCAGGTCTATTGCTCTATGCTTGGTTGAGGAGGAGAGGAGAAAAGAATGGAAGTAACAACAGCAAGACATGATAAAAGATGTCTCCATGCCCCCTCCATGCTCCACACCACATCACACATGCTCCTCAGCGTGTACAGGCACAGGAAACAATCAGACAAAAAGTTACAGTACGGGAGGAAAACCTGGCTTTATTCCTTCATTCCTTAATTAAGCACAATCCTGCTCTACTTCAGCAGAATTCCTAGGGTTTAAATGCTTTCAAAGGGGGAATTTCACAGTTTGCAACAAAGAGACAAAGAGTTCTAGAAATAAAACTGGAATAGGCAGAATGGGACCACTCATGGTAGGATTGTACCCCTGTTCCATGTATGTGGAATGAAATTTCCCTGATGGGTGCACACCACAGTAAAATAACTCATTTGCATTAAGGGATGTGCCAGGTGACTGAACAGAATTGATGCCTCATGCCTACAGTACAAACCAGGGTGATATTTACATTATATTTCTACATATTTCATGGCTAAATTCTAATTGTGTTTTGCCTTTTTAAGATCAAATTTGGGCCTTTGCTCTATGGCTTATCTATCTCACTCACAAGTTCCCCAGAGAAGCACTGCATTTCCCTCTCATACATGACATGGGATAATTTTTAATACTATTTTAAATGCTAGTTGAAAAGTATATTACCATTTTTGATTAAAATAGACATATTTGCATGCATATTTGCATCACTGAAAATGCATGGATTAAATCAGTGGATTGAACCACAAGTGAATTGGTGACACTATTACATTAACAAGCAGATATATACCGTGGTTTTGATACAATTATTTCAATACCATCAGATACTTGCTACCTATTTTTCTTGTGATTATAGAGTATACTCACGGGCATCTCATGTTATTACATGACAGGATCAGTGATAATTAATCAATATTTCCATGGATACCTGTGCTGGTTCAAGAGCAACTCAGGAAAAGCTGAAAGATGTTGAAAGGACTTGTGAACTTGATGGAAAAAACTCAGCAGCAGGTCCTGATCCTGCATCTCTATGCCTAAAACATGGATCCCATTTTTTCTCCTTTAAGGGTTTCTCATCAGTGAGAAATACTATGGTATGCTGGAATGAGTGGGATTCCTGAATTTTAAAATATGGAACAAAAATTGATGTGACAGTGCCACTTCAGACATCCTTTGAGTAGATACTTTTATGTGAATATATTAGTAATAATGCTTCATCTTAGTTTAAACAGAATCAGAGTCTAAATGCCTAGAAGAGGTCAAGAAGTCACCCAGTCTATTTGGGTTCCCAAGGCAGACACAAGATACACTCAACCTGTTCCTGTAGCACACTATTCTAACCTTTAAGCCCCTCCAGAAACTCCTAATATTTCAGCTCAATGACTAATTGTTGGATATTCTAACAGTAAATTCTACAATACAAAGCCTAAACTCTGTGACTAATTTAAAAATAAGGAAACTAGCAAAAAAAAAGAAAAAGAAAAAGACTAGCTATACACACATTCTTGAAACTCCGGGCAACTAAAAGGGAACTGGTGCAAGTGGCACACAATTAAATAAAGCAAACATCTTAAAGACACTGTCACACATTATTGCTTCTTTACAGAAGTATGCAGTGTGAATATCATGTTTTCTTCCATAAAAAGAGAGAATTCAGCAATAGAACACACTAACAATCAACTTTTATCAGGGTGCCCCTACTTCATCAAATAAACATGTTTGTGTTTATGCATACAAACACAACATGGGATTCAAAGGAATGAAAACAAACTCAAGAATCTTTAAAAGTATCTTGGCATTTTTTTTAATCATGTAATTTTATACTAGAAAATTTTCCTTTTTTTCCTCCCATCTAGGGATTGTTTTTCATTTCATTTGTATTAATGTCAGAGAAAAGTATCAATATGGTAATGTAGATCAAACTTTCTCTCATCACCAGAGTCAAAGATAGCCATGAAGCAGCTTTACGCTTCAGGCAGAAAAAGAGTCTGAAAACAGAAGTTCCCCTTACTGAAGAACAAAAAAACCTGGGAAGATAGAAATAGGACAAAGAACACCCTACAAAAGCACAATCAAAATATAAAGGAAGGATGATAAACACAACTCCGTTTTGGAAAACTGGAAATAACATCACAACCTATTATACATACTGTTTTTTGGGGTTTTTTTTTATACAGAGAAAACAACCATTTTGTGTCATAAGACCACAGGTATTTAGCCTGTTATTGAATGCCCAACACCCACCCTTCCATAGGACTAAGGATAAATCAAATAATACCAAATGTATCCTGTTTTTTCTGTATTTAGCAATGGTTACTATGCAAAAAAAGACCCCAAAAAACCCCACAGGTTTGTTAAAGATGAAAATTCACACATCCTAGAAAGACACACAAGTGTGTATCCCAAAACATCTTCCCACCAGCTTCCCATTTAAGTGGCACTTGTTTTCTTGCTATTCACTAAATTGTCTTATTATTCCAGCTGAATAGTATAGGAAAAACATAGAATACAGAAAAGGAAATAATCAGTCACATGATAATAACACTTATTCATGTTCAAGTACAGGAAGAGGGCAACAGGCAACTGGTATTTACAAGCCCCTGCAGGGAAACATGGAGACAATTGCTATTCTCGCCTCCCAAAATAAAATTATTCCAAAAGAACAATTGCAGAATCAACTACCTAAAAAACCACAAAGGAACTCCCTTTTTCCTCACTATGTGTTACAATACAGACAAAAGAACAGTACAAAGCACCTAAAAACCTAACACAGGCTCTCCAAAGAGAAAACAATTAATGAGTCTTGGATACCCTCAACCTCTGCACACAAACGCCTGCAAATAAAGCCTCTCAGCAGGATCAGAGGAATCACCAAATTCCTCCCCACCCTCCGCAATTTAGAGGTTTCCACTACAAACTGTTTGCACTTGGAGGGGAATTACAAGAAGTATCATCACAAACAAGATACAACCTGTCCACTGAGAAAATTTGTTTTCAGTCCTACATGTTTAGTGATTGATTTGTGACATTTGCTATTTGATTTCCTTTATGAAAATTAAATCCCAATGCAACTGCAAATGACTGATTTCTGCATCCAGAAATACATGCTCCCTTTTTTACCCACTTATCCTACTACAACAATACAGAAATTTGGGATATTAAGTCCTCTGTTTAGACAATAAAATTTTCCTTCGTGCCCCATGGGACAAAAGGAAACTGGAACTGCCTGGCATCTTTTACACCCAAGTCCATCCTGCTGCCTTGGCAAATGCCACAATTCAGAAAGATTTTGTGGCACTTTTCAGTCCCTACTTTTGAAAAGCAATTTATTTATTCCATTCCATCATTCCCCTAGCTTTGATAGTCAAACTGAATTCAAATGTTTCTCCTGGTATTTGAAACTAATCTTTTGAAAGGTATTATCTTTTCAACCAGATATGAACATAGGGTTCCTTCAACAGGCACCTGGGTGTGTACAAAGTGTATTCTACACAGGAAAAGGCAAAACACCAAAGCGCAAACCACCTTCATCTCTGAAAACAGCATTTCCTACAAGGTCTTAGACCCTAGAGAACAGCAAGTGAAGTAGTAAGGATAAGGGGGAAACAAAGAGATCTGAGAAATCACATGTATTTAATCTTCAAAGCACCATAAAACCAAAGTGAAACATCTTGCTATTTCACATCAAAGCTGACTTTTTAAATCACTGTTCTGCCTATTAACAAAGATAAAGCTGAGAAAACCTTCTTGTGGCCAAACCCAGATGGCTATTACAGTGACCAGGGGCTGGAATTTATGGATAGACTTGCTTTCTTCAGCAGCCCCACTATTTCCAAGTCTCTTTTTGTTTGTCTCAGAAATCTAAAGAACAGGCAGAAAGCCAAGTTTACATACCCCACTTCCCCCATGCACATCTCACTTGCCATTTACTTCATATTCCAACAGTCTGCCTAAATCTCAGTGGGCAACGAGTTTAAGCATCATGTTTTCCTTTAAGATTATACAGCACAAATGACACGTAGAGTAAAATATTTCATTTTGGTCAGACTTCCTCCATCTCACCTCCCAAGTGAGACCCCCAAAGAGCAAAGTGATTTCCACACACAAATCCTCAGTGCAGTGTGTGTCAAATCTTACAAAACACCGAGATATGAGACGCCAGCTCTGGCACAGCACCAGCTCTTTGACAAAAATGTTTAGTTTAGTGTTTTGCTGACTTGTGAAAGTAGATTGTGGCCCCAGCTTCTGTGCAAACTGAATCACATTTTCCACAGAGGGAAAGGAAAAGGAGTCTCCTTTCAGAAGTTCTTCCAGAAGCATCACCATTGTAGTGGTTTTGGTTCAGTTTCCTGGCCAACACACCAATTAAACGTAGTGGGTTTAGTGTTGGCCAAATGCCAGTGCACCCACTAGAATTATTTACTCATTTTCTGCTGTGAGATAAGGATTAGGAGGAGACCAAAGCAGTCTCAGAACTTTAAAGGGTATAAAGAATACTTTTTAAACAGAACTAAAAGAAAAATAATAACAAATCAGAATAAGCTTTTATAGCATTTCTCCTCCCGCCAAATTTTCTTCCTTTTCCCGCTGACAATGTAGAGAGACATATTTGGTATATATTCTGTCAGTTTACCACTTTTAAAATAATCTTTCTTCAGTCCACTTAGGGAGAGGAGTTTTAAGGATGAGCTGTTCTAACATAGAGGCAGAAGTTCCCTTCATCTATCTCTGGGAAACAAAGGTCTTCTTCTCTCCCTGGGGCAAGGTTTCTCCTCTGTCTCTCTCTTTTCAAGCTTCTCATTAGATCACAACTACTCCAACTTCAGCACTGGAGCCTCTGTTCATGGCTGTGGTTAGAACAGAACTACATTCCCCCAATGCATTCCATGAGTTACAAGGAAAAAAAAAGTCTGATGTATGAATTATGTCTTCACCATAGCTTTACAAGAGAATTTCAGTCCAAGGCTGAGGCATTCAGCTCTCTGAAGTGGTTTAACACAGTGTCAATATTCAGAACTAGCCAGCTGGTTTTGAATATTGACATGGAATTAGTTCCACCAGGCCAGAAGGAGGATGCCAAGGTCCCCACAGGGAACCACTTGCACAACTCATGGACTCCCTCCCCAGCTAAAAACCAAACCCATGTTAAACCATGACCACCATGTACAGGGCACATGTCCTCTCCTGCTGAAGCCAAGGTAGGCAGATCTGCAGGAATCACAAAAAAAACTTCAGGCACAGAGAAGTCCTTACAAATTCTGCTGGTCTATCATTCCAGGTGTTTTGACTAATTTTCCATGAATTTTCTGTAAATGAATAGGTGTGGGAAAAATTGTCATGAAGATTTACCAGGTTTTACCGAGGGAAGCAAAAGGCAATACATCACATCCATAGGATCCAGGGACAAGTGGTTTGGGGACACCACAAAAGATCTCCTCAAGAACAAGCTGTCCTGGCATTTAGAGCCAGATACTCATCTCTGGCTCGTTTTTATCATGTGTGGGTTAGTGGGTTTGAGTTTGTGAGGTTATTTGTTGTTGCTTTTTAGGTGGGGATTTTTTTTTTCCCTAGAAGTACTTGGCAACAAGAAACAACTTGAATGGAATAATACATGTCAAATCCAGCACAACCACATCAGGCTGAGGAGGTCTCATGGATAAAAACAAGGCTGGAAGAATGAGAGGAGCAGGAATTCCATATGAGTTCGTAAATATATTGCTTTTCCCTATGAATCCATTTATGACAATTGGTAGATACAATTCAAAGAAGGGAAGGGAAGCCAAAAATACAATGGATTAACAAAAAATGCCCAGAAAGAATGTGTTACAGATTTTCTTTGCCTTTTTGCTGTAGCAATATACAACTCAGTTGGGATTCTTACCCAACAAAACCAGTGTAAGACTTCCAAAGTCACTATTTGATATTTTTCCATGAATTGTCAATGCTGTGGATGCAAACAACAAACTCCTTGTTTACCTTGACTCTTCTTTTATCAGAGAAGCATAATGAAACTCCAAAATGAAAATTTGCAGAGGCACCCAAAGGTAGAATCTACACTTGCTTATTCCAGACATGTATAACTGCATCTCAAAAGACAAGTCAAAAACTGCAAAAAGTATTTTTTAAAGGCTAAAAAGATCAACTTCAAGCTGAAAAATACCATGAAAGGGAAACATCTGCCTAAGAACATTTGGTCAAAGTGGCATGTTCATTATCAAACCAGCAGTTTATCCCTAATGATTAAAAATGCTGAAATTCCTAATGGAGTCCAAATTCACCATTATGCTTTATATGGATGAAAAAAGTATTTCTGCATTGGATCATCAACTATTGTTCAATAATGTCTCCATGTTGAAGTAAAAATAATCCCAAAATTTTGAGATCATGGCTTTGGAGCTTCTTTTCCTTGTTAGAACAGCAGCTCACACTGGGGCAGTAAAATTGCAAGAAATATGCTGGAGATTTATCAGAACAGAAAACAATTTCTTTGTAAACTGTTTAAAGAAAAGCAAATCTATAAAATGCACATATTGTATTCCCTTATTAATTTTTAAAATTGTTTCTCTGGCCTGCTTGCCTTACAATAATGTTTCACCTGATTGCTTATGTCAGATATATTACTGACGTGCTACAAACCATGCTGTACCCCAGAGCAGATTAATGATGAATATTTGGTTAGAGATGAGAAAACAACAGTGCACTGATTTCTGGAGAGCGAGCTCTGAGCAGAATTAATAAGGCAATCTGCACAGGGCAGAGATCTGCTTTGCACAGATTCTGTGGCTTGGCCAGCCAGAAAGGAAGGGTGAGACTGTACATAAGTGTTTTCAGATGATGGAACCTTAGCAATTACTTTCTAATGTCAATAGGAATTTTTGCTTGGAGATCAAAGTTCCACTGAAGTAAACACAACATTCAGTTTAATACATGACACTCTGCATTCATTGAAATGAATGCACTTGCTGGATGGAAGCAGCTGGCAGGGGGCGAAATATGGAAAACCTTATCTTGAGAGTTCTGCCATTCTATCTGATCATAAACAGTGCCCCAATGAAATTAGTGAGAACTTTTCTTCAGATTGTTACTCTGTCACTCCCCCTTTAAGGTACTACTTCTATTTTTTTCCCTGTTGAGCTGAGGAAAAACAAATTTAAGCCACTATATTAAATTTATTGCTGTTTCTAAAGATAGGCATAGGAGGAAATACCACAATTTTAAAGCAGCTCTTCTCTAAAATATCCACTCATTTGGGGAAAAAAGCTTACTAAAAACACAATTCATGATGTGCATACATTTTGCAAAAGTTGCTATGCAAGTATATTTTCCTTATAATCACCACCATCCTATAAAAACACAGGTGCCCCAAACACCTTTACCTTCTTTATTCTTACACAAGAAGACAGACACAAATTATTCTGATGAACTCACACCAAGGATAAATGGAATTCTCTCTTAACATTTATAAATTCAAGACTTGACACGCTCCAACACTCTGCTTTTTCCTCTCTACTTTGCAGCATCCCTGTTTGAAATCTGCTGCTCCAGAGACTCTCAAACTGTTTCCCAAACCTGTTTCTTAATGTCAGTTCAGCATTTAATGGTCAGGCTACAATGTGCTTATCTGAATTTGACATTATGAAATGGAAGTGCTTGGCAGGAAGAATAGGAAAAACCCTTTCCCAGATCCAATACTTTGAGCCCTTTTCTAGGTAAGTTTCATGTACATTCACAGCTAAAAAAGCTTCTCATTTTATCACAGGACTGCTTGCAAATATTCAGTTCAGACAATTTTACTTCAGAGTCAAGAAACAACTGTCCAAGGAGGACATGTAATGTTTGTTCTGTTTATTCTACTACTTAAGACTTTTTTTTTGCTGGAGAAGAGCAAGTGAATACAGAATTTTCACACTGTGCTATTGGTCTATCAACTACATCATGCATTCACCTTCCCAATTCCCAGTAAAATCCAACCAGCTGGCAGGGGACTGTTCTTGCATTTGAAATGGATGCTACCAAATATATAATAGAAGGGGGGGAAAAAAAAACATTGAAAGTGATTTATAAACTGTCTTCAAGGTCCAAAAACAAGTCTCACAGGGAGGGAATTACTTTGATTACCCATTCACAAAGCTCCAGCCTCACAGTATGCATCACTGGGCAAGGCAGATAATTGCTTGGAGGAGATAAGCAGCCACACCTTTGAAAGCTGAAGTGCACAGGGTCACTTAGGTGACCCCTGCACAGAATACGTGTCCCACACCATGCTCAGATGAGGCTCACTTAGAGCAACAGGGTGACAAAAAAGCCATTCTGACATTTGATTGGAAATCAAGCTGCTGGTAAATGTTGGTTTGGTGATTCACCATGACAGATTTAAAACATTCCTTCTCTTTACCCCATTGCTTTGAGCCTTCTGGATGTGGTGGGAAAGTAACAGAAAATGCAAATACATGACATCTGAATAAGCAGTTCAAGCACTCATTAAATCCAAGTGGGTGAGAGCTGTCTCAGCAAAGCACTCCATTTTCCTAAGTGTAAAATACCTCCCCTTAAATTCACAATATCTACACCTAATCACAAAATAAGGAATAGATATTGGTTTCTCTGTAAAATATCTTAAATGACTACCAATATTGTCTCGGAAATTAGACAAATCATTCTAGCTCCTCTGAAAATCAGGAAAAGCCTTTCTGTACCTCCTAGTCATGACAAATTTAGGTTATCTACAGGGAGAGTGTTAAAATGCTTATCTTCATTTTTTTTTAAATATACCTCTCTCAAAATCATATGCACATGTTTTAAACCATACTTCAAATTCAAAGTACCTACAGAATGGCACTTGCTCAGGATTTACAACCATAAGTTGGAATAGGCACTTGCTGATTTCATCTGAAAGTCACCAGTCACAAAGAAAATCCATCTACCAGCTCATGCAAAATTATCTTTTGTTACTTATTTTGTCTGTCAATCTTCATCCAGATGGTTTAATCTTCTCTTTCAAGGTCTGTCAAGAATCTATGCCTGAATCTTAAGTGATTATTGAAAAGCTTTAAACAATCTGCTATCTTATTCAATTGTTATTTTGTCCTCTAAATAGATATTACATCAAATTCCAGCTTGTGGATCATGAACAAAGTGAAGAGATGTGTTTGAGCTACATCCTTACTCTACAAGATGCTACTGAGAACCACTTAGTTGAGATGTTCTTTTACTATTTTTGGTATAAAAGGAATACAGAGGGAAACTTGAGCATGATTCAGTGTCAGTGAATAGATTTGACACAGCATCACCTTTACAGTTGAAGGACATATTCCCATTTAAGATTAATGTCAGTAGGTACTTTTAAAATTATTTGGTGGTTTTTAACTGTTTTACCCAACAAAGAAAACTGTATTTAACTTGCCCACATGATTATTTTACCCTACTTTTAAAACAATTGTTTCACCAAAAAAATTTGCCTTCTTGAAAATAAAATCACAGAATCACAGTGGGAAGGGACCCACAAGGAAATCACAAAAATTAGGTAGGTTTCAATTGAAGAGGGAGAAAAGAAAAGAGGATGTGGTGCTAATGCAAAGAAGAACTACCCTCATGGTTTTGGCCACTAATTCAGTATTGAGGGAAAAGTGTGTGAACAGGTTTGAACCCTTGACAGCCACAGTCCAGGAGAATGCCAGGATAACCAGGGTCACATCCTCTAAACACATTCTCTCTGCTGGTATTCCACTGCACATAAGTCATAAAATACCTGTTGAAAATATTTATTCTGCCTCCATATGAGAGTCAGACACAAGAGAATGGAATTAATCAGTCCCTCATTATCATTGAGTACATGGAGTCACAAGACAGTGAAAAACACTGAGAATAAAGGGTGAAAACACCCAAAATCTGTTTACCCCATTCTACCATTCTAGTGATAATTTCACAGCAGGCTCCTATCCCTCATATCTCTTAGCTACCACACTGTAGATTCTTCTCTCCCTGCCTTTCTCTGACATGATAAATTTTCAGCAACTTCCCACAAAACACCACATTGGGCAAAAAACAAACATAAGGACATTTAACCCTAAACCTTCTAGCACAGGCACTCTGAACAGATTAGTGCTCTGGACTCCTCAATCAGAACAAAATCATGTAAGTCACCTTAGTGAGTGCCATTATTCCTTGGTGGAAGTGAAAACCTCCCACAAAATCCAGCTTATACCATCTGTAGCCTCTGTTGGAAATGACACTTCTGAGAATTCAATGCACATGCTACCAAGACACAAAACCACCATTCAAAAATATACATATTATATATATATATATTTTATATATATATTCTATTATATATTTACAAAATAGAAAATTTATATAGAAAATAGAAATATATCTGTAATTTATTATTAAAATCCTCATATATAAATACTATTATTAGTATCACATGACTAGGGTTTACTTAGAGGCCAAACTAATAAAGCTCATGCTATGCATCACTGCTTGAGCCTCTCTACAGAGCTCAGTGGTTTTCTGATCCCACACATATTGACCACCACAATCAAAGCTAAGTGGAACAAAGCTATGTCACCACAAGGCTACAAACCTTTCCTCCCTTCTCTGGGAGTGAAGCAGCTGAGAAGAGGTTGCTATTTTAATAATGACCACCCAAGAATATTTTGTCAATAAAGCCAGAAATTCCATCTCATCTGCAAGCTTCCATGGCTGCATTTTTACAGTTCTGATTGTTACTCAGGTTACACAAGAATTTCAAACTTTTGTATTATTTCTGTTTATTTCCACATAGGCAGCACCTGCTGGAAGGGTCAACATAGCAAAGCAGGCCATCATTACCCTTCATTCCCCCCTGCTCCCCTCTGTTATTTCACAAATATAATATGAATATAAGATGAATTGCATGCAAAACTTGAGATCAACTTCCAGAACTTAAAACAAACCAAACTTAACAGGATCAAGATATATATTAGTACAACAGTAACATTACAACTCAATTATTCTTTTCCACATGAATACAAATACAACGTTTTTCTGACTTGATCTTTCTGTAAAAGAAATTGAGAACTTTCTCTGTAACAGGCTGTCCTGAAGAAACTCTTACAGATGTGTGTGAATATATTTCAAATCAGTTAAAATGCAGGTTTGGTAGTTAAAGTGATCAAAAAATTCATTAGGCTGCCAGAAGTTCCTTATCAACTGAGACAGATGGAAAATATACCTAAAATAAGGAGTATGTTGAGAACCTGTTATTTAACTAACAAGATCAGCTTTTTATTTAGAAGTTATGACTTCAAGCCATTTTTTATTCTGATCTCCATAATGAACAGTTGTTTACTGTGTCTGTGCTGATTAAAACCATTATGTTTGCAGCATTGTCCTGACAATTCTAATAGAGGAATAGCAGAGTAGCACCAGGAAGAGTGATGGGATGCATAATCATGCACAGATGTCATATTAGCTAAAGTAACCCCCAAATGTTTGTGACAAAACTTCCAGTGGGGCTAATAGATCAGCATATATTTTGTTTCACTACAAAGGATAAAGATGAATTTAAAGATGCTTTACTTGTACCCAAGAAGTTCAGTTTTACAATTAATCTAGATGAACATGGAAATAAATGTTTGTGACTATGTTTCTGCATCCTTAAATGTATTTACATTAATTGTTCAGTCACATATTGTATTTTATGTAAATATTCCAGGAAGAAGTTTGATGACAGAATGTTTACACAAATACAAAATCTCAGAGGAGATGCTTTTCTATAAGTTCTCTGACTACTCTAACAGAAAGATTTGTTGAAACAGGAAATAAAAACAACTGTGTGATTCCAGCACCCTATAAAACTGCTTTGACTTCAAATGGCAAGTATTTAACATTAATCACAGACAATTGTAGTCAATTTATACCCCCAAAAACTCTCCACACCGACTGTCTGCTCCACACTGCTGGACGCAAAAAACCCAAATACCTTTGAAGAACATCTTAAGGCTCTTTGTGAAATTCAATTAAATAAATCAAGTGATTTTTATTAGTGCAATATTTCTACACACCAGTTCTTCCAACACTAAGAGTACCTCTGATTTTAAATGACCACAGCAACACTAACAACTTGAGTCATAATGTTGAAAAATCAGTATAGACCACAGTGTGAGCTACTGGACACGAATATGGGGACTTAGAAATTAAAAATCCAGTGGATAACACACTGCTGAGGAAAACCTCACAGTAGAACAGATACCATAAAGGCTGAAGTTCACAAATACAGATCAAGAGCTAAAAAAGGTAGAGGCATAAAAATGGAGCTACTATTTTATTACCTGCCCTTCTAAAATGTCATTTTTAGTGCAATTAGAAACTTCAAACTAGAGGTGCAACTTTCTAGTTCTTCTTATGTTTTAATCCATTTGTTGAGTAAAATCAGGAGGGCCCTGCTCTATTCAACCCCATTAGTTGTAAGATCAGAACCATTTAATGATCACATGTAAAGAGAACCCCATGGTGCAATCACACCTGAGAAGAACCTGCACATGGTTTGGAGTACAGGATCCACAGTAAGGAACATTTCAAGTGCCAGGAAATCTAACACCTCGTTTTTTAGCTTTATAATGTTAACCTTTAACAAACATTATTAACCACCCAATGATCCCAGGGACTTCTCCAAAGACATGGCACATCCCAAAGCTGACATTAACTCCTGACAGGATCTAAGTGCTCCTGTCAGCATTGCAAGGGTTAACACTGAGTTCCAGCAGTTTATGGTTGGTCTCTAAATAGTCTGAAAGAAACATTGCATCCTTTGATCATTGCTAGCCAGCAGGTTTTAGACTAAGAGCTTTCAAACACCCTGCAGAAAAACTGACTGTGCAATTGCAGTGAGTGACTAGACACAAAACTTCACTTAGAAGGACAGGAACTGCTCTGCCTCATGGAATCACAGAATGCCCTGGCTTGGAAGGAGCTTTGAAGACCTTTAAGTCCCACCCTCCCTGCCATGACAGGGGCATCACTTCATGATATTTAAGAATGGCTCTTATAAACCAGTTTGCTTAATTTTGACAAGAAAACATGAACTGAAACCCTTCACAGTTACAAAAACTTTTCTTATAACACATCAGCCAAGCTTGGCTTCCACTGGAAAAGTAATTACAAACAGATCTTTTGGGGGAAGGAGAGGGCTCAGAAATTTTTTTATTTGTACAATATAGTATTATAATTTTAAACTTCACTTACCTTGAGGACTTGGAAAGCCTTGCTGCTCATGCCAAGGCATTCTGGTATCAAGCTCTGCTTGGTATGGCCATGGCAGCTCCCTGCAGTGCCTGCAGACAGAGCAAAACAGAAAACAAACCTGTTTTAAACACAGTCCTACTGGTTTGCTGGGGTAGAGTCTGGGTGTACAGGCTTGCACAGTGTCTCTGAGAGCTGCTGGCAGAAAAGCTGGCAGGAGATCATTTCTGCAATTTCTTAGACCAGCCATTGCTCCATTTGCTGCTGCCTGCACAGCCACAACCACTGCTATACAAGTTTGTGGTTTTCTTTCTCTCAAGGATGGCCACTCTCTGCTAAGCCATGTCACTGTTTAATGCTTCTACAGAATTTATCATTGCTATGTTTAAAACACAGCTTATTTTCAATTTATTCCAACTGCAGCAAGTCCATAACAGATAGACCTGCAGTTCTTGAAGATGCATAGGACTTCTTTCCTTTTTTATTTTTTTATTTAACAGTTATGGAAATCCACAGCTATCCCTTGGGTTTTGAGAGACTTGCTGCAAGCTTCCCCCAGGTTTTTGTTTGGTTGGGTTTTTTTATGATAACAGTTTTGTAAATTGTACAGTGTTAACATGTCACATTTCACACCCAGAGTGAAAACACCAAAGCTTTGATGTGTGATTTGTTTCCACAGCTGCACTTCCTTGTACATTCTGACCACATTAAGGACTCAGTTTTAACATCCTGACAGAGGATTTTTGAATGGGATTGGAGATCAGAGTGAAAACTGGAACTTGGAAACACTAATTCCCTCACCACTTCACTACAGGCTTTGATTTAGAGTCCTCTGCCCTAAAATGAGTGATTAAATTCTTGCCTGTTGCAGAGAAGTAAAATAATCCAAAAGAAAACAGAAAAAAAAAATAAAACCTTGTAGTAAATTAAATTCAAAAGGGCTAAATCCAGATAAACTCTGGATATGATGCAGATCTCAATTATTCTGCTACAGGATACTAGAAAATACTGTTCTGGAATTCCATATAAATCATATTTTCATCGCTGTACATGATTTTTTGTAATATATTACACAGAATATGAATGTTATCTAGCAAGGCATTTAAGAGTTTCAATTATAAACAAATCCAATAGATAAATATAGCAAAACCTCAAATTAAATACTGATGCTATAAATTAATATTGCCTTTTTCGAATGCATAACCTTTGCTCCTGAAGAGCAGAACCATGGAGGAACTGTAATTGCAACTTCTTTTTCCAATATCAGTGACATTAAGTCTTCTTGTTGGCTAAAAAGCAGATACTGGAGCCCTGTAAAATCCCACTGTATGTTCTGTGTGGAGCAGCAGATCTGTGATTGCCCCCAGTTTCTCCACACAAGCACACGCACCAGAAGCTGCTCCTGGTTTCACACCCATGTGCTGGTGCTTTGTTCCCTGAAAACCGAAGGTTGGTTTTTGCAGAAAAGGAAACTCGAGGCTGGAAAAGCTCAAACCTTTCAACTGGATGTTTTCAAAGGGGTCACTGAGATTGATTCTTGCTAAACATCCCATGGAACATCAAAGGAAACAAAGCCAAAAAATCCTGATAGTTGTGTGCTCCATTTGAAGTCTCAGTGACAAACTTGTCACTTTCCTGATCTGAGAAACTTTCTTTAAAAGTACCCAATAACTAAACTGGGGGGTGGAAGCCATTTTTTAAAATATTCTATTCCATCAAGGAATTTTTCTCTCTGGACTGAACAAGACCAACAGGATGGGCATTACTTTTTTGCACATGAGCAAGCAGCAAGAAAATTAAATGCATCTTAAATGATTGTTTTAAAATAGGAAAAAATCACAGAAAAGGTAAACCTAGCATTCCCAAGCATTACACATTGTGCATTCAGAAGTTCTGAATTCCAGAAAGAAGCTGTGATTTTTCAGCTACAGAGCAGGTATGTTATTTAGATGCAATGTTAGATCAGAGACAACTACTGATTAGAAGGAAAAGCACAGACTACACTGAAATCTACTTTAATTTTTCTTTTAGTATAAAGGCTTAATTTATAACCAATATACTAAGAAAAACCAACTTTAATCCTTTTATATGCTTAATCAGCCCCCAGGGATCTATCTGATTCAATACAAGAAACTGTAGGATAAACACCTTTGCTTTCCCCATAAGTTTGTGGCAACAGTTTTTAGAGAGAGAAAGCTACAATAAGAACAAAAAAAAAATTAAAAGAGCTAAAGAAAACACCAAACAAAATCAATACTTTTATTTCATTAGCTGTTCAAAAAGACATTCAGTCAATACCCTCTATGGGAGGAATCTATCACCACTTACAAAGGAATAATTCCAAAACTATTCTCATTCTGATCCTAGCTCTGATTTGAATTAGGAAAAAAGTATTGGAGAAGTGAGAAACTATTAAAGTCAAAGTGCTACTGGCTATTAATTATTTTTTAAAATAGCATTCAAGTAAAATTAAAATATCAATGGATGATCAGAGTCCAAAAGCTCTACTTGTCTTGGCTCAGTCCTGTAAAGCATTCTCAGGTTAAAGGATCTGCAATGATTTACTCTTGATGATCTGGTCTCTGCAGCTCCACTTCATTTACTCTAATTGCATTGGCATAGGCAAAGATAATATTTGGCTTGAATACAAAGCCTGTGCCTGGACCTACTTTATCAATCTGGCTTCTGCCAAATTTGAAAGAAAGAATTCCAAAATGGATCAAAGACAGGACAGACTGGAAGAAGAATATGATGATTCCTTTGGAATTACATTGATTGGGACTCTGAGCTGGCTGGAACTGCTTTACTCAAACCTCCATAACAGATTGAACAAGTTGTTCTCTGCTACTGCACTTGGATTTAGAAGCTTCCCTTTGTGCTCCTCAGCACAATAACAAATAGGAAATAAAAAGCATTTCCACAAGTGTCATGAGGAGGGTTTTTCCTTTAAAGTATTTATTATTAATATCAGAAGCATCTACTTTCTGTGCTAATAAACAGTTCAAACATATAAATATACAATTTAGGCAGCCATATTCACTACTCTACATGGGTTTTCTGGAAAGAAATCAAAAATATAGCCTTAACTCATTGTGAATGTAATCAAATTATTTAATTCAATAGATTTTAGAAACATACATATATTTCTGTCATCATAAGTAAACTTATTTAATGGACAAGAAAATGCAAATAAGCTTGTCAGATACAAGTTTATAAATCTGTAAATCAAAGAGACTTTTATCCCCATGATTTGTCTTTGTTCAGAATATTTAATCTTCCTGCAAAACACCCAGCCAGCTAATGCCCTGATACAAGTGACAGAGGTTGAAGTTTGACTTACACATTTAAATATAACATCTGAAGCTGAGACATGCTGGCTCTTGAGTCCTGCTGCCTCAGCATCTGAGCATGGCCACAGACAAAGCTTGCCAAGGCTCTTGAAAAAAAGGCAGCTGAAAGTTATGAAGGAGTTGAACTGGATCAGGAAAAGGGCTGCAGCACCCTTTTAATGTGAATTATGTTGCCTTGGCAAAAGCAGCCCCTTTTAGGCAGATTTCTAACTTCAAAGCACTCAATCATTGAGCAAGCCAGTCCAAGGTGGTACTCATTGGTAACAGCAATGAGGATCCCAGCAGCCAAACAGCCACCTTTGGGTTCATGGGATTCCAAGTGTGCTTCAAAAGAACAGCTGGCAGATGGCAGCTGGAATGGCAACCAGACTTGTAGGAAAATGGGCAGATTGGCACTTTGTGGAAGCAAGGTGACAGATGGAAAGAGAGGAAGATGCACAAAGTGCTATTAGAGATTTCAGGCAGAAGCCCACCAGTTACTAATTTGATCATGTGGAGAAAATTGCATTGAAAATCTTCAGCCAGGAAATTGATTTACTGGTTCCCCTACCAGGTGGATACTCTGGTACAATAAAATGCAGCCATTTTACACCATGAATGGCTTTAAAATAACCTGAGTTACTTTGCAGCCATTAAACAAAGAGATTTGGGCACAATGAAGCAGTACTTATGCATTTTGTGTGAAGAATGTAGCTATACAGGGAAAGCAGAGTTTGGTACAATGTTAACAGCATTACAATGACAGGGATGAGTTTAACATCTGTCTCTTACTGTGTTTACATTTGTCCAGATGTTAAGACAAAAATAAATAATCCTGATAAGTGAGAACTGTTATCAACAGCTACTACAGGTCTAAATTCAGCTCCAAGAATAAAGACATCAAATTCAATTATTTGTATATTCATTTCATCCAATGTGATATGATCAGCCTAAAACCACTTGAAGTTGCCTCTTTACACACAAATTAACAAGAAATATAGGAAGCACCATTTGTATCACCTTTGTTCAAACACCCTCCCTTGAACCACCAAGTACTAAAATCAAGGTGTGCATTACAAAGACTCTTTTTTCAAACATGAGATAAAGTTATTTGTGCTGGTTGTACAAACATGCAAGGTGCTGTCAGTTTTAGTCAAAGCAGTATTAGTAAGACAACCAACATGCTCAATTTGGGTTCAATAGGTCACACCAATCACTTGCACATTATTTTTATTTTGTCATTCTGCTTGGATAATCAGATTATACCTGCATTTCAATCTCTCACTATTTAATTAGGAAAAGCCTTCATTCATTCAGGCCACTTGCACAATTATGGCAGATCATTTAGGGAAGTAGACAAAGATGAAGAAGAAATCAAAGCTGACATGATGCAGGAAAAAAAACTGAATTAGCATTTTCTCTCTGTCAGAGGTTCCTTCTCCACCTGCGCGCCCTCTTCTCCTCTCAGGCATCTGTCTAAGCAGAGAACTCACAAGTAGTGACAGGTTGGCAGCTTTCTGTTAATTTTTTTGGAGCTGTAAATGTCCATTCTTTATTTAGCAGTGGTGCCCACCAGGTTCCAGCAGCTTTGCAGTGCAGGTGTTCAGGACACAGTCCTCTCAGAGACACCATCACACAACACCCCAGCAGACTGGTGGTGGACTGAGAAACATTTTCAACCTCTGGAAACTTTGGGAAGTGTAGAAAATCCTGCCACTGCTAAGTTAAAAAAAAAAAACCTGCAGTTTTAATACAGCTGATTTTGCCCTTTTTGGAGACAGAAACCTGTTATTCAACAAGCAATTGAATTGCATATTCAGCACGCAAGCCCTGGTTTTCAGGTGCTTTTTGTTTGCAAGCAGGAGGCAGACAAGTAAGAGAGGGAAGGCAGTGTAAAGTGTTGGAGTAATTGCTTACAAGGTCTGTTACAACACCTCTAGAGGTGTTATTTGTTGTACCCAGCATCCACATTTGGATAAGGAACTGATACTACACAGCTCTAAACCCCTGCTCACACACTTGACCACACAAAGCACTGTTGGAGATTTGAGCCTCTGGTTTGTTAATTTATAGGTATTTTTTCAAGTATTCCAAAGAGGAAGGGAAACCTCCCCCAAGATTAGCCACACCTGATTTCCAAGTAATTTACACAAAGAAAATAATATTTTCTTACATTTCAGACATCAGATCAATTCAAATCTCTCAGACAGGCACAGATTAAAACTCATGAGCTGGAAAACTGTGCAGGGCACAGCTTAGAATACAACAGCCTGGAATTCTGTAAAAGAAGCAGATGACTACAAATAGCTTCAGGATTGGAAGAAAAGAAACAAAGCCACAACTTTAGCAGACACCACCTCTGAGCACCATCATCAGGCAGGCACTAACCCACTCACCAAGGCTTGAAATTCCACACTCAGCTTAGAGTAACACTGCTCATTATGAAAGAAAACAGGATGAAACAGAAAGTTCATAGACACTACTCAATACATGATGTGTAGCAAGTACTTATAAGGCATCTGTATCCAAAAAAAAGCAAAAAGAAAAATTAGCAGATGAGGAAAGCATCTACAATTACTCAGTAACTAAATTATATTAAGTATATACTATACCTATAGAATAAGGTATATATAATAAATACAATAAGTTTATATATAAACTACAATAAATACATCTACATAATAAACTACAGCTCTACCACTGGTTTTAGGACTGCTGCACCTACAAGTCACTGTAATATGGTCATATATTGGAGGATGTATGCACAATTCTCCACTTGGGAGCTCTGAGGCTGCAGCACTATAATCAAAATACTTCATTGTCTGGCAGGAGCAAACCAAGACCTTTAAAATTTGTGTAACCCCAAGAGGACCAGGAGACTTAAAATTAAGAGACCTGCTAGGCCTCTAAGGATAGAAGAGGAGAGCCACAAAAGAACACCCCGTGGCTGCTAGGAATTCTCACTGCCCTGATGTTTTGCAATGCTTCCACTGATGGTTATTTCTGTTTATTTCCAACTCTCTATTTCGTCCTCTAGAAGTTCAGGATTTTCTGCAAGTCAGACATTCAGATGAAAACAGAGAGCTCAGATACAAGCTAAAACAAAAGGTTTTCTTATTGCAGTGAAAAGCTCAGCAAGTATTTGATGAAAGAATGGTACTGCTGAAATATTATGAAGGGCTTCCTTTTGAATAAGACTGCTGAATAAAACTTGGACAGTTCTTGGAACACCTGAATTTATGGGAATTTACTGCCAGACACCTTCTCAAAGACATTTTATATCACAGACAGCTTCTTTTATCAGTTGCTGAATCACTTTGTTGGTTTTTTTCTTTAATTGAAGTCATTTGTTACTAGTTCCCTCTCTCATGACCTCAAAATGGGAGATAGAGCTGCATTTCAGGCAACCATCAGCATCCAGAATTCATAATAAAGACTGAAAAGCTTCAAGAACTCTTTGGTAGTACCTGTTTTATTTGGAAGGAAAAGCTCACCTAATGAAGCAGGCTTTGGGGGTTTCTTTCCCAAAAGCCTACAAACATGGAAGGGTTTTTTCTGTCACTGCTTGATGAGATTAATGACAATTTAGGTCATTTCCACAATGTTTGTAACTTGTCCAGAACTACATAAATACTAACAGAAGTACATTGTGCTTTGAGAGCCCTCCAGCAATTTTAACAACCTTTCATCATGAAATAACACTTGCTTTTGATCCTTCTCGTGTTTGGGCTTTACTTCAGAAATTTCCTTTCTGTTTTATTGTATGCCTCAGGCTCATCTTTTGTTTTTTTTTTTTCTTTAAGATTTCCAATTTTCAAAGAAAAAGCAAAATCCAGTTTGGGAATGAGATAAGGCATGGCAGGAAGTTACCAGGCTATGTAAACTTCTTGGACTGAAAATTAATTATTTCAAATACAAGAAGGAGTCAAATAAGCTGTCCTAAAAAAAAAAAAAAAACTTAAAAATTGTTTAAAAATTAAACCAGGTTTTTTAAAGTATCCTTAAATACAAATTATTCCTGCATGGTCAGCAGACAATTGCAAGAACTGTATCATATCAGAATGATTTATTTTGTGTATCAGTCACATAGCAATAATATTTTACTCTATAAAAGGAAGAAGTTAGGGGTAAATATCTCCTTGCTTCAGCAATGAACTGGTGCCAAGAAACAATTTCCTGCCCAAATCTGAAGACTGAAGTCTGTGTCAAACACAATATTTGACATTCAGGACCCTGGACAAGGGACGAAATCCACCCAGCAGTTTCCTTCTCAAAAAAGGAACATGTGATGTAAACCTGACCTTCCCTTCACCCAGGTACATGGATAGTGTTTCAAAATACAGCATTCTTGAGAAATATGCAAGAGTAACATTTCCATTTGCTCTGATATTATCAATTTAACATTTCTGTAATGGGGCTTCTACTCATACCCTCTTGCAGTCGCTGCTGTCAACATCTTTATTTTTTTTCACATACAGATCAAGATTCTGCTATTAAAAAAAAAAAAAAAAGAGCCTTTTTCCCTTAGCAGCAATCAGAACTGGTTTCAATCCCTCCATCTTGCTCATTCTTTTTCTTTCTATCCAAAATAATTCCAAGTTACTAAGAGACAAACTGACCAACAGGGAATCTTATACAAAAAAAAAAAAAAAGAGGAGATTGTGAGGAATAACAAGTCTTGTGCAAAAACAATTGAAGCATCCACATGACCTTTTGCCACTGCCTTACTACATGGATATGGTTACATGAGAAGACAGGCAGGCTGTGAATCATAACAAGGAGTAAAGACAAAGAAAACCCATCAGCTTTAAATTAAATTATTTTTAATGGAAGGTATTTAGATTAATTGATGCCCAGAGTAATTTGGGAAACTGGTGAAAAGCTAAAGTTAGGAGAAAGAGTGATTAACAGCATTTTTTGTCACACTACATAGATAGCTTTCAACTCATGTTGTTGGTATATTCAACTGTAGACCAGAAACTAAAGAAACCAGAAACATAAAATTGAAACACATCAGAAGCAGCACACATTACCTAAACTAACTTGTGCCAAGGGAAGCATAAAGGAATCTACCAGAGACATCTTTAATGCTAAGGAATACACTGGCTGAGCACAGTACATTTTCTTCTCTCTTTCCCCAACCCTCCAAACAGGCCGAAAAGTAAAGAAAGTGTTGAAATTACTAAATCAATAGAACAGAGAAAAAAAGTGAAGCTCCACTAAAATCAGGCAGGTCACAAGCTCCCTAGCGATACGCAGCATCTAGGGGAAAAATCTTAGGGAGAAATCGCCCAGAAAGTAAAACATCTGCTACATTAAGAACACTTTTTGAAAGAAAGACATTCTATTAGTAGGCCAGAACTCCAGCACAAATGGTGACGGGATAACTACAGTTATTTTTCTGTCCAGGGTGATGAGGGAACAATAACTGATGACAAGACTGGCATCTAGGAGAAAAGTTTTATTGGCAGCCATTCAAGAACACATTTCTCCAAACAAAAAAAAAATGTCAATATGCAGCTAAAAATAATGAGTCTAAAAGTTAAAGTAGAAAATGTTTAAATAATCTTGAAATGTGTCGAACCAAAAAGAATAAAGAATTCAAATGTACTACTAAAAATATATATAAAGTAGGAGTACAAAAGAATGATGATTTTCCTGACTGATTTTCATAGATTCTCCATGCTTATTCCATAAAACAGAGCCCAACAGTCCATTATCTTTTGCTTATTCCATCTGTAATATCAAAAGACTTGAAGTCTGGACATATCAACATCACAGCACCCAATTTCTCTGTGCAAGAAATATGTGCAGAGATGAATCCTGGAGTTCATCAATCAAGCTATGGCTTAGGTTATAGTTCCTTGTTCTGAAGGATGTATGGACGCATATTCCATTAAAAACACAATAAGAAACCTTTTGTCCCCTTCAAAGGAACAATAAGCAGATGGGAAATACACAACACCGAAAAATTCCCATTACAATGTTCTAAAGCAGCAATTGAAATCAGAAGTTATTGTACTTTTGGTATCCAGATTTTTGGTAGATATGACTTCTGGATCAGCTCCTTTTGTACAAAATATCCTTGAATATATATATAGTAGTTACAGCTGAAAACCAACTGTACCCAGTGTCTCAGCTTCATTTTAATGAGAAAGGATAAATATTTAACCTACACACCAGACATTTCTTTTCCCAGCTCCTAGACAAGTACTCCTTAAATCCAATTCTTTTATCAGTTCTGTCTCATTATATCACATTTGATCAAAAAACATGCAATTTTGAATTATAGACCAGTTGGGTTATGTTTTTTTTCCTGAAGAGCCACTGTACAATTTAACATGAAGTAAATGAATTTTTATGGGATTTAACACAAATTTTAAAATTAAAGCACTGGGAAAACCACTGGATATGCAAGAGCAAGAAAGAACTACAACCCTTACTGAGCAGACATAATCATCCACATATCTTAGACAGCTTCTCACCTTTTAAAGGCTGAGTCAGGGGAATTATAAAAGAACAGGTGGTAACTGGGGCAGTGAGATTAAAGGGATTGCTGCCAGCAGGTGAACCTTCTCCTGAAAAATCAGTTATCACTGTGAGTCATTACATGACTATCACCTGGCTCAGGGATAATGTTCCACATTTGTCTGAAGGAGAAGCAGGGAGAGGGTCACAGCAGAATATAAATATTTTTAAAACTATTCTAAGGCATCTTGTGAAAGTCAAATGCTAAAATATTTTGGGTAAAGATGAAAGACAAAAAAAAAAGAAAAAAGGTAAATTAGAAAAAACCCATAATATCAGTCATTCTCTATGAATGATAAAGGAAAAAATGCTTAGTGAAGAAAAGAAGTATTTTGTTTGAGGCACAGTAGAGGCACACAGTGGAACAAATGACATTTATTTTGGTCAGCTTATTGGGAAAGCAGCAGGTGATTACAATGGTGATTTGAATGTCACAGGAATTTGATGAGGCATACCTCAGAGCTCAGCAAATCCTGCACAGCAGCAGAACCAGAGGCATCTCAGTCTAGTATAAACTACGTGTGGCACAGATGATAGAACTTGCTATTCTTCCCCAGGATTTTCTCTCCAGAGACACAGTCTATTACAATGTGTTCACAGCCTTACAAGCCATGCAGACTGCAAGTTCACAGAGGCTGATTCTCAATTTGTTGAAGAAAAATGTCAGCCAGTTATAAAAAAAAAAAAGCCCTTTCTAGAGCACAGCAGAGCTCCCCCAGGAAAGGAGAATTTGAATGAGTAAAACATTTGCTCCCAAACATTCTCATGCTCTGCACTCATGTCTGTCCTTTGCCTTCTTTCCAAGGCAATGCATTTTTTGGGAAAGCTCAATTCCAGACCTGCCAGCCAAAGCCACTGCTCCAAGGCTCCAATCCCATTTAAAGCTCTTAGTCTGCCGACCAATAAATCACTTGGCTGTCTCTAAAATACTTCCAATAATACTGACTGCCGTGCAACAAGCTGGAACCAGTAAAGCCAGAGCACCAGTGCCATTGGGAACCCCAGGGTGCAGCACAGCAGCTCTACAGCAAGCAGAGGTTTCCTGATGTGGATGTCACTACTCAGAAAAGATACAGACCAAAGTGCAGAACCAGTGGCATTCCTGGGAAATGCTGACAGCACTCTGAGATTTGGCTTCACTGATGCAATATATCATTGTTTGGAGATGGAAATCATGACATTCATCTCAGCTCAAATATAAGAGATTCACTTTCATTTAAGAACAAGAAAAGCAATTTCATTGCAATTATTTAAAGCACTTTTAATTAAATCCATCCCCTTTATTTGTAAAAGTAAGGTTTGATAAACTTTGTTTCCCAGTGGAAAAATGTGAATTAAAAGAGAGAATTCTGCTGTTTAAAAATGGCACTTTATAGCTCCATATTAAATAGATTAAATTACTTTAAAACATTAAAAAACCGACACATTAAAATCCAAAATATAAGACAATTAATCACCACCAAGTAAAATAAACAGAGCCACCATTAACATGCATGACTATCTCCATCATGTTTGTCATAATAAGTATTTCATTTTATTAAGAAGCATAAATTTTGGTATAGGAACACAGGGAGTAAAAAATAAATTTTGCATATATTTCTTAGATATATGAGAATATATAAGAAGTAGTGATCTACAAGTCTCATAAAACCAAACTGTTGAAAGAATATGTATGCAATAGAGCCTAAATCAACTCGAGCTACTAACTGGCACTTCACAAGTACACAGTGAAAACAACTCCTCCAAAAGGCTTTCCCCTCACTTGGCAGCCCTTCATAAAACAGGAGTATTCCCTGGATACAGCTGGAGGATGTTTTTGGCTGTCCTCTATAACCTCTGTGAGCTCCAGTGGTTTTTTCTAATCTTTTTTTTTTTCCAACCTGTGCTGTGACAGGCTACAGCCTTGCCTGGCTGCCTTGCTGAGGTGTTTTGGGGTTTGTGGGTTGGCTCCCAGCACTCACCAACCAGCCAGGTACGTGTCATAGGTGCAGGGAGCTGGGCAGAACAGACCCAAGGCAAAGGGAAAAAGATGCTTGCTCTGAAAAAGGTTGAGAGATGCTGTGTTGGATGTTTCTTGTAGCATTTTTTTATGCATAGGTATCTCAAAGTAGGGTTATAAGAGAACTTGCTATTCTTTAGGGTTATAAGAGAACTTGCTTCCTTTAATTTTGCTCAAAACATGTACGCTGTACATTCAAGAGGTGATAAATAAAGTTCTACACCAATCATCATTTAGTACTTTATGGCAAAGAGTATCAGCCTTTCTGTCCTCAATACTTTATGAAGTCTGATATAACTCTGGATATGATTGATCTATTATGTACCATTTAATTAATCAGAGTAGGAAAGAACACTTAGCTCCTAAAATTACACAGTAGTGCTAACACACACTCTTCTCAACTGGAGATTTTTTTTTTTAATAAGCCATTTTCTGATAACTAAGCCTATATGTGTCAAGTAGAGACATTGTTAAGACAAGCAACCCTCAAATGGTCACAAGCAACTCAAACACAGCTCTAAAGACCTGGTTCAGACTTTTTCTTCCAGTTTATTTCTGAGAAGACAAGGTGTGAAAACCCAGTTTTAGCATAAACAAACATTATAAGGCACTAAAGATATGCAAAGCAAATAGAGGAAATCCTTAGATATAATGTTGGGTGCATTAATAAAATTAGTTTTCTATTGTCAATTCTTTAAGAGTTGTTCCCACAACTGGAGTTGAGCAAGTTATTTGCAGGGAGCAATTTATTCAAGCCTGGATTTGCCCCTGCACGAAAATGAGCTAAAAGAATTACATTACACAGAAATAGCTTTAGCTAATCCTTTATAATGCACCAGGGATGTATGCAAATTAATTTCCTTCTCAAAGTTTAAAACATTGCACAGTGTAGAATTATTTTATGATTGTCTGGCAAATTGTTGTAATGTTTGTTTATGCCTGATAACGCATACTACAAAAAAATGCCCAAATTTAACAACGGCGTACACCGAAGGGACTTACGGAGACATTCCAATTTGTTCTGTGTAAAATGAGACAATCAAGCCATGTAAGGATGTATTACAGTAAAATATCAGGAATATCTGCAGCCCCTCTATGGAAAAGTCACTGCTGGGAAGCTCCATATCAGATGTTTGAAGGGAAGGCCCTGGGATGACCTAACTGAGGGTTTCCAGTACTTGAAGGGAGTCTACAAGAAAGGTGAAGAGGGAATTGTTACAAGAGCTTGGAGTCACAGGACAAGGGGGAATGGCCTCAAACTGAAAGAGAATAGGTAGAGATTAGATATGAAGAAGAAAACCTTCCCTGTGAGGGAGGGCAGACCCAGGCATAGGCTGCCCAGAGGAGCTGTGGCTGCCCCATCCCTGTAATGTCCAAGGCCAGGTTGGATGTAACTCCGAGCAGCCTGGTCTGGTGGAAGGCGTCCCTGCCCATGTCAGAGTGTTGGAACTGGATGATCTCAAAGATCCCTTCCAACCCAAACCATTCCATGGTTCTACTGGTTTATAATGACACATCAGAGGTCATACAGAAGCTGCTCTCTGGAGATTTTCTGGAATATTTTCATTTGGGATGTATCCACAGTAAATATTCCCAATGGGAACCAGGTTTAAACAACAACAATCGTTTGCCTCATGAAGAAAACCCAAAAGCCAGACTGTGCTCACTTGACAATTAAAGAAACAATGGAAGAGGCATCTCCTTCACTGAAGTATTTGAGTACCAGTGCAGCTCCAAGCACCTCCCTTGCACATAGCATACTTTAGTAAGAGATATTGCTTAATGAAGATGGTTCTAAAGACTTGGTTGCTCATTAAACCATGTCTGCTGTAGAATGAGTACTCCTGCAAAGGACTGCCATCAGCTACAGAGTCATCTGTCAGCCCACATGACTTGGTATTGAAGAGAATTATTAATTTTACTAATTATTTCCATAGCCTTATAATAATTATATTTAAGTATTTAATATTTTTAATTATCATATTGATCATTATTATTTAATAAAATAATTATTAAAATAATAAACAATCCAAGTCATACTTGGAGTTCTTTTGCCCACTGACAGAGCCTCCAGATTTTTATTGACAATGGGAAGTCCAGAAGTGAGAGCTGTTTTCTATGAGTTATGGCTTCTCCTTTTTTCCCCAAAAACTTTTTCCTACAGAGCACAAAGGTATTAGAACCTCATCTGTTGCCACCAGGAGCCCTCCAACATGGCCATGAAGAGGAGAGCATTTGCAGTTGAGGATTAAAGATGGCAAAAGAACCCAACAGCATTATATAGAGCAAATTGTGACCTCGAGTCTTTCTTTCTGGCTCATCATTGCACCTCTACAACAGCGTGATATCTGAGGCACATTTTGCAATAGCAATGACTTTGCCATTATGTGTCTATGTTACACATTAGAAAAATGCTCACAGAACAAGATGTACCAAAAAATTCTCCACTTCTATACAAATGTACCAGAAATGGAAAGGACCTCCACATATTTCTAAAATATCTCAGGGTATAAACATTGCTGGTGTTTAGAATCTGACTCAAGGACAGAATAACTCCATTTATTGGTGCCAAATTAGCTCTTTCACACTTGTACTTGCCAGGTCTCATGGTCAGCCCCTAGAAACATGGAATAATCTTCCCAGAAAGGAGCAAACTCTTACTTCTTTCATCTTCCTCCTCCTGATCTCTTGCATGGCTAAGATTTCAAAGTTAAATGTACCCTAAGTACAACACTGTACAGAAATCAGGAAATGAGGAGTGACTACCTGGATATTAAATAGAGAATTTTCTAGTAACATTTTGGTTTGCCCAATATCTGCTTGGGCATTTCCTAGTCCCAAGTCACATCAAGATGAAGAAACTCAATTTATTCCACATGATATTTTCTTCTATGCCAAGTGTCACACAATGATTATGATGAAAGCAAAGACTGAATATGTACTTATATTAATTAGCAATTATTAAAAGACAGGTCCTTGTGATTACTGCTTCACGGGCATGAGAACGAATTCATTATTAAAAGACCGTTGCCACCGCATGAATATCTGATCAGCGCTGGCAGATCAAAAAAGCATATTAAATAAATGAGTAATCAAATGATAGTGTATCATTTGTATAAATTACCAAAGGACAACCTCCCCTTCTGATTGAGATAGAGATTTTACAGAGATCATTTAGCTAGTTTCACAGAGAAGCAAATCCTTTGTTACCCCAAGTCCTGCTCGCAGAGGGAATGATTGTTACAGGAAAAATGGGAAAAAAACATTGATTCAAAGAAGTCATTCATGTTCTGCCTGATGGTTCTGTAGCACACAACTACCTCTGATTTTAAATTAATAGTCTTTTGACCCAGACCACAATATTTCTATTTTAAAACAAAAGAAAAAAATTAAAGATGGATTGGGAAGACAAAATTCTAGATCACAAGCGTATTCTCCTGTATTCTGGGGAGCATTTTTTCAGACAGTGCCAAGCAACACTGTTATTTTCAAAAACACACAAGGCATTGGTATTGAGATAGCACAATATAACCTCAGAAAAAGAATAGCGTGGTTTAAGGGCAGCAAATGCATTGTTGGATATTTAGATACTTGACAAATATGTGGACTTTTCTTCATTACTGAAGTCATTATCAAAATCAATAAGCCACTGGGCTATTTCATAAATAGGCAGCATAAAACCAAAGGATTTGATTGGTGAAAAATTAAAGGTCAATTGGCAGCAGAGGCCACAACGTGCTGACCAGTTATTTGTTGGATTATTGAAAAGAAATAGCTGGCAGCAAGAAAGCTATTGTGCAGATGTGATTCATATATACTTGAACACATATGTAAGAAAAAAATCAAAATTATATCTGTCTCCTAAAAAATTATTTAAAATAGTTATTGCATATGTTCCAGAACTCCTTTCCTCATGCCTTGCTTATATCTGAATTTTATCTTCAGAAGAACTGATATTTCAAATTAATCTAAATTTAGAGGCTGTCCATTTCCTCATGAATTTATATTTTCTTTCCTGACAATATGTTCATCAGCAATGAAAAATATTATTATTATTATTATTCAGATGATTAGGACCTGAATTAAACCTTACTCTTTTTTAAGGTAAGGTTAAACCCTAACTTTTTTTTCTTTCTGAGAAGCAAATAAGTGCACAGAAACTAGCTGAATTTATCAAGTGAATCAGAATAATTTTTATCAGATCTGCAGGTAAATTCCTAGCATTCTGGTTGCGATTATTGGTCCAATGATAAAACCATTTTTTAAAGTGCTCAGACTCCCACATTCTCTCCCCCATAACTTAGCCCCCCTTCTAATTACATACCTATATGCAGAATAATATGGGAAGATTAAAAGTAAAAATATAAAAGATTGACACCACATATTTAAAATTTAAAAAACTGTTTTGCTCTTTGCATAATTATCCAATGCTATAATAATGAAGTTACAGAAACATACACTTGGAGGAATACAGCTGCTTCTGGCAGTGACAGTCAAGTATGACTTTTATATAATCTTTGCAGAAAGGCACAGATCAGCCAGTGTAAAGCCATACACACATTTCTTTTGCCTTCAGACACCAGTTAACAACATTTTTAGTTGTTAACATTTTATATAGGCTTCCTTGCACACAGCTATCCAAGAAATCCAGGTATTTTCAATATCCTTCAGAATCTGCATTTTAATGTGCCACTGAAACAATTCTACAATACTTCAAAGTTGGAAATTTTTCCTTACCATGTTCTTGTTAGAACAAAATAGGTGCTCAGAACTGATGTTTTCCCATCCACCAAACTTGCAGCATTCCTTCTGGGTTTTATTTGTCTAGATTATTACTAAAATTCATTCCCACTGAGATGTCTAGCTAAGTTAACATATACTATCTACTTCTAAAGCTTCATGTCATCCCTACTTCTTTCCACACAGGTTTCCCTTTTATTTTCTCAGTGTTTCTTTACCTTTGAAGCTCTCCCATCTATTCCTCCAGGACCATTTCCCTTCCATAAATAATGTATGCCTGTAATGCCATACTGAAGCGAACTGAGTATCAACTGTATTAAAGAGATCAAACAAGCTCAACAAGCCAAAAATTGGCTCCAAAGTTCTAAATTTTTGCAAACACTTGAAAAGGAATTTCTTGAGCAGCAATATTTACAGAAAGTTCTATTTTTACCTGAGTAGCTTTTTTTAATTGTCATTATTTGATACATCACAATTTAAATGTTTTTTGAGGTTGATGGGCAAAGTGGCATTCAAGTTCAAAATTACAGGAAGGCAAACTATCAAAAATCATCTCAGTTAAACTAGAATCCTGAAGCTCCTTCACTGAAGGTAGACAATTATAAATTTTTCTAAAATAGATATTTCAGACTCTGAAAAGAGGGACACATCTAACAACATTGCTCACACCAGGTGAGGGGTACAGTCACAGCTAATTATCAAGGCACTCTCTGCATTCAGTGGAGATTGATGGACAGCAAATGACATTTTGTTCAGTAGATTGATTAATTAGGTTGACCAAATCTACTTCTTAAAATACCTGATTTTCTGTCTTAAACACAAAGGGAGCCTAGGCAACTACCTTAAATTAATGATAGCACTTTCACACTGCTGAAAGTAACTGAGGTGAATGCCACCCTAACAGTGTGACTCTTAAAGAATGAGCCATCCCACTTCTAAAATTCACAAGTCACTGTGATTAATTGAAAGATGTTCATAATGATGTTTGAGAGCCCTTTTCTGTGGAAATTCGTGGTGGGTAGGAGAGACTAGCAGCACACAGCATCACCACTCAAAACAGCTTCCACAGCCCCTAAACCATGGGCAATTCCTGGATAACAAATGCCATAAGGAAAGTCAATTGATTATTTAGTCATTAGTGAAATTAGTATTATTTCAGTGCTAAAAACAATACATGAGCTCTGTTTCCTCTATAAAAAAAGATGAAAAGTATTTGCCCAAAACAAATCTTACTTATTTGTCACATTCATGCACAGGAGAAAGTATTTACTGCACCACAATCTGGTAATAGTCAAAATGTGATATTTATTGAATTTAACACAACTAATTTTCCAGATGTAAACTTTTTCCTGAATAGTACCTGTAGGATGGTAATTACAGAAAACCTCACGACATCACATCATCACAAAGCAGAAAAATCTGTTTTTTTCAGAATAGTCCCACTTTGCCAATTAGTCAATTGTTATTCAAGGTAGAAATGCAGTAACTGCTCTAAACACCAAAATATCATTCTTATCTTTAAATAGACCTAATTAGAGTAAAATGTAGGCTATGTACTGGCTGCATTTAACACCTTATGCAAAGACACATAGGTCTTGGCAATTATAGGTACTGATATTTTACTTGTTTCTTATTAAGAGCCACTAAAATTTTCTGCCTGTAGATTCTGTCAGATTGGAAAGTTTCTTTGTAAATGCTCATCATCCCATTTGGACTTTTCCAGGTACATTCCTTTTCCAACAAGGAGTTACAAACCACAGTTGTGCCCTACTAGAGGAGTGATCATGCTGCTCTAAGGAGCTCTCTATGACCATGTCAGACCCTGTAACAACTTAGACCTTGCTGAGCATCTGGTTTCTTTTTCCTTAAAATAGTCATTCCCTACACCTAGGACAAGAGGAGAGGGGTAGCATCAGGATTAACAAGTCCTTTAATTGACATTTAAATATGTGGGAAACCCCTAAGGATGTCTGGTTAAAACAAGGGTTTCTATTTTAAGATTTAGTTCCCATTAGAATTTAATACTTCCTATTCTCTGCCTCCAGTATGTCACATCAAAAATGCAAATAGCAGTGAAAGCTGCTAACTTCCCTTTCATGAGCTCTACATTAGACCCTCATTTATTCAAAAGCATCACTTTTGGTGATGTTTCCAGAAATGCCATCACAGAAAAGGTTTCAGCCAATGAACCAAGACACAGTAAAACCAACAGCAAGGAGAGTCAAACTCCTCATAGTTCAGTTTTAATTGATCAGATATTTCATCCTTCACTCAACCAGTCCATCAGTAAATACTCATTACAGCAAGATATCAGCACTGCATGTCAACCACCCCTTCCCAAACCAGGGCCACTTCTTATCTTGGCACAGCCCTGAGTGATAGGGCACAAGTTCCCTGAGAGTTCAGCAGCTGAGCTGCTTTTGCAATCTGCAGCATGAAACAAAACTGAGGATTTGCAGAGACACTGAAAATACCAAATACTCACTGAGCCCTCACAGATCTAAGCAAAACTGAAAGAAAACCATGCTAATTTGTAAGGAAAGATTAATAACATGCTCAGCATTAGCACACGTGTTCTGTCACTTGTAGCAACCCCAATCCCAAAAGAAACTGGAAAATGCAATATTGATCTAAAGCCAGAATAGTGATCAAAAGTATTGGAAACATCAGTTATCTAATTAAGTGGTTAATCAGAAGCAGTATGGCTGCTTTAGCATAAAGCATCTGGAAGATGCTGAGCTTTCCTTAACAATATTTGCATTTATAGGCCCTGTAATATAGATTGACAGAGCTGAAGATAGAAAAGCCTGTTTAGAAGCTCAGGAAAACTTCATTTGGCCCTCAAACTGTTTCCAACTGTCAGAAGTCTCTTGTGGAAACAAGTATGGGAGACTGAGAGCTCATAAAAGAAATGCATAGGGAATTAGGAAAGAAATACATTTAACTGGAAGCCACAGGAGCTGAATTAGCAACAGGAAAATGGAGAATATAAAAAGCTGCTGTATATGCAGGTGGGATCCAGGTTAATTAACTTGGTAAAGTAACCAGACAAGTTTCAACTGGTCAACCTCATATCATCTTAAGGGATTCTGAGGAGAAATCTGGAGGATCTATCTCCATACTGTAGAAATTTGCATCATTCCTGTTCCACTGGAACTGCAAATATAATTTTACGTTCACAAAGATGGTCATCAAAACTGCCAGGGATTACAATGACAAATTAAATTGCTTGTTATGCAAATTTGCAATCAAGTACCTCATCAAAAAAAAAAAACCAGTGAGTGAGCAGTTGTGTTTCTCTACCTCATCACTGCTTCTCTATCAGGAAAACTAAGCGATGGGACATTTGGGGAAGAATGAGGGCAAATGTATTTAGGATGTTAGAACAATGAAATGTGGCTGCATTGCAATTTTTCTGTACTATAAATTTACAAAAGCTGGGTACCATTGTAGAGTTTTTATCTTTAAAAACATAACAGTGTTAGCTGTACATGAAATCAATAAATTACAAGGATAACACTTACGTGTAAAGGACTCTCACACGTGCTCCAGCAGGCTTGGTGGTGTTGTGGATTCTTCCTGCCTCAGGTTCTATAAAACTGTTCATAATTTATGAGATTGCTCAAATTTTACAGTACTTGATAGTCAATATGAAGAATTATTTTGGAATAAAACTCCATGAAGACACAGACATCTTAGATTAACAACACTTCCCCATAAAAAATCCTCACTTTTTTTTCTGGAGTATGACTGCTTGTGTGAGAAATATGTGCCAGTACCACTATTCAGAAAAATAGTCCAAAAGAGTTATATTGGGGCATTTGCATATGTAGACAAATCATTAATCTCTCTATTTGAATGAGGGAAAAATCTTCACCACGGGCTGGACACAAGCTGTATTCCCTTTACCTCGTTAGTTTAGGACAATTTAGTTCAATAGGAATGAATTCATCCTGCTACAGTTTCAACTTGCCTCTGATTCACTTGATAAGTACTTTGGAAATTGCCTGATTATCCCTTAAGTGTCTTGGTCATCTAACAGCTCCACAATAAATAAAAAAAAAAAATGGTAGCTTTTCAGAAACAAAAAACCACAAAAAAAAAAAAAAAAAAAAAAAAAAGAAACTCATAGTGTGCAATTTTCCAATCCTTTGATTTTAAGCAACATAATGGAAATAGTTCTCAGCTGAAGAAAATAATATTTGGGCTTTATTCAGCTGCTTAAGTGACTGGAAGTGACATGGGGAGATAATAGTCCTTAAAATAAATTACTCTCAGCATCAATTTCAGCACTTAGAGTATACACAGCTTCTTTACAAGTGGACTGTGGTGTGATTTACAATTAGCAAGTTAGAAAGCAAGAGCTATTTTAGTAAAACAACCTATCCTACAAATATTTTATCAGAAATTAAGAAAGTGCTGGGATATATAACTGGAAATGGTGGATCTGCCCTCAAGAGCAGAAGTCTAAATCTTGTAATGCAATTTGAAAAAAAGCATTTAATAACATGTGCTTCAGACAAGAAATGTGCTTGGGGTGCAGAATTACTTCTCTAAAGCTTCTTTCACACAGAGCAAGTTGCTCACACTGATTAACAAATATATAACTTTATAGTTACATTTACATCATCTGAATTTGACTGAGAATTGATCCCTAGAAGGGCTCTTCTTTCTAATCAGACCTTCAGTTAACTTCTAATTAAAATCTAGTTTACTGAAGGAACACAAATACTCCATTAGTATGGACATTACACATGCCTAATTTCCATTAAATGATAAATATTTGGGACTTCTGAATATTATACCACAAAAAGAAATTCTAGCTTGTTAGATAAGGGGTGCTTGGGCTGAAGCATTGGCAAGGAAGGACAGATTGTGTGAAACACAAAATTAGAGGCTTTATTTCAGAATGCACAACGTCCCAAACACTTGTTCTTTCCCTGAAAACACAACAACAGGAATTGCCTCAAATTCATGCTCTATCAAATTCCAGAAATGCAATGCTGGAAAAGCTGCAGTTACAAGTTTTAAAGGAGAAGGAAATGTTTCTCCCATTCTTCCTCTTCCAGCTCCAGGATAGGTATTTTAAGGAGATACAGTCTAAACCAGTAATTTAGAAATTAGGCTAAAATTTAGTGAGAAAGGAATGTCACTTGCAAAATAACCCCAAGTGAGTGAACAACCTGACCATATGCACAATCACAAGGTAAGAAACTCATTTTCATGGGCCTCTGCTCAATTATTGTGAGCTGGCACTCTGTTGTCAGTTCTAAAGGTTAATGCAGTAATGAAAGATGACAATCTCTCCTAGGTGATTACTGAGCAATGCCCAAGCAGGTATCCACTTTTTAAATTAAAGGTGCTCCAAGCAGCCTGAGGACACCAGGTTGTCCCAGGGCTAGGTACAAACTGAGTCAGGTACAGCTCACCTGGCAGGATATGGCACAGCTGCAAATGTAATATTCTGCCCAAAACTGAGACAAAACCATTAAATCATCTGAAGAGCTCATAAATGAATCCACTGTGATTTCTCACAAGGCAAAACTTGAGGGTATTTGCTCCTGTCTAATGTTGATCAGTATTTCCTAGAATCTCATTTAAAGTCCGTGAGATGCATTTAGGTAAATGGGGAATTAAATTATAAATTAATAATCACAATTCCAATTCCCTTTTCAAAGAAACGTTTACAAGCTAATCTGATCTCATTGATGGCTGTCATGTCTTTATCTGGAGATAATGCTCTCCAGGGACAGATCCAATACTGGAGCAGCCAGCACACCCAAACAAAGGCTCCATTAGACACCCATAAACCAACACAGATACATTCCATGGGCTGGAGCTAACAGAGGAGGAGGGGGACCACCACCCACTCACACCCTGGCTAATCTCAAACCCACTGAAGGCTTTATTATGCCACTCATAAATAAAAACATAATTAAGCTATAACTGGCAGCAATAAACCAGAATTAAGGGGTGGTTCCCGGCAGGCATTTCAACTGCATCTTCATTCCTGCCAGCGCTCCCAACACCAAAAGCACTGACCACCTCAGCCTCCAACAAAGCAGTGGTAATCACATCTGTAGGCATCACTAACATCTACAAGGCAGTTAATAAGTACCCCCAAACAATTCATACAAGGCCAAAAATGACAGCAATGATAATGTCTCCTTTTGGGGTGAAAGGACTTTGTAATTAAGAAATTAATTAGTCCTGCTTCCTGCTTTGACCATTTCTTGTTAAGTCTTGGGTCATTTTTCAAATTATTTCTGCTGCTGAAATCCTGGAGAGACAGGCTAAAGTTTCATTTCAAGGTTAGTTTGTATTAGCTTTAAGAAGATGAGGGGGGGAAGTTCCATAAGTGAAAGAGCATGAAAAGAGTGTAAATCTTCACAGACTTCTCCAGAAAAATAAACTGCCATAAGCTTCCTGAAATGTCATAAGATATGAAACCCAAAAGTGGTAACCAAACAAAGGGTATGAAGTTTGTTACAGAAACTTGTAGCTTTTAGTAATGCCAAGATTTAGGGATGGGTAAAGAGCAAGTTCTGTTGGAAAGCAAAGCAAAGGGAGACGAGGCACACTCAGAGATTGAGGAAGATGTTTGAGAGAGCCCAAACACAGCAAGTCAGTTCTGATCTTACACACTCCTTTCTGATGTCTTTGTGGTTAGTGCTTCTAAGACAGCTGCTAGTTCTCAGAGGGAATATCTTCATTTGAACCTCATGCAAAGAGAAACAAAGGACAACCTGCTTTTTTCCCAGAATCCATCATTGGTTTAGATTCCAGCCTTGCCCTAATTCCATTGAAACAGAAAAGTCAAAGCTTAAACACCAGGGATGATATGCCCCACCATGATCTGAGGGCAGGCTTAATCCCAGATCAGAAATATAAATCTGCATCTTTAATCGTGCACAAAAAGCAATTATTAAATGTCTTAAAGATGCTGGAATTCAAGCCTCTTCGTGACAGCGCTACAGACACACTGATGAAAGCAGAGAGAAGTATAAAAAGGAGATATTGTTTAATGTTTTCTAGCTCCAGGTAAAATAACAAACTAGTAGTTACTGCTGAAACTAAGAAATATTTAAACTTTTTTTTAAATATGTAAATGATCCAGAGATCGTTTACAGCGAGTGCTTTCATGTTTTACATGTTCCTTTAAAAAAGCTAAAATCAAGTTAAAATCAATTAACTGTTCTAATTTTAAACATTTAGTATTGATACATATTTTGCTGCCAAAACAACAATATAACAAACAATATAAATTATATATTGCCCCTGTTAAGAGCAAAGGTTAACACACCCACCTGCTGCACTGTGAGCAAGAAAAATTGCCGATGAACTGTTTTGGAAAATGCAGTTGTGCTCCTCTCTTGGAAATAGGAACAAATCATGGTTCCAGATTTCCCTGGATTTAGGAGCTAATGAGATTTTGATTATGCTAAAACTGGGGCAAGAACAATGAAAACTGGTGAAGTACAAATTATTTTGAAGTCACTTGGTCAACAAGTATTGATTCAGAGAGAAAAAGTTCTTCATGGAACACCAAAGGAACCGCTTCAGAAATGGTGAGCTATCCCTTGAGTGGCGGAACCACTAAAAAAACCCCTGTTTTTTACAGAAGTGCATTTTTCCTCCTGAATCTCTCGTTAGGGAGTGGCCACTGAAGCCCGCAGCAGTGATAAGAGCACACCCAGGTGGCACAATCCTGACAGGAGGAAGAACTTTGCCATGCACAGAGCTCATTCCATTATGGATGGTCATGGAGACCCCCTGAAACTCTCCTTGAGACTCATTAACACCTCCCAGATCACTTTATGTGCAGCAATAGCACATCTGGCTCTCAGCAACGAGCACATAACTCTGCACATCCCAAGCAACAAAAAGCTGCTGAAGCTTTTGAGATAATTCATTATCTGCCCAAAATTATTTGGGCTTTCATTGTTAATTTTTTCAGCAATGTGAAAAATTTCTCTTCAATCCCAGTTCTGGTAAAGATAAGAAAATGAATGCAGCATTCCAGTGAAACATCCTTAAATGTTTCTCATTTTGTGGAGTACACAACTATGTATTCTAAGTGCTTTTTAATAAAATATTCAGACAAGGTTTATGTAATAGCTGGGCATTTTGGTAATTTTTCTGGAGGGGAAAAAAAACCTTTTGGTAATTTTAAAGCATTTAAAAATGAATACATTTTGGTAATTTTTGGAGGGGAAAAATAAGGAAAAAAATTACAGGATGTAGTGATATTTTATTACTCAGCCTGAGACTTAGCTTTAACAATTTCAGCCATGTCATTAACTAAAAGATCCTTTATTCTTCAAATTAAAATGTTCACATAAACAGAAATTAATTTTATTATATTTAGCAACTGGCAAGCATTTACTGACTCCAGCAAAGAGTTTCAAATCCCACCCCAGGGGAAAAGATTAAGCCTAAGGTTAAACAGGGTAAATTCCTACCAGCTGCCCTTTAGGCAAACTGAACAACATAGAAAAATAGAAAACTGACTCCAGAACATATAAATTTCAGTTTTAGATATCTTAAATTAATCTTTAGAATAACAAAAAAAAAAGAAAAAGAAGCAAAGCAGTAGAATAGAAGCAGCAAAGCAGAAACCACTTTTTTCAAGTGTTGATGATCAGTAGTACCCTTTATATTGCCTCCTGCTATTGCTTACACTTGATTTTTCTTTTGAGTAGTGCAGGTTGATTGAGGATAATGAAACAATCAGGTCTAAAAGAGCCCACATTTCACACAATATTACTTTTGTCAATCTGCTCCTGGGTCACGGTCAGAGAGGGAAACACTGCTCCCAGGATCTCTTTACAGTCTCAGTGCTCTCCCTAATGGAGTAATTACAGGCAGTCCAGCCTGGCTGCAGCACCACATGGAGGGGATGCATTTGCAGCCCCAGCTGACACAACAGGCTCAGTCTGCCCTGCTCGAGCTGAGCTTTTCAAAGCCTTCCTTTGCCAAGCACAGCTCAAGGCTTGCAGACCCACATCTGAAAAATACACATACAGCAAGGGTGGACACTGTGATCTCAAATGCTATTGCAACTCCACACTGTGCAGCTTTAATCAAGTGTGCTCAGAAGGACAGACATATCAGAAAATAGCAAAGTTTGTGTTCTAAACCCCTCAGTAAAACAATACACAACTTCTCAGTCAGAGTGGGTGTTTCAGCAACACAGGTGAAAACTTTCCATGGTCAAAGCAAAGGGGGACACTGAGATGCCCCCAGCCCTAGAACTTGCCCAAGAGCTGCACTCCTGGCCTCCTCTCAGAGGTCAGCAGTACCCAAGAGCATTCTCAGCCTGCAAATTCTTTTTCTACTCTTAAACTATCTGAAAAACGCCTTAAAACACCAAATAGTTACGAAATTTTAAAAGCTACATTTGTATATAATCATGTTACCCAGATGGGATTTTTAGAAATGAAATCCTTTACTTTATGGTCTTTCTTACCCAGACTCCTCTAAGAAACTGAAAATCCTTCACATACACCCTACAACTGTGTAGTTATATACTACAAGAATTTCTATTAAAGATGAAATGTGACATTTTTCTTATATACTCCTGCATCTAAGCTATCATGTTATAAACATACCTTTATACTGCCCAGCATGAGACTAATGATATAGAAAATAACAAAAAAATCAGATGAGGTGGAAAAACTTCCAAATTCAGGTTATAAACCATAGCCTTTTACTTTTTTATATTAGAAAAATACACCAATTTTACTGCTATTATACAAAAATCCACTAATTTTATTGCACTTTTACTAGACCTTCAAAGGTTATGCTGTTCTTAAATGTAGCAATCCTCCAACAAAATATTGTCCTTTTGCTCATAAGCCTTTATCTGCTGGTTGCAGAAGATATCACATTCACATTTTAAATAATACTTAAAGGTCAAACCAATAAGGCGTAGAAAATGTTGAACATCTTGTACAATTCACACAAGGCCCTGCAGAAGCCACAGGGGGGTACTTGCTAAAATGATCAAGTACTTTTTAACACATTTATTCAATGATTACCAGGGGCACAATGTAATCCACTTCTGATGGAAGCCCTCAGGTAGGGAAAACACTGCTGAAAATTCATAAAAAACAGAGTTTCTTCCTCACCTGTTTTCAAACCATATGAAGGAGAAGGTATAGCTCAGAATATACCTAAATTACAGTGTATTATATAAAGATGCCCCAGCTAATTTGGAATTGTTTCAGGCAATAGGTACTTCCAGATGAGGAAGGTGACCAAGCTGGGAAGCTCAGGGTCTATGGGACACATAAATCCAATCCATTAATGGGATCCAGAATGGGATCCCACCCCAATTCAGAATGTACCCCATGGGGAGGTTCTTGGTGTCCTCTGAGCATCACTGCCAACAGGATAAATTTTTAGCTACGCACCTAAGCAACTCAGTCTCACTGGGTAATTACAACTTGGCTCTGAGTACCATCAGTTTATCCCCCAGAAGCAGACAAAAAAGAGATAGGAAAAAGGGTTCATTTTCCAGTTCTGACTAGTGCAATTCACCAGCACAAATCTTTAGTCAGTCTGCATCAGATGCTGCTGAGGATATTTAATCTACAAGCAGAGGTAACAAACAGGTAGATATTAAACTATGATCCTGCTCTGTTGGAATCTGAAATGCAGGGAACTCTCAGAACTTTGGACCTGTAAGCCAAAGCTCAGAATTAAACACAGGATTTGATTTGAAACCTTGGGAAAGGCTCCCAAACTTAGGTGCTAGAAGCAAGAATGTGGACTTGGAGCTTGAAGCAGAAACACATGAAGTTGAGGAAAATTTAGAGTTTAAGATATAGAAAAAATAAATGTAGTTCCAAAGGTAAACAACAAGTTTAGAATGCAGTGCTGTAGGTTTGTGAGTCATAACATGATTGGCTAAGAAAGCTTACACTGTAGCATGAGTCCATAAGATGAAATATTTAAGGATTGGGTCAAAAGCATAAATAACCTTGTTGATAGTGTTTTATTGGTCAATAAATCCTTAAAAGGTCCTGTAACTAAAGGTCTTGTGACCTTCTGAACCATGCAGTAAAGATGTGAGCCTAACTCACCCTTCCTATGTAGAAGATAGAAAAAATAAATTGCATCATCTAAAAACCCAGAGGTCCTGTCTCTAACTCATTCAAAACTCCTTCAAAAATCCCCATAATGTTCCTATTTTAGTGTGTGCATCTTTTCTTGCACTATGAATTTGTCCAGTTAGACCTTATGGGAGCACATAAGCTGTTACTCCAAGAGTCTCCTTGAAGCTGCTCAGGGCTTTATCCACACCTGCATTTATGGTCTGCTGTGCCATGTTCTAGGTCTTCAGGCTACAACAGCAATCCCCAAAGCCATAAACCCTATGCAGATACACTTCTACATGCAGAAAGGGCATTACATATGCAGGGAAAAAAATCAAAATCAAAAGAAACAGTGGCTCAGAGAGGTGTTTTGAAGCCAACATGTACCTGTGTAAAAAATAGGGCTTTTTCAGCGATGAAACATTTCCATCAGCTTTCTTTCTCCCTGCATGAATAATTGCTGCAACTTCTAAGCCATTACCTGCAAAGTGCTAGATATTTCTCTGCTCTCACACACACATAACACAAGAGAAGAGGGAGGCACAGGCCTAGGTTTCACCAGAAGCTGCATCTTGTTAGGATGCCACACAGGATGCTGAGCCTGCAGGAGATGTGGATGTGCCAGCAGGACACTCCAGTGCTGACAAGAGGCAGCAGCCAAACTCCTCCATCTTTTCAATGCTGAGAGGATTTTGCCCCACCAGAGTAACAACTCCTGGATGCCAGGAGTGTTAAGGGACAGCCTGGAGGCACCAACAGATTTTTGCCAAATCTTTTCTACCATGGTGGATTGAGCCCTTGTCCAGATCCCTGTGATTCTGAGCATCAGCTCTGTTTCAAGGTACCAATTAGAAGAGTGCTTAACCACAGGGTTTTTGTCAAGCCTTTCTTTAAACTAAACAAATGCTTAAGGCACTGCTCCCAAATGCATTCACTTTTATTGGTAAGATAAAAAACAAAGCCTTCATGACAACACAGCTTTTTTTCTTCATTGAGAACTTATATATGGAGGAAAACAACAGCATAGTAAAAAAACCCAAACTTTTAAATCAAAACTTGACTTCCACTGCTGGTGCAACATTAACAAACATTTCAAAGCACACCTGTATGCTGGATTTACTAACTCCATGGAAGTGTGGGGGCACCTGTGCCTATACCAAACACCTATGCATGATATTTATGAGAATTTGTATTATATCAATGTATTAACATAATTACATATATAAATGCAAGTGATATTTATGCACTCAAATGCCATTACCAGAGTTTACTAACAAAAAGTTCACTTTAATCTGCCCCCTTGCTTCAGGGCAGAACTGTCTCCAGACAGATGGGTTTTAACACTTCCTTAAAAATCCCTCTTAGCAGGGTCGTGGAGAGTTTCTGTTGAGTAATATTTATCAGTTTTTGCAGACTCACCTTTAAGTTTCTGGAGGATCCAGAAACTCAGTATGCTCTGAGTTTGATTGATGAGTTAATTATTTTGCCAGCATTATCTCACAACTGCAGCACAACTTTCTGCTTAGCCTGTTGTTATCATGGATATTGAGTTGGTATTGACAGCCCAGACACCAAAAAAAAAGTAATTTTCACATTCTCAGAATAAAATATAATATATATATTTAAAATATATTTTAAAAATTCCTCTTATTTTTTGAGACAAATTCTCTTTCGTTTCACAGAGATCTTGTGTATTATATTTCTACTAAATTTTAAAATATACAATCTTCCATCTTAGGAGAAAAAAAAAAAAACGATCAGAATTAGTTTAACCACCTAGAGATTTGTTAGCTTGCTTGGACTGGATGCTTGTGTGAGTGGATGTGTCCAGTGTCAAGGATATTTTGCTCTGAAAACAAAGGTATTCTGTGATCTCCTTCAGAGAGTAACAGATGCATTTTCTATTTCAGACCTCATCTTCCTTTACTCAGATCCTCATTTCATCCACCAGCCTGAGCTCCCTCTAGTGTCACCAGCTCCTGCTACCAGCAAGGACCTTAAAAGCCCCAGGAATAAGATAACAGCTTTTCCAATGAACCAAGGCTTGGCCAATGGGCACCACAGGACAAAGATGATGAAACTAGAACCCAGATTCAATTAAGGATGGACAGAACACATTTTGGTCAGTGACTTCCACCATTAGGTCAAAAGGTCTGAGGAAAATTAGGATGAGCAACAAAATGTCATTTTGGAGGTGTTTTCTTCTGGGATCCAAAGGGTTGATCAACCCCTATGTCAGATGCCACATGTACAGAATGGTCCAAATATACCTAAGGTAACTACAACTTCTATTTCAAAATCAGTAATAAGTAACCTACACTGTTCACAGATTAAATACACCTGATTGTTTATTTTAATTTTGACATTTAGAGAAATGGAGGGAGTGAAACTGGGATTAATTTTTCTCTGCAAGGTAGCCCCAGAACAAATACTCAGTGCCTACCTGAAGAATAATCCAAATTTTTATACTTTTAGCCCCTAAATCAGTGGTGTTTAAACAGTCCCCACCCATTTTAAACAATTAAAAATGGAGCAGCATTTGAAATATAAAGCATGCTTAATGCTCTGGCAGACACTTCCTTAAAACAGGTATGTAAAATTTTACTGAAGAGATAGAAACAGATGAATATTTAAAATGCAAATCATGAGCTTCAGTGATATTCCTTTTTGCCTTCCCTTTCACTACAAAATTTATAATAAAAATCTTTTCCTTGACAGGCTTATAGATATTAAAGATGGTATTAACTGCTACTTTGCAAAATAAGAAAATACATTAGTGAAAGAGCTTTTAATCTCTTGTTACTGTTAAAATTTTAATTCTCTTCTGGAGAAGTGAGATTTGAAAGGAGACAGGAGAAACAGCATAACAAGACACCACATCTGAAGAAGCAAAGAGAGAATAGATGTTCTCATCAGCCACTCCTGGGCCCTTTGTCTGTCTCTACCTTTCAAGTACTGAGAGTTTCTCAGCAGTCCTGGAAGGAAAAGGCAACCACTGAAATGCAAATTTAGTTTTTTGGGTGTTTGTCTCAGTTATCTTGACACAATGCAGATGTTGCCATCAATATCTTCTCTTGTTAAGTTCTCTCTGTCTGGCTTTGTCAATAAGGTCATAATACTTTTTAGAAATAGGAGATTGCAATTCAACTTCTAGCAAGTTGTTTAATGCACAAATAAAAAAAAATTAAACATCATTTCAACCCCTAAGCACTTTTTCTCAAAAGGACAACTTGAACATCTTATTTCCTCAAGAGCTTCTCTGTTAACTGGATCTACCTTTGTTATGTTGATATTATTCCAATATTCCCAAATCCTGCTAATGGTGATTTCAAGTCACAGTCCAAACAGGCATTTGCATTAAGGCCATTAAAAACAGAGCTCTGCTCTGAAGCAAGTGGGGTCTTGTCAGACACCAGAGACAGCAAGGAAGTGAGAGAGAAGAGCATATCCTTGGGATGATGGACTACGCTCATGCACCTGGTCACTTTTATTTACAAAGAACTGGAAATATGCAGGTTTTGCATTTTTTACATCAGTCTTCTAAGTAACCTGTGAGCTTCTCAGCAGAGGGTATAATAGCTCCTACTAGTTTACATTATTTGAAGGCAACTAGAAAATTTTATATAATAAATAACAGGCTATTAAATACAAAACCAAAATATACTCAGGTCAGAGTGTATGTAAAGTGCCAATTGTTAATGGCTGGCAGACCCCTCTGAGGAAATTTCACTAAAAGCTTGCCTAGTTAATCTATTTTCACCCAGGCATGATCAAGTAGCCAATTAAAGCACAGGGCTGAATGGACAAATATCTCATCTGCTCGAGCTGCTCGTTTGTTCTAGTGGGGAAAAAAATGTTGAAGTATTCTCTGAGGGCTTTTTTTCCTTTTCTCAACAACTACAACAAAACCACCAAAAACAAAGCCCAGTGTGTTCAAAAGATATGTAAGCAGAGACATGATCTTTCAGAAGCTGCTTAGAATGGGTAATAGGAAAATAAAAGTTCACAAGTTTCCTAAACACCTGAATCTCCTCCCTAAGCATACATCAGACTGCCAGAGTTCTGCCTCACAGCACTTCTCCCCTGCCTGGATCCATTTTTATTTCATGTCCTCATTGGGGGAATGATTTCCCACTTTTTCTCTGTTCTCAGTTAGGATTTCTTCCCCCCAGATGAAGAGCATTTGGACATGGGGGGGCAGTGGTGGTGGTTACAGTTTTAAACGTATTGACTTTTCAGTGAGTTTTGAGAGGTGAAAATTGTGCTGGTTATTCCAAATGCAAACATTGACACTGATGTTATACAACTCAATTCACTTTAAAACTACACAGAAGCAAGGTTTACCTTGCCTTTTTCAGAAGCCCACATTACACACAAGTAAGTGATCTTGCACTGTGCTGTGCCCAGCTGATCCACTGCACAGAGCAGCACAAACACAGCTCCCTTTGCAAGTACTACCACCAACAGCAACTCAGTCATTTCTCCAATTTTCCTCTTAAAAACTACTTAAAATAGTAAATATATAAGCTATTTAAAATGTAAATAATGCTGAAGGCCTGAGTTGGCAAGTTCAGGGTTCTGTTGGGTTGGCAGTAGATGACTATTCCTTCTTATTGCTTTAATAGGATTATTTTAGTGTTTTTCCACTGTAAAATGCTAACTCTATAGTCAAGATGCTCCCACAGTTTAGCTCTTGGTTATTGTGATCCAGTCAATCAGCTGTTCCAGTGGTGCTTTAGACAGAAGCCAGTAAAATGGGCACCTGGCTGGGAGACCAGGCCATCACTAACAACAGAACAAGTGTCAGTGACAGTTCACATTTTTATGCACCACCAGAGTTGATGAAATGAGTAATGGAATTCCTTTCCCTCTCAGAAAGGAAGCTGTCACCACAACTTCTCAAATATACCCAGGCCCCACTGTGGCAATGAATTTGAGTTCTCCATGTTGTGAGACCTATTTAGGCAGAGTTCCTTGCTCATAAAGATTTCACTACAACCACCATTAAGTTGCATTTTAATACTTGCTTACACAAAAATACCCTTTTACCATGTTACTGTTACCTAGAAAGGCAAACTTGATTGTAAACATTTCCTCAAATACTTGTTAGGTTTTTTTTTAATCTAAGAGACAAAAAAATCAGAATGAGGTCTAACAAATCTAGATCTTGCTGTTATTTTTCTTCAGAAGCATGTTATAAATGAAACATGTTCTACTTTATCTACAAGGCTTTGCAGTACAATGAGCAAAATGTAACTGCTCCATAAGTTGAAGATGTTTTGGGCACACTCAAGAGTGACCTGCTGGGTGTGCACAGCAAACCTGACACCTCTGATGGGTAACTCAGTGCTGCACCACACACAGGGAGGGCTTTGCAAGCTTGCTACTCTTCCTTCCTACAAGTCTTAGGCTAATAAAGACCTGAACCTTTTGTTCCATGAAATGTTAATACACTAATGTATGCTTTTTTGAAGGCTTTTCAGACCATTCATTGCCCTATTCGGATTTTGATTTTCTTCTCTTTCATTCAAACTGCTGTTCCTTGTGAAGTAAATTCTATTGAAGTGACTGAGTGACAATTTTTTTTTAGTAATAACTTCATTGTTTCAGTCAAATCTACTGCGTGGTTAAACATCAGTGATTATTTGCACAATCTTTATAATGAAAGTGTCCTCAGTGTGCTGGCTGACTTTGCTATGTGAGGCTCAATATACAAATTAATCATGTAGCTAATCTAGCTTTCATCTGACCTTGATTTAGTAAAACCACAATATTGCAAAGAAAAAAAGATCCTGTGGAGATATTTTATCAGACTTAGAAATCTTTATTGCTAGCTGCTTTTTCCCTTTGCAAAAGGATTGAAAATTACTGGATACTTTACCCATACTCTGCCTCTCACCTCTTTCTCCTCTCTGGTTATGAGTTTCAGTCAAAGACTTCTTGTAGGGTTTTTCCTTCTCCCTTAGAATTTCAAATTAACATTGGGAAAAAGAGGTATTTTCAGGAAGGTTTTTATTAAAATATAGTCTCAGGCAAACATAGGATAATAACACTATGGAAGTGTAAGTCCATATGGCAAGTCATAGCCTGCTCCCATAACATTCCCTTGGCATGTTTAATATTAATACAGAGACTCTCACAGTCTTTAAGATTTTTATAGTAAGAACATGGGGAAGGGGAATTTGCTCATTAATTAGAATACAAACACAAACACTCAAGTGTGCTCTTTTCCATGAATATTTATAGCCTAACAAGCATCATTTCCAAAGGAAGGGAGAGATGGGACAGGTTCACATGGGACACAAGCTCTCCTGGACTGCAGAATGAGTTCTTAAAAGCCCTACACATAAAAGTTGCAAAGATAATAACTGGTACTGGAGGGATTAGGTATGGAGTAGAATGAGTGTTACTTAACCCCAAGTGTTTCAATTTAACCAAAATCCCCCTCTCACCCAGCAGCTGAAGAGGCCACAGAGGCTGCAGGAGCAGCTCCAGCACCCTTCCTCCTGCAGAGAAGCTCAGCCTCTCTGCTAAGGACTTACATAACAGAGAGGAGCTGTTAAAATGCCCCCAAAATTGTTTCAAAGTAAGAGTTTTTTTGACCTTTCAGTGATGAATGTGAACTGAGAGATGCTAAGGGTCGCCCTCCCGTGACGCTAATCCTCTTGGAAACGCGAGCAGTGCTCCTCCTTGCCCCGGGCAGGTGACAGTGGCAGCGATGACACGCGGTGTCACGCTATCAGAGCTGGACAGCTTTTACTTGGCACTGCAGGGCACTCCCTAGGCCTGCATCACATAGTGTAACCCCTGTGGATTCCAAATGCTCCATCCCACAGAAGATTATCCTCTGTTATGTACTCCATGGGTACTGCTCTCCCTCACAGCGCTGTTCCAGCTTACCTGGGTCATTTGCCATCTACACACATCAAAGTTATGGGGGGGGATGCTAAAGTCATCATGGAAAAGCAGACTGGGAAAGATGCCAGTGTAAAGACAAGGCTGCAATGAAATTTCTACCTGTTTACACACTTGCTTGGGAAAAAAAACCCAAAGCAAACCATAAAAATACATTTTCATATGGCAACCTTGGTATCCAGGTAAACCACGTTCAGGTCCCCGTGAATACTGGACTTGATAATCTTTACCTCTGTATAAACTAAGACGGGTGCCCAGAAGCTATGGGATAAACTGCTCTGAATGTGTGAGTGGACAACAAAGTAAAAATAGGAAGTGCAACACAGAGAACAACCAAAGGAGAATATAGCCAATTTGAGTCAGAAGGCCCAGATAATTCATGGTGATGTGCCAGTTAAGATCTGGTCACAGTAGATGACAGCCCAGATTAACATTTGCCCTTCTCTCACAACGCCCAGATCAGTGACCTCTGCCTTTCACTGTGTGAAGATTTGACCAAGGCAGGCTTCAGCCTGAGCTGCAGCCCAAGGTTAATGAGCCCAGTCTACAGTAAATCAAACACACATTCAATTCAAAAATCTATTCCTGAGCAAACACTGCTGGTTTCCATGTTTCCACCACTTACACATTTTTAAATGTCCATTCCTTTCTCCTTGCAGTAGAAAAAGAACTAAACACAGTCACTGCTTCAGTCTGCTGTTCAGCACCCTCAAAACAAACATACCCAGGAAAGAGAAAGCAAAAAGGATTTTCAGCATGTGATCCTGATCATGAAACTGGACTGCAGAAACCAGGAGGGGCAAAAGCAGCACTGCACACAGTGTCATTCAAATGCTGCTGCTATTACTTACATTTCTATTTAGCACTACGTACACATCAAGGAACAAAACAATTTTTATTCTATCTACAAGCAAACACATAGCCCATTTCATTTTTACTGCATCTCTGGTACTTTTAACTTCTAATACATATTTACATGGGTAATTAAGCATAGTGGCCTAAAAGATATTTTAAAATGGTAATCATCAACTGGAATTATTCCCAGAAGTAATTTCTAAAATCTGGGGCACTGTATTTCACTAAGTTTCAGTAGTACTATATGGTTTCTTGCTTTTTTTTTTCCTAGCTAAATGTACATCACAGGACTACTTGATCCAGATGAAATTGCTATGATAAACACAAACTGGGGCTTTCCCAACTTGTATTGATTCTCTAGCAGTTTCAGACAAAAATCTGACAGTGCAGCTAAGACTGCAAATATCAAAGTAAGAGACTTCCTGCAGGTTGGAAGGAGAAAGCCAACAAGCAACACTTGCTCCAAGATAATGCAGCATAGAACAGCACAGCCATAAATTATTCTAATATTCCAGGAACTGAAATTTCCTTTACGCACATGCACATGAACAGCCTCTTCCTTCTTTAAAACTGAATGTAAGTACTGGAGCTGACTCTTGACATTCAAATTTGAGACAAAAAGAAAATTATTGTCTCTTGTTTCACCTATGCAACCTAAAATAGTCAGTCTCTCCTTCGATAACATGTTTTAATGATCAAATTTCACTTTAAAGTCATGCAAGTCTTGACCCAAAGTTCTAATATTAATAACAAACCAAATTTAGGAGTTCCCCTGCAACATGGGTGAAGGCACCACAGCTTAACAAGTCAGCAATGCCCATAAAGCGTGAGCCAAATTTACACCACCAGATCCATATAGCAGTCAATAAACAGAAATGAGCAGACAGGTGGTTTCCTTTTTGTGAAGAGTCTTGGGAAAACCTTTTGCTGGCAGTGGCAAGCACCCCATCCCTCAGCAGGATTCAGTGATGAACCCCAAAAAAGACTAATTAAACCAGATTTTCTTTGTGGATGCTAGTCCTCTCATCCAGTACTGTAAGTTTGTGATGCAAGACACTTTCTGTGCCAGAATAAAAAGTGACCTCAGACAAGCCTGAGGATTTTACAGGTCCCAGAGTCAAAGTAAAGTCACAGGAGAAACAGAAATAAAGAAATACAGGGAGACAAAGGTTTGGAGCTCTTCTTTGTGGTCACTTTGCTCTTAACACCTCCTTTGTAAAGACCAAGTAAAGCTTCTTATCACCCCAGAATCCTCCTACTAATCTGATATAATACCTCATGTAAAGTTTTATCCATTAAAATTTATCCATTAAAATTTAGTTTGCCCTCTTTGAGCAAATGAGGATTTTCAGAGTGGAAAAGTACACTTCAGCTTTATTACAGGTATCACAGCACTTGCCCTTTACTATAGGATAAGTCCCATTTTAAGAAGATTCTCATGAGAAATAACCAGTTTACATCTCTATAGTTTGGAGTAGCCCACTGATATTTCATCTTGAATCATCCTATAGGACAACTTCTCTTCATGCTGTGAATTTCCTGTCATATTAAAGCAGTTTTTATTTTAGAAAATCTTTTCCCTCTCCCCATAAGCATGCATTATAAAACACTCTTCAACTGCATAATCATATCCCTTTTTAAAAGAACATTTGCCACCTGGATAAATGGTTTAGATTAAAAATAAGAGATGCAGCTATTGCTTAAGCCATCACAATCCTTTTATGTCCTAAATTCTAGTGCTTGACTGAGAAATCTAATTAATATTCTTATGCATGCTTTTGTGTGCAAGACTATGCGTTTACTTCAAGTTACTTGGTAAATACATATTTTTTGCACACATATATTATCAATAATTATAGTCAATCACCATCTCTCTGGTCTATATAGTTTATTAAAAATGACATATGTATATAAATCAACCCCCTAGTAATTTCCAACCTCATTAATAATTAGAAGTGGCTAAAGATCATGTTACCCAAGAATTATTCACTTTTCTACCCAGACCTTTCCACATTTGAAGGCTGGGCAGAGATAACCCACTATCAGCTTTCTCTCAAGACTATTCTTTCCTTCATTCTGACAGGAATCTATGAAGAGTAGCTCCAGGAAAATCATTAGCTGTTTCCCCAGCTGTATTAGGAAAAGTATCAAAACCAAGAGCAATCTCCTACAAAACTTCCAAAACAGGTTCCGTTCACACTGTTCCCATGTGGAATATCATCAGTGCCCAGCAAGGTCTTTCCCACAGAAGCCCTTCCTCCTGCCCATCTTTCCCAAGATGGTCTACTACTACTACTACCTACTACCAGAGTAAAGCAAAAATAAAATAGCAAACATTTAGTTTAAGACTGCAGATTTAGAGACGTGTCTCTGCACACTGTCTCCTTTCTCCCCAAGCCCCTCCAGTTGTTAATCCCTTTTTTTTTTTAAGATTATAAGTGTTTCAAGAAAATACTGTAAATTTATATATCCTAACTTTAATTGGTCACTAGGTACAGCCACCATATCAAACCATCCCTGCAAACCTGCCTTGGAGACTTAGTCTGCAGCCAAAGGGATGAGGAATTTCTTTTAGAGTTCCCACAAGACAGGATTTATACCTACGCATCTGCTTTTGTTATCACAGCTTTCTGTGTGAAACATTTCTATCTGAACACGGGTGCTTCTGCTATTTCAAAGTAATTGACAGCTGGATGGTTCACTATTTCTATGGTTAAATTATATTTACCCAAAGAAAGAAGTGTGATCCATTTTGAATAGGGTTTGTGCTTTCTGAGTGCCATCGTGATGGATTCATACCTTTTTCCTTCATGACATTATAAAAAATATTATGGCATACTACAAACTAGAAAGAATTTTTTTATGTCTAGCAAATTGATTGTTAATTATTTTTGCTCTCTCATCAAGCTGTTTTGTTGGTTGCTTTCCCAAATGAATGATTTAATTTAGGTATTGATCAGAAGGAGATTTTAAGCAGCATTAAAATACCCCCCCCAGTTCTGTGCCTTAAGAGCTACCACAAGTGTGAATAGTGACTATCTATATTCTATACTGACACCACGCATTTTTCACTGCAGGTTCAATTCTTTTCCACATTTTCTTGGTGTCAAAAATATACCACAACTAATTTTCTTAATATTAAATAGTTCTAAAAGAACAGAGAAAGATCCGATTAGATGTTTCTTAATATACCCCATGTTAGTCACATAAGTGCTTTAAAACCTCAGCCTCAAAATTCAGCAGACAGAAACATCTTTCATAATTATCTCTAAGAATCAATACAAGAAGTTACCTTATGTTATTTTAAGTTATGAGGCAAGAAGATACATCAAAAGGTTGTATGTACCCTTGAGGTCAGAGCCTTAAAGGACACCTGAAAAACCTCAACAGTAAATTTCTGTAGATGCAGTCATTTATATTTTGCTGTGGGCCAAGGAGCCATGCAGTTCCTAACAAGTCCATGCAAGCCAAACCAAAATTAGCAAATTGTCTGATCTGACAAAACCAAGTTGAACAGTCGCCTTCAGGAGGAGAGAGCTAGCAAAGCTAATAATGCAATTTACTCTGCTGCTAACAATCAGTTGTGGCATAATGGTAGGACTCCAACTTAGAGGTCTTTTCAACCTAAAATGATTTTATGATTCTACACTGTACAAAGTTTGCTTAAAACAAAATATTTTGAAATCTTAAAAATATTTTCAAGACACTCTTTTGCAGCATGTTCCCCTCATTCCTACAGGGATCACATGGACTAACATGCAAGTTCTGAGATTTCTTGTTGTTCCTGGCTGAGCTCTAGAGGCCACTGGCCAGGCAGACAGAGGAAAGGTCATCACACAAGGTGAGAAGAAACCTCAAACAGAAAGCTCTGCACTGAGTGATGATTTCTATGTTCTACTGCAAGAGCAGGAGAAAAACCTTTCAGACCAGCATAAGCCATGCACCACCCAGGTCACAGTCCTCCCATCCATCTCTCCCTGTGGAAATCAGCAACAGAACTGTCTCCCCAGGGTGGGTTCCGTGGCTGAGCTGATGTCAGCAGGACTAGGGGAGCACCTGGATGGAGACAGAATGGAGCACCTCTGTGGGGCAAGACTCCCTATTTACAGCCCTTGTCACAGAGTCCATTAAACATTTGTATTTCAGCACTACACGAGTTTCAAGAAACTACACAGATCTACCTGGCAAGGAGATTGTGTCTGGAGGAGACAAGAACTCTATGGGACTCTACCATCTCACTTCCACAGCTAGAAGAGTGTTCTTGGACAGAAGGAAGCATTGTGGGGTGGATTTTTCTGGGTTTTGGTTTGGTTGGTTGGTTTTGTTTGCTTTTTGTTGGTTTATGGTTGGTTGGTTCCATTTAGATTTAGGGTATTGGGATGTTTTTTGGTTTTTTTGTTTGGTTTGTTGGTGGTGTTTTTTTTAACTGGACCATAAAGTAAGCTCTATTTTTTAAGAGCAACTCCAGCACTGCACGTAGCAATTCACCTGGAGCTGAGTGTGACCATTTGCCTGGAGCTGCAAGATCAGCAAAGCCACTGGTGTGACCTTGATATCATTTGTACTTGTAGAAGTGTTACCAGGCACCGAGATTTCTGCCCTTAAACGATTCCCTTTTGTGCAGAAACTCGCCACTGCTGGAAGTTACACTCCTCCTGATCTGGATTCCTAAAGCAACCAAGGGCACTGGCATACAAGCACAGCAGCCTCAGGGGAGTCCTGAGGAGCAGAAAACATGATGAAGCTTCCCATGTTTCATTCTGTAATAGAGCAGCTGCAAAAGCAGAGGAGAGACTGCTGCTATATGTCATTCAGAAATAATATAATCCAGAGTGCTTTGTGAAAAGGTATAATGCACATATGCTTCTTGAATGATAATAATCTATTTTTCTGTTTAAAGTTTGCTGAGAATCCAAAGTGGTGTTTCTACCAGCACATTACCCACCACACTTTTCATACACAGGCTATAGATGAGGCACATGCATATAATAAGTTATATTTAATAAGCCATAAGCAATGCTATTTTTGTTTTAAAATGTACTGCATGCTATTCTCCATCTCCTTTCCTGACTTTTCACTTGCAGATATGATTCCTGATATTTATATTAATATTTAAGATAATGAAAGTGTCAGGCACAAATGCATTAGACCTGTTGTCAACAGGCTAAGCTGTGGACCAGGTTATTGTTTCTCAGATTAAAAGCAAGATGAATACATGCACCAGAATAACCTATTCATTTCTTACAATTCCCATCACCAGGGCTTTTCTTCAACCTGTCAGATAAAGTGCACATTAAATATTAGCAGATTTAAATCTAACATGTTAGGAGTTTCTTTTTTATGCTCTTTTTTAGTAGAGTTTGTTTCAGCTCATTACACACATCAACACAATAAACTGTGAGGTATATTGCTATATATAGTGAACATATTCTCCCTGACACAGAATGCTAATCTACTCTCAGGACTAAAAACTCTTAGATAACATGATAGAGAGGCACTGATTTATTTTCTTTCTACCTCCCCTGTCACCCCCAAGATATGCTACCAGCCCCCACCCCAAGAAACTCTCAACTTGTCAAAAATCCGATGGTCCTCTCAATATCTTCTCAGGTTTTCCCCTGCCAAGTTCAATTAAAATTCTTATTTTAAGGCTTATTGGCATTTCAGAGCTCATAAAAATGCAGTCAATGATGAAAAGGTCTTACACTTATCTACCAATAATAGCTGGGTCATCAAACTAGGTTACAAAGAGAAGGTTCCTTTTTGATATGTTGGAGCAGCACTGAGAGATACAATCATAAAACTGACAGGAGAAAAAAAAGCCCAATCCTAAGAAGACTGGGCTGGATTCTGCTTTGGCATAACAAGAGCTGATCAGTAGAAATTTCCTAAAATAAGTGGTTTAACTACAGAATAAAATAAATAAAAGTTGTTTTTCAGTTCATATAGAGGACCACAAATCAGTGGACTCAGTGCTCACACACACATACAACAAGAGATTTATCACACCCTGAGCTCTGATCTCCTTCAAAGAAAACTCCATCCCAAGGGCAGGGACAAGTGACCTCCTCCTATTAATACGTAATATTCTCAGTCAAGCATATTTGAGTAAACTGGCTAAAGAAATGGAGTGATTTGGCAATTGATTCCCAACCAGATTTTTTTAGCACTCTCCAGGGGTATGGCACAAACCAAATATTTGACAGTACTGTGAATGATTTCTCTTTTTCTCTCTATGCAACATCAGAGCTATGAGCTAGCAGGTGTCTGAGTAAGTTTTACCACCAATGTACTAGACCATTTTGCTTAGGAGTGAATTCCAGCTGCAAAATTCAAAACAGACTTAAGATTTTAGGTAGCCAGAGTCAAGTTATAAAGCAACCACCCCAACAATCCCCAGCTCTAGGTACAGTTCTGTGTGCATACCTGCTCTTCTTGATACCTGGCCATCAGCCATTAAATCATTCAGATACACAGAAGTCACACTGCTGCATAACAAAAACATTCTCATACTGAACAAAACCAGGCTGACAACCACCAGATGAACAGCAACCTCTCTTTGGGCTCTGTTCAGTCCACATCAGCATGGGGCAGGGGGTGGGACAGTCTACTTATCTCTTGTCACTTCTTTTCACTCACCATAACAATGGAAATTACCTTTGCCAAATGAAGCCAAAGTTTCAAAGTCAGAAGTGGCTGGTGCCAGGATCTTGACCTGGCCAAAACCAAATAGGCCAGGTCAATACAAATACAAAGCAGCGCTCTTAAATCAAGGTGGGGTCTAGCTCTTGGCTTGTGGCTCATGTCCATCCCTGCTATTCTCAGCCACGCCACTGACACATCTCTAGAGTCACAAAAGGGATCATTTCCACACACATGCCAGAAAATAGATGGCAGAGCACTGCTGATGCTGCAGTAACTGGAAGAATGTTCTCTATTGCTCAGCTGCAGAATAATGTTATTTTTAGACAGAAATAAATCCAGCCATCACTGAAAATGGAATCTATAAAAAATGCTGAACCTCTGGTTTGTTTTATTAAATCCAGTCCAATAGGAAGTCATGCATTATGATGCAGATTTCCTGCAAAATACCTCTGTGCAGAAGCACTGAGTAATGAATCTCTACTCTTATGCAGTTCTGGCACAATATTCATGAGTGCTGATTGCTTATTCATCTGATTTTTAAGATGGAACTGTAGGATCACATCCTGGCATTCCTTCTGAGCACAGAAGCAGAGAGATTTCAAAAGGCTTTCAAATCCAGAGCAGGTTCTCCCCCAAGAAATGAAATGAGAGAAATCACTCTTACTATGTTTAAACATTGCTTTGTAGACAAATAAGAAGAACACCTTTCATTGATATGTAAAAACACATATAAACCAACGTTTTCTTCTCAGTCTAGCTGATAATTTAACAGTCATATTATTATTAGCTGAAATTACACAGAAAGAAGAACGAGAAGAGAAGTGTGCATATAAAAATATTTACCTTTCTGGTGTTAGCTTGCCCTGCTCCTCTGAGCCCTTCAGCCAGGAGTTACATTCTGGCCTTGATGTGGCTGCAGAGCTGCCTCCATCACAAATCCTTGGCTGAGGGGAAGATGCTCAGGTGATGGGTTCCTCTTCCTCAGTCTGGGATGAGACATGGGCAGGTTTTTTTTAATATATGTTTGCATATATGAAAAAAACCACTTGATGGATGTTGGGAGCTATTGCTTTGTTCTCAAAGCCGGTTCTGCCCAGGTCTGGGGGGGGTCACATCTCTTTGCATGACCACAGCCAAGGTCACTCACAGACCCCATGGCACCTTATGCCTGTGCATCTCCACGTGCCTCCATCTCTCCACTTTACTGCACCTGCACTACCTCACCAGGCCTGGACTTCTCTATATGATGTCCTTTGTGGGCCCCAAATGTCACAAAACCATCGTGGCACCATACAAGATCTGCACCATTTGTACTGCCTCCTCTCAGCTCCAGGACACAGGTTATACCAGGAGGGGGAAAACACAAAGGAAAGAAGGGCTGGGAAAAGCTCACAGTACAGTTCTGCCAGGCCAATGCCTTCAAGCCATTTCCCATAACACATGGTGCACATGGAGCTAGACATCAGCTTTCCACAGCAGCAACAGTACTGATGGAGTCAAACAGCATTCTTGTGCTTGCATTTAATTAAGCCAGTACCTCCTTGCCAAGTTCTCATTTGCTGTACAACAAAATAACCAATAAGCAGATCAGCTTTTATCTTTCAAATCAAAACTACGTCGGTACTTCAGTATAATTTTGCCCATTTCAGTATAATTTTGCCAAACCTTTGTCTCACTGCTAGTGTGACCAGCACAAAGTCAAAATTTATCCACTGTAAGAAAGACTCTCCATAAAGAAAGATTATTTTATTATGCATTCAGTGAGATGAGAATAGCATATTTTACTAGTAGAGATCTTAGTATTTGAACAAGGAGAGGAATGAACAGCAACACACTCCACTGCACACAGGCCTTGAGGCTGTTCAGCATCTCACTTATCAGTGATGCTCAGATGATTTCCAGCAGTGTGACACAGACTCCCTTCTTCATGTATTCTAATGCACTATTCATATTTAAAGTGTGCCATTCAGATGAGGCACCTTTGTTACAGATAATTATAGATAAATGAGACCTAGCTCTACAGAGAGGAAGCTTCTGCACCTTCACTGTTTGTGGCAGAGAATCTTCAGCAACAAAAGCAAAGCTTCTGCTTTAAAACTTGTAAACCACCATGAAATAGGAGTAACTGTAATGGAATTGAAACAGAGTTGATAAGGATTAGTGGTGTAGTTAAGAAAACTGAAGCTCCTTTCAATGGAGAAAAGACAGTAGTAACATATCTGCCATATTTTCTAGTGATGAAATAGTACACACTTCTTTCCTACATACTAAATGGAATCCAGAGATATGAGTAGGCCTAGGTAAATCTCATTCTTCCATGAGTGTGTTGGGGTTTTTAGACAGTATTTTTATTATTTCTACCCAGTCTTTGCTACATTTTGCTATCTCTCTCCTGCTCTCCGTTCCAGAAACAATTTTAGAGGCCAGTAAAACTCTATTTGCCCCAGTACTGCATTGAACTCCAGCCTCAGTGGGGATCAGGCAAGAGACTAAATTGACATCATTAACTTGCCAACTGAGTCCCTTAAGGTGCAGTTGATAGTACAGCACAGTTTGAGCAGCAAAGAGGTTAATGTGACATCTCTAATTGACACCCACGCACCAACCTGGAAGTTAGATGCCCCAAGACTGCCCACATTCTCCTTTTTAGCTCACTTAAGTTTTATAGACAGCCTCATATGATAGTCCATTACACTACCATGTATGATATATTCAGGGACAGTACAGTATTTTGGACTATGATGTAGAATCTTTGGAATTTAAAGACTAAAAGGTATCATAATCTCATTTAATCTTCAAATGTTCTATCCTGCACCAGCTGAAGAAGGTGGGAGCATTTAAGTAAGTCTTCTTTGAACTTCTTTTCTGCTGTCATAGAGCAGGATACAGCACTGGAATATCTTTTACACATAGTGCCATAGGTTGCACAACTGCAGCCCCCAAAATCTATTGGCCTCCTCAGTTTGTTGGCAATTTTTGCCCTGGGGATAGATCCTCCCCCTCCAGGTCAGCCTGAGAAGCCTGAGACAGAGGGACTCAATTTAACCTAATTGGAAAGTGAACTTATAGGATGCTTGGCTTTTAGTGAAGGTCAGTGTGGATGGGCTTGGCAGCTGGTCTTCAGGCCAAACAATGGAGTTAGCAGAAGAAGAAATTGATAAAATACAAGTTTATCCATAGCAAGGAAGAAAGCAAGGCTATTAGCAAGGAACTGATAAAATAGACACAAAAGTTATTTGCAGTTAGAGGATACACATCTTAGTGAGCAGCATATGTGCCTTAATTTGTTGCAAACTCTCACCAATGAATTATTGACATTCATTTCTTTATACCAATAAAATCCAATAAGCTATTGCTTCATCCAGTGAATGTAATGAACTATTTTGATGTAACTAGTGACTTAAGATCACGCTTCATTATGGGTATAAAAACTTGAAAGCAACTTGCAATAAAGTAGAAGCCATTGCTGTCTGTATAGAAGTGCATGTCATGTGTGCATCTCAGCAGCAACAGGCCAGCTTTCAGACTTCACCCAGGTTTACTCATGTGGGCCTTGTACTCACAGAGGCCACAGAATTTGTTAGTGAAGGAGTTCCCAGCTCTGCTCTCAAAAATGCACAGCTGCAGTGCTGTCCCCTTCCCCATCCTCTTCTAGCCCAAGAGCTGATATGTCCTAATGATACCCAGAGCATGCTTAAATCTCACCACTGACAACGAAGGAATGGTGATCTCATGACTTACAGTGGTCCTGAGGAAGGAATCACGCCCCAGGCTGCTGCAGGCCATGGCATAGGGACACCCCTGACCCTTCTAGCCCAAGAGCTGATATGTCCTAATGATACCCAGAGCATGCTTAAATCTCACCACTGACAACGAAGGAATGGTGATCTCATGACTTACAGTGGTCCTGAGGAAGGAATCACGCCCCAGGCTGCTGCAGGCCATGGCATAGGGACACCCCTGACCCTGCTGCCATGGTTTGTCACCCAGGTGTCACAGGTGCCTGCAGGGAACAGCTCTAAAGAGACCTCTGAGGGCAGGACACAGCAGCAGAGAGCTCCCATCCCTCCTGGGATAGAGGGATCTGTGAGGCAGCCAGAGCAGAGGGCTGCTGAAGCATGACAAAGAGCATTGCTGCCAAGCAGGGCTGGCTGGAGAGAGGCAGTGCCTTTAACACTGCTGGCTCTGGACTAAGCCCACAGAACAGCCATGCTCAGTGGTGTATGGAAAGGTTATCAGCAGCAGAGAGGGCTGGAATTTCACACAACTCATAGGATGACATCTAGAGTCCCCACCCTGGCTTCTACAGCTCAGCAAATCACCCCAGTGCAGTTCACTGGAATACTAACAAGTATTTCAAAACAAATTACAGGTTTCACATCCACACAAAACCAATGCTGAGTTACAGGGGCTTCTCTGTGTGTGTGCACGTGAAGTGAAATTAAAACGTTCAGAAATTTAGGCTGCTAGAAGTGTAATACAGGTTTGCTCACATAAAATCAATAAAGTGTTAAAGTATTTATTAAATCATCTTCAGCAATTAAAATGAAACTATTCTGATAGGTCTGATTTGTATTCTAAGGGTGTTTTGCACAATTACTCAAGCCTTTGAAAAGACATAATGAGAAAAATTACTGACAAAGAAGAAAATGCACCAAATGTAAATGACATTATCTTCACCTAATTTAATCAGTCATTCCCAGACAAGAAAAATAGCTAAATAAATTGCTACTCTTTTTTTACTTTAACTATTATTTCCCATTGAGTCCTAGGACCAAAAAACTTAGTAAAAGCATTTCAGATTATTTGAATGCTATTAATTTTAAAAAGAGCATCCAAATAAGAAGGGAAAAACTAACCTGTACTACAAGAGGTAACCAATACAAACCATGATAAACCCGAATTGAAACACATTGCAGGTGTTATAAACAATGTCATTTACATTGTTTTAAAAATCAGCTTCAGGTCTAAGGGCAGAGGAATTCAGGTGAGTGCAGGATTGGTTTCAGCTGTATTTAGGGCAGCAGTTCAGCACATGCTCATTGTTCTTCTGAGCCTGTCCTGCTCCATGGCACAGGACATGGGACCTCTGCACCTTCTTGTCCTTCCTCCAGTCAGGTACCTCCTAAACCTTCAAAATGCATGCAAGGGGGAGGACCAGCAGCACCTGCCGGTTAAAGTTCTCCTTTAATGCAGCTCTTGCATTAACGTTCTACTCTCTGACACAAAGTAAGGAATTCAGAAAGGCTTTGGGCAAGTCCAGGGCTTTTCCAGTAAATTTCAGAAGATGATGCCCTACTTTAGGTCTACCCTTGTGGTCCACTTAGTCCTCCTTTATAGATATGCATGGACTCATCATTGCATACTACACTCACATATTTTTGTCAATGGTGATCAAAACTATTTGAATAAAGCATTTGAAGGAAATGTTTCTTCAATTTCAAACCAATTTTGGAAGCACCAGGTAATTAACCAGGCTAATTGTATGATTCCAATGAGATATTTAATACAATACATGACAATTCATAATATACTTAGCAACTGCTACATCTGTAAAAATTTTGGGTTCTTGTTAAGAAAGCTAAAACTCTTGTAGGCTATGAACCTTCCAGGTTCTAGTCTGGAAGTTGCACAGCCTACAAGAATGTTAGCTTTCTTAACAAAAATTCATTGGAATTTGAGTGGACTAGTAAGTTTACTAAGTTACAGACGAGGGCAGTCCTGTTCTTCCTTTCTTCATAAATGACAGAAATAGTTACATCACTTATTTTTTTTTACCTCTGAAGTAGTTAACTGGAACCTACTCCATTGCTTTACAACCCCTTTAAACTCTTAAAAAGCTGCAGCAACAGACCAAAACTGGGATGCTACATTTGCAGCCACCTTCCTGCCACCTCTGTGCCAGAGACTGCCCCCATCTGATCCACTCTCACACCACCCCTGTAGCCCCCCACAGCAAGGCACAGCCCAGCACGAGTTCATTACCACCCTAGCAGACTGAAAACTGCTGCTCCTCAGGACCTCCCTAGTGAGCAGAGCAGACATCCCTGCCTCGGGGTCAGAAACATTCATCACAATGACGGAGCAAATGGCTGGGGACAGCAACAGCATCTGTTGTCAGGTCTGATCCTCATCCCCTCCCGTGTGTCTCAGAGCCTGGATTCTCCAGGAGGGGTTAGGTTAAACCAGAAAATAGCTTTTGGCCTACAACATCACTGCAAAGCCACCAGTTTTCAAGAGGCCTGCTTGATTTGTTGAGCAAAATTAGAACCAAACCACTGAACTTGATGTTCATGCCCTTCTCCATTTTTCCAGTATTGCACCAAAAAACAAAATATTTGCAATGACTCCTAGACACTGACTATTAGAAACCAGGTCTCTGCAATAAAGCTCCACTTAAATAAATACTAGAGAACAAACATTAAAATAGCTTAATCTGATAGTAGGAGGGAACAGGGTCAGAAGGACAGTAATTGAGGGTAGGCATATCTGCTTTGAAATTACACACTTTCAAGCATTGTGATCAAATAGACTCAATGACAAGAAAATGAAGTGTTATTTCATTTTGGAGATCAAATATTCTAAGATGAGGTGACTTGAGCACCTTAATGAACTAGCTAGTTATTTGAAATTTACTTGGAAAGGCACAGGTTGCTGTCGGAAACAGTCCATAGCAATCTCCACACAGACTTTAGCCTAGCATTTAATATCCCTTTTAGCACTTAGGAGAACTGGAGGTAGGTTTTCATATGAACATGGTTGACTGGAAAATAAAACAGAAGAATAAGCAATAAGATACTAGAGCAAGGAATTATTTTGCAGATTTATTAGGATTTGGCCTTCAGCATAAAGATTCTAGTATATTTTCCTTAGGGAAGCAGCACTACCCATCTTAACATCAGACACACCTGATTTTGTGGGGGGAAAAGAATTGCAGATGATTCCTAGAGCTCAGAGAACCTGAATTTTACTGATTAAATCCTGATAAAGACTCACTCCCCTGAAAGGCCACTAAGGTCTCTTGAAAAGCTTGAAGTATAGTTAAGTGAATTTTTATATGCTTTTATATATAAAGGCTGTATTTTTCAGGGAAAAAAAAAAGTCTTGGATTTTATAAAAAAATAGGTTCTGAATTGGTTCAGTTGCTTTGCAGGAAATATTTCCCCAGAATCACTAGCTGCCCCTGCCTGAACTCATTTCAACATAAAAGATAAAAAAAAAATAAGATAACAAATTTATGGGGGTTTCCCTGCAGGTAATAATACAGGAGGCATGAGCTTTAACTCTCCTAAATGGACAACATTTATACCATCAAAAGTCCTCATTTTTAAATCATTCAACTCAAAGGCCAATTCCATGTAATTGGTCACTTTGCATGTGTGCTGGGACACCTCAACTTTGCTCTGTTATTTCTGAATCTACTCAAAGCATTGTCAGAAGGGAAAAAGCCTGGATTGTGTCCAGCTGCTTGTCGGTAAGGACCCCTCCAGTGACATGCAAGGAACCTAGACTGACTGAGGAAACTATTTTAGAAAACACCTCTTAAGACAAGTTTTATCTTTCCAGAGTACACAATGCCCATTTTAGGTTAAATTTCTTGGTTCCTCTGACTTGTAGGAAAATAGCACCTAGCAAAGATGTTCATGGCGGCAGAAAGAAAGTGTGCCCAGTGTTTCCTTGCTGCTTAAGTAGGTGCCAACTGCCTCAGAGGCCTGGGTTTTGCAAAAAAAAAAAAAAAACAAACAAAAACAAAAAACAAAAACAACAAAAAAAGAAGAAAGAAAAGAAAGGGGGGGAACTGATCAACTGAAGGACCTAATTCAGCAAATTTTATTAAGATTATTAAGATTTGGTTTGGCCCTCTTCTCCTGTTACTTATTTTGGCCAAGGCTGAATACCAGATTCCAGCTTAATAAAACAGGGTTGAATCCATATTTGTTAATGTTTGAGTGAAATGAAAAACCAGGAGCTGCAACTAAGCAGTTCATAGCACATCGTGATACAGAAGCAAGAGGTAAATTCCGTGCTGTGCAAACTTGAGAAATTTTTCTAGAGTACAAGTCAGAGTGTTCAGAGAATGAAGCAATAGCATAAACATTGAGTAAAAACAAATATTCCAAATGTTTTAAAGAGATCTAAATATGTAAAATCTACCAGCCACAAAAACCTCCCAGAGTACAAACAGATCACAGCAGTGGGAGATGACACACAGAGATACATGACAGAAGGAGCCTTCCAGAGAATGGGATTTTCAGAAACCTCTCTCTCAAACATATATTGAAGATATATTACTTTCTTAATTTATGGTGTTCAGTCCAGTCCTTTATTTTCCTGTTTTCAGCCTTTCATGCTTCATCTCACAGTTAATTTTTTTTATCTGCTAAAAGCATCTTTAACACTGCAGCCAGTGTTGCCTGCATTCTCTGCCACTCACTGAAGCTGCAAGGGATGAAGGAGTTCATCCAATATGTAAGAGATAGATTATACAGTTCTTTGATTAAAGCTAACTCACAGTAAGTGACTCCCTTTTGAGAGCCTGATAAATACACCCATGAGTGGCAAGGTAAACATTTGGCTTCTGCTCTTGTTTTACAGAAGATACTTTTACAAGAATCAGCATTGATGGAAAAAGGGAAGCAAATAATTACATAGAACAATTATACAAGCAATAAATAATAATAAGGGATTGGTATGGTGCTATTTTGAGCAGTAGAAATAAAACTTTGGTTTAAATAACTATAAATATGAAGAAGTAGGAAAGCCCTATGTTTAAGCTTCAACCTAGTGTCTTTTTAGAGCACAACTATTCATCCTTTCAATTAATAAAGCTCTTAATTAGCAGAACCAGTGCATCATTTTACTCAGTGGTCCACTCCCCACTCCCACAGGCAGCATCTCCTAAAGGGGACAGGTCATATCCTTCAGGAAAGCTCATCTCCTGCCACCCTCCTTGCACGTGCAACAACAGCTCTGCCTGCACAGTCCCACCCCACAAACTGTGCTCACAGTCAAGCAGGTCTAAGTTCTCCTATAATTACTCCTGGTTTTATTTGGTCTTACAGAAGCTCTATTTGTCCCTTTATTTCAGTTTCATTGGAATGACCACTTTCCACTCTTGCCATCAACCTTACGTATTACATTACTATCCCTATTACAAAACGCTAAACATTCTTATTTACTTGAAAAATTACTTTAATACCTTTTCTGGATTTGAAAATTCAAAAGTTTAGTTCACCCCCTAATTGTGACATCTTGAGAGTAACAATGCACAAGCAAAACCAGTCCATGAAAAGCTTCTGAAAAAGGGATTATTGCCCCACAAAAATTCAACTGCAGTTTAAGAACACATTTGTTTAGTGCATTTTATTTCTTCCCAAAAACCTGAAAAATTTCTAGCAGGATGTTTTCACATCCTTAATAGCCCTAATGTTGGTTTTCAGATTTCCCCACCACCATGCTATTATCAACTTGTTTGTATGAACTAAAGTGATTATTTCCTTGGAATGCTGCACAGGAAAAACTCAAGACAGCTGCTATTTTTACTTCACGAGATTGTACAAAAAGCACTACAAGTTAGAAAAATTACTCAAAATGGTAATGCAAAGTCAGTGGGGAACAGCTCACTTCATTAAGCATCTGCATCAGAAGTCTCAGACTCACAGAAATTAAATTGGTTTACTGTAATCCACAATATTTAATGTAGCACCAAGAGTATTCCCCAAGATACAGGAAGGGAGCAGGAATATAGAATTAGAAACTCAAGACTGGAACTGAAGAACTTCCTATGAACAAAGTCACTGATTTACAGATCAGTTGTGTGCAGGTACATTGAGTAACAAGATCCCTTAAATTATTTCTAATAAATACTTTAAATAACAGCCTTTTCCCCTCTACTCATAGAAACTCTAAACTCTGCATTTCTGTATTTCTGTCCAGCCAGTTGGAGAGGACAAATTTTCAAGTTCAGGAGAAACCTCACAGCAGTGAAGTTTAAAATTGAAACCCAAGGAAGCATCTTCACTGGACATAAATACCCTCAATTCAGCTACCACTATCATTACCACAGTACACCTGCACAGTAACATTTGTGCTCTTTTCACACTCCAAGTGAGGGACCATGAAACAAATGCCATTGTCAAAGTTTGCTACTTACTTACCAGAACAATGATGACACAAGCCTTGCCATCTCACCAAGCACATTATCATCCCACAAAGCACAAATATGAGAAATCTCCTAGTGATATTTGGAAGATATTCTCAATGTATCTGTTTATGACTTCATTTGACAAAGATCTTAAGGAAAGAACTCGTTAAATCCTATAGGAAAGCAAAAAGGAATTGTCCTGAAAAGAGGGAAAAACTGAGGTAGAGGCATTAAAAAGTGATGAAGCAGAAAAGATGCTGAAATGAACATGTTTTGTTCCTTCATATTATCCTACACTGGCCCAAAGCACACATCTGGATACATGGCACATGATTGCAATGTAGTGCACAAATTAAAATGCATTGATTTCTACCAAATAAATATTTGTTTTAGTGAAGATCTATTGCAATTACTAAAAGTATCCTTTTTCAATACAAATTAATCTAAGAATACACAGGCTGGTTGCAGTTGCAAAACAATTACTGTGCTTATCCTGTAGATCTTGGTGGTGCCCTTGAATTTTGTCCTTTAGGAAAAAATCATTAATAACTCTGCAGATATTTGCTTGTATTGGATTTTTTTGCATTATCACTTCCAAGACAATCTTACCCATACTTCCATGTTGCGTGCATATGACTTTCTCCGTGCTTTGATTTTCAACCACTACTCTAAATTAACATGGGTGCAGTAAAATTCTTAGCCCTAGAAGTTTGATTGTCTCCAGATCTGTGGGATTAAGAGCCTTTCATAGGTAGCCTTTCTTACTTACATACACCACAAAATTTCAAAACAACATCGTTACAGGAGCCTCAGCAGCACAAATCAAATGTTGCTCAGCACCTGTGGATGCTGCTACTGAGCCCAGCTGAATGCTGCCCTTCACTTTGCACTCGGGTGCTGGAGTTTCAGATATTCACATATTCTCAACTCACAGTCAAACGCTGAAAGAACAAAGCTGTTACCTCATTTGCACTCTCTCTTTGTACAAAATGAGGCTTTTCTTACGCATGCCCCTCTCTGCCCTTTTCTGAGAGCTCTACAAGTCAATCACCAGGAATCTGTGGTATTTTACTTGCACAAGGCTCCTAGTATCTTCCAAGTAGTTAGTAAATGAAAAAAAACAATTCAAACTACATTTTCAGTTAAGAAAACATGGTATGGCACCCCAGTTTCCTAGATGTGCAGCCAAAACACATCCAGCTTTAATTTAAGTTCAGTTAAAGAAAAAAGCAATACCAGTCAGGGAAAACATAGATTTGACATCATGAAATTAACTGGTTTTGTAAGCAAATCTGAAAAATCAGCTTATATCTGTTTTTTTCTTCTTTTCTAAGAGGCTTATTATTCCACCAATATTCTCAAATCCATGTAAATTAATATTCTTAAAGCAACTGAAGCTATGTGTCTGTTAAGAATCCTGCAAGAAAAGCCTAAAAGAGAACGTTCTCATACCCTAATTCTCTTGGCTCTGTCCTGTATTAACACACACAGTGATTTCACCAAGTGTCAAAATGTGAAACTTATTCAAAAAGGAGACATTGTATGAAGAGTAGTCCTGCAAGTTTTCTAATAGTGATGTACTTTTCCTTTGGTTGCTGCTGCTAATTACCCAGTTAAAATCCATCCCAAATATGATGGCTTGCACTGTTTGTCCTTTTTGCAGAACTGTTCATTAAATGTAACATCAGGCAGGCATTAATTGATATTGTTACTCCAAGTCTCCTGTTTTCAAATTATACACTTTGCTTGACTAAAAAAAAAAAACCAAACAAACAGGCAGGAAATCTTCTTGGAGCACATTTTTAGACTCATGAAAGAGCAGAAAGCAATTAAGAACAGTAAATAAGAATTTACCACAAGGAAACCCTGCCAGACCAACCTGACCTCCTCCTATCATCAAATGACCAGGTTTGTGGATGAGGGGATAGCAGCACACAGCATCTACCTAATCCTTGGTGAGACTTCCAACCAGAGTCTTGTACCCAAATTCTGCTGTTTGCACTCAAGAGGGATGGAGAGGTCTGATGGTTGGAAGACCGGGCTCAGAGGCTGCTGGTTAATGGATTAATGGCTGCTGGTTAATGGATTAATCATCTCTCCAGGTGGAGACCACTAACTTCACCTTGCACACCTGCAGCAAAGTCAAGGCTAAGGGAAAAACTGATGTAAGGAGAAATATCCACCTGTGCATTATCAAAGGTAGATCAAGAGTTACTGCCACTGAACTGTTTGCTTTGACACCTTCCCAGGTGTCTGAGAGGGTTATAAGCATTCCCTGGGCTGCAGCTGAGAAAGTCTATGCTGCTCTCAAGTAATTTAGATTATAATCCACCTGGAAAGGAGCTATTTTTACCTTTATTTCTCTTTACAGAGGCACAGCAAGATTACCTCAAACTGCATTAATGCTCACTAGGTTTCAAGATCTGCTTGAAGTTGGGAGAAATGGTGAAATAATAGGCTACAAGAAACTCAGCCAGCTTTCAGATGGGGATCAGGCCTACTGTCAGTTTACTACAGATTTTCAGCCAGCCAAGTTGCAGTTTAAGATACCCCACTTTTGGCACTGCTCCCTCCTGAACACTGCTGCACAGCATCCTGGAAATGCTCAGCCCTACAGCACAGAGCCCTCCTCATTTGGAGCTCAGCAAGAGACACTTTGGAGTGGATTCTGGAAGCACTTCAAAAAGCACAGCCATAATATTCTTCACAACAGTTTCCTATAAGTAGATATTCATTTTTCACTAATGAAATGCTAATACATAAATAACTGAATATTTATGGAAACTGAGCATTAACATTGAACACAGTAATAAATAGCACAAACAGCCATTTAGTTCCTAATTGTATTTTTCCATTAATTCTTATTTTGCTACTGCAATTCCCTTCATGGGAAGGCAGCATGTCACCTAAACTTTGCATTATAGACCATAAACATGTGATATGTGGATACCTAATGCAAAGAGCAAGGGTTTCAGCAATGAATTTAGAGAACATTTCTGTGGGCAGAATTCACCTGTAAGTATGGATTTATCTGTTGCACAGACTTTGTGCCATCCCCTTCCATCAGCAAAATCATAGGTTTTTCAGGGATCCATCTAAAGAACATCCTGCTGTGAAGTTGCACTTGTGCAGCAATTTATATTCCTTCTAAATATTAGCTGACAGAACTCATGAGGCTTATATCTTTAAACCACTAATTTTTTTATGCATCAGGAAAGCTTTTTATTAACAAGTTTAATATTACACCTGTGGACAATATGCCTGCAGTATAAACCAGATGATTCACCACAGTTGTTGATATTTTTATTCTTTTTTAGGTTTACATTGTGTTAGTTCCCAATAAGGCAACACAGTCAGAAGAGTGAGAAACAAAGCTGCAAATGGAGACTGGGGAAAGGGCAATTTACAGCAACTCCTGGGGAAAAATAGGACTTCTCTGACGTGCAGAAGTTGTATTTTTCATCATCAATGACATTGCCATTGTCATTATTCATATGTCTCCTTACATTAGTGGCACTTCAGTGCAGTTAATGGCCCATTTCCCAAGCTACCTCACTCTTAATCTGTGTCTTTCTTTATTAAACCACTGGTAAGTCGGCAAAGACAGTGCTGGCTCTTAACACCTTCCATTGAAGACTGGATGTTTCATTGCTTCAAACACCAAATACACAGATCCATAGAAATATTCTTAACTTATAAATAACATAGGTAATTCATGTCTTAATATCTGCTAATTCAAAGACTCTCTGGCAATTCATTTTTCAACCCATAATGTACTTTTAAAAGTCTGTTTTGTTTGCATGAGTGTATTCAGAGTGAGCAAATGCAGCATTTTTTGTGCCTGGAAGCATTGATAAAGTTGGGTTTTCCATTTATTACTTATTTAATAAAGCCAAATCGATTTTCGGTATTTTTTTTAAATAACAAATTGTTGTTCTCCTGTTACTGTGAAAAATATGCACTTAAGGATAAAGTTTCATTTCTTCCAGTAACAACTCAAGAAAGCAATTTCAAAAAAATTAAAAAACATGGAAATCTTTGCTACATTCTTTTCATATAAAGAACAGAAGGGCCAGAACTGCTGGTTCTCAGACTTAATTTTTTCCTACTCTTTTCACACTTCTGTTCCAGAAAGATTAACTGAATGTGCAAATGTGAATATTGTGTTAGGCCACACACTACTGCATAACTGTTTATGTGGCAGAATTTTGCCAGCAGAGTAGATCAAGGGTCCAAAGAAACTGCCTGAATATTTTCCTCAGGACTGACTATACTGATACAGGAATGTCAACCATGAGTCTGCCTTTCTTCCCTAGTGGAGCAAGGAAGGAAGGCAAGGACTCTCTTGTTGCATCATCACCTGTTTTGGTTTAAACACAGAGCTTCACTAAAACCATACTGGATCACAAAACGTTGAGGGAAGTAACTGAAAGGGTCTGCAAATGGTTGTGCCTACAAATGTTCTCTTGTGACAGTTTCCTGGTGCTGTTTGCAATGGAAAGCTGCATGAAGCCAGTTTCACCCAATCCTTTCCCTATGGTAAACAGGTCTCTTGATACATCACTGAAATATGGGAAAGTGGTGAAATATTTCAAAACAAAAATATTCCCCAATAGCAAAATTCATTTGGATAAAGAAAGCTGGAAGCTTGAACCCAGTATGAAGCATAACTCTGACTGAAATATGTTAAGAAATGCAAGATTCATATCCACCTTTTTTTCTGCTGAGGAGGAAATCACCCAAACACCCCATCTATCACAGAAAGCTTGAAAGCTGCATTCAGGTTCTTTGAGACCCAGATCAGCTGTGATATGTCATTTGACTTTGAGGCTCTCTAAATTAATCCATCACATTCTCTAAAGCTTTGCACATCACCTTGTGCATAGAAGATGCTCAGAAAAAACCCCAAGAAACACCAAGATGATGCTAACAAGTTGACAGGTGTCACCCTGTCAAGCTGTACTATGAACCGGGTTTCAAAAAAAAAAAAACAAACTGATTGTTGCTCCCCCAAATATTACATGACTGCTTTAAAACTTGGCCTACTTAAGGCATCCACATTCATTTATAATTCTACATTGAAAACTTTCTTTCCTGTTTGAATTTGACCTAAATTCATTAACAGTTTCAGATCATCTTTCCCTGTATAGATTATTCACCAAGGGGAAGACAACCCCAACTCTGAATATTAAATTTATGAGAAAATTATCTGAATGGCTTTTCCAAGAAAACCCACAAGAGGATACATTCTAGTGTGGAAATTTTTCTGACCTTTTGTTAAGCATTAGAAAATGTCAGAGAAGGCAGTGGAGCAGGGGTTTGTGGGATTTTTTCCTGGAGTTTTCTTTCCCCCCTTCACTCAGAAGTTTAAACTTTTTCTTTTCCACCCTTTTCACACTCAGACCCAGAGCATTCTGTGTTCCTCCACATTATTGCATTGCTGCATGTCCATCACCTTTTCCATACACACAGCTCAGACGGACACGATGCAGATCTGGCGTTGCAATTTCCATTCCAACCAAGCCACTCTGGCTCATTTCTTTCCTGTCCTTTTCTAAGGGGCAGTTTTACAGTAGGTCTCTGATTAGAGCAGCAAATATGTAAGAGCAGCAATAATCTAAGAAGCCATGTTGCACATTCTCAACTGTGAGAGAACAATTTCAGCCATTGGAAGCACAAAGCTTAGCCTTCATTTCTAAACTAACATCTCACTGCTTGAGCTTTGACTCAGAACTTCATGGGACAACTTATTTTGGTAAGGCACAAACCAGATGAAAGCATTGCCCTTACACACCACACAGATAACCCTGGATGCACCCAAAAATCACAACACTCCAGCTATTAACCACAGACTCTTGTAGAGAACCAATCTTGTAATGCCTGATAGAGCTTCAACACTAAAGCTGAAATCACATCCATCTCTAAATATTAAAAATATACTGTTGTTGATTCTGACTGCCAGAGGCAAATATACTGTTGATGTCCTTGTGAGAATTAACACTGAAATTGCTACGAAAAAAGATGAGACAGATAAAATTAAACTTCAAATATAAACAGAGAAGAAAATTGGGTGAAGTATCAGTCTAACTTGTCATAATAACTTACCAAAACAAACACATCTGTTACATAAGCAACCAGATAGAATATAAAAATATTTATTATTAAACACACTTGGAAAAGATGCATAGAATTCCTATAATAAGGGCAAGAGGAATGAATGACATCAGATTTGGAAGTGTCAGATGCAGTAATTGACTGTTAACATTTATCTTAAAAAAAAATATGCTGCTGAATTGCCAAGAATAATGTTTTTCACTGTTCTCAGACAATTTTTCTCATTGTGTCTGTGTGACCAGATCAATCAGGTAAGTTAAAGAACACAGGATATTCAAAAGGAAGAGCTAGTTTTCACTGGGAATCTGACCTGTTGACTGGCTGGGAACATCTTTTTTACAAAGTGGATGTTGAGGAATAGATATTGTCAAAAAAATCAAGCCCCTCTTATGTGGTAATGACCAGGCATGTGGCAATTTGCTCCCTGGTGGTCTGTGAAGAGCAGCTTCCAACCCTATAAAACCTGTCTGAACACTAGATCTGCAAGCTGAGATAATGGAAGACACCACTTCCAAGTGATGGATCAGTCATCAAAGCATTAGAGAGCCATCACTTCCCTCTCCTTCTGCCAAAAAGCTGCAGTAGCTGTAAATGAAGTGTCTCCTGCTTCAGCAGCAGCTGCTGATCTTGCAACACCAGCACAGGCAATGCTCCCTGTGACTACGGGACAGGAGATCCCAGGCCAGAGGTAATCCCACTTCTCACCTATGGATGGGGCTCCCAGCCAAGCAGCACTTTGAGGGAACAGAAAATTCAGGGTCAGCACGTCTGGTGCCTCCGTTTTAGCCCAGCACTTGTCAAATACTCAGTAAGGGGTTGGGTTTCTGGTTTTGATGGCATCACTCAAAATAGGATCTGGAGAGGGGTGTTTTCACATGGTATAAACACACATCCTTGTTTGAGCTTAGCACTACAGGAACACCTGACAGAATGTGCTTGTTTCTATACTATAAAGTAAATTATATGCAATGAATACTCATTCAACAGCTGTGTACAGGTAAAACAACCAGGCTCTCATCATGGGAAACACCAAGGACTGTCTCTCTGTAGCCTCTACAGTCACTTCTCTCAACTGCACTGAATTTTGCAAACTCAAATATCTTATAATTCAAATATCTTTGGTCATCATCTTTAATGATGACCAAAGAAGTTTAAAGCTGAATAATATCTTCAAGATGACAATTGAACTCATTTGCATTGAAAAAAAATTCTTTGCATAGCACCTTAAGGAAAAAAAAAAAAACAACGCAGTTTTCTCTTTTTTCTTTTTTTTTTTAAGTTTGAGAAAAACATAACATCTAGAATTTAAGATTCAATTATTAAAATGGTTACCTACTGGCAAGAAGCAAGGCAACATATGGGTTGACCACAAAAGGACTTGTGCTCTCAAAGATTATGAGGTTGAGCACAGACTTTTTCTTCACTATTAGCAATCAAAACAGCTGCTCCTCCAGACCCTGACTTCTTAGTCTTTGCTTTCTCCAGCTGCCTTTTAACAATTTTGGTTCTTTAGCTCAAAGAACTAAGAACCAGTTCTGCTAAGAACCAGTTGCTTTATTGTTTCACTGCCTCCAAACAATGATACTGTGATTGTGTTTGTAAGAGCTGAATTTTATAGTGGCAACTTGCAAACCAGTATTGAATATAGTTTCTACAATAAGAGTAGAAGAGAATCATGTGAAGTAATACTGGCACTAAGGTGGCAAGTGGGAAAGGGTGGTTTGGGAAAAGTCTTTTCTGGATAGCTCCTACATCAGCAATCTTGAAGCAAATCAAATAGATAAGAAAAGTTCCAATATCTAGCCAGTATGGTTTTGTATTACTCAAGCTATATTTCATTCAGTTTTAGCATTTCTTACAGAAGCTCCATGAAAAATATCATTTAACATTTTCCATTACAATTTAATTCAAGGACTAGTAATATTTTACCTGTAAAAAGTATTCAACATAAGGACAGACAGGAAATTGAAAATGCATTGAGAAAATCTCTTAGTACTGAAATCACCTTTACGTTGGTACAATAAAATCACTGTCAAAAAATCTTGTTACTTGTCCAATTAAAAAATATAACAAAAAGCAAGCTTAAAATGAAATATGAACCAAAGTAAAACAGTTTACTGCATCATCTAGAAATGATAAATATTTTAATAGGACAAGGGAGGCAATTCTACCTCTCCATCCAACTCCCCTTGGAGTACTGCATCCAGCTCTGGGGTGTCACACAGGTCTGGGACTTGGAACAGACATATAAAGGGATTTTTAGTCATCTTTTGTTTGAACTTCCCATACTGCTGCCACCTTTTTACTTTTCCATTCCACCCATATATGGACACAGAACAGCTGAAAGAGAAGGAATGGAAAAGCTGAGCAGCAGCAGCAGAGGTTGATGAATGACACCCCTTTGTGAGGCACTAACTGGGAATTTTCTCAGCTCTGGTGCTGCCTGGTGAAGGAAGCAGGAAACCTCCAGAGCACCAAACTGCTCCTCACAACCACCCTGCAGGAAGCAGGGACTCACTGCAGCATTCATCCCTGACCTGTTGGAGCAATTAAGGGAGCACCGTGTTCTCTAATATGTACAGTCACTTATTTAGTTCATACTTTGCTGCCACTTCATCTTTTACTTTGCCTTCTAATTATTCTTTCCCAGAGATATTTTACTTAAATGGACTAAGAGTTTCTTAAGAGCACTGCCTAAGAGTTTTTTAACTTTTATCCCAAACCCTGCATGCCCATGCTTGGCTTCTTCTTGCTTTGGCTGGATTTGAGATTTTGGGATCTTTTGTTTGGGTTTTTATTTTTTTGATTGCTTTTGCTTGTTTGGGGGAGGTTTGCTTGGGTTGCTGGTTTAGTTTTCTGGGTTTTTGTTTTGTTTGGATTGGTTTTGGAGGGGGCAATATTTTTTCATTTTGAATGGGGGATATTTGTTGGGCTTTAGCTTAAATTATTAGCTAGTTTTCCTTGTCCTGTCTTAACTCACCCCTGACTTCAGCAGCCCCTTCAGGAGGGCTTTCTTAGCTCAATTTGACCCTTCAAACTCCTCAACTACTTCCTCCACAACTACAGTTATCCAATTCAAATTCTTGTTGAAAGCCTTAGTAAAAATAAAGAACACTTCCAATACAGATATAGTATTGAAATATTTTTTCTTGGGTGTTGTTGTTTTGGTTGGCTTTTTTTTTTCCCTTTTCTTTTTTCCCCTTTGCTTGGTTTGTGGTGGGTTTTTACAGGGTTTCTTTTTTGCACATGTATATATTTAATTTTCTTGTTAAACTGAGTTTTCAGCTAATAGAGCACATTTCAGCTGTAGCTTTGTTATTGGTTTTGCCTGCTGTGACAGACATCAAGTATCTGAGCCACTTATTCAAGTGTGAGAGTTAAATGATTCCCACAAGAACTGCTCAAATATATCTAGTTTATTTTTGAAGCCACATAGGGAAGGCAAGATTGGGAAGCACACATGCAGAAGAACAAGGGAAAAAAATCCATGTATGATGTTTTGCTGCTTAAGCTAATAAAGACATCTCTTTCTGAAATAAGGTTTTGCTTTCATTTGCACTTCCTCATAAAGTTGATTAAAACCATAAAAGTAATACCCAGTCTTCTGTTATCTATTGAAGTCAAGTTGCCCAGTAAACATTTGTATTTGTGTAGCAATAATATAAATAGAAGGGTCCCATTTGCCTTTTAAGGAGTAATGAGATGGTACTGACTGCTGGTATGCTGTACAGACAACTTTTTAATTAATTTATTCTATTAGAAGAAATTTAAAGGTGGAGGTATATTTTTTCAATAAGATAATCAGTCCATTCATTTCTACTTTGATCTATCCATTCCACAGTAAAAATTATCACTTTCAGGGTGGCTATTAGCAAAATAGTTTTGAGCTAATATTTTGACATATTGCCTAATGGCAACAACTCATCAACTGAGCTATTTCCAACAGACACCACAAAAAGGCTTTTAACATATAACAGATTGTTTTAATATTGTTTCCCTGGAGAAAACATGTGAGCTTGACTAAAGTTCTCTGTGGTAGATAAATATTTTATACATTGAAGAGGCTGCTGATGAAAATATCTGGATTGAAGAGATAAAGTAGACACATATGGTTATTAAAAAAATTAGTCACTTTGCCTAAATGGAGACTTCTGCCCTTCAGAGCTGGAGGTACTTCTCATATACCAATGTCTCTGAAGATACTTTACAGTAATTTCACAAGACTGTGAAAATCACAAACTTATTAGACTAAACCTTATTTTAAGTGTTGCAAGCTACTCTGCCTAAAACTCAGAGTGAGTCATTTTGCTCCTTGAAAGGATAATAAATGAAAATGCTGAATTTTAGTTGGACCCAATAAGTGATACTTAATCACATGAACTTATACTCCCTTTAATAGTAAGGAAAGTCTAGCAGGATTAATTTATCTCTCCAGTTATCATCACATCAGTCTGAGAATAGGGACCATTTCCCTTTTGTGTACTCACAATGGATTTCAAATACTGCTGCACAAATGATTCAATACCGGCCTGGCCTGAAACAATGCACCAGGAATTTATTGAAAATTGCCTTTTATTCACCTTACAGCAGTGCTCTGCTCAGAAGGATTTCCAGTCCTACACATACTTCTCACAGAGCTGAAAAAGAAGAGTTGCACGCAGCAGAAATAATTTCCATCCTCAGCACAGCCCTAAATTGCAGGTGGAAAGCAATTTCAAGTGTGCCAGCTTATCACACAGACAAACCACACGAGCTACAAGAGCAGTGGTGGAACAAGGAGCCTGGCTCAGGCAATGCTGTGCACATCCACTGACTCTGATCATACACACACGTGCCTGAATAAAGAAAACACCAAATTCCCTAAAATGAACATCTTGTCAAACACTGAGAGATACACACAGTGGACCAGAGCTCAAAAACCTTCCTGTCCCCAAAACTGTAGCACAGAAAGCCTCATCCCAGTGAGAACATTGGTACAAATATTTTAAGCTAACACAGAAAAAAAAAAAGTTGAAATAACTTTGTTCCCTACTTTATTCTTTGAGCCTGAATCTAGTTTTGCAAGATGCATTTTTAAGCACAGCAAGATCACACTCTGAGCTAACTGCATGTGAAAGAGCAAATCTAAAGGCAGATGAGAAAATACTGAAAATACCCTTTGTACTCATGTCCTGGGTGTCATGGAACACCCTGACCTCCATACCCATCTGCCAGGGTTTGACCTGGGAGCTGAGAAGTTGAGCTCCAAGACCTCTTGAGAGATCTGAAACCTATAGATAAAACCTACATTTCTTTGGCATACAGAGGTTTTCAAAAGAGTCTTTGCAGGAGTGGCTGAGATATAAGATACACTGCATTGAATAGTTAAGAAATCAGGGTGTGGATCCCCCTAGATCCATTCTGCATGAAAACCTTCTCCACCAGACATCTCAGGAGGAATATGCAAATACCACCACTGAGAACAAAATGGTCAACTAAGACCCAGCAACCAAAGTGGAAATTTTAATCTTTTACCTTGCAAAGGCAATGTGCCAAGGAAGTGAAGCACACCTGTGGGCCCTAGCAATTATTTCAGACTGGAAAAAGATCAGAAGCTACCTGTAGCACTGAACCCAAAGCTCCTTTACCTGAGAGGGCCAGGAAGCATCTGTATTCTTCTTGCACTCAGTTCATGCTTCACAGCAGTAGAGAGCCACTGCTGAAGAAACCAGGTATTTCAAAATAATAAAGTTTCTAGCTGTATATTTAATAAAAAATTCCCTTCTCACATTCAACATCCTACTTCAATATGATATAGAAACCATCAATCTGCTCATTATCTACTGCCTTGCACAACTGTTCAATCAGTCAGTGTTGAGATACCAACTTGCAATATCGAGTTTCAGCACAAATGCGGCTGCTTGTCTTCAAGTGAAGATGAGAAAAAAAAGGTGATAAATTAAAATACCCAAATTACAGCAATTTGCTCTGAAAATTACAGCACCATAAATACATTCAGTTTGATTTCTGAGTAATGGCAACATTACCAGAAGTTATCCAAGGCTTTAAAAGGAAAATAGATATTTGCTTATGGGGCACATTTAAAAATAGTTCTAGAAAGATAACGATACAGGAGCATACTTGCAGAAACTAGGTAGAAGTAATCTGAGGAATTTAATTGTATAAAGGAAGCAGATAAATTATTACAATACCCTTAATTATTTGTGGGTTTAATCCTCCTTATTAAATATCAGACAGCCTACCAGTTTTCCCTTCCTAAGGGGGAACTGGGATTCCAGGAACTCTACAGGAATTTCCACGTGTTCTAACTCTCATCTCCCTCAGTAAGATTCCTCTGGCTTGTCTTCTCTGGAAATACAAACACCACCATGGTTTCCCAGTGAATGATTCATCTCTGAGCTTTCTATTCTGGCATCTCCTTATGGCTGCTGATATTTCAGCTCCCGCTCAACAAGGCAAAAACGGAAATCCTGACCTTCCCACCCAAGGTAACTTTTTCCTAGTCATGCAAGGCAGTTCTCTGCTTCCTGTCACTCCAGCCCATCACTTGCATGTCACTGCCAGTTCCTTCCCTCCCATCCAGTATCTGGCTAAGCCTTGGTTATTACTCCTGCCTGTTTCAGGCCAGGCTTTCCTGCCCATCCATTTACCAAGGATTTTCAGCCACTCTTCACATCACAACACATCCATACCACTGCAATTCACTCAATGCAGTGTAGAGAAATTCTGCCTTGCTTCAACTCATTGGACCAGTCCTCCAGCTGCACTGAAAGCTCTCATACTTTTCCTTCTTATTCACCCCGATCTTAAAAGTAATCTCTTCTAAAGAGGAAATTCTTTTTCAGTGTGAGTGGTAAACACACACTGCAGTTGAGGCATGACAGTCTTTACTGGTCCTTGCTGCTGTCACCATTCCCAAACACACAAAATAAATCCTGCAGGACACCACTCAAAGACCAGCAAGTATCAGTAATTAAGACTGGTGGACAGGCTTCATAAATCACACACTAGAGCAGGTATGTGACAAAGGAAGAATGGGGGTGGAGGGAGAAATGGCTGCTCCAAAGCAAAAGGATGGCTGTAAGGAGCAGGGACACAAGGGCACAAAAGAAAACAGGCAGTCCAATGGAGTAAGTTCTTCTCATGAGATAAAAGGGAGGCAGTGAGCAAAAAAACCCAAAAACCCTAAGATAGTGGCTGCACAAAAAATGTCAAGACAAGTGATGGTTCCACATTTGCTGTAAATCTCCCCTGTCATAGAATCTTCACAGGTAAGTGACTTTGAAGCACAAACCCCATTGAACAGTGATGGGAGCAATAAAGTAGTTTGAAATTATCAACTCCACCAGGGTGAAAGGATGCTCAGATTAGAAATAAGCTGCACAGAAAGACAAAATGACTGCTCTGATCTGCTCAAAATCAACAGGAATCCTTTGAATAATTTTAAGTTAACGAATAAGCTTTTGGTTGGCAGAGAGGGAGATAGAGAGGGAGAAGAAATAAATTTAAAAGTGAAAATGAACTGGAAAGAAGGATCTATCCTGAAGGAAACTGAAAAACTGGAAACACTGATTTTGTCCATTCATATTGCCAGCTTAAGGAACTTCTAAATAACTTGTCTTCTACAATTCTATCTCAAGTCTTTCATCAATGTAAATACAGTAAAAAATGCACAGTAATTACATGAACAATGTCAGTCATCATTGCCTTATTAAAATTAGTTGATTCAACAAGTCTCTTCTTTCTACATAAAGCATGAAGGAACAAACACCCCGTGGCTACTGAAGCAAAACTTTAAATCCATCTTTATACACCCATTTAAGACTAAGTACAATCCAAAATCCTAGAGGTAATAGAAAATACTTGATCCATAGATAATAGTTATTACCACATTCAAGGAGTTTAGCAAAAATTAGACACAAAAAAATTGAAGTAGGTCTATTTCTTATTTAAAATTACATCTGCTACATGCATTCTTGTCAAGCCTTGTTCAAAATTTTCTAAGCCTTTGATAATTTTCTCCTCTAAAAATATCCTCAAATTCTTTTACAACAAATGCTAAATGAAATGCTGCACATCCCTTCTGAAGAAAGCTCTCATACAGTACAACTAGAAATGTCAATCTGAAAATGTCAAAATATCTCAAAAATAACCCTTTTCAAACTGCAGGAATTTAACTGTCTCAGCATACTGATGGAAAGCTTTCTTTCAGGTCAACAGAAAACAGCACACAGTGAAGCTATTTGGTTGGATAATTCTATCCTGCCCCATTAGAGCCACTCAAATTGTATTCCCTGGCAGACAATTAGATGACCAGCAGATTATCAGGTAGAATTTGGGCATAATTAACTCCAGCACTTGGTGAGGGGAGTGTCCCTCCAGTGCTGACATGCAGAACAGACCTGCAGGCTGAGCTGTCCCAGGATAGAGAAGATTGTGTTTCATGGAAGTGGTTTGAAAAAGCACATATTGAGACAGCTCAGCACACCAAAATATTATACTCTGTAACAACAGAGCAACAGTGAAGCCTTTCCCTCCATTTCCTTGACAGGCAGGTATCCAAATTTACTAGCAAGCAAACTCAGAAAATTCCTCCTAATCTTGCAAAATACAGATGTATTTGGATTTTAAGTAGTGAAGAGATGACTTAAGTTCAGATTCTCAAGTTTAAACATTATTTTTTCCCAGACCTGAGCCTGTAGATTTATTTTTTCAGGGTTTTCCTTTAGGAAATCATATTTATTTGTTCCCCCTAGCAGTACCTCTAATAGCTGAATATTCATGTCTACAATTATGTCACAGAATCAATTAGAATGGAAAAGACCCCTGACAGTTAGGAGATCTGTATTGCTTGGGCTGGAAGTGAGGAGATACAGGAATCCCAGTCTGCAAAAAGGAGCAGTGTTGCTATTTTATGGCCTTTCTTTGCTTGATGAAGAATTGAGCTAGTGAGGCTTCTGCTAATTTGTTAGTTGTAGGGAATACCCACTAATCATCTACCAGAAATTCCTGTGTCCTACAGGACTCTAAGCAGCATATTGTAAAAGAGGAATGACAAGTCCCCATACCTGTTCTGACCTGCAGTTCTGGAGCCAAGCTGCTCCCAAGGTATTGCATCCATCACACACCTCTCACACTTTCATTAATAAAGTTTCCTAGCAGCCTGAGTCAGTTTGTTGCTGTGTTTGCTTGGATTTTTTGTCTTTTCACATCGGGGTTTTTTTTGTTGTTGTTGTCTTTTGTTAGGGGTTTTTTAACCATCTCATTATACATAGAAGTTCTTTACATGTTCAGGCCAAGTTCCAGTTTTAATTTATGTACTTGCTTTCAGAGAAGACAACCAAACCAATTTATTTCTTCAACTTCTTGGAGAGAAAAAAAAAAAACAGAGGAAAAAGACTGGATACACTCTGCAACTGCCTCTGTCTACAAGAAAAGGCAGTGTAGTGGTCCATCATCTCCTTCAGACAGGAACACCAACTGGCCCAGAGCAATCTTTTTCCAATTATTTATTGAATATCTTGGATTTTACTTTCAAGTAAGGGAGGGAGGAAATTCAGAGGTCAGACAATTTTTGAATCCAAAAGCTAGGAAAACACAAATAAAACCAGGAAGAGATTGACATACCAAAATTAACCATTAATATTTAACCTCCCATAAAGAGTTTCCATTCTTTGTCACTTAGTAGAAAGTTATTTGCAGCAGCAGTCAGCTCTAAAAAATATTGTTCAATACTCACCAGAGCTCAGAATATCTTAAGGAAAAATGTATCCATGTCTTCTGAATATTAGCAGATTAATGCAGACATATCAGGAACTTTTGAGAGGAGAATGCTGTTGAGGAAAAATATCTAAATTAGAAAACATTAGAAGAATTAGTGACCACTGAGCTACTCCAACATTTTTACATGCCCTTTTTGAAGCTTAGCTCAAGGTTAGGGCCACATTAGGTAGTGAATTTGTCAAGTGCAGCACTGACATACTTTAGCTGGACCTTTAGAAGAGGATTCTTGAGCATCACCTTGAAAGAGACAAACTTGATGACAGCAGACTCAAGTGATCCTCATAAACACTTTAGTCTCAGTGGAATTTATTTTGTTGGTGACACAGCTTGGTCACCTCTTGCCTCATAACTTGTCTGGACATGACAGGTCAAGGCTGGGGAACTGTTCCAGTTTATGCAGACCAGTGCACACACACGAGTTCCCAACATGAACTGGAAGCTACTCATCCCTCACTGTGCTCCCAGAACCCAGCTTACAGACAATCTGTGAACAGAAAGGGATGACAATGACTCAACTCCTTACACATGGCAAGCTATCTGCTATTATGAATTACTCATTCAGACTTTAAACACCACATTTAAACGTGTGAATCTTCTCACTTTCTTGTTAATAGTGAAGGGCACAGTTGCATTTACATATCTCTTTGAAGGTTAGTAGTTTATGCCAGATCCTCGTGGAGGAGGAAACTGGTACATACTCAAAGTTTTGTTGCTCTGGGGTTTTTTGAGTTACTGTTACATGTCAAATAGTTTTACATCAGAATGCATAAAAAATAGCTCAATTCAGGGTCGTGCCCGTACCAAGAGGAACATCACCCTGCTCTCTACCAATACTTAGTTATTACCTAGATAATAATTAATTTTCAGGCAGTAAACTCATAAGGAAATAAAATTAACTCATAATCACCACAGCTGTAACAGTGAGGTGAACACACCCTGGCTGGACATCAGGTGCCCAAAGCCACTCTACCACTCCACTCCCTAACTAAACAGGAGAGGCAAAGCAGAACTAAAGGACTGTGCATCAAGTTAAGGGCAGAGAGAGATCACTCAGCAATTTCCATCACTGGCAAGACACACTCGACTTGGGCAAATTTGGTTTTCAATATTTGTACCAACAGTCAATACCATTTATGTTACCAAAACCAAGAGTGGTAAACATCCCACGCCAAACACTGCACTTTTTACACCCTCACGTTATTAAGACAGGGCTCACTTTCAGAATACTCAATCTATTCATTTCTTATATCCCCTGAAAGAAGGGGGCACACAAGTCAGCCTGATTTACTGGAGCAAAAAAATAATTGGTTATTAAATGGCCACGTCAATAAAGTTAGTTTTGTCCACCAGATAACATACTTGACAATTAACTAGTACCTACAAAAAAAATGTACATTATCAAGAAAAATGCAATTAATACACAATGTCACCTTGGCTGAGTGAAGCAGCTTAATGTCATTTGGTTCATTTTTTTTTTATTAGTTCTTGCCTGATATTTCAGTCCATTGTCAAGATGGTATTCAGAATATCCTTCTGTAGGCTATAGAATATCATTCCTTCTAGTAGAATGATATTCTACTCCAACACCCATAAAGTTTGGGATGAGGGGAAGGGGTTAGGGCGTATTTGTTTTCCTTATTTTAAAAAGGTATTTATACACAGCACACCCAAATAACAAATGCATCTTGTTTCCACAAATGTTTCCCTCCACAAAAATAAGTTTAAAAAAATCCCAGTTATTATCATAAACCAAGATATGCACCTTCATTATATCAAATCTCTCAAATTTCTTATCTTTATTTTTTGCAATAGCTAATATCATAGGTATAAAACACAGAAAGACATCTAAATTGCAGACAACAATTGAAAAATTTTAAATATTAAGTCAAAATAGATTATGAGATGTATCCTAACCGTAAAAAAATATTGTCCATGATACTATATAAAATCTGAAAGGTAGTTCCCAGGGTGAGGCAAAACAAGTATAATGTTGAAGCTTTATTTTGCTGATCTGGTGGGTAGAGACACATTGGGAAGGGGGTAACACAAATTACAGAAGTTCATCTCAGTTTTAAAAAGAAACTATATGTACAAAGAAGAAAATAACATAGCATTAATATGAACTGGGAGTCTCTAGTTACACATTATAAAGAATGTTGAAGAGGCAAAGCTTAAATTTTTCAAACCATAATGACAGAACTGTACAATCAGCAGAACTGAAGAAAATGAAAAGTAAAGTACTACCACAATAATAGCAATTTCCACAAGACTGCCAGTATTGCATGGTAACATTTTAACTTCATAATAGAAAAAGAAGACACAGACAAAAATTGTTTTTTCACCCTCTTCCCTCCAAAATGCAGAATTCTATTTATGTGACAAGATCAATTGTTTTATTCCAAAACTAACCCTGGAAGATACTTCAAAGCCATTTTGCCCTGGCCATCACTCACCACACCAGATACCTGCACCCAAGCCCAGCCAAACAGGATGATGTGGGAGCCAAAGAAACAGCAATAGCTGATAGATAATGATTTCATGTTTTCAACTGAGTTATCACATAATTAACCATAGCATCTACTGCATTTAGGGACCTAAACTGTGCCAATGTACCCTATGGTAAAACATTTTGTTCTACCCAAGCTACCATCCATATGTGACAAAAGATATTTAAGCACCAGAAATAACTGTTATATCCTACATCAGATATTTAGAGACTTGCCAAAGGTGCCTGCAATGATACTGGATGAGCTTCAAGGTACACAACACTTGGGGTGGTATATGCTCAGAAGCAGAAAATACAATTGGAAAGCAGAAATCATTCTATGCACACGTTGCTAGCCCAACCCTCCATCAGCCTTGCATTCCTTACTGCTTTCCTCAACAACCAGAAGACAAAACCAGGTTTCTGACAAATAATCTGGAATGCACAATTAATAGGGCTTCTTTCAAATAAAAGGTAATGTACTTAAGGATGAACATTATTCTGTTTTAATATGAGTTAAAGACTTGTTCCTATCGTGCCTTGATATATTTTTAATTGTTTTATAGAAACATCCTTATATGAAGCATGCAGTCAATGAAACCATATGCAGAGCCATATTTCCTCCCTCACAAGCAACATCATAATGAATACAATCTCATTGCACTGACATTGGGACAAAATATCACTGCTAAATTAATCACAGCTTGTGGTGAGGCCCTGGCACAGGTTGAAGTTGTGAATGCCCCATTCTTGGAAATGTCCACCAGCAGGTTACATATCCTGGTCAAGTGGAAGGTATTCCCTGCCCATGGGTGATCTTTAAGGTCCCTTTCAATCCAAATCATTCCATGATATTCTATCTTGGCAAAATTTAGCAATGACATAATTTTATCACCCACAAAACTATAAATTGATGGCACTAAGCTTGAACTCAATATAAAAAAAAAAAAAACAGAAAACAACACCAAACTTTTAGTTCCATAGTTCTGATTCAGAACACAGTAGAAACATCCTGATGATTTACGAAAGGCACTGATATTACCTACGGGGCATGCCAAAATGAGCCATCAGAAAGGTATATATTTGAGCTGTGTGGGAGAAGGGGGTCTGGTGTCACTTGTATAGTTGGAAATTCAAAAGCAGTTTAAAAAAAGAATTCAATTAGCTCATGCATCTACTGTGAGTAGGAGGTCTCATTGGGGCTGTCAGAGGAAATGCTATTTAATCAACATGATGTCAGTCAAGTGCTTGTCAAACCTACTACAATTTTTCAAAATCCAAAATGTTTTAAACAATAATTGATGGAAAATTATATGCAGAGATCTGGCCACTTTAAAATAAATTACAGTATTTGAATCTTTTCTAGAAGTTTCTGGCAGGAGACATTGTTACTAGGTTTATTTCAAAAGCCTCCATTTCTACTCTATGGAAGAAATGTTTAATACCCATCCACCCAAGCAGGATTTGGACCATCTACAAGAACACTTAATTACATAATTATGAAATTACATGAGGCAGGCATTAATTTAACCTGCAGCACTTTCTCCCTGAGTTGCATTGCAGCAAGTGTTTCTGGAGAGCAAACCACAGGATCATCCAGACCCAGGCTTCCCCCGGAAGTGTGCTGGGGCAGGTTTCTCTGGGGATCTCACAGCTGCTGTTGCACCCACCTCAGGGGTTAACCAGCTTTAGACCATCTCAGTGGCACTGTGTGGTGCACAGAATTAGACCCAGGTTAATGACTCTAGAGAAGACAGCACAAGATGAACAAGATCCAGAAGAAGCTGCAAGGAGTCAGCTCAGGGCTAACACCAAAGTCAGAGCTATAGAAAAGTCTCCAGACCAGCTGCTGACCTTGGCTTTGATGTTTGAGTAAGGTCAGCCTGGAAACCCTTGAATTCCTGCATGCTGCTGTGCTGCCCTCCCAATGGCTGCATGGTGACAATCCTGGAAAGGGCCACAGCAGGCACCTTGAGACAGCAGTGGCCAAATCAACAAGTGAAAGTCTTGTAGAATTTCATCTTTCTGGAGGACTGGGAATCAGAAGCTCTGAAAATTTCTGGTATAACCTCTTTTTAACAATTTACTACATCTATCCATATGCCCAAAAAATTTCTCTTGGGTAATAGAAAACTAATTTTTTTTTTTTAATAAAGTGAGGATCTAGGCAGCAAATGAAATCAACAGTATTCCATAACTCCTGACTACTGTCTGTTGGAAATACCTTAGGTTTGTATCATGCAGAGATACAGGTCAGGCTAGGAGCAGTGTGGTGGGGCACCACAAGGCTGATGATACTAAAGAATTGTGAGGGCTTCTCCAGAGGACTAAAACCACTGCATCAGCTTTTCCCAACAAAGAGCAAGTTCACTTCAGATAAGTGTCAGGTCACAGAACAAAGCACATTCCAGCTGGTGCAGAAGTACATAAAAAAATATGATGGATGAAACAGCTTCATAAGCATTTCTGAGCTTCAGCAGGAGGTCTCAGCACAGACAAAGCTCTGCAAATTCAAAAGGAATTATTCATAAGAGGAATGGGTGTTCCTGCAGGAGTAGATGAACAAACTATTAGACCCAAATCAAATGGAAGAGTTCATGTTTCTGTGCTTGAGACTCTGGTTACCAGCTCCCCCCTAACTGAGGAGGGCTTACCACAACTACACTGCAAGAGGAGACGAGAGGTAAACAGATTTAAATAAATTGGAACAGAAAAAACTTACAGTATTGGCAATACCACAGTAAGGAAGCAACAGGTAGTTTACTGAAAAAGCTTAGTTTGACTGATAAATTTTTGAGTTATTGCACCCATGAGAATTCTTTGCAGCCTTCCAGTGAGCTCAGGTTATAAAAGGTGCGTTTCTGAGAAATGTAACTTCATTTTTCTTTGCTTTGTTGACTGACATTCCAGGGAAAGGCTTTTGAAATCACTAGTTTGTTTTGCAGCTATTGCTAGAATCAGCCAAACAACAAAAACAGTCTTCTCTAATCATATTGAGCCATAAATGGCTATTAAGCCAGCCCTTTCACAAAGCATGATCTAAAATGCATACACCTGTATTATATACATACATTTAATAAAGAAATTCTTGCAATGTCTCTACACACATAGCGCCACCTGGCAAAAATGCAGCTTGGTTATTTGGAAAGAAAACTCTGCTTGATCTAATTTGGCTCAGAGCCATCCCCACTTCTGATACAGACTGGGAGATGTACAGATCAAGAGCAGGCCTGTTGAGCAGGATTTGGGAACACTGGTGGACAAAAGAAAAACATTGGAATAGGGCAGCAATGCACACTTGAAGCCCAGAAAGCCAGTCTTAACCTGGGCTGAATAAAAAGAGTGGCCAGCAGGTCAAGAAGATGATTCTGCTCTACTCCACTCTCATTAGATGCTCCTAGAGTACTGCATCCAGCTCTGGAGACCCCATAAAAGACAGAGCTTTGAGAGCAGCTGCAGAGGAGAGCAAAAACAGAGGGCTGATCTTGTATGAGAGAGGAACATTGCTTGGGGAATGCTCAGTCTGGAGAAGAGATGACACCTCAGAGACCTTACTGCAGCCTTTCAATAAAAGAGCTGGGGAGGAAAGTAGGCTTATAAGAAAAATGTAGAGGGGCATTTCACCAGGGTCTGTGGTGTGGGAAACAAAGGGAAATAGTTTCAGACTCGATTGTCTCCAATTTAGACAGTTTTAAGTAAGGCCTTTTTGTTTACTTTTTTGTTAACGCAAACAATGAGGGTGGCGAGCCACTGGCACAGGAACAGAGAATTTGTGGCCACCCTATCCCTGGAAGTGTTTCAGGTCAGGGTGGAGCAACCTGGACTAGTGGACAGTGTCCCTGCCCGTGGGAGGGGGATTCAAACTGGTCTAGATAAGCATTAAGGTCCTTTCCAACCCAAACCATTCTACAATTCCATGAATCATCCAACAGTTGGCTGGGATATCCCTAATTTTGAAGCAGGAAACCATCACCATAGAGAGTCTTGGACTGGAGGTTTTTTCTGAGATTTCAAGGGTATTTTTGGTTGTTGGTTTGGGATTTTTTTTCCAAAGTTCATTAAAACCAAGATATTTTAGACAAGCAGCACAGTAGTTAGTTATAGAAACGGATGTAGCATTTCATACCACATAACTGAACAACCAAACATTGTGAGCTTCACTCTCTCCCTCCTTACCAACAGAAGTATTTGAAAACTCAGAATATTCAAACTGCTCTGGCTGGTGTCCTTGAAGAAGTGGATGTCAAATTGTTTATTATCATAACAACCTGTCACCAGAGAACTACTGTTATGTAGCAAATGCACTACAGATAGATGCATTTTAGTTAAAAGCCTGAAAGCTCTGAAGCATTTGGGGGATAAAATAATGATTCAAAAGCTAAATAGCAGATTTAGATGCCTGCCTGCTGCCACATCTAACCTCTGCATCTTCAAAACTGATCTAAACAACCCAGGCAAACAGATTCCTGCCTCCACTAAGAGTCACGATTTAAATAGACTTTTGTTCCACACTATCACAAACTCTGTAGTCCATTCCACAAACACAGGATTACAGTTTTATTTGAAGGTCTTTTTCTTATTGTCAGGTTTATCCTATATCATTAGAAAGACTGAATGTTTAAATTGGCAATCACCCAAGTTTTGCTTCTTTATGGTTGTTTGTCACTGTGTTTCAAAGAAGCTCAAATGCAATTTTCAGAATTTATTACAACCTATTTTAAGTAGTGCAGAAGGTCCAATGACGATTTTTTTTTCGTTTTACTGTTTGCTATAAGATGGGCATTCACATTTAATCATATCCAATGATTACCTCAATGAATACAAATGTGTTACATTATCTTTAAATAAATGAATGTCAATATGTTCCAGGGTAACAGAAGTAATTGCATATTGATAACAGTCATTATCATAAGTCATGGTTGCTGGCAGAAAACCCACTTGTATTTTTTAATAAGGTGCAATATTATGGTCTATTTTGAGATGATAGCTTTCTATTTCCCCATACATAATACAGTATCACTTCAATATAGCTGGCAGACTGTGGAAATAGATAAAAATTCAGAATGCAAACCTGCAAACTGTAAGATTTTACAGTCTTTTGAAACTAGTCTGGGTAGTCCAAGTACCTCAGAAAAAGTGATATGAGGGAATCATTATCTATGCCAGGCTGATGTACCTTCTGTTCCTCTCACCACAGCAGATAATAGCAACCAGCACATTTTCCCAAATTGATACAACCAGATAGTTCAGACTTTGCATTGCAGCTCATTGCAGTTTGCAAAGTAATCTGAAAGACACTTGAGAAAGGGACATGTCCCCCCTGTTTTTAAGGGGAACAAAACTTTAAAGCTAACTCAGATATTCTGTCTGCATCTGTTACAGGAGAGCAGAGAAGTTCTAACATCCAATATCAGGATTGGAGGCTCTTGTTCTGCACTACTGCTCTACCTTATTGCTTTAAAGCAGCAGAAAGTCAGGACTTGTTAAGACAAGCAGAAAACTGCAGAGTCCTGCAGTGTGGACAGATTATCCCCTGGAAACTGCCCAGGCTGGAGATGACTGTGTGGCAGGTTTTGCAAAAAAAAGCTCCTGAAGGGTCTTATCTGGGCAAGGATTTTAACGTGGGTCAGCAGTGTGAGGATGGTCAAGGTCACAGCAAGGTCAAAGCTGAGTGACTCCCTGCTCCTCAGCAGCTGTGAGGCCATGCCTGGAACACTCTGCCTAGTTCTGAGTTCCACACACAAAAAGTACCTACAATTAGCCCTCAGGGGAGGCAAAAATAAGAGTGCACCTTTAATTTTCCAATGAAGCAAGGGGTTTAGTTCGTGAAGCATAGAAAGGGACTGAAAAAACAAGTTTTATTCGCCCTGGAGAACAGGAAGCTTGTGAGGGGTGGGTGCTGCTGCTGCTCTCAGCAGCCTATAGTATAGCTGTGGAGAAGACATGGCTTCTACTCCTCCCCAAGATACTCAGTGAAGGGATAAGCAACAAATACTGCCTGCAACAATGGAAACACCCATTGCATAACAAAAAAAAAACAACAAAAAAAGAACTACAACAACTGGAATTTCACAGTGAGAATGGATAGACCTGCTCATAGAGGATCCACCATCCCACCACCTGAAGAAATTTCCAGAATCCAAACAGCTGGCTCTGCCTAGAACCAAGTTAGTTTCCTTCACAGCAGCTCAAACTGTGCTCCAGGTTAGATTTTTGACCAAAACAGTTCTGGTAACACAGTGATGTTGTCACTTTTGCTGAGCAGCATTGAGGCCTTTTCTTTGTCACTCTGCCTCACCAGTGACCAGACTAAAGGAGGGTGCATAGTAGGCTGGGAGGGGACATAGACAGGCAGGTGACACTAGCTAGATATTCCACATCACATAACAGCGTGCTCAAACAGTAAGAGAGAAAACAAGGCGGTTTTGGAGGGTTTGCCATCTTTTTGCTCAGAAATCTGTGTGCTTTAGCCTGCACACAGCAAGTGACTGAATCACTTGACAGCATCACTAGTGTTGAGAGGGACCTCTGGAGATAACCCAGCCTAATCCCCCTGCCAAGGAAGGGTCCCCTGGAGCAAATGACACAGGTAGTTTGGAATGTCTCCAGCAGGGCTTTGCCACATTCAATGTCAAGAAGCTCTTCCTCATGTTGAGGTACAACTTCTTGTAGTTTCATTTATGGCTATTACTCCTTGTCCTGCCACTGGCCACCACTAAGAAGAGCCCAGCAGCATCCTCTGGACACTTGCCTTAGAGATATTTACATGCATTAAATATCTTGCGTTATTTTTCCCCTTGTGAACCAAGTTTATTCCTGTCACTCTTGATGCCATCAAGTCAGTTCCCTAACAGTCACAGAAGGGTTTGGGTGAGGGATTCAGCAGAAACACAGGTGGATCAGCCCCAGCAGAGCACTGTGCCATCCCTTGGGAATGCACTGCCACACCGAGCCCCACTACTGCCCCAGAACACCTCACCAGGGAGAGCTTCACTTATAATTGCTCATAACTCCACAAAATAAATACATAATTGTGACAGTGTTCACAGGGGTCTTATGTTGAGGGGAGACTGGGATCCGCCTCCATTTTTCAGAAGGCTTGATTTATTATTTTATGATATATATTACATTAAAACTATACTAAAAGAATAGAAGAAAAGGTTCTCATCAGAAGGCTAGGCTAAGAATAGAAAAGAAAGAATGATAGATAACAAAGGCAGCTGCCTCAGACTCTGTCCCAGCCAGCTGGGCTGTGATTGACCATTAATTATAAACATCCAAGATGGGCCAATCACAGATCCACCTGCAGCATTCCATAGCAGCAGATCATCATTGTTTACATGTTGTTCCTGAGGCCTCTCAGCTTCTCAGGAGGAAAAAATCCTAAGGAAAGGATTTTCATGAAAAGATGTCTGTGACACATAATAACACTGGTTTATAGCACTTTTCTGTCATTCCACTGCAGTTTCCCACAGGGAAAAGCAAAGGGTCAGCTCTAACTTTTCTTAGTCATGGCCACACAAATAAATATGTGAAATAAAATGCTCAGGCACCCATTAAAACTTTTTCCTCAAGTGAGGAATAGAGTGTTGGGGGGGGGGGGGGGGGGGGGGGGCAAACAACCCAAGTGTTCTGAACTCGTCTGCAAAGAGGCATAATTAAACCTTCATTTATTTCTATGCAACTATTCCATCAAAGCCTCACGCCCGAAGCTTTCTATCCAGCAGCCACAGCCAAAACTTTAAAAGCCAAATATTTTGAAGCGTTATCGCATGAATGCCTCAAAGGCATGCCCTGAAATCAGCTCGCACTGCCCCGAGCCCTCAGGCGGGTGGGCACGGCCACCGCGGCAGCACAGTGGCCCTCGGGGCACTCATCAAACACGTGTTTTGATGGTTTTTTCCTGGGGTTTTCGTCAGGTTTTGGGTTTTTTCTTTGGGTTTTTAAGTTCCCTCCGGCCCAGGCCCGGCTCGGTAGGGCCCGGCGGTTGCCTGGCAACCCCGATCCGCGCAGCAACCGGGGCCGGCCGCGGCAGCCGACGCTGAACCTCTCCAACTAATTATGTTTCATTAACTTGTCTAATTAACATTGTTACCTCATCAGAAACATTGTAAATTTTCTACAGGTTTTTCGACGAGTCGCTCTTGTCAGAATACGGTTTGGGAATATTACTAAGTTTTGCTAAACTGGCCTTGGTATGTCCCAAAACACAAAAGCTGAGGGAGAGATGGACTGCCGAGAAATGGACACAAAGAAAGGAGAATTTATGGACAACAAGGACCAAAGTGTTGCAGAAACCTGAGATAAAGAAGAACCTAACAAAGACAATTCAGTAATCGCATTGAAAAACTCTCTGAGAAAAAGATAATAGAAAGTCTGCCAATGTGGGCTAATTAGCATGAGAAAAGAGAAATCAATAAAAGAATACTAATTTATGAACAGAATTATACAATTTATAGCCAATGTGCATTAATTCCTTTGTTTTCTAAAAACATACAAATATTGAGAAGCTTTCCAAGTGAGCCTGTACATTTGTGGAGCAATCTCACACACACACCAAATGATGTGAATAAAGTAACTCCTGCCTTCTAATACTAAGGATAGTTTGATTTATCCCGACATTTTTGATAACAACAGGGCACCAGCAAAAATTAAAACATGGCTACATACCTGTTCTTCAAGGTTGAGCTGCTGACCTTCCTTCAGGGAGGAAAGGTGTGCTCCTGCCTTCTCCAGTTATATCAAGCAGAGTTAATTGGGATCAGCTGTGGGGCTGCAGCCACACCTGAAGCTGATCATTGCTAATTAGGTGCAATCAGGCCAGGTGTTGGGAGAACCTTCTGGAGGGGCCAGAAAAACCTTCTGGAGGGGCCAGGTGGACCTCAGCCTCTATTTGGGGTGTCCCCATGGTGCTGGATGTGTAATTAGGGCTCACCTAAATGCTTTCCTTGGGAAGCATGCCAGGTGTTAGGATTTCAGAAGTGGTTCTAGATTGGGGTGATATGAAGGAAAGTCTCCCCTTTCCCTGTGCCTTTCTGTCCTTCATAGAAACAATAAGATTCCTGAGAGCACCAGGAGCCTTACTGAGCATCCAGGATTCACCACAGACCCAAATTCTCCAAGTGGGAAATGTGGAAAATGTGTCTCTGACATCCACCAAAAGATACAGCTTCTATGAGGGAAGAAATGTCAATAAAAATATGGCCTTCAGTAACCACTTGTGACTGAGCACATGCACTTAAAAAAAGCCCTCACTATTTGCATACTACTTATTTTTAATGTTAGAGGCCCGGCAATGTTGGGTAATTAGCGCAAGTGTACTGTAAAGTCAATTTGAAAGTGGGCATGTAAAAAATACTGAATTTGTAATATTTTACTGCCTCATGAAGGGCATCTAATTTGGACATTGAACATTTTTGCAGTGAGTAAGCACTTCTATGAATTTCAATGCACATAGTTTCCCACAGAGTGAAATTTTTATGGAAAGTTGCACAATTCTGAGCTGCAAATACTCTGTGTGCTTAGTTAGCAGTTTTATGAACAGCCAAGTTGTGGTTGCTATCAGGTATCTTTTTTTGTTATGTGCTCTTCCTTAACTTCACAGCAAGTATAAAGGCTCTTCTTAGGAGAAAATCGTCTTTTCACTGAGAATTAATCTTTTTTGGTATGCTCTCTATTTCTGGCTTTCACTCTTCTGCTGCTGTCAAAATCCAGGTTCTCTACAAGGTGACTGACACATTGAGTACCTCTTCCCTCCCTCGATTTTAATAATAAAGAATCTACAGACATAATGATTTGTTTATACTTTTGTGAATTTTTTTGTTGAAGGAATTTTTCTTTTTATATGACTATTCTGCTCCAATGTAAGGCTGAGATAGAGCACACTGGTAAAACTATCCAATGGGGGCCAAAGAAGTCAATACCTCTCTGTCTGTATAGTCTATTTCCTACCATTTTCGGGGTCCTTAAGATTTAAAAGGATTCTTAATTAACTGTAGTAATTCTGAAATTTGACAAAATTGTCATGGATGGTTCAGTGAAGATCTCACTGCAAGCAAAAAAGGGTAATGAGACTAACATTAATAGTATTTATAATGCACTTGGGTACAGTGGCAAAGCTATCCTTAATATTGATCAGTATAGGAGAAGTTATGTGACACAAGGGGATTAAAGCAGAAAAGGTTATCAATTCAAAGGAAACTCGAAGATGAGGTTGTTTATATTCAACAGGAAACACATAAGGCAATATTTTAAAAATAACAATATTTCAATTGTTATATTTCATTTATTTCCATGCATCTCATAATGCTACAGATTTGGCCTCTGTCTCTGTACTTACACATAGAAACTATATTATAATGTGAGTGATCCAAATAAAATAAATCCTAATTTGGGAGGGTGAGGGCGTGGTACAAGCAGCAATTATAAAGGATTTCCTGTGTGGAGGGCTGGTAACTCTGTTACTGAGTGATGTAAATGAGATCACAATTTAGTCCAAGGTTCTGTTCTCCATTTCTAAATGGGTTACCTCCCACTGTGGCAGATGTGAATACATATGGGAGAAAGAACAGAACGGATCAGATCCATCTAGTGGGAGGACAGGAACAATGTACACATTGATCTATTACATGTAACCACAAATCAAAGAATTTTCACATGGAACAGGGACATAGGTATTTGTTTCATATATTACACACTTCCATTTTTAATAAGCATTACATTTAAAATCATGTAAAGTAAGAGCACATGAAGATATGATAAATGAACACCAGAAGTTATGTCACTGGGTATTCTTTAAATCAACACATCTCCTTTTTTAGCGTTTTAGCTAATGTTAAATTCAGATTTTTTTCTATGTTTGAGGTTGGAGTCCTTTAAATATACCTAAGAGGAACAGAAATATTTCTAATAAGAAATAGGGTATGGTAGAACTTTTTATTTCTAATTCTTCATGCCTGCCCTGTCTGTATTCTCATTCTTAATGCCATTAGTATTTGTTACTTTTTACAGTGACTGGTATCCTTGAATGCATATTCCAAGAGGAGTTCATGGTAACTATTTATTGTGATGGGATCTTGTTTTTGTTTCTGTCACATAGTAAAATGTTACCTTTACAACAAAAGAGTTGAAGTCACATTGAAAAATCATCCAGAAAGTTTCTGAATTATAAAAATATGTAAATTATGCAAAGCCAAGTCTTGCCTGAAGGGTGAGAGACAGGAAGCCTTAAAGTAAGTTGACACAGTTTGTGAAGTGACAGACAGGCCTTGTTCTTGTGCAGGTTTTAAAATGGTAAGAAATTCAAAGGAAAAAACCTATAGTTAAACTGCAAATCACACGTCTCCACAAATCTGAAGGAAATGTTTTCTGGGATGATTAATTTGCTGGTGTGAATGTCCAGCAGCTTGGCACGTGAGAGTCACCCCTGTCTGGTCAAAAGTTTAATGGAACATGAGTTTCATTAATACTTCCACTAATTTTTCCAATATTTTTCCATTTCTACACTAAGCAGAAATAGCAATTGAGCTCTACATTTTTTTCCCTCTATCTCTCAGTGTTGTATTTTTCTGCAGATGTCCTCAGAAAGGATTCACTGCTGCCATAAAAAACTGCTACTGATGATGGAAGACGCATTCGATCAAATGATTCCTTCAAAATGGGCACAGCCTTGCAGGAGAAGGATAAAGAGGCTCCATGAAAGTGGAGGATGTAATTCTTGATGCCAAAGAAGATGGGAGTGGATCCTAGCAGGGAGGTGCACCCATTCACCTGCTCGTTGTGTTGTGTACCCCTTTTATTCCTGTTCCTGTTAGCAGGAGTAACTGGCTGGAAGAGAGAAGTGGCAGAGCTTTCCAAAGATGGTGGAAGTTCTCATCACCATGACAAGAAAACAGGAGAAGAAGGGAGATGTGCTGGTGGATTTTCACAAACAGGACGGGACTGCTGTGATGTTCCTTGAGCTTTATTGCAGCATCAGCCTCATTACATGCTTGAGACAATTGGAAGATGGCAAAGCTCACATCCTGCCAGCAGCAGTCAGAGATTTCTTTGTTACAGAGCATTTAAAAACTTTCTAGCCCACAGCACATTGCTAAATCTCACAGACAGTTGTTCTAGCCAATCACTAAAATCACACACACACCCGCTTCACACAATGCTTGCTTGTCTGCTCTCTATTAACAATTCACAATACTTCATTATGAAGCTTAAAACCTTCTACTATCTTGCTAAACATATTTTCCTGCAGTCTTAAGCTCTATCTTGGCCAAGCCTAAAACTCAAGCTATGGTTTCATGTCCTTGCTTGCTGTACTATTGTAAATTTTCTACTTTCAGACTTTACAGCTGTAGCTAGTTCTAAGTTTTCTGTTCTTTCTCTTTCTAAGGCCTGCCTTCTCAGCTTTCTGAAAGTCTTCTTACCTTTACTATTTCCCACGGGGAGAGGTTAAAACTCTCTTACAGCTGTTCCCTCTCTAGAAAATATCTGGCCAATGTGCTGTTTTACACAATTTCCAAGGACTACAGTATTATCTGTGCTGAAAACTGTTTAACATTCACCTGAAAACTGTTATTTGCATGCAGGTTCATGTAGGAGCTTTAGATCTTGACCACTGTGCTCAGGAGTATATAAAGAAACACCAAAAAGTTGATTACTGTCCTGTAGGGAAAAATAAGCACTTAAACCTACTAAGTTCCAAATATTCTATTTTGCATTATAACTGTATTCCTAGAATGTAGAAAACTGGTTCAAGGGGGAGTAAATCTGATTTCCTGTGAGTCCATCCTTGTAAAACCTAATAAATTATGTATTAATTCATTTTTCTGAGTCACTGCAGTGGTTTTGCAACATATTTGCCCCAAAGCAGAAGCTCAGAAGAGGGCTGCAACCTGTCACAAGATAAATAGGAGAAAACTTGAAATGAGGAAAAAGTAAATACTTTAAATATATATATATAGTACATATATATTTCATATATATATTAAATGTTATGTGTGTATACATACATACATATATATATATATATATATATACACACACACAAGATGTAGGTCCTAAGGGCTATATCTGCAAACCAAATCCTTCAGTTTAACAGCAAGTACAGAGCTGCCATTCTGACACTCTATGGAAAAGTTGGTCCCTTTTATTGTATATTTTATTAGAGGGAAGAAGAGAAATCTGAATTCTGGATGGTCATTGGACAGTTTCCAGGGCTACAGTAAACTGTGCTACCTGAAAACCACCCAGAGGACAAGAGTTCATATTTCCTCAGAAAGCTCAAGAATAGTCTAAACCTAGTAGTGACTTAGAAACAGAGAGGAGGCAAAAAGGAAAAACAAATACAAAATGTAACTAAATCTAGAGCATCTCAGCTCTATGGAAAAGAGATTTTTTTGAGATGCCTTCAGTCCCTCATGCACATGGTAAATTGTTTATGAATATAACCTGGTAGAAAAATTATATGAAGGAAAAAAAAGACAAAATTAAGGCCATGGTAATCAGTTCACATCAAATGTTCACTATCTAGCTTTTCAGAGGATTTTTTTAAATAGTATTAAGTGCCTAGAAATGGTTGGGTTCATTCATATGTACTTAGGACTAATTTATTTGTCAAGACACAACATAATAAATAGTAAGCAATCCTGAATTAAATGTCCATATGTCAAACTGCTGCTCTGTTTCCTATCAGCTGATGTTTATTTGTTCAGAAGCCTTTCAATATTCTTCAGAGCTGCTATTGTCACCTAAATTTCAATTCTTTACATCTGTACATTACTTTTGCTGTCTAGAGGAAAAGATGTAGGACCTTCAAAAGATTCTTCATAGCAAGAACTTAGTTTAGCATTGTGGCCTGCCCTCTCTCTATCAGTCATATGATAACCTGAGGAGAAACATTCTTCTAACTTAGATATTTGAGCTGGTTGCCAAATGGCAAGAAAGATAAATATCCTTGTTTCTCTTCTTTTTAAATACTTCCCTCAGGATCTCATTTGTTCTTGGGGGTAATTTACTATTTTAAAACTAGAAGGATTAAGCCTTTAGCTAAAAACAAAAGCAAACTTACAGAGAGAAGAATATGAGAAGGAATAAATACATTAACATGGCAAATAATTTAGCCATTTTTCTGTTGGCATTTTAACCACTTTTTTCTAATTAAATCAGAATATTTGGTTGTACTTTCTATCAAAATACTGATTTTTTTTTTCATCTGCCCTCTCTGAAATTATCAGTTTGAAAGACTAGACTGTAGAAAACCCTGTGTATTTCATCGTGAAATGATCTTCAAGTTAAAATAGAAGTCAGTAGGGTACCTACAGTATAAACCAATCCACTCTAAAGATACCAATTTGTGCCTTTTGAATTCACCTGGTTAAATAAAAAATAGAAATGTTTTATGTTTTAACCTATTTGGTTCAGAGGAAAAGTGATGGTTTGGTTCTTTCCATTTCTTCAATTCAGAAATTTCTAAATCTCACCTTGGTTCTCTTCCAGACCATTTCTTCGTTATTTCTTGCAGCTTTTCCAGTTTCTAATTTTCCACATGAAGCTGTATTTTCATCAATAGATACAACATAAAGTGAAGGTTTAAATAAAGCAACTGTAGAGAGCAAGCACAAAATTTTAACAACAAAGGTAACTGACCAGTCAAACGAGCTCAAATTAACTGTGAAGTATTCAAAGCTTTATCTTCAGAGCAATGCTGGGTGAGGGGTGATAGGACAATAGTGACCATTAAAAACAACATAAACTAGGCTGTCCAGCCTCAGTTAGGGTGTTTGATATTTCTAACACAGAGGTATCAGGCTAAACATGGAAGCTTGTGCTTTACTAAAACACAGACAATATGACCTATATGTCTTTTTCTTCTCTAGATATGCTTGATATTTTAAAGTCATCAAAGCAAATGCTTCAGTCATGGCAAACTGCTGAAAATTAGAATTTGAAATGTGAGCTGCAGCTCTGCCTTCTATACCAGCAAATTACATCTATTATTTAAATGCATGCATATTTTTAAGTGTTACCCAAGCTACTGCTCCGTGGATTTAACCTCATGTTTCCAAATCATGTGACTGGCAGAGTTCATAATCCCAAAATCACCAAGGGCCCTAAAGCCTTGCAGTAGACTAACAGGGCAAGACATTGCCATAGAAATAAATAAATATATAATAAACCACACAGAAGGATTTAAATCTTTTTATATATATATATATATATATATATATATTTGAACTTTTCTAAGGCTTAGAGCCAACTGAGCAGAATGTTAGCTGGCATGAATCCAGATGGTGCCCCAATTTCTTTAAGGAGATGCCAGTGTCTAGCCTGGTGTATCTGTTATTAGAAGAATAAAAAGAGGACAAATATTAAGCCCTATTAAAGTAACCCATATGGGCCCCCGAAGTGATTAAGTGAAACAGCACACAGTGTTCCTTCCATGTGCTAATTTGCAGCAGAAATTTCTGTTCACTCCCCTCTTTTCCAACGAGAGCTGCTTCTTTCTGTGACTAAAGGGAGTGCAGAGAGCAGAGTAGTCCTGGAAATAGCAATTTAACCTCTTGCTGATTCAACAACAATTTAGTTAAACAAGTGGAGTCTTCAAATGCACTTATCTATGAGGAAAATTGTTTCTCTTAAACACTCATTGAAAGGTCTGGGGGAAACCATGTGTATTCTTACCATGGAAATCCCCCTTATTTACATTAAATACTCCTTGCTCATCTCTGCAGAGATGATGTTCTCATTGGGCTAGAGGCTGATGAGATCTTTTTCATAAGATATATTTCAATTACTTTACCAGATATGTATAACACATTTAATATTTAGAAATATTAGTTGAATTACCTACTTTTTTGAAACATTTATTGCCCTTATATTTGTAATAGAGCTCAAGGTAATTGTGACCAAGTCTCAAGAGAAAGTAGGAAGCACAAAGAAACATAAGGGGTCAATGGAAAGGGAGAAGATTGAAACCCGTCTGATAGAACTGAATGTAAAACTAAAGGTTAATTTAGACATCTGATATCTGACCCAGAAATGTGTAAATCAGGAGAGCAGAACCCCTTTTATCAAGGCACAAGGTTGTTTCTTTAGACATGAATAGTTCAGTGTGCAAAACAGTGGTTAACAGGGCATATAATTTAAAAATCCTGCTTCCACAACAGATGGCTTTATTTACCCTGTTTAGAAACTTGACGTGGGGAAATCTTCCACTGGCAGCTCAGTTGTGAGTGCTGCAAAATAATCAGATGTGGGTCAAAAATCAGATTTCCCTAATAAATTTCGGTGCCAGTGTTTATGTAAGATTGTCACAATCTGTCCGAAGCAGGAAAAGATTCAAGTAATTAAATGTATTTAGTGTGTGATGTTTTACCTCCTAAAATAATTGTGACCAAGTCTCAAGTGGAACATCCATAAGGGAACAGCTTTCCAGTGCTGCTTTTTCTCCATTTGGTACAGTGCTTGCAGTGTGACTTTTGCAACATCCTTTCTTGCCTTCTAATAAGTTCTGGGAAATATGAAGCCGTATAAAAAATCAGGGTGTGCTGAAGACTGAAGAGTGGCTTATGGATGGAAACACTGAAGAGCAGCTCTAGGAGACACTAGAAGGAAATGCTGGAAAACACAGCTCAATGCACTTCAAATTTGCTTGCTAGTGAATGTCTTATAACTAAGAGAGTACCAAGTGTTTTCCCTGCTCCTCATTTTTATGCCCAAGAACTCTGCTGGCCAGTCTGGTGTGGCACAAGGACACCCAAACAAGCAATCTAAGGAGAGCCTGGAAAATAGGAGGCAGGATATCAATACTCTGTGTTGGGTGACAGGAGATGTTTTGGTTGGAGGAGGAAGTGGCCTAAATTAAAATGGAGATGTGTCTCCAGAAACCATGGGCGTCCTGCATGCATGACAGAGCTGCTAGGACATGATACCCTTAAAAAATCCTTTTCCTTCTGAGTTCAGTATCCATCCTGGTTATACAGTAAAGGATAAAAACCAAAAAAACCCAAATGTGCGGTTAGTTTATGGATTCTGAGGGTTTAGAGTTGGTGGGGGGTTTTTTTTCCAAATTCGTGTAAAACCAAAAGCAGTTTCTAATTAAATTAAGGTCATTAACCAGTTCCAGTGTGATTTGCTAATAGCAGCAGCAGAACCAAATTCCCAGGGTGGTTCAATCATAAGCATAACCCAGAATATATTTTTCTGCTGTTTGCTTCAGAGGAAGGTCATTAGCACAACAAAACTACACTGGTGTGACTGGACTTCTCACAGATCTTTATTCAAGCTGTGGAGCCAGAACAGAGAGAGCAACACAACTGGTAAATTAAAATACAGAACTGGGATGCTGTTCAACATTAGTAATTTCTAAACTATCATTAACCTAGAGCTGTTACTAATTTGGAGTAGGATTGAACCCAACGAGTTTTGTCAATTCACCAACAACACATTTTTTAAGGGAAGTAAAAAGAAAAGAAGTGATATCAGCACTCATCTACAGCTTCATTGTTACTGTACAAGAAATTGGGTGGCTCAACGGTGAGCTAGCAAAACTGTTTGTTTTATACAGAGATTTGCTGAACAGGATAATCAGGATCTTGGGGCTTTTCAGAAAAAGAAATGAGGACTATTTTAAATGCAGTTCTTTAAAAGTAAATGTACATTGCAAGGGCTGGCAAGCTGATTAATGTTACCTTGGGGTTTATGGCTTGATTAGCTATAAATTCTGCAGTGCTGCTGCAACAACAGCAGCACAAAATTATATATGGGGTTTTGGTGGGGTTTTTTTATTGTTGGTTTCGTTTTTTGTTTTTTTTTTTTTTTTTAATTGTGGCATTAATTTCTCTGTTTGATTCTCTCATTTTTCTTATCCTGAAAGTTTGTGGACTCGCTGGTTTCCACACTGCTGGCTGTCCAAGCTGTGCCTGGCATCTTGGCTCCGTTAAACCGAGTGGCAAGGCGGCTGCAGAGGGAAGGGTTTCATGTGTTCACAGCAGATGGTCTAAATTGCCTCGAGGGCATTCTCACTGCAAAAACAGGAGAACACGACAAAGTCTACAGTTTCTAACATACATACACCAAGCAGCTGGAAGCTTCTCAGACTTTCTGTGTGCTGTGGAGGTATTTTGCAACATATCAATGTCAGGAGTTGCTACTTCAACGCTTCCCATAATGATTTCCAAGGAAAGAGCTCTAGAAGGCAGGAAAATGCATGGGTTAAGTGCTGTGCAAATTGTGTGTCGTTTGACATAAACTAACTCCTTTGAAGTGTTAATTTGGAGAATTTGTCTCCTTACTCCCTAAGTTTAAAAGGCAGATAAAGCGCTCTGGAAGTGATAGATTTTTGAGATAAGATAATGGATAACAAGGCTTAAACAGAATAGTCCTTTTCTTCTCTAATTTTGGATACGGCATAAATTTCTTCTTAGGAAGCCTCGGGGGCCACTAACAAAAAAATTTTTTTTTTTTTTACGAGATTTTATTTTTTAAAAAGGCAGACAAATCAATCAATGGATATTGTGGACAAAATACTTTGTCCTTGCCTCCATCAAAACAGCAGATTAAATTGGACACTATTTTTTACGTCTCTAACAATACCATGTATTTTACTTTTGAATCTTTTCCTGCCCCCAGTATTGTCTCCTCAAGGAAGTGAAGTTACTTAAATTGCTCCTGTATGTGGTTTTTCTATTAATACCACTTGCAAGCAGCCTTCCTGCAGAGTTTGACTCCGTGTCTTTGCTCGGCCACATCTGCCGACTGTGCGAAAGCAGATGTGCGGCATCGGTGACATTGAGGAAAGGCAGGACACTGACACCACATTAATTCTCTGTGGCCAGGCTCTGCACATGGGCTGCAGAGTGGCAGTGACCCTTCTCCTCCCAGTGGTCCCTTGGAAGGGCCCGTGCCAGGCAGGGACAGCTTGTCACAGCACCTGTACAGACTGGAGGCACCTCTGCACATCCTAGTCTGTGATAATGGACTGCAATTTCTGCTTTATGGGCAGAGAATGGTTTTTGTTGAAAAAAACCATTTTTTCAACATCAATGGGATTGTGAAAGTCATAGAAATGACCAGGTTCTGAGGCTCATGAAACCATTTGGGTTTGTCTCGTTATCTCTGCTTTTAATGAAGGAAGGGAACCACAGTGGGCTAAGAAGGATTTATTGCTCAGATAAACATCAGTCTCAGAGGCCCTGAGATTTTAAGGGAGCAAGCAGTCAGCCATAGCTCAAAGTAGTCACAAGTTCCTTGTTACATGACAATATAGAACTTTCTTATCCAATAGACAGATGCCACAAAGTTTATTTTGCTTTTCTAACCTATCACCTTTACTTAATTTTGCTGCACTGCTGATACTTTTCTCCAATGGGCTGCCATCTCACATACACACATGTATTTTACTATAACACACTTCTATTATAACTTCCAAACTCTTAGCTTACTCCACACAGCCACATCCCTACACTATAAACCCTTCACCATCTTATCAATACAGTTTCTCACTTACTTGAAGCACATTCTTACCTACAACTACAGAAACATAAGTTTATGATTTTTTTTTACTTACTATCTATTGTATTTTACATCAATCCAAGCTTCTTCCAAGGCTGCAGATCAAAACTTTCAGTGTCTGTGAACGTTTCTGTTTTTCTGATTCCCACAGGTTTGTTCACAACAAAAATTCCAATCGGTTATCATTGCTACACAGATAGCAAATTTACACTTGGTCCTACAACAGAGAGTGTGATTGTGGTTTTCATGAGCTTTATATCAAAACCAAACATATATACTTGATTACATGGGTGTTTTCTGGATAATAATAAACAATTAATAAATAAGAGCTTCAGTATCATCTCATTAATAGCTTTTTTCAAAAGCACTGAATTTTGATAGACTCTAGCATTATGTCCATGCACACAAAAATGCAGAAGTCACTTCGCTGACTTAAAATCACTAACCTAACATCTGAAAGAGCCCTGTGGGAGGTGTTTGATGGTTTGAGATGTGCTTATAGTGATGGATAGCTACTTCAGGCACCAGGCCTCCCAGGGTGAATGATCATCCTGAGAAGTCAGGGTTGGCAGAAGGTGAGGGTGGAAAGTCAGGTCCCTGTGAACGAGTTCATCCCTCCTGGCTGGACACACTGTCCCACCTGCTGGGACTTTCCTTCAAAGAACAGCACTTTGCCTTGCCATGACCTGGCCCTGATCTCTTATTTAGACATCAAAAGAGGCAGATATTTTCAGGCTGATACAGTCAATCCTACCAGCAATGTGCACCTGAGGCAAAACACCTGAGCTGTCTGAGCTGAAGGGATGTGGCACTGAACACATCTGCCTGTAATTAGGGAAGTACAGAGACCCACAGGTGGAGGGTTTTTTTAGTTTAACAAGAAAAAAAAAACTTAGATTTGAAAGAGAGAAAACAAACATTAGAATTGTGTTCAATCATTTAAGCTACATAGTTCTCACTTGAGAAGCTTTGATCATGTATAATCCTGTTGAAAGCCTGACTTGTAACCAGCCTCACATACATTATGTTGAAATGCTGTGGCACTAGTGCATGACAGAACTTTATTTTCCATTAATTCATTCTTTGCTGGAAATATAAACACTCTATATGCTTAATAACCCAAAAAATGAATAGTATTGCTTTTTTAAATTGCCTGTTAATGAGAATTTTGCTTGCTATTAAAGAAATCTGAGTGCCTGAGGACCATCTTTCAAATGCTGACACACCTATTTTCAACACCAACAGTGCTGAACAATCAAAACAAAATCATCCCAGGCACTGCTTTCAGTAAAAGCAGCCATGTTTTTTAACTGATCAAAATAAATGTTTACAGCATCTGTGAACCACAACTGATTCTAAAGTCGCTTTCCCCTGAACTTATGAACAATTTCATGTCTACTGCAGTGCAGCAGTGATGGCTGTGCAAAAACATCCATGGAACAGGTAGTTATTTTCTTAGGAAAAAGCCTGTTGTTGTAAGGCACAGGAAAAATAAAATTTAAAAAAATGGAAAAAAGAAAAATAAAGAAAAAAAAAAGAGGTAGGAAAGTCTGCATTGAGCTGAGTCATGAAATCCATATGCAAATACAGGGTTGGCCCCTTTAGGAAGAACCAATTTCCCTGGGCAGGGATACTCTGTGTGGGAAAGGCTCCTACAGATTCCAGTCACACCCAGTGCACCAGCAAAGAGGGGGTATTTGTAAGAGCTTCTGTGTACTAACAAATCACCTGATCAGGAGCAGCTGAAAGCACAACTGTGCACTCCAGAGGAAGAATGGAATTCACACTGTTATCAGTTTTACAGAATATTAACTAAATCTGGATTATCCTACCTGCAGGGTTTCATGTATGCTTGTGAGAGCAAGAGCTTCATGCAGTCAGAATCTGAAAGGAAATAGTTACCCAGAGTTGTTGATAGAAATCTTGTGCCCCAGGATTAAAAAGCCTTCTTCCCAGTTTTGCAAACTTAAAGCATTACAGGAGAAACAGAACAATTCCTTATCTTACTTCTACACATAAGTAAGGATTTTTGATAGCTTCTGGTGACTGATATTATACACCTGTGGAAGCTGGATTTAAAGCTTAGTGCAGTTTGAATATTTGGATTTTTTTATTCCTGTTTTCTACTTTCTTTTTCCTGTGCTGGGAAGTAGGAGGAGGGAATCCCTTCAGCTTATTCTAGATATAAATGTTAAACTTCAGGCTATTTTGGAAAACTTTAAACACATATAGAATGTGGCACTGATAAAGGAAATAGCAGAATAGCCTGTTGAAAAAAGTTAGGATTATTTCTATGTAGCACCAGTAAAACTGAAAACATTTCCCCAAATTTCTAAGTCTAGTGCCTGCTTTTTGTGGCTGCTTATAGATCTGTGATAAATTCTTTGGTTTATTATTAAATCTTAATCCTATCTGTAGTTCTGTGTAATTTTTGGCTGGCCCTAATAATGTAAACATTTCCCTCCCCATGGAATGGGGTTTGGAACTAGATGATCTTTAAGGTTCCTTCCCACCCAAATTTTTCTGTGTTTCTAATGTAAAAAAAGGCTTAGAAAATTAATGGTTCTGTTTTCTCCATCATAGTGGGGAAAGAGATCATATAAATAGGGGCATACTCAAACATAAAATATGGCTAAATAATTTCTATCAGAAATTGTATTTTCATTACATTCTAATAGGAGACAGATACATCAGGATACATCAAAATATTATACAGGATATATATATATATATGTAATGTAAGATACATCAAAAATATTTCATTTTTTCCTTCTCATGTCCTGTGGTGATCTTCTGGGAGGGAGCTGGAGAGCTACAGGCCCTCCTGGGTGTATTTGTGATTGTTCTAATTTTGTGTTGACATGAACAAATAAAAACAGGACACAAGTTCAGGGGGAAGGAAAATTTACCTTCACTCATCTCTAAGTAGAGATATATTGACACCACAAAACCTTCTTTGCTGGCAGCAGGTGCAGTCACTCATGGAAAGGTGTCTTTGTTGGACAGCCAGGAAAGGAAGCCATGGACTGAATAGGTCTGAGTAATGATCTGAGGTGACAAACTCCAAAATTAAAGATATTAAAGAAAATAATGCTTTCTATATTTTTATTTACAGTGAAAATAAGTTGGAAGTAATGCAACTTTTTTTTTTTTTTTTTTTTTAAAAAGAGTTCACTGAAGATGCATTTGTAATGACACATCCTGGGTTTTTGCACAGCCAGTGAAGTTTTATACCAAACATCTAATAATGTACCTGTTGGAGAGGCTCAAGTATCATTTAGGAAACCCTATATATTCCCAGCACACTGCTGAGAATAGTGTAAAGAAATACTTTCTTCTCCTGGTTTAATTTCCAGCATATCTGTTTGTAGGACTGTGCACTATTTCATTATGCATAAATACATTTTTTTTCCCTACAGGCAATCACCATATAACACGTAGTGGCTGCAAACCTTAACTATACATAAATAAACAGTCCCATAAGGACTTTCTACAGAGACTCAATTTTCTGATATTCAAAGCCACATTCTCCTGCTCTCTAATTTCATTTTCACCTAAATATATAGAACGAGGAACCAAGCCAGATCCTCACACATTAGGAAACCCATGCATGCCCACAGTACATGGAATTATTGGCTCACAAAGTCACCAGAAAGGTGTCCAGCCACTGACTTCTCATTTGTTGTATCAGGATTTGATGCCCATCCATATGTACCAGTCACAAATTGCAACTTCAGAGTAACCTTCTTTACTGCTCTGCTTAACATTTTGTCCTCAATACCACAAGGTTAGTTCATACACTGAACCAAAAAAAAAAAAAAAACAACCATAATTTCAGTGTTGAACAAAATACAAATTTGAAGAACCAAGCCAATAATTTTATTTTATTTCAATGGAAAAAGTGTTGTTTTCCACATTGTAAATTACAGATCCAAATGGAAGCATGGTATAAACCACAGACATCACGGAGGGAAGAGTTTACAGTTACTTTGCTTGTCTGCTCTGCTGGTGTCTGGAATAAAGATTAAATACTAAGTATAAAAGGCTTAAAATTTTTGAAAGAAAAAGGAGGAATAGGTCTCCCTGGTACCTGGAGCCCTGTTTCTAAGGATAAAGAAATTGAAATCTGTCTGCTGAGTTCTGTCCTTGTGACCCGGTTTCCTAATAGCATCCTGTAGGCCTTTGAAGGGGTACAGATGGTAATAAACTGAGCCTCGGATTAAAAATATGTACAGTATGGGGAGAGACTACACAAATTGAAAATCCATCATTTTAAAATGATTTGAGGAGGAAGACAGCATTGTAATTAAAGTAGCTACATTTTTGAATAGGATAAAGGAAGTCTACTCAAGTTGCTATGTGCACTGCAAAAAACAAAAAATGAATTTGTTAGTTAAATAAAAATAAACTTGCAGCAGGTGTTTTTAACTACTTTTTCATGTACAGAGATACAGTGAAATAGTTGCTACATCAAACACAGGAAAAAATAGCTCATTCAACAAAGAACTAAAAAGAAAAGACACAGGCAATAGGCTATAGAAGGCACCTGGAAGTATTATTTTCAGAGGCCTGAATTATAGTTATTAAAAAAATTCTTTTTCCAGCTCTCCCTCTGCCTTTAGTTTCCATAAATTAATAGCATACATTCTGGCAGAAATAGAACTATGTTGCACACTTGCCTCTGAAAGCAGAGGTGAAACACATCTTCTGAGCCAAACAAATAAATCCAGGCCCTCAGCATCCCAACCCTAATAATAGTCTGTGAAAGCAGGTGTTTGTTTCAAGCATTCCTGTTTATTTTACCCTAAAGTCATATAATGCCATTAATGCCCACTTAAAAAGATTTAGAAGACTAGACACAGTCTTCTCCAGAAGTGATGGCAGTTTTCATGGAACAGTGTAATTTTCAGCACAGAAGGAAAAACAACTCAGTGCTTTAATGACAGAGTAAATATTGAGATTAAATGCAGCAGGTCAGCAAAGCCTGCCTGGATTTCAAAAGAGTAGCTCATAAACTAAAATTTTAAGAGTAGAGTGAACTTTCCTTGACTTGTCCACTGTCCCTGCACAACACAGCAGGAAATGTTCCCTTTGGCTCTCATACCCCACTTTGCACATCTACTACCCAACAGCTGAACTAAACAACAAGTTCAGCAAATATTAAACAACATCAAACACTGTTCAGCAACTGTTTTCCAGTTTTACCTTGTGATTATAAGCCAGCCTTTTCCATGCAATTAGGTCATGTAAGAATGGAAGCAATGCCAACAGCAGCTGCTTTATGTAACTCACTTCAGCTCTTTGCCAAGGTGAAGAATTTTGCCAGTCATCATTCACAGAAGGGATGATGGTGCCTCTTCCAGGAGTTTGAGCCCTGTGGTCAGACCCCCATGTTGTAGCATTCCTCTGTCACTGGTCTTCCACATCATATCAGCACTGCTGAAATAGAGAGACATTTCAAATGACAACTCCCTAGAGTCCTTCTGTGAGGGACTCCTCTTTCCCAAGATTTTTGCGGGCTCCAAAATGTTCCTGTTCCAAAGAAAATGGCAACGTTGGCACTGTTTTCTTGCCCCCCAGTAGCTGATTTCATTTCAATGTTACACAGTCCTAGAGGAATTGGAAGGGTGAAAGCAGGAGGCAGCTTTAAAAAGGAAAGATTTTGTATTTTCAGGGTAGGGTTTATCACTTTGTTCTACACCATTAATTATACATATCATGCATATGATCTGACAGTTTTATATGCTTTGCATCTTAGGTGAATCTTTTCCCTGGGAAGGAGGAAAGAGAAATTAAAATTTTGCCAGGGTTAAGACTCAAGAGGAGAGCTCCCTTGTATATTTTTATGAGGTTTTTTAAGTCTATACAATTGCTGAAAACAATTTTCAAAGCAAAAATTTGTGTCTAAAACTCAGATCCTTAAACTCACTACTAAACTTAAATAAGAAGCTCGATGTAGTGCCGAGCAGGCAGTAATCCCAGGAATGCCAGAGAGCTGCTGAATGCTGTGCAGGCTGAAAAATCAGACCAGCAAATTGCAGACACTACATTTGCAGGTTTTCATGAAGATATAGTTGTTGAAAATTCCCTGATTAGTTGGAGAATAGAGCTGTGGTTATCTTACAGGAGGAAAACAAAAATGGATCTTTTAGATTTAGATGCTGAAAATGAAGTCTAGGAAAACTTGCTTCCTACCTAACTCTCAACCAAAGATTTGAACCTTCACCTCTCAAGTGGCCACGTCATTTTTTTTCTACATTTCTGCTAAGCTCTGAAGGTCTCCAAGGACCCAATTCCTTTGCTGTGTTTATGGAATATGTATGCCCAGCCACTGCTTTGGTGTACATCAGAATAATGTCACACCAGGCTAGGGAACACAGATAAGGACTAAATGGATATTTCTGAAAAATAAGAGTATTATTAGAAGAAAAGTCCATCTCAGTTAGTCACATCCTTATTCTCCCTCTCCTCCATCCCTGCAGCATGTCTTGGTTGGCTGCCCATCCCTCATAACCAGGCCTGTTGGTGACCCAGGCAGGCTCTATGCTTTTCTGCCTTCTTCCACCCACTTAACCAGCAGTGGAATAATGTGGCTCCATGATTTTGGTCAAAGGGTGGCTGTGGGCTTGGGATCCTTTGCTTTTAATTTTTTTAAATTAAATAACATAGACTATTTAAATATGTTTGATTTGATTTTTTTTTTTTTTTTTTTTTTTAGTTTTTTTTTTTTAGTTTTTAATTGTATGTTTTCATGAATGGGTTATGAATGATTAGATAGCTTTACATAATATACTTATTAAAATTGTTATATTTATGTTTATGTATTAGTAAATGGAAAGTTATTGTTCTGCTTTGTAGGGTTGTATGTTTCACATTTTTGATATTGATTAATAACTTATTTAATGTAAGAGAAGTAGTATTCTAATAATAAGAAAAATATATTAAAGTTTCCTTAAAACTGAGGAGAATTTACCATTAAGACTTGGCTGAGAGCCTTCCTAGCACATCACACAATGGCCCTGTCTCAGCCAGTTTCGAGCTTATTAATTTATGGGAGACATTTTAGGCTTCCCAAATGTACCATCTATTAATAGGCAGCTTGATGATCAGCAGGCTCCTGCTCTGTAACTTTGATTTAAGTACATTTTCCTCACCACAGCCAAAGAACCTCATGGGAGCTGCCCAGCACCTTATCCCAGCTCCTGCTCTGCTGGGCCCGCATGGGCAGAGTCACTGCTCATAGTGTGAAATACAAAGCTGTGTTTCATGTCAGGTACAAACAGGAGATGTATGTATTTATGAATGTGAAATGTGTGGACCCTGACAATGGGAGAGCTGTGAATTCTAATAATAACTGAGGAAAATAAAGCATGGGAAAAGGCCTTTGAACCTATCTTTTGTTTGCAATTAACCCTGGTTGATTTAGGAGCATTGGAATTAAGGTGTTAACGATGTTGCTTTTTGCTTGTAGTTAATCCATAAAGAGTTCTGCAATAATAACCTTTTGAAGTATAATTTTAGAATATTACTTGTATCCTTGAAACTATAGCTTTGGAATATATATAAAGGAAATATGCTTATCTCACGCCTTATGGAAGCAGAGAAAAACAGCTTGAGAAAGGAAGATGAACATCACCTCAAGGATTTATGGTTTCAACCAAAGGGAAGCTGGACATCACTGTTATGAGATTTATAGTCTCTGCAATTAAAAGGTGGACCCACATCTGGGGAGCTGGACTCCACCAGATGAGATTCGTCTTTCTTCTTTAGGAAACTGGACCGCCACCATCTGGGATCCTCCTTTTGAGATACATCCTGAGAAACTAAGATCACAATAGTGTATAGAATTGTGATGCAATAATTTGGAATAAAAATTGCTGATGAGTAAAAAAATTGGAAATAGAAACTGCTGAAAAAAGCTGATGAGTACCCCTATAAATACCTGTAACCCTCAATTATCAGTGTGCAGTTGGAGGGAAAACTTCCCCCACTGTACCCAGCGCTGTATCGCTCATATTTTACCATATTAAATAACAAATTGATTGCTGCTTGAATATTGGCCTAGTCAAGCTTCTTATTCATAACAATAGGAGTTTGCACTTCTTCCCTGCACCCTGAAGCCTTGTTTTTGGAGCATCTGACATCAGATGTATTGGACAAGTATCTTTTGTTTCAGCAGCTCCTCTGCTGCTCTCACACTGGGCTGCGATGGCTGCAGACGAGGTGAGCTCCTTCACGGAGCTGCTGCTGCAGAGGCTCAGCTTAAATACAAGTGGCAGCACTTCAGCAGGGCCTAACGTACATTCTTTGACAGGATCTAGATTCCCAAGGAGAAGTCACTCTTGCTGCTGTCATAAAACACTGCTTTTTCCAAACGTCAGCACCATATGGCGCTGCCATCAATAGAGCGACTGCTACCACCATCTACTGGCAAGAGCATAGAAAGGAAAGAATGGAGGGCGGATACTGCCTTTGGGTGGGTCTCAGCAGGAGATAAAAACGAAGAAATACAGTATATTGCGGGAAATAGTAAAGGTAAGATGATTTTCAGAAAGCTGGGAAAGCAGGGCTTAGAAACAGCAGAGAAATTAGAGCTAGCTGCAGCTGCAAAGCCTGAAAGTAGAAAAAGTTACAAGAGTACAGCAAGCAAGGACACGAAACTATAGCTTGAGTTTTAGGCATGGCTAAGATAGACTTTAAGACTGCAGAAAAATATGCTTAGCGAGATAGTAGAAGGTTTTAAGCTTCATAATGAAGTATTGTGTGTTGTTAATAGAGACAAGATTGTGTGAAGCAGGTGTGTGTGTGATTTTAGTGATTGGCTAGAACAACTGTCTGTGAGCTTTAGCAATGTGCTGTTGGCTAGAAAGTTTTTTAAATGCTCTGTAACAAAGAAATCTCTGACCACTGCTGGCAGGATGTGAGTTTTGCCATCTTCCAATTGTCTCAACCACGTAATGAGGCTGAGGCTGCAATAAAAGCTCACAGGAACATCACAGCAGCCCTGTCCTGTTTGTGAAAAAACTCCCAACACAGAATATGATCATCTTTCACATATCAGCAGCCAGTACTGCACTAGTGACAGCTCTCCAGTTGCATTGGTAGGGAAGAGCCTCAAGGATGAGCTAAGCCTCAAGGTAAAGCCTATTTGTTCCTTGCAGCTCATGGATGGTACTTCACTGTTCAGTTCTGCCTTGCAGCAAGAAAAAGCCTGCCTCATCTGCTCTCTGCACTGCCTTTACTGGGAAAACATCACTAGGATGTGGTGTCACAGGAAAGCAGAGAGAGCTTCACATCCGAGTGCTCGAAACACAGAGTCCTGGCAGAAGATTTGTGTATCTGAGCAGAATTCAGGATAGATGGAGCTGTGTCAGCATTACAGAGTAACTGGGAATTATACAAGAGTTTAACAAAAAGAAAAGACTGTGCTGTGGTACAGTGATTGACTGTGAATCTGATTCAAATATTATCAAATAAGAACACCTTCTTTTACACCAGTGGGAATTAAAGCAAGCACTAGACAAAATGTACTGATGGGGAATGTTGGTACTTCATAACAACTATTCTGATTTAACTGTAAAACTGTCTTTCCTTAGAGAGATGATGGTGTAGTTGACTTAGAGATATTAAGCACAGATTCCTGAGGTTTTTTTTAAATACATTCTAAATGAACATGCAGGCAAATAACAACTTAAGAAATCACAGTGTATTTCCCCATTTTTCACTGACATTGATTGAAAGATAATTGAGGGTCTTGGATTAGATTCTAAAATGAGTCAAATAAATTAATCCTGTTGTATTCAATCAATTTTGGTTGTATTCTCTGCATAAATCAAGTCCAGAAGAGGTCTTAACTAAGGCATTTAATTCTGATTCTTTCACCTGATAATAAAAACAGAGCCAGATTGAGATGATTTTATGCTCACTTATAGACTGCTGCAAAGCATCATAAAGAAATGCACCAACACCTCTGTCAGAATCAGATATTCAGACTCATAACCAGACAAATCAGGACAAATTTGGCTCACTCAAGTGCCAAAGCCCTGGCCCCACATTTCTTCCTGAGCAGTGCCTGAGTCACCTCTGCTCTAACCTGCAGGACAAATAACAGCCCAAATCCTCTCTGCACGGATGTGAAGACATCTGACAACCAGTTCCCCTCTGGAAGAGACTATCCCATTTGAGGCAGCGGTCAGCAGCTTCCAAGCTTCCAGACAGTGAAGCTGATTCATCACCATTTCATCTTGCCAATCTCCTGCTATCCTTTACTGGATGGAGGGCACAAACTACAGCTGAATGCCAAGGAATGAGATCTGGTACAAACACGATGCAAGACAGCAAAGTCCTGAGCCAAGATCTGCTGGACCAGCCAAATTGCATCCCAGTGAACTGTTGGAAATGATGAAACCATCAGTTCTTACAAGTTGTACCCTGCATCAGTGCCCAACACCAAACACTGCCAAGAAGTCTTCACTATATTTCACTTCAAGTAACCCAGGCACTTGGAAGATCTCTCAGGCTGCAGACCCCTCTGCCTGTTTCTATCAGCTGAGACCTCAGCTGCTCCCACAATTTACTGCAGTCCTTGAGACACTGATACTCTGTAGAAATTTTACCCAAAAAGTGGTGACCTAGTCCAAATCCTGTACAGCCTCAAGAAAGAGCCCCTTGAATTGTCATTCTGCTTCATTCAGGACACAGCTCCCCTTTTCTTCCCTGCAGTGATATGTTACCTGAAGAAACCCACCCTCAGAGGAGAGCTTTCACACTTGTTGCTTTATGACTTGGGATGAAATGACCACTCAGATCTAAGCTCATACAACTTCCCACCCTCTGTGTTATGTGCCAAGTACATCTCTTTGCTATTGTCCTGAAAGATATACAGAGTCCAACCTGCTGAAATCCAAATGCCAGAGAGACCCGGGCTTAAATTTGGAGAGTTCACCAGTAAAACAACCCAAACTGCTGCAGAGCTTGTGTTGTGAAGCATCTGCTGCCTCTGCCCTGCCTGCTGTGCTCCACCAGCCCCTCCTGGACTGCTGGTGGCTCTTGAAGCTTGTCCTGACAGTTCTGTAAGCAGTTTGTGTTTGATCAGTGCTCCCACACCTCCATGCACCAGCCTTGCTCCACATTGACCAATCCTTTCCCTCACTCCTTTGTCCTGTGGGTGAGGGTCCATAACGACAGAGACCCCAGGCAAGTGCAAAGGAGAGCCCTTCATTGCAAAATCCAGGCCTTTTTCAGCAGTTAACCCTTCATCAGCTACCTTGTTTTAATCATCACAAACATAATCCAACCATACCCCACAATCTGAACACGTCATGGTTACAAAACTTCTTTTTCTACCCCTAATTCAGCTGAGCCACTTTCCCACAGTGCTCTTCTACTTAGCCAAAGTAGCAGGCCTGAGCCATGATTTTACAAGGGTAAAAAGGCCCTTATTTCATAAAACTTTACCTATCTAGAACATTTTCCCTTCACCAAATATCAGCAGTCCCCTCATCTTTTCCAGGCTCCCTTCCCTGGCATCCACTGGGGGCACTGCCACTGGAGCTTATGGATGAATTTTCATTTAAAGGAAAATCTTTGAACTTCCCTTGATCTAAACACATAAAACTGACCTCAGTTGTACCAGCCTCATGACTGTTCAAACAGGTGTTCAAGCCCTCCAGAAGTATCTGAGAAGTAAGAAAACAAAAGAAAGTAAAATGGTTTGTCCAAGCCTCTCTGCACCAAAATAATGCAATTTCTCTGATATTTTCTAATTTATTTATTTTGGAATTAAGGTTAGAAACCAAAGTAAATAATTCTGGCTTTTTCTCCTTTTTTTTTTTTTTTAACTTCCTTTTTACCACACTGTTGCAAATAGTATTCTCTTTAGAATAACTGTTACTTTTGCTTCAATCTTTTTGGCTTGTCACATGGCCAAGGGCCCAAGGAATGTTGTCTCTCTGGAGAAAAAACCCTAGGTAGTTTAAATTTTATGTTTGGTTACTCCACTTGTCCTTAAAAGCTAATTGGTTTGCTGTTTTCCTCCAAGTCCTACCCTGGATTTTAATAATCTGTCACTGCAGGGAGGTACTTTTGTGGTAAAAGCATGGTATGGCCTTGATTCTCTGTCATAATTACATGACTTTCTTTATGACCTATTTCTGGGCCTAATTCTGACCCTATAAATCCTGTCAGATGCTGCAGTATCTCCACTTTGTCCATTTCCTACTGATTATTTTACGAATACATTCAGCACATCATGGATTTGAGCTTTGCTGGTGCCAACAGCTCCCAGCTGGGTGAGAGAATAGAGCTGAGCTCTCTGTGCTTCTATCTTCTTTAATAAAGAAAACTGGGAGGCATTGAAAGCATCTATATACCTAAGAATTGGTCAAAATTCAGGTGTTGAAGTCTCATTTTCTAAGGTGACTTGGTCACTGGGTGCCCAGTCACTACACCCAGTGGAAGTCAGTAAGGCTTACAGTGAGAATTTTTTGCAGCAACTGTTTCTTCTGTTGCAGCAGTGCAGCAATGTTTATTAACTGCTCCAAGAGCCTTTGATTAAAGGATTTGCAAATGTAGAATACACTATTCACTCTCATTAATTCATTCTGTAAACTACCTCAATGTCCTTCTAAAGCTGCTGCTGCATCTGGAGCTGCTTCCAGTTACAGTTGGGATTAGCTTTAGACAAAATGGAAATTTGAATAACCTGGCTGTGAAAGGAAAAGAACAGGCTGCTCACATTTTTATTTGCAATATTATGTATTTTTACTTATCATGCAAACATAAATGAACAAGTAAATGTTGACTGCTGGGCTGCCTTCTTTCTGATTAATGCATTTCCTCATAATAAGCTGTGATCCTCTACATTTCCCTCCAAGCCCTGCTGCCTGAATTACTCATTAATACTCCAACTAAAAAAATTCTTTAGTTAAACTCTTATGCATCTTTATTGCTCCTTTAAGTATCCAAAGAGTGCTGGACTTGTACCAGAGAAACTTGCACAAATAAGAAATTATTTGTTTGCTGTGAATTTTAATATGTGGTTTTAAAATGATCTGATGAAATAAACCCAAGAAAAATAGAGCCATAGGATTCAAATGTGATTGACCAATTGCAGCTGCCTTAAAATCACAATTTGCTTTAAAACATGTCTTGTTTTTCAAGGGGAAAAACCCAAATCTTTAGGGCAAAATTATCCCTTATTTGATGCAAAAGAAAATAGTTCACTGTAATCAGCTTTCTTCATCTCACTAATGAATAAGTCAAATTCATTTCAGGAACAGATTAGTCTTCCTTATGATGTGACATACCCTGGAATGCTATAAATGCTTTTTGCTGCACACACAGTGCTCGTTTTGAGCTACCTATGCACTGTTCACAGCACTTTAAATGATTACATAGTAGGTGTGTGTTTATATATAGTATGTAATCATCTCAAATGCTGGGATTGCAATGTGAATAGGTAATAAGAAATAAACTCCACTTTTGATTACATAGGCCTGTGATTAATTGTTTGAACTTTGGTAAATGAAAAAGACTTAATTAATTAAAAAAAAAAAAACAACCAAAACCAGCAACTCCTGAAAATGGGCTGTTATTATTTAAGGTTAATATATATTTTATGGGGTTTATGTGCAGAGTATAGACCTTTTTGGGTTTTTTTTAATTTTTTATTTAATTTGGTTTATTACCTTATTCATTGATTTCCCATAATAATGCTTGTGCTTATATACTACCTTTCACTTGGGCTCATAAGGTATTTTACAAACATTAATATATTTTTCTCACTCCTTTTATTTACATTCCCCTTCTAATGAAACTATCATAGACTAGCTGCATATAAATTACACTGTGTGCAAGCGAAGCAGAAGGCAGAACACGTACCAGACGGAAAGAAAAATTGCAATTATTGAAAGGAGAGCCCAAAATGCCATATCCCAGGCGGCTATTCCACCTTCTGCTCTGCCCTCAACACGGAGAAGCAGGATCATGGATAGTACAGCTGCTTTGGGGCTGAGCCAGCTATGCAGAGGTCACTCAGACACTGGGTTAGCCTGTTCTTAAAAATTTCCTATTACAGAAATTGTCTGTGGAGAGCAGAGACTCTGTTCTCACCCTGAACTACCTGTGCTGTTGGAAACCTTTTCCTAATGCCTAATTTAAATCAGCTGCTTCAGGTTTAGCCTATTACTTCATGTCTCATTCACTTGGACACAGAAAAATTGCTCCCTACCTTTCCAGCAGACTCTTCTCAGTTTAAAGGCAATTATCCTGTAGCACCTGTGTCTTTCTTCTTCTTTAGATGAAATAACATCAGTTCATTACACCTTCACTAGTAGACATTCTCACTGCCTTACACTTGGCAGGTCTCTGGTCTTGTCTTCAGTGAAGCCCAGTGTTGGAAATGGACATAAAATGTCACCAGAGCACCTTCACTTACCCTGCAGGGTTTATTTCTTCTTATAGAATATTCCAAGTTGTAACAGACCCACAGGAATCATCCAGTGCAGCTCCTGGCCCTGCACAGACATCTCAACAATCCCACCTTGTGCCCCAGAGCATTGTGCAAGTGCTCCTTGGGCTCTGTCAGCCCTGGAGCTGTGACCATTCCTTGGTCAGCCTTTTTGGTGCCCCATCACCCTCTGGGGGAAGAACCTTTTCCTAATATCCAACCTAAATCTCCCCTGGCACAGCTCCAGCCATTCCCTTGGGTCCTGTCACCACAGAGAAGAGACTGATCTTCCACACCCAGTGAGTGCTGGTGTTTCACACAAGACCTTGGCAGTGGTTTCTCCCACTGGTGATGCCCAGTGACAGCCCAGACCTTTCCCTGCAGATGCATCACCCAGTGTATCCTGAACTGGCATAGCTGGCTGTCCTTGTACAATCCTATTGTTGGTCAGCATTGCAAAGTTCATATTTGTCCTTAATTCAACTCCACTCTATCTTTCAGACCATTTCTCTAAATTATAAAGTTATTGGAAAAAATGTTCTTATTTTGCCAACATGCCTGAGAGCCTGCCTAGGATGATCTGGTCTGCATATGAACCTTTGCTTCATCATCCAAGTTATTGATGAAGAAGTTTCTGCTGCTCCCAGAGTACAGAGGATCCTGTTTGAGAGCTTGGCAGTGAGTCATTAATAACCTCTCTGTGGAAAAGGCTTTCCAGACAGCCCTGTATCAACCTTAGGGCAGTTTAATTACAGACACACTTTTCCCAGTCTCCTTTGGAGGCCAACATGTTAGGCTTACAAAGCTCAAAGTATTCCATGCTGGCCAGTTCTACTGCAGCCACTCTATTCTTTCACAGGGAAAAAAAAAAAAAAAAAAAAAAAAAAAAAAGGAAGTTTGAAACTTGGATAATTTGCTTTTGACAGACCTTGAAGCCAAGGTCTGTCAAGTTGTTTCACACTTCCTTGGCTTCATTTTTTTCTGTGCTGTTTCTGGGTTTTTTCCTCACAAATTATTTGTTTCTTCAGTATTTTTTTTTTCCTGGGAAGGCTGAGTGATCTGTAATTCCTCTGATCTTCCTTTTCCCTCTTTTTAAATGTAAGGACTGCATTTACTTTTTCCAGGATCTAGGACTTCATAAATCCTTCATACTTTCTCAAAGATAATTTCTGATGCCTCTGTTTGATTCACTTCATTCATAGCTCCCCGTGAAGAGAGACCAAGTCCACCCAATTTCACAAGTCAAAAGTTGCTTAGCTCCCTGTGATGATTTCTTCTCCTGCTGTAGCTCCAAATCTTGCTTCTCTGCTGCTGTTCATGTGCAGCTGATCTTCCTACTGAGAGCTGAACTCTGATTAATGCCAAAAAAAGTGGTATGAACTATGTTGGCTTTCTCAGTGGTATGCATCAGCTATCTAAAGAAGTACCCCAGGACTAGATTTCTATCTAAAGCAGTATCCCAGGACTCTCCATCACTGATAATCTCTCTCTTCTTTGCTGGAGTGTCATATCCTGTGCCCTAATGAAAAGGCTGACTACTGCAATAACCAGAATAACTCCTGCAGAATCCCCCTTGATACATCCTTCTCACTGCATCTTTTATTGTACAATATATCATTATTAAACCAGTCATATATATAAGTATAAAGAGCTATTTGGGCATCTTCCTTCTCCTTCCACTTCTCCTGCAAGATTGTTTTAGAAATACAGATTTGACAGGAGGCTTGAGCAGTGTCCATGAAAGGCTCTTGAACCACAAGCACTCGCCACTTTCATTCTGCTTGGCATTGAACAGATTTCACTTATGTGGTTACAAAATATCTGGCACTGGCATAACACTTGCCATCAGAAGAGCTCAAAGCACTTTCCACATGAAACTTTTTAATAAGGCAAAAGTAAGTAAAATGACTTTCCAGAGGTCGCCCATCACGTTATGGGCTGAGCCAAGAACACAGTCCAGGCCTCCCAAATCCCAGGCCAGTGCTCCATCATTATGTCATCCAGCCTCCCATACTATTAATGCTCAGCCTAAATATATTCTTGTAGCAATTGATTTAATGCCATTAGTTTCAGACAGCTAATCCAAAGCTCCTTTAGTTATCCAGCCTCCAGGGATTTACTGGAACAAAGAACTTCAAGACTGATCCAGAAAATAACATAATAACTTTCCCAGGAATCCTAGCTGGAGTTTCTTAGTGGTAAAGTTATTTTGAAGGAAAATCATCACCTGTAATTCTAAATCCACTGAAAATCAAGTGGAAAGATTGCATTTAACTAAGTGTATTTGCTAGCAGGCCCACAATGGTTTTCTGCATTTCCTTTTCAGATGCCAATGTTCAATAAAGATGTAGTAATTAATGGAATGAAGATAATTATTGTGATACATTGAAAGAGAATTAAGTAAAAAAATCCTTAGGGTCTTAAAGAGATGAGAAGGTGGGTGGAATTGGAGGCTGCAGAAAAATTATATCCAGTCAGCATCTCTTGGGCATAAGAGGAGATAAAGATTCTGTGTGAATTATAGCAACAGACCAGATTATACAACAACTAGAGGGAGATACATATAGCCATAAAAATAACTTTGGAGTCCTAAGTCTTTGGCAGTGCCCAGAAGGATGCAGTTCAAAGTCCTCAGAAGATGGCAGAGAAGTAGGAGGACAGAAAGTTAACTGTTCATTAAATGTGTGAGAGAACACAGGCAATCAGGACAGCCAGACAAATATGTGCCAAGAGAAAGATGAGGAGGAGGTACAGAAAGCTTCCCATCAAACAAGCCACACAGTTTTCCATGCCTTTGGCTTTCATAATCCAACATACTGGACTAGGTGGGAGAGGGTAAATGCACCTTTCAGTCTACCATCTGAGACCTGTATATAGATTTTCTCACTCGCCTGGATTTCTCCATGGTGTAGTTTCAAATTACTGAAGTCTTCAGAAAGCTCTCCTCATGCTGTGTGTTCTCCAGGACTGTAGATCAAATCATGGAGTATTATCTTATTTCCATGTACACTGTATGTTTCCTTTACAGGACATTGCTTTTTCTTGTCCAGGCAGCCCTTGGATCAGACCTTATTCTTTATAGTGCTTTTTAATTGCCATTATATAACATGCCAATTACTAGGGTTTATGTCAATGAAAACTACCATACCTTTTACAATTCAGAATAACTTATTGTTATTATCTCTGCTTCAATATGGATGTCAGTGTTCTTAACAGCAAATCTAGTAATAGCTTCTGTTTTCTACAGCTGTGTACATTAAGAGGATGCCTTGTGCTTCAAATACTCTATTGTGTACAAAGATAAAACAGGAAATAAAAATATAAAATACACAATCAATTACTTAAAGACAAAATTTAAGAATTGTATTAACATAGAATGGAAAAGAGAAGACTTTCTCAACTCTAAGCAGAAACAGCCCTGAACAAAAAGAAAGAACTAAATTGCATCCTACCACACTTTCAGCTCACTGATGCCACAGTTTTACATGGATGGAAAGACTAAACATCTGTTTTTCCTTTACATTCAGATTCAGCATCCAACAAGCCTGATCCATCATACTGTCTGACTACATCCCAGCTTCAGAAGAACAACAGACATTTAAAATAGTACATCTCAGGGATGGAATATTGAAAAAATTTCTCACTATGTTTTGTACAACAATGACCACTGTAGTTACCTATGTACCCACCTGAGATTTAAATACATTTTTATGTACATAAGCATATAGAAAGTAAACACAAATATACTTTTTATAAAGTATATACAAGTATATTTTAAATATACTTTTCCTGACAGAAGGGAAAAGAAAATCCTGTGACTCACATTTAAGGTGCACAGCAGATTTACATGCAAATCTCTCAACTCATTCAGGGGAGATGTTTGTCTGTAGGCAGAAAGCAAACACCTCTCCACACTAATCTCATGTGATTGATATCTCAATGTCAGAACTCAAGCTCTGAATCTTCAATAAACTGCTCTAGTCCCATGTAATATGCTACTGTATCTCTGTCTGCCATGAGCCCTGTTTGAATCCAGAGCTGCCCATTTCATGTCAGGCTGTTTGTCAGCAACCTGGTCTCCAAGCACAGGAGCAGTCCCACATCTGCCTCTGCACTCAACTGCCAGCTCTGAACTCAGAGCACTTGAAGGAAACCATTATAAACCTCACACACAGTCATTTGCAGCATTTTATCAGCCTCAACTAGTCACTGATCAGACTGCAGCAGCCCACAGTCCTCCAAGCCCTAATCTGATGCCTCAGGTTTTAGCTTTTATATGTTTCAGACTCTGAGCTGCTATAGTGTGTGCTTCTGAGCTTCATATTAGGGGATGGTGAGCTCTCTTCACAGAGTAGGGAGACAAAACAATTCCTTCTCTAGCTGGGGACCAAGGACAAATGATCCAAACCTCAGGCCCAAGAGCATAAACAATGGCAGAACAAACAGAGCAAAACAAGGATGGGACTTCATAACCTAGAGCTCTAATTGGACAATTAACTCCAATATGCAATGGAGCAGAACTTCTAAAAGTGAGAGACCCCATGACCGGGTGACCATTTTGTGACCATTTTGGTTCATCTTGGGTGTAGCCCTGGCTGGGCTCTTGTGCTGCCCAAGGTGCATCCATTGAGGCCTTCTAATAAATCCCTACATTATTCTTTAACTCTGCCAGCCTCTGTTCTAGGTCAGCCTGCACAAGGCATCAAATCCTTGTGATTTCTGCTGGCAGCCCCTGAGCAGCCTGACCAGCACAGCAACCTGCCTCAGCAATACATGGCTGCATAGGCACTGCTCATGCCCTGTCCAAAGAAAGATCAATGTGTCAAGAAACCTACTTTTCTTATATCCTTATATAAGAATATAACCTACTTTTCTTATATCCTTATATCCTAAAGCTATACAGTGTCTCCTAACTTTGTCCGTGATTCCCAGTTCTCTGTACTTGTCTTTCCTGCATCAGATTCCAATACAAGAGTCAAATGAATCAGTTGTATGAGACATGGCAGTATGATTTCTAACTACTTCTTTTGTTTGCCTTGTCATTTTTCACCTTCAGTAATGAGAAGCACAAGCTGGGGAAGGTCACTTTTATTACCTGTTTGGACACTGGTAGTAATGGAGAGTAAAACGGAGAGTAAAACTTAGAAAAACAGATGCAGTTCCCTGCACACTAAAGTATATTGACTGTGCTAAATTCTGATTAGAGAGGGATGTGCTCTCTTGCACTGGTTCTATTTGTGCTGAGTTCTCACCTGCCCTTAGCCAAGCACAAACCTTGTGGGTTTAACAGCTTTCAGAGGATTTCCTTTTGCCTTTCCCCTGAAAAAAACCCAAGCCTTCTTTCACCCTCCTGAACTGACAAAAACCCATGCAGAGATGCATGTACACAGAAACATGAGCTGAAAAGAGATGGCCAAAAAGCAGCAGCAGCTTTTTGTGGCATTGATGTGTTTGGCAATTTTCCCTTTGTGCTGGCCTTGCCTTTTCCATGTGCTAAATGACCTGCAAAAAGTTGTTCAAGAGTTTCTTCAACTGTTCTGTGCACATGGAAGTCATCTATCAGGCTGATGTTCCCCTCCTAAGCTGAGCTGAGTCTGGTGCTTATAGAGGAAAAAGCATAAAAACAGCCTAGAAGTACTTATTTTATTTTTTGAAATTTTCCTTTGGGTCAAATTTAAGAAGTGACCCTGAGAGAATTCAGTGCACCTCCTAAATACTTTTTTCCAAATATCCCTCCAAACAGCAAGTCATCACATACCTATATGTGTCTGCACTTTCTACAGCAAGGACTGTGCTGAATGAATACAAACTTTTTATTTCTACAAAGCTAAAATTTGGTAGCATCAGCATTTTGAATTCTGTTCACGAAAGGAAAATGATAATGAGAAATTCTTTTTATGGAAGTATCTAAAGAACCACTAGGAAGAAAAAAAAACCCTGAAGCTACCTTTCTCTTTGGAAAGAGGCATTTCTAAACACCATACATCCTTTCAGCAATTGAAAATATAATGATAGTAGGAACTTTCCTTTATATTACCACAGCATTTTTTCCTTCTACTGGAAAAATTTTATCAGGTAAAGCTGCAGAAAAACTTTATATTTCTATTAGTTGACAGATCTTTGCCATCTTCCCAAAACAACCATAACTCCAAGCCTACCATAATGATCATATTTGGCCAAACAGAGCAGAGAGACACATACATGTCAGGAGGACAAGGTGGTGGCATTTGGTGACATTTCAGATACAGTTCCTGTGGCAGGTGAGGTTTGTCTCTTTAGGTGAATTTTCCTCAAACATGCACTTTCTAATACTGTCTGGAGCCTCTAATTCTGTGAGAGAAAACTCAAGGCATGTACACTTCCTTTAAAAAAAAATAAACCTAAAAAAGAAAATTGCATATTATTGCTACACTAGGCAGCTTCTGACAGCCCAAGGGAAACATTATTGACCAGAATAGATTTATTCATTAAAATCCAGGACAGCCTCACACAGCTGATGAAGCATCTGATGCTTATTCTAGTACAGACCAGTCTTACATGGGGCACCATGAACAATTTGAGTTCAGAGGTAGAAGAGAACAAGAAATGAACATCAAAACTTACCTAAGTTAGATCAGATTCTCTCATGGATAAATGGAGGCAACTTCCTGAGGACTTTCAAATCTGTTTCACAACATTATCACTTCTTAAGTAGTCTTAGAGTTCTTTGTTTCCACTTCACTTCAAAATATATCCCTGCTGGAGCATCTCCTCAGGTAAACATTATCCTGATTTCAACACGCCAGCCAAAAAATGTCTTTGAGCTAATCTTTTCTATTGGCAGCTGAACAATTTCTGTTATGTTGGAAGGACAAACATTTTACCATGGCAGGTATTTTTAAAGCTGAGACCTGACCTTGGTATCCACAAACGCAATACATATTTACAAACTAAATTTTGAAAGCAAAATTCACCATCTGCAGCTCCACGTGCTCAGTTCACACTTTGATATTTAGAAACAAACTAAGATTTGTAAAGACAAGCACAAAAACGTGGGCAAAACACTTGCTTACATGAAGAAAGCAATTATTCTTCTGAATATCTACTCCATACCTGCCATGTCAGCCCAAGGATTTAATGCCCAAGCAACATGCCATCTTATATAAAATTGCTAACATTAACTCCTGTGTTAATGCCAAAGTACCTAATTTTGTGACAGATTTAAGGTCTTAATATATTCATCCCTCTTTGGGAGCTCACTAGGTTCTGACATTTGTTATTTTTGGCAAAACACAAAGGTTTATAGATGTTTGTTATGTGCAGTGAATTAAAATGCAAATCTCCTCAGTACAATGAAGGCATTTTGTACTCAGGGCTGAAAATTTACCCAAAGTACAAAAATAATTGCATAAATGGTTACACTCCTAACTATTCACTGACTTCTGCTCTTCTAATTTATTTTCCTCATCCACACCATTACTAGAGGAATCATTTAGTGAAAGCCCATTTCATTGTGAAGCCCAAAACTATTAAGAAAGGAAGCAATTCCTTCCACCACTTTGAAAGACAACAGCTTGACGTGCTGTGTATACTGCCTGATTTTAAAGCTATTTAGCTTTTCTTTCAGAGGAAGGTTGTGACAAAGCTGTCTCAACATAAACCATCCTCTAATCACAAGTTATAATAATCATGAGATAGGATATTCCTGGCCTGTTTCACCTGACTGTATTTAATAGAAAATGCATCACTCAGCCATGTCGGAAAAATGAGACTCCAGCTCCCCTCTTCCCGCAATATCAAATTATCTGGTAATGCAGATAAAAACACAGCCCATCACAGCTTGCAGCTCCAGCTTTGGGTTGCAGAATAATGGTATGAAATAATAGCTGGCACATTTAAGTTTAGGATAGTTCCAGAAATAGCTAGTGCTGCGTACTCTAAAGAAATATTAATAGAACAGGCCAGTTACAGATCAGAGACCCTGTGATTTTATCACTGTGATTTGGCATTATATACTTGCATATCAATGAAATATGTCATCTAAGACATAGTTCTATTTTCTCACATGGAAAGAGCCTTTTTCAGTTAATTTAAACTCCAGTTCAGCTCTGAATGGGGTCACAGTAAAAACTGCTTACCTTTCCACAGATTTATTTCTATGTCCATGTACAGCTGATACTTCACAGTGCTAAATCTCTTCTTTTTCCCTCTTCACCCATTTTTACTCTTTCAACAAGGACAGAACCAGTAGAGCAAGGAGCATTTGTGCAGGTTACTTGTCACCAGAGCCATCAAACCTGTTTACTATGATCAGAATAATTACATTGTTATCCGTGTTGGTTCATTAATGATGAATGATGCAAAAGGAGACAAGAACTGAGCTGGACTCTCAGCCCTCCATTTGAATTTCCATCAAGGAAGCAAACAGTTCCATGGCCAGTAAAACTCCTAAAACCCTGCTCCTGTGGATTTATGTCCTGTGCTTCAACTACCAGTTGCCCAAAAGTGCAAATTCTCATTCCTCTGCAATAAGAGACTATTTCTGTGGGGGTGATCTGGTGTCTACTTGATTTCCCAGTAATTAGACTGATGCAATAACTGACTTTTTAAAAGCAATCATGCTTAAGCTACAAGCATATGAAGCTTTTCTAATGAAATATAAGAGCTCATAACCAATTCTTGTCCACAGAAAGGTGGAAAATATCTCTACTTTAAGACTAAATTGTTACAGAGATAAAAAGAAAATCAGGTAGTTCAGGCCCTCACAGAAAGCTGAACGTATATATAATTTCAGCAAAAAAAAATTATATCAATCATTCAGACAAATAAATCGCATTTTTTCATAATTTCAAATACAAAACAGCAAGGCAGACATCAAAAAGCTGGTGATCTGGTGATGACAGTCTCTAATTTACCTTTAGACCATTTTAGACATTTTGGTATGTAAGATCAGCACAAAAACATTCTCCAACAGCTACTCAGAAAATAATGTGTCAGTGAACTTATTCCTAACAGATGCCTCTGAGAGTAAGACTTACTCTTTCACCACTTGTGATAGAAGCTTTTGTAATTTTATTTCCAATCTGTTGTCACCACTGGCAGAACGGAACCAATTTTCCACTGAAGTCATCCTCAATCCTCCTGTTGCCTTCCTTAAAAATAACTAGGTGAGATTTTGTATGTAGTAGCATTTTTGTATGTAGTAGCATTTCTCTTGTTTATATTATTTTATAACAGTATTAACTTAAAAATTAAAACAATGCTAATATGTCAGGCTATGTACATACATATTTTTATGTATAAAATCGACATGACTGACAATGACATACAGGCTCATACAAATATATAGACCCCAGACAAATAGGCAGAGTTTCCCTCTATAACCAGAACACTGAAATGCAATAAACCCATTTATAATCATCCTCCAAGCACATGAAAAGTTCCCCATGAATGTTGTCATTTGACCTTTTCAGAAAAGGTCACCCAAAGGCCATCGATCTCTCATTGGATTTCGATTACACACACTTTGAACCAAGGATCTTTACATTTACTGCTCTCATTTATCACAGAATGCTGATTACAGGAAACATCCAAATTCTGACATTTCAAAGGTCAGTTTGCAATTTTTAAAGATTCCCCTCCATTATTCATTTTATTGCCTGCTCTGCTCACAAGTAATCCATTAGAAATACAAGTTTACTCCTTGATCTAAACAATTTGTATCAGAAGCTCAGATCTGAGTGGAATTAAAAACCACTAAAATGAAAAACAAATTATTATGCTGGTTATTCATCAGAGGAAAACATTTTGCCCAAGATAAACATCCTTATGTTTGTATAGTTGTAGAGGTGGTTGGTTGGTTTTTTGCAAAGGAAGGGGTTGCTCTTGGTTTTCCTAATCAAGCTTTAGACAGAAGGTGAGGCACCAAACTGGCAAACAAGTGGTGTGTATAATGTTGGTTTCTGACTTACCACACTGCCAGCTGCAATGTCAGTAGCATTACAACTCTCCAAATTCCCCAAGTTCTTCAAGGTCATGCCTTGGCAACGTGGCAGGCACATCTAATCAGCTCCTATGTGCTGCTTCAACACTCCAGTGAAACGCTTTCTCTTCCTGAATGTTCATAAAATAAATGTCTTCTCAAATACTTTTTAGTCCAGGATTACTTGTCATTACATAGAAATAAATAATTTATCAAAAAAATCTTAATTTGGTGTTTTGTTGCAATAATAGAGTGAAATAAATGCTCATAGTTCTGAGCACTAACACGATGCTCAGCTTATTATGGAAGGGGAACATTATCTGTGATTTTTTTTCTTCCTCATGAGGTACTTGCATCCCTTACCAAGAGCAGTTCTGCAGTCTTGGTAGAAAGGTGCTTCTGACTGAGCTTGAAAACCCCACAGATGTATACCTTCAAATAGGCACACCTGCTATGATGACCTGTAAAAGGATATTAGAACATGAGTGGCTTTTTCTGTTCTTTATTGGCTCTTGGGTATGTTCAAATACCATTAATCACATTTGCCAAGATCACCCCCAGGTCTCCCTTCCCCTTCTCCCTACTGTCCCACCCTCCCCAGGGTTTTGCCACAAAATTACAGAATAATAAATTAATATTTAATTAATTTTTGATATTTAGCTTCAAGAGGAGGACTGCTAAGCCCAGCAGTGCCAGGCCCCTTGGTCTGTAACTGATTCCTGTGCAGCTGCTGGCCTCGGTGGCCCTGCTTGTAAAGTGCCCTGTCACACAAGTGACCCAGACCAAACCCGAGCTCCACTGACTCCATCAGCCAGGTATTTATATGCACCTGTCAGCAGGAAAGCTGTGCCATGGGGGTAGAAATACACCATTCAACTCCAAGAGTAACAACATGTGAAACCCAGCTCTCTCACACAACTGGGTTCAGGAACCCCAAGGATTTTTTTTTTTTGTGCACCTTTTCATAGGTTGAGTTGACCTGTGGTGTTACATCTTTATTTTGAGCACTATACACTGAGGTATATTTTGATATGAGATAGGTGATATTGGGGCTTTGCAGAGAAATTATATGCTTATTGCAGAGGAGCTGAATAAATACCAAACAAATAAAAATTTGACAACCAAAGTAAATCTCAGACCTCTGGCATTGCCACAGGACTGCAATAAGATCTGCCCTTTCCCTTTGGGATATTTGGTCTGTGCACTTCAAAATGCTCAATGTGGATATTCTCAGGAGTGGAGTTATGACTCTGGGGGGGAGGAACAGATTTACATCAACATTTTGTACTGGCTGCCAGCTGAGGCCCAGAATCACTTCAATATCTGTTCCAATGCCATAGAAGATGGCAAGAACCATGAAGTGCCATGACCAAAATGTGTATAAACCAATTCCTGCTGAACATACAGACTCACAGATTCAGGATCAGCCCTTTGATATGCCCATATAACTCATCTGCTATAGAGCATGGAGGAAATCTCCCTGCATTAGTAAATTCCCGTGTGTTAAAAATCAAAATGAGATAAGAGGGAAAAAAACCACCCATGCTTTTTATTCCCACAGCCCAGACTTTTTTTGACTTGCATTTTCTGGAGAGCTACAGAATGTCAGATGGCTGCTCTTGTTTAAACCAAGAGCTGAATCCCTCAGGTCCTTCAGATTTGAAAAATGAAAGAAAACACTTCTAAATTACTTCCTTCTCCACCGCTTCCATGCCCTGCTCTGATTATGGGTTTTCCTGTTTCTAATTCAAATTAAAGAAGAAAAAGTTCTAAGCCACAGCTGGCAGGATATCATACTCCATTTCATTAGTCTTTTTAATAGAGATTAATAATATTCTCTCCTGTTTTAATGGGATATCACACTTCCTTATGTACCATGAGAAGCACTTTTGATAGACTAAATTCCAACTGGTGCCATATGATCTTTTAGGAACAGCTTTTAAGAGGTTTTCTATTTCTCTGCTGGGTATAAAAAAAAAGGAAAGAAAAAAAATTGAAAGAAGCTACATTTTGCACTTGCAGATAAAATTTTATCCACACAGATTATCCATGGTGTACTTTACAGATAATATTTTCTCAATCCTCATTTAGAAATGTTTGTGATTTTTTTTTTTAGTGTTTGCAGTGTGGCTTACATTGCTGTTCATTTCAACCACATAAAAAAAGTCAGGCAAACACTAATGACTTATACCTTCATTACAGTACACATTTGAGTAATGGATTTATTCAGAGCATTACAGCTCTTCATTATGCACTAGATTGAGTAGTTTTAATTTACTAGCAGCACTTTGATACTCTATGAAAAGTTAACTTTTGAATTGAATGCCTTATTTGCCATGTTAAATGGAACTGAGCAAAAGGAACATCTCACATTCTAAAGAGGATCACGAACAAAAACTATTTGAAAGGATTGTTCAAAACTCGCTGCAGCGGCACAATGCATTTCTTTTTATGTTCCTGAGGTCAGCCCAGTTGATAAAATGCATTAATTTTGCTGTAGATGCATCAACTACCTTGCTTTGCATTCTACATGAAAACTACTGTTGGCTGAGAGATTTTTTTTCTTTTATGTACTGAACTGAGGTGTTCTCATCAGCACATTTGATAGGTCCTGGCTTTGATCTCTAAATCAGGAGGAGCTCCTTGGCACACCTTCCTTCAGAAGATGTATTACAAACCAAAGCAGAACAGACACCTGAGTGTCAGCTCGGAAGGAGAGAAACCAAGCAGTGCTACAAAAAAGATGAAGTGCTCCAAAACTGCCGTGCTTTCCAAGCTAGCTGACCTCCTTGCTGTGTTTCAGAGAGTTTAATTTCACCTTTATTACAATTAATTGAGTTAGGACAGTTTTAATGCCACGAGGGGCTTCCAAGGTACACAGCTGTAAGGTGGGGCAAACATCCCAGTTTCCAAGTAGATACAGCAAAGGTCTGAGCTGAAGTACTGTTGTCATCATATCATAAAACTTCTGTACCTTCCCAGGGACTTCTCATGGGCAGCTCCTCGCAGCACTGACTCCTCCTCTTCCTTCTTCACAGCACAGCCAACAAACTGCAGCTCTCCTATTAACCAGCTAACCCACTCTTTTGTAGCACTCATCCTTATTGGACACAGATGTGGGCTATTAAGGGCAGGCCTGCTCCTAATCTTTGGTGATTAGTACAGCTGAGACTCCTCAAAAAATAAGGAATGAGCTAGACCCTCAGGAGCATAATTTATTTTTACGACTTTCAAAATCCTTACTGGTTTAAGAAAATCCCTGTGTTTTAGCATATATATGAATGTAGACATTTTAGCAAGGTTCTTTAAAATCCATGATGGGCCAAGTCTCTCAGGAAACCCTCAGTCTGACACAAGAATAGAATTTGGATTAGTTTTATCACAAAGAGGAATTTACCATGTACTGCTGTCAAAAAGTACTGGCAGTTTACAACCAAATCCCATATAGTGTAATGTCAGGGTTTTGTTTTGACCAAAGGTCCTTATAACCACTCTAATGATTGCTTCCCTTTCACAATGCCATTCACATTTATTTTAAATAGCACAACAAAATGCACCCTGTTAGAAAAGAAAAAAGATTCTCACTCCTCTTTACCACAACTTAAGTCCTCACAAGAACTTTCTGGTAAGAAATCATATGTTTCAAATTCATTCTTCCCAGCCAGAAGTCAGGATAGAAATTCTAAATGCATTTAGGCACTACTTCAGGACATAGCAAGTATTGGGGGTTTTGTTGGTTTTTTGTCATTGGTTTTGATGTAGGCTTTTTTGTTTGTTTGGGAGTTTTTGGGGTGGGTTTTTTGGTTGGTTGCTTGGTTTTTGGTTTGGTTTGGATTCTTTTTTGTCAATTTGAGGATAGAAACTTTTTGGACTGGTTCAATATTCCTTGTGTAACTAAGACAAGTACAGCCCCCAGCCAACCTCCCCCACTGCTCTATGCACTATAAAGAACCCACATGTGGAACAGGACTTGCCCACTGTCACTTGAACCAAGATATTCACCCTCTTTGCACCAGTGAACTCCCAGAGTCAGCATTAAATAAAGTACTTGAGAGATTATTGTGGAGGAGACACTTTCACAATACCAAAAGTGGACAAATTAAAAGACAGAACATGTCTTTCAAACTCAGCTGCTGTGTGACTTAATTTTTACCCATTCTACACTCTCCTTATGCATTGTCTTTTACAGCTTCTCAGTAGATAGAAAAAAAAAATATACATATATATATATATAAAATCAAGCTGAGGCCAAAGGTAGGTGATCTTTAAGAGATGAGAAGACTTTGGTTCCAGTAGGGAAATTCCAAAACTGTCTTTAGTGGATCTATTTGAAAATTAAAGTACCTAAGACACTGGGGATACCCATGGACTTTGTTTGAACTTCATTGTGGGGTTTGAATGTGTGCTGGAAATATTTTTGCTAACAGAACCTATCTTCCCTCTTACATCTTCTTAAATGCAAAAACTTGTAAATATTGCTTTATTTAGTGATCCCTAGGAAACTAGTCCTTCAATAAAATTTTAAGTTCTCAGGCACTAGGTGCCCAAGGGTTAATTCAGTAACTATTGCTCACTGGGTGACCTGATTTCAGCATCTGACCAGGAGAATCACAATTGCTTTGTCACTGAGGCAGGGTTTACTTCTGAAAGGCCAGCAAGTGTTTCACACCCAGCATAGCCAATTTCAGAAGACAGCAAAGAGAAAAATCAGATTGTGCATCAAGGCAAGATTTTTAAGCTTTTTGTCTTTGTTAAGTGAGAGAACAAGTGAAAGGGACTCCAGCACAGAAAATTACATGACCATGCAACACCACCAGCCTCACAGGTCACAGCAGGACCTGTGCTTCATATCTGCCCCTTGACAGGGGTGTCAGTTTTTAACAAGAGCTGGGAGAGATGGCTTAGCAGCAGGTTAGTCTCATGAATTCTTATGCAGCCTGCTGTTGTAAAGGAATAGCAGCAGGCCTGAAATCAGAAGGGTAAGTTAAATTACCTGCTTTTTTTGTATTTTTTTCTGGCTGGAGAGTATAGTATTTCTGGTGGTTCAGCCTGCTTAGTGCCTTCACTGAACGCTGAATTTAAATCCAGATACCCCACAAACAAGGCTCACTGTGCACTTCCTCCACAACGCCATCTCCCCTGCAAAGTGCCTCTAGATCCTTTGACTCTCAGTTCTATTAAAGCTGGTAACAAACATTCCTGTCTTAGAGCCCCTCACAGCAGGACAGAAGGGCCTGAGCTCAGCAGAGCAGTTTTCAGGAGCTGGTGTTCTGGAACAGGTCGCCTCCTGCTTCTGCAGCTCTTCACCATCCCGAGGGTGCTCGGGGGCTGCAGCACCACTGTGCTCCATTTCCACTGAAGGAATGGACACAAGAACACATTCGTGTTGTGCCACTTGCTGTTCTCACAGCCTTTGTCTGAAAAACCAAGGCTCAAGTGCTACTGTACTTGTACTGTATCTCATTTGCCAGGAAATTGGTAGAAAGGCACAAACTTTTCAGCTTTTCCCGCGTTCTGCAGTTTGATTCTTGTCAGTTTTGAAGGGTTGGGGTTTTTTTAAGACTACAAGGAGAGGAGAAACAGTAATCAGAAGGAAATAAAGATATCACAGTGCCTTGCACGTGAATGTATTACAGCAGTCACGAGCACAAAGATTGCTCTGGTAGACCGTGCAGGGGTGAAATGGAAATTCCAAAATTGTCTTTAATGGATCTATTTCAGAATTTAAGTACCTAAGACATTGGGGTTACCCATGGACTTGGTTTGAACTTCAGTATGGGGTCTGAATCTGTGCTGGAAATATTTTTGATAACAGAACCTACCTTCCCTCCTACATCTTCTTAAATGAAAAATATTGTAGGTATTGCTTTATAAAAACCATTATATATGTATAAAAACCATTGTTATCAAGGAATCTCACTCTAAAACCATAGCTGACATTCAATGCTTAGCCTTTACATGCTGCCAAACCAAGACAGGAATGTAGTCCATTAGCTTTCTCAATCAGTAGTATAATAAGGACCAAGGTATAATTAGCTGACATTCAAAATTAATAGCTGGACTATGTTTGAGCAATTTATGCTCTACTAATTCAAGAAAAAATAACTAAAATTTACTCAGATTTATGCTCTGAGTGAACCAAACTGCTGAAGAGCAGTGGAGTGTAAGTTGTTCATGGACCAAGACCAGACAGGCAAATTTTAACCAAAATAAATGAGAGACATTCATTCATGCAGAAGCAGGATTTAGAATGGAAACAAGGACAAGGCCTTAGAACATGGGCACTGTAATTAGTGGAGCTCAATATGGCACTGATGGGATCAAATTCTACCAGGGCACACTTCAGCATTAGCCAAAATGAAAACCTCCACAGGATGGTCAGAGGACTGGACTCACTTATGCACTTGCATTTAAATTCCATTGCAGGAATTGTTGCTGACTGGCACAAAGTCTTTGCTCCTGTGGACTGCCAGGGTGAAAGAGAAAGAAGCTGGCAACAATTCTGTTTCCCCATTTTATCCAAAAGACCCATCAGGGTCTCTAAAACCCAAAGCTGCCATTTTACAAGAGCAGATGTAAAAACCCCTACACCAGCTTACCTGGAATCCACACAACTCACTGCACCTGCCTTCACCTTCCCTTACTCATTCCTCTTGCTTGCTTGTAGATATTTTTGTTTCTTTCTTCACTGGCTCTCAGAATAGTCGAGATTGCATGACACCCTCAAATATTTACTTTCAAAATAACCTTGAGGAGGAAAGAAAAAAAAAAAAACCACAGACATTTTGTGGACAAAGAGACTTTTTAAAACTTTTCACAATAGTTTGCATTGAGCTTAGTGAATCCACTCTCTCTCATGTGATTGACTCATTATTTCCCATCAGTTCCATCGGTGAAAATGATTTCCAATATTTTTCAGGAAAAAAACACAATGTCAGTAGGGCACAGTCAAACACACAATGGCTGTGAGTAGCTCAATAGACTGAATTACTCTTGCACAATTCTCTTTGCCCTGCCAAGAGACATTTTGCAGCATCAATTAGGTTCAGCAAGCATTTCGTTTCAAGTCAAGAGCTGGGAGAATAATGAATTTCTTTGAAGTCTGATGACAGCCTAGGCAATAGCACAAGTAGAAAGAGAAACAATCTGGAAAACTCATTTACATAAGAAATTGTACCAGCTGACCTTTTATTAGATCTGATCTTGTGAAAGATATCACTATATGAATTTGTCATTCTCACAAGCAATTTCTCATTTAATAAGGGCTATTTGCTGCAAATTATGGCACTGGGCTCAGTAACTCCCTAGTAAGGGTCAGTGAGAACAGAAATGATGAATGTAATGGACAAGTGCAGAGTGCTCAGGTCCAGTGAATTTCACACCTCATCTATATTTAGTGTTAACTTGCAAAAGGAAATATCAGAACACCGACAGACTTGCCAAAATCTCTCTGTGTACCTTCAGTAGTTTTTGGTTTTTCATTTTGCACAAAGCTACCCAATACATTAGGAAATTGAGGATGCATACATGTACAGTCATATATTTCTCGTTCTTACAGGTGCCACAGGACCCTCAAACAATTATTTTTATTAGTGGCACTGATGTACAGCTTTCCAAGAGAATTTAAGTAGGGAAGATGCCAGAGATTATAATAAATATCAATGTGGAAAGTTTGCATTGACAATCTTAAGCATTTGGAAGGAATGGCACAGAGATATAGGAAAAAACAAAGGTGGGTAAGCTGAGCAGCAAATTTAGGGGCAATCTGAAGACAGAAGTCATGGGAGTGACCAAGAATAATTTGACTCAATGGTACAAAACAGATGTCTTCAAGTTACTGGGGAACAAAAGCACCTGATAACAGTGACACAGAAACACTTTATTTCCAAGATTGTCAAAATATGCCCTTTTGCAGCAATCTCCTCCTGGGTTTTTAGCATGTTAAGTTGCAACATGAGCAGATATTTCTTCTGTGATTTCATTGAAGCTTTCAGTAGCCTTAAAATGAAATTATTTTTTCTTCACAATAGGCATCATTCCATGACTGTGCCAACAACTTCAGCTGAAAACAGCTTTCCAGACACTGCCAAATCCAAAATGCCATTGTCAATAAAGGCTGAAACCAACTAGCACTGATTTGTTTCTCCAAGAAACATCAAAGGGCTTCCTAATAAATGTGCCAGCTCTTGAGAAAAATAAATTTCCATCATTCAGAACAATTGCATGTTGTAAACTTATCTTTTTTCCCAATCAGTTTATATTATCTTGACAATGAATCATAGTCATTAATGAGTATTTCTGAAACAAAAAGAAAAAATTAAACCTTTGAGCGTGTTTTTATAATATAGCACATACAGACAGATAAATAGAAATAATGTTTGCTCTTGTTTTTAGTTTTCAGATTACAGAGCATTTGGTAATAGAAAACATTATTAGTGTTGAGGACCTTCTTGCTTTGCAGCTTGAGACATGTTTTCATCCTGTTTCTTGGGAGACTCTGTGCAAAACCTTTCTCCTTGGGGGTTTTTTGCTTGTTTGTTTTTGTTTTTGGGGGGTTTTTTTAAGGGAAAGAGAGAGTGAAAGTAGTTTTGTTACACCAGGAGTAGAGGCACTTTTCTATCATGCTTCCAGCATGGAATAATCATAAGCAAGATGAATCCTAGTTTCATGGGGGTGCAGTATTTCCTTCCTATGCACTATTCAATCCCCTTTCCAAACATCACCATGCTATTTGCCATTAATCTCCAGCTGAACTGTATAAACTACTTCACATCACTAGTGATCTTCCACTCCATCCTGTGATTTTTGCAGTTTGTTAAAACAGTTTATTTTATGCTTTATTAAAGCAGTTTGTTTTGGCTTGATTAAAAGCACCTGCAGATCCAGATATTATTTGTATTAAGTTAAATAATAATAATAATTTAATGTTTATTTTTAATATTTATTAGGAAGAATAACAAGTTTATGAGAGTATTTCTATATATTTTATATTCACATTTTGCTATGTATCTTTTCCACCATTCAAATCAAAGTGGCAGATCAGTTACCCTGCAAACTCATCCAGACCAGTTTTGCAACTTCAACAGTAGCCAATTATTTATCACAACCAACTTGGTTTTGAGACTAAACAAATGAGATATAAAGTAATTAAATTATAAGAGTGGTCAGAAATGCTACATCCCCTAAACCTGAGGTTCTGGAAAAAAAATCACAGAAAAAAATTGTTTCTACAGAAAAATGAACACTCATCTGAAAGCCCAAAACTGCCAGAATGTTTTTTTTTTTTCTTGAACAGCTATTACAAATGATTTTTAGGATTCCTAGGAAAGCTTAGGAAAGGTTATGTTAATATTCAGCTCTGCCTTCCAATAGAAGAGTTGATAAACTGGCAGCCTGGATACACACACACACATATCTGTGTATTTGTACATTTGTGTGCATCTGACAGCAGAGAGATGAATCCTACAGTCATAGGGACCAGCACTGGAACCAGACATCAGACCCCTCTTTGGCCACAGTTTCCACTCATAAAACTGCTCCTATTGCAGATGCCAGCACCAACAGAGTGTTCAGAGCTGTTAATAAATGCACTGAATTAGAAAATGTCTCTATAGGAACAATGCATCTGAGCTAGACAGATTAGAGGATTAAGTTTCCCACTGCAGCAGTTCATATTATGGTGACACAGAAATGTCAAGGATAACAGAAGTTACTACTGCAGCATTTGAAAAACTGAATATGAAAAACCATGAGTTTAAAGCAAGAGGAAAAAATTAATATATTCACAAATCAAATTAAGTAAAACAGTGAAGTAAATAAATTATGAGTAGAAATGATTCAACTCTATTGATAAAACTCATTAAAAGGTCAGGTCTCAAATAATTCTGTGTGATACACCAAAACCAGGGGATTCATTTCCTAACCTGCTGAAAGGGGCATATGGGATAAATTTCATCAATTTACCTCTTAACAATTCAAAGCTTTCTGGAAGTATGCTTGCATCCAGTAAAAGCTGAAGAATGTCTCTGTGTGAGAAATCTGGTTATTCCTCTTGCTTCCAAAGGATTAGAGGTGGCATGGGGGGTGTCCATCAGAGAGATCTTCATGCAAAACAAACTGAATTGCCCAAACACAGAAATATCCTGTTTTAAAACCTCATCTCAATTCCTGAAATTGCTTTCCTGTTTGTTTTCATTGTCTTTACTGTAAAACTAGTAGTTGTTCTGTCCTGAAATTATTTTTTAGTAATAAATAACTATAAAATAAATTGCACATTAAATTAAGCACATTGGAAGTAAAGAAGTCTCCTGTTTTCCCAGTATCACCCATGTAATGGAAAGAAAATCCTGCATGGATTTTCTTGTTGGTTATTGCACCCATGGGGCTGGAGAAACCTTTGTGACCTTCAGGACACTAAAGATACTTGATGTCAAACCCAGAGAAAAGGTAAATTCGCTGCTGATGTGGAAAAGGGGATGAAAAATTGCAGTTAATGGAGTCAGTTCCCGCTGAATCGGTCCCTTTGCACTTGCCAATGTTTTTCTGTCAGGTAAAAGAATGAACTTTAGTCTACAATAAATCATGAGATGCCTGTTACCTTCTTGAGGGTCAAGTGTTGCTGTTTGTAGAGGCAAGTTGGAAAGATGTGTTAATTTTAAATGCATCTTTAAATGTAGCCCCTCACGTGCACCACCAGCACAGGCTCAGTGTTCAACTTTCCAACCAAAGGCGTCAGCACCTTCTCCAAAATCCAGAACCCAGCTCCAAAACTGAGGTTTTGCCACCACATTTCTTTGGGGAATTACATCCCATAAGAAAATAAAATATAAACACAGCCTTTATAAGCTCCTGCAGTAAAGGCAAATGATAAAAATACTTCCTTACCAACCTTTTCACACACAGAAACAAACAGCTATTTCAAGCTCCCCCTTGACACAGGCAGAGCCTGAAACCCACCAGCTGTAATTCTGCCAGATCTCTGAACTGTGCCCTCCTCTGGCTTGGTGAGTCAGCACCTGCTGTTAAAGGTAAAGAATTACACAAGAGGTTGTTTTCTTCAGTCTGAAAAGGAGATGGAGTGAGTGGGTAGCTGTGAATTTTGGGTTGGTGGATATTTTTTTTTTTTTTTAATTTTGCTTATGATGGATTTGGTTTGGTTTTGTTTGCTTGCTTTGCAGGGGAGTGTTGTTGGGTTTGCCCCCACATAATACAAAAATTAATGTCTTTCCCTTGAACTTTTGTTTATTTATCTTTGGTTAAAGAGTATGTGCAGTATCAGATAAGAAAGGGGAGGAAGGAACTGAAAAAAGTGAATTTTTTCCAAAAAAGTCCAATAAACAGGCATTTAGAATGCAGATGTTTCTGAGCCACCCTGTTGAGCACCATTAAATTCACCTTTATGCTACAAATCCACCATATCAAACAAGCAGAGATGTGCCAGTAAACTGAACCACAAAGGAGTTTCTGTCATACCAAGCCTCTGAAACCTGGCCTAATGACTGTTATTTATATTTTAAATCTTTGGAAGGCATAAACCAAACTTACTTGATGCTAGATATGCAAATGTGCTATCAAATACTGGTGCCTTTTAGATTACAAAACACTTATTTTCCTGTGGTGTTTTCCACATAATCTAGCCTCAAATAAAGACATCAGTAATTTTGACTTGATTACACTATAATTATTTAAATATCTTTAATTTCATACACTGGACTAATTATTGTATCTGTTGTTCTCATTAAAAGAGATTGTTACAGATGATGTATCTCATGTATTCCCCCTAATTGAAAAATGCAGTTCTTGAACAATAACAGTTGTGACAACAACAGCAATTCTGTTTAAAGGCTACCCTGGCAGTACAGCTGGAATTATTGCAAACAAACTACAGTGAGGCACCACAATTAACAGCAGAGTTCAGGGACAAGCTGCTGACATCTGACTCGGTCCTTTTGCCAAATTTCTTCTTCTTCACAATGATCCAATAGACAACATTGGGATTTTGCCAGGGAGCTCCCAATTCTTATTATTTATAAAAGTCTAAAATACCCAGGTTTTATCCCAAGTAAATTCCATGTAGTTGTCTTGTACTGAAGACTCTCCAGATCCAGGCCCCCCAGAAATCGTGAGAAGAGGGGCAGGATCACTTCCCCCGACCTGCTGGCAGTGCAACCACCTTCTCTATTAAAAGGTGTGCTTTCTCCACAGGACCTTTTCCTCTTGGCTGATTCTTGCTGGATATGGGAAGTGAAGATGATGAAGTCTCAGGTTTTAGCTTTTGTATTTTACAGATTCTGTGCTGCTTTTTTGTGTAGTTCTGAGCTCCATATTAGGGCATGGTGAGCTCTCTGCACAGAGTAGGGAGACAAAACAATTCCTTCTCTAGCTGGGGACCAAGGACAAATGATCCAAATCTCAGGCCCAAGAGCATAAACAACGTGGACTAAAGAGAGAAAAACAAGAAGGATGGGGCTTCATAACCTAAACCTAAAATTGGACAATTAACACCAATATGCAAATGGAGCAGAACTTCTAAAAGTGACAGACCCTGCGACCAGGTGTCCATTTTGTGACCATTTTGGTCCATCTTGTGTGTAGCCCTGGCTGGGCTCTTGTGCTGCCCAAGGTGGATCCATTGATGCCTTTTAATAAATCCCTACTTTATTCTTTAACTCTGTCTGGCCTCTGTTCTAGGTCAGCCTGTACAAGGCATCAAAGAGGGACAGAACAATTTGCCAGAAAAAGAACAATTCACTCACCTTTGGACAGATGATGGCAGGAGTTGGTTGTTCACAGATCTCCCTAAGGGAGAACCTAGAGGGAAAATGTCAGACAAAAAAATCTTCCATGGAAAATATGAGAGAATTGTGACAAAGGTTTAAAAATGGAGACTGAGACAATACAAGTAATTGCAGAAAATGAGTGAAGGAAATAAGAGAAGGGGAATGTTAACTGTGAGAAGAAGAACCACTGAGGAGAGGGAACCCAAACAATAGGCAGACATAAAAGTGAAGATGGAGGAATTTCAGATTTGCCAAATACCAACACAGCTCTGAGGAAGAAGTTCAGGTGCTATGTACCAGAATAAAAGAGGATGGAAATACCAGATGAAATGATGAACACTCTGAATATAGAGTGGCATTAAGACTGAAAGCTCTTCAGGGGAGAGATTGCCTTTTTATTGTGTGCTTTAGCAGAAGTCAGGAGGATTTTTAGCATAACTCTTTTCTCCAAGTGCTACTTCAGTACAAATAATTAATAACAATAACAGTCAAAATAATTCATAAGACTAATGACTTTATAAATGATCTTGTGCAGTTCTCAAGGGTAAGTGCTCCCTTCCCTCAATTCACTCCCCAAAATTCACCAGTGAATGTAGCTGCTTCCCTTGACAGCTCATCTTATCTCTCTCTTTTCCTTATTTCAGCTTGAATTATGGACCAATTAATATACTTTCTACCTTATAAGTGGAGCCACAGTTGGCTCTGTGCTGAAGCTGACTGCATGTTACATTGAATTTGTAATGAATACCCCTTCTGGCTGGCACTCAGCACTGCTTTTCCAAAGCAAAGCCTTTTGGATAGGTAAATAACAAATGCTGGGTTTGTCAGATCTCTGGAACTTTGTCATTCTACCACGGATATTGCAGTGTCTGATTACCACACTCCAGTGTTAATATCTCTTTTTAAATGTATGCTCTCAAGAAAATGAGTTTCCCTAGAAGCACATTTGATCATTAACTTATACTTACAATTATGGACCAGCTCCAGCCTACTCACTCTTCCTCCATGCTGGTGTTCTTTCCCAACACACACGTTGGGCAGGAACAAAACCTTTTAGATTCCTGCTATCTTGACTTCTAAGTGAAAACATTCTTAAGGTGCAATTTCTCAATAGAAAAAAAACAAAAAACAAACCACCAAACACCAGAGCATATCATCACCTTCCCTTGCAGCCCTTTTGAAGTGAAGTGGACCAGCAAGGATTTCTCTTTCTTTACAGTAGTCATGGCCCCTGTGTGAATGAGTGTCTTCCCAAAAGCCACTTGTCAGAGAGCACTGTTGTATTTCATCAGAGGAATTTTCACTTCTGTAGATGAAATTATTGTAATTGAAACAGAATCCATGCAGATTAAAAGGCAGGCAGGCTGATCTTCTCCAAGATCCTTCTTCATAATTCTCTCCATCCTCCATTTTTGTTATCTATTGACTAAGATGTAAGATTAGATTCAAGGGGAAAAAGGAAATTGGTATTTCCAGAAAATACGGGTTTTTCTTTGCTGCTGCATTTTCTAACATTGCAGCCTCTCAATTCTTGAAAAACAGGTGGACACATTAGAAGAGAACCAGGGAAGAGAAACTAATTCATGTCAGCTTTGTATTGGTCTGCTGCTCTTTCACCTTTCTGCCAACTGTGACACCAGCACAGAGATATTTAGAGGCTTTAGAGGTCTTTGGTAAAGCTAGAAAAGGGTCTGATATTTCACTGACTCTATTTATCAGCACAAGCAGAAACAATAGATGAGACATCTGTCTGTAGACAGAGCTTCCTTAACCAAAGTGACTTGAAGAGATTTAAGGAATGTCACTGTGCTGAAGTCCTGTTGCCACCTCTGCAGCTCTGGGGCCACTGCCACCACATTTGGAATTTAATGTACATGCTTTTAACTCACAGATCCATTATTTCAAAGTAAAACCTCACCACTATGTCTAATGAATGCATTTTCGTGCTAGCAGCAGCTTCACTGCAATACTATTAACTTTCACTTGTGTGCAAACTGATCCTGTCTCAGCATATTTGAATGAGCAAGGCTACCCTGTAACTGCAGTTTTGTTATAAATCTAATAAATAATAATGCAAGGTGAAATTACATTTGCTCTTTATGCTGTCATATCACATCCATCCCATATGGAATTATTTGTCTGCTCTCAAACGAGAGCAGCACTCATCAAGCTGCTCTCCAGTTTTTCCCTTCTGTACTTCTAAGTAGTATTCCCTAATACTGTTGGGAGAGCTAAAAATGGGGTTGGGGGGAAGTGTGTTGCCTAGGAGGCAAAATATCTTCAATGTTCATTAAAAAAAATAAGTGAAAACAACAAATCTGCGTCAACTTTCCTAAAATAACAGCAGGGTGCCAAGGCAGGCAGCAGTGCTCAGAGACAGCTGGGCCTTGTTGGAGAGGGAGGGGAGAGAGACAAAAACCAAAATCAGCATTCCTGTGCACCAAGAGGATTAATTTTGCACATTGTAAACATCTCAAAACAGGTCCTACAGTGCAGGACACTGTTTTAGACTGACCTATGATACAAAAACATTTCCTACACCAGGAGAAACATGACCTGGTAGCATGTTCTAGCAGGTAACCACAGCAAAGCCAGGCTGACAAGTCAAGAGGGACATTTCAGCTGCAGGGAGGAATGCTTCTATTTCGGGAATATTCTCAACACTGGATCTGCTACCTCACTTCCAAAACCACCATCTGATGCAAGCCTCCAGTGTGTGATTGATTTGAGACCGGGTCAAAGCTGTCCATGGCAGCCTCCCAGGTGCACTGGAGGCACTGAGCAGCCCCTGTCTGCACTTCACAAGCTCAACAATTAACAATGCATCTGATAATGCCACATTAACACCTGTAATTAAAAAAAAAGAACACCAGAAGCTGAAAAGTGAGGGGCAAAACAAAACGAAACCAAAAAGCAGTGGCAACACAAGAAAAACAACCCAAAGGAGCAAGTTCCTTCAGAGAAGGGCAGATTGGTAATCCAGGGCTGAATATAGGGATAAAGAGAAAGAGAAGCAGGACCCACAAGAACTGCCCAACTAGAAGGTGGTGGGAAGTTGGGTATGGAAGCCGTGATGTCGAATTCCTGCAGGCAGCCGGCCATTTTGGGCCTCAGGCCACTGAACAACTGTTCTGGCCTTTTCCTTGGGAAACAAAACTCACCAACCCAGGTTCCTGGTGTCAGTTTGCAGGAGCCACTTGGCACTGTGAAACCAGCCCGAGTTGCAAGTGGTGCCAGCTTGGGTGTGGGAAGCATCCTGCGGAATTTCAGGAGCGAGACGGGCACTCCAGCCCACAGGCCCTGAGCACCAACGCCGGCCCATTTCCCTGGAAAACAAAACTCACCAGCCCAAGTTCCTGATGGCAGATTCCAGGAGCCACTTGGCACTATCAAACCAGCCCAAGTTGGCACTGGTGGCAGCTTGGGTCTGGGAAGCATCCTGCACAACGTGGAATTCCAGCAGGCAGCCAGCCATTTTGGGCCTCAGGCACCCCTGAACATCATTGCAGGCCTTTTCCCCAGGAAACACAGCTCACCAGGCCAGGTTCCTGGTGTCAGTTTGCAGGAGGCACTTGGCACTGTCCCCTCATCATTTCTGGGATGAACAGATGAAACTGGTGTGACTTCCCTGGCAGGGTTCTAAAACACGTCAATGTGATAATTTGGGGCGTGGTTTAGTGGTTTCATTGCAGTGTTGGGTTCACTGTTGGCTTCAGTGACCTCAGAGGTCTTTTCCAGCATTATTTTTCCTGTGTCATCTTATTCTGTGACCCTTAAGCAAATATCACAAGAAGGGACTTAATCAAGGCTTTACTGATTCCCTACGTTTCCATGGCAATTGCGTTAACATTTTCCTTTCTGATTCTGGCTCTGGTTTTAAGTAACTATTCCTCATGCAGGATGTTTTTGCTACTTACCTCTTCAGGTTGGAACAACCAGATGCCTGAACTTGGAAAGAAGTGGTCGACTGTCTTCCAAACCAACAAATGCTGGGAACAGTTGAGATCAACACCTCACTTAACAGGAGACACAAATAGAGAGGGGTTATTTTTACATATAGGACCGCTGCAGGTACTTCTTTAAAATACAGATGTCCGGTTTCCTCAGCCCACAGCAGAACTCTGCAGGCATTCTCATCTTTTTTCACATCCTGAAATACTGGAAATCATCCATGCAGGCCCAACTGAACACAAGTGATCAGTAGTGCAGAGAAGGGAGGTGAAAGCCATGTTTCAGAAGAAAAGGTTCTAGCTGGTTAGCTAAATTACCTGACTTAAATACTTTTCTCCAAGGATTCTATGCTTAATCCTGTTGATATTTGCATGGTGATAGCTGGGTTTTAAGATTTAATCTGTGTGAAATACAGTGAATAAATTGGGTGATAAATCTTTAAAAATCAAGCTGCAACTTCTATCTCACTGATTTTATCCTTCCTTTGGGACTCAATGCTATTTGATTAAATACTTGCCCTTTTCTCTCTATTCCATATTATACTAAATTCATTATGATGATTGCTATAATCTGTGTAGCCCTAACTGTAAAAAAGTCTCCTCAATAAATCTTCCCTGCTTTGTTTGTGCCAGGTTCTGTAGTGGCATCAGGACATGCAGGAGAGGACAGTCTCAAGCATGACCCAGCTTGTGAGACCACTGCCCACCCCATCCCTGTTCCAGTTCTGGGGGAGTCAAGGAGCCACCTGTGGTGAAGGCCATGCAAATGACAGCAAGGAAAAGGCCCTGAGCCAAGGGAGCAACAACCACCTGTGAAAAACCTGCAGAGATCATTAATAACTCACTGCTCTAAAATTTATGGCAAATGCCAGTTTCCTGCTGCCTGGGAAAGAGGGAAAAGGGAAGAGGACTTGTAGAATACAGTAGCTATTTCAGTTGGAATGAATCAGGTATATTAAAAAAATAGCGTTTCAGAAAGAGAAATCTTAGAATATTTACCCTGAAAAATTAGTTCAGACTTATTTAAATAAAAGAGACAGAAGGGGTCCTACTGAGTCCTGCAACAGTGCTGCTTAGCCAAAGCATTCCAAATTCAAATCAGACCATTAGAAGTGAAAGGATAAAGAATAATGCACAACTTTTGTTCACTGCTTCAACTTTGCTCAACAGATTTTAAATATACTTAAACCGCTGGTATTCCATTATCTCTTAAGTTACTTCTTTTTTTATAGTGAATGTGCTTTCCTAGCCACAACTGGGATGTGGTGGAAAGTTGAGCTTGGATGACAGTGACAGGCTTATAACTATGAACATAAGATGCTGCATACACAACCAGTGCATGCATTTTATCAGGAAATAGTGGGCTGCATACACCTCTCCCTCTCCTTTCCTCAACAGATACATCAGCTGTGCTGCTCCTAAACAGGAAAATCAAATAAGTAAATAATCTGATTAATTTAGTGATGCCTCAGGCTTTAATATGTGAGATTAAAAGACTTGATTTCTTAGTATCAGGAGAGTATCAAATAAGTAGGACAACTCTGCAAGCATCTGACTTGATTTTACTCTTCCTAACTAACTTTAATCAATCTCTGCAGTCACTGATCCATGATTGCTGCACTGTGGGTGAAACAGCAAGTGCCTTTTGCCTTGCTCAAAGCGTGGGAAAAGATCCTGTGCACTAGAGGGGTCCAAAAACATCCAGTGGGCTTAAAAAGCAGGAATGCCTGCTGCAATCTTGGTGGAGGAGTTGAAAAGCAGGGCTGTGCAAACTAATTGGTCTGTGCTGACTGCCCCAAACACAGTGGGCTCCAATTCCAAGGAAGAGCACAGCATAAAGCGATTCCCTGAGTTATCATTCCCAATAGAGGAATCTGCAGCAACAGCATCCCAGAGTTGTGCTGGCCCAGGGACTGCCAGCCAAGGGGCAAAATGGCAAGGAAAGACAGGCCTTGGCTCCCAAGGATCAAGCAAGGAAGGAGAGCAGGCTCATCCAGACACCAGGCAGTCCAGTTAGGCACGCACCCTTGTGTGCACTGAATGCCAAGTGAGCCATCACCTTTATATTCCTTATTAACCTATACAGGGCAAGAGGAAGATGGGGGTTTTTAAGTATTTTCATAATTTTTTGAAGTATTTTTGATTCAAAGTACTGAATTGAATTTTTAAGTATTTTCAATTCAAAAATTCCAGCATTATGGACTAATGCCTCTTGGCCTTCCAAAACTGTGGAAAAGCTTAGCCTGAAAATCCACCAGAAATTCAACCTATCCATCCTAAAAGTCATTCAACTGTACACTTGTAGCACTCTGTCCCTCATCAAAGATGATTAGTTTAAACAAAGCCTTGTGCCAAAGCAACTACAAAGTTCCCAGTTTAGACCAGTTCTGTGCCTGAAGGTTTTAAAATGCAAGCATAACAACCTGAAAAAAACAGGTCTTTAAGGTCTTGCACATGTAAATTCTTCAGAAGTACAAAAAAAGAAAAAAAACTCAGCTAGAGAGGACTGATTTTTCTTTGCCTTCATATATTTCATTAATCAGAGCCAGTTTAGCAGGGAAGCACTTCCAGAAAGCACATCAGAGTCAGCAAATCTGACACTGCCTCTCAGTGAAAGGCCAGCTGATGTTATGCTGCAAATTAACCCCTTGTATCAGAAGCAAGAAGTTGCCTCACTTGGAGGTGGTCAGGGAATTAAAGGCTGAAGGACAACAGTCCAAACCCCTGTAGCAGCTCACAGGATGGGGCAGGTGTCCTGCTCTGCTCCCTCACCAGGTCTGTGCCACAAGGACGCTTTTTCCAGGTGAGACACATCACACTGTGGCACTTGTCACCCAACCAGGATTGCCTCAGTGCTGGCTAAACTTAAAAACAGCAGTAAAACAACAACTGTCCAGTTTCCTCCTCCAAGAGCAAGGCTCACGGCTTCTTCCACGCTTCCACCCCACAACAGCTTCAGAGGAGTTAATGTTTGAACTCCAGATGTGAACTTGGATCCCAGTGCTCATTTTGGCTGAAATAAACACCAAGTGGCCCATGCCTTATTTACCACCAAACTCCAGCAGCAGCAGGCACAGGAATGTGGGTGGCTGGGTATTAAATTGAATTTTATTGCATTTCCCTGGCTTTCCCAGAAACAGTTTGCTCACATTTACACTGCATTCAGGAGCATTTCTAACCCTCCCACAAAAGGGAGGATTAGAAACACAATTTTAAGAGATTTTAAATATTTAAAGACTGTGGTTTCATGATTACAATAAAACCTATTGCACTTTTGGGGCATCTCCATTGTTGAGGTCTTCAAGTTCTATGAGGACTCCTCCATTATTAACAGGAGGTTGGCAAGTAATTTAATGGTCTTTTTAAACACTATGAGCAAATCATAAAAAAACCCTGGAAGGAATTTGTGTGTGCTCCTCTAGATACTGTTTGAATCTTGTCTCCAAAGATGACATGATTTTCTCCTTACTCACTGCTCCTGGCTCTCAAGCTAAATTTGCGTAGCTTACTCAGAAAAGGAGTAAAAGAGAACATGGAAGCAGCATCTGCTGCAAAGGATTCAAGTCTCTGCAGGGCTACAAAACTCCTCTCTCCATTCCTCAGCATGCATTTTTCAGCATCACAGCCTCCCAGAAGTTTTGATAAATGGGCAGGCACATTTTAAGGGGATCAGGGAAGCAAAAATAATTTCTATCACCTTTTGACTGCTCCAGTAGTGAGGTTTTTTTTGTCACTGTGTTTTCTGCTAATTGTGACCCCCAACACATGAGCTTATATATACACACACATCTGTAGGGATTATTTGTTTGATTGGTTAGGGGTTTTGCCTAAGAGATGGGAACATAATCAACTTTCTCATAGCCAGAAGGGCTATGTCAGCCTGCAGCATTTCAGCCTGAGATTTCCAGCACCAAATGAACCTTTTGATTTTGTATGAGATGGGCAGCACCAAGGACCAACAGACAGACATGTTTGCCTATCTCTCCAAAAATCAGCTTCTCATTAATCGTAATCAATCATTATAAAGTGAAAATACAGAGATGTCTGGTCTGGCATTGATTATTAACATCAGGAAATGACTGTATGGGGTAGAAAGCATCATCTGGTTTTAAACTGCAGACATCTACTAAGAACTGACTTGCCTCCTGTAGACACAAGTCCTGTTTCTCACAGGAGGCAAAGGTGCTGAACCCCACTGTGCCAGATGCTCTGAGAGCCACGAGTGACAGTCACTACACCTGAACAGGGATTAAGAAAAGTCACGTCTCCCCTAAAAAACTGGTTCTGTTTCTAAGGACATTGGAGGTGTTTCAGCCACGTGTATCAAACCCAGCTGCTTTCTTCAGCAGAAATACACATTACCTCTACAACTATTGCAAAAATTCCATTTCTTAAAATGCTAGCTTCTGATCAGAGCATATAAAATTACTTGATTTAATTTAAACCCAAAGGAAACCTCAAGATCTCAGCATTTCTGTAGCCAAAACCAACACCATGGCACCATCTTCTGGGCACTTTATAAAGCAAGTTCTGGAAAAGCCAACGCTGCCCACAGGTACAGACTGTTTGCTCCATCCCTGAGCTCATACAGAAGTGCTGTGTCAAAAAAGGTTTTAAAATCTGAAATTGTTCATATCCAGCTGTTTGGGAAACTATTTTACAAGTTCCACAGCAGGCTTAGGAGAATTTCTATACATTTTTAGTACAATTGTATCACCAAAAAATCCTAAAAAAAAAAAAAAAAGCAATCCTTGACCCTGCAGGTAACATGAATCTCCACGAGATTCTGAATGTGAATCCTAAATGAGACACATGGTTATATATCCTGCCTTCAGGAGTAAAATCCCTACTGTCATGAAGGCTTTTTTGTTTTAACCGAAAAAAAAAATCTGATTTCTAGCCCATATTTTGATGCTGGTTTTAACCACAAAACCATATCTGCCTTGGAACTCCAAGTCCTAACACAGTGACACACTACATCAATCTATCCAAAATGCCCAAAAATCTTATTTTTGGCCAGCAGAAGAAGGGGAAGCAGAGTAGGATACTTTTACATTTAAATTTGTCTGCTCTTCCATTTGGGTTAGCAGTTCTTTTCATATACAACTTCTCAGCTGACAGAAGGAACAATTGCTCTTGGAATTCCATTAAAAATTGCCTGTTACCTGCTTGATCATTTTGTGTCTTTTCTACCGCTGAATGTTCTGTCAGCAAGTCTGTAAAGACATGAAGAAAGTAATTCCTATATTCACAGATTATACATTTCAATTTGGACTTTTGAGGAGCGGGATAGGAGTGGTCACAATTACTGAGGATGAAGAGCAGAAAAATCTGTTTAAGACCTCCCAAAGACCACACCATAAAGACTGTGTTTCCCTGTAAAATAATGTAGGCATCACAGCAACTGAGGCTACAAATGAAGCAGTAATAGTTGGGATTTCATGCAAGTTCTTGTTTGTATTTGTCTGTCTTGTCCTTAAGCCAGAGGTCGGTTGTGACCGTGTTCACAGGGGTCCCACGACCAGGGAAGAGATGAGGATCTGATTCCATGTTTCAGAAGGCTTGATTTATTATTTTATGATATATATTATATTAAAACTATACTAAAAGAATAGAAGAAAGGATTTCCTCAGAAGGCTGGCTAAGAATAGAAAAAGAAAGAATGATAACAAAGGTTTCTGTCTCGGACAGAGTCCAAGCCAGCTGGACTGTGATTGGCCATTGATTAGAAACAACCACATGAGACCAATCACAGACCCACCTGCTGCATTCCACAGCAGCAGATAATCATTGTTTGCATTTTGTTCCTGAGGCCTCTCAGCTTCTCAGGAGGAAAAAATCCTAAGGAAAGGATTTTCCATAAAAGATGTCTGCGACAGTCGGTGGCTCAGATAAAATCAATTTTGCTCCAACACCCTGGTATTCCCTCCTGGGCTCTGGGGAAGTCACTCTTGGACCAAAGCCACAGCTATCAAACTCACAGGCTCTGCACAGTGCTGACCAGAGGAGTGACTGAACAGTGTGAAGGGGCATCTCACACCATTTTTCAGGGACAATAGACCTGAAAACTGCATTCCATTTGCTCTTGGTGAGAAGGTTTCTGAGCAGGGAGAAAAGCACCCTGCCTGGCAATTCCAGGCCATTGTAGCAGATGTCACTGAAAATAATCTCCTGCAGCCCTGCAATCACCTGCAGCTCTCCTGACACTGCTGCCCTGGGTTCCTCCTCCTTGTTAGAGATTAAAATGGCTGAAGTCAAACTGAAATATCACACTATTGCAAAAATCTGTATGGGCATTCGAAACCCAGGGATGACTGCACTCTGCAACAGCTCTGATGCCCTACTGACACTTAACATCCTTTCCTCCCTCCAATCTCAGCAGTAAAACCAGCTCTAGGACTTGGCTGTGTTTTTATTGTAGTTGACTGATTTCTGCTGAGTGTCCTTCCCCTCTCCTCCCCTCCTCTTTCAGTTGCACCAAGCTCACAGGCAGAGAAAGAGATTTAAAACAAGGAGAAAACTGAAATCCTGGCTCACCCTGCCTCATGCAGGCAAGGCAGGCATGAAAATCACCCTGAAAATTCAAGCCTCCACAATCTTTCAAGTGCCTCCTTGAGAAACTCTCCAGTGATCAAATTGTTCCTAGACTTGCTGAAGCTTATTAAGAAACACCTCTGTAAGCAGAAACAAGACTGCTCTGCCAACTGCTTTATCTCAGTGGAGAATTTGTTGGGTATGGATCCTAATTGGCTTCTCCATAATTCAGTCCTGACACTGGCAGCACACATGGAGAGGTCTCCAGAGGCTGAGCTCCTGCTGCTGTTGAAAGCTCAAAGAAGGGACTTAAACATCCAACCAAAATTGCACAGCACTGAGTCAGCAGTCACCTAGTGCAGGACCTCTACAAAATAAACTGCATAGAAAATCAAGCCATTCCCATCTCAGGCACCTTCTGTCCTGCCATCCCTTCTGTGTACATCAGAATTCACAGGTACAGACCAAACACCAACATGATGCGCGTTGAAATCAGAGCCAGAAAGAATAAAAATGAAAATAATAAGTGCAAATAATAACAACGTCTTCTGTTTATAAGAATAAAATACAAAGTGGTTTTGGCTTCTCTGAGCTGACAAAGCATCAGTTTGGGCTTGTTAAGTGCTCAGCTGGGAGGCAGGAGAGCTGGGCTCACTGTTCCTGCCCCTGACATCGTGCTCTACAACAAAACCATTGAGCATTGTAAGCATTATATTTCATTACAAGAGACATCATCATGGACATAGGTGTAAAAAGCCCCCTGGACTCTCAGCATGCAGCACTGCTGCAAGTAGACAAATTTAGAGTTAAGGGTAATGGGGAAACACATGGAATTACAGCTCCACTGCATGCAAGTGCATCCCTAAGAACCCAGGAGAGACCCAGGTACCAAACACTGCCTGAGCTCACTGGGAAAAAAAAAAAAAGTCCTCATTTTCTGTAACATTTGCTCTGGCTGCTTGCCAAGGGGTTGGAAGCAATGCCTGCATGGATTTCCAGACTTTCTAGACTTTTTATGTTCATATATATGCATATAAAATCTCAGAGCACTCACTAAGGTGCTTGGAGTGTGATCAGCACAGACTGGGAGGGAAGCCAGCTCCCAGAGGCCGCAGTACATGCAAAGCAGACCCATTTAAACACAGATTTCATTCTTCATCCACCTAAGATAGGGCTCCATTTAGCTGTATTTCTCTATTGGACTTTTATGTAGACATAATACACACAAATATGTACAATACATATATTAAACAGCTATGGTTTGAAACCCAGAACTGGCATTCTCAGCAGAAGAAAAAACACTGCTCATCAACAGAATTCTTCCAAAGAAAAATAAAATATACTCAAAGGCATGCAGAGGCCATTGAAATAATGACAGACATCTCCAAGTGGTTACCAGAGATGTACCAAGTGCTGGCTCCCTGGGAGTGAACACAGCTTTGAGCCATGTTTCATCACCAGGGCACATGGGCATTACCACACTCTTGGCAGGCTGAGCTGCCTTGAGTGGCACAGATGAAATTCCCAAGTTTCACCTCCTCTGCTCTCCTACTACACTTCAGAGTATGTTATATCCACACTGTAACACTATACCATTCTCTTTAACATGCACAAAATCGTCTTTCAGAAAGTTATTCTGATCCTCTGGTAGCAAAGCAGAAAATTAACTCCTCCTCTAAGAAGCTGCACTGCTCTGTGACTGTTTCAAGGCTACAATAGCTACAAGTTTGTAAGAGCAAGATGCTTAGGAGCTCCATAACCAGTTTATGACTGTTATTGCCAGAGAGAAGAAGGACTCAAACCCCAGCTTGAGGAAATAGTTCTGCAAGGTCATCCCCAGCAAATACACCCCAAAACACAACAGAAGCACCCTGGTGTAGGAGACAGAATTGTGAATTTACTCATTTCAGACTTCACTTTCCTCCCACACTCTGCCAAAGGCTAGCAACACCTCAAACTGCTGCCCACTGTGTGACCATGAGTCCTAAATCTTTCCACTGGATCTCCAGGATTAGTCCAGCTTTACCACTACCATTGTCCAAGCCAGGTTAATTCACTCCTTTACATCTTCCCACCCCTCCACCCCATCCCCCTCTGTACCTCTTATGCATTTTGATAACTAAAAATTTAGAGTTTAATATCTTCTTAGCCGTTGCTCTATTACCCAACATGAATCATATCTACTTGTTGTACTGAAGGGAGGAAATTTGGTCAAAGAATAACCTAGGTATGAATTTCTCCTCTTTTATGTGCAGCTGAGTCCCTGAGTGCAATAGAGAAACAGCTAAGAGAGATCCTCAGCCACAAACCCATTATTTCATGCAGTTCTATATACCCAATTCCTTTGCAGCTACAAAAAATTATATTCTATTTTAACTGGAAAGCCAACAAAATTCAGAGCAGCATCCTAAAATACCACCATGGGGATTTGTTCTCTGAATCAGGAAGGGAAGGGGCAGTAGAGTGAGCTACTCCTTTTGATCCAGGCAACAGACTGTGTTTCTTTTTCCTTAAACACCTAGAAAGAAAAATAAATGGCCCCAGTGGCCAGTAATTTTCCTCTTTTCCAAGGAACTCATATGTCACTTTGAGACAAAAGAGACTTTGGCTGCAGGCTCGTTCAACACACAGAAAATTACTCTTATTTCTGGGACTCTGTTCATTTCTCTCTTAATTTTGCTGTTTCCAAACACACAAACAAGCAAACAATTAGCTCAATGGGCTACTACTGATTGCAGTCTCTGTGGAAAGAGTGAAATGTGAGCTCTTCAGCTGGAAAGCAGCAGATGCAAAACCTCCAGTAAATACCAATAGGGACAGGGGAGTCCTGTCTCACCATCCCCAGCCCTCTGCTGAGGTCCTTGTCAGCTCAGGGCTCCCTCAAAAGGCTGACAAGCACCAAATCCTGGTGGCTGCTTTCACTGAAATCTATTTCTAACCACAATGAAGCCAAACAGCAAAATGCCTCATAGCTTGCACCATCATGCCAACCTCCCAGTACTTTTTGTGCAAGCAAAAATGTTTTCAAAGCTTATATTTTTTTTTTTTAATTTTTTTTTTTGTAGACTCCATCATTGCTATTGGACAATTTCCTCTTGCCAGGTCACTGTGCTGCTTCAGGGCTCTCCTTTCCTCTTGACAGAGCCCTGGGGCTGCAGACTGGTTGGTTCTCCAGTGGTATCACTGGAGATGTGGGCAGTGCCACGCTCCCTCTGAAGGCTCTTTGCAAAACAAGGCTCTCAACACAGAGGTTTTATCCTCTTTCCTTTAGTTCAATGTTCAGCAGCAACTTAGAGTGGTGAAGAGCGTTTTCACAGGACAGCAAGGATGAAATGTGGAGAAAAGTCACAGATGAAATGGGTATAGACATCCCTGACCCAGCTATCCATAAAAAAAATAAAAGCACTGCAAGGCCTTCATGCTGCCCAATAAACAAGCAACTCCCAAGTTCTTATTTATCTAATCAACCTAGAGAAAAACTATCCAACTATAACTACTGGATTTGGGCTTTATGGTTCTTTGAAATTTAGAGATGAAGTTGTATTGTGAAGAAGATACTCAGACAACCCAAAGCTAAAAACTGAGGAAGGTTCCGCCATCTTCATGGTGAGTTTATGCTAAAATATATCATATTTCAAACCCAGAACCCTAGGTTTTGCCACAGATTATCACAGCTGATTAAAATTTTATTGCAATTCTTAAATTAATGAATAAATTATTAAATTAGTGTTACTAAAGTTGTGAGGGAAAGGTGCTCAGTGCTTTCACCAACTGCTGTGCCCAATTGCAGAGTGCTGGGAGAGTGTGCATGGAGGGAGCTCACTGGGCACCCCCAGAGTCCTCACTGAGCCAATTCCCACCTCAGACACTCTGGCCAATCCCACTGAGAGCTTCAGGTGTGAGAGTGGAAAAGAGTGAGCCCAGTGCATCCAGCCTGGTGACAAGTCCTGGCAGATGCCATTTCAGGAAGAGCAAGGGTGTTTTGGGCTTAGATGGAGAGGGGTTTGTAGCCTCCGTATTCGCAGAGCAGAACAGGGGGTGAGTTGGTTAATCTTCATCAAACAGTAGGTGGAACAGCAAACAAAGGACTAGATAACCTCAATTTTAAAGCTGATTGTTTTTCCTGGCTTTGTTATAAACTGGCTACTCCTAACCCAAGGAAAATAATGAAATCATCTGCTGTCGAGCTTTAATGAGAATGCTTTATAATAGTCATTTATTTAAAACTTTAATAAACTTTAATTAAAAGTGGTTTTCTGCGCCCATGTTTCTGCAGAGCAAGTATCTGGATTTGTGTTCACATGCACAAAATGGGAAAATAACCTTTGGAAAGCATGGCTATGGGATTGCATCTACCCAAGTGAACTCCAAATTTGAAGGAGGTGGATTTGTTTTGCTCCAGATAAACTGGACAGAAATGACACAGCCTGAATTGCATCTCAGTTGTGAAAAATATCTGTACAGCTCTTGTTACCCCTTGGTGTTCCCTAGCTATTTATGTACCATATTGAATATGTACCATATTCTGTTTCTTTCTAATGATCCAAGAGAAAGTTAAAATGGATACACTGAGAACCTCAATTTTGTGGCTCATATTGCAACAAAAGTGAGAATTTTACTCTACAAGCAACAGTCACACCACCACAACTTTTTACTGCTCTCTGTTTAGAGCCTCATAATTCCTGGCATCCATCACTGCAGGATTTTGGTCCTCCCAAAAGCATCCTGAAGGTCACTATTGCCACATTTCTGAACTTCCAGTATCCTGTCTTTGGCAAGCACAGCCACTCCTCAGTAATCCCAGTGCAGTGCAACAACCAGCAACACTCCTAAGAGCACAGCTAAATCTTTAATTCCTTCTCAAACAAAGGGAGGAAGGAGCCTGATGGGTTTAGGATTCATAACACAAGCTGCAGAACTCTTTGCAAGCTGTCAAAAGGTGATACAGACACAGACTTCATGCAGGGACTGAGTTTTATCAGCCCTCCTTAAAGCTGCTCTGAATTTTACAGAATCAGATCCTAACCCCAAGTCCTAAAGCAAATCTAAGGGAGTTGTTCAAATTTATTCTCTTGTTCAAATTTACTCCTTTGGGAATAAATCCATTTGTTCACTGGGCCCCTGCAGAGAGGCTGTAACCAGCTGCCTTCAGTGGATATTTCTGGTTTCCACAGCTCTCCCTCACAGCTTTGCTGGCAAGTTGGTCACATTTTCAAGGAGTACCTGAAAGGGATATTTATTAAAAATTACCATCATTTCATCCAGTGCTACAGATCTGCCTCGAGTGGCACAGATGAAATCCTCCAGTTTCATCCACTCTGCTTTCCTTTCATACTTTAGACTATGCTGTATTTATAATATAATATTATAATATATATAAATCAGTACAGCTGTTTTTACAGTTCTGACACCCTCCGCTCCCTCAATTGTATCACTCTCTGAACTGCGTGTTAATATAATTTTTTCCTTTATTTTTTTTTCTTTCTTTTTATGATATATTTTATTTTATGTATGCAACCAAGCCATTTTTACCCAAGCTGGCAAGAGAAGTGGAATGGGAAGTAAATTCCTTTTCACAGCAATTAGGACATGCCAAAAATAGTAAGGAAAAAAGGTGGCAAAGTGCAGCACTGTAAGATTTTGCTTCACTAGAAAGAAAGAAAACAGTGGCTGCTCATAAAAATGCCAAGTGAATTAATGTTTCATTAAACAAAAAAAAACTCCAGTGGCACAAAAGACTAATTTAGGTCTTGAGATGCCACACAGTCACTGTTTGCTATTCCCACAGATAAAGGGTAAAATACATTCATGGTCTGGCTGTCTGTGCCTGCATTTATTACACCTAAGGCAGCTGCTCTGGGATACTCTGTGCCCTTTAGACAACAGCTACAGCAAAAACAATTACCTTGTCTCCAAACAAAGTTACTTGAGAGCCAGGAAGCATAAAAAATACTCATCTTCATGACCCATAGTCCTGACCTAAAGACAAGTTGTGTTGGAAATGAAAAACATTCATCTCTTGATTTTCCTAACTCAGAGACTTTGTTCATGACATATGGATTGTCAGTTTACCTAAAATACGTTTTTATGTTGTTTGAAAGAGTCTGGAAAGTGGGATAGAAAAATGAACAAACCTAAGAAAGAACAAAAGGCACTGAATGGGATGAGAGTTGATGTTGCACTGCTCTTTTTCTGGGCTACAGATGAGCACCAAAAGTGCTGAAGGGCAGTATTTTAATATGTTACAAGACAACAGCCATAGCATTCCTTGACCTGTTTCCAGGCTGCTCAGCACAGTCCAGTCCTTATTTATCAAGCAGGTCACCCTTTCCTCCAGTTTAATAAAGGCTCACAGGGCAATTTATGACCTGCATGAGAGCTTTATATCAGTGGTGGTTCCAGTTGTGTCTAGAAACTTCTGGGACAGCAACACCCTCACAGAGCCACGGTAAAATCTTGTGATCTCATGAATTTATGTGTTTGGTTGGCAATTACAATTTGGTCTGAAATTACATCAGCCAGCTTTGAAAAATAAATCAGAAAAAAAAGAAAACCAAGTAACCCCTGTGCTACTAGGAAGCCACAGGATATGAAAGGATGTACTGTACACACAGCACACTTCAAATTCTTTCCCCACACAGGTCATCACACTTCCACTCCAATTTTCAGGCTTTTTCTCTAAAGAGGTCTGGGGCAGGACTAACTTTTCCACAGAAGCAGGTTCATAAAATAGCAACAATGAATACGAAAAGGAAAAGCATGAAATTGAAATTTGCAGTCATCTCTCACATCAGGAGCTCACCTCTCAGCTTTCTCAGCCTTACTTCCCCATTTGAGGAATTTTCCTCCCCTGTCTACACATAAATTATACACATATTATGCACGTAATTATGTGCATAAATTATAATGATTTTAATTGCTCTGTCTTCTTCAAAGAAGACAGATCCTCTATTTATGCATGCTCTCTCTCCATGTAAGCAAAGCATTTCTCTGCTCTGGAATTAGTTACGAACAACTTGAAGTTGTACTGTCGACTGAGAGAATGGTAAGTGTGAGAGAACTTGAATGGCTTTGAGGCTGATTTCACCTGCACATAGCAAACAGGTTTACATTAAAGTAGATGGATGAATCTTTGTTCAAGGAATCCTTTATGATGCTTCAACTTTTACCAAAGTTACCAAACTTTTTTCCATTCACTTCCCCCCACACGCTGTTTTAGCGAATGCTTTGCAATCTCAAATCCATGCTGGATTTCAATAGTTATTCACAAAGCTATTCAGGAAAAAACACGGTGAATTTTCCCTTTCAGAGTTTGCAGATCTGATTTCCCCACAGAAATCAGTGTCTGAGAACTGTAGGGGTCAAACCCCACAGGAGTCAGTGGTTTACCCATGATTAGTTTCAGTGGAGGATGAATTTTTTGCTCTGTTTAAAAAACACTGTGAGCATTTGAGAACAGCGTATTTCAAGAAATAAATATTGCTGGAACTGTTGGAAATTAAACTTTCTTTTTTTTTCTTCTCCTTCATTTTACATTTGACACATATTACTTCTTTCTAATGTTACTCCCTTTATATCATGACTATTTTTGTCAAAAAGTGTTGGTATAACCATAGATTCATGTAGGGCCAGAAGTTTGCTGGTAAGCACAAGAACATGTTGGTCAGGTTAATTCTGCACGTGAATGCATGCAAAAATAAGTTCTAAACATCTTAACATTTTTTATTCTATACTGATCTGTTATAGAGCACCATTTTTTTGAATTGTTTCTCACCTCACAAAATACATTCCAGAGATTTCAATTTCACATTCTATTTTAAGAAATAAACAGGACTGGTTTGGAGATCATTTTGTTTCAACACCACAATTGAGGACTGCCACTCTTCTTGGTGGGCAGCTGTTGACAAGAGCCATTTAAGCTGTCACACACACACTAATGAACAGCTGTGCACTCTGTGGGCTTTTGCAAAGGTAAAAAAAACCACAGATTAAAATGCTTTTAAGCAGCAGAAGCTGGGCTGTGCAAGTGGGAGCAGCTTTTTGCAGGGGCAGGGCTGGAAAGGAGCCCTGCCACAGTGGCACAATTACACACTGTGGTGACAGCCAGGGGCACCAAGCTGGTGTCAAGCTCTCAAGGGCATCTGGAACTCTGCTGATGCAACTTTCTCAGCTTTAAAGCACAGTCAGAAAAACTGACCTGCAAAAGTCCTTGCTGCTGGTACTGGACCTTTCTATCCACTTTTATTGGCTGCTGCTGCCAAGGAACTCATCAGCTCAAAACAAAAGTGCCACACGTGTCCTTCAGCATCAAATCACTAATTGTTACTAGTGACAAACACCTTCATTACTCACAGGAGTGTTAATCCTGATGCTTTTAAACCCAAGAGGGTCAACCTGATGAATACTCAGTCTCTTTTTATAAATATCGATTCCTGAAGCTCCCAGTGGTTTCAGCTGATGAACATACAGCAACAGTTTTCACTCCCAGGACCTGCATCACTCTGCTGCACCACTGGTTGAAATCCAAGCATTTAGTCCAGCTTGTTTGCCTGGCTCCTGGCTCTGCACATGCAATGAGAATTATGAGTTTGCCAGCCTGCAGTCCTTGGGGGAGAATGGCAGAGTCAGCACTGCAGAGAATAGCCCTGGCCAGGATTGGCATTCTGATCCCCAATGTTGGAACTAATGGAACATAAAGAGCTAATGACAGCACAGGGTTTGTCTCTAGAGTCTAACCTTGCTTAGCTTAAACCATTGCTGGGTGTATTTTAAAAAGAGTTACCTTGAGAACAGACCCTGTTCCATACGCTTTAGGTGTAACCACCTTGCACTCAGATTGCAAACATGAAAAAAAAAAAAAGAAACACACTTGAATTTCAACATAAACCACTTTTTTCCTGATTTTCACTAAAGTCTGTGATAAAATCTCTTCTTTATATGCACTACTTTGCATATTTGCAAACAAGTTTTCACATGGGAAAACTGCAAAAGGACAGGTTAATTCTGCACATGAGTGCATGCAAGCATATGCAGGTTTTGTAATACCAGTCCAGTTAGTACCAAAAAATTTAAAAACCTTTATATCTATTTTCTTGTTATCAAAAAATCATATTCTGGGTTTTTTTCTATCCAGCAAGACCCTGATGCATAAAGTAAGCTCCAGGCCTCCTGTGAAGCCTCCAATAATGTCTATATTATTTAAACCTGTCATCTCAAAGCAGCACATCCCTGAATAATTTGCTAAATGGAGAAACCCTAAGAAATTACATATTTCTTCCTGGAATTGGGACCTTCATCCTCAGACTGGCCCAACATGAACCTGAGCTGATCACTGCTAATAAAAAGTATTATCTGGGACAGTTGTGAGTCTGCTCCACAGTACAAGTCTAAAGCAAAAATAAAGAAACACATAAGCAGTACCCAACAGGTCCTTTAAAATAGAACTAATGGACAAAATAACCTGAAGATTTAATTTGTTAATACAAGAGTATGTTAAAAGAAAATCCTCAATGAAATCACAATGAGGCATTGGAACGAGTGATCCCTAGAGAGCACAGGTCCCTCCAGCAAGCCAGCCCAACCCAGTATCTGCAAACTGGTGAAGGCAGAAACAAGGTAACAGAACATAAATCACATTTTGAATTCTAGGTTTTTCTGTTCTCTTGAACAGTGAAATGCTTTTAGAACTCAATAAGTGAGCATTCTATTTTTCTAAATGTACTTTGCATTTCCATGAACAGAAGGATTCTCTCTGCAGCACCAGAAGGACAGGCAATTAAGGAATGAGCTGATCAACCCCATTACATGACAAGGGACAACATGAGAGACTAATTAGGTCAGCCCCACTTCATTTGTCCCCAGCAAAACTGTGGCTGGTAGGCAAGGAGTTACAAGTTGTAATTAATATCAATTATGAATTAACCCATTACCCAGCTTCTCATTTGGGCCAAATGTAGGTTTCCCCATTTTAAAACAACATCTTAAATCTTGCATTTCAACACTAGCAATACTGAGAAAGTTTCCTTGATTTTTCTAATAGAAAAACCAGAGGTTTTTTTTAATTTCATCATAAAATAAGAACAAAACAACTGCTCCTTGTTTTTTTAAGTTGCATCCATTGCAGCTTGGCATCCATTTTGTAAACCAGCTTGAGACACCCTGTTGCTCTGGTTTCGGGTTTCATTTGGTTTTGTAGAAGGAAATACAGAAGGAAGAAAAAAGCTTAAACCGCCAAAATCACATGAAAAAAAACATAAACCTAAATGGCATCACTAAAGTGATGACTAAAGGAGTCTAAGGAGAGAGAGATAAGGATACACAGCTTACATTCCTAAGCCAAATATTGTAAAAAAGTTCATTTCAACACAACAAATATCCTAGTTATAACTCCCAAGCCAACTTTTTCATTTTTCACTTTTTTAAAATGTATTTTTAGAACGAATGTGAGAGTTTTAGCTGGATCTGACTCTTTATCTCTTCTCAATTACCTAGGACCTACAGTCCAAAACCCACCCAATATGACCACCTTCCATAGCACCTAAATCTTTAATCAGAATTTTTAGAGGTGACCATTGGATACCAAGTGACACCCTTTGTTCCACTGATGCCTAAGTGGGCAGAAGCAAAGCTAATGTTTATGACCAGAAAATGTCAGGTGGAAAAATATGTGAGCAGGCACTCGGTGAGATTACCCCAAACAGCACTTCTGTCTCAACCTCTGGTGTCTTTTTCACCTTTCACAAAGTTCCTTTTCACCCTGAGAGCCTTCTGCAGGGATCTTGGTTTAAAACCACACTGCCTGAGGAGAGACCACGTGAAATCTTACCTGCAGCCACCAGTTTCAACATCCCAGTCAAACACATTTGGATCAATACCTGAGACACTCTCTTGAACTGCTTCCAAATGCCAGGTCAGGAGCTCTTTGGTTTTTTGCAATCATGTCTGCCAACATTCAAAGCCTCCAGAGGCCCCCCAGAGCCCTGCAAAGACTTTGGCGGCAGAGATACACACTTGGATTTTCTACAGGCCATACTCCTTCCACCAGGATGCTAATTTTAAGCTTACATTCCTTATCCTTAGGAAGAAAAAAATATTTATATAGTAATTTATACGTATTATTAAAACCTTTTAAAAATTTATTAAAATTATTAAAACGGAAAAAAATGAGAATTTGATGTATTACTTCTATTTGTCACCAAAATCACAATCCACCAAAACATTCCCACCAAAGTTGTGGAGTTTTTTAAATAAAAAAAGAAATCTTTGGTGCCTGTATTAGGATTGGTCTGTTTTTTGTAGGGTAGCTGGGCATTTAAATCTCAATCTGACAGGACCACTGTTGGGAGGGAGGGGAAAAAACCAAGCTTTTCTTCCCCTCACTTAGAGAAGCTGCAGCATGCAGGTGACACTTCAGATACAGGAGGATTTCACCCTGTCACCTCTGTGTAATAGAATATTTCTTTGTTCTCTTTTACTGAGAAATCTCTATTGCTTCTGCAGGAGACAGGGACTTAACCTTCATGTATGCAATACTTGCTGCCACCCCATAACACACCAGCCCCTTCTTTGCTATTTCTCTTCTCCTCTTTGCTGTTGTGACACAAACCCAGCTGCTCTGGAGTGACAACACTTGTGGACAGCTCTTGGTGCTGTCTCACGTTTGAAGGTGACAAGGTAAAACAAATGTGTCTCATTTGAAGGTGACAAGGTAAAACATTATTTCCACCCCTCTCAACGCACGTGGGCTCCTGTTTGAAAAATCAGAGGGAGCACAAAGGAGGGGAGCAGGCACCTCCACCTCTGTGTGTCTGTGCCCCAAAGGAAAAGGTGCACTGGTACAGCCTTGCCCACAGTTTTCTAGCAGAAAATGCTCAATACCAAGTTCTCTTCAAACAAAATAAATTTGCTTGCTCCATAGTGACATGAGCAAGAAGGGAAGAATGTTTTTTGTTGCATTGCTAAACCAGAGGCTGATCCACACATGTCACTCTAGATCCACCCTGTAACTCTTGTCAAGGCTGACCTAGAGCAGAGGCTGGGCAGAGTTAAAGAATAAAGTAGGGATTTATTAAAAGGCCTCAATGGAGCCACCTTGGGCAGCACAGGAGCCCAGCCAGGGCTGCACCCAAGATGAACCAAAATGGTCACAAAATGGACAACTGGTCACGGAGTCTCTCACTTTCATAAGTTCTGGTCCATTTGCACATTGGAGTTCATTGTCCAATTACAGCTCCAGCCCATGCAGTCCCATTCCTCTTTGTTTTTCTTTCCTCAGTCCCCATTGTTTGTGCTCTTGGGCCTGAGATTTGGATCATCTGTCCTTGGTCCCCAGCTAGGAAAGGAATTGTTTTGTCTCCCTACTCTGTGAAGAGAGCTCACCATCCCCTAATATGGAGCTCAGACTCACACACTAAAGCAGCACAGAATCCGAAAAATATAAAAGCTAAAACCTGAGGCATCACCAGTTCCAGTCCCTTGACCTTTCAGCTCAGTTGTTTCCGTGTCTATAAAAGGAAGACCCCGATCCCCATCAGCCCCACATTTCCAGGTTTCCAGCTCTGAAGGGCAGTGCCTCCTCCCAGAGTGTCTCTGCAGCTCTTACCACAGGCACTGTGACCAGAGTGGGAGCCCAAAACCAGTGTGACAGCACAGTGCTGGAACAAATCACTCTGTGCTCCACAAGGCCAAGTCCTCCACGTGGGATTTGGAAGGTTTAAGTTTCCAAGATTTTGAATATTTCTACTGAAGACAATCTTCAGCAAATAAGAGAGGAGATTCTCTGTTTGGAATCCAGGTATCTCCTACAAGAGCAAGATCCTTCCACACAAGAGTGAAACTCTGAAAACCCAGGTTTTAATGGTGACCTAAACCTCCTCAGCCATCATCTGTTACAACATTCCCTGTTCCCACACCTTTCCTCCCTGCATGGTGAAGATCTGTGACCCTTTTCCCATCTAGAATCTTTGCAATTAAAAGGTATAAAAACAATTCAGTGATTTATCAGCTGAATTTCCAGGTATTGGTATCTCTTTCTGTGAGAGGAGGCTTTTCCTGCTGGGCCAAGGCAGCCTGGGATAGAATGGGAGCAGATTTGATCTGGGAATCTGTGACCAGTGACACAGCACTGGGAGCCCTTGGGACCAGGATAAAGGGCTGAAAAAGCAGTGCCAGGCTGTGCTTCCCTCTGCAGAACATTTATTTGTATGTCAAGAAAGAAAAACTACTTCTTTGCTGCTGAGCATGCAACAAATTGGGAAAAAAACTGTTGGCTGAAAGTAAGGGATGGGATTGAAAAGGGCAATCAGGAGGGAATCATGATGAGCCATTCACAAAACCAGATGCTCTTCTCTTTTGCAGCCAGCTGTAGGAAAAGCCATTATGGGTGAAACTCCAGACCCTGCCAGGGCAAGGATTCCAGCCTGATATGCCAGATCAGGTTGCTGCTTTCTTCATTTCCTGCAGTATACCACAGCAATTTCTAAGTTTTTTACTCCCCTTGTATTACTGGACACAGAGAAAGTCAACACCATTAGGGCCAACAATGTTGGGATGCTGAGAAAAGAAAAAAAAACCACAACGTCAACAACCAAAAAACCCCAAACACAAACCCCAAAACAACCAACAAAACCTACACACACCCCCAAAAAATAATTGGATGTGAATGTGAAGTTTGAGCTGGATTAAACTTTACCCTGCTTTTATTGAAATTTGATGTGATTAGTACATTTGTTTCTATGAGGCTATTATTAAAACAATAAAATGTACCCACAATTCATTTAGCACACTGTCAAACTCACCAGCCTATTTTAGTCCTGTCATGGCATAACTGGAGATTTCAATTTTCAGATTCTCACAGATTTCAGGAGACAAAAGTTTGAGAAAATTAAACCCATAGAATATGAAATAAAATACTGTAAGGCTTCAGAAAAGAACAATTAGACTTATGGGTGAAGAATAATGATTTTTTGGCTCTTAGTGACAGCAGATTAAAAAAACAACATAGATGCATATATGGAGTTCATATAAAATGATCTGGTCAATCATTAGTCCCTACACAAAAATTGAGGTCTATATATACAAAAAAATAGGTTTTGTTATCAGGGTTTGCCTAATTTTTTTTTTTTTAAGAATTACATTTTTCTACTGGTTAACTTTTATGGTGGTGTTCCTTGGGTTTTTAATAAAAATGTTTTGAGAGGAAAACCAAAGAGAACCTAACAGAGAGATTGTTAAATCAATCCCTACACAGCTCCTTTTTTCCAGCCCAAAGAGTTCATACCAACTTCAATAGCACCACAAAAAGGGCACTGGAAGAACGCTGAGAAAGCGTTCTTGAGCCATTTCTCTCTCTTTCATATGCAGTGATAAGGCTGAAAGTGAGTGAATTTATGCAACCTCATTTTTCCCTTGCCAGGTGCCAAGGTTCAGAGCCGAGTGCCCCCTTGTTATATGTCAGAGCTAAATTTAAGTCAGGATTTTAAACTGTTTTGGGGTAGGTCTCTCTCAGTGAATTTCTTCATCTGAAAAGCCATCGTGCTTGACAGGTGGGAAACTTCTGTTACTGTGTTGTTGTTTGTTCTGTTCTGTGTTATATAAATACACACACACAGATATCCTAAATAAAGAACTCTTGTTCCTTGTCCTTCATTTTTGCCTGGAAGGCCCCTCATTTTGAGACTCATAACAATTTGGAGGGAGAGGGTTTTCTTTTCCATTCCACCTTCCTCAGCAGACATTTTCTTCTTTAAACCAGGACAAAAACTTTCCAAACACACCCCAGACAGCAGAAGATAAATCAGAGCAAAAGCTTCCAACACTTGTTTGCATTTTGCAGCAGTTTGGTGATGTTTGGGAAGTTTCCCAATCACTTTTTGAGGCTATTCCTGATGCCTTACAGATTTTACTCTTAATTTTGGAATAGTTATATGCCACCACCAGCAGTGAGTTAAAATAGGTACCAGTGCCATAGCTGTGGTGACAGGAGCTGGGAGCTGTGATCCTTATGGGTCCCTTCCATAATTTAGGATTTTCTACCTTTCAGGACCTTTCCCAGTGGCAACTCTGCTTAGATCTGGGGAAAAAACCCAAACATTTCAAGGCTCAGCTAGCAAGATGTCCAGCAATATCTAAATTTGACCATCTCTAGGGGAAGGGACAGTGATAACTGTCACCCACTGCACAAAAACACCTATATTCCAGTTAATCACTGTGTGTCTATGAGGCTAGCTGTCTCCATAACAACATAATTAAAAGTACATTTTAAATTCTTCATTATGCTCCTGTTCATGAACAAGATTAATTGTTAGAAAGATGCTCTTGCAAGAGCTGACTTCTATTGCAGCCTGGATTCATAACCATTTTTGAGCAGGAGGCAAAAATGACTTTAGGTGAATTAATAATATATGTTATTAATATATTAAAAGACCTAAACAGCTTTAAAATTTTATTTTACAGGGGTTTTTTTGTCATAACAGACAACTTTGTAATTCTAATTCTTTCAAACCGACCATACAGGAGTTTCTTTTTGGTATTTCTCAGATGGAAATAAAGCAAAAGAACAACACTATTTATCTCACCAGCACCCAAAAATTAGATGGCTGAGATACACAATACAAAAGAAAAAATATTGAAAAGTTCTCAGTTTTTCATACTAAAATATTATTTCATCCTTACAACAAATTGTATGTTCATAAACCAATTTCTGCAGTAAGCTATGCCAAAACCTGATGCAATAAACAGAACAATTTCCCACTTTTCAGAACCATTTCCCATTTTTCAGAACAATTTCCCACTTTCCTGCTGCTCCTAAGCAGCAGAGAGACTCCAGCTTCAGGCAAAGAGCTGGAATGAACAAAACCCACAATTCATCTGCAGAGATCAGAATTTCGGGGGTCACTTTAGCTGCACCTGAATACATCAGCAATAAATTCTATACTGAAGCTGAATAAATTTATTAATTTATTTCCACTTTCAAAGCTGAAAAACTTGAGAAACCAAGCTATCTGCTGACAGAGAGGACACCAGAATTTCGAGTTTCTCAGCCTGATTCCAACACAAGTTTTACTTGTGGAAAAGTGGACGTGACTCAACAACATACCTGAGTCAAAGCACTCCTTCATAAAGGCAAAAAGCATTTTAAAAAGTTTTTATTCTGAGATGTTTAATCCTGAGCCTTCTCACCTGCATTCTGAAATGCAAGAAACCAGCTCCCAAATCCAAATTACTTCTGGACCAGCTGGTTTTGTTTTCCCTCATCTAATGGCTGAGCAGCCCAGTGTTCCTAAATATAATTAAGCAGCACTTTTTGAAGGCTCATCTGTGAATTAAAGGAAAATTATGCAAGTTTTGTATTTTTACACATGCACACACAGACTGCCAGAAAACAGATATTTATGTTTATACCAAAAAAAAATTTATATTACGGTATATTCTGCTGAAATATCATTTGATGTCAATGTACCCATCTCAAAATGGACATGAGTGAACAGTGGTAAAAATTTAAGAAGTTTAAGAATGACCTCGTTGAAGCAATATTTAGAAGTCTGAAGTACTGCTGAATTAACCTATTTAATAAACTCATCTTTGTCCTTTTTTCTACTTCTGTGCAAAAAAGCACCTCGAGTCAGTTCTGAAGAGCTGCCACACGGTGGAGGTAAAAGGCCATAATTGAAAAAGGAGAGGCACACACGAGTCACTGGAACATTCTGTCCCCTCTTTTATGTTAGTGAAAGTGAATTTCCAAAATGAATATCACTCGCTTTGGAAGCTACCAGAAAGCTGAACTGAGGAGGGGTGGAAGGGGGAAAAGGAGGGAAAAAAATAAACATCAAGATTTTATGCCAAAAATAGCTTAAATAGTAGGGAAATTACCATTGAAACAATTGAACAATCCCTTTTTCAAATTAAAACCTGTGCAGATCTATATACCAAAGAACGAGATACCTGAGGAACATGTTTGTGAAACAGACAACAGAAAATAAATATTCATAAAATTCTATAATACTACAAAAAGTGTCATGGCCAGTCTTACAAGAAACCCCATGTAAGTAAACTCAGAACTGCCTTTCCTGAGCATCCTCCCAGCACTGGTTGAAGCCCTTAACTTTGGTTTTAATTGATAAATGTAAATCACATCCAGCCACAGGCAGAAGAGAATCCTTCCTTCCTGCAAAGCAGCAGGCACACTGTTAACAAGCTGCAAAATCTGGATTTTTAAATGCAACTCTAGCTGGCAGCAGTAGCTATCCTGGAAAAGGTTGGCTTGAGGAACTTCCAAGCACTCCTGAGAATTTTTTTTTCCACTGGTGTACTTGTCAACACATGGACCCTGTATATCCAGGTAATTAATAAGAAGCTTCATGAAATTAAAAAGAAAAAAAAAAAAAAGAGGGAAAAGAGGGAAAAGAAGAGGGAAAAGAGGGAAAAGAAGAGGGAAAAGAGGGAAAAGAAGAGGGAAAAGAGGGAAAAGAAGAGGGAAAAGAGGGAAAAAAAGAGGGAAAAGAGGGAAAAGAAGAGGGAAAAGAGGGGAAAAAAGAGGGAAAAGAGGGGAAAAAAGAGGGAAAAGAGGGGAAAAAAGAGGGAAAAGAGGGGAAAAAAGAGGGAAAAGAGGGGAAAAAAGAGGGAAAAGAGGGAAAAGAGGGAAAAGAGGGAAAAGAGGGAAAAGAGGGAAAAGAGGGAAAAGAGGGAAAAGAGGGAAAAGAGGGAAAAGAGGGAAAAGAGGGAAAAGAGGGAAAAGAGGGAAAAGAGGGAAAAGAGGGAAAAGAGGGAAAAGAGGGAAAAGAGGGAAAAGAGGGAAAAGAGGGAAAAGAGGGAAAAGAGGGAAAAGAGGGAAAAGAGGGAAAAGAGGGAAAAGAGGGAAAAGAGGGAAAAGAGGGAAAAGAGGGAAAAGAGGGAAAAGAGGGAAAAGAGGGAAAAGAGGGAAAAGAGGGAAAAGAGGGAAAAGAGGGAAAAGAGGGAAAAGAGGGAAAAGAGGGAAAAGAGGGAAAAGAGGGAAAAGAGGGAAAAGAGGGAAAAGAGGGAAAAGAGGGAAAAAAAGAGGGAAAAAAAGAGGGAAAAGAAGAGGGAAAAGAAGAGGGAAAAAAAGAGGGAAAAAAAGAGGGAAAAAAAGAGGGAAAAAAAGAGGGAAAAAAAGAGGGAAAAAAAGAGGGAAAAAAAGAGGGAAAAAAAGAGGGAAAAAAAGAGGGAAAAAAAGAGGGAAAAAAAGAGGGAAAAAAAGAGGGAAAAAAAGAGGGAAAAAAAGAGGGAAAAAAAGAGGGAAAAAAAGAGGGAAAAAAAGAGGGAAAAGAGGGAAAAAAAGAGGGAAAAGAGGGAAAAAAAGAGGGAAAAGAGGGAAAAAAAGAGGGAAAAAAAGAGGGAAAAAAAGAGGGAAAAAAAGAGGGAAAAAAAGAGGGAAAAAAAGAGGGAAAAGAAGAGGGAAAAGAAGAGGGAAAAGAAGAGGGAAAAGAAGAGGGAAAAGAAGAGGGAAAAGAAGAGGGAAAAAAAGAGGGAAAAAAAGAGGGAAAAAAAGAGGGAAAAAAAGAGGGAAAAAAAGAGGGAAAAAAAGAGGGAAAAAAAGAGGGAAAAAAAGAGGGAAAAAAAGAGGGAAAAAAAGAGGGAAAAAAAGAGGGAAAAAAAGAGGGAAAAAAAGAGGGAAAAAAAGAGGGAAAAAAAGAGGGAAAAGAAGAGGGAAAAGAAGAGGGAAAAGAAGAGGGAAAAGAAGAGGGAAAAGAAGAGGGAAAAAAAGAGGGAAAAAAAGAGGGAAAAAAAGAGGGAAAAAAAGAGGGAAAAAAAGAGGGAAAAAAAGAGGGAAAAAAAGAGGGAAAAAAAGAGGGAAAAAAAGAGGGAAAAAAAGAGGGAAAAAAAGAGGGAAAAAAAGAGGGAAAAAAAGAGGGAAAAAAAGAGGGAAAAAAAGAGGGAAAAAAAGAGGGAAAAAAAGAGGGAAAAAAAGAGGGAAAAGAGGGAAAAGAGGGAAAAGAGGGAAAAGAGGGAAAAGAGGGAAAAGAGGGAAAAGAGGGAAAAGAGGAAAAAGAGGAAAAAGAGGAAAAAGAGGAAAAAGAGGAAAAAGAGGAAAAAGAGGAAAAAGAGGAAAAAGAGGAAAAAGAGGAAAAAGAGGAAAAAGAGGAAAAAGAGGAAAAAAGAGGAAAAAAGAGGAAAAAAGAGGAAAAAAGAGGAAAAAAGAGGAAAAATAAAAGAAAAAAGAGAAAAAAGAGAAAGAAAAAAGGAAAAAAGAAAAGAAGGAAAAAAAAAGAAGAAAAAAAGAAAAAAGAAGGAAAAAAAAGAAGAAGAAAAAGAAGAAGAAAAAGAAGAAAAAAAAGAAGAAAAAAAAGAAGAAAAAAAAGAAGAAAAAAAAGAAGAAAAAAAAGAAGAAAAAAAAGAAGAAAAAAAAGAAGAAAAAAAAGAAGAACCAAACTGGCCTTTTTGGGGAGCAAAGGGCCCAACCTGTTGGCCAAACTCTCCTTTTAGGGAATTTTTCTGCCTCCTTGGGGCTCAGATAAGACATTACCAGGAAACTTGCACAGCCTCACAGGGCCTTGGGATTATTATTATTATTATTGGCTGTAATTTTTCTGTGTGTACCAGCAAAGCCCCAGGGAGAAGCCCAAGGGTGTGGGGAGATTGTGGAAGGCTTTAGGAGGGGAGGTGCTGTTCTGGCTCTGAGAATGGCAAGATTTTGTGGGTTTGGAGCATGGGGTGATCTGTGCAATGCCAGGGCTGTTTGTGCCCTACAGGATTCACCTTTATCAGTGAGGAAAATAACTTGGGCTTCATAAGTTGGCAGGATCCATCAAAAGAACACCACTGTGTTATTATTATTATTATTCCATAGGTTATTAAGGAAAATCTCTGGATCCTTGCTTTTGTAGGTAACTTGAGCTTCCAGCTGTTAGCTGGGACTATCACAAACAGACTGAAAGCAGCTCCAGGAGATTGAGGTAAAATTGAGCTGGCAGCCTGAACGTGCTCCCCAGGCTCAGTGTTAGCCCAATGATAACAGATTAGAAAGAACAATTAACTCCCATTGGGATAGAGAGATCCTTACAGAGAGATGGATCAGTGCACTTGAGAATCACCTACCAAATGAAATCTCTAGCAAGGACAAATGCTGGATTCTGCTCTTAAAAATGCTGCAATTCTGGATGTACATCCCAGCTGGGGGACGAGCTCCTCACCAGGAGGAACTGGAACACACAAGTTGCACTGGGTTTGGCTGGAAGAGTTTGTTATTTTTTGTTCAGATTTGAGACCAAAGCAGTGTTGACAAGAGAGCAATGTTTCACTGCTGCTGAGCAGCACTTGCACAGCATCAGGGCCTTCTGTTTCTCACTCTGCACCTGCAAGGGAGTGGGAGGCTTTGTTTGGATGGTGAAGGAACAGAGGCTGATAAGATCACTGTTATCTTTCCATAAGGTGTCCTGTTGTAAGAGGAATCAGGGAGGATTCTTTTTGCTATTCCTCAGATGGAAATAAAGCACAAATGTGGCAGTATTATATCTGAGAACCTGAGAATTCTCTGTATCTGAGAATTTACCATTGATAAACATCTCTGCTGAAGAGGGAATATGAAAGAGAGAAGGGAAAATTGTGGAGGCTTTCTCTGCCCTGGCTGGCTGTCAGTGAAACCTCCCTGGGGTTTCATTTTCTGCCTCCTTAACACGTGGCACATGTTAGGGCTTTCAGCACAGCCCCTATAGCAATTTTCCATCCCATGTCACAAAATAGATGCATAAAATATGTTGAGGCATAAATAAAAGTTCCATTGGCCCCTCTCATCAGGGTCTGGTTTGTAATACACACACTTGTCCTGCCACAATCCTGGCTGAGTGGTCCAAGCTCCCCCTGTCCCAGAGCTGTAGAAGCCAACCCCTGCTACCACCCAGGGCTGCTGCTGAACCCCACCTTTTTGGATGGTTCATCTTTTGTTGTGTGGTACAAACATCCAGAAGTGACAGGTGCCAGAAGATTGCCATGATTTCCACTGCAGCCATGGAAAAAGCACATTCACCTTCAAAAGCAGCCTGGCTGGCTGCACAGCCATCCAAGGAGGAGAATGTCTCTTGAGGCTCACCCCTCTGTGGCTCATGAGAGATTTAACTGTTTCCAGCCATGTACCTGAGGCACTGAAGAGAGGAGAATGAACATCCTTGTATTTTTCTGCAAAAAGAGGAGTACAGCCCTGCTGGGTCCTAGGAAGCCTCAGTGGTGTGGGCCATGTGAGGAGAGGCTTCAGTGAATTGAGAGGTGCCTGTGCAGCCACACATCTCACCCTCTGCTGTCCTCTGCAAGAGTCTGATGGGTCACCACTCTAGTTTGACCCCTGTAGGCACAGCCCCCCTAAAAGCATTTACCTCCTATAGGCATCCCTTAGGGCCCTTTTGGGGTCAGCTCACAGGTTCCCATCTTACTGGTGTGAGGTTCAACAGAACTGCTCCAAAGGCTGCTTGCCCCATGGCAAAAGTGCCAGTGGCTGCAGCAGAAATGCTGCCAAGCTGTCTTCTTCACATGCTGGCACCCTTGCCAAGCTTGGGATGATGCCCCTCGTGCCTGGGACTATTTTGGTTTGTTTTCCACACAGTCATTGCTGTGTGCCATCTGAAGTAGCTGCTGTTACAGATCTTTGTTTGAACAACTCAGTGGGAGCATTGGCTGGGCCATCCCTTCAGGCACATGGCCATGTCCTCAGAAATTCTGCACTTTGCCTGACATGCAAATCTCCTGGTTTGCAGACCCCACTTGAGCACTTCAGGCTCTGGGAGGGAGATAATTGACATTTTCAGCAGCTGAAGTACACATGTCAGGGCTGATCTCTCAGTGGGAAGAGCAGAATCAGCAGCAGGTCCCACCTGTGTTACCACTGTGGCAGGGCAAACTGCAGGGATTCTGGCCATTTGCAAAGCCTTAGAACTAAAATTCAGAGCCCAACTTTTCCATGAGGGTTGTGATAGAGAGTGATTAAAAAACCCATTAAAACTTACCTCCAAACCCACAGGCTTCCAATAGTGCTTCCAATAATTCACCACTCAGCTCTCCCATCATCTTCCCATCTGCTACAAATTACAGATTTCCAAGCAAAACAGAGTAACCACAACTTTACCTGCAGGGGAGGAGCTCCTGCACCCTTTGCTGCCCCTGGAGATCACTGCCCTCTACCAAGCACCAGCAGCTGAAGCTGGTGCAATTAATCCTGGTGGCTTTGTCAGCTGGCTGGACAAGCCCAGTGCCACAGGAACATGCCCTAGCCAGGAGCTGCTCTTGGCACTGCTGCCTCTCCATGTGGTGCCCTTATCCAGCATCCTCCAAACTGTGGCTGTGCAAGTGCTCGGTGTCAGTACCACAGATGCAAGCAGGTTGGAAAAGGCCTCTCAAGTCATCCAGCCCAGCCTAAACCCATCAAGCCAGAAACCACTTGGATGCTGACAGAGCTTCATTTAGAACATTCCTTGCTGTTGTTCCTAGAAAAGGCCACAGAATCACAGAATATTCCAAGCTGAAGGGACCTACAAGGATCATCAGAGCTTACAAGGGGTCTTTCCTGAACAGGTGCATCACCCAAGCAGGGATCTCTCATCTTACCCTGCTCCCAATCAGAAACTGATCTGATAAGGCAGATGATGGGGGCAGCAAACACCAGCCTGAAGGCTGTTATCCATGACAGTCCCACAAGCAGCAGGCTGTGGAGCAGTTCTGGAGCAGAACTCTCTTGGATCTGACTCTTTCTTAAGATGCATTTCTTCTATGCAAGGTAAGGTGCTGCTTCCAGAGTGGCAGATCCAGAGGGCTCCCTGCCCTTCCTGAGCCAGTGCTGCAGGCCTGGACCTGAGCTGGCATTTCTGGCTGCTAATGAGACCAGGACTCTCCAGAAGCATCCTCTGAGCAGGATCCAAGCATAGCAGATCCATATCCAAAGCAGATCCATATCCATAGCAAATCCATAGCATTTGGACCAGACCTCCCTGCTCTGCTGGGACAGGTGCTGCTGCAGGTGACCATCAGGAGTTTGGGCTCCTGCTGTGCCAGCACTGGGGAGCTGGGTGCCCTCCTTGGGCAGTGGCAGGGCTGGCACCCACAGGGCTCACCAGCTCAGGGCGGCCACCACGGGCAGGGTCCAAACCCAACAGCAAACACGTGCTGGGCTGATAACCCTGGTGACCACATACAGGTTTTGGGGATCCCACTTGGGATTTGGGTGCAAAATGTTTTAAAACACACCAGAGGTGGCACAGGCCATGTGTCCACACTGCAGTCACAGACCTGTCACTTGCCCTCCCCTTTCCCATGCTCTTACCAGCTCTTCAGGACATAACCAAAGCCACCACCTGAAGGACATGCCCAGTAGCTTGTGACATTTCACTTGTTGTTTTGCTGTCACTAGCAACACTGATATGAAAAAAATAATAATGAAACTTAGCAATTATATAGCTCTTTATATTTTGAAATCTCTGTACAAACATTACTTAAACAAAGCAAGGTAGTATGCAAAACAGTCATTGCTTAAAATAATCGACCAAGGGGTTGTGCTTCAGCAGTGACACTGGGAGGAGGACAAGAATGCTGGAAGGAAAGTGGCAAACCAGAGGTATAACAAGGTCTCCTCTTCAAATTTGGGGTTATGAATGGAGAAAGTGTCAAGGACAGTATCTGAAAGTGTTCTTTAATAACCTTACACCAGGTAGGTAAAGCTGATGTGTTTGCACTGTCACACAGGGAAGAGTAACTGCTTAATGCAAATAATATACAGCAATATCATACACAGGGATGTATAAATACATATTCACGCACACACACATTGGATCTTTAACTTGTTGAGGACATCTCAGCCAAACTGCAACAAAAATGATACTGGTATGATAATGATGAAGATATTAAAAACATAAAAACACAGCAGTGACACCAACAACTGTGGAGCTCCCCCTCCAGAGAACAGGTATTACTTAAACTGTTCCATCTGCTGAGGCTGGCTGTAAACACAGCTCTCAATTCCTCTCTTCTGCAATCACTGAAGAAAACAAAACACAGCTACCCACAAAACTCACTGCTGCAAACACAGATGCTGTTGGTACAATTTATGGCCCATTCATTAACAGGTAGAGGGAGAGGCCTTGGCTGAAAGGTGCAGAAAAACACAGTACATGGACATGATCCAACAAGGAATGTGTGCCCTCCCTGGTCCCCAGAGCCCTGCCAGCTTCAGGATTCCAGCCCCAGCTCAGTTCCTGCAGCCCCCTGATGATTGGTTTGTATTATTCCCAGCTAGAAGAAGCTATGGAAAAAGCAGTTTTAGAAGGGAAGCCCCATATAGGTCCGAGCACATGACACCAGTGGATGCACTGAGGGAAAACTGCCAGAGCTCATCCCATTTTAGGGACAAACACCTGCCTAGGGATGAACCCCCCCATCCTGCAGCTCCAAACACCAAGCCTGCCTGCCCAGAGACCCACACAATTTCTCCCATGGGGAATCAAGCCAAAATTGCTGCAAATACTCCAGCTGTTTGCACAAAGGAAGAGCAGCAAGCCCAACGAGCCTCAAAAGCCTCAGATGGACACACAAAAACCTCTGTGCCTCTGCTAGCTCTAGCCCCAGGATAAACATGACCTCTCCCAAGAGGAGCACACAAAGTCCAGGTGGAAACATTTAAGGTCAACTGAAAAAACTTGGTATTAGAAAACAAATAAAGAAATGGACAAAGAAACCCAACAAAAACCACGCAGTGATTCTGAGACAGAACAGTTCTATTTTATACATTTTATTTCTGTGGGGTTTTAGGTTTTAAATAACATGAGAGATTTTTGTTCTGACTCTCTACCTGAATTGCAGCTCTCTTTCTTTTTTAGTAAACTTTGGGATAATTTTCACAGTGGACAGTTAATGATGATGAAATTGGAAAGAATTCAAAGTGCAGCTTCTCTGCAAGCATCAGCCTTCCAAACATCAATTTAAGGAATGGATATAAAACTATTTGGAAAACCACTGATATCTAAAAAACTCAAAATTTCAACTATGTGGTGACCATGACTAAGCAGTTCATAGAACACATTCTCAATTCCTAGCTGGTCATTTTTCTAAAACCAGAGCTTGGTTTCCAAAGGCAGCACCTACTCCATGACACAGGCTCTGCCTCACAACACTCAGAACCAACAGCTTCAACTTGTGCACACTTGCTCTGAGAGCACAGCAAGCTGTGGGGTTTTCCTTGGCTACATGCACTCTTGGACATCACAAAATCATGGAATGGTTTGGAATAACCTTAAAGCTCATCCAGTTCCAGCCCCCTGCCATGGATAGAGACATCTTCCACTATCCCAGGTTGCTCCAAGTCCCATCCAATCTGATCTTGAACACTTCCAGGGATGGGGCAGCTCCCCTGGGCACCCTGTGCCAGGGCCTCCCCACCCTCACAGGGAAAAAATCCTTCCCAATATCCAGTCAAAATCTAACCTCCATTAGTTTATAGCCATGCCTGTTACCCTGGCACTCCTCCAGTGCTCTCCAGCTCTCTTGGAGCCCCTCTAGGCACTGGAAGGGGCTCCAAGTCCTCCCCAGAGGTTCTCTTTTGGTGAACAGCCCTGTCTCAGCATATGCCACAGCAATGTCACAGTGAGACAGCCACCATACACAGAGCATCACCACACAGTATCAGAAAGCTTCACAGTAACTCCTCACCTCTTCAGAAGGCTTCAGGCACCTGCCCACACACAGTAACACCAGGGCATCTCAGCAGGCTCCAACCATCTGCCCTTCTTGCTCTCCAGCCCAGCCTTTTATCCCCTCCTGTTGATGCACTGCACCTGTGTGCCCTCTGTTCCCTTTGCTGGTTGCTCAGTGCCCCTGGGCACTCCATGGCTCGTTCCCTTCAACAGCATTCACCTGTCCTGCACAGCTGCAGCCATTTAGGGATGAGCCCCACTCCCAATCACCCCAAACTGTGCCCACACCACAGCCCCAATCACCCCACACTGTGCCCACACCACAGCCCCAATCCCAATCACCCCAAACTGTGCCCACACCACAGCCCCACTGCCAATCACCCCACACTGTGCCCACACCACAGCCCCAATCCCCCCACACTGTGCCCACACCACAGCCCCACTCCCAATCACCCCAAACTGTGCCCACACCACAGCCCCACTGCCAATCCTCCCAAACTGTGCCCACACCACAGCCCCACTGCCAATCACCCCAAACTGTGCCCACACCACAGCCCCAATCACCCCACACTGTGCCCACACCACAGCCCCACTGCCAATCCCCCCACACTGTGTGCCTGCACCACAGCCCCACTGCCAATCCCCCCAAACTGTGCCTGCACAGACACTGCAGCTCTCCCAGCCTGTCTCCAGAGCTGGACTGATGAAAAGCAACCCCAGTTCCCTGCTCCTGAGCCTTTCAGCTGCTAGCTCTCTTAGATTTAGAGGAACTGCACACAAAAAGCTTCCACTCCAGAGCTGCCTGTGCAGTAACCAGCCATGAAAAGATTTCTCCAAGACAAGGAGAAAATGAGAATTGCCAGCTGTACAGAAAGCCCACTGCTGTAAATCCCTAAGGCAGCAGCAGAGTCACTGTTCCCATCCCCAGCTGCTCCAGGGGCAGAGCCAGCTGGGCATCCCCACTGCTAACAAGCTCCTACACAACAACACTCACACAATCAATAAGAATAATCTACAGTTATTACCAGTCCTGAGTACAGCCATAAGCAAGATTTCAAGTGTTAACCTTTAGGCCCAGATTTTCTTAAAATGATCCTGCAGAACATATACATATATATATATTTATTTTTTTTTAAACATCTATATTTAAAATTATCTATTTACCTAACCTATAAAACTTTACTACAAGCCAGACTGCCATCTGGAGAAAAAAAACCACCTTAAATTCAATTTCAAGTATTCATCAACATTAAAGTTGTTACTCTAAGTCCTTTGAAGATCCTGAGACAAATACTCAATTATAATTATGTAAATATTCCATCAAAATAATTATATAAATATTCAATCAAATATAAGGGGAAAAAAAAATAAAAAGTAAAGGAATAGAAGCAGCTCCCAGAGCAGCAGCACAACCTCCCTGTGCAGGCCAGCTCCCACCTACCCAACCCAGGATTTCCAGAGCCCTCAGGCTCCAAAAGCTCATCTCCTACAAAATTTGGCAGCTGCCAGAAGCTGAGTTGTCTGATCTTTTTTGCAGCCACTAGAGATAATATACATGGCTATCCCTCAGTGACACTGATTTCCAGGGAGCTCTCCTTACTTCCTTCCACTGTGAACTGCACAAAAAGGAACAAGGGATTGAAGGAAGCCAAGGAGTTTTTATTGACTCCCAGAAGACAGACATGGATTGCAGACAACCCTGGACAACTTATTTTTAAAATCCCAGAATTACCAACAAGAGGACTCTTCCTCACAAATAACCTGACACAACTCCTTTGTCAAAAGATTTTGGCATGGAACTTATTTCCATTATAGTTTAATGCTAATAGTTCATTCCAACAGCTAAAAAACTATGTCTATAATACTATTGAAATATTTTGTTCATATTTTTGACTTAATAAAAAAAAAATAGTTTGAGCTACTACTTTCCTAGTCCTCAAAAAAATTCAGGGAGACGCCAACTTATGAATGAGTCCCTTAAAAATGTGTATTTCAGCTGAGAGCAGTAATGACTCCAAGGAAACACACACAGCTTGACCACCTTTTCCTCAGAAAAAGAAACATGTTCACACACTCAGCTACAGCCCCAAACAGAACTGCTGCAGCGTGATCAAGACAAGGTCAATCCCAAGACTGGTGGCCCAGAGCCTGCAGAATCTGACCACAGAGAACTGAACTCCTTTGTTTTGGAAGAGGTCAGTCTGCACCTCAGTTGGATGATGTCTCCAAGGGCCTTGCTGGGCCTGCAGAGGCCATGGGAGTGCTCTCAGCTTTAATGAGAACCTGGCAGGGTAAGTGAAGCCACAGCAAAGGTGAATTAACCCAGCCCTTCTACTGCAGCTTCCTCCCCAGCATCTGGAAGAGGCAGCAACCTCCAGAAGCACCAATTCCCTGAGAGGACCCTGGTCACAGCCTCTCTTGTACTCCCAGAGGAATGTTTGCTGTTATCCACAGCACCACCCAATGCACTGCTTGCACCTCAGTGTCTTCCTCCCAAGACATGAACCCAGAGACTCCAACTCAAGCACAAGTGATTTTCAGGTCTGACCAGGTTTTGAAGCTGAGAACAGGCTCCTACTCGAGCAGAAATGTCTGAGCATTCATGGCTGGCCAGAAGTGGGTTTACACCAAAGTCTTCAACACCCCAAGGACCTGCTGACCCCAGGGGTGCAGGGGCTGAGGTGCTCCTCCTACACAGCAGGTAATCAAACCTCAGGATCTTGCTTCCATCTTACAGTTTTACATAAAGCAGAAGTGTCCACACCTTCAGGAAAAACACCTTTTAAAGGAATAGTCAGAACAGATGGACACACATTTGAGGGCAACTTACCTAATTAGCTTCATGATGCCCATCACACGTGTAAAGCCCAAAGGCAAAAGGGAATCTCAGACACAACAATTTGGCTGAAAGCAGATATAACTCACAGGAAATAAGTTTTAAGAATTGGTTTCTCTGTTACAAGAGTTTCTAGAGGAGAGCAATTAATACCCAACAAGTAGTCACTGGTTTTGGCAACTCAGGCTTGGTGCCCTTAAAATGAGCAGATTTTCTTAAAGCTGTTACATTGCTGTTACAGTTAAGATTGTATTCAGATGAGTTCCTGGGATACACAAATCATCTACTTCTAAACAGGCTTCTGCATGTTATAGACTAAACTTCTTAACTGACAAATAATTATTTTGATGTTTCCAGTTTACAATGGTAAAAAAAAATGAAGACTTCACAATGGGTATAAATGGGAGGTAAATGTATTTTTAAAAACAGAATAAAAAGCTGCATGTTAAAAACTGGCTCACAGACTAATAAATACATACATCAAAGACATGAAATTTTCAGCAGCTGGTTTTAAAGAGCAAGGAATTGGGAAAAAAACTAGCTGTCCAGACTCCATTCCGCCTCTGTGGTCTATGTACTAAAAATATCTGCAGTTGAAAAACAAGTTAACAGAGGAGTAGAATCAGCTTTGTCACCTATTTTCTTTTTTAAAAATTAAGCTACTTCCTAAAAGTGTGGTGTAAAACCTAGAGAAACTATTAATTTCTTCATGCACTTGATGACATTGAATTAAAAAAGAAATTATTTTAACCCAGAAAAAATGAGTCATTGTATACAGTAAGGACAGCCTTACTGCAAGTTTTCTACAGTAAAAGTATTTCTAGAAATACACCAGAAATTACTTTCCTATAACAAAATATACAATTATGTGTTGCATCATCATTGAGTTTCAATACTTAGGCAAAACAGAAACAGCTACTGTGAAGTTTCAAAGAAAACCCAAAGAAACCCAACTCCAAAGAGCAGAAAGATGTTTTGACGGCTGTGGAGATGCCAGAAAGCAACGCTGGACACCAGGAATCTCCAGAACAACTCCCCTTCCCCAGTGATGTGCAGTTTGTCAATCAGACTGTGAGGGAAAACTGATCCTGTTCTATGGGCTTCTCCACCCAGGCTCCAAGTCCTGCCTTCAGGAATGCTTTAAACAAACACTCTTTAGCAGTTTGGTACTCCGTGGCTCCTTGCTTGGTGTCGTGGTACAGGTTGGGCTTGAGGATCTTGGAGCGCAAGCTGGAGGAAAGCTGTGGGGTTCAGAGACAAGACAAGGAGAGAGACAAGACTCCATTAAGCCAAACAGCACCAGAGTGACTGAGTTATTTAAACAGCTAATTTTAAAATAAGGTAAGGATCTATCAAACAAAATGTTGAGGCCAAAAAGCCACAGGCATACTTACTGGAAGTTTTCTTTCTGAGAGTAAAGAGTGAAACCTCAGCAGTGAAAATGGGATTATCCTTCCAAATAAATTAAAATGCAAAGGCAAGCTCATAGGAGACAAGATCCTTTGCCTACTCAGCTATAAACCCAGGAATATGCATTTTGGACCAGACAGCATCACATTAAACAGTAAGTTAACAAACACATTGCTTTTCTCTATTACTGCATGAGGCAGCAGCTACCTGACCTCAAGCTGCACCAGGGGAGGTTTAGATTACATGTTAGGGAAAAGAATTTCACTGAAAGGGTTGTAAAGCATTGGAACAGGCTGCCCAGGGAAGCAGTGGGGTCACCATCCCTGGGGATGTGGTGCTAGAGGGCATGGTTTAACATGAATATGGTGGTGGTGCTGGGTTGATGGCTGGACTTGACCATCTTAAGGGTCTTTTCCAGCCTTAATGATTCTGTGGCTCTAACAGGAGGCTCAGCTTACAACAGGCTGAGATACTAGGGAAATCATTAGATATTAGGGAATTAGATATTAGGGGATTCATTAGATACTGGGGAATTCATTGGATATTAGTGAAAACACGAAAATCAGCTTAAAACAGGCTGAGATACTAGGGAATTCATTAGATATTAGGGATTTCATTAGATATTAGGGGAAAAAATCTCACTGAAAGAGGGTGTGGTGTTAGAGGACATGGTTTAATGTGAACATGGTGGTGGTGCTGTATTGATGGCTGGACTTGACCATCTTAAGGGCCTTTTCCAGCCTTAATCATTCTGTGGCTCAGCTTAAAACAAGTTGAGATACTAGGGAAATCATTAGATATTAGGGAATTAGATATTAGGGAATTCATTAGATACTGGGGAATTGGATATTAGGGAAGTCATTAGATATTAGGGAAAACACGAGGCTCAGCTTAAAACAGGCTGAGCTATTAGGGAATACATTAAATATTAGAGAATTAGATACTAGGGAAAAAACATTCACTGAAAGGGTTGTAAAGCATTGGAAGAGGCTGCCCAGGGAAGCAGTGGGGTCACCACCCCTGGGGATGTGATGCTAGAGGGCATGGTTTAACATGAACATGGTGGTGGTGCTGCGTTGATGGCTGGACTTGGCCATCTTAAGGGTCTTTTCCAGCCCAAAACTGGCTGAGATACTAGGAATTCATTAGATAATAGGGAATTAGATATTAGGGAATTCATTAATTATCAGGGAAAACATTAGGTTCAGCTTAAAACAGGCTGAGGTATTAGGGAATTCATTAGGTATTAGAGAATTAGGTATTAGCGAATTAGATATTAGGGAATTCATGAGATATTAGGGAATTCATTAGATATTAGGGAATTCATTAGATATTAGGGAATTCATTAGATATTAGGGAATTCATTAGATATTAGGGAATTCATTAGATATTAGGGAATTAAATATTAGGGATTTCATTAGATATTAGGGGAAAAAACTTCACTGAAAGGGTTGTAAAGCATTGGAAGAGGCTGCCCAGGGAAGCAGTGGGTTCACCATCCCTGGAACTGTTCAAATAATGCATGTATGTGGTGCTAGAGGACATGGTTTAATGTGAACATGGTGGTGGTGCTGCATTGATGGGTGGACTTGACCATCTTAAGGGTCTTTTCCAGCCTTAATGATTCTGTGGCTCAGCTTAAAACAAGCTCAGATACTAGGGAATTCATTAGATATTGGCAAATTAGATACTAGGGAATTCATTAGAAAGTAGGGAATTCATTAGATAGTAGGGAATTCATTAGATAGTAGGGAAAACACGAGGCTCAGCTTAAAACAGGCTGAGCTATTAGGGAATACATAAATATTAGAGAATTAGATACTAGGGAAAAAACATTCACTGAAAGGGTTGTAAAGCATTGGAAGAGGCTGCCCAGGGAAGCAGTGGGCTCACCATCCCTGGGGATGTGGTGCTAGAGGGCATGGTTTAACGTGAACACGGTGCTGATGCTGCGTTGATGGCTGGACTTGGCCATCTTAAGGGTCTTTTCCAGCCTCAATGGTTCAGTGGCTCTAACAGGAGGCTCAGCTTAAAACAGGCTGAGATACTAGGGAAATCATTAGATATTAGGGAATTAGATATTAGGGGATTCATTAGATACTGGGGAATTAAATTTAGGGGAGTCATTAGATATTAGGGAAAACACGAGGCTCAGCTTAAAACAGGCTGAGCTATTAGGGAATACATAAATATTAGAGAATTAGATACTAGGGAAAAAACATTCACTGAAAGGGTTGTAAAGCATTGGAAGAGGCTGCCCAGGGAAGCAGTGGGCTCACCATCCCTGGGGATGTGCTGCTAGAGGGCATGGTTTAACATGAACATGGTGGTGGTGCTGCGTTGATGGCTGACTTGACCATCTCAAGGGTCTTTTCCAGCCTCAATGGTTCAGTGGCTCTGACAGGAGGCTCAGCTTTTACCAGGCTGAGGAAGCACAGAGGCACAGTGCTTGTGTGAGTGCAGCAAGGCCATGCAGGTGTTTCCCTGGGCCCTGAGCAGAGGCACAAGTGGCCCTGGGCCGTACCTTGGCGTGGATGCGCATCCAGCGGCTGTAGAAGGCGTGCTTGCAGAGGCGCGACGCGCGGCCCATCTCGTCCTTGCCCGTGGTGGCATTAATGACCTCCAGGCCTGAGTCTCCCACTGTCCAGTTCACACTGAAGTTTGGGGCTTTCCCTGGCTGGCGGGCCTCTGCGTTGCTGATACCTGAAAGAAAAGTGGTGTTTAATGATGATAATAAACACAAATGCTTGACTTTTGGTTTTGTGTTGGGAGGGTGAACAGTCTTAGAAGATCTTTTATTTTGAGGGCTCTCTCCTGCAGATTTCTCACCCACTCACAGAGTGACATCTCACTCTCATTCTGGCTAAAGTGGTCTCTAGTTCTGTCCCTCCCAGCAGGGCAAGTGTGCACTGATGGAAGAAGCAGCCTCCTCGGCAGAGGGGGTCATGGAGAGCTCTGTGGCAGGAGTTCATGGGGTTCACCTCACTTCCAAATAACTATCAACCCTGGAAATGCTCACTGCCAGGCTGGATGGGGCTTGGAGCAACCTGGGATAGTGGAAGATGTCCCTGCCCATGGCAAGGGGTGAACTGAGATGGGCTTGACAGTCCCTTCCAACACAAACCATCCTGTGATTCTACTGAAAGCGAGCCCCATGCTCAGCACCCTCCACAAAGCCAGAACTGGCAGATATTTGGGTCTTCCAGCACAAATCCACTGTGTTCCAGCTGACTCCCCACTCCACAGGCCCAGTGCTGCACACTGAGCCCAGAGACAGGGAACCACAGGATTCCAAACAGGACTCAAATCACTTTGCTCAGGTGTTAAATGAGGTTAACATCTTCCAACTATGGCTCTACCTGCAGGGATGGAGAAGCAAAGTCACCACAATGGAACCCAAGTGCAAACTGAGTCTGGCTGCCTGCCCAGGGCAGGATTTATTCCCCACAACACCCCAGTGCCCAAAGATGGACTAGACACAATCAAGGTCACAGCAGCTACTGCCATGCATGAGTGACTCCTCAGACATTGCAGGGGTGGCAAAACTCTATTTAAAATGTCTCAGTCACCTCACCAGGAGAGAACAAAGCACTGGGGCCATTTCTTCTTTCTAGTAAATATAAATCCCACTTTTACTTTAGGGCAGCTCCCACCAAGAACCTATTTCACTGTTTGGACAGGTCCTACACTTAATAAAATCTAAAGAATTAGTGGAAATCGAACATGAGCAACACAGCAGGATGCATTTCTGGCTGATATCTGGAACACAATCCAATAAAGCTGGGCACTTGGGAGCAGGACTGGCTCACCTGGCTCAGTCTCATGGCACCTCTGGGCCCAGCACTGAGAGTGGGCAAGGTCAGAATAACCCAGCAAAATTCAGTTTGCTTCCTATCATCAATTCCTCATTTAATAAACAAAGAAAGAGTTGAAATATAAACCACTGAAGCTGTTGTATTTTTACCCTTGGTTTGGATCAATCTTGTCACTATGACTGATAAGAAATAATTAACTGAATAATAACAGAAAATAACCTATTATTCCCCATTTTCTTAAAATATAAGCTGAAAAAAACGAGAATTGGCACAAAAGCTGGTTTTACCAAAAGTACTGAGGGAAAAGTGGTAAGAAATTGATGCCACATGACAATTCTTGGTCTTTTTTTTCTTTAATGACATCTGTGCTGCTACCTTTTCTTTCATTCCATACACTATTAAACAAGTACAGGGATCAGACAGAGGTCATCAAGTATTCCAAAACACTTGTGATATCACAACCAGTCCCACAAGCAAATCAAATAGAGATGAGAAAGCTGAACATCCAGCATGCACTACATTTCCACTGCAATTATATGATTCTATTCCTTGGTTTTGGATGAATTGTTTTTTCTTTAAAACCACCAAAACCAGCCCAGATTTAGAATTTCAAATAGATTTAATTAATAACAACCCATTCAGCTGTTTATTTGCATGCAAGAACCCTGGAGAGATGTCAAAGGAGTCCCTGATGGTGGATCACAAGTAGCAGGGGCAGGGAATAAAGGTAATCTCAAAATCAAGGCATTTGATAAAACTTTAGGTGGGTCATATCTTCTCCCTCAAAATCTAGACATGAGTATAGCACAATATGCTGAGATTAGAAACAGAAAAGAAATTTAGGATAGAAAGTCAAATATTTTAGTCTTCTTTGAAAGCTAATAGAACTACATCTATTTAGAGAACCTTGCTCAGAACTTATTGTTGAGTATTATTACAAAGGGATATAACAAACAAAAGCAAAGGTCACAGCTCTTTGTGCCACTGCTTATATAAATAATAAAGTTTGACAGTTCTTTGAGGAGAGAGCTAAAACAAGCTTCATGAAAAAGGACACAGAAAGCTGAGAAACACCAATGTGAACAGGAGGATAAGGTACCAAGGGAACGGGCAAATAAAAAATAATCACCAGAAGTTCTGTTGAAGGATTTATTTTTGTCTACCTTAAAAACAAATTCACTAACACTTGGATAAAGATGACCTCTTTGGGAAGAGTGAACACAGCTGGAGAACCTCCATCTCAGGGCAGACCTGGGATGTGGGGGGGAAGAAAACTGAGGTAGGATCATTGATGACACTAAATTACTTTTAAATAGCAATAAGAGGAGCAATAGCAAAAAAGTAGCATAAAAAACCTCCCATACTGGGTGTCTAGGCAATAAAAAGAGAGATTAAATTCTTCACAGATAAATATACAGCAACACATATTAAGAAAAAACCCAAAGCAATCTTGCACAAGGAGTGCCTGACTTGGAGCTCTCTATTAGCATTCAGGAATGAGATTTTAGTTCCTAATATTCAGTCCTACCAAAAGGCCAGGTCAGTCACCAACAGCAATCAAAGAGAACATCAGGAATTATCAGTGAAGTGAACAGAATATATGCCACTACATGGACTAGTACTGCTGCTTTACCCTGAATATATCAGCTACTACCCTGGTCTCACTAGCACAAAAATGGGGCTGCAAAATCATCCTTTATGTGAAAGGGTCTCTGTGCAAGGAACAACAAAGGAGACTAAGGCACCTCAGCTTGCAAAAAACAAGATTTATGTAGGGAGGAATATCTCAGAGGTATAGAAAACAGTGTCATGACCACTGCTTATGGCCTGGATCTCACAGAGCACTCAGGAATATCTAACTGAGGAAATTAGCAGAAAGGAAGTTTCTCTGCAAAAACCTTGGCACATTCCACAGTCCTCCTTTCTCATGGAGGCTGTGGATGACAAAAAGTTGAAAGCATTTAAAAAAATGGAACCAGGAATGAGCAACTGAAAGATGTGTTAAGGATTTGTACAAAGATCTCAGTCCCTGACTCAGACTTCAGCCCAGGTGAACTCCTGCATGCCCATCTCCCACAGTGGCTCCCCCTCAAAAAGAGTTTGTGCAGGTCACCCTGCAGATGGGCAACTTGATATTGGCTGATTTATCCAAGCACCCTCACTCTGACTGAGAAATCCATTTTTTTTTTCAGATCATTCTACAAATTGACAAGATTCAAACCTGTCTTCTCTTCAAGCCACTTCTCAGAGAGAGCTCAACTGCCCTCAAAAGCTGGATCCTGCAACCAAGGCTTCCAAGAGTCAGCACAGGAGGGAGTTTTCTATGGAGAGATTTCCTGCATCCCTCAGCTGAAAAACACCTGCTCTGGTAGGCATGTTCCCCACTGGAACTGAATATATGGGGATGTGTTAGTGGTGGACAGGGCAGTGCTGGGCTCATGGTTGGATTCAATGATCTTGGGGTCTTTTACAACCTTAATGATTCTATGACTCAATCTGCTGGCAAAAGGGCTAAATCAAAGTCTCTTATAAAGAAACAAAGATTATAAAAGGACAGGTTTTAGCAGTACAAACAGTACCTCAAAATAATTTTGACTTACTGCAGGTGCCCCAGCAGACATGAAATTTGCTGTATTAGAGGAAGAAAATCTGTTTTTACAGTGCTTTCTCAGCTAAACAGGCAGGACAGTGGGGCAACACAAGAATTTCTGTTCTAGTTCACTCTGTTGGTGCAAATAAATCTCAGAGAGGGGTGTGTGTGTGTGATACAAGAAAGAACACAGAGCTGGAGACAGGTATTTCTGCCATGCTTCTTCTAGTTAAGAATACACTGAAAAATATGTGAATCCAAGAGCACATGGGCAGCTACACAAATGCCCCAGCTGAATCTGACAGCAGAGGTCAGAAAATCAGCTTTCAAGACTGAACCAGTAACAGAAAATACATCAACATAGTTCTCTGCCCAAGCTCCTAAAGAACCTTGCTGTACAATTTTGAGATGTGTATTTTTGTGAAAACTCCACAGCTGAGAACATTTCCAGACTCTCTCTCTGCTGCACAGCAAGTCCTGGCTCAACTGTTTAAACAGATGGTTCTCTTTCATGGGAAATAGATGATAGCACCATTGCAGAAAGATGATTTTCAAGACGACAAGGTACTGTTACATGCTGTGAAAAGGATAACAAAAATGCTTCTCACCCTGCCACAAACCTGCTGTCTTGAAGGACTGATAAAAATTCCCCCAAATCAGGCAGAAACAGTCCATGAAACTATTAGATATTTGGTACAGAGTGTTGCAACTGTTACTTACTTGCTAATATAAGGACAAATATGTTATTTAATATTTTTATACGTTCTAGTTCAGGGAATCCTTATTACCTTTCTTACCTAAAGAAATACTCATTGTTGACAATGCTCTTTTCCCCACTCCCTCCCTAAATCTTTTTTAAAAATTCATGTCAAACTTTAAACATGCTTTAAAATTATGAGCTGCTTTTTCTTCCCTGGAAAATAAACACATGCCAAAAGCTAACCTCTACAGAACAAAGCAATAAACACAGTGAGTGAGAGAGAGGATGAGATTTCAGTTTTAAAGCTTTCAGAGCATTACTGAAACAAGCCATTTTAGAATTTAAGACAGGTGAGGTGTTATCTCCGTCCATTCTGAGTTGATAATTAACCTAAAAATTGTGAATCATGTTGGCACACTGATGGATGAAGGGACCACTCAACAAAACTCTGCAGTGCAAGAGAAGTGACAGTGAGTGCTAACACACTATTCCACAGGTGGGAGGAGATTTCCCTAAGCCTTCAACTCTGCTCACATCTCCCTGGGCATGCTCCAGACAGGCACGGTGTGAAAACTCACCCCAAAGTTTCATCCCCCAGCTCTTTCCAACTTCTAAAGGTCCTTGCTATGGTATTTCTGACTGGGTGTCTGTATTATGTTTGGACCACAGCTTCTCTATTGCAAGCAGCAAGCAGTTTACTCACAGCACACAGTTTGCAAGGTTTTGAGAACTACAAAATCACAATGCTACTGGAACAGACTTGGTTACCGGCACGGCCTTCTCCATTAGATACTTGCCACTAAGTAAAGGTCTGTTGAGTGTATAAAGAGGTGGTAGATCTTCTATCTCTGCTATCCTCTGGTAAACGGCTCTGGATAGATGATCCCCATGATATAAACTCCCCAAGATGATGCTAGAGAAGTAAATTGGCTCCACAAAGAGGCTAAGTAAGGCTCCTTGAATACCCAATACGTTCCACCTAAGAGGGAGGGAAAAACAAAACAAAACAAAAAACAAAAAAACACTTTCTTTTTAATGAAACAAGTAACATCTGCCAGACATAACAGCAGTTAATCACAATGGACCAGACTTTCAACCCTTCCTCCTGACTAGCACATGACCATGGTAGCATAAGCTGTGACACCTGCCAGAATTTCAGAGATCAGCTTAGGGGATACTCAGTGTAATCCTGAGTAAAATGACCTAAAACAGGAGCAGACTCTGTAACTTGTACCCCTGCTAACATGTCTGGTGATGCATTTTCCAGCACTCTAATGCCAGAGATGGACAGGATCATTCAATGGGAGAAAGCCAAACTGAGAAATTGTCCACCAGAAACAGCAGCTGCTATCTGCAGAAGACACCTGGCAGGGAGAAGAGCATCCTTCCCAGAGCACAAGAAGGATTCTCTGCAAGACCTCCATACCTCACCACCACGAGGAAAGGCCTGTCCTTCAAACCCTGGCCCCAGTGGCCACACCCTGCTGACAGAAAGGGCATGTGCACTGGCCTTTGAGCAGGGACAAAACTGAATATGAAAACTGAAAACATGCAATGAATGCATACAATCCTTGCTCCCTTTAGATACTTCACAGATTCCAAACATAAATCCCTGTCTGGGCACTGTGGTTTACACTGGATCAGGTCTGGGATATAGAATGTCTAGGAGCAAAATCCTGATTGTGATATTTGTTTTTTTAAATTGTGCTCATTTGATAAAGTTTTAGCTCTCAGTGTCTCTGTAACTGTCACACAAAATACTTTTGAAAACCTCAACATCTCCTGCAGAGTATTTTCACTGCCTTGCTCTGAGGAATGCTGAGGCACTATGAACATAGCATATTTCAGTCTTGGAACCCAGCATGGTTTGGCTTGCAAGGGACCTTAAACAAAATCTAGTTTCAAACCCTGCCATGGGCAGGGCCACCTTCCACTACCCCAGGCTGCTCCAAGCCCTGTCCAACCTGGAGCTGGAGTCCAACTGCAAAAGCCAGACACAAGCAGCAGGAAAAGGTTCCTTTGGTGCTTGGATGAAACAGAGGAGCACAGAATGGTTGTCCTTATTAAAAAGCCCATGCTATACCAGGCTGCAAGGTTCTCCTAGGAAGCCAGGGAATTCAGATGCTGCTAACAGTGTTTCCTGCAGTTTGTGCTGGGCAGGATACACATCAGCATCCTTTCAGGCTAGGAACTCCACACCACCACTGTTTCAGTGCTGCAATAACTGAACTACACTTCAGGACTTGCAACATGCTTCTTTTTTAATATCAAACTGGTAAAACAAAGATTATAATCCAAAGAAACTATTTCTTTGCATACCTTTAGTGATGGTGAAAATGGGGGCAATATCCATTAATTTACTCACCCATCATTAAAAAACCTGGCCTTAATAAGTGAATAAAAATACTGTGCTAATATATGAGGTGTATTTTACATGGAATAAAGGCATATTTTTTAAAAGACTGAGAACACAATCAGCAACCAAGTGTCAGAGTAAAGATATCAAGTGACAACTGTTGCTTCCCAGGACCAATATGCCTTTCTGACTGCTACAGACACAGGTAATACTATGGAAGAAACATCTGGAAAGAGAACTCAAGACTGAGCATTGCAAAGACAAGGCACATCCCATTTCACGTTACATGATCAGTGCTCAAGTGATGATAGACATTTTAAAACAGGCCAAAGCACTCCTCTGGAAAGCCCTTACTTCCTAAATAAACCCTCAGCCAGACCCTTTTCCTTACTTCTGACTTCAGTATTTCCAGAGCTCATGTTTTGCTGCTTCCTCCCACAGCTGGTGACCTTCTGTGGTGCAGAAAATGAAAGCTGACATTTGCCTTGTGAAGCTCTGATGGGAGGAGGATGAGGAGAGCTGAGCAAGCCTCTGCAGAGAGGACTGTATGAACTGATGTTATATATGATCTGTATGAGCAGTTTTTCTGGGCTGTGCTGAATCCCCTCTGGCCCCCCAGCACACACTGTGGGCTCAGAGCAGTGGGCTGTGCAAGCACTGCACAAACCACTCACACAACCAAAACTCCTCATGTTCAGTAGGCAGGGTTGGGTGGTGGTTTGGTTTATAAAACTTTAAATCTCATGGTTATAATAGAAGAACATCTACTTCTCTACAGAAATGTATTGTTGTATCAGAAACTGGTTATAGTGCAGAGACAAACATGAAGCCCAAAAGAATCACATAATCACTAAGGCTGGACAAGCCCTCTAAAATCATCAAGTCCAACCACTAAACCCTGTCCAGTACAATCCTGTTCACCACAGTTCCCAGGTGCCACACCCACACACCTTCTGGACCCTTCCAGGGACACTCCACCACTTCCCTGGGCACCCTGTTCCAGTGCCTGGCCAAATTTTGCCCCAATATCCAAGCTGAACCTCACCTGGCACAGCTTGAGGCCATTTCCTCTGCTCCTGTCCCTTGAGACCAACCCTCAGCTAACTCTGCCCGACCACCAGGGAGGTGAGGAGAGCAAGGAGGCCACCCCTGAGCCTCCTTTCCTTCAGGCTGAGCTCCCCCAGATCCCTCAGCCTCTCCCTGGCACATTTATGGTTGTGTGCTGCAGATCTGTGAAAGAAAGGACTGCAGGGAGACTTTCTTCTTGTTCCTTTTTTATCCTGTACTTCTGTCAAGCAGTAATATCTCACTTCCATCAGCATGTACACTCCAACAACTTTTATGAATATAAACTGAGAAGGAACCACCACCACACATCAGTTTTCAAAAGGCCACAAGCATCACCTCCAGAAGTGGTAAAACTGCCTCATCCTCCAGCTTACAAACACAGACTGTCAGAACTCACACCAACAACTGCTGCCAAAATAGCATTAACCTTTACTGAAAGTAACATTTCTTTTGAAATTAAGGGGCCAAATGCTGCATTTCACTACAAACCATGCAGTGCAGAGCAGAAAAAGCAAAATGCACTGCAGAAAACTTCAAGTCAGTGTTGTCTTTCCAGTGGAGCATTTAAACAATGGATTTTTTTTTTCTTCACATTAAAAATAGCATCAGAAAAGAGTTAAGTAAGTGAAGTGACCTAAGTCTAGCTTACAAACCCAAACCTGGGTGCTAAAGAATGAGCATGGACAGAACACAGGAATGCTGCCATGACATCCACAGATACTGAAATGCCTAAAGTGAGGCATGTAAAGCTGAGAGTTACAGATGGGAAAGAACACTCAGGGAAACTCTACCAGTGTAAACCTTCTCACTGGAAACACCTGCAATGCTTGTCTAAGGTAAGCAAAAAAATTGTCTTATGACAGTATTTAACATATCCTGAGTGTTCTGGTTTTAAGTTACTACAAGAATTTTTTCTGACAACCTTCAAAAACTTTACCTTAAAGTAATGACATTTAAAGTGCAAGCTCTTAGATTGGTATAAACAGCCACAAGATTTACATTCAAACTGCTAACATTTAAACAGAGGTGCCCTGATCTGAGCTGAGGTACAGCTAATTGTGGTTCCTTCACTGTTGGAATAGAAGGACAGGGTTGGGAAATGCTCCTTCAAACATCCCAACACCTTTGCAGGCTCATCCCCAGGCTTGGCCTTTGCAGATCCATGGACATGGGCTGTGTTCAACTCCTGTCAATTTACACAGAGGAATTTACTCTCTGTGTACTGTGCTCACCTGATGTCTTATAGATCAGCACCTCAATGGGAAAAATCTGAATTTTATCAATTTGTCAAACTCACTGGTTTTCTTATTCTATAAGCACTGCTGTTATATCTAGTTCATAACAGTCTGGAGGATGGAGGCCCTTCCTCAACCTTTCTGCTTGTTCTCAAGCACACTGCACTAAAAAAAAGAGGGTGGAGAAAGCAGAGACTGACACCAAATCAAGAGGAGTCCTCTCCTCCTTGCTATGTTGGACCACCATCTGCTCAGGGGTATCTACAGTGGGTTCCTAAAAGGTCTGTGGATTTCTTCATGAAATGCAGCTGATTTCACAGCTCTTGACACATGAGAAGGTAAGCAAAATTTAACTCTCAGCAACCCTTTCACAGTGTGCTGGTAGCACATCTTGCCAAAAATAAAACCAGTTAAAAACACACATGCCAGGTAAAAACTCTCCTCTGAACTTTCCAAATGCAAAAGGTACAGGAATTCTGTTATTCCCATTATTTTTGACAAAAGGCAGGATTGAGGGAGGCCTAACAGCAGTAAGTCATCAAACTTCATGTTAATATCAAACATCTTAGTTACTGATTTTCATGCAGAGAGGAGCATAGGGCAGGGGAGTCCCTATGTGTGACCCACAATGGTGTCCATATGAACTAGTGCCAAAATTCATCTCAGGAAAATAAAAGTCCTGCAACTACTCAAACAAGGCAAAACCTGACAAGTGCTTACAGTTCAAAGAGCTTCTCATACCAATATTATTTATAAGCAACAATCACTATGAGGAAATGAAAATTATTTAGTTGGCACTTCATTTATCACAAATTTCTACTTGCAACTGATGGCAAGTGAGAGAAGGTGTCACCGTGGAAGATGTAGCACTAGCCCAGAAACCACTTCTCTTTGTGGTAGCACAACTTTAAACCTGATTTCTCTTTGTCTCCTAAAGAGATTAATTCTCTGTGACCACTCCTCTTCAAGAGCCACAGTTGTAAACAGGCAGCAGTATCTTTACAAGGAGTGAGAGCTTCTTTTAAATCAAGTGGCTGGGTCAGCAGCCCACTCTACAAACCTTATGTGCAGGAAGTCTCTGGTCTTTGACAGTGGCTCTTCTCACAACACCATTTTAGATTTGCAGTTACAGACATGAAAAAGTCCTCCCCTTGCAGCTGCACTGAGACAGGCAACCACACAGCTCTGACTTGCCCCAGCTTTTTTTGGCATTGCCTGGATTTGCTGCCTGTATGTTGTTGGAGACTGAAATGTTATAGTTTATGATTTCAACATCTTCATGAAGAACCTTTGCCTATTACACAAAAACTGTATAAAAGCTGCAGAGAAAACCACCAAAACCCTGAATGGGGTCCTGGACTGCACATTGATGAGATAAAGTGACTCAGGTCTGGGCTGGGGGATGAAGAAGACATTCACAGAGGGATCAAGCTAGGCACAGCTTGTGGCTGGAGAGCACAGCCCTGGGGCCATCAGCTGCCAGGCTGGCACAGACCCTGCACTAAAGGCAGGAGGGAGGAGAGGTTTTGGGTGTGTGGTGAAAAAGCCTCTGCTCAGAGGCAGTGAATGCCATCCTCTGCTGTGCAGAGCTCAGCTGTGGAGCCCTTCACCCCAGGAGAAGCTGCAGGACAGCTGAGGGGGTGTCATGGTCCATCAAAGGCCCCCCAAAGCGATGCCCAGACCCTGCACCAGAGCACTGCACGTGCTGCAGCACATCCAGAGTCCTGCAAGGAACAGTGTCCAACTGGCCCCCTGCAAGGGAGGCATGTGGGCATCCCCATCTGCCCAAAACTTCCATTCATCCACTGCATTCTGTACCTCTCAGGGCTGCAGGGGACCCTCAGCACCAAGCCCAGATGGAGGGGAGCAACGAGGCATCACTGGGACCCTTGGAAGGGTGATACACTCCTACCTAATCCCTGTCACTCTCCCCCTACCCCCATACACACTTCTTTCTCTATTTCTTTCTTTCCTCTTTCTTTCTCATCGCCTCTTTTACTATTAAATAAAACATACCAATTTTTTGGCACCAAGATCTAACCTCTTTTGGTTTTAATCATGTTTTCTGGGTATTGTTTGAACATTCAAAGTTCTGTCCCTTTTGTACACAGAGACTTAGTTTTCTTTGTTCTTCTTGGTTTAAACCAGGTTGTAACATATGTAAGCTTAGCTGAGAGGTTCCATAATGGTACACCTTGGGTAGTCATTTCTAAACACCTGCCTCAGGTATTTCACCCAAGTGCCACAAAGCCACCATGCACTGCAATTCACATCAGCTACTGCCACTGGGTGAAGAACTGGTGAGGAGAAATGTTCACTACTGGGGAAAAAGAGAAAGACTGAGTTACAAATGTCTGTTTGGATTTCCCACTCTGAATGAGCACAAAACAAGGCCAGTGGATGGGTGTGTGATGTTCTTTCAGACAAAATATCAGAAAAATATTTTCTCTTCTTTAAAGTAGAAGAGAATGAATGACCTCCCTTTTAACAACTCAACTGAAAAAAGTTTTTCTCAGGTCCTAGAGCTTTTCTAAGAAAATGTGTGATAAGGAATTTTGTGCTTCTCAGCAGGACATTAGCCATTAACTGGAATGTTTACTGAGAAGCTAAGTAATTATTTGAAACCAAAAATATGGGCAGAAAAACACATCAAAAGAAAAATGACAAAAATCAACATTGTGAAGTACCATGGCACCAGGCCAGCACACATTGAAAACAAATGCATGTATATAATAAATGTTAACTCTGGTCAGAAACCACCCTAACCCCTTAGTGCAGAGCCACCAAGCTCTAACACACCAGGACAATCCTGCCTTAATGCTTCCAGTCCAAGTGGGATTACACTCATGGCCCTCCCACGTTTCTCACAACTGTTCCTGGATGTTCCTAGCAGGTCTAGGAGGGTGCTGGGCAGCACACTGCAGCAAAGCACCCAAAGGCTGGAAGCAGCCACTTGGATTATCCAGATAATCCACAGAGATGAGGCACTTCAGGTACAAGTGGTTTGATACAACTGCAGTCCCACACCCCAAATTCATCCACGTCTTTCCCAGGCTGTGACTTGTGAACCTCTGGGAAAGCCCAGTGGAAATTCCTGGGTCTGAGGCATTCTGGAGGAGCCAGAATGCTGGACACTATGGAGCAAGGCACTCTTTCAAATGCAAATGGACAAAACATGTCAGGGCAATGTTGAAAAAAAAAAAAAAAAAAAAAAAGATGAAAATCTGGGCCTCCTTACCCGTCATAAAGTCTTTGTTCTGTGTCAAGGGGTTCTATTTGCTTCCTTCACTGGCACAAACAAAATTATTCCCATTAGCCCCAAGGAGAGGTGACAGCTAGCTATGGAAGCAAGAAATGCATTCTGTTCTGCATCACACAAAATCAACAAAAGAGTCAAATGTGTTCTAGCTCAACAACTGGCTTTTTTTTATATTTGCAATGACAATGTGATAAAAGAACGTGGTTGGGAAAAGCCCCTGGCATGAAATTGGGGATTTATTTGGTGAATTTTACTGAAAGTATTATAAAAGAAGCCAAAATGTCATTTTTGTAGAATTACCTTTCCCCAGCTGCCTGTCCTACCTTCTGAAAGGCCCTATTCATTTATGTTAGAGGTATTTAAAGTAAAATAAAATGTCCTCCTTCAGTAGAGATGGTGATTACTTGAGACAAGACTAAAGGAATGAAGCCATTATATAACCTTCCTCCTCTATTTTTCATTTGGCATATGCAGTTCACAAGAATAGTTCCAACTAAATATCTTTATTAAACTTTAAATCAGGCTAACAGTGACTTGAGAAAACAGCAAAGCTCTTTTAATTAAAACATATATAGCATACATATCAGTGAAAATAACTAAAGTATCATTAGCTGAAAAATTTGGAATTTCTCATCTACTTTGCAAGAGCACAAAGGCTGCAAACATGCAGACTCATTTAAAAAAACTATGATTTGCAACTCTCCCATCCTTCCAATGCTTGTTAAAGAATACTACTGATTTTTTTGTCCATTTATCATTTTGAAAACAAACAACAAAAATCTTTCAATCTTTGTCAAAGAGAACAAAGGAATTTGGAAAATTTCCAAAAAAGGAATTTGATGACATATAAATTAAAATATCGTTCTGGAAACTAAATATTTAATTTCAATACAATATTTAAATTATAATTAAAATTCTAGAGTAAGAACTAGAAGTGCCCATCAATTAGGATATTTTTAACGGGGACACTTTTTACCATAAAAAATAATAAAAATCTAAACTATGCATGGAAAATGTAGGAATCTTTAATATCATGGAATGGTTTGGTTGGAAGGGACTTGAAAGCTTGTCCTGTTCCATCCCTGTGCCATGGGCAGGGACACTTTCAACTTGACCAGGCTGCTCCAAGCCCCATCCAACTGGACTTTGAACATTTCCAATGATGGGGCAAGGGCATGTATCACCAGAGGAAGTTATTCAAATATAAGTAATGCAATAGACTTATTGTACTCTTTTCCTAATGCTATACTACTTTAGGGGGAAAAAAATCTAAACCATTCCTCTGCTATTCCCTGGGATAGAAATACAAAACAAAGCTGTCATGACTTGATGTGGCTGGAATGGTACAGAGTGACTACACCTTGCCTCTAACACCAATTGCAGGTGAAGAATCAGAGCTTTATTACAGGGGTGGCAGCCACCCTCACACTATGTCCAAGCAGTGAGATAAGCCCATCAATTCCCTGCCCATTCACTGTGGGTACCATGCACCCCTCCTCTCTCATAGGAACCACAGGATGGTCTTTGATTGGAAGGACCTTAAAGGTTTATCTTAGTCAACCCCTCTGCCATGGGCAGGGACACCTTCCACTAGTCCAGGTTGCTCCAAGCCTCATCCAGCCTTGGCCTTGAACACTTCCAGGGATGGGGCAGCCATAGCTTCTCTGGGCAACCTGTGCCAGAGCCTCAGCACCCTCACAGGGAACAATTTCTTTGCAACATCCCCCCCAACCCAGCCCTGCTTCAGCTTTAGGCCATTCCCCCTTGCCCCATGCCCTCCTCCAGCAATAACATCTGAACCATTCAGAGTCTCACCTGGCTATCTTGTCACTGCAGGACATGGTGAGCAGCCTCTCCCCTTGCAATACCCCATCCCAGGTCTGGATGGTGGTGGTGGAGCGCACAGGGATGGTTCCTTCCCCAGACTCGATTTTGGTCCGGAGCTGTCCTCTGGCTTTGCGGTTTGGATGTCTGTCCCCTTGGTCTGAAGGACAAAAAACACTGAGGATCAGCTGAGGAACCTTCTCAAAGGGTTTTACATTAGAATCACAGTAAGAAGGACTGATTTGAGGGCTCTGCCTGCAGTTACTGCTGGCTTGCATCACAGTTCCTACTGCTCTTGGCAACTTAGCTACAGCATCAGACACCTCTCACAAACACTGCCTTCCAAAAACACACCTGCAGTTAAAGCAAGCTTTCACCAAAGGAGCAGTAGGAAGCAGGCAGCTCTGGAGCTCTGTTCTGTGTGTTACAGAGTTAAAATGAAGTTAATGGGCAGACTGTGGAAGGGGCAGGCAGAGAACTGCTGTTAAAGGATGGAAACAGGGAAAGGGGATGGTTAGTTCTGTAGGAATACTTGCTGACTCACTGGCTTATCTCAGTTAGCATCAGCCTCTTCAAGACCACAGGGCTCATCACTCTATACTGAACTTCTACCACAGAGGAAGAACAGCTCAGATTTTTTTGGAAGAGATCTTTGTCTAACACACTTCTATGCTAAAAGGAAAGAAGACACCTAAATTTTAACCGTGCCACTTGTACATGCCCCAAGAATAATTTAAGCTCCCTTGGGTGGAAGAGGAGGACTGCTGCCATACCCTCTTGTGCTGCCTCATGGGGTGAGAAAATCCGAGCATCACCACAAGGAGATGTGCTGATATAGAGGTGGAACTGCACATTCTCCTTCAGCTTAAACCCGCCTTGCTCTGACCTGATGAAAATGGATTTTTGCTGATCTTCTTTATTGCTGAAACAGAGAAGAAAAGCTGGAGTCAAAACTGACATTAACATGGAAATAGGCATAAGCTGGGCAGACTTAACAGGCATTAAAAACCAACACAGGATGGCTGAAATTTCTATAATGTAAATCTAACAGTTGTGACAATTAACAAAATTAAAGGACCATCGAGACAGGAAACAAAGAGCCTGTGGTAATCCCAGGTGTCAAGAGCTTTCAGACACTTAAATGAAACATCAGCAACCTTTAGCCCACTTCATATTATTTTGATTTATACAGTTACAGTTCACAAAATGATTGCCAATTATTTTCCCTGTCCTCCTCTCTCATGATTGACACCTCACTGAATAAATATTTTGTTCTACTCAAATTTCGGGGCAAAGGGCACGAGTTCTAAATTAAACATCCTAATCCAACAGGACAAGTGCTTTACACTGAAATAATGAAGACAGATGTTTTCCAGAGACACCTTTTCAGCTCTGTGGGATCAGCTCATCATCTTTTTCCCTCCAGCTTACCTTAGGTAAAGCTCAAGTTGTGTGTACAGAAATTTCAGCAGACACCGTCGAGCTATGATTTCTGCATGGCAATCATTTAATGCAAGACCACGATCACTCATGTATTCACCATTGATGCATTTTGTTCCTGTAGAAACACTTATTACCAGGGCATCTTTCACGTCTGTACCTGCAAAACAAAATTTCAGGAAGAAGATGCAATTAACATCACAAATAAAGCACTGAGTGATCTTCTTGCAGAACCAAACAAGGCTCTTTTTTGGTGGTTTGCTTCTTTTAAAAAAAATAAAGATTTTTTTCTTCTGATAGTTTATTTAAAAACAAAAGCTTCACTCAGCCATACCTCCCCTGCACCAGCACCATCAGTAGTTCTTATGAGAACTACTCTTTTCATGAGCTCAGACAAGTTAAAAATTGAAAACCTGCAGGTACAAAGTGCTGCTTCAAGAAGAATAATTAAAGCCTGAGATCCAAAGTGCTTTCTTTGCTGAGATTCAGGCAGCCACAACTTTCAGCTGTACCTTCTGGTCACTTATGCAGATATTCACAGCCACTTGAGAAATCTGAAGGGCATTGGTTTATTAAAGCAGCAAAATGTTATGGAAGGGTATTGAGCCAAATACAGGAAAGGCAAGACTGGGGAAAAAGAAATATAAATGCTTAAATCACTGTAAAGATTACCAGTATAAAGTGCAGTTCTTGGTATTAAACCATTCCATGCAAAAGGATGTTGGGTGGCTGTTTTCTAAGCAGAGAACTGCCTTTATCACTCAAAAAACCCAGCTGGATGAAGGACTAAGGAAGATGGGTCAAAATGCCACTTAGCAAAATGCTCAGGGGTAAAAAAAAGCCCAACAAGCTAAAATGAACCTGAGCCCAGCTGGGCCCTCCTGCCCACAGGGCCAGAGGAGAAGCACCAAGCTGTAACACAAGGCTGTGCCATGGGGTCACTGAATTCCAGGTGCTCCCCAGACACATGTTCGTGGCAAGATATTTTCTTATTCTGTGTAAAGCTATTTCTTCAGTTAACCAAAAGGCATCCACATGTTTAGTTAAGTCTTAATTCTTTGGCACATGACTCTTCTTGGAATTGCACATAGGGGCTGTAAATAGCATAAAAACCTGTTAAATATCACAGAACACAAATATCACAAAATAAAATAAACAAAACTACAGCATGTTCCTCATGTATTTGGGGCTAAAACAGTGTTATGAGCAGATGGAGGGCTGGCTGTTGCTCAACAGAGCTTGAGGAGCATCAAGGTTTCCCAAACCTCCCAACAGCCTGTGTGAGTGGGAGGGCAAGAGATCAGGAGGGGACACAGCTGGGACAGCCTCAAAATGAACATTGCACCAAGGGTTCACATGGATTGAAGACCAAGAGAAACCTTAATGTGAGGAAAATCAGCAGCAGCATGGTCATAGATTAGTTTAGGACAGAACTTCAGTGCTTTGGGGGATTTGGACAAGCAGAGATCTTGTGTCAGCCACGACACCACTGCTGACACGTGCACACCACTGCCATCTGCCAAAACATAAACTGCTCTCTTCAGATATTTTTACTAAAATGACTAACATAGAGCACTAAGAATAAAATGTAGCAAGAATAACAAAGTGCAAAATCTTAAAACCTTGCAAAGAAGCGTAATTCTTACATAATATGCCCATACCAGGAATACCAATGGGGAATTTTATTTATTTTCCCAAAGTTTCTTGATTCACTTTAAAACCTGAATTTTGTGAGCTACTCAGATGTCTCAGGCAGAGGACAGGAACTCTGTGGAAAAAGCAGTACTTGCAGGTCTAATTTTCCTCTAAGTACTTGAGATTTAATTACTATATTTAGTCCACCTTCAAGATGAAACAGTAAAAATACATTTCAACACTGCTTGACTGAAAAGAGTTCGTTTACTAGATGCAAACAGAGCTCTCATAGTTAAGCATTCAAGATAGTAGGTTTTTTTTTTTAATTTACCTGTTGTCATGACAACTCCAGCAAGGACTTTTCGACGTGCATGTGGAGATGAGAAATTTTCTGTCAAATCACTGAATTTATCTACAACCAAGCGTGCAACAGCATCAGCTAATACCTGTAGGACCACACAGAAATGCACATTAAAAAAATTTTAAAATTAATTTTAAAATTACAGGAGCATTAAGTTATAAAGATATATACTTTTAAAGGATTGGACAAAGCAAATGAAGTGAGTGTTTATTGTTCACTTTAAAAATTGACATTGAGGAGTCCCTTGCAAGTGGAAGCAGAGGTTTGAGTGCTCCATGTCTACCAAAACAAGGTCAGACAGTGCTAAGCAAAGCACTGAAGCACCTAATGCCCATGATCCTGATGAACATTTGAGGCTTGGGAGAACAACTGGATAGACAGATAAACCTATCCTCTCATGCTCAAACCTCAAAACACATCATTTCAGTATCCTCAACATTGAACCTGACAATAAGATTGAAGTAAAAATCCATGCCCCTCAAATGACCCTTTTATAACAATCTAATTCCTTATCTAACTATTATATAAATAAGGACAATTCTGTTTTCAACCCTAGTTTAATGCTTCCTATTTTTACAAGACCTCTACAAAGTTAGGAATAGAAAATTTCACTGTATAACCCCAAAAAACTATCTCAAAATTAGGAAAGATTTCTGTCTTTCAGGAAAACCTGAACTTTAAGTCAGGCTGTAAGTGGGGCTAACTTCCAAAAGGAAGGAGAACTTTTGAAATAGCAGTCCTGTTCCTGTTGACAGACAATCCAGTTCAGCACTGCAGCTCATCTCACCTGCTGTTTTCAAGGCAACTGGAACTGTAACTGCTCAGAAAAAATGAGTCAAGACCAAATTCTTGTATTTTCACCTGAAAAGAAGCTGAAGCCAAGGCAACCATGTGTTGATAACCAGCAGTATCTGAGATGCTCTAGGTGTGCACACCTGGCCCACAGCTCCACGTGCCACAAATCCACAGGTATTGTGTCACACCCACCAGTGCCATTCACATGTTGAATGTGAGGCACTGGAACACAGAAGCTGTGGCTGCCCCACTGCTGGAAGTGCTCCAAGACAGGCCTTGGAGCAACCTGGACTAGTGGAAAGAGTCCCTGCCCATGGCAGGGGATGGGACTGGATGAGCTTTAAGGTCCCATCCAACCCAAACCATTCTGATACAGACGTGTTAGATGCCCAAAGGGAAAAAGGGGAAAGAAAAAAACAAAATACAAAAAAAAGAAGAAAAAGGTTTGAAGACCACCAGCCCCATTCACCCCCATTTCTTTAACAAGGCTCATGAGAACCAACCAGCCTAGAAATGCTGTAGACATGCTCTCAGTGTTGACTTGCTTTTGGAAAAGCTTTAGCAGCCAAGAAATAACAAAAGCTTGGGTGTCATGATGACAGAGCTCAGCAGCTCTCACCAGAGCCTGACAGAAAACAGTGAGCAGCAGTCAGTTCCCAGCTGCACCAGCCTCATCCATGTTTTGCAATCGCTCAACTTGTGGAATCAGAAGACTCCTGGCATTGCAAACACCAATTTTCTTGAAACATTTGAATGGACTGCAACTCAGAAACTCCATACATTTTTCAGGAACACAATTTAGCTCAGAGGTCATGAACATGTCTGGTCAGGCACTGATTTTCAAACACAGTCTTTTTGTTGCTGGACCCAAAATTGAGTTAGTCCATGTTCTGCCAGCACCACAACCACACAGCTAAAAATCTGCATTTAATTGTCCTACTTACCTAATGCAGAAATCTGAACTTTAAGGTAAATAGACAAAAGAAAAGGCAAATAATTGAGTGTTTTTTCATCACCCTGGTCTTAGAAATGGAAAATTAATACACAAAAGGCTTAAATTATTAAGCTCCCTGCAGCCATGCAGGCAGATCACTGTATAGCCAAGGGACAGATTTCTCATTGCAGTGTTGTATCCCTATTCTCCCTGCAGAGTAATGGATACTTGCTTCCCAGTTGCAAGTTTTATGCTCTCACTTCTGTAATCCATGTATTTTCTGCTCTGCCCTACACTGTGATGTGCTGGACAGCACACAGTAAAATCATGCTGAATGACACTGTGATGGAATACTACAGAAACAAACTATTCCAGACAGGAAATGCTTCAGAATGCTTCAGATCACTTCCAACCCAAACTATGCTATGCTTCTATGCTTAACAGAGGCTTCAAAACTGCTAGAAAAGGCCTGGCATCCATTAGCTTCTTCCAGAAGGAGTTGCTTTTTTTTTTTTTCCACACAACAAGCACAGCAGAGGAAACTGTGGTGTTGGTACACAAAGGAGCATGCAGTGAGTTCCTCCAGGAAGATGGAAGTTGGCACAGCAGAACAGGATGGAGTTGCATCTCACAGAGCCTGGAGCTCAGCCGCTGGCAAGATAACCTAAAAATGCTTGGATGAACTTGGAGCTGGACGCTGGGGAGAACTTATGAAAAGGACCAAACAGAACTCAAGCAAGACAAAATGAACCTTGGGAGATGCAAACAATCCAGGATGAACTGGAGAGAAGGAAAAAAATATCACTGCCAGAAAACAGGCAGATATGTTAAAGTTTTCTTATTTGTATTTGATAGACAAATTGCATGACAACAGCTGGGCAGTGAGGAATAAACACTGTTAAATACCTATAGATGTAGTCACTAAGATTTTGGTCTTTGGTAAGAACACTCCCCCAAGAAATTAGAAGAATTATCCCTCTCTCCCAAGCAGTCTATTACAGTGCCATAGTTAAGGGCATGAAAGAGAAGGGAATAAGGCAGCACCAGGAACAAGACTTCCTGGCCAGAAATTCCATCCTGCTGTCCCCATCTCAAAACCATGGACTTAAAGCTGTTTCCACAGCAGCCCAGGCCAGTGACTGGCCTGAGTAGGGATCCTTCACATCACATTCTGCTCTACTGCCTTTGATATAAATAAATATTAACGGGAACAGAAACTGAACTCATGTCTCACCTTCCCTGTGAATGCCCTAACATTTGACACACAGTTTCTCTACCCCCGCTTCTGCATTAAATCATTATTCCAAGTTGAGTAATTCAAAAAAGGAAAGACCCAAAATAGCTGACAGTTGGTTCAGTAAGGCATGTGAGCTCCAAATTATTTTGGGTGCGTTGCTCCCTTCTCTGATGAATTTACAGTGCATCCACTCCTTTTCTACACACACAGACTGGCTTTGGTTAAATACAGATGTTGCAGCAGAACCATCCTGATCCTTCATACTTGAAAAACATTCAGGAGCTGATGAAGTTCAGGTCAATCTGGAGCTAAAGACCCTGGAAGGCCCTGGAGACCACCAAGATGAATGGGGATCCCCTAAATGGTGGGAGAGGCAGCAGCAATAGCTCACAGCTCTCACAGGAACTGCCCCAAAACATCTCAGTCCTTTGTGCTCTTCTTGGATCTCCAGGGACCCTTCTCAGGCAGAAATGTTCTCCCTTGGTTTGTTTTGATTTCTTTTTCTTATCTTCACAGTTTATGGCTTATGTGAACTTCTCACTGCAGGTAAAATTGAGGTCCTCCCCTTTAACAGTGACCAGCATGCACAATTCAGAGAAGTTTCCTGTAACGATTTAAAGAAACTTCTGCCTGGCTATAGAGTCTTCCACTGTTTATGCTGATGTAACTTGTACAGTTCTTCCAATTCCACAGCAATTATTCCAACAAATGATGCATGATATTCCCATAAATATATTCAATATTATCTTTTTCCCAGATTTGAATCCATCTCATTCTTCTTCTCCTGTATACATTTAACAATTCACTGCTATGAACTGCCTAGAACTCCTTGGTACCTCTCCAGAAGCAGCTTTCCCAGATCTCCAATCATGTTCATAATTATTTGTGTATCTTTTATAAGTTTGAATATTTTTTATACCTCCCTTCATCCCAGCTGGAACCAGGACTAAAAAAGCACATCAAGTACAAGTAGCCATTCAGAACTGCTTCTCACGCCATTCCTCCTGCTTAACGTTTTGTTTCAATGTCTGTCCCCAACAGCAGAAAGGATAAATTGAATTAGGTGAATGATTAAAAATACTCTCTCTAGTGATGTTTATCAAACTGATCTCATTTGCAGCTACACTGCTCACTTGTGTAGCTCAACTTGCTTTCTCTCACCACAGTCAAGCTTTCTAATTTTAATAACTATATTCAAGCTTCAGTGTGAACGACTTCAATTTCCAGCTCTCTGCACACCCTGACTAATCAGTTACCTTTTTAAGTAAACACTTGGAGGAAATAAAACTAGGAAAACCTCCTTATCAGCTTTCTAACATAAGCCATTAGTGGCCTGAAGAGGTGATACCTCCAAGCAGCAGGATCCCACAGTCTGATGGAAAACTGCTCCCTGAGTGACCCCAGCAGCCTGGACTGCTGCAGGTTTGAAGCATATACTGGGAATTACTGCTACCAGTGTGTTCTTTTCTCAGTTTTACTCCAAAGCATTTGGTACTGGCCTGAGAACTTCTTTTAGGGACAGCACCATGCCATCTTTGACAGAGGTGTGAGACCCCTCCAGAGAAGGCCACCAAGATGTTCCAAGAGCTGGAGCCCCTCTGCTCTGGAGCCAGGCTGGGAGAGCTGGGCTGTTCACCTGGAGGAGAGAAGGATCAAGGGACACCTTAGAGGCCCTTCCAGTGCCTGAAGGGGCTCCAGGAGAGCTGGAGAGGGACTTCAGGCAAGGGTCTGGAGTGAAGGAGAAGGGGGAATGGCTTCCCATTGACAAAGGGGAGCTTTAGATGGGATATTGGGAAGAAATTCTTCCCTGTGAAGGTGGTGAGGCCATGGCACTGAGAAGCTGTGGCTACCCCATCCCTGGAAGTGTTCAAGGGCAGGTTGGATGGGCTTGGAGCATCCTGGGACAGTGGAAGGTGTCTGTGCCCATGGCAGGGGGTGGGAATAAGATAATCTTTAAGGTTTCTTACAAGCCAAACCATTTTGTCTTTCTATGATTTTTTTGGGATCAGTTCACAAAGCAGAGCTAACCATAAAAATATTTTCTTTGTTTTGGAGAGGCAAATCCCTCCAATACAAGTGTGACAATCTGTTCAATACCAACACATCCACTGCCAAGGTGCTAAATGCACAACTGCTGAGGTTCTCACTGGGACATTTCTGCCCACTCTGAGGCACACATTGATTGTGTTCCTGGGTTTAACTCACTTTGCCAGCACAGAGATGTTCCTGACTGCAGGGAACCTTCCTTCATCCCTGACAACACACCAAGCTGTGAGCAAGCAGACCAGCCCCTCAATAACCTCCTGTACAGACCATAAGATTATTATTCTCACATCTATTTCACAACAATACATTTTTGACTACACCAACCCTTCTGTACCATTTGATACTTGGCACCTGTGTTTGTGCATTTAACTCTCTTTGGGGCACCTGCAGCTCTGCTGGGGTCACAGACAGACATCCAGCCACACTCACCACCAGCACCATCACAGGGAACATCTTGACTCTGTTCTTCTCACCACAAATGAGCTACAGGCAGGTTTGGACCTGCCACCCAACAGTCAATTCCATCTTCACTGGCAAAACCACACTGTACTTCTTTTATTTCCCCTAAGCACTTGGTATTTGATTTTTTTCCTCCCCTCACATATTTCTACCTTTCTTTTTTTCCAATCTGATCAACATTTTATGTTTTCCACTGGTTGTATCAAAACCTATCCTCATTTACATCATTCCTGCACTCCAGTTTTTGTGATTTCACTCACTTTAGGATTATCTCTGAACCTAACACTTTTTTTTACACAGTAAACAAGGTCTAAAATAATTAAACAACTCACAGACTTCTAAAAGAAGATAATGAAGCAGGACCTGAAGACAGCACAAATGCTTAAATCATTAAATACATACCAGACCAAAATCACTAATATGCAAAAGACCTAATGTAATTCACTAACAGCTAATTATAATTCAAAGCAAAGCAACACAGTGAAGTGCTTGATGACATCCTGATGACAAGCTGATCAAAAGCCCCTGAATAAAAAAATTACTTGAAATAGGGTCTAAACGAGGCAGCACCCATGTACCATCTTTTTCCCAGCTCAGCTTGGGTGTTTCACACTTTCCTCTTCCAGTTTCAGTTTTCACCATTTTACTGATGCAAGAACTAAAAACACATGAATTACCAGCAGTGAAATTTTTTTGATGTCTGGGGTCAAATCTACTTCTAAAAGCAAAGAACACAGTCTAAAATCACTGAATCTACTGAAGATATTGTAACTTTCCAAACCAGCATGATCCTTGATTTGAAAATGAAGGAGACATTTATCAGTAACACAGTAATAGTGCAACATTAAAATAAAACTATATAGGACATTCTGAAACATGCATAATGTCCATATATTTTGAGAAAACAACATACTCAAAATAGTCACATTTACTTACACTCTTTGATCCCAAATTATCGAATCAGAACAGTATGTTAGAATTTTAATGAAATCTAGAACAATGGTTTTGAGATAGAAAAGGTCAAAGCCTTGAAATTCTCATAATAAACAGATAGCTGCAAAAGAATTCACAGACAAATACTTTAATTTAGATGGGTATATAACATCATTAAAAATACCCAAGAGATGCAGTAGAAAGACAGCAGTCAAACAATTATTAGTGTAGTTAGACTAGGAAGAAACATAAACAAGAAAAGAGGAAGAACTTTTCTGCATTAAAAAAACCTCAAATTACTCCATTCTAGTGACTTCAAATTTCTGATCTGTGTCTGGTATGTTGGATACTTGCCCTCAAGTAGTTCATTAACTATCTGAATTAAATTATTTCTTAGCTATATTTACTTGCCTAAGTAACTTCCATATGCATATTAATTTATTTGCCTAGAGCACAACCCTTCAGATGAGAGCCATTTAACCACACATCCTGGATACACACACATGGAAATCAGTGGCAGTTGCAACAGCCTCAATAAATCTGACCTTGACTCACAACAATTTCTGTTTGCAGGAGAGAATGATTTTCTTCTCTGCTAAAAACTATTGTACCAAATAATTTCACTTAAAGCAGCAATTCTCACTTGAACTCCATCTAAGTCTTGCTGCCTGAGATGAGCAAGATGTGATTCAATCTTTCCCCAGCACAAACCGTAATTCAAGCTGGCACTGGTGCTCTCTTACACAACAGGATCAAGGCTGAAAACATCAGAAACAAAGCCTCTTCTCTGTGCAAGAGAATACAATTTGTCAGGAGCTGTAATTGTATAAATCACATAATGCAGATTTACATGCATATATATAGACACACATATCTACAGAAGCAGAAATGCTGTTCAAACTGATTCAATCCACAATTTGACCCCTCTTGGTCGTTACCCAAAGCCATCCACAACACCCGAAGGGTTTCTCACCTGTGGCAAGTGTAACTGGAGGCCCTCGCTGGGAATGGGCTGGCGAGAAGGAGTCTGGTCCAGCTGCATGTTGAACAGGGATGCCAGGGCCGACTGAGCAGCCCGAGCTTTCGCCAGCTTTTTGTTCCTTCCCGAGCCTTCGAAAGTCTGACCGTCCACGGCCACGGCCATGACAAAGTTCTTGGCGTGGCTCTCTCCGCTCTCCGAGAGGAACTCGTACTTGAGCCCGGGGCGCAGCTCGTTGAGGATCATGACGGGGTTCTTCCCGCTGGCCGTGGGGTAGGGGGAGGCCGGGGGCAGGGGGGACTGGGACAGGCTGCTGGCTACGGCGCACGATGGCAGCCCGTAGTCCCCGCCGGAGCCGAAGGAGCCGTCCCCGTTGGAGCCCAGGTAGAAGGGAGCGTCGGAAGGGACGGGCGTCTCGAAGCCGTTGAAGAGGGTGTCGGGGAAATCGGCCTGGTCAGACGTGAAGTCCGTGTTGACCGACAGAGTCCTGCCCATGGCCAGGTGGGCCTCCGAGGCGTTGGGGAACTGCACGAAGGAGCGCAGGGCCTTTTCGGCAGCGTGAAGCTTGGCTTTCTTCTTGGTTGGGCCAGACCCCTCGAACACCTGCCCGTTGACTTCCACCGCCATCACAAACATGGGGGCGTGCACCGGCCCCGTCTGGGAGAGGAGTTTGTATTGTAAACCGGGTTTGATCTCGTTAAGCTGCATCAGGGCGTTCTTTGGCAGAACGGGGCCGGGCGTTTTCTTCCTCTTCTTGGGGCGGAATTTGGAGTGGCCATTGTTGCCCTCCTCCAGAGGCCTCTTCCTGCTGCTGCTGCCGCCGCCGTTGGAGAGCGGGGTCCCCTCGCCAAGGCCCTGCCCGGCGCTGTCCTTGGGGGGAACGTTGTCCACATTGCGGTTTTCTTTAATGTCGGTGCTGCTCGAACCTGCGGTGCCCAGAAAGAGTAACTTACAATGCCTTCGGTGCAGGATCTTGTAAATGCAAAATTTATAGATTCCTTTATCTCTCTTTGTAACTGGTTAAGTGATGTGTGCTCACAGGTTAAATATTTTGGCCATGCAACCGGAGATGATGATAATGTAACACAACCTCTCAATAATTCAAGAAATAACGCACTCAATCTTCAAACCACACACCTGATACAACTGCACAGCAAAAAAACCTCTACAACTTTTCTTTTTCATTTTAATTATGCTATAACAAAGCTTTTACTTCTAAGTTAAATTTAGCCTTAAAATTGCTTTAAATCAACAATATAAGCTATAGCAACATATGCCTACAAAACAAACAACTACCATTAGTAAAGTAAAAATGGATGCCTAAGACCACAACTCTGAGCCAGATATTTAATTCTATTCTATTATCAGTTTAGTCATGTCACTTTTTCCACACAGTGATTTTAGTTGCTTAAATTGAAAAACTACATAAATAAAACCTTTGTTCAGAGCAATGAAAATTTAGGCAGCTCTTTGATAGGCACCATGACTGAAGAGTGTTTGAATGCTTTTATTTCTCTTTAGCCATTCCATACTTTTCAAATTCAGTGGGTTTTTTACGCCTTTTCTAAACATTCATTTCATCTCATCCCAATTTTCTCAGGAACTATAGCTGTCCACTGTGCCAGCAGGACCATAAGATCATATATTTCCACACAGACTTCTATTAAAAACATCTCTAATTCATCATTTACAAGCATAATTCCTTGTCAAGGAAACTGCTGTCATGGAGTTACAAACCCAAAAATCACTAGAGATCCTCTCTAAGGCCATGTAGAATCCAAGTGTGACAAAAGCTGCACACTCACTGTGAGAATATTTTAATGGGAGAGCAGGGAAGACAATATAATATTAACGTAATGATTTGTTTTCAAAAATATAAGTTGGGATAACGATATGTCAGAGCTATATATAATGAACAGAATTTGCTTTAAGTTCAAAGACCTCATTTTCACCCTGATAAAGAAACTAAGGAAATTAACCATTTGTACTTTCTACTGGCATTTGTGAATGAAAAGGCAAATGTAATAGATGAATTATTTTTAATTCTCCTGTTCCAAAACTTCAATATATCTGTATTATATCTACACTGACTCAAGGTGGTAAATGGTCATTGAAATTAGAGCAAACCAGGTGGAAGCTCTCCTTCACAGTGACAAATTCCAGTCATGCTTTCAGTCTTCCCTAAAAATCCCCTACCATGCACACATCACTTCACCCAGGTTACAAAGCTGATGGAATGGTGACTAAATTTTCATTTATAACATCCTCCAGCAAAAGCTCGATAGGTTACTCCTTTCGGTGCTCAAAGAGAAAAAAAAGGAAGGAAAAAAAACGATCAAAAGAAAAAGCCAAAATAGGAACACATTTTGTTAAATCACAGCAGCACAACAAAGAATTGTACAGTACTGATTATGCAATTAAGTCAATTCAATTCTGTCAAGAATTTAAATTCTGAAGCATTTCATTGCTAGAAATCTGCTACATTTAATCAAGTATCTCTTGCTCAGCGACAAACATATTGCCTGGAGAATGAAGGCTATAGGGCCACAACTGTCAATACACAGTGTTCATGCATATATTCTTTATAAAAATATGTATTTATGGTAGAGGAGTCTAAGGACAATGGAGGAAATTTTTAAATCTTTGCTTACAGTGAGTTTCTTACATCTCAACTGAAAAACTGCCCTTACTGGTGGCACCAGATATTTGTTATCAACCACCAAAACTTTCAGGCTAAACAGAAATCATTGACTTAACACTAATCAATGGTCTCTGGTTTCATTTCTTTTTATATGAAAACCACTACCAGTGCCTGTAGGAGGAAAACAGGAGTTGAACAGAGTTCAGCTGAACATTAAAAGCTTTTCCATGTAAGCATGTCAGCTGGAGGAACTCTTTCATCAAGCAGGGGAAACAATGTCCTGACAGAGAGGAGGGACTTGTAGGGAGCAGGAAATAAACTTGCAGGCTTACCTGGAATTATTAAGAGAGAAGGGAAGAAAACTACTCCTTGCCTGAGAGCTACTAGGCTTTGTTAGCTTTGGACAACCTGCAGGGTGGAAGAAACTTGGAGAGGAAGAAGAGAGGGAGCTGATCCTGAGTCAAACCAAGAGACCAGGAGGAAAGAAGGTAACCGTGGAGCTGATCCAAATCCAAGTTTGTGACGGAAAGACTTGCTGTGCAAACCAAAAGGACCTGTGCTTGTCTCAACCCACAGAGCTGCTGCACTGCAAGGAAAGGTCCCTCCCTCTCTCAAGGTGTGCTTTTGGTCCTTTTGGTCACCCTGTCCAGCCCAGCAGGGCTGAGGCCTTTGAATTACCTGAGGGCTTGGCAAAGATCAGTCAAAGCATCACCTGTTCAAGTCAGAGATGTCACCTCCCATCCTGGGAGGTACATGGACTAACTCCTCCAGCCCAGCCTCTCCCTGGATGCCTTTTCCAGGCATGCCACCCTTCCAGGGAAGTCAGGAATGGCTCTCCTGGCTCCTCCTCACCTTGTCCAGTTCCCCACAGGTGACAGGGCCACCAACAGACCCCAGGAGAGGGCATCACACCACATAAGTGTCCTCCCAGGGCAGCCTCACAGCCCTGGCCTCTCCCAGAGATGATGGCAGGGAGGCACATGAGCTTTTTTCCCCCCCAAAAAAAAGTTTTCTAATGGCTTTGAAAGACCCCATAAACCTGTGGTATCCACAATGTCCTGAGCAAAGTGCTTCACCACTTCATCACAAATAAAAACATCTCCCATTTCTTTCTTTCATCCTCCACCTGATAGTCTGACTACATCTACTGGGGTTTATTTGCTATTTTTTCAAGTTTTTGATGATTCTAATATTAAACACTCCATACTGGGCATGATTTTATAGAAATCTCTAATATTTCCAATCTTTAAATTTAATTCCTCAAGGAATGAATGCTTTAGAGAGGCATTTGAAGTCCATCACATCTGCTGTGCATTTAAAGCTTTCAAGCAGCATTAGCACATACATAAACAATTAATGACCAAGACCCTGTTTTCTTAAACATTTATACAACCCATGATTTTAAAACTGGGTATTTTTCAGGAGATTGGTATATTTTCTAGTCATTAAAAAAATTTGGCACCTTCAACTAGATATTTGACTTATATCTGTGGAGGCCACCCTAGTAAAAATCATAGCTGACACCCACAACTTCAGCAGAAGGACAGTTCTGCCCTTCAGATTTCAGCTGAGCACTTACAAACCCAAGGACATTTGAAGCAGAAAAAAGGCATGGGGATTTTTCATGCCAGTAAAGAAATAAATCTTCTGTGGTGATGCTCTGGTTTATTTTTGGGCTTATTCCCTGTAATTAAAAAGTGTCTGCCACTAAGATGCTTCATCCATTTGGGATCTTCCATTCCTGCTTGCTGAGAGGCAACACTCCCCTCTGCTCTGTCTGATCTGGAACACAATTAATGAAATTTAACTCTTAGCTGAACCAAAAGATGGTTCTAGCTACCCCTTATACTGCTGCTTTCATTTAGTGGCCTGGGGAAATTCTAAATAAGTCTTTTTTTTCACTCAAAAACAAGCAGAAAAAAACACATGCTCTCTTGAGAGCATCCTTTAGAAAAAGGAGCAAATACATCAAAGATAAAAGGTCAGGAGAGTCACATGCTTGTGTTCCAAGTGTCCAGAGTGCAGCCACGCAAAGCAACAAAAAACAAATAAAAACATTCTAAATAACCATCTCTTTCCCCAAATCTCTTGTAGTGTCTCTATGACCAAAGGATAAAGAAGGAAAACACTAAAAATTCAAGTCTGAAACACTTTTCTCAGGGATATTAATTTATTAATGTAAGACATCCTCACTGTCTTATATTTCATCTGAACAAAAAAAAAAGAAAGTCATCGTGATTTTGGTTTCTGCAGAGGAATTCTTGTTATGCAACCACAGGCTACAAAGGCTGCATAGCCCACCTTCCTTTCCTTCAAAAACCTTTCCCCAAAAAGCAGTTACATAAAATAATAAAAAATTTAACAGGCAACTTCTAACATGCCACTTCACAATTATAAGAGATATAAAAGTAAAGAGAGATAAAAAGTTAAAAAATATATCTCTGCACAAATCAAAGCAAAGAACTTAAGAATTTAAACTTTGATTTCTGAACCCCCCCAAATCAGATGATTGAACATTTCAAATTCATGATGTTTGTGTGGGCACACAAAGGAAGGTTGTCTTGCCCTTCACAGGCACTGGGCTCAGCCAAGGTTCTGACATCTCAAAACTGAAGTCATACAAATGCATTCCCTAAACAATTCCATGGAGCCAAGCTCCTGACAAAATAACAAATTCCTTGAATGGCTTCCCATATCAATGCACTAACACACAAAAAAACCCAGAAGCAGACAAAAATTTAGTGTTTTTCTTAATGACACAGAATGAAAGACTGCCCTTATAAAGAGATTGTATCTCTCCAGCTCAGGAAGGCACCTTCTATTCATGCTCAGCTATACCATTATTGAGAAAAGGGATGTTTTATCAAAAAAAAAAAAAAGAGAATTATCCAATTACACTTTTTGAAGGCCTCAGTAGGGAAGGCACCTTCAGAAGCAGTTAAAATATCCATGTGAAGTAATTTCTTATCTATCAGGGAAAAGAAAATTATACCAAGCATATTGCAGTTGAGTTCACTGTTTCACTAAAGAAAAAATGGTTAATTCTATTTCAGGTAATATTTTTCGCTTTGGTTTTGGGTTTTTTGGGGGGAGGATGTTTGTTTTGGGTTTGATTGGTTTATTTTAACACAATGATCTAACTTCCTCATCTCCCTCTAAAATTGTTCTGTAACTCCTCCAGACTGAGCTGCAACTCTTCTGCTCCAAAGCCAGGGCTGGGCTTTGTCACCTTTGCCAGATGCACTCTTTAGCCACTGCCACTTGGGGGAAAAAGAAGCACATTTGTTATAACATCATGTACAATTATTTATAGTCAGGCACAGCACAGCAGCAGCAGAACAATTCTCTGAGTCACAGAAAAAAAGGAGACAGCTGAAAAGCAAATAACAGTAAAAATATTTTAGAAAGGTTCAAGGAAAATACTTTTCTCCTAAGTTATTGGATCTTAATTATACCCCACAGTTAGCAGTCTCACACACTTGGCTGCATCAAGTACACAGCAAGATGATCACTTTATTTGACTATTTTCGTGCTTTAAAATCACTTCAATAATTCAGTAGCTCAGGGTTGGGACAATCACCATCTAAAGAGAATCATCAGCTCATGTGAGACCTGCACAGAGCTTTTCCAGCTCCTCCTTTGCTTTTTCTTTCTTTCTCCTTTTCTGCTCTCCCTCCTTTATATTGTACTCTTGAAACTCCATCCCCCTCACCTTACCCCTCACTCCTTACTGGTACTTTACCCTTGGCATGGGCACTACTGATATTATCCCTCCCTTATTCATTGCTGGTTCAAGACAGGGAAATATTTTGATTATTCAGCTGCTGTAGGAAAAAAATAAGGTATGAGGTATAATACAGAAGGTATAATTATATTAGCATATTAAAAACACTGTTAATGCAAAAGCTCCAATTCACTCTGCTTCACTGCATTTTAAAATATTTTCATTTCTTTGCAGTTGCCCCTGTGCTTGGGAGAAACAAATTACTTTCAGACACTATTAGTGAGTTTATTACAATATAAATAAACACATCTTACTCATGTTTTCTTCATCGTCTACATCCATTGTGAAATATCTTTGCTGGTTTCTTGGCTGGCAGAGACGGCTTCTGTCTGGAAAACAGGGAGGGGGATATTCAGGCTTTAAGGTACCAACTTATTAGGTTTCAAACTTATTAACAATAAGTTGAAAGATCCTTTAAAAGTAGCAGCCCAGGCCCTAGCTTAGCACTGGGCTGTTTGGGTAAATCCTGACCTAAACTGGATTTACCCAACTGATCCCTCCTAAAAGTGAGATGTTCATCCGTGACTGAAAGATGCAGCCCCAAGCTGCCAAAGGCCAGAGTGGGATGATGAAGACCACAATGAGGTCTCCTCACAGTGGCTGAACAGCCAGGTGCTCTCAGCTGCTCCTCCTATGGCTTCCCCTCCAGACTCTTCACTTTCTTCAGACAATCTCTAATAACTTCATGTCTTTTTTACATTGTAGTGCTCAAACCTGTCCCTGGGACTCAAGGTGAGGCCGTGCCAGTCCAGAGCCAAGTGGGACAATCTTCTCCCTTGCCCAGCTGGGGATGCTGTGCCTGATGTCCCTCCTGGCTGCCAAGGAACTGCTGACTCCTGCTCAATTTGCCATCAAACAGGACCCCACAGGTCCCTTTCCACAGCACTGCTCTCCAGCCTCTCCTTCCTCTCACAGCCTGGTCTATACACACTCAGAATCCAGCACTTCCCCCCTTGGTATTGAACTTCCTATGGATGGGGACTGCCTAGCCCTAAAATTCATCAAGGTCTCCCTATAGGGCTCTCTGCCCTCGAGGGCGTCAACAGCTCCTTCCAATTTAGTATTGGCAGCAAACTTATTTGGTATTCCTTTGATTCCTGCCTCCAGGCTGTTTATGAAGGTGTTGAAGAGCACAGGGACAAGGACAGAGCCCTGTGGAACCCCACTAGGGACTGAACACACACCTGATGTCACCCCATCTATTTATAACCCCTGAGACCGTCTGCATTACACAACATCAGCACCCTCCACTGTAACAAGAGGAAATTAGTTGACTGTAATCAACAGGACTTGTAAATAATTATCACCTCAATTAGCACATTGCACTGGCTCCAGTTACTCCTGCAGCACCACTTTGTACTCAAGCACTAAGGACTTGACAAATTCCTGGTTTAACTTCTGGCAAGGAGATCAGTGATCTCCCTGAGCCAAACTAGAAGTGTAAAAGGCTGTAGAGCTGCCCCACACTTCCACACCATGCATAAACCCTCCTGAGGAGCTGGGTTACCAGCCTGGGCTCAGCACCTCACCCACATCCTGAAGGAGAGAAAAGGCAAGCTCCTGTCTGCTAAAAGCAGAGGCAAACTGAAATTCTACTTGCTTTTTTTTTTGTTTGTTTTTAATCATTTCAGTAACTGTGCTGAAACAGATTCTGAAAGCATCGAGGAAGATAAACAGCCAAGGACAGTTGACAGAAGAGCCTTAAGGCACCTAAGAGATGCAGTCCTACACTGCTGCTGCAGCCAAATGACACTAACACTCTGTTTTAAGCTTTAACCACGTGTGTTTATGAGTTAAGACTACTCTTGGCATATAAAGAATGATCACCTTTTTTTCTAATCCTTTCTTTATAAAAAATGCAGGAGTCCAGTTAGCAGCAGCCAGCTCCTCCCTGCAGTCCCCACAACTGCACCAGCACATCACTCTGGGAAAGAGCATAAGAGTCAAAGAAGCACTAACTTCAAGACCTTCAAAATCAAGTCTGAATATGAGCATGGCCATTGAACCCAAGCATGAAATGCCATATCTATTTGTTTCCTGAGCAGTTCCAGGGATGGTGATTCCACCACTTGCCAAAGCTAAGCCTCCCTCACTCTAAGCACTACAAGACTGTGTGTGTTTCATACAAGTAACTGATTTCCAGTACAATTAATTTCTAACAACCACCCACTTCAAATCAAAAACACTTGGAAGAGAATGAATCAGTTATTTAAAGAGTATGAAATGTTGTGGATGTCCCAACCCCAGCACTGTTCAAAGCCAGGCTGGATAAGACCTTGAGCAACCTGGTGTGGGAGGAGTCCCTGCCCACAGTTGGGACTGCATGATCTGTAAGGTTCATTCCAATCCCTAACTTTCTACAATTCTGTGAATAATGTGTAGGGGACAGTCCTGAGCTGGGCAGAGAGAATGAACTCAGTACTCTGTATACACATCTATCTTCCAAACTTCCTCCCACTGTAATCCATGGGTTTTCTTTTTTTCAACCTGGCTTTCAAAGGTAGAGGGTTTGATAATAAGAAAAAAGGTTTTTCAAAGTCCTTCCATATAAAGTAGGACCTATGTATGCCCTCAGAAAGACAGGGGAGATCTTTGTACCAAATGGACTCTGAGCCCAGGCTGCTCATTACAAAAAAAGCTTCCTCTCTTGCCAAGGCATGCTTGATTATTCTGCAGTCATTAGTGATTCAGTTATCATTTCACTTTGAAAAAGGAACAGCATTTCTGCCTTCTTGGACCTTCCAAACTTTTATTCAAGCAGCAAAACTGCATAAATAAACACATTCACTGCCTGCAAATAACCCATTTAGTAAGTGACATCCAGGAACATCTCAGGTGCTACAGACACAAAGACACATCATGAGGTTGGGTAATGGTCAGTGGCATCTGAGCAAGGACACCTTCCAAAAGGACTTCACTGAAGCTTGGACACCAAGGTATGTATGATAAACTCCTGAGTTTCACTCCTAAAATCCTGCTATGGGATAAGGGACACAACTACAGTAACACTCAGCAGTGCAAAAAAAATTTTGTTGGGGAATAAAAAGTAAGAGTAAAGGAAAAAGCTTCATTGCTGTTCAGAGATTACCAAAGCTTTCAAGAACAGCAATAAGGAATCAGTGCCATAAATACAAAGTGATTTGGGTCAGTGTATTTACAGCAGGTTCTGTGTGGAATGGGGCTGTGGCAGAAGGCAGCTCCATGGCTACAGGGACTGTTTTCTCCCAGGTATACTGATAAAATAAATTGAGGGCTTGACTGCACTATGCTGGTGGAGCAGAGGGAAGTTTTTTGTTCATAACACAGAGCAACAAACCTCCACCCAACTCTTACCTAAATTCACTCACTGAAGCCAAGGCAATCTGCATAGTAGCACATCCTGAAATGTTCTGAACTACAAAAACCTTTCTTTTCATAGATGCATTAAAAGCCAGCCATATCAAACAGGAAAACAGTATCTACATGTATGCTAATTTAAGTGGAGCCAGGAAAATGTAAACTTTTAATCCTCTCCTGGTTTTACAGTCTTTCATTCCTGTAGACTATTTCCAAAGATAGAAAGAACATCAGAAGTACTTAAAAATGCAGCAGCAAACACAACAGAATTTGCCTTTATTTCCACAAGAACTACTTGAGAGATTTTTAGGTAAATGTTAGCTATAGCAAGTACACAGCACATGAGAACTTAGAGATAACCTGGTTTTCTTCTGTCTGAATATCTAGGTATTGACTGCATGCAAAAAACAGTTGTGAAAGACCTTAAGAGTAATCTTGGTTTATTCTCATTACTGAGAAAAACCCTAAATATGTCTTGAAAGGGAAATTTCGCAACTAACAACACTTGACATTCAGCAAATGGCATATATGGAAAAAAATCCCATTAACCTGAGAGATGACACAGAACTGTTAGAAAACAGCCTAAGTCAGAAAGGTGCAGTTTTAGCAAGTTCCATATTTGTTCAAAAGTCCTCTCCTTCCAAAGTTTGAAAGTCAAATGAAATAAAGCATTGGGAAATAGATCTTGCTCAAAGTATTACCAATAAACTGGCTTTCTTATGAATCCAAAGTGCAAGCTAGCAAAGAGATTCAAACCTCACCTGAAAAGTACACTTACACCACCACCTCCTTTGTTCCAGCATTTAAATGCAGCAATTAAAGCCCTACCTTTCCTCTCCGATCTCTTCATCCTCCTGCGCTTCCAGTGCACTCGGGCCACGCTGCAGAGGTTGCCCATGCACAGAGCCATGGCTTGATGTGATGCCATGCACCCCCTGGCACCTGTGCCACCCCTCACCCCCTCCCAAAACACCAGCAAGCTATTCCCAACAGGAGGGTTATCCCTGGGCTCCTCTCCCAGCCCCTGGAAGCCTGGAGTGCACTGATGCACAGCCCAGTGAACAACGATGAGCAGAGGATGCAGCTCATCCTCACCCACTGCCAGAGGCACGAGTGACAATCAACCCTTTGTCACACAGAAGGGGCAAGGAAGGACAGTTCTCTGAGAAGGACTAGATCAAAGGCATCCTTACTCCTAGGTGTGGAAAGGCACAATAATTTTATTTTGTTATTAATAAAGGAGGGCAACTCTTGAGTCTTGTAGCTCAGAAATGAGGAGAGACATTAAGCAAGGAAATATTTGTACAGCCTAGTGCATGAAACAAGATGCTTTCAGCATCCTTTAGAACTCTCAGGTTTCTCAGGTTCCCATTTCATACACTGCCTCAAAAGGCACAGAATGCAGCTGGAAATAGCAGGAATACATAAATAAGCCAATCTCAAATATACTTCAGTCACAGATTTTCCATACAAGAGTTTCTGTCAGGCCTGACCAAGAGGCCTCCCACTGTCAACACCACCTGTAGTATTTTCCAGCTTTTTCATAAACTAAAAAGTAACATGTCACATTATGGGATAATCATCCTGTTTCCCCATTTGAGTGACCAACAAAGATATGTTGATCCTGTAGACCCTGCAGCATCAGCAGCACAGGCTGAGGGCATTTTATGGATATGTAGAGGATATATTCGGATATTTAGATTATTTGATATTTTTTATATATTTGAGATATTTAGATTATTTGAGGATATTTTAGGATATGTAGATCATTGGCACAGTCTGAGGGTTGCAGTTACCCTTTAATCCTGCCCTCAGATTAAACCTCACAGGACAAAAAGCACTTGGCAGCAGGGAATGCCTGCAGGGGCAAGCTCCAGTCTGTTACTGCAGTCTGACCAGACACCTCCAGCTGCTCTCAGACCTTTATTTCTCAGTACATCAGGAACACAGCACATGACTGAATCTAGATCATCTCTGGTACATGACTTACATGCACCATCATATTTTGACAACTATCCAGGCTGGCATTTTTTGAAAAACATTGCCACTGGCATCTTAGTAGGAGTACTTCACTAACCAAGCCCAACATGCTCCAGCTCACCACTGGAACTGGGCTGATGTGCTAACAGGGAGCTCTACCTGCTGGCACTCATTCCCAGATCCCAGATAACAGCTTTTACATCTCCAGACTGTGATGGAAAGCACAGACTGAGTGACTGTAATGATTTCTGTCTGAAGCCTAAGCACTGAAAGCTTCCAACTTCCCCACTTCAAAGGAACTGAAGTTCTACTTCAGCATGCATGTTATTAGACACTACTACTCATTGTGAGAATGAAGAAAGAGCAACAGGATCATTTGAACTTGGTTTATGCAGAATTTAGAAAGGAGAACTAACCATGGAGGAACAAGCCACCAATGCAATGGTCATGCCACAGTCACATATTGACCACCAAGAAGCTCAGGAGGAAATGAATCCTATCAAAGAGCAACTCCCAAAACTAGTGCTGTGCCTAACTTGGTGTGCTAATTAACTGTTTCTGCATGCTAATGAACAGTTTCAGGCCCAGTTTCACATTTCAATGCACAAGAAGCTGTGTGAGAGACAAAGGACATGGAGAGTGAGGTATCTACACCTACACAGTTCTGAAGGAACAGCAACACTGACAAAGAGACAAAGGGAAAAAACACCCCTTAGGGGAAGGAGAATTCATTTTCCACCTTTGAGAAAACAGCACAATTTGTAACATGCAAAGAACAGCCTGTGCAACTACTGAGCCTTTTACCATAATTCCTTCAGCTGCTCAAACTTTTACCACTTTGTTCTCAGCACAGCAAAGATTGAGATACATAGAAATGGGTATTTCTCTTTCCTTCTGGGGGAAGAAATCCTGCATTAGCTATATGAAGTCAAAAGTGATTTTGCTCTTAATAATTACTTTATCTGTCCTAACTTGTCAGAGATTTGAATCACAAAATTTGGTGTAAAGACTGAAAAGAGACTTCTTCAGGTCACCTTTGTAGCTCTCCTCCCCAAAACAGCTCCTAACTCTACCAACCCCTGCTCCTCAAGGCAGTGACTCTGGGGTATGACACTCAGCAAGGAGACCTAGGACAAGGCCTTGAAGGATGACAGCTTTGGAGAGAGAAAAAGGTCTCTAAAATTTGATTATTGTCTAAAGAACATACACAGTGCCCTTGGGAGAGAAACTTGGTGACCTGCTGTAGGGGTAACATTAGCAACAGTTTCAGGAAATAAAAAATATCACAGAACCAAATCACAGACCAGTAGTTTGAGCTGGAAGGGACCTTGAAGTTCACCTCTTTCCAGCTCCTGCCATGGGCAGGGACATCTTCCACTATCCCAGGTTGCTCCAAGCCCTGTTCAACTTGCTCTTCAACAATTCCACTGATGGGGCAGCCACAGCTTCTCTGGGCCTCACCACCCTCACAGAAAAAAAATTCCCTTTAACTTCTAATCTAAATCTATCCTCTTCTATTTTAAAACTATTTCCTCCTCTTTTATCACTATCTGCCCACATGAAAAGTAACTCTTCCTCTTTCTATAAGCTCTTCTGGAAGTTCACAATGAGGTCTCCCAGAGACTTCTCTTCTCCAGGCTGAACTACCCTGTAATAACCAATCTGTAATATGCATGAAGTTAAATACTCAATATCCTTAAATATCTTATGATGTCTATACAATTAGATAAGAACAGGTTGAAAACCAAGTGCAAGGGCTGCCTTCTCTCCAAAGAAAAAGCAGTTCCCTGGTGGAATTTGGGACCTACCCATCTCCAATACTCCCATTTCACCTTCATCCCTGAACCAGGAGTGCACACTGAACAACTCGAGCATATTCCAGCCAAATCCCAAAGATAAACTAACTCAGGTAAGATCAGAAGCAACACAGCAAGATTGATGGAAAACTTCAGCATCTCCTCAATTCTCCTCTCTGCCACCCAGCCCAGTGGAACAAATCCATTATTCCATGGATTTATGACTTGTGCTAGATGGAGTTTTGTGATGAAGGATTTGGGAGCCCAGCTTAGTGACCCTGCAGCTGTGGCATCTGCAGTCCCATCCCATCAGGTTCCTTGGCAGCAGGAGGCTCGAGGCCATGCTGCAGCCCCTATTTTACATAGATATACAGTACATTTATACACATCACCTACCAGGAGATAAATTTTTAAACAGCTATCACATGAAAATGTCCATGCACCAAAACATCCTTGAAACTCTCATTTACTTATAGATTTGGCCCCCATTATCAGCTTACTTTACATACTCTTTGAAGAAATACTCATACACTGTATTTTTTAAGTGCTTCTCAAGATTTTTCATATATTTTTGCTCCCACAAGCAAGCTGGGTATTTTCAAGTACAAGGACAATGTTACAGGCCAACAGCAGTTTTCCTTTTAGCTTTGTGTACTTCAGCAAGAAATAATATAAATTAGCATCAGCTGCTAGAATTAGTAGGAGCTAAAGTACAGCCTGAAAAGCTGCTCTGCACAGCAAATTCCAGATCCAGAGCTGCTGGCTGCATACTGGGAACCCCAGGAGCTCTGATAAAAACCTCATACTGGAGCTTATTGGTCAGCTTGGAGTCTATTCCTCAGGTGATCAAATCCATTCCAACAGCACCATCTGCTGTTACAGAAATAATTGGGGTTGCATCTATTGATCCCTCAACCAAGGAAGTTTAGAGCTCTGCTCCCAATTAGAAATAACTTCAGAAATTTGCAGATTTATTCCTTCTTACCAGGTTACTGTTAGGACTGAATGTCTCATTTTTAACTTTTTTTTTTTTTTGAAGGACTCCTCAAGTACCTGTAACCGTCAGAAATGTATTTATGATGTGCTGCCAAGGCAAAAGTGGTAACTATTCAGAGAGAAAAACTGAGCAGCCTGGACCTCCCAGTAAGTAATATCAATATTTTCAACATCATTTAAAACATAATTGATACAGCTACCCAGTGCTAAGGAAAATAACTAATTGGAAGAAAAATCTAAAATAGTTTTAAAGGAGGTCAAAAGAGACTCAGTTATTTTTTTGTTTCATAAAAGGAAAAAAACAAAAAACCGTCATAGAGGTAGACTGATGTTTGGGATTAGGAGATACACTTACAACTTGGGCTTATTTCCTCTTTTCCCACCAAAACCAGTTATTAAACTTTGCTCAAACACTAAAAACTCTCAAGTCCTACATGCCAGCTCTGCCTATTTACTTTAATAAACAAATACTTTAATAATTAATATTCATTGGATACAAATTTGCAGCCAGAAGGGTAACTAAATATTTGTAATATCAACTTGCAAACCAATATCCTGTCTGTTTTCAAGCTGCTGATCCAATAATTGTGAAAGGATTTGGAGTCCAAACACAAATAAAAGTTATAGATAAAACAAGAGAGTACTAAACAAGTGTTCAAATACATTAAAATGAAGTTTCTCCTCCTCCAAGTTATGAGGCAAATGCATCAATTAGAAAACAGAGAATCCTGCTCCATGTTTGCAAATGCAGTGTGCTTACCTTTTTAACTATTGGAGACACATGCTGATTCTGCAACCTGCAAGAAGAAGACATCCAGTCAATTGCTTGGTTCTTTAACAGTTTGTGCATTACAAATAGCAACTCCTGACCTTAAAAAGGGACACATTTCTGATTCTCTAAAAATAAATAGTCCATACTACAGATACACACTCCCAGAGCCAAGTCTTCTGTAACCCCTGACCATTCTGGACTTTCCTGGTTGGAAAAAGAAAAAAATAAATCAAGACTCAAAGATGCCTAATTCTGGGGGTCAGAAAAAACATCCCTAAGGTACCAACAGTTGTGTAGCAGAACCCAATCTGCATTATCTGCACCTTGCAGGAGAGAGAGTCAGTAAAAATGTGGTAAATAATGGTGTAAAATCAAAATAAACATCTGTGCTATCACAGCCAACTTATCCTGAAACCAAATCCATAGTTCTCATCTTCTTAGATTTTTTTTAAATTTAGATCTTCGGTTCTTATTTTTAGGGAGTGATTTTAATCCATATAAAAGGCCCCTCATACAACAACCCCCTTTCCAAACACCACTTTCTTGATCCCACTGACATCAGACTGCATTCCCTGCAAAAAAAAAAGAAAATCCCTCAACTACCAGCAGTGGGGTGGAAAACAACTGGCAGATGTAGGGTAAAACACACCCCCCTCCATTCTTAGGGTACCTTCCAACCCAAATTATTTTGTGATTCTGATTCTAAGGAGGATACAGGCTAACAGGGATGCTGTGAGCAATTTTATTTCCATGAATAAGCGCAGCTGTTGGATCAGGAACAGACAGCTTTCATTTAACAGACAACCTCCTAATTCTAAAAAAATACTGATGGGGCCATAGCAGTGTGAAGCTAAGACTATTCTAAACCAGTTCCAAAATCACAATCACACAGCCCACGAGAGGGTGCTGGTACCCTGCAGAAACCTGCACTGAATTCAAGTTACACAGAGCACAGCTACACAACACATCTCTTCAACTAGGTTGGTCAAAAAGGGATCTGACATAATATTTAAAGTCCATAAAGTAGCATATTGCATTGATTTGATCCCAGCTTTTAAAACATTTCAATTTCAACACTTCATAGTGGCCTTTTCCAATAAAAATAAAAATACCAATGTAAACACTACACTGGTCTTAGCATAAAGCAGGAAAAAATGCCCAGAAAACTGAGTTCAGAGTCAAAGTCCCAACCTAGTGTTCCCATATTCACAATAAAAACTTCCAAACTCTTGGAACATGAGATATAAATTAAGTGTGATGTGAAAATGTATTTGGAGCAACAAAAACCAAAAATGTGTTTTAAAAACAAGGTTTTGATAATTCTCTTCCTATGTGAGCATTGCTTAAAGTTACAATTAATCCTGAGAAAACACACAGCTAATAGTTTTTTATATTAGTATATCCTTGAGTTAATTTAGATTTCACATTATCTTCCTTATACACAACATTACTGCAGTCAGTAACTCCCTAACAAACTAAAAACAGTCCATGAAAATTGAGACTTTAGGTTTACCACTGAGTACACCAAAAGTCATTACATACTGACAGGTGCAGTGAATTTTACAGACAAAGAACCAGCCAGGGCTAAGAACTAGGAATTCTTTTTGTTATACTGTGAGCAGTAAAGACAGGTGGAGGAAAAACAGACTTGTAACACCTTAAACCAGTAAAAACTCCAAACAGCAAAGAAAGGGAAATACCACTATGTTATAAAAGCCAGGAACAAAGCTCTGAGCTCCAGCATGTCCTATCTGGCTTGGGGCTTGCTCAATTTTGGGGCTTGTTCAAGTCATGAGCTGCTTCCCCAACACCTTCTGCATGGAGAGCCTGCCAGAAGGGGCTCCTCTAGGAGCTCAGCACTTTGCCACAGCATCTCCATATTGCTCCCTTGCAAAAAACTCAATAAACCAATGCTTTGTCCCTTACTAGTGAGTCAATTTACCCTGAAAAGTTCAGAAACATGCTCATGATTTCCCCCAAGGCAGCAAAGGATACTTGAAAATCATCTGAAGAGCACAACATGTTGGCCATTTAGGAATATTTTCAAACACTAACTTTTTAAATATCAGTTGAAAATATTTCAGTGCAATGAGAATCAAAACAGACATCTGAGGTACCACCTCAAGACATAAACCTGCAAAAACCACCCAAACACAAGGCAACAACCTGGAGGCACTCATCACTTAGCCCAAGGGTCAGGATTAAAAAACCACCACTTGCAATCTTGATGTATTTACTTTCCTATTTATTTAACTCCTCACACGTTGAAAAAGAAAAGTCATCTGTTGAGGCATCTCAACTGCTGATGCATGACAAAAACCACAGGTACCTTAAATCCAGTGTACAACAGTTTGGGTTGGAAGGGCCACGCCATGGGCAGGGACACCTTCCATGAGCCCAGGCTGCTCCAAGCCACATCTAACCTGGCCTTGGACACTCCCAGGGATGGGGCAGCCACAGCTTCTCTGTGCCAGGGCCTCCCCACCCTCACAGAGAAGAATTTCCCCCTAACACCTAATGTAAATCTCTGTTCTCTTAGTTTAAAACCATTCCCCTTTTCCCCATCACTATCTGCCTGTGTAAAAGTCACTCAGGGAATGTGAGGAGGAGATGCCTTCAAGCAAGATTTTGTTCCTGATCCCAGAAAACAATAGTGTGAGGCTCCAGTAAAAGCCATGAGGTTAAGAAGTGTTTGGACAGTGTTCTCAGGCACAGGGTGGGATTTTTGGGGTGTCCTGTGCAGGGCCAGGAGTCAGACTCCAAGATCCTTGTGGGTCCCTTCCAAGTCAGGATATTCTGTGACTGTCACATGTTTTTTCATACACCAAGGCACGAGTCTCCATCATAAACTATAAACACAGTTCAACAGCACAACTACAGAACTGGGTTTTCCTCCCAAAACGTTTTCCATCTGAACATGAAGAAACAATTTGACATCTATGATGTACTTACTTCAGTTTATCAGTCTGAATCAAAGAAATAATAGCCCAAATCCAACTCACACTCCCTACAGCCCTTTTGAACTGCTCATTTAAAATTCTAAAGTAAATTAGGACTAGCAACTGAGCAGCACAATGAAAAAAAAAAGTTTAGGAAAAAAAGGACATATATGCTGCAATTGGAAAAAGAAGTACAGTTTATACACAATACAAGCTGTCAAATGCTTCTCCTTCCCTTGATATAAAACAAACTCTTTTGGAACTTACAAACAGGTAGACAAGACACTGAAACCAAGTTCACTGACACTTCAAAAGCTATGAAAATTCAGCAGCTATTAAGCAACAGGAATCCATGGAAAAAATAAAGAGAATGCTACTCCATCAAGTATTATCCAAGCTTTTACTGCAGCAAACAAACAAAAGTATGTTCATCATTTATTCTAAAACACACAATTCTCCAAAAAATGTTAAGGAAGAAACATAGTAAAGTATTTTTCAAACATTCTCTCACCAAAAATAATTTCACATATTTGCATTGTATCAGCAAGAAACTCTCCACTTCTAACTTGGAATTTTGCCATCTCCTATATTTGAAAAATTATATTCACTAGTGTACTGGTACATTTGGCATCCTAAAGCCTCAATAATGAATTTTGATACTGCAACAACATTATTTCAAAACTAATGGTTTTAATGCCACTCCTCTTTTCACAGGATCATCCCATGGATAAGAGCAGTTACCTTAGAAGAGAAGGTGATTGAAGCCAAAGGAATCATTAACATGAACAAAATTACCATAAATGTCTTCAGGGGAGCTTAGGATTTAATCTTGTTGTTGATGTTTTCACTATAGTTAGTGTTTAAATATTTACATTACTCATTTAGCTGCTTTAAACATTAGTCAAACTGTAACAGTCCAACAGTGCAACCTCCAGCCTAAGCAGCAGCTTTTAAAAGGCAACAGAATTTAAGAAATCAGTTGTAATTTCTCTGTTTGGTATTAATCGTTTTTAGACAACAGCTAAAAAAGAAAAATAACTTTTTTTTTACTAGAGACAAATTGTGGACAAGAATTTAGGCTACAGGAGCAGCAGAGACAGGACAACCCACCCATCCCACCACACTGACCAATTCTGACCCTGGAAGATGCCTCACTTTGGAGCAGATGTTGCTGCACCAACTTGATAGAACTGCTGAAAGCTCTTCTCAGCACTACAGTGATCAACCAGGGTTTTGAGATTAACACATTCAGAAAAGAATACCTGTAAAACTTCCTTCAAGCTTGTTCTACATATGTGCAGCACCTACTAGAGGAATGCAAATCTTTCTTCCTTTGAACAGCAGCAATATTTTCCAGCCTTCACAACAAGGCAGATTTGATTGTTTTCAGTCCTAGGGCAAAGATTAGATGCATGTGAACACTTTGTACTTAGCATTAGTCTTCAGAAAAATGCCTCAGAAATCAATGTTTAATAAAAGATGCCAAATAATGATCACTCAGTTTAACAGTGCTCAAACCCAGGAGATCATGTTGTGCACTGAGGATGTGTGAGTATCTTCTCTGACTGGTACCTGGGAAGACACTCTCCACAGCCCCTAAATAAAGTTTATTGCTTCAGGAGTGCCAGAAAAAGGCACTTTATTCCCAGACCTCTGCTTTTAAAACAGGTTGGGATGGCTGTGCCACTGCCTCCAGCCTCCTGGTGTGACAAGAGATTGCTGACAAAGCTGGGAGACAGACTGGGAATCAGCAATGGTGGGATGAAGTGTGCATATTAAGCCATGCCTAAAGTGATAGACCCTTCACTGGGAGCTCCCAGACCATGCCTACAACCCCAAGAACCAATGTCATTTATTCCTGGATTTAAAAGCAGGACTGAGAGGGGCCAAATGTTACCTTTCAGGACCTGACAGAAGACAAGTGACATGACAGAGATTTAAACCAACCCCCCTGGAAAAGATCCAAGAGGCAAAGACATATCCACACCCAAATCACTGCAGGAAAAAAGATCTTATGCTGCCCAGACAACAAATTTCTTCAGTTTTGTTGACCAGAGGCAACTTGACTGCAGTATTGCCCTGAGATGAAGATAGAACTGTAGAAGAGGGTGCTGCAACTTCAGTAAAAAGAGTTTGCCAAGGTAAAATGTACAAGCTGGAAACAAGGCTTAAAACAGCCACTGATTGTGCACATTTCATACAGTCTCAGAATGGTTTGGGTTGGAAGGGACCTTCAAGACCATCCTGTCCCAGCCCCTGCCACCAGTAGGGGACATCTTCCAGGGCAGGGACACCTTCCACTATCCCAGGTTGTTCCAAGTTCTGTCCAACCTGCCCTTGGACACTTCCAGGGATGGTGTAAATAACTTGCCCAGCTTCTCTAGGCAACCTGTGTCAGGGGCCTCTCCACCCTCAGAGCCAAGAACTTCTTCCCAATATCCCACCTAATGCTGCCCTTTCTCAATGGGAAGCCATTCCCCCCTCTCCTTCACTCCAGGCCCTTGCCTCAAGTCCCTCTCCAGCTCTCCTGGAGCCCCTTTATGCACTGGAAGGGCCTCTAAGGTCCCCCAGAGCCTTCTCCTCTCCGGGTGAACAGCCCAGCTCTCCCAGCCTGGCTCCAGAGCAGAGGGGCTCCAGCCCTTGGAGCACCTTCAGGGCCTCCTCTGGACCCACTCTAACTGGCCCATGTCTTTCTTGTGCTGAGGAGCCCAAACCTGGGCACAGCACTCCAGGTGAAGTCCCATGAAGACAGAGGGGGAATTGTGGATGTATCCTTTGACTCCCATTCTCCAGCTCACCAACAGCTTCCCCATGGGAGATAGAGCACAAACTGCATCTGCTGTGCACAAAATGCCAGAAAGCACAAACTACACCGGGGGGGGAGAAATAATGGATTGCACAAGTGCACCCACCAACAGCCTTTTTACCAGGCTTAGTATTATTGTTACAATAAATGTTATGCAAGGCACATGGAATAGCTTTAGAGCTCTTTATTCCTTGAGCTTTAACTTGCACCTTACAGGAACTCCATGTACAGGGAATTTAAAAGACTGTGAATAAAGCCTGAATCACGCTGTTTTCCCAACAAAGGATTGGGTTAGCTGGAAAACATATTTCCAGGTCAGTTGTTTTCTTGCTGCTTCTCTATGGACATTCATTTTGTGCTCTGGGCAGAGTTGGAGACTGCAGAGGAGAGATGCAGGGATGGGATCAGACCACAGCAAGGACTCTGGGCACATGGTGGCTCTCACCCCACCACATTGGACAAGAAAGACACCAAGTGTCCCAGGGCAGCAGGAGGCCAAAATAACAGTGGCTGCATCTTGAACTGAGTTTTCTTCTCCACAGAGGCCCACTCTGAGGCTGTCCCAGAGGGAGCATGGCAGCAGCAAGCTAAACTAGAAGCACCCCATGTTTGTGACTCCAGTCTCACTGACAGTCTGCATCTCCATAGTAGTGACTTCTGGGATTTTGATATCTGTCTCATCCCTGCAAGGTTTTAGGAAGAACAAGCTGCAGGACTTCTAAGAATAGGAAGGTGTTACATTTCACTTTTACAGTCACATTTCTGCTTTTCTCCTACTAAAATATGAGCAGATTTGAAGAACTTCAAGCTAACTTCTGACGCACCTTGACTTCCCGCCAGTCTTCTGAGATCCTGGAAGCTTTCCTCAGGATCTGGGCTGCAACTGGCTGTCAGGGATCTCTCTAGCAAAAACTGCCTCAAACTGCTCCTTCCTGAGCAGTTCCTTGAGTTACTCAACAACAGGTTACTTTATGTTAAAGAAAGAAAAAAATAAAAACAAAAAAAAACCTCAAAACAAAACAAAAAAAACCCACCACCAACCACACTTGTGGTGTAAAATCTGAGTGCCATCACCGCTTGGGTGTGTGGGCAGAGTGTTTGCCATCACAGAATATTAGCCATTTTTCAGACACGTTGTGCAGAAATGGGACTTAGCACCTTCATATTCAAGAAACTCTAATATATCCCAGAGTTTGACAAGACAAGCAAGGAAAACACCCAGAAGATTTTGGGTAAGGCAGGAGGAAAGCGAGAGAGAGGGAAGATGCTGGCACGACCAGCATGCTCAGGACCTGGGGTCGATGTTACTCACACATGGAATCATAGAAGCACTGAAGTTGGAAAATGGCTCTAAGATCATTGAGCCCAGCTCTGAAGACACAACCTCCATGTTCACAACTGAATCATGGTCCCAGGTGCCACATCTACACCCCTGAACACTTCCAGGGATGGTGACTGCACCACTGCCCTGGGCAGCCTGTGCCAGTGCCAGGCCACCCTTCCAGTGAAGAAATGTTTCCTACTAGTCAATCTAAACATGCTCTGGCACAACTTGAGGCCATTTCCTCTGGTCCTGTCACCTGCTGTCTGAGAGAAGAGATCTATCCCTACCTGGCTACAATCTACTCCTGTGAGGGAGTTGCAGGGAGCAATAAGGTCCCCCTTGAACTAAAACCACACCAGAGGGCAACTTGATCAAAACTTGGAATGTATCAAGACTCAAGACTACATCAGACAGTTTTGATGTATTCCCCCCAAGGGCTGAGATGTTGGGAGGTAACTATGCATAAATTTTCATTAGCCTTTTTGAGTTCAGATAAAAATTGAGAAATAACAAGTGATGTTATGGTTACCTGAAAAGCTGAGTATTAAAGTTGTTCCTGATAGCCAAAGGAAACCAATAGGAGTTGAAATATTTACACCTATTTTATCTACTAAATTATTTACACAAAATAGCCCCAAAGAGTCTCCCAGCATGACAAACCTGAAAATACTTAGAGAGGAAAAATTAATGAATAAGTGATGAGAGTTCCAGACCATAGAATCTCAGCCTGGTTTGGGTTGGAAGGGACCTTAACCTTACAGCTCATCTCATTCCAAATCAAACATCTTGACTACATCAGGTTGCTCCAAGCCCTGTCCAACCTGGCCTTGAACACATCCAGGGATGGGGCAGCCACAGCTTCTCTGGGCAATCTTTGCATACATGACCCTGCCCAACTTTGCTAGCCCTTGCAAATCAGCATCACATCAAAGCAGAAGGCAAACAAAGGGTGGTACATGGCACAGGGAGCTTGAGAGAAGTACCCTAAAGAGCTGCTCAGTCAAGAAGAACAAATCAGAGTCTGACTGTACAAATACAGGAGAAAAGGGAAACAATTATCAGTCCTGGAAGGGAGCACTGTAGAGAATCAAAGGCAAGAAACACTCCATGCTTTTCAGGCAGAATCGATACATGCTGCAAATGCTGGCAGAGCAAGTAACACTGGAGTCGCCCCAAGCACATTTATCCTTCTACAGCCCTCAGAAAGCACATCTGGGTGACCCCAGGAGAAGGGCAGAGCTGCCAGCCTCCCACATGTGCCACAGCCAGGCAGCAGCCAGCACCAAGCAGCCAGGAGCTGCAGAGGAAGGATGACAAATCCAAGAGACACCAGCCTTCACTTGGGACATGGGTAAAGGACTGAAGAAATCACTTGCCTGGGATTTTGCTGGACACCAGAGAGTTGTGTCTTCCCTGCTCAGTATTTCCAGGCAAAAGTTGATCCACCCAAGATGCTGCTGCCATACCCCATCTCACAGGGCACACACACACCTGGACCAGCACCACCACATCCTCCCTCTGTCTCTGCTGCTCCCAACACCTACAGCAGCACAGGTATAAGGTCCAAGGATGGCACCACCAGAGAAATGCCCAAGATTTTAAAAGAGCAGCAGATGACCAAGGAGACCAGCACTGCTTCTGCACAGCCTGTGATGCACCTGCTCCAGGTAGGAGGATGGGAAACCCCTGTTCCCCTGGCACACAAACCCAGGGGAGCAAATAACTCAAGACATAACATTTCCTTCAGGTTCAGGAGAACAAAACCACAGAGAGAAAGAGCCATTTAATGCCATCAAGAGTACTTAAGAGATCTCAGCCACAGAAGCAAAGAGCCTATCAGTTCACGTGCCAAAAAAACTCCATGTTGAGTGGAATTTGGATTATGAACCTACTTTAGTGACCTTTTACTGCAGTTATTTTTAGACTGAAGTTTGTATTCTGGACAAAGTACTGAAGATAAAATATTATACATATGCATGTATTTTTAATATATGCACATACTGTATGCATTTTCTGTGAAGTAAAGAAGCAGCTACTGATTCAGAAATGCAGGGAGTTGGCTGTTCTCTCAAGGATAACCTATGCACTGTGAACATGCACTTTACAAGAAACCCAGTCTTAGCTCTGGGAGGTGAAATCCTGCAATAAGAACATCAGCAGCCTCCTAAGATAGATCCAAAAGCCATTTATTCAAAACTACCCCACTGCACACATATTAAAGTACTATTCACTAGCAATGCTGCCAGGACAACTGCTGGAGCAAGAGGTCTTTGGATGCATTTTAAGTACCACTGGATGTAAAAATCCCCATTAATACAATTTTTGTATTATTTTGTATTTTTACAATTTATGTCCAATTTGAACTACAGCAACATACCAAACCTAGGCAAGAAAACACCAGAAGACAGCAAAGGAAGGTCTGTGATCCAGGGAGATGCAAAAATACCTAAGCCAAAGCCATAAATAATGCTGAGGAGCTCTGCTGCACTGAAAGCTACCAGCAGAAAAATTCTTTCCCTACTTTCTACCACAGCATTCTAAAAGCTATGACCTTGAGAATATTGGCTATTTCTCTTCAGCTTTAAAAGCAGCCTGCTTCAGCTAAGCTGTCCTACAGATCAGGTGATGCTCTGGCAAGAAAGCCACAGTCAATAGCCATATTCCTCAACAGAGCTTTTATTGCAATAATCAAATGTACTTCTAGTTCCTTCCATACTCACTGAAAGCCATCAAGAGCAGTTACTTAGAAAATGTTCTCACAGCCACTGGGGAACCTTGCTTAAGTCTGGAAAGCAAACTTTAAAAGAAAGTAAACCTATTGAACAAAGGACTGAAGAAAGAACACATTGAAAGGAGAACAAGCCCCAGCTCTTCCTGGGGTTGTCCTGTGCAGGGACAGGAGATGGACTCAATAATCCTTGTGGGATCCTCCCAACACTGGCTATTCTGTGAACCCTGAACTTGAAAAAGGCTGAAAGCCAGCAAGGGCATCCCAGATGCTGAGAGAAGCTGCGGGTGTTCACATCCAGGCTGGGCAACTGGCCCCAAAGGAGGCATTGCCCACCTTCAGCTGACCTGCTGACTGAAACCTGACTGAGCTTCTGTCTGAGAAAAAGCATACAAGGAAGCCAAAGGAGATGGAAAATAAGCAGTGGGGTTGGGAATACTACCCAGTGGCCCTGGGTATTATCTGGGCTGCAAGAAAAAGCCAGCTAGCCATCGTGATGTGAAACACAGTGATGAGAGAAAAAATAGTACAGAGTTATAGGAACACTAGCTATATTTACTGAAGTTGTTTATTTATATCTATGCAACACAATAATATTTTAAAAACCTATGGAATATACTTTGTACAGTGAGTTATGTAAGCGGGATGTGGCAGGAGCAGGAGGGCAGGACGAGCCTCTCCCTCCCCTCCCTTCCTGCCGGCGGCACAAGCGCCCGCAGCCCGGCGGCCCCGCTCGGTACCACGGAGAGCTCCCTCCCTCCTTCCTTCCTTCCTCAAATGGAAAACCAAAGGTTTGACACCAAACAGTCGCTCTCCCTTCCAAGCAGGGGAAAAGAAAAAAAACAAAACCCTCTCACAGACTGTATCTGAGGAATTTGTAGGCAGAAAAAGTTCTCTTGACAGCACAGAAGTTATGTGCATGAGGAATGATGCTGCTGTCCAAATATATGAATAAATTACCATCTTGGCAATAAACACAAGCCAAAGCTCAAAAGAACTATTTCATTTCCAGGCAAGTTCATTCATAGATCTTACTAATAGTGAACCTGATTCCTTTAGGAACTCAGGAGCAGCAGAAGGAAAAGCATATAAGAAGATTAGGTTAATACTATATTTAAACATATGTAAGGACAGTGAATGAAATAGTGATTATTCACTCATTTAATTCAAGAAAAACAACCACTTACTAAGAATAGCTTTCAGGGATAAAAGAAGATAAACTAAGCTGCACCAGGGAAAAAAAAACCCGACAGAGCTACAGTAGTACTCATTATCCTTCGTTATCCATATTTGTCAGCACTGAGGTCTGGGAAAATCAACTTGGATACAAAAGCATCAAACAGAGACAAACTACCCAAAGGTTTCCAGACTAATGCACCCTTTTCCCCCAGTTGGGAAGCTTGCCCAACTCATTATCATCCTCGTGGTGAACAGCAGAGTTGCATTTAACGTAACAGATTTTTGCAAGAGTTTCAAAGATATGAGAAAAACCAGATTTTGCAGATTTGATGGAAGGACCTGACAGTCCTCGTGAAATAGAGGGGGGAAGCTACTGGGCTTGAGCTCCCACCAATCCCAGCATGGATGGTAGATTATGGAGTGAAGACAGGATTTTCTCCACTTTCACAAAAGATTTTCTGGGAGACTGCACCCCTTTGGCAGTACTTGGCCAAAAGCACAGGCACACTCTCCCAAGCAGACCCTGCTGCTTTGGCTTGCATCAGCTGTGCTTTTCTGTCTCATGTTCTTGAGAGCTGCTAATTCAGTGAAAGGTCCCGATTTAGCTTCTTATTAATCAAACTCTGAACAGTCATTAGCAACAGAAGCACAAGCCAATCACAAACTTGGAGACAGTGGACATGCCCCTAGAGCTCATCTCTGCACTCACCCTCCTCCAAAGGGAGCCTGGGCAAGCTGTCCCACCTCAAGCACAGAGGTGGAGACATGCAGAATTGTCACAGAATCATGGAATTATCAAGTTTGGAAAAGACCTCAAAGACCATTGAGCCTAACCAGGTCCACCACTAAGCTATGCCCCTGTGTGCCACATCTACATGTTTGTGTAGGCTCAGAAGCATGTTCCCAACTCCAATTAAAACACTGGCATACACACCCAAGCCACAACTGCCAGGATCACTGGTTTGAGTTAAGCATTAATTTCCAGCTCCTCTTTGTTATCAAAACACAGTATCACATGACATCAAACGGCAGAACACCACTTGGCACTGGTGAGCGGCGGGAGACAAAAAGCATCTGTAAAAATATCACTACAAGAAGGTCTGTATAATACACAGTAAATCCCAGGAAAGCCTATCTGCTGCCAGCACTGCAAGGGTGGTTTTGCTGGCTGTAGAAATGCTTCTAAACCAAGAGAGGGGCTGCAGCCCCAGAGAAGACATCAAAGCCACCACGGCTGAGAAAATACAAGCATCGTGCCACACAGCTGCTCTGAAAAGCTTACAGGTAAAAAAAAAAACAAAAAAAACAGGAATATGCTCTAGTCCAGCTGGAAAAGATGACTCTGGTTTAACAGAGAACAAGGATTCTGCAGCTGCCTGTGACTCCACACCTGTGAACAACACCCAGACTTCGTGCAGACTCCACAGGCAACAGGTCCAAGGGGCTGCAAACCTGCACAGAGCCAGCATCCAAAAGGTGCTGCTCAATCAGCTCACAAGTTTTAGCTACCAAAGCTACCAAAATTTAAGGGAGAAAACCACTATTTGTGTTCCAGATTCAGAAGCTATGGCAAAGGGGATCTCTCCCTACTTAATACACCTTGGTAATTTCCATACAGTGGGAAATACCCATACTATAAAGTGCCTTCCAGGTGTAAACTTGACCAAAGGCTATCAGGGTTATAAAAGTGAGTAAGCACCCAACAAAAGAAGTTATCTCCTCCTCCTTTGATCTCCCAGAACGATCTACTCATGCATATCAAGAGCAAGCTTTAAAACCTGGGCAGTGGAGGAAGGCTATAAGCCTGGTTCCCTCACAGAGCCAGCTTTATTCCAAGTTTCTCCCAAACAAAGCACAGTTCAGCCATCGGCTTATATTAATCCTTCTCATTTTTCAGATATTTAAATATACCAGCACTTATCCTTCAGCTGTGAAAAACATGGCAATTCTAAGGCCAAAAGCAGCATTCAAATGCGTTATCTTTGTCCAGTTTTGATCAGAATGTTTTAATTAGAGATCCTACTGTGTTCTTACTGGGAGCCATCTACAGAGTTTTAGAGTTGTTTTATTAAGTACTCAGTATCTGTGCTCAGTGTTTGAGGTGAAAAATTAAATCACATTCTGATACACAATGGCCTCTGTCAACAAGGTTTTATAAAACTTGGATCTAAACAAAGTCAAAGGTATTTCTCCCCTCTAATAGTTTTCCAGGAGATCATGTACAAACACTAGAGCATAACTAAGCAAGGAAAAAGGCAGTGAAACCTTAAGTTTAAGGCTCATTTGCTAATAAAGTTGAAGAGCTGAGTAAATCAACCTAAATCAAAATTAACTTCATTTTAGACAGACTGAACACCTTCAGGAGAAGCCTTCAGAATAACAGAGACAAGTACTAACTATCTCTGCAAAACTCAAAACCTACATAGACTAAATGAGAAAAAAAATCCTCCTGGTTGAGGCTGCCTCACAATTCCTATGTAAAAACTGCATATTGACATTACACATGACAAATGAAAGAAACTAGTGTTTAGCATACATGCTTATCTCTTTTTGATCAAATTTTCAACAGTTCATCTCTCTTCAGCATTAATATGACAAAACTAATAGCAGAAAGGAGGAGCCACTGGCAAATTGAGTTTGGAACAAAGACAAATGGACATTGGTATAGTACTCGCACATAATTTTACCCAAGGCCCATCATAAAATTGTTTATGCAACTTAAAAGTACCATAATAAAAAACGCACCAGGAAGCAAAGTAATCAGAAAGTACCTTCTGCCATACAGCACCAAACTCACCCCCAACAGAGGAATATTTCTACTTTAAATTCAAAATATGGTATATTCCTCACATGTTTTCTCCAAATGAGGATACTCAGGATACTGTTTACCTTACCTAGGTCCAAGAACTCCATTCTGTTAAAATCTCTGTAAATTAACTAAGCCCAAAAATTCCTCTGCAATCTGCTGAGCAGCCCTTCCTTTTGCATCTCTGCCAAAAGCACTCTGCATGGAAAAATCCTGACCCCAGTGCTTTCCTACACCTATAAAAGGACATTACTCCAAACAACTGCAAGAGCCTTTACAGGGAAATTTAAAATCGTTGCTGTGTCCCTCGTGCTTCAGCCCCCAGGGGCAGGGTGAGGGACTGTACCCAAACCTTTTGTTTCCTTCCATCACCTATGGTGATGCAAGACTGCTCCTTAGATCACTCCTCTCTGCTTTCACAAAGGAAAACAAGGGATATTTAGGAAAATAAGGACCTACCTTTTACTGGAACTACTTATGAAACTTGATTTCCTGTTTGTCTCACTACCACAGAGCTCCTCTGATATCCAATAATATTTGCACTCCAGCAACAGCTTTTCTTTCAGCAGAGCACTCATCTGAGATTTCCTTACTCACAGATTCTTGTGCTCACACAACTCAGTATTTACCTGTGACAAATCCATTCTCTTTGCAAATCTGATGGACTTTTCAAGGTGTTGACCAATTTCATTCAAGGGCACTAACAGTGTGATGCCAGGCAATGGGAAATTGAGCTTTGAAGCACAGGAAGATAGCCAGAGATCCCACTAAAGACATTTTTTATGAAGCAATTCTGAGTTAGAAGCACAGACAGCTGTCTACCACAAAGAGACCTAACCCTGGAGCATCAGGGAAGACATTTCTCCAAAAGAAAAACAAAGCACCCTTCCTCTTCAAGCACATAAAGCTTTAAACAAAATTTTAAAAATAAGTAAGTTAAAATGAAGTGTAAAGAAGGAACACAACCCACAAAGATGAAATGATAATACTGCACACAAGAGAAGCTTCTTGTTTCAGAGCTCCCTGGCACTTGCACGGATGCTCAGGATCACAGAGAAAAAAAAGCTCAATAAGAACCAACTTCCACCAACACACACAGCTCAGGAAAGGAGTCAGACATTCCCAAACCCCTGTGAGCAGGTGATACTCACAGAGGAGAGCTCTGGAATGAGGTTCCAGGCACAGCCTGGCAGTGCACTGGAGGGGACAGCACTGAGTCACAGCCCTGGGCAGGCAGCACTGACTCAGCCCTGCGCTCCTGCTGGGAACAGAAGCTCAAGGTAACCCCGGCAGCTTTTGTGGAGGAGATGGATTCCCTTGGTTTGGGGACAGACACACACCACAGCTGACCCACAGGCAGAGAACAGGAAAAGATCCTGAATCCCTCTGCGACCAGACATTCTTAAGAGGATGACTGTACTGAGCATCCTCTGAGCTCCCACAGTAGTAGCAGTTACATGAGTTTCTTTGGTTTTTTTTAACTTAATTATTACTTAAATGGACTCATGTGCTGCTGCTTTGGTCAGCTACAGCCCCAAATACTCATATCTGGCAGCCTGCTGATGACCTCTTTAAGGACTTAAATTGCAAAAACAACTATTTCTCATACCTACCATACAAAAAACATTCACTAAAAGGATTTAAAAAATGTTAAACAGCAGGAAAGAGAAAAAAACCCAGCCACGCTGTCTCCAAACAGGAAAGAAACTTTTGCTTTAGAATGCCATTTCACTTGCTTACATAATCATTTCACCAAGGGGTTTTTTTTTTTTGGGCTTTTTTTTTCCTTTGGTCAGGCAGCATTTCTACTATAAAGGTATTTCCTTTCAAACCACGATACATAAATAACAGCATCCACTGATAAATACAGCCCAAACATACAGTTTCAATCTTCAGTACTTAAACATCAGCTGAAATCCACACTGCAGCAGCCGGATGGCTTGAGTTTCAAACGTGCCAAGCACCTACCAGCTCCAAAAGCTGCAGCAATAGCAAGAGCTCTGGGCTCTCTTCATCAGACCAGACATCCCCAGACATCCAAGCAAAGACCCTCAGGTTCCTGATTTCAAATGCAAGAGCCTAACAAGGCACTCACTGCAAGCACCTGGGGACAACCCATTTCAGCCTCACCTGAAACTCCTCTGGCACCAACACCCAGCCCAGCCCTTGCAGCCAGAGAAACATTCCCCACCTGAAACGCAACCAGCACTGCCATGCCCAAAACCTCCTCAGGGCACAGGTGACACTGACAACACTGACTGCTGAGAGGGCATGGCACACTCGTGGTCTGTCCCAGGGCTCTCTCACAGCAGTGTTGGCCATCCCCCAGGCAGAAGCTCTGACTGGGAGCCTGGGAACAACTACAGGCAGCAGTCTGGGGTTTGCCAAGTGTAGGCATGAGTTTGCTAGGGAATGGTAGAGCCTCACCTGGTCCCAGTCCCAAACTGTGTGAATTAGTAAGCCCAGCCATTTAGGCTTTACGCACTCAAACCAGAACATGTGTGGCTTTTAAAAGAGAAAAAAGTCCCATTTAGTTAAAAGTTCTCCAGAAGACCTTTGTGCTCATAGCAAGCCAGAGGCCTGCCAATGAGGGCTTATGGAACTGCATTTCCATTCCCAAAACACAGCCCACAAAAGGGCACTCAGCTTCCAACTGAGCAGATAAATCTAGATAACTGGGGGCAGTATCCAAGTGGGTTGGGGTCTGTGAGCAATGTGATCAAAGCTATGAGACACTCCTGTTTCCAACACTGAGCACAATGGTACCTTCTCAGAAAACACAGAGCAAGCACTCCTCCTGCTGAAAAAGGTGGCTATTTTTTCTCTCTCGAGCTGAGGAGCCAGTGCTCTTGAACGTCAGCAACACAGAGCAGCCTCAGCCAGCATGCTGCCTGCTGAAAACAAACCCCAAAAAGCACCTGCACGTGAGAGGCTGGGCTCTGATAAAGCACCCAGCAAAATGTGAGAACGCTCCTCGTGCCACCCTCGCCCCTACCTCCTGAAAGCAAGAACGGTGTGCTCACACAGCTGCACCCTGGGACACCTGGAAGGCATCCCAGGAAGGAACAGCACAATTAGGATCACACCTGAGCTGCTCTGTCTCTGCCTCACAGAAAACTGAGGAGTCAGAGCACAGATGAACGGGGCTCTGTGCTGAATTCATGATGGGCAGTGTCCCAGAGCAGGGTGATGCAGTCACCTGGCAGAGCCCACTGCTAGCCATCCTCCACCTGGGCATGGATTTCATGGGAAAACCAGGACTGCTCATCCTTGGGAAGCTTTTCTGTGCAGCTGTGCCAGCCCTGAACAGCAAGGGTTACTGAGCCTTGCCTCTGGTCAGTGCATACAACTGCATGGACTAAGGGCCAAGAAACATAGTTCACTGCAGAGGAAAAAAAAAGGTTAGAACATTTGGCAAAACCCCCAAAGGCATCTGTCTTGGACATCCCAAAAGTAACAACAGTCATTCAAGATATGACTTGTTTATACTATGAGGCTCATTACACAGAGGCCTGCCTATTTTTAGAGGTAGATATTGCTACAACTGAGTGCTAGATAAACCCAAACAATTATTTTAAAGGGCTATTCCATCACTAATTATTCTAAACATCTTGTGCGTCCAGGAAGGTTGGCCTGCTGCCACTCTCTGGCATAAAACAGCTCCAAGAACAATGCTACAACTTCACTCTCAGGAGTGACAGAGTAACTCACAGAGCAAACAGGGTGCCTGGGAGAGAGAGCTCAACAGCTCCAGTAAGCTCACCACCACTTGGATAAAACAAAAAACAGTAAGAACTGAGACCCTAATATTGTTTATGCTAAAAAATTACATGAAGTTGTTTTTTCCTTTATATATCACCAAAAAAGTAAATAAAAAATTTAAAAATAAAAAGCATTTAAGCCCAGGCCAAGGAGCAGCAGAGCTGATGGTGGCTCATCCATCGATTCTGTGGATTCACCAGCCTGACTGCAAAGTCCTGAATGCTCTGTAGACCTCTCTGCCATGATCAGTGCTTCCCTACCTGAGTTCTGAGAGATGCAAGGTGAAGATGGGCAGAGAGCAGGAGCAGCCCCAGGCCAGCGGTACCCCTCGGGCACCAGAGAGGCGCTTTTTGGAAGCCTTTCATCTCTGTTTTTTTAAGCAAACCAGACTTTGAAAAGCACAATCACGCATCTCACGGCTGCAGTTTTGCTCCAAGCACAGCACAAATCCAACCAAATCCCAAAGGAACAAGGAAACCCACCGGGAGCCACGGCAACAGATGGAGCAGGGCTCTGCGGGGTTATCCAGCCGGGAAGGAAAGGCGCTGGGATGTGCAGCCGCGTTTCACGCCCGAGCTGCTCTCCAAGGACGCGCCGCCTCCCCACTGCAGAGGGCGGGCGGCGGTGCCGGGGGCGGCCGGACCGGGCGACGCCGGAGGAGCACGGCCAGAAGGGAACACCGGGAGAAGGGCAGGGCGGAGGAGCACGGCGAGAAGGGAACACCGGGAGAGGGGCAGGCACCCCCCGCGGCAGCGCCTGCCCCGCACAGGGGCTCTCCGCTCCCCGCGGCCCCGGGCGGGCGCCGTAACGGGCGGCCGGTGCCGCTGGGAGCTGCCCCCGGCTCGGGCGGCCGGGGCCAAACTTCCCCTGGTTCCGCCACCCCCCAAAATGGCCCCAACGCCGCCGCCGCCGCGGCCCCTGCCCGGGGGAGCCCGCCCGGGCGCCCGCCCCCGCCGGGAACGGCCGGGCCCCGCTCCGCGCCGCACTGCGCCCCCGCACCGGCACCTCCACCGCGGCCCGGCCCGCCCAGCCCCCGCCGTCCTCAACAGGTGCGGAGCGGCCGGGCCGGCAACCACCGGCACCTGCCACCGCGTCAGGACCTGGACAGGTCCCGCGGGGCGCTCCCGCCCCGCCGCCGCAGCCGCAGCCCGGGCTCACCTCTGTCCGCGCCGCTGCCCGGGCCCCGCCGCCGCCGCCGCTCCGCCATGCGCGGTCCCGGCCGAGCCCCGCGGCGGCCCCGCTGCGCCGCCGCCGCCGCGGCTCCGTGCGCGCGCCGCCGCCGCCGCCGCCGACGTGCAGGCCGCGCCGGGCCCGCCAGCGGCGCGAGACCCGCGCGCGCGGGGGCGGGGCCCCGCGGGCGCCTCCGCCGTTCCCATTGGCGGGGCCGAGCGCGAGCGGGGGCGGGGCCGAGGGCGCTCGCGCGCTCGCGCGCGGTGGAGATGGCAACGGGGAGGCGAGGGGCGGGGCCGAGCGCTGGGAGGAGCGGCGCTGATTGGGCGAGCGGGGGGCGGGGCCGACGCGGGGGCGGGGCCGTGCGGTGCACGGTTCGCGTCCCCCCCCCTCCCGTTCCCGCGCCCACAGCCCGTCCCGGCCGGGCCCCCCGCACCCCGCACCGCACCCGGAGGGGTCCCGCACCAACCTCCACTGCCCCACACCCAGCACCGCCCACGGGGCCCAAGGACCGAGGCTCTGCCATTCCAGCGTCATCCTGGATGCGGTGTCCGTGTCCGAGCGCATCCCAGCGCGCCAAGACGAGAAGGCCAAACAGTGTTTTCCAGAAGCGGTGGGAGATCGCCACCCAAACACCGTCAGTAAAGTTCATCAGTGCTTCCACTGCGGGTATGGCTCTTGATGTGTGTTAGGGCTTCAGCCTCCTGCGGAACAGGGGCTCCAAAAAGGATTAAACAACTGCGTTAAACCTTGGCTGTTTGTGACAGCAGGCTTGTGGTCACCTAAGGAGCAGGTTTCTGACCTGCATTTTGCTCTTGACATACAGTCACAGAATGGATTGGGTTGGAAGAGACCTTAAAGCTCATCCCATTCCACCCTCTGCCACGGGCAGAGCCACCTTCCACTATTTGCACCAAGCCCTGTCCAAACTGGCCTGGAACACTTCAGGGGTGGGGCAAGCACACCTTCTCTAGGCAGCCTGTGCCAGGGCCTCACTACCCTCACAGCCACGAATTTTGTCCCAAAATCCAATCTAAACTTACTTACTGTCAGTTTAAAACCACTGCAGGTCATTGCAGTTCAATGACACCTGCAGGTGCTGAGCCCAGCTCAGCCCATGGGATGCTGCAGGACACAGAGGAACACAATGCTACCCTTGCTCTCCCCAGTTTTTGTGGCTCAGGATCTTTACCCCACGAGGAATGAGGCTTCAGGCTTGCAGCCTGATACCACTCCTCATCTGTGCCCTTCAGAGCACTTTCATCATGTCCCAAAATCTCATTCCTGGCCACAGCTGACTACAGACATCAACTGCTCAGAGAAATCTGAACTTTCCCAGATTTCTGTCCCTTTGAGGCTACCTCACCACCTTTTCAGTGAAGGAATTTTTCCCAATATCCAATCTAAACCTCCCTTGGTACAGCTTGAGGCCATTTCCTATGGTCCTGGATATGTGCTGACACGTGTTGCTGCATCAACCACCTTGGCCTTGCTAAATCTTTGTGCTGAGAACCCTGTGTGCTTTCTCACCTGTTTCTCCAGAGTGTTTAGGTGGTGACACCCACATTACCATGTCCCTTCAGCACCCAGCACGGGCCCCACTGCAGCACTGAGAGGGTCGTGGCTTCTTCCTTCTCTCCCAGTTCCTGGTGAGGTAAAGATCCATGCAGGCAGAGGGTAAAGAGGAGCAGCAGAAAAGCCAGTGCTGGGAACAACAACCTATTTTTATACTTCCTTCTCTCAAGGCACCGCCCTTCGCCTCTGCCCTGCTCAGGAGCAGCAGGAAAAACGGGCAGGCAGCTTTTGGCTGCTGATGCCTTCACCTCTGGGAATGCCTTGGGAATGCCTGTCTGTGTTTTCTCATCCCATTTCACACTCAGGAAATGTATCACTAACTACTGCATTTTTCTCCTGCCTTAGGATCAGCAGTGAAGCCACGAAACAAAACCACGTTCCTCAGTTCCTCCTCTGTGTCACCAGAGTGGTTGTGTCCCACCAGGATGTTGGGAAAATCACTGCCAGACACAATCCTGTGCTGTGTGCTCTGGGATGATCCTGCCTGAGCTGGGAGGTTGGACCAGGTGACCCATTGTGGTTCCTTCCAACCTGACCCCAAAATGTGGCAGGGACAAGGCTGGGGTGGCAGGCAGAGCGTGGTCCCAGGCTCCTCATCCCACTCAATGGCAGATCCAACTCCACCACGGATTAGCTGGCTCCCTGCCACTGTGCAATGAAAGGGGCTCCCTCCCTAGACAGCACTGGCCTTGCTGAGCTGAGCCACTTGTGACTCAGCTGCTGGTGCTTATGAAACATCAGTTTTCCAAGTACTTCAAATCTTGATGTGGGTTTGTTGTTTTTTTTATTGGTCGGGTTTTCTTGGCTTGGTTTGTTTTCTGTAAACCCACTTTAATAAATGAATGGCTCTTTAACAATGGCTTTTTCATTCAAGTCCTGGGAAATTGGAAATATTAAGCAGTCACTCGTAGAAGTGAGCACGGCGCATTTCAAACACCACAAGTCAAAAGCAGCTCCACAGTTTCCACGCTCTGACAGTGATTTTCCACCTCAGGGAAACCTGATTTGCAAACTGGTCTTGCTCCCTGGAGTCCCCACATGTGCTGAACACATCCCTGTGTGCTGGTCCTGGTGCACAGTTCTGCGTGGATTTGGATGGATTCTCCATCCCATATCTGCCCTACTGGAGACACACCTTGCATCCAGCATCCCAGTTCATCCAGACCTACTTCCGGAGTCCTTAACCTCACCTGAGGATGTGGTGGATGCACTGCCAGACCCAGCACCTCCTCCACCATTCTGTGCCACCAACCCAACAGAAGCTGCATCCCTGAAAAGCCCTGGCAGCAGATCCAAGCTTAGGAGTTTCTCCCTGCTGTCGCCATATGATCCTCAGCGGGGCAGCTGCCAAGCCTGGGGAACCTGTTTCCAAATCCATGCTGCAGAAAGAAGGAGGGAGGATGTTTAACCCACTCCTTGCTGAATGGCAGGCTGGCAGTGCTGTGGAAGGACAGTGGCATTGTCACCAGGGTGGTGGCTGCTGCTGCAGGACAACTGGGGAGCGCAGCTGCCTAATCAAAGATTCAGCTGCTTCATAGGTGGTGTGTAACAGGAATTTCTAAGGCCAGCACATGCTTCAAGGCAGTCTGGCAGCTCCTCCTGCCGTAAGCTGCTTGTGTAGACCCCTGAACAATGCTGAGGTGTGTCCTCATGCCTACAGAGTGTCCTGAGCTGGGTCTAGAGGCAGGATGGTGGTGCCAGACTACCCGTGAACAAACAGATCGGGTGACAGCCAAGCAGAGTGCCCTGCCTGATGGCATCCAAGGGAAAAGCTGGATCAGGGCAGCCCCAAGACAGACAGGTCCCACATTGAGCTGGGAACACATCCTGAAGACAGGGATCTCCATCCACAGGGAACTCCATCCTTGGGGCTGGAGGAAGAGTGACATCCAATGCAATTTCACACAAGCACCAATGGTCCTGGTCTTTTCACCCCACCTGCAGGGACCCACTGCAGTACAGGGCAGAGGAAGGACTCTGGCTCCCCCTCATCCTCTCACACCCACAGGCATGGGACTGTGTGGTGCCACTCATAGCAAAATGTGCTCTTTGGGCTCACAGTGGGCAGGCAGGACCAGACACCAAAATGCAGAACTGCCTTGGGGACAGTCTGAGCACTGCCTAGCAACAGGTCATGAACCAACCTGCAAAATAACCAATACAAGACCAATCTTAAAACCCCAAGACATGTGAGGAGTTGGAAAAATGCATGGAAAAGGATTGCTTGAATAGGTTCACCACTTCTGTTTACACTGCTCACCAGCAGCAGCAGCAGCATCCAGAGCTCACCCCAGGTGCCTGCAGCATCCACTGCTTATCTGATGCACCTGCACTGCACACTGAGCAATGATGAGCATCCCAGTGTTCTCTTGGAGCCCACCTCCAACATCAGGCATCGTGGGCACAGCACCCCTGAAAGCAGCATGAGCTCTACTTTTACACAGAGGGCCAAAAGGTGGGTGCAGGAACATCAACAGAGTTGATGTGTCTTCCCACAGTAGAGTGGGAAGAGTTAAATGTCTTCCCACAGTAACACCTCCTGCTCCCAAAGCAAAGGGATTCACGAGGCAGGCAGGGCTTGTTCTGCCAGTGAAGTGGAAGGTGTTCAGATGAACCATCACATTGGTGAGCAGTGATTACATGTACCCAGGACAGCTGTTAATGTATCCCAACCAGCTGTAAACACAGCCAGGTTCCCTCTGCCCAGAGCACCAACACTGCTTCCAGCCTGGAGCCACCAACACAGCTCCAGGCTGAGGCACCAGGGATGTGCATGTGCTCATAAAGCCATCAGGCTGTCGCTCACAGCCCTCACAGCTGGGGACACTCATGTCCCCATGGCCTGTCCCACAGCAGGGCTCTGAGCTCCCCCTTCCTCCCTGCCGAGCCGGGGGACAGCAGGGACCAGGAGCAGCAGCATCCCCCAGGGGAGCAGCTCTTCTTGCCTCTCCCCATCCGTGGGTTGGCTTCTGTCCATCAACCCCTCAAACAGTTCCTGCTGAAGCCAGACAAACCACACTTTAAATACAGATCAGGTGCTCAGCTGAGAACCGTCTGTCCATCCCCCCACCTTCCCCCGGGCTGGCTGAGCTGGAACAAAGAGGTGCCTGCCCCGGGGTGATTATCTCTTCCTTCATCTCCTTTACTTGGGAGGATATCCTGGTATCATCTGCTTTTACCTGCTGGGGCCTGACATTTGTTGCCTTTCTAGCACCTTCCTGTTTGGGATATTTCTTTGTCTAAGCTTCCTCTCCTACTTGAGCTGCTGAAACCAAGTCCAAGGAGCATCAGGCAAACAATGTGTCGTACACCACTGTCAACATCCTCCACAGCAAACTGCATCCCACCCACTCCTTGAGCAGACAGACCAGCAGCAAGCCCCTGGTCTTGGCTTACTCAGTCTCAAAGAGAACCTGCACTGCATTAAACCACAGAAATTCTCAGTTTAGGGACAGTGAGCATGGATCCAGACCCCACTCCTCATTGCCCAACAGCAGGGACAACTGTGGCTCCCCAGATGTTTGGGGATGACGAGCCACAAGGAGAAGATACAGGCAGACCTGTGTGGTTCATGTACAAATCACACTGAGTTCAAACAAGGTCACCAACACACCCCATCTGGCACAGAACACCAATGGGTAAAGTACAGAGAAACCCTCAGATAATATTTCACGCATCCTACTTGTAATCAAGAAGTCTGGAAAATCTCAGGGAATCCAGATGCAAAAGTCTAAATCTTAAAAAGGCTGCTAGCAAGGCACTGTGTTTTGTTTGCACTATTTAAATATGTTTGCACATATTTAACTTATTTTGTAAGGAAAATTGAATTGGTTAGGGGAAAAAAAAAGCCACCACAAAAATCCTTGTCCTGCTGTCAGCAACACCGCTCCTGATGCCAATCCCAGTTTGGGTTGCCAGAGCACCCAATGAGGCATCAGGACCAGACAGAGAGAAACCACAGAGCTACACACCAGCTGCCTCTCCCAGAAAAAAAATGTCTGACCAGCATGAAATTGCTCATCAAACTAAAAACACAAAGCCAGGTTTAACAAAGCAACCATGGTGCAGAGCACAATCAGCAGATCCCAGATAATTATCTCATTGGGAAGAGTCAGCATGCAGGGCATGGCTTTCCCTTGCAAGGAAACGGTGAGTATGGAGATAAGGGTGATCCAATTAACTGGACTTTATGGGGATTTCAAAATGGTATGTGGCAATGCTCTTAAGCACTTAAAGAATACCCAAAAGCTCTTAAAGAAACTCAGCTGCCATGGGATAAGAGGTAGAGCCCTCCTGGGATTAGTGACTGGTAAAAGGTCAGGAAGCAAAGAGCAGGAACACCTCTCAAGGGAAGGTCTGCTGCATCCTACCTGAGTGCCCTGGGAAGGCCAGGACCCAGCACTGTGACAGCACATCCATGCAGGATGGCCACCAAGGGCAGTGCTGCCAACAGACCAAGGCAAAAATGGTGAAACCTGCTCCTCTGGGCAGGGACAAGTGGGGCTGAGCTCTGAAGAAAAAGCTGGATCAGGTGATTCACCTCTGCCCCTCTCTTATGCAACACCTCAATGAAAGGAGCTGCTGGTGCCAATCTCATCTGCTTCCAAACCATCTCATAGCTCAAATTTGCATGCAGTTCTATTTCCTTGGATTCCCTGAGGCTGCTTCTGCAAGCACCCACCTGGGTTGGTTTCAGGGGTGAATAAAAGGCAAAAGAAACAGATACCAAGTGTGGGAAATGTAAGGATCAGCCAGGGAAGAGGGCATCTGGGAAAGGAAATAACCCCACACGGGGAAAGCACTCACTGCACATGCTGGAGCATGCAAAAATGGCAGGAGATCAGACATGCCAAGTCTCTGCTCTTGGCACTGTATGGGCCAGAAGGAGGAGGAGACACTGGAGTTTCAGCTGTCTGGAGCTCCCTGAGTGCTGGTCAGCAGCTATTGCCCACAGTGGGACTGTTGAGGGCCATCACCATGGCTGGAGGGGTGTGCTGGCACCCGCAGCCATGTCCCTGGCAAGGTGCCCCTGGCAGACTCTCCTGTGGGCTGGGGTGTGACTGGTGACATGCAGGGTAAAGGAAGGGTAAGGAGTGCAGGTCTTTTTTGTGAGCTGGGAGACAACTCCTCACACTCAGACAGCAAACCTACAGATACACCCCTGAACGACCCACAGGGGCTCAAAGCTCAGACTGAGCAGTGGCTGTGGTGAGGAAATGCATGGCAAGGCAGCCAGTCATGCTGTGTCCTAGCCAGTGAGCAGAGGAGAGCAACCATACTGCAGCAGGGACCCAATGCTCCCAAATATTCCCACTGCTCCTCACCAGCTGCCACTGGCACCCTAAGTACAGAGTAAGAAGTGTAGCTGAGGGCTGGAGTTGTGACAGGTCATGAACCAACCTGCTCAGTGACCAATAAAAGGTCAGTTTTTAAACCATGAGCATCCAGGGAGGTTTTGGTCATGGCAGATGAGCTCCAATGTAGGGCTGGCTGTTACTGCTCTCAGCTGGAGAACCTGGGAGTTATCTCAAGGAGCCCATGGCAGCCCCCCAACCAGCACTTGGGACAAGGCATCTGGAGCCCAGCAGCCACAAGGCTTCCGTGGCAGCCTGGGAGGCAGCCAGCTCCAGCCCAGTATCCACAGCATCAGCACGTGCCTCAGTGCCAGGGCTGGCAAAAGCCATCTCACATGCTTAGTTAGCTCCAGGGGATCAAAGAAAGCCATGGGCACATAAGGCAGCTCATGGCTTCAAAGCAGAAGTGCTCTCAGCCCAGCAAAAGCCCCATTTTCCATAGGCAAAGGAGACTTGGATGAGGTGTGTAAGGAAAACTTTCCAGGGCAGCCAAGGCAGCGAGCGGAAGGAAGAAGGACGTAGGCTGTGTGCTCACAACCCAAGGGATTTCCTAGGGCTGGGCTGTGTCTGAGTGACTCACTGCACCTTTCCAGGCTTTGCTGCTGCCCTGATGCAAGCCCTGCTGCAGCAGGAACCAGCCAACGGGCCACCACAGGTACCACAGAGAAATGTGGGAGTGGGAAGAGCAGGGATATTAAAAAATATCCCTGCACACCACCACCACTACCCAGGAGCTGATGGGAAGGGAGAATCCCCTTCCACCTACTGCTTTGTGTGTAGCTGAAAATATCCACTGGCACCACCAGATGGACAGGATACCCTGGCTCCTACTTGCAGACACAGCTCTATGAACAGCCTTCAAAGGCAAAATCCCCAACAAGAAAGAGAACAGCTCAAAAAAGTAGCCCCAAATTTCTCCAGAGCCGAGCTGAGATGCATTCACTGCTTACTCACTTCTTGCCAAGTCTGGAGCTGCCGGGTTGGGCCCCCACCCACCCCTCTGGCACAACCACTCCTTACAGCTTGGAAGCTATTTTTTTCCCACCCTGCTATCTAAAAAAGAAAAAAAAAGGCGTGAAAGCTTTTATCATGCTGAAAACATGCCAACTGCGAAGGCGACTCTGTGTCTCAGACGCCTGTTTCCTGGCAGATTTTAAGTCCTTTGCTCAACTGCTCAGATGGCGGGGGCAGGAGATGCCTGCAGCAGCAGCAGGCTGTGAACTGGAGCTCTAAACACTCACATGTTTAACTGCTGCTAAATTCCTGGGGGACCAACAACTCCAAACAGAGGGCTCAGAGCTACACACACAGCCAAGTGGGCACCAGCCCACCTAAGGGCCACCAGCCTGGGTACAGGAGGCACTGAGGGGGGTCACTGGTCCAACACCTCCACGTGGGGACAGCCACCAGGCAGTAAAAAGGTTGGGGGTCACCTTGCTCAGCACCTCCACCAGATCAGCAACCCCCTCGCTTCCCACATCATGAGGCTTCAGCTCTGTTGGCTCCCAGGGGTTTGAAGGGAAAGATTGGGACCCAGCAAGCAGGATGAGCAAGGAAAAAGTGCTGGACAACTCCACTGGCTGGTGTCCAAATTTCCAGTGACCAGCTCTGGCTGTAGCCACCTAATGGTGGTAGGAAATCCACCAGCAGCCTGAGGGGTAAGGACTTTACCTTGGTGCCAGCCCAGAAAGACCTACACACACAGAGCCCTTCATGACAGTGATGCCTGGAGTGCTCGGTTTTGCAGAGGTGTATCCAAGTTTTCACTAGGACCCAGGGATTTTTCCATACCACCTCACAGCATTACCAGCATGAGGGGTAGGCACTCCCTGGCTTGCAATCAAAGAGAAACAGCAGCATTGTCTCAGGGTCTGGGTGAGCACTGCTGCACATCAATCACCCCCCTCTTTTGTACTGTTTTGTTATTAACATTGTTGCTGTTACCGGTCCTTTTCTTATCTCATTGCTGTTTCCAGTTTTCCATCCTCCTTTGTACTCAGAATCACAGAATGAGAGAATTATACAATGGTTAGGGTTGGAAAGAGCCTTAAAGTTCATCCAGTTCCAACACCCTGCCATGGGCAGCAACACTTTCCACTAGACCAGGCTGCTCCAAGCCCCATGCAAACTGACCTTAAACATTTCCAGGGATGGGGCAGCCACAGCTTCTCTGGGCAACCAGTGCCAGGGCCTCAACAGCCTCACAGGGAACAATTTCTTCCCAATATCTTACCCAGCCTTCTGGGAGTATGAAGCCATTCCCCCTTGTCCTGGTCCTCCAGGTCCTTGTCCACAGCTCCTCTCCTGCTCTCTCTGAAGCCCCTATAGGCACTGGGGGTGGGGCTCAGTCTCCCCCGAGCTTTCTCTTGTCCAGGCTCAACAGACACAATTCTTGGATGGCTTTGCCTTCTTCATCTCCACCTTCTCTCCCTTTCTGCACAAGAATGGCTGCACCAGGGGCTGGCCAGCCTGAGAGCCACAGAATGGAGGATGGGACAGAGTCAGCATCTCTCTCTCTGTGGCCTGTGCCAGCAGGAAGCTCCTGGCAGGCCCTGTGGGAAGAGGAGTGGCATTTCTCTAACAGGCAGAGTCAGCGACAGCTCCTGCGCTGCCAGAGCCAAGAGGCACCAGACAAAGCCTTTGTTCAACAGTGCCAGCCTGGAGACAGAACACAGCAGCACTACTGTAGAGGCAAGACAAGTATGATCAAGGTGCCAGCCACCTCCACTGAAGCTGGTTTCAGGCACTAGCTGGGGTCAGACTCAACTGCAGCAGGCTGCTTTCCCAAGGTTAACAAGCATCAGTTCACTTTTTTTTTATGGTTCAAAAGACAGCACTAGTATTTTTGGGTGTCAAATCAGGATCATCTCTAATAGGGAATGGCCCTGCCTTCAGCTGTGCCCCACAAAAAAATCACTGGGGTTTTGTGAATACTGGTGTTTGGTAAAGGAAAAGCCTGCTCCAGAGGTTCCCAATCCCAAAAATGACTGGCTAAAGTTCACAGCCTGCAGGCTGGACATGTTTTGGGATGTTTCCTACAGGGCAGGCTAAACAAGGCACAAAGGCCAAAAGGGATGAGCATCACTCACAGGAAGGCCCTCCAGGGCAGGAGGAAGGCAAGTCCCTGAGTAAGACATGATCTGCAGCCATTTGTCATTGCTTGTAGCAGTCTCTTGATTCACTGTACACATGGAAACAACAATTATTTTAAGTCATCTTTCCAGAGAAAGAAATAAACTCATATTTCAATTCCTATTTACCAAAACAAGAGCCAGACAAACTTAGTGCTGTATGAAAGTATGTTTATTCCAAAGCTAAATTTCTCACAGAAAACAATCTTTATGAACAGCAGCACTGGTCATGACAAACTCCAAAAGCCTCCTGGGCTCCAGGGCTTGAAGTCCTGAACAGAGCAAGCAAGAACCTCTTCTCAAAGTTGTCAGGGACAAAGGGGGAATGACAGAAAACAGATACATGGCCGTTTGGCACAATTTCAGAAACCATACCTGCTCCCAAGAAGAGCAAATGTACCAAGACACTTTGCAGGGAGATTAATGCCTGCACAAGAATCTCTCAGAACACCCTGGAAAGGAGCAGCTGCCCCTGTCAGGAGAGAGCTGCACTATTCCTGCAGACAGAAAGCAGGGCTCTTGGTTTTCATCATGTGCTGAACTGCTTCCAAGGACCCAAGAGGCTGGGATGTTGTGCCAGGGATGTGCTCCTCTGCAGCCTGTGCTCCAGGGCCCAGCTGGAGCTCTAAAGGGGTTCCCCTGCTTCCCCCTGCCTCAGCCTCTCAGAGAGGTGCTTGCTGATGGCCAGGAGGGGGTTGGCTCTGTACTGGGGATCGCTGATAACCTCTTGAAAGCGAGCCACTTCCTGCTCTCTGAGGAAAGAAAAATAACACACCAGTTCTCTAAGTGCCTCATGTGAAAGGAACTGAGCAGATAAGGACCAGCTCCTAAAGTAGCAGATTTCTGCTGAGACAGAGCACTCAGTGATCCTGAGTGTAAATCTCAGAGAAAGACAGTGCAAGAATAAACCTAATTTAGCCAAGGGCAAAGCTCGAATTGCTGCCAGCTTCATGGGAGCCAGGGACTTTGATCTCATGCCACAGAGACACAAACAATCATGACAGTGTCCAGCATCACTTAGGAATGTTTTTTTTTTTTTAGAGCTTTTCCTTGGTAAACCAGAAACAAGAGACTGTGGATCTGGTCAATCACCAGGAATGAAAATGACTTCAGATTGCACCAGCACAACACCAAATTCTCTTTAGAGAGCCCCTCTAGTGACTCTCTTGATTGCTGAACATCGAGCCTGGGTAATCCTACATGCACCACTAGCTGGGCACCATGGGAAGAGCATGACAAAATTACCTCTGCATGCCTGGTCACAGCTGCTTCCTGGGGAAATGGCCTAGTCTCAAAAAGCAAGCAAGCAGGGAGGGACAAGAACAGAGCAGGAGTATAAAAAAAAACTCTGTGAGTTTTCACACAGCCACATCCACTACAGCACCCTCATCTCCCTCAGACTGCCAGGCTCTCCACAACCTCGCCAGACAAACGCTTGGTAGTGCTCAGCTACTTCCCTCCCCTTCAATGCTCCTGCCAGAGAATCAGAGAGAGGAGCCAATGCTCCTGAAGCTTGGCTTGGGGTATTAAGGTGAGGCTTAGGGAACTTCTCATCCAAACTAATACTTTGGGAAAGAAACCTCAAGACATTCCTCCAAACTTTTTCTCTCCCAGGAAGCACAGACTTGCCAGGCCACCAAAAGCAAAGCAAGGCAGAACTGAGTGAGAAAGGCATCCCAGCACCAACACAGGCCTGTTTCTGACAGAGAAGGTATTCATGGAGAGCAGTGCTGCATCTGTAGCCTGACTGTTCAGCCTCAGTTTGAAGCTGAATGGCTCAAAACTGACAGAAATCCAGGAAAACAAGAAAGCAAACACTGCCAGATCACAGAGCCTAGCCCCAGGAGAGCTGTGCTGCGGGAAAATGAAGTTCTTGACAATCCAACAGATAGGGAATAAGGAGCTGCCAGACTAAGTCCAGAAGTTTCTTGGACACATCTAACTTCTCCATCCTTGCTGATATTCAAAAGCCATGTGGACTTGGGTTTTGAGCAACCAATTCTAGGTAACCCTGCTTGAGCAGAAGAGTTGGACCAGGTGACCCCCACAGATCCCTTCCAGTCTCAACCATTCTGTGAGGCTCAGCAGCAACTGGACACTGACAAATGGGTACTTACAGGAGCTGATGTTTCTGAGCTTGTTTCATCAGACAGAAGTCTGCTGGTTCTGCCTTGGCTTTTATGTGGCTATGGAGAGAAGAAACAAATCAAGTGAGTGTTAGAGCATTAATTTAGCAATGGCTGTGTTGATGGAAAGAGTCCAGGGATTCTGCATCTGCCTTTCTGGAAAGAACAGGTAATTAACTGTCCTGCATGGAAATTCTCCTGAAAGGCAATTATTTCCATAGCCAGGCATTGCAGGGAAATGCAAACTCCTTCCACCTGAGGCTGAGGGAGCAGGAAGCATTACAGGAAAACCACATCTCTCAGAGCCAGCACTGGTCATTATCTGTCCATGCCCAGATCCCTTTCTGCTTATCACTGACCTCCAGGTCAAACTGATCCTGTTGCTTAGAGCCAAGATTCCATGGAACCTCCCCTCCCCACCACACGTGTCACTTCTGCACAGCTCATGTTCCCTCCTGCTGACACTGCAGAGCTCCAGCCTCCACAGCCACTGTGGGAGCACAAGGGATGCTCAGCAAGAGGAGGGAGCTGCCAGCCCTGCTATGTGCTATAATGCAGGATGATGCACTGTGTGCAGAAGAGGCACAGCAGCAGATACACATCTGCCACCTCTCCATGCATTCCTTAATCCTGGGCAAAGTCCAAGGAGACCAGAGGTGTAATACCATCCCTCGTGACGCCCGATGCCAAGCAGCAGCAGAGATTTACCACAAAGCCAGCACTAAGCCCCAGCAAGGGGCACACAGGAAGCACAGAGATTGCTTTTGGGACTTGTGGTGCACAACAGGAGCTGCTGGTAGAACTGGACATGAGGGAAAGGAGAAGAAATTGCCATTTTTCAGGATTACACAGATAGGAAAATTAACAGAAGCAAGAGGCTGGGGACCCCAATTCACCCTGAAGCAGAGCTCCAGCACACAGGCCAAGGGGGGGAAAGAGGGCCTGAATCCCACCTCTCTGTTGGAGCAGAGATCAAGGAGGAATATTCCCATACTGGTGGGTGCTGGGGGTTATGGCCACCGCGACCTGATCTGCCCCAAAAGTCAGGAAACACAACAATTTCTCACCTCCTCTTCAAGACAGCAGGATCTGGTCTCTTGTTACAGTGACCTCCTCTTCCTACTACTCTCTCTGGCATGCTACCCTCCATTCTCTTACATTGCCTTTTTTCCCCCCCCCTATTCTTTCTTTCTTCTTACTCCCCTTGCCTCACATTCCTTCAAGTCACTCATTTCCATCACCCACCTGTAATTCAATCAGTTCCTGCTCATTTTCCTCTCCTCTCCCTTCCCTCATCTTTAACAGCTCAGCACAGGAACAACTTCTGGTCCTAGTTTGCCTGGAATGCTCACAGAAGCTCAGGAAAATCCTTTCTCAAGCTGGATGGCAGCCCTTGGTCACCAGAGCAGGGCTTGCCAAATCTGTGTGTGCCACCAAATCACCATGGCAGTCCCTTCAGAGGTGAGCAGCTCTGCAGAGGGTGGCAAAGCCTAAAGGAAAGTTATCCTGGGGTACATTTCCTGCTGCATTTCCCCTCAAAATCACCAGCATTCTGCCTGTTGACTTGGACCCTGTTAGCAGCTCAGCTTCATTACACTTCATTGCCTTCATTCATTATAAAGCAGAATCAAAACCTCCCTGTAATGCGCTTTTACCCTGCAGGAGATCAAATTCCTGGAGAATCTAATCTTTTATTAATACTGCTGACAAATCACCAGAGTATTACCCTTCCTTTCTGTAATGATTCAAATCCTATAAAGGCCTCCTCCAATTATTTCAAACACTCCTCTACAGACATTTGGGAAGCCAGAAGCCAGCAAGGGGAAGAAGAGCCAGTAGCTCCTCCATGCCAGTACCAAGGGGGGCTGGTTTGGGGTTAGCAGGTCACAGGCAGTGTAGGTGACATCAGCCCATGTCCAATTCCCACCTCCACAGTGCCAACATGGGCTTCTAAAGGGAGAGGCTTTTGGCAAAGGTCTGGGATAGGGAGAGACAGAGCTGACAGTGCACAGGGAACAGCCAACTCAGCCATGCTCTTGGCCAAAGTCACACTACAAAACAAAGAGTCTGGCCACAGCACAAAGGGCACTGCTCAAAGGCTTGAAGTGCCTCAGGATAAAGCCTGGATGAAGGCCTGGAAGGATGGAATGTCAGGCTGCAACACCACAAGACGAGGTTATCAGGTGAGCCCAGCAGCATTACAACATGGACACCTACGTGCCACTCCTGCAGCTCCCAGGACATCTGGATGCTCCCAGCCTGTCTCATGCCAAGCCTCATCCAAGCAATATGGTTCCCCTCTCAGCTGTGGGTTCAGAAAACACATCTCATCTTTTTTTCTTGTGCCAAGTGAAGCATAAAAATGGTTAAAATAGACTTGTGAATGAGACCGTGTTCTCCTGACCATGGCCTGAAGCTGCAAGCTGAGCTGAAGGCCCCTTCACCCTGCAGGAAGAAGGGAAACACACAGCCCATCTCCAAATGGCACCAACCTTTTGAGAGGCTTCCTTGCCCTGCCACCTGTGGTCAGGTAAGAGAGCTCAGGCAGGGCTTCCATCAAGGGCTGCATGTCTCCCACCACAGGTGTTGCTTTCCGCTTCGCTTCAGCTTTTTGCTTTTGCCTGGCCATCTTCACACTTTCTATTTCTGCATCAGAAACAAGGCATTACTGCAAGAAGGGGAAAGGCCTGCAGGAGATAACACTTGAGCTAAGAAATAAGTTGTTTTACCATTTACAACAGGCCAGAGGTGATATAAACCAGAGGAAAAAATGAACAAAAAGCAGCTGGGTCATGCCCTCTGTTGATGTGTTGGCTTGTAACTATATATATCCCTTCTGACAGTGCAATGGGAAGTGAAATTGCCAGATTTTGTCTGTTTCCATCCCTTACAATGTTCATTGCTCTCAGTAAAACTGCACAGGAGTCCTGGTGGGGAAAAAACCACATTGATCTTGCATGGAATTGGCAAACAAGAGGGGAAGGGACAACACAAATAGAGTCAACTCCAAATCTGGCCTTAAACAGGCACAGCCCCCTGTCTGAGTTGCTGTTGGGACCAAACAACAGTCTCCTAGCACAGGCAGGAAAGATGGACTAAATGTCAGTTGTTTACTGAGTCTGAAGAGAGTCAAGGCTCCACCTCAATGACTCATTGTGGAGTGCAAGCAGTCAGATGTTGAATAAACTGGACCCTTGGAAAAGCACTGCACCAAGCAGCAGATGCACATGGCTTTTCTCAGGACCAGGTTTTCCTGTCTGCCAGCAGCAGCTCAGACAAGGGTGTGGGCACAGAAAGCTCCACAAATGTTACATTTGTCTCCTTCTTTGTCTTAAGAGGTGAACATTAAAAGCCACAGGCTTCTGCCTCAGTCCTTGAGGCTCCCTGATTTAGCACTAAGTCCCACAGCTGCCCATAATTCCCAAAGCCAGCAGTTTCAAGGGTGAGCACCAGCAGAGTATGTCCTTTAGGACAGGCCACAAAAGCCCAGCACTGCTACAGGCCTCCAGCTGAACTTCAAGATGCCCCACCTGGCCCACAAGTCCCTTGGACAACTGCAAGGATGATGAGCTACAAACTGCTTGTGTGGATGTGACAGTGTGCCAGAAGCCATGGGGCTGAGTTGGTGACACAGGCAGGCCAACAGCTCCCAAGACAGCGTGGCCACAGAAGCCAGAAGTATTTTTGGTGGGAGCACAAAAGCAGCCGGTCCCACTTAGAGACCACAATCCTGGGTCTAATCCTGCTCCCACAGTCAAGGAAGCAGAACTCAAATTCAGTGGCTGCTCCTTTAATTAATACCTTCGCCTTGCTTCTTCTCCAGCTCAGCTGAGTAGAAGAGCAACAGTTTTTCATGAACTGCAGCTCTGCTGCACATGGATGTTTGTGACAAATCAGGATTGGAAACACTTCTCCTCACAGCAATCCCTGCCAAGAACACAGCTTTCTGTTCTGCATTACTTCTTTTTTTGGTCTGGCTTTATGAAGCTGACTACTTCAGTGCTTTCATAAACAGTATGTGCTGAAAATTTTCAGACACCTGATTCTGCGCAAACATCCCAAATTCTTTTCCTATGAAGTCTTGTTCGGATGAGGAGCCATGCAATATATGTATTTTTAAATGTGCATACTTCTAATGTCTGAAGTATTACAGAAGTTTTTTTCCCCTCTCTAGTGTCTCCTAAGATTACTTATTGGAATGGGAGAAAGTTTTGCATTTGCACTACTGGCTGATCTTTGGTTCCCAGGGTCTTGGCATCCAGTGTCACAAAAGCAGCCCTGGGACAAGAAGAAACAACAAACTCTGATTTAGGAAAACAGATGTAGTGATAACTTCAGCAGTCCAAGCTGCCTTCTCTTTTGGGGGACAAAAAGCTCTTTCTCCACAAAGAACTGGCAGAGTTTTTAGGTACTTCTGTGCCTGTAAAGCACTTCTAACATCAAATATCTCCTAAGACAGGTAATTTAGCCTGGAGTTTACTGTCTTGGTGTTCTCCTCAAAGCCAAGTCTCTGCATTTCACTTGCATTCTCTCATCTTAGTAATTTCAAAGCCAAGAGAAAGGGAAAGAGGCCACAGCAGGGCCAAAATAGCACACATGATCTTGGGAAAGACTGATGCTACAAAGGCATCAAGAAGGCTGGATTAAGACCCTGCAGGGATCCTGCTCCTGGGCTTTTCCAAAGCAGCTGAACTTGACTAGCACAGCCATCTGTGTTCTGTGTCCAAGCAAGATGTCCAGGCACTCAGCAGCTGTGGGCTGGTTGTTTGGGAGGTTTCCTTCACACTCATGTGTGTTAAATTCATAACTTTTTATCTAAGAAGAGCCAGACACACCTTCAGTGCAGCTGGTGAAATCAAAGGTTAATGAACTTGGGCTCAGAGCACAGGCACAGAGATCATTTGGTGTAGCAGAAAGCCACATCCCTTTGCCCCAAAAATAGTCTGTGTCCAACTCAGTTGGGAAAGAAGGTGCTAGGAGAAAAGGCTGTCCCAAAAAGAGGTGACACAAGGAACCCCTCTGCCACATTGGGTACAACTGCATAGTGCCCTACTGTGCTAAGACACTCAGAGCAAAAATAGGAGAAGAGAAGCATTTCTGCCATGGGCTGGGCTTGTTTAGCTCATATTTCACTGCCTCCAGAAAGGCCAGACTGTCTGGTGAGTGGGTTCACTGACCTGTAGCATGTGGGAAAGAGCAGTAACACAGCCAGCAGTGTCCAGAGCTCTCCCCTACTGAGGGGGCAGCAGAGCCCACTGCAGGGTCTCACCACAGAGGTCTGGGATTAGCTGGTGGCAGCATGGAGCTCAGCTCCAGCCTGTCCTGCTATCCCCAAGGCTCCTGGGTGAGGAGGAGCTTCACTAGACAGCTACTCACATCTGTACCAGAGTTTTAGAAGATAGAAAAATATGCTAACCTTACATGGGCACAGTGCCCTTCTGCATAAACAAAGGGTTTATGGAGTCACATATATTACACATGGTAAAAATCAAAAGCACAACTGGGGCAATGACTAAGTCTTGGTACTAAACACTGAGAAACAATACCTGGCACTTTTATGTCAGTGCTGGGGAGGGATGAAGATTTCTGAGCAGCATTCTGTCACCCAAACCCAGAGTATAGAGATCCATCAGAACTATGCTCTGTGATACCATGTCACAGGAATACTCACTCTGCAGCCATCTTTCCTTCCTCAGCTTCATCTTCTCTTTTTTAGAAAGTATTGGTTTTTCTTCCAAACCTAGAAGAGAAGAGACATGAGATGGAGCCTGGCTCCTGCATAACAGATTGTGTTTGACCCTTGAAGCTTTTGAACTTGCTGGCATGGCAGGCAGGCTGCAGGCAGACCCAGAGGCTACCCTGCACCCCCAACTTTTAGCCCAACATATCCAATCTGCCTTGCTGCGAGTTAAAAAACAACAAACAAAAAAGCAGATCAGATCATCAAGCATAGGATCACAGAATGGTATGGATTGGAAAGGACCTCAAAGCTCTTCCCATTTCAAACTCCCCTGCTGTGGGGCCCAGAGCAGCTTGTTCCAAGCCCTGTCCAACCTGGCCTTGAACACTTCCAGGGATGGGGCAGCCACAGCTCCCTTGGGTAGCCTGTGCCAGGGCCTCCCCACCCTCACAAGGAGGAATTTCTGAAATATATCCAGGGCAGCACTAAGGAGCAGCTGGTCACTGGCAGCCTGTAAAAAAGACTAGTACCTACTATTTACCAAATTCAGTGTTTGGAAAGCAGCTGTTAAGCACTGATGTCCAATATAAAGAAAAATATCATCACAAATATTTTTACTGGACATCTGGACATTGCAAGTGCTATAAAATTGTATCTTATCTCATGTGTTTAAACCAAAATTGACCTTGGCCAACTTTTCTCCTGAAATGTGCTAGAAATACCAGAATTCCAATAGAGTAACAAGCTCCCTAAGGATCATGCCATTCACTTTAGCTTATTCTTAAATCTGGAGAAGAAGAATTACCTCTTTCCCCCCCACCAAAAGAAAGAGAAGAAAGGAATTCAATACAATTATGAAAACAACTCACTAAGGATAACTTCTCTGAAGCTACAGATCCTTTAGGATGATTTAAACAAAAGCATCCTTTAATAATTTCTTAAGAACAGAACAAACCTGCTGGGGCTAAGGCGACCTTCCCATAAAACCAACAATGGCCACCATGTTTTGAGTTTCTAAGACAGGGAGAATGAAGCTGGAGCTTCCACAGCTTCATTTCCCAGAAAAATAAATTCCCAAAAAGCACTTACTAAAACCACATTTGTTGTGGTATCAAAGCAGATGCTGAAAGAATAAATTGCATGATCCAATAACCAGCTCTGAGTTATGCCCACCCCCATCACCCCACATTTCTGTGGTTTCAGGGGAAAAAAAGGATGAATGACAGTCAATTATCACATACATATTATTATTATGGAATTATTATCCCACACCAATGATCTTCAGAAGGCTGCCTGCACAGGACACCACAGCTGCTCCAGCCTGCCCACATTTCAGCCATGGCAATGCTGGGAAGATCTGCCCCTCATTTGGAAACACACTCATGACTTCACTGGAAAAACATCGCCTGGCAGCATTTGTTAATGAAAATAAAAAGGCCCAATTCAGCCAGCTGGCCAAGTCTAGTAATAACAGCAATTCGGGTTTGGGTTGGTATTTTATCCCCAAAACAGTAGTGGAATATTTAAGGAAACACAAAAGCTGTTTTCCTGGCAGGAACCCAACCCTGGTGCTGGCCAGGGTGGGGGAAGGTGGCCATAGATAACCAGAGAGTGCCTGAGGGAAAGGAGCTGCATCCCTCCTCTGCCAGCAGCCAGTTCCTGCCCTTTTCCATCACTTGGCTCCCTAGACACTCCAATTTCCATATCCCAGCCTGCCCTCACAAGGCTGTTCAGCTGCTTGAAGGTGCAGAGTTGTGTTTGGCAGCTTCCAGTTGCGATGCCGAGTGCCAAAACCGCTGGAAAGCCACTGGAGGCCAGCGAAGGCAGAATTTAGCTAGTTAATTAACAGCACAGACTGTCCCCAAGGTAGCCTTTTATTTTTATTTAGCTTGCAAGCACCTCTGAGATCAAGCCAAATCACAGCTCTGTTTTAATTATTTTCCTGTGAAATCAGAAGGGTTTGAATCCCCCACTCCAGCCCATTCCACAGGTAATTTAACAACACTTGCCTTTGAAACCCTATGAATGAAGGAAAGGTGAGCAAACCCCACTACATTAGCTAAGGATAATATCCATACTGTAAATTTGACAATCATTCATTTTAGCAAGAACATGCTTTCTTCTTTCTTCCCTCTGATCTGTGCAGTACAAGACATGCCAGATACAAACAGGTTATAAAAAAACCACAATAGCTTTTTGCCACCTACATCAAACATTTGGTGCTACTCCTGGCAATACTCAGGATGCTGCTTTCATGACAGAGAAGCAGATTTTTGAGGATGGCTTCCTTAATTTCAAAAATCTTGAGGGTTTTTTTGGTAAAGAACTCAGACTAAAAGTAAAAATAGAATATATATACACACACAGACACATATATATATATATGTGACTATTTTTCATAAAGAAATCCTTAGACTAAATATATCTAGAAATATAGATATATATTTCTAAATCAATCTAGAAATCCCACCTTAGAAATCCCCATTTCATCTCTTCTAGGCATTCAGAAAGAAGCTGGAGTGAGTTAAAAGCTGTAACACTACAGGCTTCCCTGCCCCAAGATCCCACTATTTAATTTTGGCTCTGCAGCCAAGAGGGTTTGACAGTTCCAGGAAACTACGTTACTTGGAGCATTTGGCCATTCCCAGAAATATTCAATAAACCTGTGCAATGCCACATGGACAGAGGAGGGTCCTTCAGCACCAGGCATTTGCAAAGCTCCTCCTGGGCTATGAGACATTAAGAAACAACATGCAACATTAATTAATATTCCAAAACCCCAATGATACATAACAGTAAAGCTGTTGCTGCTCAAAACATAGTATTTTGGCAAACTGAAGTTAAATAACAACAGATGTTTTAATTTTAGCCTCAGTTGTGTAACAGCAAGAACGAGCATATGCCTACAGCTGTGGGATGAGTTAATGAAGGAAGTCAGACTAGATCCAAAAGCAGAGTATTGGGTGTGGTTTGGGGTTGTTTTCTTAAATTACATAGAGCCACTTGTAGATTGTGCACTGTTCTTGTCCAATAAAGAGCCTGGGAAATGGTAAGGACAGTCTCCTGGGGCACAGCAACAGTGCTGTGACCTGGCAGCTGTCACTGCACAACCCCTGAAGGTGTTGCTATTCCTCTAGGAACAGAGCTGAGGGACAACATGGGCCAGGCAAAAAGCCAGCCAAGATGTCCTCTGGCAGAGAGGATGCTCCACAGCTCCCTGCCCTCATCCCACCAACAGCTGCCAAAAGCACTGATGCACAAGGGTCACTAGTGTGACAAAGGCTTGGTGGTGGCAAGGACAGAGGCAGGGGGCTGTATCCAAACTCTTGGTCCTCCTGCTGTTAGGGGAGCCCTCAGAGACAGCTTGGGACCTGTATGTATGGGGCACAGAAAACACATTTGGGCTTTGCCCAGTCCAATCCCTGCCACACCCTGAGCAGGCTGGGGAACTAGTGCTGGAAGAAAAGGTGCCAGCTCCTGCTGGGCCAGGGCAGGTTTCTCCATGGATACAGCATTTGCTTTTCATGATCTAAAATAAGCCACATGATTTCTGTTCACACTTAATAATTACACCAGCATGCATGCACTCTTCCTGCCCCAACATGGAAGGTGTGAGAAATGACCCTCACTTTTAAAATTTAATTCCAACAAAGGAATAAGGAATAACCACAGTGCTGGAAGCTCCCCCCACCATGACTACCAGCCACATGGCTCCTCTACAAAATAGATGCTCTGCCTTTTATATCTTTAGCTCCTCTGGAAGTTTTGTCAGTCAACTCTTTCCCTGCCATCCATTAGTGGAGACTACTTTTTACATTGATTGGAGGTCAGGTGTTATTATGTTAGCCCCTGGTGACAAGCCAGCCTCCCCTAAATGTCCTGGCTACCAAGGCTGTTATTACAAGGGGGGAAGCAAAAAGGACTATGGAATGACATATTACAATAACATCACCATACAACTATATAATATCTATCACTTAATTGTGAGAGCCAACTATTACATCACTTATCTATAACAAAGGCATCCTACAAAAAGTGGGATCTGCCTTCTCTGCCCCTTCAGATCTCCTGGTTATCTGAAGCACAGCCTATTTCCAAGGCTGGCTTCCCACTGGAAGCCCAGAGCAGCAGTGCAGCTCGTGTCCTCACAGCAAGGTCATGGCTCTGTCAGGCCTGGTAAACATCCCCAGGCTCCAAGCAGCCCCAGCACAGGCACAAGGCCTCCCAGAGCAGCCCAGCTCAGCCTCAGCTCACAGGGGCACACAGTGATGTTCCATTAGAGGGGGGAGCACATCCCCTCAGGAGATGACTGGGAAGTGACAATGTGCACAGCAGGCTGTGAAAGGCAACCCCAGAGTCAAAGGCTGTCCTTACACACGTGTCTAAAGTGCTGCTGGCACACTCAGCCCCTTGCACAAGGTCAGAGCACCTCCTTCTCCTCCTCTGCCCAAGGCTTGGTCCATTTTAGGTCCTCATCCTGCATGTTCTCAGCAGCCCTCCCCAGAAGAGAGGCTGCCCCAGTCACAGGCAGGCACCCAGAGACTGCTCAAGGTGGCCCAGTGTGTCACTGCTCCTAAAGCCACTTGTGCAGCTGAAGGTTATTTTTATAACCAAGGCTGAAATGCCACAGGGAACCCGGGTTTCTGAGCCAGGGACTGCAGAATGCCTTGTCTAAGACAGGAGCTTGGTATTGCTATTTCAGGCTCAGAGAATCAAAGACATCATAGAATGGCTTGGGCTGGAAAGGACCTTAAAGACTAACTCACCACAAGCCCCTGCCATGGGGAAAAGAAAAAAGAAGAAAGGAAGGGGAAAAAAAAAGAGACAGGTCTCAGTACTCCCTGACATGGAAAACTTCAAAGTCCATGAAACAAATGCAGAAAGGCTCACCCACAGACAGGTGCCCTGGGAAACACATGCCATGTCAGGGGCTTGCCAAGACCAGGTGTGATCTCCTACAACAAACAGATTTCCAGCTTTGGGAGAATGAGTCTGCTTACAAAATAAGACATTTTAAACTCCCCCACCCCCCCACCACTACCACTCCTTTCCATGTGCATGCAACAAGGGTGTGTGCATTTCTTCCAATGAAAGAGTTCTCCAAAAGTATCATAAATTACACAGTGCAAACATTCTCATTTGTCAAGGAATGGCATGGCAGAAAAGTTGACTTTTTCCTTGCTATCACTGGCATATATTTCCTCTCTGTGCAGCCCCAAAAACAACTTAAATACCTGTGATCACAGTGAATTTCATTTTATGCCCAGCAGCTCTCAGCAAGCTCTGCTGCAGCTTCCAGCCTTACAGAAGGTCACTCAAGAGCCACAAGAGCAGCAGAATGCACAGCATCAGTGCACCAGCCCTGGAAGCATTCAAAAGGTGCAGATGTGGCACTTGGGGACATGGCTTAGGGGCACACCTGGCAGTGCAGGGGGAATGGTGGGACTCACAGAGTTTTCCTAACCTTAACAACTCCATGTTATAGGAATGGCAAAGCCTTCTTGCAGTCAAGCTGGTACAGGGACCTGTAGGTCTGCAGCAGCCTCGGATTTACCACACATACAAGAAACCTGACTATTCCAACATCCTGCCTGAACATGGTGAGCAGAGAAACACCACCAGAGGCTTCTGAGAGCAACTTCACAGCCCTGGCCTCATCAAGAGAGGAGAATCAACCATGTTTTCTTTGCTTCCACCACCCCATAAACAAGCCCAAGAGAAACATCTCCAGCAAGTGCAGACAGAGCTGAGGCCAAATGCTGCTTCAGGCAGCACCAGGGAAGCCTGGATCCTGCCTCCCCCAGAGGAAACAACAGCAACTGGCTCAAGATATTCCTGAAGAACACAAGTTGGTGAGCCTCTACAGGGGCAGTAAGCACTGCCATCCAGTTAGAGCAGCTTCCTCTGCTGCAATTCAGACATAGGGGAAGATGTAGGAATACATATATATATATATAAAAACCAGGATGTACATTCCTCAAGATCAGACTCTTGGGGGAAAGCTTCCCTGGGAGCACAGGCAATCCTCACTTCCCCAAAGACCAGCCTTCCCAGAGGTGCAGCACCCAGCCCTGGCAGAAGTTTTGCAGATAAGCAACACATGACCCTCCTTGGGATTACAGCCACTATACCTGCTTCCCTGCTCCTGCAGGTCTGACAGCATCTGCAGTGCCTCTGCCCCACATCTGGATGTGTGAGGCCACATCTGGAGTGATGGGTCCAGTCCTGGGCTCCCCAGGACAAGGGAGACACACACTTGGGGTAGTTAATCCAGCTAAGGGCCACTAAAATTATTAAGGAACTGGAGTGTCTTCTACTTGAGGAAAGGCTGGAAAAGAGGACTCAAAGGAAATCCCATAAATGTGCATAATACCTGGTGGAAAGGAAGAGGAGGAGGGAGACAGACTATTCCCAATGGTGCCCAGTGCCAAGAGACAAGGAGCACACAGTTTTTGGGATCATTTTCATGATTTTTTTAATTGTCAGGAGGTTATGGAGCCCCCAGGTCTCCACCCATGGAAATATTCAAAACCTAACTAGATGCAGTCCTAAACAACCTGCTTTATCTGATCAAAGTGGACTCCAGTGAGTCTGCAGCACCATTTGGACAGTTGGCAAGAGGATAAAAATGTGTATTTTAGCAACAGAGATACAGGCACCTCAGCTATTTGTGTCAATGTTGCAGTTTCAATAAAGGGCAGTGAGAAGAACAGAACACCACTTCTATAAAAGCTTGAACAGCAACCAATCTCTGCAATGAGATTTATTCTGAGACTGGGAGTAATTCATGTTTACCAATGGGTAAAGTCTCTCCTTAGGGCTTACTGAGGGAGGCAGAACAGTGAAACATTACTATGCTTTTTGACAATGCCTTACAGGCCTGCATTTGAAAGAGATTTTCCCCAAAATATCTTTTCCTTTCCTGCTAATAAGATTACCTTTGACTATCCTGTCCTTTGAGAAGCTTTAAAAATCAGTAGTTCAGTATCTCTGCAGTATTACACAGTGAAAGATCTAGATCTGAAATAGTTACACTACTGGATTTTATCTGGTGCTTCTTATTTATCCAAAAAGCAAGAACAGTTTACCTTAATTTCCTTGTCTTTTAACTGCATATTAGCTAGCAGACAATTAAACTGGCATTCCCTAGGCAAGTTTTCCATCTCCAGCCACTGGTTCCTATAATCCCTCTCATACTGTTTTTGGCATCTGGTGTTTCTTTTACCTATGCCTTCATACATGCTCTTTCAGCACCTTAGGGGAGGCAGCTCTGCTCAGCTGTACTTGTTATTACATTCCCAGTGGATGGATTCAGTGGAGACACTGCATTTTATCACAGAATCACAAAATTATGTGCATTGGAAGGGCTCTTAAAGATCATCTAGCTCCAGCCATGCCTGCCTCAGGCAGCATTTCATGCTGCATTTCCCCTCAAAGCCAAAGCAGTGGCCTGATGGGGTGCTGGAGAAAGGTGAGAGAGCAGACAAAAATAGGGAAGGAGAGGGAAACAAAATATGGATTTAAAGATGCTCAGAGGACAGAGGGACAGACTTCCAAGGCAGACAGACAAATATGTCACTGTCAGCTGCCACTGCAGCACTGGCAGCAGACCAGCTGCACACAGGAGGAGGCATGAGACATCACCCAGAACGAGTTGTGGAGTTGTTTCTGTTTCTCAGGGATTACAGCAAACACCAGGATCTATTATGTGCAGAGCCCCACCTTCCCCCCACCCCTACACACAATACATTCCATGGATTCATTTCTTTCTTTGCAGAAGTACCCAGTTTTCCTCATTTCTTGGAGCCAGGTTTAGCATTCAAAGCCACCTTCCTGGGAAAAACAGGCCATGGAGGGATTCAGACAGATTGCATCATCTGGAATCATTCCTTTAACTGAAATGAGGAAGGACAGGCAACCAGACCATGCTCACTGTGCAGCTTGGTGAAACAAGTGCCTGCAGGAACCACTCCCTTCATCATCTGACAGGGCAGGGATGCAGCCAGTAGCAAGAGCTACAGCTGGACCTTTCCCCAGATGGAGATGGAAAAAAGAGGCAGGAGGAGCCCCAGGGCTCAGCCCTTCCATCCTGCTAAGCAAAGCCAGTGCACATTTAACCTGATGGCAAGTGTTGGGGAAAGAAGAGAAACTAATAAAACAAATAAAATAATGCAGCATTGCCAGCTGGTCAAAGGAAGGGATTGTCCCACTCTGCTTTGCACTGGTGTGGCCTCACCTCAAGTCCTGTGTGCAGTTTTGGGCACCACAAACAAAAAATGTGGGTTTTGGGTACCAAAAAACACATCAAGCTGATAGAGGGCTTCCAAAGAGGGACCACAAGGATGGGAAAGGGTCTGGAGGGGAAGCCTTATGAGGAGGGGCTCAGGTCACTTTGCTCAGCCTGGCAAGACTGAAGGGAGACTTGACTGTGGTCTTCAACATATTCCTGAAGGCAAGCAGAGGGGCAGACACTGACCTCTTCACTCCTGTGACCAGTGACAGCACTCAAGGAAGGGGCAGGGAGCTGAGTCAGGGGAAGTTTAGGCTGGATATCAGGAAAGGACCTGTAAGATCATCAAACCCTAACACCAGTGCAGGTTCCACCATTAGGCCATGTCCCTAAGCACCACAGACACCTTCTGAACACTTCCAGGGATGTGAGTCTGCCACTGCCCTGGGCAGGACCTTCCAATGCCTGATCATCCTTTTAGTGAAGAATTTTCCCCAGTATCCAACCCAAACCCCCCCAGTACAACATGAGGCCATTTCCTCTGGTCCCTTGCTCCCTGGGAGCAGAGCCCAAGCCCCTCCTGGCTGCACCCTCCTGTCAGGGAGCTGTAGAGAGTGAGAAGGTCCCCCCTGAGCCTCCTTTTCTCCAGGCTGAGCCCCCTTCCCAGCTCCCCCAGCTCCTCCTCATCAGACTTTTGCTGCAGACCCTTCCCCAGCTCCACTGCCCTTCTCTGGACACGTGAATCATCTCCCCCCACACACACTGAGGTCAGGCTATGAGATGTTTTACACCAGTTGTGGCACAGGGGAAGCTGGCAGGGACTGTTTCAGGGTAATCACACAGCTCCTATTAAAAGCTGCCTTTGGCCAGAGGTTCTTAAAGAATTTTAATGGACAGAATCCAATGTGAACTGGTAGTAAACATTTTTTTTTTCCATATTAAGCCACGTATCCACAATGGATCCCCTGTCTAGGGCTAAGGGTGGGGTGGGAGTCAGAGCAGTGAAGACCACCAGGGAGCAAGGGGGACAAGGTGGATTTTTTTGCACTCTCTGTGATGTGGAGGCTTGGCAGACAGACACATCTTCCAGCCAGTAGCTGCTCAGCTCCTCAATCAAGTCAACCACTGGCAGATAGTCTGAGTCAAGGAGGCACTGCCATTTCCCAGGAAGCCTCTGGAAGCAAGATGTTAACTGGGATTACTCCAGCCTGGCTGCCCTTAGAAGTAACCACTGAGGTAGTGTAAGGCTTCTGAAAATTTATGATCAGCAGAGAACAACCAGCAGGAACAGGCAAGAAACAACAGCACCAGCAAAAGAGCAATGCCCAGAGAACACCTGGTCAAGGGACTCATAACCATTAAAAGGCAAAAGAAATAGCAAACACCACTGCAAGGTCCATCTACACCCTTCCTCTCAACACACACACACTATGCCAGCCAGTAGGTAACAAACATTACTGGAATGACATCCTCTTACACATAATTAATATATTAACTCATTTGACTGCTGAATGCCCAGTGATCAATACTTAATTATATTTCCAGGCAACAATGCCAGCCAGAAACTGCATTGAGTAGACTTTGCAGATATTTAACTCCAGGGTAAAAACAAAACCATCACAGAATCAGCAATAAAGGGGAGTTACATACAGGAGCTTCAGCAGCACAGAGAGGAGAGAAAAGATCACATCACAAATGTCTCCACAGCAAAGGAGGAAGAATTGAGCCATGAAGGTCAAGAAAGACTGTCAAAACAGGCTGAAATCATAGTTTCAAATGACAGGAACATAAGGATGAAGCTCTTGCAGAGAGAAAAAGGGGAGAAGTGGGAACAGCAAGGGAAGGGGCAGAAACAAGGATATTACAGGAAGGTGGACACCCATAGGACACCATTAAATGTTCAGTGAGCTTTGTCTTCCAGTAGAAAGGTCACAGCAAAAGCAGACAAGTGGGGCTGCCACAGCAAAACCAAAGCCCATCTGGGCAGACAGGGAGAAGAGCTGGCAGGGGGATCATTTCTGCTCCTAGCCTGGTGGCCTGAAGCACCTACTCACTGAGCCCTCTCTTCTCCACAGGGCACACGAGGCACAGATTGGACAGATGCTCTCCTTCCATCAGCTCAGAAAGAATAAGCACTCAGGGGCACAGCAGAAGGCAGAGAAGAGCTGGGAGCAGAGAGAACTCTCCCTATTTACTGCCTCAGTGTCTAGTTTGCTATAAGGGCATCAAGTACTTCACTCCATCAACTTCCATTTGAGAAGCAATTGTGCTTATGCCAATCAGTGTTTCCCAGAAAAATCTTAACCTACGACTTTTGAAACATGTCAGCTGACCCAAAAGTAACATCCAAGCCTGATCTCTGCACCCCTCCATCTCCTCTGGTAACAACTCTTCCAACAGCAATATGGACTTGCACTTGCCCAAAGTAGGAAAAGACTAAAAAGTCTAAAATTTATTCCTGAAGCCCTCCCTTGTTCACAAGTGTCCAGAAATACAAGGATACAATGAAAGCACAAGGGCAAAACCATGAGAAATCCTTTGAAGATCCACAGAAGTATTCTTCCCAGCTAACAGTTTCCCTGCCTCTTCCTGGAAGATTTGCTAAATTAGCATCTAAAGGGTACATTGCAATCCAGACCTGAGTAAAGGGATTTTCTGGATGGCCCTGAATGCACCCTTCTAACACTGGCAAGTAGCTATCTCAGGCTGCCTTTTCAGCAGAGAGGATATTCCACCAGTAGGAAGGACCACCCTGCCACCACTGTTCAGAGAGCTGCACAGCTCAAGGACAAGCTGAAATGTCAAACCTCTGCTTCCCCCTACCTCCTCAAAACAAGTTCCATTAATCAGAAACAGTACTTCAGCATCTACAATCAAGCTGGGATTTCACCAAAACACCTATTCCAATAAAACATGTCAGCAGTCAAAAAGCCTGAGTGTATTCAACCACACCTGAGGTAGGCAGCCCTCACCCTTGGCTGGGTGAGGAGGAAGGAGCCCTGATTTCATTTACTAAATTCTCTGTTCAGTAAATCTGTTCTCCTGGCAAACTGGCAGCCTCTTCCACCACATGCCTGTACAGGCAACATCTCCAGAACACCACTCCAAGGTCTCTGCATGCCAATGCCCCACCTACTGCTAAAGGGATTGCAGACACACTCTCAGCTCCTGCAGTGATGCTGGCAGGATGCTTGGGGGTACTTTGGGGAGCAGGGAAGGGGTCTGCAAAGTGCTGACTTGCTCCAGGGAATACTGAATGCAATATTGGATTGCTTGGCTCTAATGGAACTAAAGTAAAAAAAAAAAAAAAAAAACCAACTGTAATTGACTTCCATGTTAATGACACAGAGGCAGGGCTGCTTCCCCTGGAAAGATCGACATGGAATGTGAAGCAGTATCAATACCATGGCCAGTATCAACACATGACATTTGGAAACTTGGCACAGAGACAACAGCAAGCAGACTCCACAGTAGCTCAGGGTGCTGGTAAATGAGAGCTTAGCTTGGCTTAGCTTATCCAAGCATTATTTGTTCAGTCTTCCACCCTGCCTCCTCCAGGTCCTGCACACAAACCCAACTGCCCTGCACCAGGTCAGCTCCCTGCTTCTTTAATGAGCTGAGCCAAACCAAGGGAGCTGAGTGTGGTCAGGAGCACAGGGAGCTCTGTCAGACAGCTGGACTCATCTTTCAGCCTTCAGTCCCAGGGTCTAAAGTACCCACAATCTATCTTAGACAGAAGTAAAAATTCATCAGTAGCAACATATCTCTAGCAGCCTGACATGAATGAGCACACCAGCACACCCAAGTCCTCAGGACAGGTTCACAAGCAAGGACAGAGGGATGTCTGCAGAACCTCTCACAGCTGGAGGAGCAGGGGGACTCAGTGGATTTGGCCCTAGTGGTACCTACAGCTTTCCTCCTGTGCAGTTCACTAGTTTGTTTTTTGTAACAGTTATTAGGCACTGGATGTTTTAAGTACCCAGCTAAGCATTTTGAGGAAGGTGCTGCTTTATACTCCCAAGGCTTTCCCTGCTGGCTGCTGTCAAAAGATGGGAGTGCCCAGTTTGGATACTCTTTTTGTTCTGACAGAGCACACCAGCTCCTATGCCAAACCTTCTGGGTGGGTAGGGATGATCTTGTCACTGTAAGAGATGCAGCAGTGACAGCACCAGCCAAGCCATGAGAAATGTGAAAATCATCGGAAGACCCACCCCAACCCTCACCTTGCAAACACATTTCTCCCACACACAGGAACCATAGAAAAATAAATGTCTGACCATCAGAAGGAAGAAACAAAGTCTCTGATCAAACATTGCAGCAGCAATTCTGACTCTGAGGGCAGCCTGGAAGCAAAATACAGAAGCAGCTTCAGAAACAGCTCAGGGATCAACATCAAGCAGCAGGTTTTGACCTGCTCTAACACCAGCTCATCAACAGCTTGAAAAATCTTCCTTCCTCCCCTATTTCACCTTCTCCTTTAGTACTTTTAGCTACGGATTTCTTAGCTGGGTTCTGCCTCTTCCCAAGGACCTAATTAGAAAAACAGCCAGCCAAAATGCAGAGGCCACAGCTCCACAGGGAAAAAAGGCAGCATGTGGCATGGGAGAAAGAAGATGACCAGAGGCAGGACTTGGCACAACACCTCAGCTTTGACTTTTTTGACTTCCCAGCCACACTCAGCCACAGAAGAGCCCCCATTTTTAGACAGAAGGTAAAGGAGGGGAGCAGCTGGCAGAGGACTCCTACAGAGAAACCTGGATGCACACTCTGAATAAAAAGCCTTGGGAGTGAATTCTGTGTCTCCCACATCTGTCTGTTCAACAGTTACAATGAACACTGCTACAGCATCTTTTCCTTCCCTTCTTCCCCACAGAATGAGTTAAATCTGTATAGTTAAGCCTGCTGTGCCTCCCCTCTCCTCCTAAGGTCCCATAACTGTTCCAGGAATGAGCTTTCCACCATGCCTACAGTCCTCTCTTGCTTTCCTACTCACTCTTTAGGGGTACTGGGATGTCAACAGCTCTGCCTCAAAACCCAGAAGGGAGAGCTTAGTAAAAGATGAGCCCACCAAGACTACACAACAAAAAACTACCAGCTCAAGACTATCAGGAAGCTGGTGGTAAGAGGCTGTGCAAGCCCACCAAGGATGCAGCAGCTTTCAGACACATACAACAACAAGGTGCCTGAACTGGCTCCTGGAGAGGTGCTGACATGAAAAAATCATGCAGAGATGCAGACATGAAAAAATCATGCTGAGATGTCTGGACACTAGACTTTCCCCCACAGGGACCTCAAGAAAGAGAAAAAAATACAGCAGATATGCATAAGATTTGGAGACACACATCTCTGCATCTTGATTTACACAGCCCTGTAAGTTACATGTTCTGTGTTTGCAAACAGCAGATTCCTGACTGGTCCCAGGCACACGACAGAGCATAGGATACACATAAAACCAGTGCTACTCCCTCAGCCACTCCTCTGCCCTGTGTGGCCCAGGGCACATACCCAGAGAGGAGTATGTGCCTCTAAATGAAGGATGCAAACATGACAGAAACTTCCCTTCAGATGCGAACATGGGGATTTTACAAGGAATAAACAGGCACAGCTTGAACTGCAGCGTAAGCAAACAAACAGAAGAAAACAGAATTAGAAGAGAAACCCAGCAGAGGACTCAATGCTCTGCTCTGCTTTATGAATGGGCATGAGGTGAAAAGGAAGGCTTGGGGGATCTCTGCAGTGTGCAGAGACCAGGCTCCAGTGAGACCCAAGCCAGTAGCACAGACACATCCTTTGCTGGGACAAAGGGATAGAAAGTTCCAGCTTCTTCTAAGGAGTTCCCAGTGCTTGACCCTGGGCAAGAACAATGAGAAGTTGAAAAAAGCCTTGCCCCACCTTACTTTCTTTTTGATGAGCTTTCAGTGCTGCCCTAGTTAATCCAATCAGTCCCTGACCTTTCTAACAGATCCCTGCCTCTGCTTTCCAAACAGTAGCTCTTTCCTGGCCTCCAAACAGTGGCATCCCAACCACTGGGGTTCAAGTTACCCTTTCCTGAAGGCAGCAGAGTCAGCATTTCTATTGCTTACTGTATTCTTGCCCTTGTTTGCTTGTTGAACTGTCATGTCTTCTCTCCTCCCCTGGGCTAAGTAGCCAACATTTCCAGTCTTGGCCACAGGCCTTATTTTCCAGACAAAACCTGCATATCCTATTTTGAAGCAAGAAACATAGAGCAAATTCCTGGTAGCTCACAGAAAAAAAAAGCATGTTACAATTCTGTACTTAACCTGAGATAGCATTGCCAGCGAATTCCTGCCATGTGCAGTGGACAAATTTCTTTCCCTGTTCTTTTTTCCCCACCAATTAATTCCATGATGGATCTGAAGGACAGCAGGAAGCACAGGAAAGAAGAAAGTCAGTACAGACTAATGACTGCAGAACAGGCTGGGAAGATATACCAATTTTCTGGCAGTTGCAAAAATGTTACAGGCAGAATAGGCAAAAAAGCCCAAAGCTTAACTTGTACCCTGTAAGTATTTTAATCAGCTGTTCTCAGTTCCAGCAGGTCTGCCACAGAATTGTATTAAAAGCACCCATGAGGTCAAATTCTTAACACTTTCATTCCAGTTTTTAAATTGCAACAGAAATACTGTAATGACAACTTGATGCTAAAATAGTCAAGGGGCAGGGTGACTGCATGAATGTATTTGGGACTGGGATCAGGGCAGGAGCAGAAAATTCCACTTTGGCACTTCTTAGCTGTACCAGGGGACAGAAAGAAGTCACTGAAAGTGGCCTGGAGGGAACACCCACAGGAGCACCCACAGGCAGCCCTCTGGCCTTGCACCTTGTGTGGCCAGCCACAGGCAGAGGCTGCACACCAACACCTCACAAAGCATTAACAGAAGGCACTTGGAGGGCTTGAACTGCAGCCTGCTGTCCAGCAAACAGCACCACTGAGCTAAGAACATCCCAGGCCTGACCACAGCTGGGTGCAATGCCCAAGCAGAGAGCCCCTGGCAGGCAGCACCTCCCATGAATTTTTATTTTGGAGGATCTGCTTCCAATCCATGTGGGCACCAGAAATTCAGAACAACTATGGGCAAGGGGTCCTGCAACTTCACTGCCATTTTACTGAAGGATCTCTGCCCACCTTGAACCCAGCATCTTCCAGTTTGTTTTTTCCCCACTTATCTTACTGGAAGACACTGGGAACAAGTTCAGTCTCTGGGGCAAACCTATTTGATTAAACTTCATCAGCTCCTCTTTTTGTCAATTGATCAGAGCTCTTTTCCAAGCAAAGGAGCTCTGATCAATTGAGTCATTGCTCATATTTCACACTTTTGGCACCAATGCCAAAAACCTGATCTGCAGATAAATGTGAAAGCTCAGGAAGGACAGCAGTGGCTGCAGACAGTGCTGTGAGCTCCTACACCTCCTTTGAGGTGAGGCACATGGGTTTTTCCTGCCCCTGTGCTAAGGAAGCTCAGTGAACCTGGCATCACTTTCACAGCCACAAGGACCTGGGCAATGCCTACCACACAGCAGAAAGAAAAGCAGAAGGAGAGTTTCTACAGACACTTCCCGACTGCTCCAATCAATTCTTTTTATGCAGTAATTACTCTGAACCTTACTCAGAGCTTTAGGACCATGGCAAAATTTCCACTGTGGCATTTTAACTGTTGATTAATTCTCCTCTCCTGGCACTCACCCCTCCTTGGATTCTCTAACATGCCTGGTCTCAGGCTCCCTGTGGCATGAGTTAGTTTCCCCACTCACAACGCTCCATGCATTGACAGTGAAATGAAAAAAGTAATCACATGTCAGAGCTTGCCCTTGATTGTTAAGTCTGTGTGGCAGATTAGCGTGGTGTGGTCCCCTCCCCATGCTGCCCTATCTATTGCTCAAGCATACGTCAAGGAGTTAATCCCACCATCTGCAGCTGTCAGAGCTCCTGCACTCCAGGAAAGGCACACACCTGCACTTTGGGAGCACTGAGGAAACACTGAGTCCAGCCACATCTTCTACCACTGAGCAGACACATTAAATATAATCATACTCATTTCTTTTACCCAATAGTCTTTTTAGGCAATATATACAAAGTAATTTTAGATTTAGACACAGAAAAGAGCAGCACAACTTAACCAGTAAAACACCAGCAGACTTTCATTATTTACATAATTTAAGAATTATTAGCTCAATCCAGTCACATTCTGATCAGTCAGTTCAAACACCACTTGCATCTTAAGTGGCTTTATAACACAGAGGACGAAAACACTAACATAAAGTAAGGAGGTTGAGAATACCCAGGAAAGCTTCCCCAGCAGCTTCTGCCAGGCATATGTTTGATCTGCAGCCCCCAGCTCAGCTCGGCAACACCTGACACACATGATTGGCAATGCAGAACACTTCCCATTCTTCCCTTTTTTAGGGGGACACACAGCAGCTTTCAAAATTGGGAAATATTTGAAGAACAGAGCTGGAAAAATAACCACCTGGAGAAGTACAAGGCATAAAATCCTTGCTCTTCCTTTCTGTGATTGGAAATGGAACTCGAGCCCAATCCCAGCACTATTGCAGCTTAGCCCCTGCTGAACCCAGGCACCCCTCCTGCCCCACAGGAGCACACAGCCCTCCCTGCTCAGAGGGTTTATGTCTAGGCCAGAAGCAAGATGGCTGTTCTACCACAGCACTGTACAACTGATGAACATCGATAAGGAACTGCTCCACCACAAGGTCAAGACTGAAGCTGTCAAGCAGGAGCCCCTCAAGGACAGATCAAGGCCATCCTATGTCTGCATGAAGCCTCTATGTGATCATAATGGCACTTTAACCTTGAAAAGGTCGTGCTAGCTCTAGCATTCAAACATGACACAGTGAGCTACCACTTCTGATGGGGTTTTTTTCATGGTGGTGATGCTGATTAAACAGTTCAACAAGCCAAGCCCATGAAAACACTCATTCCAGGTGGTGCCCAAGCATGTCAGGTCTCCTTCCCTCCTCCTGGGAGCACAGACTGCCCTGTAAGTGGAACTGGTCCAAACACTGCTTCACATCTTTTCTGGCTGCCACTGCCACTTCTGGTGGCTGCTGCTTTTGTGCTGTCTCAACTGCTCTTCCGCTTCAGCTGACAATTCAGAGCTCCCAAAAGCCCTGAGGCACCAACAGGATCACCAGCTCTGTCATCTTACACAACACAGACACTCACACAGCATCCTCCCCCCTGGACAGAGCCACATCCACACCCTGCTCCCGCTGCTCTGCTGGCTCCAGGGACACAGAGCACCACCCCACCACCAAGAGACCCCTGGGACCCTCACCTCACTGCAGACCTCCCACAGAACTCTTCATCTGCTGACATGGAGGAGAGGCTTCCCCCTGTCAGGGAGCTCTTTGTCTGGCCCACAACGATTCTCACACAAGACTTGTTTTTCAGAAAAGGTCTTAGAGCAAGCCTCTCTACTCCAATATACCCATTTGGCTCACTTAAACACAGAAGAAATCTTTTAAAAAAGGAAAATCAAGGTGTGGGCCCCTCTAAAAGAGGTAAAAGCTGTTTTGTTGGGTTTTTTATCTCCAGCCCTTCACCTCTTCACCTTTATTTTATTTCAGCCCTGCAGGTCAGCATTGGTTCCCCATTTTCAAATGACATTTCCCTGGCAGAACCTATTTTAAAGCAAGCCAAATTTTAAAAAAGTGGCAGGGCTCTGCCACTTTGTACTTGATGCTCTTGCCTGCCAGCAGCACAGGCAGACAATGAAGTCCATTTACACTGTCTGCACAAGCATCAATGGGCCCAGCCTCATTCACCTCACACAGAGATGAGATCAGCAGCTGCCAGCACAGAGCTGTGGAGAGAACACCCATGATGTTAAAAGAAATAACAGGGGATGGCAAAGGAACAAACTACCACGAATAGGTGCTTCTCTGACACTCCTTGTCAGCCCTCAGAGCTGCCAGACATTTGGCATTGCCTTGATCTCCTTAGGTCTGGGACTGCAGCAGCAAACCTTGAGACTGCCCATCCATGCCCTCACCTCTCACTCAGTGTCCCCACGCTTACAGGGCAACAAGGACTGGAATCCTTCCTGTGCTCCCAGAACAGAAGAGCTACACACCCCTCACCAAGCAGTATCTGCAATACTTAGGCTCACCACACCCAAAAAAAAACCACCTACTGAGAACACCTATAACCTCAACAAAATACCATGCTAGCTCCCAGGAGAGACTTTCATTATATGAGGGAAGGCAGCAATCTTCCTGCATTGCACAGAAGATGCTGGCAGGAAGAGTGTTGCTCTGCATGAAGAAGGCTGTGGCATGAGCACTGTGCCTGCTAATTTCCTAATATGGATCACAGTCCAACGGAGTTCAATCCACACGCCTACAGACTCATCATGTTTCTCACTTGGTGTAAGACTGAGTTTCATCTTTTTACCCTGCTGACAGGATATTAATTTTACCTAATGGCCCAAGAGCTGCCAAGAGCTATGAGCCATTGTTCACATTTTTATGGCTTTGTTCAGCTTTCCTTCCCTGATGAGGAGCTCCCTATTAGCCCTGACTTTGCTGAGGTGTCGCAGCATGACGTGAAGAAATGCCAGCTACATGGTGGATCCCAAACCAGAAGTGCAAAGCACAATCTGGACTTCTCCAGGAGGCAGGACTGATCCAAGCTACTGTGCCAGGAACAACATTTTGACAGTATCAAGAAGGTTGTTCCATCTCAGCAGTTTGTGGCTTTGGATATTGCCACCCTAAAAATAATTCAGGGCAGAATTGTGCTACAAAACTGTTAGCAGCCAAGTGCATGTTGCTTCAGTAAAGGCCCCATGCATGTGAGGAACACAAGGCACTCCCAAATTCCTGAGGGACCTGTCCCTTGGCACCTTTGGGTAGAGGACAGGGAGATGAAGAAGCCTGCAGGATGGCAAAGCACACAACACACTGTGGGTAAGAGAGAAAGGTGTCGTGTCTCGCCCTGCCAACCCTCCCACCTGCTCCACCATGTCAGGCCAAAGAGCAAAGATTAATTAATGAAGCTTGGCTTCCACTGAGGACCCTCCAAAATCAGTCAGCTGTTGGAAACCAGTGGCTGATACTGCTAAACCTAAAAACAAATTCCTGCTATTCCAGCTGTCTTGAACCAGCTTCCCTTTTCCCAAAGTCAACAACATGCAAAACATCTCCAGTAACATGGGCATGGGAGATGTTCACTCCTAGCCAGGACTTGGACCCAGCTCTTCCAGAAGCCTGAAACACCCTGGCTACACAGTGCTACAGCCGCCTTCTATGAATGTTACATAATAAATAATGCATTTTAAGTATTGTGATGCTGGACTCCAAATCCCAGCCCCACTTAGCCTTTAAAGACAGTGCCATAATTATTTATAGTATTTCCATTCCAGAGGGTGGTGGGGGGTGTGCTATCAGATCTCATTTAAAGATTACTTTTGGATGAAGCAAGACTGGTTCTTTAACATTTTCTTCAAGCAGGAAAAGGTGGCAGCAGCAGCTGGAGTGCAGCAAACAAATCCATAGATGCATATGGACATATAGGTCAAATAAGAATTAAGCTGAGCAAAAAACAAGTTAGCTGTGAAATATTCTTTTGGCTGTTTTTCCACATACTGTGCTGACCATTTGTGGTTTAATCTTAGAGAAGCTCTCTCTCATATGAGCCTGCAAGCTCCCTAAGCTTCAAAGAAGCAATTTTTACTATAAATAATCCATATTTCTTTATACAGGCTAAGGTTTTCATATGAGCATTGTTGTTTTGTACACTTAATGCACCAAGAAAAACTGAAGTAGGAACTGGAAAATTTTGTTCTATGCCCTGCAGAGATGAAAAATAATCAAAAATATAGACCTGACCTAGAAAAAGGAAGACTTATTCTGCTGCCCTCTAATGAGCACTTCTAACATCTGAAAAAGAACACTCTGAAAAGAGATCTGTTCTGCAATGCCACAGGTACGTCCTCTTGTGCTACAAAACTGTCAGCAATGCAGACACAGCTGGAGCAGCACCTCCTACACAGCAAAGACAAGCAGAAGAAACACCTAGATGGGCCCAAGATCTCTTCTGTACTTCCCTGAATTCAGACTGGAGTGTATGGCTGTGTCCTGTTCTGCTCCCTTGCCTTGCCTTAAAAGAGGGAGGGGAGCAGTTCCTAGTTCTGACCTTCAGGACACCTGTGTACCTGGTTACAGGTGTACACCTGACCTTGTTACAGGTACCACAGACATGGTGGAACCATGACTTGCTTCAACACCTGGGAGCCTCAATTAAAAGCAAAGGAATTCAGTTCTATACCAGAGTGTCTCTGCATCTGCACAACACTCAGAAGACATTCAGCTGAAAAACATAGTAAGGAACCACCACGGGGAAAGTTGTACCTCGTACTGAGTTTCATCTCAGTTTTTACCGAGCTACTGTGATGCTGTGTGCTGATCTTGGCCAGCTGCCCACCCAGCTGTGCCCTCCCTCCTCAAAAGAACAGGGGAGAAAAATAAGATGAAGTTTGTGAGCTGAGGTAAACAACAGGGAGATCACTCAGCAATTACCATCACAGGCAAAACAGACCTGACTTGGGGAAAATTAATGTAATGTATTGCCAACTGAAGTAGAATTGGATGATGAAAAACAAACACTGAAATACCTTCTCCCCCACCAACCCCCTTCTCAGCTCCACTCCTTCATTCTGACTTCTTCATTCCCAGCTCCCTTGAGCAGTGCACAGGGCCAGGGAATGGCATTACAGTCATTCTCTGCTGCTCCCTCCTCCTCACACTCACCCACCGGGGTCCTGGTGACTGGAGCACCTCCTTTCCTCCTTTTCTGTCCCTAGTCTTTATAGGGCTCTCTCACTTTATTCCTACTCCTTCTTAGTGATCTGTTTTCCCAGAGACAGCACCATTGTGCCTGACAGTCTCAGCTGTGGCTGCACTGGGTGCACTTCAGCTCTTTGGACCTGGCTGTGCTCAGAATGTGACAGCTCTGGCTTCTGCCCTGCTACCAAAACCCTGCCACTTACACCCCATACAGGCCAATGCCCTCCGTTCTGGAGGAAGAAAATACATAAAGTTACACTAACTCCCACATAAACAGTATCTAGACATCTGCATGCTATTTCCATAAATAAAAACCCACTCAGGTACAGACACTAAAACAACAAACACACCTGCAGCTGCAGAGGAGCACACCTAAGCCCAGCCCTACCCAAGCCCAGCCCTGCAGTCACAAATTACTGGCATGAACCAAAAGCAATAGCCAGAGGCTCTGCTGAGCAAAATACAGAAGTGTCACTGAACAAAGCAATTCTAAAATGGTGATTTCTGACAACAGAATTCCCGCAGTGTGCAAAAACCTTCCCATGTCTCCCTGTTGACAGGCACACCAGGTTATTTCAACTCCAACCACATTGTGAAATAACTGCTGCATGCACAGACACAGCCTGTACCCACTGCAGCTGGGAATGTCCTCTCCATGCTAAAGAAGCCCATTCCCGTTACATAAGAACACTCAGTGACCTGAATTTACAAATAACCTTGGAGAGGAAAATAGACATAAGGGAAAACAAAGTGAAAAAGCCATGGAGCTAGGAAATGCAACAGAAATCAGCCCAGAGCATTTGCATGTGCACAGCCACACCAGGCACAAACATCCACAATCACAGAAGCCAAAATTCTCTACACAGATCTATTGATTTGCTGTGTGTTCTCCAAGCAATCAAAAAACAGAGCACACATGGGTCAGGGAACAAGTTTGTATGCCCCATTTTCCCTCAAATCTCCTGCCTGGGACTCTCTGCAACACCACATTTCACTGGAGTTGGTTATCACTGTCACTATGTACCTTCCAGCTCTCAGTCCCTCTCCTTGTCTGAGGAACTGCTTGGATAGCCTGTTCTTCTGCAGCACGATTTCCCCCAGAATTTTCTGTGGTTTGCCTAATGGAACATTTGCAGCACTGCTAGTTCAATCTAAATCTGTCCAAATTATCATTTCAAACAACCCAGAATATTCCAGTACCCACTGCATTTAATCCTTGCATAGCTGTGTTTCCCACATTTAGCTCAGAGAATGTATATTTACTGTGTTAAAACCTCCATAAAAAAAAAAAAAAAACAACAACCAAAACCCCCTTCTACAAGCCACTTGACTAAAAACCTAAGCCCAAATTAGATGTTATTACCAGTTATGCCACATATGAGCATCAGCAGTGCCACTCTGGAATGCTGAAGGGGATAAACAGATCTTGAGCTGACACGTACATTTTCACCCAAACATAAAGAAAACTTTGGTCCATAAATTGCTCACAAAAACCAGAATAAAGGATAACTTGCATAGAGGAGAAAAACACTGTAAATCCCACTAGGTCTGAATGACAGACATGAACTTTTGAGATCTCCCTGTAACTCAGTAAGACCCACATTAGCAGGGCAGAGATTTATCTCGGTAAATCAGAAACGTGATTTATTTAGCATAGAAGGAAAAAAAAAAAAGAGCAGCTTTTAACATAGGCATTTCCCAGAGGGCTAAGGAGAAAGCTCACTTATTCCTGCACCTCAGAAACATTTCAAGACAAGTCAGAAGGGGCAACCCAGAAGAGGGAAACCTCTCACACCATCCACCCTTCACCAATTTTCCAAACAGAGTGCTTACTAAACTCCCAAGACATGTATTTCAGAAAGACAGTTGGACACATCATACCACTGCTGGTGACAAGGCAATGGCTCTGACTTCCAGAGCTACCAAGCTGCCCTTTCATCAAGTGCTTCCTCACTCCTCTTCAGATTTGCTTTCTCAATTCCTGCAGGGTTGAGCCACCCCTCTCCCACCTCACGAGAGGTTTACACTATTGGAACTTGTGCTGGGAGGCCCTTCTGGCACCAGTGCAGAGCCACTCCACCTCTCTCTTTGTAGAATTCATAATTTTATAACTTAATTATGTGAAAGCTTTAACATTAGTACAGCAAACACAGGGATTTCAGTTCATAACCCTCTTTTGTAACACCACAGCTGCAGTACTCTCCTAAGCAGCACTGATCTATTTTTGTGTAAGTATGTCCAACCATTTTAAATTCATTTCACAGGAGAATACCAGGCTAGATCAGTATCTTTTTAAAGCTCCAGGAGTCGTGATCACCCAGAGCAAGACAAGGCATGACATGCAGCTGCCATGTCCCACCACTCCTGGCCAGGAAAGCAAGGGGTCACCCTGGCCTCAAATTCAGCAAGCCCTTCAGTGGCACAAGGCACTGATAAGTTTGATCTAAAAGACTCTTGTTTGAACACCCAACTTCCACAAAGTCCGGAAGAAAACTTTGCAAAACCACAGAGCAGCACCACAGGAACTTCTCCAAAGAAGTCTCTGATCCCTCACTGAGCCATATCCTCCTCTCCATCCATCCAGCAGCATGGAAAGGCTGCTCCAGGGCAGGCATGTACCTTCCACCAGTGCTACTGGTGAGCATTACACAGCAGGCACAGCCAAGGAACCAACCATAATAAGAAACTAGAGCAATCTGACACATCCTTCAAACTGCTAGGACTCATTTCAAGCTCTTCCCACTGACAGCCTCCTCCCCTGGAGCAGGCTGCAAAACATTTTGGAAGGTTTGGGCTCTCTGGAAAATGTTTGTGTTTGTGTAGTGCTCAACCACGAGCTAATTGGAGTCTTTTGGTTTTTTAACGTTAATTTGAAGAACAGAGACTTAGCCACAGCTAGAGGGAGGGAAAGAAAACAAAAAAGTTAATTGGTTCCATAAATATTAACACAACTAATTCCTGTGATCTGGCAGAAGGCACTCACAACATGGAAAGGCTCTATTTGCAGAAGGGAAGTAAAAGCACTGAAAACAGTGCAAGCTTCATAGGCTCATTTACTGCTTCTCAATTAATTGCATTTACTTTAATTAAAGTGGAGCTTCCCACAGCTATTCTCACAGCCAGCACCACACTGCACAGACAAATTGTTAAAGCAACATTAAACAGCATGGATTTTTAACCTTCTTTTAAAAATTATTATTTAAGGCACCAAAGTATTTAGTTTTCAGTAGGATCCCCCTCCACAGCAGGTCTGTTCTCCATTTCAACCAAACCCCACAGCTGTTCACCCCTGATACAGAACTTGCTCAATCTGACTGCTGAAGTAAGATCCCACTGACTTTAATGCTTTGGACCAAAGGAACAGAAAAACCTCCTGGCTTTGAGCAGAGTTGTGGGGAGCTACACAATCTGTTTGAGGTGTCCTGCAGACTGAGGCCATCTGACCTCACTGGAGAGGCTTCCCAGATGACAAACCACTATCTCAGTTCCTCCCAAACCCAGTGCAGCTTTCTAACAGCCTGTTATAAAACTCCCAGACACCAAATCTGCCCTTAAAAGGTGATCTGGCATTGTCAAGATCAAAGCAGGTCCTAATGATGCAGTCAAAAAAAACCAAATAAATTTCAGCTGAACAGCAAGGCAGAAGCAATGTGCAGTAATTTGCTACCCAAAGCAATTTACCCAGATAAGGTAAACTGCCATCTGTCACTTGATCAAGATAGCAGGGCGGACAGCCTTGGGCCTGGAGGAGAGCTGAAGAGTTTAATCCCCACACAGCATTTTCCCTTCCCTGGGAACTTTTCCTTTCTTGCAAATTTCATTACTGGAGGTGTCAAACACTTTGACACACAATGTCAGAAGCAACACCAGCTTGTGCAGGGAGCTGAGAGCTGAGCAGCTTTGAGCTGACACCTGCACATTCAGACCTAGAACACGTCCTGGACCTGTGCAGGTGACACAAAGGACACAGGCACATTGCAGGAGGAATGGGGTGCAGAAGGGATGGGGGAGCTAAAGCAGGAATTCCCAGCTCAAGCACCACTCAAACAGCTGCTCCTTCCAGAGCAGCACCCACACACCCATCAGGTATTTTCAAAGGCATTCAAATGGTTTTAGTGCTACACCACCAAGGGCATCGCTGGCAGCACCAGGGACTGCATTTCACCCCTCCCCAAATTCACACAGCCCAAATCTTGGGCAGCTAATACCAAAGACAGATGGAGGAGGAACACCTCATCACTTGGGTCTAGCACAGCACACAGGCATTTCCCAGGGAGCTCTCAGCAACACGTTGGAGGTGCTGCAGGCACTCCCTGCCATCCCCAGTGTGAGGAGCAGCCCATTTACACCCTCCTATCCCATCTGAGCTGTGTTACTGTGGGGAACAGCTTGAGGAAGGCGTTCTGCACAAAACAAACACAAGGCAGGCCTGACAACTGCCAGCACAGAATGAAAAGCTGAAGAAAAGCAGCAGCAGCAGAATTGTGAGGATCCAGCAGCTTTCCACACCAGAGATGTGAATGACCAACACAAGGGGATTTCAAAAGTCCCCAAGCTTGTATTAAGAAAAAGCAGCAGAGTTTAGAACTGACATTCAGAACAGATCAGATGCATTCATTACAACAAAGAGGATTAATTTTTATTTTTTCTCTCCCAAATTTGCCCTGAACCAGGACAAAATCTTTCAATGGTTAAACACCTCGGTATGCCAGAAGACTAGGGAAAAAAAAACAAAAAACAAGATATCAAATCAAAACAGAGGAAAGGTGACAAGGGGCGAGCACAAAAGAGGAGGAACCTTAATATTTAAAGGCAATAAACATGCAGAAATCCAATCAACAGACAGGAATAAACTACAGGGCACCAAGATTGGCATCCTGTCAAGAGCTCCAGAAGAATAATGGGGGCCTGGTCATGGCTGCAATTTTTCCACACTGGTGTGATCCACTTCAGGGGTAACCACAAGTCTAGACACTGCAGGAACAGCAATGCTGTCAGAGGAGAGGTCATACAGGGACTCTTGAACATTCTGGTACAACATCCATAAAAAAAACCTCTAGACTGGACAGTAAATCATGCTGCATGAAGCTAAGGCAAGACCAACCAACCACAGCTTTTCTGCTTCTCTTGGAGGCTACAAAAGGAGAACAGAACTGGACAAGTAGGTGCAGAGCCCAAGCAGAAGTAGATAAGGTGACAGACCCAGCAGATCTGGAACTCCACAGCAGAAGCTGAGGGCAAACCAGAAGGGATCTGTCACTGACTCTGCAAACACAGGCTTGGTATCAAAAGAAACTCACAGAAAACCTCAGAAAGGAGCAAAGCAAGGCTGTACATAGCCCAGAAATTCACTGCTGTCAAGAAATTCCTGCTTAGTCTAATCTCCCATCTCCACATTTCTTTGGGAGGAGAAGGGAATTCTTTCTTTGTCAGATGCTCAGTCATCTCCCTCCTCTACACCCCTGTGTGCCACTGACAGTGCTGCAAGGCACTCCTGGTCTTCAGAGCACAACCTCTGCTCAGGCTCATGACCTACCTCACTCCATGCTTCACACCCTGCTATAGAATCACAGAGCCACAGAGTGGCCTGGGTTGGAAGAAACCTGCAGAGAGCATCTATTTAAACCCCCTCTTTCACCTGTCATTATCTCAGGTTGCTCCAAGCCCCATCCAACCTGGCCTTGAACACCTCCAGGGATGGGGCAGCCACAGCTTCTCTGGGCATCCTGTGCCAGGGCCTCATCACTCTCACTGTAAAATGAGAAGTCTTTCTTTATGTCCAACCCAACCTCAGAAATCAGGATGATTTTGCACCAGGTTTTGCCAACGATTATGAACTTGCTGTTGTTGCACTTTTGTTTTCTCAACAACACAGCCTGTCACCATTCCCTTCTGGAGTAACTGCAAATAAAGCAGGAAGCTACCAATCCAGTTGTTCATACCATTCCACAACTGCTTCATCATCCACTCCAAAAAAAGAGACATTCACAGGCAACTGCTCAGCCAGAGCCAAGCTTGAATAGGCCCTTACTTCAAGGAGCAAACACTGACGAAGGAAAGCTAAAGAAAACAGAAAAAATGAGCAGCAGCAGCAGCAACCCCGATATGACAGGCCATTATTTCTGACTTGGTAGGAAACATTTAATTCCCACGCTACAGAGGCTCACCCAAATGAGATTTATCCTCTCACTGGAGGCACAGAGGTCCCTGCATGGATTAGATTACGGCAAAGCCTCTGGTTGACATTACGTCAGTGGCTAAGTAAACTACACTGACAGGAAGCAATCACTGAGCACAGAGTAACTCATGGACTGAACTCCAGCAGTCCCAGGGATGGCACTGGCTTCTGTCACCTACACACGAGTGGAAATCATCTGCAAGCCGGTGTTAAGCTGAGCTAATGATTAAAGACAAAAAGCAGAGCAGGGGAAAGCAGTTGCAGCAGGTCTGCTTCACAGCACGACACAGCTTGGAGCTACCATATATTAAAATACTTTCCTTTTTAGACCACTGGCTTTTTATATCACAGAACGCAAGGCTCACCTACAATGAATTCCATTTTGGTGACATTTTTCATTACAGTTCCACCCTCTCCTTCTCCTGCCACCAGGATTACTGATGCCAGAACAGCCTGTGCTGGTACCTCACACTAATCACAAGCACACTGAATCAGCCTTATACCTAAAGGAAGCAACATACCACCACCACAAGTAGCAGACCCTTCCACAGGGCACCCTGCCTCAACCAGATGCACCAAGAGTCCTCAGAAATCCCCAGAAAAACCAGGCCTTCATCCAACAAGAACCAACACAACCAGTTTATCCTCCCACAAAAAGGGGCTTCACTCCTTTCAGCCCCAGCACACACAGGCACATGTGTTAACTGGAATAACCCTGCTAGAGGACTCTGGACTTGCCAATTTACACATCATGTTCCTCCCTGTTCCCTCACAGCCAAAAGAGCAGCAAAAGCTGCTCACTTACAAATTGAGGAAAACTATGAAGAAAAAACTGTAGAGAGATGTGTCCTCTCTTGTTGGCAACCACAGGCAACAGCTCTCAAGCCCCAGCACAGCAGTGGATTGGTTTCCAACAGGACTGCAGCCCTTTGACACATCAAAACAGCTGTTCCAGGTGAAGCCTTTAATCTCCTTAAAGTAACCATGCTCTGCTGTTGGTTGGTTAGCCCCTGTGATGGTACACATAGCATCAAAGAGCTGCCTACACCATGGGTTTATTTAGAACATAACAATTCTCTCCATGTTCTCTTCTGCTCCTACTTCCCAACATCCAATTGGCTCTTTTGACTACTGTCAAGCTCCAAGCTGACATCCTCTAAAACCTAACCCAATTCCAAGATCTTCCTCAGACTTGGTTTTGTTTGGAAGAGGGTCACAGCTTAAGGCCAGATCTAAACACAAAACACAGATACCAGCAATCTTGGACAATGTGAATATATCTCACATGACCTCTTGGGTAATGTGAAATATATACATATACATAGGACAAATACCTGTTTTCCCAACTGCCACACAGCAGCCTTGGCAAAAAAAAAAAAAAAATCTTCTGTAGCTGTGAAAAGCACAGGAGATAGTGAGCCCACCTACAGTCTGCCAACTTGACCTTCTCAAAGCTTGAAAAGCAAGTGGGAGGGAAGCATGCTTTTGTCTTGTTATTAAATCTTAAAATAGCAATGTGTAGGAGAATCCTACCCTCCTGCCCTGTGCACTAGGCTGAGGGGGAAAGGGAGGAAGAGGTGGAGGGAGGGTTAGAGTCAAGTTGAACTTACTGCAGAACAGGCTCTGAGCTGACCAGAGATGCCAGGAGACAAAGCCCATTTGCCTAGAATCTCTTTGCTAACTCTGTGGTGTCTGCCATTGTATGCACAGCCTAGTTACAGTTCACTGAATTAACAGTAAAAAATGAACAGATTTCCATAAGGAAAAAAACCTCTACATGGCCCCAGAGTGCAACAACAAGAAAGGGCAGAGCAGCTTGGGAAGGTGTAAAAAACCACTCAAATCACTCTTTGCCTGGTTGAACTGCAGTTTGGAGCCCCCAAACAATCAGTTATTTTTAGCTGCTCATCTGGGAGGCGCAGAGCAGCGGGGCCAGCAGGGCTGTGAGCAGGAAGGCAGCACACAGCCCCGAGAGAGGCAGCCAGGCACTGCACATCTGCATCATCAGCACTGCACGGGGACCAGCAGCACGGCTCTATTTATAACCCAGACGTGGAGCCTGCAATGAAAGGCTGGGACTGCAGGCTGCCAGCCCCCAACAACACCCTGTCTGATTTAATTAAAGAGATGGCAACGTGCACATGCACACATGGATGCATACATGTCCTTCTCCCAGCAGAGTGACCAACAATGAGCCCAGTGTTTCAAGAACAATACATTTTGCCAAGGTTTCTGTGCAGAGAGCTGGCAAATGTGTCCTCACACAACCTCCCCACTTTCTCACACTGTGCCCAAATGTCACTGATGGGCAGGGCAGCTCAGGCAACCACTTGCCCTTGTGTGATTGATTTGTTTATAGCCCTGGACAGGAAAACAAGTCAATGTAGTATCTACCCACATGAACAAAATAAATTAACTTAGTTTGCAATTTGGGAGTCACATACATTTTCTGCATCAGGACAGCTTGCTGTGATACCAGGCTCTGTTTGGTAGTTTGTTCCTTCTGAGATTTTCTTAAACATTTACATACAGTTTGTGGGGGATTGAGATTCAGGTTTCAGAGAAATTTTTTTGAGACCTTGCAGACATTTAGAAGTGAAAACTGCTCTCAGATACAAAGATTGGTCTCACAGTGAGCAGTCAAAGAGAGCATTTTCTTCTTCTGGGACTGGAAATCAAAGGGCTCTATCACATCCTCCCTTTTCCCCCTCTCACTTTCCATACTCCCTGTGAGTTAAGATTCTCCTGCCTGGGAATCCTTGAGCCACAGACCCCACAACAGCAAAGCAAAGGACAAGATTTGCTGCAGTCAGGCTGCTGTGAGTGAAGCACTGCTGGCACACAATTAGAACCTGCTGACAAAGCACTGGGTTACCAATGGCAGCTGCTCACTTACAAATTGAGGAAAACTGTAAGGAAAAAACTGCAGAGAGAGGTGACCCCTCTTGGATGTAACCACAGGCAACAGCCCTCAAGCCCCAGCACAGCAGTGGATTGGTTTCCAACAGGACTGCAGCCCTTTGACACATCAAAACAGCTGTTCCAGGTGAAGCCTTTAATCTCATTAAAGTAACCATGCTCTGCTGTTGGTTAGTTAGCTGTTGGCTGCTGGTGAGGCAAAAGCAGACACAGAGCAAGCCCAGAGATCAGGTTAAAACCCTGGCCCTGCTGTGCTCTCAGCCCTGGCAGTCTTTGGCTGCACCAGGATATCCCACAGACTGCTTGAAGCTAATGCCCCACCTGGGGATCACTAAGCACATCCATGCAGAAGCCCAAACAAAAACAAACCTCTCCCAAAAACCTTCAGAGGAACAAAGGAAGCAATGTTTGCATTCTAGCTCCCACAGCTTCAGGGGACAGCCACTAAAAGCCACTGCAAATACAGTCCCCAGCATCTTTGCTCACAACCTAAAGCAGCACTCATTCAAAATACAACAAACCTGTTCTGGATGAAATGATGCTTCTGGAGTCCAAGTCAAGCTTCTGTACTAGGGTAGCAGGGTCAATTTTCAGCCCAGAAAATACACCAGAAGATGAGAAGTCCCAGTCCTTATGCAAAAGAAACATAAAACAGGAATCAGTACATACACAACAAGGCAGCACTTGTTTAAAAAAAATTTAAAATCAAACCTAGCACCATCCAGATAAGAACAGTGGTAGTGAGCAGGTGTCTCTCTTGAGCAGGCAAGGGCACCAAGGAACCCTACAGTCCTGCTCCCCCCTGCCTACCCCCCAGCTCTTCCACACAGAAGGAAGTTTCAGAAAGTCTCATTTTGGACTGTCCTGTTCCTAAAATATTCCTGCCCCAAGTCAACCTCACCTCACTCAAGTGCATGCACTTGCATGAGGGCTGGGAACAGCATCCTTAGGAAAAGACAGATTTATTACAGGTACTGAACAATACAGATAAGCAACAAATGAGAGGATTAGGGGATTAAAGCCTAAATCAATAGACATTAGGCAGATTCAGTAACTACTAGCAACCCACCAAATCTTCAGCATCATGCTTTAGGCATGCAACGCCTCCCTAAGATCGGCAGTAGCTACTCTGTTTGGATTAGAATTTATTACTTTAGCCAACAGTATCTACCATCACCAACACATAACTTCACAGTGGTATAAACCCAGCTTATTATATATATATATATATATATATATATGTATAATGTATTCAGCACAGGCAATTCCTCCCTCCTCACAAGGAAAGCTCAGGCACAAAAAAAAACATTTACTGGTGGTGTGTCCTTGCTGTGAGGGGGCGGCACCTGAACCATGTATTCAAAACACAGCTGGGGAAAACAAAATATCCTAAATAATTCAGGATAAACAGCTCCATCTACGCTAAACTAAAACGGAAGGCACGCACTGCAAAGCTCCCCTTCTCTCCCAATACTTGTTGATAATAATCCCCACTGCTGCGTGCATGGCAAGGCAGCCCAGGCCCCTGACTCACTCCAGGAGCAGCAGCAGCAGTGCTGGGACACACGTGTCACTGTGGGGACACTATGGTGCTGCTGCTGCTGCTCCGGACCAGTGGCACTGCAGGCTGGCACTGCCACGGTGCACTGTGCTGGAGCGGCCCCCAGCTCCCTCTGTCACCTCCCCGCCGTACCCTGCCACACTCAGCTGCCAGGGCTGAGTACAGCGTGGGGAGCAGCGGCTGCCTGGCAGCACCAGGGCTTCAACACAACCTCCACTGCCCGGCAGCACCAGGGCTCCCATAGAGCTTCCACTGCCCACGAGCACCAGGGCTTCAACCAAGCCCTCACGGCCCACGAGCACCAGGGCTTCAACCAAGCCCTCACGGCCCACGAGCACCAGGGCTTCAACCAAGCCCTCACGGCCCACGAGCTCCAGTGCTTCCTTCCACCACCCAGCAGCACCAGGGCTCCCATAGAGCTTCCACTGCCCAGCAGCACCCGGGCTTCCACGGCCCACAGGGACCCGGCCTGCGCCACCCTCTCAGCCGCCGCATCACCACGGCAGGCACGGAGCTACTGACGGACACCCCCGCAGCCAGGACAGACCCACAGCAGCCCGAGCGGGGCTGGGGCCGTGCGGGGACCGGGCCCTTTATGCAGGGGAAAGGCGGAGGAGTCACAGCGAGGCGGCCGCCGCTTCCAGCCCCCGCCCGCCGCCGCCCCGCGTGTCCCCGCCCCCGGTACCTTCCCGGCCGCCGCGCTCCATCCGCCCGCGGCGGGGCCGAGCCCGGGCCCGGGGAGCGGCGGCGGCGGGTCCCGGGCGGGCCGGGGGGCGGCGCGGTGCAGCCGCGGGCGCTTGGCTTTGCCCACCATGGCGGCGCGGGACGGAAAGGGCCGGGCCGGCCGGGATCTTCCGGCTGCGCCCTCACCGCACCCGGCGCCCCGGGAAATTCGCCTTCCTCCCCTGCACGGGCGGAGCTCCGGAACCGCCTCCTCGGCTGCCCGGGCCGGCCCCACAGCCCCGGCTGTTCACTTTGGAGCGGAACGGGGCCAGGTCCTGTAGCAGCCTTTGTACAGGGCGGCCTGCGGATAATCTGCCTTTAGTCAGTTACCCTCTGGTTAATTGCAGCCTGCCCAGGTGGTTCCCATCAGCACCCATCAGCGTGCTTAGGTTAAATCCAAACACTCCGCAGCACAGTTTTATACGCCTCTGTAAGAGCTGAGAGCTCTTGGTAGCGTTGGAAATGATATAACTAAACTCATTTTCATTAGTTGGTCAATTACTTGTAAGCAGCGCCCACTTATTAAGTTTTTTCACAGGCTCTTAATGTCACTTAATGTCATTAAATCACCGAAAGCTTTAGTTGGTTAACCCTGATAAGCGTCAATAAGCAGAGCCAAAGTGAGCTGAAAATTGGACCTCTGGGGTCTTAAATGTATGGTCGTTCAAGGACATCAGTAACCAGAAGATACCAGAGGAGATAGAAGCCTGGAAAGCTGGAGAGTCCCTGTCCAAGAAACAGATGGAGGACTAAAGAATGTGGACCAAATTAGCATGAGGGGCAAGAAACCACTAAGCAATACAGGGTAAAATACTAATTAATGATGATAATTATGTAATTTGCCTCAATTTCTATAATATATTATCTATAATCTATAATGCTTTATATATATATATATATATATATATATATAATGTATAAATAAGTGAAAAAAGTTTTGTATTGGGTTAAGTGTGAAATGTTTTTAGCCCCACACACGTCTCTTCCTGGCGAGGAATAAACCCTTACTCGCTAACACTAAAAAGACAGTTTTACAGTGAGTCTTATTTATCTCAATGATTTTGGAGGTTTCTTGGTAACAGTAGTACCAGCCAGCAACCAGGCTGCACAGTAGGACAAAAAACAACTCTAAAACTTCCTGCCAGATATTACTTCTGCAGTTGAAACAGTAGAAAATACCCAGCAAGCCCCTAGGGAGGGCCAACACCTGCCAGACTGCAGTCATGGGCCCAGGTGGACACCACAACAAAGCAACCCAATCCTCAGCTGCATGTTTCCACACACAGAAGGGGGTGAGATGCAAAGCTGCTTCCAAGATGAATAAAAAGCTCCAAGCCTGGAGCCACAGCGTGTTTGATCTTAACAAGCCCTGACAAGTGCTCCCTGGTTAATGCATTTTCGTTTTCCACATCCTCTGCCCTCCCTATTTTCCCCCGGGCTGTGTTTCCCAGGGCCTGATTCTGGGACACAGAAGTGCACAGCTGTAAGTGCACTCATTCCTTGTGAGTACCAAGGAAATGCAGGGAGAGGCCTCCGGGAAGGTATTTGGAAAGATCATAGAACCATGGAATACGCTGAGCTGGAAGGAACACATCAGGATCATTGAGTCCAACTCTTGGCCTTGCACAGGGCACCCCAACAATCTCACCCTGTGACTCAGAGTGGTGCCCAGCTCTCCTGGAGCTCTGGCAGCCTTGGGACTGTGACCATTCCCTGGGGAGCCTGTCCAGTGCCCGAGCACCCTCTGGGAGAAGAACCTTGGAAGATCCAACCTAAATCTCGCCTGACAGAGGTCCCTGTCATTTCCTCAAGTCCTGTCACTGGTCATGAGAGGGAAGAGGTCAGTGTCTGGCTGTCTGTTTCTCCTTGAGAGGATGTTGAAGACACGGAATCACGTAATGGTTTGGGTTTAAAGGAACCTTTAAAGATCGTCTTGTCCCACTCCCCTGCCTCTAGATCAGATTGCTTCAAGCCTAGTCCAGCCTGATGTGGAACACTTCCAGAGATGGGGAATCCCCAAGATTTAATGTTCATCAGGGATAGAAAGATTTAATGTCCACTGGGAATAGAAAATAACAACAGGAAAACTTCCCTTACCCTGCTCTAGGCTGGGTGAGCATCATTTAGGCCCGAAATGACAATTCTGATCATCAAAATCCATGACTTTGGGGGAAAACCACTCTGACAGTGCCCAGCTGGATGCCCAGCTCCCCACCCCAGCTGCTCAGGTGCATCCTGTATAAACTGCATCAGTCCTGCACTTAGTGGTGGGGGGAAACAAAATCCACACTAGTAAAAATAAAAAGATGAACCAATAAAAATAAAGGCAGTTAAAATAGGAAAGGGAATGTTTGGCAGCTTTAAATGCTTACAAAACAGGCTGGGGAGCATATGGGCTGTGCCCAAGCATACCCCAAAGGTTGCCCACCCCCTTTACCTGCAGCACTGAAGACCAAAGCTGCAGCAGAGCCTGAGGAGCAGCTGGAAGGGACTGGGATATGCCAGCAAGCTTCAGCGTTGGCTGCAAGGACCCATGGAACACCCTCTTGGCTCCCACTGTTCCATCTCCGAGGGCTCACAGCTCTCCCACAACTCTGAGTGAGTTGAAGCAAAGTGGTTGGACAAACGCCATGAAACAACTGAGGAGAAAAGACCCGCACATTCAGGGCCTCATGCAACACAAAAGGAAAATTACGGCAGCTCATCTCATTCAACCACACTTCCTTCCCCCAGATCTGCAACCCCCATCACTGGCAGGAAGCTCCACCAACCTTCCCAGCTTCATCTACCACAGCTCACGCACTCCAGGCCTGGGGAGTGCTCTGCAGCATCCAGCTTCAGCCCTCCAGGCTGGGTGAGCATCCCAGCTCCAGCTGGCTCACTCTCAGGGTCCATCCCCACCATATCCTGCGTCAGATGCTCCCATGCTCCTGTGCCACTGCCAGGACTGCTGTGATGCTTTCCTGCTGCACCTGGCTGTGATGAAACCAAGCCAGGACTATGATGGCTTCTTTAATAAAAGCACCAATCCACAGAGCATCCATCCAGGCTGGGAAATTTTCTGCTGGCACTGCAATCTCTCTTCTTGCTGCAAAAATAAACCCATAAATGTAATACAGCAGCAGGTCAACAGCATCAGGGTCTTATGAAGCCTCAGGTTGCCCTTACCAGAGAGAATGGCAGAGAATTGGAACAACACAGTCATGTCCTTTCCAACAAAAACTCTTCTGAGACTCCATGATAATGCAAAATGGTGATTGCACATCAGATGCTTGGAAGGAGAACCTACAAAGAGTTTAATAAAGACTCATGTTAATTAGTTTTTTAAAAACCCTACAATCCTGTATGTTTTCTAAATTACTTCCTTTTTTTTTTTACTGTAGTGCTTTGAAGAGGTTAAGAGAAAAATGCCAGGAGCTGGTTCCTCTCTGCTCAGGGAAAGGCTGCTGCTGAGAAGAGTTACTGCAACTGGCACAAAAACTCTAAAAGGCTGCTTACAAAAAATTCTCCACACAGCCCTGAGCTTTGTCAGAGGACGGCGCCTGCATCCTCTTGTCATGTAAGGAGGCCTGGCTACACAAACATTTCAGCGTCCAGCCCACAGTCTGAGAGGAGCTCCCCATCTTCTCCACACCCAAGGGCTGCCAGTAGCTCCCACATGAAGTGGTTGCCCCTACTCCCAGCTTTGTTTGCCCCCCGAGATCAGCGCTGGTCCCCAGCAGGGCTGTGAAACGTGAAAAGTTCTCATAAAGCGTGAGGTTTTGGGTGGGTCCCTTTCCTACGTGCAGTGGGAGGGCTGCAAACCCTGAGTATCCCAGGGAGAGCAGTCCCAGTCCCACAGGGCAGGTTGCTGTGAGTTCGGCCAGGTTGAGTGGGGCTGGCTGGGCTTTTTGGGAAACACCCCCTCCCACAGGCACCACTCTTGACTTCCTCTTCCCCTGCGATTGCAGAAATAGGAAGGAAAGATTGGCGTACGTCACAGAGCTCCTGATGCCCAGCGATGTTTCCCAGCCGAAACTGAGAAGCTGAGACCATCCTCATCCCAGTCCAAGTACGGAACAGAGACAAGGGCAGGAGGCCAGGCAAGTACAGCATCTCAATTTTTATGCTTCTGTTCCTCCTTTCTTGCGGGGACACAGGTAGGCAACGAAGGGGGTTTGTAGTTCTGGTGTTTCAATGGCATACTTTTATTATTCCTGATCTAACCTTTGGCCACTTGAGTTCAGGGAGCTTCAGGGAGCTTGGCATGGCATCCCTGCCTCAGGTGGGTCAGTCTGTGCAGCCTTTGCAAAGGCAGCTCGCCTGGTCTGTACCAATTTTGCCTTTGGAGGTAGCACTGAGCCCGGAAATGCAGGTGGTTATGGTGGGGAGGATGCCAGACCTCCAAAAACTTCCTTAGCAGCCCAAGGGCTCGGAAAGCAGAGCAGAGAGGGTGCAGCATGCTCTTCCCACGGCCTGACACATGGCACTGGGCAGGGTGGCACGGGCTGGGTGCTCACCTGCAGCACCAGGACTGGGGCTGCCACCTTCCCGTCACCCTCCCTCTTCCTAAGGGGATCTCCACCACTGCCAGCTGCCGTTGCAGTGGGAAAGAGGGAAGTGGCATGGCAGCATGGCATGAGGATGGCAGGCATGGCTGCCTGGAGGGCTCAGCACAGTGTCACCACCTGGAACACCTGTGCACGGAGCTTCCCGGGTGTCCCTGCACCCCTGTGAGCCTGGGGCAATGGCTGGGACAGGGAGTGGGACCCTCGTTCTTCTCCTCCATCTCTGTGTGCTGCGCACATCAAATACTCTGCAGGTGTGTGAGCCTGGGGAGGGCAGGTCCTTCCCAACACCTCCGTGGCTCTTGGATGCAGATGGAATGCAGGGCCCACGCCAGGTGTCAGGGAAGGCAGCCTGCTCCCTGCTTTGGATGCTTTTTCCAATGCCACAGCTACAGTACCCAGCCTCCTGGCAGGTGAGAAGCAAACAGGGGAGCACATGCGGTATCACCATATCTTGTGGCCAGCACGGCACTGCAGTGGGGCTGCTGAAAGCTGTGGGAAATCTCTAAATGCTGCATTTTGCTATCCCAGCTGTCACATCCTGCTTCACAGCGGTTTTGTGTTTTCTTACTGTGGCTGCTGAATAATTTCAGCGGGTTGGAGGGTGTGGTGTCCCAAGGGCAGATCAGCCCGAGGGCAGCCCCTTCCCACCCGAGCAGGACCCTGATCCTGGCAGACCCAGGAGCACAAATCCCCTCCTTCCTTCCTCCCGGGCCAGGGCAAGGCTCCCAGGGGCACCCAGGGACCTTGGTGCTCAGAGCCAAGGGATGCCACAGACTAGGCAGGGGCTGGGTGCACATGGGAGAGAGCTCGCCCCACAGATCTGTCCTCTGCAGCCACTGGAGGCTGCTGCAAAGAAATATCTATAAAAGATATTCCTATTTCCTATAACATGGGAATAGATATGGATATTTGTATAGACACATAGATATAGATAGATGTTAGATATAGATATAGATATAGATTTAAATATTTAAAATAAGTTTATATATTTATAAAAATATATAATATATAATATTATATAAATATAAATATATGAGTTTATATATTTATATTTATGTTTTTCCTGTGATTTACATATACAAAATATGTATGAAAACACATATACACACACACTGAGTGTGATATTCTGCAGAGACTGGGAAAGACGTGTCTGTGACCACCTGGGTGGGATCTATCTGCATCACCCAACTGAGTGACAGAAAAATCAGCCCCAGACAAGTGATATCCACTCTCCCATCCTCACCATATCCCACTCTGCTCATTTCCCTTCTGTGCTTGGGGTCTGGAGCTGCCCAGGGGTGGGAAGGAGCAGCTCTGCTGGGTGCAATACCGGCATCATGTCACAGCATGATGGTGACCAGAGATGTTTGGCAGTGTGGAGGGAAGCACCCATGGGTTCTGGCACTAGTGGAACTTCCCTATTACAGGTGAATGGTGCAAACACCACAGGAATCCCCCCAGGATACTGGGCATGTGTGCATATCTTCCCTTTTTGTGGGAAAACAGATGCTTAGCAAAGCCCTGATGGGAACTTGTGGCTAACAGACTTCAAAACTCATCTCTGCTGTTGAACACTTGTTTTATTTATGACAACAGGATCATGCTGGCATCAACACTTCCCCCTTCAGCCTTATTTATAACTCCCAGCTTGCTCCTCCATGCAGCACAGCAGCCAGCTCCATCCCAACACAGCAGCCCCAGCATGTCCTGAGTGCCAGAGTGCCCCAGCTCTGCACCCTGCCCACAGGCAGAGCAGCAAGGACAGCACCCAGCATTTAACTTATGCACCTTCCCTGAGACCACCTTCACATCTTCTGGCACACAGACCCCTGGGGGGCATCTTTCCCTAAGGCAGATGGTGGAATATCCTGGTGGCTTCTGTAAAAGGCTCTTGCTGAAGAAGAGGCTTGATCCTGAGCCACCCAAGGCATGTGGTGAGGAGATCACATCACAGGGCTGAGAAGGACCCTGGTCCTGAGGTGCAGCTTTGTCCCCCTGATGCCACCATGCAGCCCTGGCCAGGAAGCAGAACCTGGTGGCAATGTGTCCTGCCCTTAGCTGGGTTGCTCCATCTTGGCACCCCACTCCCCACTCTGGGGTGAAAGTGGTTGTGAAGTTCTGCAGTTCTGCTCCTTCACACCAGGGCTGTAGGATGGGCTATGTGCACCCCTCTGCTTGCCTGAATTTATGGGAAAGAAGGGAAAAAAAGGAACTTCACAGGCAGAGCACATGCAGAAGAGGGGTTGGTGGCGACTGTGAGTCTGGCATGAGCTGAAGGGATCATCAAGGGGGTTGGAGGAAGTGCTGCTGAGGCCTATGTCAGAGCTCTGCACATTCAGAGTCAGGCTGAAAACCTGCTTTGCCCTCCTCTGAAGGCTGTAAGGAGGCAGACAAAGGCAGAGGCCCCATTTGCTTGCTTTGAAAGCCCTCTGCTCACCTGCCCACACATCACAGAGTAATTTTTCTACATGGCGGGAGAACTGTTGAACTTCCTGTTATGTTCTCTCCAAGTGTAAGGATGTGCTTCACACTCTTGTGACAAGAGCAAGAAGCCACTGTGGGGGTGAAAAAGGCATCCAAATGCAGCTCACAACATGAACTCTACTTTACAATACTTGATAGCAGCTAGCACTGGGGGTGTATTGAGACTATTTCTGGAGTTTGGGAGCTTTTTTTAACCCAGTTTTAGGGTTGCTCTATTTTATGAGATGAGCCTGTAAGCAAGAAACTCTAACCTCCAGCAAAAACGAGGAGCTCACAGAGCTCTATCCCATCACCACTGCACACTTTGGCATGGCAACAGGAATTAAATGCTTGGAAACACTGGGCAGGTGGAAAATGAGTCCATGGGTTTGGTCCTCACAGCATGTGAGGGAACTTCTGGTTTGTAGCAAAATCGGAGCCTAATTAGGCACATTTGGGGTGTCAGTCACTGAGTTCTACAAGAAACAAAGGCAGAACCCACTTTGCTTTCCTGCAAGCTCAAACTCTGCAGGCAGAATCTGGAGGTGACAGAAATGTGTTGGGCCAGCTAACCACAGGGTGTGCATGACTCATAGACGGGGACATTGCAGCTGTGACAATAAATTATGCCCTTAAAATCTTACTGTGGGTGACTGTGGTGGTGGAGAGGAACTTGCAGAGCTTTTTGTCCAGAAGGGCTCTGGCCACCCACCATAGGATGGTCTTGTGCAGATGTGGCAGAGTGAGCTCCCAGGCCACATCACCCTCAGGGTTTGGCTGGGTGACACCAGCAGTGCCTCTTGTTGGCTGTGCAGCAATGTGGTGCTGGCTGTGGAGCTCTGCCAGGGGCACTGCATCCAGGGTAGGCAGGGTGGGCTTCCAGATGGCCCCAGCTGTAATCAGTGATGGCCACCACCCTTAGGGTCCTGCCACATCTCAAAATCTATGGCACAGCTGGGCACCAAACCACACTGTGCAAACATCACCCACTGACCTACCCAGACTTTCTCTCTGCCCTTGGGAGGAGACCAGACGTCCTTTCAAGGCTGACCAGTGTCATCCTCAGCTGGGGTGGTGTCCTGGAGAGGCTGATGAGCTAAGACAGCACACACTGATGCCTCAGATGATGCCTCAGAAGGGGATCTAAGCTGCCCTCATGTACAACCTGCCTCAGTGTCTTTTGACGGTTTCTCTTGTTTTCTCATTTCCACATCTCTCTGATCTCTTTATTTGGTGAGATGACAGGAAGGGGTGATGGCAGGAGCCAAGGAGTGGTTCTTGTCTTACTCAGGGCAGCTATCAGAGCTATTTTGAAACTGATGACCTGGTTTTCAGACAGTGTCTAGTATTGCTATAAAGCGCAATGTCTGTTGTTCCTTTTACTTTTTTATTCCTCTTTTTTTCTTCTAACAAATTCCTCTTTTCTGACTTCCCCATGTTCCATGTTGCAAGGCCAGTACACGGTCAGGGTTTGCTCTGCTGGGAAAGGTGTGACACGTGACAGTGTTAATGAATGTGATCTCAACACAGGTTGCCCAGAGAGAAACTGTGGCTGCCCCATCCCTGGGGCACATCCCAGGTGGTCACAGGGATGCTTTTTGCCCTGCAGAAAATGCCTCATGACTGCTGCCTCCAGCTGCCAGCAGTGACCTGGGTGCTGCTGCTGGTGACAACAGGTGAGCCTGACTGCCCAGCACCTTTCATGGGCAGTGAAAGAGTGGGGGGGATCGAAAATGCTGCCCGACAGCAGGGGGAACACAGCATTGAGAGGTGTGCAAAGGCCATGTCCTTCCACTTCCTGGGATCTGGAGTTAACACCAGCCAGCCCAGCTGAAGGACAGCAAGGCAGCTGAGGGCCCTTCCAGAGCCCCCAGCATTGGTTTGAGAGGCAGGGCAGGCTCAGGCCAGCCTGGGTGCCCAGTGTTGGTGTCTGAACGCCCCCAGCTGCCCCCCACACCAACTCTGTCTTCTTGCCTTTCCAGCCTTTGCCATGGAGTGCCCCAAGATCAAGGTGGGGACGTGCAAGGACTGCATTCAGTCTGGTCCTGGCTGTGCCTGGTGCAAGAAGCTGGTAGGTCCTGTAGCCTGTCTAGTTGTCACCCCCCCAGCAGTCAGCTACAGGCATCAAGCCAGTCACCCTTCCTGCCTGGCTCTTCCTGACTTCATTGTGGGAGTGTTTCATGTCCTGAATGGAGGATGGGGCCAGGAGGGATCCAACAGCCATGACCTTTCTCCATAAATACCCATCAATGGTTCTCTTTTCTCCATCAATGCCCTGGAAACCTGGTTTGGGGACCAGGTAATCTTGTAAGGTGCCTGTTCACCCCCTGCTCCTCTGATTTCTGTTTTCCTGCTGGTGTTGTCACACACAGGATTTCACCAAAGCTGGCGAGCCTGACTCCATCCGCTGTGACACCATTGAGCAGCTGAAGCAGAGGGGGTGCCCAGGCAGTGAGATTGAGTTTCCAGGCAATGAGATCAGAAAAACACAGGACAAGCCCTTAAGCAGTGAAACACAGCTGACTCCACAGGAGGTGCACCTGAAGCTGAGGATAGGTAAGCTCTGCCTGGCGTTCCCAGCACCCTTCTTCTTGTGGCCTGCCAGCAATGCCCTTCAACTCATCCCCAGACTCACCTGAGACACAGCAGCATGTTTCAGCCTGCATTTCCACCCCTTTTCTGCCAAGAGAGAGGAGGGGTGGGTGATGGCACAAGCTGGCCCAACACGGCAGCTGATGCCGCTGTCCCTGTCCCTCAGGCCAGCCTGCTGCGTTTGAGGTGAAGTTTCGCCGTGCCATGGGGTATCCCATTGATCTCTACTACCTCATGGACCTCTCCTACTCCATGCTGGATGACCTGGAGAACGTGAAGAAGCTGGGAGGGGAGCTGCTCAGGGCTCTGGAGAGCACCACCCCTTCTCGGCGCATTGGTGAGTGTGGTGGTGTTCACAGGGGTCCCAGGATGAGGGAAGAGACGAGAATGTTGACTCCATGTTTTAGAAAGCTTGATTTATTATTTTATGATATATATTGTATTAAAACTATACTAAAATTGTACTAAAAATAGAAGAAAGGATTTCATCAGAAGGTTAGGAAAGAATAGAAAAAGAATGATAACAAAGGCTTGTGACTGACTGAGACAGTCCAGACAGCTGGACTGTGATTGGCCATTAATTAGAAACAACTACATGAGACCAATCACAGATCCACCTGTTACATTCTACAGCAGCAGATCATTATTGTTTACATTCTGTTTCTGAGGCTTCTCAGCTTCTCAGGAGAAAAAAAATTAAGGAAAGAATTTTTCATAAAACATGTCTGTGACAGGTGAGCCTGTCTTCAGACTGGCACATCTGTTTGGGAAGAGCTGCAGAGCTGGAGGAGGATGCGGGAAGTGGACAGCAGGTGTCCTCTGCCAGGCTGAAGAGTGTGGCAGGGCAAGGGACATGGGCACGTACACAGGGGCCAGCAGATTGCCCTGTGCCCTGTCCCTGAAACTGTCTGGCTGCCCTAGGGTTTGGCTCCTTTGTGGACAAGACGGTGCTGCCATTCGTGAACACGCACCCCGAGAAGCTGCGGAACCCCTGCCCCAATAAGGACACCAAGTGCCAGCCTCCCTTCGCCTTCAAGCACATCCTGTCGCTGACGGACAACGCCCAGCAGTTTGAGAGTGAAGTGGGCAAGCAGTTCATCTCAGGGAACCTGGATGCCCCAGAGGGAGGGCTGGATGCCATGATGCAGGCAGCAGTGTGCGGGGTGAGTCCTGCACCCGCCCTGCTGCCAGCTGCTGTGCTCAGGCAGGAGGGCTGCTGCCCACACACATCCTGGAGAGGGCTGCTTTTCCCCCTCTCCAGGTGGGCTCGTGAAGCCCATCCTGCCTAAGTTCTAATCCGGCAACAGGGCAGGTCAGTCTGGCGAGTACAAGAGAGCAGCTTAGCCCAGAGCCTCCTAACGCTGATCTCCCTTAACCCACCTTCCTCCTGCCCCCTGCCCCACGCTGTGGCTGACACAAGAGTTTGGAAAGCGTGCCCATTGGCACTGTCCTGCCAGCCTTGCTCAGGGACAGGGGCCACTCTCTGTGCCACTTGCAGGACCAGATTGGCTGGCGCAACGTGACCCGCTTGCTGGTCTTTGCTACTGATGATGGATTCCACTTTGCTGGGGATGGCAAGCTTGCAGGCATCCTGACCCCCAACGATGGCAAGTGCCACTTGGAGGACAACATGTACAAAAGGAGCAACGAGTTTGTAAGTACCTGGGGGCTGTTCAGCATCTCCAGCACCCCCCACCTCCCTCCCCCAGGCCGAAAAGACAATATTATGTAAAATAGCCTGTTAGAGACAGAGACCAAAATATCACCTCAATCACCATAAGTTGTGCTGCCATACCAGAAGTGTCTGCTCTTCTGCTGGTGGGGGAGGTTGTGCTGAGTTTGATATCCTTCTCCCCATCCAGGACTACCCATCTGTTGGCCATCTGGTCCAGAAACTTGCCGAAAACAACATTCAGCCCATTTTTGCTGTCACCAGTAGGGTGGTGGATGTTTACAAGGTGAGAACATGTCAGATGGTCCAGGTGCCTCCATCCCCTTCCCAGGAGAACAGACACAGCTCTGTGTGTGTCTCCTGATGCTGTCTCCTGCTCTGCTGTCACGTGTTAGGAAGTGCTCACCTCTTTGCTCTCCACTGCAGAAACTCAGTGAGATGATCCCAAAGTCAGCAGTGGGGGAGCTGAACAAGGACTCCAGCAACATCATTGAACTCATCCAAGTGGCCTACAATGTAAGTGCTGGAGTTCCCACCTCTCCAATGACATCACCTGCATTTCCAGAACCACCCCAGGCAGCTGAGATCCTGACCTGTGGTGCTCTCTGGCTCTTCTTCCTGACCTGCAACCCTATACCCTCTTGGTTCGGTCTGCTTTTGGACTGATGGCACTTTCTCCACCATTTTTCCAAAGAACCTCTCCTCGCGGATCATCTTGGACCATTCCACCTTGCTGGACACTCTGGATGTCAAATATGACTCCAAATGCAAAAATGACAAGGACTCCATGGATGAAGCAAGAGGCAAATGTGACAATGTCAAGATCAATGAAGAGGTATGCTCTCCTGTACCAGGAACACCCCACAGCTTGCACAGCTTCTGTTGCCCATCCTGTTTAAAGACAGGAACCCTGGTTGCTCTTCCAGGCTTTTTGTTTATATTAATTAATTGCCAAGAGTGTCCAAAATGCTATGGGATGCGGGAGATGCTCCTTTGTTCTGGGTGTGCATGTCCTCAGCCTCGGGCCAATACCACACTCTGACAGCTGGACATCTGGCCCTCCCCTGTCCTACTCTGCACTTTCTAGGTCACCTTCAACGTGAAGGTCACAGCCAAGGCGTGCATTCCAAACTATTCCTTCACCATCCGGCCGCTGGGCTTCACAGACACCATCACTGTCCACGTGGCCAGCAACTGCGACTGCCACTGCAACGACAAGACTGACCCAGCTGCTTGCAATGGGCAAGGCACCATCGAATGTGGGATCTGCAGGTACATGCTGTCCACCCAAAACACGATTTCAAATGCTGCCAGAGCTGGGGAATAGCTGGGAGAGGGATCTTGGGCCAAGCCAGGGCTGGGCTCTGTAGCTTTGTACAAATTTTTTTTTTGTTCAGAGAGGTGGATTTGTGCGTTCCCCTTGGAACTGTCCCCTGTGTACTCAGAGGCAGGGACACAATGAGCTGATTCTTCTGCTGTTGGAGGTTATGCTGTTTTCCTGAGGGCCTCAATCCCTCCAGCTATCCACCCATCCATCCCAGTATCAAATCATCCACCAATCCACCCACTGAGCAGACAGAGATTTCTGTAGAAATCTCTCAAAATCCCATTTCTTGGCTGCAGCTCACAAGGGTCTTTAAGTGTAATTATTGCTTCATGGCCTCTCAGTGACAAGGAGAGGAAAAGACTGGGTTTCCTCAGGAAATACTCACATCTCCTTGGCAAGGGCTTGGAAATTATAAACATAACAATAACTTCTGGGCATTTATTTGGTGTTGTGAATATGACTGGTAGAAAAGCAGCATTCCTGAGGTTTGCTCCCTGCTCCAGCATGGAGTTAGCACCAACATGCTGTCATTTTTTTTGGTGAGGCTGTCCCAGATTTGCCACAGGGGTAGCAAAGGAGAGGTCTGGGCCCTGTGCATGCCTCATGGCCACTGACCCAAGCTTGCTCCTCTCCTCTGATGGCAGCTGCAACTCAAGGTACACAGGGAAGAAGTGTGAGTGCGACACCAAAGGGAAGAGCAGCAAGGAGCTGGAGAGCAGCTGCCGCAGGGACAACAGCTCGGTGATCTGCTCGGGGCAGGGGGACTGCGTGTGCGGGCAGTGCGTGTGCCACACCGGCGACGTGCCTGGCAAGCACATCTACGGCACCTTCTGCCAGTGTGACAACATGAACTGCGAGTTCTTCAACGGCTCCCTCTGCGGCGGCCCAGGTGATGCCCCTGGGACGGCTTCTCCACTGCTTAGAAGAATTCAGTGCCCAGGGAGATGTGGCCTTTTTGTGCCTTAACCCCTGGGTTATGGAGCTGCTGGGTCCCACCACACCATCCTGGAGGACTTCCTTGAGGGTGGTGTGGTGAGGGCAGGGTGGGTGATGCTCTCCAAGCATGGGCAGAGGGAGGGTGGCCTGGCTGTCTGCAGGATCTGAAAGATCTCTTCCTCTGCAGCACGTGGGAAATGCGACTGCGGGGAGTGCAAGTGCCAGCCTGGGTATGAGGGCAGCGCCTGCCAGTGCCAGCAATCCACGGAGAACTGCCTCAACACCCGCAGACACGTGTGCAGCCTCCGTGGGACCTGCCACTGCAACCGCTGCCAGTGCACGGGAGGGTACCAGCCCCCCTTCTGCCAGGAGTGCCCAGGCTGCCCTTCTCCCTGTGGCAGATACATGTGAGTGATGGGCACAGGGGCAGCGGGGATCCCCAATATCCCAGGGATGCACAGGCAGGGCCCAAAATGCCCAAATCCAGGTGAGAGGGTCTCTGCCCCTGCAGATGTGAGCTGCAGCTGCTTGTTTTGCAGCTCCTGTGTGGAGTGCAAGTTCTTCGGCAGCGGCCCCTTTGAGAAGAACTGCTCCCAGGCCTGTCCCAATATCCACCTGTCCACAAACTCAACAGAGGTGAGGACAAATGATAGGAAATGCAGGGAAAAGGATTCCCAGAACTGCTGGATGTCCTTCCATATGGTCCAGGAGGATGGCGATGAGATTTATACGATCATCGTTGATCCTGAGAGAGGTATCCCATCCCTGCTCCTCCTGCCCTGCCACAGGCAGGCTGCCAACCCTGCCATGCCAGCCTCGCTGCTTCACCGGGGGCTGCAGCCTGACACTGTCTGTCTGTCTGTCTGTCCCACAGAGTGCCCACAGCCTCCCAACGTCCCACTGATCGTGGGCGGCACCATCGCTGGCGTGCTCCTCTTTGGCATTCTGGTCCTGGTCATCTGGCGCTTCTTGATGGAGCTGCTTGACCGCCGGGAATACCGCCGGTTTGAGAAGGAGAAGCTTAAAGCCAAGTGGAATGATGTAAGAGAGCCCATCCGTGCCAGTGGGGGGTTCTGGGGTGCCCAGATCCACTGGGGAGGGGACAGTAGGAGGGGACATCCTTTCCAGAGACAGCCATGTAGACCTGAGCCCTCCCCACTGCTCATTTTTCAGCCCAGCTGGATTTTGCCATTTAGGGGCCTAAATATCCTATGGATAAATATCCTACAGCCTAAATATCCTTCTTCCAATGCTGTCTGTGCTGTTGGCATTGGGATGGGTGGGATGGGTAATGTTTTGCAGGAAAGCCCAACACAAGCCTCTCTCTTCTCTCCCTCCAGGCTGATAATCCCCTCTTCAAGAGTGCCACCACCACTGTCGTCAACCCCAGGTTTAATGAATGAGGCAATACTTGGCAGCACTGGGATGCACTGTTAAATACGGAAATCCCAAGCTAAGGAAAGCTCAAACTAAGGAATTCCTAAACTAAGTCTCCTATCCCTTCTTCCTTATCCTCATGGTTTCATCCCTTCTTCCAAGAGGCCCCCATCATGTCAGGTGCTCGCTGAGGGACTGCACCCATACCAGCCTCCTGGCCCACTGCTTGATGATTGTGTTAGTGGAGCTGGTAGAGGGAAACACCACAGGAATATGCAGTGGCTCCTGTCCCATCTCTTGATGCTAACTTTGCTTTCTGGCAGCAGTCTTGGACACAGAGCCTCAAAGCCAGCTGAGAGCACAGAGTGCTTCCAGTGCTTTGATTTTGAGCTGGGATTTCAATACTGCCATCTCTCTTCTGCTGCAGCAGGATCTGCCTCCAGGATCTGCTCCATGCCTTCCCCTGCTGCATTGGTCTCCACCACTATGCAACGTTTTCCAGAGAACTCACTGCTGAGTAGGACATAAGGGGTCCAAGCAGCTGCTCTAGAGGCTGCAGTGATATGACGGGCCCTGTAGCACTTCTACCTTGTCATGAAGAGCAGCTGGATAACATGCACTGGATCTTTTTCCCAAATCACCAACTGCTTCATGACATCACTCAAATCTACCTCAGGCAAGGTTCTGCCTGGGCTTCTGCATGCTTGGCCTAATTCCGTCATGCCTTGAAGTCCCCTGCATTGTAAGGAGCCACTGATTGATCTATGAAACTTGATCTGTGATCTATGAGCACCTGGAAAATGAAGGTTGCAGGTCAGCCATAGCTTCTTCCACCCCATCTTTGCCAGCATGTCAGACATACCAGGAGCCAGCTGTGCAAAACACCTGGAAGTACCCAGAGCATCTCCAGCTCAGCACTTATCGAACCACACACAGCAGCCAGTTGTTCTTACGTTGTGGGTCATTCCGGTAAAATGATGGTGCAATTCCTTATTTGCTTTAAGTTTGGGATTCATTTACAAAGACTTGTATTGTGTTGCATCTTTGTTTGCTCTCTGAAGCAGTTTAATATGAATAAAAATTAATATGTAAATTAAATACATCTGTCCTGCTAAGATTAAGGTGCAAGGGCAGCAGCTAAAGCATTCATTGGAGAAACTACAGTCACACCTTGTCATTGCTGCCACTGTTTTCCATAAAAACAGTGCCTGGGAAAGATCCCAGCTAGAGAAGCAAACTGTTTTCTACACAATTTGCCATCTATGCCATGAATGGTGCTCTCTTTGCAAACCAAAACTGACTCTCTGAATATTGCAGAACAGTGTTTGTCCTGCCTGTGTGCTGGCAGCTGTACATAGACTACCTCAAATGAGATTGGCAGTGCTACATCAGATCAGGGGTCAATTTGGGCCATTTTATTGTTCTTAAGCAATGACTGTGAGGGTCTAGGGCAAGGTAAGAAGAAAGAAAGTGTGTCTTCCTAGTACTATCCCAGGCTGCAGCTACTTTTGACCTCAGGACCCTCAAAATGTTGTCTTGTTTTTGCTAAGAGCAGGCTGGGGCACACCAGTCAGGTCACAGAATCATGAGATCATTAAGGTTGGGAAAAAACTTTGAGATGATTGACCATCTAACCACTACCCCAGCACTGCAAGGTCCAACACTAAACCATAATCTCAAAGTCCCACGTCTACACACCACATCCCTGAAGGCCAGGCTGCCAGGGTTACACACCTGAGCCCCTGGAGAGGCTTTCTGGGCACTTTGCCTGACAGACTCCTCTCAGCTGGGAAAGGGAGAAAGGCCAAACTGCTTCCAGGGGGCTGCAGGAGCTGCCAAACCACATCCCAAGAGAAACTAAATCAGCCAGCTGAGCCAACAGTCCGTGCCTTCGTTTTTATTACAACAAGGAGCTCCCCATACATTTAATCCACTCTTGTGCCAAAGGGAAGACTTCCAAAGTTCTTCAGATAATGGGACCAGCCCCACAAGTCTTCCAAGCAGAAGTTCAGGTTCCGTGCCAGACGCTTTATCAGCAGGTAGGTGCCCCCCAGCCCTGCTGCCCCCACAACAAACAGCCCTCGATTAATTACCTGCAAGTGCAAAGAGAAACCCCAACATCGTCACAGGCTGGCCCCTACCCTGCAGCACCCAACAAAGTCATCTCACCTGAGAACATCCCACCACCAAAGCTGAGCAGTGCTGGTGTGCAGGATGCTCCCAAGGCTCATGGCCTGGGAAGGGTGGGCACCACCCCTGACCAACCTTTGTCTGCCATTTCCAGCGCTGAAGGGCCTCGTGGTAGCGAATTCTGGTGAAGGTCACCTGGGAGGGGGGCAGAAGAATGTCACCAGCCCAAAGCCAGGCAGGAGGAGCTCACAGAAGTGGGGACTGGCTTACCATGGTGTACAGTGGGACGATGGTGGAAGGCATGAGGGCGTGCAGGAAGTTGTCTACGCGCTTGCGGAAGATGAACCACGTGGAATTGACGTGCTCGCGCATCTGCAACAGAGCAGCCGTCACCCCCGTGCAACGGGCTTTGCCAGAGCTCCCTGTGCTTTGCCAGCTCTCCCACTGTCCTGGAGGGGATGCAGTGCCTCCTCAGCCCCAGTGACATTCCCAAGGAGCTCTGAGGCTAAAGCCTGCCAGGGTGAGAGCCCAGCAGAGGCCCTGCCTGCTGCGTGCCTCCTGAGAGCTCTGCTGTGGGGCTCACCTACCTCTACATAATTGTACATGGCTAAATCTGAAATTGCGTGGTCATCTGGCACCCTCAGTCTGGAGAACTCAGGGAGGCAGGCAGCTGGGAGAAGAAAGAAACAGTTGACAGGCAGCTCCCTGCAGGGCACCCAGCTGCCCTCAGGCGCAGAGGGATGCTCCTCTGCTCCCTCACGTCCCCAGCCACATCACTTACCGAGGTCATTGTGGAACTGGTCCATTAATTCATCAAAGACCAGACAATCTTCAAAGCCCTGGGAGGAATATTAGGGGGTTAACAGGCATAAACAGGACCCATATATTCAGGAGAAGTGCTCTCATGGATGCTTAGCTGGTGTAGCTGTTTGGTCCCACTGACCACAGCTTCAGACCAGGAGTGTTATTCCAGGTCCCTCTGACAGGGGTCTTGAGAGAAATCAAGGGGCTTGCCCTTCCCAGCTGCCTGGACCCCCCCTCCCATATTGTCCTCTGTCCATGGGAAGGTGGCATCACCACCCTGTCCCCTGTCCTTCCCAGGAGGACATAATGACAGGAGCTCAGCCCTGCCAGTGCCGAGGACATGAGGCTGTGGGACAGGCCAGCCCATGAACTCTACAGAGTTAAACACTAAAACCAGGCATTTGTGGGTGAAAGAAGTGGGTTCCCCACCAAGAGGGACAGGCCAGCCACAAACTTACTGCATTCATGCCCTGTCCATAGAAGGGCACAACAGCATGAGCAGCATCTCCCATCAGCACGCACCGGGAGGAGAGGTTGTAAGAGGAGCACTTCACAGAGATCATGGCCTGGGCTGGCAGCAAAAAGTAATCGTGCTTCAGCTCTTGCCTTCAGGTAAAACAACAGATTTTGGTGTGTGGGACCACGAGAGAGAAGAGCAAGCTGTGCCACAGCCAAGCTGAGGAAGCCAGGCCACAGACACTGTCAGCTCTGGTGTGCAATCCCCAAGCCTGTGCACTAGGCTGTTTGTGCTGGGAAAAATGTGGAAGTCAGCTTCCCCCCTGTGGACCAGACATTTGGTCTGCAGGTTTTAAGTTCTGCACATAATTAAATTAAATCAATAACTTGGTTATTGACATCTTGGTTCTCTTATTGTGAGCAGTGGTAGATGTTGGTCAACATGGGAAGGACATACCAGAAAATATCTGAGTTTCTCGGTTAATATGAAGTCCTGGGATAATTCATTTTAAGAGGAAAGGAAACTGCCTAGCCCAGCTGAGACTGTTGATATCATCCAAGAAAAAGCCCATCCCATAATAGATACCTGTGTTGATGGGTGAAAAGGGGAGATGGGAGCACTTACTCTCCGATGAGGGGAATGGCATCTGGGAAGTAGGTCTGGAAAAACCCCAGCACTTGCTCGCCTGTTGTGAGCTTCTCAAACTCCTCAAAGGGCATGAAGAGCGTGCAGGTGAAGGACTTGTCCTGCCAGCCAGGAAAGAGGGTCAGTCAGAAGCCCAGAGAGCAGAGAGAACACCTGAAGCAGCAGCTCAGTGCCCAGCCTGCCACCTGGCAATCACAGTGAGCCCCTGGCACAGCAAGGGGTGAATGTCTGGCCACCCCTTTCTCATGTTGGGCAGGCACAGGGGAGGCAGAAACAGTGTGTGACCGGGCCTGGCTCACTGTCCTGATGCTCCTGGTATGTAGCTTACAGCATCCAGCTGCAGAGTGCTGCTTTCTGGGGGCCTGGTTGGGCTCAGGTGTGTGGGCAGAGAGAGGTGCCACAGGTACCTACCCAGCACTGCGAGGCAGGACTGGCTCTGAGCACCCTGCCCTGCACCTTCTCAGGCTGTGGTCAGCCTGGCACAGGCTGGGTGTCCCTCCTGGCTCTTCCCTGGGTCTGTGCCAGTATGTGCCCCGGTGGCCAAGAATGCCAGTGGCATCTGGCTTGTGTGAGAAACTGTGGCCAGCAGGAGCAGGGAGGTGATTCTCCCCCTGTACTCAGCACTGGGGAGGCCACACCTCGAGTACTGTGTCCAGTTCTGGACCCCTCAGTTTAGGAAGGACATTGAGGTGCTGGAGCATGTCCAGAGAAGGACAACAGAGCTGGTGAAGGAGCTGGAGCACAAGCCCTGTGAGGAGCAGCTGAGGGAGCTGGGGGTATTTAGCCTGGAGAAAAGGAGGCTCAAGTGGAAACCGCATCACTGTCTACAACATTCTGGAGACCTCATCACTCTCTACAACATTCTGGAGACCTTATCACTCTCTACAACATTCTGGAGACCTTATCACTCTCTACAACACTCTGGAGACCTTATCACTCTCTACAACACTCTGGAGACCTCATCACTCTCTACAACATTCTGGAGACCTCATCACTCTCTACAACATTCTGGAGACCTCATCACTCTCTACAACACTCTGGAGACCTCATCACTCTCTACAAAACTCTGGAGACCTCATCACTCTCTACAACACTGACAGGGGGATGTAGCCAGGTGGGGGTCAGGCTCTGCTCCCATGTAACGAGGGACAAGATGGGAGGACAGAGTGTTAAACTGCACAAGGGGAGGTTTAGAGTGGGCATTAGGAAGAATTTCTTCACCGAAAGGGTGATCAGACATTGGAATGGGCTGCCCAGGGAGCTGGTGGAGTCACTGTCCCTGCAGGTTTTTAAGGAAAGACTGGATGTGGCACTCAGTGCCATGGTCTGGCTGATGAGGTGGTATTAGGTCATGGTTGGACTCTGTGATCTCAGAAGTCTTTTCCAATCTAATTGATTCTGTGTTTTGGTTATCCTGTGACTGCTGACCCTCCCAGTCCCTGCCACCACAGCTGTTCATCCCCAGCAGCCCCATGCTGTGCCCCAGGAGAGCATGGTCTGGGTTAGCACCATGTTGGGCAGTGCAATCATCATGAAGGTGTTCCTCGGCCAGATGTGGAGGTAGTTTGGTTCCATGGCAAACTGCAAGAGAAAGAAAATTTCCTTGTATCCTTGACCTGCCCTGCTCAGCTGCCCCAGCCCAGGCTCTGGCTCCCCTGCACACCAGCACAACAGTTCCCATGGGAAGACACAACAACTACAGGGCCCCTTTCTGGTCCCTGATGCTTCAGGGAGACACAGGGCAAGGGAAAGAGGAAAGAGCAAGAAATACAGGCAAAAATCAGATGCTTTGCAGTTGCTGATGTCCTCATAGACATGTTCCCATCCCTCCAGGACCTCTCAGAGCCAGAGTTAATCCCATCATGCCAGGAAAGGCTCTCTAGGATTTTTGCATGCAGGTACCAACATTGCCACCACTTTTGGAAGAGATCCCTGCCTTATCTTAGGAAAGGTTTAATCCCTTGCCTGAACCCCAGGTGAGAAATAAACTCTTCCAAAGCTGTTGCAGCAGAGCCACAGTGAGAAGGGGGTGAGATATCCAGCCTGTGAAGGTTGTAGCACCCCTGGGACAGGCACACTCACATCTCCATCCTTGGGGGGGATGGTCAGCTCCATGTAGCCGTGAGGAATGTACTCATGGCTGTAGTTGAAGCGTGTTTGCCTCATGAACTGTTTCCTGACTGTTGAGAAGGCTCCATCACACCCCACAATGAGGTCATAGGTCACTTCCAAGGTCTGCTGGTCAGATCTGAAAGCAGGAAAGCACCTTGGATGAATCTGCTCCTTAAGGCCCCTTCCCACCCTGAGCATTCCATGATTCTGTGGTTAATCCTCCTGTAACTCCAGGCCAGCTCAGCACCACTGTGCCCAGAGGATCTGCCTTTTGCTAAATGTATTAATTAAATAAATCAATTTAAATGTATTAACAATCTTCTAGGATGGGGGCAAGATTGGCTCTCACTGTCTGGGAAGCACAGCTTTAGGATGAATAATTATCCTCTAGTTTATCCAAAGCATAACTCTGCCAGGCCTAGTCAGCAATGCACTTTGGGGATAATGCTGCTGTTTTGCAGAGCCTGCAGCACCTGCCAGGAGGATGGGGGACAGGACCAGAACTTCTGTGAAAGACTGTGAAACAAGGTCATGGAACCTCAGAGTGGTTTGGGTTTGCAGGGACCTTAAAGCTCAGCCCATTCCAGCCCCTGCCATGGGCAGAGACACAACACCAGGCTGCTCAGAGCTCCATCCAGCCTGGCCTGGAACGCTCCCAGGGATGGGACATCAGCAGTTATCCACCCTCCCTGATGAGCAATCTGTCCCTGAGCCCAGTGCCATGGATACTGGTACATTTATCCCCTGGACAGGTCAGGAAGTGTGTGCCTGCTGCCAGCCTGGGGCTTAGGGAATTGCTTCAACCTTCCTCATCTCCCTATGAATGCTGCCTTGATGTCTCTGCTTTCCAAAGCTGGCACAAGGTTTTGCCTGCACAGTAGTTTCAAAACTGAGATTGCTCAATTGTTTGAGGTTTTATGAATGATTAAGCAGAAACTTAACTGACCACAGTGCTTGATCCCACGCTTGTCCAGGGATTACCTTTTAATGGTTAATGTCCCCAGCTCTGCATTGCACCCGAGGAGCTTGTGTCCAAAGAACAGTTTTGTGTTGGAGTACTTCTCAGCAGCTGTGAAAAGAAAACACAACTAAATGTAGAGGGGTTTACTGTGACTGCAAAAAATATTTCCAAGAGATCCCTAAATTATAGGGATTTTTGCCATTACAGCAAATGATTTGCATGTTGCATGAGGGCCAGCAGGCAGGGCACACTGGGACTGGTCAACCATGGTATAAACTACTTGAAAAATGCAAGGAACCCTGCAAGGATCTTTTTCTTCCCCACAGTGACATGAGTCATTGACTGCTTTCCACCATCACTGTTCAGGATGGGATGAGGTGCCTGCAGTCAGTGGGGAATTTGCATAAATTTGGTCTGGTCTGATTTGCCATAGAGCTCCAATTTTTATTTGTTTCTGTACAACCAGGGGTTATGGAAAATGCCCCAATCCATGACAAGGCCAAGGAGGTGTCTCTTGCTCAGCTGGGAACCAGCACAGGTTTTCCTCTGCTTGTTCAGGTTTGGACTTTCTGAGATCTGGTTAAGGGAGCTTGGGGCTCAAAGTCTTCTAGTCACAGGGCAAACCCCAAATCCCCAGCAAAAAGTGTATTAGAAGAATTTGCAAACAGAAGTGACAACCTACCTGTCAGCAGCTCTTTGTTTAAGTTTGCTCTGTCCACAGAGAGAATGTACTGCAAGGCAAACCAGCAGAAAGCTTTGCTGAAGGACACTCTGCATGGAAGTGCAGGAAGACAGACAGGAAACCATCCCCTTCCCTCATTTTCTCAGCCTCTCCCACATCCATGAGCCCCACACTGTCCATGACACAGAGACACAAATGCTAACAAAGTCCTCTTGTGCTCTGCAAAGCAGCTCCAGTACCTGGTCCTTCTTCCCATAAGGGATGGAGTATTTTTTCCCTGAAGGTGTGTGTATCCTCCTTGCCCTCATGGGAATGCCCTTGGCCACAATCTGAAACAGAAGGGAACAAAACCCACACTTCTGGCCAAAACTGTGGGATTTTCGTGCAAATTACAAAGCATCATCCCCTCCCCTGAGCACTGAACTCCAGGGAGAATGAGGAAGCTCTTTCCTCACACATTTCCAAATCACCAGGGAAAACTTGAGCAGGGTTGTCATGTCAATTTACTACACTTTATTGAGATTACTTACAAGCTCATGCTCATAAAATCAGAGGGAAATTGTTTTTGGATAGAGGGGACATGAAAAATCCCAGATTGCTGGACAGGGCAGGGGATGAAAGCCAAATGACACCCTGGGACTGGGATGTGTGTTGTCAAAGCCTGGGCTCCATTGCAGGGACCCAGGGAGCAGGAGATCCCACCAGTGCCAGCAGCTGGATGTTAAATGGCAGCCAGTACCCTGCAGAAGAATGCTGGGCTCCCAGCCAAGCGTGCTGGGCAGAGAGCAGTGTGGATGGATTTCAGGGGTCGGCCCAAAGATCAAGGTTTTCTGGGAAAATACAAATCTGGGCGTGCCAGTGGGGAAAACAGCTGCCTTTATTGCATCCTGCTGTATTGCATCAGCTCTTTTGGGAGGCCATCTACTCCTGCCCTGCTTGCCCTCTGCTCCAGGAGGGAGGTAAACACTGGAAGGAGCTTGGTGTCCCAGGGAACAGCAGCACTGCCAGCAGCAGAGCCCAGCTGCAGGGGTGGGCAGGATCCTGCTGGCAGATGTGCTGTGAAGCAGGGGAGAGCGAGACAGAGTAGAAATTCTCCAGAGTAGAAATCCATTTTGATTTAGGTGGAATGTACATCTTTGAGTTAGAAAACATAGCTATGTAACCTGACTGCAAAAGCCTAGGCTCAGAGAAACTGCTCCAGTGAAGGACAGAGATAAGAGAGGAGAGACAGAAAGTGATAAAGAGAGGCAGAGACTGCTGTGGGAGCAGGTCAACGTGACCTAGAAATTCTTTCTGATAAAGTAGAACTAGCGGCAAATGTCACACGAAATTCGTAAAAATGAATATGTATGAACCTATTGTGAAACTGTATGCATGTGTATTTGAGAGGGGGATAAAAAGGGACCTGAAGTTCTCAGAAGTATGCATGCCATGCCTTTTAAGGAGAGTAATCTCCACATTAGGTGCTGTAATAAACATACTGGCTTTACAACTTTCCCAAAGTTGTAGAGTTTTTAGTTATCTCGGCAAAGCAAGAGCCAGAGTGCAGTGGAAGAGGGACAAGAAAGGACAGAGAGCAAGAGAAGGCGGCAGAGTACCTGCTCCTCCATGCCCACGGCTCGCAGGGCTTGGCGTCCCCGGTGGGACAGGGCCAGGTTGATGCTCCTGCCCCGGGCAAAGCTGGACACTCGGATATCTGCAGGGGAGAGCCACGGAGCCACTGACAGCACAGCCTGCTGGGGGGGAACACCTCCCAAACCAACAGCAGCAACAGCAGCAACACCTCCCAAACCAACAGCAGGGGTAGGGGGAGCCCTGCCTGGACACTCCGTGCCACCTCCAGCCTGGAAGGAGCAGCAGCTCCAATCCAGCCAAGCATGAAGAGCCATTCCCCCTCTAAATGGAGCAGGCTGAGCAATGGATGCCTGCCAGGTTCTGCTGGGGCCCACTGATGCTTTTTGGGACATTGGCAGGTCACCTTCTTTGTGGCTGATCAGATGGAAATGTCTGGGCATTGGCTTGTTCCAAGCTGCCTCATTTAGACTTGCTGGGCTGTCTGGCCAGGGCAGGGGGTACAGCCTCTCCATCCCAGCATGTGTATCAGTGTAAGCAAAGGGCCAAAAACTGGAGCAGGGCAGTAGGATCCATCCAGCTCAGAAGGCAGGTAAGAGCAATCAGAGGCTTTTTGAAGCTGTGGAGCTTCTGGCAACGTTAAGCTGTGCAGGAGAACTGCCTGTTCTGAGGTCTATCAGGGCAGGAAGAGTTGCCACAGAGTGTCAGGCATGGCTCCTCCCTCCCTTCACTGCACAGGTTATTTCCATGCTATTATTCCCACCTGCCACCTCTGCCCAGGTCTTTTTTGTCTGCCAGCTGACAGACACTGAAGATGAACACTTTCTCTGCCTTTGAGCCAGTGGCTTGGCTCTAAATCCTAATTTCTCTTTTGTGGTGCCTTGTGGATCTGGAGGCTCCATCTCTTCTTCTGACCCAGCACTGTACTATAATGCTTTCTGCAGAGACCAGGCTTCAAAGGTGAGGATTTGAATCAGTGTTTAAGCCAAGAACATAAAGAGGGCATCATTTCAGCAGCTAAAGAGTGGGTTCCCTCCACACAAGATGAACTTCAAAACAAGTGCTCCTCCCCACCACAGGAGCAAAAGGGGACAGAGAAAAGAATACCCCCAAACTGCCACTCTCAGCTTTCATTATTTTCTTACAGTTTCAGTGAGCTCACACAGTAATGATCAGGCTGACCTTACCTTCCCTGGCTTCATAAACATCAACATGGAAACCTCTTCTAGCAAAGAAACAGGCATTTAATGCACCCACCTGCAAGACAAGGATCAGGAAGGGTGGATGAAGTATCTCAGAGGTCACTGCTGAGATGCACCAAAGGAAAGAAGTGATCAGGGGATGCAGCTCAGCATAGACAGGGAGGCCCTTTGACCAAGAACCTCAGAAGACCTTTTACTGAAGAGTGGTCCTCTGCCAGCCCTGTGTGTTTGCAGAGTCTCCAAGGCAAAAACCACCGCTCAAAACTCTTTTTATAAAGTCATACCAAGCTCAGGCTTGTTTACACACAGCAACTGAATGCAGCAGGGCTCACCTCTTCAGCCGGAGACAGCAGGAGCTGGTGCAGGCAAGCTCCAGCTCCTCTCTGGACTGTGTTTGCCTTCCTCACCAGTATTCAGGGCATAGCAGCCCTGAATTCCCATTCCCTTGGGAACACAGTGAGGGAGAACACTACAAATATGTCCTGTTCGTAATTTAAACTATTTTTAAAATTTAATTTCCATATGAATTGTTGTCAGCACTACAGCCTCTTCTGTCACCACTCATTCTTTTCCAAGAAGCTAATGGCCAAAAAGTCAAGAGAGAGATGGAGGTGCTGCAATGCCCCAAGCTGTCACAGAATCACAGACCCATGGAATGGTTTGGGTTGGAAAGGATGCTAAAGACTATCTTGTCACATGGCAGGGACACCTTCCACCAGACCAGCTTACTCAGAGCCCCATCCAGCCTGGCCTTTAGTGTCACACCTCTCTGCAAGTAGCAGTGGATGAAAACCATTCCCAAACAAAAGTGGGCACAGGAAGGTGTTTCCTCTCAGCCTGACATTTACTGGTGTCAGTTCTTGCCAAGCATTTCACATTAGAGCTTTGGTTGCAGCCAAAATCAGCCAAGGGACAGGGGAACCTGGCAGCCCAAACAAGGACTGGAGTTTGGTGTACCTGGGCACCACTGCTCCAGCCACCCCCAAACCCTTCACCCAAGAAAAGAACAGGAGCCTCCCACTGCAGGAACTCCATCAACCCCTCCTCAACACCCCATCATCTGACAGAGGAATGACTTTAAAGAAAAACATTCACCCCCACATTCAAGCAGTGTTTTCACAGCCCCAGCTCCCCAGCAAACAATCATGCAGCAGCTACAAGGCATTTCCTACCAGACCACCACCAACAACAGCAACTCTTTTCCCTCGTGGGTCCCAGGGCTCCATGCTGGCTCAGCCCCTGGGTCTCAGCTCCCTGCTCTGTCTCCGATCCCTCTGCTTCTCCCCAGCCCCACTGCCCTTGCCAGGGGGGAGGGGAAGGGAAGGAATGTGGGTGGCTGAGTCATGCCTGGGCTCCTCTCCCCCCAATTCACATTAAAGTTTAACTCCCAGCCCAGGGACTGCCAGGGAGTCAGCCTGGCTGAGCCTGGGGTGTTGAGATGGCAGCGTGGTGCTATTCAGTCAGGCTCCTTTGGAAATTGCAGAACTGCAGTCTCCAAGGAACACACACAGAGCAGGAGGAGAACTTCCATTGGCCAGGCTTTTGCTGGTTCTTCACTGGGATACAACTGCAGAAGCAGTGGTGGGACAATGTGGAGTGACTTCTGGAACCTCTCCTGAGGGTGGGATGTGGGCCACACTGCTTTCCCAGGAACCTCATCCCATCTTTGAGGACATCTCTCATCCAAGGAGGCTGTGTGTGTGTGGCTCAGGGTTTTGGGGTGTGATGCTTAGGAGAGGGTCCATGCCTGCTCTGCAGAAGCTTTCCAGGGCTGTGAGGAGCCATCTCTGCAGGCATCATTTCACATGGAAATGCTCTGCTGAGCCAGTGCTGCCCACAGGAAACATTGCAAAGGGAGGAGCCAATTAGAGCCAAGTACAATGATTAAACAGCAGACAGTGAATCTGCAGATATTTGTATCACCAAGTAGAATTTATGGCTAAACCTGCCAGGCCCCAGCAGATTTGGCTCATAGAATCATTAAGGTAGAAAAAGTAGAGAAAGCCCTCTAAGAACATCACCCCTGTGACCCTAAATGCCACATCTATGTGGCTAGCAAAGACCTACAGGGATGGGGCAGGACTCAAATGCTTCCCTGGACAGCCTCTTCCAATGCCTGACAATGCCTTCAGTCAAGAATTTCTTCCTAATATTCAATCCAAACTCCCATGGCACAACTTGAGGCCATTCCCTCTTTCAGGTAGAGAAGTTGAGAAGTTGTAGAGAGCAGTAAGAATCTCAAAGACAACAGAGCAGAGAGGGCAAAGAGCAAGGTAGGTTTTACATAGTAAATAAATTATTCTTTTTTTTTTTTTTTTTTGGAACACAGACGGCTTCCAGCAGTGATAGTTACTATCTTTTCTTCATTCCAAACAAAATTTAGGTCCCTGGGTTCTTTTAATCAGACTCACTCACAAACTGCAGCAGGCAAAGCCAGTGTACAGATGTTCTCCACTCTAAAAACAGAAGGTGGGAAGATTTTGAGAAAGTGCTATAAAATCATCATTCATCTTTCTATATTAAGCAAAACCAGGCTTCTGAGAGCATGAAAAAGTGTTGCCTGATAAAAACTCCATGTGAGCCTTTCAAGAAGTCGTAAATAAAACTAAAAAGAACAGGATAACATGGGCATGGATTAAAGCCTGTCCTCTGGGGAAAAGTAAAGGAGGGAAAAGTGCTCAAGAAAAAGACAAGGCTGAGGAAGAACAGCAAGATTTTATTGGTTTTAGAAAGGCTCTGGTCCACTTGCAGAGGATCCTGGACTGTCAGTATGTGGGCCACCTGCAATGAGAAAAATGGGGTTATTGTGTTTAGTAACAGCCAGTAGTGCTGCAACTGCAAAACACACAGTGTTTGGTCTCACACCTTGTGGTGGCAGGCAGCTGAAGAAGAGGAAGAACAAAGGTTAAAGGCCATGACAAGACCTACTGATTTCTGCATTGAATTGCACTGATCCTGACAGGAGCCAGGGGTTCTTTACTGGTTCAGATTACAAACCCGTGGCAAGGGGAAATAGGTAGAAGTGCTCATCCCTTGTAATCCCATTAGGGAAATAATCTGTTCAGGAATTCAAATCCTCTGCTAAAGAGGGCTGTGCAGACACCCCTGCCAGCAGGTCACCCGTGCCCAAGGCTGCAGCTGCCTCCTTCCTGTTCTCCTGTTCACTAAGGCCCTGAAAGAGCCATGGACAGAAATAAAAGTGGAGTTCTCAGCGTGTCCCCATATCACCCCCCTTTCCAGGCTCTAGCAAGGGGCATTTCTTTATCAGCCTTGGCATGTAAGAACTTCCTAGCACCTAGGAAGCCAAGCAGGAGAGGCTCAGAGGAAGGCACAAAGCAAGGGAGCCCCTGGAGGAGCTGCCTGTGCACAGGGCTCAAGGGCTCTATGGACTGGGGAGCATCCTGGGGAGGAGCTCAGCCATTTCTGCACTTGACACCCACCCCCTCCAGCTGCAAGCACAAACTTATGGCAAAGGCTCAGCATTATTTCTGGTACTCCCCTCCCTTTGTATCATTTCTCTCAGCTGGTGGTTTGGCTTTTTTATTTTCCCAGGAATTTCTGATTAGCAAATGTCCCAGCAGTGCTTAAAGAACATAAACCCTGCTGGGACCCTTAGCACTTCCCCACGCCTGCCTTATCTGGCAGGTGACTGCTGGGTTCACAGGGACACCCAAAAGACAGGGTGGGAGACCCAAAATGCAGGGTGGGAAACCCAAAAGGAAGGGTGGAAGATCCAAAAGGCAGAGTGGGAGATCCAAAAAGCAGGGTGGGAGATCCAAAAGGCAGGGTGGGAGACACAAAAGGCAGAGTGGGAGACCCAAAAGGCAGGGTGGGAGATCCAAAAGGCAGGGTGGAAGATCCAAAAGGCAGGGTGGGAGACACAAAAGGCAGGGTGGGAGACCCAAAAGGCAGGGTGGGACACCCAAAAGGCAGGGTGGGAGACACAAAAGGCAAGGTGGGACACCCAAAAGGCAAGGTGGGAGACCCAAAAGGCAGGGTGGGAGACACAAAAGGCAGGGTGGGAGACACAAAAGGCAGGATGGGTGAGCCAAAAGGCAGGGTGGGAGCCCCTGCAGAGCACAGCAATGCAGCATGGCAGGGTGGGGGATCCCTGTGACCCTGCCCCTTGTCAGATGCCCACATTTATCCCACAATGTGCCTTGCCACCCCACCTGGGCAGGGAGAAAGGGCTGCAGGAGCAGGTCACAGCTGCCTGCTGACTTACAGGGGCTGGGCAGAGGTGCTGCTCCAGGGCTGTTCTGTGCTGGGGGGCACAGGGAACACCCCTGTGGGAGGGTAATGGTGGTGGTGGTGCACCACAGGTACCTTGGGCCTCTCTGCCTTCACTGCCAGGGGGGCAGCAAGCTGCAGGTCCTTGTTGGAGAGAGACAAAGGGTGCCTTTGGAATGGAGAAAAGTGCATTGGCAATATCCATAGGGGCCATACTAATTTGCTGGTTTGGATTTAAGTTTGTATTGGAGTTTTGTCGCCCTGATTTTTTAAGATTTTTCTAAGCCTTCTGATGTTTGCATTCTTGTAATAAACTTTCTCACACACTTTCTTTAAATAACTTACTGTTTTGCATTCTTTTATGGAGGAGGAGAAATTTGATAGGCTGTTAGTTTGTTCGGTGTCATTGGAGAAGTGGCACTTTCACCCTCCAATCCACTGTCATTTTTAGAAATCTATAAATGTTGAAGCCAGAAAATAAACTTCCCTTTTTTCCCCTTGAAAACAGCAGTGTTTCATGGTGTGTTGTTCCTTGTCCTATAGTGACAGAGTTTTAGTATGTTTGGTACAGCAGTGCTTAGTGGTGGAGTTATTTTATTCAATGCACTGTAGTCTACAGTTAATTTTTATTATTTTAGATTTTTAAATGTTCTTATTATTTAGATTTATGCACAGGTTAAATGGGGCTGTTGAAGGATGGGTAGGTTTTGCTGACTATTTTTTGGGTTTTTACCTCATGGATTATTTTGTGGATGGGGATTACAGCATCTTGATTTGTTTGGTATTGTTGGCGGTGCATTGTTGAGGTGGCAATCAGCATTTGTTGTTTTTTTATTTTTAGGAGTTTTATTGTAGATGAGTTTTTTGATAGTTTGGGTAAGGTGTTTAATTGCTTGACACTTTTTGTTTTTATAGTTATATAAATATTATATATTATATTATATATAATTATATATTATTATATATATTATTATATATATTATTATATATTATTATATATATTATTATATATATAATTATATATATATATAACCATTATATATAACTATATATAACCATATATATAGTTATTTAAAATGTTCATTTGAGTTTTTTGGGCAGAAACCTGTGCCCCTCATGGAGGAGGCAGGGGGTTCCCTAGCTGAGGGGGCAGGCTTCCACTCAGCCACCCCTTGGGAAAGGAAGATTTTTGGGATATGTCTGGAAAAGAGTCTGCAGGTTCCACTACAGAAGGCCCAAGAACACTTGGTGACTTCAGATTTCACCTGATCCTCAGACCCCACTCCCTCCAGTTTATCCCATTAGTCCATGCCAGGGAAATGCAGCAGGGCAGGACGGCCTGGAGAGGCAGGTGGGCATCAGGGCATGCTCTTCCTCTGCCATCCTTCCTGAGGTGCAGTGTCCTCCACAGTGCTCTGGCTCTCCCAGCTCTCTCTCAGGGGGATGAGAGAGAGCTGGGTGTTGCTGGGTGTTGTTTGTTACCTGCTGGGGGAGAGGAGCCGTTGCCCCCCCAAGCTGTGTGAGCAGTGCTGGTGGCAGAGCCTTCAGCATCATGGTCTGCATCATGATCTGGTGCATCTGAGCATTCTGCATCAGCATCATCTCCACCATATCTGGGAAGAGAAGAAAAGAATAAGAGCTTTCTCTGCAGCTGGCAAGCAGCAGAGGCAAAATGGTAAGGAGTGTCCTCCAGCACACAGAGTGGGCACTGCCACAGAGGCAAAGCAGCTGAAAAGGGGCACATTGTCCTGAGGTATGTGTGTATCCTATTTACCATCTTTTAGGAGTAGGGCAGTTCTCTTCTGTTCATGGGGCAGTTTTCTTTATCTCTTCCACAGCCCATCCTCCCTCCAGAGAGATATCATCTATTAAAGAGGCCACTGAGTGTCCCTGCATGGCTGATAAAAATTACATCATCCCACTGTGAGATGCTCCACCCAGAAAGAAGAGCCAAACGTTCCTACCCAAATATAATCTGAGACTTAAAACATCAGAGACACCCTTTTCTCACTAAATTCCCAAAAGAACAACTATCTTCTCCACTAAATGCCCAGAAAAATACCAAACCCATCTACACCACCACCAGACCTTCAAAAAAAAACCCTACACCCTTCTACAAAATCACTGCTTTGACAAAACCACATCTGTCACTCCAAGAAAACTACAGCCAACATTTAATCAAAACTGCTACCAACACCCTTACCAACAGTGTCAAGTTGTATTCTAACTCTGTCAGTAGTTTATTTTTTAGTCTTTTTGTACTATTTTTTAAATTTTCCTAGTAAAAAACCTGTTATTCCTATTCCCATATCTTTACCTGAAACCCCCTTAATTTAAAAATTACAATAATTCAGAGAGAGTTTACATTTTCCATTTCAAAGAAGGCTCCTGCCTTCCTTGTCAGACCCCTGTCTTTTCAAACCAAGACACACATGAAGAATATTGGCATTATTTCCCCAGACAGTAAAAAGTTAATGTCTGTGAGTGGGGTTGTTCATCCCATGTTTCCTGTTTCCCCTCCCTCCTACAGGAAAGCTGCTGCTGAGTCTCTTGTCTTGCCCTGCATGGCAGGATGGAGAAGGGCTGAGCTGCAGCTTTCCCTCACTCCAGCAAGGACAGGCTCGTCCTGAGGTTTCCTCACATTTATGTGATATTGCAGTGCCACCTTGAGTGAGAGCCCACTGGCTCATAGAATAGAAAAGGTTGGGAAAGACCCTGAACATCATCAAGCCCAAGCCTCAATCTGTCATTTCATGCACATCAAATCTCCTTACAGCATCTCTGGGATCCAAAGGACTTGGGCAGTGTAACTAATTCACTTGGGGAGGAGTGAAGAGGGAGAGGGGAGAAAAAAAGAAGGGAAAAAAATAATGAAGGCAACTCTCATTTTCCTTTTTACTGATCATATAAAAAGTAGTTTACATGTAGCAGCTTCAGAGAAGCCATGAGTGGATTTGGACTATTTTGGTTATGGAAATAAACTCTGATACAAAAATCCAGACACTTGGATAAAGTATGAGCTGGGAAATACTGCAGTTCCATGACTGAGGATTCCTGGGTGGGATGAACCTTTGGCTGAAGGCTGAGCCAGGGAAATTGTCCCAGGTTTTATTTCATGTATCATTTCACAGTAGCACCCACCTATGTTTAGAAACAAACTCTTTTATTGTTTATATTTAGAACAACTTTCAGATGTTCTGTCTTGTTTCCAAACACAGGGTGCAAACAAAAGCCTGAGGAGATTGAACAGCAGGTTAGGAAGGAACAAAAGAATAAAACCAGATTTTAGAAGCCTGTTTGCCAATTCCAGAATCACCCATGTGCATGACTTTGACTTTGTTCATATTACTCAGTGCCACAAGTTGAGCAGTTCTGCTTCCCCAATCTTCCTTTGAGTTTGTAGTTCCTTTTTCTTTAGTTTTAGTGATAAGAATTTCACAACTGAATGCCTTTCACAACCGCTACCCACCCCATTTACGAAGCACAACTTCCCAAGCTCCACCAGCTCATTAAACAGCACATCCCTAACGAGCTTGGACCCCATCCCATGTCCCCTTCCAGCTGCCATGTCCCCTGCCCTGCCCTGCCAGGCCTGGTGGCAGGAGCTGGCTGCTGTGTGCAGGGTTTCTTACCTTCCTTGATGCTCCCAGAGCGGGGGGCTGCAAAGGGCTGGGCTGGGGGAATCTGTGTGATCACAGGGGAGGGATGAGGCAACTGCTGGATGATGGTGGCAGGCTGAGCTGGCATCTGGAACAGGAAGGAAAAATGGACCAGTCAGGCTTGGTTTTGGCCAGCTCTCCCAGCTATGGGATCAGCTGTCATCTGCCTAGGCTTCAGGAGAACTCTGGGATCCTCATGGAGAAGCTGTTGAGGCTGTGGGCTGCCTGAACAGGCAGTGATGTGCAATAGCAAGTGGCTGAATGGCCAGGCTGGAGTGTGGGCAGCCCTGCCACTCCTTTTGCCATCTTGCTCCAGGAGTAAACCACTCCCATTGTTAATTTTGGGCCTTATTTGCAAGATGGCAAATAAGGCTTCCCCTTATTTCCCCTTAGGTTTCACTGCAGGCAGCAAGGGTCCCATCAAAGAGCAAGAGGCATGTCTTCCCTTTTTGTGGGATGAGCAATCCCATACAGCTCCCCAGTTGTCAGCTCAGACTGGCACAGTGCTGCTGGTGTTTTCTAGGAGCCAATCCTTACTGTCTGCTGGATAATCCTTGGTGGCTCCACTGGGGAAGCTGGAAAAGGGATCTGGTAGATTTGTGGGAGGGCAGCTCTGTGGTCAGGGCAGTGTCCTCCATCTGGTGCAGGTGGCTGTGAAAGCTCTTCCAGAAGGTGCTGCTCCTGCAAAGTCAAGTATTTTTTTATTTTCTTAAAGAAAACCTGGACACAGCAAGGCAGACAGTGTGGTTATGCTCCCTGGACTAAATGGGATCAGCCCCTGGGAGCCTGCAGCAAGGGCACTGCCAGACAGTTCTCCTTCCCACAGATCTTGAAACACAAGCAAAAAGGATTGGGGGTAAAAAATGCACAGAACAAGCTGCCAAAAGTCTGGGAAAACATTTCAATAATAGTTGGTATCCTCCACAAACTAGGAATAAATAACAATTATGATTGTCTCTACTGCGGCATCGCTAAAAATCCCTTCTTTGCATTTTGGCACAGCAAGTTTATGATGCAGCAGCTTCAGGAGAAGCAGAATCACCCCACTTTAGTGCCTGAAGCAGGTGCAAGCTCCCTCAGCTGCAGTGAGAGAAGCCAAGCTGCTCTCCAGGCTCTTTTCCCTGATTAGCTGGCCCAGCCTTTATATTCCAAAGCAGCAGAGCACTAAACCCTGCCCAGCCCCAGAATTAAAGGCCAGGAAAGCACTGAACCCACAGCAGCAGTGGATGTGCAGGGAACTGGCCCATGTCTGCTCTTACCCTGAGCTCCTGCAGCAGACCTTTCCTTTGCCTCAGGGCACTTTGGAGCAGGTCCTGAGGTCTGTTCCCTGGAAGAGGAAGAGTTTCCATTATCTCCCCAAAGGATCACAAAGACAGAGCTATTACAGCACCTGTGTTATGATATCACTGTGGAAAATGTGGTATTGGATAGCTGGATGTTGCATATGGGTAAAACCTTACAAAATAAGGGTCTTGTTACCTTTTTAAAATCATGGCTCAGGCCTCCTACTTTGGCCAAGCAGAAAAGGACTGTGGGAAAGTGACTCAGCTGAATTAGGGGTAGAAAAAGAAGTTCTAGAACCATGATGTGCTCACACTGTGGTGTATGGTGGTTGCTTGCATTATGTCTGTTATAATTTCAAACTGTGTAAAGTAAAGGCCTAACTGCTCAAAAAGACCTGGTTTTTGCCATAAAGGGACTCTCTGCACCTGCCTGGGGACTCAGTGTCTCTCTGCTTCAGCAGCTTGAGTTCTTCCACAAAAGGCTTGGGCTGCTTTTCTTGTCAAATACATGTGTGGATAATGACTTTATGCCATGTGCAGCCACAGCTGCTCAGCAGCTCTACAAAGGCAAAACTCCCCTGAAAATAAACTCTTAAGATTGCTCTCCAAAGCCCCCTTTTAACCTCCTGGTTTAGGAATCCATTTCTGGCTCAAAATTTCTAGATGTGCCCTGTGCATGCAGAGGATGCCTGTGTGTAGTAACAGCTCCATCAAGCTCTGGTTTGAATGTCAGCTTTTCTGTTTCCATTTTGTTCTGCATCAACTTCTTTTTCAGTTCATCCCACACATTATTTTGAAATGAAGATAAGCAAGAATGTTTTCATATACTTTGGAGCCATGCCTGGCATCTGCTCAGGAAAGCACCATTTTGTATTCTGAAACTGTAAATTGTTCTAGGGGATTTTTAAAAATGTTTGGCCACAGCATTAGAAAATTCCAACTATCTGTGCATCAGATCAATGAATAGGAGCCCACAGTACAGTCTAGAAATATCACAGAGCTTCCACTGGTGGCCTTGAATCCATAGACAATATAAACAGTGCATGTGCCATGCAAAGAAATATTCCTCCTGCCTTTTTAGAATCACCAAAGCCAAGCAAAGAGCTGGACTACAACAGGGTGTACTCCTAGGTGTAAGAGCTAGGACAAACTGGATCAGCATCAGTTTGCTCCAGCTGAGAGACTGCACAGGATAAGATGAACCTTTCCTGGGCAGGAAGGCATCTTATGTCAGTGCTCAGCTGGTTGTTCACTTCCCTTGGTCAGGAAAAAAAAAACAGGTGAAGAAATTCAAAAGATGAAAAGCAGTTAGCTCACAGATGAAGGGAAGAGAGGGGATCATCTCCTCAGGAACTCATGCCTGAGAACATAAGCGAGGCCTTTCCAAAATATGCCTAAAATTAGAACAAATGCTTCTCTTACTTGCAGCTGGGAGAGACAAATCCATCTTCTCTAGGTTCTCCTGTTCATTTTCTAGTCTCTGTTGGCAGAACCATAACCAGGACTGGTTATAAGTCAGGCAGAAGAGCTCACAAGGATTCCCAAGCCTATGGCAGGAGTTTGGGATGGAGGAAATAGAGCAGAGGTGGAGAAAAATGGTGGTTCTTAAAGAAGTATGAAATGTTTCATTACAAATCTAGTTACAGTAAAGAATAGTGGTGCTTCCAACTGTCCAAGCTATTCCAGACCTTAAAACTGATAGCATGGTAAATCAGGAGACAGAATTTATTTTGTAGGGCAGAGAGCTGCATCATAGGAAGGACTTGATAATGTTGAGTTTGGGCTTGCCTGATAGTCCAAGATCTGGACTCTTGATTCAGCAAAGGTCAGACCAGGCAACACATCTTATGTGAAAGCAGACATGAAATTGCCTTAAAACAATCTGAGATTCTCTTTACCCAAGGTTTACTCCTAAACTTTGCCTGTCCCAGCTCAAACTGGCTTTGAGCTAACTGGTGACATCTCCCATGAAATCAAAGTCAATTTAATTTACTGTAGGCCCACATAAACTTGTTGAATGTTATTCAAGAAAGTGAGTGAGTAGTGCCACTCCTCAGTGTATATCAGTAGAGTTATACTATAACATAATAAATTTATGTTAAAATACAGTGTTGATGCTTCAACATGCAAGAGCAAAATTCAGTGTCAATGCTTAAACATGCAAGAGCAAAAAGCAGAGCAAAGGTGACCCCTGCAGAATGATTCCCTTACCTTTTCTAGGAGTTTGAGTTTCAGTCGTGTCAGCTGATCCACCACTGAAGGATCTGCCATCATCTCTGCAAGAGCAGGCAGGCAAAAGCAGGTTAAAATGCTAAACAGAGGCAGATAGGTTTTCAGTGCTCATTTTTTTCCCTCCACAATCTTCACAGAATAATTCCATTATTAAAAAAAAAAAAATAACACAAGATGAGCAGAAATTGAGAGAAGCAGATAAAAGCTTCAGTTTCACTCCCAGGTCAGAATGAGTACAGGCATTCACAAAATCACAGACACAGCTTTTCCTGCCATTTCTCTCAACATACTTCTGTGCTGCAGCTTGTGATGCTCACAGGAAGGCAACTGAGACTGAATATTTATTTGTCTGTTCCTACTGGTTGCTATCCTTCCCCTGGCAGCATCACCAAGCCTGGCCTCTGTGTTGTTAGAGACTTTTATTAGCCCAGAGGTTTGTGCCTGGTTGCTAAGTTTATAGTGTCAACAGGTAACATAAACAATTTCATCTCCAGGCACAGAAGCTTGTGTACCTTGGGTAAAGCAAATGCCTGGCACATTTGTGGACAACAAAAAAAAAAAAAGAAATAAAAGCCAATGGTTCTTTAAAACAAGCCTAGTGCCAGCAGTCAGGTTATGATCTTGCTGATTGGTACCTGTTTATTCCACTACAGGGGAATAACACACTTTAGACTTTTGCCTGAGTTATTACCACACAGTGACTAAAAAATTGAAGGAGCATAGCTGGAACTCTCCCCTGGGTAAGTTCAAGAGTCAAGAGGCTATGGTGCAACATCCTTTTGGTTACCATCTCCCAAGAAAGCTGCAGAATGTCTCCCTCACCCTACCAGCATAAAAACAGGGTCACATGTATCAGTGACATCCATAAAATGAACACCAAGGCAAGAGAAAAAAGCCAAGTGACAGACACTCCTTCTCAGTAGGATATTTTAAGCCCAGGAGAGACAGGTTACAACCAAGTTAGGATCCTCTGCTCCCAGGAGAGACAAGTTACAGCCCCTTCCTCACTCAAAGGCCACAGCAGAACTGCAGCAGAGGCACTGGAGCAGCTCAGAGATGCTCCTGAGCTGTGTGAGAGCAGCACAGATCCCCTCTCCCAGCTGTGACACACACACAGCCCATCCCTAAAAACACACAGGCTGCAAGGCACTGGAGAATTTAGGGAAACTGAGGTGCAGGGATCCCTAAAGCAGCTGTGCTGGGTCAGAGCTGGGGTTCAGCTCCTCCAGCAGGGCTCTGGGGTGAAGGGCAGAGCAGAAAATCCTCTCACCTGCCAGCAGCTCTCTCCTGGGAAAGAAACAACTCTGAGCCCATTTCTGTACTTGAAAATCCCAACAAAATTTTTCTCTGGCATCTCTGACCCTTTCATCTTTGCAGCTGCAGCAGCCTTTGACAAGGAGTTCGCTAGTTATGCCTGTAAGCTGCATCAGTGTAGTTTGCTTCTGTGCTGGGAAAGAAACCCATCCCTTTTTGATTGCTGGTGAATATTGAGCTGATTATTTTACCATCAAATGGTTTACCACAGTGCCCCTAAAAGCTGAATTTCTAGAGCCTTCATTGTAGTATGAATAGAGGGTCACAAAATAGTTTGAGAGAAAGAAACAGGTAAAAGTATTGCATTAAAAGTACAGCACCAGTGTGAAGCAACTGAATTTACTAAAGAGGAAAGGAAGAGAAGTTTGTGCTTGATGTGACAGATATCCCAGAGGAAATCCAGTACTAGGGAAAAAAATATTTAAAAAAAAAATTTAAAAGGCACTTTCCAGCAAACCTGCTAAAGGATCTCTCTTTCCCCTCTTTTCTCTTTTTCCACACTTTCTCTTTTCTCTCTTTTCCACACTTGGTCACAGCGTGATCCTTACTCCTGGGACATCTTACAGCCTGCTGATAAATGGGGTGCCAGGAATGTGCCAGCCACACACGAGATCTGGCTGGAAGAGATCTGGAGCTACACTGAATCCCAGAGAAGGGATCACACTTGAGAATGAAGATTCAAAAGACCAAAATCAGACAAATGTAATCCTATAAAAGAATAACAGGTGTGTTACATGCACCTCACAGGACATCATTATTCTGCTCTATTTAGCAGTGCTGAAGTCAGAGTTTGGACACGGTGCTCATTTTTGGACATGGTGGTTTAAGAGGGAAAAAGAGACCAGGAAATTAAAAATAAAAAGGGTACATTTAAAAAATGTAGGCTCTAAGGAAGACTTTAAAGAACTGGCTTTGTTTAGTTAGTAAGTAGATGGTGAAAAGAGGACAGGCCAGCAGGTTTTAAATAAATTAGAGGATACAATCAAAGAACAGGGTGGAGTAGGGCAGGGGTTTGTCTGGAAAACCACAAGCATTTGGCTTAATAAGGAAGAGAAAATCTGATAAAAACAGGGAAAGAAATCTTCATTAGCCACTAAGGGAAATGATGGAGCAACTATCAAAAAAAAAAAGCAAAAACAAACCCCCCCCAAAAAACAAAACAAAACAAAACAAAACAAAAAACAAAAACCAAAAAACTTTCACATGAGTTTTTTACGAACAATTAAAAAACCAAATGTGTGAACATTGCAGGACTCCTCAGATATAAGAATGGATTCAATGACCTGATGAGGTCCATACCAGTATTGCATTTCTTTGATGTCTTTTATTGATTTTGATATTTTATAACCTTAATTTTAATTTCTGTGAGTTCTAAAAGACAGTTTAAAAATACATTATGATACTAACCAAGATGGTTAGAGGGGTGGAGCAGCTCTGCTGTAAGGAAAGGTTGAGAGAATTGGGATTGATCAGCCTGAAAAAGAGAAACTTTGGGGGGACCTGTGGCCTTCCAGTGCCTGAAGGGAGCCCACAAGAAAGATGGACAGGGAAAATTTACAGGGGCCTGGAGTGGCAGGACAAGGGGAAATGACTTCCCACTGACAGAGAGTGGGGTTAGATTGGATAGTAGGAAAAAGCTCTTCTCTGTGAAACCCTGGAACAGGCTGCCCAGAAAAGTTGTGGCTGCCTGGTCCTTGGAGGTGTTCACTAAGATATTTCATTATTCAGACTTTGTCTTTTGCTACTGCCCTTGAGGCAGACGGGCTTTTTAATGTTTGCCAATCCAGCACACTGCTCTGAGTAACACATTTGACTAAAGCCTGTGTTTTTATAATTCAATTATTTCAAAAGACAAAGAAACCACCAGATTTGTAGCTTCACTAAGCAGAGCAAAAGGGAGTTGAAGGTTGAACATCTGGGATCTTAAATGTATGGCCCTTCAAGGACGCTGGAGTAACCAGAAGACTCCAAAGGAGACAGAAGCCTGGAAATTTGGAGACAACTCCATGTGCAAGAAAATTACAGTGGACGGATTAAAGAATGACGACCAAATTAGCATGAAGAGCGAGAAATCAATAACCAATACTGGACAGAAGGCTGATTACTGAAGAGAATCATGCACCTTAGAACCAATGGACATTAATTAATTTTTTCGCCAAAAATTTACAAATAAACAAAAAGGCGGGAAGGCAGCCACCAACCCTCCCCGCACGCTATTGGCTGCCCTTAGCCCCGCCTCCATTGCCCACAGCCCTTAGCCCCGCCTCCATTGGCCACCTCCCTTAGCCCCGCCTCCATTGCCCACAGCCCTTAGCCCCGCCTCCTTTGGGCAGCTCCCCTGGCCCCGCCTCTATTGCCCGCCCCTAACCCCGCCTCCATTGCCCGCCTCCAAGTCCTCGCTCCCCATTGGCTGTCTCCCGCGCTGGGCGGGGCCAGTGGCCCTTTTGAAAAGGCGCGGGACGCTCCCATTGGTGGCTGCCACGGGAGGAGGCGGGGCTAGAGGTTCGCGCCGGCGTGCCCGGGGTATCCCAGCAGCCACTTAGCGGGGGTGGGCGGAGCCCGGCTGAGGAAAGCCGTCACCATTGGCCGGCGCTCGCCCTGCGTCATGAGCTGCGGCCAATGGGCGCAGAGCCCCGCCCCGCGCGGTGCGGCTGGCGCGGCGGCGGGCGGGGAGCGGCCCGGGGCGGCCATGACCGACGCTTCGCTGCTACTGCTGCCGCCGCCGCCGTGAGGGCGCGGGGGGCACGGACCGGCCCGGCCGCCGCATGGAGGCGCAGGAGGAGGCGCGGAGGCGCAAGCTGGAGGCAGGCAGGGCTAAGGTGAGGGGAAAGGGTCCCGGTTAGGCGGAGGCTGCGCCCGCCCCGCTCCCGGTGCGCTGAGAGCTGTCAGGCCCTGCGTGCTTGGCCTCAGCCCGGCCCGGGTCTCTCCCCTCCGCGGCGGGTCCCACGCCGCACTCGGAGCTGAGCCCGGGGGTGTCCCCGGTGTCGCTCCCCTGGCACGGTGGCTCCGCAGGAGAAGCCGTGCCCGGCGGTGTTTGTGTGTGCAGGCTGCCTGCAGGGCAAATCCCGCTGCACCGACATGGAAACATTAACTGGCGTCAACACGGAGCAGCTGGCAGCTGTGCATGTGCGTTCAAGCTCTGCTCTCGTTGGTTTTGGGGGTTTTTCCTCCTAGCTCTCCCATTTTTGCCCAAGATTCAGTGTTTGTGCTAGTGGTATATAGGATATATAATATTGCACTAGGGATTGAGGATCCCAAAGAGCAGGTGGTGTTTTATTACTCGGCTGGCTCACTCCCTTGCCTGTGTGTGCACAGGGAGAGCAGAGAGCTGGGCTCACTTTGGTGGTTTCCAGTCACGCCGGTAGCAAACACTTCATAAGCTTTGAACATTCAGGTGTAGTGTAGGGACTTGTGTAGAGCTCACAGGATGAGGCTGATACATAAAGATAACGTTCTCCAAGTAATTATTACCTGCAGCCACGTGTTTAACGCTGGTTGTGTGCTAACCCCGTTAGATAAACACTTTTGCTTTGTTTTGGTAATGATGTTCAAGGAGCTGATTGGAAATGCTTGGTTACTTTCCTTTTAGTCCAGCATTTCTGCTCGGTTTTGAGCTGGTTTTGTCATATTTCCCTTCTGGCTGTGCCTGCTGAATAAGGTTTTTTAAGCTCTCACCTTTCCAGTAAGAGTGGAATGGGACAGGGTCGGGGGAAGTTTGGACCCATCAGATCTTTCCAGATCCTGCCCTTTCTGCAGGGACCCAGCCTGGATATCTGGCCAGTGGGGTCAGAGGTGGCTTGGAGCTGTCCTGTGTGTCTGCTGTGTTTCTGTTTCAGCTGCTTCCCAAGGGAGCTTTTGTGGCAGGGAGCAGGGTTGTAGCTGGACCTGAAGCTGCAGCCTGGTGCTGGGCAGTGCAGCTCCTCCATCCCTGGCCTGGCCCTCCCTGATGCTGCCATGGATTCCACACTGCCTGCTCCTGCTCAGCAGTTTGTCATCTGCCTGCCTTCCCAGCCTTGTCATGTGCTGTGAGAACACAATCCTCTGCTGGAGAGCAGCTGCTCAAGAAAGAGCTCTGAGAGCAGGACTTCCTAAGGTTGAAAGGTTGCCTTAGCATGGCACAACCTGTGTTAACATTCCTGTTAACATACATTAATTCCAGGTGCAGGACCTCTTTGTGCTTAGAAAAATGTGACAGACTTAGCTTGAGTAAGTTATTAGCTAGCTCCCACCTGTTGGAAAGCTGTTGTTTGCCATTAAGAAAAAAAATAAAAGCAGGGACTTGCCTTATGTTTCAAGTTATACCTGCAGAGCCAGGGTTGCATTTAATATTTTTATACTGTGTGCTAAATCTCTCTCTCCCCATTAAAAAACAGAAACATCATTAGCAGCCCCATCAGTGTTGCTGCTGTACAGAATGCTGAGAGGAGAGGGGGAGTTTTAGAGAGGCAGAGGCAGATGTGGTGCTTCCTCTGCTGATTAACATATCACAGACATCTGTTCCTTGGTGGGCAGATTGTGGGCACCAGACAGCTTCCAAAAAGCACCCAGGTGACCTTTCCTCTTTTTTATTCTGCTTTTCATTTTTCTAGTTTTCTCTGTGCTCCCCTCCTCATGAGTACAACACAGTTTTGAAAGGGAGGAAGAGCCATGACCAAGTGCAGGTTCTCTCTCCTAGAGCAGCTTGAGGTCATCCCATCTCTGGTGTGCCACAGGAGTGTTCAGTGCCCATCAGATCAGCTTTCTGAAGCCTCTCTGGAGGAGCTGCTGGCAGCAGGGGACAGGAGTGAGGCTGGCTTGTGTGTGAGAGGCCTCTGTTGTAGCAACCTGTGCAGTGATGTAACTGCAGTTGGATGCTGCTTCACTCTGGAGGTGGGAACTCTTGAGGGCTTTTTGCCTCACCCTCCAGAAAATGAGATATTGTATCTTTAGCATCCTAGATTTTAGTTTGCCAAGCAATGACTTGGCAGAGAAATATGTTCTAATGGTTTCCTTTTCAGACCTGCATTTGCATTATTATGTAGGAATAAAACAATCCATTTTTGAGATGCATTTAAGTTATCACTTAATAATAATAATGCCAACTGTTATATTTATTGGAGACTGTAATTGGCAGCTAAGTATTGGCTGTATCAGATATCTCACATTCCTGTTTCTAACAAATGCAGTGCTGATAAGCCAGGATAGTAATTGAGAAACAGAACAAGCCTAATTATTCAGTGCTGCTTTTTTTTCCCTTGTTTGTTTGTACCTCACATTAATTAGTCTGCATGTTGATCACCTGTGCCTCTTGTTAGAGATCTCTGTGCCATACCTCAGGTGTGGGAAGTTTTGCTCTGCTTCAATTTTACAGTTAGGGCCTGAAAAATGAGAATGAGTGCAGATTTTCCAGCAAGTTTTCCCACCTCACCATTTTGAGGAAGGTCTAGAAAATATTTCTTGGTTTTGTCCAAGAGCACTTGCTGTTTATGTTTGCTGTATCCAGGAGCTGGACTAATGTTTATTTGAACAACCTGTTTCTGTTTGGTGCTGATGTGGTTTTCTGCTGTGTTCTGTTTTCTCTGGGTGTTGGTTTTGGTACTGATTTCTGAAACACATAAAGTAATACATCAACTTTTAACTGACTTGTGCTGGTGAAATGAAGTTGCAGTGCCTTGGTACCTGTAGAAAGGTGTCCTTGCGGATGCTGTGGAGGACAGTGCTCTCAGGGTTCCTGTGGCAATGCTGTATCTTGGCCAAAAGTGAAGCTTTCACCTTTGCATGTGCTTCTAGAAAGCAAAAGGAGGTTTAAATCATTCAAAACAGGCATGATGGGATCTCACTGTGATGAGGCAGTTGTGGTTTGTTTCTTTCTTCATGTTCACACTCAGTACTTCGTGCTGGGTGTGAATTTGAGGTTGTCTTACAACAACACTTCATGTAGCTGATGAAAGGCTTTGGAAACCTGATACTGCTCTAAATAGAACTTTTCACATAAATCTGCAGCATGCCACTCCACCAAGTCCAGTAGTTCCATAGTTTTGGTGTAGTTAAGATATTTTTGCATGGCATGTGTTATGATTTTGTATGTGTAGTACCTGTGAATGGGACCAAGTAAGTTTTGTTTTCTTTGACCTGTGCATTTAAAAATGTAGAGTGTTTAGGTGTTCAGTCATGCCAGGTCTTGGTATTTTCATGTGAGATTCTTGGTCTCACTTCATGAATCAGTAACTGCTCCCTGTAATGCCCACTCTCTCTGCCTTTCATCTTTGCTGCTTGTTTTACTCCTGTTTTCCCTTTTTCCCTGCTTCAGCAGTTTGCTCTACTCTCCATTTTCCTGCAGGTTTCCTGCTGCCCCCTTTCCCCATGTTATCAGGTTAATGAGTGCTGTAGCTATTTTTGACACACATTGCCATCAGTAAGTGCTGGAGCTGACACCTGGTTTCAGAGGATAGGATTTGTGTCTCATTGCAACTTTATGGTCTGTTCATTCTGCTTGTTATGAAAGGCACAAATCTGGCAACCTTCATTTAATCTGCATTTCAGTATTACTAACTCTAGAAATTACAGGAGGTAATCTTAAAAATTAAGCTTGTTGTACATAAGAATTTGATCAGCTGGTACGAAATTGATGTTTTTCTGCAAATGTACCTTTTAAACAGGCTGCTGGGTGTGGCAGATATTTAACTGTGCACCTGTTGAGTAGCTAAGCTGCCAGCTAGAAGTTCCTGTAAGGAGAGGGGACTGAACTAGATCCTTTCCACAAACTGAATGAGAAGAATGGAACAAGATTTTTCTGCAAGGTGCCTGTTGGGCAGGAAAACCAGGCTGTTAAGCAGTGGCTTTTTGTATGAGTTGCAGGTGGAACTTGGCAGTGATGTTTACATCCAGTCATCAGTTAACTATCTGTTTTGTCTCATCACAAGGATATAACACTGCACTTGATAACCTGTGGTTTTAACCTTGAAATCTTTTCCCTTATCAGAAGGATGTCTGGATTTCTGCTGTGTGGGAGATGTTACTTGGAAATGCTGCCTAAACACAATAGTAGGGTTGAAAATAACAATAATCCTTTTTAAGCTGTTTAGGGTGTTAGGGAGAGTTGGGTAATAAATTGTCAGTGACATTCTTTACGAGTCTCTGGGGCTTTGTAGAGCTGTGATAGCCTGATAAAGTAGAGCATCTGATTCTTCAACAGAAGAAATTAAAATGACCTGGCTTAATTGATTTTCTATTTATGTACTGGAGGCTGCTTTCTGGCGAAGAAGTTTTGCTGTGTTCTCTTAAGGGGGTGGCAGGGAAGGAGCATTAAAATTAACGGAAGTGAATCCTCATCTCAAAGCTTAGGCTGGCTAAGACCTGTTTAGATGTATTTGTAAGGGTGTGCTGGTGCTGGCACCATGACAAGGGGGTTCTTGTTTTTGCTGGTCTTGCAGAAAGACTGCTCAATTATTATTTTTTCCTAATGCTTCTACTATATTGACAACTCGTTCCTTTACTAATTTGTCTTGCTGAATTCTGGATTCTTATTGACACACCAAGTTTCACTGAGTAAAACTTTGATTCTTGTGTGGAAATGAGCCTTTAGTACTGGTGTGAGATTTGTTGCTTAGTGGCACAGTTATCCAGTATGTTGTGAATTATCCGGGCAGATAAAGCAGTTTTTCTGCAGATGTATATAATTTATCAAGACAGGAGCTCTGTCACCCATGACTGTGTTAATCTTGTGGTCCTGCTACTTTTTCCTTGCTTACCTCTCCCTGTACCTCTTGCAATCTTTCCTGAACAGTTTGCTTACTTCAGACAGCGAAAAGCAAAGGGCGACGTCGCGCAGTCGCAGAAAAAGGCGGCGAAGAGGAAGGGCTCGGCTGTCCACACGCATGACCTTCCGAAGGAAGAGCCCCCAGTAGCAGCCAGAGATGCTGGGAAGGGCATAGAGGCTCAGGCTGAAGACACCAGCCTGCCAGAGGCAGCAACAGAGGCACAGGTAAATTTTAGGATTTCTTGCCTTGGCTCCACTCCATTTGCAGGTAACAAGTGTTGCAGGTGGTTGTTTGACTCTATTGAGTGTTAGCTCACTGGCACTGGCTGCTAGCTGCTCCTAGAGGAGAGGTAAGTGAACTGGTGTTATCTTCACTTGTAAAAGTTCACTCTCTAACAGAGTAATCTCATTTAGTAAGACATTACATGGCCTGGGCAGCTGTTATTGCCAGGGAGCTGTTGGCCTCCTAAATTAAAGCTTTTCACCTTTTGCTGCCATGGACTTCTCTTTGGGCAGACCTGCGGTTATGTGGCTGTGAATTCGTGAAATGGCAAATCTGGATTGGGAGATCAACAGCTTAAAAACTGCCAGGACCTTATACTGCACAGCATTCATTTGGTTTTGTATCACTTGGCTGGCTCAAATATGCTTAAATGTTTTCTGAGAAACTATAATTTATTCCAGCCATTGTAAAGCCAGCATAGATGTTATTTCCACAGATTTAAGGTGTGACTTTGCTTGTCTCTGATGTCTTTTGGTATGTCTGTACTGATGGCTCTCTAAAGGTAGTCATGTTCTCTGTGGAAAGAATTTTGTGCCTTCTGCACCAAAAGCATCTCTCCAGATGTTGCTGTGTTTTCACAACATACCACAATAACATCAAACTCAAGTGTTTGCAAACCTGCAATGATGGGGGATAAAATTTGCGTGTGTTATCCTGCTTTCTGTTGTGAGGGTATCCCTGATGCTCTCAGGATATCTTCAACAAAATGTTAGCATTGCAAAGGCTTTTATGAAGCTACACACCAAGGAAAAACATAGTGTTTTGTCACTCAGCCATAGCAGTGTCCTTGCTGCATTTGTGTGAGCTTAAATGAAAAAAAACAAACAAAAAATCACTTACTGCTGCTAAACAGCTTTTTTCAAAATAGCTGGTTTGTAAAGCAGCTGGAATTCTAGGTTACCTGGAGAGGGTGCCTCCAGGGAGACAGTAATCATTGGGAACTGCTTCAAGCAGACTCAAAATGCAGGGAGAGCTGTGGACTGCCTTTTCCAAATAATGCCGTAGTCATCTTGGTCTTGTTGTGAATTTAGTGAGAGGGAAACCTCCTTCAAGGTATCAAACTATGTTAAATCTGCGTGTCAGAAAAAGGAGTTGCTTTTGTGATTACCTGAATGGTTTTAGCATGTTTGTTAATTAATGTCCTGTCAGTTTACTAATTTTTAGTAGTAGAATGAAGATTACTTAAGTGTTTGCCAGCTAAAATAGCAGAAGATCAAGCATTGAATCAGTGTTGAGGGTTAGCCCTAAATTTAAGTAGACATTATAATACTTTTGTTCGTTTGTTTTTCTGCAGTTTAGTTCATTTCACCATGTAAGACCAGCTGAATTTAGCATAAAGTCAGTTTCTCACAGCACAGACCTTTCTGGCTCATGCTTAAGATGTTTTCAAACTAATTGTGATTTTCCTTATTCTTATTTAAAATAGCTATGATTTCATGTTTGTTTCATTTGTTCATTTAGCAGGGCAGCACTGATTTATGTAGCTGGGAGCCACTGGATGATCATGCAACTGAAGTAAGTGTGAAGAGGTGTATCTTTAGTACAAGATGCTGGGTAGAGCTGAAAGGAGACTGATAATTGGTTGTTAAAATGATTAATTGACTGTTGTTATCAAATATGATGAAACTGATGTGATTTCACTATTTTATGGTATAAAACAGGCATTTCTCTATGTACATGTACTGGCTGTGAAAAGTGGTTGCTGAGAAAATTGGGTTTTGTAAAATCATAGACTGTGCCCAGAGAAGTTGTGAATGTTTCAATGCTTCCAATTGATACATGGGTTCATTTTTCATTGTTTCATACAATATAAACAAAATGTATTCAAAATAAAATACAAGATACTGTGTCCTCTGTGATGATTGTAACAATGTTGCTCCTAAGAAGCCAGAGAAATTTCCTTTTAATTGAAGAGCTTTACATTGTTGTTTCTCATTTGGGTGGACTGTTTCCAGTCAGATGGATGCCAAGGCTTTGTTTAAATTGGAAATATTCTGCTTCCTTCCTCACAACTTGAGGTATTTAAATCCCAATACATACCAAAATGGTATGTTGCCACCATTTGGTGCTATAGAATCACAACACTTTTACTGTACTTTTGTGCCTTAAACTATCATGAAAATGTAGTATCTATGACCATTTTTCATTTGAAGTTTTGAAGCCTTAAGGATTTTATCTATGTAATGTTTCTGTTAGATACAAAGGCCCAGCATTGAGTTACTTTTCAAGTAGAATTTGCCCAAGACTTAACCTTGAAGTTGAATTTGTCTTCAGGTGAATCACAAAACGGTGTTTTTAGTAAATAACTGCGTTTCTGTTTCCTTTATGCAGAAAGCTGGGATGAATTCTGCTGCAGAGTACAGTGAGGCTGATGCTCAGGTGTGTCAGGCCAGGATAGCTGAGCTGGAGAGCAAGCTGCTGGAGAAGCAGGAGGCAGTGGAGAGACTCACTGTGCAGATGGATGAGCTGCAGGACCAGCTCAGCCAGCACAACGATTCCATGCAGCTCCAGGTATGTTTCACAGAACTGGGTAATGGCATAATAATATATTATTTTAACCCTAAAAATATTTCAGTCTCAAGACTCAAAAACCTGTTGTTTTTTTAAGTGAGAAGTACTCTACCTTGCTAGTGTAGTGCAAAAAGCAGCATCCTCTTCCAGAATATTAAAAAACTATTTTGCATTCCCTTTCTCTAGCAATTCTATGTAAATTATTACCAGGTGCTTTCTAAGACTAGTTATTTTCCCCTATATGTGTTGTTTTTCTCATTCTAGGATTGGTGAAATAAAGACATTTCCTGTTGGTGAGAAATAAATTGAAAAGATAAATGTAATTAACATAAAATAGGATTAATGTATCCCATCTCATTAGCCTCCTCTCACATGGCTGAAGGGAATTGCAGGCAGATAGGAAATAATTTAGGGGGTACTAAATATTCATGATGTCCTTTTTGAAAACTTGATTGCTTTTTCCATCAATGAGAACTACAAATTTGGAAGTAAAAATTCCCATTTCATTGCTGGTACCCCATAATTTGTTTTTAAAATCACTTTTGGTTAGATTTGTCATCTCTGAGATCAGTTTAAGACTCCTCTTCCTTCATGCCTGCCATCATCTTTGGACACAAAGATTTCTTTGGTGCAAGTTGGTTAAAACTGAAATGTAACTACAAACTCTGTAATGGCTTTGCTTCAACAAAACCTACTTGGTTCCAAATATGTTAAGAATATCTTCATGTTAAAAGTGCACTTTGTCTGACCCCTGTAGGAAAGCACAGTTCAGGAGCAGAATGAAATCATCAGGAAGTTGACAACCTGCCTTCAACAGGCCAAGAAAGACCGCGATGAGCTACAGGAGGAGGCTTCACGTGTGGCTGGCCAGATCCACGATTTACAGCTCCAGTTACATCAGGTGTGCCTCTCCTGCAGTTTGCATGTCCTTACAGAGACTGCAAGAACAACTTTAGACTGTGAATGTAAGAACATTGAGCTGGTCATGTAGCTCCTCATAGTTCAGTTTGTAGCACAGCACTGCAAATGGTTTCAGGGCGAGGCAGGGTTTTTTCCTGGTTGCTATGGAGAAGTCCTGGAAATATCCTCCTATTTTCCACTTGCTTGCATAATGTTTTGAAGGTCATTGCACTTCTTTGTTCATCACTTAAGTCCTTGTTAGGGAATTTTGCACAATGTTGTTAGTGGTGTTAGGAGCTGAGTGGAAGCATTAGACAAGCCCTGCCTTAGGTTCAGATTTTTGGCAGCAGCTTGAATTCAGGTGAGGCACACCTAAACAGCCCTGGCTCATGAGTTCTGAAGAACTGCAGATCAGGTTTATCATAAATTGAGTTATTTACTGAGTAGGCAGAAGATTATCAGACAAATGGCCTTAAACAGGTTAAAACAACTACTAGAAGATGACATAAAACAGTGCAGAACATAAAGCTACCTATATTATAGCTAACAAACAGTACTATAGATTAGGAGTCAATGTAACTTATCACTGAACTGATGAGGAGGTACACAGATTGCTTTCCCTCAACCCCTAAGAGAGTGACCACAAAGTGGCATCCCAGCTTTGGGGAAGGCCCCACACATTTCCACAGAATGTGCAGAAGACTTCTGCCTTGTGAAAATTTGGTGTAGTTTTTATAGTTTGTGAAGTGTTAAGTGTCTGTCAGTCAGAAATTCAAACTTAGCTTCCTGCAACCTCTCTCCCAAAGCAAGATGTTTATTGTCAGCTGGGAATGCCACCTCCATGGTGCCAGAAATATCTCACTACCAGACAGATGTCTGGCCTGAAATATTTCACCAATTAGCAAATTCTTGTGAGGGGGAAGATGCCCTGAGCTCTTGCACCAGCTGATAGGCTGAACAGATAAGCCCTTCTGTTGTGGGGGAATGTCCTGCCACAAGTGGTTTGTGGCCTGTGCACAACTGTTGCTATATAATTTGGGCCTGCCACGTGATCATTTGTCTTTTGCCAGAGAAATCTGTGAGTTTCTGCTTGGGCAACTGGAACATCTCAGCTGTTAGACAGAAACTTGCTGTGCTGAGGTCATGTGACTTGGCTCAAAGAAAGAAATTTCAAATGACACTGTTCAAGCAGCCTCTCTGACACGTAGAAACCTGCTTCAGTGCAACAGGTTGATCATGGATCTAATCCCTGGATAATGACACATACTGCAGCCTTTCTCTGCTTTAAAATGTGTTTTTGAAAGTGCTTTATTCTTTCTTGGTGACACTCAGTATTCCAATGGCTGTTCTCTCTGAACATATGTATTTGTTGTCCTTGGAGCTTTGTAGTATATGCCAAAGAGAAATGTTTCTGTATAGTAACTGTTTCAGGTTTGCAGGATCTTCGAGTCTGGATAGAAAGGGAAGGGGCATTTAAAATTTTTAAAAATAAAAACCAAGACTTTTTAGTCCAGGAATTATCTTAATGGAGTTGCTTACGGCCTAAAAAAGGTCTGCTAAATGAAATTTAGTAAAATAAAAAAAAAATACTGCTTTCCATCTACAGTTCTGGTTGCAATAGCAAAATGTGGTAAAAGTGAAGGCTACTCAACAGGTGTTTGGGATTTGCACCATAAGCCACTGAAAGACAAGGATCAAGCCTCAATAGCATTTCAGGCATATTCTAACTAAGTCTAGTGAGATGATGCACATTGTGGAAGGATGTCAACTTTGATATCAGATGAAAGCACTAATACTGCCTTACGTATTCTTCCTTGGTTTTAGCAACATACTGAGAAAAATATATTAAATAAAACATATTATCCTGATGGGAGAAATGTTTTCCTTTCATTTGAAAGGATGTGGAGAAGAAGAAACCAACCTTGAGTAATGAGCATTAAAGTCTTCTTCTTTACAGGGAAGACTGGTTTTGCTCATTGTCCTCTTAATGGCATGTCCAGTCCATTGGGAGTTCTGTTTTCTACTGGAGGAATTCAGTATGATTTATTATGCTAGATTTATAGGTTTATCATGTTAGAAGAGCCACCACAGGGATGAATTATCTAACATTGGCATCTTTTCAGTAAGTAATAGTATCTAAAACACGACAAGTGTTGTTTCCCTTTTTAGGATCATTTTTATTCCTTGAGAATGAAAGATTTAGGGTAAATCTGTAAATACAATTGCTTACAGTGAGTCTTGTGTATGAGTTGTTTGGATACAAACTTTCTCCTGACTGTGAGTGCCTTTTATGTGTCCAGGTTACTGAGCTACTGAGGAGTAAAAGTCTCAGGCAAAAGGAAGGATTAGAAGCCCAGCAGCAAATGTCCTTGTTTCAGGACCGTCTCAGAGAGCAGAATGCGCACTTGGAGAGTCTCCGTGAGAAAGCACGTGACCTGCAGGTACAGCTGGAGTCTTCTCAAAAGGTAAAAACATATATTTTTTTAATTATTTCAAATTTGGTGGTAACTTGAATTTGCTATAGTGACATATTCATGAAGAAAGTATTTTTATGTAGAAATAAATTTATGGGGATTGTGGTGACTACCATACATTAATCAAACAGCTTGTTGTCTGGTTTCCTTTAAGAGTGTAACTAGTAGTGCCATAAATAGAAACCTTAAACTTAAATGTTGTTATTTCTGAATGCAAATTAAAAACATGAGGCTTAAGGAAAAGAAATCATGGTATATTTCATATGTCATGTTTTATTTTTAAGAATACCAAAGATAAAGAAAATCTGCTTGCCCAAATGCAAGAGGACATGAAAGATACAATGCAAAAGCTACACAAAAGCATAGATGAAAAAGAACAATTTATTAAAAGTCTTCAGGATCTACTGACATCAGAAAGATCTGGCTTGTCTGTACTACAGCACACACTTTCTCTCCGGGACTCAGAAATAACAGAATTAAAAAAAGAAATTGCTTTATCCAAAGTGAAAGAACAGCAACATATTGAAGAACTGAGAATCAGTCATGAGAAGGATATTTGCAGACAGTTGGATAACTTGAGGAATGAGCTGGAGAAGTGCCACAGAAGAGAGATTGCAGAAGCCAAGCAGATCTATGAAAAAGAAATTATTTTAAAATATAAAAATGAACTTGAACAGTTCAAGAAAGAACTCAGTACTTTGAATTCTGAAGAAAACATTCAGAATTTGAATGGCATAATAATTGACTTAAATGTAAGGCTTCGAGAATCTGAAATGAGTAAAGAAAATTTGAGGAAGAAACTTGAAAACCAATGGGAAGACTTTCAGAGGGAAAAATCTGAAATGGAGACGAAATACAAGGATGTAATTGATGGCCTTAAGTATCAACTTTCTTCTGCAGAAGAGCAAGTGAAGGAAGCCCAGCGATATAAAAAAGAAAAACAGTCCTTGAATGAAGAGATTCAGAAGCTGAATTCCTACATCCAGGAATTAAATGAAAAGCAACTTTATGAGGCTAAAAAATGTATAGATGTAAGGCAAAATCATGATGGGGAGATTGTCTCCAATAAAAAGTTACTGGAATTGAGGGAAAAGCAGATTTTATCAGGGAAGTGTCAGCTGCAGGGAGTGGATCTGGAGGAGATGTGGGACAGAGCATGCCAGCTGGAAGGCAGAGATGAGCCAGTGTATCAGCCAGAAGTGGAGTTCCAGTCTGACTCCTCAAGGGATCAGTTGGAAGAAACAAGGAATTTGGAGATCACTAGGGATCATGCAAGTGCTGAAGGGGAGAACCTGTCTGAAGAACCCTTGTCAGAGCTGGGGCTTCTCAGTGCTGATGAAGGTATATTGGCTAAATACCTCGTTGCCACAGAAACTCCAGAGTACTCCTATGGGTCCAGCTCCTTGGAGGGCCATGCCATTGAGGAGGGCAGATGCAGTATGTATGGGTTAGACAGCAGTGTGCTCCTAGAACCCAGCAGAGATTTTGTGTCTTCTTCCTTCAACTGTAGCCTTGAGGAGGGAACGTGTCTTAGTGGCTTGGCTCAAGACCTTTCTGAAGAGGCAGAGGTGAGAGCAGAGGCCTTTGTTTCATGTGTGTCAGAGGGCTCCCTGCAGCAAAACCAAATTGGAGACCACGGTGACACAGAGGATGATGAGATGATGTGTTTGGCAGAGAGACATCTGAAGCCAGCTGAGCTGCTCCATCAGGAGTCAGCCATGGAAATGCCTTATCAGGACACCCAAGGAGCTGTTGGAAATTGGGAAGAAGCCATGTCTGAGCTCTCTCATAGGCATGCAAAACTGGAGGAAGAACATGAAGCGCAGATCCGTTGTGAAAAAGAACTTCAGAAAATGGAGAAGGAGAAAGAACTTGAAAATAAACACGTGCTTCTGCTAAAGCAGCAGGGTGAGGATGGAGGCCAGCCATCCCTAACACAAGTGTCCAACCCCTCTATCTGGTTAGAAATGGTGAAGGAGCTCCAGGAGGAAAGAGACATGTTGGTGATGCAGCTGCGAACTCAGGAGCAGTTAGTGAGAGATGCTCAGGAGCAGCAAACAGCTCCTGATTCCGTGACAAGCCAAGTGCAGGCTCTTCTTGGCTGTGAGCTGGCAGCTTTGCAAAGTCAAAGGGATGGGATGCAAAGCCAGCTTGATGCTCAGAAGGCTGAAAACCAGAGAATAGCAGAGCTGTTGAGTCAGAAAACCGTATCTGAAGAGACATTGCTAAAAGAACTGGAATTGCTCAAAGCTGAAATCAATAATAAAGAACAAAATTTAATGCTTTTGTTGAAGGAAAAAACAGCCTTAAGAGAGAGACTATCCAATGTGGAGGAGGATCTGTTGAAAGCAGAAAAAGCACTAGCAGAGAGCGCTAGCATCATTGAGGACCTTGAGAGAAACATCCATGAGCTTAATGCTGAAATGAAAAACATCAAAGAAATACAGGAGTGTGAAAGACGGAGCTATGAGGACAGGTTAAATCACAGCAACCAAGAAATTAATAAACTAACTGCTGAAATGAAGGAAAAGTCTACTGAATACAGTGAGGAAAAAAGCCAGTTGACTGAAGAAATTGCCCAGTTAAAAAAGGCTCATTTGGAGCTTGAGGCTTGCTTGCAGAAGTCCTGTCAGGCTGCCCAGGAGGCTCAGTCCAAGCTGGAGAAGCATTACCAAGAACAAATGGATCACATGGAGACTCAGCACCTTGCTGAATTAACTGAAGTGAGTTTGGCACATGAGAGACAGGTAGGAAACCTTGGTAACTCAGGAGTTGTGGGGTTTTGGAATGCTTAAGGTAGCCATTGCCAATGTTTGTATGCCTGTTTGCAGATCAAAGAGTTAAATGCTGAAATAAAAGACAAAGTGGAAGAGCAACAGAAGTTGGAAGAAATAAGAAAGGAAGAGATGGCTGTAATAAAAAAGGTATGTGCTGTAATTTGGTTTATTTTTGAAAAATAAAATAATTTTGCATTGTCATGTGAGCAGTGTAAACATTTTAGAGATGCAAAATTCTGTTTATTGTTTTATTTGATGTTTTTGATTTGGGGCCAGGAGGGGGGGAGAACTCTTGCCCCATAATTAGGGCTAAACAATCATATTTTGAAGAAAGCTTTTCATCAGAGTGTTCTCTGCAGGTTCATGAACGGGAGCACGACCGGGAAATCTCTGAGCTGGCTGCTCAACACGCAGAGGAAATGGAGAAACTCCGTGCTGAGCTCAAGGAGGAACAGAGGCACCTTCTAGATGAACTCCAGCAGCAAATGGCAGCCACACACAGAGCAGAGCAGGAGCAAGCTCAGCTCCAATCCCAGGTAAAAACAAGAAATCTCACAGTGATAAATATAGTTCTTAGCTGAGTTGATGATCTCCAGCATACACAGAAATCAAGGAGCCTTCTTAATTTTTGTGGGTATTACACATGCTCTTTCACATGGTGCTGCAACCAAAGGAAAAGGAGTGTTCTCTTGGTGGCTGTTAGTAGATATATTTTAGAGGAGTTCTCCAGAATCCTCACTTGATATTATATTTAATATATATTTTAACATTAATTCTATTTTCATGTTCATTCTGAAGTAAACTGGATATTTAAACTGATGATTTTAAGAGAAAAAAAGAGCTTTGTATTTTTTTGTCTTGGCAAGTTTAACAAGTTAATTTTATAAAGGATGTAAACCCCTCCCACTTTTTAATTATCCCACTATTAATAATTAGGAATGCTACAGTGTGCAAACCTGACTTTTACTTCTGTATGTTTCCTGGGTTTTTGAACATTTCTACTAAGTGCAAAGTGGAAATGGGACGAATGTCTAGTGTTAAGTCTAATTACAACCTGTTGGTACACTGGGTAGTTTACTTAAGAATTGAGGAGGGATGAATTTTATTTCTACTTCTCCAATATCACTTAGAACTTTACTTTGTTAACAAATTATCAACAGCAGCAAACGTAAGGAATTCTTTCAATAGACAGTGAATGGCTGGGGTGAGCTTGTATTCTACTTTGATGTGAGGAAGTGGACAGATACAGGATATTGTGTAGGAAATTAAGAGGCAGGTAAGGAAAGCCTTTTCCAATGCACTGAAAACATCCAAATATCATTATAGCAGCTTATTTTGAGGGTTCCTTTAAGGCTCCTTGCCACAAAGAATCTATCTCCAAGTACAGAAAGGCAAAACTTAGATGTGTTTAACAGTGAAAACTGGAACTGATGCTGAAAAAGCAAGCACATTTCATTAGAGGGGAGGGAGAAACCCTTTTTTACTCCACTGCAGACACTGCACAGCCTTGAACTGGAAGCTTTACGCCTGACCTTAAACAATCTGCACACCTCTCAGCTGGAGCTTACACAGTCCAACCTGAGGAAAGAGAAGGAGACTGCCCTGGTGGAGCTGCGGGAGATGCTCAATGACAAACGTGCTCAGGAGATCGCCATTCTGCAGAGCCGCCACCAGCTGGAGTGGGAGAGGATCAAAGAGCAGTGGCTGAAGGAAAAAGATGACCTTAAGTCCAAGTATCAGCAGGAGCTAGGTATTAAAGCTGGGGAATAAGTGTTTTCTTCCTGCACAGGTTCCTGTCTTGGTGTAGAGCTGGCCTGTGAGTGACAGCTGGTGTTACCTCTAATATGGGCAAGAGTGCATGTTTTATATATGAAAATGAAGCTGTGCAGACCTGAGTTTAGTTGTTATTCATCTGTAAATTAGTGCTAAACTGAACTGCTTTCTTTCAGGAGGCTTTAAACCAAGTTCTCATAAAGAACTTGTTCAGTGCAGGGAGTAGAGCTCTTATCCCTTTTGTTTTGTCAGGGTTTTTCTTGCCCTAAGTCAGCACTCTGTTATCTTTGTGAGAAGATATGGGAGTGCTTCCTGGCTTAGCCTGTCAGTGTTAGGAAGGAGTTGGGAAGGGGCTGAAAGGCTCAGTGACCTGTAGCTGGCTGTCCTTGGAGATGCACTTCATGTAAGACTCTGTTTTGGCATAAGCAAGAGGGCAATTGCACCTCATAGTACTGAAGGCCTGCTGAGGATGCTCTTGGCATTGCTTGGGAAGTTTCCCTCTTTGCAGGTCAGACCATTTTTGACCTGTATGGCAGAGCTTGAGGACTTTCTGGAGAAAGGTGAATCTTGCAGCCCCTCACTGAAGAAGTTTCCAGAATCACTGGCTGGTTGGGCTGGAAGGGCTCTCTGGAGATCATCAAAGCCCCTACTAGAGCAGGTTTACTGAGAGCAATTTGCACAGGATTGTGTCCAGGCATGTTTGGGATATCTGCAGAGGAAAAGGCTCCACAGCCTCTCTGGGCAGCCAGTTATGGGGCTCTGTCACCCTCACAGTAAAGAAGTTTTTCCTTGCATTCAGATGGATCCATGGGGAACACTGCTAATTGCAGGCCTCCAGCCAGACTCTGCACTCTCATCACACCCTTCTGAGCTCTGCAGTAAGGCTTAGAAACCATTCCTCTAGTTGTCCTTCCCTAAGAGAAAAGAAAACTTTCATTTAAGAGTGTCTCTTTTTGACCTAAAAGTAGGAAACCATTTGTTACCACCAGTAGTGCAGTGAACTGACAGCACAGTCAGTGCTGGGATCTGGGAGCAGGAGGAGGTCAAGATGCAGTTCTTGATATCAGTGCTGTTAAATTGTGTTTTACCAGTCTAACTTAATAACAGTTTAAGTTTTTCTTTCCCATGGAAAGGCTTTTAATAGTGGTTGCATATTTTAAACTATTAAATATTATAAATAAGCCTAGGCAACATGGCTGATAGGTTTTTACAAGGTTCCTTCAAATCAAAAAAAGGGGCCAAACAAGAAGCTGGAATTAATCAAAGGAGGAGCTGGAAAGGAAGAATCTGTTGGTGTCAGTGATAACTGAGCAGATAGTGGCATAGATGGAGTCTTTTTTACTAGACATTTGTAGAAGAAATTTTGCAGTTTCCTACCTGCTGCTGCTGCATGTTACTCTTTCTGTCTTTCTGGAGATTCTGTTCTCATAGTGATGTGCAGTGAAATGTTAAAATGACATCAATATTCATTTATATATTTACTTTTCAGTATCATGTTCTCTGTCGACTTAAACAGCCTTTACTAATTAAATGGAACTTTACTTTCTGTATTGTTGTTGCAGCTTTCTAAGTTCTAGAATGCTTCTTTTCTAAAATGAAAGTGAAATAGTGGGATGTAACATAGCAGCAGGTGTGGCTAGAACCCAGCATCTTACTCTGCTCTATGCCTGCCCATTTAAGTTCTGAGTTTGATGTTGAAAATTGTAATCTCATTCATATTTCTACTTACCATTTAACACTATTTTATGTAAACTTTTATTAATAAGTATTTTATTTCACAGTTGACCAGAGAAAGAAAATAGAATTGGAAATGGAAGAGACACATGTCCAGGCATTAGAGGTACAAATTCTGTTCTTTATACAAGAAAAGAAAGGTGCTTTCAGAAAACAAGAGCTAGTACAAGTCCCAGATCTGCTACAGATTTATTGCAAAGGACAAATAAATGGAGAATAAGAATCATGAATTTCCTAAACGTGTTTGCTTTAATATAATGCATGTTTTACTCTCTTAGACCCTCAAAAGAGACTGGGAATTAGAGTCTGATAGACGTTTACAAAAGGTCTGTGAGGAGCTGTGTGACAAACATCAGGCTGAGATGATTGCACTGCAGAAATCTCTGGAAATGGATCTGGAAAAAGTCAGAGCAGAGCTGGGCCTTCTTTCTGTTGAGAATGTACAATCTAAAAGTAAGTATCGTGCTCTGGGAGGCAGCTGTTTTATTGAACAGAGACATTGATTTTACAACATGTATAAAAGCAAATACAAGCTGTATTTATGTAGCCTTATTTAAAAACTGGGACAATGGCATGAGACTGTCTAGACATGGTTGTAAATGAGAAATGGTTTAAAACCTAGATAGCATTGTTGCATTTCAACTTGCACAGAGTATGAGATGCAAGGTGAATATTAAAGGGAGGTGCTGATTTGCTCCCATCTGAAAACCTGTTCTGACAGTTGCTGAGTTAATAAAAATTGTGGTTAATATTAAAAGAAGCTTTGTCTAGCAAAAAATTGCATTTGGCTTGTGGATAGTTAAGGCTTAATGCAACAATTGGTTGTCTCTTAGCTAACTAACAGTGTGGGATGCAGAGAACAACAAAGCAGTGCATGGAAATATTTGACTTTCAAATACTTTACTGTCAAGCATTTCTGTGATTCCCTGATATCTAGTGCTTAAGCTAGAGAAAATACATTTCTCTTTTTGTTGCACAGAAGTTGTACAGGTTATTCATTAACTGAGATGAGGGAGTAACAGAACTGATTTTTGATTTTAGTGAAATGTATAGAATTGGAGAGGCAACACCAGTTAGCCATCACAAAGCTACAAGAACAGCTGCAGGCTGAACATAATCAACTCCTACAAGACATAAAGATGAAAAGCCAAGAAAAAGAAGAGGATCTTCAGAAGGAGGTAAGTTACATTTCTTTAGTAGTTTAGAGTAGTTGATTTCTCTTTATATTACAAAACTAGATCATATACATATCATTTGGGCGACCTGTTTGTATTTAGGGATGTTACTGCAAAAGCAAAATGCATCATGAAGCAGGTCAATACTCTGGGAGTTTCCAAAGGGGTTCAAAACCTTTGGAATGCAGATGCCTTTGTGCCATTTGGTGCCATCTCTTCATCCATATTTATATTCCTAATTTTATGGTTCTCACATTTTGTTTTTATCTGGCTAATGCCTCACTTTTTTGCCAGTGGAGATACTTATGGCATCAGGAACAAATTCTTCCCTCTCAGAGGAGTGGGTGTCAGAGTTAAGAGATGCTGCTACTCAGCATCTCTGATACTGTCAGGAGCTGAGAGTGGTGTTGTCACTGTTTCCACTTAGTTCTGACAGAAGTGTCTCTTGAGTGTAAAATAAGCCCTGAGAACAAAATTGTTTAACAAGTTGTGGTGGGATGGGTTTTTTTTGCTTTTAACATGTTTTTTTTTGTAGCTGGACCAGCTTCAGGTCAAGCATGAGCAACTCAAGGTTCAGTCCCAAGAAGAAATGAGGCAGCTTTGGTCTCAGCTTGACAGTACCCGAGCAAATCGACAAGAGCTAAGTGGTATGTTCATAACTGACACATTTTATTTCATTTTTTGCCTTTTCTTCATACAGATGGACACATTTTTGACACAAAATGCTTTTAGCTGTTTTACCAGAAACATACAGGAAGGCCACAGTGTCAGTGGGTTGTAGCCCAGTGATGTGTCTCTAGGTTGAGGTGAGTTAGTGTCAGATGACAGGTTCTGCAGTGTGAAAAAGCATGGTTTGACTGTGGGGAAAAGCTTACCCCTGTGCTTTTCCTTTCCCTTCCCACTCCATTCCTGCACACTAGAAAAACATTCAGTTAAAACTAAAGGTTTTTCATTGAAATGTCAAATTAAGTATCATGTAATTAAAAACTGGAGAAAATGCTGGTCAGTGCAATAACATGCTCCTATTTGTATTTCTGTTTCAAGAGCCAGGTGTATTAAATAAAACAGCCAGTTTTGCAGTGTAGTGGTTGGAGGTGACAGAGACTTGTGAAATAAAATAGAACATGTCTTAGATGTGTGTGCACAGACCTGTATAACACACTGAAGAACTTCTGGGGAAAAAGGAAAGCTGGAGACCATGACTCTGCCAGTGTTCTTGTGTTGAGACTCTAAAATGAGGTTCTTGAGTTCTAGTGGGGTAGTTAGAACAGAAGGCACATAGAACATACTTCAAATGCTATTTCAGATATTCTGAATAATATAACGTTAGGTAGCTTTTGAATTGTATTAGGGTTTTGTTTGGTTTGGTCATACACTAAATAAGTAATTTTTTCTATTAGGCAGACTTTGCCTTAACTATTTCACCTTTTTGTTTTGGTATAACAGAATTATAGTACATAGCATTTCATAGTATTTGCTGGAATTCTTCCCTGTAGCCCTAACCTTTAACATTTCATATGTTTTTCTATGTTACTAACCACTCACAATCCCATTCTTTGGACCCTTTCTATTTTCATCTTTCATGAAGGTGGTGAGACCAGAATGCAGGCCCATGGTCCAGGTGAGGATCTCTTTTGGTGTGTTAGATCTTAAAAGTGTTTTGTTTTACTCTGCTGCTCTTGATTTGAGTGCTGATTTGACCATGCCTTTGGGTTCATGGTAGGATTCCAACCATAGCAGCTGCATGATGGCATTGCTGTTCAAAACCATGAAACACTTGTTTGGCTTCATTTTGTGCTAGTAGTCTTTGCTGGTAGGCAAAACCTACCTATGTCAGATTGGACTTGCCCTGCCTACCTCATTGATGGTGTCACTTCTTGGCACTTGATTCCTCTGGTCCCTGTGCCTGGCAGCTTCTCCCTTTGGAAGCAGACTTGAACCATGGACTTGACAGAATTATGGAGTGGTTTGGGTTGGGACCCTAAAGATCACCTCATTCCAACCCCTGCCATGGGCAGGGACACCTTCCACTATCCAAGCCCCATCCAACCTGGCCTTGAACACTTATTTCTTTTCTTCCTGTTGCTGCTGGCATTTGCATTGTGAGCATTTTTTTCATGCCACAAATGCATTTTCTGGTTTGCTACACAAAACCACATTGTGACAATCAGTTGTGTTGCTCCTGGATGGCATCCTCTGTTTCCATCAACTTTTCTTGAGTTTCTCCTGTGTACCGTCAGCAACTGCTTTTCTCCAGGCAAGTTGTTTCTTTTTAAGGAACTCCTCCAAGTTCTTTCTTCTTGAAATCTATTTCCCTCTTCAGTGGGAAGTGATCCCACTGAAGAAGAATCCCCAGTGATTCTTTGGGGATTTAACTATCTTGAATTATTTGGAAACTTGAGCTATGGGGAAAGCTTATCTCTCTTGAGATTTTTTTTTCCCTTTTTACCTACCTTTTAACTTACCTAAGTGTTACTGCTACTTTAATACAGAAGGTGGGGAAGAAAGCTCCCAGAGGGCTAATGAAAAGGCTGCAGTTCTTACTCCCTGGAAGGAGGGCAGCTTGCTGAACCAGCCTTGGTAGCTGATTTTTGCTGCATTCCTGTTTTATTGGTTGATTCTTTTAATCCAGTCAGTTCAGCCTCTGAGCACACTATGGGTAGTGAACCATCATTCAAGTATCATTTTATTTTCCTTCTGGTGATTTTTGGTTTTCTGCACAGTTTATGCTCAATTTGGTTTTGTTTGGATGGTTTGGCCTGAAGCAATTTAAATGTTCTTGAATAATTTATTGCTTCTGGGTGCTTCAGTAGCAAGGAGGTGTGAAGATTAAGCAATAGTGCAGGACTCTGCTTGTTACCAGCCTAGTCCTGGACTGCAAGAAAACAAGGAGAGCTAACTGTACTGGTGATTTTCATTTGGATTAGCATGAGGATGGTTTCTCTGAATGCAGTGTAACTGAGAATGTCTTCTGAGGAAAGAATTTTTGTCTGTTAGAAGTTCATTTTCCTATCTCATTGCTATTTCCAGTAAATGGTTCTTACCTCAACCTGCAATCTCTGCCTTTTGTGACTCCCCATTGAGAAGGGAGTGACTTGTGGTGTTTTTAGGGGAAATACTAATGGGACAATGCCATTCCTAAACCGCTGACACTTGGTAACTAAACTTAATCTTCACAGAATGACTTGGCCTCAAGAGATGTGTTCTTAGTGCTTGTGTTGGTTTTGCCTTTGTTGCAGAGCTAAAAGAGCAGCTCCTGGCTCGAGCATCACAGGTAGAAGAAATAGAGTGTTTAAAACAGGAGTTTGAGCAGCAGCTTCAGCAGAGAAACAGGGAGCACAAAGCTGAATTGGAACAAATGAGACTTTCTTTTGAAAACAAGTTAATTGTTGCTGAAGAAAACTACAAAAAGGAATTGACTTTGTTGCATCAGAGACCACAAGAGCTGATGGACTCTTCACTGCCAGAGTTGGAAATGAGTCAAGATCAAGCAGGGGACATCAGGTGATCTGTTCTTTTTCCTTTCCTTTTGTGACAGCATGCTTCCATTTTATTTTTCTTTAGCATAAAAGATGCTGTTAGCATCTAAACCTATTGGGATTGAGCATTAGGTGATGGCCCAGTCCTGAGCAGTTGTTACAGTTGCCCTTTGCCTACTTTCAGTACTACACCATAAATCATCCAGAAAATATAACTTGATTCATGACATAACACAGTCCTAAATTTTAAAACCCTTTTCTCAGGTCTGCTGTGTCACTTTTGGAAGAGACTGCTGAGAAAGAGAGAAGTGTTGCACTTGATCAGCTAAACCAGCAACTTGACCAGCAACAGGTAGGATTTTTGATATATTGAAGGTTCTACTGTTCTTTATATGACCTGTATGAGAATTGATATCTAATTCCTAGCTCCTGCAAAGATAAAATTAATTGTAGGTGTTTAGTAGGGCTTAATTATTTTTGACAACAGTGTTGTGAATTACCAACTTTAAATAGCTCTCAGCCTCAGAGAGGCTGTAGAGTAGAACAGCTACAACAGTGCTCTGTCATTTTATGTGCTGTTTGGGTTATCCTGTGCTGGGTAAGGAACTTAGCAGTTCTTCTACACCAGGGCAGAATTTGTGGTGTTTCTCTTTATCATGCTGGTAGTAATTGTTCCTGTCCTTATTCTCTTAAAACCAAGATGCTAATTGGCCCCTCTTACATTTATGCCTCTATTTTCATGCACCTTGCTGTAACTGAAGATCTCAACATTTTTGCTCAACTTGTTTCAAGTTGACTAAGAGTTTGGAAAAGGAATTTTCCTTTCTCTCATTGAGAGTTTCTCACCATGGTTTCTTAGATGCTGAAGATCTCTTCCTAACCCTTTATTTCTGTAGGAAGAATTTGCCTGTTTGCAGCTACAACTTACAGAACAGCACAAGCATGAATTGGACTCCTTGAGATCCTCCCTTGCACTTCAGTATAAAGAAGACCTGATGAAAATGAAGATGGATCTGTCAGAAAAATATGCAACAGAAATTGAGGCCTTGAAAAGAAAGCATGGTTTAGAACTTGAGCAGCTCCATGCCCAACTTTCAGAAGAACAGTCTAAAGGTAGGATGGCCTGACAGACTGAGAAGGGAAACAGTAAGCTGCTTGTGTGGCTTATAGTTTTCTTGAAACAGGCTTATCTGAGCAAGTTTTCAACTTATTATTTTACTATGGGGAACATTTAACAGATGTTAATCCCTTTCATTGAGCACTTAGGGGCACATTGAGTTGCACTTCTGAAGATGTGGTGACCTGAAGTTGCTTACTCTGTAGTAAAAGCTACTACAACTGTGGAGCAGTTCCTAAAAGAGTTGATCAAGTTTCCATTTTGGATGCCTAGAAGGGCACTGTCATACAGACATTTGGACCAGCAATGCATAACTACTTTAACACACATGGGTATAATTGTATTCCACTGTATGTTGGTTAAAAGGATTAGTAGAGCTATTTTAATTTGCACTTATGTTTCTTATCTTCAATTATATATTTTTAATACTTGAGAGGATATCAAAACTGCTTAAATTAGTATGTTTAGAGATTTGTCCCATCTGACTTCTGGTGAAATGCTTTGTGTAAATGTGATGTGCAAAAGAGGAGATAAAACTTCCATAAATCTGCCATTACATTGCCCAGAAAGAAATTCTGCTCCTCTGGCTGCTGCAGATAAGGAGGGAGGTCCTGCCACAGGTTTTGTGACTATTCTATGTATGTTAATACTGGTAAATTCCCAAGGTAGTGACAAAATGGAACAGAGTATAAAATCATCCAGCTAAGGGCTTCTCCTTGTCCTGTATTTAGCCTGGATACTGATAAATTGCACAGCCAAAAACATTCAGCTTTTTTTCTATGCATCAACAAGAGCTGTTAAAATAAATTCCAGTATGTCATTTTATTGTCTGGCTTGGATTTTTCTTTTGTTTTATTTTTTTTTTTCCCTTTCCAGAAGTCACCAAACTGTGTCTCCAGAGTGTTGAAGATGTGGCACGTCAGGTTGAGGTGGAGGTGGCTGAGCGAGTGTCTGTGCTGGAGGAAGAGCACAAAGCCAAGCTTGCTCTCTTCAACTCTGAGAAACAGCATATTGCAGAGCTCTCAGAGGAAATAAGGCATTTAAAGGAAGAGCTTATAAAACAAAAAGATTTTTCTGAGCAAAATGAGAAGCATCTGAAAGAAGAAATGGAAAAAGTAATTTGTACTACAGAACTGTTTTGTGTAGAGTTGGGCAAGTTCCAGCCTGGTGGGAAGGCCAAGGGAGGGAGAAGCAGCACTTGAATTTCCAAGTCCCTGGTTTGGGGATAGCAGCTAAAGCTTTGAATGGCCTTGCTTGGGTGGACACAGATGTTGGAATGCACTTCTGTTTTGGGGTGACTCTTGCACCTCAAAGTCTGAGAGCTGAGACATTCATACACAGTACCGTAACTCTTGCATGTTAAATCAGCTGTTCCAGCTGAGGATAAACTTGCAATTAATTATTTAATTCATTGCTTGAATTGCTGCATATTTGAATGCTTAGGAGAATTAGATGGGTGAAGTTCTTATTTATCAAGTCCTCCTTTCCACCCTTTTTAAAGAGCCATGGCTATGTGTATCTTTTTCCAGGCTTAGAAACTGTTGGAGAAAGCCAGAGTAAGTCTTTTTTTGCTTTCTCTAATGGAGCAATCATTTGCTACTTTGGCTTCTGTTGTTGTGCTACATGGTTTTTATGTGCCTTTTAAAAGGAGAAGTTTAAAGGGGAATTTTCTTCATGCATAATATAAACACCTAAGATGCCCATAGCTGTATAAGTGGAACTCCTGAAAAGAAGATAAGTGACCTCAAGAGAAATCAACATAGAGTATGAGTACCATAGTAATTCTAGAATTCTGCCTTAATTTTTTCTTATCTTCATAACCCAAATTCATTCTTAATAATGCATTGAATTTAATCCATGTCAGTTTATTAAGTGTCATTTCAGCCTCACTTTCATTAGGAAGGGCTACTTCAGTACAGGAATTTATTCTTTTCAAGACCTTAAATGCCTGAGAGTGTTCACACATTTCAGTTTGGTTTCAGTGCTTTATTCTTTTTCCTTTTTACATAATTGTCTTCACAGGTAAAATATCAAATTGCTGAGGATCACAAAAAGGAATTAAGAGAAGAAGTCCAGAAAATAGAGAATATGTACAAAGAAAAGGAGAAAAAATGGCAATGTGAAAGTGAGGCCCAGAGAATCCTAGCAGAAGAGAAGCTATCACTATTGCACACAGAACTGCAAACTAGAGCAGAATCTGAGAAGCAGAACTTACAAAAACAGTTTGAACTCCGTGAAGCTGAAATGATTCAACTTCAAGATCACCAAGCTGCCAAAATTCTGGAGCTGGAGAAGCTGGTGAAGGAGCAGCAAAACAACTTGCAGCAGCTGGAGGACAGCCTTGCAGGTGCTCAGGCTGTGCAGAAAGCTCAGCAGCAATATGAAGCTGACCTGGAAGCAGCCAAAGCCCTCATGGCAAAAGAAATGGAAAAGGCCACACTCTGTCTGCAGGAAGAATGTGCACTGAAACTCCTGGAAGCACAAAACAAGTGAGTTTCCCCTTAGAAGTTCACTCACTGGTAGAGTTGCTTTGTCTTATTTTAGACTTAAAGAGTGATAGTGCAGAGTTGTCACTTGATGGCACTATCTGTAAAGGCAGTTCATCTAGTCTAGCAAATAAAATGTAGTCAAGTTCTGCCTGCTAGGAGTACAACCAAGCTGGAAATCATATACCAGCCTTCAAAGAGAAGTGTAACAGGACACAGAAGTGGAAAAATTCTCTGAATGATTTTAAACAATTGCAATGAATGTAAACAAGCTTTTCCTGGTGAATGAAACTCATGCTAACCATTGAATGCTGAGGTTGATGGGCCCCCTTTGGTATTCTTTACTTCAGGTTAGATGCCTGGAACTCCTGTTTTTCTTCCCTTTCCTACACCTGTTGTTTCAAGTGAATTAAGGGAAGTAAACAACCACTTGTTGGTATTTGAATGCATTGCTTCAAAATTATCCCTTCTTCCCTCCCCAAAAGTATGTTCACAGAACAAGACTGGCAAGTGACTGTAGGAAAGCACTGAAAGCAGCAACTTAATTTTAGATAACTGGGTTTTTTTTAGTTATTGGTGTCTGCATGCAAAAATACTCAAGTTACTGATTACAGTAAAGGGCAGTACTTCAGATACAAAATCTTCTGCATCAAGCTTTAAGCAGAACTCAGCTGGGTTTGGAGGAACCCCCAGCTGTCCCACACAGACCTTCACAGTGGTTTTATGTCTGTCTTTACCAGATGTTTTTAGAGGTGTTTGTTATGACAGTTCATTTATTTGCAGAGAACACATTTGAGATGGAGCAATGTATTCACCATGAGATACTGTCATGGCAGTACTTCTCAAATATATTTCTCTGTATTTCTAAGTTAATAGGGGTGCCCAGTTGCTCTAGTAATAACCAGCTACTCCCAAGTGACATTGTAGAGACCTTTAATTGTGTGGCTATGAAATCATTGTTGTGGCTTGCTTTGAATTTAGTTCTGTATTTGAAGCATCAAGTAAAACTTGTGAAGACTAAGTGAGGTCTATTTATTTTTCTTGGGTTATTATTTATTAGCTAAATTATTTTTAAAAAGTGACTTCTGTGACAATAGTCTCTTAATTTTCTTGGAAATAATACAGGTTTATGGAGGAGCACAAAGCAATGACTCAGAAATTCACAACTGAGCAAGAGATTCTTCTCCAAAAGCTGAAAGAGAAACATGTGGATGAGCTGGAACTCCAAAGTCAGCAGTTAGAGGAGAAGCACAAGCAGCAGATTTTGTCTTTGACAGCTGATTTGCAGGCAAAACACCAAGCTGAGATTGAGACACTTAAATCTACACTGGAAAGTAAACAGCAGATTCAGCTTGAAAGTTGTGTTGCTGAACTACAGGCAAAGCATCAGGCCCAAATCGATGAGCTGGAGGTTAAACACTTATCAAATCTGGATTCCTTGGAGTCTTCCTACCTATCTGAAATTCAGACTATAAGAGATGAACACTGTAGGGCTCTGGAGAAGCTACAGCTGCAGCACAGGGAGCAGCTCCAAGAACAGGATAAAATCCATCAGGCACAGCTGCTTCGGGAGATTGAGATACTGAAATTGAAGCACGCTGAAGAACTTCAGCTTTCCCAGAATAATTTGAAAATTGAGCTAGCTACTGCTAATATGGAAAAGCTTAAAACCATGGCTCTTGAAGCAGAAGAAGCTCATAAGGTGAGTGAGAAAGAAAACCTGGCATAGGAGATGAAATTTCATGACACATTGTGTGGGATCACCTTTTCCTTTGTTCCCAGGGGATATTTTCACAACCTCTTTGTGCCAGCACTGACACATTGTGTGGGGCCATATTATGAGCTGAAACAGGAAACCCCAGCTGAAAATTAAATCCATCTGTTGATTCCTGCCCCAAATGCTCTCTCTATTCAGTTTTCTGTATAATTTCTGAAAAAAGCACAAATGAAGTGTATCTTTTATGTGTTTAATATTGGAGGGTCTCCATTTGGTTGCTCAGACCCTCTCTCCCTGGTAGAGCTGCTGTGTAATTCTTCAGAAAGTGATTAGACCAAAGTAAATGCAATTCTTTGCATTAAACCACATTTCTAGGAATCTAAAGATCCTTCCAAATAAGGAAGGATTTACAAAACTTCTGCTAGATAAGAAAAATAAACCCATTTAAATGTTTTAGAGAGTATGTATATATATGTATGCTCATCCTTCATGAAACAGTATTACTCCTGTTTACTTCAAAAGCTTTGGTACAGCAGGATATGTGCTTGACAAATGGATTGCAAAGATAATTGTACTTCTTTTTTTCCCTCCCCTTTTTTTAATTACTGCTTACACAGGATGATCTGAACACAGCTCTTCGAAACCAGAGGCAGTTGCTGGAAGAAGAAAAACGTCTGGCTCTGGATCTGTTACGTGAGCAAGTGTTGCAGATGGAGGAAAGGCACAGGAAAGCACTCCAAGAGCTTCAGGATCTTCATGAGGCAGATATGAGGAAACATAAGGAACAGTACTCCAGGGAGCTGGAAGAAGAACTGGGGAAACTCAAAGCACAGCATGAACGTGAGCAAGAGGTCAGAATGCTGCTAATACCCAAACCCAGAACAACCCATGTTTTATCAGAAAGTAAATTCAGTTTTGTTAAGCTTAGAAATAAGGCTGTACATCTAGATGGTTATGGATTTTTTTTAAAAGTGCTGACAATAAGAGGACACAATCTGACTTGTGCAGATGCAAGCAGCCACTGGTGTTATATTACACTCATATAGTAGGAAAAGTCACAAACAAAATGAGCTTTATCCAGCTATAACCACAGAACACATTAAGTTGAAATATTACTCACTTTTGCTTTTTCACTTACTAAATTGAAAATGTTATAATGTTATAATGTTCCAAGTAACTCTTAAATCACTTTTAAAAGAATAGATGGCCAGGGGAGGAAGTTTCATTCGTTTCCTGGGAGGTTCTATAGGTGATTCAGTCTTCAAGCACATCATCCTAGAAACAGGATTTGTGTTCTGATGACTACAGTGACCCTTCTTAGAGAAAATAGTAGGGGGAAAAAAACCCTAGATGACCAAAGATCTCTCAAACCTTTCACTGCTGTATCCCAGGATAATTGCATTAAATTGAGATTTAAATGTTTAATGCCTGCTCCCATTTGAACAAGGGAAATCGCATCTTAACAAAATCTGCTCTCCCTGTGTTTCTCTCCCTCTCTTGCCTCTTTATTTTTCTGAATTTCTTTTAGAGAAGTGTCTGTTGGAAAGAGTAAGTCAGGAATACTTTGTTAGTCTGACCTGATGGTCTCATGAATACAGGAGATACTTGATACCTAATGCCTGGCTGCTTATCTATTTTTATCAACTGCTTTTTTTCTATACTCAGCATGGTGATAGACAGCAGCCCTGTATGACCTTGAGGACTGTGAATGTACCCTTCAGAGTTTGGTTTAGCTTCATGGGTTTGGTTTGGTGTCATTCTTCCTTAATTCTAACACTGTGGCTACAATATTTTATATTCCTTCCTTTTTTGCAGCTGTATGCTTCTGCATCAGCTTCTGAAGTAAAATCTGTGAGAACAGCTCTTCTGGCTCAATTTGAGGAGGTAAAATTGAAGCAGCAGCTTCAGTTCCAGGAGGAGATTGAGCTGTTGAAGTGTCAGTCAGAGTTGCTGCTGGAACAGCAGATTGCACAGCTGAAGGTAGGCTCTGGTAAAAATGCACTTCTGAGTAAGCACTGAGAGTGTGTTTCACTGAAAAAAGAGCATTTGGTGTAAGATTTGTTCTTCAGCCTCTAAAATGGAGTCTGAGTGAGATCTCTCCCATGCTTCACAATGTTAGAACTAGAAAAGCAGCACTGGAAATAAAGCACTGTTCTGTGAGCAGTTGTCTTACCTGAGGATTGTCTTCAAGTCCTGAACTGGATAGGAGGTGTCCTTCAGCCAAAACCAAAATAATCAGTGGAGCATGCTCTAAGCACCATTCCTTGTGTACATGTTCAGTTTGTCATTTGAGACTTCTTCTTCTTAGTGTCTGCAGAGACTGTGCCCTTCAATCATCCCACATCTACTGCACCTACTGTGTCTTTGTGGCCAAATAGTCAGGATTATCTAAGTTTTTACCAAGTGTGTGATGGCAGTGAACTCTGTCTGTGAGATAGCTTGTTGTTACATGTTACTCATGATAAGTATTGTCAAGATGTTCCCTGCCTCTGGCCCTCTGTGTAGTCCTGATCAGTGTTTGACCTCTCTCTGGCTGGTGCAGCTGTCTTTTGAGACAGAGGGCACAAGTGTGTCCTGAAAAGCTGCTGCAGGTATATTTGGCACTGCTGTCCTCAGCTGAACCCCAGAAGCTGGGACTGGACTGAGGGTTACACAGAAACTCCAGAAATGATCCCTGCTTTTTTCTCTTATGCTGCCTTGATTAGCATTTGCAGCACCAGAAATTTCACTTGCTGTTGAGACTTTTCCAGGGCTAATTCCCCTGCTGGTGCAGCTGTCTGTGGATTCAGCTGGGTTTTTTGCCCCATGTACTTGCTAACCAGACTGGCTGGATCTCTTGCAGTGTCAGACTGAGCTGTGTTGTGGGCTGATACAGGTTTTTACAGCAAGCCTTTCCCTTCCCACTCCCCTGTGCTGCTTTGCAGTTCTCTTCATGCCAGCCTGTTCCCTTGGTTTCTTCCCTCTGCCTCCCTAGCAGATTTGAGGTGTTTAGAATTGCTGTCTGTGCTCTGACTTAACCCTCTAAGTGTTTCTGAGAAGAACAAGCAGGCTGCTTCAGAGATTTTGTCCACAGATGCCATGTTCTAGGTCAAGGAAGGTCATCCTACCCCTTTGTGTCAGCCCATTTTTACCTTCCTAACTGCCAGAGTATGGGGCAAAGGCTGGCTCAGTCTTCTGCCAAGGATCCATGTCACCTTGGGTGACTGCAGGTCTTCTGCTCTCAAGTCTTATTTCTTCCCATGGGGAAAAGCTATTTTCTTGACTTGCCAATTCAAAAAACAGGTGGCCATCCCATTAGAGTGTATGGGTGTTCATAGATAAAATTGTGCCTCATCAGTGCTAAGTACAGAAGGACAGTCACTGCCCTGGCTCTGCTGGCCACACTGTTTTTGATTTGATCACAGTTTCAGCATAATTTTGTTGTTTGGAGGTGTTGATGTGTAAGTTACTGCTTTTTATTCTGAGAGGCAAAATGTGTACTTCTAAAGCATACAGAAAAAATACAGGGGATGTTTGAGGTTTTATTGGAGGATGGTGGTGGTGTTTGGGCATTTTTTTCTTCTCTCAGTAAATCCAAGTATATGTGATTTATGCAGGAAGAATTTGAAGCTGAAAAGAAGTCATCACTACATGACAAGGAGCAGATGTTGATTCAGGAGAGGGAGAAGGCACAGGCTGCTCACCAAAAGGAACAAGAAATGTTATCAGCCCAGCTGCAGGAAAGAGCAGCAATAATTAACCAGGTGTGGAGAGAATACTTTAAACCTAGCTTTTAAATGTGCTTTTGGGGCTATATTTTAGCACAGGGCTCTCTGCCTCAATGTTTGTAGAGAGACTGAAGGTATAATTCTTGTGATATGTTTGACTAGGGGCAAACAGAGTAACACTAAGAATTTCCTGACTGGGAATGCCTTACTCTTTGAAGCTCTTCTTGTAGAACTTGATGAGGATTGAGAATGGTGGCATGGGAGCAGAATGCTTTTCTGTCTTGGCAGTTTTCTCCCAAATAGATATTTTGACTTATTTGCTAGTTTACTGATGAGACAGAGTTTCTGACAATGGCAGTCATTTGTTTGGCAGCAAAATCTGGAGGTGGGGGTAGGTATACACATACAAATATGTATTTTTATTTATATGTAATCATATGTTTTAATCTGGTATAGGTGTCACCTGAAAAAATAAATGTAAGGAGAGAAATAATTTTTCTAGGAACTCGTTTTCAAGTAGAGTTTATAAAGCAAAGTTTAGGTGAAATTGTTGACTTGGTTGTGTTTTCACTGTACTTCTACAGCTGGAAAAGAAAGTGGCCTCCTTAAAGCATGAAATAGGGGAGACCAACTCTGAACTGAAGACACTCCTTCAGTGGCAAGGCAGGGAAAACCAAGAAGAAGCAAATTTGGTGGCCTTGCTGAGGTCTGATATTGAGCACTCCAAGGAGGAAAGGTTTGTTCAGCTTTGGTTACATAATGCTTAGTGCTTTTCTGTTTGCTTGTTTTCTCACTTCTCTTAAAGAAATTAATAACTAGGCAAAATGAAGCCAGCTCAAAATAGTAGTGTTGAAGGATTATGTACTTTTATTTGTAAGTTATTTTGAGGTTTTTTTCAATTATCAACCTATTCTGACATTAAGAGCAAGCTGGGTTTTTTCCTTGCTCTTTTTTCACACCAGCAGGGGGTTTATTTACAGACATGAACAGGACAGGGCTGCTATGGAAAGAGCCTTGAGCTGTTTATTTTTTCAGCATCAGTCTCATTACATAGTTATATCAATGGAAAGATGCTAACAGCTCACAATCCAGGCAGCAGGCCAGAAGACTTCATGTTACAACATACTTTATAAGCTTCTAGACCAATCACATGAAGCCAAAGCATATTGACAGTAGTTCTATCTAATCACCATAAGCACATGTAGCTTTGGTTAAAACAATGCTTGCTTATTCCAAATACAGTACCCCAAAAGCCTGCCTTTTACAGCTTTCCTAAAACCCTCTAATTTTATAGATTCATGCATTTTTCTTTCAGCATGATGAAGACTTTGGTGTTTTGGAGTTTCTACTGTCTCTAATCTTGGAAAAATATAAAAAATGATGAGAGGTTCTGTGACCAAGAGGCTTTCAGATGGAGTGGATTGGTTTGACATGTCATGGGGATTAGAGAAGCTGTCATATTGAATAAGCTTCAAGAATTCCCTCTCTCATCTTTCAGAAACTGGCTTAGTGTTCATCTTAAAACTAAAATATTTTCATCAATAGAAACAGAGTTTTTGTTGTCAGGTCTACCAAAACACCCTCTAGTTATTTTGATGTCACTGATACTGTAGTAGTAGACTCCTTGTTCCTCATACTGTAGTAGTGTCTTCCTTGTTGGTGCTTCCACAGCTATGGAAGGCTGAGGTGCTTGTGACTGTAGTGTGATCTGCCTGTGGAGATGACAGAGGTGTTTTGTTGTGATTTCTCAGATTTTAGCTTTTATATTTTTCGGATTCTGTGCTGCTTTAGCGTCTAATTCTGAGCTTCATGTTAGGGGATGGTGAGCTCTCTTCACAGAGTAGGGAGACAAAACAATTCCTTCTCTAGCTGGGGACCAAGGACAAATGATCCAAATCTCAGGCCCAAGAGCATAAACAATATGGGCTGAAGAGAGAAAAACAAGCAGATGGGCTAAAGCTGTAATTGGACAATGAACTCCAGTGTGCAAATGGACCAAAAATTATAAAAGTGAGAGCTCCTGTGACCAGGTGTCCATTTTGTGACCATTTTGGTTCATCTTGGGTGCAGCCCTGGCTGGGCTCTTGAGCTGCCCAAGGTGCATCCATTGAGGCCTTTTAATAAATCCCTACTTTATTCTTTAACTCTGTCTGGCCTCTGTTCTAGGTCAGCCTGCACAAGGCATCAGCTGTGCCAACTCTTTTAAAATGACCTGTTCTTTGTGAGTCATCTGAGTGATCTTCACTGATAACTGCCCAACCATGGCAGATGCCCATTTTAGACTGTCAGTTTTACAGTAGGTTCAAAGTGTCTTTCAAATCAAGTGTGTGCAATTTTTCAAGTGTTTGATATGTTTGTGTTCTAGGGAAAAACTGCGTGACTCTTATCAGCACGTTTTGAAACTGCTTATGGAAGTGGTGAAGGCCACAGTAGTTATTGAGGACCTGATTTGTAGTAAGATTGGTCTTTGCCTTGATGACAGTCTGGCTTCTGGAGATTCGAAAGAAGCTCAGAGTATTATGGAAGAAATGGGATTCATGCAGTATTTCAAAGCCAAAGAAAACCATCACCTAGAAAAAGGTGAGTACTAATCAGCAAAACTGGATGTAGTCAATTCATATTCTTGAAAACTGCCTTTTCAGATCCTTTAGTTTGGATGAGGATCAGAAAGAGAATATCTCTATTTGCAATATTTGTGTCTTTCAAAGGTGGTCCACACTGAAGATAGTGTCTACCAGTGTTCTCTCAGTTTAATTCTTTTAATAGTGCAACTCCTACAATGTTGTTAGAAAAGCTTGGCTAGATCATGGGGCAGGAAAGATGGACTTGGTGAATGCAGAGTTCCAGGTCCTGATGTATAGCACAAGATTGCCAAACCTTGTGAAAAACCCTCATGATTTTTCAGCATTGAATTGTTGATGGGTCCAGGTTTCTTGTGGTGCATGTCCAGGTCCATGTCCCTGCCTGATGTCAGTCATCTGTGTGACCAGTTTTGTGGCTAGCTGTCACTTTTCTGTGTTTTCCAATAGCTTCCTTGTTTGCAGTAGAGGAGCTGCTTGATGAAACTCTGACAGAAGACAACCAGCTGTCTCCAGGGACTGATGAGGTGTCTGAGTTGAGCCAATACTTATGTGAAAGTGTTTTTGCAAAGCCAGAATTGGCCTGTGAAAGTGAAGAAGCGATACTGAAAATTTGTCATCGTTTGCGCACTGCAGTGGAGAGACTTCTGGAACTGGTTACAGAGTCAACTAAACAAGTAAAGCTTTTCATCTCTACAGAGTCAACCTGGTCTGATGGAAGATGTCCCTGCTCATGGCAGGGGTTTGGAACTAGCTGGTCTTGAAAGGTCCCTTTCAAACCAAACCATTCCATGATTTTTTGTATAACATTAGAAATGTGAAATCAGTTTTAAGGCTGTGTATTTATCCTTTTAACAGATCCTGTGAGAAGGCAGTAGACTGGTCACCTGAAGTAGATTTAAACCAGGATTTTAAATTCTTTTGGAAACTTCAGGAGACAAGGAGTTGTTTTGAGGCTGTTTTATCACACTTCATACTGATGCCTTTTCAACACTGATAAGCAGGTTCAGGAAAACTCAGTCCAATGTCAAAATGCTTTGGGAATATGTAGATAGCAGCAAACAAATGTTCTTGTCATTATATGCTGCTTTAATTGTGACAGAAGGAGATGCACTTAGTATCATAGAAGAACTTGAGTGTTTCCATACTGAGTTTTACAGTGTCTAGACTGCACATCTGGGGTAGTTTGATAACCACTGTATACATCTGAGGATTTCATTTAGTGTGACAATCATTAGCTTGTTGGATAAGGAAGTCCCTAATGGAAGAGATGATGGGAAGGGGAAAAAATGTCTGAAATTGATCTACTCATTGGGTATTTTGTCAAACCCAGAGATATGTGCCTATGTGAAATGTATACTCACCATCTTCAATCGTTCTTAGAATGAGGTGCATGAATTTACTTTTAGGCACTGATGATGCTTCCACTGAGACATAGCTAACTTGTGGTTAAAGCACTTGCCCAAGCCATGGCAGATCTGGGTTCTAGGTGACACTCATCACCTGTGATCCAGCATACTTTCCTTGCTGGGGCTGTTCCTTGGAAACCTGATCATGTATGGACTTCACTGTCTATTAGACATGACTGAATCTCTTGAAGAATTTAGGTGTCAGGATACTTTGAGTTTCAAGTGGCTCAGGAAGTGTCAAGCTAAGCAGTTTAGCCAATAGGGAGGTGTTTCTTTTTTGTGCACAGTGAAGACACTTAGGTTCCTAAGCAAGGCTTGTGGCAGAAATACTGGTATGCAAGCACAGGGATTCATCCAAGTGTCCAGAGGTTTTGGGCAAAGTCAGCTTAGTACTAAACTGAAAGTTCAAAACTTGCACCTTAATGCATACTTGTTATTAAAATGTTGAGGTTTTTGTTGAAATGTCTTTGGTACTATTACCTTGCATGTGCATCTGAGGTCTGATGGTGGGGCAATTATTCACTTGCAGCTGGAGAAGATGCATGAAAACCATGCCCAGTTTGAGGAGGAGTTCAGCCGCCGCAATCGGGAGACGGCGCAGGTGGTGAGTCAGCACCAGGAGCTGATGGAGTGCCTCAGTGAGGAGAGTGAGGCCAAGAACCAGCTGGCACTAGAGCTCCATAAGGCAGAGGGTAAGAGATGGATTGCAGTGTCATTTACTCACAGCTTGTTCTTCCCAACATTTGTAATGTGCTTTCTGTTTCCTGGATTTCTTGGGCTCTAAATCTAATATTTCATCTTACTTTCTGGAGGTTGTTTCTTGAAACATGAGCTCTTAGCAGAGGATATGTTTTAAGCTCATCCCAAGCCATCAAAGCTTCATGTTCCACCTTTGAATCCTACAGATTTGGAGACACTTTGATGTGTCAGCCTCATAAAATCTTGATAATCTTAGAATATATTAACTAGTACATTTTATTCCTTAAGATATTCAAAAGCCTAGCTACAGTATAAACATAAATCATCTTTTACTACTTCCTTTTTATGTCACCTTCCATTGTTTGGCAAAAATTGGTTTTTTACTGCTTCTTCCCAGTGGATGAGTTTGTCCATGGCTTTATTTGCATTCTGATTTGGCTTCCAGGCATTATTGAAGGCTACGTTGCAGAAAAAGCTGCGTTGGAAGAGGCCTTAAACCTGAAAGAGGAATCTGAGCGTCGTCTTGTTGTGGAGCTGGAGAACATGAGGGAACGCTTCCAGGAGCTCACCCAGGAGCAGGCAATTCTTGGTGAGTAGAGAGTACAGCATGATGAGCTCACAGCAACGTTGTCTGCAGTCAGGGCACATTGCAGTGTCCTCCTGTCATGGATCAGAGGACCTGCTGAGCAGCTCAGACTGCTACACAGGTGAGGGGGTCTTCCTGTAAAGGCAGAAAGCTCTACAGACATGGATCAAGGTCTTCAGGAGCTTTGGAGCACGATAAAGATGAAATACCTAAAGGCTGGCACTTCTCTGTCTTCCATGCACTTCTCTGTCTTCCATGCACTTCTCTGTCTTCCATGCACTTCTCTGTCTTCCATGCACTTCTCTGTCTTCCATGCACTTCTCTGTCTTCCATGCACTTCTCTGTCTTCCATGCACTTCTCTGTCTTCCATGCACTTCTCTGTCTTCCATATGTGTTTTTGGTGGTCTAGAAGATGAAATGGATCACAATGCCCTCTCTATTCATCTTCTCCACATGTCTGTGTTTTGATTTCTAGGAGCACGTGTTGCTAATGTAGCACAAAAAGAAGGTTCAGGTTTGTAATGACAAGTGTGGGGTTTTTTTCTTGCTGTGTTGCTATAACGCTGAGTGAATGAATTGATAACTTTTAATTTATTTTAACTATGAGGAATAGTACTTAATAATTAGGCATAACAGGTTACTGGGTTTATAAGTAACTTGGCCATAAAAAGCTATGACTTCTGTGATGGAAAATTAGGAATATTCCATTCAATAATGACTATTTGAAGTGACAAAGATGTTTTGCTGCCATCAGGCTTAAAGTGCCTTGTGCCATTGTCTTTGTTTTTGCCAACTTTGTTTTTTTTGAGGGGATGGAGTGGGTTGCAAGCTGGCTGTGAGCTTCTAGTGATACGAAGTCAGCTGTCAAAATGAGTATATGAAGTTAAAGAAGGGAGGGGAAAAAGAATAATATTTGAGGTGACATGAAACTGAGCTAAAAAAGGTACAGCAAGAACTGAAGGACATCTAAGGGAGATGAGAGATATGTAACTGAATGGATTGATAGGTCAGAAAAAGTAAAAGCAGAATGGTAGGGAAGGCTAGTAAAGAAATGAAAGAAGAAAGCAGAAATAAGCAGGAAGGATCCTTAGAGTTATACACTAATTTTGGAAGTGAAGTGCTGTAGTCAAATTTGTAGATGCCAAATTGAAAGAGAAATTTTTTTTCCTCCTGAAGTTTGCATACTTAACTCCTGAGTAGCTAACACTTATATCTGATAAATTCACAGCTGATGTGATTATTTTGTGTTCTAGTCAAAATATAATTCTTCTATTGTTTTTTAGATTCATTTTATTTATACCCATATATATATTCTTGTATATATACTGTATCTTGTGTTTGGACTTTTTCTTTTCCCCTGAGAGTATGAACTGAGTAAACCAAATCACTCAGGTGAACAAAAAGTTATGTAAATTCCTGTTAGAGTCAAAAAGCTGCACTGAACTTTCTTACCCATTACTGTATCTTTATTCCTTCTGTCCACTCAGATCTCCCTCAAACACTATTTTTAATTTAACCTATTTTTGGTATCCACCTCACTGTCCTGCAATTTGCTGCTGCCCTCTGTAGAACAGAGTTGGTTATGGTGTATTTTGGGATTGACATTCTCCCAGGAGCTGCAGCCCAACCCTTGCCAGCAGCTCCTTAGAACTTGAACTGTTACTTTTGCTGCAAGGGCCAAGTCCTGAAATCCATCCCCTTTCCCCCACCCAAGCCATCTGTAGTACTTTTCCTCAGGTTTGGAATTGTTTGTAGTATGTGGAAAACATGATAAATATCAATCATATTGCTTGGAGCTGATTGACATGGGCTTATTCCTTGAAAAGCTGACATCTCCTGGTTTTCATGTGGATACTAATGTGAGTAGAATGGCCTTGCTAATTAAAATTCTTTTGGAATGGAGCTTGGCATTTGCTAATGATCTGGGGAGTGGGAAGGAGTGTGCTGGGGCCTTTTCCAAGGGGAATTGCATGATGTGAAGTAGCATTAATGAAATAGGTTTGTCTCTACAAAGCAACAAATCTGTGAGCTGATGATCTCTTGGTGTGTTGCTTGAAATCCTATTTATACACTTGGGGAACATGTGCTTCAAAAAAGATTTTTAAAATTTGCCAGTAAGATTGAGTTTATAGGTTGCCAAAATTTGATACTTGCTTTCTATGAAATACTGGTGATTCCAGGTAAAATCTGCTTGCCTAATTATTTTTTTCAATCAATTTACATTTCTGTCTAAGGATGTGACTGAGTGTGTAGGTCAGTGTTACCTAATCAATATTTTGTTCCTCATAAAGCACTAGTGTTCCTCTGGAAGCTAAAAAGAAGCCATCAATGTTTCTTAGGATATAGCAGGCAAAATTCTTGTGCTTGTTTTCCCAAATACCAGTTTTTTCTTCAGGATCAATCTGAATCCATGAATCCATGACCTTCCTTTGGGTGTCCAAATACCTCTATCATCATAAATATCTCTAGCACCTGACCTTCCCCTCCTCTCTGCACCATGTGTTAGTAAATACACTAGAGTATTATTTTATTCACATTATTCCCATCTCCTGCTTGGCAAAAGTCATTCTCTGTCATGCACCTCTGGCTGGGATTGGATGCCCTAGTAGAATTGAGATATTGTTGGGTTTTGTGGGTTTTTTCTGTTGCATTATGTGGTACAGATAATAGATGGTATGTGCAATTCAGCTCCAAGGGGACTGGGAGAGTAATTAGGGCAGAGTCTTCACTTCATGCATTCTGCCAGAGCCTGAGTTACATCCACAACCAAATGAACTTGTGATTATTTAAAAATAAAAGAAAAAGTAGGGAGTGTGTCCCAGTGATTGCACTGTGGTTATTACATAGTCTATAATTAGTGCTTGGAGTGAAATGTAGTTGGAGTGTAACTGTAAACCACAACAGGATTGTTGTGGAGCTCAAGAGCTCGTGTAGTCCATGTTTTTGTCCCAAACTTGCCTTGTTGCTCTTTGTCTGGCTTATTTTGATTTCCAGAGCCAATGAATGCACAGACTCTTCACATTGTTTTCCATTATCCTCACTGTGGTGACATTTTCCCCAATGTGCAGTGTAAATATTGGTGCTTTATTCCAAGCCTGTGACACTTGTCTTTTTATATATGAACATGGAAATTTTCATGATTTTTTGCTTAGTATCAAGGGTCTAGAACTGTCATTAAATATCTGTGGATAGTGAAGCCCTAGAAAAAATGTTGTAGGTAGGCTGTGGTAGCCAAGATTTATAAGAGCAGCTTGTAATGACATTAGGTCAGAAATCACATTCATTGTATTGGTCATACCTCAGAAAGAGAATTGTCTTCTGGAAATTAGGCTGGATCATTTCTTAAGGTCCTTGTTGGATCACAGACTTACCTTTAACCTGTGACCAAAAAGATTTGAGGTGAATAATGGAACATTTGCAAAGTAAAATCATGAGCTCTTGCAGGACCTTGCTTTGATACAAAATAGGTTTCTTTTCCTGCTCAGGTTGCTAACTATATTCACAATTAAAGTAGCTTTTCTCCAAGAGTGTTCACAGTAAAGTCTTCAGTTTTAGTCTCTAAACAGTGTATTCAATGCATCCAACTGATGGAAAATGCAGTTTTTGTAGCTGTAAATTAACTCTTGATAACTTGAACAATTTCAGCTATGTACACTTCCCTTTTTGGTATTTCTTTTTCTGCTTAGGGCAAATATGTGCCATTTTTTTCCCCAGGTGTTTTCTTCTCTTTATAACCTCAGAGCTGGACTGATTTTCTATAACCATGATTTTTCCCTGAGTTTTAATCCCCACTCAGGTTCAGAGGAATACAGTAACTTTGTTTTTTCATGGCAACTGGCTTCAGGGTCATGCTGGGCACCAGTGGCCACTGTAAAGATGTTCTGGGTATTGCCTCACTGGTATAGAGGGCAGCAGCAGTATCCAGCATGGCCCAAGGCAGGAGTCATGGAGAAACTAGCCCAAGAGTGGGTATTGGATGGGTAAAGGAGGATCTTGGCATGACAGTTGGGAGGAGCTGAGAATGCTTGATTAAGGAGAGATTTGGGACAGAAGGGTGGCAAGGATTTAGGGCAGGGCAGTATAAGATGTGTTTTACAACCCACCTCAGGAATAAATATTTTTCTTAGTTTTGATGCTGTCTGAAATACTGGAATATTTGACTTTTTGTACCCTCCACTGACAGCTTTTATTATTTTTCTGTTCTTACTCAGGTCTACTCAAGGAAGTAGAATTTTTGTCCAAGGAGAAACTTGAGCTTCAGTGTCAGGCAGAGAAGGACCATTCCAATTTACGCTCTCAGATGAAGGTGTTGGAGGTGGAACTGGAAGAGCAGCTGCAAAGTAACCAAGACCTGGCTACAAAGTTACTGGAGATTACTGAATTAAAACAGCAAATTGAAGTTCTTGAAAAGCAGCTCAAAAACCAGCGGCAGTTCATGGATGTAAGTAAGAAATCACATTTCCGTGGGTTTGGAGGTGATAAATTCTTGTCCTCGTTGGAGACATCAAAGGTGGTTCCCAGAATGGGCTCTATTTTCTGTTTTGGTTCAAATTAAGACCTTGGTGTACTAGTCTCATGGCAAAAAAAAAGTTAAATTTTCAATTCAGTTTTTGTAGTATTGCAGGGTAATTTTTCCTTTTTATTTAATGATCATTGTAGTTTATATGTATGTTGTAGTCAAAAAAGTGCTTTCTCTTTTTTTTATTTCCCTGTCACTGTAGATATGCTTTCAGATTTGCTGCTTAATTAATAATAATTAGTTAATCTTTTTTTCTTCCCCACAAAAACAAACCCCAATTATTCTTGTACTCAAGATTGTAGTGAAATCTTCAAAAATATTTTGGTTCTCTCTGGCTGGGTTTACAGGAACAAGCCATAGAAAGGGAACATGAACGCGATGATTTTCAGCAGGAAATTCAGAAATTGGAAGAACAGTTGAAACTGTCAGCAAAATCACAGACTTCAGGACAGTCCAGAGAGCATAGGGTGAGTAAAATCAGACTTGGTGGCCAACAGAGTTTGTTTATTACAATGAAATAGCAAATGTATGTTCTTGGGGGTCTGGCTCATGGGAGAGTTTTTTTTCCTCTGTTACCCAGAGAGCAGATTTTTCCCCAGCTGATTGAACTCCATTTAGGCAATGAGGGTGCACTTAGATTATTTGTTATGGAGCAGGAAAGAACTGTTGCAGGTGCTTTACAGTCAAGTTTCTGAGTCTGGTTTAAAGGAACCTCTGGGCCTGGTTTAAATGAACCAAGGAGGACAACACTACAGACACTCCACTCGAAAAAGTTCATCTGAGAAATGACTTCTGGGTTTGAAATGGGTTTATTTTTTCCACCTAAACACTTGTAATAGAGATGTCATTTGTCTGCATGCCTCATCCTATTTAAGTTTATAAATGAGTCCTTGTTTACAAAGTTTTGTTTGTTTGATGCTTGGCTTCAAAGATTAACTTTTGCCTTTTTATTTTTCCTTTTTGATTGGTTGTTTTGTTTTTTTTTCACATAAATGAACATTATACAGAACTATGAATTGATTCTACAGGTATGGAAAACAGCATGAATGTCTCTTTAACTTTTCTTTCCTTTTCCTTTCAATCCCTTCTAGATATGCTTTAGCTTTTTCCTTTTCTTGACATGTCAAGGCATGACTTGGAGCTGAGAATACAGGTTTTAGGGTGGCAGAATTCTTGCAGGGAATGAATGACTGCTTTCAATTTCATTTCCTGTACATAGCTACTGAGCTCTCCTGGCTTATTGCTCAGAGGTGTTACAGGCAATTATTCACTGCAGCAGCCTTTTGGTATAAAAGAAGTTGAAGTTTGGAGCCTGAAACAATGATAGTGGAATGGTGATGATAAAACTGTGCCTTCTGTTTGTGGCCTGGCTCTTACCAAAACTTGTAAAGTAGTTAATTTAGTTTCCATCTATTTATGTATAAGTTATGGAATTGTGTACCTCAGTGTTAGAGTTGCACATCCATATCTTCAATATGAATCAATCTCCAGGGAATGAATTTTCCATGCTGGAGGGCATAGCTGAAAAAATGAATGCTGCAGCTTTGCAGCCTCTCTCAGAAAGGATGAAAACTTGGAGAAAACCACACAAGGGTGGTAACTAAGCAAGTGACATTTGTAGGGTAGGGTGAGGTATGTAGGCATTCTGTGCCAGGAAATGTCAGTATTTATTCAGTTGTTGAATACAGCTGTAACATCAGTAGGTGCTTAACTCACTCCAGAGCAGTTCAAGTGACCTCCTGATTTCTGCATGTAGCAGTTATAACAAGTGTCCCCCTCTGGTGTTTACTAGGTACAGGGTGTGTACCTGGTCAAGTGGGATTATTGTGTGAAAAGAGTCCTCACTGGTTATTGGGAGCTGCACTGGGAGAGTGGAGGTTATGTGGAAGGGTTTCTCAGCCACAGGATTGCAGCACCAGCTTTCTAGCAATGTGGTGTTAAAAACATGGGTTTTATGGCTGAAGTGTCATGGTTTTGGGATTCTGATGCCAAAGTTTTGTGGCATTAGAAAGATTAGACTTCAAGGTGATTTTTCTGTACCTAAAAGGCTTTACTGTAAGACCTGTGTTATGATTAGCAGTGGTGAGATGAGAAGGGAGTAAGATACATACACAGTCAAGGAAATGTTAGTGCCTGTAAGCAGCTTGAAAATGTAATCTTGATAACTTTTGGTTTTCTTAAGCAGTCTCCTACACTCTCCCTGATTATTATTTGACTCTGGTTTGCTCAAGCGTGTTTTCCTGCTTTAGTAATATCTGCACAATCCTTTCAAGATGTAAAGATCTATGTTAATGCAAAGAATTTTCATTTCATAATGTTAGTGGGATTTACACCAATTCAGACACTTTTTGATGAACAAAAAATTGATTTTGTAAAATCCCATCTTCCTTGCTCATGGGTATTGACCAAATTATTTCTCCACTCCCACTGCTTTCCTGCCTGAGCTTGCTTTCACTCTGCTAAATGACTTTATCACACCCTGAGATAGTTTGTCTGTCACACCAAAGCTCCTTGCCTTGCCTTCACCTTGATTACTGGGATCAATGAATGACTGTTTTCCTGCAGCTAAAATTCCAAATTTGTATCCTCTTCATATTTAAATTATTTTTGGAAAGCAAAGTACCTGTCCTATGTTGACTCCTGGGAGTCTCTCTGAGTGCAAATTTATCCTTCAGTTCTTGGTATCTTCCTCTAAATTGGAATTCCTTGGAATACTGGAAGAGGGTTCTGAAGTCACAGAAATAAATCCAATGCTATTATTAATAACTCATGTAATCTTGGTGGGTTTTTAATCTGATAACCAACTAACCCCATCACCAAAAGGCTTGAGAGTAAACCTTGATCTAGTACTTTGAGAGAACTGCAGATGTTGAGAGAGTAATCAAACATGTGTCTAAGAGCTGCTGCATTTGGAAAACAAGATTTCAGAAAGCTAACTTTTTCTTACTTTCTATGCATATTTAGTTTTATTTTCACCTGAGATTTTAGCACCACTTTAATCGTAGTAAAACATGCTTCAATGTGAAATGACTCTTGCTTTCATCTGTCAGGAAATCTGTTCATATTGCCTGAATATCTGTATACTGTGATTTCTGTGTAGGTAGAATCTTTGCAAGCAGAAATAAAAGAGAAGATGGATGATTACAATAAACTGTTACTAGAAAAGGAGCGCAAACACCAAGAAATTGCAGCTCGTGATAAAGAGATAGAAAATCTGGTGGCACAGATCCAAGAGCTGAAGCTCAGTGGTGCTGAGGTCTCCAAGACTGTACATAACTTGGAACAACAGCTGCAGAAAATGAAGAAAGTGGAAACTGAACTGAAACAGGTAATTTTGAAATCCTTATTTAAATGGGGTTGGCACTACATGCCAGTGGCTTTATGGGGGCTGTCAGTAGTGTTGGTGATGCTGTCTGGCACCCAGTGCTGAGTTCAACTGGTGTATTAATGGCACATATCACAGCCACAGTTTTAAATAATCTCTGGTTCTACAAAGTAAGTCCATTGTAAAGACTTGCATACCACTTGTAAGTGGTATGTACTTAGATATTACTTGTAAGACTTAAATAAGACTGCAAGTCCTACTATGAAGTCTGCTTTTAACAGTTGTCATGTTTGCTGCTTCAGAGCTGCTCTTGAGCTTGTCTGGCAGCTTCTGAGAAGGTGGTGTTAGTGAATATCAAAACACTGAGGATTTTTAATAATTACCTGTGCTTAAAATCTAATTCTCTTAATCTGTAGCCCTTCTTGCTCTGGGTCTGAAGCCAGATCTGTTTGCCATAGTCCAAAACTTCCAGCATTTTGTTACTACTACAGAGTTAACCACAGCCTAGAGTTAAGAATTGGAATCCATTTAGCAAGTTTGCTGTTGAACAGCAGAGGCAATTACTGTCTTAGGTTTCTTGTCAAGCTTTCCTTTAATGTATTAAGTACAGATATGTATGCTTATTCTTTGGGCAATTGCCAAGTGAACCTTTCCTCCTTGGACTGACCCAGCTCCTGAGAAGGATTGTGAGAGAAGTAGGATGAAATACCAATTTTTTTTTCAATAAAATTAGCTATGGTAGCTTGGCAGATCACAGGCTGGACAAACTTAGTGCTGCTTTGTCACATTCTGACTGAACTTGATGTGTTTGTGAGTAGGTTTTGATCTACCCAGTACTCTTCATTTCTTAAACTGTGTCCATCTATCAAATTTAGTTTGGCACATATATGGTATCATATCCAATTTGGAAATGGCTAGAAGAACAAGATGTTATGTTCTTAGACATATAAAGTGTTGTGTAACTGAGAAAGTGTAATTTGTCACTGAATGCTAAATTTTCTGAAGTTGCTAAACTTGGATTACAAAAAGCAAAGGGGTAAAAACTTAAATGAGCTTAAAAAAGCATTCAGTTGTTTTGAATTCCTGTTTTTTATAGGCCACTGGGATTATGTATTGCTCTTCTTGTACTGAATGTGTCAGGGTCAATCAAGTATTTCAGCAGGATTGTTCTGGTTAAGTAGGTTTGTATATTGACAGCAATTAATTGTAACATGAAAAAAAATCATTTTTCAGGATAAAGAGGCATTGCAACAGCAGCAGTACAATAACCTGATCCAGATCTCTGCCCTGCAGTCTAAGCTGGATGAAGCAAGGCACCGAGTGCCTGTGGATGCCAGCTCTGCCCCAGTGCTGAAGGAGCAGCTACAGGCAGAGCAGGAAGCACTTCAGGCCAAGGAGAGAGAGGTGAGAGCTTTGGGAGACTTCTGCAAACTTCTGGAGTTGCTTTGGCCACAATAAACCTTCCTTTTTCTTGTTGTGTTCTGTGCTCATCTCCCTCCTTGCTGGAAACCATCTTGTGATGATTCTCATCACTTTGAGACTGATGACTATCAGTTCTGAACTGATTTTCCTTTCCTTCCAAAGTTGAAATAGGCAGATAAGTTTTTGAAGTGAGAGATAATTATTAATATAATTTTTATATATTTTTATATTATATCATTTTATTTTAGATAATGATTATATATTATTACACCATAACGGTGTCATTTAACCTGTTTTGAGAGAATGTTTGTGGTGAATTTTTGTGTCAAGCTAAGAAGAAACAGAGAAAATTGCTCACAATATCTGGAACTCTTATTGGATTTACAGTGTAAATGTATACACAGTCCCACTGTATTTTTATATTATTATAATATCTGTGATGGTTAAGGATGTGTAAAAAAGAAAAACAGGAGTGAGCCTTCAGCACCATTCTTTCAAGAGCAGAACAAGATAATAAACATTAATTTCTTCAAGATGGGATTTCCATTTCTCTTATCAAGTCTGATTTCAACAATCATAGTTCCCAAAGCCACTATACTTGCTAGCCATGAATACAAGAGATGTTGAAAACAGTGGATGGCAACATCACACTGCAGAGAAAAGTGTGGTTATTGCATCATCTCTTTGTCTGTGTTATTGGGATTAGCACTGCAAGGCTCATTTCTGGCTTCTGGGAGGACAAGGATGGTGTTTATATTGACTGCTTGTGTTGGTTGCACATCAAATGCTAATTTGTCTCACATTGTTACATCCAATGACACCAAAGCCTTGATTGCTCTCAGTACAGATTAATGGATCTTTTGTGAGCAGGTTCTTTCTTTTTTAAAAAAAAAATAATGCAGAAACCCACCTTTGCAGTACTTGGGTTTTACAGATGAGAAGCTGGATCATAAGCTTCTTACTCTTTTTATATTTATTTATTTATATTTGATTATTGTAAGCTGATTAGAGTTTAAATCACTGAATTTGCTGATGTTGCTTTTTGTCATTAAATAATACAATGAATGAAGTTTTGTCTTAGAGGACTTAATTGAAACAGCTATGCATTTTTTCTCTTTTTTTTAGATTGCAAGTTTGCTAGACCAAGTGGAACAATATAAAGATAACTTGAGCAAGAAAGATGAGGAGATATTGCAGCTGAACTTGCAGTTAGAGATACAAAAAAATTTGAGTACTTCCAACATCATCCAGCTTCAGGCAGAGAATGCACACTTGCAGGTAGGTTCCTCTAGCTTTAGTGCACTGCCTAAAATGTCAGAGACATGCTTGCTTGAGTGCTGAGGTCTTCATCTCATGATGTTGTAAACAGATTTTGGGTTGTTTCTCTTGCCATCAGAATGTTGCATTACCTTTACAAGACTAATGCTGGGTATCATAGAACCGAAGCCTGCCAGTATTCTAAATTCATGCTTGGAGCATTATATTCTGCAGTGATTTGATTTAAATCAAAAGCTGAGGTTATTTTCTGGGTTGGGGCAGTCTAACACAGTGATGTGAAGCTGTAGAAGAAGCTGTAGTTGTGTTCCTGAGCTCTTCACCGTATAGTAAGTAAGAGGATGTTTAAGTAAAGTCCTCCTTTCTAATGAGATTTGTTTTCTCTGGTCAGGAGGATCTAACAAAACTTCATGTGAAGCAAAGCCAGGACCTGGGTATTGGTGATTCCTCAGCTTTGTCATTCCCACAAGCACTGCTTGAAGAAAAGAATCAAGAAATTGATCACTTGAATGAGCAGATAAAGAGACTTCAGCATGAGCTGCAGAATGCTCTGGACAATAAAGTAAGAGTGCTTACTATATGTTCATTGCTTGATTTTGGGGGGAAGCAAGGTGTGCAGATTCTTACTGTAAATTACATCTGTTTGATAATTCTTTTAGGTAGGTAGAGATGATTTTGAGAATTTACCAGCTGAAATGTGTGCTTGTTCTTGCTGTTAAATGTGTGATTTAATGCCTGTGTGACTCAGAAGAGAAATAGAAACTCGGTGTGCAATAATAATTGCCTACATACAGTAATATTCAGTCCTTTTCCTTTTGCTTAGGTTGCAGAAGACCAAAAACCTGAAATTGAGGAGCTCAGGTCACTGGTTGAGCACCTTCGCCTTGACCAGGAGAGGCTGCGCAAGGACAAGGATGAAGAGGTGGAGCAACTCCATGGAGTCATTGAGAAGCTTCAAAAAGAGCTGGCACAATTTGGACCAGTATGTCATGAAGACAGTGACAACCCAGTTTATTTCTATGAAGATGCCTTGGAAAAGTCAGTGGAAAACCTTCAGAGTGAGCTGAGGAAAGGACTGGTAGCTTGCCAAGGTGATGCTGATGCAAACAGAAGAAACTCATTGGTACACTCCAAAGTGAGACAACTTCAGGAGGAACTGGAGCTTGTCTCAGCTTCTAAAGAAGCTCTGCAGCAGCAGCTGGAAAAAAAGGAATTGCAGCTCAAAACAGAAGTGGAAATTTTGGAGAAAAAATGCCAGCAGTTGAGAGAGTCATCAGAGCAGTCTGTTGCAGAGCTCACCTCCCTGAGAATCCAGCACCAGGCTCTTCAGGAAGAATACAGGGATTCCCAGACTCTGCTGTCTCAGAGAGAGGCTGAGACAAAGATGGCTACATCTCGAGTTCAGGAGCTTGAAGATAAGGTGAAAGAAAGGGAAGCAAATATTCTAGAGAAAGAGATGCAAATTAAGACAATGGCTGATCAAAGAGAAGCTGACACAACTGAGCTGCAGTACTTAACAGAAAAAGCAGCAGAGCTCCAAACAGAGCTGGAAAAGAGAGGTGCAAGTCAGGCACAAGATGTTTACAGCCTTCAATTAGAAGTTTCTAGACTTGATTTCCAGGTGCAAGCACTGAATCAGAAAGAAGTAGCTTACCTGAGAGAAATCAAGGAACTGCAGGGGGGCACTGCAAAACTGCAAGGTGAAATCAAGGCATATAGGAAAGAGCTTGAAGCCCTACGATTGGAAAGAGCTGAAATTCTTTCACAGCTGAAGTCTTGCAAGCAAGTAGGTCATGAAGACACTCAACTTCTCAAGCCATTCTGCCAGAGCAAAAGAAAAGATGTAGCCCTTAAAAATGGAGTGCAGGAATTAGAAGCAAATACTGATCAGTCTTTTGGAGTATTGGCTTCCCCTATTGCTAGACAGGTACATGATTTGATTTTTAATAGTATTATTTGTTGTGGAGATGGGTTTTTTTAGTAATACATTAATAGATTAAATAAATTTTCCCCATCTGACTCTGTTTTGCCTGCAAGAGTAGTTAGTAGGTGATATCCCTTCTTTCTTTCCACCTGTGAGTTCTTTGCAGCTTATTCTTTCCTCCTGATCTCTTGAGGATGGAGAGTGAGAAGATGGGCATCTGCAAGCCAAGCAATGAGCCCACCATGAGCTACCAAGACTGATTGCAATTCTTCATGGAATGGAGAACTGCTTGACATTTCATCATCTCTCCTTTCAGAAATTCTTATTTACTGTGACTCTTGCTTGTAATTATTCTGAATCTTCTCTAGAACCGTTTGCTCCAAGTAACATAATCTTCTGAAATTCTCATTAAATCACTCCATTTTAGAAAGCAGTAGCACCCTTTTTTCAGAGAGCTGTAGAAATCTGTCATACACCAAGTTACTGTCTTTAAAGCCTGGCTTACAGAGGTAATAAGTGCTAGTTAAGAGGGTTTATGTGAAGAGTTGGAGTATACAGGAAAGGAAAAACATCCAGTGTCAGGCTTAAGTGGATTTTCAGGGCCATGATTGGCAGTATGTTATAATAATCATCCAAGGTAGATGAATTATTTCAAGAAATGATAGGGTAATTGCTGTGTATAATGACATGTTTATTTTTAAAGCAGAAATGAAGAGTGCAGCTATGCAAAACATGCGATCATTCCTGGTTTTTGTATTTTTATTTGCCTGCAAGTTCAAGTTTGGAGCAGTGCCATCAGTGCCTGGGTGACTCTGTGCATTTCAGGGTCTGCCCCAGAAATCTCTCAGGAAAAGGAAATAGCTGGGAAAAGTGTTAAATGGCCCCTGCAGACTGATGCACTTCAGACCATGGGATGTCTGTACAAGGCAGCAGACTTCCAGTCCTGTGGCTACTGGACCATGTTGTTAACACAGGCAGGGATTGCCAGATCCCTGTTGAAATAACAGAATTAATCCAGGATCCAGTGAAGAGAGAATTGGTAACATTTTGAAGGATATCAGGGAATGCTGGCATGCTGGGGGCAGTTAAATTATTTTAAAAAACACTTTTCAAGTAGAAATTCAGACTCTGAAAGGTTTAAATTGATGTTTGTGTCAGTAGATGTGTTTTATTTCCATGTTTAAGTGGAAGTTTTTAAGTAGGCTGTGGAGGGATAGTTATCAAAATTGGAGAATATGTGGAATCAAAGTAAATAAACTACCATGTTTTCACACATTCATTACAATAGATTTTTTTTCCTATGGATCTAGCTCATCCAGGTATTAGAAAAAGTATAATGCAGTGTTCTTAAAGGAGCAAAGAATCTCTCCTACATTTATGCTTGGATTCCAAAGTGGAAACAATGTGAAAAGTAAGAAATGTATTGAAATGAAAGCTGGAGGAGCAGCAAAATGTGTAAAGTCCTGACACTGGCACTGGGCTTAAAACAGATGATTAAGAGGGATGATTAACACAAAAGCATTAAAGTAATGGTCTAAAATGAGAGGGATAACAATTATTCACTGTATCTGACAAACTAACAGGTATGGAGGATGAAATGACATTTCCATGTTGACAGGTTTAAAATAAACTATCTTCTCAAATAGTGCATTATTTTCACTCAGTCACAGAATCAAAGGTGAAAAGAGTAATTTTACCTTGACATTACTTAAAGTGATTGAAGGAAAAATCAACCAATTCTAAAAGGTCTTTAAGTGCGTGTTTCTCAGTTTGTAAAATCATACTCAAATTCCATTAAAGAATTAATGTGTTATTTCATTACAGGAAAAAGATGAAGTTGTGGTTGACTTGACAATTCACAATAAAAATCAAAAAACACAGATGAAGCAATCACAAGAAAATATCTTGTGCCAGGAGTTGGACGTGATCCACAGCTCTGAAGGGGATCCAGATTTGAAAAAGCATTGCCAGCAAATGTTGGAAATTCATCAAACTCCTGATTCACCAAAGCACAATTTGAGCATAGACAAAGAGACTCCAAAAGATTACCAGAATTTAATTGCAAGTATGTCTTCATGGGGCTCGCCTGAGATCATGAGAAAGCAAGACATGAGCATGGAACTTCAGCCAGGGCTTCACCTGACCCCCTTCTCAGAAGCTGAAAACACAGATTTTCAAATTGTGCACTCAAGGTCATCCTTGCAAGGAGAGAATTCCATATCCCTGGGATATTCTAACCTAGATGAAAATGTCAGTGGGGATGCAGCAATGGGAATAGGTAGAAAATCTCCAGCTTTTTCTGAAAGTACCTACTCTGTTGATGATGATGAAGATGTGGAGAAGAAGCTTCTGGTAAGTGCTATTTCATGTCTGATTTAATTCTTGTTAAACAAGACTGCTCAGCCCTGTCCCCCTGGGATCATTGAGAGGCCATGGGCTCCAGGTAGTAGAAAGCTACACACTGCTGGGAGTTGGTGCATTGAAGCTCTGGACATACAATTGTTAGTTCTTCTCTTGCTGTGATAAAAAGTGATAAATTTCTGATACCACCTCTTGTGCCAGTAGTTGAGCTAAACATGTAAATCCTTTGCTACCTCAGTACTCAGTGAACTCTAACAGTTCCCCACTTCTTCAACAATCTGTTATTGAGTGTTCAAAGAGACTCTTTCAAAACTGGATTGGAGGCTTTAATGGCAGTATTTTATAGATTGTATACATATATTTATATATATTGTCTGTATTCTGTAATTTCACAGGAAGATCAAGTTTGTACTTAAGAAAATTTCTCTTCGGCTGTGTTTTGTTGTGCCTTGCTTTGATGGCTAATTAAATATAAATACATGTATCTTAAAACTACTGAAAGAGGAAAAAAATTAGATGGAATGGTTTCCAGGGAGCACCAATGTTGCAATCATTCATGGTATTTGCCATCTCTAACACTTGGATCAAGTAGGCATTTGCTAAAATCTGCGCTAGTAAAAAAGCTGTCATAAATGCTGAAACCAACCCCTACTTTCAGAAAACCAAAGTAACATGAAAACTTTCTTCTCAAGCAGATGAGAGAAGCTGATAATCTGACTTTAACCCCTTCTGATTTACAAGATGATGAAAGATCAAGAGCATCTGCCATGAGCGATGGATGTGGCAGCAGTAAGTTGAACTTGGACCCTTTTAGACCTTTTGTAGATCCTTTTACCTTTTGTTAACTTCAATATTAAAACATGTTTTTCCTTTCTCCCATTTTCTTTTACTGTGGGTCTTTTCTTGGAAAGCTGTGCCTTAGGCAGGTGGGTCTTTGTTAAGAAACACACACATACACATATATACATATATATATATATATATAAATGTATATTGTGCCTGCTTTTACCTTTTCTTCTACATACAGGACAGAGGCATGGGGTTTGAGTCCTGACTTAAGTACTTGACTTCTCTGGTTCTAAAGGCAACTTAATGATTTTTAACTTGTTTAATTTAATTGAGATCTCAACCAACCAATTCCATCTGACCCCGCATTCGTACGAGCAGAAGAACTCGTGGTTATTTTGCAAGTGGTTTTTGTAGTTTCAAGTTCTTTCCATGTTTATAACACTTTGTGGGAATGGGGGTTGTCTCTTCTTTCAGATACCAGCTCAAATTTGGCAGCCAATCTAAAGCAGGAGCTACAAACATCAGATCACCTAGATGCCAATGTCATGGCTTACCTGCGATACCGAGGGATAATTCCAGATATTATGGAATCCATGAAAGAAAAGGAAATACTTTCACCACAGATGAAGGTAATGTATGATTCATTTGAGCATACCAGCAAATAAAACTGGACAGCAAAAAGGAACTAGTAATATAAAATAGCTGCTACACTTAGACTGTAAAGTGTTCTGTAATGGTTTCAGCTGCTGATGATGGTTCTTGTCCTTGCATCTCTGGTGACAACCTTACTGACATTTGCTTGTACTTGCTAGAATTGAACTAGTTTTGCTGTGACAGCACTGGTGCTGTTTCAGGATGTGGGGGTACAAGGACTGCTTATTCTGCTTTGGGGGTTTGCCTTGGAGGCTTCACAGAAAGTTGTTTCAGAAGCAACCACAGCTGGCTGATCTCATGCTCCTCTGCCTGTTCTTGTCATCCTGATGTGATGGAGGGCTGTGGGAACACCAGTGCAGGGATAGGTCAGAGCCAGTTCAAGCAACATGAGGAATATGCAGAAGACTGAGCAGTGAGTGCTCACTCTAGTCAGTAATTCAAAGCTCAAGTATATGCCTAGAACTCTTTGCTTTGCTGAGCAAGCTCTCAGCCATTTCAAAAATTCCACCTACAGAAAGGGAGAAATTCTCATCTGTGAGAGAATATACAGTAGGTTACAGTGAGTTCTCAAGTAATAAGAAACCAGAACCAATACCTTTCCTAGAAAGTGAATCCTGCCTCCTAATATGCTTAGCAGGTTCCTTCAGCTTGCCCAGCAAATTGGAGGAAGGTAAACCTGAATTCAAACTCACTCAAGTTACCTGGCACAGGTAACTCACAAGATGAAAGAGGCTGGGCCTTTATGGCTGCTCAAGTCAGAACAAAGATCCTTTGCCCATCCATCTGCCCTTAATAAGACACATGATGCTCTAGGGTTGGAGGAGGAAGAACACATGGAATAACTGATGTGATCCAGGAAAAGCCAAACATGCAAAGCTGATGAAACCATCTGCTGGCACGAGAACCAGTGCTACCAGAAAAGCACATCAGGTGGTAGTAACTGGAGATTCCTTACTGAGAGGCACTGAAGCAGCCTCCTGCCATCCAGATGCTTTCTCTAGAGAAGCTTGTTGCTTACCTGCAGCTTGTATTTGTGGTGTCATTGAGGCTGCCAAGCTGAGTGAGCCCTGCAGTTATCACCTGGGTAGGGTCTTACAACACTGCAACAGGGCAGTCCCAAGGTTTGGGACCATGGGTGATATTCTCTCTATCCTCCCAGTCACAAGAAGGGGACCAGGATAGAATCCCTGGCTGTGCAACTGGTGCAATACTCAAGGTTTTCATTTCTATTATCATGAATTTACTTTTGAGAAGCCAGAAATGTTGGGAGCTCATGGAATTTACCCAAGTGAGACAAGATGTCTCCACCAATAACATGGCCAAACCTTTAAGGAAAGCTTTAAATTAGATGAGGAAGGGACTGGAGGAATGAAGTCCCTCCTATTGTAAGAAAAAGATCAGATTCAGGAATCTGGACATAGGTCCAGGGTCCATGGGACCCAAAGATATGAATCCCAGGGTCCTGAGGAAATTTTGCAGTTGCAATTGCCAAGCCACTCTCCATTGTTTCTGAAGAGTCACAGCAGTCAGATCAAGTCCCCAGTGACTGGAGAAAAGGAAATCATAGCAGCCTCTTTTTAAAAAGCTTCATAGCAAGCACCCTGGAAACTACTGATGGTTCAGCCTCACCTCACTGCCCAGTAAGATCATGAAATGGATTGGACATAAGTACAGAACTTGTTGTGATGACACACTGGCACAGAGAGGTGGTGTATCTCTAGAAGTCCATCCCAGAACCCATTCAAAATGAGATTGGATGGGGCTTTGTGCAACCTGAAATAATAGAAGATGTTCCCCATGCCTGTCACAGCAGAGCTGGGCTAGATATATGGTCTTGAAAGGTCCCTTGCAACTGAAAACCATTCAGTGAACTGTGATTCTGTGTCTAAATATTCTGTGTCAGAGACTTCATGCAAGAGGTGAATTTTATTTTACCCTAAGAAACAGGTTGTTTGGTTGGGTTTTTTTGTTTCTTCCGTGGTGCATCAATCTAGGCATTGCTGTCTGTAAGATCTGAGTGCATATTCCAGTACTGAATGTTTAGTTCAAGCACTTTACTGTGCTTTTGATGTTAATGTTTACTAAAGGTTTTCATTGATTATTCAAGTAATCACTATTTGGATTCCCGTGACAGAAAAGCAACTTAAGTTTGTTTAAAAGTAATTTAAAAGCTGTGCAAGGAAAGAATATAAAGAGTTAAATAAAAGTACTCTGTGTTGTTTTTCAAGTGCATAGCAATGAGGAACAGCTCCACATGGAGGCTGGGATATTTCTGATGTGTGTAAGAAAAGGATTTAAATCTCCAGTGACCTTCCTTGAGAAGAGGCCAAGAAACATCTGTGCATGATGTAATAGTTTGTGAACAGAGAATTTATTTAAAATACATTATTTGGCCTGACAGTGTCAGAGGAAACCATTTCCACTGTGTAAATTATTAGAACTGGTTATTTTGGGAGTTGATATTTGTACATAATTTGCTAAATTAAGCCAAGGTTGTCTAAATACATAATTCAGTTTTCTGGCATCACTGGGGTTTAGTAAGATTGCTTCAGACTTGATAGAGTTTAATTTATTCCCAGGAAAGTTAGCTGAATGGTTCAGAAACAAAGGTGAAGTACAGCCCTTTGGCATAAATAATAATTTATGCTTAATTGCATCTTAGTGTGTTGATACAGACACCTTATATTTGTTGTCTAGCACTATCCCATCCTCATCTTACACTGCCAGGATGCTGATGCCTGTTTCCTAATATTATCTTTATTTTTTTTTTTTGCTTCTCAGACTGTGCTGAAGATGGTGTATGAGGAGAGCCGCAAAATCTTGGCTTTGTCAGAGCATCCCTTGGCTTTGAGGGAGCTGAAGAACATCCCTCAGACCCAAGTGGCAATGGAGGGCTGGCAGAAGGAGGGATTATCCCTGCTGGATGCTATCCAGTCACTGAAGGATTACCTCAGCAAGGTGGCAGACAGAGGAGACAAGGTATGGCTATAAAATACCCTTTACAGCAAGGGAACCAGGTTGTGTGTATATATATATATATATATATATATATATAAATGTTTGTTATATAAATAATGTTTTGAGACATGTCTGTGTGTATATTTATGTTTAAGGAGTAAGGGACAGTACTCTTTAAACACTTATAAAAATGCTTAAATTAACAGATGTACTCTTATACTATGAAAGATGCTGGGTTAGAGGTTGAGAGAGATGCCATTAAAACAAAAAATATTTTAACAGGAAACATCAGGTGTTGCTGTGGACTGGAGAGGAGAACTCCTGCAAGCAGTACAGAGTGTGTTTGAGAAGGAGAGAAATGTGCTACAAATTGACTTGAAGTCTCACTTCTCCAATCCTGCATCTGGTGACACAAGTTCATTAGAGAAAAAGCTGGAGTATATAATCAAACAACAAGTATGAAAAGCTCTTTAAGTCTGCTGCTCATAAGTCCCTTTTTATTCTCTTTTATTTTTTTTTCAGTTTTATTGCTTCTGTTGTTAAGTCTTGTGTATTATTACATTATTATCTTGTATGTCTTGTATAATGCAGATGGTGTGGGATCAGTAGCTGAGTTTCTGTTGTGGTAGCATTTTTCTTGAATTTTTTCCATAGTGTTACAAATCCTATTGATTATTTTAGCTGGCATTAAGGAACACTGTGATAGTGAATAGGAAATACTTGGTTGAATTCTTTCCTCCTTCCCATTTATCTAGTACTTCACAGATCTCTCTTGTAAAGGATATATATTGAACTAACTCTGAATCTGGGGGCTTTTTGCCAATAATATTTAGTTTTTAGGTTGTAGTAATTGTTATGTATAAGCTCAACAAGGCAAGTGAAATGGGGTTTTTTCTTTTTTTACATCATGTTAACATTTTGCATTAATGTGAAGCACAAACTTAGTCATTGGAGTGCTTCAGTACCAAACTTGTAGTGCAGGAGTTTCCTTAGTATTTATCCTTGCAGAAGATATGGAAATAGCCTTGTAGTTTGAATAGGCCTTGCTTTGTTCCAGGAGGAGCAGAGGCAGCTGGTTGTGGAGCACCTCTTCTCCTCAGACAGGAACAGCCTGCTCTCAGAAATCCAGGAGCTGCGGGCTCAGCTCCGCATGACGCACCTGCAGAACCAGGAGAGGCTCCAGCAGCTGCAGGAAAGCCTCACCAAGGCTGAAGATCATGGGAACAAACAGGAGCACCAGCTCCGGAGGAAAGGTAATTCTTACTGGCTTTGTCAGCTCTTTCTGCCTTCTGCATCAGTTCCTTTTTGCCACAAAGGTCAAAGGCAAAAAAAAAAAAAAAGGTGTCTTGCAATTAGCAGGTGCTGTACAATTCCTCAGTTTTACTGAATGCACTCAGGCTGCCTATGATGAGAGCAGTTCTTTCTCATATAAGTAGTTAAGATAAATCTGGGAGAAGCAAAGAGAAGCTGTGAAATAACCCAAAGCAATGGAACTGAAGCAGTAAATACACGGTGAAAACTCAGCAAGGACAGTAAACCCCCTGCTTGTTTGCAGGGAATAGTTTATCTTAGGTTTGCTAGCTTACAATCAAAGAATCATTTAGGTTGGATAAGACCTTTAACACTGTGGAGTCTCACCATAAACAGTGCCAAGGCCACTGCTAAACCATGTTCCTGACTAAATAAGCAAGCCTTGGTTTTCACAGCAGGTTCCCTTTATGTAATAAGGAAACAAGTGCAAGTGATCTTGGTCAAAAATAAACACTGCTTTTTCCTTCTTTTTGGTTTTCCATCACTATCATTCAGGATTCAGCCATTTAATAGCACATGCACTAGTCCAATAGAGGAAAGTTTTCTGGACATCCAGAAATAAATTGCTAATTTTATTTACATAATGCTGTAGACATAGGTACATGAATTATTTTTAAGTACTTAGCAAACAGGAACCTCCAAATTTAGGGAGAGTTGTTTCACTTAACTCACCTGTACAGAGCTGGCAAAACAGGTTCTATATAGTGATTCCTGTCATAAGGAATGTAAGGAAACTTATCCATATGTAAGTGGATTCATTTTTTTAATGAGTTTTAAAACCCATTCATGATATTACAAAATATCACAGTGATAGAATCACATTGTTTATACATGTTTTTGCTGATTCCTCTTATGTTTGAAAAGAGATTAATTCTTCAGACAAGAACACTTCAGTACAGCTGACTATTTTTCCTAATTTAAATTACTTTAAGTGATATTATATTGTCAAGATCTCTGTAATACAAATAACTGTAACAGTGTTTTCTTATCCTAGTTGAATTATTGGAATATAAACTTCAGCAGGAAAAATCTATTGTAAGTGACTTGCACAGCACTCTCTCTGAGGAGCAGAAAAGATCCTCTGAAACATGTGATCTCCTGAATCAAGAAAAAGCATCCCTGAAATCAGAGCTTTCTGGAAGCAAGCAAGAGAATGAAAGGTTGCAGAAATCCCTGGAAGAGCTTCAGAGGGAAATAAATCATTTACGGTGAGAAGTAGATTTATTCATTTACTTGATTATTAGCAGGTAAAGCTCTGGAAGAGCTTTATACTAGTTGCATCCATGAAGCACTTGGAAACACAGTGAGGAAAAACAGGGTCTCTCACTTTGAAGGGTTATGTTTTCTTTACTAAATTCTGTCCTCTTGGGTATGTTCCTTTCCCACTCCCTTCTTAGTGTGTGCCAATACTTTGCTTTCCTCTCACAGGACAACAGCTATGCTCTGCCAGAATAAATAACCTATCTCTTCATTGTTACTGAATCGAGCAATTCTAGCTTGGCTTGCAGGGAGGTAAATGTTTTCAGCTGCTAACTAGCTGTGACTTGAAAACTGACCCTCTTTAGAAAGACGAGAGACCGCTTTAAAGAAACAAAAATCATAGATAGGGAAACCAACCCAAAATGTCTTGCTTGTGATTCTGCTGAAGGATGTTGTGTTCTGAACATAGAAATGTCGTTTTGAACTTTGCAGTGTTGAATTGGAAAAAAAAGAAAAGGACTTGGCAGCTGCACTTGAAGGCTTGCAGGCTGAGCAGCTGAAGGGCTCTGAGCTGCGAGGTTGGTTTGAGGAACAGCAGCGTCAGCAGAGGAAGGCAGAGGATGAAAAGACAAAGGCCATGGAGGTAACGCCCAGCTCCCCTGGGGCATGACGTTAACTAGCAAGTTATTTGTGCAGTCTTCTTCACCTCCTCTGTTCTTTGTTTAAGAACTGCTAAAACCCCCAAACCTTTTCTGCATGTGCACAGCGTCTTTTTTCACCCAGTTAAAGCTCTCAGTTACTTTCATTAATTGCACGTGCAGAAATAAGCCAAGGTTGAATGCAGTGTTGGGTTTTTTTCTCCACATATTTTTAATGGTTTTTGCTTTCCCATTTTCCCCTGTTGTGTACTGCCCCTTGCTGAGTAGGGACAGCCAGATCCTGCAGCTGTGTAACTGCACCCTTAATTCCAGAGCAAACTTAGCATGAGGGTGTGAGATGGATGATATCTGAGATTATAAAGAAAACCACCCAATGATAAATAGGTTTGGCAGAGAGTAAGTGGAGCCTTTTCAATATAAAATGTATTTTTGGAGGTTGACCAAAGTTGTTCTGTTCCCTTCTAAATTGAAGAGAAAACAAGTGAACAACTTTCTCTCCAAGACCGTAATAGCAATGACTCAGTGCTTGTAAAAGGCCTCCAGTAAATGGAAAAGGAGGAAGATTTAACATAAACCATTTCTTGAACCCCAAAACTAAATTATCTCAAACAACTCTAAACAATCCTTCAATTCCATAAGTGAGGAAACACAATTCTGACTATTTCCATGTAGTCTGGCTTCTCCTGTCACCTTCCTGGTAGTTGTTTCAGTTTGAGAGTGATTTTTGCTGGGATATATGTTAGTGCTGCGTGGTTAGGAAATGTTGCTACCATCTTCCTCCTTTTCAGAAACCTCCTCATGCAGGGAGGACAGAGTAGCCAGGGCCAGGAGAAAAGGGCTTTGCCCCAGGGGTACCTGTTGGACAGATTAGTCTAGCATTCACATATCTTTTTTGAAGCCCCATTATGGAAAGCTTCTGCCTTTTAGCATCTGACTTGGCTTTCTAGGAGATAACATATGGTGCTGGCTATGTGGAGGGCAGGGTGGACCTCCCTACTAGGACAGCAGTGCCAGCTCTGGCTGTCTGCAGTGCCCTACACTGCCCCTTCAGTCCCTGCCTTTCCTTCTGAAGAGACTGGCTCCCAGAATGGACCCTAGGGATGGATTTCAAAGGGAAAGAGGGTAGATTTAGATTAGATATAAGGAAGAAATAGAGATGAGACTAGATATAAGGAAGAAATTCTTTGCTGTGAGAGTGATGAGGCCCTGGCACCCAGATTACCCAGCGCAGCTGTGGTTGGCCCATCCCTGGAAGTATGCCCAGGCCAGGGCTTGGAGCAACCTGGGACAGTGGAAGGTGTCCCTTCCTATGGCAGGGGGTGGGAATGAGATGAGATTTCATGTCCTTTCCAACCCAGACCATTCTGTGATAATTTTTTTCAGTCTCTACTCTGTGCTTTGAAGAGATGGAGTTCTGAAGCTTTATATCTACTCTTACTGCTTAGATTTTTCTTCTTAAAACAACAGGGTTATTGCTGTTGCAGATGTTACTTATTAATGGGACTGAGTGATGTAAAAAGTAGTGAATTCTCAATGAGGGTCTTAGTAGCTGAAGAAGAAATAATGTACTGGCACGTGGTGGTGTTCATAGGGGTCCCAGGATGAGGGAAGAGATGAGAATCTTGACTCCATGTTTCAGAAGGCTGATTTATTATTTTATAATATATATTATATTAAAAGAAAATTACATGTTAAAACTATACTAAAGAATAGAATAAAGGATTTCATCAGAAGGCTTGAATGGAATAGAAATGGAATGATAAGAAAATCTTGTGACTGACCAGAGAGTCTGAGACAGCTGGACTGTGATTGGCCATTAATTAAAAACAACCACATGAGACCAATCCAAGATGCACCTGTTGAATTCCACAGCAGCAGATAATTATTGGTTACATTTCATCTCTGAGGCCTCTCAGCTTGTCAGGAGAAAAATCCTAGTGAAAGGATGTTTCATAAAATATATCCATGATACTGGCAGATTAACATGATAATTTTTGGTTTTGTTGCTTGGTGCCATATTGCTAAAGAGCATTTTTCTGTCACCTGTAATTTTAAATTAAACTTTTTAATGCCTGAACTACTCTAGTTAAGTCTTGAATGTCTTTCTGGACAAAATAGATGAAAAATGACTAAATGCCAGCCAGTGCCACAGATGAGTGTTTGTGCTGGAATACCCATGTGCTCTCCCCCTTGTGCCCAGGAGCTGCAGGCTGCCCTGGATGTGCAGTCGGTGCAGAAGTGCCAGCTGGCCGTGTCCTTGGAGCACGAGAGGACAGTGGCAGACAACCTCCGCAAGGAGCTGCAGATCGAGCACTCCCGCTGCGAAGCCCTGCTGGCCCAGGAGCACAACAAACTGAGGGAGCTGCAGAAAAACCTGGAAGCTGAGAAGAACCGTTCCTTGGAGCTCCTGGATTCCCTGAACCACGAGCGGGTTCTGACAGAGCAGTTGAGCATGAGAGTGAAGGAAGGGGCTTCCTGCCAGCACAGGGAGTCGCTGCTGGAACAAGCCTTTGTGCGAGAGCTCCAAGCCCAGCTGGAAGAGGAGAGGAGCAGAACTATGGAGCTTGCTGCTGTTATTGAGAAAATGCACCAGAAGGCCATCCTGTCCCAAAGGCAGCTGGAGGCTGAGGTACAGATGTGCTGTGAGGAAACCCAGAAGGAGAGGGAGGTCAGTGACAAACTGCGAGCCACCCTGGAGTCTCTTCAGGCACAAAAGCAAGAGGTGATCCGTTCCTTGGAGGCCCAGAGGGAGAGAGAGGTCAAGCTCAAAATGGACTGGGAACAACTGCAGTCACTCTTCACACTGCTTAAAGAGCAAGATAAGAACAGCAAAGAGGAGAGGGAGAGAGAGCAGAAACAGCAGCAACAGACACAGCTACAGAAACAGAAGGACTGGCAGAGAGATCAGGAGAGACTGGTGAGGATGCTCTGCCTTACACTGAAATAGCCACACACTGGGATATAACCCTGTGGATGGTATTCTTTGATTGGAATGTTTCCTTCTGAAAAATGCATTAAATGAGCTCTTGTCCTGCTTTTGTGAAATGTAGCTGTTTTCAAGGGATTGTGTCTGGGTTTCTTGTTGATGGAAGTTGATCTTTAAATTTTTGCCTGCGCTGGTTGTTCACAGGTGGGGATCAATATGGGTTAAATGCAGGATGAAACCAAACTAGGTTTCATGTCACTGCCCTTATTTTGAGCTAGGATCCCAGTCATGGCTTCAGACAGTATTGGTTTCACCCTGGGTTTCTCCTTGGATGGAGACAATGGCCACTCCACTGTCATTAAATGGCTTCTTGGTGGCCTTGGAAAGCAGTGCTCTAAGCCTTCCCCAAAAGTGGTCTGGCAGTTCAGGAACACCCAATGGGTATGCTGATTAGGTGGGTGACACTTACACAAGTGGATATATATAAGATGCAATTAACTACTCTACTCTGTTCAAAACAGCAAAACTTGGAACAGCAACACCAAAGAGATGAACAAAGAATTAAAGAACTGCAGGAAATGCTGACAGTATTAAGAGAAAGAAATCCTCCAACTCCAAACTGTCAGGAAGAACTCTTGTGTACCTCAAGCAAAGATGGAAGTGCCACACAGCCTGTGACAAAAGAAACTGAAAAGCCCCAATTGCAACAGCAGCAGCAACAGCTGGAGAAGATGAGGCAGCAGTTGCTCTTTGTGGTTATGCACCTGAATGAGTTCATATATAAAACTCTGGATAAGTGAGTTCATAAAATAACACTTTGCTTTCCATCCTGCTTATTAACTTGTGTGTGTCATGGCTTAGACCTCTTTTAATTCTTAATTATTAACAGAACTTGCTAATTTCTCTGCGTATTTGCAGTAATTTGTGTGGTAAATATTGCATAAGTAAAGCCTCAGAACCTTAAAGGTCAAGTAGTGGGAAGAAGCAATTATAAGTGTGTTAACATTCTTACAAATCAGCCTGATACTGAAAAGGTATTTCTGCCTAACAGAACGGTTAATGACTGGTCTGCATCAAATGATGAAGCTGTAGCCTCTTTACTGCAGACATTAAGGGAGCTAAAATCAGATTTGTCTCCTCCTACAACTCAGGTAAGGAAAATATTAACATATTTTCATGTCCCACTCTGTTTTGTCATATTGCAGAGTCTGCTTCTGAGAGCATTTTTTTCCTAGATATGTACTGTGTCCAAGGATCACAAGCTTTGGGATGTGTTCCTGTAGCTTCTTGATGCATCCAGAGAAAATTGATTTTCACCAGAATCTAAGTAGTTTTTTTTCCAAAAGAACCACAGTGGTTTGTAATCTCAGGAGGGCTGTTCTGACCCAAGTCTGCAGTATTGCAAATATTTTACACAAGCCCAGGGATTACCAAAGACCAAGCTCAGGTCTATTGATACAAAGTACATAAATGCATAACTTTTAGATCCATCTGATTCCCCAGATAACTGCAGTTTTATATCTTTCTCTTGCAGTAGACAGAGATCTATGACTGATAAGTGAAAAGTTTTTTGTGTCTTCTGTTCACAAGTCTGATGTGTGACAAGCTCCCTTGGCATGTGGCAGCTCTCCCTGTGTCTACCTGCTTACAAAATAGTTAATATTTTCCTTCTGTCACCTGTGCAGCCACACAGGTGGTTGCCAAGTGGATCATCTCCAGCCTTGAGGAGGGGGATGCAGCCTCTTCTGCAGATTATTTTGGTTAAGCCTTCCTCTCACAAACCTGTAGAGCTGTCAGCTGTAGACAAAACCCTTGTTGGAACAGAGTTTCCTCCTTCAGGGATTGACCACACAAAAATAAAGGAACTCAAGCTTCCTGACTTTTTTATTTTTTAACAAAAACAAATGTTCAGTAGAGCACTTTAAAGTCACATGCCTTTCTAGAGATTAGGAGCAAAAAGTCCACCTTTATAGGTTTTCTTCTGTGGGCACAAACAATCCCTCCTTTCTGCCCTCTTTCCAGACTTCGATTATTTTTTTTCCAGAATCACCTTTTCCTTCAGTCTCCTCCCTGAATTTCTCCTTCCTTTAAGGTACTGAACCACATGCTCAGGAGACCAAAGCAATTTTCTGCTGCTTCCCACTTGAGTTGCAATAAATTGGGGAGTATTGGACAGGAAACCTGGCAAAATGTCAGCATGGAAAATCTGTGCCAAATAGAGCTGTCTGGTCAATCAGCTGCCAAATGGTGCAGCAGAAGTCAAGGACATTAGATGAGTCATGTAGAATTCCTTCAGATACTACAGATTGTACTGAAATAAGTTGCTAGGAGAAACTGGGGTCAGTTGTTTGTACTGGCTTCTCTAATGTATGGATTTTATTTCAAGGGATAAAACATCAATTACCTTAAAAAAAAAAATCTTCTATTTCTTTTGTGATCTACTGCATCATGCACTGATGTAACTGATGACCAGTAAATTTGTAGTTGATACAAAGAGGGTTATGAAGGCAGAACTTCCATGAAGAATTGGAGCTGGAGTCCTGGGTCCCATTCCTTATCACAAAACTCAGTTTCACAGAATCACAGACAGCATGGTTTGGACTGAAAGGGTCTTTAAAACCCATCTTGTTCCACCCCCTGCCATGGGCTGGGAACCTTCCACTAGACCAGATTGTTCCAAGCCCTGTCCAACCTGACCTTGGACACTCCCAGGGATGGGCCAGCCACAGCTTCTCTGAGCAGCAGACTATCAGAATTCAATGTGAGATTTTTCAGAATTTTTCACAACCTGTATTTGCATGTACACAGACATCTTGACTATTTCTGTTCTGCCTGTGGATGTAGAAGAAAGATGAGAGTCAGAAAGGCTTTTCCTGCATTTCAGTTTCCCATTGTGCTGTTCAACACCTGAATACCATTGCTGGCTTTTGGGCTCATTGTTCTTATGTTTTAATTTGTCATAAATTTGGGCTTTTACTCAGTTTGAGGTGTTTGATTGTGAAAACAATGTGCAAAACCCATTGTGGCTCACTTCCTTTAGGTTTTTGTTTTAGGTGAGATCTACAGGTGATGCTGCCCCTGTTCAAGAGCTGGAAAGAGAGGCTTGGCAACGAGAGAGGAACACACTGCAGAACATGCTGAAACAGGCAGAATCCCAGCTGGCTAAAGCCAATGCTGAAATTGAAAACAAACCAGTGGCAGAAACTTCCAATCCTAAGGTAAAATCATGGGGATAGCCAGCAAATGGGGGGGTGGGTCTCTGGAGCTTGGAGGGCCAGCAGAGCCACAGCCAGGAGGTATCATTTGAACATGATCTGGGGAAAAAAGGCATCGGTCAGATTATGGATTTATCTTTCACTTACTGCTGTAATCTTCAGTTGCTATTTTAAAAGGTTGATTTTCTAGACAAACAGTTTGATTTATTATTTTAAATTACAAGCTTTCTCCATATGTACCTCATCAGAGAAGTTCCTTTGGAACTTTCTCAGTGTTAGACAGGAACTTGCATCAAAAGTAATCTGCATCTTTGGAATTCCTTTCCACTCTTAAATGAGAGGGAGACTTGGATTTTTTGTCTGAGGATGAAAATAAAAAACAGTCATTATTTTTAATCCCTGCTGACTGATCTTAAATACTTTTTATTTTTCTGACACTTTGATTGTAATCAAATCTTATAGGCATCTCTCCCACCATGCATTCTGGCTTACTTTTTTTTTAAAGCAGATGTGCTTTTTTTTTTACTAAGGAGTTAAACTGTTCTAGAGTTTTGAGTATGAAAACTTTGCTTGAAAACATTCAGGAGATTTAAAGAGGTCTGACACTCCAAATCTGGGTGGGTTTTAGCAGTGTACAGAATTGTTTTGGCTGTCCTTGTGTCCTCAGTCTTGACATTTGACCTGAAGATACCTTGTTTGTGGCTGGCTTTTTGCAGCAGTAACTGTGAAAAAAATGAACTTTTTTTAATTTTTATTTTCTTTCTGCAGTTACAGAGATTATATCGAAAGTACATTCGAGCAGAGAGCTTTAGAAAAGCTCTAGTTTATCAGAAGAAATACCTCTTGCTGCTGCTTGGTGGCTTTCAGGACTGTGAGCAAGCCACTCTGTCTCTCATTGCCCGCATGGGAATCTATCCTTCTGCAGACCTGCAGCTCTCTGCATCCCACTCCCGGCCCTTCACCAAGTTCAGGTGTGCAGTCAGAGCCATCATTGCCATCTCAAGGTAAAGCCAAAACACTCCCTGTCTCTTATAGGTCACGTGTCCTTGGAAGCTTCAAAAATTGCTTGTTCCTGTGGCTTGTCCTACATTAATGTCACGTAGAAGCAATCTCCAGGACTGGTTCAAACATGACTTCTTAGCTGAGTTTGATCTGTACTAAAGATTTGTAAAAAACATCTTGAAAATGGAAGAGGGTTGATTTAGATGGGATGTTGAGAAGAAATTTTCCCTGCAAGGATGGTGGGGCCCTGGCAGAGGTTGCCCAGAGAAGCTGTGGCTGCCCCATCCCTGGGAGTGTTCAAAGCCAGGTTGGGCAGGGCTTGGAGCAGCCTGGGATGGTGCCAAGTGTCCCAGCTCATGGCAGGAGGATGGAGCAAGGTGGGCTTCCTTAGATCCCTTCCAGCCTGAACCATTCCATAATTCCATGGAAAAGCTACTAGAGTGATACCCAGCTGCAATATATTTGAGAACCAGTGCACAGCTTTACAAACTGGAGTCCTTTGGGGCTGACCTTTATCTCCTTGGTCTCACTGGACCGTCTGTCCTGTATCAGAATGGGATCTGTCAGGAATGCTTTTCTGGAATCCAGTAGTGTGTGTTTCATTGGGGGTGATTTTTTCATGCTGTGTCACTATCAAATGGGTTTTGCTAGCTGTACATGGGATAATATGCCATCTCCCAATGGCTTTAAGCCCATTGAATGAAAAAAAAGGCAATTTTAAGTGTAATAGGTGGTTATTTCTGAGCTTTTTTGTTGTCTAGTTAAAATGATCACTAGCAAGTTTCTGTCAGATGATGACACAGAGTCTTTGATATGAATACCATAATAACAGCAAAGGTTGCAGCACCTCCAAATTTGTGCAGTAACCTCCAAACTCCCTCTCTCAGGTAGGAAGAGCTCTCTGGAGATCAGGAGCAGAGCCAAAACAAGCAAGGTTTTTCAGCAGTTCAAAGATGGTTACAGGGTAAAATGTGATAAGCCAGCATTCCAAAGACTGAATTTGAAAATTCTCCTGTCATTCCCACAACAATCATTGCTTATGTCACTTAATTGTTTCTCTACCAACAAATAATATTAAAATTTAATGTGTTCCTGCTTATTTTTAATGCTTGTACAAATTGGTTTTCTTACCAAGGTTAAAGTTTTTGGTGAAGAAGTGGAACAAAGTTGGCAGGAAGAGCACACAGGGTGAAAGCATTTCTCACAGTATAGGAGGTAACACAGGTACGTGTTTGGATAAGTACATAGTTTTCTTTGTCATTTTCTTTGTAATTTGTTTTCTTCAGTGATGTGTTCCATTTAAAAACAAAACCCAAGTGGGAAAAATCTGTTTATTTTGCCACTATCCATCTGTAGAGTAGATGAGTGTTTGAGTGTTCCTTTTAGTTAGTGATGAGTGCCTTTGTAAGAATTCCAACAAACATCTTAATGCACTACCCCGTATTGGGGAGCTGTTGCCCTTGATGTAAAATTCCATTGTGTCTTTTCAATGCTAAACAAAATTCAGATTAAACAGTGTATTTTTCATTACCTGGTACTATGTAATTTTCACTGTTTTTAATTTGCTGGAAATACTTATTTTAAAAGACAACACCACCTTTGTACCTAAACCCACTGTCTTGTTCCTAAGAAATGTGAATCCTCAAATGCTGAACTTTCTACCTCAATGCAAAATAGTATTACAATTCTGTTAAATACAGTTAAAACAAAACAAAAAACCCACAAAAATAAACAAGTAGTTAGCTGTAGAAAGTGTCTTTACCTGCATTTAAAACCAAACTTAAGCATGCTCTGCTGTCATGTTCATGGGTTTATTGGATGTGTTTACGACAGCCTGTTCTCAATGGTTCCTAGTGCACTTTTTTTAACCCTCCATATTTACCCCAGCCTCTGGTGCTAGAACAGAAGTCCTGAAAGAGCAGCAGCCCCCAGCTGGCCCTGTGAGCTCTCCCCCTACCCAGGACAGGGACACAGGGCTGTGCCACAGAACCAGCTGTGCTGCAAGATTGACGAGCCTCTCCCCACGGTCCTCCTCCCGCTCACTCAACAGGTCAGTCTGCAGAGATGGGACATGCTTCAGGTTTTTGGAGGGGTTTTGTAACTTGGCTGAGTTGGTAGTCACAGCCAGGTTGTCTTCTGGTTTGCATGGAATTCAGCAAAATGTTTTTGGAGAGCATGAGACCTGCAAGAACCTGAAAAAGACTGAATTCTACCCCACCCTATTCCTCTGTCATGACAGCCCTGCTAAGAAAAGTCACCTGTATGATATGGAGCAGGATATTAATAACAGCAGCCCTGGCTGGTGCTCAGTGGGACTGGATTAGTGGTGGCTCAGGCCTGATGTAGATCCAAGCCAGGCTAAATGATTCCTCTTGCTGCTCTTGTTTCCAGGAACAGCTATACAAATGGAAAGGGTGGTGATGGTTCCAATTTCCTTTGCCTAGAATTCCTGACTGTATGAATGTAACTTCTGGATACACTTGAGAGTTTAGCATGAAAAGGAGAAAATAATTTGTTTTCTTTTGAAGATGGCACCAGTCCCCAAGTTCAGCTCCAGACAAGTCCCTTGTGCCACCTCAGGATCCTGACCAGTCACTGACAGAATATATCCATCGCTTGGAGGTGATTCAGCAAAGGCTGCGAGGGGTGCAGCCAGGTAAGAGCCACCTTCTCACCCCTCACAGCTCCTGCAAGCCTGGGCTGCTTTTCACAAGGTTCTTGGTACACATTGCCAATAAAGAGCATCATTTTAAGGAGTAATTATCATTATTGGGGGGTAACAAAGTCAGTCTCTGAAAGGAAACCTTTCTGAATTGTGTCTAAAACTACTCCAAGTGTGGCGTTTCTCTAAGCTCATAGTGAAAGAGATGAGATGGAATAATTTCATGTGATTCCTGTCCCCTTCCTGTTTCCAAATCTAAGCAAGCAAGTATTGCAATTTAAATGAAGCTGTGTATAGAGTTAATTTGCTTTCAAGTCAAACATAGCTGTTGTAATAGCTGAGCAGGGCTTTCTCTGCAGCACAAACTGTAATGCTTCCCTTAATTATCACTTCCTTATGTTCATAACAGATTTTAAAAAAAGATTTGGAGGCTGGTAAATACAGCCATCTCGTTCTAAGATTTATCAAAGAACACACAAAGGATTGTAGTGGCACTTAGCTTTGCTATTTAAAACAGTTCCACCTAATTTCTAGACCAGATTTACTTCGTTTAATTAGTCTAATTGCCTCCTCTTGTTACATGTTGGTTATAACACAGAAACACCTTGTCCTAAGGAGGAACTTGCAACCTGTAATCACATCATCCTGAAATCCTGAAGAGTTTGGGAACTTTGACATTGTTCTCAGCAGGACTTTACCTAGAAACTTTATTACTGTGACTTGTGGGTTTGTTTGTTTTGGGTTTTTTTTTCCCCAAATACTGCAGCTGCATGGCTGATACAGATAAACAGATTTTAGACTTGAAACCTGTCAGCCTTTATGGAAGTAACACATTTTGCTTCATTCCAAGTGTGGAATAAGTACTGCACAGCTGGGACACCATAAACACTTGTATGAAAAGTGTCCATGATTTCTGTCATTTCCATATTACCAGGATGATCATGTCCAGGCATTACAGAATGATGCTGCAATCTTTAGAGCAGTGCTGTCAGCCAAGTGATTTCCCAGCTCCCAGTGAACTAAAGAATCACCACAGGAGAGGCAGAACTGAGCTGTCACTGGGGTAAAGCAGGCCTGTGATGGAGCACTGCTCCCAGGGTATGAAGGTTTGCTTTGGCAGATGTTTAGGCTTTCAAATCCTGTTTGGGATTGCTCCTAGGTGGCTCATGAAAATTGGAATTGCTTTCAGTGTAGCTCATATGAAGTGCTTTGAGGAAATAACATGCTGCTAATTGTACACTGTTGCTTCATAACACAAGCAGTTTTCTAATATTGATCTGTTTTGGTTTTTTTTTAATTTAGGACAAGTGCTAGGTTCACCTCATCAGAGAAACCTAAGGAAGTGATGGGAACACCTAGAAAATCTGTCCTGCAAGTTCCTGCTTCCTCTGAGTTGGTCCTCACTCAACAGATGCACTTGCAATCTGCCATGCAACTGAATAAAGGGCAGTGCTTTTAAAGCAGATTTTTATATGACTCTTTTTATTATATTTTAGTACTTTAAGAGGGACTTACTTTTCACTAAGAACAATGTTTTGCATTCTCATGTGAAATTAAGTCAACAGCTGAGGTGTGCCTGCATCGCTGTATTGTAAGCTGCAAAAAGTCTCTGTGGTGTTTATTTTTCTATAGTGTATAGGTGGATTCCTTGTAAAAAAAGTTATTAAAATGGCATTTTATTAGTGAATTTTACATTGTGTGGTTGTTTACTTCTCTCATACTGATTTATTTCTTTTGCTGTTCCTGAAATTGTTTGGGTTGTAATATTTCTGTAGGTTCATTACAATTAAAGGAATAGCTCAAATACTCTCAAAAATATCAAAGATACCTGTAGCTTTCTGTGAATTTAGGGTTTGCTCTTCTGGTTTTTTTAGTACATAAATCCTCCCTCAGTCTGTCCTATTTATTCTGAACACTTTTAGCTTCATTTTTCTAGTTCAAAAGGCCCATAATTTTAACTCCTTTGTACCAAACAAAACCTGTGAATTCTTATCTTCATCTAATGGAAGTGATCCTGCCTGTATCTGGTATCTTGTGCTGTGGCTGCCTTCAGGGGGCAGTTCCAAATGTGCATGAAATTGCTGGTTGGAGAAAAGCAAAGAGGTGCTCTGGTGGTACACTCATTTCCAGTCACAATCAGTATCTCAGTGCAAAAATGAGAGTGATCCATGTATCATGCTGAATAAGACTTTTCTGTGATATTTCTATATTTCTTTAGAAAAGGCATAGGAAGAATTATAATACCAGAATATTTTAAACCTCTGGACATGTGAAATCTCTACTTTTGAAGCAATTGTGGTTTTTAACTTTGGAGCATGAGAAAAATCTCTTCTGGAGGCACATTGTTCTGCTGCAGCCTTTTAAAAGATTTTTCTGTACTGGGTATTGAGAATTATATAATGGCATTCATCTGAGATTGTTTTATTACTTATTTAACTGCCTTTGTTTGGTAAACTTGTATTTATATGTCAGGTAGATCATCATTTTGTTCTCTGGAAAAAAAAGTGGTAGCAGTAGATCTTGGCACATGTACAGATTTATTACCTCCTGACAGCTATAGGAGAACCCTTGAACTGATTGGGCATAAATTTAAGAGGGCTGTGAACAAACAATACTTGATTTGGTGTAAAAGCTTGGGTTTGGAACTCTAGACAAGTTCAATTACTTTTTCCATTTGAACTAAGTTTAAGCTGGCTCAGTGACTGCCTCCTATTTCTTTTAAAAATCAGCTTCTAGGAGTTCTAACACTTGAAAATAAATCTGCAGAGAGGATGATGCCTTGAGAGGCTGCCCAGAACAGAGGCTAGACAGTGTCAAAGGAATAAAGCAGGTATTTATTAAAAGGCCTTCAAAGGATATGCCTTGGGCTGTACAAGGCTACACCCAATATGGGTGACAGGTCACATGTTTTCACACTTTTATAAGTTTTGGTCCTTTGTTGGGGTTAATTGTCCAATTACAGCTTCAGGTTATGCAGTCCCATTCTCCCAGATTTCTTTCCTCAGTTTTCTGTTATTTATATTTCTTGGGCCTGTTATTTATATTTCTTGGGCCTGAAGCTGCAATGGTGTCCTTGGTTCTCAGGCTGCAAAAGGATTGTTTTGTCTGACTAAACTGTGAGGAGAACTTGCTAACACTTTATATGAAGCTCCAAGTTATTTACTAATGCAGTACAAAATCTGGAAAATATGGAAGATAAAACTTATGGCATCAAAGGAACGCAACCCAGTAGGATCTGAGCTATAGGTAATGTGTTCCCTGTGGCTACGTCCCCCTCAGCTCCCCAATACCCACAGACAGCTTTCTGGAGGGTAGTGGAAGCAGAAGTGTTTGTCTAGAAAATCAACCTTTTAAAATAGCAACTGAAGATTACAGCAGTAAGTGAAAGAAGTGTTTCTGCCCAGCCTAAGTGATGACATTTTAAGCAGCATGGTTTTCTAGTGCTGGTGTGGTGTCTGTGCCCTCGCAAGGGCAGCCATATGGGACACGCTCTCCTGTGATGTGTTAACCTCAGTAATGTGAGTGGAGAAATTGGAAGCCCCAACCTGAACCCCAATTGTCCCAAACACGAGTGGTGTTTTGGACAGAAGCAGTTGTTGGCAGCTTTTCCCTGTTCAGCTGTGGGTTCCAGGGTGAGTGTGTGGCAGGGCACCAGAGCCTGATGTTCCGGCATTCCTGCAGCCTCCCCGAGGCTCGGGCAAAGGCAAATCCAGGACCTTGCCAGTGGCCTGATCCCCCAAACTGCTCTGCCAGTAGCAACTTCCCTAGAACTAGAAAATAGGGAAAGCTGCCTTTCTGCTTTGCCTTTGCCTTTGCCCGAGCCTCTGGGAGGCTGCAGGAATGCCGGAACATCAGGCTCTGGTGCCCTGCCACACACTCACCCTGGAACCCACAGCTGAACAGGGAAAAGCTGCTGCTGCCTCAGCACAGCCCCAGCGCAAACGCGTCCTGCTGCTCTCTGCTGCCCTTTGAGAGGTGGTTGGCTTTAAAAAAGACACTCTCACCAGATTTATTTTTTTTTAATGCAGTCCCAGGTACCACTTTACATCCAGGGTGAGTGTGTGGCAGGCCCTCACAGTGGAATTCCGTGCCATGAAAATGTCCCTGCTCTATCCTGGGACAGCGGGTGGGCCTAGGATGGGTCACAGTTCCTATTTTCCGTCGGGAGGAAGAAGCGGGGAGGGAAAGGGCACTTTGGGTATTTACAGGAAAGGGGCCTCAGCACAGCAGGTGCCAAGGCAAGCAGAAGGGTGGGAAAAGGAAAGGAGCACGAGAAGGGCAGCACCGGGCCGGGAGCGGGCGGGCCGCGCTCTGGCCCCTCCCCGGCGGCCCGGCCCCGTCCCGGGCTGCGGCAGCGGCTGCGCGGGGCGGCGGGGCTGGCGCCACCTCCTCCTTCCCTGCCTGCCTGCCGCCGGCCCGGGACCGCCGCTGCCCGCCTCCGGCCCGCCCCCGGCCCCACCTGCGGCAGCGCTGGGCGGTGGCTCCGCCGGGCCCGCTCGCTGCTGGCCCAGCCGCGCCATGGCGGCGGAGCGCGGGGGCTGCGCGCTGGAGGCCGTGCCGCTGCCGCCCGAGGTGCGCGAGAGCCTGGCCGAGCTGGAGCTGGAGCTGTCCGAGGGTGAGTGGGGCCGGCTCTGGGGCGGGCACGGCCGCGGCGCGGCAGCAAGGCCGCAAGGCTGCTCGGGGGCCTGGGGGCGCCGGCGGCGGCGGCTTCGCCCCCCGGTGCAGCTCTCGGCGGGCCCGGGCTCCGCTCCTGCCGGAGCCCCCGGCCGGGAGCCGGGAGCCGGGAGCGGGCGGGCCTTCGCCGTCCCCGCGGCTGCACTGACCGCCCGCGGCCCCTGCGGCCGGCGCCTGGTGGAGGCCCCGCAGGAACTCATCCGAACGGGCACTTAGTGATACTCTGGAAAGACAATTTTATTTTAGTTTCAATACCTGTTCCTAACTGTAGGTAAAACCTTAAATCGCTCTCTCTGTATCTGTCGTTAATTTTCAACTTTTTTGTGCTTCACTGTATATACAGTCAGGAAGGAATATGATGATGCTCGCTCCATTTTTCTAGAGCCACCGAATCATGGTTTGGGTTGGAATCTTTAAAGCTCGTCCAGTTCCATTCTCCTGCCGTGGGCAAGGACACCTTCACTAGACCAGGTTGTTCCAAGCCCCTTCCAGCTTGGCCTTGGAACACTTGCAGGGATGGGGCAGGCACAGCTGCTCTGGGCAGCCCGTGCCAGGGCCTCAGCACCTTCAGGGAAGCATTTCTCCCCGGTATCGCATCTAACCCTGCCCTCTTGTCAGTGGGAAGCTATTCTCCCTTGTCTTGTCACTCCAGGCCCTTGTCCGAAGACCCTCCAGCTTTCTTGCAGCCCCTCCAGATGCTCTAGGGTCTCCTTAGAGTTTTCTGTTCTCCTAAACACCCCCAGCTCTCCTTGCCTGTCTCCATAGCAGAGGGGCTCCAGCCCTGTGCATTAATGAGCCCAGAGGTGACAATATGCAGTGCCAGGCACAGGGTCTCTGTGACCATTTGATGGATTTTCAGCCCCCAGGAGACATGCCTTCCACCTCCAGGTCAGTGTTTGGTGATAACAGCCCTGTGGGTGTCAGTCGTGGTATCTCTGTTAAGGAGCTGGGCAAGGATTTTTTGCATACTGATTCTCTGGCGTGGCCTGTCCTGCAGACAGGCAGGTATCAGCACTTGGCACAGCAGGGCATGCTGGGGTGGAGGTGACAGAGGCAGCACATTCTGGGAGCAGTTACTCCTTGCATTTCCCCCAGTTACACCATCAAGCTGCACCCTTGAATAGAAGAGCTAAAAACCTGTTAATACCACCTGTGCTTTTGGGATTCGGCGCATTCAGTGTGCTCCTCAGATGTTGCAGTTTTCAGATCAGCGGGTTCAGGTGGGCACAATTGGAGCTAATTCACCTAAACATGTGCTGCCTGATTCAGGTCACGGTTTCAGGAGTTATTCACAGGTCTGCTGACGTCATTTCCAGCGTGGAAGCTTTGGTGCAGAGGCAGGGGAGAAGTGTAGGATGGGTGATTGTTGTCCAAGTGGAACCTGTTGCTGCATGCCTGCTGGCACAGGCAGGAGCAGTACCTGGCATGGCCTGTTGCATGTGCCAGGTGAGTTCCTCTGTGTGTGAGCTGGGACCCTGTGCTCCATGGCCCTGCAGTGGTTCTTCCTGTGTGCCTGCTGACACGTGCAGGGATATCCTGGGGCTGGCTCCTTTGCTGTGCAGTTCCTGTCTGTGGGGTTTTTTAACTGATAAAGTATTTTTTTAATAGGGGGATCTGCAGTATGTTAAACCTGTAGAGGCCTGAAGTGATTGCACACTGTCCTGGTGCTGTGGGTCTGATGTGGAATGTGTATTTCTGTGTAGCTGCTGGGTTAATGGAGTGACTGGGTAAAGTGGTAACGTGAGCTTGAATTCCTTGATCACTCTGAAGACTTAGTTTATGAGCTTAGATGTGACTCCTTTTCTGTGTTTCCTAAACTGGAGAACGTTTGCAAGTAGTTCTTCAACATCTGGTAATATGTTACGTGCTCGTATCCTGCCATTGCTTGATGTTTGTATGGGCAGCTTTTAATGCTCAGAACTTGCTTACTTGGAGAGGAAGGAACAGCAATCTGAGATTTCTAACACTGAATATGCCTCAGGTTAGAGAAGGTCAGTACTTGGGTGGATGTTCCCATCATCTGAGAGGAACTGTGAAGGGAGAAGGAGAAAAGGAGAAACGTGAGAGCAAGTTCCTTTCTAGTTTGTCTGTGTACTTTGTTAATTGGAATATTTGTGTGTTGGGGTGATAAGGCAGGATTAATGTCTGTTCTCTTTGATTACATTATTTTCACCTGTAAAATATAAGTCGGGAAGATGATTAATCTCCTCCTTTGGTTGTGCTTCAGATGATCACAGCAAAAGTTGGGAACAGTGTTTGTGTCGAGGTGTAGAGAAGAATGGAGACATGAGTACGTTGGCACTTTCTAAAGATAACTCAAAATCCTAAGTAGAGCATTCAACTGAGAAGAATTTTGGATGGGGATGGAATGGCAGTTCATGATACAATTCCAGTCATATGCACTGTTAGGAATCCTTCAGGTTTACAAGATCTTAATCTCTTGCTTGACATTGTTTGTGTTCTTCATGTACTAGAAAAATAATAGTTTGGGATAAAAGGTGACCTTACTATGATGCTACTGTGTTGCTTTGTTATAGCAACACTAATTTATTTCTTGTTGAAAAAAATTTGTGAAACCTGTAAAGAAAACAGAGATCTGCCCACAACCTTTTGAGGAGATAAGGGCAGTTTTGAGACCATTCCTGGCACCTAAGCTGAGTTTCAGCTGATGGATCTGTGAGCTAGGCTTGCTTATCTTAAGACTCAAAGATGCTGCAGCTTTCTGATGTAATGGAAATATGCAGAGCTCCCTAATCAGACTGGCAGGATCTGTGTCAAAGAGTATGATGGGGATGCTGTAAGCTCCAGTACTTCAGGTTGTTTATTGGTAACTATAAAACACTGGGGTTTGGGGGTTTGGTTGTTTGTTTTGGAGGTTTGGTGTTGTTTTTTCTTCCCTGCTCTGAAAGAGAGCTAAGGTTATAAACAGTTCTTAAAAAAATTCTTACCTGCAGTGGAGATTCTGTAGCAAAGGCATCAATGTGCATTTTAAAGCCTGTACTTTTTCTATTAAATGGCATCATATATATGTATATATTTTTATGTACCTAAATGTACTTGTACACCACCTTGGAATTGGGTTGTTTTTTTGCTTTTTCAGGGTTATCTGTGCAAGAAGGTGCTTCATTTGTTCCTTGATTGTCTAAGGACAAGATCCATAGTCCAAGATAAAGTTGTGTGATGTGTTCATGTAGCCATGAGGACCTGGTGTCAGCTTGTGTTGGCTTTGTCTTCTGGGACTGGTGGTGGTGGCAGTGTCTCAGCCAGCAGTTCAGGGACTCAACAAGAATATATGACTATGTTTGTTAATTTTCTTGCCAATTTTTGGTGCTTGTTGCTCTCTGGATCCAGTTAGTCTGGGCCATTTGGATGCAGAGCACTGGATTTGTGTTCAGTAAAAATCAGATAAAAACTGGGGGAAGAAAAACACAGTTGTATTAACTTTGAGGTGGTGTTTGACCAGCGTGTAAATGGTACAACATTTCCTTGGTCTGAATTTCTGCAGCTTGAAACATGAAGTATATGGCTTTGGGTTTTCTTCTGTTTGCTAGGAATTTGTAGATTGGTGATTTGGACTCAGTGATCTTGGAGGTCTTTTCCAGCCCTAATGATTCTATGAACTAAGCTGCAACTCCAGAGATTACCTACAGTAAAGAGGCTGAAGAGATTTTTTTGCTAGTTCAAATCTATTCTATTACTCCACAGATTGACAGATGGGCAACACTGCTCTCAGTGGCTTCTACCAGAGAGGCTGTAGGATTAGTTCAGAGATAGAAAAGTATTTCATGTAGCTTACCATCTTGATTATAACCTCAGTTATTTCTCAGTTGATTTGGGGAGGAGCATTTTCTGCTTCCTGCCACATTGCTCACAGGTTTCTCCTGAGCCTGGCTGAGCTTCAGTGGCAAAGGATGCAGTTTATGTGGAGTGGTCAGTGACTGCTTGCTCTGGTTCCCCTCCAAGTGTTTACATCTGCCTGGACTGAAAGCTGGCTCTCAATGTCATTTTTATTTCAATTTTTCTTTCCCTTTTAAGAAAGGAAGAAATGGTGTATATGACAAAGAAGCTTTCTCTGGGGTTTTGTTATTTTGGGGATTGTTTTGCAAAGGTTAGGGGTTTTTTGGCACATTTTGAGGTACTGCAGGTAATTTCTGAATGGAAGATGACACCAGCTGTGAACTATTTCCTGAAAAAGTAAGGGTGTTTAATGTCTGACATCTTTGGCTACTGCAAATTTTCCAGCAATATTTCAGCAAATACTTTTTGTAGTTAGTTTGATTGGGCTTTTTGAAAAATTGATGCAAGAATACTGTGGTTTTGGTTTTTTTTTTTTGTCAGAACACCTTTCTTATAGAACCTAAAGGTAGTGGTCAGACCTGAAAGCTTTAGGTCCTTTTGTTACACCAACGGTATTGATGTGGTATTACATTTCTTTGTGTGAAATCAGGTGAGGGAGAGACACCCACAAACACTTGCACCTGTTTTTCTTGTGATAAATAATGGGATTTAGGAGTTAAGTTTTTTCTGGTCTTAAAATGGTAGTTTTCTCTTATGGAAGTCTTGGAAATATTTGGAAGTAAATATGATCTGAGGCTGTCAGTAGGAAGAACTGTTGTAACTGGGGAGACAGATGGTAGTCTGTGAAACTTGACCTACAGCATCTTTCTTTCTTAATTTCAGGGCTCTCCAGCAGAAACTGTTAATTGTGTGATAGTACCTGGGGCTTGCCAAATGCCCATGGGGACTAAGTGAGTTTTCAAAGCTTGTTCTCCTATGTTAACACCCAGCACAGGTCTGGGCACCTGGCTGCTGTCCTTCAGGCTGTCCCCATCCTGAGAGAGAGCGAGTGAGGAGCTGAGCCCAGCTCCCCAGCCCCAGCCAAAATCTCACACCCTTCTCAAGGCAAAGCCCCTCAGCTACAGGAGTGCAGCCAGCTGCACCTTTCCCTCTTCTCCTTGGCTACATCTTTTGTCTCTGAAGTACAAGTCGTTATCATCTCTTAGGCAGCAGATGGGAGAAAATTCCCTGAGAGGGGGAAAAAAAACCTCCTAATCTCTAACATTATCCATCCTGAATTTTTTTCCCATACCAACATGTTACATCAAACTTAAACTTTTAAAGTATATACATACATGCATTACCCCAATTATATCTAGATTTAGATACAGGCACAGTGGGACAGGCAGTTCACCCTAAAACAAGGTGCCTTTGAGGGATGCATTGTGTCTCTCCATCCTTTTGCACCAGCAGGTGCAGCTTGGTCCCTGAGCAAAGACAACCCCACAGATGGGTTTGTATTGGCTTGAGGCAGAATTAATCCAAGCAGTTTTTCCCAGGATACCTCTCATGTGTACCACCAGAACGTTATCTCTGTTGTTCACACCGGTTCAGACTGGGCAGGTGCAGCTCAGTTAGTGGAGCCTCTGGTGTTAACTAACCAGGTGCTACATGCAGCTCCCAGTTTTTCCAAGTCTCCCTGCCCAGTGCCTTCAAGGTGGTTTTAAGCAGTCTGTTCCACCTCTCAACTTTCCCAGCAGCTGGGGCATGATAAGGAATGTGGTCCACCCATTCAATGCCATGTTCTCTGGCCCAGGTGTTCCTAAGGCTGTTCTTGAAATCAGTCCTGTTGTTGGACTCAGTTCCTATGGGGATACCATAGTAGCTGGTTTTCCAGGCCCAGGATGGGGTTCCAGGCAGTGGTGTGAGGCACAGGGTAGGTCTCCAGCCATCCCATGATGGTTTTTACCATCATGACCACGTAGTTTGAGGCAGTGTGATATAATTAATCTGCCAGGCCTCCCCGTACTTATATTTGGACCACTGCCCACCATACCATAGGGGTTTTACCTGCCTGGCCTGCTTGATCTCAGCACACATCTCACAATTGTGGATAACCTGGGAGATACTGTCCATGGTTAAATCTGCTCCTTGGTCTAGTCCCTGCTTGTAGGTGGCATCTCTGCCCTCATGGCCTGGGGCATCATGGACCCATTGAGCTAGGAACAACTCTCCCTTGTGTTGCCAGTCCACATCTTATCTGTGGCACCTCTATTTTTGCAGCCTGATCTACCCTCTTGTTTCAGTGTTCTTCATTAGCCTGACTCTTGAGGACATGGGCATCTACATGACAGACTTCTATAGTAGAGGAAATGTATTGTATTTGAATATTTGTATTTGAATATCTGTATAGAGACTTCGCCCCAGAGGTCCTGGTTGTCCTTGATGGGCTGCAGCTGTGATGTCCTTAATTGGGCTGCAGCTGTAACCAATGAAGATAACTGGGATAAAAGGGGGCAGGTTAGCCAGTCAGGGAGAGCCTTGAAGGAGCCCTGACCTGAGAGAGAGCAGCATGCAGAAGAAGGAGTCAGTGAAGATCTGCAGCCATAAGAATACACCAAAGAGGTATGGACTTTAGAAGTCTGATAACAACAATATAAGACTCTAGAGAAATAATAGAAGAACAACAGACTTCCACAAGTAACTTCTCCACCTGAGTGGCCATGCCTTGCCATTCTTCAGCAGCCCAGATTGGCCTTCCTCCATGCTGCCAGCTGGATTTTTCCCCCTTTCTTGAGCCAAAGCCATGTGCCAACCAAACCAGGCTAGGCTAGACCACATGGTGCTGCCTAGCAAGGCTTCTGTATTCAGCACACAAAAACCAGGTTACCCAGGAACTGTTACTCCTTGTTCACCCTTTCCTCTCAATGTCCTCAGGCCTCACACTGAGCACCAAGAGTTCTCTGAACCTTTCTACCTTGGGAGGGTAAAACAAATGGACCCATTTTCTTTATCTTGCCATGTCTGATGTGCTGGATGATGAGAGATTTTTTTTTTTTATTCTCCCCTCTATTTTGGAAGATAATAAGCTGGTTAAGAGGTTCTTGTTGAGTTGACCTAAAATGTTAGCAACCATATCAGAAAGCACTGTTGTAGCAGTGGAACAGTACTTTTGGCAATGGTTTTCATCTGCAATGTGCCTTCCCTTTTGTTCCTATTCCCACTCCTCCATCATACTCATTTTCCATCATTGTTATTCTGCTGTCCTTCCCTCCTCTGTTTTCTTTCCTGCCTTCTGGAACATAGGAGGATAAACAAGGTATCTGGTCTTAGCTGAGAGCATCCTTACATTTCTTACCTTTAGCTATTTCTAATGAAACAAATTTGTGAGCAGTGAGGACATCCAGACTTATTTTGTTGTCTCTGGCTTCCAGCTTAAGAATGATGATGATGCACTTAAAGGCTTGCAGAAAAAAGGACTAAATGTAGTGTTCTGTTACCTTTATCACTGTGAGGAAAGAGAAGATTCTGAACCAGGAAAACTGGGATTGCTAGGTCATCAACTTCTTTCCCCATCAAAGCAGAATTTCAGACTCAACCAGTTAGGTGCTTGGGGCTTTTATTGGTTGTCTTCTAGATTTCTGCTGTAGTTAACCAGTGTTTAAATTAATCTCTTTCTTGTATTTGAGTAGAAGTCTTGTTATTCTTTTGTATGTTGCATTGGCAAGGAAGGTTAAAACCTGGTGAGGAACAAAAGTATGATGGCAACCTGTACATTAAGAAGAATAAAGGAAATACATTTTCTTCCAGGTGTTATTGTGTAAAAATAAGCTTCCCTTGAAATTATAAATGCACATTTATGAAGTAAATAGACCTTTATAAAATTAGCATTGAACACAGTCCTATGTCCTACCTCCCTATCTGTCCCCTAAACCTAAATTAAGCTCTGTCAGTCTTGAGATCATGAAGTGACTTTTCCATTTGCTGGTTAAAATGCTGTTGGGAATATTTTTTTTTTCTTTGGGTTAGTTTGGTTTTTTGAAAGGAATAGACTGTTCTTCTGAAATGTGATTTCATGAAGATGGGCTGTGGCATCTCTTGGATTAAAGAAGGTGCCTGCTTGTTGATATTTCATACAGTTACAGATGTATCACCCAGTTCTGTTACTGAAAGACAGACTTTAATATACCTGTGTGCAAGTGGGAGGGAAAACATATCAGTCTCTCTTGATTACATGCCAGTCATTTGGTTATTAAGAACCCTTGTGTTTACCTTGGAATAAGTATCAAAGTATTTGACAGTTTCTTGGCACAAGTTGTGTAGCTCTCGAGGAAACACCAACTTGGTGCATTCACCTGAGTTTTCTTGATGTGATGATTGCAGACCCAGCTTCGAAGGTCATAGAATCTTCTAGGCTGGAAAAAACCTCAGAGTTCGTGGAGTCCAACTGTCACCCCACCATTACATATAGAAAAATAGAGTGTATGGTTTTCCTTTGTAGTGGTCTCACAAAGCAGTTCTGCAATGCAGAATTCAGGGGACCGAGTTGAAAAGTATGACTGAAAAATTAAAACCTCCAAATCATCATCATCATCATATCCTTCTATCACTTTCTCACTGCTTTATTATGACCTTTGTTCTTTCTCAAGGTGGTGTTTCCCCAGCAGTGCTCCAGAGGACACAAAGATTTTAAGCTTCTGTGGATTTTTGTTGTTGTTGTTTTCCTGTGTTGAAGCTTGTGCCTTGTGGTTGATGTCTGCAATTTACAATTCAGTGAAGAAAGAAGCAGCTTATAATCTTCTGTGTCTGTTGTTACCTTTTAAAGGTCAAGACCTTTCTGTTTAATTATCTCTGTGTACATCCCTTTAAGAACTTGAAGAGAATTCCAACACCTGGTGAAGCCAGTTGGGCTTCATCCCTCAACTAGCAGGGAGTTTTTGTTCAGTGTTCTGCTGGATGCCAGTGATGTCTGACAAAAATCTGCCTCTTGTAGGATTTGCTATTTATGGACACTAAAAAGATACTAATAGCTGGTGTTGTGATATTATGAAGATAGATGCAGAGAATCTTTTTTCTGGCTTTTTGTTATAATTCACTGTGGCTCAAATTTTTAATTTTTTTTTTTTATTTTTCCTTTTTCCTACTTACCGCCATATGGCCTCAGAGCTGGATTGGGTTGAGGGCAGAAGAGTGAAAGAGGGTGCCAGTACTTCATCTTAGCTGCAACATGAATCCATACCCAAAATAAACTTCTTCAGTGTCTGCCTCTATCTCTACGGCTGTTCCTTCAATCTGTTGTGGATCCACCCTCAAATGAAATGTAGGACTTGCTGATTGTAGCAGCATTTTGTCCTAGAACTTGAAATATGAAAGCTCCCATAAATCATAATCAATATGTTTGTGTCCCACAGATCTGGGATTCATCAGATACAGGGAAAATACCAGTCAACTCAGCATTTTATCAAATAGTGCTTGAGAAGTTATGTGCTTATGGAGCAGTGAAAACCTGTGTTGGGAGGTGGGTTAGATATAACTGGAAGGGCTTCAGCTCCATATGTACCAGCTGCCTGTGTATGAAGATGGAATTCTGTCCAAGTCCCACATTATGAGATTTCTGCCTTACATTATAAGGAGTAAGAAATGTTTAGAAAGTGCCAGAATGTGTGGTTGCAAAGAAAGCATGTCAGACAGGCCATATTGTGGAAGCACACAGTTTGGGAGGGCTAGGAAAAGGCACTGTGACCACAAAACATTTGTTGGCAATTATGTGTTGTCTAACAAAATTACTGAAGTTTCTCATTTCAGATATTTGTGTATAATTTGTATTTGGTGAGAGTCACTTCAGCTTGCAAAGAATATTCATTGTTTTCAGAGATGGCAGCTCAGTAAAGACTTTTTCCTTCATTTTTCTTTCAGAAAGATTATTTGAAGAGAAAATTTAGGTGTGAGCATTTTTCTAATTATTTTGAAGAATTTTTTGATTTCTTCAAAATCATGAAGAAGCTTAAACTTTATAAGCCAGTAAGTTGAGGTTGTGTGGTACAGGTTGTAGGAATTAAAATGCTTGTACTTGGGGATGCTCTTTCTTGCTCTTTGCCTTCTTTTACTGCCTCTGGGTTAGAGGTCTGTGTAGTAAAATGTATGACCTTGAAACTTCTTGACAGTCAATCAGATGATCCCACAGTCACTCCTGGCAGGAGCTTGAGGTCTTTTCCCCTGCCTTGATCTAGTGCAAGTGAAGTTAAGAGCATCACTCTGGAGATCCTCCCAGTTCGATTCTGCAAAGTCTCGGTTGCCTGCATACACAGAAACACCAGAGGGGTCAGGATTAGTTTGGCTGCTGTGAGTTTGTGTCTTGTATTTTTGCCACATGTTTGTCTGCCTTGAGCAGTTTGGGAAACTGAGAAATGATTTATTCTGTGATGGTCAGATACAGATCCGTGGCTGGACAGTTTGAGCAATAGCACAGGAGTCAAGGTGATGGGCACTGTTATCCCTGTGCTCACTTTCCATCTACAGCCTCCTTGCTAGAGAGGGTTTGGGTTACTTTTCATGAATTATTGAATAAACCAGTCTGTTTAAAAGCATTACTTATAGTCAGTCATCAACCAGTGTGATCGTGCTACAGATGAAGGAATGTGTTAAGGAAATGTGTATTTTTAAACAGGAAATTCTTCTGATGAGCTTAGTGTTTGCAACAAATTATATTTGTGATTCTAGACTTTTCACAGCTATGAAGCCAAGATTAGATATATCAGCAACTATTGCCTAAATATATGCAAAGTCGTAGTTTTCTTCAGATTTGGGTTTTAGCAGATTTTGGCAGGGCTCTGATTTGGTTTGATTACCACAGGATATCAATTTATCAGTGCCCAAGACTGACCATTAGCAAATGAGACTCTTCCCTTCCTAGAAGATGATGTTTTCACATGCCCTTCAGAATGTTTAGATTCTGCTAATTGAAAGAAGAACTTGAGGTGCTGGAAATAGCTGTAACAAAGGTGTTTACAGAAGGCAGGGACTGGGACCAAGATCTGCAGAAGATATCACTATGGATATTGCCCCTTTCCAGTGAAACTGATTTTTATTTGGTTGTTACTTCATTGTTACTTACAAAATAAGTAACTTGGGCCATGGCCTCAGCAAAACTATAAAAACCTTCCTTGACACACATATTCTTGTAGCTGTGGCTCAATATTCTAATCTTAAATTACTGTTAAGATTATAAATCATAATTTAAATTATAAAACGTCTGTGTATAAATCCTTGTATATGTTACTTTTATCCTAGCAAGTTAAATGGGTCTTAAACTGTGAGATAAGTCTGTGTAGCAGGGTAGTTGGGATGAGGTGATTACAGGCTGGTTTGAGACAGAGGAGGAGTAGCAGAATGCTTAGTGAAAGCAGAAAATGGTAGGTAATATAAGAAATAAATAGTCTTGGATTTTTATTTAAAATGGAAGCCATATGAATTAGATTAGACAAACTCAGTATGTACTTACACAACTCCTATATTGCTGCTCCTCCTTCCTGGCAGGACCAGTGTTCTCTGGACTGCATCCAGAGGAAAAAAAAATTAAAATAATTTAAAACATGTAAAACTTGTGAATAGCTAATAACTGACAACTTGTTCTTGTGATCATTTCATGTTTTCTGTGCCCTACAGCACCTCACTGCATCTTCCATGGGCAGGCTCTTGCTTGTACCATTTATTTGGTTGTTCTCTTTTTGGGTTAGGGCCTTTTAGCCACTCTTGTGCTACAAACAGGTAGATTTTTCCTCACTGTGGAATGAGCCTTTTCTTGCTTTTATGCACTTCTGTCCAAAATATTCAGCACTAATAACAAGCCATGAGATTTTTGGAGGATTTTCCTTTCCTTAGTGAATATTTGTAAGTAGTGAAGTGAACTGATAGCACTTGATGCTTAGCTTGGAGCTGAACTCTGCAGGGCTTCAGTCACATGTTGGTGCAGCTGGTGCAGTTTGGGAAGCCCAATAAACTGACTCATGACAAGAGGTAGCCTTGCTGTGTTCAAACAAGCAATGTTTTGACACTGGCAAATAAAGAGAGATTCTGAATCGGTATGAGATAATTCCCTGGGGAGATTGAAGGGGACTGTGGGATAGATTGATGACTCATGCAGCACTGATGTTATCAAAATTGTGTTCATCACATGAAATAGGTTCTCAGTGCCCTTTCAGAAGGGAAGCTATGAGCTGCAAAACTGGAGGACTTGCTTTGTGGTCCTCATCAGTGGGTGTCATATTTGGGAGGATGATTGCAGTGAAATTGTTACCTGATGCTGTGAGATAAGTCACATCAATTGTTACCTGATGCTGTGTAACTGAACCTTACCTAATTTTGGGCTAGAAGAAAGGTATGACAGTTCACTTGAAGTTAATGTTGGCTGTTTTTTAATTAGTAAAAGTATCTTCAGCAAAACATGGTTCAAATAATTTAAAAAAAGATATTTCTGTAAGCACAAGGCTTTTACATTGTGATCAGAGGAGGGTAACCTGCCCAACCCCCAAAAAAGCTTTGTGACATACTCCCTTCAGATAATAAACCTGGTGAAAGTGTAGCAACTTCTGCAGATTTGTCAGTTTGTAGACATTATTAGTGAAGTAATATGTACTTAGTGGAATTAGCAATTGGTGTTTTATGGTAAATGCAAGTGGGTTGCATTTTGAGACTGAGGAAAACTTAGGTTTAAAGGAAATCCAGTTGCTGTCTTTATAGGAATTGGTGTTACGCCTTTGAGACTGATCTTCAGGGCTTTTTAGATGTTTCAGGAAAGTTTCTGATGTCTGGGCTCTCACACCTCTGGAGAGTCTGGAATACGTGAGTTTATTAGCAGAGATTCTGAGCAGCAAGTTCTTGACTGAGGGCTACTGAAAGTGAGGCATAAACATAGAAATAAATAGAGAATCTGTAGTATGACAGAAGAATGTTGTGTTGATGCCTTTAACCTTCTTTTTGTCATTCAGTGGATGTTACTGGATCTTGACACATTGTTAATAACATTGCTGATTTCCAGCCTCTGCAGACAGGGCCTTTACTGGTGGCTTTTGTAGTGAAATTTTTTTGCTCACAGCAGACAAAGTAACAACAGGATTCTAAGGAAAATCTGCATGCAGAGTTATTGACTTCGAAATTTATTTTTTTATTTTTTTATTTCCCACTTGCAGTGACTTGGAGAATTTTTTTAGGGATGTTGTATTAGCCTGACATGAGTAGAATTCCTTGAGATTTCTTGAGAATTTCTTGATTTCAGTCTCCTTCTTCTGGGGGTGTCTTGGTTTGAAAGACAGGTGTCTGCTAAGGAAAGCGGGAGCCTCCCTCGGAATGGAAAATATGATCCCCTCCCTCCAACTTACTGTAACTTTGAAGTTAAGGGGCTTTCAGGCAAAGATATGGGAAAAGGAATAACAATTCTTGGTGGAGGGATAGAATGTAAGAGAATAGTGCAGAAGGTAATCTCAGCCCTGAAGAGTTGCAGCTGTACTGATCACCAATCAGGAACAGCCCTGCCCTAAACAGGCCACAGCTGTGTCCAGTGAGGCTGAGTGCTAAAAAACAGGGGGTTAGCTGGGGGAGAAGTAACCTGGGGTTTGTTGGCTGTGCTGTGAGGAAGAAGGAGTCAGTGCTGCAAGGACATGGCCATGACAAATCACTGAGAAGGTATGGGAGCTTTGCAGTAAGATGACAACAATCATGAGAAATCACCCAGAAGGTATGGGAGCTTTGCAGTAAGATGACAACAATCATGAGAAATCACCCAGAAGGTATGGGAGCTTTGCAGTGAGATGACAACAATCATGAGAAACCACTGAGAAGGTATGGGAGCTTTGCAGCAAAATGACAACAATCATGAGAAATCACTGAGAAGGTATGGGAGCTTTGCAGCAAAATGACAACAATCATGAGAAATCATCCAGAAGGTATGGGAGCTTTGCAGTAAGATGACAACAATCATGAGAAATCACTGAGAAGGTATGGGAGCTTTGCAGCAAAATGACAACAATCATGAGAAATCATCCAGAAGGTATGGGAGCTTTGCAGTAAGATGACAACAATCATGAGAAATCACCCAGAAGGTATGGGAGCTTTGCAGCAAAATGACAACAATCATGAGAAATCACCCAGAAGGTATGGGAGCTTTGCAGCAAAATGACAACAATCATGAGAAATCACCCAGAAGGTATGGGAGCTTTGCAGCAAAATGACAACAATCATGAGAAATCACTGAGAAGGTATGGGAGCTTTGCAGCAAAATGACAACAATCATGAGAAATCACCCAGAAGGTATGGGAGCTTTGCAGTAGGATGACAACAATCATGAGAAATCACCCAGAAGGTATGGGAGCTTTGCAGTAAGATGACAACAATCGTGAGAAATCACTGAGAAGGTATGGGAGCTTTGCAGTAGGATGACAACAATCATGAGAAATCACCCAGAAGGTATGGGAGCTTTGCAGTAAGATGACAACAATCGTGAGAAATCACTGAGAAGGTATGGGAGCTTTGCAGTAAGATGACAACAATCATGAGAAACCACTGAGAAGGTATGGGAGCTTTGCAGTGAGATGACAACAATCATGAGAAATCACCCAGAAGGTATGGGAGGTTTGCAGTAAGATGACAACAATCATGAGAAACCACTGAGGAGGTATGGGAGCTTTGCAGTAAGATGACAACAATCATGAGAAATCACCCAGAAGGTATGGGAGCTTTGCAGTAAGATGACAACAATCATGAGAAATCACTGAGAAGGTATGGGAGCTTTGCAGTAAGATGGCAACAATCATGAGAAATCACTGAGAAGGTATGGGAGCTTTGCAGTAAGATGACAACAATCATGAGAAATCACTGAGAAGGTATGGGAGCTTTGCAGTAAGATGGCAACAATCATGAGAAATCACCCAGAAGGTATGGGAGCTTTGCAGTAAGATGACAACAATCATGAGAAATCACCCAGAAGGTATGGGAGCTTTGCAGTAAGATGACAACAATCATGAGAAATCACTGGGAAGGTATGGGAGCTTTGCAGCAAAATGACAACAATCATGAGAAATCACTGAGAAGGTATGGGAGCTTTGCAGTAAGATGACAACAATCATGAGAAATCACTGAGAAGGTATGGGAGCTTTGCAGTAAGATGACAACAATCATGAGAAATCACTGGGAAGGTATGGGAGCTTTGCAGCAAAATGACAACAATCATGAGAAATCACCCAGAAGGTATGGGAGCTTTGCAGTGAGATGACAACAATCATGAGAAAGCTTAGGTGCCAGGCATGGTCTCAGAACTGCCCTTATCTCCTCAAAAGGTTGTGGGCAGATCTCTCAGTTTTCTTTACAGGTTTCACAAATTTTCTTCAACAAGAAATGAATTAGTGTTGCTATAACAAAGCAACACAGTAGCATCATAGTAGGGTCACTTTTTATCCCAAACTATTATTTTTGTAGTACATGAAGAACACAAACAATGTCAAGCAAGGGGCTGCAGCAGGGCAGGCTCACCCAGTGGCAAACAAGAGGCAGCAGAAACTCTGCAGGTGTAGCTGGAATCACAGGGCATCAAGTGTAGCAAAAAAACCCAATTTCTGAATGGTCTCATTTCTGAAGCACTGGAGGATTTAGCCATGCAGCTGTAGAGAATATAGGATTACTGGGATTCAGTGGTTTTCTCAAGACCATGGTGCATCCTAAGAAGACATATATAAAAATCAGAAAAGCTCTGCAGTTTGGAGGTATTGGAAAGTCAAAAACTGCAGAATTTTGGCTGAAAAATAGTGCTGTTAATAGTGGCATGCCAGACAGTTTTCTTGGGAATGGAGTTGCATTTCTGAAAGGAAAATTTTGTTCAAATACATTCAGATGTGTGTATGTATGTGTGTGTATATATATATATGTATAAATTGATGATTTAGAGCTCTCTTACCAGACAGCTGGAAAGTCTTAATTTTTCCAGGAATAAAAACCAAAATGCTCATTAATTAATAAAAGTCATGGTAGAGCAGTGATTTTTTTTTTCCTTGGTCTTAATCAAGACTGGGGAACTTGAGAAACCCATTCTAGATGAATGGGCAGAGGAAGTGGAGCAGCACTTGTACAGGTCCACATCAGCAGCTTCTACATATTAGATTAACAAGAATCTAATTGTTTCAAAATTCACAGCTGTTTATGAAATGCAGCAAGGCCATTCAAGTGTCTTCTGATGGTCAGTTAAAATGAAGGGACTGATTATAGCTATTTGAAATCCTGAACTCTAAGAGTATCTGCATGTTCTCTGTTAGCACTGTAAGGAGTTCTTTATCTAAAAGTAATGTAGATGCCTGAACAAGAATGGCTTTGTCTTAGGAATGTTTAAACCGATTATTCAAACAATTTGGACATGATGTGGGGTGTCAATTAAAAAATGCTGGTATATTCCACTTATCACAGACATTGTCTAAGTCTGGTTATTGAAACAATCATAAGGGAGTCAACTGCCATAAAAGATGGAAAAAGCAAGCAGTAATCCCTTGAAACTCAAAGGTTTGCTGAAGTGGCTCTGGCCATTTTAATGTTTAATTACTTTTTAAATAATAAATAATCAATTGCAGTTTAGTGTGCTGCTTTTTAACAGCACCTTTCAATTGTCTGAGAAGGTGCTTCTGTAGGAGGGCATTTGGAAGGATAATGTCAGTGGTGCTGGGGCTTTTGGAGACAAGTTGGTTGTCTATTGCTTTGAACTCAGTTTCTTTGCTCATGAGTTTCTTGTGTGGAGACTTTTATATTCCAATTGCCTCAGTTTAAATGCAGGAGATTGAGTGAAAACCAACTTAACAGTAGCTTGCTTGATTGTGCATGTATCTTGAAACTTCTTTCATGCAGTTTTATACAAGGTGAAAGCAGATCTTTGAAGGTACTGACTTCTGTGTGAACAGTAGCATCTCTTCTTGGGTTTGGGTTTTTTTGGGGGTTTTTTGGGGGCTTGGTTTAGTTTTGAAGTCCTTGGGTGGTCCTGCTTTCTGTCCTGCATCCAGTCTCAAGCATCCAACAGGTTGTTGCTGCTTTACCAGGTTTCAACACCAGCAAGAGGTGCTGCTGGTGATCTTGGAGGAGATTTGAAATCAATTCACAGTCAGACTAGATCTGAATTTAGGATTAGGTGACTTTTCATACTGTGACATGTCTGAACAAGACTGTTTTGAGTATAAACAAGTATTATTTTCTGGTTTAGGATTAAAAAGCTGAAACAGGTGGTGACTTCTTCCCAAGTACTGCCAATCTGTCCCTTCATCCATGACCTTCCTGTTCATGAGCTCCTGCATTCTGAAGCCTTTTGTCTCTTGGCAAAAGAATTAAGAAACAAAACAGATACCTATTCAATATTCTGTTTATTGAACAATGTCTCTTCAGTGCCCTGGATGAGTCACGGGTCCTGCTGAAAAATAAATGCAGTCATGTAAATTTTCCCAGCAGTTGCACGCCAAGGGTGTTTGTTGGACTGAATGGATAAGCTTAAATCTGATATTTTTGTGCTCCAGTGTTTGTCTTTGGAAGTGTAATAGTTTGTCTGAGCTTGCATTTTGAAGACACTCTGTGTGTTGTGTTAGTAGTGGGTAGCACTGCATTGGTGGCGTTTTGTACTGGGCTTCACTGTTAAGGCATCAAATACCTGAACTTTCCAAAGTTCAAAGATGAATATTGTTTTAAGGGAATTGCTTGCAATCTTTTTATTTTAATAAAGAGATTCCAAGTGATTAGATGATTTGTAGTTACTTAATAGTGCTCAGTGTTAAGGAGCTGTGGTGGTAAAAGCTGCTTATAATGGAAGAGCTTGAGGAAAGCAGAACTGGTTGGTGTCAAGTGGAAGAACTTTGGTGTTTTCTTGCTTCCTTGAAACCAGGTTTTGTTGGAACTCGTTGTTTAATTGAAGCTTTGTTCTGTTGTGGGTTTTTGAGGGGCCTGGTGCAGGATGTGTCCTGGGCAGTTTTTCTTGGGGCATCCAAAGGGAGCAGGTCCCTCTCTTCCCATTGCAATCCTGCCTCGTGGAGGCATCCTTTGCCTCCCTGCCTCTGTTTCTCACAGCTCTGCTGCTGCACTCCTCCTCAGCCACCCTCATGATGGACAGAGTGTTCAGCACATTTAAGTGACCTTTCAGCAGTGCTGGCATTCATGACAGCACCAAAACTGCACACAAGATTTAAGGTCAGCCCTCAATGAATCTCTATGGCATGGACATGGAGAGATCACATGTCAGAGAAAGAATACCAAATCCTAAAGTGAGTTGCCTGTCTGACATTGATGGTTGTTCTAGTACAGATTTTCTGAATAACTTATTGGTATTTTTGTGTCTCCTGTCTGTTCCCCAGACTCAAAGTAGTAAGAAATTGGCCACCAGAAAACCAGAAGTGTAATTTGGCAGGAAATAGATGAACATATCCTAGGACAGAAGGAGGTCAGTCTGTGTGAATAGGGAAGACTTAAGAATACAGCCTTTTGGATGGACCAAAATCTTCTGTGAATAACTCCCATGGGGGGAATCCTGGGAAAAAATAGAGGTTTTGGAGTTAATGATGTGACAATAGGAAGCTGGAAAGGTAAGAAGTCACTATGAATGAATTGAAAAGCAGTTTAATGATATGACCTTAACAAGGGAATTATAAATTAATTATATAATCATAATTGTAAATTATAATACTTTGATAACGTTGTGGGTATTATAGCACTCATTATATAATAACTATAAATTATAATTAATCACCTGGTTTAGTGTAAGGTCTGCCTGACCATAGAAGGGTATTGAAACTAGATGAGCTTTAAGGTCCCTTCTATCCAAACCATTCTCTGATTCTATAAATGTGACCACCTCCCAAATGGTAGCATTTTTAGATTTCTCAGGTTTGGTCCAGTTAAAGGCACTTTGTAATTCTCATTCAGTTGACAATCAAATACTTTTCCTCTTACAGTAGGATTAGTAAAGGTAAATAAGCAATTAGCTTAGTAAGGACATTCAGAGGCAATGCCATCAAATACATGGATTCAGGATCAAAAGATGCAGGACAGAATCCATATCCATATGCATATTTTGGGAAACAGCCATTGCAAAGATTAGGCAGATGTGGCAAGGAAGAATAAGTGACTTAAGGTACTGCTAACCTGTCTCTTCCAGATGATCATTAATGCTGGTAAGGATATATTACTGCAAAAGAATATTTTTCAGGTCTTTGATTATGGGTATCACTGCATGGGACATTCTGGAAATGTGTTTGGTATGTACTGGAGTTGATTCATCTTTTCTCCCTAACATGCTTTGTTCTTAAGCAGCTGATTTAAAAACGAATCTTGTGTTCAATACTTAATTGTGATAAAGATGCATTTCCCAAATAAGGTTTTAACAAACCTTAGTTCATAGAAAATTCTGCTGCTGAGCCCCTGCCTTGGCAGCAGCCTGGGATCAGCATGTTACATTGAACCTCAAACAGGTGCTGGCTGGGGGCTTGAGCATCTGAGCCTGCAGACACCAAACCTGCCTTTCCTTTGGCTCTTTGTAACAGATAAACAAAGGAAAAGGTGCAGTTGGCAGAAGCCACAGAACCATGGAATGGGCCAGGTTGGAAGGGACCACAGTGGGTCATCTGGTCCAACCTCCCTGCTCAACATTTTGTTGCCAATGTTTGATTCATGCTGTTCAGGGAGAGCTCCATTTCATCAGAAAATACACTTAATGAGTAGTGTTGCAACTGGAAATAAATTGTAAATAAGTTTAGCCACCACAGGGACCCATGCTGGGGCTTCCCAAATGTGCAAGCACTGAACTGTTCTGGTCCTAATAGGGATTGATGGTTTTTTTTTCCTGCCATGAGAGGATGTCTGTGTGCACCAGCTGGCTTGCTTTGCTGCCTCCTTCTGTGAATAATTCAGCTGGTTTCTTTTTTTTTTTCAGTTTATCATTCTGTAGTTCAGCCAGGATCTCTGAATCATTCATCTGATTCTTTGTGATCATGTCAGATGACTTATGTGCATGCAGTATATCAGTGAGGTCTGATTTCTTAGTAAAATTATATTGTATTTTGTTATTTATGTAGCTTTAACATGAATACTGATGAAGTTTGGTTTTTTTAAATATGCCAATGTTTTATTTTAAGAAGTCAAAGTGTCTGCATTCGCCATAAAATTTTGCCCAGTAGCCACCCCCCCTCACCTGTTATTTCAAGATTAACTGTAAATCTTTTCTCTAAAAGCATGGTTTTACAGTGCATGTCAGGCTGTGGTAATGCTGTGTCAGGAAACTAATCAAATCTGAAAACGAGACCTAGAAATCCATTGAAAAAGTTTCATCATTTACAAATTGGATTAACTTATGTATGGAGTAGACACTGCAGGTTACAGACCTTCTCATTGTATGTTTTTGACATACTTGGTGAATTTTGAGTGTTGTGCTGCTGTTGGAGTGTTTTGGGGTTTGCTAGTGGGTTTTTAAATTATTTTCATGGTCTCATAAATGAGTTGGATATTTCCATGGTCATGGATTTTTGAATCAGTCTGCTTCAGTCTTTAGTGTGGTGCATCATGCCTAAATGGAACCTTTGCTCTGATCTTTGTGATGGCTTCCAAAGTTTAAATATGAGCTTTTTGCAAGTAGTAAATATGACATGCTCTCTTTCCTGTAAAATATCTGTGACTGTTGTGGTAACTTTTTGCATATTAGTGGAGAGAGGAAAAAAAAATCAACATTGCTGACATCCAAAAACACACCATAAAAATAAAGTTTCATACTGGTTTAATAATGTAAAGGATCTTCATTGTGTTAATCACTATGCATTATATAATGAGTCTGTGAAGGATGTGAAAGGAAAAGAAGCTATGCTTTAGAAAGGCTTTTCTTTGATTCCTCTGTACCTGGTTGTTTCTAGATTTGGATCTTTAGGCAAATATAGAGACAGTTTTAATGGAATTTTTTGGGGATACCATAGAATAACTTAGTTCAGATAATTATTTCTGGCCTCATTCATTATAATAGTTGCTTACTACCTGTCAGACAGTTAGTTTGGTCTTTTATCCTTGATACAGCTAGGAAGTGACAAGCAGAAACTCTTAGTGATTTCATTTCTATAGTACACTGATATTTTGATTGTTTTGAAATAGCATTTTGATGATGGGGAGTACATTGCATGTGTACAGCTTTTCACTTGGAATCTTACCAAAATAACTGTGTTAGAGTTATTCATAAGTAAACATCAAGCTCTAATTTTTGGTTGACATTTAAAGACCCTGTCCATTGATCTGCCTGACCACTCCTAGTCTGTTTTTTCCCAGCTTCTTTTGTTGGCTTTTGTGGAAGCAGACAGTACATTCCCTATGGGCCAGAGGATTCCCATTCCTTCCTCCCCATGTCTGCAGCTTTCCTCAGCCTTTTGAAGGGGATGGCAAAGTTACTGATCTCCATTCTAATGGAAGTGGTACCTGGTGTGATAGATGTTGTTCACCCACAGGTGTACACATAGCTGGCATCTGTCAGTCTGTCTGTGTTCTGCAGGGAGCTCCAACAGCATGGAAGGGAAGTGGCAGAGTTGGAGCTTTTCCTGTCTCCCTGTGGACCAAGCTTAAGGATTTTCTGCAGCAGGGGAAGAACAATTCATTAATTTGGCTTAACTGAGCCCAGAAACTGCTGCTAAGGCTGCTTTTGTGATCTGGTTATTTAACCTTATTTTGCACTGTCAGATGCTGACTCCTGGCAGATGAAGCAAATAAGTGTTTAAGCCAGGCAGAGTTTAAAAGGAGCAGTTCTCTCTTCTCCCTGCCTACACACACACTTGCCAAGTATGGGTTGTATGGAACAGAATAACCTGGAATGCACTGACTTTGCCCATCCTCTCTGAATGCAGGATTCACCCACCCTTGGCTTTTTCAGGTTGTGAAATACAAGTGGTGCCTTTGTCCTGCGACTGCTTTGAGACTTCAAGGTGAAAATGTGATATGTGAATGTGTCAGAATAGAATTTTCTTATTCTAATTTCAAATTTTCTAATTCCGAATGTTACTTTGGATTGCTCTGTCAATTTAAAAATTCCTAATGGCTTGATCAAACTAAGTTTATTAGTGTTGATAATTCCTTCTATAATTTATTATGCGAGTAATGGCATTGTAAAATATAGTCCCACTGTGTAATTGTGAATGGAGTGGAAGACCAGATCTTTGCTATTAACATATTGGTCCAATTCCTTCCCTTTCTATCATTAAGATACATATAATTAGCTAGTCAGTATTTACCTAGTGTCTGGAGCTTGATGTGCCAGTGATTCTGTTGTATGTGCAAAGGTTTAATGAAATTCTGCATTTATATAGTTGTGTATCTCCATGCTGCTGCGTTGACATCAGACAAGTTTTATACTTCAATAACTCAAATTCCCTCAAAGTCCTGCTGCAAATTAGGAATTACCAGTACTGTGCATTTTCAGCCAAGTTGTGCTAAACTTGTGATACTGCTTTAAAGTCATGGTGATGCTCTCAGGATGTTTCAAATAGGGTCTTTGAAATAGAATTTCTAATGGCTTAGTCAAATGCATCACCATATGAAATGATCAGATGTCATTTCCATTTTAAAGAGATTCCTGTAATATGAAAGATTCCAATCAAGATGTTTTCACACTTCACTTAGCTCATCATATGCAAACTAAATTAAGGTATCAGTCGACCTACCAGATGTGGTAGGCACAGAATATCAGAGCCTATATTTCAGGGATGGCAGCAAGTGTTGGCTGCTGTACAGTTTGGAGATCCAAAACTTTCTTTGATTGCAAGCGATGATTTTCATCTTGTAGTTCCTTTATTGCCTGTTGATGAGTTTGGCTTGTGTCTGATTTACATAAGTGTAGTGTCTGGGAGAACATGTGCCAGGTAAGGCTTGGAATGGGTACTAGTCATAGGTTTGGAGCAGTTGTTCTGGTTCCTAGATTTAGGTAGTGATAAATGCTTGCGTGTTAAATAAAAAGGATTGTGAACTGTCATGGGCAGAATCTTTTGATGGCACACCTGTGTGTGTCCCAGCTTGAAGCTCACAGGTGTGCATATGGAGAAAATATTTCCCAAACCACTTCCAGTTTTCTGTAGACTGTTTAATTTCTGCCATCGTCCCTTAACCTTCTCGCATCTTTTCCAATGTTTCTGTAGTTCATCTTAAAGGATTTTTATTTTGATCTTTGGTTCATCTTTAGGGTCTTTTTTTAAAAAGGTTGTTTAAGATGTACAAGTAGCAATGATGTCTGCTGAAATGATTCTTCCACTTCCAGCACCTTTTCAAATACAGTGACAGCCTGTCCCAGAGACATGGGGGATTGCTTTAAATACTTCTACAGATGACATGTGAGTTATGTTTTAGACTGACAACTTGCCTGCCTTTCCAAGCCACCCAGGAGCCACCTCTGAGGCAGAAGCCAATGTTGGTGCCCTTGACTTGATCCTGAAGGAGCTGGCAAAGGTTTCTGCAGCCAAGGTGACAGACCTGCAGTTGTGGCTGTGCTCACCAGTGGCCAGACAGTGCAGTTATTAAAGGTTCCATCTTGCAGAGCTTATCCAGCTGATTAGGTTCATCCACATATCATGTACAGTCAGCTCATTTAGCTGTGTTTCTGCTCTTGACCTCTGCAAACTGGGGACCAGGAGCCATTTCCCTATCTTTAGCAAGTGCCAGGCTTCCACAGATCCATTCTCAGTTCCATTTAATGAATTTGGCGTTAAGATTCTGTTAGGTCTAGTGCTCTCATGGTGGAATAGAACCACACCTGGGCAGCATCAGGGTAACTACATGACAGATTCTTGTGTGCACTAATGAAGAATATATTTTATAGATCGTTTTAAGAAACGCTACCACTTTCATCTCTGTCTAGATGAATTTTCTTGGTACCTCTGACATCTTTTACAATGTATACTTTGCAATACATCAGATATTTCAAGTCAAGATCTCTTCCAAACAGAGCTCTCACAGCTCAGCCCAGTGTCTGGCTCTGTGCAGGCTTCCCAGCTGCCTTGCTGAGGCCGAGGAACCTCAGATTGCTTTTGTGTAATCCAGTAACCCAGGAGAAAGTGAGGCTAAATGACAGCAGCTGTGGCCCCGGTGTACCAGTGTGGCAAAGTGGCTCCTTTTGGAAGCAATGAGGGATCACAAAAACCCCATATGATGGGTGAATCCCCCTGAGGCTCTGGGGGCAAGGGGGGAACAGTTGTTAGGAGGAGCCCCACCCCCAGGCTTTGGAGAAAGGAACAAAGCCCAGCTCGGCTGGGCAGCACAGCTCGACCTGCCACGGCGGCGATGCAGAAAGCGGCAGAGATGCTTCTGACTTTGTCCTTTGCTTAACCTCATGCAAGCAAAGTCCTTCCAGTCAGCATTCCAGCCAAATCAAAGAATTCCAAGTGCAGCAGGATGCCAGCATGTGAGGTACTCTGCTTTGAATAGGACTCTCTCTTGAAGCCTGCCTTTTGATCGTGGCTTACCTACCTGTGCACTTGGGTGGTACCTGGCAGAGGCTGAGCTGCACACAGGGTTGGGATAAGGATTATGTGGAGCATTTATGAAGCTGGTCATGAAATTGGTGTTATGAAATTGGTGTCTTCACTGAGCTTACAGTGCAGCACTTTGCTGTAAGGTACAGTTTTGATCCTTCAAGAATTTGCTGAGCTTTAGTCTTCCAAATTACTTCTGGTTTGAGAAAAACTGTTCTTCTTACTGGTGCTTCTTGTCTGTTGGATTGGGTTTTTTATTTCTTCCATAATTGATAATTATGCATCTCTTCTTCTGAGATAGATATCTTCTGATATCCTTTCCTTTTTTTTTTTTTTTCACAAAAAGTGTAGTTTGTCATTTTGACCACATGTTCCCAGGCAGACAAATCTGCTTGGGCATTTGTAGTGCTTTGTTTTAGTTTGATCTAATTCTCATTTTGATATAATAATACTATATATACATAAAAATTATATTTCTGTGGTTTTTTCTGCTATTTTTTTCTGCTCAAGAAAAATGGTAATTTCTGTGTTATGCCCAAATTTTGTATATAATATTTACATGGGTTTATGAAGAAAAACTGGCAGATTTTATTTTGAAATACCTGCAATAATTGAAGCACTCCAGGATGTGCATTTGTTTTTCTTACCTGTTTTGACCAATGTCTTTGAACTCCCGTTGCTTGTTTTGGGAGAGTGTCAGTAGTTTGAAATTATGCATTTTCACTTGGATGGATGTTGGGGATGGCAGAATGAAATGACTTTGTGTCTGTTAGTGTTCCTGATATAGGGATTAGGCAGATATTTGAGGAAATGAAGAATATTAAGCAAAAAATTAAACACAGTCCTTATGGATTAAGGAAAGTATGTGAGAATCATCTTAAAATACAGAGTAAGAACTCTTATGTGTGAAATCTGACTGAGTAAAAGGAGTTCTACTTTGCCAGAGGTGGGCTGAATCCATATATATATGTAATTAATACCTTTTTTGTTGTTTTTTCCCTGCATAGTTTGCTTTGTTAAACTCTTTCACCAATGTGTTGCTGACAAAATGTGCTTGATGCAAAGATTTAAATGTAGAATTTCCAAACAACATGTATTTATTTCTTCCTTTCTTTAGGAGACATCACTCAGAAAGGATATGAAAAGAAGAGGGCAAAGCTGTTAGCACGGTACATACCACTAATTCAAGGTGAGAAACTGCATGGAAGTTACACCTTTGTGCCACATCTGTGAAAATATCAAATGGAAAAGTTCTCATTAATAGACTGGATGAATTAGAGTAGTGTTTGATATGGCATCTAAGCAGCAGTGGGAAATGGCTCTCACAGAGAAGTGCAGAGCAAGGAAAAAGCCTGAAATAGATATTTTTTTAATAGTTTTATATCAAATGTTAAATGGTAACATTTTTGTGAGCAAACTTCAGTTTGACAACTGCGTCTGAGACTTGAAGATAACAACTTTATTAATTTCTAAAGTTATTGCTAAAAGCAAATTGGCTGTTTTCATTAGATGAAAATACTCAGTAGTTCCCACTCTCATGCTTTAATGTGCTGTTTTTTGCATTTGCCCTGTGCCTCACCCCATTTCCACACACTCCCTCACTCCCTCTGTTTCTTCAAACTATTGACTTTTTTATATATCAACTATTACTTCTGAAGCTGGTTATTATCAGACTTCATCATCCACAAAACCTAAGTGCCCAGCTTTATAAAATTTATTTTTATGCTAGGACTCTCAAATCACTCAGGGTTTAGGCTGTTATGCTGCCACTGAGATTTGGTATTCTGTAATCCCCCAATTTTCCATAGCTTGACAGATTGTAAGATAAGGGAAAATGAGAAGAAAACTAAGGTGAGTGGAAGCAATAATGAGACACTGTAAACTGAGACAGTGTTGAACTGTCAGAATGTAATCTGATGTTTCATCATGGGGTTCTTAGCAAATGTTTCTTTTTTGTGGTTTTGGTTTTTATTTGGATTTGGGGATTTATTTAAGAATAGATGTAGGTTTTCTCTTAGCAAATTTGGAATCTCTGTAGGCCAAGCAGAACCAAACTCATCTCTTTAAAATGGCTTGTTCCTTGCAATGAAGCAGTTTGGATTTTTAGGATGACTTTGACAGTCAGCAGCAAGCTCTGGCCTCAGCTGCCACAGCTTCTCCTCCTTACACCATTTTTCTGGAAAGAACTGTCTCAGTTTTCTGTTCCAAATACCCTGTCCTCTAACTCAGCTTAGTTCAAGATTCTGAGACCAGGTGAGGTATGGATTTTGACTGAGGATTCACAATTACTAGAAATATTCTGACAATGCATTTTGTCTCCTAGAAAGTCATGTATTTGGATTTCTGTCTCTTGTTTAATCTCTCATTATCTTTGATTTACTCTACCTTCGCTCCTTTCTATTGACAGTGGAGGTTTTACTTTATATTTTTTCCTTCTCAGCTCTCACAAGGTTGTTTGCACAAATATTCAAGTACTGAGCTCTCAAGCATAGCTTAGACAACTCCAGTACTTTGTCTGCCATACTCCTTAAAGTAAGTTTAGATTTTCAGCTGCTTCAAGGTTTTTCTCCTTGTTCAGCTCTATTTTCCCTAATCGCCTTAAGCAGTAGTTTAATGAGTCAGCAAATCCTGTGGTTTGTCCTACTTGCTTGAGACCACATTTTCTAAGAAGTACCAGATTACCTGATCTTTTTTTACCACTTCTGCCTAGATGAGCATTAAGCTGACAGGAATCTAGCTTTAATATGCTAAAAAATGAATAGACTGTCTGCCTCTGAGCACAAAGAATGATGCTCTGGCAAAAAGATAAAATTTGCTTAAAACATTAAGCTAAACTGCCTGGTTCAGTTTCCTGACATATGCTCCATTAACCCAGTTCTAACTTGAAATTTCCTTAATTGACACAGCTCCAGCCTGGCTCAGAATGGTGTGTGGGAGTCCCAAAGGCTTTGAGCCTGCAGAAATTTTTTATCATTAACAATTTAATTGCAGCATTCCTGATAGGATTCATAAGGTTCAGTATCCATTAAATCTTTGCAGACTGATGAATGTCAGCATTTTACATTTGTTGAGTTCTTGCTCTATGATTTGACGTCCCCAGGACCACTAAATCATGTCTTTCTACAGCTTTATGGCATAAAAATGCACTTGCATGATCATAGGTTTGGGTTCTGGAAGTTTAACTTTCCCTGTTACACCTCATCAAGTGCTACCTACAAACTCCTGCTCTCTCAATACCATCAAAATGGTTTGGGCTGTGTTCTGCTGCACTCTGTGGCTGAGTCTGTGGCGAGCCAGATCATTACCCAGACAGTGTTAAACAACCCCACAGAGGGCTTGGGGAACAGAAAAAGACAGAAGTGCCTGCAAAGCACATTTTCAATTAACAGGAAAATTAAGCAGAACACCCTGTGATTCAAGAGTCTCATTCCTGTAGATTGTTTTGTATTCTAAAGTTCTAAATCTGCAGTGATGAAGAGTTAGTGAAAATGTAAAGATTTTGCTTAGGAACCATAAAATTCTGTAATTATATGGAGATAATAACTAGGATGAGTTATTTTTCACTGATCCAACCAAGTGCACTGTGCAAAATCAAAAACAAGTGTTGAGTAATAGCAAGCATTAAACAGTAATTAATTATTTTAATGAAGTAAAATTTAACAGTCAGTAATTGGCTTCCTCAGTCAACCTCTGCATGCAAATTACAGATAAAACTCTGAGGAAATAATTAATTATATCTGTAGGCAATGCTGCATGATGAAGCTTCTGAGTGATGGATAACATCAGATAGATGGCAGAGGGTGATTTTGAATGTGGATAAAGCTGGGATGCAAAAACATTCAGAAATTACAGAATAAAGTAAGCAGCATGTACAGTGAGCATCCTCTCCTGATGGGCAGGTGATGGTCTTATGCTCCTTTCTAACACCTCAAGTAAAACTCCTGCCTTGTGATGGTTGTTTCCTGATTATCCTGATTTCCTACTGATGTTTTTACAGTGTTACTGGTTATTTTCAGTCTGCCTCTTTGGCTGCATAAATGAGGTTGCAATTGCAGTTAGTGTCCTGGTGCTACTTTACAGAGCAGTCCCTGGAAATGATTTCACTGGATTTAGTTAGTGCTAGAAGAACACCTTGGTGAGTGACTTCATTTCCTTCATTTCTTCTCTGGGGTCACAGTGATTCCACTCTAGAATTATTTTCTTTCATTATTTTCTTCCTTAGCACTTCTGCTCCAGCAAAATTGAAATGCTAACCATTTTCAATTTTTTATTTTAAGGGAAAATGATGATGAAACTTCCTCTAATTTTGGTTGAGGCTGGCATATCCCATACTTGTGTTTTTCTTAGGTTTTCATTGTTTTTTGTCTCTGAAAAATGTTTCTGCTGCTACCAGGAATACATGTGCTTTCTATTCCTGGCTGCACCAGGTGATCTTCAAGGTCTCTCCAACCTGGGTTGCTTTGTGATTCTGTATAACTGTGACTTTTGTTTTTTCATCTTTGTGGGTAAGAGGTACCCTCAAATCAGCCTCTCATTCAATTACAGTGGGAGTTTTATATACCCCTATAGCACTTAATACCTGTAGTTCCATTTTTAAGGAATATGCAACTTACTCTGGTGTCTTGGAGTCTACAAAAGCTTTATAATTTCTTATAATTTAAGGAAAAAACATACAGGTAGCTTTCTTGGTGCTATGGAGTTACAATTCCCACTTTATACTATGGGTATAATGGCTGTGGTTAAAGGATGTCCAAATTTTCATTGGCTAATTTGGTTGGATCTTGGTGTACTTGGTTTAAATGAGGTATGTGAAACTGTAATGTGTTCACATGGGCTAGTTGAAAAAGCAGTTTATAGCTTCATTGCTGAATTTCTCAAAATATCAAGAGATTGCTATTCCTGTGCCTTTTCAATTCAGTGCACATCCTTGTATGTTAGGAGTGCTGGGCTGCTTGTGAAGCACCTCCTGAACTGCTGCTTAAAATGGACTATTATTTTGGGAAATTTAAGCTCTAGCTAATGCCTGTGGGAGTTCTGCTTAGCAGTCTGTCATAGTGTCTAAATAAGTGTCTCTCTTAGTTGTGAGTAAGTAAGTAACACTTCTTATTTTTATTGAGGTAGTTTAGTCAGTGTTTGGATTCTCTGAATTGGATCCAAATCTTGGCTTGTGTTTGGTTTCCTTGAATTTATAACAAGTGTCTTCTATGCTTTTGTATTCTTTGCTGCTGTTCCATGCTTCCTTGAATGGAAAGTGTTAATGCCCTTAGAATGGTTTCATAGGCTGCAAGTGAAAGCTTAGGAGGTGGAATTTACTTCCTTGAGTAGAGGAAAATGTTACAGAATCATGGAAGATTGTCAGACATAATGCATATGCATGATGCCTTTTGTTATCATTATTGTTTCTAATCTCTTGAATTTCTGATACCATATTCTGGGTAATAAATTACATTGGGTAAATTCTTGTTCAGTCCTTCTAATCTGGAAGGTGTGAACACTTCCAAAACTGGATCTTGAAGATAAAAAAAGTGTGTACAGCAGGTAATATGTTCTGAGATGGGATATGACAGTAAAGGATGGTAACATTGAACTTGAGTGAGGACTGTATACTCAGTAACTGCCCCAGAGCCAGACCTCCCCTTTCTGGATTTTCTGCCTTGTCATACCTTTTCCTTTGTTTTTGCACTTTGAACCTGGCTGCTGTCATTTGTTCCTTTCTTATTTCCATACCCAGTTCAATAGCTGCAGAAAGATTTGATAATGTACAAAGAGTCTGGAGTTTCCTCTTTGGCCTCCCTCTTCCCCTCTCCTCTCTACAGAGCTCTTTAATACATTATGTTTTGAAAATTTTATCTCTCCCCACCTAATGACTTTAGCTGGTCATTCTCCCCACTGATGCCAGCAGAGAATCTTCCTTGTCCTGGCAGCTCTTCCTTGCTCTTACAGTAAAATCATTTTTGCTTGTATAAATGAAAATGGCTTGAAATGCCAGTCCTAGTCTTGATTCTTCAGTGCTTGTGGATGGACAAATACAGGAATAATTCAAATATTTTAATTTTCATCCAGTAGAAACAAATTGTTCAGTTAGTTGGAACAAGCAGCCTCTTTAAGTTGACTTCATTCTTGCTAGCTTTGGGCAAGTTAAAAATGGAGAAAATACAGTGAATAGTGGATCAAGTGCCTTTAGTCTGTCTTTTCTGTAAAGGTGTTGGTGTGAGTGGGGAGACTTTGCCTAATTACCCATCTGCTTTTGCTGAAGGCTAAGGTAGTGATTTGCATAGTAGGAGAATAAATGAACAAGCTCACCAGGCTTGTGGAACAGCATTTTACTGGCACATAGTTATGTAGCCTAAGAGTCAGATGCACTATCTTACTATTTTTACCAAAAAGTGACATTTTTCAGATTCATTGTTGCTATTTTTGCACTGTGATATGAAACCTACTTTGAGAAAGCAAGAAGGCAAACTTAATCCAAAGAAATGGAGTTGTAGTTTAGAGCAGTGCCAAGGATTTCATGCCTCATCCTAATTTAAGAGGAACTTCTGAGCTTCACTGGTACATACTTCATCACAATGACTCTGATTCACAAAAATCTGATTGAGAGCAGGAGAGTGTTCTGGAGTTGGTCATGGACCCCTGTTGTTATGTGTGGTCACTTCCCCCCTGCTCCTCCTGCCCCCAGGATTGCTGTGGCCAAACAGCAGCGCTTGGGTTGCACGTGTGTTGGGACATCCTGCGTGCAGGCTGGCATCTGCTGATGGGTTATACCAGTCAGCTCATTTTCCAGATGATTCTCCTCCCACAGGGGATCACAGAGTGGAAAAGGGGCTCTTACAAGTCCTGATTTCAAGGCTCTGTAGTTACTACAAGACTGCAAATGGGAAGAGTAAGGAATTGGGAGGAATGTGAATCTCGTTTTCTGCTTACAACTAACAACCCTCCTGGAGGAAAAGAAATGGCACACAAATAAACAAGTTCTGGTTTTCTTTTGCTATCTTTTTCACCCAAGGTCTCTTGACAAAATTGCACAAAAATGATGTAGATATGATGTTTTCTGAGAATTCCTTAAGTAGTCTTAGTTGAAGGAGGCTCCCAGCCCTGCTCCCTATTCTCTTTTGTACCATCATAGTTCTCCCTTTGCCTTGGCTATTTGCTTGGCTGAGGCTTGAGGAGATGACTTGCCTCAATCTTTCTAACAAAATCTGAAGTTGCTGTTTATTGTTTCCAGATGAACCAATCCCCCTGGACTGTTGACCTGTGGTTATGGAAAACTTGTGCTCAAGTGCAATGTGGAATAGAATTCTGCAGTGTTTTCACCACTTATCAGATCTGTTGAATCAATTCAGTTGGGAGACTACATTTGTTTTGCTCTTACAAACAGAATTCTGCTTAAGTGTTTCAAGGAGTGTTAGGTCTGTATATTGGTAAACACACTTTCTCTGATGCTCCACTGAGGACACTTTGGTTTCTTTGCTGGGCTGTCTCCATATATCCCACTGGGGAATGCAGTTGGTGTTGGATATTCTGTCATCTGTTTAAAAAGCTTTACTTTTGGAAAATAGGAAAAATGAAGTGAGAATGTGTTTGTTCTTTAGTACAAACTGTAAAAGAAAGGAGCATATCTCTGGAGTCGGACTAATTTCTTAAAACTTAGATCTGTGTGAATTATTAAATCTTCATTTGTTTTTCTATTATTTAGGCCCCTTTATCCCACACCCTGAACCCATATCTAGCTCAAGGTTGCCTCTTCAACATCCAGAGGTGCTCACTGTTAGCTGCAAAGGGAAAGGGATTATGGAGTGCATTCATCCAAAGGTCTTAACAGATACCCAAGAAAGCTGGTATATAGTAATTTACCTTGTCATGAAGATGATAAAACACTTTCCCTGAGGATATTGCATTTAAATAGAGTATTTGAAAGCTCTTTTTCATCAGTTGAGGTAGAAATGGGGTATTTAATCCAATTACACTCCTAATGTAAAGACTATATCTCACTGAAACGCCTTCATAAAAATGTAATAATTCCTAGAGTTGCTAGCAGTTGCCAATTTCTTTCCTGATACTCGCTTTGTAACAAAGGGAACAGAAACCCCATGAGAGAGAAGTGAAGCTTTTCTTACTTTTTAAAGTGACATCTTTCCTTGCAAAGGAACTGACCCAGATTCCTGTGGGATGATGTCTTCAGTGAGAGCTGCTTTTGGTAAATATTTGCATTTTGAAAATGTGGTGTTCCAATACTTTGTTTCCAAAACGTGTTGTTTTCAAAAGACTTGGGGCCAGGTAGGAAAGCAGAAGCCCTTCAAGGGAAGGGAGGAGTGAAATGAAAGATATATTCAGCCCTGTGTGGTACAGGGGCTGAGTAAATACAGTGACCTTCATGCAGCCATATAAGTTTGTTGTAAAACACAGCACTAAGCTATATTCACGTTAGGATTGTGCAAAAAAAAACCTCCAGCTGCATTGGAATTTTTACATTTCATTTTGAAGTGTGGATGTATAATAAAACTGCAAATGGAAGTTCCTAGTCCAAATTCATACAGTCCTTGATGGATCAGGAGCCAGCAGAGAGTCTCCTCATTTTGGGGATGGGGAAGGGATAATGCATATTTAATGGTTACTGTCCACTCCTTTGATTTTTTTATTCCTCTTGTGCTACAATGTAGAATTCAGATTCATCTTCCTGAATATCAGCCAGCCTAAACATAAGCAACTGCTCTGGGTTATATAGAGCCCTGTTCTAATAAGGTGCAGAGCAAACAACTAGAGAATGGTTCAATTTCTCTTATTTTTATTACTTTGTGTGGGGCTGGGAAGGTCTTTCATTGTTTTAGGAGTACATGAAGCAACCAGACCTAGATTACAGCAGGAGCTTTTACACAGCTGAAGCTGACAGTAATTCTGCATTAATATCTGCACAGGTCTTACTAGAGAATTGCAGCATTTTTGTAAAATGGGAATCTTTTGAGTGTTGCTCTGTTAAATGGGTATAGATGAAATTGGATTAAAATGCAGGTAGAAGATGAGCTCTTTTTAAAGATACTGTCTTGCACCAGTTGTAGTGAAACAATGTAGACGTGGGGAGCAGATATTATGCTTGCAAAGCTGAGTTTGTACTAAAATAAACTGTGTTTCAGGTGTGGATCCATCCCTGCAAACTGAGAACAGAGTCCCAGGCTCCTCCCAAGCCACTGCTGGGGTATCAAAACAGCAGAAATCCCGATCCACCAACTCGAGGGACGAGCGCTTCCGATCCGGTAAGGGCACACAGAGACAGCTGAGGCATCACATGTCCTGAGAGCAAAATATCCCTGGAAAATGGTACCTGCACCCACACTGAAAGGTGCAGTGCTTTGGAAGGAGGCAAGAGATAATGAATGTTTTTCAAGGATCTTTTTGTTTTGTTTCGAGAGTGGTTTTGTTTGAATTCGGCCTGGAGGAAATGCAAGAAGGGAAGGAGACTGTAGGCCTGTCTTCTGATGTGTTTCTTGTTGTGAATTTTACCATGCTCAACAGGTTTTTCATATTTACTAAGAAAACAAAATTGGGTTTCCAGTCTGTGTAACAGTTACTTAAAAATTTTGGAGTCTAGAGTGTGTGAATTTGGAGGATTTTTTTGCTTGCTTGTTTGGGTTATTTTGTTAAAGCAAGGTTATAGATTTGTTGTAGTTTCTTTCTAATATTTCCTGGTTTAAAGCAAGTGCACAAAAAAGGGAAATATCACAATGGATATTCTACTTCATTTTAAATGGACACTACAGTGACAAACCTGTTTTGAAAAATTGTGTGAAAATACTGATATCCTCATAGCATCCTGTTCCCATTGTTAGTTTTCAGGTGGTTGAAGTGCACCATTTCCCTGTGAAATTCCTTGTCACAATAGTCAGGAAAAACAGGTGTTTGAAAGCTTTTCTCCCCTAAATACTTGGGGACTTCTAGCTGGATATTTTTCTGTTTGTTGTGCAGGGTAATTCCATGTCTTGGGTTTGGGGATGAGAAGTGTAAGTGATGGCATGCACTGCACCTCCTCAATAGGTGGCTGCTCTTGGGTCACCTTGTCTTGCCACTGCTTGGGCAGGGTTTTATTGCATCCTATTTGCCCTGCTGATATGGAAAACCTTGCTCCAGAGTTGGAGCAGATGTGCCTTGTGCATTCCTTAGGGCTAACTGAATCATGAATGAGACTTCTTAAATATTCTGTGGACATAGACAGACTCCTGGGAAAGATGCCTGCATTCAGCTACACAGAGAAGAAACTTCTGAATGCCAGGGAATAGTGCAAAGTGTTGTAATTAGCTAAATGACATGTTCAAAAATATTTTTTAAATTATTAAATTATAGAAATATGTTATAGAAAAGTATAACATGGAAAATAATTAGAGTAAGATGTGCCATTGTTAAACTAACAGAAATAAAAATCTGCAAGAAGAGCACAACTACAGCAGGAAATCTTTGGGAGGTAGTCCTTGGTGGGGACTGCCATGTCCTTCTGTGGTTTCCTATCACAGCTCCACAAACTAATTTTTCATTCAATATTTCTGCCTAGAACAAGTTCCTTACTTGGCACTTTGCAAAGTTCTTACTTACAGCAGACATAATTGGATTTCTTTCTCCCATTAGGGATATATGAGAAGGCTTAATGTGCTCAGATGGTATCAACACCAAATGGTGATGGTTTTGTTTGACTCTGTTTAGGTTAAACTTATTTAGGTCTGTGCAAGGAAATGTAGCTATGGCTTTTGGATGCCAGTACATATTCCCCTTTCTATGCTGTAATTAAAAAAAATAAATCTTACAGATGTACTGCATTTATGATGGGCTTCTTTATCTCAGCAAAGAGATATTGGTGCCTTTTTTGGCTTCCCTGTGTGCTGAGACACATGGATGTTGTGAGGGATAACCAGCTTCAGCCTCCTTCCCTCAATGTCACACCTTTCTTTAGACTGTTATGGGGAAGGGAGGGTGTGTTGTTCCTTCTTCTTTCTTTCCTTCCAGTCTTTAGTTCTTGTTTTCCTTGCTTCAGATCTCAGCAGTTCTCCTATGTCTTTTTCAAGGGTAGTTGTTGAGGGGAGAATGCAGCTTTTCCTAAAACAGGATCTCTTTCTGGAGCAATTATAGGTACTTTACAACCATCAACATAAATTACTTAAAATAAGCAAGTAAGTGAAACAATTTTATCTTTTCATACAATTAATCTTTTACTCTTTGTAAGCACATTTTTAAGTAGTTTCACAGAAGAGTTTTGTATTTAAATCAATTGTATGTTTTTATCATGTCCAGATAACTTGTCTTCAAACAACACATATTATCCAAAAAATTCCAACAGTGAATACTATTGATAAATTCAAGCCTGCTGTCCAGGCTTCAGCTGGAATAGTGTTAATTTTCTTCTTAAAAGATGGTACAGTACTGTGTTTGGTTTTACAATGAGAATAATGCTCATATTTTATTATTCTTGTTCTAAGTACATTATTATTTTTTTATTATGATCATCATCATTATTATTACATTTTAATTTACTTCAGATATTATTGTTCATATCTCAACCCATGGATTTTACCTTTTTCCAAGTCCTCTCCCCATCCCACCTACATAGTGCTTATTGCTTTGCCTGTTGGTATTTTGAAATCCATGAGTAGCAGGGACACTGGTCAGGCTATAAATGTCCTTTTTTTCTTCAACCAACTGTAGAAATTCTTCCTTCCTTGTGCCTGAGGCAGGGACAGGAATCAGAGGCTGATAAATGAGCAGAGGCTACAAATAGGAAAGAGAAGTGCTCTTCTAATAGCTGAACAGTTTAGGAGCTAGTAAGAGTTTAGGTGATTTATAGTCCACAAACTATTTTAGTTTTCCTCCCTAATATTTTTTTTAAGGACATGTGGAAAGAAAGAAAATTAAAATAGATACAAAGAACTGGAGAGAAGATTATGTGGTTTACTACAGCAGAAGGAGAAAATGTTTATAAGTTATTAATTGTTAATGGTTGCTTGCAGCTTAATAAAGTGCAAAAGCTTAGAAATACTTCTCCAAGACTTTTTCTTCTGCTTTTTGGATGGCAGCATATGGGTTTTTTCCCTCACTTTGGTACATGTAATCTTTGTGTTAATGAATTGCTGGGCTTGCTGTTCATCACTTCCAGTGATCACTGTTGAGCATTTGTGATCCCTGTTCTCAGAAATGTGACACATTTGGTCTGATTATGAGTGATTAATTCCCTGAAGAAAACTGAACTCCACAGTTCTTACGTGGTGAATCACTTTCACAGTAAATTTTGAAGAATTTAAGTAACAGACAGTGGTAGAGAGTTTCTTTTTGCAATTCCAATATCCAGTTAAAATTTAATTTATACTAATAATTTATACTATACTTAATGAATTTTTGTACCCTAAGTGTTCTGCTTCTTTAAAATTATTTCATTCCTTTTACTTCTTTTATTGAAATGTGTTTTCATCGTGTAGAAAAGCTCTTAAAGCAAAAGTGGAATAGGAACAAAGTGTTCCAGGGAAGTGAAAGCAATTACTTCATTGATTTGGATGAGAGAGGATGTTCCTACTCAGCTGATGTCCAAGGACAAGATATTATAGGAAAGATTTCAAGCCAGGAATAGATTTTAATGAGTGTAGAGGGAATGATGAGTTAAATTGGCGCTGTAAAAATAAAACATGGAACAGAATAAAAATTCATCCTGACTGTCTCCTGGTTGCATTTTTATCAGTTCATCTAGTCTGTTCCAGGTTTTGGGGTGGGAATTAGGGCTAGAGGATGAGGTGGTAGTGATTTTGCCCTCTGGAAATGGAATAAAAAGTAGTTCCCATGCTTGCTCCCACAAATCTGTGTGATGTTATGACCTGCCCTGCTCTGCTTTGTTAAAAAGCCCCAGCACACCCTTGCCTCCAACTAGGCCTTTCCATTCCCAAAATGCACAACTGTCCAAGAATGCTTCCATTTTTAATCTGCCACATTATTTAATGGCATCATATATTTATATGGCAGACTACAGATATTGTGTTATTTTGCTCTTTGCAAGACCTTTTCTGGAGAACAATTTATGTTCCCCTGCTGTTATGAGATGTTAATGCAACAAAAATGTCTTTTAAATTGTATGTAGATGTAGGCATGGTGGAAGTGACTGCATCTCACAGTTAATGTCTCTTTCTAGAAATATCCCAGCTTGCTTTTGGCTGGAAATTGTGCCAAGGAGATGTGTCCTGCAGAATGGACATTTTTTCCCTACTTTTAAGGCTCCAAAAACAACCTTGATGTTGAATGCTGCTTAAACTTTCTGGAATTTGGGGACATAAAAGGTTTGCTTCTGGATATCTGTGGGAATAAACTTCATTAGTGAGCAATTATAACTAAGGATCAGGAGAAACTAAGATTTGACAATAAGCCTAGATGTGGAAATGGAGAAGGAGACAGGCAGACATAAGCAAAGGGGAGTTTTTAATTTATAAAACATCTGTTATTAGGTCCCTGGTGTGAAAGACAGGAGCAAAAATCTCACAAGGGGACCAGGACAAAAAAAAAAATTACTGTATAAAAGAGTAGAGGTTTTACTGAGGTTTTTTTTTTTTCTTTTTCCTTCTTAATATTTTTCTCTCATAACATCATCATCTTTGAACCTCCCATGTTAGTTGCACAAAAAGTTCTTCTTTGAGATAAGCATCTACTTAGTACATTCCTGAGTCTTGTAGGAGCACAGGTGGGATAGTATATTTGCATGTATACATATTTTAAATGCTGCCCTGAACAGATGATCTGCAGGGAGCTGCAGACTGAAAAGTGATGTTACTGCTGTGAAGAACTGGTTGGTGTCTGGGACCATTTACTCAGCAATTCTTGTGATTTTGTAGAATCCATTTGGCCAGATTGAAGGGCATGTTCCTTAGGAATGTCCTTGTGCTGGGCATGACCCAAGGGGGCTCAGGGCCAGTACAGAAATGGTACTTTTTAAATTAAAAAAAAAAGAAGATGATACTGTGAAATACTGATCCTGTAGTCATCACTAAGGTAAATCCCTGTAGGTACAGGGATAGAGTTACATTGTATATTATATGTACAATTATGTTGCATTGTATATTATATGTAAATTGTGTAATTATATGTCTGTCATACACATTTACATACCTACAAATAGTTTCATACCTTCAAATTTGTCTACCTGTTACATATTTAAATCATAGCAAAAGACTAGATGGATACTTACTGAAAGAATGTGTTTTCTTTCAAATTGAGTCGTTAAATTCTGAAAACCTTGTACAGCAGTTTCCATGTAAAAGAAATGTGGTCAGCCCAATGCAGAATCACGTCCTCACTCCTGAGCTCTGTCTATTGACAGGGGTTGCCACACTCAGCAGTAGCAATTCTTTCCTTGTACTCTCTGTCATTGGTCTTGCTGTTACTGTTCATTTTCATATCTCATTGCTGTTTTCAGTAAATTGTTCTTACCTCAACCCATGGTCTTTGCCTTTTGTGCCTCCAAGTAATTCTCCTCTCCATCCTACCACTGAGAGCAGGGAGAGGGGGAAGAGAGTGAGCAGTGACTGTCTTGAATTGTTTTGAGAGGGAATGCTGGGTTGGAGAATGCCATTCCTAAGCCACAACCAGCCCATTGTAACTATGTTTAAGTGTGTATATGATGTATTGTGCTTTTCATGAGTTTGAGTCTTGGTGGTAAGTCAAAAGTATATTTTTGGCTTGCCTCATTCCTCCTCAACATCTGTTCACTTCTCATGAATTTTCTTCCTTGTATAAGTTTTAGCTTTTGACACTATTGGAATGTAGATGTCAAAGAGAAAAGGTTGCTGAAAAATCACTGGAATACATTAAATTTTATCTGCAGCAAGGTCTTGATTGAACACTGAATTCCTCGTTAATCTCAGTTTTGGCTTAAAAATTAGAAAAGTTAAAATACAGCCCTTGAGCCTCTTAGGATAATTTTTACTTTCAGGAAAGTGCAAGCTCTGTGTGTCTTTTCCCTTCTTCATATAGAATCATGGAATTTTGTTAGAGTTGGAAAATAGCTCTAAAATCATTAAGTCCATTGGCATCTTTTTTCTGGTTTTTATTACTGGCATTGTTTTCTGAGAACTTCAAGTATGCATGTACTTGCACTTCTTTTCCCTTCCTGGATTTTGAGGATGAAGAGTCAAATGCTGTTGCAAATTTACAGATTCTGCATTGAAATTCCCCCCCCCCCCCCCCCCAAATGAAAATAACTGATAGTTCAAAACCAACATATACTGGGTACTCTATAACTGCAGTGTTTATTTTAGGGGGGTTTTTAAAATGCTACTCACAGAGCTTTTTCAGGCTGATTTTATGAGGAAAATACATCAACTTGCCCCTGCTTGTATTCTTCCTTAGCTTTGGAAACCATTGCTTCTGTACTGGATTGGAGCTGGAGGCAGTGGTGTTGATTCATTCCTCCTGACTAACTGCAGTTCTGACCTGTTTGTTTGTTTGTTTTCTATCTAGATGTCCACACTGAAGCAGTACAAGCAGCACTTGCCAAATATAAAGAGAGGAAGATGCCCATGCCCTCGAAGAGACGCTCTGTCCTGGTGCACTCTTCAGTAGAGACTTACACGCCTCCAGGTACATGCTGAGTGAACACAGAGAGCTTACAGAGCTGCCCAGACAAGCTGTGGCTGTCCCATCCCAGCAAATGCCCAAAGCCAGGCTGGACTGGGCAGCCTGGGAGAGCTGGAGGTGTCCCTGCCCTAAGTTTTTAATAGGTTGCACTGGAGTTGTAGATCATGGCTGTATTTCCCAGGAATCAGGTCTTGGTTGGATTTCTGCTGTGATGTTTTTCCTCATGGTTTTAGAGTTTCATCTAGAGATAGTGTCCACATGAAAGCAGTCATAGAGAGCAGGTGCCCTTTATGCATTAAGTATGTTCTCTTACATCATATCTCACTCAGAGGAGATAATCTAGGCAAGCATGTCAGAGCTGAAAATACCTCATTTCAAACTGCAGAAGATTCTTCTTGTAAAAGCTGAAGAAATACCAGAGCACTAAGTTACTGCATCAGTTGCAGAGCACTCATCAGATGGTTTCAGCTATTCAGTGGTGAGCAGATTGAAACAGGGAATAATATACTGTAATTGTTCAGATTGGTTATGGCATAACACCTTCTTTAATTTTAGGGGGAAAAGGTAATTTTCTGTTGTCTCACAATGAATTTTCTAGAGGTTAAGAAAATCATACAACATGTTGTGCTAGCAAGCCAAATGGTTTGAGACCAGTGTCTTCTATACAAAGAAGAGATTTCCTACAATGTTTTATTTTGAGAATGTGTGTGTGTCTTTTGTAATGAGGCCCAGGAGCAGAAGCACACTGACTTCTACTGCCCTTCTTTGTCATTTCCAGTTCTTAACCCCCTTCTCTAAAAGAAGAGTTCAGGTATGCTGCCCTCCTGCTTTCTGAGCTGTACTTCTTCTTTCTCTTCTTCCCATTTAAAGAGAATTCCACTTTAGTTTGCTAGTCACACACTTACGTATATTATTTTTGTGAGTTCTCCAATTATTTCATTAGTTAATAAACAATAATCCTCTGGGTTCTTATATATGGTCTTTCTTGACCCTTAATGTTTTTGCCTAGAAATATGCTAAGTATTTTTATTAAAGTATCTTTTTTTTCTGAGCAACTTAACAAGAGTCTGAGATGCTATGGGTAGAATGTTAAGTTGTGTGATAAAAGCTGCCATGCTCACCTGCAGAGGAGCATGGGGGTATGGCGGGTGAGGCAGCCCAAATAATGCCCTGTCCCAGGAGCCACCAGCCCAGAGGGACACTGGGAACAGCACCAGGCAGGAAGGCAAGTTCAGGACTCTGAGAAGGGTCACCCTGTCCAGGCCTGTCCCTGGAGAGCCTCAGCCCTCCTGGCCAGGTGTGAAGGCCATCAAAACCAATCAGCACTAGAGCACCTTCTGGGTTGGGGGGAGCACACAGAGGGGTGAGGGACACAGTGAGAGGAAGAGTATTTCAGAACTGTGTGAGTCTTGTTATGGGATGTTAGGGTGAGGAAGTGCAGACTGGCCAAGGGGCAGACTTAGGGAGGAACAAGTGTGGGGAAAAGAGCAGGATATAGGATCAGAAGGGCTGGTAGTGTGTCAATGGAACAAGTGCCTGGTCAGGCCCCTGAGCCTGCACTCCAAGCTGTATGAGTGTGTACAGAGCAAGATGAGGCCCTGGGATCTGCATGGTTTTTGTGTGTTTGTGCTGCTGAGTGTCATCTGCAGGTGGTCAGCAAAGAAGCCAGGTATGCTAACACTGGGATTGAGCAGGGTTGCAGTAGCACCTTCAATACTAGGAGCTGAAAGCTGGTGGGCATGGCCACAAGCCTGCTGGAGTTCATGAGCTATTTGGACAATGCTCCCAGGCACGTGGTGTCATTGTTTAGGTGCTCCTGTGCTGGGCCTGGAGTTGGACTCAGTATTCCTCATGAGTTCCTTCCAACTCAGGATATTCCTACTCAAACCATTCTGTGAGTGCATGGTTCTCAGCACAGTGTTAAATTGAAATCCAGCTCCTGGCTGGCAGTAAAGGAACTACATTTATCAGTCATCCTTCCAAAAATTTCAACGTACTTCTGGTTTTGTCCTGTTAGATCCTTCCCACACGAATTTCCTGTGATCAGAACTGGAGCTGGTCCTTCTTGCAAATCTGGCTCCAAGAGGGGTGGCTTCTGTGGCTGTCTTGGGTCAGCTCCCAGCCAGGAAGAGCTGGAAGCCAAGCACACAGCATTCTGTCACTGTTCTGTCACCACACACCAGGATCCATGGATTAGCCACTGCCACAGAGCTCCTGCTGGGGTGACCTTGCTACTTCATGGTGTATTTATGTTTGATAGTAGAATGCTTTTACCATGGATCCTACAGTTTTGTACTCAGATTTCATTTGTCTTGAATCTGGGTAAGGAGATACTGTCAGAGTGTGTGTTCTGTGAGAAACCTGCTTTTTCTGTAGTTCTGTTTCTTCCTCTGAAGTGATTAGAAATGGCAGACATGGTGGTTTGGTTTGGTTGGGGTTTTTTTTTAATTCCTGGCTGTTCATAATCCCATCCTGTTCCATATTCCTGGGATTATTTATTTTTGCTTTCTGCCTAAAAGAAAGGGAAGGTTACAAGCAAGGTGGGTCAGGTTTGGCTTCTCTCCAGGAGCAAATGGAGTCAGCTGCCAAAAACTCCAAATGTAGCAGCAGGCTGGAAGTATCACATGGATCCAGGAATGGGGATGCATCACAGCTGAATCTTCTCAGAGATCTGTTGTTTGGCTATTTTTATTCAAAATTGTCATGTTTGATGAGGGAGGTCAAATAATGAGATATCTACAATTTTAACTTTGAAAATGCTATCAATATACTGGGATTCTTATGAAATGGTTGTTTAGTTTTTATGAGTTTAGACTCCTAAGACAAATTATTTTGAAGTTATTGGAAATGCACGTATTCTGAAAATCAGAAAATGAAAGAGCTGGTAACTGAAATGTGTTGCCCAAGATGAGGAGTAGCTTTTTTAATGTTGCTTCAAGAAATGTATATGGAATTGTATCTAGATGAACAATTCTGTGTCCAGAGGATTAAGAAAACAGCCAAAATTCAAGTTGCAGAATTCCTGGTGTAACCAACCCCAAATTTCCCTGTCTGGGACTCTTAGAGTGTAGTAACAGACACCTAACCTTATATAAAGCATGTAAAAGATCAAGTCATTAAAATTCAGCAATTTCTTTATGAGGGCAGGATTTTTTTCTGTGATAAGACTTTCTGGTTTTCACTCAAAATCACAAGGGATGTATTTTCTTGATATTTAGAATTACCTTTTTTCTTGGAGGGAGAATAATTAAGGAAGGATTCCAAAGGGAAACATCTGGAAAGTTGTGACTGGATGGTAATTAAATTAGGAGCCTTTTGTCAGGCTTCTCACAGCAGCAAATATACATCTAGAATGAAAAGATGCTTTACTAAGCATTTCTGTGTATTACTCATTCATATTAGTTTATGTGGTTAAAATACTTGCTTTGTAATTACTGTTTCATTGAACTTCAGAGCACCATGGGTTTTTTTTAGGAATTAGTTCTCAAAACAATTGGAAAGTGAAGAATTCCCTTCCCCTCAAAAAGAGTAAACAAGGAAATCAACAACAACAAAATAAAAAGGGCTTTATTCAGGTGTGATGAGATAACATTGACCTGTTCAGAACAGAAATATTTTTTCAGTGGAATAGGAACGGGATGAGATGCTCATGGATCTTCTGCTGTAGGTAGAAGGCTTCCTTACCTCTCATGTCATTCCAAATATTGTAAGTAATTGAAACTTGGCTCTAAGTGTGTTCAGGCCCTAATGTGTAGAAGTTATTCCCTTAACCCAGCAAACAGCAGCAAGAGGGATTTGTGTGTGTGAATATCCCATTCCTTTGGTACACACTTGGAAACTTGGCTCCAAGTGTGTTCTGGCCCTAATGTGTAGAAGTTGGAGGTAGCTGAAACTTCAGGTGGGTTCTGCCCTAATGAGTAGAAGTTGGAGGTAGCTGGAACTTCACTCCAGGTGTGTTCTGCCCTAATGTGTAGAAGTTGGAGGTAGCTGAAACTTCACTCCAGGTGTGTTCTGCCCTAATGTGTAGAAGTTGGAGGTAGCTGAAACTTCACTCCAGGTGTGTTCTGCCCTAATGTGTAGAAGTTGGAGGTAGCTGAAACTTCACTCCAGGTGTGTTCTGCCCTAATGTGTAGAAGTTGGACGTAGCTGAAACTTCACTCCAGGTGTATTCTGCCCTAATGTGTAGAAGTTGGAGGTAGCTGCAACTTCACTCCAGGTGTGTTCTGCCCTAATGAGTAGAAGTCGGAGGTAGCTGAAACTTCACTCCAGGTGTGTTCTGCCCTAATGTGTAGAAGTTGGAGGTAGCTGAAACTTCACTCCAGGTGTGTTCTGCCCTAATGTGTAGAAGTTGGAGGTAGCTGAAACTTCACTCCAGGTGTGTTCTGCCCTAATGTGTAGAAGTCGGAGGTAGCTGAAACTTCACTCCAGGTGTGTTCTGCCCTAATGAGTAGAAGTGGTTCCCTTAACCCAGCCCAGGGCAGCAAGAGGGATGTGTGTGTGTGACTGTCCCGTTCCTTTGGTGCACACCCCTCCTGTGTCACACGAGAGAGAGCGGCGCGGAGCACACGGAGCGCGGCCCGGCGCCGTGTTCCTGGTGCTGGGTCATTGCCATTCCCCCATTACAGGCCTGTCATCATTATTTTGACCACAGACACATCGTCAGCATCAGAAGATGAGGGCTCGTTGCGGCGGCAAGGGCGGATCGGCTCCACTCCGTTCCAGAGCCATTCCAACGTAGAGCCCTGGCTTAACCGGGTCATTCAGGGCTCCTCCACCTCATCCTCTGCATCCTCCACCTCATCTCATCCTGGAGGGAAACCTGCTGCTGCTTCCAATACAGCTCCTGCTGCCGCTGTGCTTGCAGATCTCATGGCACACACGCAGATAGGTCAGTAAACCTGCCGGTGTGGTTGGAATGAAATCAGATTACAAATCCCAAAGCAAGGCTAAACACAAAGGTCTTCACCAGGAGATAGCTGTGAATGGCCTTAAAATGTGCAATTCACAGACCAGGTAGGTATGTGTATGTATTTAACCCAAGGCAGTTGCTCATGAGATCTGAACATGCGTTCTTCTTGGTAAAATGCTTGCTTTACCAAGAAATTAAGGTTCAGTTTTAGTGGATTCCAAAGCACAATTTCAAAGGAATCCTGGTTTTGGTGCATGCTTTCCAATCTGCATGTATTTACCCTAAACAATGTCAGATTGTGTATTTCAGATATGATTCAGTTGGTAAGCACCCAAAAGACAGAAAAACACACAGAATCTTTGGGAAGGTTACAAAATCAGAGGTACTAATCATTAGGGAAATTTTTTGCTGTTTGTACAAAACTTTTAAAGAAACATAATATTTCATATTCCCATTTCCAAGCTTATTAATAATAAGAAATTTGCAATTTTTTTGTCCTTGGTAGATGTAAGAAAGAGAATCTGTCACCACTTCACTTTGAGCAATTCTGGATTTCATATTATGGATTAATAGAAATTATGTTTAACTCCTTTAAATGACAAAGTCAATTATGGCTAACCTTTTAAGCTTAACTGGGATTGGTGAAATTCTTAATATAGTTGTAAAAACTTGAATGATACCCAAAATATAGCACTGCATCTTGTTATATCTCATTCCCCAGGCCAGATAGACCTATCTGTCAGGACTGTTTGATCAACAACATACAAAATCAATACCTTGTATGCAAAATCAAGGCCTTACTAAAGAGTTCAGAGTCCAGCATTTAAGCAGCTGAATGTTGGGCTGTATGCAGGTTTAAAATTTCATTAATGGGAAATAATTATAGTATCTAGAAGAAAGGAAGCTCAGGGATCTTTAAGAGCTGATCTATTAAAAATATTCATAAAGATAAAATTGGCAAAAAAAAAAAAAAATGCATTTTCACATAAGAATGATCTTCCTCATGTCTGCAGTGCTTGCCATGTTCTATCAGTTTTCATTCCTAGCTTGGTAACATTCATGCATGGCCTGTATCAGTTCAGTTGGGACATTTTTCCTGTCTGCATGTATTTTCCTAGGTCACAAGAATATGAAAACTGACTCAGTTCTTACACTGCAAACTTTTATGACTCTTGATAAATACTCCCATACTTTCTAAAAGGGGCGTTGATTTGTCCTAGAGCACAGAAGATGAGTTTATTTATTTTTCAGATAGTGTGCTGATATCAGCAATGTGAAAGGCATCTTACATATCTTAATTGCCATGCCCTACTGAAATATTCTGTGTTTTGGTTGTGTACTGAATAGCTATTGACAGTTTTGAGATGTTGGAGAATTTAAATTTAGCAGCTTGTTCCCTTACAGCTCATCTTCTCCAGCCTGCATTTTTAATGGTGAGCTCAAACTAAGTTCCCAGGCAGTAAACTGCACTGTTGGAAAGGCAAGGTTACAGTATTTAGTGGAGTCAGATAGAAATGTGCATTATTTTTAACATGTTTGTCTTTCACTTAAGAGCAGCAAGGACAACCCTTCATGCAGGGGGGATTTTTTTTTCTTTTGTGTAATAATTTTTTTTTTTTTTTAATGAATAAGGCTGGTGGTATGTCCTGTTTTTTTTCAAGGTCACTATATCATCTGTGGAGTATTTCCCACCTTAGCTCTTAGAGCAGCTGGAAGTACAGATCACCATGGCTTTTAATTCTCTGTCATATCCCATTTATTCTTCCTTTGGACACTACTCTCTTGCATTTATCTCTGTCTTGTCATCACTAATGGAAAGGTCCTTCAGTCTGAATCCAATTAACCTTTTCCTGAAGTCATAAGTCTGCTCACACTTTCTTTTTTAACTCCTCACCACTTCTCTTACCCTGCTGTGCCATGGTATTTCTGGATGACACAAGCTAATAGCATGGGGTCTCATGGGCATTGGTTAATAAAATGCTCAAATTCTTAATTAAGCTAATGTGGTTTTTATCTGAGCATAAATCCTGAGAATTGAACCTATTCTTTCTCCATACCTAGTGAGACATTGCTAGTCCCTGGAGGGTTTGTCAGGTGGGAAGTGGGAACCAGGTACACTTGTCTCTGTGGCCAGGCTGCAAGAATCCTCTGGTTTGGTACTTTGGGAAAGCTAGGGGAAAAAGAAAACAAAAAAAACAGCCAAAAAGCAACTTCAAAAATATATAGAACAGAGTAAGAGTATAAACATGAGGCAGGTGCATACATGGGCTCTTTATGGTCCTGTGCAGTGGTTTTACAGGTCAGCTTTACACAGTTGTCATCTGTGTGGTTACTGAATGCTGAGCATTTTTGTGACAGATGAAGTAACACTTTCTCCTTCATGTACCTCACCCACATGAAAGGAATTTAGTCTCTGCAGTGCAAACATTGGCATTGCAGTGACTCAAGTGGAAAGGATGGGAATGGATTTAAATTTTTCTCCTGGTGATCCCTCTAAAACCACTTAGAGCTGGGCTTGTGGCTTTTGTATCAGCTCTGGAAATGTGGGAGCAGTGCAAGAAGCACTTGCTGTCTTGGGGCTGATCAGTGCTTCATAGTGTGGGGGATTGTGTATGTATTTCACTGCACTGCCCAGATCTCCCTCTGCCTGCAGTTTTTCTGGCAGGATTGTGACATGCTGACATCCTCCAAGGGCTGTTGGCAGCTCCAGCCCTGGGCAGCAGGGTTTTCTCCAGTTCCTCCCTGCTGCATTCCTATTTTTACTCATCGATTCTGCATATTTCAGTCTTCCTGTTCTTGTTGTCTGTTGTTTAAACACTTTTTGTAAATATTGCCATTTCCTAAACCATTCCATCCAAAACCATTCTATAACCATGGTTACATTTTTGGAATGATGATAGCAACTAGTGATAGGACAAGAGGGAATGGTTTTAAATTAAAAAAAAGAAGAGAGACTCAGATTAGGAAGAAATTCTTCCCTGTGAGAGTAGTAAGGCCCTGGCTGGCACAGGTTGCCCAGAGAAGCTGTGGCTGCCCCATCCTTGGAAATGTCCAAGGCCACATTGGACAGGGCTTGGAGCAACCTGGCCTGGTGGCAGGTGTCATGGGTGTCCCTGCCCATGGCAGGGGGTGGGACAAGATGAGCTTTGAGGTCCCTTCCAACCTGAACCTCTCCTTGGTATTCCTCAAGCATTGCTCTACAGCCAGGAAATGGGGCACAGCTCCAAGCATAGCAGGCTCGTCCCTCCAGGTTTTAAGGAGGTTTTCAAGCCCCTGTGAGGATTTATGAAATGGCCTCATGTAAGAAGCAGTGTTGATTCTGTTGATTGTGAAGGTGCCTGATGAGCTGCTGTGTCTGTCTTGCATTTCTGCAGAGAACCACTCTGCCCCCCCTGATGTGACCACTGGCCTGGTGGAATACCTGCACCACGAGCGCCCGCAGGTCGCCTCCGTGCGAGGAGTGCCCAGAGGCTACAGCAGCAGCATTCTGGAAACTGCAGATGGTGATTGCATTGTACACCTTTCCATCTGTGTCCCCTTGTGTATCTTCAGATGCATCTTCATTTTACATTGCCTCAGAGCTTTAAATTTTGACAAATATAAATACATATATTTACATGTAATTTAACATATACAAATGAAAATCAGCATTTAACATGTTTTATGTTGTGATTGTTTTTACAAACCTCATAAAAATATTGAAAGATTCACTCATTTTTTCCAAGCATTCCGGTGCTTTCAGAATGGAATGCATCTTAAGGTGTGTAGTAAATACCTAGATTGCTGGAGAAAAGGACATTGTTCATGTTTCAGTTGAAATCTCATGAAGGGGTCAGTGGTTTGAAAAGCTAAAATAATGCATGAGAAGGTGTCTGTGTCAGCCAGGTAACAGCATTGTTGGAAAGCACATAAATCCATGGTTGAAACTCTTACTAGTTAAAGCTGTTTTCTTCCAAACACGGTACTCATCCTGAATGACTTTTCCACCTGAAAGTTGTGTGTTTTAGTGTATTTTGGTTAATATATGATAAATAATAAGTCTTTTCCATTTGGCAGGTGTTCCAGTGAACAGCAGAGTGTCCTCTAAAATCCAGCAGCTGCTAAATACTTTGAAAAGACCGAAGCGCCCGCCTCTGAAGGAGTTTTTTGTGGATGATTTTGAAGAGCTGCTTGAAGGTTAATTTTCTTTCAGATACATTTTTTACCCCTTGTGTAAGTGGTTCATGACAGAACTGATACATAGCAAGTGCTGGTTTCTCTTCTCAATAGAAAACTAGTCATGGTAAAATTAATACAGTGGAGCAAGAAAGGTCATTATGTTATCAGAAGTGGAAGATAATCTTGAATTCAACCTTCTTACTCAGTGTGACATTTCTGAGCAGCTGCCAATAGAGTTCCCCTACTATTGGTTTGATACTTGTAAGATACAATGTTTTTGTGGTTCTAGTCTTTTGCTGAAGTTTCTCCAGATGAGCCTTCATTGAGGTGCATGTAATTGTAGAAAGAATCACTTGGAACCGTTAATTTTGCTGGTTATCTACATTGAGCATTTGCTAACTTCAGCCAGGACTTTGCTAACTAAGATCAAGATACTTCACTTTCTGGAGCAGCTTAGAGCAGGATTTTAACAGAAGGCCTTTCTTTAAAAATATATTGTTAGCCAGGCACAGTGTCATTTTTCATCACCTGTTGAGAATTCAGTGCAGTGAAAATCAGTGTCCAGATGTCACTGAAGCAGTTGTCTCTGATAACCCTTCTTGACTTGGCAGAGGCTTTCATTGAAATAGATGTGGAGAACAAGCAGCAGAAAACAGCAGCTTTCCAAAATAGAGAGAAGTGAGCTAGGGATTCAAATTCTGCTCTTTTGATAATGTGGAATCACAACTCTGAAGTGATGGTCACTGTTTTTTGGGAAGCCAACAGATGATAGCATAGCATCATCATAAAGTGGAGGAGAAGTGTTGATAGCTGTGAAGAAGAGGTGGATGCTTTATAGAATAGCCTGTGAAGTGTAACTTACACATTTTGTACAGATTGACATTTCCCTTTTACTGTGCTCTGCTTTTAGTGCAACAGCCTGACCCAAATCAACCAAAGCCTGAAGGAAACCAAGTGAATGTACTGAAAGGGGAACCCCTGGGGGTGGTGACCAACTGGCCCCCCTCACTGCTGGCTGCCCTGCAGCGCTGGGGAACCACCCAGGCCAAAGCCCCCTGTCTGACAGCGCTGGATACCACTGGCAAAGCCATTTATACCCTGACCTATGGTACGTGTTGGAGCCAGCTGCAAGGAGGCATTAGGTGTTCTCCATGAAACAGCAGTTTGCCTTGCTTCAGAGGGACTGCCTGTGCTTGTGATGCATGGTTGGAGATTGCTGTAGGAATGGAAATTATAAATTCATTGTATATGAAAAACGGTTTTAAAGAAGTTAAGGAAGAGAAAATGTTTATTGCAAAACATATTGGTTCTTTCCTAGTGGCTATTTGTAAATCTCTTAGAATTGTGTGGGTTTTTTTCATGAAAGAACACTAAAAATAGCCCAGTGTAAACTGGGAGGTAGAAACAGATTACTAAGAATGCACTCTTCACATTCCCAGAGGAGACATTCCATTTTAACATCCTCTTGCACAGCCTTATAGAGAAGACTCATACCTCAGGAGCATAATCAGGATGTTAATGGTGGGAAGTGAAACTTGCCTCTATTAATGACTTAGAAGTATTATAGTAAATTGCATTTTTGGGGAAAATAACTCTGTCCTTCAGGATAGCTCACTCCAGCATTTCCTTGTATAATATGTTAGAATGTTGAACTTTATTGTTTGCATTCTCTCAGATGAAGGATGCAGGAAATATAGCTGAGCAGCTGCAGTAATTTAATTACTCTGCAGTGGAGCTTTGAGTGTTGTTTAGAATAGCATGTTTAGTTTTACATTTAAAATTTAAAAAAAAAAGGTAAATCAAAAAGAAGCCAAGTTCTAAATTGTACTTGGACTCAGCCAACTGTTCTGATACCCTCATGCTTAGTGCATGTTTGAGGGATTGAGATCTGCCAATTAAGTGTTAAAATTTTAGTTTGTGCTTCTTAATTTCTTCTTTTATTCTTTAGGCAAGCTATGGAGTCGAAGCTTGAAGTTAGCCTATACCCTGCTAAACAAGCTAACCACTAAGAATGAGCCCCTGCTGAAGCCTGGAGACCGGGTAGGCTGCTGTTGGAAGTGGTCCCTATGGATGAAATAGTGAGGAACAGCTTTAGCTGAAGAAAAGCCTTGTAATAAAATATTGTAATAATATATTGTGAAATAATCATTACTGTGACTTATAATAATACACTGTCTCAATACTTAGTATTTTTCTGCCTGGTTATCTATGAACCTGGACATTGTTGTGAAAATTTCGTTCCACAAATTAAAAAGCAGCCCCCCTTCTCTGCCAGATGACAAATAAAAACTTTTCTTGTTTTACTATATTTTTGTAGGTAGCTCTTGTATTTCCTAATAGTGATCCAGTTATGTTTATGGTGGCATTTTATGGATGTCTTCTGGCAGAACTTATTCCTGTCCCAATAGAAGTTCCACTGACAAGAAAGGTAGGCAGATACATTCAACATTTTTATGGTTTGATAAATGAAGTGTTGGTCTCTGTGTGTGTGTGTCTAAATCCTACAGTCCTTACATGGGGTCCTTCAGAGCCTGCTCTTTAAAAAGCATCAGGTGGACTGTTCAATGTACATTCTGTACTTGGAATTATATACAGTATTCAGTTAAGGAAAGGGGGAAGTAATATTAAGCTAATAATTTAAGTATTTTAGGGTATGTAATTGTAGAAATTATTTAAATTTTTTTTTTTCAAAAATATGTGCAGAAGTATTTCACTGAGTATATTAGAGATAGGTTGTTTCTTCAGTTCTGATGCTGAGTAATGAGGCAGGCAGAGACACCATAGTTACTGAAATACAGTTATAATCCTTCACACCTGGAGATTGTTAGCAAAGAGCTAAAAAGCTGTAGGCTCTGCTCCTCAGTGTGTCAGGACTCAGAAACAGCATCAAACCAGTTTTCTGTTTTAGCAGAATTTATAAACATCCTATTGGGTTGTGGAGGGATGTACAGCCATTGCTTCTGACACTGCTTTTCTTACTAGATCTGCTGCAAATCTTAGCTAGCACTAAGCAAACTTCATTTTCTCAGTCATTTCAAGGTCTTATGGGATTGACTTTTGTTTTTTCCTGTGATATAAATGACTTTTGTTTTTTCCTGTGATACAAATTGACTTAATGTTTTCTAAACATGAAGAAGTTACAACAAACTGTCCAAAAGCTTTGTTATTTGTAGTTTTGCTATTTCCTTGTTTCTCTACAGGATGCTGGCAGCCAGCAGATTGGATTTCTTTTGGGCAGCTGTGGAGTCACGTTAGCTTTAACCACTGATGCCTGCCAGAAAGGCCTCCCAAAAGCTCAGACTGGCGAGGTGGTGACGTTCAAAGGTGTGGGTTCATTTTTTATGGGATAAAAAGCAGGTGTACTCATTGTTGCTGTCAAACTTGAGTTTTTGGGTTTGCTTGCATTGTTCTTACACATAAAGAGCTGCCTTGATTGTCATTGCAGTACTCTGTGCTGTTTCTTCCTCTCCAGCAGGGGATTTTGCTTTTGCTTGCCTCCTGTCGTTATCCTTGAATACTGGGGAAAAAACTCTGATGTTTGCAACTGTGGTGACAGTAGCTTTTCTTTTTCTTTGAAGGCTGGCCTCGTCTCATTTGGTTTGTGATTGATGGGAAGCATCTGGCAAAACCAGCCAAGGACTGGCATCCCCAGGTCCGGGACGCCAGCGCCGAGATCGCTTATATCGAGGTGAGGCAGTGGCATGGGATAACTTCTGTGCTTACTCTGTCATGGTTCGTGATCTTTTTTTCCTCTAAACTCTGGATACAATAGAAGATAATATATATGTATGTATCATGTTTTATATTATTTTATATATAATGTTTTCAACTGTGAAACAAGAATGTTTCCATCAGGCTGCCAGGCAGAGTGTCAGTTGAGTGACTGTGTAGAGTCACTTTGAAGATGGGGAATAATCAGCATTTGGGGATCCCCAGGATAATTTAATTGGACTAGGCAAACAGGTTTTTTTACCATATTAATGTATTCTATGGATGTAAATATATTTTTATGCTAGCTTTTTGAATTTAAAGAGCTGGATTTGTTTTTGTAATGTGTTTTCTCTTCACTACTGTAAATTTTCTTGGTTTTGTTGTTAATCTAATGCTTGCATACACTTTCTCTTCTCAGTACAAAACAAGTAAAGAGGGCAGCACAGTGGGCATTACTGTATCTCATGCCTCCATGCTGGCACACTGTCATGCACTGACTCAGGCATGTGGTTATTCAGAAGGTAAGTTAGGTGTAACTTTAAAAGGGTTCTGACAGCTTTGCATCTTCAGACAATTCACGTTACATAATCATGTCTGCTGTCTCCAGAGAACTTTAGATACAGAATAGTCACTTCAGCTGCAAAGGGAAAGACAAACTTGCTCATTCCTAAAGGGTGTGATGTGTGAAAGAGCGTTAAGCCACCTGTGAAAATGTAATCAAGGAGGGGATCTTCCTCTTACCTGATCATGTCCCACAAAAGAACATCTCCCCAGGGATGTGAACACAGTGAGAGATCTGCTTGTTTACAGTCATTCTTCCAATGAACAGCCAAGAACTGCACTTGGTTGTGTCCATCTGTATAGAGTTAATCTGTGCTACCATTTAACCAAGTACTTCCCTGCATCCATCCATCCTACATCAGTGATGAGCAAGTTTTACCTAATCAAGACAAGATATCCCTCAAAACCCAGGGACCAATTCATTAAATGAACCCTTGACTTAAAATCTTTGATTGTTATTTGTTTATTTTTGAATCACATAAGATAGTCAAATTCCTCAGAGAAAATATTCAAGAAAATTTAGTAGAGCCGTGGTGATATTTCTTACTGGATCTAATTCTTTCAAATCCAGATTAACTTTTTCAGTTCAGCTGAAAAAGTTAGCTTCAAGACTAAATTTTCAGTCTGCATAGTTCATTGGCAGATGGAAGGGGTATTACAATGAATCAAGATGTTAAATACCTTGTAATATTCTAGTCTAGTAATCATAATTCAAAGATTATTGCAAGAAGTAAAACAAGTCACTTAGAGCTTAAGCAGCCTATTTGTTAGAGGCAACAGAGCTTTGGTTTCTTAGCAGTCATGGAAGTTTCAGAGTTGCTTGAACAAATATTTGTAGTTTTTAAGTATTTTTATAAAAATGCTTTTTAAATCTGATTTTTTTTTCCTTTGCTTTCAGCTGAAACACTAACAAATGTCTTGGATTTCAAAAGAGAGGCTGGCCTTTGGCATGGAGTGTTAACGGTGAGTATTGCAAGAAAGGCAAAAAAACTGCAGCAATTTGCTTCTTTCACTGGTAGTGTACTGGTATCAGAATGAGGCTATAAATTCATCATTTCTCTCAAATGGTTTTTGTTTCAGTATTTATATTTTTCAGAATAAACTGTTGCTTTTGCTGTACCTTGTGTAGCATATTTTTTCAGAGTATAAGCATAGTTTTCACTACCAGTTAATTGTAGGAGTTATGCTGTAGCTGTGATGATGGAGGGGTTTATTTAAGCATTGATACATGTTCTATATTTTTTAAGCCACTTGGAAGTTTATTTTTGAACCTCTTTCTTGTAGAGTGTTATGAACAGGATGCATGTCATCAGTATTCCCTATGCATTAATGAAGGTTAATCCACTTTCCTGGATACAGAAAGTCTGCTCATACAAAGGTACCCTAAAGGCTGTTTTAATTCACCCATCTCTTTTTGGGTTAGTGAAAACAAATTAAATTGTTTGTACAAAATGTCTTTGTATCACACTGATTACCCCATTTCAGTATTCTGTGTGCTCATAGTTTCACTGAGGAGTGATGTTGATGGCTTCTTCTGAGAGACCTTTAAAGAGACTATGTTTCTTAGTATTTGAATTTATAGCAAACATTCAAATTCTGTGATCAAGTCCATCTGGTGTATAACTATGTTATGTTGTATACTATAACACATGTATATTGAGTATACACGTTATAGTAGTTGAATTTTTGGCATTTTTATTTGTTTTCTACATTTGGAGTGTCATAAATTTTGTGTGTAGTTTCCGAGGTTTGTGTAAATACACAAGAATACTTAGATAATTTTCTAATTGGTCTTGATTTTGTTGTGCACATGCAGCATAATTCTTGTTTTGACCTGCAGCCCGTGTAGCAGTAGTAAAATCCCGTGATATGCACTGGTCACTTTTGGCTCAGAGGGATCAGAGGGACGTCAGCCTGAGCTCCTTACGCATGTTAATAGTGGCAGATGGAGCCAATCCATGTGAGTATGGATGTGTTTCCTGAGTGTCAGTCTGGCCAATACTCTTTCTTGCCCTGTGTCAGAGCTGATGCCTGGGGAGTTAAGCAGTTTGTTCTGTAGTAAAACTATCTGTGTGCCAGTGATGCCACTGCTTTTTCTTTACTTTAATTTGCACTTCTTGGCTATAATTACCAGTGTAAATTCATTTTTTGATCTTCATGTCTTCATTAGCGCTATACTTTTCCTTGAATTGACTTGAACTGATACCTACAAGATATAAATATAGATATAATCCACTTTGGGCCAAGTGCTAGAGGCCTGGTAGAATTGTGAAGGTATGTCAGAAGCATTTGGTATTTAAGTGCTGTGACTTGTGTATGAAACAATCAGATAGGAGCTGTATAAGAGGTTGACATAAAGTTACCCTTAGTGACAAAGTATTCTGATCCCTGAAGGATTTTCCATGATGCTAAGTTCTGGTGTGTCCTGCCAGAGGAGGAGTATGCAGTTGGGAGTTTCATTCAGTGTAGTTGTTAGTCACTAGGAGTTCTTTTTCCAAATCTGCTCTCTTACAGTGAACTGGAATGCCTTTCAGACAGTTGGAAAGAGTATTTGGTTTGTACATGAATGCAACAGTATTCATATAACTGAGCTGAGAGTGGGCACACCTTTGAATTCCTGCAGCTCAAGCTTTCCTGCTCTTAGAAAAATGTTTCTGATAATGTGATGGTTCTTTCTAGGGTCAATATCTTCCTGTGATGCATTCCTGAATGTGTTTCAGTCCAGAGGTTTGAGACCAGAAGTCATCTGTCCTTGTGCTAGTTCTTCAGAGGCACTGACTGTTGCTATTCGCAGGTAATTCCCTTTTCTGAGAAGTCAACTGAAGCTTTGCTTGACTATTGCAATGTGTCCTAGAATCACAGAATGCTTTGGCTTGGAAGGAGTTCAAACCCTTCCACTACACCAGGTTGCTCCAAGCCCCATCCAACCTGGCCTTAAACACTTCCAGGGATGGGGAATCTCATGTTAAGGTGATAGGCAGAAAATACCATAACCCACATAGAGATTCACAAAGATCTAGGCAGAGGAAATATGAACCTCACAGGTGCCTCCTTCACTAACAGATGGGTGATTTTTGTTTCTTTTCTTAAAAAAGTTTAATATTTTCTAAGAATAGTCAGGCAGAAGGTGGTTTTTTTCGTGCTTTGGGAAAGTTAGGTCTCATCCTCACTGAAAGTATTGGAGGACCTTTTAAAATGCCCCCCAAAACAAGACTTATTTATTTGGGAGGAAGAAGATGGTGAATTCTCAATCAACTGCTTATGTACAATGATTTGTAAACAGGGGCCTAAAATAAAAAAAAAAAAAAATATTGTAGCTGGTCTGAGAAATGCCATTGGATTTCTGGAGATAGCAAGGAATGCTCTGAGAAAAAGAAATACTTTAATTATTAATAGACAAATGGATGGGATATGCTGGATTTTTTGATAGCAGTTCTGATCAAAATGTGCCTTTTCAGAAAGTCAACTTCAAGAAAACTTGAAACCAAAAACTTGGAAATTTTGCAGAGTTTTGTTTTAGCTCTGTCTTCATTTAGTTACTATATAAGTCTTGAACTCTTGTTTGTTCAAAGTGAGAAACCATTCTCTTTCTGAACCTTACCAAGCCTGAGAAACCATCAGAATGTTTTTAGTAACCCTCTCACCAGTATTGGTCTGTTGATTCATATCTAACTGGACTTTCTGTCTTCCAGACCTTCTGAACTGGGTGGCCCCCCTCCAGGAAAAGCAGTGTTATCCATGAATTGTCTGAGTTTTGGTGTGATCAGAGTGGATACAGAGGAGAAGTTGTCAGTGTTAACCGTGCAGGATGTTGGGCAGATTTTGCCTGGAGGTAGGAAAACATTTTGTGTGGGTTTCAGAATATTCCAAATAAGTTATCTTTGTATGCATGGAATGAATAAAAATGTTAAACACCTTTAAGGTAGTATGAGTTATGTTTTGACACATTATCCAAACACATGATGGATTACAGAATCATGCACAATAAAACTGAATGGCCATAGATTTTGGTATGGGCAAGTGCTTTTGGCTTGTTGCAGAATTGTGTATGGAATGGAGTGGAGTGGAATAGAATAGAATATTTCAGTTGGAAGGGACCTCATCTCAGACCCTGCAGAGGTGATGGAACAGCTAATTCTGGAAACTGTTTTCTCATGCCCATGGAGAACAGAACAGTGATCAGGAGTAACCTGGGTTAACCTATTTCCTAATGACATCTCTTTGCAACACTGTGGTTCCTGAATCAGGTAGAGCTGGGTATTGTTCCTCAGCCCATTAAGTGAAGCAGAGTCTTTGTCTTTGTCTCATCCTTGTTGTTCTCACTTGAGATCCAGCTGCATTTGGAGAGGGGAGCACTCTGAAGAAGGTTAGTAAAGGTAGGGTGCCAAAGCAGACCTAAGACTGTGAACAGTGAGATGAAGGACTGGACACTTGCTTGCCATCTACTCCAGCTTTTAGGCTGGCAGTTTCATGGCACTGTCTGCTCTTGTGTGTTTGGAGAGGATAAAATACAGAATTTTGCAACTCTCCTCACCCTCAGATTTATTATGTAATTACCAAAGAACCTGGTTGATTCTGGTCATGCGCTTGGCACCTTTGGCTTTGCTATTCTTGGTCTCGTTATGAACTTCCTGCCTTGCAGAGCTGTGGTTCTAAAGTCCTGCTCTCTCTAGAGCATTTACTCAAGGTAAGGTGGAGACTCAACTTGTGTGATTTCAGCAACAACCTCTTCTCTGTACACCAAAGCCCTGATACAAACAAGAGGAGGTAGACAGCTTCCCACTCTGCTGATGAGAATTTCAGCCATTGTGTGCAAGTCTCATTGGTGTTGTTGAATTTTCCTTATTATCCCCAGAAGCCCTTTGCCACCCCTGAAGTCAATGGTTCAGTTGTTATTGAACTTAAATTCAGTAGAGCTTCCTTTTGGTGGAGGCTGAGCAGATCTGCACTTCATACCAAAATGAAGCAGAGAAGTCACTTGGTTGTTGTGTAGCTTTTCTCAAGTTTTTCTTTTGTATTAAGACCATTTGAAGTTGATTTGAAAGTCCATAATAAATTCAAAAAAATAGTGATTTTTCTACTTTGACTTGAATATAGATGGCATCTACTGCTGTCTGTTTGGGGTGTCCGCACTAGTGCTGTCCCCTGGAAACCTCACTGAAATTCACCTGTGCTCCCAATGTTTTCTCTAGATCATAGGTTAGACACAGGGACACAAAGGGACCAAGTCTGAATCAGGTAGTTCAGGTAGTCATGCCCTTTGGTGAACTGACTGAGCTTAAACTCAATATTGCTGCTGTTCAAAAAAGTGGTATTAGGTGTAGGATCAATTGAAATCTTTGTTTGGATCAGTTTATCTCATGTGGCTCCACTTCTATGGCCCCCCTGCTAAAAAACCAGGCCATGCAAAACCAACACAGGATGCTCCTGGCTTTGCTGTAGGCTTGCTCTCACAGCAAATGGTGCTTGACTACTACTAAGATACACAGCTGCTTGCAGCTACTCTTCATATTCAATTGTTGGAGCTGTAAGTCCCCTGGGTTAATTTTCTACAGAGCATTTGCTCAGTGGCAGCTTCAAGTCTGCCTTAGGATGTTGGAAAATTTCCCTGTATGCTTATGGTTAAGTAATTTCACCTCATGACTTGTCAAAACGTTATGAGTTTCACCTTATGAGTTGTCAAAAAATACATTTCTGTCCTTGTGAAATGCCTGATGGAGTAGTCAGAGGGATCTGTGAAAAAACCCTTCTCCTTTGTCAAACTTCCTTGGAGCATTGTCTGGCAAATCTAAGGGATGTGTCTGGGTTAGGGGGCCACTGGCAGGCAGTGATAACACTACCATTACTTTCTACATGAGTAACAAGCATCAAGTGACTTGTCTGATTGTGTGAGGGGAGAACAGTTAAATGTGTATGAAGTGTCTCAGAGGGATATGACTTGTAATTGATGGCTGTTGCTAGTTAAAAATACAATAGTAAGTGGTTAAACTATTTGTAGGTTAAGCAGAATTTGGGCAACTTAATTCATTAACTCCTTTAAAATTCTGACTAGCATTGAGCTGTCAGAATCTGGGGCAGATTTACTTCAGTTTATCCACATTTTAAGAATTCCAGCAGAAGTTTCCCTGTACATTACTTAATTCAGAATATGCCTTATAGATTTCATTATTAAGGATAATTGCTAACTTTTTTCTCCTAAAAAATCCTTTGGAGTACGAAGCAAGTCACAAGACTAGCAGCTACTTACAGGAGTGTGCTAAGTGAAAAAAATTAATGACTTAAGTAAATGAATGACTTAGTTTCAAATGAGTCTGCATGTACATTCTAACAGTGGAGATACTTGTTCCTTACTTGGTAAGATTTATGCTTTCTCCTGTGTAGTATTCATGGAGGGCATGCCCTTGTCCATTCTGGCTTGGTGTTTGGCATACAGGAGAGAGCATACCACCACCTGTTCATTGCCCCTCTGCTGGCTGATGAGGCTTGCTCTTGATCTGCTTTTGGTTTTGTATTTCTTTCTGAAAGCTTCGTTCCATCTTCTGATCCCCACTGAACTTGGAAGTCTGCCCTAGCCTTTCAAATACTTTGTGACATAGGAGCTCACATTCCTGAATTTCATTTGGAAATGGTCAAGCCAAATGGTTTTGCTCTCATTGCCTGTGAGGATCTCTAGCATGCTTTATTCAGGAACTCTCTGGTTAAAAGGTCACAGATAAAATGTCCACTCACACCCTCCTTTTCTTCAGATCTTGCTTTTTTTTTGTTCTGAAATGCTGAGCTCACCTGCTCAGGGGACCTTACTCAACAGAGCCATCAGCACCAGGGTCATGTCACATGTCACTGCTGTTTAACCCACAGGCCATTCTTGATGCCACATTCCCTTCACATTCATTATCTACCATGAATGCCCATCACAAGACTCTCAACAGAAGTGGAAGCATCCACAGAGAAATCTCCTCTTCAAAGATAGCATGGGAATTCTTAAGAGAAAATCTGGTATGCATTCCCATGGAATCCTGTTCTGGGGGAATGATGTTTTACCCCACCTGTTGACCATCTTGGGCTATTTTGCATAGTTTCTATCTGGCATTGCTAAATTTGGCTCCTCACCAACATTCAGTTCATTTTGTTCAAATTGGACTGGTAAAGATGGTAGGGAGAGTGCCAAACCTCTTTTCTTCTGCACGTTTTCAGCCTCCAACTTTCACATCAACTGGAATGTGATTGCTGTGTTATCTGTCATCTTGAAAGCATATTATACCTACCTTAAGTTTGAGCCTGGATATGTTGCTTAGTGGATATTTTAACTGTAGTTAAGTTTGTCTCCCTTCTACTTCCCAACCAATCCTTTCCATTCTTTTACCAGGATCCTTCTCATGTTCTTTCTTTGACAAGAGCTATGACAAGAGCTTGAACCCAAAAGTTATAAATCCCTATAGCCTCTAATCATACAAAGGCTGGTTCCTAGAAACAGTGCTGCTGCAGCAGCTACTTTGTTACACTCAAGCAGAAAACTTCACTTTGGCATCAAATCTTGGGCTTCTGCAACATCTTCTGCAATGAACTCAATTATGTTCTGGATTGTGACTGCATTCAGTACCTTTTCTGGAACTTAAGGGAGATGGTTCTAATTTCCTAAATGTTGGGATGCTCACATTGTTTCCAGCCCATGGATGTCTTGTTTCTTCTGTCCATGTCTGAGTGAACATTTGCCAAGGTTCTGGTAGTTAGCACAAAACATCTTCACTGCAGAGGGGTCTGCTTCCTTTACTTCAGTAGAAAGAGTTGGTACAGAACAACTTAGTGAAACTTTCAGGTTTTTTTCTTTAGCTTGTGGGTTAACAGCACCTCTTTTCCATTCAGCCCTTAGAATTTATCATAATCATCAGATCTGTGTTCCTCAGGGCTTCAGTCTGTCACACAGCGGCACAACAACCACTGCAGAACAACTTCTCTTGGAGACCTGTGCCAGTGCGCACTTGGGATGAGATGTTGTCTTCCAATTTAAATGTTACACTTTGGATGCTCATGATCACCTCCAGAGTCCAGATTTATCTTCATCCTCATCTAGGAAGCTGGCTTGCTTTATGCCTATTTCCCTTTCCAGAGGAGCAGGAAGAGATTCAGGTCTTCTTTGATATCCCCATATGCTGTTTTTCTCAAGGATGAGGTTTCTCTGGAAACCCTGGAAATACCTTCCACAGTGATTTTAGAGGCATTCCATCTTGGCATTTTAGTATTTTTCCTAAGGCTTCATACTTCTAGAAGAGAAGTTCTTCCTGAAGAATGTAATGCAAGGGTAGCCATTGTATTGATCCACTATGAAATGCTGGAAAGGGAAGAAGAGAGCACTTCCTGAGCCTCATCAGTACCTTTGATCACAACCTTCTGCTGTACAGGCCCCTGGCATTCTTCTTGCATTCCTGCTGTGCTAGTCTTGAAACATCCAGAGCTGAATCCACTCTTTGGTAGGGCATCAGCATCATCCTTTGCACAGCAGGATTCTCATCTTCTGCCAGGATACTCCCTGGCAGGTTTGACTGCTGTGAGTCACCATCTTTCAGAATGTACATGTGGACTCATTTGAAGAAGGAAAGCTTTCCTGGCAGGAATCTGTGTTCTTCGTGACGTGCAGTCCACATGTACATTCCTGTCCCATCTGCTTTTCCCTTCTCTTTAATTCTTTTTCAGATGCAATGCTGTTGAGAGAGACTGAAATGGTGGTAGATGCACTCTCTTGTATGTCACACATGGAGCAGGAAAAGGAGGAGAAGCGAGAGTAGAGGCTCCACAGATACTGCAGAAGGGCAGCCTTGCAGTATAACCTGGCAGGACAGAACTGTGCCTGCTGTTAGAATGTACCTGTAGACTACCTGTATCATACATTGGTTACTGGTAAGTATTTTTTTTTTACTTGATCAGGGTGATAGGGTTGTCCTTTGGCTTTGTGGATGGAGCATCATTTAGGGCTGCAGGCTGATCCTTTGGTTCTTCCATGTTTGTGGATGCAGTGAGGGCTGTACATTTGTTAATGCCCACAAACTGTGCTTTCTCCAGTTACTAACACTTCTCTTTGCATCATTGTTTAAGTGTTACATACAGAATTCTGATGTTTGCTCAAGTTATTTCCTGTAGTAATAAACTATTTTGTCAGTTCCAATTTACCATTGTTTTATTTTTTCCCTCCTGAATTGCAGAATGTGGGTTTTACATGACCAGTAGTTCATACTGTAGGTTTTAATTCCAGACATCTAGTACACACATAAAATATCCAGAAACTGTACCAGAGTTTGAGTAGCATCTCTTTGCTTGATTACCCAAGGTTATCATTGCACGGTTCCAAACAATTACTAATAACTGCTAGCTGTTCTGATGGGTAATTTTTATGAAACCAAGATAATTTAGAGGTTGATCTATTGGTAGGGTGAATAATGGTCTCACCTTTTCAGACCTAGGATGTTGGCAATTGGAAGGCTTCTCTAAGGTTTGAAAATGTACCCACATATCTATTTCAACAGCACTCCTTGGTCCATGCAGGCAGCAGAGTTGGCTTTGCCATGTTGATTTTGTATTGACCTGGGTAGATTTATTGATCTCTTTCTTGATCTTGAGTCTTACACTCCCTCAGTCCGTTGTGCCTTGGATTCAGCTGCAGCTGATGTGGAGGCTGTGAAATGCTGTAAGAAAAAAGCACTGCATTTGTGAACTTAATCTTGGAGAACAGATTGCACAGGCTGACAAGAAGCTAAAGTGAGCTCTCTTACATGCTATGTTTCTGCTGTAGCTGATGAATAATTGATACTAAAATCTTTATCTGTCAGTGGCAGAGCACCATGTGTGTCAGCTGCTGGAGCAGACTAACACTGTGATTCTGTGTTCTTCCTCTGTGCAGCCAGCATGTGTGTTGTAAAGGTGGATGGGACTCCTTATCTGTGTAAAGCTGATGAGGTTGGAGAAATATGTGTGAATTCAGGAGCAACTGGGACAGCATATTTTGGTCTCCTCGGAATCACCAAGAATGTATTTGAGGTTTGGATTTCTTCTTAATTGTTATATTTCTAGTATTTCTTCTTGTCAATACTCAATTTTTTCCTTAAAGGTCTTTTGTGTGTGTTTTATTGTTTGGTTTGGTTTTTTAGTTAGTTAGAAAAAAGCCCTGACCAGGTAGACTTGGCTTCATTCATAGAATCATTACAAGACATTCTGTCTCTTACAAGAAAAAATACCAAGTCTCATCTGCTTCTGTATTCCACAGTCCAGTGTAGGGCCTGTGTGAGCATTTAAATTTATCTTAGCTCTGAATTAACACAGTGGTCTTATGTGTAGTTACCTGAAGGCATTTCAATCTTTCTGCCCATATTTTTCCTTGCAGTGGTACCTCATTTCATGTATTCTGGCAATAAAGGAGTGAAAATCCTTATCATTCCAGTGAGTGTCTGAATCCTTCTGTGTTCTTCCAGGCCATCCCAGTGACAGCAGCTGGCATGCCTGTATCAGACCAGCCCTTCACAAGGACAGGATTGCTTGGCTTTGTGGGTCCTGTAAGTGTGTACAAGCCCTCAGGGCCCTACTTTCTCCTGACTCCCAACTCTAAAATGATAGCCCTGAATTCAGCAGCACTTTGTCTCAGGACCTCCTGAAGGTCTCAAGAGTGTTGCTGGCTTGAGTCAGGCACGTACTGCCGGGTGTGAGGAGGTTTTTCTGCTGTGTTTCTAATCCTTCCTTCTTTTCAGGACTATTTGGTGTTTGTGGTGGGGAAACTGGATGGCTTGATGACAGTTAGTGGCCGCAGGCACAATGCAGATGATGTGGTGGCCACTGCATTGGCTGTTGAACCCATGAAGTTTGTCTATCGGGGAAGGTGAGTGCATTAAAAAATTTACCACTCCTGGTGCTCTTTTTTTAACCCACAGACAGTCACCAAGTGACACAGCACACACAGGAGGAATGCATGTGAACTTTTTTATGTGTGTTTTGTAGGAAAGTTAGCACTAGGTTATGAATTTGGTTGTTGAAAGGTAAATATTTGCACCTTGCTTCATGCATAATAGATTTTAAATTACTTTCACACCGTATAAAGGTAGATCTTAAAGTATCTGTTTAAAACTTATTTCAAAGCTTCTCTTAAGGCTCTCAAAAGAAGCTCATATGCTGGATATAAAACACTTCTGTCCCCTGAGTCTTTTGGGTGGCTGAGGGGGAGGAATTGTACAGCCTGTTCTCAAGACCAAACTAGGCTGCTGAAGGACCCTCAGAGAAAAGTCTCTGAGGAGAGATGTTAGCCAGCTGGAGGACAATGACCAGGCAAGAAAGGTGACACTGGGGTCCTGGCATTGTTAAATATTTGAATTAGCTTATTCAGAATGAGAGAAGACCAGGTGTTGTATCACCAGCCTGAGTGCCCTTCAGTGGTCCATGGCTCCATGTCCAGATGAAGATCAATGACAAGTGGAGTCTCTCAGGGTTCAGACTGGGACCAGCCCAGGCTGAGGCATTATTAATATTTTATCCTAAGCCTAAAACTAAGGTAATTCCCCAGGGGAGTTAAGTGTTTTCAGTGCAAGCACCTAGAGATCAGTACCTAGAGATTTGGCATATTTGTCTTCCAGAAGGGACATTGTATGTAGGGACTACAAGTCTAGGTGTGCATGATGGAGTTCTGTAGGCAAGGTTTGCACAGCCCCTACCTGTATGGAGCTATCAGACATGTGCTACATGGGTGACTGCAAACCCACCTAACCCCCAGCAGAAAGCAATTACAGCAAGGATCCCACACGTGTTCTAAATCTTTCTGTGATTTTGTGATGATCTGGCATAATGCTAGTGTGTGTGAAACAGTGCCACGAGAGGTTGCAGCCATTGCCATGTGATGATAACCATGCTCCATTCACCCTGTGTTGCACCCTCTCATTCTTCTGTCCTTTGTGTTTTAGGATAGCAGTGTTTTCTGTGCCCGTTTTGCATGATGATCGGATAGTGCTTGTGGCAGAGCAACGCCCTGACGCCTCAGAGGAGGATAGTTTTCAGTGGATGAGCAGGGTTCTACAGGTAGTCAGTCTGTCCTTTTCTCTTTCCAGGTGAATAAGGCTGATGCATGAAATGAGAATATCAGAGCTTTTCTTTTTTTTTTTTTTTTTCCATAAGCAAAACTTATCAGTATAACCACAGAGAGGTGTAAGAAGATAATTTTTTCAGGGTTCAGAATTAACAGAATTTTGTAAAAAGTAAGATTTTCTCTCAGAATGTATTTTTAACTTCCTACTACTAGGATTCTCAAAGGCCTAAAGGTGATGGGTTTTGTTTGGGTCAATGCTACATGTCTCTTCTAATTTCATACTGAGAGTTACCTCTGAAAATATTCACAAGTATGCTGCCAAATATCAGAACAGCCCCAAAAGCTTTTTTATCACAAACAACCTTATTCTGGATCTGCAACAAGAAGTATTAAAAACTTTTCCCCTTAATTATTTTACTGTATTTTCCTGGGGATGAAGGACAGAAGGAAGGGGAAGATCTGCATTTGCAGGTTTTAGAATTAATCAGTTCTCAGGAAGTGAAAAAGGAGAGATCAATTATGGAAAACTCTGGGGACAGCTGTAGGGAAGGATCCAGAGAACAATTTAAAGGAAGTTTCCTCTTAAGAGTAAGGCAGTTGAGTAATAATGGTTTCTATCTAATTTCAGCTGCCTTATCTTTTTGGAGAGGATATCTGGTATTGGGAGAAAATATTTTTGTTTCTCTTTTTAGAAGTGTCATAACTAAAAGAGACACTTAAGATTTAGGCAGCAAAGATGCTTCCCTCCTAAATTTTGTGAGTTTTATGTTCTACTGCGCTTTTGTGATTGTGCCATACATGCTAAATTTGCTGTGATATAACTTTGGCTTTTGAAAATCTCTGCACTTTTTGCCCACTTTTAAGAGACTTTCCTAATCCCTGATGTGCAGGTGGCATCCCCTTGATAGAGGGCACAAGCAAAGTCCTGGGTCTGCTCCTGCTCCCATTGAAGTCATGGCACAGCTTCTATGAGTTCAGTGAGTGCAGAATTGGACCCTTTATTTGCAAATTGTGGTGCAAGTAAAACTTTTAATGTTATAAATTAATTGAATTCAAATTCTTGCTCTAGCTACATCCCAGTTGATAATGTGAAATGTTTGTTTGTTTGTTTGAATTTCTGTGAAGGCAATTGATAGCATTCACCAAGTAGGTGTGTACTGCCTTGCCTTGGTGCCAGCCAACACTTTGCCAAAGGCTCCGCTCGGAGGAATTCATATTTCAGAAACCAAGCAGCGCTTTTTGGAGGGTGCTCTGCATCCTTGCAACGTCCTGATGTGTCCCCACACCTGTGTTACCAACCTGCCCAAGCCTCGGCAGAAGCAGCCAGGTGAGGAAAGCAGAGTATGTGCTGGTTCTGCCAGACCTGGCACCTGCAGGCTGCATTGGTGCTTGTTCCCCAGGTTCTTTTTCCTCACTTGCACTGCTGTTTTCAAAATGCAGATGTTGGTCCTGCGTTCCTTAGGTTGTTTTTCCTCACTTGCACTGCTCTTTTCAAAATGCAGATGTTGGTCCTGCCTTCCTTAGGTTGTTTTTCCTCACTTGCACTGCTCTTTTCAAAATGCAGATGTTGGTCCTGCCTTCCTTAGGTTGTTTTTCCTCACTTGCACTGCTCTTTTCAAAATGCAGATGTTGGTCCTGCGTTCCTTAGGTTGTTTTTCCTCACTTGCACTGCTCTTTCCAAAATGCAGATGTTGGTCCTGCCTTCCTTAGGTTGTTTTTCCTCATTTGCACTGCTCTTTTCAAAATGCAGATGTTGGTCCTGCGTTCCTTAGGTTGTTTTTCCTCACTTGCACTGCTCTTTCCAAAATGCAGATGTTGGTCCTGCCTTCCTTAGGTTCTTTTTCCCCATTTGCACTGCTCTTTTCAAAATGCAGATGTTGGTCCTGCCTTCCTTAGGTTCTTTTTCCCCATTTGCACTGCTCTTTTCAAAATGCAGATGTTGGTCCTGCCTTCCTTAGGTTCTTTTTCCCCATTTGCACTGCTCTTTTCAAAATGCAGATGTTGGTCCTGCATTCCTTAGGTTGTTTTTCCTCATTTGCACTGCTCTTTTCAAAATGCAGATGTTGGTCCTGCGTCGATGATTGTAGGAAACCTCGTAGCTGGCAAGAGGATTGCACAAGCCTCGGGGAGAGATGTTAGCCAGCTGGAGGACAATGACCAGGCAAGAAAGGTGACACTAGGGTCCTGGCATTATTATTAAATATTTGAATTAGCTTATTCAGAATGAGAGAAGACCAGGAAATAAACCTGAGGTACTTTGAGTGAATTTGAGTGTCTCCTTTTTCTTCCCTTTCAGTTCCTGTATTTAGCAGATGTTCTTCAGTGGCGAGCTCAGACAACTCCAGATCATCCACTCTTCCTTCTGTTGAATTCCAAGGTAAGATGCACTTTAGGTCATACTTGGAGATTAAAACCAAAGCAAAAGATTATTAGATTCTAAGAAAATTCCTTCTACAAGTCTTTTCCTGAAATGCTGCAGATTATTTTAATGAAGCAGACAAAAATTGCTAGTTAGTAAGTAGCAAAATTTTTCCACTTCTGGAATTTTATGTCATATGTTTTATTCCACTTACTGGAATTTCAGTATGCATTCTGCCTAGCTTAAAACATTGCAGTAATTGCATTTCTTGCTGGAACACAATTTTATCATATTAATGGAAGCCATGATTCTGTCTTCATTCCTGAGCACAAGGATTAACTGTAAGTCAGAAATGGAGAATTTCCTGATAAGAAGATCTAGAGCCAAAGTAGAGAGCCCTTGGGACAGCTTTGGAGTCAAATTTTACAGGAGCACTGTCACATCCTGCAGGGGATATACTGATGCCTTGCCCTGGGCTAGGCTCTGCCCTCAAAAAGATGGCACATAGAGTGACAATAAGAGCCCAGGGACAAATTGGATTTGCCTTGTACTGTGCTGTACTGCAGACAGGAGTCTTCCAGAAAGTCCAGCAGCAGTCTTTGGGAAGTGAAGGATTTGTAGGCCTCATTCAGAAGGGCAAAGGAGTTTAGGACATAGTTCAAACTTTCTAACTTTTCTTTTGAGACTGTGCTTTAGCAAAAGAAATTGTTTGAACATTGTTGTTGTTGAATTTGATTTAATTGATTGAATTATCTCAGAGTAAAGAATATTTTGAGGGAGCTTTTCTAGCATGAAGCAGCCTTTCCCAGGTCACTTTGTTCAGGCAAGTTTTACCCTTGGCATAGAGACTCTGCAAAAGGAAACACAAAACTTGGGCACAAAGAACAAATACCTGTTGGTGAACACCTTTCTTCAATAGCTGAGGACTAATGAGCTACCGTGCTGTGTGTTGACTTGTCTCTGGGAGAAACCCTCTTGGTTTACCCCTTTTCATGTCAATATCCAAGTCACTGAGCTGCTGCTGCTGTTCCTGTAAAGGTTTCTGCTGTCACTTGTCTCCTGTGCAGGGTACTGTAGCCAGCACTGCCTCGTGCATCCAGCTGCACAAGAGGGCAGAGAGAGTGGCAGTGGCGCTGATGGAGAAGGGACGGCTGAACGTTGGTGACCATGTGGCCCTGGTTTACCCTCCAGGTAAAGCAACACAGCAAAAACCACAGTCACACAGCACAAGAAGAGAAGTTCTGTTTATTAATTGGATTGGAATAATTTTTGCTAGCTCTTAAATGCAAAACATTTTAAGCTGGGTGTGGAACAGCCTGTTGATTTGAACAGACGCTTGTGACAAATCCTTGTGTCTTAATAACACAAATCAGTGGGTATTTTGATTTTGGTGAAAGAATTTGGCCTATTGATCTGATAAAAATGGCTTTAATTTCACAAATATCCTTTCCAGGAGTAGACTTGATAGCAACTTTCTATGGCTGTTTGTACGCTGGCTGTGTTCCCATCACTGTCCGCCCACCTCATCCTCAGAACCTTGCTACCACTCTGCCCACTGTCAAAATGATTGTAGAGGTAGGTATGAGACATTCCTCTGCCTGTGCTTTTGGGGAATGGTGAATGGTTGATGCAGCCTGATGAATTGCTTTGCCACAGTCAGTGTAAAATAAGCTAGAAAATAAACATTCAGTGTGCTGTGGCTGAGTCAGTAATGATTTCTTCAGGAACTTATTTTAAATGATGTTTTATTGTTGTGATATGTTTTGCTTTGTTTCCAATTACTATCTTCATCTCTTCATCTTACTGGTTATCTCATCTGGATGCATATGACATGACTTTGAGCATGCACTCCCTGGTTTTAACAATGGTCTTAATACTTTGCCTTTTGCAGGTCAGTAAGTCTGCATGTATATTGACCACCCAAGCTATAATGAAACTGCTCAGGTCCAAGGAGGCTGCAGCAGCTGTAGATATTAAAACGTGGCCCACTATTTTGGATACAGGTAGGATAGCCAAAATGGAAATAGTTTCAAGAGTGATACATTTATTTTGCTACACCACAATTGCCTGAATGAGTGGATGTGTTGTGCATTGCATTAAAATAGCTGTCTAGAAACTATAGGGAGGATCTGATGATAATGCTGTAAAGATAAATTTTTTCCCAAAATAATATGGTACTCTCCTCTACTTATGTATTTTAAATAGATGATATGCCTAAAAAGAAGCTGGCTAGTGTTTTCAGACCTACATCTCCAGATATGTTGGCATACTTGGACTTCAGTGTGTCTACTACTGGTATATTAGCAGGAGTAAAGGTACAGTAACAAGAGATAATCATGTTTTATTCCTTGAAGTTTATAAAGAAATCTGTGAAACCCTTTTTCTAGAAGAAGGTCCCTGAGAGGTCCTGTTTTCCTCCTGCAGATGTCACACGCAGCCACAAGTGCCTTATGTCGCTCGATCAAGCTGCAGTGTGAGCTGTACCCATCCCGACAGATTGCCATCTGCCTGGACCCCTACTGTGGCTTGGGCTTTGCACTCTGGTGCTTGTGCAGGTATGGCTCTGCAGCTCTGGCTCTCCTCACCTGTGCTCAGCCCTCTCTAGAACCCCAGGGAGAAACTGGCAAAGAAACCCAAATGAACCTTTTTATCAGTAGTTCAGAAAACGCTTTTTGTGATAAGAAAATCCATTTCACTCAGTTAGTTACTGGAGTAACTTTATGTTTGCAAGTGGAATTAATTGCATACCAAATTCAAGGAAGAATAAAAAAGGACTTCACTGTCTGTTTCACATTGATTAAGTAAATCCTTTTAAAGTATTTTAAGATTAAACCACATGTTTTGACAAGACCTTTAAGGTGTTCACTGCAAGATCAGTATGCAGTAAGAAATACTGCTAAAGGAAGCAATTATATGTTTCTTAAAATCAGTGAGTCTTGACTGGATTCAACCAGAAACCTACTCTAATGCAGCCCATCTGACAAAGCTGCAATTTTTTTGCCTTTTGAAGCATGCCATATACATGAATTAATTAAATTTTCGTGTTCCTATTGCTTCCTCTCCCCAGCATATATTCAGGTCACCAGTCCATCCTGGTGCCCCCTCTGGAGCTGGAGAGCAATGTGTCTCTGTGGCTGTCTGCTGTCAGCCAGTACAAAGTGCGTGTCACCTTCTGCTCCTACTCCGTGATGGAGATATGCACCAAGGGCCTTGGGACACAGACTGATGTTCTCCGGGTGAGTGGGCTTCATTTTTCCACATTCTGACATAAACATACCTGTATCTTTGCAGAAATACTTCAGTATCTTTCCAAAATACTTCATTTGGGCTTGGAGAAGATGAGGTTTTAAGTGTTCCCGTGAGAGCCTTCCATTATGACTTGATTTTTAGGGAGTTTTGAGACTGCTGGAATATTCAGCTTCCATGTTTCTGGTGGAGGAAAAAAAAGTCTTGTATTTTCTGGCTTAGTTATTTGTGCAACCTCTGTGCTCCTGGATGTTTTTGAGATTTTGGGCAAAATACATAGCAAGCCTATCAACTTTTGTGTCTGAGACAAGTAAACAACCCAACATCAAGCAAAAAATATCCCAGACAAATCACATGCCAACAGAAGGAAAAATCCCAAATCCCCACCAAACACAAACCTCACTCAAAACAGCCAGAAGAGAAAGGCTCCCAGAACTCACCATGGGTCACTTACTTTCAGATATCACTTGATACCAAAAGTGTTAAGTTCTAAAATGGATATAATCTTGCCTGTCCTGGAAGTGTTCCAGGCCAGCTTGGATGGGGCTTGGAGCAGCCTAATCTAGAGAAAGGTGTCCCTGCCCATGCAGAGGGGTTGGAATGAGATGAGGTTTAAAGTTCTTTTCTTCCCAACCAAAGCATATGCTATATGATTCTTTGATTCCTGACATCAGTTACACTCTACATCTATTTATTTTTGAGGGAAATCTCTCAACTCAGATTAAATTTCCTTAAAGAAGAGCAAGCATTCCCACAGCTGTAGTAACTCAGCTGCCCAGGACTTCTACTGGGAATGTGTGGCAGTTCCTTCACAAAAAAGTGGTTGTACTGTAAGCTGTCAATAAAGACAAAAAAAAATCTTGTTCCACTGGAACAAGGAATTTCCTGGAATTTCCTCACCAAAGGGAATCCTGGCCCTCAGCCAGTTGCTCCAGGTTCACATTCACATTGAGAGGAGCTGGTGATGTCTGGGACACCTGAACTGCACAGTGCTGGGAGCCAGCAGGTCCCTGGCCAGTCCAGCCCTGTGGCCAAATGACATTTTGAGGGGTTTTCAGCTCAAAATGCTGAGTGACTGTGTTGCAGCTACACGACCCCTGTAATGTTAAAACAGCTCATGTCTTACTCTAGTGCTTTTAAAGCCATCCTGTTGCACAAACAAACCAGTTTCTCTGTAGAATTGCTGCCTTTGCAGTCACAGTGTGTGTTCTGTCCCACCCTCCCAGATGAAGGGGGTGAACCTGTCCTGCGTGCGCACCTGCATGGTGGTGGCCGAGGAGAGACCCAGGATCACCCTCACCCAGTCTTTCTCCAAGCTCTTCAAAGACCTGGGCCTGTCTGCCCGTGCAGTGAGCACCACCTTTGGGTGCAGGGTCAACGTAGCCATTTGCTTACAGGTGAGCTTCAACTGCTGCTTCCTTGCACAGAATCTCTGGGGACTTGCTAGAAAATCATGTTCAGGTTGTTCATGTTCATTACAACCCTTTTTGTAATGAGCTAGAGCTCCATTGCTTGCTTGCTTCATCACCAAGTTAGGCTAAGCTTTTTAATAAGATGTTTACTATTATGTTGATTATGATGATTTCATTTTTCTGTACTAATTGACCAATTGATTTGCTTTTCTAATCCAGAGGGTCAGTACTAAGAAACTTGTTTCCTTCCTACTGTGCATTAAATAAACAGCTTCCTGTACATAAATATTGCATGTTACAAGCAATGCTGTTTCAGCTTTTGTGTGATTCAGATTTTGTCTTGTTTTGTATAATGTGGCATTAAATGGAAAACAGAATTTCACAAATAAGACTCAGAAAAATTAACACAGTTGGCAGGTTTTTTTTTAATTTTTAAAGATCTCAAATGAGTATTAGCAACATGCAAATATTTTTGTCTCACCTTGTGTAAGAGCTGGACTGTTTTTTTTTTTACTTTTAAGTTGTGAAATTGGAAGCTTTGAGAGGGAGGATATGCCCATAAAGTATTCAGCCATGCTTCACAGTCTGGAGATAATGACATTCTGTGGGCCAGAACCACCTTTGATAGTTTAGTACTCAGCTGACAATAATCTTCTATGTGTAATTTAATCAGATGATATCTAACTTTTCTTAATGAGGTATTTCTTTTCCAGTCAAGAGATTAAAAAAAACATACATACATACATAATAAACATACACATTTATATTCCAAAATTTACCTGAAAAATCAGCCATTAAGTTAGCATGGACTAGAAAGTGGGGAAAAGCACCCTGGAGTTTGGAGGATGCTTGAGTTTGTAAATAAATTGCTCAGGTTTCAGATGAGGCAGTATGTAGCTTTGTACATGGGGGATATCTTAGGGGGCACATGATTAAGTATGTGTAATTGTAAATTTAATTTCCAGTTTTATTGGTATGGATTACACTTAATAAAATAGGGTTCTATGAAAATTGCTACTGTATTTCTGCAAGATTTTGTTTTTCCTTTTCTTGTTTTTTTCCTGGTGCCCACTAGATGAAGAAAAGCCTTTTTATCTCTCAGAATATATTACAGTGTTCTAGTTTTCCTACAAGAGAGATATTCTGGGACATGAGTTACTTCAATATGTTGCCATTCACAATTGTTTCCTTAGTTTCTATAGTTTCTTTCACAATTAAAGAAGAAAGGATTTTTAACAAGACCAAGCTAAATGGTTATAAAGAAATGTCAGAGTGATTTTATAAATCAATAGGTGGAAAAACAGGAAGGATGCACATGAAATCAAGATGACAGCAAATTAAGATTTTAACATTGAATAAAGCTGCCAACTGTGAAAGAATAGCTTTCCAAATTGCCTGTGTGAATAAAAATTTCAAAAGCCAGTTTGGGATCAAGGGGTGAGAAACAGTTTTCTGCAAAATACTGAATGGCAGCATAACAAGTCCTCCAAAAAAACCTGGTGAGGAATACAGGACTGCTGGGCAGTCAAGCTTCCCCTTCATTTTATGCCTTTTTCATCTTTGTTTTCCATTCTTGAGACCCTTTTTAGTGAGAGGGTTTTCTACTCCTTTTTCCCCATTCTTCCCCCATTCCTCCATTAGACTTCTTAAATTGGATTTAAATGAATGTAAATGAATGACCAAACTGTTGATACAAATTAGCAGGCTAAATACATGTCTTCCAGCCCTGCTAAACTGGTTCACTGAGGTGTTTCAGAAGCTGCAAACAGTCTTACAGAGGGAGAAGGGATTTATTATAAAGCAATGTATGAGTTGCTGTAGCCTTCTTTTGTTACGTGATCTGAGATTTGCATGTTTCCAAAAGAACTACCTAAAAGTGCCAAGCTCTTAAATAATCTGAAATGGAAATTTTCTTTTCATTCTAAAACAGTGTAAGTTTTGTTTTCTGTCTTACTGTGTGTATCTTATGTTTCCAGTGCCTCTTTGTTTGTATTTTCTTTTTTTCCCCTTTCTCTCTGTTTCCCACACTTTGATGGCCTCTGTTACTTCTGTTTGTGGTCCTGCTGTCAGCCAAACAGGCTGGGCAAGCTGGCTGAACAGGTATAGTGATGCATGTGTGCTTGTCACGTCCTAAAGTCCATCTGCTTCTGCAGTCTTAGGGACTAGGCCCACATAGGTTTGTGCTTGCATCCTTTTGCACTGCCTATGAGGGTTACAGAGCAGGTGCTTACTCAAATAATATCCTAAAAGGTGAATTTTAAATCTAAAAATTTGGCAAACTTAGACTCACCTGTACTCCATAGTTCACCTGTTCATTCATTGATTGGATTCCATAAAAAGCAAAGGCTCTACAGTAGTCACTGTAGAATGGGGGGCTACTTTACTCTATTTCTTGGACATTAGGGGAGTTTTTTCTAAGTGTCTGTAAAAAAGAGAGGAAATTTGTGAATTTATGTGGCTGTGAGAATGAAAGCAGGGTGTTGTGGCTTCTGTTGAATTTGTTTCTTCCTCCTTATTCTTAGGGAACAGCAGGACCAGACCCAACAACAGTCTATGTAGATATGAGAGCACTTCGACACGACAGGTACAGTCTGTGTTGCAGCATTAACTCTTCAGTGGCTGTGGAGAACAAACCTCAGCCTCATTGCACTGGTCTGTTGAATTATCCTTGGCAGCAGCCAACTGACTTCCTCCCATATTATATCCCTGTGCTGTGCAATTCCAAGAAACCTCCTCCCTAACGATCCTCTTGGTAGTGGAAATAGCACAGTTAGAATCTCCCATAGTTTTGTTTTTGTTTTTTTTTTTTCTTCAAAGCAAAACAGCTCTGTTCCTCAGCCTTCCCTGAGTGGCAAACAGAGCATAGCAGAAATCTGTAGCTGTAACAGGAACCACGGGGTGTACTGGTGGGCACAGGATGCTGGGTTGAAGGGTAATGGAGGAGCCCAAAGCAACAGCAGAAGACAGCAGGGCTGTCTCCCAAGAGAAAGCCCCTCAGCTACAAGAGTGCAGGCAGCTGCACCTTTCCCCCTCCTCCTTGACTGCATCTTTTGTCTTTCTTAAATACAGTCATTATCATCTCTTAGGCAGCAGATGGGAGAAAACTCCCTGAGAGAAAAAGAAAAGAAAAAAAATCCTAATCTCCAACAGTCCTTAAAGCATTGTACAAATGTATTCATTCCTCTTATTTTCTCAGGGTGCGTTTGGTAGAGAGAGGTTCTCCACACAGTCTGCCACTTATGGAGTCTGGCAAGGTGAGAGACAGTGTCATCCTTCCTCCTCACAGAATCAAGGAGTGGTTTGGGTTGGAAAGGACTTGAAAGCTCATCTCATTCCAGTCCATGTCTGCCATGGGTGGGGGTACACCGTCCAACCTGGCCTCAGGGGTGAGGCAGCCACAGCCTTCTCTGGACAACCTTTACCAGCCAGGGCCTCACCACCCTCAGCTGGGGACAATTATTCCCAACATCTACTCTGAACCTCCTGTTACAGTTTAAAGCCATTGTGACACTCGTGATGTCCTCATGGCCCTCACCTGGGTGGGGAGCTGCATCACGTGGATCTCATGAAAGAATATGTGGGATGAGATTGGCTTATCAGAATGTGTCCAGGAGAACAGGTTGTGAGTGAGTAAAGTGAAGCCAGGTGCATGACATGAAGCAATAGGATATATTGTACCACCAAAACAAATCTGAGACCTTCATAAGGAAGGCATTTGCTAGGTGTGAAACCAAAGCTGAAGCTGCAAAATGGCTGCCCAGAATTAGAAGTATTTAACAATTTAAACAACTGTAGTAGGAAGAGATGATTGGTGTCTGTGGTGCAGAAAGGAGTAGAAAGGGAAGCACAGAGCACAGACTGTTGACTTCTGATTAACATTTCTTTTGATGAATTCATTTTCTTAATTTCTGTTTGCTTCTTATTCGAGATTCTTCCGGGAGTCAAGGTCATCATAGCACACACAGAAACCAAGGGACCTCTGGGAGACTCCCATTTAGGAGAGGTAAAGCTTTGGTGCTGTTGTACTGTGTGTGTGGGCAGTGATGGGATACCTGGATACCTCCTGTTAGATAAATGCCTTCCTTCCCCTGAGTGGGATGTGAATGAGCCCCACAGAGAGCTGGCACCATGTGCATTCCTGCACATGTGGCTGCACAGTCTGTGTCTGCCCAGCAGCTAGGACAGGTAGGGATGTACTCCCATCAGTGGGCAGCAGCAGTAGGTCATTTGCTGCTTGGTTTGACCTTTGTTTTATAGGCATCTTTTGTTGTGTAATAAGATGCCCAGCTAATAGGTTAACAGCTGTTCCTTTCCAGTAAGCCAAATGCCTGGTTCATTTTTTTATGGCCTTTACTACCCCCCCCAGTTACATGTACCTAAAACTCCTTTTCTCTGGTCAGAAGTTAATGCTTTATATAATAATAAATATATATAATAAATAACTATATATAATACATTTTATATATATATCTATATATAGATATATATAATATATAGAATACATTTTATATATATAATATATATAATGCTTTATATAATAATAAATATATATAATACATTTTAAAATATATATAGATATAGATGTATATAATATACAATACATTTTATATATATAGATATATATAATATATATAATACATTTTATATATAATATATATAATGTTTTATATAATAATAAATATATATAATACATTTTTAATATATATAGATATATATAATATATAATACATTTTATATATATCTATATATAGATATTATATATATATATATATATATAATGCTTTATACATTTAAACTGGCATTTTGGAGTAATGAAAATGGTCAGTGAAACAGATCTTTTAAATCAATTAACGATGCTCTCTGTGCCTGGCACGATAACCTGTGTTCACTGCAGTTGGCTTTGGTTTGTCCCCAGATCTGGGTGAGCAGCCCCCACAATGCCACTGGTTACTACACGGTGTACGGAGAGGAGGCGCTGCACGCCGATCACTTCACTGCCCGCCTGAGCTTCGGGGACACGCAGACCCTGTGGGCGCGCACCGGCTACCTGGGCTTCCTGCGCAGGACCGAGCTCACCGACGCCAGCGGGGGTACGGGGACAGGACAGGACACTCCTCACTGTCACTCCTGGGGGGCTCTCCAGCTGGCTTATGCTGACTTCCATCACAGGACACTCCTGAGTCAAGGGGGAGGTGTTCTGTCGTTCAGCAGGGTCAGGACGTGCACTGACACCGGTGATGTTGCAGTGTTTCAGAAGTTAAAGGTCTAGAGGGGAATGTTGTCGTCTCTATTGCAGGGGTTCCACACTGCTGTCTCCTTATCACAAAAGTTTCAGACCTTCTTGGTGTTTCTCATGGGCAGCTCTCAGAGCACTGCCTCTTTCTTCTTCACAAAGCAGCCACTGACCCCAGTTCCCTTCTCACCCAGCCACCCCACTCTTATAGCACTCTTCTGCTCATGTATGGCCTGGTAAAGTCAGGCCTGTTCCTAATCTTTGATAATTGGCCCAGCTGCAACTCCCTAGGGGTAAGATTACTTTCTACACTCTCTTTATTTTCTTATATTCTATTCCCCTACAGGAGAAACTTTCCAGTATAGAAAATAAATTATTAATCTTGAATTTTTTTAGTCTAAGCCAAAATGTCTGAATTTGGGAAGCGTTTATCCTCCATCTGCTCTGTTTTCTGTTGAGACAGAATACAAAGCAGATACAGTTCTTAGTTATCATATATGTAAAGAAATAAGTCTCTGAACATTCTAAGGAAGGGAGTTTGGATGCTCTTCACTTAGTAACAAATGTATATTGCTAGTTTTCTGTGATTGGACTTAAATGAATGGTGTCAGTGTCCTGACTGCTGCCACTGAATCCCAATAGCAAGTTTTTGTGCCTTGTAGCTTTCTGAAAAATCATATTTCACAGAGATTTTTATCACCATGGAACAATGCCAGCTGTCCTTTAGTTTTTAAGAAGCTGTGGGCAGTGAATTTACAGTATACACAAAATACAACTTCCCAGCATGATTTTCACCTCCAGTAACATAACTGAACAAGACTATGAAATAGTTAACAAAGAAAAAGCAAAATTGAACTGAACAGAGTTACAAGGATGAATGTTGAGAGTAGGGTAGGGTCTTCTAGGAGAGCTTTGCTTATTCAACCTGACAAAGCTGAGGCTGGGGAGAGGACAGAGTTGTTCTTACTTTGTAAACTGTGGGATCTTGAGAAACTGAGTAGAATTTTGCTGGCATGAGGACTAGTGGGTATAAGCTGGTGTTAAAAAAAAAGAAGTTAAATTTGGGAATTGGAAAAGTGATTGTGTTGATCAAAAAGTAAGAATTGTCTGATAAGAACAGTGGAACAAAAAGATGTTTTAATGGTGGATTTTACTTGGGTTTATGAACAGAGGTTACATTACATGAGATGAAGGACAGAACTGGATGATCCAGAAATTCTTTTCATTGTGATTTCAGTTGCTTGCAGTCATAGGCAGAAGTGCTGCATGAGTCCTTAATTCTCTCAAATGCTGGAGCATGCATTATAGACTTTCCCCTAGGAAGCACTGGGAACATGTTAGAAGGTCAGGAATAAGCTCCTACAAGTGGCTGTGTTTGTCCTGTAGCTGTGCTGGTGTTGAAATGTGTGTGCTGTATTGCAGAGAGGCACGATGCCTTGTATGTGGTGGGCTCTTTGGATGAAACACTGGAGCTCAGAGGAATGAGGTACCACCCCATCGACATCGAAACCTCTGTCATCAGGGCACATAAGAGCATTGCAGAATGGTAAGAACCACAGCATTGTTCTTCTCTATCATTTTATTTCTTCTAAAGCAGAACTTAGGAGTTCCTTGGCAGTGTCAGAATGTACACCTGTGGGTGTGGTAAACACATCTCAGGGATTTCACGGATGATGTCTTCTCACGTGTATTATTCCCATTTGGCCCTAATGAGTTATGGATATAACTGAGGCTGTTATCCTCTCCAGCCTCAAAGCATTCAGGTTTAGTTGTAAGCTTTGGGAAGCCTTGTCTTTCTTTTCATAATCTCTTTTAGTGACTTGTCCAGGTGTTTTTTCCTCCCCATTAACACGTGTGTCATGCCGACAGTGCTGTGTTTACATGGACAAACCTGCTGGTGGTGGTGGTGGAGCTGGAAGGCTCAGAGCAGGAAGCTCTGGATCTGGTGGCACTGGTGACCAACGTGGTCCTGGAAGAGCATTATCTCATTGTTGGTGTCGTGGTCATCGTGGATCCCGGGGTCATTCCCATCAACTCCCGCGGCGAGAAACAACGGATGCACTTGAGAGACGGATTTTTAGCTGATCAGTTGGATCCTATTTATGTTGCCTACAACATGTGAAAACAGCAAATAACATCAAGGCTAAAGCACCAAAATCCAAGGGGCTTTCCTCATAATAACATTGGAATCCATGCTCTTGTTTTTACAAGCTGTTGAAGACCCTAGGAAAATGGAGATACTTCTCTTTACATGCAGCCCTTCATCTCCCAGATTGCATTTGCTTTCATTGTAACAGTCACAGCTGTCTTAGGATGGAGAGTTTACTGGAATTCCTGAAGGAAGCTTACTAGAACTATCATGGACCAATTTTATTTTAGGAGGGGGGAGCAGAGGGGAGAGAGTAATTATGAATGTCAGTACTTGATGCACTGCATAAAAGGACATAGAGTGGGGTGGGGAGAGAACAGCAGCTGTGAGGAGGACTCCTGGAAACAGCACCCAAAGTCGTGAGTAACCATCCAGAGTTCACCCTCCACGTGACTGCAGTATATGGGCAGTATTGGGGTTGGGGCATATCCTTCAACATTGCACACACCTCTGCCACATTCTCTACTGAAAGGCATTTTGCACATATTTGAGATTTAAAAATGCAGCCTTTTTATTTTAAAACACTGACTCATCCCTATTCAGAAGAAGCCAACCCCTTCCAATCCTGGATTCAGTGTAACAGTTATGCTGCTGATCAGCTTTTTTGTACCAAGCAAAAACAAATGCTGTAACAAGGTTACTTACGGTGCCATGCTGGACTCTGTAATGCTATAAACTTTATAATAAAATACAAAGTAACACCCAGTTTTAAGTACTTGATGCAGGAGCCTTCAGTGCTCTTGCTCTTCTAACTCCATGTCCAAGTCGCTTGTTTTCATAGTGTGAGCTGTTAATTCCTGCCCTGCATAATGCCAAGGATTCAAAAATCCATTCCAAAGCCACTCTGAATGATTTGTATAAATGTTTACAAAGCATAGGCTTACAAAATGTTTTCCCTGAATATTCTGTGCTAAAACTTGAAATAGTAACTTTTTTTTTTCCCACCATAGAAAACCCATTCAGTGTTAGTTAGCTTGAGCTGTTGTGGTACAAACTTTGTTTGTTTTCTTTGGAGTTGTATTTAAACTCTTTTGTTCAGGCTAAAATATCCAGTTGGTTGGGTCACAGTTGGACTAATTAAGGTTTTGGAGTTTCTGCCTGTTCTAATACTGCAGTGAACCTAATACAGAAAAAGAATACGAAGTTATTCAAGTAATTCTGTGTTTGAAGGTAGGCACAAGACTAGCAAATAATTATTTTTATAAACTTGTTAAAGACTTGAGAGCTACAGAAAATTTTTTTTAATAATGCACAAGTTTGCAAAAGAGCCAGTTTTTTCTGCAAGGCAATTCTGCCTGGATCAGTGCCTAAGAAAGATGGATGTCAGTCCCCTGATAGATTAGATTTATCCATGGTGAAATAAACTGAAATCTTCAAGAAAAAGCTCTCCTTTATAGTAGTTATGGGCCCTGGTGGTGTTTACCTATGGTGTATTATACAGCTGCATACTCTGACTGTAATTATGTACAGAACTTGTGTAACTTATTGTTTGAGTCCAGCAGCCTCCAGCAGCAGGCTGTGGGACAGCCCTCCTCCCAAAACAGCTGGCAAAAGGAGACAACTCCCTAACCCCCAGTTCCATGTTGTAGTTTTCTAGCAAACAAAGCATTGTAAGACTTTTGTATTGAGATACTGATGAAAGTGATACAAGTTGCCTTGTAAAGTAAATCTTAAAACAAAAAGCTTATTAAACATTTCAGAACAGCTCTTGCCAATCTGACTCGATGAATGTTGAAACTCAAGCTGTTAGGTCAAAACCTTGGCTTAGCACCAGTTTTCACTCATATATCAGACAGTTTAATGCATTAAGAGCTTTTTCTGCAAAACCTCACTGCAATTGCTTTGCAGGTAAAACAGTTGTAAAGCCTGGATGCTCCTGGATTTCCTGTATGTTGAGCCTCTGCCAAGCTGCACTGCTGTTGTCACTATGTCAGGTATGACATCTCTGCTGTGGGGCTGGCAGGGCTGGCAGGATGTCACTGCCATGGTGCAGCTAAGCAGCTGCTCCATGCATGGCTGAGCCTCTCCAGGCCTCTGAGCTCCAGCTGCAGGCACAGCCTGGCCCTGTCCCTGCTTGGTTTGCAGCCAGACATCCACTGAAGTTTATACCCCTGGGAGACATTGCAGAAGGCACCAGCTGGACAGAAAGGCCTGATGCCAGATCCGGGCTGATGACTGCCAGGGAGGAAGCACTAACTGAAAAGGAAAAGGACAAACAGCAGCACTGGGATGGATGCCCTGCAGCAACTTCATCAGGCTGTGCTGCCAAATTCTCCAGAGCTGTCAGGGTAAAGAAGGCTCTCTCTGCAGGCCAGTAAGTCCCATGGGCCCCTGTGTCCCCTGGGAAGGAAAGATGAGAAGCAGAGGGAGTGTTGGGTGTGAAAAGGGTTGGAGAGGGTAAGGGCCATACTCAGGACTCCTTGAACTACCAAGGATGCCCTGGAAAACAACGGCTTAGGAGGTGAACATGTCCCTGCCAGCCAGGGGAGTTAGGATGGGATGAGATGGAATGGAATGGCATGGCATGGCATGGCAGCTCCAGCCAAAGCAAGGATAGTACACTTTACCAGGGATGCACATACAGGAGACAGCAGTGACCCTGCCAGCTGCTGAGACTCCCCCAGCACAGGGAGCAGGGAAGCAGAGGTGGGCTCAGGGAGTAGGCAGGGCGATGGGAGGAGCCCATTGTGCAGCAGTAAAGCCAAAGGACACCCTTTCTCATGAGCTGGCCAGGTGATCCCTCACCTTGCCCAGCATAGCTGAGGCTGTAGTCTTGGGGGGGCTCAGGGCCAGCCACAGGAAGGTTGGTGCAGTCTCCACTGTGCCAGATGGGATAGCATAGCCAGGAGTCATTTGGGGGGAAGGGGGGATGCATGCACAGTCTGGCACCCAGCACTGTCAGTACCTCTGCCCCTCAAGGAGGAGGATGGGGGCCATACCTAGCAGGTGCAGGAAGCCCCCAACACTTGTGCACACCCTGTGTGTCGTCAGTGGCACCAGTGTGTCCACCAGCTTGAAATAACCAACATAAAAGGTGTCAGTAGGCACTGAGGCCACAGGGATCAGCTCTCTGCATGGTCCTTCTCAGCTTTAAGGACCCCTGTGCACATTACAGCTTCATAAGGATTAAAGATCCCAATAGAAGTCTCTTACAAAAATGTACCAGGATAAAAACATGTGCTTCATGTCTCCTCCTCTTCACCCAGATTGTGCTGCTGTGCTAAAAGTGTTTCCAGTTAGACTGAGATGACAAGAGAGGCAGAACACAGGGCTCCATAGCAGTGAGAAGCTAAGGGCATGGTACAGCCCAGCAAGACATTGCTGTGTAGGAGCCATTGTTGGACATAGTCAGTGCTGGACGTGGTATGCAGCTTGTGCTTGGTAAGTTCCTGAATGAGAATGGCAGTGCTTCCTCATGGGAAGGAAAGAACTTGGCCCCAGTGTTGGAGGTGCAGATAAGAAGCTGCATTGTGCAGCTCAAGGGTGGCAGCAACTTTCTACCCTGGCATATTTGGTTTGGAAGCACTGACTCAATTTGTACAATCATGGAGTCAGCATCCATCTTTGAAAGGCAGTCTCCCTCCTGAAAGATTCAATTTGGCATGTGTTTTCCACTTGTTAGAGGTAGCCTTCTTGAAATTCTGCCAGCACACTTCTTTTGGACAAGCTACGCTGAGTGCCCCGGGCAGGTAATGCCCAATAGCAGTGTCCTGACACATTTGTAGGGGATCAGTCCCTGGATGTTTTGGATTTTGGAGGGGATGCCATTTCTTCTGAGATGGAGTTCTAGTTGCTCTCTTTGGCAAAGAAAGCAAATTTGGATGAGCACTTGGGTGATCTCAGTGAATTTAGAGGCTTTTCCCAATATTCAGTTCTCTGGGTTAAAGCTGTTGAACTGCCAGTGGGAATGCAGATGCCAAGCTGTTGAGTTTTGTCCTTGTAGCTTTAGCATGTGAGCAGTCCCTGGTGCCATCCCATTTGGATCCTGCCTCTGAGACTGAAGGCTTAGGATGGTACCTAGAGCTGAGAAGGAAAGGGGCTATAGCAGGGGGTGTGTTTGTAGTTTGATGGGGGCAGTTGAAATTGTAGGCAGCAAGGAACTTTCTCCACTGACACTTACATGAGCCCTGGTTTTGGCAGATGTATTCAAGTTTGTTACCAGACTCTGTGAGAGTAAAAAGGTTTGTTGGGGCAGAGGAGTTCATGTTGCCATTTGAATGTGCTGCAAGGAAGAGTTTGTACTTGGAAGGGGAAGATCAGCCAAATCTTTTTGTCCTGGCAGAGGTGATTGGAGAACAGGGACGTTTCTGACTCAGCTCTGTCCTGGAGGTGGTTTCGAGCTCGGTGCGTGTCCCTGTTTTGTGAGTCGACAGCGCTATCGTGTGGTTGTGTTGGCTGTGCAGTTTATAAGCTTCAAAATAAAAGGCAATTGCAGCACAGCTTCTTCCTTTTAGAAGCTTTTCTGTGCCACCAGCTGCTCAACATGTAACTCACACCCACTGAACTGCATCCAGCTCCCTGGAGATATGCACTTTCCCTCAAGATCTGTGTGCCATCTTGCACTCTAACACTCACAGATCCCAAACCCCTTCAAAATGTCCAGCAGCTGCTTGCAAAGAAAAAGTCCTATAACAGAAAGCCACTGCTGGCCTCTATAGTCCCTTTGCAGCCTGTAAGCTAAACAAAACATACTAGTGATTGACATTTTCCTCCTAAATTGTATATATAGCATCAGCACGTTCTCTCAAAGTGGCAGAGTCCACTGTTAGAGCAAAGTGTTTCCAGCTGCAGTTCTGACTGACAGATGTGCCAGGACAGAAGGCATTTGCCAGCCTGACATTCACAGCACAATCACTTTCACATACTTTCAATGTCCAAGCAGCTGCTAGAGGTCATGCAGATGGAAGTGTCAAGACAGAAGATGTTCTCAAAGTACCTCCTTCTCTTATTAACAGCATTTAAACTGCACACAATGCTCTGTATCTCCTTTTTCCAGACAGACCTGCCATCACTTTTTTCACTCTCACATCTTCATTGCAAAGTCCAGCAGTTGCTCTCATAGAAGAAGGCTCTAGAAGTAAAAGCCAGTGCAGGGCTGCACCTTCCCCTTGCTGCACATAAACCACATCAAACTCACCAGTGCACTCTGTCCTTCCCTTCTCTGCTGCCTCTACCATTGTGTTCTCTGGATCTCAGAGCCTCAAGGTAGGCACAGGTGTTCCCACAGAGGGGCTGGAAGAGGAATAGGTAGCAGCACAAGTAGCTCTTGTTTAACTTTGCCCTTAAGACTGCCAGCTTAGGACTGGGAATTCAGCTGGCAGGCCAGTGGCAGCCACGCTCCTTTCACAGCCGGGACACTGTGCCCAGCTCAGAGACCTGTGCCAGGACAACAAGCTTGCCCAGAGTTTGCCCCTGGAACTTGTGAAAAGCTGTCTAAACTTTGGGAAACTCGTATTTGCACCACATTCAAGGGGAAGCCCCCTCTCTTTTAAAACCTTCAAGAAGCTGGTAGAGCACAGTGCTCTCTGCACAGTCCTTTTCAGCTTGAAGTACTACCATGCACGTCGCAACCTCACAAGGGCTGAAGATTGGATAGATTCTCGTACAGAAAAATTTGCAAGGACAAAAATGTGTTCTTCATGTCCTCTAATAGTGTCTTTGTAGTGCTGGAGAGTGAGGCAGTTCTTTATTCCTGGCCAGGGTTTGTAAATGGCTGACAAAATTCCAGCCTCTACACAGGCACAAATACAAAACTTTTCCACCTATTTCTACATTTTTAGCAAACAAATTAATGTTCATTGGTTCTAAATTGCATAATTATATTTCATTTATTAGTATACTGTCCTCTATTGGTTATTGATTCCTCGCTGTTCATGCTAATCAGTCCATATTTTTAGGGAGTTTACTGTCTGTTTTCTCCAGTAGGGACTTTTCAACACACAGACACAGTCTTTGTTAGTCTCTTCTGGTTTCTGCAAAATGTCCTTGTAGTCCCTAAATTCTGCATTCCAGATGTCCAGCTTCAACAATACATCTTTATCTCCCAGGCCTTGTTCATTGAAGCATATCAGATTTAGTTTATCAAAACTTAATGTGTCAGAAATTTTCCCAAGCTGTGTTCCCAAAAAAGTAACTTTAGACAACTTTGTTAAATGCTGGCTTTAAATGACACAAGACTAATGTACTGCTTATAATTAATATACTGGTTATGATTAATTAAAATTTAATAAAACCATTATTTTTTTAAGTTATGTCCCTTCTAACAGCTGCAGCAGTTTGGAAAGGCTGTAAAAAAACTCCAAAAAAAACTCGTCCTGTCCCTCTTGCAATGTGGCTCATGGGAGGTAGGGTGTCTGGTTTAACTTTTATTTAGACAAAATGATGTGCTGCACCAGCATTACTCCCAAGTGTGTTCCCAAGTGGTTCCTTTCTCTGACACAAAGTTCAGTGCAAACACTTGTTTGAGGTGCAGCAGATGGGTCAGACTGCTGGGCCCACAGTCAGCTCACAGTGTGCAGAACACTCTGTGCTTACAGGGCATTCCATCTTGGAAAGGAGCCCTGGGAGGTTTTTTCATGTCATCTGCATTTTTTAACCCAGACTTTCACAGGTTCTTGACCAAACCACCTACTTCTACTTAGATCCTTGTCTGTGGAAGTAAATTAAGTTGTAGTCTTTAAAAGAAGGCAAGTGTTTTGTTTGAAAAGGCAAGAGAGGTGAGGCACTTACAGAAACCATTTGCACTGATAGTAGATTTAGGAAACACACAAGAATTGATCCTGCAAAATGTGTTCTGTGTTTAAAAGCACTGCACACAAAGAGACAATCACAAAGAGACATCTTGTGTGCCTGGCTCTGCCTGAACATCCCCTTGCACAACCTGGGGGAGGCTGGTGAGAATAGCAAGATGGTCCCTGTCCAAAGATGTCATTTTGTGCATAAAATCATTATAATATGTGGAATGAGGTAAAACCAGTACCATCTGAGAGCATCGTTGCTGTGAATCTGTCACTGTTGGAGCTGCAGGAAGGCCCAGCTCACAGGTGCTGCTGAGCTGGATGGCAGGTGCAGACCGGAAAGGCAGCTCAGGTGTTGGGGGGGTTGTTCTGGGTTTAGCTGAGGCTTTGCAAGGGCTCACCACTGCAAGCCCCTGGATGACCCCAATAGCAGCAGTGACATCCTGCAGAGGGCCCCTGTGTCCCTTTGTCCTGGCAGGTACACCTGGCAGAGTGGGCAGCCAGCTGGAACTCGGTGCTGGTGACAATCGAGGGTTGTCTGGCCAGTCACAAAGACACCAGGCAAGAGAAGAGGGGTCAGTGCCCAACGAGACCCCCAGGGGCATGAGCTGTGGCAGTGCCTCAGGCCTGATCCCCCAGCCTTTCTCTCTCAGTGCAGAGCAGCCTGGCACAAAAGGACACGTTTCTCACCAGAGGCCAAACCAATGTTTTATTCCTTGTCATTTCCACACACTCGGGAGGCTGTGCCTCGTCTGTGGTCACATGGGCCACTCCCACTTCCCTTCTGACTGAGCCTGGACACCTTGTCAAGGCATATCCCAGGCCCAGGAGCTGACCCCAGTGCAGGAGCCTCAAATGCTGTAGCTTCCAGTTCTGCAGGCTGCTAAAAGCAGGATTGATCAACAAGTGAAAGCCTGAGCTGTCAGATGGTTATGTTTTTAGATTGTTACACTTTGCCTTGCAAGCCAAAGGCGTCTCAATGTACCAAGAAATGGGTGGGCTCTGCTGAGCACCTGTGATGGGACAGGAGCTGGTTTCTAATGCCATGCCTAGAGCCCACAGGAATCACTGGGAGCCTTCCTGTTCAGGCCAGTGGGCTCAGCAGCAAGTTTCCAAAACCAGCCCCTCTGCATCACCTCTTCCTTCAACCCCTGAATTTCCTTTTTTCCTTTGCAAGCAAGCTTGGATCACAGCATCCCTCTGCTTCTAGCCCCATGCACATTCCTGACTTAAAACAGACTTAAAACAGCAGGGAAGGAGCTTGAGGCAAGGCACTCTCACTGCACCCAGCCCAATGGGCACCAGCCAACAGCCTCTCCTGAGCCACACAAGTGTTTCTTGTTCACAAAGCCACAGCACTTTTAATAAGCTGCTTAAGTCTAGCGCAAGCTGAACTCTAAGGTGTCTGTAATCACAGCCAGTCCTTTTCCTGGAGGAGCAATGCTGCCTTGCCTCTCTCCAGCATGAGCAGAAGGGGCTCACCTGCTTCCCACCAGTTCACTCCTCCTCAAAGAACTCGTGGCAAGCAGCAGTGACCATTGCAATGAAGGCCACGAACTCCTGGAAGTCGCACTCTGCATCCCCATCACAGTCCAGGGCCTCCATGACTTTGTCCACAGTCTCCTGGTCTTTGATTTCCTGAAGGGATAGAAACAGGGGGCCAAAGCTGGGGAGGACCACAGCATGGCCCAGACAGTAACATGTCCCCATTTCCCAAGTGCTCTCATGGCTGAATCTCTGTTCAGACACATCCCAAATGTCTTGTGGCTGTTCCCAGTCTGGTGGGGCACTGCCCTGTGCCCTGGGGAATTGCAGCCACAGCTGTGCTGCTGGGAAGGGACATTTGAGCCCCCTGGGGCAATGCTGTCCCCCGTGTCAGGGAAGGTAATTTCCCTACTATCCAACCCCCACCCCAGTCTGCCATATAGGCTGTTCCCCTCATCCTGCTGCTCTGTAGAGCTGGGGCAAAGGATTTAATGTCCTGCTGTGTAAATAAACCTCTTCACCTGTGCAAGGCTTCTGTGGGAGGCAGAGTTGGGAGGTGCAGGGCTGTTGGATGGCCCCTGAGCCCAGCCAGTGCTTACCCCGAGGAAGTGGCTCAGCTCGTTGTTGATGAGCTCCTTCAGTTCGGATTTCTTCAGCTTGTGCTTGTCTCCCTCCTTCCCGGAGTACTGGTGGAAGGCCTCGATGATGGCGATCATCGCCTTCTCCAGTTCAGACATGGTCGCGGCTCAGCCCTGAGGTCAGAGGGGACGGTGGAGCGCCAGCCTGGGCAAGCTCCAGCAATTCCCATTGATTTGGAAGCACGGCCACCCCGGGCTCCGCCCATGGATCAGCAAGGTCGGAGCCGCGTTCAAGGCATTCTGCTGGGAAGCGCTGGCAGCAGCTCTGGCTTCAGGGGCAAGGTCATGAGAGACCAAAACTCTGCTGCCAGGGACTCTCGAAGACAGCAGAGCCACAAGACGAGGAGAGAGGCAGGCATGGGGTCAGCTCCGGAGCTTCAGAAAGGTTTTGCTGTCCCTGCTGTCACAGGTCCCCTCGGCTGTGTTTCTGCCTGCAGCCCTGTCTCCAGCCCAGCAGTCAGGGGAACCCGGCAGGAACCGGTTTTGATGGGTGCCAGCAGGTCAAAATGAACATCTCTCAAACCTCCCTCTCCCACAAGAGGTCTGGAAACCCTCTTGGGATATGATAATAATTCGGATTGCAGCGTTCCCTGCAGACTTCACAAACGGACAAACCACAGAGACTCTGATCTCTTTAGTGGAGAGGGAGAGCTGCCAACCCAAAGACTCGGAAAATAAAGAAGCCTTGTTGCCTGGCGCTCATTTCGTTCATATCCCATCGCTAAATGTCTCCTGCCCTGCAACCTGGCTCCTGTTTCTCCACCACAAGCTACTGAATCTGATCCCACAGCTGATGTCCTCCCCCGCCCAGCAGTCAGTGCCCCAACCGAAAGACTGTTACCAGACACGGCAGAAAACATCCTAACAAAAATACCCTTCTCATGCAGCAGCCCTGCCTGCTGCCCGTCCGCAAGGCTGAGGAGTGCTCCCGGACAGAGGTGATGCGGAGCGGTGACCCTGCCCTGACAGCGCCCACCTCCCCTCGGGCAGGGCCATCCCCCGGCATGCCCCGGCATCCCCGGCCCCTCTCACCTCCGTGCTGCCGGCGGGGCTGTGCACGGCGATGCGGCGTGGCCAGGCACCCCCGGCGGGGCCCCGCTGCCCTCTTATGGCCGCGGGGATCGCGGCGTGGCCGGGGCGGGGTGTCCGGGCCGGGCGCTGTGCCCGCAGAGCCGCAGAGCCGCTCACGGGGAGCCGGCCCAAGGCCCGCGCGGGAGCCGTTGGAAAGCCGCCCTAGGGACAGGGAAACACCGCCTGCTTCCCTTGTTCTCCTTTTTACCTGCTGGTACTTCAATCAGCCAGTTTTTATAAGCGACACGTACATAGGGGTATACCCCGTTTCAAAATGTATTGCAGTAAACGGAGATCATCTCTAGACGCAGTTGTTACGCATTACCAATAAATCTGTTATGGTGCCATTTATTTGTTCATATTTTTCAAAGATAGAATGCCTACTCTCTGTTCCTTTGACTCACAGAACACAGAATGTTCTGTGAACCAAGCTTGCAATTCAAAGATGTGAATGCTTTCTTTAAAGCTGCTGTTCTGCTCTGAACAGTGAGTATGCAAAAACAGCATTCCTTGTACGTCTGATCTTTTCACTATGTTTACTGAGCACTATTAATATTTAACACGCTTTTTTCTGCTTTCTACTGCTTTAAGATTGTAGAGTCAGGCCAGACAGGGAAAATAAGGTTATTTCAATTCACTCAGCTTCACCAAACATGCCACTCAAAAAACTGAAACCTTTGCTGCTTGTGCAAAACCATTTATACCATGGGAGTGAAAGTATCAATGAAAATATGTTTTGCAGTCAGTGGGAGCATAAGACTTATACTTTTCTGTGTGTATTGTTCAAGAAATGTTAAAATGTTCAAGAAATATCCGCCTAACACCAGAGACAGGTGAAACTGCAAATATTTTGAAGCAATTCTGAGAAGGGAAGTGTAAATCAACATGCAAAACTCAGAAAAAAGATGAGTTATTGTTTGTATACTGATTCACACTAGATTTTTTAGATTTTTTTTTTTCTTTTTAGAAACTTTGAAAAGTTATCTCAAACTTTTTTATAATGGGGTCTCAATACAAAACTTGTTCACATGTTCCCTGCCAGCCCTAGCGGCCACCATGAACTGGCATTAAATGCACTTTTATCTAAACCCTGTTGCTGGACAGACATATTCCCTGGCAGTTCCTGTGTTCCCAAATCTACTGATACAACACCAACCACATTGCTTAAAAAACTTCACATACTGGTGTAAAAAAAAACCATCTACATTGATAAGTTCCTTACATCAGCTCATGAAAGTTTTTGTAACAGGCTCAAACACCAGTTTGGGGAAAAATAATTTCCCTGCCTTTAAGGTTGAATATGTTGACTCTAAATATTTGCCTGACCACTAAAATTCTTGCATTTTGGGCATTGCAAACTACAGCAGTTATCTGTGCTCTGGTGGGACTAGCAGGGACAGCAGGGATGCTTTTAGTAGTGGTGTTTCTAGTGTGGAGGTAGTTTGTCAACAATTTTGCACGATTTGATTTTTTCCAAGAGTACTTGCATTCCTGTAAGAGCTGGCTATAAATAGGGCTCTCTGTCAGCAGGAAAGAGACAGCATTTTTCTGTCGATAGCAATTTGATCTGGTAGATCTCTAGCTCAGTCCTCAGCCAAAAAATGCATTAAAGTAAACCTTTTCTAATCAGAGACAAGGTGCTAGCTCATCTCCTTAAACCATATTCTGATGTCATTCTGGAGAGTGACCTTTCCTTAAAATGGAACAGAAAAAGTATCATTTGACAGATCAAAACTTGAAGTCTTGAAATTCTCTTTCCTGGTGGTTCTTGCTGTCCATTTCACCCCAAATCATTCTGACTCCTGTATTTTACAGGTGATGATCTGGAATGATGTCCTGATAGGATGGGAAGGAGCAGCAGGATCAGATGTGAACACCAGAAACCTTGACCCTTTTCTGCCTTTGCTAATGGGCAGCTCCAAGAGACTTTCCTGATCCTTGTCCAGGCTCATATCCTTTGCAAAGACTGCTCTCCTGGCCTGGATCATCCCTAACCCAGCCTGTGACAGTCCAGAAGGTCTGGATATGAGTGTGGGGCTGTGAGCTGTGCTTTCAGTGCTGCCCAAAGAGCTGCTTCTGTTATTTTAAAATTCATGTTCTGATCTTCGAACAGGACAGTGCAGCCTTGGGGCTCCTTTCCTCAGGGTCAGAGCTTCCTTGCCAGAGCTTTGGGCTGATACGTTTAAAGAAGCAAGGGCATTTTTCAGTGCCCAAGGCTGAGCAAAACACTTGAGCCCTCTGCCTGTCTCCCTCACAATGTGGGCTCCTCATTCCAGGAGAAAAGACAGCCTATTTCTTTGTCTCTCGGGTGTGTGTGGCGCCAGGCTCTGCCAGACCATGAGACAAATGCCAGCGGTCATTGAACTGGGACAAAAAAAGTCATGAAAGCAGAGGAATTTGGGTGGGAGGGGGAAGAAAGTGCCTCTGCCTCTGCAGGGCTGCACTCTCAGTGCCAGCACACACAGCAGCTTTGCAGGGAGCAGGTTCCCTGGCACCTCCAAACACAGCAGCCAGAGGTGGGCTAGTTCCTGGCTGAATCCAGCTGAGATCAGACACAGAAAAACATGGGTGAAAACAATGCCTAAGTAACAGGAATTTGGCAATTAGTAAAAATTTCTGATGCAGCTGACTTGTACAGAGACAGAAAAATAAAACCAAGTTGTTCATCCTCCATCACTCCCCTTAGGCAAATATTACTATAAATTATCTTAAGATTTTGGCACCCATAGACAAGTAGATACTTTCATGAACCTCATTTCAGGCAGAATCATTATGGAATTTTTTTTTTCTTAACCCAAAAATAAATAGACTATTAACCCTCAAACACAACACCCATGTCAGTGAACTGCTAGAGTTCTCTCTGTTCATATAAACTGTGCAAGAGAAGCAGCACAGCTCTCCCTACTGAGGACCAGTGGGATGAGACACAAGTCAAAGATATTATCCCCATCCACTCTCCCTCCAGGAGAAGTCCAGCCACATCCAAAAAACATTTTGCTCTTTCTGAACACAGCCAGGGCTGAACTGAGTGATCTAAGCCTAGTTTATAAAATTAATAAAAAATTAATTCAGTAATTCTCACATAAAATCACTGTATCCTCTCCAGATAATCCCTGATGTTATTCTGGACGTGAAATGAGTGAAGACCTGTTTGTTAGAAGAGGAGTACTTTAATTTAAACTTCTACTGTGCATTATATACTGTAAGTATTAATGATTATAGAAGTATTAATAGTCATCTTCCTGTCCTGGGGTGTTGATGGGTGCCACATTTGTGAGTAGCTCTTTTGTCCCTGGGCACTACACAGACATGGAGGGGCTTTTCTGCCAGTTTAATTTGGTCTGGTGCCACCTCTGTGGGATGAGAGAAACCAGGTCACTGTGAAAGGCTGAAAGGAATTTATCACTCCATTTAAACAAGTGTATATTAAATGTCCACCCAGCCCTTCCAACAGCAAGTACAGCATCTGGGGTACAAACCCTCTTGCTCACTGGCCTGGGAAGGCAGTGATGGGTGTCAGGAGAGAGATGGGGACATGTCAGGAGGAGCTCTGGGACCGGACAGGAGGAGCTCTGCCATCTTCTCATGGACTGCTGTCCCACGGCATTACCTGCATGAAGGTGACACCCCCGAACCGTGCTGGAGGGACCAGGGCAGGGTTCATAGTGAGGATACCTGACTCACCTGCAGAGCACAACACGGTGTTTTATGGGTGTCAGCCCTGCCAGCCACTGCCCTCCTCACCAGGCTGGGCCCCGGTGTTTGGAGTGCCTGACACCTCGGGAAAGCAGAGCTGAGGACTGTGAGTCAGCAGCGGGGAAGCACGGGGGCAGCGAGAGCGTGGGCACACCGCGTCAGGGTGTGCTGTGCCCATGGCTGGCACTGCTCCCTGACACATCCCCCCAGCCCCACTGTGCCCATGGCTGGCACTGCTCCCTGACACATCTCCCAGCCCCACTGTGCCCATGGCTGGCACTGCTCCCTGACACATCTCCCAGCCCCACTGTGCCCATGGCTGGCACTGCTCCCTGACACATCTTCCAGCCCCACTGTGCCCATGGCTGGGCCGGCGTTGTTTTGTTATTTCCATTAATGATGGAAACCACACGCCTGGACTTTGGGGAGGCACGGAGGCGGGGACAGTCGTTCCAGGGGCTGGCGCTGTCACCCAAAGGGACGGCTCGGCTGTCAGGGTCTGTGAGGGGGATGGCACTCCTGTGCCGCGGGCAGACGGAGTGGGAGTGAGAGGTCGACCCTCGGCAACTGGCGGGGCGATGTCCCATGGCAGGAGGGGACGGGAGGGGACGGGAGGACATGGGGTGGGCCGGGGCCGGGAGATGGGGCGGGCCGGGGACGGGAGATGGGGCGGGCCGGGGCGGGCTGGGGGCCGGCCGGGGCGGGCCGGGGACCGCTATTGGCTGCCGCCCGTGAGGCGATGTGGGACCAGCCGGCGCGGCCCCGGCGCTGGGATCGGTAGCGGCGATGGCGGCGGACGGCGTGTGAGTCCCGGCGCTGGGATGGAGAGCGGCAGCGGCGCTGGCGGGGGGCACTGGGTGGATCCCGGCGGTGGCGGCGAGCACCGGGGTCCCGGCGGTGGGGTCGGGAGCGGGGTGCCTCCGCGGCTTACGGTGCCAGTGTCCGGCAGGGCGCTTCGGCGGCGCGGCGGCCCTCGGCGCTCGGCGGCGGCCACGGAGCTGCCGGCCTGGCGGCTGCGCTGCGAGGGTGGGCGGCAGCTCTGGCGCTACCTGGGCGATGGCGAAGGCGATGTCGCGGAGCGGCGAGCGCAGACGGCGCTGGAGCAGCACAGCCTCGGGCTGGACACGGTGCGGGGGGCCCGGGCCGGGGCGGCGGGGCCGTGCCCGGGGCGCGCCGCTGAGGTGGCCCTGTCTCCCCACAGGGCGCGACGCTGCGGACGCTGCCGGCGGCCGGCTCGGCCCGGGACGCGGCCCGCAACGGGATGCGGTTCTACGCGGCGCTGCAGGCCGAGGATGGGCACTGGGCGGGCGATTACGGCGGGCCGCTGTTCCTGCTGCCAGGTAAGCCTGGGCACCTGTCCACGGGTGAGTGCCCTGGGATTCGGCTCTCTACAGTGCCGGCCTGTTTGGTCATCCAGGTCTCCTCATCACCTGCCACACGGCCAAAATCCAGCTGCCCGAGGGGTTCCGGAAGGAGATGGTGCGCTACCTGCGCTCTGTGCAGCTCCCGGACGGAGGCTGGGGCTTGTGAGTACCAGGGATGCTTCTCTGGGTGATGGCAGCTCCAAGGTGCAGGATTTAGAGCTGCTGTCAGATCTGCCCAGGCTCAGGGAGGGAGACTCATCATGTGTGATAGCTGTGGGTGGTTGGAGTTGCTCGTGCAGCACTCCACGTACACTGTTTGTCACAGAGGTGGCCATAGCATGAAGTCTGGCCACATCTCCTCTGGGGCACTATATCCCAAAGCAACATGTGTGACAGGGCAATGTTTACTCCTCTATTAGTCAGTCCCTCTTTTCCAAACTCACCCCTGGCATCCCACTTCACCCTGACAAAGACAGCCCTGTGCAGTGGCTTGTGTCTGGTTAATGGCAATAGCTGACTAATGGATGTGGTGTTTCTGTGTATGCTTCTGACAGACATGTGGAAGATAAATCAACAGTGTTTGGCACAGCCCTCAACTACGTAGCCTTGAGGATCCTGGGGATCGGACCAGATGACCCTGACGTTGTGCGGGCCCGTGTCAACCTGCACAGCAAAGGTCAGCCATGAGGCTGGTACACTGGTGAGAGAGTCTGGCCACACCTGAGGGCTGTAGGGAGCACTGAGGGCTGCCAGGCAGTGGAAGAACTGTTGTTCTTACTTGCCTTTCGTGGCAACTGCATTATCAATTAATGATGGGAAGCTGTGTTGCATTTTTGTGCCATTGCCTGCTTGCCTTGCTTTGGGACATGTATCCCAGCCTGAGTAATGTGCTCCCAAACACAGAGAAGAAAGCTGGGAGCTGGCATGGCTGTGTTAACCCTGAAAGCTGCTACTGTTCTGTGCAGGAGGTGCTGTGGGAATCCCTTCCTGGGGCAAGTTTTGGCTGGCTGTCTTGAACGTTTACAGCTGGGAGGGAATGAACACGCTTCTCCCAGAGATGTGGTATGTGCCCCCCTCACTGTGGAGAGAGGAGCTGGTGTCAGTCCTGCCACCAGCCTCCACCCAGAACTGTGCCAGGTGCTGGTGATTGCTGGTATAACTCCAGCTACAGCCAGGAACTGGAGGTGCTCAGGCTGCTTGTCAGCTGAGAGCCAGCAGCAGGCCAGGTGGATAGCACTGAACACTGCATCCAAGGGAGATGCCAGAGCACAGCCCTGTTAGCATTTCCCACAGGATCCCTCACACATTCATGTGTTCCCTGCCTGCCACCAGTATCTTCCAGCAGCCAGAACTGGGCCCTAGCAGGAAGGGACAGCCACATGTGAGGCTGCCAGCCCTAAACCTTGCTTGTACCCTCTCTGAATACTCAGAGGGCTGCTGGGTGTCAGAGATGGAAAGTGTCTGACACTATCCCCAGAGGAATTTGGGGGCTGCACAGTACCAAGGGCTGCTGGTGCTTTGTCAGCAAATGCCATTAACTGTCAGTGCAGGCCTCTGCCTTCAACATCCCATGTGATTGAACTAGCTTCTCACCTTCCTCTTTGAGCTTGAGGTCCTCCCTGCCCTGTGTCAGCTGGGCCTGGAGTGGTGTCAGGAGGGGAATGCTCCTGTTGGAGCGGGAATCTGAGCAGGTCCAGGCTGTGTGTATATCCCTTACTGCAGGGGACAAGGAAAGGCCTGCCCTGCTCTTCCACACAACATCTCTCCAGTGGCCCTTGGCCTTCCTTGTTCCTCACAGCAGCACTGTCTCTATTGCAACCAGGCTGCTTCCCACATGGTTTCCAGCGCATCCGTCGCGGCTCTGGTGTCACTGCCGCCAGGTTTACCTTCCCATGAGCTACTGCTACGCTAAGCGTCTGTCAGCAGAAGAGGACGAGCTCATACAGAGCCTGAGGCAGGTAAGGAGGGAGCTGATCCCACTGGACAAGGATACATGGCTCTGTGGCCACCTGCTGTGCTGGCCATGCTCTTGTGAGCCATCCTCTCCTAAGCTGCAGGGTGTCTGAGCCAGCTCCCAGCAGTGCCTGCCCCAGGTGCTGCTCCTGGCTGGCCAGGCTGCCCTTTGCTCTCTGCTGCAGGAGCTGTACGTGCAGGACTACGGCAGCATAGACTGGCCAGCACAGAGGAACAACGTGGCTGCCTGTGACGTGTACACCCCGCACAGCTGGCTGCTGGGTGCTGCCTACGGTGAGTGCAGGGGCTGCTGCCTGGAAAACTGAGGCTTAGGGTCTACTACCAGCTACTGGTGTATGCCCTGCAGCTGGGATGGAGACTGGAACTATGTGATCCATGGGATTCTCCATCCCTGAGAGCAGCAGGGCCTTGTGCTCATGTCCTCAGGCCACTCTGGGGCAGAGCTTTGCTCCATCCTGATGCTTGTTGGTCGATGGTTGTTGTGTGAGTTGGGGTGCAGCCTGCCACAGCAAGTGAATCTGGCTGCACAGGGTGGGTTTTTTCACTGCATGTCCCTTTCTTGTCCTGCAGCCATCATGAACATGTATGAAGCTCACCACAGCACTCACCTGCGGCAGCGAGCCGTCACAGAGCTGTATGACCACATCAAGGCTGATGACAGATTCACCAAGTGCATCAGCATCGGGCCGGTAGGACACTTGCTCTTAGTCCTTTAGTGTCTCTTTGTTCTTCAAGGACCAGCTTGTGCAGGTGTGGCATGTAATAATCACCAAGTCTTGCTCAACTCCTCCTGCTCCTGATGCTCAAGAGCTTAAGGCTAGCAGGGCACAGGAGATGCAGAGGGCATGGGGACAGCTGTGGCCCTGGTGAGGAGTATCTCTCCTTGAGGTCCAGGGAGATGATCTCATGGCACCTGCCCTGCTAACTCAGCTGTGCTGGGTGATGTCACATTGGGATCAAGGCTGAGAAACCTCTGGATGGCTTTGTGTTGAGTGGGTTGGGATGTATGTTTCTGGGGCTGGAAGAAGCTTTTTCCAGAGCAGTGACAGTGCTCCTCTTGGCAGATCTCCAAGACAATCAACATGCTGGTTCGCTGGTTCGTGGAAGGGAAGGACTCTCCAGCTTTTCAGGAGCATGTTTCCAGGATCCCTGACTATCTCTGGTAAGGGCTGAGTGTGTCCATCTGGCACAGCACACCATGACTCCTGACATGCCTCCTGGTGCTCCCACTGTGCCTGTGCTGCAGCACTGTGCTCTCTCCTCCCACAGGCTGGGCCTCGACGGCATGAAGATGCAGGTGAAGTGCTGTAGGAGTTCAGCTGTGACTGAAGGGACCCTGGTGTGCTGGGGCAACCTGTGGAGTAATGGGATAGAGTGTTCATCCCAGGCCTGAGCTCCTGGCATCTCACCTCTAGTGCCTGGTGGCCTTCTCACTGCCATTTCCCCCAGCTGTGCCAGGAGGGGCTACTGTCTGTCCTGCTAGTTTGCCTCCCTGTGGCATTCTGTCCATCCTCATGAGTCCTGAGAGAAGGGCAGGAGAAAGCCAGGCCCCTGATTCTCAGTGCAGGCTGAGCTCTGCTTCTCTCAGAGCCATTGTGTCCTGCTGTTCCTTGATGCTAGCCACCTCTCCTGCCTTGGCTATGCTCAGAGCAGACAGAAGCAGCTGTCTCATTTTGTGCTCCCTTGCTGTCCCTTGACCTGCTGCATCTGTCCTCTCTGTGCCAGCACAGGATGACATAGGAAGGAGCTGTTGGGGCTAATGCAGGAGGGATGTGCTGTCCCATAGTCCCCACAGCTGGGTCAGGCTGCTGCTAGCATCTGCCTCTCACTATCCATTTTCTCTCTTCCAGGGCACAAATGGATCCCAGCTCTGGGATACTGCTTTTGCCATCCAAGCCTTCCTGGAGGTAATACACCCTTCAGTGCTGCCTTGGGAAAATAATCTCTGCTCATGAGTCCCCAAGTACCAGAGCTCCTGCTGTGCACCCCCTTGGAGCTCTGTTCTGGCCTGGCATGGTGTGACTGAGCTGGGAAAGCATGGCTGGCTACAGCCCCTTGCTGACTGCTCACTGTGCATCTCTATTTCTAGGCAGAAGCCCAGGAGATGCCTGAATTCACCTCCTGCCTCCAGAACGCCCATGGATTCCTCCAGTTCTCCCAGGTGAGCAGAGCTGGTCAGTGGTGTCTCACACACTGCCTGTGCAGGCCTGGCTGTTGCTCAGAACCCTGTTGGATGCATCTGTTGCCTTCTGAAGAGAGTTTCTGAAGGGCTGACTAGCAAAGTCCCAGGCCCAGCCTCCTGTTTTCTACTCCCTGTTTTCAGGGAACCATCTTTGAAGCTTGGAGAGGACCTTAGCAAGGCCCAGGGATGCTTGGGTTGTCTGCCTGAGCTTAGAGGGGCTGGAAAACTGAGAGCTTAGGCTTATTTGCCCTTCATCTTTGAGGTACCCTTCTGGGAAACCCAGGATCATTGGATAGTGACTGTACGATAGCGACTGTATGAGCTCAGCTTCTGCTCGCCAGGCCAGCAGGGGCTCAAGGTGAGGGTCATTGTCACCAACAGCTAGATGCATATGCAGTCACCAGTCTTGTTTGTGGTGCTGCTGCATTGAAAGCAGATGGTTCCCTGGCAGGCAAGCTCCCAAAGGGGGCTTTAGAAACACTTGCTCCAGAGCTGACCTCTTTCCTGTCTACTTCCCTCAGTGGAAGGCAGGTACTGTCCACTTCCACTTGGAAAAACCACCTGCAATGGTTTCAGCCCATGATCCTGCAGCCAGGCACCTCCAGGCTGCTCTCACTTGTTGCTTGTCTCCTGCAGATCCCCGAGAACCCACCTGACTACCAGAAGTATTACCGCCATATGAACAAGGTACGATGGCTGGCACTGGTCTCTCAAGGACTCATCACTGTCACAGGGATTTGGGCAGAGGGAACAGGAATCAGGGGCAGCACCTGCTCTCTTCCAAGAATAGAGTGGCTGAGGGAAAGTGATCCTGCTCCCTAAGCCCACCTGATCCTTTTCCAGGGTGGCTTCCCCTTCAGCACGCGGGACTGCGGCTGGATCGTGGCAGACTGCACAGCAGAGGGGCTGAAGGCAGTAATGCTGCTGCAGGAGAAGTGTCCCTTCATAGCCAAGCCTGTGCCTGCTGAGCGCCTCTTTGATGCTGTGAATGTGGTAAGAGCTGCAAAAATTAGGCCAAGGGACATGCAAGACTGTAAGAGAAGCCAAAGCCCAAGGAATTGTTAGATCTGGTATTAGATCTGGTTAGATCTGAGTTAGTGTGAGGCCTGGTGTGGCAGCACTCTTGTGATTCAGAGCTGCCTGTGTCACCTAATGTCATGTGATGGCCTAGATTGGGCTTGCTTTGTCACGGTGGTTTGAGACCTGGGTTTTCTGCCTGCCCCATAGACCTGTAGGTCTGACTTTATCCTCCCAGCTGGCTTGGGGCCAGACTGGAGTAGTGCTGCCCCTGAGGTTGTACCACCCCCCTCTCTGCTTGTCTGGGCAGTTGCTGAGCATGAGGAACCCGGATGGAGGCTTTGCCACATATGAAACCAAGCGAGGAGGCCACTTACTGGAGCTGCTGAACCCCTCGGAGGTGTTTGGTAAGGGCAGCTCTGGGGCTTGGTTGTCCTGCCCACTGAGAAGGGACAGAGTGGCCTGGGCTCACCATGCCCAGCGGGTGCCTGGCAGGGGATCAGTGTGCCCTGGCTCTGGGACAGGCTGGCAGTGGCTGGCCTGCAGGCTTGCTCACACAGGGGCTGTGGCACTGATACCCACTGCCTGCTGGCAGGTGACATCATGATTGACTACACATACGTGGAATGCACATCAGCTGTCATGCAGGCACTGAGACACTTCCAGAGCCAGTTCCCTGAGCACCGAGCCCTGGAGATCAGGTGAGGCACTGAGATGAGAGCTGGGCAGGGGAGAAGGCAGGCTCACTGTCCCAAGCTGCCTGCCATGGCCTCCTGAACAATGTAGCTGCCTGTCTGCATGCTCTTGTCTCTTGTGCCCTCCAATAATGGGACCCATCCAAGCCTCAGAGGGGCTGATGGAGCCCCCAGTGAAGCAAACACTGGGTTTGAGCTGCTTCTGAAGTGGATGACTTCTTTCCTGTCCAGGGAGACTCTGCAGAAGGGCCTGGATTTCTGTCGCAAGAAGCAGCGAGCGGATGGGTCCTGGGAAGGGTAGGTGGTGTTGCCAGCACCCCATTTCCTTCTGGCTGCCCCAGTGGGAGAGGGATCATCATGGCAAGCGTTCCTGGCTGGCAGGATCTGTGGGAGGGAAAGGAAGGGCTGATCCTCCTCTAGCTGCTGTGCTTTGCTCTCAGTTACTCTCCCTCCAGCCCAGGTAGAACAGATGAAGACCCAGAGAAGGTTGGGGTGGCTCCAGCTCCTTGTGGTCCCAGTTCAGCTGACACTTGAGTTAGCTGGGAGCAGGTGCTGGTGGGACTGGGCATGGTTGGGTCATAGGGGAAGGCAAGCTACAGCTCTGTGCCTGGCTCTGCTCTTCTGTGAACACAGCTGCATTGCAGCCTGCCTCTCCCTGGGGCATTGCACCCCTGACAGTGCTGCTCTCCTCTTCTTCCTAGGAGCTGGGGGGTTTGTTTCACCTATGGCACCTGGTTTGGTCTGGAGGCGTTTGCCAGCATGCAGCACACATACCACAACGGGTGAGAAGGGAATGTCTGGGTGCCCTACCCCTACCCTACCTCCTGGGCCAGGGTAGGACTCAGTGGTGGGGCTGGATGGATCCCTGGCTGTGCATGGACTCTCCTGCCTCAGGGACTGCTCCTCCCAAATCCTGTGCCTGCAGTATGGCCAAGGCACTTGCTGCCTCACCCTCAAAGTCAGGGCAGTCCCAGCCATGGGCACTGCTTCTCTTTTGAGCTGAGAACTGTGGGCGTCCAAACACTCTCTGTCCCCAGTCCTGTGTTGATTCTGGCCCCCATCCCTGCAGGACTGTCTGCCAAGAGGTGGCCCAGGCCTGCCAGTTCCTCATCTCCAAGCAGATGGCAGATGGAGGGTGGGGAGAGGATTTCGAGTCCTGCGAGCAGCGCACATACGTGCAGAGTGCTGAGTCACAGATCCACAACACCTGCTGGGCCCTGCTGGGGCTCATGGCTGTCAGGTAAGAGTAGCCCCAGTGCTCAGGGAAAAGAGATCAAGCTGGGCTGGGTGGCCTTGGGCCTGGCTGATGTGACCCAGTGCAAAGCAAAGCTTTTGATCATGACTGCAGGCCTCTAGCCTGGGAAAATGGTGCTGTATTCATAATATTTAGTGTCTTGGGGTTGTGGGGAGCCCTTCCCAAAGCACTCAGTATGCCTGAGGCAAGCTCGGGGCAGCCTGGAGGTGGTTGAGCTCCCCAGACATGTGGATGAGGGTTTGCAGATGGTCTGGATAAAGATGCTTACATTTCCCTTGTGCTTTGTAGGTACCCCGACATCAGTGTGCTGGAAAGGGGCATTAAAGTGTTGATGGATAAGCAGCTGCCCAACGGGGACTGGCCTCAGGTATATCTTGAGTCTTTCCAAGAAGTTCCTGAACGTGCAGCAGGCCCCTGTCACTCATAGCATTCTGCTCTCTGCTTGTCTCCCAGGAGAACATTGCAGGGGTGTTCAACAAGTCGTGTGCCATCAGTTACACCGCGTACCGCAACATCTTCCCCATCTGGACGCTGGGGCGGTTCTGCCGGCTGCATCCTAAGAGCCCCCTGGCTGGGCAGCTGCCAGCCAGAGCCAGCCCCTCGGCTGGGGCAGGCCAGGAGGAGCAGGGAGCCCTGTCTGCTTGAACCTGGGACGCTGGGGATGCCACGGCCCCCGACTTGGCTTGGATCCCCGAGTCTGCACGGGGCCGTGGCGGTGTGTGTTGCATGGGACAGCTCCATGCTGACCTTAGCATGTGGACTGCTGCCTCTGCCAGGGAAGGGTGCTGTGCCGGTGCTGCAGAGCCTCTGCTTGCTGTTGAACCTCTTCTAAACATTCCCTTTCTAAGGTTTTTTCCAGGTATGTTCTCCATCCCCAGATGGGGAGTGAAGTGCCTTTTCAGACCATTTTGAAGATCAGATGAAGCTGCCGAGCTGTGTTGTATTCCACATTTGGACAGACTCTCATCCTGGGTTGCAAGGCTGCCTTTATTGTCACAGGCTGTCTGTCTATACCAAGAGTGTGGGATTTGGGGTCTCCCCTGTGCCCACCATTGGGGCTTGGGGGGCACTGCACAATCCCTGCTGAGCTGACCTCTGTACTGTGGGTGCCAGCGATGGCCTTTGAGTTACTCGCTCTACCCTGGAGCCTGTGCTGGAGGGGAAGGACACCTGTCCTCCCCCAGATGTGTGAGAAAAGGAGTGCTTTGCTTAATTTTCTTACTGCTTTGCTTAATTTTCTTATTGTTCTGTCCCCCAGCTGGTGGCACCTAGCTTCCCCAGGTGAAGTCACCAGCAGCCCTTGGAGAAGGGGCAGCTGAAGCAGAAAGCTCTGAGGTGGTTGGCATCATGGCACAGCCTGAGCCCCAGGGCTCCAGGCTTCCTCCAACTCAGACCATGGTGCTGTGGGGCATTCACAGGTCATTGTCAGAGCTGGAAGTCAGATGGGATAATAAATTGCTAAGGGTGATGCAAGAGGAACTTCACTGTGTTCTCCTTTCTGTCTGCTAGTGTGTGTCCCAGGCAGAGGGGAGCTGGCACAGCAGCCTCACGTCCTGTGGCTTGGGTTGCCTGTCCCCACATGTATGAGCAGCATATCCACCAAACCATGCTGGGAGCCTGTGCCTCCTCTAATGCATTTAGCCACAGAAAAATGTAATCAAGGAAGCAGCTCACTAAAGGGGAATGATCACTTCCCTCATCCTCCTGCTTATGCTCATGCAGATAAGCAAGACAGAAAAACTTACTGATTTAAGAAGAATCAGCTCAGGCTGTCTCAACTCAGCCCTGTTTGCCTTTTCCAAATTATGGACATCTTTACACCTGTCTGTGATATTACTCTGCATTTAAATTCCTTCTTGCTGAAACTGAATTATTCAAGTGTCATGCAGTGATGTGTCTTGAGAGGACGTGGCTGTGTGGATTTCACCTGTTGTTAAAATCTGCTCCAAGCTGCAATTTTGGATTGAGCACTGCAGATTTTTGGATTGAGCACTTCTCTCTGCAGAAGAGATCAAAGAGATTCAGGATACATTCAGTACAATTCTTGTTTGATAGAAACTGCTTCTTCCAGGAGTCCTCTGACACTCTTCCCAGGGATCTTCTAGAGTGTTTTGATTTCTGATTTCAGAGATCCCAGGTATCAGTCCTCGACTATTCCCAGGATGTTACCTGAGGTGATTTTTTCTCCTTTGGAGAAACTCTCAGCTCTGGAATCTATTCAAGATTCATCCCAGGCATCTGGAGTCATTTGATCTATGGTTTTGGGACCTGACATCCTGGGTGGCAACCCCAGACTTCCAAGAAAACTTTCTGAGATTATTTTTCTGGTTTGGAAGAAATCCGTTTGTGTTTCTCAGGAGTTGCAGCACATGAAAAGAGAGATACAAATGCAGACTGGTTTTTTTACATGCAATAAAAAGAGATCAAAGATTTAGCCATGACCATGGTGATCCTAAGCACTGTCTCTTGACATGATGCCACCCACTTTGTCCCACATGGACTTCCAGTGTTATGGTACACTAGGAGAAGGCAAGTGACCCTCAGGGTCTGTACAGGGATCAATACTGTGATATATTTTTATGAATGACATGGATGAAGGGATCAAGAACACCCTCAGCCAGTTTGCAGATGATGCCAAGCTGAGGGTGCAATGCCACACCTGAAGGACTGAATGATGCAGAGGGACCTGGACAAGCTCCGGAAGTGGCCCATGGAAGCCTCATGAGGTTCAACAAGGCCAAGTGCTGATGCTGCACCTGGGTGAGGGCAACCCCCAGCATCAATCTAGCTTGGGGGAAGAAGGGATTGAGAGCAGCCCTGCCAAGGAGGACCTGTGGGTACTGGTGGGTGAGAGCTGGACATACCTCGGCCATGGGTGCTCACCCCTAGATCCCACAGCGTGGGCAGAAGGACAGGGGTTCAGGGTGAGACCTGAACACCTGCAAAGCTGTAGGAACACAGTTTGGGGTAATTGGGAGTGGGGCTGTGGCTGAGCCTCATCCTCAATGGGCACAGCTATGAAAAGCAGGTGAGCAGCACTGACAGCAATGAGCCATGGAGTGCCCAGGGGCACTGAGCAACCACCAAAGGGAACAGAGGGCACACAGGTGCAGTGCATCAACAGGAGGGGATAAAAGGTTGGGCTGAAAAACAAGAAGGGCAGATGCTTGCAGCCTGCTGAAGAGGTAGGGTGTTACTCTGTGTGGGTTGGAACTTTCTGAAATTGTGTGGTGATGCTCTGTGTATGGTGGCTGTCTCAACTGCTGTATGTGCTGTGACATGTGCTGTGACACAGAACTGCCTCCAGCCCTGGGGCTTAGCACAGGAAGGACATGGAGCTGTTTGAGCAAATTCAAAGTAGACCACAGAGATATTCCAAGGGCTTGAGCCCTCTCCTGTGAGGAAAGGGTGAGAGCTGAGGGTGTTCAGCTTGGAGAAGGAAAGGCTCCAGTGAGACCTTAGAGCCTCTTCCAGTGCCTAAAGGGCTTCCAAGAGAGACTAAGAGGGGCTTTGGACAAGTGTCTGGAGGGCCAGGACAACAGGGGAATGGCTTCATACTGCCAGAGGGCAAGGTTAGATGGGATATTAGGAAGAAATTCTTCCCTATTAGAGTGCTGAGGGCCTGGCACAGGCTGCCCAGAGAAGCTGTGGCTGCTCTGGAGCCCTAGAAGTGTCCAAGGCCAGGTTGGATGGGACTTGGAGCAGCCTGGTCTGGTGGAAGTCGTCCTTGTCTGTGGCAAGGGGGTGCAATGACTCAATGACTTTATGACTTACTACTGCTGAGCATGCAGCACTGCCAAGCAATGGGAGACAATGAGGAAGCAATGGCCTGAGGATGGGGATGTGCTTCAGGCTTCAGTTCTCTGAGGGGGAAGATGAGGCAGGAGCCTGCTGACTGCTCACATCTTCTACACAACACTATCCTCTCTGAGCAGGAAGGCTCCTGCCAGGACAGAAGGAGGCTCCCAGATGTCACCCTATATCCTACCTAACCCACCCAACAGCATCCCCTCTGGGACAAAGGCTTCCCTCCTCTCAGGACAGAAGGAAACTGCGGATCACCCCTTTGACCCTACAAAAACCATTCTGGGCAGGAAGGCTCCTGTCCCTCCAGAACAGGCACTGAGATTTTGGGCAGGAAGGAACAGAAGACTTGTGGCTAAATGTAGCATCTCAGGTGGGTGAGGGGGAAACTGGGATGCCACGGGAGGACACCCTTGTTTGAGAGACACCCTGAAACTCTTCCCCACAGTCCTCTGGTTTCCTCTGGTTCTGTATGTTAATAAGCTCAATGACATCATCCCTGTTCTCCTCCCCAGTTCTGGAAAGGTCCCTGTCTCTAGCTTCCCCATTGGCTTACCCTTGTAGACACTCCTCCACTGTATCCCCGTTGGTTGTTTCCTCCTTACCTCACCTTCCTTCCACCCCTAGTCCCTTTAGCCATTGGCCCTCAGATTGTGATACCCTGCCTACTCCTGACTGTTTATAAACCCTGAACGCTCCTTTGGTCGGGGCTTTTCTATCCCTGAATGCCTTCAGTGTGCTTGTTATTAAACCACCCACAGAATTGGAACTTTGATACAAAAAGCCTCTCCTGCTTTCTCCATTGGTCTGTGTTTATCAACTGACTGTGTGAGGGTCTGGTGCCTGCCTGAGCTATCCACCTTCTCCAGAGAAAGACGCTCTCGGGAGGGTGGCTGGCTGGGCATCATCTGCCATGCAGTCACAGCTAACTGCCCCTTCTACCCAAGAGGATCCTTCCAGGCACAAAGGCTCTTGCTCCCCCAGGGCAGGAGCTGTGGTTTTGGGCAGGGCAGCAGCCATGGACAGCGTCAGCCTGTACCAGCTGTTGGATTCTGCTATCGAGGGCGAGGCTGGCATCAACTTTGCAGTCCTGTGAAAACTTCTGCAGGCCATGGGGGATTCCGTGATCCAGCACGGCGCCTGGCTTGGGCAGGAGGTGCTGGATCCATTCCTGCTGGCCTGGCTGTGTGATGGACTCCACAGGGCAGGATGAGGGATCCTAAGCCATGGGTTTGTGCTAGGGTCTCCACGAGGGGGTGGGCAAGATGAACACAGAACAATCCAGCATGGGGCAGGACATAAAGATGATAGGGCAAAAACTTGGCCAGCTGAGCTGCCACCTGTTCCCCCAGGAGGGAGTTGAATGCCCACCCCCTCCTCAGGGACTCTTCCACAGCTGCTGCTGCCAGCACTTCCCAGGGGACAGAGCAGCATTGGTGCTCTGGGCCACAGGTCCCGTGTCTATGTGAGGCCCCTGCGAGTGTGCCGGCCACCCAGCACCGGGACTGGTCCCAAAGAGGCCGTGGCAGGGCCTGTGGAAGGCCCCGGTGCCCTTCCTGCTCTGCTGCATTGGCAGCTGTGGGGGCTCATTCTGCTGCCCTGAGCAGGCAGAGCAGAGCAGCAGCTGCTTCTTGTTTGGGCCGTTGCAAAAGTTCCTGCTGGGCTGTGTCTTCAACACTTGGGGCAAGGTCTTGCCTGCAAGCTGGGGCAGTTTGGGTGGGGTGGGGGTGTCCCCAGGGCACGTGGAGGTGTGTCCTGGGGCTCTCTGTGACTCAGTGCACTGTGGTCACCATGGGATGGAATGGAATGGGACAGAGTGTGCAAGGGTGACCCTTTGTGACACGTCATGCCATAGGTGCTGGTGATGCCACGGCCACACCACAGTGCTCGGTGCACGCTGTGAAACAGAGCAGTGCTGTAAGGAGCCCCCACACAGCCACATTGTTCCTTGCTTTTCCAAGTGTTCTCTGTGGAGGTCACCTTGAGGCCAGACTGTGGGGCTCACTGACCCATAGCCTTCCCAAGGTTTCTCTGCTGCAGGTGCCCTGAAGGGCAGTCTGTCGGACTTGCTGACACAGAGTCTTTACAGGATGTTTCCTGTCACTGTGGCAGGAGGCCTTCAGGCCAGACTGCAGGACTTAGTGTCCTGTGGCCATTCCAAGCCTTCTCTCTTGTAGCTTTCTTCAAGGCACAGCTGCAGCCCTTGCTGCCCTGCAGCTTTTCCAAGGCGTCTGTCCTGCAACTTGCCCTAAATCCCAACCTAGACATGGCAGAGAGACCTCCCACCCCACCCAAGAAGGTGGAAAATTGCCCTTGTGGTGCCGCACTCCAGCGACGTGCTGACTTGGAGCAGCTCCAGCTGCTGCAGCAGAGTGAGTCAAAGAGCTGGGACACAGGGCTGGCCTGCAGCCAGCTTCACCCTGCCCCATGCCATCCCTTCCCTGTGGACATGCCCATGGATAGGACAGAAGAGGGGCTGGGGCTGGCCCCGCTGGTAGCCTGGGGCATCCTGGGGCTGTCCCTGCCTGGGGAGATTGCAGGGCTGGGCTGTGTTCTCTGGCCTCGCCTGCAGCTCTTCAGCTCTGGCATTCCTTGCTCTTTGCCAGATGCAGCCAAGGACCCGACACAAGGGCTAGATCCTGCCCGTAGCTGCTGGCACTCTGTAGGCCAGGTACTGAGAGCCATCCCCTCCTTCTCAGCCGAGCATCACCATTGGAGCACTCCATGGATCGTGCCTCTCTTCCCTATTGTTCCTTCTTTTGCAGAAGTTTACAAACCTCCCTTGGTGTCGAGAGATGATCGCCATGTTCACCAAGGATGCAGCAGAGCCTGGCCCCACAGCCCCTCAGAGCATACCTCCTGCTCCCAGCCTGGATCAGTTTGGGGAGAGAGTAGTCTCCAGTCCAAGTCAAGTAAGCAGCCTGTGGCCAGGGCTGGGTGTCCCCAGGAGTGGCGTGGCACCTCAAGCCTTTGGGGCCCGGCCCAATGTAGTGGGAAGGGGAAGCGCTTCTCAGGGCAAGCAGGGCAAGTTGCTGCTCTGGCAGCTCTCCAAGTCTCCCCGTGCCTTTTGCAGGTGCCAGGCTTTGTTAGGAACATGCACCAGAGGCTGGCGTCCAATGAGCCTCCAGACGACTGGCTGTTCATGGACATCCTGCGGCTGACTGAGGCACACCCCACCGATGTGGCAGTGACCCTGCTGCGCTGTGCCCCGTCATGTGACAGGTACAGGGCCTGCCTGCTTGAGGGCTCAGGCCTAACCCTGTGCAGCCAGTCCAATGGGCTCTGCTAGACAGGCAGAGAGTTACTGGAGCCTCCATTTCCCAGCCCTGGCTTGTCAGCCCATAGGCCTCCTGACATGCTCCCTCCCTACCCCTCTGTCACCTGAGCCCTTGTGGCTGCCCAGGCCACAGTGTCCTGGCTGAGTCCCCCATGACACACAGCTCTGGTCCTGCAGAGGTGCTGCAATCATATGGAAGACCATAGCCTCGTCAGGAACAACAACAGAAAAGGTGCTACCAATCCTGCTCTGTGTGATGGACGGCTGGCCAATGCAAAAAATGTACACCTCTGATGGGGACAATAAGGATGTATTCGCCCTGGCTGTGAGTTTCCATAACTGGCCTTTGCTTGTATGCAGGTTGCTTCTCCAGTGCCTCTCCATCCTTTCCCTCACTGCAACGTATCTGCCTGCCTCAGGCACTGGGCTGACACCTGGCTTAGGGGCAGGGTTCAGGGGTGCCAGGCCGGCTGTTCCCCCTGTGTCTCCCCTGGCCTCTCCCTTGTATGCTCAGGCCTTGCTACTTGATACTGAGTGCTGTCTCTAGATGGTTTATCCTTTGCAGGCAACCAGGGTGATTTGGGAGATTCTCCGCCTGCCCTGGTGCCCAGAGCCATTTGTGGAATATTCCCCCCATCTCCTTGTGGCTCTGCTGTGCCAAGTTTTCACCAGTACAGAGCAGGTGTCAGAGGAAGTAAATACTTTCTGGAAGAAATGTCAGGATGAAAATGGCATTGCCGCCAACCCCAACAGGTGCTCCATCCCAGTCCTCCTGTCACTCCCACGTCCCCAGGGCTGAAGCCCGAGGCCCCAGCGTAACCCGGTCTTTGCTCTGCACACAGATTTGTAGTGAGCACTGTGAAGGCATTGTTGTACCATCTGCAATGTCTGAATTTACTGATGGCACTGGAACGCAAGTGTGCCTGGGACACGCTGCTCCGTGCTGACACCCACCACTATGCAGTGGGTCTGCTGGCCAGGTGAGACCTCGTTCTGCCCACCGCCCCTCTCCTTTGTGCCCGCAACGCCCCACACAATCCCCCGTGGTCATGGGCAGCAGGGCCTTGTCACCGAGGGAGGGATGAGCAGAATGGAAAAGGCCGGCACAGGAGGGTGCCCGGGAATGGCCGCCTCCCAAAGCACCCCCGGGGTGCTCAGGAGCAGATCAGAGCTCTGTGAGTCTGCCCTGGGAGAGGTTTGCCCGCCCGGCCCAGGAGCAATGGTGCCTTTTTCTCCCTGCCAGGGAGATGCGCCGTGTCTGCCAACCTTTCTGCTCCTGCATTGCACTGCGCCTGGTCTGCCGGCTCAGCAGGGAGGAATCAGACTGGGAACTGGCTGCCCTGGCGTTCCTGGTGGAGGTGAGCCCCATGGCCAGCGCTGTCTGGCTGTGCTGCCTCCCACCCCTCTGCCCTCTGGTAGCTGCAGCTGCCTGGGACACTGCCTGTGCCTTTTGCTGCTGCCTTGGCTGGGCCCTGTGCACTTCTGAGCTCCTGCCAGCTGGGCACCTCTGTGCCTGCTCTGTGCCTTTCAGGTCCTGGATGGCCTGGACTTGAGTGAATGGGGTAACAGCATCCTGGAGATCTTGACCAGGCACCTGCTGAGCGAGTCCGTGGAGATGCGTCGACTGGCACTCAAAGGCCTCATGGTGCTCAGCAGAGACCCCTCAATGGTGAGAAGGAGGCAGCAGCTGAAGCTGTGCTGGCAGCGTGGGGCTGGGGCAAGCAGCCCCTTGGGCTTGGCTGGGCTGTGGCAGCTGCTCCCAGCTCTCCAGTGTGGCTGTTGTGCTGCCTGAGTGCTTTGGGACAGGCCTTCGGCCTCTAGACTCCATGGCTGGCAGGTGGGGTTGCACTGCTGGAGCAGTGCTGGTGGTGAAGCTTTTCATGGATTCACAACACAGCCTTGTGTTCCACATAGGCCAAAAAAATGTGCAGCCTGTCAGAACCCCTCATGGATCTCCTGAGGAATGAAGACATAGAGGTGGTCAAGATGAGTCTGTCTGTCTTCACAAATATACTGCTGAACAAGGATATCCTAACATCCTGCCCCACAGCCCCGAAACTGGCTGACGCGCTCCGGCCCCTCTTTGACAGCGTAAGGCTCTGTGCCCCCAGCCATGGCCCCTGGGTGCTGCCCAGAAGTGTGGTGCCCTGTGGCCTTTTGGGCCTGTGCACAGGGGGGCCTGGAGAATCCAGTGCTGAATTTTTTCCTTTCCAACAGGACAACAGTCATGTGCAGTGGCTCTCCATTGGCCTCTACAAAGATGTGATGGAATCGGTAGTGGAAAAGGGAAAAAAGGCCCTGAAGATTCACGTGAGCGAGAGCCTGCTCCCTCTCTTTTTCCACTGCTATGATGAGAACCGGCGTGTGGCACAGGTGAGGCCTCCTGGCTGTCCCCATGGGAGGGGGCTCAGCTGTCTCCCCACCCCTGGCACCTGACGGGCTCCAGCCTCCTCCTGGCCTTGGCACAGAGATGCGGGTCCTGTGCCCTGGGCTGCGGTGCCATCTCTGGGTCTCTGATGCTCTGCAGGCCTCTCGGGAAACGCTGCTGACTGCAGTCAAGTTCCTGAAGAGAAGGGATCTCAAACAGCTGCTGAAGATGGACGACCCGTGGATCTTTGCCGAGCACGTGGTAAGGAGAGGCTGGAATCCCCAGCCCGATGCCTGGAGAAGTCGCCTGCCCACGGCGCCCAGTCTGTGGTGCTGGCAGCTGTGGCCCCTGCCCAGTGTCGCGGGCGGGGGCACCAGCCTGCGCCCCACACGCCGCTCCCTTCCCTGGGCCATGCGGGCTCTTCTCCAGGCCCCTCTGGCCCCAAGGCTGGTGCAGACCAGCCGGGCCTCAGGGCTCTGTGGAAGGGCGAGGGCGTAGGGAGCGCCCGGCCCAGGGGCAGGGCCCGCATCGACCCTTTGTCTCCACACCCTGCCGCTCTCTGCAGCTGGCAGAGGACAGGTGCCGAGCGGCCGAGCACCTGCACCTGGCCCTGCCGTACCTGCAGAGCCCACAGGAGCCCCTGCGAGAGGCGGCCGTCAGGTCCATTGGTGAGCCACCAAGCCGGCTCTTGCTCCCTCCCTTCCCCATGGCCTCAGGATCCGGGCCAGGGGCCGTGACAGGCTCTGTGTTCCTAGGGATTGCCGGGATGCTCATGAGAGGACAGCGGGAGGAACTGCAGCTCATCTGTGAGGGTGAGTGAGGCCAGCGGGGTGTCAGTAGGAGCTGCCAGGGGAAGCTGCAATCCCTGCCCCGGCTGCGGCGGGCTCCTCTCCTTGTGCACACGAAGGGCTGCATCAGGAGAGCACAGAGATGTTTTTAGAGATGTGTCATTATGGCCAGCACCTTCTAGCTGATCCTTGTTGTGTCCTGCTTCCTTCAGGCCATGGCAAGAGCTGAGTGGGCCGGTCCTTTCAGGGGCTTTCCTCACTCTGACCGTGCCTCTGTTTGTTTCAGCCCTTCAAGCCCTTCGCACAGATGAGAGCCCCTCCAACACAAACCTGATCGTTCAAGTCATGTTGGATGAAAGAGCTACATCACTAAGTTCATCTTCTGGATTGAGACAACCAGGACAGCAGCAGATCCCATGCAGGAGGAGACAACCCGGAGATGAGAGGAAAGCAGCTGAAGCTCCAGGCCCAGCTGATGCTGGGCAAGCCTGAGCTTGCCTTCCCTCTTTACTTGTCCCTCTCTGCGGCCCTCAGAACCTGCTTGTTCCCTTCTCCCCAGCTTTGCCATTAATAAACATTTCAGCTTCTTCACCTCATTTGTATCTTTGTGGAGCTGAAGTGGATCAAAACCTGAGCCCTGGAGCACACAGGCCCCGTCCTGCCGTTCTTTTCTGTGTTGCGTTTTGTGCAGAGAGAAGCAAAGCACATCAGGCTGGAAAGGTCCCTGCCCTGAAGGTCTGGTTTCACAGCATTGTGAAAGACCTAAGGGTCTTGCTGAGCACACTGAAGGTCAGCAGTAGGACAAAGAGCCTGGATTTTAGAAGAGTCAACTTCAGTATTTCCTGAGTCCAGCTGTGAGGGATTCCATGGCAAGCATCCACTGGGGGCAAAGGAGCTTGGAATGCTGGAAGTTATTCAAGAATAGATTCCTTGAAAGCACAGCAGTGGTCCTTCCCTACAAAGGGAGAGGAAGAAGGCAGAACCAGAGACCACCCTGATTTACAGTGAGCTTTAGGTGTACTAAAAAGGAAGCAAATGAAGCAGCAGTACAGGGGCTTACACACGACTGTCCTGCTGTACGGAGCGTGCTCTGGCACTGCTGGGGTCCTGGGTGCAGTTCTGTTCCCCACAACTGAGGAATTACAGCTCCTGCCTCGTACACAGTTAGGAACCCAAGGAAGTGAGACCAGAGGGAGGAGACCCTTCCAGTCTCTCTTGGGCATGGCTGCAAAACAGCTGCTGCTTCTCCCTCTTCCTGTGTTTGGGGTTTGCTGATCCCAGAGCCAGGTTGTGCTCTATTTTCAAAAGACTGTTCAGAACAGGCATGAAAAGTGCTCTGTGCACAGTGGAGAGTCTTGGAAGGTGCTTGCAAGAGCATCTAACCCAAATCTACCCTTTTGCAGTTTAAATATGTGGCTTTCTCCAGCAAGAAAGAGCTCCTCTGGCTCTGCCAGTGCCTGTTCTGCTGCCTTTGGGCTACCTAATGTTGGGATAAGGAACTTGCACTAATTCCAGAGTCTGCAGTGACAACAAAGATGCTGAATTTGAGACTGGTAAGTGACTATATAAGGCTAAGCTGGAGTCCTAAAACTCCTTTGCTGCTGTGATGTTTGCTCAGCAGTTGAGAACTTGAGGACAATTGTAGTTTTGCTCTCAGCTTTGAGAATCACAGAATCCCCCAGCAGTTTGTGTTGGAAAGTATTTTAAAGATCCTGTAGTTCCAGTGGCCTGGCTGTGGGCAGGGACACCTTCCATTACGATTGGACTAATCCATCTTTACCTTCCCTCCTCTGGATTTTGATCTAATGTGAATATATCAGCTGATTAGATTTTGTAGCTCAAAGAAATAGAACAGGACTTTCCCAATATCCCATCTAAAGCCACTCTCTGGAAGTGGGAAGCCATTCTCTCTGTCCCTCCAGGCTCTTTCCCAAAGTTCTTTTCCAGCTCTCTTGGAGCCCCTTTAAGCACTGGAAAGGGCCCTAAGGGCTCCCTGGAGCCTTCTTCAGGCTGAACGTTCCCAGTTCTCCCAGCCTATCAGTGAAATGCTCCAGTTCTTGGACCACTTCCTGGTCCTTGCTGGCCTCCTCTGGCCTTCCTTGAGGTCCTCTGCATCCATCCCAAAGCCACCAGAGCTTGCACAGACAGAAGCTGCCCTCAGCTGCCTTAAGGGAAGAGCACACACAAACCTTCTGCAGTTGGAAACAGGGAGTTGGGGAAGAGCAGCCTGACCTCCCAGCGCTGCTAGAAAACTTTTCAGCTCAGGAAGGAGTTTTGTTGCACTGGAGACAGCAGCTCCCCCTTTGGCTTTAAACACAACCAAAGGCACAGTCATTGATTAGAGGCTGAATAAAATGATGTATTGCAGTCCTGCCCACCTCTCCCTCAGGGAACTGACAGGCTGCTGGCTTCAGACAGCTTTTCTGAATGAGACAGAATTTTTTCACAATCATGCCATCAGACAACAAACAGGGGTAAAGCACTTTTATTTACACTTACTCAGTTTGTAAAACCATGTGTCCACTGCCATCATTTAAAGTGCAAGCTACATGTCTTCTGAATAAACTGAAGGCATACCAGGTGCTATGTAAGATAAAATACTGCCACCAGTAGTTATACAACTAACTACAAATGCCAGTAGCATAGTTCAAACCCTGACCAGCTTAGTGTGTTACTTCCTCTTCTATATTACCAGCCAAAAACATATTCCATTGCTTTAGATACAAGACTTTCATCTTTCCTAGGAGTTTGTCTGTCAGAAACCACCTACAAGGCAGGGAGAAAAACAAAAAGAGAAAATACAGAGCATCAGTCAACATGTAGTTAATAGTTTTTACACTAAGCATTTTTTTCTTCTTCTCCTAAGTGCTACTGTATTTTGACAAAATATGTTTGAAATCTCTTCAAACAACCCCTTAATCCCTGGAAAAGTACCAAGTCATTAATTGAGTATTGTTTTATTATTATTTTAGAGACTGAACAGACTGAGCTTGTACTGGAACCACATCATTAAAGAACTGACAGCAAAAGGTAAAGGTCACATTGAAGCTAATGTCTGCACAGCCTCATAGAGGTAAGGGGAGACAAGACAAAAACACATGTTTCTGTTTCCCTTAAAATACCTGATAGTCACTAGTGGAAGCCTTATATGCTGTTGCCAGAGGTCTCATGGTGGAAATCCTTGCACTGTAATTTGCAGGTTGTGTTGGTGTGCCAGCAGATTTTGTAGGTGGAGTGAAAATCGAAGACATTGAGGATGTAGAGCTTCTTTCCAAGTTTTCCATCACACTCTTAAATAGAGGGTTAATATAATGTAAACAAATTCTGAAAAGCAGTATTCCAACCTTTATCATCTAAAATTATCTACTATTTGAATTTTTTGGATAGAACATAGTTGGATCCCAAAAGATAAAAGGTGTGTCAGTACAGAACATACAGGTACAAATGACCACCAAGCATTTTCCTCACTGCAATCATTTACATGTTGAATGATGACACTGCAAAGTAGTGCAAGGTTGGAATCTGTTCTTTGTCTGTACTGAGTGTCAGTCAAGTTAAACAATGTAGAGAATCAAATAGAAAAGGAAATGCAATCAAACTTCAAGGCTCCATTTTTATGGAGCTCATGTTTAGAAAGGAATGCATGTAGAATGGAAGAGGTAGGAGGTGACTTGATGGGAACCACAAGTTCCACAACAAACCAGAGAAAACAAGATGGTAAATAACAACCAGCCTGGGGACATGTGATTTGGTGCATTTAGACTCAGTGGAGCATAGGATTCAACCAGCCTAAAGACAGCAGAAATTCAGCAGCACGTTTGGTAGAAGAGCACTTTGCAAAAGAAACAATAGGACTGGTGCACATGGTGGGTGTGCAGCTGGCTCTGCTTAGCACAAGGGGAACCCATGGAACTGACTAATCCTTTTAAATCAGAAGCCTAAGTGCTGATGGCAAATCCATCATATCTAGTTTTCAGCTGCAGGAAAGTCTTACCAAAAGCAATCCTTCAATGAATTAGTCTCCTGAAATCTTTTGCCTCCAAAAATACAAATGAATGACTATGGGTTTATTTATTGGTATATGAAAGTGAATATTATCCACAGAAGACATAATGAGAATTCAAAAGTAATGAAGATCAGATGCCTGGCAATTATGTCTTAGATCATTACTCCTAGAGCTTCAGCTTACAGGCAATTCATTCATGGATACAAAGTGACACCAAAAGAGGACATGGTGTCACTGGCATGGACAGACCTCCAGCAGAAGCCCACAGAGAAAAGGGCCATAGAAGTACTTGTTTCTGAATTTTATTGAGTGTAAGAAATGTTTCAGTCTGCTAAAACTTCAGTAATTGCAAGTTCAGTTTCTAATGCTGCCTTCTCAGAATAGTTTACATCAGAAAGCTTACATTACTCTTTAGTATCATATATCCTTAAAGGAGACCAAAAAAAATAATCTGTGCACAATGACTGAGGAATGACTGTTATTTTCTTAAGCTAATGTACAGTACCCAGTGCAAAGGGCTACAAGTGTTAAAGGTCAGGATATTGCCAATACCTAGACATTAATAACTCATGTTAATATTAAGACTACAAGACAGCCATGTCTACCCCCAGCTACTACTTACAAGAGAGTGACATGTTTTTATAGGGGCAGGTGGGAGAACACGATTGGGATTTCCTCGCTAACAAATTTTCAATCCAAAGTACTAAGATAAATTCAAGAGCCAGAAGCACATAGTCACATAAAAAATAGAGAGATACCATTAGGAGCAGCCACAGTCTTAATCTGCCATTAGGTATCTACTGCAGGCCCTAAATTCCAGTCAGGAAACTTATGTGAATTGTGTTTTACATGATGGTTTCACTTCCTCATCTCGTACAGCAATATAATTGTGTGCATTGTAACTTCCCAAGAGCACAGAGAGTGCTCATCATGGTCCTTCTCAGCAGGAAATGTGGGCATGTATTTAAGGAAAAACTTATGTGAATGTGTAACAGACTATATCTATATAGATGAACTACCTACAGTTTGCAATTCCAAAAGAAAAAAAATTAAACACATCAGGGAAAATAAAAAGCAAGGCCAAAAGCAGAGTGCCTTTGAACTAAAAGCAACTATTAACTTACTTTTTCTATACAAGGCTTGACACCAATCATGATAGAATCACCAAAAACTTTTCCATCTTTGCTTAAGGCTTTCCGGGCTTGAAGCTTAGACTGATAACGAATATGCATCCAGTTTCCTGTGTTGGACATCTGAATGAGATCAAGTGAAAATTGTGAAATGTAGTTTTTTAAATGCTTAATTCACAATGTTTTCTGACATAAGTGTCAAACTAAGACATACCACATGCTTTAATATGTTTCCATACTGAGCAAACTGTAGTAGAATATAGGAAGCTGATGCTTGAGGAAATCTGAAAGACAGAAAAAAGTACTCATAAAATTGAGTGGTTTAAGAATTCAGGTGTTAAGATACAACCCTATGAAGCATTTACAGAAATGCAGAAGAGAGCACTGTAATATCAGAAGCAGTGACTTGAGAAATACCACCTTCTAGGCACTTCAGCACACACCCCAACAGCAGAATGGTGCCTTTCTAACTAGAAAAAATAATGTGTAGCTCAATTTAAGATGGCTAACTGAAATGTATGTGTTTGCTTGCTTTAACCATAGCTGTACTTGCAGCACATACCAATGCCAGACAACATCAATGCCCAAGTATTTTTCTTGTATGCTCCAAAGACTTCACCCAGGTTTTTCCAATACTTTGGAAATCAACTTACCCAAATACAGTTACCCATGTGTCATCGAGTTGATCTTCTGAAGTAAGGGAATCACCTTGAGTATAAAAAGGATCCAGCTGAGCAGGAGATAGAGTAGTCTTCTTAGGCTGCCCAATACTTGCAGGGCTGAACATGCTTGAAGAAGCTGTTAAATTGAAATGATATTGCTGAACAGATTTCTTTTGCAAGACAGAGGTTTATTAGAAAAGAATCAATTCAGTGTCAAGCATTTCACTTGGATGTGGAAGAGTTTGATGGGGATTTACTCACAACAGAACAAGTAAGTCAATCATAACTTCACATCTGCAAACACACTAGGAAGTTTCTATGACTAGCAACCTAGTGTTCTCTTCAACTTCAAAACACCAATAGCTTCATACAGTTGCCAAATAGGAACAGGCCAACACAATAAAGCTTAGCAAGAAGCCACCAGTTCATACACAAGATATCAAACCTTGTGAAGATGGAAGGCAATCCATCAATCTCAGCTTCTTCACTCAATTACAACCACCTCTGTGCTCAGTTCAACACCACATTTGGAACAGGGAACAAGAAAAGCTGCTTGAAACTCAGTCTCAGAATAAATAATTATTTCCTACTCATACCCACACACCTTTTGAAAAGCTAACAAATACACCACCTCTTCATAAACTAGCAAGGAACTGATGTAGCTTGAACAGTGATGATTTTTCTGTATTAAAGAAAGCAGTAAGAAAAGAGAACAGAAATTTTGACAGGACATCTACCTGCTCCTGGAGTTGATGGCAGAATTCCAGTGGATGGGCTCTGTGATAAACTAAAGCTGGCCTGTATTAATATACAGAAAGGAACAAATTATTCTTATAGGTATACTGCTCAGATCAAGTGATTTAAACATTCAGGTAATAATATTAATTATTTGCCTTAAGTTATTCTTAGCTTTTTAGAGAACAGATATTTGCATGTATATTTAACAAAAGATTACCAAGAGCTATTAATGAAAAGTTATTTGACAGCATATTTTACATATGCTTTGTGAAACAAAGTAGCTTTAAGTATCAATAATCAGAAACCTTCTTAGAATAGTTCAATGCACTACTGCTGCACTGTAATAATTCACACATTCATATGCATCCTGATGGGAAGGATATTAGTATCCTAATTTTATCAGCCTTTTCACTGCCTAAAGGGTTCAGAAATCATGGGAACATAACCTTCCCTTCTATGGAGACTATTACTAGACTTACTTTCCTGCTCAACTATTTAGTGCATAGAAGGAAAGAATACTTTGAGTTTTAGATGGTAGCAGTTGTTTATTTTTTAAAATATGATTTCAACACTCAAAACAATTTTAGTCTACTTTTAGCCTGAATTATGGCATTTCTTAGATTCAAGATCAAACAGCCTGGAGATACCTGTAGACCTAGCAACATAGGTTCTCATAGCTGCTCAACATTTTTTGAAATTTAACATCCAGTCCTTGAAGACGCTCTGTGAAGGATTCTGTCCTTTACAGAGAACCTCAGCTTTCAGAATAAACTTTTCAGAAGGCAACACTCAATACAAAGACTGCTCATTCAGTTTAAAGTGTTCTCCTTGCATCAGAAGAGTTCAGTGAAAAAGGACCTTAGTAATGCTTCATTAGTTAGTTAAGCAGCAGAGATTATTATAAAATTTAGCTCATAGAAAGTTCAGTGTTTCTCCTTCAAAATTAACCCCAACTGTTTGATTAGATACTTTATTCAGAAAAAAAATCCTTCTGTTTCCATAAGTGCCTCCATTGCCTTCTAAAAGGTAATCACAGAAACCCAGAATTATTAAGGTTGGAAAAGATCTCAGATCGAGTCCAACCATTAACCTAACACTGCTATCTTGACCCCTAAGCTGTGTCCCCAAGTGCTACTTGCACACATTTTTGAACACTTTCAAAGATGGCAATTCTAACACTTCCCTAAGTGGCCTGTTCCAATGCCTGACCACCCTTTCAGTGAAGAAATGTTTCCTGATATCCAATCTAAACTTCTTTTGGTGTAACCTGAGGCCATTTTCTCTTGTCCTATTACTTGTTACCTGGGAGAAGAGACCAGCCTCTACCTTGCTACAAGCTCCTTTCAGGTTGTGGAAGGGTCCTTCTGGCAATCAGCAGCCCAATAAACTCACAAGAAAATGAAAAGCTGATAAACAAAGCTGAATTTGAGAACATAACTGACTTGCATAACTGAGAATCACTTGCATTTTTCATTTGCTGCTGAACTGAGAATTGGCAGTAACAGGAAACTGCTTCATGACCACAGCTCTTGTTTGAACAGGAACAGGTACACCAAACAATCCATACTAAACAACAGCATGATCTCTAGGCTCAACACTCATTTTGCTGCAACAGTTTCTACAGCTAAGTTAGAGAATTCACTGAGGCAGTGAGCTGCCTCACATCTTCTGCTAAGAACAGGCCAGTGCTGAAGACACTTACTGTTCTCTTTAAGGACAGAGGTGTTGATCCAAGCCCAGGACTAGACAACTCATCATATATGCTTCTAACAGGTGGAGCACCACCTTTATCCTTATGTGAAGGGACTACAGGTTGTGGGGGAGACCCTCCTGCAATTCAAAGGAACAAAAGAAGAGCATGAGAAAACTTGTCATTTTGCTTTGGTGCTACTTGTTCTTGAAACTTCAATAATACATTCAGCCATGCTCTCATGTTGATTGTTGTTGAGACTTGATGGTTTCACTGGAGGTTTGCAGAGCCATCTGTCCTACCAAACTGTTCAGGTTTGAATGCTCTAGGTAGGAACATCACAGATGTCTCACACAGCATCCTGTTTATAATATAGAAGTATTATTGTTAATAATACAGAAGTATTATTTAGAACTTTAAGACCTCTTATTAACCCATTATATTCACTGTTTACATGTTCTTTCTCTGAAGTCCTGAGCATGGCTGTATCTTTCAATTTTAAGCCAAGCTAGAAATCTATTTTAATTGTTTGAGAGACTAACTTGCCCATAGTACAGACACAAAAGCAAGAATTTTAAAAATTGAGATATATAAAAATTGAGATTTATAAAATTTGAACCATACCAAAATGCACAGAGACATTGCACATTACTGTCACATTCCCACTGTCCAAATTCCTTGGCTTCTTATCTAATTTCATATAAAATAAAAGTGTAAGCTCTTGAGAGCAAGGACTAGCTTGTATATAGACAGGATGAAGTTAAACCAGCTGCCCTCCCATTTTGTAAACTTGGGGACTTCCAATATAACAGGGAAGTAAACTTCTTGAAAGAACTTGACCTATCTTAACCCTTTGTGTGGATTTACCCCAGGGGAAAAAAAAGTAGTTTGCATCAAGTTTTCATTTGCAAAATGTTTGGAAACCAAGCTTTTCCAATCTTAAATTCTGAGCCTCGAGGCTCTACTATGAACTATTTAACACATACAAGAACTGCTACTGTTACATGGAATAATGTGCATTATGTAAAGCACTCTCCCATCAAGGTTTGCAATTTAAGTGATGTACTTGATCACTTCCTTTGGGAAGTTTGTGTCAGTACCTTACTAGCTCCTCTCTTCCTAAAATTGATACTCTGAGGCTATAAAAAACCCTTTAAAAAACCATTTGGTGAAATTCACATGATTACTTTCAATTTCATAAATATTTTCCTAAGAGGTTTGTTCCCAGATGTGTAAGGGCAGGCAGATAAGAGCAAGAAGCAGAAGACCAGCAAACCTCCAACTATGGAACATTTTAATTTGGAAGGGACCTGGAAAGATCATTGAGTCCAATCCAGCCTGACATTCAAAGAAGAGAATATTTCATTAAGAGAAATTCTTGCAGTACTTTAATCCTCAATTTTTCCTTCAAAATGACTAGCATATTAACACCATCAGATGTTAAATTATGCCAACTGATTTAGTACAAAAGCCAAGATCACCCATGGCATGTCAACTACTCATTGATTCTTCTCAGAGAAGAAAATAGATGTACAATACTAACATGGGTAAGAACCTCTCCTAGTCTGATTAATTAGGTGGTTGAAGAGAAATGAGCATCTACAGCTAGGAGAAGTCACTACTCCAGTCCAATGACAGCAGACATCAAGAGTTTAGCAACAATCACTAGATGCTAATTAAGAAGTTGATTTTCAGTTTTTCTCCCTCCAGTTTTTTTAAGTTTGAAAATCTGTTAAGTGGCCTTTTAGAATTCAAAGAAATAGAAAAATTTCTGCAAAGAAATCAGCAGTTTGCACAAGCTGTATTTCGTTTGCCAGCAGGTATCTCTGTTTTCAACATCAATGTAAGTGCAACTGACTTGTAAAAAGTTGTGTAAATTGATTCTGTATTAGGAGAGGTTTATTACCTTCCTCGTAAAACAAAATTTTCCTGATACCAAAACTGTCACATTTAAAACATTTATTATAATTGAATACACTGAGTTCACCACTTACTCAATCAGTGGAGTTTGCTTACAGAAAGAACTAAAACTATAAGGATTCAAGTCTGCAGCAGTCATGCAGAACAATGAAACAAACCAATTTTTTTTGCTTTCAGGACAATTTTCCAACATTCAACAAATTCTGACCTGCAAGCAGTGGAGACCTTGTTTCCATGACACCGATTGAAGGGCCGTATAAAGCACGTGGCTGCGGAGTCACTGGTGCAGGTAAGTCACCCATCAAAAACCCAGGGAGGAATTGAGCACTAGTTCCTTGTTTTGGAGATGTCGGGGAGCCAAGAGTCATTGGTTCAGCTCCTGAAAACAAAATTTTAAAATATGAAAAAGTGAAAGAGAAAGACAAAGGCAGTTTTTTCCATTGTGGGCTCTATGAAAGAAACATAACACAAGACACAGTAAGTGATTAAGATCACAGAATCCTAGAACTGTTAGGGTTGGAAAGGACCTCTGGAGACCATCTACTCCAAACCCGGTGCCAAGGTAGGGTCACCCAGAGCAGGTACACAGAAACGTGAGTTTGGAATGTCTCCAGAAAGGGAGACTCCACAGCCTCCCTCGGCAGCCTGGTCCAGGGCTCGGCTACAAGAAGTTCCTCCTCACGCTGAGACAGAACTTCTTGTTTTGGTTTATGGCCATTACTCCTCTCTCTGTCGCTGGGCAACACCGAAAAGAGCGTGGCACCATCCTCTTGGCACCCGCCTCGGAGATACTCACTTGTATTGATGAGACCAAAGGCGGTTTCGTCATTCATTTTACAGGTAAACCGAGTTTATCACAATGTTGTATTTTTCGCAATTTCAAGTGGCGACCGATCGATCTAACCCCGCTCTCCTTTCGCATCACCCCATCGCGAACCGCCCCTTCCCGGCGCCGTCTCCCAGCAGCATCCACACCCCCGCCCAGCGCAGGGGCTCGGCCCCGGCCCCACAACCCTCACAGGGGCGCAGGCAGCGCCCGGGAACCCGCGGGGCGCCCCCGGCCGGGCCGGGCCGGGCAGCGCAGCCCCTTGAAGGGCGCCCAGCGGAGCCGGAGCGCGGCGCGGGCCGGGGGAGCCGCGGGCCCAGGTCACCTGCGGGCGGCAGCTCCATAGCGAAGGCGGCCATGTCGGCCAGGAGGGCGGGAATGCGGCGGCGGCGGCGGCTCCGCCAGGCGCTTTCAAACCGCACGGAGCTTCCTGCCGTCGTCACTTCCGACCCTCCCCATCACATGGTGGGACAAAGCGGGGCGGGCAGAGCCCCGTCATGGGGTGAGGGTGTCGGGGCCCAGCATCGGCTTGTGCCGGTCGGTCCCCTCAGGGCTCCCTGGCAAACGGTCGCTCAGGGAGGGGCGGGTTGCGAACGGAGCTGAGGGAATCGCGGTCGCTGTTGCCAAGGGCTGGTCCTGGGCTGCTCCCGCGGCTGGGAACTCGGAACGGCCTCCCTACCCTGCCTTCCCCAGGGAAAGGGTGTCGGTCAGTGCCCAGGCTGCCGGCGGCCGCCGGGACAAGGCAATGAGCTGCTCCCCCGCGGATACGGGGGTCAGTGACCACGGACAGCGATGGTTGCCTGATCCCCGCATTAAGGTTTAGCATAGAATCGTGGAATGGGTCGGCTTGGAAGGGATCTTGAAGCTCATCCAGCTCCACCCGCTGCCATGGGTAAAACACCTTCCACTACCCCAGTGAGCCCTGTCCAACCTGGCCTTGGGCACTTCCAGGGATGGGGCGGCCACAGCTTCTCTGGGTAACCTGTGCTAGGGCCTGCCCACCCTCAGGGTAAATAATCTAATCTTAATCTATTCCCTCTTTGAATCCATTCCCCCTTGTCCTGTCACTATGTGTTCTGGAGCAATTCACATTGAGAACAAAAGAGGTCTTGGTTCAAACACAACAATGTGCTACAGTTCAAACTACTGGTACCAGGACAGAACACCAATCTTGAAACCAAACATTTAAAATCAGTTTAGCACACAATTTATCCAAACACAGTGTTCTCTTTATTTTGTTGCATATTAATATATCAAATCATTAAGAGCTGGCATAAAGGCCACAAAATACTATTAAAATCTTGTAGATACTGTTTTTAAAAGCATATTAAAACAGTAATTTCAGCCTGGGATCTCTCAGGAAGACAAAATTACACATCCTATGATCTGTTCTTTACATATGATGTGGAATGGAGTGAGGGGGCAGCACATGAGAACCAGATGAGAAGAAAAGAGGAGCATGAGCAGAGACAGATCATTATTAACATTTTTTGTATCTCTACTGAAATGGTGTACAGGAAAAAAAAACCCTGCTAGTTCCAAGACTGGACTCATCATGCTAGTGCACTTCAAACCACTACTAGATGAGAAACAACAGAAATACACAAAGCATTAAAGCATCCTATGCATTTTGAGCATCCTCAAAAGACCATAGTTTTAATTAAAAAAGAATAATGGCTGGCTAGCCCACAAAATTCAGTAATATCATGTATAGTTGCAATATAATTTAAAAATCTAATATCAGCGTACTTCATTATATGAACATTGTATTATCTTGATTTTACAACCAACTAGGAATGCACAGATTTGGAAAGAAAGCAACTTACCTCAGTTATTTTACTTCCTTTCTCTATTACCTGCATTTTCTGATGGTTCAGTGAGCAAACCATCATTCTATTGTTTTCTAATATTTCAAGGAAAACTGAGCTGTATCTTTTTATTAGAGCTCTTGTTGTAGGCAAAACTTCTCTGAAGTCAGTACAACACCATTTGGCCTTTTGATGACATGTTGGAAAAAACAGGGTCAAAGGAGGGTAAGAAAAAAAATATATAAAGACTTGAAAATGCACATGTGAAAGGGGATTTCAGAATGACATTAAAATACATCCAATATCTCTTCCTGTATAGTCAAAACACATAATTTCACTTCTCTCTTTGGATCAGTCATGATTGTTTATGCTTCCATTTGTCTTTAAAATCTGTTCTTGGTACTTGTGGAGCTGCTCCATGAAGCCAGGATTTGGACAAGCTGCAGGCCTTGCATTTTTCACCAAGGAAAAGGCTCTGGCAAAGCTCAGTCTTTCTGAATTCATTAGAAAACCAATGACTACAGCTGCTGCACGGGAGACTCCTGCATTACAGTGAACCAGCACCACGCCATCCTCCAAGAAAGAAATGAAATGTAAGTTATTAACATAAGGATATTCATTAGGCAGATTACAAATGTAAGAAACTTTACATAAAATTATTGTAAGACTTATTGAAAGCTCCTTGCTGAGCTCAAAGTAAATACTTACACATATAAGTAAGTCCAAAGATAGAAGTGTGACATAAACATGAAATTGAGTATTTTTCTATTCAAAAATGCTTTATTATTACCAAATTTGTCAAACTTAATTCATACCACAGAACTAAAACACATCGTTTTTCCTTCTTCCTGAGGCCTTACAGCAGCCTGTTAACGTAAAAACCAAATCACAGACACCTGAGATACTGAAGTATCTGATCTAATTGACTGCCAATTTTGAAATAGATTTTATTTCCAATGTGGAAAGGTACTTGACAGTATCTTGTTAAAGGTTAAAGACATAGCAAGGCAGCCAAGAGCTGGGCACAGAGGCAGATTTTGGAACATCTTGTAGTCCCAGTTGCATGTTTCTTGTGCACTCTGCAGGGAAGATTCTGGATAACAGGGATCATGCACAGGAACAGAAAAATTAGAAAAGACATTGTGTGATTTGCAACAGATCTCTCCCTTCCCACCACACCACTGATGCAACTAAGGCCCCTTAACTGGGCACTAGGGTGCAAAATCCAAAACTACTCAACCTCCCATAAACTCACAAATGCTTCTGGGGTTTGAATTCAGGCTTATCCTGAATTACATATAAAATTAATGGGTTTTATCCTACTTAAACATTTCCCTCACAACCTTTGAGACACCTGAATGGCTCTTTTTAAACACTGCAAGTTTTGTTAAGAAATAACGAGCCCAAATTAATACAAAGACTACTAGACAATCTAGTCTTTGCACGTGTTACAATGTTTGCAAGGCCCAGGCTTTCTGATGTTGTCATGTTTGTATATCAGACTGTGATCTGGAAAAGCCCCTTTGACACAAAAAGAGACCACCAAACCCTCAGCACTTCCATATTCTGAATGAAAATACTGAAACATGGCAGGATGTGCTCAGATACTTGAGGCTCAGCAAAACTATTCTAGATATAAACAGCCTGTTCTGTCTGCCCTTTACAGATACAAGTTACTTAATGGGAATTTTACCCAGAGACAAAAAGGTGTTTTAAAGACCAGGGTTCCTTTTCAAGAACTTAATAGTTTAGGTTACAGATTTGGGAGCTACAATTATCTGGTATTTTAACAGACACACAGACCAGAAAATGGTTCATGCTGCAAAAATCTTCCAGTTTAAATAACAAGACAAAGAGGTGTGGAATGGAATATTATTATCCTTGTTGGAGAAATTCCAAGCTGAGACTAGAAGAATGAGGCACAACATTATGACAGAGCTAGGAACAGAGTCTAAGCTCCTGCATCCCAGCACAGCAAATAATGGTAACAGCCTTCCTTGCAATGGAAATCACATCTTCTGTGCACTGCCTGCTAGAAATTGCTCTCTTTAATTTTTTTTTCTTTTCCTTTGTACAGTTCATGCTTTATTTCCCTCTTTCACATTTAAGTCTGTCTTTTTAAGTAACTGGTTTGCTTTACACTGCCAAAAATTATATAGTGATGCTCATTAATCCTGAAAATTATTGAACATTAATGAATCTGGGCCATAATATTAAACCAACTTTAATACTGAGAATGTTTATCTTTCCTTGCTGAAGTCCATTTTTTACAGTTCACACAAAACTGAATTTGGCATGTCAAATTTAACCTTTAACCTTTAACAATTCTTAACTAATTTTGTATTAGCTGTGAATACAGAATAAAAGTGAGAAACAGACAGCAAACAGGAAATTCACCTGTATTTACCAAGAACTCCTTGCTCTGATGCTGATACTCTGAAATGGTCTGTGCACTTGCAAGAATCATGTCAGATTCAAGACCAAGCTGGGGTTTTTTTTAGTTTTTATGGAGAAACAAAATCACCTTCCACCAACAGAAAAGGTGATTATACAATGGTTCTGCACAGTGGGCAAAAAGCCTCATCAAGGGAAGAAATTTAAAAGAAGCATAAAGTTTTTTGTAAAGTTGAAGACTAATGTAATTCCTTATAGATCCATTTTACTTTGCAGTGAACTGAGGCTTTTCCCTTAGGAAAGATAGGGGGAGCAATAAGGAGTGATGTTCATGAACAAGCAAAGATTTTCTCTTTGGAAACACAAGACTTCAGAAGTTTCATTATTAGATATTAAACATTTTAAAAAAGTATCCCTCATTCATAGTATTATGACTTGACATGGGTCACTGAATGTGTCATGGAAAACCTGCCTGCCAAGTTGGAGCCTAGAAGAAAAGCTGAGCTCTGATCAGTATCAGAATTTGTGCCATGGTGTCTAGAGACTCGAGCCATTACAGTTTTAGTAAAGTGAATCCTGTTACAAGTAGCCAGCTGGCAATGACTTACAGAACAGTGCAGGCTTCACTTGCATCCTCAAATTCACATGCTTTCATACTTCCTTCATGGAGTTAACCATGTTCTAGAAATAATTTCTCATATATCATGTTCTCTCACCAGTGAACATCTCTTCCCATTTTAGGAGATAGAACAGTAGTGTCTCTGTGGTTACTTCAACAGAAGAACACTTCATGACACAATTTATCATAAGCTCTTTCAACACTATTTTGACAAAGTAAATAAAGTAATTTAAACCACCTAGAGATCTGTCTCTGTATATCACTATCATGTGCTTTTTGAACTGATCCTGGAGAACAACTATTCCACCAATTACCTTCTCTTTCATCCACCTCTTCCATCAGAAAACTACTTAATGTTGTTGTAAAAGTTTTCCTGTAAACTCCTGACCTACAAAACAGTAACTGAGATATAGACACCAGAGGCAGAAAGCAAAATTGTGCAGTTGTGAATGGCAACTCTCATTTAGAAATGAACTGGAAAGTGTAATTAGAAACTTTGAAAAGGTCATTTAGTGATAATACGTTATCACATAGCTTGTAAATTATAAATGAGAGAAGGAAAGAACACTGAGACACAAAGAAAACTGGGGCAAGATCATCTTTTATCCCAATCTACATAAACAATGAACCTGACAGATATGGTAAAATAACACCCAATAATGTTTGGTTGTTGAGTTATAGTTTAGATTCCAAAACAATGGTTGTCATAAATTACACACTAAACCTGAATTTAACAGCTCTGAGCTGGGCTACAGATAACTCTGCCAAGCAGCCCCAGAAGGGTTTTTCAGCCTATTTTCTACGTCACATCCTTTCAGGATTTTGTGAGCAGTTAAATCCCTTTTGGCTCCAAGCCTACTAGCACATTTTCTGATATTCTTGGTATGTATGTGGATTCATAGCATCTTCTTGGTGCAGCCTGGTCTGGTGGGAGGTGTCCCTGCCCATGGCAGGGGGTTGGTGCTAGGTAATCTTTAAGGTCCCTTCCAAGCCAAACCCTTCAATGATTCTATAATGAAATGCACAAGGATGGTGAACAGCTGATGATAAACCACATAGATCTGTAAAAGCTCTGTTTCTTGCTTCTAATCCAGGCTGGTTTCTAATCCAAAACAACATCCCCAATGGAGAAATACATTTTCCTCACTTCTTTTTGTCAGGGGTAGTGACTTGGATTTAGGATGCAGTTGAGTAATCTCAAATGAAGCCCTGGTCCAACTGTTTTAAAGATGCATTTCTTTAAAACTCAAGACAGTCATTCTGAAAAGCAGTGCTGGAGGGAATGAGGATTTATAGCAGTGCCACGTCTCTAGGAATGCTTAGAAATTACTTGGATTTTCTATTTAAAATTTAAAAAGACAATGGCCAAACTATTTATTTGGTACCATATATTAACAAAAGAAGCTGCTTTAGTTCTTACATAGTGTTATAAATAATCTACACAGGATAACTACTAACATTAATTATTGATAGACTGTACCTGGATCCTGGCTTTCTCAATAAACTCAAAACATTCAGGGAAATAGGAGGTAATATCAGTTTCTGGGAGGTCCAGAATGGAAATGGTCTTGTATGTAAAGTCATCGAGGAAGGCATTTTGGACTCCATATGCCACGTTTAGAACGTGAGTGACCTAAGTCAAAAAAAGAAAAGAAAAGAAAAGAAAAAGGCATTTTCTGAAGATAGCAAGCAAAATGAGCAGTAACAAAGGTGCATTAATCTTTAGGCATATACAGACTCTACCTTACACTGCTGCAAAGTTCAGTTTTACATACATGTGTTGTCTATGGTATGCTTTTCTCCAAGCAACGTTTTGAAATGTGCTAATACATACTGTGATAAATCTCAGGGTTTTTCTGAGAGGAAATGAAAAGATCAGTGCTCAAACACAGACTAAAAAATGGGTTTTCAACAGAAAAGGGAGTTTTCATCACATGGTTGGAAAATAAAAGAGAAAGCAATAGGAATGAGAACACAGACCACCCAACAATCACCCAAATTTCAAGCCTGCTCTAACCCATCATGTTAATGTTCCTTCTGGTTAGTGACCAGAAACATTTCCTGAAGCAGGAGGATTTCAGAGTAAACTACTCCTGTTCTTGGCAGGCAACACCACCTCTGGCTTCCTGCCATCTCTGCTCTGTCCAGCCTACAGCCAGGTTATGGATTATTTAAAGTTACAGTAAAATGACATTTAGATGGCACCAGATGCCAACCTGGTGCATGCCCTGTCCTGCACAACCACCACTGTCCAAAGGCCTTATCAGCCCATTACTGCACTAGAGTAAAAAGACAAAATTGTGGGACAAACTTAGAGAAGCTGCTTTGTTTTTCTAGTTTCGTCAATCCACATAAGGCAAGGGGGAACGGTGCTGCTTAGTGTCTGAAGTGGAAATGCCTATGGCAGTGTAGGAATCTGTTCCATTAAACAGCTCTACACAATCATCACTCTTGCAGGAAAGCAAGATTCTTCTCAGTGGTACCTAGCAACAGGATGATGAGCAATTGCCATAAACCAAAATATAAGAAGTTCCACCTCATCATGAGGAAGGACTTTAGATTGAGGGTGGCCAAGCACTGGAACAGGTGCCCAGGAAGGTCACAGGGTCTCCCCTGGAGACATTCCAAACCCACCTGGACGTCCCTGTGCCACGTGCTCTGGGTGACCCTGCCTTGGCAGGGGGTTTGGACTAGATAATCTCCAGAAGTCCCTTGGAAGATTCTGGGATGCTCTGAAAGCTATTCAGCTTCTCGTGAAGCCAACAGAAACCCATCCACCTGCAAACGGAGCAGCCTCTTGAAAATACAAGTGGAATACATTTTTTTTCTCAGATTCGCTAGAGGATTTTTCAGAATTTTTAATTTACAGGAGAAACGCGCTGCGCGCATTATGCGAGATGCCTCCGTACACCCACGAAATGCTACCTTGTGCTTCCTCATCGTCTCCAGGTCGTGAGCAGCATCCTGCGACCCTGCGGAGAGAGACAGAGCGTGCCCGTAGCTGCACCGAGCCCCCGCCCGCCCGGCTGGAGCATCGCTCCCCTCTCCCAGCGCACTCACCCAGCAGCAGCCAGGGCTTCACCACGCCGACCTGCAGGTCAGCGCTCAGGTCCTGCACGAAGCCGCCGCCGGGCGCCGCCTCCTCCTCCTCCTCCATGTGCAGGCAGGCGCCGCGCCACGTCTCGACGATCCTGCGGCCGGTCAGCGTGGTGACGCGGGTGCGCTGCTTCCGCAGGTTGGCCCTGGAGAAGCTGCGGATCTCCTGGGCGAGGGAGTGCATGGCGCGACTGCCGGCAGTGCCGCGCCGTGCCGTGCCGCGCCGTGCCGTGCCGTGCCGAGCCGCCCGTGACGCGGCCCCAGGGGCGGTACCGCGGTGCCTCGGGTGCCGCGGCCCCCCCGGGCCGTGCTGTCGTAACTGAAGGAGCCTTTAAATAGAAAAGGCATCTTTGCAGGCCATGCAGCAGAGCCTGTCTGGCTCTAAGCGGGACCTGCTTGTCGGGAAGCGTGGGAAAACATTGGAAAGAGCTAAATGGAAAATATTAGAGTTCAATATATATATTTGGTTTGGGTTTTTTTCCTCAGAGTCATTTGACTAGTGACCAAAGATTAAAGAAAATTAGTTTCTTATGTTTACCAAAGAGGTAAAATGAAGAAAAGGGAGACAAGGTGAGGCTGCTTCCCTTATTCCCAGTCTTAATGCCCATGTTTTCATGTGTTCTCTGTAGTGTACCATTTGCAATGTTCCACAGCTGGTCATAGCATCACAGCCTGGTTTGGGTTGGAAGGGACCTTAAAGACCATCTCATTCCAAGCCCCCTGCCATGTGCATAGACACCTTGCATTAGACCAGGTTGTTCCAAGCTCTGTCTTGGCTTCCAACACTTCCAGAGATGGGGAGTTCACACCGTCTCTGGGCAACCTGTTCCAGTGCCTCGCCATCCCCACAGTAAAGAATTTCTTCCAGATATCTATTTCCCATCTTTCATTTTGAACTTCTTCTTTCTTGTCCTATCACTGAGGTTCCTGATGAAGAATCCCTCTTCCTTGTAGGTCCCTTCAGACAATGGAAGCCTATATAAGTGTGTGAAACATTCCTTTATGAAGTAAGACGGTAATACTCCTAACTTAAATTCTGCCAGAAATAATACATTTCAGTTTGCTAACAATCCTCTGTGCTGGCTTATAGAATAAGGAGATATTACTACAGTACTTCTCCTCTTGTATTATTCCTCAAACTTATGCTGGAGGATATGATGACTCTGAGAAGATCTTCCTGATAGTCCCCCAGAATGCAGCACAGACCAAAGGCAGCCACGTAAAGAGGTCTACAAATGCCTTGGCAATTCAAGAAGCAGAGAATGCTGTTAGGAACTGCAAGAGCATGAGTTATTTCTGGGAATGCCAGAGGCAGTTTTCTAACAGGAATGAGATATAAAATCGAGGTAATCTAAAAAAGGCAGAATACTCCACACACTATCTGCAGCTGATGGGGTGGTAGGTCCTGTGGAGAGCAGCACTGCAGCTGAGCCAGCCAATGTGTGCCCGCTTTCTGTTCAGTTCTGTTAGGCCTCTGGTTTGGGTTGTGTCTGGTGGAAATTAAGGGTATAAAGAGGGGTTGATTTTTGGCAATTAAGAGATCTTATTCAGAAGTATAGGGAGGTCTTTGAGTCTTTGTTCTCCGTGGCTACAAGTGGACTGTGCTTCGTAGCAGTTACCTTAAAACAATAATGATGCAGAAGTTGATTAATTTGTTCTTTCTTAAGGCCTTATCAGTTATTTTGATGAAGTTGACTACAAAGGAAGCGATGGAGAGCTTTAGGTCTGTGGCCCAAGCCAGCAATTACATAGAATTTCATGGCTGTTTTCAAGCTATGTTGGCTCACTGTAGCTGCCTCTGTGAGAGACAAGGATATTAGGGTATCTTGCAAGAATACAGAGAGCCTTGAAAGGGTTAAAAGCATTGTGCCTAGGTATACTTGGGCAAGAACAAGAAGCATTGTAACCAATGTGGAAGCTAGATGAGACTTGGCAAGAAATAGGGAACAAAACTTGCAAAAAACGAAAGCCAAAGCTTGCTAAAACTTTGCAAGCAAGTTTCAAGCAAGTTTTTCCGGTGAGGAAATCAATAAAGAGCTAAGAAGAGGCTGCACATGCCTAAAGGAGAAAGGTGAAAAGGGCACAGTGATGAAGATATCCAGCCTTCATCAGGAGACCCCTGAGGAAGACGTGGAGCCTTCCTCAGTGCCACCGTCAGGATGCACTGCACCTGCACGTATGCTAATGATAGTGATGAGTTTTAGGAAATAATTTGCATAACTGTGGAAAATGGATTGATAGAAAATTCTCAAAACCTAACAGAAAGGTCACACAGTGTGCATCTCTATGCAAACCTTGAGATAAGGAATGCTGACTTAGAAATGCCACAGAATATGACAGACATTGTTAAGAGAGAAATGGAACTAGAAACAAGTTTCAAAGAGTGGCCTTACAAATAAGACTGGGTACTTTGGAGAAATAGAACTATGAAAGATGCATTGTAGTGAGACCCACAAGGGGTAATTTTAGATTATTAACTTTAAGGCATTTACAACATAGTGTAGCAAAAGCTGATAGATCAAGAAACACTTATAGTGTATTGTAATTAAGAAATATTGTAATTAAGGATAGTTTTTCCTTAGAAAACACTTTTCTAAGGAAAGCTATGAATGTAGCCATATATTGTGATTTGCTGTGTGCCTGGGCGTGCACTGTTGGGAGCAGTGATCTCCACCCCCCAGTGCACTGAACAGAACAAATATCAATTTCTTGGACTTTGTCTCAGAGTGTCTCTTGGCCCGTTTTGGGGTGATTCAGCCTCGTGTCAAGAAATTTGCAAGCCTTAGCAAAATTTGCTTGCAGACAAGCCCCAGCATCCTCCCCTTAGAGTAACCAGGTGCTTTGTTCCAGCTTCTGGCCTGTATGAGTATGGGATGTGCTGTGTAAGCTTTTGCAAGACTAAGACAAATCTGAAAGACACTTGCAATTAAACTTAATAATACAGCTAGGTATTTTTCCTTGATCTCAAAGGAGGAAGATGCAATAGGTGTGGATGCAGAAAGGCAGCTGACTCCACAGTAATAAATTCATTTTCTGCTAGGGGTGTTGATCCTTGTTATAGCTGCCTTAAACACCAGGGGTCCCTACTGGACAAAAAAAATCTGTGCTGCTCTTTTCTCTCTGAAATCCAAACACACTGCAGATGTTTATATGCAGAATTATTATCTTATTATTTAGTGTGTCCATTTGTGTCATGAGCATTAGATATAGCTTGAATATTCATAGGTGCTATGCTTTCTTATGAAGCAGGCATTTTCTGCTTTGACATGATGATGTCAGGTTGTTAATCCTGCTCATTACAGGGTGGAAGAGAAGATAATTGTGAATTAGAGTTTTAAACTGGGATTTCAGTTCACAGATGATTTCCTATATTCATCTTGCATGCTTTGTTGAGAGTAGAAGATTTCTTTAAAGGTGTGGCAGGAGATGGATGTTTTCTCTACTTCCTTGGCTGAAAGTGTTTATGGTATTTCTGGATCTTCAGGTTTTGAATAAGCTACATATCAATGCGAATGCAGTAGTTTAAAGTAATTTTTAATGTTATGATTCTTCTGTTTGGTCTCTCAAGAAATTCAGCAGAACCTGTTCTATGGGTATACAGTAAGAAATGTGTACTGTAATTACTAATTATTACAAAAAGCAGCTGGTACATATTCAAAGAGCTCATAAGGCAGTACATCACTGTATCTATTTCCTTCCACTATTATTTTTGTCTAGGTACTGCCTGTACTTATTGATGCAAAAGAGCTGGCTCCCATCTGAAAAGTGATAACCAGACATTCCAGATAGCTGACTTTGAAAAACCAGCCTTGCACTCTGAAAGATGCATATGTTAGAGGGTTGAGCTAGATTGTAAAATGCACTGAAAATTGATACTAGATTCTTAGGTTGGTAATTTAACTGAAGTGGAGAACTGAACCCTAATTAATACACTAATTACATCACATTTCAACCTGCATTTACCAGATGACTTTTGAGGAGTAAGAGAAATGGGGGAGAAAATCCAAGTATTGTGAGCTAATATCTAACTCTAATAATGCCTCTGCTTCAGGCTCTATGTTCTGTGGTTGAAAATAACAGAGAAGTTGGAAATAACTCTGTGCACCAGTTGGTGACTGGATGACTGTGAATCATGAATGTAGTGTGTGATGAGAAATGCAAGTGTGACAGGGAGATGCATGAGGAGGTATTTAAAACAGAGAGAGGGAAATAATAATGCCATGCAAGTTCTAATAAGCCTTTTTGGAAGTGCATTTTGCTATTTGGGGACAATGGTATTCAGGAGAGTTGATCTCATTCTTGACACAAGTGCAGAGAGTAGTTTAAAGCTTAAATTGCCATGCATATGTCAGACTCTTATCAAAGCACTCTATGGTACATGGACCCCTTGGGACAGACAGCTCCTGTCCATGATGACTTGGGAGGGAGAAGGCTCCTTCAGGGGGACTGTTTCACCACCATTTGTACCAAAGCACACTTAAACCCTTCTGAGTGTACATGCTTCATGCATGACAGGATGCTGTCTCCTACACAACCTGGAGACCCTTAGCTGGAGCAGAATCTTGGTTTCAGCTTTGCAAAGCTGTCAAGACATGATGCCTGCTCCTGTAGGCACAGAGTTTGTGGTGATTGGGAGTGGGCATAGCTGTGCAGGACAGGTGAATGCTATTGAAGGGAACGAGCCATGGAGTGCCCAGGGGCACTGAGCAACCACCAAAGGGAACAGAGGGCACACAGGTGCAGGGCATCAACAGGAGGGGATAAAAGGCTGGGCTGAAGAACAAGAAGGGCAGTGCTTGCAGCCTGCTGAAGTCATGAGGTGTTTCTCTTTATGGGCTGAAGTTTTCTGAAATTGTGGGGTGGTTCTCTGTGTATGGTGGCTGTCTCAACTGCTGTATGTGCTGTGACAAACTCCTGCTGGCTTTTCCCTTTTTGAAGCAGTTAGGAGTCAGGAAAATTCAAGCAGTCAGGCTCAGGATTATTCACACCCTGAGCAATAGGGCAAGATACTCCAGCCAACCTTCTGTGTACTATGACCTGCTCCCATTTCCTTTCATTTGTGCTCCATGCCATTTCCTTCATGTGGAGAGGTTTTGGCTGAGAGTCAGCCACTCCTTTGTTCTCATCAGTTTGTTTTTTTATCCTTTAGACTTGCCAGTATCTGGTGGGGAAGGAATATTCTGGAAGAAAAATAGAGTCTCAGCAATGCTGATGGTGAGTGATTGGTCCTCTTTTCCAGCTTGGTTGTGTACCTTTGTCCCACGTCCTGAATGAGGATGCAGATATTAACTTCTTTGCTCTCATATCCAATAAGATGCCTGGAAAATCTATCATAAGTGGAATCCTGACTGGAAAGTGAGACTTTAAAAACCTAGTGAAGTTCAGACAAAATCTTGAAATGTTATTTCTTTATATATATATATATATATTTCTTCTTTATAAGAAGAATGAATTTGCAGCAAGGCCTCTTCAAGAACTTAATATCATGAAGAGTGTAGAGTCCACAAAGATTCTCAGTTTTGTGTACTGAGCTCATTGCTGAGATCAACTGTGAAGGCCTAAGGAATTTTAAGCTTGCCAGTGATTGTGGGTTTTTGGGGTTTTTCCTAGGATGGCAGGATTAAGGGGTGAAGGCAGGGGCAGATTAGTTATGTAGCATTTTAAATGTGTTGCTGTAGTAGTTGGACTAAATGGGAAGCAGGACCATGCTGAAGGCTGTGTACAGAAAGCTAACAGGTCATTCCTGCCGAAGTGCTGCAGTTACACACATACTGTGACCTGGTTGTTAGTGAGCCAAGCTTTGCTGGAAGGTGTCAGTTTGTTCTGAATTTCTGCATCTGCCAGTTTGTAACACATTGGAAGTGCTAGACCCTATTGGCCAAACAAAGTGCAGCTACTTGTGTGTGGGAATAGAGTGAAGGCAGAGGTGCTGGGAGTCATCTGTGCATATTTTTGTGCTTTGTTTCTTGATAACTATACTGCTGCAGAGGGCTTTCCACTGTAAGGGGAATTATATATCCTAAGCACACATTTACATATAATTTCTTCCTATATTCCTTTGGCATACAAATCAAAGCATCCATTAAAGCCATGCTGCATCCTTCTTGACCAGCTTTATCTATGCAGTGTGTTAGGAAAGTGCTGATGCAGCTTGGTCAAACCTAGAAACACAGGCAGTTCCTCAACTCTTTGGAGTTTGGGGGACTGGATTGGTGATCTAACTCTGATAAGTTGTAATATGGAAGCCCAGTCCAGACTGCTAAAGACTGCAAACAGAGGACAAATGGTTGCTCCTAATAATATTATTAAGTCTGTGAACCTTTTTCAAGATCTGCCTTTTATCCCTGGCCTGAAGGGTAGGCAGCTGCTCCTTGTTTAATATTTTATTTCAAGCAGCATAATTTGCTGGTTTCTGTAAAGCTATGCTGAGCCAGTGGTGTTTCCACTGGCATATCTTCTCATATTGCTGCAGGGAAATCTCCCCAGAAGTGAAGTCTTGCCCAAGGCCAAAGGCATGGCCCTACAAACACCAGGGCATTCCTCTCTGCACTGGCTTTGTGAGCAATCCATATGAATGAGCAGACAGGTTGACTGAACTAGAGATGTGTGCCTTTATAGTGTGCCAGGGATTGTGCTTAATGAAGAGCACTGAGGAACAGGGACTGAAATATTTAGTAGCCAAAGGCAGTACCCCTGGGGACAGGTATGAGGAAGATCTGGCAGTACTTGTGACTGTGTTACGTAAGTAGGATTTGAATTTCACTCCCATTTGTGCCCAGGTTTCTGTTCTCCAGGTGGACTTGCACTTGCTTCTCTGCAGTCATGTGTTAGCAAAAGTAGACAAAGAAATATATATATACACATATATACACACACACATATATACATGTATATGTTGTCCATGTAGCTTGGTGTTAAAACCAAGTATGTCAGCTCAGTAGGAGTTAGTGTTCCATTTCCTGATGAACTTTGCCTATCAAGAGACTAGAAGAACTTTTTAACAAAAATGCCCATGTGTGCAACACCTTCTATTCAGGCTGGCAGCTCTGCAAAGGAGTGATGAATAACTGTGCAGTTAGCACAGACCATCATTCATCAAGGTAGTTTTTCTCCACCATTTATGTGTTATTTCCTTTTAAGTATGCCTTCACTTTAGAAAAACCAACCTGAGAGAAGTTAACCTTGCAGTAAAACCTGAGAAAAGCTTTTAAGGGTCAGGACTCTCAAAAATAAATAAGAAAATCTGAGCTCTTCTTTGAGAGATGATGTTAATGTTAGTTTCTCTAATGCTTTCAAGTCCTTTGAAACCAGAAATGTGGTTTTCTTTCTCTATTTTAGGTGGCAGATGTGAAGTAAAAGGTTATGATTTTTCAGTGATTATTATGACTGCTCTTAGTTTGTTGGAATTTTTTTTGCCAGAATAGTCAAGTATCCATTTTGTACCACAGCTTTTAACAGTCTACTGCAAAAATGCAAATAATCTGTCTCACAACCTTTTTGTTTCTCTACAGGTTTGTTTCAGTGGTCATTCAAAGAAAGAGATACTTAAAAAAAATATATCCACAAAAATTTCTCTTGCTGCAAACACCAAGCCTACAGCCTCAAAACTTAAATTCAAAGAAGGTAAAAATCAAATTTTATTTCAGAGTTTTTGTAGCATTTTATGTATAGCTTTTGTTAATGTGTAGCTTCCACAGGCATAATAAAATATTAATGTTACCATTTGTGCCAGGAAGCATAGAAAGTTTTTTTGTTTGTTTCATGGAGTTCAGGAAGGAAACCATTATAACTTCTAGTTAGGATCACAAAACAGCAAATAGAGTAGGAAAAATATTTTATAGCTTAGTGTACTTAGCTATGTAAGTTGTACCTGCTCTTACTGTTAATTATGAAGAGATGCCTTCTATAAGTAGGGTAAAAGTGAAGTGGAACATGATCAACACAGAATCCCCCATCCTGAAAAAAAATACTGGAGAATACTGTTCCTCTTCATACCCTTTTTTTGCCCTACCATATCACTAACATTGCATTGTACTTGGTATTTGTGTGCTGGAAGCAGTTCCCTGAAGGAAGGGAAGGAGAATTAAACTGTCCAAGCCCTGTCTCTTTCTATGTCTGTAGTTTGATCCAACCAGCCCAGAGCTGCCTAATAACTTCCATTCTACTCACAAGGAGAGACCTAACTTTCCTTTTTCTCTCAAAATATTGAGGCAGGACATAACCTATGTTATTCCTTTAATTTCCTGTGTACAAGGCACAGTTAAGCTAAGGGAGCCTTTGCTGCAGGACCCTAGGAGTTTGCACAGGTTCAGATTTCTGACACATTTATAAAAGAGAAGTAGATCAAGAGGTATTAAATGCAAGCCAGTGGCTCTGGCTCATGAAGTCCCTGAGCTGCAGCTGTTGGGGTGTGAAAGTGCAGAAGCAGTGATATGTGCTCATCCTCTTCCTCAGCACTCCATTCTTTGGCCACAGGATAGAGAGAGGCTACTGCACTTGATGGGCTTTTAATCTGCCCAGATTCTTAGGTTTTTAATTTCCTTCTCCTCAAGTGAATAATAAAAATTAGTAAGATCAGCCTGATGAAGTTAAAAAATTCCATGCAATATTTTATTTACATAAAGCCCTGACTCCAGAGGCTACATCTGTGAAGTGGGAGAGAATGCAAATTGCAGGTGACAGAGTAAAGTGAACTTGTAAATAGTGTGGATGGGAAAGAGCTAGGTTATCCAGGTTTGTATGAGCTATTACATGTGTCAGCAAAGAAAATGGTACTTTTGGGATTTTTTTTTTTTTTTGCTGTGAGGACTGAGACAGATGCATCAACATTTGAAGGATAGCTGAAAGTATTTGCAAACCAGAGCTTCAAAAAGAAGAAAACTGGTAACTTAAAGACTTTTCTAGAAAAAGAGGTGGCATCCTGGAATACACCCATAGGCACACCCAGGAAAAAAACTGATTCTTTTTTTTTTACTGGTATACTCCAGAGTCAAAAAATGACCCAGATTGACCTAAACTGTCTCTTCAATGTGTTTAATTCTTTTTTTCTTCAATAACAAGACAGACTGAAAGCTCAGGGGATTTTTTAATCATATTTTCTCTTTGGATATTTCAGTAAAAATGTATAGAAGCACTTTGCTTAAACTCAAAAGCTGTCCCTAACTTTACCTTCCTTTATCACTACTTTTAAAGTAACCAAAAGTTTCCATTCTGATTGCCTATTAAAATAATAGATTAATTATTTTATATGAAATTAATTTCTATATGTGGACCATAAATGAGGTTCAGGATGATGTAGCCATGTTTTCTGATTTACTGTAGAAACAAACTTGTGTATCATTTAGACTTAAACTAATGGTTGAAAACTAGATTTGAATGTCATTATGAACATATTTGATGTAACTAATTTACTATCTTGTTAGCATCTTAATTAGGAAGATTTCTTTCCTTTGGGACTGTCTTGTAAAAACAAGTCCTTTCTTCCTTTTCCATCCCACATTCTTAACCACAATTGCAAAATCACCTAAAGCTCACTGAAGAACAGTTCTCAAGTATGGAAGATTTCCATTTCATTTCCAGTTTGATTGACAGGATGAATGTCCTACCAAAAAGGCCAATCTAGTATTTGGAATGCCAGTCAATGACTCTTTGTGAGCAGCACTGAGTGTTCTTGGCTTCATCTTAATATTAAAACTTCACAATTTTTTATAAGATGTAATGGCTGTTTTCTGTCCAACTTTAAACAATGAGCTTCATTAATTGAAGCAGATAAAATCTCGGATGCTACTTTGCTAATGGCATTCCTTGTTAATTCCTTGTTAATTCAGCAAGATAAACAAGAGACCACTTTTGACATGAACATTATGAAGGGAGAAGATTTTTCTGGATTAGACATGATTATTTTGTGTAACACTTGCTTGATCATTAACAATTTCATTATCAATGTCAAAAAAATATTGCAGGGAAAACAAAACAAACCTGGAAGATACATTAAAAAAAATATATAAAATAAATATATAAGAAATTATATATATAAATGATCATTATATATCTATAAAATATATACTATATATAATATATAGTATATATAATTATAATTTTTATATAAAAATATATAGAAAATTATAATATTTTATATTTTTATATATAAAATATATAAAATTAATTATACCTATAAGCCAAACTTTTTTCAACCATGTTAAAAGGTATTTATGCTATTAACATCCTTTAAAAAATTAAAAATAGCTAAACATTACAACAACTACATCAACAAAACCCTAAGCATTTTATCACTAAAAAAATGTATGTGCAAGTTCTAAATGCAATATAACTAATCTGTGTAAGGAAATCCACTGGTAATGATTGATATAGCTCTTCTGATTAATGGTTTTATTACCTGTTAGAAATCCTTAAAATTGTGGTTTTATTTCACATTCTGCTTTATAACTTTTTAACAGTCGTACTTAAGTTGAAAAAGCAAATTTTAAATACACAAAATACAAGTTGCTTGACTCATCTATACAAGGAAATTCTTTGATATCTAGTCCTCTGCTTCAGCAAAGGAAGTCATGCACTGTTTACCTAGAGAGCAAATCATTAGGAAATAAGTACTTTTTAAGTACTCATGCTTCCTGTGGGAAAATTACTGTACCAGGTTTCCCCAAAAACAAAATTTTTCTGCATTTTATTTCAAAGAAGAACTCAAACTAGGCTACTTAAACAGCTAAAGTTCAAATACAGATTCATCAAAACAAATGTTTTGATTGTGTCATGTAAGTTTGATGGCTATACGTAATTTTTATTGTGGCAATCTTAATAACCACCGAGCTTCAGTTCCTAGTGCAGTTATTTGAAGTAGTTATTTGAACACTCCTTAGTGTTCACAGTCTTGTCCTGTCCTACCTTTCTCCACACACAGGGTTTCCCACAGCATATGGGGATGGAATTTTGTCATATCATACTCCATCTCTGGTACAAGCTGTATATTTATGTGCTGTGTGAAACAACTGGAGGTTTCTACACCCTCAAAAAAGTCATATGTCTTTATCAAATGGACAAAAAAACGTTACAGATGGAAATATGGAAAAAACTGTAGTGGTTTTTCAATCTTTTTCCCCAGTTTGATCACAGGTGTGACAATTTGGTTGGTACTCATGTCATTCTTCTCAACTAGATTGCTTTTTGGCACACATTTTATCTACAAAAATCTACCATTTCACTCTTGTCACATGAAAACCTCTAACTTGTATTAATATCTTGTATTAAAGATCCCCACTGACTGGTAAATGTGATTCTTAGAATGGGGGAAACCCCTTCATTCTTTGGATGTTCCTTGATTCAAATTTTCTGCTCTTAAATGTAAGGGAAATTTGGGCAGGGATTTTTTTTTTTTTTTTTTTTAGTCTTTAATAGATGGATTGTATTTAAAGAGGGACATGTATTCCCCTGGGCTCTCATGACAGAAAGGGAGAAGAGAAAGTAACCTCTAATAGGTTATTTTTGTACGTTTACAACTGTAACCACTCATGCTACCCTATTTATCTAGGCCAGAAGTGTAACACAGGCTGTAGAAAGTAGATCAGAGCCCTGGAGCTTGTACATGCCAGCCAAAAAAGGCTCTGTAGGTACACAGAGAGAGTCAAACTTGAAGGCCCAACAGAAGCCCTACAGCTGTCTTGGTTTGAAAAGCCAGGTGTCTGCTAAGGAAGGCAGGAGCCTCCCTTGAAATGGAAAATGTAAACTCCTTCCAAATTATTATAGTTTTGAAATTAAGGGGCTTTTGGGCAAAGATATGGGAGTGGGAATAACAGTTTTCTTACTAGGAAAATTAAAAATACAAATGCAATAGTACAGGCTGCCCAGAGAAGCTGTGGATGCCCCAACCCTAGGGTGTTCAGGGCCAGGTTGGATGGAGCTCTGAGCAACCTCATCTGGTGGAAAGTGTTTCCTGCCCATGGCAGGGGCTTGGAACATGATGGTCTCTAGGGTCTCTTCCAACCCAAATTATTTTATGGTTTTCATTCCTGTCTGAAAGCCCTGTACTGATTAGCAAATTAAACTCTGTACTGAACAGATAAATGACTTTAAAAGAACCAGAGCTGAGCTTGACCCAAATCTGAAGTGCTGTTTCTTGCCCTAAACTTGTATTTTGGAATAAATATAGAAAGCTGTTTAAATCTTAATCATTAATAGATCATTGAAAAAATAGAATTGTGTGTTTTAAAAATAATTCTTAGCCTTATTCTCTTGTTCATTTCCTTTTGCCACACCTGTAAGAGCTGTGCTGTTACTGACAAAAGTTGAATTTCAATGTTATTGTTATGCTTGCTGTTAGATTGGTGAATGCAGAATGTGTGGTGCAGACATTTTTATAATCTAATAGGCAATAAATCTTCCTGCTGGAAAATCTACCTGTATACCTGAAGTTTCTATAGGAAGTTGTAGCAAAAAGGGTATGACAACAGGGGCTTAATACTGCTGTCATTAAGATTGGTGACAAAATTGTGGGGTGCTTTAGTACATGCATTGACATTGACCAAGAGGTTTGTTAAAAGTCTGTGTAACCACAAAACAGTGATAATTCAGATAACACACAAAAACTCATGGACACAAAAATTCAGATAATTCAGATAACACAAAAACTCACGGACACAAAAATTCAGATAATTCAGATAACACACAAAAACTCACTGACTGGCTCAGTGACATCATTCCACTTTCTTGGCTATATACAAATTACAAATTCTGTGGCTGTTACTGTTTGAAACTTCTAGAACATCTAATATGGCTAAAAATAATGAACATGAAATTAAAAATGGGATGCTTTTGTGTTAGCTGTAGGTGTGTAGGTGAGGAACAAAAAGAGTAATAGTATTTGTTCTTAAATGGCTTTAAGCTGAAGGAGGGTAAGTTTAGATCAGATATTAGAGGGAAATTCTTTCCTGTGGAAGTGTGAGGCACTGGAGCAGGCTGTGGATTCCCCATCCCTGGAAGTGTTCAAGGCCAGGCTGGACAGAGTTCCTGCTCCAGTGGAAGGTGTCCCTGCCCATGGCAGGGCTTTGGAATGAGATCATTTCTAAGGCCCCTTCCAACCCAAACCATTCTATGGTTCTTATTTTGCAGTGCAACTACATGAGAAACATCTTTGCTTCAAGTAGAAATGTTACATTTGATACTTAAAAAATAATTTATAATGGAAGGTAGATGCTTTGTGTAAAATATTACTATAGATATATAATTAAATCACATAGCATTTTATGCTTTATAAATTTAAATAGCAATTTGAATACTTCTGATGATTTCCATACACTTTGGTAATGAAAAGTCAGGTCTAACAGGTCTAACCTAATTAATCTTTACAACATTGTTGCTAGGTACTCCTGACTTTTGGACATGAAGCTAAGAAATTAAATCTTCTGGTAAAGGCCAATGGATGAATCAATAGCAGACTTCAGATTGGAACTTTAGGTTCTTGCTTCCTAGTTTTATTCTGAATCATAAATTGTCTTGTAATTGCTAAAGTAGAGAGGTTAGTCAGAAACAATTTAACTACATTCAGGCTTCTCAGATTCATTTCTATGCTTTCTAAAATAGATTAGTTTAAAATCTCTAAAAGACAGTCTAATTCCGATTTCTAATGCAAAAATGTGAACTGAAAATTAAATACAAGTATTTATATGCAAAAAAAGGCACAGATGGTGGTGCCACTATAAAAAAAAATTAGATTAGAAGGTTAATTCTTAAACCAGTCTCTCATTCCCTAGTCTGGGGATCCCTGCATCCCAGCTGGTTGTGCTGGCCTCTCAGCACTGAAATCATCTCCCTAAGATATCACAACAAGGGATGATCTCCTGGAGGTCTGTTGTTGGCATTCACAGTACAGAAATCTCACCATTCCTTAAAAATATGTCCTTTTAATTCCTGTGCTTCAAGTGAAAAAAGCCCCAGCAGTGATGTGACTCATCTAGCTGGTGATATGGTGTTTCTCAGGATTGGCTGTACATTGGTCTGGAACAACAGCTTAGGAGGGGATGGTGTCAGCCCTGTGAGCGGGGCAGAGGGGCTGCAGGCAGCACCTCCACAGGTATCCCGAGGTTCTTCCCCCTTCCCAGGGGGGTATGATGCTCTGGTGGAAGCACCCTCAGAAAACAAGGGGGACCAGCAGTGACAGTGTGTCAGTATTACTCTGTGTGGTGTTTTGCTGGGCCCCAGTTCTTAATTTCAGTTGGTTAAGTAAAAAAAAATAAATCATAGAATCATTAAGGTTGGAATAGACCTTTAATGTGATCCAGTCCAGCACTGCCACTGTAACCCCTAAACCACATCATCCAGTGCCAGATTGAGATGCCTCTTAATCACCACCAGGTGTGGTGACTCCACCACCCTCCCCTAAGCAACCTATTGCAATGACTGACCACCCAAAGAGTGAAAAAAGTTTTCTGATGTCTAATCTGACTATCCCCTGTCGTAGCTGAAGGCCATTTCCTCTCATCCTCTCACTGGCATGGCAGAAGGACTGGCTCCCACCCTTTTGTCAGGGAGTTCTAGAGGGTGTTCAGATCCCACTGGAGTCTCTTCTTCTCCAGAGTAAACAACTCCAGCTCCCTGAGCTGCTCCTCGTAGGAACACGAGCAACAAGCTTCACCAGCTTCCCTGGCCAAGTTTCAGCCTCTCAATATCTCTCCTGAGCTGAGGGGCTCAGAACTGGCCACAGCACTGGTGGCCTCACCAGTACCAAGTACAGAGGGATGTCAGCTTCCCTGGCCCTGCTGGTCACGCCATTTCTGACACGGGCCAGGTGCCACTGGCCTCCTCATTCACCTGGGCTGGTTCAGGTTCACCACATGGCACAGGTTCAGCTGCTGTTCACCAGCCGTTTTCCATTAAACTGATTTCCAGCCACTCTGCTCTCAGTCTCTGGAGCTGCAGGGATTTATTGAGGCCAACATGCAGGACTTGCGTTGTTTAAGTAAAAAAAAATGGAATCGATTAAGTAAAAAAGTGAAGTTGATGAAGTAAAAAAATGGGGCTTTCATAGCCTCACAGAATGGTTTGGTTTGGAAGGGGCTATAAAGACCATTTTGTTCCAACTCCCTGCCAGGGACAGGGACAGCTTCTACTAGACCAGCTTGCTCAAAGCTCCATTCAGCCAACACCTCCATGGATGGGTCACCCATAATTTGATTTTTATTTAAGGCGTAATTTATTTAAGGTGTAAACCTGTCAGAAAAACGGGCATTCTTCACCGTTCCGCCGCCCACCTCGGGGCTATGCCCGAGGCCCCTCAGGGACCCTCAGGGACCCTCGGACCGGGCAGAGCTCTGCGCTGCCGCCGCCCGCCCGCCGGGGGCGCCCGAGCGCCGCCCCACGTGACCCGTGCCCACGCCCCGCGGAGGCACCGAGCGCCGGGCCGGGCGGACAGGGAGCGCCGCGCCGGGCCAGGCCGGCGGCCGCGGGGCTCAGAGCGGCGGTGCGGGCACCGGAGCGCCAGGATGTCGCGGTCCGTTCTGCAGCCCAGCCAGCAGAAGCTGGCGGAGAAGCTCACCATCCTCAACGACCGCGGCGTCGGCATGCTCACCCGGCTCTACAACATCAAGAAGGTGCGGGGGGCCCCGGCCGTGAGGGGGGGTGGACGGGGAGCCGCCCCGGCGCGATCCTCAGCGCCGCTCGGGCCGGCGCTCCGCTGGGCTTGCGGCTGTGCCGGCTGCGCCGCGGCCTAGCGGCGGGGCCCGGGAGGCTGGGCGGGAGCCGCCCGGCCCGGGAAGGGGGGCCCGGGGCTTTGGTGCGGCCGCCACATCGATACCGGGAGAGAAGGATGGAGGAATGGAGGAGGCCGGGCCGATCCCGGCGGCGGCCGCAGGAGCGGGGCCTGGGCCCGGCGCAGCCCCCGGAGCCGCTGCCGCCCCGCTGCCGTGCGTGACTCACACGAGCCGCGAGTGGGCAGCGCCGCGGGGCTTTTCCCACGCCAAAACCTGTCGCTACCGAAGGCAAAAAGGGGCTCGGGGTAAAATTAGTAAGTTTAATTTCGCTAAGTCCGAGGCGCGCGGTTGCTTAGCAGCTCTCGGCGTGAGATGGAGCGGGTGCTTGGGGCAGCTCCCCGGCTGCCCCGGGGTGTGGGTCGGTGTTGGCCTAGGTGAGGTGGCTGGGCCGGGAAGGAAACTCCGGGTCTGGGTGTTGGGAGAAGGATGGGTCACGCCTTTGGTTAATTTCTCGGTTAATTTCTTCGGTGCTCGGTTAATTTCTCTTCTGGAGGTAATCGTTGTGCTTTGCTGTAGGAAGGAATGTAGTTCATGGCCGCAGAATCATAAAATTATTTGGGTTGGAAGGGGACCTTGAAGATATCTAGTTCCGACCCCTGCTGGGTGCTTGTATCCTTCCCAGCTTCATTTTCCTCATGAGTGTTAGACCGTCTGAAAGTGTCTGGCCCCTCAACCCGCTTCCAGTAATGAATACTAGTCAGGATTTTATTGCTTTGCCTTGAACACAATTATTTAAGAAGTTTTTCTTATTTCAAGGAAAATGCTAGTTAATACCTTTGAGCAGTGAGTACATCTTTGTGGGTTCAGCACATCAAAATTTCAGTGCTGTTCCCGTGCTAGGTGCAGCTGCAGTGGCAAAGGGAGTTTGAGAATTCTTGGTGCTTACTTGGTCCTCTGACTTCTGCACCCAGGTTTCTGTCAGGAGTGACCCTGCCTGACTGATCTGAGTAAAGGATGTGTTTTGTCCAAGTTTTTTTTCTCATATGGGAAGAAGTAAGAACTACCAGAAGTAAGGACTATGAAGTGCAATGTTGATTTTAATTAAGGTGTTTTTTCAGGGAAAAAAACTGCAACAAACCAAGTGATTGAAGTATTTAAAAGTCAGCATTCATCCAAAGCTATTTCTCTATTTGATGTGCACTTGAGTGTTTCTAAAAATCTTCCTCACTGACATAAATAAGGCATTCTGACTAGATGATTGTAAATTCCTGTCTTTCTGAAAGGTTCCTTTTAGTCTGTAGTTTTGTACATTGGAAAATCCCTTCAGTTAAATATAATTACACTTCTTACAAACAGAAATCCACAATTTACGGGGAAAACCATCAAAATGAGGAAGTTGTTTGTGTGTGTGCTTGTTGAGCTTTGAGATAAATATCCCAGGTGAAAAATGAGCAAGGGGAATTTCTCCTGGACACAGCCCTGCTTTGCAGGGCAGGAAACAAGACTGGAGAAATGAAACCTCGCCTTGGTAGCTCTGCCTTAGCCACTGTGAGCCTGGGCTCTGTTTTCATTCCCAGTGTTCTGATACAGGGACATTGACCCCTGTTCAACACTCCAGTGCCTACAGACATGTTTCTGCTTGGCATGTGTGGATGGCAGAGTCCTGTTGGCCCATATGGTGGTAGCTCTGCCGATCTCCTGTTTAGGAAGTGATGCAGATGGACAGGCTCTCTGTAGGGGAGCATCAGCACTGGGGGTGACACTGCTTTTTCCTGCAAATGCAAAGAGCTGAGTCCAAAATTGCTAGCTCTTGCATACAGAGGGAGAGCAGGCATCACCAAGTGGCTTGATTATTGTGTAGTTTTGCAAATATGGAGATGTCTCAGGCACAACTCTTGTGTATTCATGTAGTGATTTGTGAATTCAAATAGTAATTTTCTTCAGCTGCAGTTAGTACTGCTTGACAGGGGGAACTGGCCAGCTCAGAGGGTGAGCCCAGAAGTCTTGGGATTGGTTATTGTGTTTTATTGTGAGTCTCTCTTCAGCCCAGCTGCAGCATCGCTGACTGCTTGGAACACTTTGGTTTTGTTTATTTATTTTTTTTCCTCTCTTTAAGCTGTCAATTCCAAAACTGCTGTTTAAGATTCTGTCATAGTTCTGTTGAAGATGATATTGAAACTGAAAACCACACAATATGTGGGTTTGCGGTTAAAGGAAATGGTTTAGACTTTTTTTAATAAGAGGAAGTGAGAGATTGAAATGTGTGCAGCAGCAGTAGAGATTGCTGGAGATGCTGTCTGGACAGTACAGATTTTCAAGGATTAAGAATTTTTTCAACTGTTAGAAACAAAGCAGGAAAATTTTACTTCCCAAAGAATCACAGAAGTTGTTAAAAGCTGTTACTAACAATGATTTTTTGTCTCATCTTCCTATACAAAGTTCAGTTTTGTTGCTGTTGTGCTTATAGCTGATAATTGTTCATGGTTTCCTGTTTACTGACCTTCTGTGCCACTGTTGTCTTTTGAAACAGTTAAAAGTTTGTTGTTTTTAAAACAGACTATCTGACTGTATGGTTTTTTGCCTCTGAAAGTGACATGGAAATTAGGAAAAGTGAAGTTACTAAGGTAATAGTAGATGGTGAGACAGAATTTAGATTTGCACCCTGTAAGGAGGTGGATTTTTTGTTGCTGTTGTTATTTTGAAGGATGGCTCTTTGCTTGCTGCATTGGGACCAGTATTAGTAATGAACTTGGAACTCTTTCCCTTGTGGTTTCTCTCTTGGTTTGTTCCTTCTGTTTTTTAACAATTTATCCACAGTTATCTAGGTTACTGTCTACCCTGTAACTTTGGTCATTACTTGCCTACAGCTACACCTGTGTAAATCAAAGACAGCAGGGTTTTTTCATGCCATCCTGGCTCAGGTGAAGCTTGGATTTCATTATTACCTTCCAGTCTTGTGTTGGTAAGCTTTGTGCAAATGCTGCCATTACTGTGGACTGTTTTGTTTGAAACTGGTGGCAGCAGAGAATAATCTTTTTTGTGGGCCTGTCTTTTGTTTGTTTATAAAACCCTTGGATACCAGGATGTGTTTACAGTAAGAGATTTGATCTTGAAATACCTGAAGTAGAGATTTATGGACAGCAAGTCAAGGGGGCGTGATTTTTGGTGAGTGTATAAGTAGTACTACAGTCAACAGAACTGCCAGGAAGTTAAGATTTTGAATTATTTAAGAGTATATGTTAATCAAACATGAGTCTGTTATTTAGCATGAATTGCTTTGCTAGCAGTGTTCTGTTGTCCTTCACAGTATAGGTTTTACATTTGTTCACAAGATGTTTTTTAAATGTTATTAACAAAACAAATTCCTTAGAGTTTCCCAACTTGATTACATAGTATCTGAAAAATGAGGATCTTAAACCAACTCTTAGATGTGAACTGCATCATCAAACTGAAGTCATAGATGAGGGACTTAACTGTTTGTAGAGGCTTTAGCTGACTTTATACTTTCTTTAAAGATATAGTAGTGGAAATACTGGATTTTTACCTATTTTGAGGATGTTACTACTCGAATTTAAAAGTTGTAAAAGCTAGTTAATTGTTTTATTAGTAGAACCAGTGGATAAAGTGTACAGTTTTGCTCAGGCACTAGAGCAGTTCTGCAGGAAACAGTGGAAGAGATTATAGATGATTTTAGGAAGACCACGGGGAAGTTTCCAATCTGCAGAGCCCTGAAGTTTAGAATGGTGTAGGATTAGATCACCCTTTGGACACAGAGCTCTGTGCTGGAGTGCAGACCTTTGAGCTGAGAGGAAAAGCTCACCAATAATTTAGTTGTGAATGGTAAGGTTGGTGTTGAACAGATAATGTCAGGTCATGTCTTCAGGTCACTGGGAAGTGGCCCAGGGTGGGGCAGTATTGCTTCCACAGATGTCAGCAGTTCTTTAAAGGTGAAAATGGCAGTATATGTTTGTGTCTGTGATCTTGGAGGAATGGCTTATAATACTGTCTTATTGATAAGCAGAGGAGTAAGCCCCAAACAAACTCTCAGTGCTGGCAATTAAAAAAAAAAAATTCCTTTGCTCAGGAAGCAAACACTTAACTGGTGATACCATATAATACTATTATTTTTCACTCAGAAAAGCAATTAAATTTGTAAAGAAACAGAAAGACTTTGTAATAAAATAAAAATGTCCCAAAAATATAAAGAGTGGATTTTCCCTTTTGCATCAAGAGCAGCTGCCCAGAATTATCTTGTTTCTTGGCTTACAAATACAAGTTACCTTGCCCCCTGCAATCGCTGTTCATTTTGTGTTAACACAAAACCAAATCCAGTTCTAGTTGCAAGAGATTTTTAAAGTTGTGTGTAGAGGAGGTAGACCTAAAAAGTAATAACAGTTCCCATTTGAGGTTCAGAATAGACAGGCCTTTCCCATTGCCTTGCTTATTTTTATTAATATGTTATTTTATAAACTACATTGAGGAAAAGTTTTGTGGCAGCGAAACTTCTTACTTTTTTTTATCCTTTGCATTTCACCTGCCCCATATTTGATTAATAGAACCAAGGCTTTAAAGAGGTGCTACAAACACAAGAAGACAATGTGAATTTAGCACTGTACAGACACAAACCCAATATATTTCATTCATTCCCAAGGTGATGGGTCACTCTAGTATGGACAGTTTAGAAGATAATTTACATGTTGACTTTTGCAAGGCTGCTGATGTGACCTCATCTGATTGTTCTCATGAACAATCTAAGGAAGTGCAGTCTGGATGAAGCTGTGATGATGAAAGCAGATGGATCACCAGATTAGGGAATGATTGTGAAGATCTCATTGTCAGATGGGGGTCAGCAAGGGTCTTATGGGGTGTGTGTTACCTCTGCTTCCAGTCACTCTTTGATTCAACAACCTAGATGATGCCTACAGTGTGCTCAATAAATTTATATGTAGGAAACTGGGACAAGCTACAGAATCAAATTGGAATTCAGCTTGAGCTTAGAAATTGTAGGTATGGTCTAACAGGCTTGGAGGTGGCTGAGCAAGTATGATTGTAAGGTATATTTGGTTAGTGGAATTTAAAGGACAAAATGAGAAGTAATGAGGTACCAAGTTCTGGAGAAAATAGCTGGGAAAAGTTAGGGACATCCCAGGGCAAACAAGAGCCAGGGAAGTTGTGCTGCAAAAAAATCAGGGATGACGTGAGTTCATGTAAATGTGAGCAAGATAATCTGAAGGAAAAGTAAGTAATTTTTTTCCTCTACATTTCCTTCATTGAGATTCATTGAAAACATATCTGATTGACCACTCTTTTCAAGGAAGATGTGGACAAAATGGAGAAAGTTCAGGGCAAAATAATAAGGACAAGTGGTGCAGAAAATTGCACCTGTTAAAAAAAGGGAATGTTTTTTCAAGTCAGCTTGTAAGTAATGCAAATTTGTAAAAAATTAGGGCTGCAGTAAAGAGATGGGGAATAGTTTGTTCCATCCAGTATGACCACCAGAGATCAAGAACTGATGGATTGAGTTAAATATTGGAAAACTGAACTGAATATTTGAAAAGCTTGTGAGAATGTTTTTGAATGTAGCCTATTTGAGACTTGTAAGTCAAGATTTGGCAGACATATCCCAGGAGCAGCACAGATACAGTTGATCCTGCCTTGGAACAGGAGAGGTAGGTAGGCAATTTCTTGCAGTCCTTTCTAGCCTTTTCTTCTGATTTCACATGAATTTATATTTTACTTAATTGAGTTTCTGAGTAGTGATCCACTAAGATTTAAAGTAAGGTGTGTACTTGGGGTTCAACACACACCAAATAATGAGTATACACAGGGAAGGTGTCTTGCTTAGATCTAGGAAACCCTGGGCTGACTGTAACACCTTTAATTGTAATTTTGAATTGATAGGAAGGCACATTATATTTCAGATTTGGAACCCTAGTAAATAGAAAGTGCAACAGCTGTTAAATTTCTAATAATTTTATATTATATTATTTATATTAATAATAATATTTTTGGCTATGTCCAAGGCCTTTAGAGACTCTTCATAAAGTAGTTACATGGAGATTTTCTTCTGCTTCTGTATCTTGCTGGAAACAATTAGCATAATGTGTATCAAGATGCAGATTTACCTTTCATCTAGGTAACTGCAAGCATAAGAAATGTAATTTACTTGGGACAAAGTCACCCTAGCTATGCTGCTGTAGGACAGTTAAATTTTAGCCATCAAAAGTATTAAACTATAATAATTTTTCAATGTGTTCCCAACTAATTCTCGTATCTTGTTGGATAGACTTTACAAGGGACAAGGCTTTATTCACAAAGCTTATCTGGGACCAGCCTGTTTAGTAATGAACTTAGGCTTCCACAACCTAAAATACAGACAAGCAGTTGTGGTGGGCTTAATCAGAGATATTAAAGCAAATGTAGTGTGAGCCACTATTCAAAGCAGCTCTTTATTGTTTATTCCCCTCTCTTTTCAGTAGTTTTTTCAGAATTAGAGATTGTGGGTTCATAATATTAATTGTTTAAATGCATGGCAGAAACAAGGAGTAAATAATAGGTTTTATCCTACAAAAATATAATTAATGGTGAAAACATTTCTTTTACTGTTAGATTTAGTATAGTTTTACTGTTAGATTTAGTTTCCAGGCTGCACAGCTGGAAACCAGGCATGCAAACTTAGAGTGAAGTCTTTAATGCCAGCAGCTCTTCCAAGACAAGAACAGTTTTACTGTGCTGCCTTTCTGGCCTTTCAAAAGAAAATGCTATAGTAAACTGTAAATGGGACATACAGGAGCTTTTCCTGGTTTGGGCTCTGAGGCATCCTGAATTTCTGTTTAATAATCCAAGTTACTAACTTGGGGAATGGCATCGTTTTTACTGTCATGGAAATTCCTTCCATTTCCTTGTTAAATTCACAGTTTTGTTGTGCAGATTCATTTGTAAATGAAATGTAAAGGTGAAGTGATTTGTTGACTGAGATTATTTCAGTGCATGTTGTCACAGTCAAGTGGAACTGTGCTTAGCAGTGTTTTATCTCAACTCTGCACTAACAGCAAATCTCTTGAAGTAATAAATACATTAAATTGCTGCCAAGTATGGTTTATGGTAATCTGCTGGTGTAGGAGGTTTGGGGGATGAAAATACAAAATTTTTAATTCAAATGGCCCTGTTTCTCTTTTACTGGGAGACAGCCCTGCTGCTAATTTAGAATAGTTAGGTTTAGCAACAACAAAAGAAAATAAATAATAGGTCTTTCTATAATACAGTAAAAATTTAGGCTTTATTTTTTTACCATTCTAAGCCATATAATTCAGGTGATAGTTCCCAGTGTTCTTATTCAAGGGAACATAACAGGTTGATGTGAATGAGTGGCATGAGTGAGGTTCAGAGGTTTTAAATGCAAGTTTGGGGCACTGACTACTGGCAGTGATTGTACCTGAACATAAACTTCCTTTTATTCATGCCACTTCAGCTGCATGATAGAGTCATTTTGTTGATTGATTTTTTTTCTTCTCCTTCAACATCCTCTGCCCTCAAGTAGGAAGTAAAATGTTAAATTTAGATTTTTGCAGTGAGAATTGTAACAGTATTGGGGCAAAAGGTCTCTTTGCTGTGTATTAATGTTGGTGTATTCTGGCCAAAGGCAGTTGAACTGGATTCTGTTTTCCTATTTAGAGGCCACTTGTCTTACATGTAGGCCTTAAGCAGATTTTTGTAGTTGGCTGCTTCTGAATGAGTACAACATAGAAAGTATAGATATATGTAGTATTCTTAATTTTCCAAGTGAAATTAGTATAGAAGAACCTAATAGCATCAAGTGAGGAAGAGAATCTGAATTTTGTGTAATAATAATATAATTATTTACCTCAGTAGGATAGGTAGGACAATGCTGATTTAATTCAAAACATATGGCCTGAACTTGTGCAAACAGTGCAGGTAGTCTGATGTCTCTGAAGCTTAATAACTGTGCAGATGATAGCAAGTAAGTATTGTAAATAGTGAAGTTCTTAGCTACAGAAATCATATTGTTCTTGTTGGTAGTTGCACAGAATGCCTTTACTTAGTTGAGAGCTTATCATAGCAGGCTGCCATTCTAAAGATCTGTGGAAAGAAATGCTGTGTAACTTGAAGAAATCAGCATCTGAATCCATTAAATTTTTTTTAAGAATTATGTAGATTAGTTTCTAACCATAACTTAGCATGATCTTTTTCAGCATAGCTGCTTATCAGCTGTTCAGTAATATACAAAGGAATTCAGAGTTGACTGCTGGGAGATTCCTTGAGGATAATATTTTGGGGTTGAAGCAGCTGGAATCTCATAGCTTCAGAACCGTGTTCTGTGAATGCTGCACTAGTAAGAACATTTTTAATTGGTGAATTTCTTTTCAATACTCAAAATCGCAGTAATTCTGTGTTGTGGGGTTTTTCCTAATAAGAAACTAATTGAGGAATTGTTATTGCAACCTGCATGGAGGGGGGGAAAGTGGTGTCTGAGCCTGAGAAAGGGCTTCTGGTTTTGGCTGGTGCTTGGAATTCTGTGTGAATACTGGAGAGCTGTATTTGGGAAATGGCCTTTGTATGTTCTACCACAGTGTTCCTACCCGTTGCAGTACTCCCAAAGGATTTTGTAAAAGCAAAAGCTGCATTTCTTATCTACTTTCTAAGGCTACTGCCATCAATATCTTTGGTCTTTTTACAGCAAAATTCGGTTTCTGTGTCTTACCACATTTTCATGCTTGTGCAAAAGTGCTAGGATTGGAGTTTGCATATTAATTCTTTTCTTTATAGAGTAAACTATGGGGAGTTTGAAGTCTCTTCACCATTTGGGGAGAGGTTTAACTTATGGACACTGTTTTACCTGTGATGCTGAATGCAGGTAACTGCATGGATGAAATCTGTTGATGCAACAACAGCTGGTTCTTAGATCTGTAAGTAACTTAGAAAGGAGCTGAGCTGCTGTGGAACATGGGGGAGTGAAGGAAAAGCATTGACCCACTCATTCAGTGATATTTATTGTCCTCTTTCAATTCAGTCTAGGTAGGCTGGTACAGCTTTCTAGAAGCTGGAATTGTGGTCTGTGTGAGGGATGCTTCTAATATCTTGCAGGAATTTTCTTATTTATCAATCAATCTAGTGTAGTTCATTAGTAGGAAGAGTTAGAGTTGCTTCAAATATGATGCCAGCTGACAAATGATGGGGAGAAGCAAAGAAGGAGCATATTCCCAGATATGGAGAGGATTGCCAGTTAAACTGAGGAGAACACTTGTCTTTTCTGGGGGCTGAGTTGCTAAAGGCACAGGAGGATGTGCATGTGGATGTTTTCAGATCTCTCTTTCCTTCTGAGTGTGTGTGTAAGGGCTGGGGTAGAACATAAGTTTTAGTAAACATTTTGAAGAGCTGATTTATAGGAAGGAAAACATCTATTTCTAGCAAAAATAGGGAGTGTGTGTGGAAGGAGTGTTTGAATTCAGACTGAAAAATTTATGAAGTCAACAGTGGTAGATTTCTTGTCTCCTATACAACAGCAACCATGCTGGAATTGAACCAGGCAGTAAGAGTACACTGGGCATGAATATATGTCAGTTAACTTGTTTTCTTAGTAATCCTTCTAGAAGAGCAAGTTACATGTTTTGTGGCAAGAACAACAAATTGAAATAATTTGACTAAGGTTCTGACACCCATGACACGGAGTTAATTAAAACTTCATAAATCTCAAGCCCTATGTTGAATATTTAATGCCTTTTTACAGTATAGTTTGTACTTTTGAATTGCATAGACTTGAAGGTGTGTACAGAACATCTCTTTTTTGACATGTGTGGTTTGCTGCTCTAAGGAGATGGAAGCAACAATTTAATATCTAACATATTGTGGATGTTGCTGAATTGATTTTCATTATCAATTCCTGTTATATTATAGATACGATGCTGTAACAAAGTTTAGTACCTTTGTGGGACATTTAGCAAATATGAGCATTTTGATATCAGAATAGTACATGAGTATACATCATGATGGTCATGTACTACTGGTAGGTGTTTTAGAAACTTTCAATAATGACTCTTTTGTTTGTTTTTTTTTCTTGGCTACCGTTTCTTTTTCAGGTATGTAAAACTTCACTGAGTTTCTCTCCTTTCTCCCCCCTGTAGTTGCATGTGATGTTTGTTAACTTTTTTCCCTCTCCACCTGAACTTAGTTTGGAAGTACTATTAGTAGTTACATGTCTCAGTATATTCACAGTGCTTTGCACAATCGTTAAATTCTAATAAGTGTCAAGTTGTTTGTGAGTATTAGAATAATCAACGTCCAGTAGAAAGTGTGCTGACTAGAGTAACAGATGGTTGTAATGTTCTCTTGGATGTAGGTAATAGTCTATTAGTTCACATAAATGTAATACTTTAGAATTTAAGAGTAATTTGTTTATATGTAATTTTTCTCTCTTTTTATTACACTGCTTTCCCAGCAAGGACAAGTTTGGAAGGTTTGCAAAGCTTTTCACCTTCCCTTTGCCCGCTTGCCCGCTTTCAGAATCGGTCTCATACTCCATGACTTCTGTCTCTACAGTCCACAACTCGGTCATAGAAATCAATGTGGAAAAGTTTTTTAAATGAGTTGTCATTTGAGTTCACTCTGTTGTGTAGAAACGCCTAGCATGTAATTTAGTTTTGCATGAGACGTGCAACTCCTTTGCAAACCCCTCTGAGGAAAACAAAACGAAATGAATATTTGAGAGAAACACGGTTTGAGTGCATATTTTGTCATGTAAGTAACGCTGCTTTTAGTGTGTTACTCCCAATGAAATGGTGTGGCATGGCTCACTAGTCAGAGTAGCAGAGCAGTGTCTGGCAGCATGCACTGTAGCTGGCAACAGGAGGTGCTTCCTCAGGTCTCTGTCCAGAGAAGCTGTGCTGATCCGTCTACGTAAGTTATTGAACAGACCTAACACTTAGCTGTGGCTTGGCATCAAAATTTAGTGAAACTTTCAGATTGCTGCTTTTAAAGCTCAGCCTATGCTGCTGTAGGAATAAAGAACACGAGTAAAACTTCAGTTTGAGGAAGTAGACTATGTTAGGCAAATATTGGTGGTTTGATTGTGGGATGGAAAATTGTCTTAGAGTTACAAGTGGGAAAAAAATTAAATGCAGGTTGGTGGTGGGGTGTTTAGTTTTGTTTCACAAAGGATAGTTTAATCATTTCATGTGCCCAGCACTGTCCTCCACAGATGATGACATGATCGAGTTCTCTAACAGTTTGTTAACTCCAGATGAATACAACACTACCTCAAACCAGGAATAGCGTTAAAAGCAAACATTTTTTTTTCTCCTTCTTTTAGGACTGAGTTTTTTCCCTCACTGCTGTTCTGCACTAACTGCTTTGATACTTCCATGCATCTTTTTCAGTAGAAGAGCATCTCTGTACTGTTTCCCATTGCATATTTCAGCTGTGACAGTCCCTGCACTTTGCCTTTCATTTTATCACCTGCTCACTAAAAGCAAACAAACGAAAAGAGGAATCTTTCTAGTTTGTCTTCAGATTTGCAACTATCACTTAGCTTTACATGGATGATTGTGTTTCTACTTCATTTTGTATTGTATTTTTTTATAGGCATGTGGTGACCCCAAAGCCAAACCATCCTATCTTATTGACAAAAACCTGGAATCTGCTGTCAAATTCATAGTCAGGAAGTTTCCAGCAGTAGAAACACGCAACAACAACGTAAGTAACCAAATGGCTTTATAACTATTTTTCTTACTATCCTTTCAGCACCATCTGGGAGGTTTACATTTTCTTATAAAGCATCTGATGCTGACAATTGCAGTTGGAACATAGTTGTTGATTCAAATGTCTGGCAGGATACTTGAGAAGGAGTTATCTTTAAGGAGAGAATATTAAACTGTAATTCTGCTTGGGTTTTGTTAGGATAGGACTCTTTCTGGTTTTCTTTTTGCCTGCTCTCTTCCATGCCATTTCAAAGAATTGTCAATGGGAAGAAATCCTTGGGAAAAATCATGCCTTTATTTTATCGGTGACTAGACTGATTGCAGAAGATGAAAGTTGCATAACTTTGAGATGTGTCCTAACCAGCAGATCTGTAAAAAAAACACCTGTCTGCAAAGTGGGAAGAAGTGTTTGTACTTTACAGGTACCCTTGCCTATGGAGTCAGTCCCTGTGCAAATAAAGAATGCTTTAGTACATAAGGAGAAACATTGTGAAGTACAAAAATATGGAAATAAAATTGTTTCCTCCTCATATAGTAAGATCGGTTGCAGAAGTAAATTATATTTTACCTTTGAGTGGCTCAGTATTGCTGAATTTGGTTTTGAAGCCTTTTTCTAGGTAATTGTTAGGCTAGAGGCAGGCATTTTGGCAGGTGATGTACTCTTGTTTCCCTGTTTCAATTTGAAACACAAGGGCTCTTCAGATGTTTGTTTTACCTGCTTATATTTCTTTCCAAAGGTGGGAAGTGGAGGTAGGTGTTGGGTTTGCATGTTCCCTGCATGCAAGTGGCTGCCTGTGTGTTTGGGAGGTTTAGGCTTGCTTTAAGCATTCAGGTTTTCTGCAGAATGATAGGGGTGATAGCAATGAGAATAATTAGTTTCTTTTACATTGTGTGTAATGTCTCCAGTCACAGCAATGGAGAAAAGACCCAAAGAAACCAGAAGAAAACTTTACCTTATGGAGGAAACAATTTCATTAACTATGTGCTTTTTCACTTTAAAACTTGTTCATTTGCTTTGCACTCTTTAATATTGCTTATTTCTTATTGTATTGAATTTGTGTTAGTAACAAATATAGAAATTCTTTATCAAATTAATGTGAAAATAGTAAATCTGTTAAACCATGTTTGGTAAATCCTTCCATATTCTCTAAGCTTGGGTGGCAGATCAACTATTAAAAGATAATCTGCATAGAATTTACTTACTGCAGCTGCATGTATATTTTAAATTTCTTCCAGTTGTTGGTTATCAATTTGGAGCTTAAGTAATGATAGATGTTTAAGGATTTGTTGCTGTGAAGTTTATGGAAAGAGATCAAAGAAAACTTGCTGTATTTTGACAATCACAGTTTCTAAAATAGGACACACTCACAATATTTTGTCATTGCTGTGTGTTTATTTACTATGAGCCAGCCAGGCCTGTGTTTATTAAACACAGTTGACAAAAGCCTACCCTCCTTATGGATGAGCACTCTTTAAAGGAGGATTTTAAGCTCTAGCAATAGGCAGCTGGGGTGTCTGTCCTGCAGTCAGAGCTGATGGCATTTCATTTAGTTATTTGCAGGTGTTCCCATAGAATGCTGTAACTCCCCAAAAAAAGGAAAGGTGGTTTAAAGATTTAAAAGGGCAAGAAGCTAATTGGAACAGAGGCACATTGATTAAAGAAACATCACAAAGGATTACTGCAGTGGAAATAGCTAAGAAATCATAAGTTGTGTTTCTTCCTTGCAGTGAAAATCCAGGACACCCTTTCAGGGAGGGATTTTGGGTTTTGTATGTTGGAGTGCAGCAGTTGCCACTGCCTAGCACTGTGTACCTTTGCTTTCAACATGTCAGTAGGTGATGGTGCTGAACAGGCTTGCATTCACTTTTAGAGAATAGGTAGTGCCAGCTTTTTTGATTTTTTTTGACCTATTTTAACTGTTTTTTCTCAGGTATTGTCATCTACAGTGTTTAGTGTCTTAGAAATGAGCAAGACATTTGATTGAGGAGTATGAGCAGTGTTTGCTGTAATCAGAATTTTCCTTCTGTTGAAACAAGTAATTCTGTTATATTTGCTATTGGTATCTTTTACATCTTTATCCATGGAAAACCGAGTTCCTGGTTTGTTCCTCCTTCAGTGTTTGACGTGCTGAGTCATCAGAGCAATGTCTGACAGTTGCTGGTTTTCAGTATTGTACTGAGAGTGAAAGATTGTGGGCAGTTCAAACAGGGAAGTGGCTGATCAGGCTGGAAAATTAAATGGAGTAGTTAATTTTCCAGAGGATTAATTATAGACAACTCTGCACCTTATCAGTTCATAACTCTGTCTCCCATTGTTCGAGGGCAGTCCCTGTGATGTCTTACACCTGCCCTTTCTTTTCCAATAACCATGGTGAATCACATCTTGAAATTGTGCAGTTAGACCAGGCTCTTAAACTGTTAATGAAATAGGCCACCAGGGTAGTACTGCTGCACACTGTATGAAATAACCTGCAAAGGAAGGAATAAACAAAAATATAAGCCAAAATTTGAAAGATTCAAAAAGTGAGAAACAAGATAAAGTGCTGGTTGAAAGGAAAATTTCTTCTGTGTTTGGGAGAGCTTTACTATTTATAATTATTATAAATTGACTAAAGCTTTGTTTTGAAAAAGCCTTCTAAGCTGCAGATGGCTTTCAAAAACTTTTTAGCACTGTTGTTCTTGGTCAGGTGCGTGATCTGCTTGTGCTTGTATTGACTCAGAGCAGCATTTATTGTTACTGAATTTCCTGGCCTGGCTTCAAAAGGATTGTTCCAAAGTAAGGGATGCAGAAGCAGCCAGATTTTTCTGATAGCTATTTAGACTTCATCCTCTTCTAAGGGGGTACATGTGAGGTTCTTGTCACAGTGAACTCAAAAAAAATGTTGTAGGACCTAAAAGTTACTCTGTTCTCAGTCAATGCTAATACTTAATACCTTTTAAAACCAGAATAAAATACCTCACTGTGGGGAACTGGAGATGCAGAGAGAAAGGACAGAAATTTTTTGTAGCTTGTGAGTAGGATTTGATAAGTCTGCTGCCTGTGCAGGTAAAGCTCCATGTCTTTATGGGATGAAGTTGTAGCTCCCCCTCTGCTTTCCCAAACACCCCATAGAACAAGTAGTGGGAATATCTTGTCTTCTTTCTTGAACATACCTTTTTCTTGGTTTGTTCCTCAGCAATTTCCTTGTAGAAAAACTTATTTTTTTACATGTCTCTTGGAAAAAATTGAAGTTCACTCATTGCTTAGCACAAAGCAGACCAGTGAAGCATCACTTAGAAGTTTCTCAGTGTATGGTTAGTGAGAGAAAGATCTGTTTTCCAAATAATGCTAGTCTTCATCACCTAGTAGGTATGTTCTCAGTATTGTTCATATCAATTCCATTTTTGTTTTGTATTGACTAATTTTCTGCTGTATTGTGTCTGTGGGGACTGGAAATGAGATCACTTTGATAAGCAGTGTGAGCATTTCCAGTCTACTTGGGCTAGGATCTATAGTTTTGAATTAGTTCACTTTATTTTTTTGAATTTTTGCCTTTTCCCTTTTAGATCCCAGTGTGTGTTTGGTTTGCCCCCTGTGCCTTTCACAGTTTCACTTCACAACAAGCTGGTTACATACAAATTAGATGGGTGTGGGAGAGGTGGTGTGGGCACAGAGTGTCTGAACCTCCTTGGCTAAAGCTTATTAGTAGTCATTAATCCATGCTTTTATTAAATGCTTTCTTCTATTAAAAAAAACTTAAAACCCACACTTCATAACCAGTCTTGATTTTTAATTTGTGATAGGTGCTTCCAGTAATTAGTCTTTTTCAGAACACTTAATACAAATAAATAACCTGATTTTCCAAGTTTTTACTTTCGGCCCTGCAAGTGCTACAGGTTCTCAAGGAAAATGTCATTTGTTTGCTTGTTTCTAATGAAGCATTTAGTATTGTAATTTTCATAGCACTAATGAAGATCATTTAGAAACTATCATCTCTGGAAAAGTAACTTTGGAGTCTCAGCTCTGCTGCCTCATGCATTGGTAATCCCTTTTCACTGGTCATATATTTTTGAGGAAATTATATGGTCCTTAAAGCTATCACAGCTGTTTTCTTAATTTACCCCTTATTCAGTAAATGGTAATATTTTTGTCCACCTTTCTGGGGTCTTAGATCTCTTGCATGGAAGACTTGACTTTCCAGATAACTTCCAGCTTGCTTAAGCAAAAAACCCCCAACTCCCTAAATTCTGCCATAAAACCCAAGTAGCCTTTTCCATGAAGGTTAAAAGCTTTCCCAGGTAAGGGGGTGCCATGCACAGCTGCTTTTTCACCTCTGCTCTTGCTGAGGGAACTGATAGTGGTAAAGAGATAAATTTTCCAGAAGTCACTGAGGCAGCAGTTGAAGTTATGGATGTTCCCCTGCATGAGTGAAGTCAGATGATGAGCAATTATTCTCTGGTCAGCTTTCTATGAACAGTTAGGATGTCTTATGCTTGAGAATAGAATATGATAAAGATAGTTAATTTCACAAGAACATGGAAATCATCTACAAATAACAAAATTTTATCTACATTTTTGCTAAAAATTCAAAATTGTAATTGCCTTGCTTTGATACTACCATACTTACTGTGCTTGTTTTGTATGCAGGAGTGTGTCTGATGTCTTCAGTTGCTACAGGTGTAAGACTGACTTAAAATGAATTATCCTATATAACAGAATATAGTATATAAAGTTTTTCAGTATTAACAGGCATTTGTGAGTGAGCATTTTTTTCATAGCAATTCTAAGAGGTCATGTGAAATCCTGAAATCTCTTCCAAATGTTTCACCAAACAGAATTCTCATAATGTAACATTTTTTTTCAAAATGTAAGTGCTGTCAGCTACAAAGTTTATTTTCTTGGTTTGACCTTTGACTGGGCCTGAATTAAAGATAGAATAACATCCAAACCGTGTATTTTTTTATGATTATTTGTAATAAATCACTGTAGAACACTGCTGTAATTGATGTAAATCCATACAAGTCACTTGCCAAGGTAAATCAATTTTGCTTGCTCGTTGCCTCATGGTGTCTGCAATACCTGCAGAGGAGTGAATTTGTGTGCAACACTTTACCCTCTCCTTCATCCACTCAAACTCTCTTTGCTTTAATGATTGACAGTTTAAGAGCTTGGCCCTTAAAACCAAGAAAATAAACAAAAAAACCCCACTGAGATGGCATTCAAAAAATTGTCTGAATTGTAAAAATATTGGAAAAATTGTAAACGAAGGTGAGAGAATGGGGAATCTGTTTTTTACAGCTGAGAGGTAGATGAGTTTTTAAAGAGAAACCTCCCTGCTCCAGTTGTCTGCCCTTATTAATTCCCTGGGAATGGTAACAGTTCTGGAGCATCACAGGTGGCTATTTCCTTTTCAAAACAGTTAACTTAGTGCTAGAAACTTGAACACAAACTAAAGCAGACCTTGTAGGTAGACATACATTAGTTAGTAAACATGTTAAATATTCTATTTTATCTTTTTATAGGCAGCACAGTACTTCAGAAACTGCTTTTAATTGCAAATAAGCAAACCAAGGACACGTCCATCATTCTAGAGTTAATTTACAGAATTTAAAACTAATTTTTTTTCATTTTATTAGATGTTTCTATTTTTCCCTGTTGCTCTGCTATGGATTTTCTAGACACAGAACTTTGGTCAAATTAATTGACTTTTTCAAATGTTCATCTAAAGACTCTGTAGGTGACAAGCATAGTGAGTGTAACAAATGACAGTAACAGTCAGAATTTATAATAGTGCTTTTTGGGGCTTATATTCCAGCTGGTGAGATTGAGTTGATGGTATTTTTGCTGAGGACATGGTAATATCTGTGGTGTTGTATTGTAGAAAACAAATACAAGTGTTTCATGATCAGACTTGCAGGAAAAATATCACACTAATATAAGCAGAAAATTCACCTTTGTACTGTCTATTTCCAGATCATGAAATAAGCCATTTATTCACATACTGCTACTGCCAGTCAAATAAACATGATAAAATAATGCAGGACTAGGGGTACAATTTGCTTTTGCTCACATTAAACTCTCTGAACAACCTCTTTTAATTGTCTCATATTTTTTGTGAGCCATTGTATTGAATTGGTATTTATTCACATGATTAATATGCCAGGCTTGCATCATTTCTCCCTTGTCTGAGGCATTCATATAAGCTTTAAGTGAGGCTGTCTTGCATTTTTCAATTTTTTTTCTTCTCTTAATGTACTTTCTCTGACATAATTGACTGTGTAAGGATCTTTGGGATTTAATATAAAGAAGGAAAAGCACAAGTTAAAGATCAGTTCCTTCTCCTGCAGGTACTCTTTCTTATTTATAAATAATATTCAAACATCATCAGGGATGTGGTATTTTGTTAATAGACAAAATAAATAGTCTCAGATTAATTATTTGAGAGTTTTTTTGATCTTGCCATATTATGCTGAAAATTCTACAGATTTTCATAGGTCTTAAATCTAATTCACCTCATTCAACAAAAATACTTTTGTTATAATTTGTCCTTCAAATTCTCTAAGAATCAATAAACCACTTCCAGTCTATAAGGCAGTCAGGTATAGTAAAAATAATTTTTTGATGTTTAAAGAGTTATTTCTTCAGTTTATCCTATTTTAGGATATACCTTATTTTGTTGGTTATTGGAAACTTCAATAATGAGTTGCAGGCTAAGGAAAAAAGCCTCAAACCAAATACAACTCAATATAGCACCAGCAACTTCTAAACAGATGTTTAGAAGTTAATAATTAGTAATGGAAAGTTTTAATGCTGTGGTTGTGCAAAGAGTTACACCCACATTCTTGAATGATAAAGAAGCAAATAAACATCCAAGACACTGCATGCTTGTAAGCTGTTCTTCTAAACATCACTGATCAGGCTGTGCTCCATAAATTGAACTATTTGCCCTCTACTGACATAACAGTTAGTTTATATATTGTTTTGGTACTACTGTTTTAAATAAGAGTTTACTGACCCCCTCAACACTCAGCATTCAAAGAATAATCATCTCAACTCTCTAGGAAAGTTTTAACATCACTTATCTTGTTACCTATATTCCCAGAAATATTTACACGTAAGAATACACAGCTATGATTTCCATAATCCTTAGCTGAGTGTGGCAGATACCTCCCTATACTCTGTACAACTTCACAGAATTTCTGAAAATTTATTATTTCTTTTGTGATCATAGTTCCCAGCACCATCTCCCTTCTTGCCATATCTCCCCATTTCACATATTGTGGCTTGAAATGGAATGTCCTGTAGGAGTGGCCATTCAGTTTCTATTTGTTTTGCCAAAAATAGGTGTACAGCAACTTATAATTTTGAGTCTCCTTTAGCACTGCACCTTGCTTACTATGATTTAGGATTGCAGTGGAAAAAATGCTGTTAAGGGGGTGTGCAGTGATAGTGAGTTCTGGTTTTGTTTTTTCTCTGCACTAGAAATGATCTTACTTGTGGATCACACCCTGTCATCTCTTCCTGAAAATTCTTGAAAGGACTTCTCAGATTCATCTGGGTCACACTTGTATTAGTTGCACAGAAAAAAACCCTCTATTTCTGCTTAGTCTTCTACAAACTCAAGAAAGGCTTGAAGTGCTAGGGCCAGGGTCCAAAATTAAAACCACTCATCTTAACTGAGTTTTCATTGTGTAAGAACTGTTGAGTGATGGAGCAGTCCTGAAAGTAGAAAGCAGATTTTCCTCTGGAGTGATTCCAGGTGTAGGCACAAGCTGGTCTGAAGGTGTGCTGGAGCTGCACAGCCATCCTGGACCTCTGGAGTCTTGTGTGCTGATGCTGCATCCTTCATTTTCTGAGCTCAAGGAAGTTGAAGTTAAAGCTGTATACTGGAAAAACTCCAGTTTTAAGCCTCATGCTGAGGATCAAAATACAAGTCTTGGGATTTGAAAACAGGTTTTTGTACAGCAGCACATGAAATGGGAATAACCTATTTCCTGGTGCATGAGATTTATCAGGGCAAGTTACAAAATGAACACATGTACTTGCACCTCTTTCAATTAAGCCTCAGCTGATGGCTGTGTGGAAGAGACTTAAATAATAGGCAGGCATTCCAAGTCCAATCCTTTGCCATGGTTTAAGAGTAGACAGGAGGATTTTATAATGTAGCCATTCTGATTGGCTCATAACTGACTATTCTTGTCTTCCATGGCAATAATGAAAGTGTTATGGCTCAAGACTTCTAAAAAATCTTCATCACCTCTGAAAGTTCAGAGGAGAGAAACTAAACTTATCTTACCTTTGTGGTCCAGGCAGTTTGTTTTATGTAAAGCATCAAAATTCTTCTAAATTCATAAAACTGAGAATACAGAGCACAGCTTTATAAAAGAGAGTGAGCTGAAAAAGCATAGTGAGTTCTAACCTCTCATGAAAATAAGCTAATCAATTTGAAGCAATTTTTTAATCTGTCTTATAATTGATTGCTCTTGTTGAGAAAAAGATGTTATTTAATTTGATCATCTTTTATTTAAAATCTTGCAGATTTTTGGAGGGCACTTTTTCCTATTGTTCCTATGCTTTAACTCATTTCAATTCCTGTATCAGGAAGGAGATGCAACTTGTAGCTGGATATTGCCAGTTAAATATTTGGATACTTGCAGTGCTTTGAGACTGTCATACATAGATAAACAGAATGGCTGTTCACTAACAGCTGCTTTTCTGTGTTCTTAATTGTCTAAGTGATCAATCCTGTTCCTTCAGAAAATCTTTTAAAATAAATAGTATTTCATTGTCTGTTTAAAATATATATAAAAATAAATCCATGTGAATTATTTTACCTTTGTATTCACGTTTGCCTCTTCCATTTTATCCACAAGTGTCTAATGCTAGTGTTTGGCTTCTTTTATGTTTCTTTATTTTGTTGCTTTTGTTTGAATGTATTATTGTGTTTATATGGAACTGGTCAAAGAACCGTTACTGTATTTTATGTTTGTATCTACATTTTATTTTGCATGCTTAACGTGGCTTTGCCTGGATATTCTTTTTGGTAAGTTCAGAATTTAAAAGCATAATGTTTTTCTGTAGTAAAGTTTGTAACCTGCCACCTTATTTTCTTCCACCTCAAGTAACATAATTATTTTGGTTTTGGCATACTGATTTGTGCTCATGTACTGTTCTGCTTTTGCAAATTATACATATGTGATAACATAACACTTCTCCTGACTACCATTTTCATCTCTAGCTGAGCTAAACAATATGACTCTGGTACTAATGTGTACTAATGTAACTTTTATCTTCAAAATGTAGTGGGCAGCTGTTAAAATGATCAGTGCTGAGAACTCTGTGTATTTGACACACACAGAACCTCAGTCTTAGAAAAACAATGTTCCAGCTTCTTTGCATAGCCTGGTGGTTTCTCTGCGCTTCACAGGTATTACTTTGCAGCAGTCTTCTCAAGATCTTCTAAGAACAGTGTGCATGTTTATGTTTCTCTTTTAGCAACAGCTTGCTCAGCTCCAGAAAGAAAAATCAGAGATTTTGAAGAACCTGGCATTATACTACTTCACGTTCGTTGATGTTATGGAATTTAAGGTAAGGCATTACAAATGTGTAAATTGTTCTGTCACATTAGGTTTCTGTAATTGTATTGATGAAATAACACTATATAATGAAATAGCTGAACTTGAAGTTCTGTTCTTCAAGTAAAAAAAAAAAAATGAAGTTCCATCACTAATCATAGTAACATGATTTAATTAGATCTTTTTATTTTTTTAAACTAAAGTTATTCCTTTGTTTTTCAAGGACCATGTCTGTGAGCTGCTGAACACTATTGATGTTTGCCAAGTCTTCTTTGATATTGTAAGTTTCTAGGTTTAAACTTCCAAAAATGTTATATTCAGAGTCATGTGGGGAGAAGGACTTGTTTTTGTTACTCCAGGAAATATCACATCTCCAGTTATAAGTGCAAGAGAAATAAAAACAACATAGGATTCACATTTCTAACTTTTATAATAGAGAGATAGACCTTTCTTAGTAGTCTTCTTATGAACAGTAGTAACAGTATTGCTGCCAAACATAAAATTTTTTCAGTAATTTTTGATTTATTGCATCTGCAAGTTAATTCCTAGTCACATCTCTATGCTTATGCCTTGTGAGACTCACAAGACAAGGCTATTACTGCTGTCCACCTAAGCTGTGTGAGGAGGTCATTTTTGGGGTTGACTAAAGCAACTACAAAAGCATCTAGAAGTCTTACATTTAAAACAAAACCACCAGCCCCCACCCAAAAAACCCAACAAAAAACCAAACCAAAACAAACAAAAAAACCAACCAAAAAACCCATCCCCAAACAATCTTAGAAAGAAGGCTCCCAAAAGAAAATCTCCAACACTTTTTCCTGTTGGTTTCAACTTTCTTAATGTTCTTAATGTCACCTTGTTAGTTTTTGTCATTATTTTGAATTTGGCCAACTTAGATTCATAATGTGAAAAAGGAGCAGGTGTGTGTTCTGTGGAATGATGTTACAAGGCCAGTGGGATATGTGCTACTCTTTTACATTTGGGTCTTATTAAAATACAGTTCATAGGCATGGCACTGCTGACTGCTAGGTAAACAAGAAAAGTTGTTCTGTCTGTCAGGTAATCTGTGACACTTAAGCCTGGCAGGATTTATTTGGATGCTTTGCTTTCTTGAGTGCAAACAACTCTGGGAATCTGAATGAATAAATAAAGGTTATACAGAGTCACATGCCACCAGAACAAGAACTTTGTTCAAAAGACAGCATTTAAAAACGCTGAAAGTTGGTGGAAATGTAAGGAAAAATGGGTTATGCTTGTTTCTAAAAGTTGTTAAATGATAATTTACTGGTTTTCATTTCTAGACTGTAAACTTTGATTTAACAAAGAACTACCTAGATTTGATTATAACCTACACAACTCTAATGATACTGCTGTCTCGAATTGAAGAAAGGAAGGCTATCATTGGACTGTATAACTATGCCCATGAAATGACACATGGAGCAAGGTAAAAAATTGATTGTATGAAAGATGTGTATGATGTTAATGATAGCAACAGCTACACCTCATGAATTGTTTGTTGTTGCTTTTAGTGACAGAGAATATCCACGCCTTGGCCAGATGATTGTGGATTATGAAAATCCTTTAAAGAAAATGATGGAGGAATTTGTACCTCACAGTAAAGTATGTAACTACTTTTCACAGGCATGCAGTAACGTTAATTGGGAGAAACAGTGATAAAAAATAAATGTGCAAGAGTTTGTTTTGTTGAAGGCCATTTGGTATAAATTTTATCTGAGATTTCTGCTTACATTGAGTATCTAGGGCTGGGGTTGATTAAAAAGCACAATCTGCAGAAATACAGGAATCATAAGTCCATTAGTAGGGTGCCAATCTATTCACTAAGGATTAGAAATTAATTAAAAATCAGTTGTGGATCATCTGAGAATAACTACTTTTGTGTTTTGTGTTAGCTTGTAGCTTGAAGTTAAAGAGATTCACAATGTTTCTGTGATGTTGGTTGTTTTGCTCTGTTACCATCCTAGATGAATGTGATTTTCTGTTTTGTAACCTAAGGGGCTTTGCTTTGGATTGTCCTTAAACTGGGAGTCCAGGAGATCACCACTGCCTCTTTAGCAGTAGCTCCTGTACTCAAAAGCTGATACTGCTGAGTTGCCTTCACTGAGTTAAAGGAGCTCAATTCCTTTAGTCCTTTCTGTACAGATGTTTCTAAGTTTCTGTTCTCACACTGTTGATTGTGTTGTAGTTCTGAGATTTAGGCTCTATTTTCATGTAAGAATATCTTGGAAAAGTTACAGAAGCCTTGCCAAAGTATATCTTATCACTTCCCATTTGCTCACTAGATTTGTTATTCTGTCAAAGCAAACTAAATTTCTCTGATCAGGACTGACCAACTGTTATAAAGACATTACTTTCTAGATGCTTGCAAATTAATTGCTTAACAGTTACAATTTACTTTGGAATCTTCAGCAGTAGCTTAAGTTAAATTCTAAGTAATAACTTAAAGTTTTTAAGGTTTGGATTTTTCTTTACCTATTTTGAGGTTTAGTACTGGTTGTGTTTTCCTTCTCTCATTTCCTTTCTAGATTTTTCTTGATTTCCTTAAACTTTTCAGTATTGTCACTAGAAGTTCAGAGCTTTCCAGCTACTTTCCTAAGTGCTCTGAAGTGAAATAGTTTCCAATACTTCTAACTTGTCTGTAATCTTATTGGTGTTATGTTTTCCATGATTCCTGTCTTGTTAAGACTCACTTAGCTAATGCTCTCATTTACAAGTAATCTTTTCTAATGCACATTTTAGCAAAGATGCTTTACTTCTCAGTATTATCTTTGTTTATGCTCTTGTCTTTAATAGTGGATCAGTCCATTCCATTGACACCTTTGTAAAGATGCCTTTCAGTCCAATTTTTGCTCTTGTGATTATTCTGTGCTAGAAGCATAAATTGGATCAGGGATCTTTTCAGGTGCTGCTCTACAGAAACATTCTTGGGCTGCACTCTCGTGGAACTGCACACTGAAGTTGTCAGTGTAATCCCACTGCTTTGCAGCAAACTAGTCCTTTGTATTTGTTTAGTCCTTTGTATTTGTTTATTATTTGTTTAGTCCTTGACATTTAGCTTTGGCAGATGACTTAGGTTTTTTGGCCTGCGTGACCTCCTCTGCTCTCACACTGTTCAGATCTGGCTCCCTGAGGATTCATTCAAACACCACTATTGATAAAAAAGTCAGGGGAAAGACTTAGGATACACTTTCCCAGATAAGCTTAATTTGCTACAGAGATATTCCTGCAGACAGTATCTGCTCAAAAGAATTAGAGTTTGCTACCATGGGGAAAGACATACCAAAGGAAGTGGCAGGGAAGGGAGTAGCACAGCAACTGGGATGCTTGAATAAGTAATGGACAACTTCCAGTTGTGTGTGAGAGGGCTTTTGTGCTTTATTTTATGCCTTATTTTTCCATGTCCTCTAATTCTGAACTCAGAATTTTGTAACTCTAACTAAAATAATAGAAATCAAACTCTTCCTTCTTTGCATCCTTCCTCTAGCCTGGAGTAGTCTAGGTGCAATGGGATTTAACCTTATGTTTAATTTCAAAACTAGTTCACTAAAATGTTTTGATGACTGTTAGTAATAATGCTGAGGAAACAGCTCTGCTGATGAAACAGTACTGACCATTCCAACTAATCATGAGCCTGCTTTCTAGTCCCTTTCAGATGCTCTGATTTCACTCCAGATGGTCTATCCTCGACGAAATCTCTCAGCTGACCAGTGGAGAAACGCACAACTGCTGAGCCTCATCAGTGCCCCCAGCACAATGCTCAATCCTGCACAGTCTGACACAGTATGCTCTTTTAATTTACATTCTGTGATAGAGTTAAGTAAGGTTTTCTGTCAAATAATTGTCTGTTGGATTACTTCTATGTGACTTTTCATCAGAGAAGTAAATACGCTGATTAGAACAGGGGGAATGTTTTCTCTCATTAAGTAAAGTTTCTGTTACATTAACTTGTGCCTTCAGCTTCAGTAATTTGTTGACCAGAAGATGAGGGGAAGCAATGTTAACTTCTGCAGTTGTAAAAGGGAGGAATCCTGAGTACCCTCTTAGGTGTTTGTGAGCCAGGAGACTGGAAATCACAGCTGGTCCTTCCTTTAAAATTTATGTTTGCACTTGCTGCCTCAGCTGTGATAGCAATGGTTATCTTTCTGAAAAAAATTGAAGCTTTAATGGCTGTCAGGTTGGGATTAGTATCCATCAAAAGCTTTCAATTCTTGAATATTGTTAAATACAATGTTTATTGAAAATAAATATTTGTCAAAATTTGTTCAAGATTTTGGAGGGTATGGAAGCTCACTTAATATTCTAACCCTCAGTTTCTGAAGTGCTGAAACACTGAATCACTGTTAGTGGTCAGTGGCCTTCTATGATCAGCATTTAAGGCTTTGTTTGTCCCTTTTTGCTAAGAAGTCCTTATAACTAGTATGCTACAAATTACTGTTCTTTTAACAGATGCCATGTGAATACCTATCTCTGGATGCAATGGAAAAATGGATCATTTGTGAGTAAAATACTCTGAAACAGCTCATGGTTGCATTAAAAAAAAATTGGTTAACATTTAAGACTACTTGCTTTCTGTACTGTACAATAGCTGTATTAATTAACTGTAATTGTAACTGTACAATTAATAGCTTGATTAAATTTCATTTGTACTATTATGCAGTGAAGCTAGAATTTGGCACGTGCTGCCAAATCATGCATGTGCATCAGTTTGTTCCAGACTTTGACTGGAAGTGGGGGCTTCAGTAATTTGATGAAAGTAGTCAAGTAGTATCAGCATACCTCATTATTTTATACTCCAGCATAAAGTAATTAATTTCACACAAATATTGCAAAAATGCTTCCATTAGAAGTGGGGAGGGAGGTATTTTTTATATATTGGAAAATGTTATACATTAAAGAGTTTATTAATGATCTATGCAAACTATTTATATAAAGTACATAATCATCTCACTGTTCTCTTACTGTCTTTGTGCATCTGATTTGTGACATACATCAATGTGAACTTTTGAAGTTGGATTTATTTTGTGCCATGGAATCCTTAATAGTGATGCTACAGCTTTGAATCTTTGGAAACTTGCACTTCAAAGCAGCTCTTGCTTGGCTCTCTTTCGAGACGAAGTGTTCCATATTCACAAAGCTGCAGAAGATTTGTTTGTAAACATAAGAGGGTAAGTTTTTGTTCTTCTTTCAGAATCTCTGCTAAAAAACACCATATTTCTTGAAGGACTGTTTCAAACAGATTACTTCTGTTTCATATAAGTTTGGCTTAGGTACACAAATATTTTGCTTGGTATCTTGACTGTTTCCTTAATGCATAAGTTTTAGGGGCCTGATTTCATAACCACCACACCTTTATTTATCTCAGTTCTGAAAGCCTGGTGAATCAGTCTCTAAAATGGCACGTCTCTAAGATTAATGATCTCACCCACAAATCTTGATTTACTGAAGGGAAAAGATGTAATGAATGTTGGGTTTGCTTGAAAAATTGCATCTTGCTGCCACTAATTCTGCAGTACATTATATGAAAACTCAGAAACAAAGTTGAGACCTCTACCAGCAAACACCAGGAGCACTTCAGTAGATTTTTGGTTTGGGGATCTAGTTTTGGCATTTAGCTCTGCTCAGGAGCTGGTGTGTGTTTTCTGCTGTATCCTGCTTGCTACAACATTGTAGCTCCTCTCAAGTCCCACTCAGCTCTTTGTGAAATGTGCTGCTGACTCTTATACCACATGTGACTGCTTTTTACTTGCAGCTACAACAAGCGTATCAATGACATCAGAGAGTGCAAAGAAGCTGCTGTTTCACATGCGTAAGTGTCTTAAGGTTTTCTGACTGATTTTAGGATTGCTTTTCATAAAGCAAAGCTATAAGGATTGTACAAACAGAATCTGTCAAATGCAGAATTAGTCATGCATTTTCAAATGAATCATTTACTGATTGTTCTTTTAAATCTGGATTTGCTTAATGTTATTATGGATTTCACTTCCCAAGTTCTGGATTAGTTTTCAGATTATCAGGATGATAGCATTTAGTTTATTCATTAGTTATGTTTTGTCTGATTACAAAAGGTCAATGCAGATGAAATAGAAATGTTTTAATGTAGTCAAATGCACATCACAAAGAGGGGGCAGAGAACTTGGGGTTTAAATTTATTGATGCTTCAAAAATATATGGTATTGGAGATGAGAATTCCAATTTTTTGAACCACATTCTTCAAAATTCTGAACTTGTGAAGTTGGTATAATATAATCTGCCTATGCTTGGTTTTAAATGCTCTTGAAAATGAAGTATTCTTTGTCTGGCATAGTGGATAATGTATGTTCTTTTGATGCAGTGGTTCAATGCATAGAGAGAGACGCAAGTTTTTACGTTCTGCACTCAAAGAACTAGCCACTGTCTTGTCTGACCAGCCAGGCCTCTTGGGTCCCAAGGTAATGACAGCTTTTTTGGTGTCACTTGTGCAAAAACCAGTGTGTTTCTCAATGGTAAATCCAATCTTTATTTTCTTTGGCGGGACAAAACTCCTTGCTTCACTCCGAGAAAACCTACTTAGTTTTTTAAGTTCTTGGGTTTTAGAGGCTAGTTGCCTCTTGAGTGCACAACCTATTCAGCTGTGGTGTATATTGATAAGTTTATATATTGATATATATTGATAAGTGAACAATTTTTGTTTTTCAGGCACTTTTTGTATTTATGGCATTATCCTTTGCTCGTGATGAAATTATCTGGCTTCTTCGTCATGCAGATAATATGCCAAAGAAGAGCGCAGATGATTTCATAGATAAGTATGTGCATTTTTAATGCAGTTCCTTCAAAAATAGAATTTCACAGACAAAAGAAATTTGAAGGCAGTGGAATCTCAGAAAAGGTTGGCTATATGGAGCAGCTGGGAATGTTCAGAAAATTTTTACTTGGGAATATTAAGTGTCCCACCAAAACATAAAACTAGAAATACGGTCCTAGAGATTGGAGCACATCAGTGAAAATTCATATATAAAATAGAAATATTTTATATAACTTTTGTTTTTTAACTTTGAATAGTCAAAAATAAAGGTTTTTTTCACGTGTCTTCATTGATTTTGCATTGATAAAATCAATGAAGGAGGCAAGAAAACTTTCAAAAAACTTTATTTGTTAATTTGTAGATTGTGTCTTGTAGCAAAACTGTCTTTTAAATCACCTAAGCTTTAGTCATGTAAAACAGCTTTAGTGTCACCATAAACAGATGGTAAAAATGAGAAATCTGATGACAAGATCTTACAAGTGTGGATAGGCAGGAGACTTCTCAAGATTATTTGACACAAGGTTGAACTGAATGACTGCAGGATTTTAAACAACAATCACAAGGCCATTTATAGAGCTGGAGTGGGAAAATCTTGGATTCTCTCCACTGGATTTAGGTGCTAAGGAAAGATGGAGGTTCCAGAGCCTCTCTGAAACAATCTGTGCAAGTATTCAACCATCCTCATGGCTTGGGAAACAACCCAGAAATGCAGTTATTAGACTTGTATTTTTCAGGTTTAACTACTTTTTGAGAAAAATGTTTTTTTCAAATTGAGCTGTACAGAAGGGCTTCTTATTCAGAAAAAGAACTGAATAGTTACACAAACCTTTGAGGATTACTATGATGATATCCTGCTAAATTATGTCCTGTTGAGTGGATTTGAGCTTGCGGAGAAAATTACCAATGTAAGCTCCTTTTACAACATTAACAAATACTTTCCTACAGAAATTAGCTATTGATAATTGTTTTAAAAACAAGATACAGGAGGAAATTCCCATGATAGATATTTGTTTGAATATTTTGAGTGACATTTCTAAGCTTGTCCTTGTTTTTTTGTCTAGGCACATAGCTGAGCTGATATTCTACATGGAGGAGCTCAGGGCACACGTGCGGAAATACGGACCAGTGATGCAGAGATATTATGTACAGTATCTCTCTGGCTTTGATGCAGTGGTCTTAAATGAGCTGGTGCAGGTATGGCAACTTCATGGTTCTGCCTTCTCAAATGCAAATTTTAACAAGGGCTTTTTGTCCAAAATGACATCATAAAGTGCATCCCAGTTTGTGGATTTTGGTGAACGCTACGGAGTAAACCAGATTAATTTACTGCTTAATTCTGGGATTCTATATAAAACTTGTGGGTTTTATATAGAATCACAGAATATTCAGAATTGGAAGGTACCCACAAGGCTCATTGAAGTCCAGCTCCTGGCCCTGCACAGGACACCCCAGCAATCCCACCCTGTGCCTGAGAGCATTGTCCAAATGGAGCTCTGGCAGCCCTGGGGCTGTGACCCAAGCCCTGGGGATCCAACCACTCTTTGAGGGAGGAACCTTTTCCTAATATTTTCTTTTCCTTTTCCTAATATCCAACCTCACCCTCCCCTGACACAGCTTCATACAATTACAAGTGGTATGAATTTATATACTTCAGTATTCATATTTTAATATTATGAAGTACTGTTATGTTTAGAGGCTGTCAAACAGGTACTGTCACTGAAGGAGTGTAGAAACCTTTTCTTATTTATCCCAACCAAGAAAGGATAAACTTTATGAAGTGCTTTGGTTTTATTTCCTGGTGACCCCACTAGATGGAGCCCAAGCTGAAACGAGGGGAAAAATGGGCTTGAATTTTAGTTGACATTAATTCATAACAGATGTCAAGCCCCAGATTAGTGATTGAGAGGTCATTACGAGTTTTTTCAGCCTTTAGGTTTCAATGTCAGTTTTTTCTGGAATTAAGGGAAACTTCTGCATTACATTACTTAACAGAATTGTGGTCCTATTTGGTAAAACTACAAAGATTTATGTTGCATTTTGTAAAATTTGAATGCTTAATAAAACAAATTTAAATTTTTTGAAAAAAAAGTTTTGAGGGAGGGGTTTTTTGGACGTAAAGTAATGCTGATGTGGGCTCCATTATACCCTGCAATAACCAGATTTTCATTGCAGACAGGATAGAAAATGTAGTATAACTACATTCACTGACAGATTTTCCCATTTTGAGCTGATATTCGTTTGGAAATAATCTTTTCTAGGTATTTGTCATCAGCCAATGAATTAAAAAGTGAAAGCTATTAAATAGCAGTATTTGAAAAATTCCATTGATTAAGTTACCTCTTGTAGGTTTTTGAACATTTCAGAGTATAGCTGATAAATGGGGCATAGATATTGACATTATTTCATAAACCAAGTTCAAAGTAATAATAATAATAACAACAACATTTCTTTTAGAATCTTTCAGTGTGCCCAGAGGATGAATCAATCATCATGTCCTCTTTTGTAAACACAATGACTTCACTAAGTGTGAAACAAGGTAAGTTTAAATGATCTTGGAAAATTGGGAGATTCCTCTGAAAAGTTTCATCACTTCTAGAAAGGAGGTAAACTGATTTGGTTCCCTTGTTTCTCTTTCCTTTTTGTATCTGCCTTTTGTGGTGTCTCCCTTTTTCAAAGGATGCTATTGGATAGTAATCCAACCTTTTAATACAGAAAACATTACACATATTATCCTCTAGATATTTTAATTCCTTTTACTGCAACTGTACCAGATCAAAATTCTTGGGTAAAAACATGAGGTTCATTACCCAAATAATTCTTTAATCTTTTGGGTTTTTTAGAAGGTCTGATCTAGTCTATCTGAATTTGTTATTGCTTTCTAAGGGTTTTCTGTTCTATATTTTTCCCTGATGCAGTTGAAGATGGAGAGGTGTTTGACTTCAGAGGAATGAGATTAGATTGGTTCAGATTGCAGGTAAGAATTGGTCCATATGCATGATGTTTCACTAAAAAACAAACTGTTTCATAGATTACTGCTGTTCTAGATTACTCTCATACTGCAAGTGGGTGACAGGCTATCTAAAAACAACCTACTCTTAAAATCAAGCAAATACTTCAACAGATAATTTGCTATGTTTTGATATATCTTTGTCTGCTTTGGGTTCTTTTTGCAAATCATCCCCTGGGGTGTTTATAACAGTTCAGAAATAGAATGTGTTGAGGCTGAGCTGTTTGGTGGGTGTGCAGAGTGTGATTCAACGTGCCTACACTGGTAAGGGAGAGATTACAAATTTGTTTTTTGCCAGTACATTTGTTCAGCATTTTGTCTGTAAATTAGTGCCATATTCAGTGGTTGTTGAGAGATTTCACTGAAAGGCAGTTGGCTGTTTTTTAAGCCCTAGTGGAAAGAGAAGAATCCCTGCATGGTCTTTAAATACACAGGTGTCCTGTGCATAGCACAAACAGTATTTAACATTGGTATTGAGCAATAGCAATGGAATTTGCAAAAAGCAGCTGCAGTTATAACATATAAATTGTGTTTTCTTTCCAGGCCTACACCAGTGTTTCTAAAGCTTCACTTGGCCTTGCAGACCATAGAGAACTGGGAAAAATGATGAACACAATCATTTTCCACACAAAAATGGTAGATTCTTTGGTGGAGATGTTGGTGGAAACCTCAGATCTTTCTATCTTTTGGTATGCTACTACCATGACTGTACAAGTTTTTTATTATTTATTGTTTGGTTTGTCCTTGCAAGTGTGATTTTTAAATAGCACACTTGGTAGGAATATAGGCCAGTGGAAGAAGCGATTGTAATTTCTGGTTTCTAGCAGAATTAGTTTGAAAAACGTATTTATGAACATTTGTCAGACATATTGTGACAGTCATGTAGCTGATCAGGAATCATTTGCAGATTTCTCCTTAATACTTCTTGACAAAAAGTGCAAGTTTTTACAGTCCCTATGTGGCAAACATCAGAATAAAGAAATGATTATGGTAATAATAATAATGTAAAATAGATCTCCCAATAAAATGCATAGGAAGTGAATGTAGAAAACAAACAAAAGTGCCTCATACTTTGATCGTTTTTTGGTATACAAAATGTGTTTATGATTACATTTGGTTTGTGTGCAGTAACCCTTATTTGCAGCAAAAAATATACATATTGCATTTAAATGCCTGATTAATAACTGATTAATTCTGTTCAGTTTTTATAGTCGTGCTTTTGAGAAGATGTTTCAGCAGTGTTTGGAGCTTCCCTCTCAATCCAGATACTCAATTGCATTCCCACTGCTTTGCACTCACTTTATGAGCTGTACCCATGAACTATGCCCTGAAGAGGTAATTTTTCAATTTTAGTTATTTTCATCTGTTATTCAACAAAGAGTGAACTAGAGCTGAACATGGCAAGAAGGTGTTTGTTATGGCAATTTGACATTTGAAGGAGGAGAGGGCTAAAAATGTAAAAATGGAGGTAAAACAAGTGGATACCTTGTTAGATGACTCTTCATGCATAAATCTCTAAATCCTTTTCTCAAGTGAGAAAGAATTTTGATCTTTGCTTTGAAGAAGGATTAGCTAGGGTACAAAAATTAGGCTTAGATGCTGATAAATCCCCTATGCCTGTTAAAACTTAGAAGCAACAGTTTTCCTCTTAAATGATTTATAAACTCATGGCTGGGAGAAGGAAATAGGAAGCTGGGAGTTCTATATGGCTTGTTACAGTTTTTATTCAGTAGGAAAAAAAAAAGTGATAGACAGTATAATACAAGCATTTGCTTTGGTCAGAACTAGGTAATGGAAACCTTGTTGGTTAGAGGTAGAATTTAAAAAATGCTGTGGTGCTTGAAGAAATGAACTCTTTGTTAAAGGAAGCAGTTAGAATCTGAGGAAATTCTTTCTATTTTTGTTGTAAGGGCATAAATCCTTTAGTACATTTCCTGTATGTTCATTGACTTTGAAATTAGTCTGGGAGTTAACTTGTCCATTGTTATCTAGTGCTTATGAAAATGTTGTTTTCATTGCTAACAGTGCTCATCTGAAACAATTAGTTGAGTAAGATTGATTGTAATATACATAATATGGGGTTTTCTTATTTAAAAATAAAAATCTTTTCTGCTGAACTTCATTACACTGTACATCTATATAGGTATTTTCCTTGTATGCTTTGCTTCAAATAGCAGCCAATGCTGTTTATATTAGACAAGCAGTAAAAAGTTTCCAGGAAAGCTGACCCCTTCAGGACAAGAGCCATCTTTGAGAACAATTATAGTAACAGTAAGAAATCAGTAGCCAAAGTCCACTGGACATCAGTTACTGTGCATTCAGCTGCAGCAAGCACATTTTGTCACAACCAGCAGAACTTGAAATTCAATATCTGAATTGTATTCCTTGGTAACTATTATAATTTTGAAAAAATAATCTTTGCTGTGCTGTGTACAGTGTGTCATAGCGTGGCTGATAGAAAGTAAACATCAGTGGTGAAAGGAGGATTTCAGCAAGACAGAGGCTGTTCTTGTGCAGATCCAGTGAGAAAGGGACAGAATCCAGAAATTAATGCAGCAGGGCTTTATTATTGACTTTCTCAGTGATCTGAAGGACACTGCTTTCTCTATAGCTTGAGTTGCATGCTCTCTTACCCCTAGACTTAGTATTGGCACATACTAATGAAGAGGACATTCACAGAGACCTTGGAATATTGGACTCATTGAAGCAGATTTGATCCAAAATTAAATGTGAAAACCTACTTCTTCAAACATTATTTTTGCCTCCTTAAAAAAAAAAAAATTAATGGTGACTTTGAAAATTTCATGGTTCAAATTGCTTCCAAAAACAAAAACCAGCCAGGAGTCAAGATTATTGAGGACTAATAAATTTATTATTTCCCATATCCTAGTTCTGTGATTAGTGAACTGTTCTCTGCAGTGCTGTAGGACTGATGGAACACTGAAAATCCTGCTTCCTTTTCTCCCTTTTGAACAGCGACATCACATTGGGGATCGAAGCCTTTCCTTGTGTAACATGTTCTTGGATGAAATGGCCAAGCAGGCTCGAAATCTCATCACAGACATTTGCACAGAACAGTGTACACTGAGTGACCAGGTGAGTATGGTTGTGTCTGTTTTAATTCTCCTTGGAGATTTTCTCCATTCAGCTTTCTGGATATTTTCTGTTTGCTTTTTTCTGTGTTTTGGGGTAAATTTTCTGTTTATAAAACTGAAGGTGATTTGAGCAAGAATTTTTAATACTGGAATTGTGTCAAAGGAATGTGTTATTTGTGTGATGAAATGTGCTAAAAAAACTGGATTTTAATTTAGAGGGGCTGTTTCTTTTTGTTTATTAGTTGTTGCCAAAACATTGTGCCAAAACCATCAGTCAAGCAGTGAACAAGAAGTCAAAAAAACAGACTGGAAAGAAAGGAGAACCTGAAAGGGAGAAACCAGGAGTAGAAAGCATGAGGAAAAACAGATTGGTTGTGACAAAGTAAGCTGCTTCTTCTGTTCTTTTCACCTTGAATCCCAAGTCAAAATATGTTTCACACATTTCAATATGTTTTACATATTGAATGCTTCTTGCTTAATTTGTTTGAATAAATTTATTTGGCTGTAAGTTTGACAGCTTTGCAGTTTGGAGCTTATGATGCTTCTGTGGCTTGTATAGAGACTGAATTTTGTTACATAAGTAATAGGAGTTTTTGTCACTTGAATTTATCCCTTGGCTGTTTCCTTTCCTGAGCAAGAAGAATTCCTATGCTGTAGCTAGGCTTCCTGAATAGCCATATTAACTGTGGGCATGTGAGCCCAAGGAGTGGGTGGCATCTCTGATTCTACTTTGCTTTAGCACTCTTAAGTACAGGCTGGACAGGAAGTTCTTGCTGTCTTCTAAATCACTTAAGCATCTATTCTTTTTTTGGGGGGTAGAAAAGAAAAAAAAATATATATAGATTAAAAAAATATATCTCACATCACTGTATTTAATGCAGATCAGTATGCAGTTGTAGGATGTGTTCTTGGCTAAAATACTGGGTTTTAAATATGCTAGAAAAGTGTCTCAGAGCAGAACATGATAATGAAGAGTTAGACCTGTACTTGCTTTTGAAGAATTATCCATTCAGTATGTGCCTTCCATGATAATATACATTTCTGTTACATTAAATATTTTTCTTAATATCTTGTCTATTTTAAAGCCTGGACAAACTGCATACTGCACTTTCTGAGCTCTGCTTCTCAATCAATTATGTACCAAACATGGTGGTTTGGGAGCACACGTTTACCCCAAGAGAATATTTGACATCTCACCTGGAAATCCGCTTTACCAAGTAAGAAACATTGGAGAGTTAGAGACATTGATACACAAAACGAGCCTGTGCTAGTTTATGTTGGAAATATTGTGTACTTACTACATTAAACTAGGTGTTAAAGGTGGATTGTGAAACCTGTGAGTAGAATCCCAGCAAAATGATTATAAGTTACATGTGCAGACATACACAATAGGCAATTCCTGTTTTAAAATAAAATATGTTGAAATCCGTGTCATCTATTTAACAGCCAGATCCTGCATTCCCAATCCTGTGTATTTTGTAGGAGCTGGTGATGGCTGTTTGTAGGCATGTATGAAGATATGTATTCCCACCATTCTTTTGCACAGTGCTGGAATGTTTTTGAGTATTTGAGACAGCTGCCTTGCTGAAAGGAAGCCTAAAAATCAAAAGTCAAGATCTGACAAAGCCAACTGAGAATATGTGCAGTTACTTTTCTTTTTTTTTAAATAAAGTGTTGATAATTGATATTCCTGTGTGTTCTTACCTTGATCTTCCCACAATTTTTTACAGAAATAGGCAAATGGCAGCTTCTGGAGAGGACTTCATATTAAACCAGCCAGTTATCCTGCTATTTTATACCAAAGATTACTGGTTATATATTTCAAGCAGGGTATAAGGCTTAACCAGTTTAATCATTAAGACATAATATTAGCTCACTGGAGCATTCCATCAGTAAGATAAGGTGGCATACAAATGCAGATAAGTTGATGATGTTTTAAGAAGTCAGCTCTTCAGGTTTATGAACTTAGAGCAGTGGTAGTCACTTGTGCTTATTATTTTTATTTGGAGGAGGTCAGCTTGTGGATTGGGGCTGAAGCAACAGGCACATTACTTTCAGAGACTGCTTTCCTTTTTTCTGCTTCATGAAAGAAATGAAACTTGTTAGCAGAACATAATAGATATGCAATTTATAATTATTTTTGAGATTTTCAAGTGGCATTTCATTCAGAGGTTTGCAGTGTTCCTTAAAAGACAGTGTTAGTGTCTCACTGTGAGGGTTTCTTTACTGTTTTAAGCTCCTCTGTGTCATGTGTGCTTGGACTGAAGCTTATTATTATGCCACTTAATCTTGTTATTGTGTCCATTTTGAATTTATTTTAAAATAAGACACTACCTCAGAAGTAAACTATTGAAAATACTTATTTACATATGTTCATGCAACATCAAAAAAGTTACTCTAAATAATGTGTTCTCCTCCAGAGTAACTCATCCTGTTTACCTGTGATGAAGGTTGTTATCTACCAATTTCCTCTTTTTTTTACTTTCTGTTCTGTCTTTGAAAAGTACATATTACTTAAAAGCTTACCTCTTAAAAGTCTGAGACCATTATAAATTTAAAATAAACACTACAACAAGTATTTGTTTACTAAGACTGCTTTAAAGGATCCCCTGACACAGTTTGTTTGAGGACTTGGTTCCAGTGACATACTGGGGAAGGTCCATGTCCATGTATGGTAAATGCAATATACAGTCCTTCTAACAGTTCTGCTCTACCTTGAAAGCTAGCCTGTGAACATCTTTTTTTATTTATAGTGAGAATTTGAGCAAATTAAGGTATGTCCTGCAATTTCTTTATTCCTTGATTAAAGATAGAAATCACTGTTTTAGCTGAAGGGAGATGTATTTTTCATAATAGGATTTCTGTTTATTTACTTTACGTATATATTGGATATATTTTACAATTCACACTATACTACAGCAAACTATTTTTTAAGGATATTTCAAACTATAACAGCAGCTTTGGTCAAATAATTTTTTGTGTTAATATGCTTTGAACACTTGAATACATGATTGCTCTTGCATTTCCCAGAAGTTCTGCATTTTAAAAGACTTGAACAAAATTAATTTATTTGCTGAAGTAGTTACATAAGCCTTGCACAGTGTGGGTTGCTCATATATATATGGGGGGGGAAAAACTTTATTTAAAAAGGGTTTGGTGAGTATTCTTAGTCTCATGAAATTTTTACTGGAACCACAGATAGAATTGCCTTTGGAATCCAAAGCAGTTTTTAAAAGTGCTGGTGTAGCATGTGCATTGACCAGAGTTTTATACATGAGGATTTGAGCAGTATTCAAGTAAAATGAATATTTTCCATGCTTGAAAGGGTTTCAGACCAGGCTGGATGGAGCTCTTGAGCAACCTGGTGTAGTGGAAGGTGTCCCTGTCCATGGCAGGAGGGGTCAAACTAGCTGGTCTTTAAGGTCCCTTCCAACCCAGGCCATTCTATGAAAATCTGTGGATATAAAATCGTCTTTATAGCTGCATCTTTGTTGAATTTTACTAAGAAATGAATTGTTTTGTTTCTTATCCTTTTGTTTCCAAAAGGTCAATTGTTGGAATGACAATGTATAATCAAGCAACACAAGAGATTGCAAAGCCTTCAGAGCTGTTGACCAGTGTCAGAGCCTATATGACAGTCCTGCAGTCAATAGAAAATTATGTACAAATTGACATTACACGAGTGTTTAACAACGTTCTGCTTCAGCAAACCCAGCATTTAGATAGCCATGGTGAGCCAACCATTACCAGTCTCTACACAAATTGGTAAGTATTGCAAGAATGCTTGTTACAAATTTTTTAGAGATTTTTATTGTTGCTGTTGTTTAATGAAAAATCTAGAATTGGAGAAGTGGAGTTATATTAAATTTTCTTAAGTTTCCAACATCACATGTTTATTTGTCTCTGTACCTGTTAAAAGCAGCTTGAAATTTGCCTGTTGGCAAACTTATACTTTTTATAAGGACGAGACATAGAGTAAAATGCAGGCATGAGTTGAAGTATGAAAATAAAGCTTTGCTGTCCCTTGTCACACAGCTGTATTTGATCTGCATAGAGTATCCATGAAGATGTGCCTTTTGATCTAAAACATTTCCCCTTTCTGATAAGGTATTTGGAGACTTTGCTACGGCAAGTCAGCAATGGTCACATAGCCTATTTCCCAGCTATGAAGGCTTTCGTGAATTTGCCTACAGAAAATGAATTGACATTTAATGCTGAGGAATACTCTGATATATCAGGTAAACTTTGATGCTTCTACTCAACATTTGTGAAGGACAGTTATTGTTTTGCTTGAGTAATTGGAGTAACAGCAACTCTCAGAGCTACTGTTACTGAAATAACAGCTAACTCTTAGAGTTAACAGTTGTTAGCTTTCAGTAGTATTTTAGGTACTTTTTATTCTTGCTGCCTCTTGTCTCACCTTTCCTATTTTTGCTGAAAGTAGCCTTGCATTTAAGCTAAAGAGATGGGTATATTATGTGTCAGTTGACTACCATACAGATTCTTGTCTTTAAAATTATGCTTTCGAGTAAAATATTTTTTCACTTAAAACACCATGCTGCAAATAAATGAAGATGGAATATTGGAAGTGTAAGAGTTTCTTTTCTTTCTCAGAAATGAGAGCCCTTTCTGAACTTCTGGGACCATATGGCATGAAGTTCTTGAGTGAAAGTCTGATGTGGCACATCTCTTCACAGGTTGCTGAGCTTAAGGTAACCTTGGAAGCTGGTGGGTGGGAGCATTAATTGAAATCTTCTTTAAACAGAAGGAACTTCAATGTTCAGAAGAACACAAGAGATCTGCATTTTCTTAGCTATTGATTTTCCTCTACATAATCACTTTTCCCTTTCTGAAATAGGGTGCATTGAGACTGCAAAAATATTTTTATAAGAATAAACTATTTTTTGCTTGAAGAGGGTTTGAAAATACAGTTTGGCACAGACTAAGTTCCTCAGCTAGCAGGATCTGACATTTTAGAGATGTGATTATGCAATCTCTAATTTAAATTTTAATCTGTTAAATATTTGGAGAATGATTTCAGGAAAGTTATTACATGTACTCTAATCTTACAAGTTGCTTATATGAGAGCTGTTAAAAATTAGAAACAGACGCATTTTCTTTTCTTCTGGCCAAACTGAAATGAAAACTACTGCACTTGAGTTTAACTCTTTCTGGCTAAGGTGTTGGGATTTGGAACTATGTCTTTGCTTTTCATATTATAGTGGAAAAAAATTTCAAGTAAACTGCACCAAGGTTTAACAATCTGATTTCCACTCTTGATTCCATTTTTTCAATTTTACCAACATTAAATTTCAGAATAATTAGTGAAAGCAACAATCCCAAAGAATTGATTACTTTGTGAATTTCTATTTTTATTGTAATATGTATACTTTTCTTCTAAAAAGCTGAGTGGCATAAGGACCTATAGTCTGATTTTCACAGAGTTAAATTCCTTTGCTTTAAGATGTGGTACACATTGCTCAATACAAAAGTCCTGTTCTAAGGGGTATCTAATTCTCTGCTTTTTGATTCAGAGCTTGCTTTTGTGTATAGTTGTGACTGATGATGATACTGATATTGTAGTCCCACTAAGAACACAGTGGATACATCTATTCCCTGGGGTCAGTTGTTTATCTGCCAGGTTGAAATGTCCTTAATCAGGCATTTATGCAGTTGACATGCTGAAACCTATACCTGACATGGATCCTTCCTTCTTTATAGAAACTTGTGGTGGAGAATGTTGAAGTTCTAACACAAATGAGGACCAGCTTTGACAAGCCAGACCAAATGGCAGCACTCTTTAAAAGATTATCATGTGAGTATCTAACATGATCCTGCTAAAGATACAGAGTTATTTTCTATATTTGAAAACGGGAAAAATTAATTTCTCTGTATTGAATATCCATAAGCAGCAAGATGTACATGAGCTCATATCAACTGATGGATCATTTTGAACTTTTCCAGTCTTCTCATGTACAAAGTGAGATTTCAGTGTTATTTAGTGCACAGGCACTATATTAGTTATGAGTTTTGAGCATCATTTCAGGGATGATAATACCTAGCTGTAGCAGCAGTAATGTGGAAGCCTGGTATATAGCTTAATGTGAAACAAAAAATAATTACAGCAAAGAGGCATTTTTGTCCTCAAGAAAGCACAGAACCAGTGCTAGAATCCAGGACTGCCAGCTGTGTATACTAGGTTTCATTCCAGGAAGTGGTAAATGTGATTGTCTTCTACAGAAAATCCCATTGTGGATTCAGCTATAAAAACCTGCTTTAGCACTGGTTATTTTGGCTCTTTTAAGGAAGGGCTTTGTTTCAGTACCTTGTTGTTTTCAATATTTTGTGTAATATTTTGTTTCTCTTTTTTGAAAAACTGATCTTGTCAACTTCAACACTTTGTCCATTGTTCTCTTTTCAGCTGTTGACAGTGTTTTGAAGAGAATGACAATTATTGGTGTTATCTTGTCTTTTCGGTCATTGGCACAGGAAGCACTTAGAGATGTAAGAAAGAACTGAATATGTTCTGAATCATTTTCATTGTATTTAACTTAATGGAATGATAGGATATTTGAACCCTAACTGTTCAGGAATGTTTAAAATGTCCTCTTAAAAGGTTGATGACATGTGGGTAAAATGGCAATACTCAGTTGTAACTGAACTTGGAATTGCAACTTGGGGTGAGGGAATCTATTTTTTGAGTACTGTTCAGAGAACTGTTACATTAAAACATCAAATTTAGTTTAGATCATGTTTTCTGTGTTTACTCATTTTAAAGGCTTCTATTTCTCTTCTTTATTGCAAACATTTATTAGACTTTAATATCTTAAATTTACAAACAAATACAAATGTGTTAAATAAAACCCATTAAAAAGGAAAATAAGCCCAGTAAAATAATGATAGTGTTGAACTCATATTGCACATGGGAAGCAATTTTTCTCATTTTGTGCATATTTGTGTCTTTTAGGTCTTATCCTACCACATTCCTTTCCTTGTAAGTTCCATTGAGGACTTCAAAGATCACATTCCAAGAGAGACTGACATGAAGGTAATGTTTGGCTGAAAGGGTGGTAGAGTAGTTTTGGAGTTTATTGAAAATATGTAAGCAACAAGACTTGACTTTCATGTTTAGTGTTGAACATCCAGACACAAAGAACACCCTTTTTCTATTTTTTTCTTTTTCTTTTTTTTTTTTTTTACCCCCCCCAAGAGCTTAGTAATGTGGATCTGCAGCCTCTTAATGTTCTGGGGAAAAAATCACAGCCAATTGTTAGAATAAGCACAAGTCTCTGTCTGCCTGTGATCACATTTGAGAACTCTGATAGACTTAAGAACAAGATTTATCAAATGTTAAAACAAGACAAGGGGAAGAATGCTGAGCTGCTCCACACTGTGTCAGCTAAGTAAGCATTAGGAGCTAGTAAAAAAAACTATTTCAACACTGTCTATGTGGTTGGAGTTCTGTGCATGTAATAGTGACAAGTCTGATTTTTACCTTAAATTGAAATTTTTTGCAAACTCACTGTGTGAAATGCTTGTTTAAAAATGCTGTATTTCTAGATGTTGGCTGATGCTTTAGATCTGGTATAGAAAATATGTCAGTTTCTTTTGCACATTAAAGAAAGATGTAGAAACAGCTAATTGGAAGTCAGGGTGTTGCTTTGGAGGTAATGTGGGAAAGTATATGACTTCTGTTTGGCTTGACACAACAAAATTACCATCTGGTGCACAAAGTACAGACACAGCTGCTCAGTGGAGGTTAGAAACAAAATCTACAGTCTCTGTCTAACATTTGCCAAATCTCTGAAATTCCTTAGTGCCTCAAACTCATTTTAAGCATGACAGCAAAAACTTGCTTCGTCATCTTGACATGAAAGCATTCAGTGTTGTCTTTCTTCTGGTCCTCAGGTGGCAATGAATGTATATGAACTGTCATCAGCTGCTGGATTGCCTTGTGAGATTGATCCTGCCTTGGTAGTAGCACTGTCTTCCCAAAAATCAGGTAAGAAGTTCCAGCTTCAAACATAAAAATGTTAAAAAGAGAAAAGAAGTGTTTAAAGTGCTGGGAGGAAACTTGTATATCTTGACTTCTTTGTTTTCCTTCAATAAGCTTCATAAATGGCGTAAGAGGATGAATTACTTGTGCCTTCTGTTTGTTGGTGTTGGCTTGAGAATCTCTTCAAATACTCATGAATGGATGTGCTGACCTAGAAAAGGCTATCAGATAGATGTAGAAGGAATTTAATGGTGAACACTGCTGTAATTCAGCAATCATGACAATAAGAGTGTCTAGTGAACAGCTTGATCAGTTCTGTTGCACAGATGTGTGACAAATCTGTCAGCTAAGTAAGCATTAGGAGCTGAATGCAGCTTGTGAATTTCACAGTATTTTGTTGCCAGTGTATCCTACAAGTGTTAACATGAAGTTTACAAGGGAAAACAGTAAAATAAACATGTTAGAGAATTAACATGTGTCACACTTCCTCTTCGTTGCTTTTAGGCACTGCTGTCTAAGCTTTTCAGTTTTGTTTACTCTGGCATGTTCAAAGACATGAATTAAGACTCCTAAGTGTTTTTTGATGGTCTTCAGGTTTTTTTCCTATCTTCCTTACTGAGCATTTCATTACTTTTTTTTCTCCTTGTATGTTCTGGATAGTTGATGTTAGAATGAGGCCATGAATATTTTAAATGCTACCTAAGTCGTTTTTTCTTACTTCAATTGTAGTTATTTTGAGAGGGGAAAATACTATTCAATATTTGAATTTAAGTCCCAAGCACAATTTCTTTGTGCACTTAAAAAAAAAGCAATCCAAAGTGTATTTGTTCTATCTTGTATGTATAATATACAGAAGTATATTATTGTTAGGTATCTGGTATCTAAAATGCCATTTTAAATGTATTATTTTCATTGTGGTACAGCTATGAAATGTTTAAGCTAGGTCAACAAAGAGAATTTCTGTATATTCTCATAATGGTTTATGATCCTGTATTTTGATTGTTACAAATATTTTGCTTTTATTCAGTTTTTATAGAGATAAATTCTGCATGTTAGTAATGACTTTTTTTAAACTAATCTTAGGCTTATGTGTGATGATGCTGCCATTTTTGTAAGCATAAATTGACAAGAGTGCACCATCACCTTCTGCACTTTTGCCAAAGGGAGATGCAAGAGAAGCTCTTCTTAGCTTAGAGCAATAACTGGCTTTATACCAGCATGAAAAGATTACTATTGTGTCCATCATAATAAAGACTTGGTTACTAAATCATGAGAAGTAAGGTAGTGGCTTCTTTTTGTTCTCCTGCATAACAGATTGGATATTTTGCAGCTCTACTCTGTTTCTTTTGGCAAGACTGACATTAATATTCCTCTTTTCACAATACACACATTGACTTTATTGGATTTTGCTTTAAATTTCAATTTGGTCAAACAATTTACGTTCTAATCTACCTACAGCTGAAAGGAAATATTTCAAGATTACTTCTTTAATTAATAAAGAACTTTTCTTATTTTTGTTTTTTAGAAAACATTAGTCCAGAAGAAGAATATAAAATTGCTTGCCTTCTAATGGTCTTTGTGGCTGTGTCCTTGCCCACTTTGGCTAGCAATGTGATGTCTCAGTACAGCCCTGCCATCGAAGGTAATGTAGAGTCTGCTCAGTATTTGCTGGGAATGCTCTCTTCACAATAGTTCTGTTAGTGTCTTGAATGCATTCACCTTTAATATTTAATTGAATTCTATTCAATTTTATATTTTTATATAGATTATATTTATATATTAATATTATATATATATATATATATATATATATATATATATATATGATATGTATTTGTATTTAATTTTATATTTAATTAGAGTGAAGAAATTTAAAAAGCACTTAGCCTTAATTCAGGCAAGTTCTTCTTAAAGTACTTTAAAAAGCATTTACTTAACTCTTGTCGGAGATAACTCTTTCTATGAAAAATTAGTTTGGTACTTGAAATTTTCAGAGTAGTTTAGACACTGCAGGGGGCAATCTTGTCCTTAAGTGGAATCATTCAAGCACACATGCTGCATTAATGAGTGTGACACTATTTAATATAATATCTTCTAGTAAGTATTAATGTTTTAGTAATCTTTACATTGGCCTTGGGCCAGTCATACAAGGTGTCCTTTCTATATTTTATGTGCTGTGTTCCTATTGCCAAGCATAAAGTTTTGGAAACACAATCTGGAAGGTGTAAGTGGTGAGCAGAATTATTTCCTACACAATAGTTCAACTTTCTTATTAAAAAAAAAATAATCTTTGCCTCAACAAAATTCTTTGCATGTAATCCACAGTTTTCTTTCTCTTTAAGTTGAAAAAAGACAGTATTGTTCAAACACATACAAAAGTCACCTTTTGGCTGTTCAAGCTATTTCCTTTGTGCTGTGTAACATGACTCACATAAAGACCATGTTTATACTGCTTCCATTCTCTGGGATGCATGTTTTTTCTAATTAGTTTTGAAATTTGCATTATTTTTAATTTGCTCAAAATTGTAACTTACAAAATAAGTTAAACTGGCATCTGAATATTGAAAGTACCAGGAAAATACCAAAAATTTAAAAATCTTTCTGTATCACTTAATGTAGTGTGCAAATCATATTTTTAGAGACCCAAGATTGTTGTTTTACATGGGATTAATCAGCCTTTTCTTCGGTTTTGAATTATCAGGGATCTGTTGACTCTAGTTTCATTTTAAAACAGATAGCATGGACTTTTCCAGTTGCTTAAAATGTTAGATAAATCTGATGTATGAGTAGAACTTGAATATTGCTTTGAAAATGAAAGAATTTTCAAGTTAGAAGGTTTTTCTGATGACTGGGGAGAGCAATCTGTAACCTGCAGAGCTGTTTTCTGTTATTTGGGCTCTTGAAGTATTTCTATTGCTCTTTGCAAACTTTTTCCAAATCATGACACTTGAATAAAAATCTTGGAATATAGGTGAGAGCAGGGAATATCTAATGTGATTGATGAGGTGCATGAGTAGAAACTTCCTTGTTTGAAGACTGTCAGTTTGACTGTCTTTACTTACTCCAAATGAACTTGTTTATGTATATTTAAAATCACATCTCTTTAAAAATTACCTATAGTTTTGTAAAAGAAATCTTCTGGGAGCACTTCCTGCTACCAGTTTCTCCTTCAAAGGATCTTAGCAACTCCAGAGTCTCAAAACCTGCATGGCTTGCCAGGGGGGCAGAACTACAAGTTTTACTGGTGTTTATATTTTCACATTTACCCCTCTGCAAATTAATTGCTAAGAAAATGTCAGGCTAGCTAGAGGTTCTCCAGCAGGTTAAATTTCAGGTGGGTTTGGCTTCCTCAAATTTCCTCTCTTCCCAAAACCCTCAGCCTGCTAAAAACATGACTATCATGTTTTTAACAGGCTGAAACAACAGATAATTCTTCTGTTGAAGATAAGCATATAATCTTCTGTCTGTTTTATATCATGTAGCTTAAATATTCCAGTTTATGTGGTTTCATTTACATTAAATAACTCTTAAGATGAAGTCAGGCAAAGCCTTGTTTCAAAGTGAGCTCTTAAAGTACAGTTAATAGATGACATGAAGCTGTGACTGGAGAGAAGTTACATCTTGCACTCCAATAAGCCCATATTAGAAGTTGTTCTGTGAGACATGGCCTGTGTATTACATAATTTTTTACTGAGTGGGCTCTTATTGAGAGGAAAATCTAGCAAAAGGTATACAGAAAAAATGTTCACTCTACAAAAATAACTGAACAAACAGAACAGACTTTGTCATTCCTGCCTTCCTTGCATAATACTACTTTTTCTTGTGTTCTACCCTTATTGTAGAACATCTGGCTTGAAACACTTAATATAAATGGTATTTCCAGAATGTGAACTTAATAAATTCTGCTTTATGAAGTAAATTCCCTGGACAAATCCTGAATTAATCCATCAACGAGTCACAGATTTGAAGGAGTTTCAGCTTTCTAATCTGGCAAGACATATCTCCCAAATACAGACAGTGCTTGGACAGCTGTAGCAATGTCTGTATTCCCTCTGTCTGCTTCAAGATCAAGTCTGTTTCTTCCACTAGTTCCAGATAAAGGCTCAAAGTCTAACAGACCTTTACTTTTGTTTCCAGTACAGAATCTGAACTGCTAGTCAAATACCAGGCTAGAGGTGCAATTTGTCAACTAGAGAGTAGAATAGAATACTAGTCTGCAAGAGCCCTAGCTCTTCTCTAAATACTTGAAACCTGGTGTGAATTGGAACACAGCAGTTCTTTTGCTGAATTCCCTTGTTGATGCTTTTTCTACAGCCTGAGACGTAAAAATGAAATCTCTTTAATAAAATGAGCCTTTTCAAATGAGCCTTTCTAATTCATATATAAATCAGAATTAAGCAGAAAATATTTTCTTGACCGATGTTCATGTAAAAATAGGAGACAAAGTTGGAGTATTAAATCTGGGGGCCCTGCTGAAGGAGATCCACAGGGATCTTCTCTGGGACCTACAGGTCAGCAAATTCACAGACCACCTGGATGGGGGGCTGAAGAGTGAGGTGAGAAAATCTATATATCATGTGAAGCTGTGGAGGGTATTATAGGAGTGAAGAGCTGCAGAGAGGTATGAACTGAGTAAACTGGGCAATAAAATGACAGCAAAAAGTAATTTTAGGTAACAATCGTGATGTGCATGGAGAAAAAATGGATTTTTCTCATGTGGAGTGATGGGGTCCAACTGACCTCACTGTTCAAGCATGAATTGGAGTTATGGTAAATGACTGAATGAAAAGATGAGCTCATTGCTCAACAATGGTCAAAAAATAAGAATCAGCATGCTTGAGTACTTGTTAACTCCTTCAAAGACCACCTCCTTTTCATATGCTCACACTTGCCTAAGATACTTGCCCATGTGTACATTAGTTTTGTATTAAAGTGGTATATTTGCTTAATTTGCCTGGAATAAATATCAGGTTTACTGAGTTCTTCTGCTCTCTGTGAAAACTGGTGTCATTTAAGCACTTTCCAGGGCTCTGAAGCCTGGGTGAATTTTAGGCAAGATGTTACATATGTAAGTCAGCAATAGAATACCTTTGTTCTTGAGTACCTGCAGATCTCATTGAGTGATAATGTCTGGGCATGAGATGTTCATTTACACAGAGGGGAAATAGTCAATTAGCTTGTGAAAATCCTGTCTTTTTGGCCTAGTCAAGTGTTAACACTTTAAAGTTAACACTTTAAAGTTTTTTAAAGTTTTGTAGAAACCAAATAAACTTCCAATATATCCCTTATTTCTAAAAGCCCCAGGTTGTTTCTCAGGTTGCTGTGACCATTAGGAGATGAAGGCAGAGCTGTATTCTGGTGACTTTCCTGACAGCAAGTTCAGTGTGGAAGAGTTCCTTTCTCCCATTGTGTAAGATGCTGAAAGTCATCCTTTCATTGTCACAAGTCTCTTTAGTATTTGGTGATATTTTCCAAAGAATACTGTCTTTTCCAGCACGGTGCTGAGGTGATTTGAATGTTTTTTTTTGTTTAGGGCATTGCAACAACATTCACTGCTTGGCAAAAGCTATCAATCAGATTGCTGCAGCTCTGTTCACCATCCACAAGGGAAGCATTGAAGACCGTCTCAAAGAATTTTTGGCTGTATGTATAACTTGATTCCATTTATTAAAATGTACTGTTGATTTGGGATGCAATGTAATTTATTTCATAGAAATCTGCTTTTGGTGCACAACAGACTATTTTCTATATGTTTCTGTATACAAGTCTATACATAGATTGAATTTTGCACTAGTTCTTTATAAACACCTCTGTGTGATGTTGAAAAGTTAGAGGAGCAACTCAGTGCAAGTATCATAATATTTTTCAGTACAATCTTTAGTATTTTAGCACGTACCATTTCTCACATTGTGTGGCCCATGAGTGGAAAAAAAAATGTTCAATGCATATCAAATCAAAATTCTGTCTAGCTGACTTCTTCCCATGATGTAGTGGATACTTTAGTTAGTTACCTTCTTTAAAAAGTAAGATAAACTTCAGAGTGGCTTGTGGGTTGTATCTTTTGACATGCCTGCCTTTCTTAAACATGAACAGCCAGGTAGCAGCATGTTGCAGGGTAGTTGGGAAAAAGAAATTTTTTATGCCTCAGAGTAGATTGAAGATGAAAGCTGCTGAAATCCTGAGTGATGCTTAAGAAAAAAAAAATCAGAAGTTTTTAGGTCATGGTGACATGTTTTAAATACATTTTGGTGTGCTGCTTGAGTAGAAATGAAATTTTTTAAATGGCTCTTAATTAGGCCGTACTGAAAGGAGAGGCTAAAACAGCAGCATCACTTTAATTTAAAAAATTTACTATTGATTTTGAGTGGGTTTTGATTTTTCTGTTTGGTGTTAAAATGTGTGGAGAAAAAGCCCCTCCCTCTTTATTTTAGGTAACTTTTTGTAACTAGAAGTTCACAGAAACAATTTTTCTTTTTTTTTTTTTCCTTAAAAGAATCTTTCACTTGTGGAAATCCATTGCATTTTGTAAATCAGAAAAAACCCCTATGGCCATTGACCTTGTCTAATGCAACTGCTGGATGTAAAACATGAAAGAGAAATGGCTGTATCAAGTTGCATACATTTGACAGTTGAAGAAAACCAGTATAGTTTCATATGATAAAAACACTTTTGGTATGAGGTTTGCATTCTTTCAGTGTTTATGGACTGCTTTCAGACCACTGCTTTTACTGCACAGACTATGACTTGATGGTTCAGATATTTTGTTAATCTTTCTTTTTTAACACTTACTGTTAGTCTGAAATAAAAACATTTCTCTTGAGAAGGAAATTACTGCTGAAGGTGATCTGCTTTCCTGTCCAAGTTAGTTAAATAGGAAAAAAACTTAGGAGGTTCCTTAATGCTGATGAGTGTGTACTATGTATCTTTTCAAGTATACATATTGACTTCAGATGAAAAATTGATTCATGACAGCTTTTTCAGGAAGAATGTTGTGAAAAAGCTACTTTTAAAGTTAGTATTTTAATTTAGTATCCTTTTCTGGTAAACGTTTTTTTAGGAATGTTGTGAAAGCCAAAATGATGATTGTACATCTGAAAGTTGGAAGGGTTTTTTTTCAAATTTCTGTAGGGATGAATACATGGTGTATCAAGGCATCTATAAATTAAATATTTTACTATATTTTGTGATCTTGAGCTTGTAAATACCCAAATACATGTTAGAAGTTTCTAGCATATCTTCTAAAACTAGGATAACATGATTGCTTATGGCAATGCCATTTTCAACCTAGAGATAATATTGGTATGGGAGATAATATAAAAGTGGATCTCCATGGGAGCTCCAGGGGCAGTTATGGAAGAATGTCCCCAAAAGCCCACCCACACAGGGTGAATACAGTTTTTACAACTTTAGCAAATTAGCATATTTGACAAAAAGCATCAATTAGGAGGACAAGTGGTGATGCAATCCCCCTCCCCAGGTCAAGCCCCTTCTCTGGAGCCCTCCCTTGGTACTAGCTGCCCTTTGTTTATGAAAATGTGTCTCAAAGAGTTGTTCTCAACCCTGGTAGCCAGGAAGAGCCATGATAGCACAGGAGCCTTGTGCCCCCACAGCTTGGAGCTCTGGAATAAGTTTTGTCTTTCTGTCTGGGGAAAAGGCATGGAAAAGTACTGGGAAAATGAACTAGAATACAATAACAGGCTACAGAGCTCCAAATACATGTGTAAAGAATACAGAGAATACATAAGAGAAAAAAAAATACAAAAATCAATAGGCATAATTTCCCCCCTTTCTAGAGAATAACAAGACTTGACCTTCTCTAGTCTCTACTCCATATTTAATCATACCACCAGTTTACACAACTGGCTAAGATACAGATGCTAACTATAACTACAGCTACTATGAATATTTTTTTATCCAGGCCCAATTTGGTAACCATGAAGTGAGTGTATACTGAAGGTATATTGATAAAATATTATTTGTTGACAGTTAAGATGGCATTTCTTCAAAACTTCTTCTGTTGCAAAATGGGTAAAATTTCAAACAATAAATATTTTTATCACTTTAAACATTACAAAAATGCAGTAAGTTGAAGTGTATATTGGGAAGGACAGAAGTGAGATCTTGATCCCCTGGGAGTTGTCATTGATTTCAGGAAGCATTGTAATTGCCAAGCAGTGATTACAACAAAAAGTTCTCTGCAATGAATTAATTTTTATATAATACTTTTTATATTAAAATAGCATGTGTCATTTATTAAACACTGCTAGGAATAAGCCAGTATGGCACATGGAGACTAAAGGCCAGTGGTGGTTCATGTGCTCAGGATTACTTGATTTCCTTTGTCATTATTAGTACAAGGCAGAGTCCATTGGCTTTGTGTAACAAAACAGCAGAAGCTCATCAATGCTTTGTTTTATTTATTGCTTTGAAATACTCATTTTGTATAGCTTGCATCATCCAGTCTACTGAAGATTGGCCAGGAGACAGACAAAACTACTACAAGAAACCGAGAATCAGTTTACCTACTACTAGACATGGTGAGCATTTGTGTGTTATATTTGTAGCTCACAAACCAGTGGAAATAATTTCATGTTGTTCTTCCTGGCATTCTCATGTCAGTATTTTTTTTCATTCCCCCAACATGCACATATTATTGCCATCATTCTTTATTGCTTAGAACATTGTATCACCATGTTCAGATAATTTTCACTGTTTGTTTAGTATTTACCATACATTTAAGAAACAGTGTTCAGAGTGTGTAGGAGAGAATCCTCTGTGCTCAGAGGATTTTTCTCCCAGTATTCAGTATCTTTTAGAAGATAACTATTTATATAGGAAAGCAAAATACTTACTTTGAGAAGCAGTGAGTTTAAATGTAGGGAGTTTAAGGGGTTTTGTAAGTTGTTTTTTCATATATTAGTTTGTACTGTAGTTATATGTCAAGGTGTCTTTAGTTTATTATAAGTAGATAGTATCTGGGGAAATACTATCCCCTAAAATATACTATACATATACTAGGGAGAAGCACTACTATAAACTTGGTGCAATTTATTTTCACTGTGAAATATGTGAGTGGTAATGTGATGCAGGCTGGAAGGATCTACATGAAAGAGCTTATCAGTAGCAGGCAGCAGAAGGTGCTCTGCAAAACCTTGTGTTTCTGGTATTTTTCAGATTGTGCAGGAGTCTCCATTCCTGACAATGGATCTCTTGGAGTCTTGTTTCCCTTATGTCTTGCTGAGAAATGCATACCATGCTGTCTACAAACAAAGTGTTACATCCTCTGCCTAAGTATCTACTTACTGGAGATAAGACATAGCACGCATCTGTGTGGCCTCAGTTTTATCTGTAAACTGTGGAGCTATTTTACTCTATGGCCTGATGAACAGTTTTGTGAATTATAAACTTTTTCCATAAAGTTGTATTCCTAAACAGTGGTTTCTTAATATGGTTGTACTACAATATAAGCTTGGTTGATTTTAGGTTGCACACTTACGGAAAATTTCTTTTCTCATTCCTTTCTTTATTTTATTTTTTTTTAACTTTAGAGCACCAGTTATGTTTTAAAAATACTACTTCTGCTATATGTTTTTTGATATTGATCATGCAAAACAAAAATTGCTTGTTTATTTCCCAGAAGAAAAATGTATGTAGTGATTATTTTACATAGAGTAGCTTTCATCTGTGTGTAAATTATTTCAAATAGGGAGAGTTATAAACTTGTACCTATTGTTCTTATTGAAAACAAATATTGGATGTGCATTTCTGTGAAGTAATTACAGCATTTCTAGTTTTATTTTGAAACGTTCACCAATCTACGTACTATGACACTATCTAACATTAAAAATGTTATAGGACTGCTTATCCTACAGACAGTGATCCTCTCCCAATTCTCTTAAACAACTGCAAGTGGTGGTGTTTGTATAAAGCATAGTGGAAATTTTTTTTAAACTAACTTCTGTGGTGCCCTGTTGGCATTAACACTACCATTGTACCCTGCTGTATAATAAACATTCTTACACATTTATCATATATTGATAAAATGTTAGCCCTTAACCACTTTTTATATGTTTTAAATTTTTGAAATTCAAGTGTACCTTCCATAACATACAATAAACACTAGACTGTATTATCTGTAGGTGAATTATTTTTAATATAAATGTTATCCTAGTATTTTAAGCTTTAACTGTGCTGTTGTGCATTGATTTACATCTCACAGTTCATTAAATATCAATCCTTAGAGCTTTTATGTGAAGACTTCTTTTAATCCTTCACCTTTTGCCTTTTGCGATAGCGAATCTTGTAAAAGGATGGAAGAAGGAATTAAAAACAATGTTAAAAATGTCACTTTAGTGCCATTATCCTTTAAATCTTATTTTTACATAATAAAGCAAGAAAAGCATTTATATAGTATGTAGCTATGCCAGTTGTACCCATAGAAATAAGTGTATTGTTAAAGTATGAAACTTGAAATAATCCTAGAAGGGGCGAATGTTGCTAAAACCGTAACATCAGGCATGACTGAGACAGATGTATAATAGTCCCTTTTTTATCAGTCATGCAAATTGGCCTTGCAGGGTAGCATGGGCTCATTTAGCCTGAAAGCTGACCAGATGGTTGTGCTCTGTAATCCCTGATGTATAAAGCTGTGTGTTCCTCAACAGGCTCTGGACATTGTATAGAGCCCCTGTTCTTGGTGCAACTTCTGTGCATGCTGGTAACTTTTTCTGTTATGAAAGAGCTGTTGTGTGCTCAGTTACAATAGCTTCCTCTGTCCAGAGGAAAAAAGTACTGGAATAAAATTGTCCTAAGGAAGTAAGACAGTACATCTATATTTTTCCTAATTATGCATTTTATGTTATAACTATGGAAGTGTTTTTAAATTGTTAAGTTGCTACCATAATGAAGAAGTTTTTTCATAAAGTAATTAGGTTGAATGCAAGACTTATGAGTTCTTAAATATTACTCTGTAATATTTATAGTCTAATACATTCAAATGTTCTGATTTCAATTAAGATTTTGATTTTGATGTAGCCTTTTGTGGGAAAACAATGCCTATTTTCAAGATGAATTCTTGAAAAACTCAAGTTTAAGAAATAACTTTTGTGCTTTTAATATTTTAACAAAACAATTGTATCTGTCCATTTGCCTCAGATCCCAGATTTCCGCTGTCGGTGGTGTTAGTGAACCAAATCTAGAGAACAGGTAATCACTGACAAACAGGTAATGAGTTCAGTATCTCTGCAAGAAGCTGCTTCTCACACAGTTGGATTAGATTTAGGCACGAACCTTTTAGACGTGGTAGTTTCTGTGAGAGTCCTTCCATGTGTCTGGCACACAAATCCCTGAGGTGATGCCTCTTTAACTACACCACTCCTTTTTAACTTGGGCAAGATCAGAACAAACCACACAAGGGAAAAGCTGGGGAAGAATCATGTGGACTCATCCATGTGTTGGTTGGATTTGGGCAGGGCTGGAAGGGTTTCCTTGTTTTGTTCTTGCTGTATTTCTGTTGTTCCTGCTTTCAGCTGAGCAATCACAGGACTGTTTAGGGTTCAGCCTGCTCATGGAAGGCAGAGCACCTCAGGCCTACTCCTCAAGGCAACCTGTGTCCATGCACTGCACAAATTGTCACAAGCCTGGTGAACCAAGTTTGTTGGGAAGGAAGATAGAGAAGGAATTTTTCCTCTGGAGCCTGCAAGACCATGTCCACAACTTAGTAAGTTCAACACTTGCCACTGTATGTGGAGTCATCTCAGGTGGCCTTTTGTGCCATTACAAACAAAATGTGTTTGTAATTCCTGGAGCACAAAGCACAGATGGCTGGGCTGAGTTGGCCCCATATGGAGCCAGTTTGGATCAAATGTCTGATTCATGGGGGAGGGTTTTGCCTCATGTGAGAAACAGTGCAGAAGAAGAATGTCCTGTTGCTGCCCACAGAATTATTTTTACAGTTTAAAAAGATTTGTCTGCCAGGACAAAAGATTATCAGTGAAAGCAAGGGCTACTCCTAAACCTTTTTATGCTGTAGTAATTTGATTTCTATATAGGAAAAGGAATTGGTAGCACTTGGACTGTACCACTTTTTATACACCAAAAGGCATTCTCCCAGAAAATGTTGGAATGAGGCCAGTGATTTGAAGAAAGATATAAGCCTTCTTCAGCAGGTCGTCATGGGCTTGTATGACTTGAGAACTTATTCATTCCAGATTCAGGAATTTCAGACCATAAGTAAATATGCTTGGCCTCTAAACTGCATTTTTTCCAAAAGCTTCCCTTGTCCTGAGATTCAGCATTGTGATTCATACTAAAAACCAAACCCTCAGTTACTTATTAGTAACTTACAAATTCTTTAAGGTCAGGTATGTCTGAACTAATGCTGTATTTTGATTTCCTGCTAATTACTCCCTCAAGCTGAATGAAACTGCAAGCTAGGAGTTTAGGTGTAGCAAGTCATCCTGTTCAATCAGTGAAAGAGATTTTTTTTAGCCATATGCTTCAAATTGGTCTCAGATCCAAATTCAAGCATCCTTTAGCACCATAGTGCATTTTGGATAAAATAGAAATAATTTATTGCAGTTGTGTTCACTACTAAATGGGGCTGATAAACTAAAGACTGGAAGAATACATGGAACTGCTTCCATTTCAGTCCTTGTGGCTTGCCCTGAAACATGGACACAGCTGGCTGTCCATAGCAAGGTAATTGAACTGGCAGCTACAGACATATATGAATTGGTTTCATGGGTAGGAATGCTTTTCAATGTTGTCAAATAACCAGCTTTCAAAAATACTGAAGTTCTACCTGTATTCTTCTGTAAATAAATTCTTTTAAATCATTTTAATGATAAAGCTAAATCATCCCCTGAAATGACAAAACTTTTTTGCTTTAATTGACCGCTCCTTGTGTGCTTTTGCTATTTGTCATGTTACAAAGTCTGTAAATATTTGTACTAACTCATAACAAAACCAAAATGTCCCCCTGACCTGTGTCCAAAACCATATTAATTTGCTGTTAGTCATGCTTTCTCTAGCACTCCTGGGTCAAAATGACCTGTTCACTGGATATGGTGTCAGTCTGTCTTAGACAATTCAGGAAAAGAATTTGTGAGTATTACATTCAGAATGAAAAGCCTCAATTGAGCTTTGAATGAAGTAAGGGTATTTTGAATAATTTCTCATGTAAACTTTAAGGTTGTTGCCCTGCTCCTGATCATAGTAATCTTATGAAGGGCCTTCTCACAGAAAGTGAAGGTAAGCAATAAAAATTGTACTGACACCTGTGTGTAGAGAGATGTGAGCTGCAAAGTTGCCACAGCTGTGTCAACCCCAGTGCTCATGGGTCCAGTTCACTTCCCACTGACCACAGACTTTCCTGTCTTGTCAGTGCTCACATCATCTGTCCACCAGCATGTGGCAAAGACCATATCACAGGTAACCTGCAAACTCTTCTTGCCCTCTCTGCCCTTGACATTAGCCTTTGATTCTGGCTGAATTTGAGGGAATCTCGATGGGCACCCAGTGCAGAGAAGTCTCATGTTTGCCAAAACCAGTAGTACTTAATACAAATTCAGCTGTCTTTTTAACAGTAGCAAGGACACAATCTCAGCAACAATGAAACCATTCCTTGCACAGTCACACAAAAGAAAGAGAAGTATCACAACAAATGCACTGTAAACTAAGACTGTGTCAGTTATAGGAATACAGAAGAGGATTGCAAAGAAAAGGGAGGTAAGAGGGGAAAATGCTTATCACAGAGCCAGCAGAGAAGTTGGGAAAGACATTGCTCAGTAACTCTGATTCCATTTTGTGACTCTGAAGTCACTGGATGTTTTGTGGATCAAATCTACATTGTATCTCACAGACTTCAGAACTACATTTAAAAATTTCAGCTGATGTATCCTCTTTGTTCCATACTGCACATGAAGCAAGCTTATCCAGCCTTAGGACTATTTGTAAATAAAGGATCCTTGTAAGTGTAAAACTTCTAGGTGTCTTACCATGAGCTTTTGTTTGCCAAGACCAAGTCAGCAGAACTGGATAGGACCATCTCTCTCATGGCTGCTTGTCATGAAGCACTAAAGGAGCTATGTGCTGTTTGGATTTAGTTCCAGGTATGTCTAAACTGGAAGATGTTGAGTGTTACAGTGAGATCAGGTAAGTGAACGAGTTCATCTCAGCAGTTTCTTATTTTGGATAACCAATAATTTCAAAGGGCTGAGAAAGAAAGTGGGTTGAGCCTGTGGCACTTGCTTTAGAGGTAACTTTATTAGGGAAACAATTGCACCACTGTTTCCAAAACCTTTTCTTTTTTTTTTTTTCAATGAGTGCTAAGAAAATACGTGAACTTTTATCTAGTAAAAGCTCAAAAACAAGCATCAAGGAAATGACAATGCATTTGAAATTTATCATATAATACTAGTTATTTGCTGGCTAATCCAGGGTCCTCCAGGCACTGGTTAGAGGTTGTCTCAGTCCTTTGCTAAGGGGTGTTGGGCTCATTGGGTATTTCATTAGTCCTTAGTGGGCAGGTAAAATACACAAGCTTTTCTAAGTCACAAAGAATTGATCAAGTTTCTTCCTGCCCATTTAAACTGGCAAATATTTCTGTGTATGCATGTGAGCTGCATTGCTACAAAAGGATTTGTGTTTCCAATTTTAGTTTGCAAGCCTGTGGCTTCAGGGAGCGGGGAAAACACAGCATTGTTGTAAGAACAAAGGTTCTATAAAGGTGGGGGCAAAAAACCCCAAACAACACACCCTACCCTGAAAAAAGCTTGTTGCAAGGTTAGTTTGATGGATTTTTTTAAAGCAATACTAGGGGAGGGACAGCAGAATGGCCACACTTAAAACCTTTAAATAATTCCTAGAAAAATGGCACTAGCTTTTTCCCTTGGTCTTCGTTGAGCTGTGGAAGTTTGTTGAGTAGAGAACTAAAGCAACTTTAAAATACTTAGTTCTCAACAGTATTCTCATCCTTATTTTTAACCTTTTTTAAAAAATTATTAGTTAAAAAAAAACTTAGTATCATCAGGATATAAGTGGAGAAAAATAAGCATAGTAATAATTTACTGGCTCTGATTTTTTTTCTACCACAACTAAAGTGTGTGTAGGATACAGAACTGAAAGTCCCAGAGCTCCCAAAATATCCTCCAAATCACTGTTTTGAGGGGGGTAGGGCTTCAGCATAGCCTGGTGCATAGTAACTATAAATCAGTAGATATGCTGTGGACTGCTGCAAGTGTCTAAAAGATCTGGTGGGCAAGCAAAGGCTTCTGCAGAAAAAGAATATTTTCTAAGAGATTGGACACTTAGTTTAGACTAGGCTGTGGATTATGTTAATGTATAATGGCTTCACACTGAAAGATTGTGTGGATTCATGCTCATAGACCACCTGCTCTTCCTTAATTTTGGGGTATCTTTCTACTTTCATTGCTATCTCTCACAGAAGTAAAAATAAAGTGGCAAAACATGGAACACCGTGACAAAGTCATAGCAGCAGCTGCAGCCTCAGCAACTCTCCCCAGTTTTAAAGCTTTTCAGTAAATCAGAGATGGGATGAGAAACTGAGTTGTGAAGTTAAAAATAAGCAGCCAGGAGCTACTCATGTGAAAAGGCCAGCTGTGCAAGGGTCTGACAGAGCACCAGGCAAGTGAGCACACAGGTAAGGCAATTGGGAACCTTCATCTGGGAGAATTAAGAATTTCTCTGTGTGGCTTAGCTTTTTAACATTAAATTGTTTTTACATGGCTAGATTTCATAGTTTTCAGTTTGCTGGAGCATCTGCTGTTTGTATGGCTCAGCAAGTGTGTAAGGAGGTCTCAGGAAAGGTGATTCTTCTCCCAGATTTGCTGAGGTTTCTGTAGTGAACCCTTAGAGATCTCAGTGGCTAAAAACACGAGGAAAAATACACAGAAACTGGGCTGGCTTCAATTTATAGGTATTACTTGATCCCTGGTGCATCAAACCAAATCAGCTCCCACTGAAATGAGCAGTGAGGCTGAGTTTCAGCACCTGGTGATATTGGGCTGGTACTGCAAAACTTAACTGTTTGTGCAGGGCTTATTTTTAGGCATGGGTATGATTTGGCACTTAGTACTGCAGGGCACTGCTAATAAATCTGGGTAATGCTGCAGCAGCAGAGGCAGGCTCAGGCCATGCAACCAGAGAGGCTGTAAATCTGAAATAGTAAATTTATGGTTTAACAAAATTAAATTCAGAGTGGTTATGGCCTTTAAGCTAGGCCTCTCAAGTTCTTTCTGCAGGGGCCAGACTAGAAATGCTGTGTAATGTGTAGAATATTATAGACCTCTGTGGGTTTGGGGTTTTTTGTCTTAAACACTCCATCTGGAAGCAATTATAACTTGGAGAGGGTTCAGTGGATGTGGTTGTGTCTCTGTCGTGGCCCACAGTGGGAGAGAAGGATGTATTTTTTATTATCCTCGTGGTCATTGTAATAGGGTATAGCAATTTGTCACATTAGAGTAACAAATTGAATGCATATTGAAATCCAATGTCTGTACATAATGCTACCACGGGTGTTATCTCACAGTCATAAACACTTGAGCAGGAGTTTAAAGCAAAAAAATGAGAAAAACCTGTATGTTGGCAAGCAAAGCAGCCAAGCATCCTCCTTTGTGTCCCCTCCTATGCAGCAGCAGGACAACCAGTGGAGCAACAAGTGCCTTCAGGATACTAATTACATGTCAATCAGTGCTGTTAAGTGGCTGTGGATGGTTGTTCATCTTTGTCCTGGGAAATTGGTGCATTAACACGACAGGAACAGTGGAATTAAGTGAAAATGGAACTAGTTTGCTCTGAAACACATGCAGATGCTTTCCCAGTTTGAAGTCCAGGAGCTTAGGTACTGACTAACTACCTGTGCTTTTATTGCCTCTGAATTTAGGCAATTTAATTTAATTTTTCTCTGAATTTAAGATGTGCTCTCATTTTTAAGAAAAAATGGCAGTTGCATCCCTTGTTTTAAGTGATTGCACCCTTGGTGCTAAACCAGAGGTCAGGAAAGCTGTTGGCATTTGTAATTCAGCTGCACAAGGAACAGGAGCATTTCTGTTCCACCAAATCTCTTGGCTCACATCTGCACGATATTTTACAGTGAAAATGAGCTGGGAGGGTTTGGGGGAAGGTTGCTAAGACACATCAGGAGGTTCAGCTTTCTGTCTTTTGCTGTAAGTCCCTTCAGCATGGCTTAGTGCTTTGAGAAACACATACAGCTTGCATTAAATCTGGCGGTGATTTCCCACAGAAGCACTCATCCAAGTTCCAATGTCCAGGTGGAAAATGAGCATTGCAGGTAGCAAATTTCAGTATTGAGAAGCTGTAAACTCTGACGTGGCCATAAAAATCTGGGAAAAAACCTAAACAGCAAACATGGAAAATCACTCTGCAAAATGAGACTGCTGTGGGAGAGATAGGCCAGTATGTGTTTCTGTGGATAGACTTAAGGCCTGTAATAGAGAATTAGCATAGGATTGTCTTTGAAATGCATGTCAGTTAGGTTTCTTGGTGTTTAAAGATAAAGCAGCATATTTTCCTAGTCATACTACTAATTTTACTCACAACATGGATACAAAACACTGGGCTAATAGTTGTTGTTTTTTTTTTTTTTTTTTTTTCCTGGGAATTCAGGAACATTGGGAATTTGAGCAAATATTACTATGAAAAAAAATCTAGAAGGCAAGCATACCCCAAGAGCAAGGGATAGTTAATAATGGTCTGTCTAATAAAAACAGCCCCAAATATTACAGTCTGAAAAACTGCATTAAAAGAATCTTTTCTTCCTTGCTACTTCCACACCATCCATGGACAAGCCTGAAAGATTATTAGAATAAGTTAATAGTCCCCTGTGTTTTATCTTCCTGAGGGAGTTGTAACAAGACCCTGGCTGAAACAGGAAATATACAATAAATCCCATTTTTATGACTCTGTAAGTCAATGATTTTATGGTTTTAGTAACAGGCCTGTAAGAAGTATTTTAGGGTTTAGTTTTCAGTGAGTTGCATGGTTGTTTTTGGTTTGTGGTTCTGTGTTTGTTTTTCTAAGGCAGTGTATATAAGCAGATTAAATCACATGTAATCCTGAGATTGCCAAAGAAAGATTCAGGACAACAAAAACCTATTCTAAAGAAGTATTTTTCTCAGCTAGTTTTATTCTTGGGAATGTCCTGAATAGATACAGTCACACCTGCACCTTTTTTCCAGTTGGAATGGGCAGGACCAGACCATGAAGAAGTCTTGGTTTACAAACAGCAGCCCACTGGGTCCTTGGGCAGCCTGAACCTCTGGGATGATGGGAATCTCCCCAAGCACAGAGTGAGCTTGCATCTTCTGTAAACACTGCCACAGGTCACTGATCTGAGGGGTCTGGCAGAACATGCAAGCTCAGAGTGGAGAGATGACTCATTTAATGTCACCTAGAGCTTACAGACTAATGCAGGCTCTTCCCTCCAGTGCTAGTGAAGTTTATGGTATCTAAAATACACATGTGCCTGCACACAGGCCTCTGCATCTTCAGGGCCAGGAAAAATAACACCCTTTTCTGCATTTTTTTCCCTGATCTCTGATTTTCCCTTTCTGACATTCACAGAACCATACAATGGTTTGGGTTGGAAGGGACTTGAAATATAATCTCATTCCACCCCCTGCCATTGGTAGGGACTCCTCCCACTATCCCAGGTTGCTCCAAGCTCCTTCCAACCTGGCCTTGAACAATCACAGGCATGGGGCAGCCACAGCTTTTCTGGGCAATCTGTGGAGGGCCTCAGCACCCTCATAGGCAAGAATTTCTTCCAATATTGGACTAAACCTGCTCTCTTTGATTTTGAAGCCATTTCCCCTTGTCCTGTCACTTCAGGTTTGTTTTAGACACATACTCATTTCTCAGCCACTTGTAGAGTATGGAATTAAATGCATCCACAGTAAGTACTTAGTATCTCTCCTCTTAGAAATGTAAATACAGATTTGTTGATCTGCTGAGCTCTGCCCCAAGCCAGAGTAGGTGGGACATGTTTTGAGCTGGTCCTTCACCCTCCCTGTGCCTCCTCTGGCCTAGGAGCACCCTTTGCTTATAGAGGGTGAAGTGTGTGTATGGGGATGTTTCTTATCTCTAAAGGGACACTGTAACACTCCAGGACAGAACTGATGCTGACAAATATACTTGGGACTAGGATAAAACTGATGCTAACAAATACACTTGGGACTGCCTCGACTGCAGCATGTTAATCTTGACCAAACCTGTATTTCTTACTATTTTGTGTTTCTTACTATTGCAAAGAAAGCTTCAGATTTCAGTTGTATTTTTTTCAATGAGGTCGTATTTCTATATTTCTATCCAGTAACTTAGTTCCAGCTTAGATTTGAAATGTATTTCTGTATTTCAAGCCATGAAGTTTTCCTGATGGACAGTTCTAACAGTGGAGCTGGACATCAGAGCATCTCAGAAAGCCAGCTCTTGCTCTCTTAAGCCTGTTGCTGTTTATCTGCCTCCTGCAAGAGAAAAACAAGGAGTGGGGGTGGAATAGATACTGCATAAAGGAAAAAATAACAAAGAAATAAATTAATGCCAGGTGTCTGGAAGCAGTTCCTTACTTAGCTTCCTTTTGGGGAAGGGTGAAACAACAAACCCCACAATCCCTTTTTATTTCCTCTGCAGCCCTCCTCATTCTGCTCTGTTTCTGTATCCCCAAATAAAGTTGGTTGGCTGTCCCCAGAGCTGTGAGGGTTATCCTGCCACCTCCTGCTGAAATCCATCCTCATGGCACTCCAAGGTAACCAAGCTGGGGTTTTTTTGGGGTTATGGATGAGTAAGTTGGACCTCAGGCACTATGCACTGTTGTAGGTTACTGTGATTCTTGTGGGGAATAGCAACAATAATGATAATAATAATAAAACAACCAACAACTTCTTCTGTAATTTTTATATGAGCTACTCTAGAGGCAAATCCCTGCCTTAGGCCTCAACCCCACTGAGTTCTTGTTTATTCTAGGAAATGACTTAGTGTGATACTATGGGCTGTATTATTATTCTTTAAATTTATAGGGTTGTACCAACCCCCCCAAAGTGTACCATGAAACTCACAGGCATGCAGTGTTGATCTCAGTCTGCTGCCTGGGCATACTTCTATTAAGAAATTCTTACTGGTCATGCATGACATCAAGCTGACAGAATGATGATACCATAATTTGACTAAACCCTTTTGGAGTTTTCCAAGATAAGGAATTTGATTGTTGGCACAACCCAGCCCCAGAGTTTTAGCACTGCCCTTGTTGATGGAAGCTGTAGAAAGAGATTTTTTTCTTCATAAATCTTAAGAAAGTGTTGGGAGAGAAGGGGGTGAAATTCCTGAGAGCACTGTGGTAGCACCCACAGAGTAAAAGCTACTTTGTATTTTGAGACTGGTGGAAAATTTCAGGTACCGCAGCACATGCTTTCTCAGCTAACATACAAACTCCCAAATCACCATTTTCAGTATGCACACATATTATAGTTCCAATTAGCAGTGTTGGTGTTGTGCAGCAACTGCATGTGAAGACAGAGAGCAGGTTGGTAGCTTGCTCTTTTCCTCTAGCCATTTTATTTTCCTTCTAGTGTAACTCTACCTGCAGAGCACAGCACTGTAGCTGCATTTTGATAGTGTGAAACCACAGCCCTCATCTTCACTGTCTCTTTTTTTGCTTTACCAGACCCCTCCTCTGTTAAAAAGAGGTGTCAAGACAGGCCATACTGCTTCTGTGTAAGAGAAAATACCTTGGCAGACACAGGGGGCTGTAAATCTTTGGTTAAAGTAGCAATGTTTCAGGTCAGTAATCAGATTGCCTAGTTCCAGCCAGAGGTGAATTTTTACCACCTCGTATAAGCTGATTTCCAGTGGAAGCATGAAGAGGTAATGAATGCAGACAGCCCTGCAGGCCAGCAGCCCCAATCCTGCCAGCAGCCCATCCTCTCCCAGGCACCAGCTGCACCAGCAGCTTGCCAGCAGGGCAAGTGGGCAATGCTCTGCCAGCTCAGTGCATGGGAGGTATCAATGTTCACACCAGCACTGGGAGATGTGAAGCCAGGTTGCATAGGAAATGTGTTTTAATGTTTGTGATCTCGTGGGGATGCCAGCATTTGCTGTTCTGAAACAATTTTCAGTAATTTTACTCTTTGAGTAAAGAAGTACAAGGTCATCTCATGTAGATCTTGTAGACTTGGGGCTAAAAAATTAGGCTTATGGAATTGGTAGGCGTATTGCAAGCATAGGAATATTCACTATTCTCAATGCTTTTTCCTGCAAAGCATTACAGGCAGTGGATCTCAGGAAATGTTTTTAAAGCTGGTTTGTGTAATTATCAATTATCAATCTGGAAAAAAAAAATCCCAGAAGTACAAGAACAGAGATGGGAGAATTTAATATTGAAGTGGAAAATAGGTTAATTCATGTCAATAGGTGCTTTGCATTGCTCTGGCCCATTTCCCTGGACTCATTCTTGGGAAGGCACTGCTCTCACACTCACTGCTGTCAGGTAAGGTCCCAATGTATTCAGTTCTAACCACCTGGGTAAGGTTTTTATTACACCACGTGCTTTTAAAACATGTATTCTAGGGAAAACTCAAGCCTGAGGCTTTGCTATGACTAAATTTGAAGAGCTAAGAGGATGAGTAAAAACAGTTCTCTCTCTAATTCCCCCTGCAGAGGAGCAAACTTCCCTTTGCAGGCAAAGCCCTTTCCCTTTTCTTTGCCTTCACAGCTACTTTGCAAGCCTGGATGCAGGCACAGGGTCATGGGCAGCCTGACTGATGGCTCCTAAGGCTGTCACATGCACATGTGTGTGAACATTTCTGCCTCCCTTTGAGGCCCAAATTTTCTTCTAGAAGTGCAGGGAACAAGGTTTGCATCTTTGAAATCAGCACCTGCAGTGGTGGGCAAATAAAAGGTACCTGTACTCCACTGGCCATATCACAACTCCTTGTTTGCTTGGCGTGTGCCTTTGCTGGAACAAGGACATTAGCAGCTGGGTTAAAGGGATTAAGGTTTCATCTGCAGTCATAAAGTGAAAAACTGCAGAAAAGCCTTCTAGGCTTAGGACCCTGTGTTTGTGAACCTTGTATCCATGGTTGCTTTCACAGCTTGTTCATATTTTTAGGCTGGTTTCTGAGCACTGGCTTATGGTAGGTGTGTTTCTACTCACAGGTTTGATTTAGGGGCAGAAGCTGGAATAATAAATGTGTGATTGAGCACTTGCTCGTAGGTTTATAACTGGAAAGAACTTATTCAGCTAATAAATGTCAGCTTGTGTTCTCTGTGCAACCTGGTTAGTGGTGGGTGTCCCTGTCCATGGCAGGGGGTTGGAACTAGATGATCTTTAAGGTCCTTTCCAACTCAAACTGTTCTGTGGTTCTATGATTATATCGAGGCACATTTTTCCAGATCAAGTCAGACCTCCTTTTGCTGCACCACTGTTTTGCAAGGTATCCTAAACAGTATCCAGCCTCTTAAATTTTTTTTAACCTTCTGTAAAGAAAGCATCCCCAGCTGCTGAGCTGAGTTTCCCTCATTTTTAAGTCTCTCAACATTATTACTCTCCCCTAAAACTGCTCACCCATTGCTATGTCTATGTGCCACGCTTTTCATGTGTACCTCCTGCTTAAGCATTTGCACCCAGGATAGTGTGTGCAAAAAACAAACAAACAAAAAAGGTCTTTCCTAAAAAATATGAACGTATCTAAGAGAGATTGGTCTGAAATCGTGTTCAAGCTCCCAGTAAGTTTTTTATTTCGGGGAGAATTCAAGCTCTCGCTTGAGAGAGAAATTCCTCTCCGGTTCTTCCCATCAGGCGAGCCCCCCCTCCCCTGCGCCGGGCTCTCCTTTGTTCGGGGCCGGGCTGCGGGGCGGAGAGGCGGGACCCGGTGCGCGCCCGGCGGGGCCGGGCCAGGGCGGGCGGAGCCGCCCCCGCGCCGCGCCGCGCCCGCTCGGCCCCTCGCTTACCGTCGGGCCGGGCGGCATGAGGCGGGGGCTGCCGGTGCTGGCCCTGGCCGGGCTGCTGCTGCTGGGGCGGCCGCCGGCGGCCCGGGGGGCGGCCTGCGAGCCGGTGCGCATCCCGCTGTGCAAGCCGCTGCCCTGGAACATGACCAAGATGCCGAACCACCTGCACCACAGCACGCAGGCCAACGCCGTGCTGGCCATGGAGCAGTTCGAGGGGCTGCTGGGCACCAACTGCAGCCCCGACCTGCTGTTCTTCCTGTGCGCCATGTACGCGCCCATCTGCACCATCGACTTCCAGCACGAGCCTATCAAGCCCTGCAAGTCCGTCTGCGAGCGCGCCCGCGCCGGCTGCGAGCCCGTCCTGGTCCGCTACAGCCACGCCTGGCCCGACAGCCTGGCCTGCGACGAGCTGCCCGTGTACGACCGCGGGGTCTGCATCTCCCCCGAGGCCATCGTCACCGCCGAGGGCGCGGGTGAGTGCGCGGGGACCGGCACCGGCGCGGGGACAATGGGCGGCGGGCGGGCGGGGAGGGCAGCCCGGGAGCCCTGCCTCCCCTCCGACTGCTCTCTCGGGTTCTCTCTGCTCTGCCCTCCGCTCTTTCGCTGTCTTCTCTCTGCCTTTCGCAGCCGCCTCGCTGCTGGAAAAGTTTTGCTGTTGGGCACAGAGTGTGTGTGACAAGTGACAGCCCCGCCACCGAGTGTGGGAGCTGCAGCCCTCGTTCCACACGAACGGGAAACGTTTCCATACCGCTCTTCTACCGGGGATCCATCGGCAGCGCTTGCTGGCAGAGAATGAAGAGCCACCCAAGTGAGGGGCAGCCCCCCGGCTGCCGGCTCCCCCTCTGCCCCCTGCTCCTCTCCAGCCACTCCCTCCCATAGCAGGTTGCTCCCATCCCACACAAGGCCACCACTCCACAGATTTTGGGAAAAATCAGTGCCCAGAGGAGCCCCAGGCAGGAGCTGGGAGGCTGGGGTCTCTTCAGCCACTTCTATGCCAGTGGTGGCACATGCACAGTTGGAGGGGAGAAAACATGCTCATCTCAGTGGTTAGCACCGAAGGTACAGGTTCCTCAGCAGGTCCCTGGGCTCTGGAACTACAGCCAGGTGAGGAGTGCAGCAAAGTGCAGCCTTCCCTTGTGTTTTGTTCCCAACATCCCTGAAGACAGCCAAACGCTGCATCCTGCACCCAAGCCCTGGTGCTCTGTGACCACTGTGGCCTCAGAGGGGCTGCTGGAGCTGCTCAGCTTTATCTCTGCATCCTGTTTCACCAGCTGAGCTCACTGTGCTGGGTGTCTGGCTGCCCTCCAGCACCGCTGTCTGAGGCAGGAGCATCTCTGCACAGTCAGGTGAGGACTGCTGACTGCTCAGACCATGTACAAAGCTGCTGTGCCTCAGGGATCTTGCTCTTGTCACAGCTGCCTTTGGGCTGGAGTAGTTGGCAGGACACCCCTCCAACGTGGTGAGCTGAGCACCACAGAGATAGTGAATACAAGGGGCTATTGAACAGGAAATTAAAGCAAGCTGGTGGGTGGTTATCACGGGTCAGCTCTGACCTTTTACCAAATGACTACAGTTCCTGTGTGTTTTCAAGAAAGCATTTGCTGCTGGTGGAACTAGGCTACCATTTTCTTTGGTGCAACGTTTCAGTGCTGGTGGCTCTGCCAGACCTCTCCATCAGAGGACTTGGAGAGCAATACTAGGGTGGGAGAGCAGACCAGAGGGGTCAGAGCAGAGCAGCACCCATGCACCCCAGGAGCTTGTTGTGCTGCTGTCTCCTTCAGTGCCCACAGCTGCAGTGCTGGGTTTTGGGAGCTCACTGACAGGCAGTGGATCTCACCTCTCTGTCCTCCCCCAGCAGTGGCCTGGGAATGAAAGGGGAATTTTTCATGCTGTGCTCAGCACAGTATTTTACTGTGCTTCTGTCCCACTACTAAATGCTTTATGTATCCCACTGCCAGTAATGCCAAACGCTGTAATTTCTGTTTTCTTCTCCTAACAAAATATCACGCTTCAGTTTCCTGACCGTGCTCCCCAGCTCAGCCTTCCCAGGTAAGCTGCTCTCTCTGTCTCCATTTATTTTCAGGCCAGACAAACCCTAATCCATCTCTGACTCTATTCTCTTACCCTCTGTGCCTCCTGAAACCTCCATACCCTCATATCTCCAGTCATTACTGCTATTTCTAACTTCCAGCTGCTTCCCTCTTGCCTTTTCCTACGTTTTTTCCAGCCCATGAATGTAACCACCTATTTTTGCCATCAGCTGCTGCTCTCTGAGCTCTGCAGTCCTGCTTGGGGTAGTTTTGGGGAGAGATGTGGTTTTGAACACCAAGCACCTTTCTCTGCAGCATTGAGGTGCTTTCAAAACCACCTTAAAAATGGCTTCAGCATGAGCAAGGTTTGGCAGGTCTGCAGCGATTTGAAAGCAATCACTTCAAATCTGGAGGGAGGAAGCTTGGCTGAAATCGCCCCCGAGTTACCTATTTCTGAGGACCTCAGCAGTACAATAACCTCTTTGAGGGATTCCAGGGCCAGATCCATGAAAACTCTCTTTCAGTGAATGAGAACCTGATGACATTCTCATTTCTGGGCTGAATATTTTGAACTGATGCATTATGCACCAGACTGAAAGAATCCTTCTTGAGGGAATAAAACTGTTCTTTTAGAAAGCAGAGGGAAGGATTCCTGTTCTAGGAAGAGCTAAGGTGAGCACTTTCAAATCCAATTCTCCAAATAAAGGATTGCAGCTCAGTAGAAGACGCAAATAACCAACTGCCTGATGAGTAGTGTGCAGAATCCCTGCTCTTATTTGCTTTAATTTATCTCCTAAGCATTCTAGCCCCTTCTGCTGTCTGTAAACTACACCTAATAGAGTGGGCAGAAATATAATCCATTGTTTTGTGGCTTTCTGTTGTAGAAGAGGCTTTTTGTATTCTTCAGAACTGAAATCTTGTTCTTGCTTTTATTCTTTTGCTACCTGTAAGAGGGTTCTACTGTTTCCTTTCCTCTTGAGGTTTCTGCATGTTTCTGTATTATTTTTGCATTATTGTTCTAATGTTCACCACATTTATCTTGTCCCTTCTATGAGGGAGCCTTAAGGATGATGTAGTCAGTGTTTGTCCTTGTCAGAGTGGGGACTGGGTTCACAAGCCCAGTTTCCATCTATTATATTCCCAGTAGTTGGTGACTGTTGCCAAGTATGGAGTAACTGTGGTTGGTAAAATCTGTGATAAATCTCTGTAAGAAGTTCACTTTCAGCTGTTGAGGCACAGTCCACCACACAGATCTTCTAGGACCTCTCTCCATTTGAGTCCAGGTGTGAGGAAGATCCAGACACTTGCTGTCACAGCACCAAGGGGCTGCTTTGTCTGTGATGGAGAAAGCTGACAGCAGTGCTGTGTTTTGGGCTCTGTTAGAGGAATAGCTGTGCACACCCCCTGGGCTTGTGCTGGTCTCCAAAACCTGAGTGGGAGTGCTGATTGGGAGGTCTTAAGTTCCTCAAGTTACAGAGACTGGCTTAAAACATGTGGGAAGTGTGTGTTTCTTTATTTTTCATTCTTTTTGGGAAACATTCGGGTTCCTTTACAACCAGAAAGCAGAGGGATGCTGCAGGGAGGGTGTGGGTATTCTGGAGGTGTGATGCTGAATAATTTGACTTTTTGTGGAGGATCCAACAAATCATCATCCAGGATGGATGAAGAAAGAGCATCCTGACAATATATTTAACACCCTGGATGTCAGATTAGTGCATGGTAATGTCTGAAGTCTCCTATGGCATTTATCCCACATCCCTGTCCTTTTTGGAGGTGCAAGGTGTTGCTGTGTGCAGACATCAGTACAAGCTGTGTTACATATCTGGGAGGTCCTGTTCACTTGCTCCATGTATTTCATTCTTCACATGTATTTGCTTATCCTTCCTCCAGTCTATCAGATTATCTGCCTCCCTCATTCAGGGCCCTGTCAAACTTTCTGAGGTTTCTGAAGCAGCAGGAACTGCTGAGAGAAAAAATTGTCTCAAATCTAGAATTTCAGAGGCAGGACCTTGTCTTTAGTTTTGCAGGTAATAAGTGGCCAGTGTTGGCATGGGGATGCTGACTGAAAAATGCATCTTTGACATGTGGCTGCTACTGCCTAGCAGAGTGTTTATGTCTCAAGTGAAATGTTTATTCCTGTTTTGAAGAGGGAACTAGCAACAAAACCAGAGCAGTGTGATGGGTACTGTGCATATTGAAAGTCAGATCTGTCAGGCAGGTTGTCTCACCTCATCTTCCTTAAATAAGAACATAGCTTGAAGGGTGTTGGCCTGTTAATAAGATGTTGGAGAAAAGGGAAGCCACATCACAAGGTATCAACCATGTGTAGTTAACACCCAAACTATCATAAGGTGCTTAAGGAAAGCTTGGATTTATTTTTTTTTTTAAACCACCATCTCTTAAGCATTAAAGAAAATTATAGATGATTCACACAATGGACACCTATTTTCTTAAAAAAATCATATGTGAACCCATGATTTCTCCATGTTGCCCAAGTCCTCCATGTCTGTCTGGATGAGTTCATAGTAAACCCAGTATGTTTATTTGGCATTGCAGGCTTAAAAGACAAGTGAACAAACCATTTCTCATGCTTGTTTCTTATGTAATCATAACTTAATTTCCAAAGCAATGGTTTCCAACCTCCAGATCAAATTTCTTCTGACTCTTTGCCTAGCTCTACTTAGAGCAGTTGGTGTGCATGACAGTGCTGGGGGAGTGTTACACTCTGTGCTGAGGACAAGCAGTCATGCCCAGGTTATAGTTTATAAAGTTGGGATTTGTTTAGGTCTTTACCTGAAACTTGGGAGCAGCTTCATTTCTCAGTTAAATAACAAAATTATTACAAGCTTCAAGCCTGAAACAGGGCAGGAGAAGTAAATAAGAGAATTTAAATCTCAGTAATGAAGATACCACCAATGGTGTTAGGCTCAGTACAGTTCAGCTGCCTTTGTAGGCTGAGTCCCCTGGATTTTACAGTCTAAGCATTTAGTCAAGACCTGGGCCATTAAATGTCATCAAAACCTGGTGGGATTTGTTGAATAATATGTTATGTGGAATAAAATGTTATGTGAAACTGCCATGTTGCTGGCTGCTCTACAACTTGGAGTTTGAGTTCTTTGTATTAAATGTTAACTAGAATAAATTTTCTTATCACTTGGCTTTCCATGCATGTTTCTGCAACCAAATTAGCAAAGATCCTCTCTGTATTAATAGCTGAAGTGAATGACAGTGAATTCATGCATTGTGGAAGGGCTTCTTAATTAATAGGGCTCACAGATATCTAAATCTGAAGAAGGTACCCAAGCAGCAACCACTGGCTGTGGTTTAGTTCTTTGGAGCACAGTGCCTGTAGTGGCTTCATTGATAGCTGGGCCATATTCTTTAATCATAATGACAATCAGGGTCATGTTATTTTTTGCCTTCCTCTGCCTTTTAACATTTTAATTTATTTAAACAGTGGTATAGGAAAGATGTTTGCTCAAAACTAGGTATTACCAGGTTGTTTCTCCATTCCAAACCTCTCATCTAAATCTGTGGTTGCAGGCATTGTTATTTTGTACACTTACTGTGTAAGTGGCTTTTATTTAGCTCTCCTTGTTGGTGTTTTGTTTTGGTTTTTTTAATATAGAGTCCCTCTGAAAAGAAATTAATTAGGATGGCATATTGGAAAAAACAGTTTGGATTTGTCCCCTGCTCCTAAACAAAATTTAATAGGGAACTTTTGGATTGAACCTCTGGATAGTATTCCCCTCTTTGGCAATCCAGCTAACCATCACTGACAGGTATTTATTTCACAAAGATTGCTTTGCACAGACAGAACTTGGCAGAGGGTTTGCCTGTGAAGAGAAGTGGAACAATAGGAAGACAGGTGTTTGGGGGATTTTAAATAGCTTTTTACCCCTCCCTCTGTCTGTGTTGCAGCTGAAGGTCTCAGCTTGGTGGAGAGACGCCTCTGTCCATGAGGCTGCTGGGGACAGGGGCTGGGTGGGTGCTCACACACACCTGAGACCTGACCAGTAGCTGGTGGCAGGCCTGGCCTGGACCCTCTTCCAATCTCCTGTCTGGTGGGTAAGCAGGGACCAGACTGTAAGAGTTTAACTGGGAAAAGGGTCAGAGAAATGAGAAGGGTTTCCAGAGAGGTGTCACTGAGTGGCAGAGGTCTCCAGTCCCCTCCATAAGCCCATGCTCCTGTCCATCTGTAGAAATCAGTCATCCCTGAATAAGCATGAGTGCATTGGAAAGGATAAGCACCAAGGCAGGGTCAACATTTGCCTAGCCCAAGCCCTCCCAAGTGCAGACATGAACTGTAAGCTGTTGTTTGGGTACCTGTTCACCCCTGCCCTGCTGCCTTTGTGCAGGCACACAGACTGGAGGCACTTCCACTCCTGGCTGCTCTGCACACAGTGTCGGAACTCCTCTGGCTGCACACACAGCTAATTCATTGGGAATTCCTGGTTTGGGGTGGGACAGGTGACCTGGCAGTGCAGAGTTAGCAGATGCCTCAAGGCTGTAGTGTGCTGTAGTTTGGTTAAAAATAAGTTGTGTACCTAGGAGTGTGTGGGGTCATCTGTAGGGGGATACAATATAAAAAAATAGAGGTAGTATAGAAAATAATCTTACCCCTTAAGGAGTTGCAGCTGAGCCAATTATTAGAGATTGGGAGCAGGCCTGGCTTTAACAGGCCATAGCTGTAGCCAGTAAGAAGAGTGTTATAAAAGAGTGGGTTGGTTGGTTGAGGGGAGCTGCAGTCACTTGGCTACTGTGAGGATAAGGAAGAGTCAGTGCTTAGAGGAGCTGCCTACAAGAAACATCAAGGAGGTACCAAACTCTAGCAATATGGAACCTTTGCAATATAATGACAATAGAACCTTTGTAGTATGATAAGAACAAATGGTGACCCTGATGTGATTCAGGAAAAAGGACTTAATACCAAACTATATGACCCCGCAGTGATTTGGAAAAAGGACTTAAGTATCAACCAACTTGATCCCTTGGTGATTTAGGAAAGAAGACTTAAACATTAACCAACGTAGTCCCATGGTGATCTGGGTAGAGAACTGAAAGAGGAAGGAGAGAAATTACTAAAGCAACTGTTTCTGAATGAAATATATGAATGTGTCATAATGTTAATTTATTTGAACGTGTCCTTCTAGAAATGCTGCAACTCCGTAATTAAAAGAAAAAGGGGGAATTTTAGGGGGATACAATATAAGAAAATAGAGGTAGTATAGAAAGTAATCTTACCCCTTAAGGAGTTGCAGCTCAGCCAATTATTAGAGATTGGGAACAGGCCTGACTTTAACAGGCCACAGCTGTAGCCAGTAAAAAGAGTGTTATAAAAGAGTGGGTTGGTTGGTTGAGGGAGCTGGAGTCAGTTGGCTGCTGTGAGGACAAGGAGGAGTCAGTGCTTAGAGGAGCTGCCTACAAGAAACATCAAGGAGGTACCAAACTCTAGCAATATGGAACCTTTGCAATATAATGACAATAGAACTCTTGCAATATAATAACAACAGACATCTGGTAGAGGAGCTCAAACATGCAAACAAGCATGGAACTATGCTGCCCATAGCGAGTGCTCACTGGTTCTCCTTGTGTTGGCGTGAGCTCCAAGGACAGTTCCTCAGTCAATACCCATGGGCATTGTACTCCACATGGGCTAGGGAAGGCTGTGAACCCTTTACTGGGCTCTGGTTTGTTTTGGGGTGTAATTTCAATGTGGATTGGACTAGGTTTGCCCAAGCACCACAAAGTCATGTCTGCTTGGATCCATCCTTGGTTTAGGTAGAGACAGTGCAATTCAGGGCTTTTTCCTTCTGTGGATGGGAGATGGTAAGCATTTAATGTGATACTTCTCTTGTCTTCTCAGTAATGAAGATTTTTTTTCTGTTCCCAGTAACAATTTTGATGGAACGGAGAATGTGCTTTGAAGCTATGAACAAACTGTCCCTGAAATACCTATTCTGGTAGGAATTTTGGCATGCTGGGCCACCTGAAAAACCAGAGGAGTTGGCTTGGTCATATGCAGATAGCCTTTGAGAAAACCTGAGAAGGTGGCCAAGGCAGCTGAGTGAGAGGGGCAGTGAATCCTGAGAGCTTTCTCTGCAGGGGCAGTGAATCCTGAGAGCTTTCTCTGCAGGGGCAGTGAATGCTGAGAGCTTTCTCTGCAGGGGTTTTGGGGGCCCAGAGTGGGGAAACATCTGAGGCCAGCCCTACGTACACAGAGAGGCCTCTAAGGCCACCTCTCTGTGGCTGGAGGTTCTGCAGATGTTTTATCTGTACTTGGAACACATGGGAGGATTCTCAGACCATAGACCTCTCTCTGTGCTTTTACCAGATCTGAAGGAATTGTAGACTTAAAGCTACAGCTTGGCTGAATGAACAAGATGACAGGTAATTGACCCAGGAGGGAAGAATGAAAAAATGTGTTTGTCCTTTTGTTTACATTTGCAAGAGGGAAACCATTTCAGTTCCTCTTCCATCACATGCTCGAATACCAGAGTGCATTTGATGCAATATAAAATGCGTTCTTAATGCATTGAGAATAACTCAGGTGAATAATCAAAATCAAACATGTAAGAAACAACCAGCTTGGACAGCTTGACTTGTTACAAGGCAGTATGGTGAAGATTCAGAGGTTCTGTGGAAGTACCTCATTGCAAAGGTCAAATTGGCTCCATAAAAATGTTGGTTTTTTTCTCTATAAACAAAGATCCTGTGGTAGTTTGGAACTTTCTTTGCAAGAAAATGGATCTGATGTTTTATTAGCAACAGGATATTGAATATAAAAGAGCATCTATTGAATCTTCCTTTGCTGTTTTCTATACTCTTTGCTCTTTATGTTGGTTAGAATAATTATTCCTGCAGTCTCAAATTTTTTTAAAGTTAATTATTATGTGAGGGAATTAGTGGTTTTTTAGCTTTATTCTTGCCCTGACTCTGATTTAGCTGCATTCTCATTTATAAATGAAGTTTCATGTTGCTTTGAGTAGTATAAGTATTCATTAAGTGGAGATTTAATTTCTTTTTTTTTTTTAAGAAGGATGGCAAAATTAGAAGGTTAGCTAAGTCATATTATTTTTCTTGTAAACAGGTATTACAGAATTTGTGATTATATAAATATATAAAATAAATATAAACACACACACACACACACGGCCTTTATAGTTGAATCCACACATCTAAAGCCATCATGAGAACTGAGTATCAGGAGTGTCCTGGGCTGTCTTACAGCCAAAACCTTACAGCTCAGGCTGCAAGAGAGGAGCATTTGTTACATTTGTTCTACATTGCAAAGGCAGCAGGATTGCCTCCATGACTATGTAAGAATCTAAGAAAAGTTGATTGTAGGATCCCAGATTCCAGAATTGGAAGAGCAGCATAAATGAATAAGTGTGTAAAATTACAGAAGGGTTTTATCTTTGAAAGCTCATTTGTTTTCCCATTTTATGTTCCATTCTAATAAAGTGTCCTGCCTCTCTCCCAGTTCTTGCTCCTCTTGCATTTATTTTGTCCTTAGCTTATTGAAGGTTATATGCATTAACATACTTGTTTTTCATGATTAAATATATGTATAAACCCATTAAATGGTGTGATTTAATAAATAGGTTTGAAATGATGCATTTTACTAATCTGGGACACAGTCCATTTATGAACGTGTCTGAAAGCAGTTCTTTGGGCAGAGTGCCTGTTTAAACTTCTGTTCCTTATCTGTCCTTCGGAGTAATCAGTGTGTTTTTAAACTGAGGGGAAGGTCTGAAACATTTATTTTGGCATTTGCTTCGACAGTGTGATTATGGTTGGTTGATTTGATTTCCTCAGTAACCAAAAAAATCCCCCAAAGTAATTTCTCCTTCATCATCTAATTAAATGCAAACACTACACGTGTTTTCTGTAGGTGATCAAAATTCATGGCATAAATGTCAACCCTTGTCTGAAACCTGCCAGTCTGTAGCAATGGAAATGGGATATTTAGTCTGCTTCAGCATTTAACATGATAGGCTGGATTCAGGTGAAATGTGGGTAAGACATTGTGTCAGCTTTACTGGAGTGACCTCTAGAATATTGCAAACTGTTTATTAGTGAAGTTATTAAGTTTCCACGTACTAAATATTAGAGAAAGAGAAAACATTGTAATGTATGTGTGGTAAAATAATCCAATATTAAAAATACTAACTTTTTTTACGTATTTTGCAAATCCATGGCAGATTTCCCTATGGATTCTAATAACGGCAACTGTAGAGGTGCTGGCATTGGTAAGTACATTTTTATAAAACTGTATAATAAGTAATAAAACTGTATAATAATTTTTATAGAATTGTATAATAAGTTGTACACTTTCAAATCTTTTAAATATTTAATTAAGAGGGGTACTAAGTGATAAATACTTAAATACTTAGTGTTGACTGAGAGTACTGTAGATTTTGCTTTTGCATTCCATGGTCAGGTGGGATTTGGTCAGCCTCAAAAAGTCCATCAAAGCAGGAGGGCTGTGCTGATCTTATTTGAAGTTTTGTCTTGAACAGAAAGAGTAATCATTAAATTGATTTTTCCCTGGGAAAAGCCAGTGAAGATAATGGTTCATTTTGACCTTAAAGTTTTCAAATTAAATTCAGTACTCTTTGTAGATAATGGCAATGCTCCCGTTAGCCTGAGGAGGTTGAGGGTGGCACCTTCTGAGGCTGGTTTTATTCCAGCAAGTCTCCTGTAGCTTTTTATTGCTGTTTTGGTTTTGCTAGAACAGAATAAAACTGAATAAAACCCCTTGGGCATTATCACTACTTGCCAATGCAAAGAAGCAAAGCCCAGGATGGTGGCTAATAATTGTAGGAATGTGAATCTTTTGCTCAAGCAAGCCAATGACTGTACATTTCCTTGAATTTTATTATGATTCCATCCAAACTTCTCCTCTTAGGTCTTTGTCAAGAAATTGATACTTGGAAGCCCTAGCATTGACCTGCATGTCTTTCCTTCTGCAGAGGTGCTGATGAGCTACAGTGTGCACTGATGTTCAGTTTACCAACATAAACACCTAAAAGGTGTTGAACCTAACATTAAGTACCTGTAGAGATCATTTCAGCATTAAGCTCTGTGGCCAAATTGCAAAAATATATTAGTAATGCCCAGTTTATATAATACAGTTTAAAATTTTAGTCAGTAAGTCCCAATGTGAAAGCAGCTATATTTGTGCAAAATGTTCTTTAAATCACAGTGCATACCCTCTAGAAAGCCCAGTTAAATAACCTCATAAAAGCAAGCCCCTGAACAGGCTTTGCTTTAAATTATCTTGAGCATGGTACCATATCTGGAGGACTTGCTAAAGATATTTGTTACTAATGTTAGTATCTTCATAGTTTGAGGCCACTTTCAGTTGTGTGTCATTGAGAAAATAGGAGTTTCATGCACAAAGAGCATACAAGTTTCACTCTGAGCATGAAAGCAAAGCTGTATGCTCTCACTGTCACCTTAAATCAAAGCTATGAGGCATATCTTTATTGCTGCCTGTCCATAGGCATGTAATTCCAGTGAGTGACCCTGCAGTGGAAGAGGAAAATTTCAGTCATATTGCTCCTGTTGTGATGCTTTTCAATGGCTGAAAGCAAAACCAGATCTAAAAAAATCCCATCTACAAAATAGGGTAAGGATGCACAGAAAAATTGCTGATGCAATATCTGCTTTTACTGTACATACCTGATTTCTGGTTCAATGTGCTACATCTGTCTGAACTAACAAACACAGTTGGACCACTTAAAAGGCCATGTCTCAAAATGGCTTTATTTATGTGTTCAGTAAAGTAAATTTGTAGTTTTGGCATTGTAAATAGAGACTTTTTGTTTGTTTGTTTTGCAAGTAGCAAATTGATGCATTTTTTTTAAAATCCCATTCTCAGCTTTGTGCTTTCTGCATCTTACTGCTTGTGCTGCTGTGCATGGTCACAGGGAGCAGTACTCATGGCTTATCCCTATTTGAGACACCTTTTTTCCCTGTCAGTGTCTGCTGGCAAAACCTTCCCTCTGAGTCTGCATGGGGGTTTTTTGGGAGACCTTTTTTACCTCTGTAGGCAGTGAAGTCCATTGTTTTCTGCTTCCTCACATGCTCCTCAAGTCTCTTAGAAAATTTTCTAGAGTGTTTATTTCTTAGCCTTTCTTTATCTGGGAGGTGTTTGCCAGGTTTGAGTGCCTGCACAGGTCAGGATTACAGCCAGGTTTTCCATCATACATATATTTAGGATGATACAGATGTTTCTTGGTAGCAATCTATGGGGGGAAAACCATTCTCTCCATGTCTTTTGGCATTTACAGAGTGAAGTTTTCAAAGACAGAGACTTGGAGCAGTTTTTAGTCCTATATTTACTTGAAAAGAAGATTAATGGCTAGCTGTGATCTCAGCCAAAGCCAGTGGGAGCCTCTGCTGCCTGTCTGTGTGTTTGGGACATGCCATTGTTGTGGTCTCAGAGTTCTTCTGCTAGTCCTGGCAGCTTCTGAGGAGGCTGTCAGGTAGGATGGGATTTTCCCTCAGCATCAGGTGATGCAGTTCATTTTTATAGCCACCTTTTGTGGGTGTTTCCACTCCCTGGGGGAAGGTCAACGTTTGCCTTCCTTGGAAAATCACTGTACCAGGAGCTGGGAGAGAGGAATTGGTTCTGGCTCTACCTTTGTAACTGACCTTGGCAAATGACATTTTTGTTTGTTTGTGTATCTCTAAATAGTGATTAGGAATAATGCAGCATTTTGTGCAGTTCTTTTAAATGTAAATTTAAAAAGCATGAGGGTGACTTGGAGGTTCTTCAAGTCCATGGGCATGTCGATAATTTAGAAATAGAACTAGACTAACAAAATATCTTCCACAATTAATAAAATAAGCCAATACTGCCTGAAAACTGAAGGAAATGTGAGGCTGTGTTCTTGTCTTGCAATTTAGTCTATTTTATTTTACCTGGGTCACGGTGCAAAGTTCTGTAGGGCAGGAGAACATTCCAGTGTGCTGCTTGTTGGGCTTGAGTGCTGAGGTGCCTGTGTGAGTGTGGGTCACAGCAGCACATCTTTTATTCTCTGCTCCAAGGCAGCTGTCATTTGGCCTACACTATCCATGAGCTCACAAAGGCAGAAGGGAAGCCAAAAATCACTTCCCTTCACTGCTTTTGTTATTTCAACACAAACACATAGAAAAGTTAAAGTCTGTAGGGCTCTATATATAGATTCCCGAGGATGTGTTTGAAAGCAGAGGAAATAATATACTTTTCTTTTGAAATGTTTTCCTCTTTCCTGTATTTTTTTTCTATTTTCAACTACAAAAATTCTTCCAATGGAAAATAATGATTCCATCGATTTTATTTTTTTTTTTAATATGCAGGAATCTTATATAATCAAATAAAAGTTCTTTTTCAGACTCTTCATGTTGGATTTGACTAAATCACTAGCTTATATGCATTGATACTTAGAATGATGGTGCATAGAAATAAGCTGCCTTAAATCTACTTCCATTTGTGCCAAATCAAATGTCAAAATAGATGCACATGTAGTACTGGGATCTGCTGTTTGAAATTACTTCAGCAAACCACACTTAGATGCTATGGTATAAAATAAAAAGTAAATATTTGCAGTAAAACAACCAGCCCTGAAATACCAGTGGTGTTAATGAACACCACTGTGGCTCTGGAGTTCAGCATTAGCATTCCCTGGGCACTAGTGAAAATGTTTTTACCTCTCTTAGAGTTCCCAGCTGTCTGGCATCTGCCTCTTTGGAAATGCTGCTCTGACAGTGCTCATTTGTGTTGTTTTTTTTTGAAGGCTGTCCTTCTGGCCACAAGGGCTAAGAATTTCTCTATTTTCATTAAACTTGGTCTTCTGGGTCATAATAAAATAATGGAAAATTGACACCATTCCTCATGGTGGATTGGATGGACCTGTCAGCAGCCTGATCCAGTTGAAGATGTCCCTGCTTATTTGCAAGGGGGTAGGACTAGGTGGCCTTTGAAGGTCCCTGCCAATGCCAAATATTCTATGAATGCTTGCTGGCCACAATATCCCAGGTTGCTCAACTGACCTGAGAATGTTAAAAAAAATGTTCAGTCATGCACTCCCACAGTATTTTCTTTCTGTGTCTCTGTTATGGTCTGTGTGATAAAAGGAACAGAAAGGAGGACATTCCTTAAGTCTAGCATAGAAGAGAGAGCAGCATTGCAAGGATGGAATTACAGCACCTGCAAGCTCAGGACTGAGCCTTGAATTGGCTTAAAATGATCATTTTGTCACTCCAGACTCCAAGTCTGTATGTCTTTGTTGTTCTGCTGTGGTTTGGGTTTGTTTCTTTTTTAAATTTTAGTATGTCAGGTTTTTCTCCTAAAAATCAATTAAGGGCTCATGGACAGTTCCTCATCTCCCAGCAGAACAGGCCAGGAATGCCCTGTGGTTTTTAGTGTTTCACTGTAATAAGCAAGTCAGTTCAGTGAAATCTTTGTTAGGTGTTTTTGGATTTAACCCTTTTCTGACTTAGAGATGGGGTAACTGAGAGGTGTTTTAAAAACTTTTCAGTCTCATGAGAAGGGTGAGACAGTACAGGTGTTATAATTCACATCATCATCAATCAAATTACTTTTGTGGTAGTTTCTGTATCTCTAAATAGTGATTAGGAATAATGCAGTATTTTGTACAGTTCTTTTAAATGTAAATTTAAAGAGCATGAGGGTGACTAGGATGTTCTTCAGTAAGAACATGGGCATGTCAGTAATTTAGAAATAGAACTAGACAAATAAAATACATTCTAAAATTCATAAAATAAGCCAATACTGCCTTAAAACTGAAGGAAATGTGAGGCTGTGTTCTTGTCTTGCAATTTAGTCTATTTTATTTTACCTGGGACTAATCAGAAGCCAACTATTTCCTAATTACAATACACTGTAAGTGTTTCTTGGCTTAACAAGATTTAACAGATCAAATTAAACCAGATGATAGATCATAGTTGGATGACTTATTTAAAAGATCAAGTTTTACACCTTAGCTAAAAACTTTACAAAATAAATTTATATGCATTAATTATTATAATAATAATAAGAATAGTACCTTGTGTACTTCAGTGTATGCAGCGGTCAATGAGCAAAACAATCAAATTTATTTATTGGATTTATTTTCTATGAATCCAATTCCCACACTGTGTGAGCTCCAGGTTTTGGGAAGATTGTCACTGAATACATGTTTTTTTCTTTCTAAACAAAGTTTTTTGTTTCTGTAGAGCGCTGCAAGTGCAAGCCTGTGAAAGCTACCCAGAAGACCTACCTACGTAACAACTACAACTATGGTGAGAGCAGCTGCACTGCCAGCTCCCAGCTCTTTCTTCTAAGGCTGCAGGAAGGGGCAACTTCTCATTAAAAAAGTCTAAAAAGTTCACTGTTACTGCTGGTAACCCAGTATTGCTTATTGCAGGAGGAAGGTGTAGCCTGAACTGTTTCCAAATTAGAAGGATGGAGGGGATTAGCTTGATATGTTAGTACAAGGGTATCTTTGTTGTTTCAGTTTTAGTGCAGGCATTTGGGGTTTGGGTACTTGTCTGGTGTGAACAGTGATGCAACAAAAATGGCATTGTGGGGTGCTGTGCCTGAGCTGCCTCTGTGATTTCCAGTACCCTCAGCTTTTGTAGAAAGGCATGTTTGTAGCAACTTTCATGCCCACTAGCTCTCCATGAGATCTGAGAGATTCTTCTCCTTTTGGTGTGTCAAAGGCAGCAATAAGCATCTTGCCAGCTGTGTTATGCTGTCAGTAACACCTGTAAAAGTGCACATGTCCTGCTCTTCAGGCATATCACAGCTCCAGGCTCATGTTTGCCTTCGTACTGCTTGTTTGAAGCAAATTAGGCCAGAGAAGCCACTGAATGCATATCACAGGGACTGAACATTGGGCCCTTCCTTATTGCAAAAAACAGACCTTTTTAAGAAGTTAAGCCTTTATCAGTTACAAACTTAAAGTTAAAACTTTATTAGTTTTAAACCATAACAAACATAATCCAACCAACCACCATACGCCACAGTGTGAGCACATCATGGTTATAGAACTTCTTTTTCTACCCCTAATTCAGCTGAGTCACTTTCCCATAGTCCTCTTCTACTTAGCCAAAGTGGCAGGCCTGAGCCATGATTTTACAAGGGTAACAAGGCCTTATGTTATAAAGCTTTATCAATATGCAACACTTCCTTTTTTCCCATTAATCAGGTGAAGAGCCTTAGGTTCAGCCAGCTTTAAGGCTTTATTTAAATGGCAGAGATTGTATGATGTTTATTAGGATTGCACATTTATAAAGGCAGAGTCAGACAATCTTCTTTTAAAAACTGTTTGCTGTTAAAAGCTAAAACATTACAACTGTATTCAAACACTTTCTTGGTCAGTAGTCAGTTGTATGTTGTTTTGGTGAATTTGTTTTAAAAAAAAATTAGAGTTACTATTTTCTAGTCAGAAACTGCATATGGCAGAGTCATTGGGCATGTTCCTGTCCATTTTTCAAGCTTTTGAAATTAAATGGGTTTTAAAAGGCATTTGAAATATCTCCAAACTAAAATAATATTTTATTTTGAGATCTTAAAGGGTTTTGAAAAAGGGAATCACTCAGGGTAAGTTGTGCATACTAGATGCACAAGTTGGTGTTTGCTGGCAGCTGTATTTAATGTGCCTGCAATACATGCTGGTTAATGGCTGTTATGGGGAGGAGATGTGTAAGTCCATGGTTTTCTTTCTTCTCTATTACCTTTTTCATGCAGGAGACATTTGGAATTTGGGCTATCTCCCATTTATAGTGTGGAAAGGGACTCTTTGAATGGTGTGGCATTCTCTAGAGCACGACCTCTGGGTTGGCTTTGCATTTGTATGTGGTATCAGTTCACTGGTCACCCTGAGAGAATGAAAAGCTTTGCCTCTGAAAGGCAACCTTTCCTCCTGTGCAACTTGAGGCAAAAAGAGAGGCCAAGAGAGGAAACAATTAGAGAGGTCATTGGGTCAAGATCAGGAGCATTTGAAGTTCAGAAAGAGCAGAGCAGATTAGTTCTGGGTCACTGGAGAGAATAGAAAAGGTAAGGGCCTGTCATCCAGCAGCAGTAGTGATATGAGAAGTTTTAATGCACATTCCCTTTTTGTGTAAGGTTTAGAGTGATAAAGTTTGCTCATCTGTACTGCAGGTAGTCAGAGAGGGGAACAGTCCCAGCTCAGGGAAGAGGGAGAGCATACAAGAAATAGATTTAATCTATTTAACATGGGAAGGGTGAGGAAGGAAGGAAGTCAGAGCCCAGCTTAAACAGGACATGAGTCCAACTGGTACCTAAGTCCTGCTCCTGACCATTATTAAGGGGCACACTGAGCTACCTGGACCTCCTTGGTGGAGGGTGAAGTAGTGAAGAGATGGAGGCAGAGACATTGCAGGAGTTCAGCTAAACTTCTGATGAGGGACCATGCAAAAGACTAATGCCAGAGGTCACCAAGAACAGCTTGGGAGTGACCTGCTTGATCTGCTGCTTCTAACCATGCTCTTTGTGGCTTTCCCAGTCATCCGGGCTAAGGTGAAGGAGGTGAAGACTAAATGCCACGATGTCACTGCAGTAGTGGAAGTCAAGGAGATCCTGAAATCTTCCCTGGTGAACATTCCAAAGGACACAGTAAACCTCCACACCAATTCTGGCTGCCTGTGTCCACCCCTCAGTGCCAATGAGGAATACATCATTATGGGCTACGAGGATGAGGAGCGCTCCAGGTATCTCCTCCTGTGCTGTTCTTGACTGTTCTCCTGCCATAAAGCTGAAAGTCAGAGCCAAAAGGAAGGAAAACTTGGTGTCTGTAGGTCTCCTTCATGGTATTCAGGGAGGGCAAGGCTCCCTGCAGGCAGAGAACTCTTAGTTTTGTGTGTGCTGGGTTGTATAGGTTCTTGATGGAGTTGTCTCTGTTGTGTAGGTTACTCTTGGTGGAAGGCTCCATAGCTGAGAAGTGGAAGGAACGTCTTGGTAAAAAAATAAAGGTAAGAAAATACCTCACCAGAAGTCAAATGTTGTGGGTGCCCTAAAACATCTACCTGTCTTTTCAAAATAAGGGAAGAAAATTCGTGTGCTGCTTCCAGTTAATATCATGTATGAAAAGCTAACTTGGTGTTTTATTTGCTTTATTACTTAGAACTGCATGCTGAGTAAATTAAAGGGATACATTGAATTACCCTGAAGTATCCCATTGCAGCAGCAGTCAAAAGCTCTGTCTCAAAAAAGCAAATAGTAGGGGACTTATAACTTTGTAGGCAAGCTGTGCATTCCACAACACATACCTGCTTAGTTGGGGTTGTGATAGGAATTTAAAAAAAACAAACAGACCAGGGGGCTTTACAAATGTTTTTCAGACTAAGTCATGGGCAGGGACACCTGGCTGCTCCCAGCCCCATGCAACCTTGAGCACTTCCAGGGATGGGGCAGCCACAGCTTCTCTGGGAAACTTGTGCCAGGCCTCACCATCCTCACAGCCAAGAATTTCTTCCCTATATTTTATATAATCTGTTCTAATCTAATCTGATTTAATCTAATTTCTGTCACTTTAAAGCCATTACGCCTTGTCCTGTCATTACATGCTCTTGTAGAAAGTCCTTCTCCATCTCTCCTGTAGCCCCTTTAGGTATTGGAAGGTCCTCTAAGGTCTCCCTGAACCCTTCTCCAGGCTGAGCAACCCCAGCTCTTTATATGAAAATATATTCTGTTTTTTTCTTACTTAAATGTTTTCTAATGCCTTCCAGGTTCTGGAAGGATTATCTTTTTATGTTTTGATGTACTGCAAAGTGTCAGTGTTTTTGACATTGTCAGGAGTGTCACTTTACCCTGACTATTCCTATTTTGACACGATTTCTCAGCCATTCATTTGCCATATTGCTTGTGCCTATGCAAACCAGTCTTCTCTTCCACTCAGCACTTTCTTCATCAGTGTGAGGGTCACTGGCAGGAAAATACTGTTGTGTTTATAAAAGCAGGATTTTCTATGCCTATTTCTCACATCAGTGGAGATTACAGGAGTGAAAGATACAGGGATCTTATTTCAACTTGTTGTTTGATTTGGCAGAACCCTGGGAAATCCAGTGCCACAGACAAAAGATCATTTTGCTGCCATGGGCTGACTTCTGCTCAGTTTCAGCTCTTGGGTGATAACATTATTTGTTGGAATTTTTTTGGGCAACACACTTTCTCACTTCCTTCCTTATTATCTGTAACTGCTGCCTCTGCCCTCACACCCAGCCTGGGGCTGTTGAGGACCCTGCCACATCACCACCCAATTCTCATCATCATTTTCTTTCCAAGAGCATCAACACTTGTACAAACTATATTTATTATGTTGGTTTTTTTTACTGTGATTCCTATGGCTTGCAAAAATGAAAATAAATAATAATAATTTTTTTGAATTAACAAAAACCCCTTAACTGTTTTTTCCTCCTGCTTCCCCCAAAAACCGCATGAGTGGCTTCATTTAAATTTTATTATTTCGAAGTTGAGTGTCCCTTGTGCTGAAGCCTTGGATCAGACCCTTCATTCCCAGAGGCTGCAGGAAAGCCAGGAAACAGTTTCCCTGTTAAAATGGGAACTTGTAAATGTTTAACATTTAAATGGGGGCTTTTCCCAGTAAGCTCTCATTGCACCCTTGAGCCCAGCACAGGGTAACATGGTGGAAACAGCAATAGCAGCTTTTGCTGCTGTTTGTGAGCACATTTTCTTTGTGAAACATGTGAACAGGTGGATCAGTAGCCTCTCTGGTAATTTCTGTAGTGTTGCTCTAGGACACAAAATAAAACAACACTGACACTGGAATCTCCAAGGTAACAAGAAGGGCAGTTTAATTCTGACTCCAGCATTTATAGATTTCCAAAAGTGACAGTGGATTGGAGGGGTGACAGTGCCACTTCTCCAATGACACTGGACAAACCACCAGTCCATCAACTGTCTCCTCCTCCAGAAAACAATGTAAAACAATCATTATTTCCAGAAAAGCGTGTGAGAAAGTTCATTACAAACATGTAAACATCAGAAGCTTTAGAAGAACAGGGCGACCCTGTAGCCTCTCGGGTCATTTCTGTGAGCTCTCAGGTAATTTCTGTGAGCTCTCGGGTAATTTCTGTGAGCTCTCGGGTAATTTCTGTGAGCTCTCAGGTAATTTCTGCGAGCTCTCTGGTTATTTCTGTGCCTCTCTGGTAATCCCTGTGCCTCTCTGGTAATTGCTGTGCGTTTCCCCGCAGCGCTGGGATCAGAAGCTGCGGCAGGCGGGGAAGGGGCGGGCCGAGCCCGGCCCCAGCGCGGCGGCCCCGAAGCCCAGCAGTGGCCGGCAGGCTCGCAGCTGGGTGTGACACCCACCGAGGGATGCTGACATGCACGGGACTGTCTGCCGAGGCTTCCTGTTGGAGCAGCAAAGGAGAAATTGCACTATTGCACGTTATATTCTATTGTTTACTACAAAGTCATGTTCTAGCTTTTGTTAGGTTTTATTCTCCCTCTTTGTTCTCCACCTTTTTCTTTTTGGATATGTGCAAGTTCTGGAAATGTGTATTTTTTTTTTTTTCTGTTGCTAAGAACTGTAGAAAACTGCCCTTATGAGATGAAGAAAAACAATGTTCAATTTACCTTTTTATCTCCTAAATCTTCTCTGGGAGAAAATTCTGATGCTAGCAGGAATGAAATCTGGCAAAGACCATTGCTTAAAGTCATGGCTTACACTGGCTTTCCCTGTTCACTCTTTCTTGGTCACTGTTTGCTGAAAGTTGCTCTCTTTTGGGTAGGTTGTTATCTGGGTTAAAGTGTATCATTTTTATTCTGAAATATAATTCTGAATTACATAATTTTTTTTTTTTCTAAGAGAACTGTTTGAATCAGTACAGCTTTATTAAGTTTTCTTACAGATAAACCACTTGCAGAAGGCAGACTCTAAATATTTCCCTGTGCATGTACACAGGGAACCTGGGTTTTCCAGTGCTTTGGACCTTAAAGGAAATATTATCTAGTTCTGTAACCATAATTTATAACTAAATTTATGCTTCTTCTCTTATAATGGCAGTTTTTTCCCCTTTTCTCAGCTGACTTATAGGAGTAGACAGACTCACCAGGCCTGCTTCTCAGTACAGGTCTGCAGTTTAGCCTTTTGATTTTGTGGTGTTATTCTTAAATCCGTGCCTACATAAACAAGTGTTCAATGCTCAGTAACATATGTCCAATAAAAGAATTGTAGTTGCCAACCACAGACCCTACCTGACTTCTGAACCAACATCATATTGCTAATACTACCCTTGAAAATATAAAACCCAAAAAAAACTTTAATTTTTGTGCTTTAATAGAATTCTTTGCAGATGGTGCCAACATATTGGAAATTATCTTTGTTTTTCTAGTCTCTCATGCTTAAAAGAAATCTAAAAGGAGTACATCAAAGAACAATCTTCTTTGGCATAGTCTGCAGAGGGGAACCAGCTCTACTTAAAAAGAGCAAATGACTGTTGTGTTCTAGCTGTCAGTACTGTCTTTAGTACACTAGGGCTGCCTTTCATAAGAAAACAGTGTTGGGTTGCTGGGTGGTTTGAAAATATGCTGATGCTAAATAGGACAGAAGTATTTGGGAATACTGTAAAAGTATTTGGGAATACTGTAATAGTGCTGTTTCAGGATTTCAGTTAATAACCAGCAGTCTTGGGACAGGTTTTCCATTGGGCTAGATACCAAGAAAGTTGAAAAAGAACAACATCCTGCAACACTTAAGTTTTTATTAATAATTAAAAGGATAATTTAGGGGAAAGATGAGTTCTGAAAGGTGGCAGAAGGATATGAATCCCCTAGGTATTAAATCCTCAGTATTTTCTCAGAACTATGCAGATCACAGAGTCGTTTAGGTTGGAAGAGGCCTCCAGGATCAAGTCCAAGCTTTGATTCATCTCCACCATGTGACCTAGACCAGAGCACTAAGTGCCATGGCCATTCTTTTTTTGAGGACCTCCAGGGATGGTGACTTTAACAAGCATTTCTACAGAGTAGGTAAATAACAGAACCAATTGTTAAGTTGTGAATAGCCTGTTAAATAATGTTAAAAACCTCATTATTTACCCCAAAGCACCCACTGAAGTCCCGTAGATGAGTGCTGGAATCCCAGGGTCAGCAGTCACCACTCATCACGTTGTGTTCTGCTATGAAAAGAGCTGTGAAATCATAAAACCCTGTTAAAGGTGTAATAAATCCCCAGAGAGCTGGGAGTTTACCCTTTGCTAGCCACCACTTTTGAAGGTGGCCTGTCCCGTGCCATTTCTCTGTGATTAACAGCCACCTTTATTTCATCCACTTGCCATTTAGTACTGACATTAGTTGCATTAAAAATTGCCAGAGCAGAGCACAGTGCTGCACTTGAAAACCTCACTAAGAGAAAAATGAGCAGCATTTGTAACTGTCACACATGTCATGATGTTGCAGTGAAAATATTTCCCTAACTGGAAGCCACCAGATTGGTATTTTTCCAGAGGAATTAGGCATTTTTCATTAGCACATGAAAAATGAGGGTGGCATGATGGGCTCCTTGGAAGAGGCAAGAGGCATTTTTCACAATCCCTTAATTAACTGAGGAGCCTTTTACGAACTCTGGCACTGCTTTTACCCCATCACAGTGATTTCAGTGACTGAACCTCTGCAGCACCCCCCAGACTCACTTGTGCTGAGTGTAAAATGATCAATCCAGAGACCAATGAGACACAGATGGCACAATATCAATATTTTATAATATTGATATTTCAATATCAATTATTTCAAAAGCTTTGAGCAGTATCTCTCACACGTGTTTTGTGGTCTGGAGCACACTGAAATGCTCTGTTGCTCTAAAGCTGCACTTACTGCTTTACCACATCTTTGAGGGCTTTGTGACAAGCTAGACTACTCCACTGGTGTTTTAAAGTGATTTTATTTTAATTATGGTCTTAGTCATTTGACATAGTTGTACATTATTTTCTTGTTTCTTCCCCTGGAAGTCCTCTTCTGCCCTTTTTATGCCCATTTTTGATGTGATCCTACATTAAACTGTCAAAAATACACTATATAGCACATTCTTCTGTAGAAGCACACAGCCCTCAGCACAGTCTTTTCAGAGACATCCACTTGGGATGTGACTTTGCTTCAATTTGTAATGGTTTTTGTTCCTCCAGTTTTATTAACTTATGTAAACACAAAGTCAGGATTGGTTTGTGCACAGTCATGTTGCTCAGCTGCAAAGGAAGTGGAGTTTGGACCGCAGTGTTTGCCTGATGGAGGAGCCTCCATGATCCATCACACAGGTACAACAAGGGAGGGAAAAACCCCAAAGCAGAGAGATTTCAGAACTTTGCAGTTTCTGCAGGGCCACATGCCTGGCTGAGCTGTGGGTCCAGCTCTGGCCCTGCTCCCAGTGCCCTCCCAGTGGCCACTTTACCCCAGTGTGGTGAGCTGCTCCAGGCTCTCCTCCCTCCTGATTCCCAGTTTCTCCTACATCCTGCACCCAGGCTCTCCTCCACCCTAACCCCTGGGCGTTCCTCCCTCCTGCTCCCAGCCCTCTGGCCCATGGGGAGAGTGGGAAGACTCTTCTCCACGACACCTGGGCACAGCACAAGGTGGCAGAGCCCTGAGTGCAGCCCCACACCAGGCACACATCAGCTCCTGCTGCATCCAAGGCACTGCAGGACTTTCAAAGAGGATGCTGAGTTACAAGAATAAAAATTACTTAAGCAGCAACATAGCTGTTCCCATTTGGAAACATCACTGTGATGCATTTTGGAGATTGTAGCTTGGTGCTTCCATTCTCATCCACACCATTGCCTGGTTCCTGTGTTTTCCAGGCATGCTTCAGCTCTGCCTGTGGTGGTCACAGTAAGTACAGCAAGGTGAGCACCATCACTCAATCAGCAAATCATGTGAAGCATATTGTCAATCCTATTTAATTCTTGGGCTTTGGATTTTTTTAAGCACTCAGTGAATATCACTTAATGTGAGAAGCAAATTCTGCTGCACAAAAAGCCAGGAAAACCAAACTTCTGGGTTAATCATGTTTACTACTGTCCTCACTCTCAAAGCCTTTGGAAGAGAGCAAAGTTTGTTATTTTACATCTTGCCTAATTAGGCCTGTGTTTGAGATTCCCTGTGTCAGGAAAATTAATCCATGATGTCAGAGGTTTAAGTCCAAAAAGGAGACAGAGGAGTCCTGTAAGGACAAAGGGAGAGGCTGTGGGGTATTTCCCAAGGGGTCTCTTGAATTGCTGGAGGATGCAGCCTCCTCCTTATCCCAATTTCCTGGCCACATTTCCCTCTCTCTTTCCCCATTGGCTGAGGTACTTGAGAGGTGCAGACTTCTCAAATCACCTAATGCAGACCTGCCTTTTCTTTGTATCTCTGTTCTTTTTCTCTAAGTCCAGGAATTTAGCACAGCCTTGAGTGACAGTCTGAGTCAGTTAGTGCAATTCCTCTGGAATTTATGGTCCCTCCCATTGCTTCTTTCACCTATCACTGTCTGCCTTTATCTACCAACAGGCCCATAGCTTGTTTGTAAAGACACATCCCTGTCATTCTTTCCACCTGAACATCCCATGCAGTTTAGAACCAGAGACTGTGGTGTGAAAATGTGGTGCTTTTTTCATCTTCCCTAATTTGGGTGGAGCTTTGCCTTATATTCCCAAACCCTGCACTCAAACTGCGTCAGTCTATGCTAACAGGCAGTGTTTTATTCAATTAATTTCTAAAAGTCCTGCTTCCCATCCAGCATCTACTTCATTCCTCTCTTAGAGTAAGATACTCCTACTTCATCTTTCAATCCCCATAGATAAAGCCAGAGAAAAAATAATGCTGTGTTAAAAAAAAGGCGAGGTGTGCAGTCTGGGAGCAAACCCACCTCTGTCCCTGCAGAGAGAACAGCAGCTGGCCTGAAGTGTCACCAGGGACAAGAAGCAGCTGTTTCTCATATCCTGTGCTGCTCAGAGCAATGCTGGTAAGTGATTCTGCAGTCTGTGCAGGGCTCTGCCCTCCCTGGAGCCCAGCTCTGTCACTTGTCTCAGGAAAAAAATACCTTGAATTGCTTTAGAGCCCTGGCTGCACTGAGGCTTCTATTGTGGGCTCTGATGGAGTGTCCCTTTTAAATGGATTTCCATGTGCTGGAAGGAAGGCTGATTTCACTCTGTTTCCTAAGATCTTATTGAACACTATTGAGACAGTATATAGCTTTTACTCTTGCCTTTTCACCTGCAGTGAAACTATTTGAGGGTCATGGTCAGTCTGTTATTTTTGTAAAAAAAATCATAGCTGTGAAAAAAGTGCTCTGAAGTCATTCAGATTATTTCCTTATTTCATTTCAGAACTGGTCTGTTTGGAGGCAGCACTATAGAAAGAGGGCAAACAGAACAGCATGTGATAGGCAGCTTGTTACTGGTGTACAATGTGGTTATTTTACTGGGTGATGCACATAATGCACATACCTACACATGCACATGTGACCAAGTATCATGGGATGTATAGGAGGGTTGATTAAAACCATGCCTTTCCCATATCTGGGTTAGATTAGTCCAGGGAGAAAATATGCAGTTAAAATCTCTGTGAATAATTAGCCTGACAAGTTGCTTCTCTGGTGCAGCTCAGCAGATGAGGAGGCAGGAGGAATAAACACCAAAGTTGCTTATTCACCAGAAAAGTCCTTAATTTCTGGCAGGGGGGTCACTCATGCTTTTAATAAATCTGCTCTGGACTTGTTAGCAGTGGCATGAAAATAACAGAGCTTGATTTCAGCCTGGGAATTGTCATTTTGGAGTATATTTCCTGCCACTGAAGCCAATAATTATCAGAGTCTATAGGGTGAGGACAAGTTGCACATGTAGAGAAGAGCACAGAGAAAAGAGCCAGTGAGAAGAGCACAGTTCAGTCCATCAGGACTAAACTGGCATCAGGGTTTTCTTTTTTGTGATAGTCCAGTTGCCCTTTCTTTAGGGTAAACATTCAGATGCATTTCTGAATGGTTGCTGTGCCACAGCACTAGGGAGGGAGACACCAAAACACAGCATGGCCAGAAATCTGGTTCAGTGTCACTGACAGCACCACTAGCACAGGGGTCAGCTGTAAAAGTGCTTGGGCTCGAGCCTCTTAGTCCAAATGTTCTTTTTCTCTGTGTTCTGTGGGAAGAGAAGGGGAAAGCACAGCTTTTTTCCCTGTAGGATTGTTGAGTGAGATGTATTTGGCTGCCTCTCTGACTTGCCACACTGGGAATTGCAGTTCCCCATCCTGAGCTCTGGGTTATTTAGTGCCTGGTTCATCCCTTGCTTTTCCTCTGGAAAGCATCTGCCTGTGTTCCAAACCTGGAGCTGCCTCACCCAAGGTTTCCTGAACATTTGCTACTCCTCCATTTTTTAGGAGAAATGTGTGTAGATGCAGAATTAGCTGAAGCCACCTTAGGAGCAAGCAGCAGCTGTTTTGGTGGGCAGCTTCTCTCTGGTTACAAAGTAGGGCAGATGAGGACAGGAAATCCTGAGGCTGCACTACTCCCTCAGTAATTTTTTTTTTTTTTTTATACAAATGAGCCTAAGTTATGCTGTGAAACCCATGGCAAAGACTCCACATCAGCCCTGACTGAGCCCACTGCTGCAGTCCAGGTTGGGGATGGCAAACCAGGTCACTGCTTCCTTCACAGAGCAGCTTAAATGCCTACACAGAGCCCAGATAAGCTTTGTCATGCAGGAGAGATTACAGGCTCTGAATTAAACCTCCTCTGGCCTGTAGGGTGCTCTGGGCCAGCCAAAATGCCCCTCACCTACCTCAGGGCTTGGGAGGTTTGACAAGTGATAATGAAGGGAGATGAGGGAGGAATAGAAAAGGAGTTTCAGGACGAGAGCAGCAGAAGGAAATGACTTGTGACCCTGCTCTTGTGCCCCTTTGCCAGGCAGTGCACTGTGAAAATGCTGAAAATATATATATATATATATATATATATCTGAAAATACAGCTATGTTACTGTAGGACTACAGGCAGCATCAGACTGCCACAGGTGACTAGGGGAGCTGAATGCATGTGTCATCAGCAGATCTAATATTAGGACTTGCTGAATTTTGAGTGCTGAACATTGCAAATCTGACCTTCCCATGCAGTTGTCTAGGGTTTGAAATAGGTCAGAAGATTTTCACCACTTCATCCTATATGATCCATTTGGAAAAGTGATTTGCTTTGTCCTCCATGTGGACCTGTTTCTGTCCCAGGTGGTGTGGTTCCTTCTGGCCCTCTCTTTGCTTTGCTGAGGTAGGAAAACCTGCACCACCTTTTTCTTTTGGTCCCAGATTATCTGAAAGTGTACACTGGTCACCAGGTTTTACATGCAGAATTCCAGCTTTTCCCAGCATTTCCCTCTGGGACATTGTCTGAGTGGCAGGATAACCAGTCTCCATTGCCCCAGGGACTTCACCAAGAGGTTTATAGTCTCTCTGCTGCCCTTTGCCAGTTTTTCCAGCTGCCCCTGGCCTCTTGGAACATTTACCACTTGCACTCTCACTCTGACATTTCTTGAGGGCTTTCTTTGTGCTACAGGTACCCCTCCTGTTCAAAGCTGGGTCCTGGTTTGCTTTTTGCCTTGTTTCCTTGTGGCTTTCTGCTCCCCTGCACCCTGTGTGTTTCCTGGCTGCTTATCTCCTTTTCTTCCTCTCATTGTTCCTCATTCCTGCAGCTCGAGCCAAGCCTCCTGCCACTGCCTGATGACCACCAGAACATTTGCTTCCTCCCATTGCCTCACATCCCCTTTCAAGGGGGTCTGTCAAGATCATTTAGAGGGAAATTTAACCTATCTGTTGGAGAACTTGAACTGAAATGCCCAAGAGTTCTTGGTATGTTGTTGATTTAATGTAAAATTTCTCACACCATCCCAGAGTGCCAAGAAATTAAAAGTGCTGGAGCTGCTGAGACAAAGATCTGGCTTTTCCTTGCCTGTGTGGGTGGATGAAGTATTCCTCCCTAGCTTTGCCCCTGGAATTGACTGTGTCTGAAATCAGAGCTGAACAAAACAACCTTAACAGCTGATATTTAATACTTCAGGCTGTGCAACTGTGCATTTCCTAAATGTCTTGGTGCAGAATTATGGATTGGAAATGGAAAGCTGAGCCTTATTAGAAGTATGGGGCAGCCTTAAATCCCTTGGTTTGAGGAACCCTTTGTCTGACACCTAAATACTAAACACCAGGTAACCCATTGTGGACACTTTGTTTTGCAGCACAAAATACAACACAGGGTGTTTTTAACACACTACTTGAGGAAAATCAGGGGAAAAAAATGTTGGTGTTTTCCAGCTGCATTTCAGTCCATGATTTTAGCACATTTTTTCCTGTGAGAGGCTGAAAAGCAGTAGGAGTCTGGAGGGGAAGAAGAGGCCTGAAAAAGTGCAGGTTGAAAAGGGATGGGAGGCCAAAGAAGTGTGGGAGACTGGAGGGCAAAAAGTGGAGGCTGAAACTTGGGGAGAGGCTAAAGTACTGTGGGACACTAAAGAAATCTTTTTGTGAAATGGAGTCTGAGAGGCTGTGGAAAGAGTGGAGGAATAAGGAGAAAGCATTAAATAGAGTGGAGGCTTAATATAAATCCCTAAAGGTGCTTTAATATGAGGCCCTAAAGGAATAGAGGGACAAAAAAGAGTGGGAGACTGAAAAAGGACTGAAGGGTCAGTGTAGAAGGTAGAGGGGAAAAAGTGTGAAAATGGAGTAAACAAGGAAGGCTGGGAAAAAAGTGGAGGCTAAAAATGAGAAGGAGGCCATAAAGGAAGTGAGGTAACAAGGAAAACTGGAGAGAAAAAAGTAGAAGCTGTAAAAGAGGAAAACACACAAAAAAAGGTGAGTGAGAAGAAAAAATGAGTCAAGAAAAAACAGAGGCTGGAAAAGGGTAAAGAGCCAAGAAAGGTTGGAAGAGAGGAAGAAAAGCAGAAGCTGAGAGGACAGGAGGACACAATAATGTGGGAAGGAAAAAACCCCAAAGTATTGACCAAAAACGTGGAAGGTGAAAAGCCAAGGGAGAGTGTGGGGAGAGAGAGGAAGAAAGGGGCAAAAAGAGGTGGGGAGGCCAAGAAGGGGGAAACTGGAGATGGAGGCCAGAAAAAGGTAAAGGCTGGAATGGGGAGAAAGGCTGAATAAAGGGTAGAGGCAGAAAAACAAGTGGAGTCTGTCAAGTGGGGGAGGTTAAACTGGAATGGGAGGGTGAAAAGGGGTAGAAGTCTGGAAAGGGATGCTAAGTTGGAGTGAAACTTTAGGAGATAAAAAAGTGGAAGCTGATTTGTGGTGCAAAGCCAAAGAGGGTGAGAGGTCTGAGGAAATGTTTAGGCCAGGAAACAGTGGAGGTCAAATTTTGTGGGAAATGGAAAAATTGTGGGTGGCTGGAGCTGAAGTGGAGGCTGAAATGGTGTGAGAGTCCAAAAAGAGGTGGGAGGCTGGAAAGCAAGGAGTAGCTAGAAAAAAGTGGAGCCCTAAAAGTGATGGGAGGCCAGATTAGAGCAGAGGAGTGAAAGGGTTGGAAGTGTGGAGGGGAGGGAAAGGAAATGGGATGGGAGAGGCAAAAAAGATGTGGAAGTTTAAAAAGGATGGGAGGCTGGAAAACAAGATGTGGCCAAAAATGTGAAGCCCTAAAAGTGGTGGGAGGCTGGAGGGAAGTAGAGGCCAGGAGGTAGTGGAGGCTGAAAAGAGGGCAGAGGGCACAGAAAGAGGCAAGGTGAGGATGAGGAAGGGCAGGGCCAAGGCAAGGCAATGGAGGGCAAGGCAATGGAAGTCAGGCATGAGGAAGGCAAGGCAGAATTTAAATTATGCTCAAAGTACTATAACCTCACCCCTTCCTCTGAAGTGTAATTGGATAATGAGAGAGCATTCCATTGTAATACCAGTAAATTGGATACCTGTCCTGGGTGAATATCACTTTCTGGTTGACAAACTGAACTGCTGTTCTCCCAGATGGCCTGAAATAGGTATTTCAGACAGTGGCTTCCCAGGTGTCAATTTAGGAACCTCTATGTTCAGTCCTCTTAATGAATAATTTTCTTTTAAAAGGAAAAAAGATTACTTTTCCAGCTTGAATGTATGAAAAATACCAAGACAACAGTTTGCTAAAATATTAATGTTATATTTTCATTATAGATTGGCTCTAATGAGGTATTCTAGCTTGTGCCAACATTTTGCTGTTGACCTGTGCCTCCTCACACCTGCCATAAAATACAGGTAATTCAGCCATTCACTCTGAAGGGTTTCATTTAGCCATGCACAGGGATTTGTACCTGTGCAAATTCACAGCAAATTGCTGTGAATGCTGAGGATTATTCAGTGTGAGAAGTATTTTCCATGCCTCTGCAGTGATAACAGAGCCATTGAAACACTAATTTTCTACGTTTTCAGGCTGTCTTAACAATTACAAGAAAAGTATTTTAAAAGCACTGTTCTGCCTGTGGCTTTTGATGGCTGCTGCTCTGCATTTCAAGCCTATAAAACAGAGGGGTGTGGAAAACTCCTACTCTGGATTTACATTCTAGACCTCCAGTCTTGTGGGCCACCACCTGCACCATTCCTGGAGAAAGGGGTGAGCTTTGGTGACCTCACTGAAGGTATTTCCCTGTGTAGCACTGTGCAATGATGAGCAGCAAGAGTTGGGCTGAGACCAGGATCCTGCAAGCTCTTTACATCAACTCCCAGGCCATAAAAATTCTCTCAAACCCAGATATTAAAAACTGGAATCATCCTGAAGCATGGGCTTTCTTTAGGTTACCTGTTTACTGTTTTTTTAGCATGTCAGCTGTTGTTTCACATCCATTTTCACACTGAGAGGCAAAATAATGTGCCTGTCCATAATTATTAAAAAAAATCAACTTCTAGCTGTAATTGCCTCCAAAGTATATGCCCAAAGGTGAAGACAGGACTCCAGCTGCTGGGGGCAGTGAGACCTCAAATTCCATTTCTGGCCCTCCTAGTAGTCAGGGAAAGAAAAGGAGCAATTAGAGGAGTTTGGAAAAATGAAATTATATGGCATAACTGAGCTTTACCTGCTGCAATAACACAAAAACTGTTGTCTTACCTTGGGATGGACTATACTGATTTAATTTCTGTTTGTTTGCTTTTTTTATGGTGTGTTTGGGCCATGTGTTTTAAGCAGGAGTCAAGGTCTGCAGGGATGAGCGTCCTCTGCTAGAGAAATTACATTTGATCAACCTTGCAAATGGAATTCTTGAAAGTTACCCAGAAATAAATGCCAGTTCTAGTCTCATAAAAAAAACCAGCAGGTTTGGCTAACAGCTGTGTGATGCCTTGATTTTTCTTTTTAAAAATGATTTAGTTCTGTGACTCTCACTCCTGGTGAGAGCTGTACTCAGTGCCAAAGGATCTGTGTGTGAGCACCAGAGCTGGGCCACCTTAACAGGGTCAGCTGAAGGTTTTGCTCTAAATTCATGCTGCTGCTTACTTTTGTGACTGAATTACTGACTATGCTGAATTTGCATTTGAAAAAAAAATAGTTCTTGTACCTTTTCCAGGCCAAATCTGTGCTTAGGGCAGGTGTCTTCAGGTTAGTAATGCAAGCAGATACTCTGCATGGAGCAGGAGCTGTTCCCTAGAGAATACAGATCTCCCTGATTCCCCTCTGCTCCAGAGCAATGAAGGGCAACTTTCTTCTGGCTCTTTCAAACAAGGTTCTCTATGTGCCCTTCTCTGAGTGCAAATACTGTTTTTCCAGCAAATGCCACGTGAAATTGTAAAGTGTACCCTTAGGAACTTTCAAACCCAGCTCTGCATTAACACATACCAACAAAAATCACAGTGCAGTCCTGGTTTTAACTTTGCAGGGATCACTGGGGAGTTTTGGCTGTAATTGCAACAGTGGATCTTTGTTTCCAGATGTTTTTTTGGGTGGGAATCTTAGGAACAGTATAAAATCCTTATAGGAATGTGTTGATGGTAGAGAGTTGTGCTGGAGGTTTTCATGTAGGAGTTTGCTTTTAGTAGATTGCAGGTTGTGTGTGTCTTACTGTGAGAGGAACAATGAGTTTTAAGCTGCAGGATACAAAAAAGGGATGTTAATTTAGCATGAATTGATGAAAACTGGCTGCTTTGTAAGGTGCAGAATGAGGGACAAAGTTGAGTTGTCTGTGCAGTGAAACTGGTACAAAAAAATGAGTGCAATGTGGTCAAAGGAGGACTGTGTCTTCCTGGTGTGCTTCCCAGTATGTCAGGTAAGCTTGAACTTCAAAAAATTCAAGACTGTTTGAAATAATTTTAGAAAAACTCGGTCTTTGGCCATAGCTTCTCTTAATAACAAATTATTTTCTCCCCCCAGAGAAAACTTAAGTGAAAATGGATCAACAGGGATAGGTAGCTGTGGTATTTTTGGGGTCCACGGATAGAGGAGGAAGGAATGAATCTTGACTCCGTGTTCTTAGAAGGCTAATTTATTATTTTATGTTCTATATTATATTAAAGAATTCTATACTAAACTGTACTAAAAAATACAGGATACAGACAGAAGGCTACAAGATAGTAATGAAAAACTCATGACTCCTTCCAGAGTGTGGATACAGCCTGACCATGATTGGTCATTAAGTGAAAACAATTCACATGAATCCAATGAAACATCTACCTGTTGGATAAACAATCTCCAAACATATTCCAGAGCAGCAAAACACAGGAGAAGCAAATGAGATAATTATTGTTTTCCTTTTTCTCTGAGGCTTCTCAGCTTCCCAGGAGAAGAATCCTGGGCAAGGGGATTTTTCAGAAAATATGATGGTGACAGGTAGCATTGAAACTGGCAAATTAATATGAGGATTTATTTTGGGACCTGATAGGCGTTAAATTGGCATTCTCTAACAAAATGGGCATTCTCTAACATGTTTGGCATTGCACTACCACAACTCATACCAACACTGTGCTCCAGAGGATGCAGTTTAACGTGCTTTACTGCTCACATTACTTAGGTGAGTTTCAGGATCTAAAGGAACTAAATAAATGCCAGGAGCTCTTCTTATAATCATAGCTTGGTTAATAACTGCTCTCTTTAATTTTGAAGTAGTACATCCTAGTGATGTGATAAACACAGTGGCAGGACTGTGATAAAATGTGTTATTGGAAAATGCCAAGTGGGTAAGGAGCCAAGCAAAAATGGATGATAATGACTATCTTTGGTTAAAAAAACTTGAAGATGACACTAATGCATGTAAAAGCTAAAAAAAGTCTTTAGGCAGTCTGTAAGCTCTTTAAAATTCAGAGCAGAGCAGGAAATGATGGTATGAGGTAGTTAAGAATGCCATGGGTAATATGGATCTCTGTGGTTTCATAGACCTTGGTGCCTAGAGCTGGGAATCAAATTTTATCTGTTTAATGCAATAACATCCATTATTTAATGAAAAAGAGGGGATTACACAAGGTCTCCAGTTTTATCAAAGCCACCTTGTTAACTTTTCTCAGGGTACCAAATGTCAGTGCTACAGATTGTGAACTACAAGGTAAGTTTCATTTAAGCCAAGTAAAATAATGTTTTATAACATCCTGTTAGTGTATATTCTTCCTCTCTCTTCTTGATTGCAGTTGTCATTTGTTGATTTTCATTAGATTCTTGGAATAGTGGGGTTGAGTTTTCCAGGATGTTTTTTGCAGTACAAATTTTTTTAATGCTGTGCCCCATTTGTGATCTGTGGGGTTTTGCTTGTGTTTTTGTTTGGTTGGTCGGTTTTGTTTTAAATAAAGTTGGTCACATTGGGAATATTATGACTCTTAGATGTATAGAAAGGACAAGGGTTTCTCCTTTCTTAACACCAGAAATATCCATGGATTTCTCCTTAAAATTTGTTATCAGGATACATAAAAGAAATGCAACTTTTAAACAAATTGAGTAATATATTGGTTAAGAATGCATTTAAACTGTTAATTCTATGTTTTATTATCTTCAGTGGGGAAATTAGCATATAAAGCAGAAGTGCCTCACATTTTCCAAGGTCTAATGCGATGCTATTTACCTTGCTTCTTTTAGTTATATTTTAAAAGATTACCTGGGCCTTGATGTAACTTGTGTGGGGGCTCTCCCTGGCTCAAAGTGGCTTAGAAGACAAGTTGGTCTTTGTGGTTACAGCATGAGGAAGCACTTGTTAAGAAAACACATCTACTTTTTGGCATAGGCATTAAAAATATGCTATCTGTACCTTCCCAAATAGCATTATTAAAAGATGTGCCCTTTAGATACGAGGGGAAGGCTGTGGGTGATGCCACAAATGAAGGGCTTAGTTTGGGAGGCAGTTTTTCAGGGAGAATGCCTACCTCTGTGTTTCCTTTTCCACATCTGAATGGCTGCCTGCTCCTACATGTGGGATTCATTCTCCAGAGGAGATCTCAGAGCTGCATTATTTGAGTAACTCAATGGGAGTACAGCCAGGTCATCCTGCTTGAGTCATCCAGATGATTTTATTTCATCAGGCCTCAGACCTCTGCCTTGTGACATGTGGGCTTGAAAGAGGTGGGGAAGGGAGGGAAGAACCCCATGCTGAGTGCTCCTCACCCTGATGGCCCTGCTAGGAGCCCATTCCCAGGGGGTTCTCCCTGCCTTGCTCTTTATCATGGTAAAAAACAGGTTGCAAAAGGGATCTGTCCCAACACTTAAAGGGGGAATTTTGTAGTCTTGAAGAAATTTATTGGCTGCCAGAAATGTTTCCTACCAGGCTCTAGAATTGCTGATATATTATTGATGGGGACAGAGCAAACCACAAAATATTCTTCCTGAAAGCTCAGTAGAGTCGATCAGTGTTTCACAGCAAAAGTTATTTTTAACTTGAAGTTAATTTTTAATTTATTGTTGTTGTTGATATTAAGTTTGCATAAGAAATAGATTCACTTTTTAAATTTCACTTTCTTGGTTTGATCACAAAAGCAGGAGTTGACTGGAAGCCAAGGACTTTTAAACAGTTCCATGAATTGGGAAATTCCAAACCCCAAAAGCTTCTCGTTCTTCATTCTTTTCATTCTTTCAAAAATAATGCAGATATGTCCCCAGTAAGGCAGCTTGTAGAGAGTGCCAAAACCTCACTCTTGAGTACCAAAATAGGATGACTTCAGAAATTTGCAAACACCTTGCCATGCAAAGCACCTTATTTTTTTTCCCAACATGCTTTACTAGGTTGGCTCAGGAATGTGTTCAAAATGACAGTTTTGACATTTCTGATTTGGATTTTTCTGACCTCTTTCATGCTGAATTATCCTAGTACCTAGTTTAGTAGAAAGTTAAGGTGATGGTGTCCAGACAGAAATGCAGGAACTATCCATGTATGGTCATGAGAAGACCTAGGGTAATTATGGCATATGAAATGGAAAGAAATATCTTCTTCCAGGCTAAGAGTCACACAGAAAAAAGTTTTTCTTGAGTTTCTGACATTTTATGCAAGCCTTGAAGCTTCTCTCTCCCCCAAAATATAGCAAACACAAAACTGGATTGATCTTCTGAAGCAGTGGTGGGGATCATCACTATGATTTAAGTGATTACATTCAATGCACCGGAGTGCAGTGAAAGCAGCAAATTTCCCTCCTGCTTTATCCCAAAATACAGCCTGAGACAACGTTGTGATGGCTCAAGGGCAGCAGCATTTAATGGAGATTTACTGGATTTTTCCTTTAGTGCTGAGGAATGACATGTGGCAGGAGGAATTTGACACTGAGCAGTTGCTGAAGATCTACTGCTTTCCTTATTTATTCAGGGAAGTAAGTAGTAACTTTTTAAAATATGACTATTGCTTGGAATTTCAGCTATTTAAATGGAGATAGAAGATATAATGGGCACATTAATACTTTTAAGATAACTTAAGATGAAATTATGCAGACAAATGACAGGAGCTAAGGAGGATGAGGAAAACCAGTACTTCCAGTCTAAGACTTCCCTCCAGCATTTTCCAGATGAATTCTGCTTTGAGCTGCTGCAATAGCTTCACCCTCAAAGCATGATACAGATACATACACACAAAAATATACTATTTCCTTGAAATATTTACTTCTAAAAATCTGATGTTACTGTTTCAAATTTCCTTCACTTACTTGCCTGTAGCTACATCCACATTTACAGTGATGGATCTAAATGAAGAGACATATGTATGAATATGTTACAACCTGCAATTAACAACTTTGTAGCAGTTTTCAGTGTGAATATTACCTGAACCTCCACTAACCTGATTCTCTCTCAAGTGCTCTGTTTTCACTGATGCTCCAAATGTCCTTGTTTAAGGATCTCCTAAATGTGGTAAAACAGGCCTTCAGCTCCTGCCTGCTATGAAAGTGGGAGAAGTAGATTTTTACAGCTGTTTTGTCCTCTTCTGAGATGCCTTCTCTCTCTTTGCAGTGTGGGTTCTTTTCCCTGGTGTTATTCTCACAATCCAGGTGATGTCCTTGCTCCCCTCTGCAAGGTTATGCTTTCCTGACACCCAAAAAGATGGTTTAGGGAATCCCTCAGCTCCACTGCAGTTTATCTACAGCAAACAAATGCTAAAGTCTGTGTGTATAAGTGGTAATTTTCTTGTTTGCTCTAGTGCAAGACTGTTTCATTAAATTGAAACATTGAAATATTTATTCATTGGGGTTTGGTGAGGTTTGAATGGTTGGTTTTCTGTAAAGTTCAACAAGATGCCAAAGAGTGGATGTATAGATCTTCTAAATGTCCTCCCTTGGTGTAATTCTGTCCTGTGAAGGATGTCAGGTACTGAGTCTGAGGGAAATGCAGCTCAGAACTCTGCATCACCCCCATGTGAGCGTTACTCCACTGGGGATGCACAGCTGCAAGCTCTATCTCCTAGAGTCCTTTTTTCTACCATGTTTTTAAATGTGGCTTTTGTAAAAAGACTTCTCTAAACTCTTTAATGCTTCACAAAGCCTCTTCAGAACAAAAAAAAAAAAAAACCCAAAAACCAAACAAACAATAAAAACCCCAAAAAACAACAACAACAAAAAAAACCCCACAAAAAACCACAAAAAGAAAAACAAACAAAAAAGGGTGAGCTTTGGAAAGTGTTTTTTCCTCCTCAATACAGCTAGCATTTTAACACACTTCAGTCTTCCCAACAGTTCACTGAGTTTTAGGGAATATTAAACTCCTTTTAGAAGACAGAACAACAGATTTTGTTTGACCTGAATAAGGAAAGGCAGAACAGCTCAGGAAGCTTCCCTGGGTGCTTATTAAACTTTCTAATTACTGTTTAGCCCATACCAAGCTCACAGCTAGAGTTTAAATATTTTGAGAGTTGAGCTGATAGTGGGAGATGAACGGGAACAAGTATGTTATTAAATGTGGCTTAGACCATGCATATTTAATAATGCAATTAATGTCATAGAAATCATCCCCAATTCAGTCCTACAAGAAAAACTCTCTGGGAGCTCTTTCATTTCACTGTTGAGAGCTGTGAAGAGGTGGGGATGGAGGTGGATATGGAGGAAGAGGAGGAGTGTCCAGCTGGCAGGTGGGGCTGTACCAGCTCTCCCTGCATGATGCTGATCCTAAGGAAAAGCTCAGAGGGAAACTCTTGGCACTGACCAGAATGAAATGTGCATGATTCCAGCGAGAAAAAGGACAGGGAGACACTGACAGGTTCTTTGGCCAGAGCATGGCCCTGACCTTCCAAGGGTTGCTCTGTGAGCACCTGGCACTGGTGCTTTGAGTTCTCTGGGGTTTTTTTAGCCTCACAGACTGAGCTTCCCACTCTTCAGGCTGTCTCTGTGTGCTACAGTTTCTCTAAATAACCAGTGGAGAGAACATGTTTGTGTTTGTTTAATCCACACGTGGAGAATGAAGAAAATCTCTCCTGCTCACAGCTTACATTTTACAAAATCTTGTGGCTTACGTTTTCATGTTCTTCTCTTGGTTGTCCCTTGTTCTCCCTTTCTCCTGAGCAGGCATCTCACCAGACACTCTCTGAGGATTATAGAGGAGTCCCAGATGTGAAGCATTATCTGACATTATAGAGGAGTCCCAAATATGAAGTTAATCCAGCAGGTCAGAGGCTGGTTTCAGGCAACCACTGATGTTACCAGCTCTAACAGGAAAAATTCAAGGTAAATTTGTGTGATCATATTTGCTCTTTAAGTATCTGGTGTATGAGTAGGTGTGAGAGGTGCAGAGAACATGACAATGAGTCAGTAGGAACTTTTTTCTTGGCACAGGTTAGTCATGGAATATCACAGAAAGCTTTGGAGTGGAAGGGACCTTAAATATCATCTCATTCCACAACCCCTGCCATGGGCAGGGACAACTTCCATTAGACCAGGCTGTCCAAAGCCCCATCCAGCCTGGCTTTGAGCACTTCCAATTAGGAGTGAAAAAGACAAAGACAAAAAAAGACAAAGAAAAATGAACTTTTTTTTATTGTCACTCTACAAATTTCACATCATTGTGGTCTCTGCAAACTTCACATCAGTGCACTTCTCACTGATGTGCTTTGAATGCCTTTTTCACTCTATGCACTTCATTCTATTTATGAGGTTCTCCCCTTTCTAAGCATTCTTTGGGGATGTCATCTCCTCCAGAGGCTGCTTTGCCAGCTGACCATCCCCAGCTGGGACCAGAGCACTGCTTGGGTGAAGTGGAAATTTACCACTGCTGTCATTACACTTGCCAGTGCTGTGTAAATATTTACTATATTCACTAAAGCTGCTTTACTATTAGAAAAAAATTCTCTGCAGGTGGTGTTCTGGAAATGAACTGACCAGTGTGTTTCCTGCAACCACCTCCTCCTGCTTCCACCCTTCAGCTATAGGCTAAAGGTGGGAGCAACTTGCAGCTCCAAGGGGGATTTGTCCAGACAGCTGTGTGTGCATATATCCCTTTTCTGTCTCGTGACATCTCAAGATATTGTCTTCCTGAGCTTTATTTATATTATTTATGATGTGTAAGAAGTAATTCAAATACTGACGCTGCTCAGGTGCACTTCATGTGTAAGGAAATGTAATCTTAAATATTTAATGCAGCTATTTAAAACCCAAATTCACATTCATGTAGCGCCATCTGTCACCAAGCCTCTGCAGCTGCACAGGACAAGGGCGTTTTTGTTTTTTTTTTAAATTGAACTAACATAACTCTTGGCAGCACTTAAAGATAATTTCTTTAGGGGGAAAAGAAGAAAAAAAAAAGAAAAGAAAAAGGTTTCTTAGCTGTTATTTTACAGAGTGTTTTGTAATACTGCATGCAGCTGTGTGAACAGTGAGTTTGGTGAAGCTTATCTGTGCACGTAGATGGAACCCAGACTCAAACTGGGCTCAGCAAAGAAATCTGAGAATTCTTTTGGCTTGCTCAGGATGTGGGAACTCTTCACTTTGTCTTACCAGTCTCAGGCTGAGATGGATGGAGATGGGCAACACAGACCAAGCAGTCTTCATGACTTCAGTACAGTGCCAGCATATTGTCAGTATATATTCAGTATCCACAGAATCCCAGTGTGCACAGAACAAAAAACCTTCTTGCATGAGTGCAACAAAGGCTTTCCTGCTCCTTGTGCCTTTCTGATCTACATGTTTACCAGCCTCAGGTTTGTTCTTATTTTCCCAAGTTTTTATCCTGTTGACTTGTGTCCCTTGTAACTGGGGAGGTGGCCTCCCATGGGAGCACAGCCTGATTCACAGCACAGCTCTCACCTGCAGGCTCATGTCTTACCTGTGCCTCCTGACTCTCAGATCAATTCCCAGTGACTTTCCAGCCAGGTTTTCCAAGCAGCTACATGGGAGGCTTGTTCTCTGCCAGGTGTTCATAATGGAATGCCTAGTAAATGATTGGCATGGAGAACTCATGGGTGAAGTATTAACTCTTTGCTGTTAGTAATTTAGTGAATACAACTAGCAGTTCAAAATATTATATCCCCTGATTCTGCAGATGAAATATTTTCATCAAAGCCACTGCAGCATAAAAATTTACTTTTTTTTTTTTTTTTTTTGAAACCCTTCAGGTAATTTTGCCTGTGTAATCATTATCTACCAGAAGTCACGGGAAGTTGCAGTTGTATTGGCTTGAACTCAAAATTGGAGCACAATTGGCAATTTTTATCTTTTTATCAATTGGTGCTGCTGGTGGGCTGGGACAGCTTCTCCAGTTGCTACTCTTGTAAATAGAGGCAAGAAAAGCCAAGAGCCAAAGACTAGAGAGTGACTCTGCCTGAGGGCCTCGACTTGTAAAGAGCCCAGGGCACCTCAGCCCAAAAAAAAGAGTGGGATCTCTTCCTTAATCCTGGGAATAGGGAAGAGATCCCACTCTTTTTATTCCTGGATTTGGGGGTCTTTAGGATGAAGGAGAATCCCTGGATTTTGGAATCCCTCATTCCTGAATTTGTGGATAAAATCCCTGGATTTTGGGGATCCCATGCCTGAATTTTTGGGATTCAATCCCTGGATTTTGGGTTCCTCCATCCCTGGATTTTGGGGTTCCCATCCCTGGATTTTGGGGATCCCATCCCTGAATTTTTGGGATAAAATCTCTGGATTTTGTATTCCTCTTTCCTGGAGTTTGGGGATCCAATCCTTGGATTTTGGGGATCCCCCCATTCTGTTTTCTGGCCTCATGGTCTTGAATAGACCGTAATAGGTTTGGGTACAGACAGATAGGGAATACAATGAATTTTGGGTTCCCCAGGACAATGCACCCTGAAATACAATGAGGAATTTCTTAGCTTTGCTGCTGAGGGATAGTCCTGAGGTGTGACTGGTGGCCCTTGCAGTGGTTTGGGTCCTGCCCTTGAAGTCCTGTCCTTCAGCAGAGGCTTGCAGGATCTCCTCCCACAGTCTCACAACAGGCTGTGGGTTTTCTTTTCCCTCTGGAAAAGGGCTTCTGAGCATGTGTGCAGAGATTTATTATGCAGACACACCCAGAATAAGAATAAACTAAATTCCCACATCACCAAACAATGTACTGTTTGGGGTTTAATGAAGATTTCTCTCCCCTCCACACACCAAATGGATGCTACAGAGTTTAAATTATGTATAGGTCCATTACAGAATAATCAGTGCTAAATACATATGCATACACAGAGCACAATAAATTATGTATCTTGCCTTAATATTTCATGAAGAAGAGCCATGGCATGTATTGATTTCATTTAGACCTGAGTTCAAGAGAGCATTTAAACACATTTCTATTTTTAAATCCATGAATCATCACAACAGGACTGTTCAGGTGCTTTCACTTAGATGTGTACTTAACAACCATGCTGAATTTGAGCCATAATGATAATCAGATTAATATTTTGAACCAGTGCCCAAAGAAGCCAATGGGAGCCATTTAATCAATTTTACTAAGCTCTTGCAGTAAGATTCATTTTTAAAAAATATATTTGTATGCACATATATATATATATATATATAAAAAATGAAGGAAATGGAAGGTAGACCTTTACTGAGAAATTTGTGTCTGTCTGAGCCTGGAGTCACATTATATAGTCATGAAATTCTGCAGCAATCTGGGAAATCAAGGCAAGCTATCTCAAAATGCCACTGGCAGCCACTCACTCATTCCTGCAATGCCCAGGACATACCACACTGGAGGCTGAACCCTCCCCTGCCCCTGTGAGTGAGCCAGCACCCTTTGGGGAACAGGAACTCATTTCTTCCTAATGAAATTATAGGGATTCATTTTCTGTCCTGAAAGATATGGGGGGGAAAAAAAGCTTTTATGGACAGAATGTTCAAAAGCACTTCCATAGCACAGGAACTTAAACCTCACTGGCAAACTTGGAGCTCTGATTGAATTTGGGGCATGGGGGGAGCCTGGATCACCTAGGGAGAAAGGAGTTCCAGCTGGTTTTCTGCACATAATATCCATGCTGCTGGTGAAATTACTTATTTTGGGCACTTTTCTTACCTTGGTCTTCTCTAAGACAGCTGTTGAAATGCATTAATTGAGAGGTCAGAAATGTACAATATACCTGATCAAGAAAACAGTTGCATTAAATAGAACATTTAATTTGGTCCTGATGGTAACACTCAGGAAACTGTACTTTCTAGAATGAATCTGCCATACAAACAGGCTCACACATTATTTTCTTGTTTTTGTAGAAAAGATCAGGTCACAACACCTGTGGCTTTGCTCTGAGCCTTGCATTTCTTCTCCTGGACTTATCCAGAATTTCTCACTGGAGAATGTGGCTATAAGTAATACCATCATCTACAGAAAGACACAAAAGAAGCCCAAGCATAACCTAAAAGCCTAGTGAACACATTTCCACTAAATTACCTTTTTACTTTCTTGTCCTTTTTTCCTCTCTTTCTCCCTCCAGGACATAAGCAAAGCTGGTGGTTTTGTGTTTAATATTTGCAAACTACAAGGTGACTGAGCTTTTCTCTTTAGGTTTTTGTCAACAAGCAAAAATAATGTTTAATATTTCCCTATGAAAGCATCCTGTATGAACTAGCTCTTACAAAAGTAAATTAAATAGCCTGTGTTTTATCACTTTATTGTTATTACCATTATTTATTAATAGTGTATTGTGCTTTTGTTTATTTTTAAAGGCCAGTGTTTGTAGTCAAATCTGTATGTTGGCTCCCACATTAATATGGATGCAAATATGGAGCCATTCTGTGTAACAAATATCACCTCTCATGGATCTTTAATACTGCTGTGCTTTCCTTCCACAAGGTGTTCCTGCAGTGAACTGAGGAATTCAGTCTGGACTTTACCTGTGGTATGAAATTCTGGGAGTTGATTGTTTTTTCTGGCTGCTGTGAAAACCAGGTTAAGTTGGGGTGATTTCTTGAGTGTTAGGAAAAGAATAATTTTCAAATTGTGGCCATCAAATTCTAAACCTCAACATTTTGACTCCAACTGCCCTCAGATTGCTCAGCTATAACTTCTGAATCCAGAATCAAACCACGGAGCCTACACTAAATGCAGTGGGGTTTTTCTTTCACTTGGGTAGGCCATATGAATGGGATTTAAATGATGATAGAGCAATGCTTAATCCATTTCCACTTCCACAGTCTTTTTATTTCCTAGGAAAACTCATATAGTGTTATTTATTGTCTCATCTGAAAATGGCAGAAAGCTGAAATGAATTATTTTACTGGAAGGGTTTAAAATTTGTGGAGTTCACAGAGCAGCAAACATTTACTAAGTTCCCATATCAAGATACAACTTTCTTCAGTTTGCTTCTGTGGATTAAAAGATTTTGGTTTAGATTTTAAGGATTTTTTTCATATGTCAGTATCTGTTAAATATCCTGTAGAAGAAAATCTGAGAAGACATCCATTTGTAGATAGAGTCTTTTTTATCTGTGGCAAAATACAAAGACCTGCAAGCAAGCCAATATTTAATTGCATTATCTAATGGCATCAAAATTTAGTTATGGCTCTCTTTAATAAAATAAATTTGTAGTCTTAGATGATAATTCTAAAATTAGATCACGTCACACCTTATGGCTGTCAGCTCACTTTGTGAGATGAGCCAAGTCTTCCACACTCACTGCAAAAATGCCCTTTGGTTTCTGCTCAGAGGCTCTGAGTTGAAAAGACTTTTTGAGAAATGGCTAAACTTGATGCATTGTTTAAATTACAATATTTTTTTACAGTCTTCTTCCTAACAAAAAAATCACTGTGGCTGTTTTAGACCAGCAGATGGAGAATACAATGGGAAGTACTGCATGCTTTGGGAAAGAGTGTGAAAATAGAGAGAACTTGAGGGGTCCTGCTCATGGCACTCCAGGCTCAGAGATGCCAGGGGGTTGAGTGATCTGGCCTGTGCCTTCAGCAGGTGCCAGTGCCCATGAATTTGTCTCTGCTTTCTTTTAGTCCATGTAACTTTTTCACCTTCACAGAGTCCTCTGCTAGCGAGTTCTGCAGATCTGTTCCTATAAAGGCGCCTCCAGCTAGGCATAAAATAGCCTTAGGCTGGTGTCACTGGTAGAGCCACCAGTTCCTAAATGTGGGCTTAAAACTCAAGCTTTAGCTTCTTTCCTATAATGGGAAGATGTTGTGATTTCCACCACAAGAATTAACCACGAAATTAATGCCTGAGGAGGTGAAAGGAACAAAAACGAGCTCTAGAAAGTGGTGAAATAGGGTGTCAGATTCAGAATCCTCTCTGCTTCTGCCACCAAGTTTCTGATGTGCCCATCTGAAAAGGAGACAGAAATGCTGTTATTGACCAAGAAGTGACAGAGCTCCCAGCAGGTGGGCACAGGCTGCCTGACCCCCTTTTGTGTCTTTGGCCTCACAGCAGCTTTGGAGGATAAGATGGTGGCTCAGTGCCCCCTGCTTCCAGCCTGGCACCTGAGTGCTGCTTCTGCCTCTCCAGCCAGCCCTTTCCTAGGGCACTCGTGTGCCATTGATTCATAAATGTCTGCAAGTGCTTTTTGGGAGCAGAGTGAAGGTGCTTTAGGAGAGAGGCACGCTTGCCTGTTGGGCAGCAGCAGCTGCAATACCTCAGTGCTGCAGTTATATTTGATGGTGCATGTACTTTGCTTCAGGAAAGCTGCCAAATGGCATTTTATTCTTACCTCAGAGCTCTATGCAATTAAAAAAAAAAAAAAAAGTGAATTTCCATGCTTTTTTTTTGGCCGACAAAGTGCCTGCAGGTCTTTACACAGCTTTACCAGGCTGGGATCAAAGCCTGGCTCAGATCAAAAAGCACCATTGGGACTGATGATTGTGCTTAGAGTCAGGGATTTATCAAGTGGCTCAGACTAGGGTTAAGGCAGCCACCATCCAGCCAATTTCCCCAGAACCAAATGACAGAATCACAGTCTGATCCTCAGCCCAGGACCCCTGGAAGGGGCAGCTTTCTCCTAAACATTAATGTTAATAGAGGGGTTTTATTAATTCTTTGTCATGATTCTTCTTTAGCCCCCAAGCCAGGCGTGGCAGTCCTAGGACCAGCTGGTTTTCAGTTGTAAAAAAACTTGCCCAGATATATTTCTTTAATCTTGCTGATGCTCCTCCACTTGTCTTTCTGCAGCAAATGGGAGGCCATGAATTTCCTGCCATGCAGATCATTCTTCTAGGTTTGTTTCTCAGTCACAATGAGTCTAGACCTGTTGTTCTAACTCCACTGGCAGATTTTGAACCCTTCTGGCATTGATCTGAAGCACACTGAGGGCTGTAGAGGTTCTCCCAAGCTTCAAAGTGTTGCTTTCCTTCTAAATTGCCACATTTCTGCAAGACAGCTTGCCCTTGCCACATCATTTGGACTGCCCATCTGTTGCTTAGCTACAAGACTAATAATAAGAGCCCAAATGATAGCAGAGTGGGCACTGGAGCATTTCAAATATGACAAGACCCAAAGGATGCTCATCAGTGTATGTGCAGGAATATTACATGCCCTGAATTCTGAGGTTTTAGTGACCATGACTGCTAGCTTTAACTAAGCTCTGGTTGCTAATAGCTTGGCTTTTGCTGGAGCTGGTTTGTTTGTAAGCTGTGGCTAGAGACACTGATTTCAAGGAAGGTGTGAAATTGCTAAACAAAGGTCCTTGGAAGAGGGGAATAGGATAGGAAAGGAGCTCCTTGGGGGTTTCTGTAAGGGAAAACTCATTGTTAGGGTTAGGTCCCAGTTGCTGGAGTCAGGTTTTGCAATGCAGTATCAATGAGAACTGCAGAACTAGCCATAGCTGCTAGGTATTATTACTGATCTATAGCCACAGCAGCAACAGCTTTCAGCTCTTCCCTGACAGTTTGTGTAAGTTTTGATTCCAGTTTGTTTGTTAATTTATAACTTCACAAGCTGGAATTTCATTTTTGCAGCCTCCTGAAAAGGAGTGGCACCAATTGCCCAGGACACATCTTTGGCTCCCACAGCAGCTGTGTGAAAGACACTCTGCTGTGCTTCCAGCAACATCAATTCATAGTCTGGAGGTGAGTGCTCAGCTCAACAGCTGAATTTAGTTACAGCTCATCTGCATGCAAGAGAAGGTTTCTCTGAACCTCCAGCAGCACCTGTAGGACTCATACTTCAGCTTTGTGGTGACTGTGGCTGGGGCTTGTATGGAGAGGGAGCCTGAGGAATGATTTTCTTGAGGTTCAGTGTGAGTCATCAAGAGGAAACAGAGATAAGAGCCATCAGCTGGACACTGCTGGACCATCCCCAGAGCAGGGTCTCAAGGAGAGGCTGGAATGGCTTTGTGCTAAAGAGCTTTGTTGGAATAATTGGTTGACCATAGCTCAAAAGCAACCAGGTTCCTGCCTTCACCTCCAGTTTAATGCCAGACCAAGGGGACCCGTGGGTAGGGCAAGGATTGCACTTTTGGTTTTCTTTTTATCTTGTTTCCAAAGATTGCTCTTGGTGTTTGCATTGCAGATGTGAGCTTGAGGAGACACCACACTGACCATAGAAGGACTCAACTCCTTTTCCCATGGTATAAGACACAGAAATTACATGAAAAAAACCTGATCAGTTAAGAGGAGAGGAGTTCACTATAAAATATTGTGTGATGGATTTCTGGTTCATACATGGTGCTACTGGGAAAAAACATGCACCAAGGGTGATCTCACATTGTTATTATTTCTTGTTAACAGCTTAAGCATATATGTAAATAATGAGGAACAAACACCTCCTATGGAAGTGTTAGTGCTTTTGGACCCCTAAACTCAAAAGCAAGGAAAGCTCTTGGTGAAATACATGGGGATGTGATCCCTTTAGAACAGCAGGGCAAAACCCCAAAACTTATAATCAAGTGGGACAATGTTGTGTTGTTGCCTGATAAGATACTGCATTAATGTATGGAAATTGAGCTCATAGAGACTTGTGCCATGTGTATGTGCAGTTTATAGGGTTGTTCTAACACCCTATAGAGAAGAGAAGAGTCAAAGTTTGGAACACTGCCCAGTTTCTTTTACTTGGTTTCCTGTGTGTTTGCTTGCCTGTCACTTCTAAACCTGTTTTGCCTCTCACTTAGCAGTGGAGTTGTGCCCAGATAAAGGCATTACCAGCTAAATATTAGTTTCATAACTCACACCCATTGCTTAGTCCCAGGGTATCACTCAAAGCAAATTATTCTGCTGTGTTACATTGTCTGTTGATCACTCCTTTTTGCCTTTTATCCTTGTTCTTGTTGTTCTTCCTGTCTTGCAGAAAGCCAAGGTGCCAGGCCATTAGGAAACTGAATTATTAAAACCTCATATTGATTTTTCTTGACCATACAGCTGACGTTATCATGCAAGGACCTTGCCTTGAGCTATTCAGGAGGGGTTTTGCTCAACACTTGACAGCTTTTCTCCCTCCTTTTCTTCATTACCTCCCATCTCTTTCCTGCCCCATCATTTCCTAGAGGAGGAGGTTCTGAAAACCATTATGCAGAGTCATTTCATTTCGCTGTCAGGCTCCCTTTGCTAGCACCACACAAATGATGGGATTTTTCTTCCTCTTCACTCTGGAGGTGCACAAACAGATCAGTCTGTTTGCTAAAAGCCTCGGCACACCACGGTATCCATGGCAACACAGCAGCCTGCGCAAGCATCTGCAGACGCCTCAAAAATCAGAAATACCAAGTGATGACAAGGAGTTGCTTCATACAATGGATGTTTATAGGTGTCACAACCATCTGAAATACTTCCTTTTCCACCCATCAGCTCCTTCATTATGATGTGCTTTAAGTTTTTCCTGCAGCTCCTTTGTCAGAATCCAAGATTCAAGGCAGAAGTAATCCTCCTTTTAATGTTTATTTGCTTTGTGGTTTTTTTGCATTTAGATCACTGGCTGAGATGCCTTATGGGAATGAGCACCCCAAGCAACACTGTTAACTTTCCTCTTTGAACTGAGTTGGAGTACAGGCTTTTCAAATGATAAAAATCCACAGTTGTAATCAAAAAAGAAGTGGTCTATGTCAATCCATCTAACAGAAGTATCTGTGTGAGTGCTAGGCTGAGAGGTGAATTGGCCCATCATGTTGTACAAATTACTGGTTACCTATAGTGATGACAGATTTACCAACACCTATCACCCGTTTGGAAATATTTTGATTTAAGTTTATCCACCCGCTGGCCTGGCAGAGATTATGTTAGTGTGTTTACAGGCACTGGTTTTCACTGAACCTGTGGTTTGTTCAGATCTGCTTCCAGGAGATAACACTCAGGAGATAACACTCAGGAGATAACATTCAGGTGGCTGCAGAACATGTTTCAGTTCACTAGACCAAGCCTGCTGGAAACATCTGGAATTCAGAATGGGTGAATCATGTGGACACTGTTAAGAGTCTCATGCTGCTGATGGACCTGGCTAAGGAGCAGTTTTATAATATAGGAAACCCACAGGCAGGCTTGAGGTGTTCAGGACCACCTTCCTCACCTCAAGGAAGTACTGCTGCCCCATGAAGGTGCTTATCCATCAGCTAGGGCCATTCTAAACCCAAACTGGACAGCTGTGTTTGTGGCTCACACAAGGACTGAGTAAAAGCCTGAATTTGGAGTTTGGTAACAAAAAGAGCCCAAGTACATACATGCTTAACCTGCAGCCACATTTTTGTGGTGGGAAAATATCCCCTTGTTCTGTCTGTAATGTTTCCATTCTCTTAAGAAGTAACATCAGTGTTTAATTCATAGCAAGGTGAAAAGAAATGCAAAGCCTAAACCCAAGATGAATTGTTGCCCCACATTGTGGTGTTAACTTGACTAGGCTAATCTGTTTTCAACTGGTGATTTAAGCTTTAGGTTTGGAAAATGCAGTAACATGTACCTGTTTGAATGTAACTAGAGGGTAATTTTAAAAGGCCTTATCTAAATTCCACCCTAATAAAACAAGCTATCAGTGCATCAGACCACTGATGAGCTTCCATGTGCAAGCATCTTACAGATTCTTTCTAAGGTCTTTAATCCTCAGTAACTGCTGTTGGAACAATTCAGACTTTCCCCTGGAACAGGAAATTAAATCTGAAAAATAGTATATTCCTTGTATTCTTACCAGTTTGACTATTCAGTAACTTACACATCATATTTCTTTTGAAAAGCTTATTTTTCATGTAGTTTTGCTGGGGATTCAATGTGCAAAGAGATTTCACTATATAAAACTTGCTGTGTGTTCTGTTAATCTTCTATTTGGTCCTGTAAGTAGGCAGTGGGGTTTTTAGTTTTTTTCATTCAAAGACCTGGTGAGGCTGAATGGTGCATTAGTTTTATTCCCCCAATTCTCACGAGAGATAAAGAAGGCAACACTTGTAGTAGTGAGAAGCTAGAGATGGTAAGCAAGTAACCCAGCCTGAAATTTCCTTGCAACATCATTCTTTAACCAGAAAATTCCAAGAGCAACAAAACTTATTTTCTTAGAGAGCTGGGGTTTTTTTCTTCTTGTTTAGATGGAAATGTAAGGGATGAACTATTGTTGTGTGCCCCAGAAAAATGGGTTAAAGCAGTGAAAATTGGTTTAGGTTAAGAACTTGTGCAGGGATCGGTACTCCCCTCACTTCATTTTGAATACATTTAAAAATGTTCTGTGAGATGTCACAACAAGCCTGACACCCAGCTTTCTTCTCTTCAGCAGAGGAATCCGACCCACTACTAAAATTTCACAAAGCTTCAAGAGCTGAGAGGAAAATGTACCTGGACTAGGTAAATGACAGGGGAAGAAGCTCTGCACATAACCATGAACCATGTAAGGGACCACTTCTGTCCATTTCTCACACTGCTTCACTGGGGACTCTTTCCTTTCAATCCCAGCAGTGAGAAATGAAGGTGTCTGCTGCAATGCATTCTCTACTGCAATTCTTATCTCCTTGCAGCCCCAAGAGCTGGTTGCCCAAGTATTTTGTACCCTCTCTCTGCTTTCAAATTATTCTGCTTCTAATGCAGAGACTGGCTTTTGACATCAAAAGCATTTAGCAAATTAGAGTGCAGCTCCCTGAAGCTAATTCTCCCATCATAATTCACATGGGTACTCAGAGTCCCTTGCACAAAAAGACCAAAGATAACTAAATTGACAAAGGCAGCATTGCTCTTGTACAAGTCCTTCCACTGGGCCAGATCTCACCTTTGCTTAGAGCTCTCCTGTAGCAACCTGAGACATTTACATTTACAAACAGGTAGTATCTCCAAATAATGTTTGAATGGTAAATGTAATCAAATGGGAGACAGGCAGAAAAAGGAAATGTTACATTGAGCTGATGAGATACAGATGAGTTTCTTGTCAGAAACAGAAAAAAAATTGAACATAGTTTGTGATGCAAAGCAGGGATGTCCATTCTGTTTTCAGTGGAAGTTTTTATTTTGCTCAGTCGTTTTTCAGCATTTGAAGGAGCACTTCAGCTCACTTTTCCCCCCATTGCCTCTGTTGGGCACTAGAGGGACCCTAGAGTTTTCCAACCCATACAAACATCCCAGCAATGCCGAGGAGGGAGCCCTGCCTTTCCCGGTCACCTTAACCGAGGTGTTTCCGAGGAGAAAGGTGGGGAAAAAACTGCTCAGCGTGCCCACAGACTGCAAATATGCCACCGAGAGTAATGTGCAAGGGGACCGTAGCCGTGCTCCTTTGTTTCATTAACCTCAGTGGTGCTCGCAGCTCTTCCCATCATCAATAAATAAGAGCTGACTTTGTCTTGACTGCTCTGATTGCTCAGCTAATGTGGTGACATTGGCGCCAAGGCTTGAGTCATTGTGTTTTTGAGAAATTAAATGTTTCCTTCCCCCGTCTGAAGTGATGCCAAATACCTAGGCTGCCACTACTGCATCCCAATAAACTCTCAGGAGAGCAGTGGGGAATTGTTACTTAACTATATATTAAGGACACAGTTTCAAATTAATCTGTTCTAAAGACAACTATAGGCAATTTCATTCCTTTTTCTTTTAGCAGGCAGGCAAAAAATCCTCTGTATTTGACTTACCAAACTTCCATACAGGGGTCCATAACTGAGCATCTCAAAGGTCATGGTTTATGAAGTGATGCAAATTTTTTTTTTCCTTTATACAAAAAATCTTTCCCCATTATTGCTTAGTGGAACAATGCTTTCTGATTTCTGCATGAATATTTCTAATAAAAGTATGTGCATGCATTTTAATATCTCTAACATGAATTAAAATATTTTTCTGTCTTAAAACATGTAGTGTCAACACTGCTGCTGAATATTTCATGTGAAGTATAAATGTAATTTGATTAGATAATTATCTCAGGGAAAATGGTGACTGCCATTTTTTCTGTGCTTATTTTTCATCATCTTTGATGATTGTTTAAAGGAGAGATGCAACTGAATGACTAACTTGTAAGACTCACCTCCTCTCTGTCTCTCTCTGCAGGCTGCTGCTGAAAAGAGACAGGCTGCTGCTGCTGTGCTGCATCTGAGCTAGAGGCGTTGATTCTCTCTCACACATGGAATATTCTGAGCGTGTCTCTGGTTAGGTACACCCCCCTCTGGTCTCTAGGAATGTTTATGGACAGTTTATTGTACATGTGTCTTTCCATTAAGACATCTTTCCATCTTTTCCATGATACCCACTGCAGTATGTGTTTCCAGTGAAAGGCTGTCCTTTCCCCTCCCCCCCACCTTTTTTAAAAATATTGTAAGCTTTAAATTAATCTAATTTCCATTTGGATGAAGTTTAACTTTTTCTTCTTGATCAAGTGAACTGCTCATTCCCTCTCAGGGCTGCTTCTGATGAGGCTTTATGTTAAGCCTGCATTCACACTATCTAGGTGGTGAGAGGAAGGGCAAAGTTCCTGTGCTTGTGGGGAGAACTCCATCAAGGTCTTTGCATGGACACCTAGCTAGGCCTCCAAGGAGAGGCACAGGAAAGAAAAAAAAACCAAGCAGGAGAAGGGCACTGAGGGTCTTCAGGGTATTGCAGACACTGGTGCACGTGCCCTGAACCAGTGAATTTCCTCCTGGCAGCCTGGGAGAAAGACTGACTGCAGCAAACCCATTTTCTCTGAAAGCATCTCTGGAAGGATGTGCATCACTGATGGTGAGTAACAAGCAGGGAACATGATGCCTTTGCCACTTTGGCAAAATCCTGCTCCCTTTGCACAGCACTGATTTACAGATGAAATGTGAGAAAGCGGCAGCGGTGGGAAGTTCTCTCAAACAGCTTGAGGAGGGCTCAGGAAAAGTACTGGAAGCAAATGTTTGTAGTCCTCACTCTTTTTAAATGAAAATTTCCTGATTTACAAATACACAGAAATACTTAACAAAGTAACTTGGCCTTCCCAAGTCACTTCATTAGCACTGGCAGACCCTTGACATGAAATAGTCATAGCAGTTACTGAGGGTATTTCTTTGTGAATGAAGAAACAGACGAAGGGTGGGACCTAGGCTTTCCTGAACTGCATTTTGACCACTCAGTCTAAGACACATATGGCCCAAATTACACATCTGAAATCTTCTAGATAACCTGCTAAAGCCCACAAAAAAACCCAAGTGCTCAGTACTCCTGAAAATCATGCTTGAAATCAAGCTGGCTACTTAAAATTAGTGACATTTGGGAAAAAATGTGGATAACTTGCTCACAGTGATGCAGCAAAATGCAACCAAACTGAATTTAATGTTTGAAGTTTTTCCACTGCAGTATGGGTAATAATGTGCTCTCTAAGTCCCCAAATATATTTATCTTCAGTGAATCCAAATATAGTACCCTCAAAACATTATTACAGGGTAATACATACATGGCATACTCAGAATTTTTGGTTAAGATTCCGACAGACTGACGTTTGCAGTCATGAATTATTAACAAACTAAAATTTGCTTAGGGAAACAGAGGAGGTAAGAAAGCAGCAGCATTTTACTCTTTCACCTCCAGCACAGGTGGGTTGGAATGGCGCGGTTCTGGCTGTAACAGGTGAGATGAGCTGGTGCTGTAGCCCTACCACAGTGATACTGAGGGACGAATGACTTTGGAGTATAGCAACTGTAATGGACACCCTGAGGGAGGGGGACAGTTCAGTTCGAGAATGTGGAAAGGGACAAAGTAATAGGATATCTTTTATTGCCAGATTCCAGGAAATGGCTGGAAAGCCCGGCCCTACGAAAGCAGCGTGGAAGTCAGCAGCAGCGCGGTGTCTGAGGGGGTTGGAAAGGCGTTTTTTCACCGATCTCACTGTTATTTGCTCTCTTTCTCCAGAGGAAAAGGAGGAATTAGACTGAGCGGGACTTGGCAGATCCAAACGAAATCAGGTGAGGAGCTTTCGGGAAGGTTTTCCACCAGCGGCAGGGCAGGGCAGAGCTGGACACGGCGACACCGGGCGGGCCCGTGTCTGTCTGTCCCGGAGGCTCGCTCGGAGTCTCTGCAATGCAGGGGCCGGGGCGGGGCGGAGGGGCCGCTCCTCCACCTCCTCAGGCGCGGGGGCCCTGCGGGAGCGGCGGCGGGGCCGGGGCGGGGCCGGGGGCGGTCCCGGGGGCTCGCGGCGCGCAGGCGGCCGCGTCCCGGCGACAGCCCCGAGAGCGGCGGGGCGGGTCGGCTGGAGCCGGGTACCCCGCGTCCTCCGTGTGCCCGTCGGTGCCGGCAGCCGCCGTGGCGCTCAGGTAAGCACCGTGCCGAGCCCCGCCGGAGGAGGAGGAGGAGGGCCGGGCGGGGCGGGGGCGCGGGGCCGGCGCCGTTGCGGAGTGCGGGGAAAGGGGGGTGGGTGTGTGTGGGGGGGCAGCCGCGCGCTTCCCGCCTTGAGGCTGTCGCGAGCCCTTTCTGGGGGCACCCCCGTCCTGAGGGTGCTCCCTCCGTCCGTCCTTCCGTCCCTTCTTTGGGCCCTTCAGTCCCGGAGCCGGACCGGAGTTCTCCGCGGGTCGCCCCCGCCCCACCTCCCGGAGGTGAAAATGGAGCGGGGCGGCCGCCCGGTAACGCCCGCTCTGCCTTCACGGGGGCGGCTGCGCTGAGGGCTCCGAGCATCTCCGGGCTGTAAAAGCCCTCCGGGCTCCTGTCCTCTCCTGCCCCCACCCCTAAGCTCCTCTAAGGGGATCTGCGCGGCTGAACAAAGAACGTTGTGTGAGGCGAGGGCTGTAAGCGCTGGTAATTTGCATCGGCGAGGGGGGGGAAAAACGCACCTAAAAAAATGATTCCCTGTATTGCATGGATCAGGGAGGAAAACAGCCGTGCGCGGGAGCCCAGCGGCGAACAATGCCTTTTTATGTAGGAGAAAATGATGTAGAATGTGCCTGGCTCAGATGGCTGCAGGTAGGAGCCGTAGGCGTGTGCTGCGCTGCGCTGCCGTGCTGCTGCACCGAGCCACAGATAAACCCTGCCCGCCTTCATCTGTCCTGTCTGTACCCATCCAAACCAGACCTCCGACCTGCCCTTTGGATAAAATGTGCTTTATGGAGCACCTTCGGGAAAGAAGGGGGTGTGCCGCATGCCGGGAGAATTGCTCTCCGTATTGAAAGATACCAACATGGGCAATTTCCCTCGGTTAAAGCAGGAACTTTCGGTTTTCCTTCGAATTAAAATATCCTCTCGTAGTTTTGGTGGGTTTTCATGTAGGGTTCTTTTTGAGACAGAGGGGTAGGTTTTCACTTGTAAGTGAGCATTAGCATAGAGAACAGCATTTTAACATAGCAATTAACAGAATAGCAATTAACATAGCATTAACATGCAGTAGAATGGGATGTATGTTGTAAGTCTTACTTATTCTAGGTCTTTCTCGCATCAATTTTCATAATTTGTCATGTCTCTGTGGTCATGCCAATAAATCATACTCCATCCTTCCTCAAAAAACCACTTGCTGTCCAGCATTTGTGCTGCTTATTGTTCAGAAAACATGTCCCTTTTGTTTTCAGAAGGGTTCTTCCATGTGAAATTGAAGCACATACTCTTTTGGTTCTGTTTCTTCCCATTTTCTCCACAAACCTTTGATTCCTCTCCATGAAGGAACCTGTTTCTTTTCACCTGGGCTAGTTTAGACTGGCAGGGATGCCTGGACTACAGATCTCGTAGCTGAAAGACTCAAGAAGAGGCTCAGCTGCAGAATGTATTTATTTTTCTATAGCTTCTTTCCTTTCCCTTCTGACTGGATGGCGTCAGCATCTCAGCCCTTGCCTGGGAAGGGAATGTGCTGAGAGGGCACAGCATAGTGAGGTTGTCCCTGTGTTACGTCATAGCTGATGAAGAAGTGATTAATGAGCAGTGAAAGACTGGCCACTTCCCCTGAGTGTGCTGCAAGCTCTCTTCACTTAGCGTGAGGGCAGTCCAGTTAAGTCTGTGGATGGTTGTTCATTTCTCCAGCTGATGTTCTGAAAGTGTGATATGTGTAACAGAGCCCAAACTCACCTGTGAGCACCCAGGACAGGGAACCACCAATGCCTCACTGTCTGTTTCATTTGCAAGACACTGGTGGTGCACTCAGCAGTGGGCAAGACCTCAGTCTTCATGAGGTACCAGTGTGCTGGAGCTCAGGCATTTACAGGTGAGCTGAAGTAACACACTGAACCCCAGTGAGGCTGTTCTGCATGGTAATGAAACGTGCAGGTGAGTCCTGGCACAGGCTCTGGGAGGAGGGATGATCTCAGCAGTGGAGCACGGTGCCATAAATTCTATCTCTTCTCATCTTTTCTTATCTCATCAAGGGACAGGATTTGGTTTTTGGAACTTTTCAGTTTGTTGCACCCAAATTGCACATTTCCTGGGGGTGTTTGAGAGTAGCCAAAGAGCTGTCATCCTGAGAATTAGGAGTTACTGTTCTTCTGTGGAGAGTTTTAGCACACTGGAGGGCAGGTCATTGTGCTTATAATGCAGTTTGTTACGTAAAGCAGCATTTGCAGCATTGATTTAGAGGACTGATGTAATTATTATGGTATGTTATATCATACCCACTTAGCTGTGTTCTTTAATATGTGTGGATGATAAAGAAATAGTTGTAATTTAATGACCCCTGAGGTGCTGTGCCTAGGCAGGAGTGATCTGGTCACAACAGTCCCTAAATGAATTGCTGCAATCTGTGGGTTAAGAGTTCCCTTGTTGCCAGATGTTTTTTTCAGAAGCATACCTTTCCTTTCAGTCTGTCATGCTCCTTTCTGTACAGGTTACCCTTTGCTAAACCATGTACCTAAATATTCACAGAGGGAGCATTTGCTGTGTGTGCTGACAGAGTGGGCTCTGGCCCCTCCAGCTCTGTGCACTGTGCTCACTTAACAACTGTCTGTGGAAGTTGCTAGAAATATCTAACCACAGAAACAGGGCTGAGGCCCATTGCAGATTCTGCTGGGCTGTTCCAGCTTCACCTCCCAGTGTGGCATGTCTCACACGTGTTGGAGACAGGTTTGTTTTCTTAATGGGGTTGGGAGAAGAGGAAGAAGTCAAAAAGAATTCAGGTTGTGAGGACTTTACGATGGAGGCTTTCTGAAAGTCACCTTTTGATTACTAATGTCTCTACAAAGACACGCGGTGTGACAGAGCTTGTGACATATCTGCAGCAGATGAAGGAACTGAAATCTGATCTGCCATGGTGGGACAAATGATAATCAGCTTAAGAAAGGAAAATAAAAAGCTCTACTGGTGCCTAAAGCCTGGGTTCCTTGCAGATCTTTTGCCCACAGTGCAGGCAGTGGCTGTGCTGAGAACTGATCTGGTAAAACTTCTGGCTCACAGTCAAAGAAAAAAATCCACCCCTTGGCTTTATTTGGGTTTCATAAAAGGCATTTCTGGCTGCAGGACACTGGAAGCTGAACTCAAGCCTTAACTAGGAAGGGATTAGGGAGTGTTGCACTTAACATGCACACAAATAATGACCAGAAATTTGGAAAGGTCTAATAGGGGTCCTAAGACAAGGTGACTTCCCAAGGTCCTTCCTAAACTGAGTTATCTGATGATCTAGATATTTTGGATTTTGTGCTATCTTTAAATCCACGTGTGCACTTGATGAAGAAATAAAGGTATGCATGTGCTGATAAGCAGAATTGTTCCTTAAGACTCAAGGATGCTTGTTTGGGTCCATCTGTATTTATTCAGTTCAAACACATGCTTAGTTGTGCTTGAAAGTCAGCTTTAGGCACGTGTAAAAATTAAGCATGTTTTTACAGAAAAGAGAAAGAGGATAAATTCATGGTGTGTGGGCTCAGTGTTGTAAACCCCTTGATGATATTTAGATACCAAGTACTTCCAGGGAAAGCATGGAGATGTGCAGTGTTCTCTGATATCATGACATGGCTTATCTCTTCCCAAACACAGGTGCACACACTAAAGCAGAGTATGGGTGGGTCTTGGCATATTTAGGGTTGGTGCTTTTGCTTCCATCCTTCTGCTTCATGTACAAGTGTGCTCATTAGCAACAGTTCTGTACTGCATCTCAGTTAATAAGAAAACACAGCATGAGACTTATTTCCATGGGGTGGAGCTGATTTAGAGGATTGGTGCTGGAAAGCAGAGATGGTTTAAGCTGCCTGCCTCAGTAAAGGAAGAAGCTTTTATTTTATGGGAAGGTTTAATAGCAGGTTATGCTACTAAACTATACAAAGGTGTTCTAGAGGGATGTTCAGTGTGACATTTGTAATTGCTTTCTAGGTATCAGAGGAAAGAACTGATGTATCCATGGGGTTAATTTGGATTGTTGTGGCCACATGGGTTACTCTACTAGCTGTTAAGAGGATTTGAGGTCTTGATTGACCCATTTTACTTTAACACTAATTGTTTGCTGTTGTATTAAGGCGAAAAGATGAGCTAATCCTTATGGTTTTACACTCACTGCTGTTTTTCCCTACAGCAGTCTCGCAGATGAAACTGATCTTTGTTCTTTTGTCTTGGTTGGGGAGGTGGCAGAAAGGGATAACAGGCATCAGCTTCAGAGCACTGTTAGTGTTTGTACTCAGCATCCTGCATCTTTGTTAGGGTGCCAGTTTGAAAGGAATTGTGGTGAAAAGGTGTGGTCAATTCTCTTTGTTTTCTGCAGTCTGAGACAGGTTAGTGCTGGTTGATAGGCTTGACCAGTGTTTGATATGCTGGTTCTCTTCTAGCATTTTTAAAGTACACGTTTTTCTAACTTTCTGTGATGTAATGAGACTATTTATTACACCACAGAAACAATTTATTTATTTTAGCATATGATGCTTCCAGATAAAATATATATCTGTTTCCTATAGTATAAGGGAGACAATGGCCTTAGTACAACCAGCAGGGTTAAGTGGTGAAAATCAGAAACTGTGATGAGTTCATTGAATCTATACCTAACTTGCACCATCTGGACAATGCCATTTGCAGCTCTGTTTTCTGATTATTGAAAATCTGGAGTACTTTTTGCCATCAAGGAAATAATCAGTTTACACCTGACAATTCTTAAGTTGTGGATTTGTAGGTAGAATTAAGGTCCTCTAGCAAATTTTCCTCCTTCATTTAGACTTGTCACTCATGGGTATGAGGAGCTGAGGAACATTCCTTGTCTTGTGCCAAGTCCCCAGCAAGAAGTAGGAAGATTTCTTTTAGCACTTCTAGTAGCTCTGAGACAGATTGCAGTAACTTCCAGTGAGTTGAGTCTATGAAAAGTTACTTTTCTCTCTGTGAAACTTGTAATTTTATTCCCTGAGAGAGTTTTAAATTCAATTTCAATAGCTGTTTGCAAAATTAGCTGTATTTAAAGTATGTGCAACCTCTGGATAAACAAGACAAAACCCCCAAACAAACCAAACCCAGTAGTCCAATCATGTCAGCTAACTTGGCAGCATTTAATTATGGAACCTATTGATTCAATTAACCCTATGTTTTCACTTTGTTTTCTGGAGAGAATGACCAGGGTTTCTGGTTTAGAACTAGGAACTGCCACTTCTATCTTTAGGAACATAGATTATCTCTTAGGACAGTTGCTTGGTTATACAAAACTTGCCATTTTCCTGAGGCTCTGATCTTGGATGAACAAAGCTGGGAACTGTCTCAAAATGAAAATGTATTGTGAAGGTTCTGAAGAGAGTTTGGGATGTGCTTTTGAAACTCCTGCATTGGTCCAAAGTTGATCTAGAGATGAACAGTAGAAAATGTAGACATTCAAAAGTGGCCCATGTGCTTCACTGCTGGGCCAGAATCCTGCATGTGCTGGCTGTGAGCAAGGATGGATTGGCCTCCTTCTCTTTGTGTCTCAACCATGGCTGTTCCTGGAGGAGCCTCAGCTGAGTTTGAGGTCCAGCTAAGTTTCTCTCCTTTTGTTCTCCTCGCTTTGTGTAGAAGGTATCTGAGCAGTTTGTGCAGCAAAGGCAATTGCAGGGTGCCAGACATTAAGTGCAAGGGCACCCTTTTCTCTGGGAAGGCTCAGAGTCTGAGAGGAAAGCATTTTTTCTGTGTCTGCTGTGAAATGGGCTGAAAGTGTGTGTTCAAAACCCTTTGGCTTCAAGAAGGGTTCAAGTGTGGATTTGAATTCTGGTTAGCTGGAAATTTGGTCAGCTTGTTTTAGCTAACCAGATCTTCTCATGCCAAGTCACTCTGTTTTCCACAGCAGTCCCTCTGTGACCACCAGGTCTGAGCAGATAGATCTGATCCCTCATGGGGACTTTGGCCAGAGCCCAGGACAAATGCTGTGCCAGAGCCTACTGCTAACACTTGCTAATGTTAACATGCTTTTACTGTCCTCTGCCTGATTGTTGGACAAAGAGACCCCTCCCTGCCTGATTCTTGCAGCTGATGTGTGATGTCTAAGGTGTGCCATGGCACCCCTTCCTCTTCTGACCCCCTGCTATGGCTCAGACAGCAAAGCTTCTCTTTTGTTTGAAGTGCTGTGACTGTGGCTTGCTGACCAGCAGCTGTGTGTTCATGTGCAGGTTTCTGCTGACAGAGGAGTGTGCTGACACATCCCTGCTTGTTCCTGATGTGCTCTCAGGTGCTGGGCTGCTCCTCCTGCAGGCTGTGTGTTCCAGGGTGTGCCGGGCACGCAGCCTGCCCTGCCTGTTTGCAGCAAGGCTCTGCTCATGCGTGTAGGCATTTGTCTGTTTCCCTTGAGTGTGCTGAAACTAATACTGCCTTTTGTTTCCATCAGCAATTAGAAGATTGTTCAGGGAGGCTGAGGGGAAATAAATCCCAAGGGCTCAAAAAGGAGACATGTCTACCTTCTTGTCTAGCTTGGGGTGGGAGGGCATCATAGATGAAGGCAGATGTGATGGCCCTAAGCTGCTTGGATACTCTGTCCTCCTCCAGTGCTCCCCTGCTACCTGTATTACAAAATGCATAGTTCAGGGAGCTATCCACAAGAATAGAAGGGATATTTCTGAAATAAGAGTGTCAGCTCCTCCAGATTTGTATCAGAGTTCTTGATTTGCACTGTTGGGGCAGTGTTTGGGCCAAAAGTTGCTCACAGCATGCTCAGAACAGACCTGCAGTCAGTGTCTGTGTTGCCAGGAGTCCAGAGCAGACCTAGATATTTAGGGTTGTGGCTAAGGGTGTCTGGAAGCCAAAATCTTGCCCTGTCTTTGCCCTTCCCAAGAGAAAAAAAAGCAGCTAAGAGTAGCCAGCTGCACCCTTTCTCCCACCTGGGCCACTTCTTTTGCCTCTTAAGTACCAATCGTTATCATCTCTTAGGCAACAAATAGGACAAAAGTCCCTGAGAGAAAAAAAAAAAAAAAGAGAAAATCCTAACCTCCAACAAGAGTAATTAAAAAAAAAAAAAAAAGAAAAGAAAAGCAAACAAACCCCTGTGTCTGTGTGTGTGTGTGGAATGCATAATAACCTGATTCATTCCGAAGAGCAAAGGATAGAGTGTGGTAAATAAGCTTTCATTCCATGTTGTTCTGCAAAGTTAAGCTTTTTAGGCTGTAGAGAGCTGGTTGTGCTTCTGAATAAACCCAGCAGAATATTGAATCTAAGTGTTTCTTATTACCCAGGTGCTGTCTGTTAGAGCATATAATAAATTTATGTTTAAACTTTTAATAAAAGCCATTTTGTATTACTGCAAATTAATATATATATATATCTTTATACTCCAAAGGTTGCCAAAAACAGCAGAAGTGATTTATAGAGAATACTTATAGTCTTTTAATTTAGATAATTTTTTTTGTGCTACTAGTGTTGCTTAAAACATTAGCAGTATTTTGAATACAGAATTAAAAATTCTTCTAAATTTACCTTTCAATACAAATAGTTGAGAGTGTTTTTTGCAGAATGCATTTGGGAAAAAAAGTCCAGCTGTATGCACTTAGAATGACCTTTAATACTCTTCTCTGAGCAAAAAAAAGCTGAATTCATTTAGGCTTTTTTTTCCCTTTGCTTGTTTTGGTACACTGTATGCTTCCAGCATCACTCTTAGCAATAAATGGAATTAATAATTTGTTGCAAAGTTCCAATTGATAATTACAGGCACTTGGAATTTAGAAACACATTTCTCATTTTACCATATTTGTGATATTGATACTTGAGATGCTGGGCTGTGTGTTTATTTAGATGGCAATGCTGGTATCAGGGTGCCAGCACTGACCTGGATCATCACCTGTAATTACCAATAGGCACAGCCAGCCAGGCCTTTCCTGCCAGCCAGGCCTTTCCTGCCAGCCAGCCCTGCAGACCATGAGTCTGTTGAGACACTGGCCTTTGGTGGGTGCTGACTTGTGAAAGTGCTGCCAGTGTTGCTTGATGTGCACTGAGCAGCTGTCATTGTGGGGACTTCTGTCCTTTGATTCCTCTGGACTAAGTCTTTGAACCCTGTATTGTAAGTTCAGGCTTTGTGACACTTCCAGTAACTAGTATCTGCTGAAAAAATCCTTTATTCAATGCTTTGAAATCTTTTTATCAACTTGATTCTACTTTTTTTTTGGTTGTTGTTTTTTAGCACAAATGGATTTGTACAGTGCTGTTTATGAGAGAGTAGTCCTTGACTGTAATGAATTTATTTTATAAAAGATGCTGACAATGGCAATATTTAATTGGTGAAAAATGTGTACCTCTCTGAGCCAGCAGATAAAAATGCTCCTGGCTATTTTAAGGCAGATACTCTGTCTTTTCTAAAAAATTTTCTGTTTTATTCCAGTGATGGGAACAGAGCAACTTGGTGAATGTGCAAGCTGTACTTAAAGTAACTTGTTTACCCTTTAAATTAAGTATTTTAGGACTGAATTCTTTTACCACCTATTACAAGCAGGAAGAGGGGAAAAAATATTGGGCAAAACTAATGTGTTTCATACTTCAGGACATGAATCCATGTTTACTGCCAGGGTCAGAGAGACTTCCCTGCAGGTTTGGCATTATGGGGTTTTACTCTGAAATACCTCTGTGGTTGGCACCAGGTGATTTCCCCTTACTGCTCTGCCAAAGTCATGTGAATTTAAGTACAGATGTTTCAGTTACTTGGAAGATTTGAGTTATTTTTGTTTCTAATTTATTTTATATACTGATAGAAGCTGTGATTTTTTTTTTTTCTGAAGAGGATGGAATTTTTTTCTGCATTTTAAGTTATTGCAGGATTGGTCTCAATGGCACTGCTTATTCCAGTGTGCAGTGGAATAAGTGAGTTGTCTGTATCCTGGGATGGGGAGAGAATGAATATTTTACCTCTACTGTGTGTTTGTGTTTTCTGTAGCGTGTTTTTGGTGCCTTTTTCTTGCTTGCCTAAGGGAGAGGGAAGGTAAGTGAAAAATGAGCTTTCTTCCAGTGAGAAAGGGATCTGTGGGCACATTAAAAAGGCAGGAAAAAAGACATCAGAGAAAAGTGCTATATTTTCACTTGAAATACTAGCTATGGGGACTTGTTTCAGCTATTAGAGGCAGGTTCAGAGCTGACAGGTCAGTAGGAATAGAATTTGCCTGGTCTAGCAGCTGTTGAAGAACAGATAAAAAAGAAGTGGCTATCTCCTTATATTCACCTCTTTTTGCCATTCAAGCATGACATCATTTTCTTTAGGATTCTGTTCCTTTCATGCCTTTGCAGTTGGAAAATCTGGTGGATTTATCTGCCCTACTGCTCTTACCTGCAGGCAAAGGTTGATCTAGATTGAAGTGTAATCCTCCCAGATTAATAAATAAGCCCTGCCCCATGTCTGTGTCACTAAGCAGATGAGTAGCTCTTTGAAGAATGTTTTGAAGCTTGTGAAAACAATTTCTAGCAGAAACTTGTAGTTTAAAAGATATTAAAATATACAGATAGTAAAATGAATAAGCAAGTAAGTGTGCCTCAAGAATAAAGGTACTAGATCTCTAGTCACTTGTTAATAGTTCCCTTTGTGTGATGGATTTGCTTCGTAGCTGAAATTGAAAATCCTTCACAACTGGCACTGGTGCTGGGCAATTTCCCCTTCCAATGTAGGACTGTCTGCATTTATCTCTTTCAGTTTGTTACCTTTAAGTTTAATCACTCACTTTGTATTGAAACATAGTTCTGGGCAGAGCTCCACATAACTATGGAACCTGCTGTATAGATGAAACCGTGCAAAAGGAACATGTGATATTCTTCTGCTAGATTTTGTTTTGAAATGAGATGTTGCTTGTTTTCTGAGGAGCTTGGGATCATGGGCAAGACAGCTGTGGGATGAGCAGTGCACATGAGCTTGGTGAGGCTCTGGGATAGTGGTGAGAGTTGCTGGTTTGTCCATCACAGGTGTGCTTTTGGTTTTAGGTTGTCCTGTTTGCTTAGCTCTTGAGCTGCAGCTGAACTGGAGAAGCTCTTCTGGGCTTGGACATGATTGGTGTTGCAATTTTCTGGGGAAATTTTAGCTGTGTCTCTCTATCCACCAATAAATCAATCTGCCTGCCATGTCCCCATAGGCAGTAAAGGCCTAGGGTGGCTACAGACTGTGCTGAGGACTGATGGGACAGTGGCTCTTTGGGATGCTGGGGTGCCCAAGACCAGCAGAGCAGATTGCTGGCTGCTGGGCAGAGCAGGCATTTTTGCCCTGTGTGTCTCTGAGCAGCAGCTGTTTGCATTTCGTAACCTGCTAATTCCCAAGCACAGATGGAGCATCCTGACTCTGTAGAGGCCCCAGCTCAGACTGCTTTTGCATGCACTGGAGGAGTCACAAGAGCTTCTGTCTTTGCTGTAAAAATGAGTTTTCCCTGTCATGTTTGAGAAATACTGACACAATTTTTCTGTGCATGCCACTGACCCTGTTACTTGTACATAACCAGTCTGAAACATTCCTGAGAACTGACTACTGCAAGTAAACAAATAAATATTTAAATAAATAAATAATTTCTGGATTTGGCCTGAAGAGAGATAAGGTGGAACTGAGATACAGGCTGTGAGATGCACCTGCTGAACTCCATGGCAGCAGAGAGAAGCTTGTCTCCACCTGCCCCTGGCGGGAGGAGATGTGATGTGGCAGATGCTCTGCAGAGAGGAGCCTGGTGGAGAAGTGCTGTTGAGTCTGTGCAATTAGTTGTCACAAAGGGCAGCCAGACAGGGACTTAAATAGGCAGCTAGTGGCTGCACTGGTGATGATGCTCAGCTGAACTTTACAGGGGGCTGAAATGAAGCCCAAGGGTTGAAATGAAGCCCATGGTGCCAGCTGACCTTTCTGCAGGATGGAGGGTAAGCAGCCAAGAACTATGGGGAGTGATGTATCCCAGGAGCAAAAGGACATCCCAAAGACGATGCAACTGATTTTGAAAAAGCACGTCAGGAAAATTGAATCTACAGATTTGAATCTACAGACTCTTGTTACGGGCTAAAGACTGTGACCTGACTCTAAATGGCAGCAATGTTTTCGACCCTCAGACATGGGAGGCTTCAGGGGACTCTCTGTGGTACCAAATTACATAGGGTGACAGAGAGCTTTTGTGTCCATGGGTGGCAGCATTTGAGGTGCTCGTGGCACATGTGGCACCTGGAGGCTGGAAAAAGGAGGGCACTTGTGCCACCCCGACAGTCGCACTGGAGCCTTCTGTGCCACCAGTGAGTGAAACACAACATTCCAAGCATAAGCTTGTTGGGGCTGTGGAAGGAGAACTGGAGAGTGGCCCCTTTGCCTCTGATCTTTTTGATCCTGGGGGGCAGCTGGATCTTTTCCACCCCAATCTGCATGATCAATGGGCAGTGGTGAGAAAACAAGCTGCTGCAGTAGGGGGATGTGGATTTATTGCATGCTTTTCTGGTTTTTTACCAGCCCAATCAACCACCTAGATGGAAAGGCTTGGCTTATGGTTTCAGAAAAGAGCCCAGCAGCACTGCATCCCTGCTCCCTGCACATGGCAGGATTTACCTGGGGAAGGGAAGAAGCATGACCAAGATGAACTGTATCCTGCTGACTGCCTGCATTGTTCTGATTGCTTCTTGTGATGGATGCTCCTGTAATAATCATGATTTGAAAGTTGTCCTCTCAAGCTGAAATGACACAAAACCATTAACTCTTTCCTATATTGCTTATTTTCAGTTCCTGTCTGTAGGCAGAAACATTCCCTTGTCATTTTGTTTCCCAGGGTTCTGTCTGTTAAATCACTGTCTCCATTCATGGGAAGGATGGTTACCAGTTATTGGGTGTTTTGATCTGTCTGCCTGTTCATGGGGAAAATAAGCTCTTGTGAAGTTATGTTATCTTATGGAGAGCCTGGGCAAGCTCCAGTGAGTGATGTGAAGGAGATAAATTATAAAATGCTAAGGAGTTGAAGTGGCACATCACACATTTTACTTCCTCACCCTAGCTTTTGGGTTTTGCTGAAAACAGTCATGTGTAAACTTAACACTTTAAGCTCTAGAGATCTGGCAAACCAATGTTACACATTTTCTTGAATTTGGTAGGTTGAAATACATTCATGTTAGGATTGATACCTATTCCATGGATATTTTTGCTCCATGGATATTTTTGCTTCCACTCTCTCCTGGTTTCACCATACAGGTGAATGTGTGAAAGACATTCAGGCATTCAGCATCATTTTTTGTCTGCTTTTGCAGCCCTTGGAGTACCTGTCTCCATAAAGACTGATAATGGGCCAGCCTATACATCCAAACAGATGATTTTTTAAATTATGGGCAAGTGCTGTGTCACGGGTATTCCACATTCCCCTACGGGTCAAGCAATTGTTGAACAGGCCCATAGGACTCTCAAGTCCATGTTGTTAATATAAAGTCCATTTTGAAAATAAAGTTGACAGGATCTAACCACTCTGACAGGTTGTGTTGCTCCCTGAAAGAAATCAAATTACCCTGGTTGCCAGTCTTGCTTAGTACATTTTAAATCACCTCTTTTCTGTATAAATGATGCTATTATACAAACTGCTCTTACTTGGGAATTGTTGTTTTTTTTTTGTGAAGGACACAAAGCATAGGGTCACAGTGAAAATGTTGCACTTCCTATTAATAGTCAGAAATAGTCCTGGCACAGTCTATTGGTGATAGTCACAGGGACATATGTGGGGTAATAAACAGCCCTTCTAGGCTTTCTGCTGTGGGCTCTGAACTTTGCTGTGCTGCAGCTGACTTGCTTGCAAAAAAGCCCTTGTCTGTGTCTTTAATGAGGGACTTTCCTGAGGTAGAAATTGCCTTCCTTGGAATTAGGGGAGGAGGAGTGATGTGTATTGTGAAGAAAAGCTAAGCCAGAAAACACCTGGCAACCAGATGGCCCCTAGCATGCTGCATTGTACCTACACCTTCATTAAGGATTACTTTGGCTGTCTCTGGGTAATAGATTTAGAGGTTTGGGGTCACAAAGAATTAGAAAATTGTAGCCAGTTGCAATTAAACATGAGTTATTTTTAGAGGACAAAGAACTGAGCTGAAAGCTGAATTAGAGCTACTTGAAATGTTAGGGCTCAATACTAGGGTGGTATTTTCTAGGTGACTGACAAAGTAGCCCATGCACTCCAATCAGAGGCACAAAGCCACCCAGGGTGGTGACAGGTGGGCTAGAGATGGCAGAGCTGTGAGCAATGGCAGCCATGTGCAAGTGACATTATTCTGCTCCTTAGGGCAGCTGGTGTTAGGTACTTGCCTCTGAATATTCATGTGTGCAGCAGATAATGGTTGCTTAGACTACTAGTAGAATAGAGCTGTGTGGTTTGCACTGTGATTTGTACAAGCCTGCCTCAGTATCTTACACTTCTGTTTCACCTACATTTAATTTTGTTTTGTGCTTCCTCATCAAAGTGCCTGCAGTCCAAAAATGGCAGGCTCAAGGTTATAAACTTTTCAGGTGAATGATAAGAGTTTTACTAGGGAAATAGACATCTGGGCAGAACAGTACACAGCACCATTTTTTATGTTGTTGACCACTTGGCAGCAGTTGGTGGCACGTGGGAGTCAGGAATTCAGGCTGACCCTGTCTGGTTGCCCAGAAGTGAGCAAGAGGAAGCTGCTCCCCCTCCTACATCCTCAATACTCACCTGCTTACTCCAGCAGGTAAAAAGAGCATGGCAGTACTGAGGTGTGTGGGTGTGTGTTGGCTGTGTCACAGCTGCTCTGGGAGATGCCTTTTCTTGAGGGAGCTGCTCTGTGAATAAGTGTGGGCACAGAGTTTGTGGTGATTGGGAGTGGGGCTGGGCCCAGCCTCATCCCCAGTGGGCACAGCTGTGCAGGACAGGTGAATGCTATTGAAGGGAACGAGCCATGGAGTGCCCAGGGGCACTGACCAACCACCAAAGGGAACAGAGGGCACACAGGTGCAGGGCATCAACAGGAGGGGATAAAAGGCTGGGCTGAAGAGCAAGAAGGGCAGATGCCTGGAGCCTGCTGAAGAGGTGAGGTGTTGCTGTGTATAGGTTGAAGCTTTCTGAAGTCGTGTGGTGATGCTCTGTGGCTGTCTCAGCTGGGATATGTGCTGTGACAAGTAAGTGACAAATAACCAGATCTCCTGGTTCTTGCTGAATCCAGGCCTGATTGATGCTGCATTGCAGCTCACCTGCTCATTGCCCTGCCTTAAAAGGTCTTTAGCTATCTTGGGAGAATAATACATGCCAAAGAAACTTTGCTAGTCCAGGGGCCATGTGAATGCAGGTTGCCTTCCTTACAAACACTTTGGAGCATCTTGAGGAAGTTTGAAGTTTATTACTTTCATTCTCATGATGTTGATGCAATAATAAGAGCATTGCTGGCTTTTATCCTGTATATTCTTTTGAGCAGCTTCTTTGCAAAGAGTGTATCTCTTAGTTTCATGTTAAAATGTTTGTAAGCACAACTTGAAAGCACTTACAAATGGAACACCAATTTAATTACTTCTTAGCATTGATATCAAAGCTTATTGTGAGTTTATTGTAGTGAGTTCTGAGGAACCCACCTAGAAACCTTGCTTTATGTGTTGCTTCAGTTTTTAAGTCCACATCCTGTGGGGTTCGTTCTACAGCTGCAATCCTTGTTAAAGACAATCTTAACTTCCATTATGTGACTAAAGTGTTTGTATTTTATTAAAAAGAAGCCAGTGGTACTCTGCCACATGGTATGAGGCAGCCACGTAAATATGTTCCACATATGGAACAACTGTCTTGAAAGGGTGGAGCAAGTTATCAGTAAGACATTTCATTTTCTTGTCTCCCTGAATCTGAAAGACCAAAGGCAAAAATATTCTTTTGCTGTGTGTTGATGGTGTCTTCAACCAGTGAAAACCCCACAGCAACAGCTTGGAAAAAAAAGCAGGGGGAGTGTGCCTGAAGGATTTACTGTGCTGCTCTTGGTTTTCCCTTGAGAAAGCCCAGCTGTCTTGAAGTTGAAATTAAAATGTAAATCCTAAATTAGGCATAATTAGGGTACTTCCTTTAGACAATGTCTGATGCAGGCAGCTTTGGTTTTGGGAGCATGCAGGTTTTTTTCAGTGTTTGAGCAGTGAATGAGGGAGGAGATGATTAGCAATTAGCATATTGTGTTGGTGCTCTCCGAAGTTGGGACAAAAACCAGAACATGAGTTCTTTTTCCCCAGGAGTCCTGCTGCTAACAGTGTGTAGATCTGATGGAGACCTGTAATTCTAAACATACAGAATTCCTGCTCCAGTAATGCATTGGTATTAAAGTGAGCAGAGGGTTGGGGTATGGGTCTTTCTGTATTCTGTGTGCATTTTGCAGAGTTGGAATGGAGAAGTCCTGGGATGTCTTGCCTTGGTGGAGGTTACCATGGGCCTGCCAGAGTGCTAAAGAGCTCTGTGAATTGGGTTGCAAGGTGGCTTGCCTTAGCTAGGAATCTTTACTTTGTCTCTGCTGGGCTTGGATTAGTCCTTGGAAGAAGCACATTTTGCAGAAACATTTGAAGTGGTAACTCAGGCACAATAACCTCATTTTTGTTAAGGAGCTGGAGTTATTTCCACTGTGTGGAACTTGCTGGAGGCACGAGCATGTATGAAACAGTAGAGAGAGTTTTGGTTGGAATGGGTTGGGGAAGCAGGCTGGGACTCATTCCCATCTGGAAGCTGAGTGACTGTGGTGTTTGTTATTCTTCAGTGTTGGGGTTTTGGCGCCTGCTTTCACACTAAATCAGCTGTTGAGAATGTTGTCAAGGTCTATAAATGCCTCTGTAAAGGTGCTTAGGGCTCTCTGCTTGTGTCTGACAACTTGAGGCTTCTCTCTGTCTCTTTCCCTCTTTCTCTCTCCCCCCTTCTTTCTCTCTTACCTTTTTTTCTCCCAGAAGTCTTGTGGTATAGTATAGGGGATGTTAAGGACAATGTTAATGATAAAACAGTTTCAAGACTTCAAACTTATAACCAATTAATAGTAGTAATTATTGTTTACAACATTACTTTTGCTAGGGAATGTCATGAAGTACTTACACACAGACATTCATGGTCTAAAGAGATTGTAAATTGTCTTGGGTTTTATGGCTCAGACCAACATAATTTTTCAATCTAGAAAAAGACCTCTTTCAGCCTAGCTTTTAAATAGTGTTATGAAGTGGTCTTGTGTGTGATTTAATTGTGGTCCTGTACATTGATGTTTGATGGCTCAGGGACATAAATAATATTATAGCAGTGCTTTAAAATAGAGATTTTCCACATTGTTTAGCTTAATATATTAACTGGGGAGGCAGAAAACAAAGCAGATGTTTGTTTTCCTTTTTCCATACTGAGAAAGCTGTTGTTCAATTTTGGTTTTGCCATGTAGATTTTTTTTATTTTGGTGACAACTGGTGAAATCATGCTGTTAGTCAGATGGAAAAGTGCATCTTTGTAAAATGTCATTTGAGATACTGGAAAATGCCTTGCTGGGCTAATGTTGTCACTTATTTTAAGCTAATAGCTTAGATACTTCCTGCTATATAGTCATATAATGGTCTACTTTAAGTCCTGTAATTGTGGATCTTGAGCTATGACTCAGGGATTTAATTTTTCTTTTCCATTTGGGGCTAAGACTAAAATAAAGATGATTTTCTACAAGTGACTCTGACAATTTTGTCGAGAATTACTATATTTCTGTGAATGTTTTAAACCAACTCAGTCCTTTACTGGAGAATTATTCCTGCTTCATAATGCCATCTGTTGCTTAGAAAAATTCTTCAGGAAGTCTTTTTTTTTCCCCCAAAGTGCTAAGGATATTAAAAAATTCTTACAGAACTGATTTGCATTGCTGTGAAGTTCGCCAAGGATATTCCATACTGAGCAGCACTGATCCTTTTACTGATTTACAGTAAACTTTTAATTGTACTTCCTTACTCATAAAGCTATTTATGCATGTGCATGTCTATGTGTGCACATATATGACTCCACTGAGCTGAATGGAACTCAATAAACAAATACCACTGGATCTAATACTTGGATTGTGTTAAACAGAAACAGTGCCACAGTAGGGACATGACTGCCAGTACATGGAGCTGCCACCTGGGCAGTTTTCAAGTGAAATATGTTCTACCTGCAATCAATGCTACATCCTTCAGTTTTGCACTGATGTGCATGAATCACCAAACCCTTCTACATACTGCATTCACATGCCATGATAATGGCTCCTGAACATACAGAAAAACTCTAAATAGGAAGCTTTTCCTCTGGCAGCAATGACTTACACAGTAAAAATAATGTAGTGCTGTATCAAGAAATGTAGAGAATGATAGAATAACCTGTACATGTCTCTTGAAATATGAACATACCAATCTTTATGATCAATTGACAAGAACTATTAAATAATCTTATTAGATTCCTGTTTTACCCCACTTGCCATGCTGAGATGATTTCTACAGTATAAATTGATGAGTATGTCCTTAGTCCTTTTCCCTCATTTGCTTGGTTGTATGAATCATAACTGTGAGGACCTTAGATGGAATAGATAGGTTTTGTTTCTCGTTCTGTGAAGGAGAAGGTTCAGTGTTCTGCTTCCTGTTGCAGGAGAGGCTGATGTCAGCTCTGGTTGTGAGGCTCAGGTTCTTGATTGCCAGCTTTACTCTCCTTAAGGAAGGGAGCTGTCATGCAGAACTTTACCAAGGGCCCTAGATATCAGATTGGGTCTGCAATTTCACTGTGAATTCATGAGGAGAGCAGGAAGGCAGGATAGAAAAGTGATGATGTGTAATCTAGAGCCTGTTTGATTCACTGAAAACAAGTATTATTAATTATCATCTTCCATTGAAAGAGCTTCCAAAGGCAGATTAAATATTGTGGGGAGTTGTTGTCTCCTACTGAGACATTCTTTACCTAGAATCCTCAGAAGAATTAAAGTCTGCTTTATATTCAGTTAAAATTAGTACAGCATCCATTTTATAACAAGCCTATTGCTTTCATTTATTCTCTACAAAGCTTGTGGGAGGGACAGTAGTAACTTGGATAAGATTGTTACTGATTTTTCCATAATTTTCTAGACTGTCCTACAAGTGAGCAGCATGGAAACCTTGCTAAAAATTATGGCATAATTACTGATGTATTGGGATTTATGAAGGGATTCCTTGCAGAGCAAGGACAATTTATAACAAAATTGATGGCCTGCCATCTGTAGATCTTTTTTTAAAGGGAGAAAGTGCAGAGTCTTCAGTGTCACTTCTACATTATCACATGTAATTTGTATGGTGACCTTTGGGAAGGATGAGGGAGACTTCCTACCTGTTTAAACTGTGAACATAAGCTGGCAAATGAATCTAAAAACGCAGATATGTGAATATGCATGCAGGTGAGCATTCATGTGGGTTTTGTTCTGTACTCATTGGAGCAGCAGAGAGAGAGAGATTAGTTTGTGCTGGGTCTGAAACTGCAGTGTTTCAAAGGAAAATGACATTTCTGTTCAGTCTTTCTTTATAAGGTATTCTACAGACTTGACAGTTCAACAGTTAAGCCTGGACTGTAATCTCTGGAAGTCTTTTTATGAGAGGTTTTTTGCAGTAAAACCACATGCTTTATGAATCTTGATGTGTCAGTGGAAGGTCACCTGCTCTAACACCATCAATCAGGATTTACTCTCTAGGTGGAAGTGAAAGCTGCACCTGAATTACTAAATGCTGGACATCAGATGATTTTTAGTTACTGTATCACAGTTTGATTTTGGCATTTTCCATTCAAAGACAAAATCTGTTTTGGAGTGTTTTTTTCCAGTTGTGGTTGAGCTCCTTCTCCTTTAGCAAGAAACAGATGCCTTGTGGCATCAATGCCAGCCTATTCTTTAGGGATAACAAGGAGCCTGTGCTTGTAGACTGTTGCAGGATTAACACCTAAATGTGGTTATTCCCTTTCCTGCTCTTCAAACAGTGCACACCCAGCTGTGGCACTGTCCTTGGAGCTGTCAAGCCTTTGGGGCAAAACTCATCCTTTGCTCAGAACAACCTGTGTTAGGAGAAGATCTCTGGGTACAAACTTCAAAATTCTATGTGTATTATAAAAACCACAGGTTTCAGTCTGCTCTGAAACTGGCTCCTAAATATGCAGGCAGAACTATGTTGATGCCAAGGGATCCAGAGGAGAAAGGTATTCTAGAACTGAGCATTTTGTTTGTGTTCTGTGCTCCTGGACTCCTGTGTTACTGTCTGAGGTAGGTGGTTGTGTGTCCCTTTGGGCAGGCAGGGGACTGCTGCTTTTTGGGAGAAACAGCATTTCATGGCCCCTCTGTCCTCCAAGGATGTCTAGGTGATTTTGTTATTTCCTTCATGGTTCTCATCTCAAGAGTATTATTTTGGTGCAGGTTCTTAAAGCTCTAACACTCTTCCCAGATGCACTGGTGATAACACCATGCACTGTCCAGGTACCTGTCCAGACTTCCTGATTCATAAATGTTCATTAGTTCATATCATGGACACTAATCACATAAGCCAGCTCCAATCAGCAGCTGAGCTGGGGCTGGATTTATGGGGGGAGCCAAGTCTCTCTTTGAGCACAGGACACACAGAGGAGAAAAGGGCAGCTCTGAAATCAGTGTGTAATTGAATTGTTTTGGTTTTCTTGAGGCCTTGAAGCAATGCAATGCAGGTTTTTTGAAGCTGACATAACAAAATATGGGGATATGCTGCCAAGTCCACGTGGGTGGAGAAAACAAGAAGGTGTTACTGATTTTTATAAACACTTGTGCTCTCAAGAAAGAAAGAAAAAAAGGAACAGATTTTGCCAATGGTTCTTTGAGAATGTAAATGCCATGATTATTTTGGTTAATGGCAGAAATGGCATTTCCTGTGCTGTTTTTATTGCTCAATTGCCTTGTCCTAGTTACATAAGTTGTAGTTTATCAACTGGAGCAGATGCATAGAAAACCAGTTGGAGAACTCTACGAGTCATTCATCACTTTCTCACAATTTCCAGCTGAATTACTCATACTCACAGTTGCTGTGAGAAGAGGGCTCAGGTATTCTGCATCAAAGCCTTGAAGTTGCATCCTTTCACCTGTAAACTAAATATTTTTTGCCTTGTATTTGATGATATTTAGGTGGAAAACTTGAAAATTAGCACAAACATCTACAGTTTCCCACAGAGACAAATCTCAAAAGTTTTTAGCAATTATGGTACTCTTCTTCTTCCTTGATAAAACCTTATTTCTTGCAGTGGTTGGAGACAAATTAATTGTCACACTTATGTTTACACCTTAGGTGGTGAGAGATGCTTGTCACCAGCCTACATAAACCATTTGCTTTACAGCAGTATATTGATCAGCCCAATATAATGTTTTATTTATGTAACCAAAGCTAAAGAAGATACTTTTTATCAAGAGGTTCTATGTGTAGATGATTAATTACTAGTGTTCAGGTAGTTTTGAGTTCTTTAAAAGAGGGCAGTGACTTTTAAAATATTTGGCAGGGCAGAGTGTAGCCAGGAAGTGGAGACTCTCTAGTGGATGTTCACTTGGATTTGTAGGAGAAGAGGATTAGAACTGCCTGGACTCATAGCACTGTTTGCTCTCCATTCTGGGCCTCTTGCTAGGCTGATACAAGACAGCCCTCTCAAGATGCTGAAGTTTTTATTAATCTTATTATTGAGTGCACTCCACATTAAAAGAGTGCTTTGCTGTTCAGAGCTCTGAGATGCTGCAGAGCTGGGGCAACATTACTTGAAATAGTAATGACCAACTCAGTTCCAGGCAATCAAATGAAGGAAATATTGGAAGACAACAAACTAAAAAATCTAGCCCCAAATGGAGCGGAGGACACAGTGTTTAGAATAGCAGAAATGCTTGGTTTTGCCTCTTTTTGCAAGCCTGACCTGAACCTTCTTGCTGGTAGAAGCTGTTAGCTGTGGAGCTGTTGATCCCAGCAGCAAAAACAGCCTGTTGTAATAATCACTGGATCAGTAGTGGGACTGCTAGGTCTTGTTTGCCTAAATTGGCCTGGTAGTGCCTTTCAATCAGTGGCACTAGAGTGAATAATAAACTCAAGATGTGTCCTGGTGTCTTCATTGTAGGCCATAGGTCTTACATTGTAAGTTATTAAATTACTGTAGATGAAACACCAGAGAGATTGGTCCTTGAGTCTCTTGGGGATTGTGGAATTGCAAATGAACTCCTCACGATTTACTTAATCAGAGCATGTATTTATTTTTTTCAGAAAGCCTTCTCTTGTGACAAAAGTTCATGGAGCGGCTAATTGGAACAGAGGTACAGCTGGGACTCTCAGCTGCCTTCCCAGAGCAGCAAGCTCCTTTTGTGCATTTCTGTGCCAGCTTTCTATCATGTACTGATATACTGATGTGTATATGTATGATGTACTGTAAGGAATTTACATTGAACCTCTGTCAGGGACATATGGGCCCAAAACTCCTCAGCACTCACTGTGGAGGAAGACTACTGTGCTGACACAGTGCCTCACAGATAATGTGGCTTGCTCCCAGTTTCTAACATGCTCTTTCTTCTGACAACTCTTCTGTTCTTCTATAAATAATATTTTTGTTACTGTTAACTTACCTTGTAAAACAAAAATTTCTACTCTTTTGTGATACATCTTAAAGTAATATGTCTCCAAGGTCACTGGATCTGTGGTGTCAACGATAGTTCAGATTGAAGGACAGCTTTAGAGCACGAGATCTTTCCTGCCAGTCTGAAAAATCTAGATCCTCAAAGAAAATGAGTACAAATGTTTGACTCTTCTGTGAAGTGATCTGTTGCCTTTTATGTGCTTGCAGGTGTGGATGTAGGGGCCTAAACCTGTAAGGGTGATGTTTTCAGAAGGATCTGAGTGAAATGTAGAGGGAATTGGGATGCACACAAATCCTGGATTTCTTTGTACACAAGCCAAATAAATCATGTGCAGCCCATGGGGGCTGGCTGCTGCCTATGAGATGTGCTCCCTCATGTAATCCAAGTGAAAGGTTTTCCTTCTCACCACTCAGTGTCTGGGTGGGTGACTGCAGGGAGCTGTGTGAGGTGGACATCCAGGCTGCCCAGGTGCCACCTGGCTGAGGAACCTGCTGTCCTCCTCCCAGTTATCCCAGAGGACTTTGGTCCTGGTGTTCATGTCCTAATTGCCTCCATGCAGTGTCAGTAAGACCAAAAAAGATAAAAGCTCTTGGGTCTTGAGTACAGGGACAATGTTTGTCCTCAGAAAGTGTGGTGTTATTTCAGCTCATGAGATGGAATGAGGGAAAAGGCTTTAGTAGTCATAGTTAAGTTTTTATTTTGAGCGAAAGAGAACACGAGGTGAACTTGCCACTCAGTTTACTTTTCCTAATGCTCACTGAATTTATCTGCAGTGTACTTAGATTATGTTCAGGTTATCTAATGAGCTTGCAATTACTCCTCCTCTTTTTTTGTCCCCAGTTCTCATCTCTGCTACTGTCACCATGAAAAAAGCATTCTATAGCAATAGGTTTGCTGCTCTAAATGAAGGGAGTTCTTTTTAACAAAAGTTGATTTAGTGTCTGAAACCAGAAGAGTTATGGTTTGTCTCCTGGATCAGGTGGCTCTAGTGGCGAAGACCAGATGACACAGGAGCTTTTTGTTTTGTTCTTGAAGACAAGTGTTCTTCTGAGAAAGAAGGATATGCAACTTTAGGAAATAAGAATTATAACTACTTTCACATCTGGTGTCAACCAAAAAAACCAAGTGTGCTCAAATATTAGAATATTTAGAATCAGAATATTATTTTTCTGTAGTTAAGACTGTGTTTCCATCGTAAAGGCTTTTAGTATCCCTAGGGATTACAGGATAATAATAACTTGGCAATAAAAAAAAGAAAAGAAAAATTTGCCAGTTGAAAGTTGGCTTCAGATATATTCTCCTGAGTATATTTTTTTAACCATATCATAACAAAACCAAGTTGTTATATTTAGATTATATCAGATGAAAAAAATTCCTAGCAGTCTGTCATCTGGGCTTGGATCTTTATGGTGAGAACTGCCATCTCAAAAGGAGAGATTCCGTTTTGGTGCTTTAAATGCCTGGTGTTTTTTTTTTTGTTGTTGTTGTTTTGGTTTGGTTTTTTATAAAGCATGCTTAGCTATCCTGTAGTTGCAAACAATCTGTGTGTCTCCAAATTCTAGCTCTGCTGGAAGTGCTGGGAAGTGAGGTTGCTGGGTGGTGTTGGTAGGTCCTGGCATGCATCTGTCTGCCCCTCTAGGGACACAGGTATGCTTAAAGTTGTGTCCTTGCATGCCACGGCTGTTAGTGAGGGCTAGCTTCTTCATCATGCTGTGACAGTGCCACCTGGGTGCATGTTTATGGATACAGATCCTGATCCTGTGCTCTGGAAAGTGGAACAAAAATTCTGGTTCCACTGCAGTGCTTTGAAAAAGAGTGGATTTCTCTGGGAAGCTGTGACTCCCCTGTGCCTCTGCCTGCTCCATTCCCCCTTCTCCCTTTGCCTTGAGGGGAACTAATGCCTTGCTCAAAACCCAGTGATTTTCAGGAAGTCATTCCAGTCTGCTTTGCAATAATTCTCTCTTTGAGTGAATTTGTTTGGTAAATTAGCAATAGTGTCTGGCATACTGAGTGCAGAGTTTCCTGAAGGGAAAACAAATACGAATTTAATATGAAGAGTTAATTTACATGTTTCTGTTTTGAAAATGAATTTTTTCACTGTTCTGGAAGCTGGATGAATAGTCCTGGAAGCAGAGAGAAAAACAGGAATGGGAAACATGCAGCTTGAGTGCAACATTTGAGATACTGCCCTGTGCAGAAGCTGAACTGGAGACTCCGGCCTGGCACTTTGGGGTGCAGCTGCTGAAACAATCCTCTCTAAATAACAGATCTTAAGAGTTTATTTTGCTTTTTTTGTAATAAGTCAGTCGTGAATCCTTGTTTGCACTGTTCATCAGGCCTCAAAGATGAAGGAATAGCTTTTAAGGAATTCATGCACTAATATTTTTCCATCAATAACGGAGTCAATTCCTGGAAGGCAAGCATCTGTTTCCATTTGAGGTGTGTGACCATTCAGACCATGGCATCTTTGCTGATGCTGCCACTGAAGAGGCCAGCTGCATGGATAATGGATCTTGGGATCTGCCTTTCTGTCTGTCAGCAGCTGGATTGCACCCTCATGGAATTTCATGCAGGCCATTTGCATAATGGTTGGGTGAAGCAGCACAGTGAGTGAGGCCTGGGTCAAGATAGCTCAGATAGGCAGAGCTGTGGTACCTCCCAAAATAATAATTTTTTGTTTGTCCTCTTCTTGGAGCACATGTGCCTGTGGCAGAGGTTGCTGCTTCAGCCACTGGTGCCCATTCCTGGCTGAGACAGCTGTGCTGCAGGCTCTCTCCCCCAGTTTGCTGAGCTGAGGAACTGTGCTAACTTAGCTGGGTTCAACACATTCCTGTGAGTAGCTGGATTGACAGCTTGTGGGGAGGCAGCCCCAGAAGGAGAGGGTGTTTATGGTGGCTGGGGAGTAGTAACTGGAGAGCTACCAATGCATTTTCTTTTGTGGGCAGTATGGGAAGGCCAGCTTTGTGTTCATTTTTAAAAAATCTTCCTTGCAGTTTAAAACCAGCTCTCTGTTTAGAGCAAGTGTTTGCATTTGAGCCTTTGGAAGTGCTTGTGGTCAGAGGCACCAGCAGCACCTGCAAGGGGACACCCAGCTAATGCTTGGTCCCTTTTCAGTTTTGTGACGTCTGGGGAAGGGAGATCAAAAGACTTGGGAAAACTGGTGGGGATGAGTGGGTGAATTGAAAACAAAATCATTTGGTCCAACTTGTGATTGGAGGAAGATGTGTTCCTCTGTTTTCTAGACAGAGTACTGTCAGGGCTTTGCTAGGACTCCATGGGCCATGTGACAATCAAGGGCATTCTCTGCTGTTTTAGGCACAGAGTTTGTGGTGATTGGGAGTGGGGCTCATCCCTAATGAGCTACAGGTGTGAGAAGCAGGTGAATGCTATTGAAGGGATGAGCCATGGAGTGCCCAGGGGCACTGAGCAACCACCAAAGGGAACAGAGGGCACACAGGTGCAGGGCATCAACAGGAGGGGATAAAAGGTTGGGCTGTAGAACAGTAAAGAGCTGCAGATGCTTCAAGCCCTCTTAGGTGTTGGTTGTGCCTCCAGTCATCCCAACAGTAGACCAGTGGCGACTCATACCTGGATGGAACATTTAATTTCTTGCTGGCAGGTTAGGAATTTTTCCTGTAGGAGTCATAACTGGATGGGACATCTAATTTCTTGCTGGCAGGTTAGGAATTTTTCCTGTAGTTTGTACCCTCTCTTGTTACTAGGCCTTCTCTGCAGATTTAGCCTTGACTTGCCCCTGTGCAGGGATGAGATTCTTGCTGGCAGCAACTGCATCGTTTGTGTGTGCAGGTTTGAGTGCTTGTCCTGAAAAGGCTGACAGAGTCAGATGGAATTCTTAGGTTTCACTGTCTGACCAAAAGTTGATGGTGATTTGTTTAAAGATATTCTTACTGCTTAGTTACATACTTTTACATACATTTTTAGAGGGTTGCAGTCACTTCAAGTGAGGGATCATGAACAGCTAAAATGTGTTCCTTTTCCAGACTGTTACATATCTAAGTGGATTGCATGACACTAGACCAACCTCTCCAGCCCCTGAGTGTTCTTGCTGCACAGAGACTCAAGTTTGTTTTCAGAAGCTAGTAAGGGTTTTGCCTTTCACTCAGACTGTTTTCTGAGTCACTTAGTGAAAGTTTAACTATGTTTTTTTCTTGGTAGGGAGTCCCATCACTGAGAGTTCAAATGCTTGCTCCTTTTTGTGTGAGAAATACAGTCTGTCACAGCAAGCAGTGTGGGTAGACCTGAACTCTGCATTTCTGGGAAATTCCAAAATAGTGGTATAATGTGTCATTGGGAGCTACTGTGCTATTTCCTAGTAAGATTTAGCTCTAAGCTGGAGTTGTGTCCATAAAATACTTTTGTTCAGATGTAATACACTGCATCAGGGTGTTTCTTGCTCTCAAAACAGAAGTAAAGCGTTGAATCTCCAAAATGCTTCACAATGGGAACAGAGGTCTCACCGCAAAGTAAATTAAGAGCAAAGGTTTGACAAAGCAAATCAGACTTTTTGGTAAGCATCTTATATCTGGTTTTGGGAGTGCCCCTCTGCAGAATTGTAGTGCTTTCCTGTCTCAGTTACACAGGTGCATTGTTTTTAGCTGAAACATGCTCCAACCCACCCTTCTGACAGATGAACTCTGGAATCACAGCTAAGTATGACTAGGACATGTGGTCAGTTTGAGGTTCTCCAGTGTAAAACCAACACTGATATGTACTGGAATGAATCCAGTGGGTGATTAAGGCGACAGTGAGGTTTGAGGAGAGACACAGAGGGAGATGTTTTTCTTCCATCTGGAAATGTCTTTCTTCCACCTGGCAAGAGGGGAGGTTATTCAGGAGTTTCAGTGCTGTCTTTAGCTACCTTGTGGGTAGGGAGGGTGTAGAACAGGTGCTGCCAAACTTTCTTGAAGCTCATGATGAAGGAGCCAGGGCAAAGGATGCAAGTTGAAACAGGGTAAATTCCAAGTAGATATAAAAAAACCCTTTTGTATCATGAGGGTGGTCGAACACTTGAACAGAGACACTGAGGGGTTGTACGCTCTTTGGTCCCAGAGGTATTTTGAATTTCAGCTGGATGAGGTCTGGGTGAACTGCTTGGGATAGGTACATAGACAAGAGACCTCAGGAGGCTCTTCCAGCCTGTGATTCTAGATCTGTGTGAAGGCTGTGGCCTCTTCAATGGAAACTGTTGAGGAGGATCAGATGTGCTTGATAGTAGTCAGCTCTTGTGTGACTCATGGGTTGAGTTCTGGTATTGACAGAGTGTTACAGGTACAATAAAGCAGGTGTGCAAGTCCTCCTCCCATACTGGCTCATGCTCTGTTGCCATTCTGGTTTGTAGGGTTTGCTGTAAGCTGTTAAACAATAATTTTGTGTAATTAAATACCTATTATTAGTAGATATTTAGAATAGAGACCTAGCAAGGTAAAGGCCTTGTCAAGCCTCTAAAGGGGCAGAAATGATGCCTTAAGTTTCAGCTTTCATATTTTTCAGATTCTTTGCCGCCTAGGGGTGTAGCTCTGAGCTTCATATTAAGTTTTAGTAGACAACACAATCCTTTTCTAGCTTAAGACCAAGGACAACCATTACAAGCTTCAGGCCAAAAGGTATAAACAATGGGGAACTGAAGAAGAGCAAATGAGGAGGATGGGACTTTATAACCTGAAGCTGTAATTGGACAATTAACTCCAATATGCAAATGGACCAAAACTTGTGTGAGACCTCGTGACCTGGTTGTGCATTTTGTGACCATTTTGGTTCATCTTGGGTGTAGCTCTGGCCAGGCTCTTGTCCAGCCCAAGGTGTATCCTTTAAGGCCTTTCAATAAATACCTACTCATTCCTTTAGCTCTGTCCAGTATCTGTTCCAGGTTCAGCCTCTCAAGGCATCAGATGTGGTGGAGTTGTGAAGAACAGCAAAGAAACATCAGCAGATGTACAAAACTAGCAGAGTAGCTTTCTGAAGCAGACTAGGCTTTTTCCACTCCTATATTTGTATACCCTAGCTGCTTATTAAAAGGAACCCCTCTATGTGATGTTCCTGGCCTGGCAAAGAGTCTTTTTTTAAGTGCCAGGGAAAGAAAGGGCTGTACTGCTTTTCCTCAAGAGAGAGGGCACAGCAGCCCAAAGGGGTCATCAGAAAATCATAGCAAAGATAGGAAGAGGGTGGTTTTGTTTACAGCACTCAACAATTTGCCTGCTGAACCACCACATGGTCCATGGGCAATTCATGGCCAAAACAGCTGATTCTGCACAGCAGCTATTCTGTCTCAGCATCAGAATGTGTCCACTGATTGTAGGCTGCTTTTTTCCTCCTTTGGCTGGTCTGTGGGAAACAAATGTTTCTACCAAGATCAAGCTGCTGGCTGTTTTTATAACTTGTGCCAAGGTTAAATGTCTTCTGCCTGGTTAAGACTGACTTTTATGAGGTAGGATGTGAAAAGTGAATGAACCTGGGAGAAAAACAGGAGCCATACCAGCTTCTGGTTTGTGTCTCAGTACCATCTTGGGAATCTGCTATGGAAATGTTTAGACTAAAAAATATTTTTCTTTAACAATTGGAAACATCTTTCAGGAGCTCTTAAAAAGTGTTTGAGATAACCAGCACCTTTCATTTGTGGCTAATATCAGACTGTTATTGAGATTTATTGCTTTCACGATGATCTCTTCATTCCAGTGCATTGCTGTGCTTGGGCTCTCTGCCAGCTCTGAGCCCTGCACAGTATCCCTTAGCAAATGAATATGGCATGGGAACATATGAATGTGGGTTTGTGTGACCATCACTCTATGAGCACAATTTCACTGACCCCTGAAATTTTATCTGGTAGGTTCAGATCAGACAAAATTAGTCAGTGTAATTTCCCTGGTGCTGAAAGCTTCACATGCACTGCAAAATGGCTGTGAGATAATCTACCATGTTGTATTTCCTGAACAAATCTCCTTGGTTCTCTGCCTTAGGGAAGTGTCACAGTGATAATTCTCTAAATACATTTGTTTTCCATCTGTCTTGGTGAGTGAGAAAGGGAGAATGGAGTAGGAGATGTAAACTTTGTTTTCTGGGTCTCACAGGCAGCACTAGCTGTAAGGCAGTGTGTTGTTTAACAACTCAGGGGCTGTACACTTCACCCTTCTCAGTAATAGTATATTCTTGGGGAGTAAAATGTTTGTTTGTTTCTGCTGTCTCAGTGTTATTAGTACACAGTAAAGCTTGATGTGTCCTTTGCATTTGTATTTAGTAGATGGATCACACATAGACAAAGAAACCAAACCCAAGGCAGCCAAACCAACAAGAAAATGAAAACATCTGTGTCTGGGTAGAGAGGTTTAATTAGTTCTCCCCTGTGGTCTCTTATCCTGCTAACATGGCTTTGGTCAGTATCAAAGCAGCATACCTTGTAGTTTCCCAAATACATATTTGGGTATTGGCCCAGCCAGCAGCTGTGGTGTGTGATTTGTTTGTGTGGGAGAAGGAACTGGGAGGTTTGGGAGGTGCTTGTGTGCCTGGATCTCAGCCTTCACTTCCCTGCAGGAGCAGCTGGGAGCTGTGCTGCTCCCTTGGGAGAGCAGGGTTATGTTTGGTGTCTTTAAATCAGAATCTCTTCAGAAGTTCTTACAGGATTTCTGATGCACCATGACTCAGATCAGGTCCTGATTTCATCTGTGGCTCCATGTCATGTGTCTAGTGTGAAAAAAAAAATATTTTCATACTTGGTGAGTTGTTGCATACCACTAAGCTTTTCTTAACAGGATGTTATTTCCATTGATATTTACTATATTAAGACACAAAAAGAACAGTGTACTGCAGCCAGTAAAATTGGTCTGTGAGTGGTAAACAAAACATAATTTTTTAATGTCATGATACTAAATTAATTGCATCTGTGTGAAATAATCCTTTATTGCAGTTTCTGGTTTGCTATTTCTTTCCTGCTATTAAATGCTTAGTCATGTATGGTAGCTTGGTTTCACTGCCTTTGTACTACAGGTGAGGTTTGTGCAGGAAATAATGAGCAATGAGTGCTCATTTGCTTTAGGATTTGTGTTTGCTTGCACAATTAAATATGTTCTAAAAGGCTGAAATACCTAGTACATTATTGCTGCCACTACAAAGCAACACGTGCTGCTTACATGTTTAAAAATCGTTATTTAGGGCTGACTGAATTGACAAATTTCTTCCCCCATACTGGTTAAAAGTTTGAAAATATTAGAGTGTTTATTACAAAAATACCCTGTAGAGCTACTGATGGCTTAGACTTACAGTCCTTTAGAATGTTACCAATACCTTAAATAAACTGTGTGACTGCACAGCTAAACATATATTCTGCTGATAAACATATTTTTAGATGTTGATGTTCTTGACTAGGACTGACAGAACTGTGCCAAATATAAATCCCAAATTTGTGGAAAAATTTTTTGTCCAAGGAGATAGATAATTTTCTTTGTGCCACTGTTATTGTGATCTTCTCGGAGCCATAATACGTGAAGCCAGTTGTGCTTAAGGGTGTAAATATTGCTGTAAATGAGGCAATGATACAATTCCTGTGAGAAACCTGACGGATAGCTGATGATCATTAATCAGTACTTTTTTTCTGGTTTCTAAATAGAGTGGAGAACCAAGCAGAGTGTCCATCAAATGAGACAGAAATTGTTGTTAATCCTTCTGAAGTGCCTTCTGGTGGTAATGAAAACTGCACACACAATTAAAAAGAGCCAAAAATAAGTATTTGTCCAGATGAGAACTCATGAGGAAGAGATAAACAAGGCAACATTAATGGGGCTGTCAGAATTGTCTGTAAGCCAAAAGAGCAGAGAATAAAGGACACAACATCACTGAGGGCAGCAAGCCCCAAATTTTATCAGTATTTAGGGTATGTTCTGATGTTTCCCAGGGTATGTGTTTATTTGCTGTTTTTCTTATTGAACTTGAAGATGTTTAGCTCCTAAAGCAGAGCTTTTTCTTTTTTTTAATTCAGCTATATGGAAATCTTAGCGTGTGCTGAGAGTTGTCAAGTGGAGTCTGTGGAGTTGCAGCAAGGCTGAGAAATATTTCAATGTGATTGTTGAAATTGGGACTTAAGTTTTCCTGTGGCTTAAGGGATGCTGGAACTAAGTGTCCTTGCTATAAAACTGTTTAGCAGAAGCTGTGCTGCAAGGCTGGCTGCCTGGGCTAGGCAGCATAATTACTTGTGGCAAGATTTTGTTCTGGACTTCAGAGTAGGACATGGATGGAGGAGAGCTGAACTCTGATTCATCCAGAGTCACAGCTGTGCCCTGCTGTCCCCACACATCAGTAAAGTGTCTGCTCTCTGTTGTCCCCAAGCTGCACGTGTCCCTCCCTTTAAGGAGGACATTTGCCTTTCAAGGGCTGCAGAAGGTGGATTGTCCCCTGAGCTGGTCTTGCTGTCACAAGGGCTGACAATGTAGAACTTTGGCTAATGGTACTTATTAAGGAGTGGGCTGGGGCAGCTCCAGTGTTAATAGCAGAGCTGTGAACTCTGCTCCAAATGACTGAGGACCAGGTGTGAGGTGTTTGTGTTAGCCTTGGTGGGTAATGAGGTATGATGTCCTACCAGCTGCTCACTGCTCTGTACCATACCCATTCTCTCAAATTAACCCTTGTGGTGCATCTTTCTACTGAAATAATTCCTTGTCAGAGGACCTGCAGTAGCTGTTTCCTTTCTGCATTGAAAGTTTTTACCTTTTTCTGTATGGACTGTTTTGTTTATTTGGTTGGGTTTTCTTCTTAAGATGTCTTCCTATTCCAGCCCCTGCCTTCCCACAGTGTTGGTTTTTTGGTCCCATCCTGTTAAATAGTCCTGGCATTCCATAGGCTGAGAAACACAGCACATGGCTGGATGCTCCTGAAAAGAGAGGTCAAAGAGTAATAAATGATGCACAGTAGCCTCAATATGCCAGACAGCTGTGGACACTCTATGATGGACTTTAAGATGTCCAAAGAGGGCATTTATGGTGTTATGATGTTTTAACCAATTGCAGGGTCTAATTAAATTTATGTTAGTCTAAAACAGTTGATATTTTATCTGCACTTGAAAGCTGAACGCTTTCCCCTTCAGACACTGCATTGAGTTCCTCGTGATCTTTACATCCCCACTTGCCTGAAATTGTTGACATCACCAGACACAGTACATGCTGGCAAACAAGGATGCTTTTATTAAAATATGTAAATCAGGCCAGCCTGATAGTTACATTTTAAGGGTGGGGAGAGAAAGGCAGTGAGATATCTGTGATTTAATCCCCTTATCATTGTTTTTGTGGCAGTGGGAGCTAGATATGAAGTCAGGTTTGCAGGGCCAGCTGGTGAAAAGTTGTGTGCATGACTGGGCTGTTGCTGGGCTTTGCTTTGTACTGCCACAGCACAAGTAAAACTTGTGCACGTGCCACTTGGGTGTGTGCTGGCCAAGACCACCTTCTAATCAAAAACCAGCCCAGTTCCAAAGCTGGCATCAGCAGTGACAGACTCCCTTCCTGTACAGCAGAAGCAGAGCTCCACAGTATGCAGCAGATATTGCCCACTGGATGACAGATGCATTTAAAATCAATTGTAAAACTGGATTTGGGATTTTACAAGTTAAATAGAGCAAGAACACACGCTATTTGATGGTATGTGTGCTTAAAGAGAGAGAACTATATTTCTGACAGACTGAAGTTGTGTGAAAGAATAAAAACAAGTCTTGGAGTCGGAGAAATGGGACACTGCATGGCACCTGGATGCTGGAAAGACAGGTTTAGTCCTTGTTTTGTAAATGAACCCCACGTGGGTGATCGTGTGTACCTACTTTGCTCTGTGATGCAAAGATCCCTGATGCTGTCCAAGACCAAGAAATGGGCATGTCAATGGAGAGGTGAAGACAATTAGGTGGTGAACAAGCATTGCACTGTTGCAGCTGTAGAGCTGCTGGGGTGTCAGATGTGTTTGTGGTCCCTGTGATCAGAGTAGCCACCTTTGGATTCTGTCACCCAGGACTCTATTCTGGTGTATTCTGCTGCCAGAGTGACTTGGTGGCAGTGAGGTAGCTGGGTACAGCTGTGCTAAGGTTCTCTAAAGCTGGAAGTTACTTTGATTGTGTTCCAGACCAAACTTTTGAGGTCATATAGGTGCCAGTGTAGATTATGTTGCAGTAGCAGCGCTCTGGGTTTTGAAAAATTATTTTTATTTTTCATTTAGTTTTGGAGGGCTATGCTGCATGTATGGGGAGCAGACCAGGCAAACGTCAGTGTGGGTTGTTTTTACGAACTGAGAGTTGAAACAGTCTGTACTGGTACATTTTGTTATTTCTCTGAAATAACACCTAAACTGAAATCAAACTTGTTCAAGAGTTATGTACTGGGAAGACCATTTTAAGGTGTAAAGAGTGGCTGAAAAGCAGGGCATTTGCAGTACACAGTGCACTTCTCACCAAGGCCTTGAGGTGGAATGGTCGTGTGGCATTCTGCCACTACTTTGGTTTATTTTATCTTTTCAAGCATCTGTTGTTCCTTTGAAATATTTTCATTGTGTCCTTTTGAAGTATCATTTTGATGATTTGGTGATAGGCGGAAATAAGATGCTGTACCATATTGTGGCTGCCTGAATGGCTGAGTGGCTGTGCTGATGGGAAAATGATGGAAGGATCAAGAAATGACTGCTAAGTAGAATATCCCAGCTGTCCCAAGCACTGAGACTATAGAATATAATAGAGGCAAAACCCCTGGGTATTGCAGAAGAGCACAGACCATAAAAGAAGTTATCACTTAAATGTATAAAACATAAGATAAATATACTTCTAAGAGGTGTCTTATCTCTCCTTATGTTGCTTCTCATTTGAGAATGGGAAGGAAAACTGTGGTCAGGTTCCCAGCTCTTCAGTGGTTGCTTTGAGGAATATCTGGTTCTTTCTGCTGCACTGTGTGGGTGGATTGCCCTGCTTTGTCCTCACCTCTTGCCAACCTGGTAGAGATGCCATGAAAAAGAAAATTGAGGCATCATTGTGACCATCTCTGCCAGCCTACCATTGTACTGCATGGAGTTATTTTCCTTTATATTTTGCTCCTGTATAATCTACTGAAAATTCTCGTAGGAAAAAAAATCCCAACCAAAGTACTGACATCTTTTATAGTTTCAAAACATTCCTTTGGGATAGAGGGCATTGCACTTGTCAAACATCTCTTTATGATGAATTCAGTGGCCTCAAAACAAAGTGAAAAGAACAGAAGGAGTGAATAAAATGCCTTTCCCCAGAAGGCTGCTATTTGCAAAGGAAACTCTTGTAATGTATTGAACATGGAGATATTAATCTCCTTTTAATACTGTGATATGTTTAAGAGAAGAAAGGGAGGGATTTCCATTAGGGAAATATGGAATAATTGCCAGGAATAAAATATAAACTAGAAAACAAAGATCTACATCTGATCTGCACAAAACTGAAATAGTTGGGAATGTTTTCAGAGTTTGTCATGTTATCACAGGAGATAATTTAGAAAAGAATCAAAAATATTTGTGTCAGATGGACAAATTTCAGAAATAGTATTTTATTATTTATTTTGTAATATAAATTATTTTTCTGCAGCAGCAGGTATTAGTGAATATCTTCATTAAGTGTTACCATATAGCATTGTTGCAGAAACTAATTTTAATTTTATGTACCATAATGAGGTTGGCTTGAATAATATAAGCAAACATTCAAAAGATGGGAAGATTACACTACCGGAATTTAGAAGAAATATTTTAAATTTATTTTTCTTTGTTTCTCCTGAACTACTTGCACACTGTTTGAAACAGTTTGAAATTCCAAATGTTTCAGTGCCTGGTCAAAGAAAATCAAGTGACACTGAAGAATAAGGGAGACTTGACTCAAAATGGAAAGCTTTTTGCTGTCTTTATCTCATGCATTTTTCCAAGACTTTACCTGTTTTAATCTGCAGGCAAGACATAATTGAAAAAGAGTGTGTTCCCATGGTTGTTTCATGAATCATGATAAAATTAGATTTACCAAAAAAATTCATCCTCCTGTGTTTGTTTAAAAGTTTTAAATATGTAAATGGGCAGTAAGCCTATTCTGGACAACACAGAAGAGGTAATATTTTTATGACAGCTACCAAGGTTGCTCTATTAATTAGCCCTCTCCATTACAGCAGGAAAATACTGAGATATTGATTTTTGTTTTTCCCATGACATCTACAAAATGAGTGTATTGTGCATTTTGTCAAAAGGATACCTGCAAGCACAGATGTTGTTTTTAAAATAATAATAAACAGAGTTATGCCTTTTTTGCTGTAAAACAACATTGAAGGGTATGTTATTGTCAAACAGAACATAACATGAAAATTCTTTATTTCTCCTTTTAAGATGCAGTTTGAGTGATCAAGTTTAGTTATTCTGATTACTTTTCCTTAGCTGTTGTCTAAATGTTTATTGGTGAATATAATTTGTCTGCTGGAAATTGCATATAGAATTTATTTAGGCTCCTCTTCCTCCCATTGTAAAGCATAGTTCATGTGTGTGTGCTTTCCTGCAAAATTAGCTAATTTGAGAGGCTGATTCCTTGGTATGGAACTTCTACTTTAGTAGAAGGGCAAGGCTCTGGAAACTCATGGTGAGGTATTTGCAATGAGAAAATGAAATCCAATGACTTTTTTGTTGTGTTAAATACCATAGTAAGATAAATATCACCAGTACAACATCTTTTAAATTGGAAGATTGCTGCTTTAAAATTAGTGAAGTATTATAAAGAAAAACTCAAGTCTTTTTCTTGCAAGGTGGAGAAAAGAACAGAATTATCCACAAAATGGCAGAAGAATAACAGATTTAACTTAAAATTTTCCACAAAAGTGATTTGTACCAGCATTACATACCACCAGATTGCTGTTAAAAATTTATTTGATTACAGGATTAGCCAGGCCACAAACACTTTTTCACTTTTATTTTCCTTCAGAGGCTCTTGCTCCAAAAGAGAGCTGCCTTCCTGGGTGCTTTGTGCAGGTGAAAGTTGCTGCTGTGTGTTTAGCTGGACAGTTGTGGTCTCTGCTCTTGTAAAATCCACAAGGATTTTCCAGGCATCTGGGAAGGGAGGAGCAAAAAGGATATCTTGTGGTTCTTCTATAATATCTATATATATATAGTATCTATCTATGTCTGTTCTGTGCATGGTAACTCCTCAGTGGCTCATCCAAACTTGGTACATGCAAGGTAAAGATCCATCACACAATTTAGCAGCACATTTTAGCTTTTTTTCCTTCTTGGTTACAGAAGTTGCTTGATGAAAGAATATGGTTCACAAGACCCAGTTCTGGGTCATATTTTATGTGTATCTAGTCCCATTACCATCTTCAAAAGGCACAGAATATTAGAAGGTGTACTTTTTTTTTTTGGAGGTGATTAGAAATTTGTAGTCTGTGGTCTGTACATATTTTCAGAAATTTCTCCCGTAAAGCTAAGAAGTCTAAAGAATTGGTGTAACCTCAACCATTGTATTCGAGAGCAAGTGTAATTTTATCAATTTATTTTCTAATCTGACAGGAAAATAAATCCTTTAATGTATTCCCTATATGCCATGTAAAGCAGGTCTTCTCTAAAGAAATCTTTTTTGTAGCAGCTTACTGAATAATTCACATGATTTCAGAGATAGGGATAGAGTATGTGGGTGAGTATTTTAAGTGATGGTTGGTAAGCAGAACTGGTGTTCTGGACAGGTGTGAATGGCTAAAGCAAAGCTGTCAGTTCATATCATTAGAGTTAACACTGTAAAAGATGATATGAATGGTTTCCTTGTAAAGATAAAACATGGAAATGAAGAAAACCCTGAGCAACCAGTGTGGTTTTTTTATTTACCCATCTCTTATTCTTCAAGAAAAGGACAAGTGAAGAAAGGCCGGTTCCCTGATGGGGATGATGAGGTGTGTTCTCTTTGCTTGTCTCATTTACCTTGGTTGGTGTTTTATTTATGGTCTCAAGTGGGAAGTAGTGCTTTGCCTTAAGGCAAGTACTTTCTGAGCAAATGAGAGTGACAGGAAGCACACAGGCTGTGGCCACACAGCCAGTTCAGGTGTGCTGAACATCTTAGTGATTGTGGTGCTTGCCTGCAGCTCCACTCAGTGCTGCTGCAGCCATGTTAGACCTGCCATGCTGTTGTGGTGGCCTCCTCTTCTGTGCCTTGGCAAAGTAACTCACCTGTGCTTAACAGCATCTGTCCTCAGTGCTCAAGAGACCTGCAGGTGACAGTGAGTGCTGAAGCTTTCTCTTACTAGGGGTATTCCAGATTTTGAATCAGACTTGACCAGATGTTCTCTCCTTAGGGCAGAATTATCCAGTTCTTTGGTTCAGTTACCATTATTGCTGGCATATTTGCCTTTGAGCTAGGAGGCAAAGGAGGTTCTAGCCCTAAAGACACCATCACTCAATGTACCCTTGTTTGTAACTCTGAGTGCATTTGACTTGAGTGATTTTTGCCAATTGCTGCATGGTCATTTGCTCTGTTGAATGTTCTTTCTTCCGTGGCCAAGTACAGAAGAGTCCTCTCTGAGGTATTTACAGCCATGTAGGGCTTTAGCACAGACATTTTGCCTCTCTGGTGTGCACACCTCACGTCTGCCTGAGGACCATGGATGGCAGGACCATCCATATCTTCCTGAGGACCATGGATGACAGGACTTTGTAGCAGTTAGCTGATGGGCAGAGCCATTTTTGTATTGAACTGTGATTGCTTATACCTTGAGTTTTGTAAGGTGGAAAGTTGAGATGAGATGTCAGAGCTAAGCAGAGAAATCATGGAGTTCTTGTGCCTTATCTGTTGGATGGTGATGATATTTCCCCTCAACTGTTACAGCACTTGGCTTACATCAGCCTCAGGATTTCTGGAAGCCCTAGGAAAAAAGTGTGGGCAAGGACAAAAGTAGTTGGCCTTGTACCAGTGCACTGCTAATATTTAAGTGGTGTAGAGGAAAGGTCCTTGAGGATTGCAAGAAGATAGTGGGAAATCAGGGGAAAATGGGCAGAGCAATCTGCTGAGAAGGGGATGCTGAGGGAGAAGTCTTGGAAACTACAAAGAAGTGTAGTTTGTCCAGGTGGATGATGACAGGTACTTGAGCACTGACTATCCTAGCCAAAGACAGCTGATTTAAGCACTGACATAAGGTGGAGTAACCACCCATATCAAAGTTAGCTGACAGTACATGTGCTTCCTGATGTATTCCATGTTTTTATGCAGGGGCCATTAATTCTGCAGTATTCCTGGGGTCTGTGTGTCTGGGTAAGATCTCACACTTAACACATGAAGGGAGGAAGTAGGAAAAATCCTAACACTTGGACAGAAGAGACTGTATTTATTTGCTCTGTTTAGTTTTCAAACAATTTGTCACTCTGGAGATTCTTGACTGCATGTCTTAGAGAGTGTCTGCCTCAATTGGTCTTAACCAAAAGTGTCCAGCTCCACAAAACCACTGCCTGTCTCACTAATGTTACTCAAGAAGACTGGTGAAAGGATGAAAGTAGGAATTGCTTTGTGTGCTGAGACATTGCAAAAGGCTGCACAGTAAATTGAGAATGGTGAAAGGGAGGGAAAGTGTAAAGCATAAAACCAGTATAGTGCTTTCAGATAGAAACTGAAAATTGGATGATGTGACTTAGCAGTAAGAAGAGTGAATTCTTTTCTGAAGAACTGCAAGCTCACTGTATATAGCAGAGAAAAATTAACTTCAAGTGTAGAAGGGGGCAGTGAGACTGCAGAGTCATGAAGTCAGTTTTTCTGCAGCTCCCATGATTTCTGGGCTCTGTTCAGCAGAGTGAGCTGCTGGAGACAGCCTGAGCAGCAGAGCTGTGCCCTTGGTGCAAGTGTCCAGATAGTCAGCAGGAGAGTTTTCAGCCCTTGTGGTGTGAGGTGTCTGTACCTAACAACTTTAGGGACTGGTACAGCACCTTATGTGGTTTATGCTTGCAGTGTGCTCTTACAGCTTGTTGGCTTACCACACCTCTGTGAAGCACATGCAGGTAATTCTGCCTGTGGCTTGATATTGATGCTCCTGAGGAAATTGCAGCCACTAGGCTTTGCAGAGAAAGGATTTGGCATCTGAAGGCCTTTTCTTGTTGTGCTGTCCTCTGCATTGCTCTGTTAATGATCTTACTGGTGCTTTTTGAAACCTGTAATTAGAGTGGGCTTTTTGATTGATGGGAACCAGCATTAAAGGATTAATAGAGTAGAACTGAATATTTTGTGATCCTTGAAGTGTCAACATCAGCATGCATCAGCACATTGCTGATTAGCTTGATTTAGTCGTTGGCAGCCAGCACAAGGCTTTTTCCTGAGATAGTGTGCACTTCAGCCACTGCAGAGGGACTTGGTGTCAGAGTTACTATGCTACAGGATTAAAAAAAAAAGAGAAATCCTGAGCTGCATGCCTTTCCTGTATCAATTGACACAGCAGAAGGCTCAAGTCAGTGATGCTCTTGGTTTCATCTCAGAATGGAAGGGGTAATTCTCATGCAGTGGCAGTCTTGTGCTTATAGAAACCAGTGTTCAGAAAATAATTTTAACACCTACTATAATTGAATAGGGTGTTTAATTTTAATATGTTTGCTCTTTAGATGTTTGTGTCCTGGTTAACTTTCTTTTTCTACCCACTTTCCATTCTTACCTTCTTTAAAAAAAACAGTGATGGAGTTACTCAGTGGATGTGTGTGTGCATATATATATATATAGACAAATCCATGCAAACACATCTATCCATGCACACCCAAATACTGAGGACCTGAACTTGTGCAGCTTATAAACAATCTGCTCTCCTTCATCCTTCATGTGGGTCCTGAATATAATGACTTCAAGTAGCCTCTGTCTGTGTGATTAGGTTAACATTGCACCTTCCCCATTTTAAACCAAGACATTGTCTAGAATTTTGACAAGTGTATTCTAACTTATTTAATGGTGCAGCTATACTTGCCTGCTTACAAGTGCTTTCTTTGTATCTTTTGAAACAAAACAACAACAAAAAAATGGGCTGTCAAAGAGATTATTCCAGTACCAAAAAGTGTTGGTGGAAATATTGCATGGGATCCCTTCAGCCCTGTGCTTGCTATGTCTTGATTTTGTGTGGTTCTGTGATAAGACCCAGGGAGGTTAGCAGGACTGTTTAAGTAGTGGAGGGACTATTTTCATGAATCACAGCTTGCTGAGCCAGAGCCCAGTTTCCTTTCTTGGCTCACAGAATTGGTGCCACAGTTGCCATCTTAGGGCTATCGGGGCGGTTTTCTGAGTATCTGCTTTGAGTGACCAGTCCCTATGAAATCAAACTCCCCATTTTGAAAGCTCCTTGAATGTTTGAAAATCTCAGTTCTGAAAAAAAGCTTAAGATGAATTATATATGTAGCATTTTGAAATGTACCTAGACAAGCTCTTTGCTCAGCACCTATAATTACAGTGTTCCAATCCTGAATAGAGGGTTTCAAAAGAAGATAACATTCAAAACTACTCATTAATTGTGTTACTGAGTGTCAGCCCTTTGAATAAAAGAAAAAGTGCATTCTTCCTTCACTGTAATACAAATACAATACAGATAATGTCACTTCTGAAGGAAGGATAATTTAGAACTAGGGTGATGCTTGTGCCTGCTAATTAAAAGTTAATAAATCTGTAAAAAATGGGGTTTCTAAGCTAGATTTGAATGAGTTGAAGTTGTTACTTGTAATGCAGGCCTCTCTGGTAAGGCATACAGAAAGCCCTACTGTGTGTCCTTGCCTTCCCCTATTGACTTTTGAGTGGTAGTGTCATTAATGTGCTGTTTCTGTGATGCCATTCTCATATATGGTCTAGGAGGCCACCAAGGACTTTGTATTTATATATTTTATTCAGAATTTAAACACCCCATTTACAGAAAAAGTTTTAAAATGAATTCTAAGTTCTGTACACTTCCACATGTGTTTACAGTATGGCTGTAGAAATAGGCTGAGTGCTGGTCAGCCCTTGCAGCTCTGACAGTGCCTCTTTTGTCACGCTGCAGCACAAAACGTTACACAGATTCTTAATGCACTCGACCTCAGTCACATCAGATGATGTATCACAGACCAAAAAAGGCTGTTAAAGGAACCTTTTTACATTGCTGAGTCAAATGGCTCATTTCAGGAAACACAGGAAAAAGGGGTGTTTGTGCAGTCTTTGTGGCAGCCTTCTGCATATGTATTACAAAGCAGTCTTTAATTATGGGATCACATTATTACTTGTTTCTGCTGCCTCATTAAGCTCATGTTCCTCCATTTGGGAACAGCCACTCAGTGCTTTTGCTTTTCTCCTGTATTTTCAGAACACATTTTAAATCTTTGTTTTCTGCAAACTTTGTAAGACTGCTCTTCTGTATCAGTCACTCTTATAGTATCTTGTGTTTAGGAATTCATATTTCCGAGCCCTGCAGTGAATGGGTGGGCACTTCCACTGCAGAGGTGGAAAAAGTCATTTGAAGTCTGAGTAAGTTTACATGTAGGTAACCAGTTTTAGCTGCTGGGGGTCACTGTGGAGTCGTCAGCACTGTGCTCTGGCCCTGTGTGAGTAATTTGGGCCTGGAGAAGGGGGTTGGTTACCAGAACCTGGCTAGAGGCTGGGAATGGAGCAGTTGTCTAAACTGTGCATCAGGAAACTGGGGTTTAAACTGCTCAGAAAAGTGAATTCTTTAACTTTTTGCTTTCTGGGATGGCAGGGTCTTTTTACGTTATTCAAGATTCATATATCGCCCTATTTGAGTACTAAAAGCATGGAGTCCCACAAATTGAATTGCTTTGTTATCTAATTAAAATAAGATTCCCCAGAGAAATTCTTCATGTGACTGCATATGACATGTAGAAACTCCAGAACTCCCATTGATTTCTGATATGAATGCCTTAAATTGAACTTGATTTTTGGGAGCGTCACTCTTCTCTGTATCATTGAAGCTTTGCATTTTATTCTTTGATTGGCTGTTTGTTGAAAGGAAGCTGCCTATGGTGGTATTGAAAGGTGTTTTTTTTTTAAGTATTAAACCTTAATAGTGCTGCTCCTAGACTTTTCAAAGTTGTGTAGCTGCCATGAGCCTGAGTAATGAGAGCTCATAGCATCAGCTGAGACTGTGATGGATGTCATCTGACTTGAGGTCTGTAAATGCCCCCAAAGATTTTATAGGGAACTTGGAGCAAATAACTTAATTTCTCTGTGCCTCAGTAACTTGCTGTGCTGGGATAACAAAACCTTTGCTGTATGGTGCTAGAATTGGGAAGGTGAAGATTATAGACTGGGAGGTGTTTGGACATTAAAATAGTAGGAGCCTGTAAAGGAGAAGGGAGACTGTTCATTTAGTACTTCCTCTTGAACAGTTGTGATTGGCAGGGCTGAGTGTGGTGATGTGGTTGGAAAGTGGTGGTCAGTGGTGAGGCTCCAATTGACTTTGTGGCCTCAGAACCACATGTGAGAGGAACAGAAGAAATGCTGGAGGATTTTTTTTAGGAACGTGTGGATTCTCAGCAAAAGAAGACAAAGATACTTCTCAAGCATGTTTTCATCACCATGGAGAAAAGAATAACTCACTTGTGGTTTCCTGACACAAGTGTCCAGGATGGATCTTTAATTCCTGTGAACTGGTGGCATTTCCTGAAATTTTGATAGAGCTGTGCTCATCTGTCCTAGGTAGGAGTCAGGCCTTTTTTTGAGTATGAAATCTGAAGGAAGAAGAAAACATTTCAGGTAATTCTTTTCCTCACAGAAAGCTTCTGACCATGTTAACTCTTACAATGTTCATGCCAATAAATCGAAATATTTTAAGAGGAGGTAATAAAAAAAATGGTATAATGTTACTTGCAACTGGATAAGCAGAATAAACTCTGGAAATCAGAACTGCGATGAGGAAGATATTGCCTATGGATGAGAATGGGGAACAATTAAAAATTTGCAGGCTCTTACTAACAGAAGTACCTTGTCATGAGGATAAAGGAATTACTTGAATAGAAGGAATGGTAACAACACTGGTGTCTCTTCAAAGTCAGGGTTTTTGTTCATTACATGTTGTCTTGCACTGTTGGTACCCTTGCAGTGTTTTGAGTTGCACCCTTGAAAATGTGTTCAAACATTAAAAGCAGGATAACAGGATGATCTAGAAAACCAAACTGAAGCTCTGAGGCTCTTTCACTGCAGAAATATTGACAGTGCTCAGTGTTTTTGGGTGAATTCACTTTTTGTGTGAATTCCTGTTCCTGAAATTGGCAGATTAAAGTTGAAAGGGTATGTGCTCCTGGAAAACTAGGCTCTTGGCTTCCATTAAAAGTGTTCAATATGTATCTAGTCCCTTTTTGCACAGCAGAGAAGGTGCCCTGCAGATCTGTTATGTTACTGCTGCTTCATTTCTGAGCCTCACATAGTTTCTTGTGTGTAAACAATCTCATATTTTCTGGGGGTTTTAGAACTCATTAAATTTTCCATTTCACTAGAAGTGGTAAGAGAGGCTATCAAAAGGCACCACAGCAGATGAGGAATGGTTTTAGGTCAGTTAAAGTGAGCATTGAAATTTGTCTTTTTCAGGAAATGGAAGATTGTTTTGTTCTTTCTTCACACAGACTGCAGTGAGCAGGCTGCTGAACCAGTAGGCTTCAAATGTGAACCCCAGTCCAAAATGTCATTTAGCTGAGTGTACCTTCAGGGCCAGGGCCTTCAGAGTGCAGCCACAGACAGCTCCTGCAGCTCAGCTCCGTTGCCTGCAGGCAGGTGAACAGCCAGAATCCTGGGCTGTCCATTATCCTCAGTGAGCAGATCAAAGAACAGTAAATGCACAGGGCTGGAAGGAATTGTAAGAGATACAAGGCAGATCTTGGTGGTGGCAGCAGGTTCCCATCACAGGATATCTCCATCCTGTTTACCTGGTTCTTTTTGACTGTCCAGTGAAGGCAACTGACAGCTTCAGAGGGTTCCTAATTTAGTTGGATTAGCCTAAATCGCCTTTGCAAGTCTTTCAGACATGTTGAACAACTGCTAGCTTTATACTTTGTAGGATTATCTCCTGGGCTAAGGCATGTCTGTGTGTCAGACAACACTTAACAGTATGAGGTTGATGGCTCTGACAGAAGAGCTCTGGAGAACCTGTTAGGAGCCACCTCCTCAGTGGAAGCTGAATATTCAATTGTTCACCTTGCTATTACTGTGGGGTGTGACTTGCCTCCACCTAAGAGCCAGCACAGCAGAGAGGAATGTGGGCTTGCACTGGCTGAGCAGTGTTGTGTGCCTGGGATCAGCCTGTTGGGTCTCAAATAAGATGGTGGGTGAAGCTGTATGTGGAAATATTTCCTTTTTGCTGCCTCTGCAGCAGCACTTTGGATCAGTGAGCTCCATGGCATTGATTTTTGAATGTGATGAAATACTCATAAAACTCTCTCAGCTCAGTGTTTTTTTCTGGCTGCTCACACAAAGCATTGCAAGGAGGTGAGCCTCAGGCTCACTAACCCCCTTGGGCACACATTCAACCACCTGCCCCCCCAAAAATATAGGATATATGTGCTGCCCTTTTCCAGTAAATATGTTAGATTGTAACATATAGAAAGCTAGGTCAGACCAGTTTGTTTTGGTTGGTTCTTTACAGAAGTAGATTTGCTGATGTGGGCCATCTGTCCTTCAGATATTTATAACTAATTCACAGTTTGTTTTGGGAGGCTGAGTTAGGCTGACAGGTCTCCAATTCCCTGTGTGGTTATCATCCTCTTTCCTTTTTACGGTGGTTGGTGGTTCTGTGCTTGCTTTTAGGCAGTGCTTTGGGTCTTCCCCCATTTCCTGTTAGTTCACTGTGTCAGTGGTTTCATCTATTAGTGTGTGGTTGCTTTCAATCTGTTGGTTGGGTTTTTTTCATGATAAAAAAATTTTTAGTAAGATTTCATCTGCTTCAGTTGACTTTGCTGCATGAATCCCTTCTGTGGTCAGCACTGTAGTCAGTTGATGTCCCACCTTTGTTTTACCATAAAATAGGTTTTCTCTGTATTTTTATTCCACCTCTAGCACTTTTCTGCACTTTTTTGGCTTCCTCTGAAACCTTACTGACCTGTGGGGAGTTGCTTAAAATCTATCTTTTTTTCTTTGAGATTCACTGCCCTTAATCTGCTCTACTTGTTCCTTCCTTATATTTGAATAGTTGATGTTATCATTTCTTCATCACCATTACCCAATCCATCTTCCACCTTCAGATTTCCAAACAGTTTCTCCCTTTTAGCCAAACCAGCTCCATCTTCTGAAGTGAACTGTCCCCAGGATGTTGGAAGATATATCCAGTTATGCCAATTAATTTTTTGGATAATCTCAGCTGTCATTATAGTACGTGTCCATCTCTTGGGGCAGGTGTATACTGAAAGGTGGAAAACACTGGACAACTTTAATTTCCTTTGGGATCTTACTGGAAAGGAGTTAGTGAAAGACTTTGGTAGCCAGAGCTGTCAGTGTGACTCCTTGTAGGAGCACCAACTTCTTCACATAAAAGCTGACAGCATTAGCAAATGCCACTGTAGTTACAGGAAAGGGGCAGATAGTTTTGTTCAGCGTAGACTTCAAAGACAGCTCCTGATTTTATCATCCAGCAAGTATTCAGAAATCAAAATGCGAACATGTCACTGTGCTAAATCTTGTTTTCTCTGAGTCAAGCAGTTGGCATGGTATTTTATTAGTCGTCTTTTCCAGAATATGTCCCCTGTTCACCACAGGCTGCATGAGTCAGGGCTGTGATTTGGAAAATCTTGATGCTTTTAAAGTGGAGTTAACTGAGTGTAACTGTAGCAGGAGTGTAAATAGGTGTCTGATTGCTATTTCATGGCCATTTTAGCAACAAGTCTGTTTCTGTTTTATTGTGACCACAGATAGGACGAGTCTGGAGTCTCTAAGGAGTAAATAATTGTGGACCAAGCTGTAAAAATTCTGGAAATTCTGCTTGCAGGAGGTCTCAGAGTTGTGTGCTTGTCCATCATTTGCTCATCAGAAGCTTGAGAAAAGGGATCCTGCTGGTACCATTCCTCCTTGTCTCTTGGTTTGGATGTGAAATGCGGCGCTCCTCAGAGATGGGAGGGTGCTGAATGGGGTTTTGCTCAAGAGGGGAATATTATGTATCAGTTGTTACATGGTTGTGTCTTGCTGACCATTACCAACAGTGTCTGGATGAGTAGCATCTTCCCAAAGAATGCTCAGTCTTTGGTGCATGGCTCTGCACCTGGGGGCGGCACCTTAGACAAATGTCATTGAGTGAGTCTAACCGGCTTACAGCTGATTTTCTTCTCAGACATGTGGAATTAACCAAAGACAATAAGATCCATGCCTGGCCAGTATGTTGTAAGAACTGACTTTTCATTTGCTGGTGTTGAGAGGAAAGAAGAAGTAGCTGAACTTGACTTCCCTTCTTCTCTTTTTCTAGTTACACCTCCATCTTCACCCTCAGTTATGACAGCAGTGTGCTGTAGAGACTTAAGTCTTTTTGTGCTTTTGTAAAGTTCCCCCATGCTTAAAAGAAGGAGGGAGGGATAGGGTCCTTGCTTTCTGCTCATGAATCAGCTGCTGCTTCCTGTTAACTTTGGCAAGACATTGAATCTGTCCTTCTCTACCTTTCAGTGGAAGTAAATATTTTTCTTCTCTAGCTTTGGTAAAGTCAGAGATGAGACTCCCACTGCTTTCAGTGACACCCCCTATGTTTATGGATACAGGGAGACATAGCAAAGTTTGCTAGAAGTATGAGGTGCCTTTTATTCCTGCTGACATTTATCTTCTCCCCATCTTCCCCTGTGAAGCAATGAGTATCTTAAATAGCTTTGTCCAAATGTGAGTTTTGTTACCCACATGTTGGCAGAAGTTAGTTCTGCAGGTAGGGTTCATGCTGATGGAAGATGATAACCTGGAAAATGATCCATTTGTTGGTTGTTGACATGAATCTGGGTAGGGAAATCTGTGCTTCTTCCTTCTTAGGCAATTCAATTTGTAAGTGCCAACAGGTTTGCAGTTTATAGGTGCTTCTCCCTTGCCTAGCCATTCCCAGCCCAGGATTTGCAAAGCAGTAATTAGTCCTTGTTTATGCCATTGTGATGGTATTATATCCATTGTTAGATGTTTAGCAACTTAAGCATAAGGCAGTTAAGGAGATGCCCAGGCTCCTGCAGTAAAACAGCTGTAGCACCAGAGAATTCTCTGCGACTGCTCAACAGCACTTCCCTGCTGCAGATTTTCTGTGGTACATGATACCACGTTACCTGATACTGCATTAATAGGTCCCATGAGTCTGGTCTGCAGCTTGTAAGCACATCATTTGTTACTGTGCAGTGTAACTGTGGGATTCCTGTCAACAAGGAAGCTTTTGGCAAATTAGGTTGTATTATCTGCATTGTTTGCTTGCTGACTCCTTGTACTTAGGGCTGTTGCTGTTAGTGTCTTTTCTAAGTTTTGGCAAATCATCCCCAGTGAATCTAGATACATGAAAGGTGTTCTGCCTTCAGATCATCTTCTTTCTGTAAAGAAGGAAGGGATTTAATTGTTTCTGTGAAACTCTGATCCTAACAGACACCATAGTGTAGCCTGTGCTTCAGAGGAATCAGTTTTCCATGGCTTTATACACTTTATACAAAAACAGGCATTCTGGAGGCCTGGGCTCTTTGCTAAGACATGGTCTGATGCAAATCAGGGGGTGTAAGCTATGATGGCAAGAGAGGTTCTAGCCACTGAAAAAGAGCATTGGGTGTAACTTTGTGCATGTTACTAAAAGCAGAGAAGGAAGGTGTTTTCTTATTAACATGTTGCAATTCATGAGTCTTTAATTCATATAATAAAAATAAAGCTTTTCCCTTTAACAGCTGCCACTAACTGAGAGCTTTTGTTTTGTTTCAGATTGTGGAAACCTGAAATAAAATATCCTGTGACTGACAAGGTGACAACAACACTGCAAGGTGGGTTTTCTGTTTTTGTTGGTCTCATATCAGTCATTCCAGGGCTCTGGAAATGCTGCATCTTGACTTTACTGGGATGGATTGCCTAATGAATCTCTGGGGCTTGTTCAAACAAACCCAAATGGTTTGACAGGACTCCTCCTATGGCTGCATGTACATGAGTTATGTACTGTTATGGTGTTTCAAACAAAGAAAATATGTAATTTTCTGTGCTGTGTGGTGAAGGTGTTTATGGCACAGAGGTGGAAACAAGTGAAAATAAAAACATTGATATTTTTTCCGATTTTTTTATGTAGACATTTTTTCTGTAGGAAATGTCTTCTTGTCATTGTGAGTTGAGCTGCTGCTGCTGAGCACAAGCACTGGAAGTTGAATCTGTGACGTGGCATTTTTTTCTTTTCACACTTCAGATTTAGAGTTCACACTTAGCAAAAAAGTTCCCTACAACATGTGCTGATCACTTGTGTGTTAGTCACCACATGCTCACCTTGTCTGAGGATTCATTGCACTGTTTTGTTGAAATGTTTTATTGAGGTTGTTTATAGGATATGCATATTTGCAACACAGCCCAGATGCAGAGAGATGCTCATCCCAGGATTTCCCCACTTGCACCCCTGGTATTATCTGCTCAGAGGGGAGTTTGTGTAATGGGTGCAGACAGCTTTTAGTTATTTGAATGACTCAAGTGAAAAAGAGCACAGAGAGAGCTGGTAAATACTATTTTCACTTTATCCATTGGTTATTGGCAGAAGAATTACTTGGCATTCTTCTTTCAAGAGAAGTTAAGTTTTCAAGCACCAGGTTTATTTGGTGACACTTCACAGTCATGATGAAGTTGAATTTTGTTCTTGGGTTTGGTTTTTACCTTTTCTATAGCTGGTTCTTTTCTGTCTTCTTTATAGGGTGGGGAATGGAGTAAGAACTGGGACATGTATTGCCTGTATCTATGTACTGGGGGTGGTTTCTGGTGACAATATTGCTGCTCTTACTGCAGCCTCACATTTCTCTCTTGGAGGTCATAGTTTTTTCCTTTGTGTGAAGGCGTGAATCTTTCTGGAGGATGTGTCCACAGCCAGAGAGTGAGCAGCAGTATTTGAGTGCAGAGCAGCAGTATTTGAGTGCAGAGCAGCAGTATTTGAGTGCAGAGCAGCAGTATTTGAGTGCAGAGCAGCAGTATTTGAGTGCAGAGCAGCACTATTTCTCTGCTGGGTGTTTCAGAGTGTGTTTCTTGTCACTAGCTCTGGAATACTGCATTATAGCTGTGATGGGCTGCAGTGCAGATGTACCACTTGTATTTCTCAAGATGTTTTAAAAAACCGTCGCAGTCATATAAGCTCCTCTCTTGCAGTGGAAGAATCAGGGGAGATGTGAGAATTTATCAGCAAGGCTCCTGTTGTCACTGTTCTTGAGTAGAAACTGCCAGGGGCCCTGCTCATGGTATTAATCCTTATCCAGTGAGAAGTGGTCTTAGCTTTTGTTTCAGTGAGGACATGAGGTTTCTTTTCTCTGCTCCTTGTCAGCCTCTGCATGTCATTGAACTTGAATCATTAGGCAAAAAGTTAAATGGTCAGGAAGAGATAGGTCTTTCAAAGCTCTAATAAGGTCAAATCCAAAAACTTAAATAGGAAGGAGTGATTGAGGATCTGAGCTAAAAGTGTAAGACAAAGCTGTTTGGTGGGTGCTTTTTGCAAAGAGCAACAGGGGAGTTGAGGAGAACTCATTCTGCATTTCACTGTGCTGGTTTGTGCTTCAGTAGTCTTTGTGGCAGGATTTGAATGTGTTGTCTGTTCTTACCAAAGTTTTATCACAGCTGATGTGTCTAACCAGGAAAGTCAGAGCAGGCTGGTGAACTTCAGCTGAAAGGAGTAGGCAAACTCCTGTCTGCTCACAGAATTGAGCAGTAACCCACTTCTCCCAGTGCCTAGAATATTGGTACTTTCAGCTGCATTTGAGCTGCTCACAGTTTATCAATAGAAGCTGTGTTCTTGCATAAATGGAGAGCAAAAGACCTTCTTGTAATTAAATAATCAGTTGTCTAAATCTCATTTTATTAAGCTGAACACACAGTACAGACTAGAGGAGTGGTCCTGCTCCAAGGCTATTTAAACACATCAAACTTTTTCAATTTTATTAGGTTTTGTTCTTTCTCTTTCTGTCTTCTCCATGTGAATCTAGGGCACATGCAGATCATGCTAAGTTCTCTTCTTCTGTCTTGCTAGTCTTCCTTATAACCCTCTCTTAGGTGTGTACACAACCCATATAATGGCACAGAGAAGCTCTTCACCTGTTTATTGGTCTCAGACTATTCCATCACTTTCTGAACTGCCCCAAAGCACCTTTTTTGCTCATCAGACAGCAGTGTATCTTGCACAAAAGATTGAAAACAAGACTGTCTCAGGCTTGTCTCTGCAAACGGGCATGTGTTGAACATAAATAGTACCTAATTTTTCTTCACTTGAAAGGCAATAAAACCCCAATCCTCAAAAGAAAATATTAAATGTAAGCAGAACTGTTGTTTTTTACTGGGAACCTGGGGGGGGGGAAAAAAAGGCTACAAAAAGATGGTTTTATTTCTTATCAGAATATTTCACAGGAAGAATCTAAGTGTATGTAATGGTACCAAAGCCTGTACTTATTCATGGTAAATTTCTTTGTGGTATGAACAAAAAACAGAAGAGAATTTTATCAGAAGCCTGAAGACCTGCATTGCCTAGCCTAACATTAGGCCCTTGTATGTCATTATTGCTTGCAAGCAGTATGCTTACCCTGCTCACCTCCTGCAGAGAGCAGGGACTGTAGATGGGCATCTCAAGAAGCTGGGAAGGCAAATGTGGTATTTTCGGGGTGCCCTGTCGTGGGGAGAAAATGATCAATCTCACTCCATGTGCTTAGAAGGCTAATTTGTTATTTTATGATATGATATTATATTAAAGAATGCTATACTAAAACTATACTAAAGAATAGAGAGAGGATCCTTACAGAAGGCTCAACAAGATACTAATGAAAAACCTGTGGCTTTCCAGAGTCCTGACACATCTGGACCGTGATTGGTCATTAAGTAAAAACAATTCACGTGTTGGATAACTAATCTCCAACCACATTCCAAAGCAGCAAAACACAGGAGAAGCAATCAGATAATTATTGTTTTCATTTTTCTCTGAGGCTTCTCAGCTTCCCAGGAGAAGAATCCTGGCAAAGGGATTTTTCCAGAAAATATGACAGTGACAGGCAAAGTGGGATTGAGCCATTTTCTGAAGAACCTCTCTATTTCCACTGACTCTAGAAGAAGAATAAAGAATATGTAGAATGAAAAATGAGTGAGCTGGTGTTCTTAGAAGCCCTATAAACAGACAGAGCTAGCTGAACATTTGCCTTTGTGTTGTTTTGAAAATATACAAGAACTGACATCACCACTTACACTGTGGAGTCTTTAATACTTCTGTCTTTAAATTGCTGCTGTTCTGGGCTGTTTCTCTTGTACAAGATCTGCTGTAGCCCAGCAAATAAAAAATTGTAATAAGGCACCTGATCTCTTGGGGAAATCTAAGTTTCATCCTACCAGGGTATACTGGTTCTCTAGTTCCCAGTGTAAGATTATGCACCTCAAGTTGTTTTGCAGAGCTGCTCATCTGTACACAGCATTCCCATTCTCTCCTGTGCTAGGAACAGAAAATGTAAAGGGAGATGTTCCTGAGGAAAGCAATGTCACGTGTGGCACAGAGGAGTGAGAGCAGTCCACATGGTTAAACAGCAGGATGTTATCCATGGCCCCTACTTCTTTCTCTGTGACAGGTTTTCTGTATGATATTCTGCTTGTGCTAAAATTAAAAAAAGGAAAAGAGAAAGTCAGACCTACCTGTTGAAACCATTGAGATTGCATCCAACATCCTTTGGAGAGAATTTCTTTGAGAGAGAATCATGTGAGGCAGAAGCTATTTAGACTAAGCCTTCACTATTTACATTGGAATTGTAAGCAACTTGAGCTTGCCCCAAAAATACCTGCCAGCATTCCAATTGATGGGAGGTGTTCCTGGTCTTGTTGTTCCAGGTTCTCCTCTTGTAAGAAGGAGCCCTGCAGTGGGGTGTGGGGCAGAGGGGAGAGAGTTTCTCCATGGAGAGTTCTCCTGTGGTGTTTGCCCCCAGCTGCACTTTGCTGGGATGTGCAGCACGCTGTCTTGCACTCTCAGTGAGCAATCCTGTTAGCTCTGGGCAGTGGGAGGGCAGTGGCCCAGCCACTGAGCTGCTGAGTTAGAAAAACACATGGCCTAGTCAGTTCAGGATGGAGGCATCAAACTGGGACATCAGCCAGCCCCAGCTTGTGGCCTTGCAGAACTGTGTGATGCTCCCTGTGTTCGTAGGTGGAAAAGCAGGAAAGATGGTGGTGTGATGTTTTCTTCCCCAGAAGCTTGTGGGTAGGATGGGGACCAGGGGTCCTGTAAGTCCTGTCTCAAGGAGGAAAAAAAGTGGGAGGTGCTGGATGAAGGTGGTGGCTGTAGAATTTCTGCAGGCAAACCAGTTGGCACCCACCTGACTCTGAAGCAGGTGTGCTTGTGGTATGAAGTCTGACAGAGCAGATTTCTCATTGGCAAGGCTTTACTGGAGTCATCACAAGTATGTTGTTCCTGCACAGCAGCAGAACTGGGTTGTTGGTTTAGTTCTCTTTCAGGTGCATTTGGGTTACGTGTCCAAACTCCACTTGCTGAAATAACCCAAAATCTGAGGTTAGAAATGTACAGAAATAGGTGTTCTTTTAATGGCCACTTTACTTTTCATCTTCTTCTCTGATTACATATGACATATAAAGATGCAGTTTTCTGAGTAATACCAAATGCTTGGGTTACCATTCTACCAAACACCAGATGTGAAACCCAAAGGCTAGCAAGCTGTTTATTGAAGGAGTGTCTGAGCAAGCTGTTCTTATTGATGCCAGCAGCTCCTGAGTGCTAGTTAGTTAACCAAGTAAATGTTTGTGGGTTGTTTTTTAATGGCTAATTCCATTGCCAGCAGTGTCTTCAGGAAAAAAATAAGAGAAAAATGGAAGGAACAGGTGGTGCACAACTTCTCATTTAAAAGGAAACAGCATATTGTAGAACTGCAAGCATCTGCTTCTACTTAATGCTTAGTCTTCAGTCTGAGATGCCATTCATTTATGTGGAATAAATTGCTATACCAGCTAGTAGGCCCTTACAATACTTTGTAACTTTATTTTATTCAGTGGGGCAAAACCACATTCCTTGGTACCTCCTGTATATCATACCAGGAGGCTGGAAGGCAATAGGATAAACAGTTTTGATTATATCCTTCTGCAGAGCAGAAAGTAGGAGTTTTACTTTTGACTTCAATGGGAGTAGGAGCCAGATCTTTTTTGTGATGTGCAGCAACGATGTCTTCTGAGACAATCTTGAAGAAATGTTATGCTCTTTAATTCTAACCTGAAAGGTTTAAATTAAGCATGATAAGTCTCTTTGGAGATAGAAAATATCTTCTATGAGATTATTTGATACAGCAGGCAAAATAGGTAGGTTTGCAGGTGAATGATGAAGACCTGGATAAAAGTTTCTATTCCTGAAAGGTTTTTTGGTATGTGTTTTTTCTCCCTGCCCCCCAGGTGTAGGAGATACTATCTTAATCTACAAGATTTGCTTCACTTACAACCTTTGTAAAGAGTGGCTGTAATGCCTTTACATCTTCAGTGTCTTTTATTATTGGTGGGGAGAGAGCATTTCAGTGTGTGTAGCACTCCGAGGCACAAGCTCTTCTGTTGCTTAGAGCCCCAACTCATATCCTGTTTGTAGATTTTTATCTCCATTTCTTATGTCTTCACAGGTTTCTGGACACATTACCACTTAACAATTGATATGTGAAAAGTCTTTCCTCCAAAAAAGTCACTCATAGTTGTTGAGTTTTTTGGGTTTTTTTTCCTACTGGTACCAGTAATAGTAGAACCAGGGTTAAAGCTGTTCAGCCTGATAGGGCTGTATGAAGTGTCTCACTGGAGCTCTGCCTAAAGGCAATGTCAGATTTTCTGGTGTGGCCAGGTCTGCAAGATAAAAGGGTTGACATCCTGAGGAAAAAGAGATTACAGTCATAGGTAGAATCAGTTATTTTTCTTCCAGTTCTTAAATGCTGCAGGCATAAACATGCCTCATCATCTAAAGGTAATAGAGGTTTTCCCTTTGTGTTGCTTCTCACCTTGGAAGCCTATGGTATTAATGGGAAGCCATTCACCAAATTCTTGATTTTCAGGCTTTGAAAGGTGGACTGTAGAATTCACTTCGTTTGTCTGAGCAATGTATCAATATATACGAGTTACTGACTTTAAAACTTTCTTTAAGTGAAACCAGTGAAACCCAACTGGTTTTGCTTGGAACTGATTTTCCTTATTACTAGTATAATATAGTGTGTGTATATATATGTAAAAAATATACAAATACATAATATAATATTTGGTTGTTTTGTTCTGTGAATGAAACATATAACACTTTTAAGAATACAAAAATCATCCATCCTCTATTACATCTCTGGATATTTTTGTGTAGCTGAAATAACTTTGTTAAGTTTGTATTCCTAGCCTGTTAAGACTAGTGTCTCAAATCCTGATAAAATCAAGTCAACTCTACATTTCTAGGGGATGGGATAATGTTTTGAATCTTATTAAAAAAGAGAAAAATACTTCTTTAGAATAGTCCATGTCTCTATTGTCCGTATTTACCCACTGCTGGCACATGGGGCTGCTTATGCTTTGCTGTGTTTCTCCATCCCTAGGTTTGTAATCCAAATGCAGTGGTGCTTTACGTTGCCAGGCATTGATATAAATGCACTTTTCTCACACTTTTTTGTTGTGGTTGCTTTGAGCTGAGCTTCCTAAGATTCATCATCTGAATAATAGTCAATGGGAATGGTGTGGCTGAAAACATGAAAACCTCAATCCTTAGTTTTTAAGTGCATTCTTAGGAGAGATTTAGTTGAGGTATGGAACTGTAGGCATGAATTCAACTGATTAATGTGCTTTTGACAGAGCTGTCTCACTCAGACTGGTCTTTCTAAATATTTCAATGAGAATCTCAGAGATAAGAGAAAAATCAGTGCTTCACAATGGTGCTGCATTTGAAATCCAGAGCTTTATAAGCTTCTGGTAATTACTTTTTTCCTTGAGGTACCTACTAAACTACATAATAATCCTTCTATAGAAAAGATGATGGAAATATGTGTGACAGGGTTAGGAGCCAGGTGGGTGGTGAGGCTTTGTGGTTGAATGTTTACATCTGAGAAAGGCTTTTGGACCTGGTTTAGAAAAACACCACTCAGGGAATAGTGCCTGCACAGAAAATCTGGCTATGGAGGTGAGGTGGGAGGTAAAGGTGCAGGAGTCACAAATGAATCTGAACTCATCCAAGACTGTGGGTAGAGAGAAGCCCCTGTTCTCCAGCACTGTGCAGTGTACAGATCTGTGTCTTTGCTCACCTGGTGATGAGGAGGCCAAGTTTAGAAGCCAGAAAAATGCCATGTTGCTCTTTTCTGCAGGTATTTTTTCCCATAGTTGGGGCATTGAGGAAGGAGCATGCTTGGAGATCCAGTCCTGAAGTACAAAAGTGCCTCCATTAGCAGACTCCGTTAGTTTTTCCAGTCTGCATCTCAGGAAATGAGGAACATTAGGATATTAATGTTATTAATTATTGCTGGCAATAAGTAGGCAAGTCTGTGACCCAGCTGGGATCAGATTCCAAGCTCCTGAGCCTCATGCAGTGCTTTTTATTTTATTCCACCAAAGTGGCTTTTTCTGTTGTATGTCTTAATTAGCAGCTTAGCCTGATCTAACAACTGAGAAATAGCTTCATAGTGCAAACAATAACAGTATGGGCAGATATGTGCATAAAATTGTATTTTGTTTCTAATTAGAGCAGGAGTGCATGCCTCTGAGACACTTTGCAATGTGCTCAGAAGGAGAACATGTGGACTCCAGCCCATCAAGGAGGGAACTACTGCTTTGGATGAAAAGCTGATGCTTTTTTTCAGGAAAATTCAAAAGCAAGCTTCATATGTGGGCCATGGAAGCTGAGATAGAAAGCTTGGACTTTTAAATACAATTCTGACTGATTCTGCCAGTGTTTTGTATTGACAATTATGCATATTCATAATAAGCAGGAGCTGAAGCTCAGGATTGCTGTACTCAAGCCCTTCATGTCAGAATGCAATTGTGCATGTTGTATTTGTGCTAGAAGCTTTGAAGCAAAGATGCTTTTTTATCTTTGAAATTGCTTCTGTCCATTGATTTCAATAGACTTGCACCCCCATGCAGTTACAGGCAGCAAAACCAGCTCCTGAGTCTCAGAAATACACCAAGATACTGAACAACACCTGTAGCATAGCAACAGGAAAGCCTTTATGCCTTCATATTTACAGCTGGTCTTGGGCCCTGGCAGTGATAGTGAGCATATGGTGGAGGGTTTGCTTTCTTTTTGGTCAGGCTGGTCAAATTGTTTGGGAGTGCAGTGCTGACAAAGTTTAAAACAGCCAGATACAGTGCAAGGGCTCAGCTTTGAGGAACCTCATCTTTGGTTCAGTGCTAAGTTTTGGGAAGACATCACACACCAGCATGACTCCATGATTTCTGCTTACTCTCCATGACATTAGCCCATCTCCTGTGTCAAGTTTGGCCTTGCTGATTCCATTGCAATCTATGCCAACAGGTTCTGGCATTTCCCAGTTTCCTCCTGGGCAGTTCCTTTGCATGCTGTATGGGTAGCAGAAGGCCCAGGCTGCCATTCCCAGGCCCTTTCTGGGAATGAAAAAAAGTGTCTTTTGTGCACAGCAGAGAAGGAGGTGCTGGAACTGGGAGGGATAGTTGAGGGCTGTGAGCAGGCAATTAAATGTTCCTTGGGACCAGCATCTCTGCTTCTGATAATCAGCATTGAGACCTGAGATCAGCGTGGCACCTGCTGATGCAGCTGCTTTTTGCCTGCTGTCAGGTGTCTCAGAGTCTTATGCAAATAAACCATTTAAGAAAATGGATTACTTAAGTCAAGCCATTCTGTAAAGAATGTCACCATGTTCTGTACCAGGCAGCCAGACACCTGAAAGATGTCCTATATTTACACAAATGCAGCAAGTGTGTTTTCCCCGTATCTTTTGTGGTTTTTATGTTATTTGCCTTTATTTTCTTGAAGTAGCAGGAGTGTCATAACTATGTCCTGTGGTTATACAAACAAAAGAAGTAGAAAAAAGCCTTCTGTGTGTCTTCTGCATCTTGGCATTTATTAGGTGTCCGTGTACTGACAGAACAAGATGGGAAACTGCTTTCAGTGTTCAACTGTTACCATGTGGGTACTGTAGTGCAAGAACTTGGCTTTTTTGTTTCTGCTCATCATGGACAATTCCCTCCCTTTGTTTAAAATGGTTTTCTGGTGTCTCAGTGAACGGACAAAAGTGATTCTGTTTTCCTAAGTGCAGTACCAGGGAGAGCACCTGACATGTAAAGGGTTTTTCAGAACAAAATCTAGAGCTGAGTTTGAAGTGTTTGGTCTGTTCCTACAGCAGTGGTAATCATTAACCAGTAATAGAATAATTTGCAGTTCAGAGAAATGCTGTAATCTATTCATGGCTGTGGGAAAATATTGCTTTCACTGTGTTCTTTGGGGGAACTGCAATCATTTGAAGGAAAAGAGGTTAGGAAAGTGTGCTCTGCTGTATGTCAGCTGAAGCAGCTCTTTGTTTTTTTGGCTACTCCACTGATGTACATGACAAAACCCTCCATTCAGGAAGATTATAAAACCAAATGTGCAAACAGAAGCAGCTTGCCAGTCATCCTCCTCAGTTCTGTGCTAGGAGCTGATGGATGAACTCAAACTGCCCAAGTGCTTGGGTTACCCCTGGCTGGAAGGGCCAGAGTGCAGTCAAAAGAGAAACAGGAGATGGCCAGACCCAGCTCCCTGTGGTGGGAGGACACACTCCAGGATCCCCAGAGTCAAACTGTTCTGTGTCATGTGCAGGTGTAAAGGTGGGTGGGCCTTGCAGCCTGTTTGCTGAGGCAAGAAGGTTCATTTTCTGCTGAGCCATGCATGGAGAGCCTTCTGAGCTGGAGGAGACCTGTGGGTTTCATGGACAATGTGCCATTTCAGGCCCTGCAGGCTACCTGGACAAGCAGTGTGGTTGGTAATTTCTTTTGAAGTAGTGCCAAAGTCTGATATTTTTTAGCTAGAAGTTGGGAGCAGGATGCCAGTTTCCTTTATGCTGCCTTCACCCACCCTTCCTCTGCGTGTCCCCATGGCTGAGCAAAGACCTGACTGGCACAAGGGGGCTGCTCTTGTATATGGACCCATTTCCTGTACTTCTCATTGAGAAGAGGAGTTTTGAAGATGCAAGCGCTCCTCTTTGGGAGTGGGATTCATAGGGTGGATCATGGATGCTGGCCACTGATGCAGTTGATGCAGTCTTTTTGAAATTGCAATCTCTTTAGGCAGCTAAGGAATGAAGCTGAGGCTGAAGGTTACCCAGGTCTCCTCAAGGTTACAGACTATATTTGCAGGAGAAGCAATCTGCACCTCATCTTTAGAATTAGTGTCAATGCAGAAGAGAGCAGCAAGCCTCAAACAAGTTTATTGTGGTTATGAATCATGTGTCTGGGCACAGAAACTGTGATTTGTGGTTTCAGGGCATTTTTAAAGTGCATGACTCTGTGGATAAAACTTGCTCTTGCAAGGGGAGAAAAAAAAGAGAAGGACATTTAGATGAAGTGGAATGACTGAGATTTGGACCAGAAGTTTTATAAAAAGCAGTGGGGTATTTTTCAATATTAAACATCAGTTTAGAGTCTTTGAGCAGGAAAGCCCAAGATGAACTTTACAGGTCTGGAAATATTGCTGGCCTATCTCCAAATCCTGTGGTTCCCCTCTTGCACAGAGCCCTTTGTAGCCATAGCAGGGGATGGCATTTTGCAGACCCTTCCATCAGTGGGCAGCATCACCCAGCCCTGCTGCCAGGTCAGTGCAGGCTGCAGCCTTGCTGTGAGGGTGAGGGGGTGGTCAGTGCAGAGTGAACACTGCCCTGCCTCTGCTAGGCTGTGTCTGCCTTCATCAGAAGCAGTATTTGCTCCCTAATTAGCTATATACAGCTGTATTAGTTGGAATTTAGGTATGACTTCAGTCATGGCGTGTGTGGAATCAGAAAGATGTAGAGAAATGGGGTGAAAGTGTGAGTTTTGCTTTTGCAGGTGAGGACATGATGAAGGGGGATGTAAGCCCACAGAGTGTTTTTCATACCAGCTTTCACAAGGGCAGCACATCTCAGAAGGCTGTCATCTACCCTTTGGGTCTGAAATTAGACTCTTGGGAGCAAGGGATAAGCAAAAATGATGCTGTGTTAATGAAAAAGTTTGGGACCTGGTCTGGTGACATTGCCTGTGGTCTGTTTTCCAGGCAGATTGAACAAAATGTTTTAGCTGTGAAATCCTAAGAATCAGCCTGTAAAATGTCAGTGCTTGCATTTCTAGAAAGGCTAATTTCTTCAGCTCTGGTTGATTTCCTCTGCAAGAATGCTAAGTTTTGAAGGTTTATGTGAATTTAGTGTGTCTTAATACATATAGAGTAGGCTCTTTGCATGGGAGCTGTCACATTCATCACTTGGACTTGCAAACCTTGCAGTTAAAGCTGTCTTTAATTCTCCTGTTTAAATCTTGCTCTCCTCTGGAGATGTTTTCTGATTTCCCCTTGATGAACAAGTATTGCTGCAGACTCTCTTCTCCACCAGGGGCTATTGGTGAGTTGTTGGGAAGTGGGCACTGCTCTTGCCCCCATACACATCTTGTATTTCAGAGACACACAGCCTGTGTGTTTTATGGGGCATTGTGTCTCTCCACAGAGCCCCTCTGCTTGTGTGTTTCCTCTTGGTCTTGTGTAATGTGGCTGTGCTAGGTCATGCTTTTAAACCACAGAATTTCTGAGTACTGATTGCAAATTGCAAAGGAAAGGCTGCTTGGATTATCAGCAGGAAAACAGTGGAAGGCGTGACCTTTCTTCTGCTCCTCAGGGTAAAGCAGAGATCCTTGTGGTGTTCTGCTTTGAAACAAATTGGTAAATAGCAGGGATATTTTGATCTGTAAAAGGCTGGCTGCTGAGGTTTTTGTGTGCTTCCTAGGTGCTGAAGGAGATGGAGTGGAAAAAACATTTCATAGGTATTAGAACTTGGAAAGAAAAGTCATGTAGAGATGTAGAAATAGCTTATTCAGGCAGGAGTAACAAAATCTAGGAAAGTTAGGCCAAATGAAGCGGTGCAGATGAAAATGTTGCCTGAGCTCAGAGAACAGGCTGTGACTATTTACCATGATGAGGTTAGATGGGGATGGTGTGAGCTGCAGGGAGTGCAGCAGCTGGAAATAAAAAGGGCCAAAAGGTCATTGCTCAGAGCCAGGTAAATGAGCCATGCCATAGGACAGGGCAGTGCCAGAGCTGCCTGGATGTGATTCCAGAGGTGATGTGCTCTGGTGGTGTCCTTGACAAGGACAGCAGGGCTGACAGACACTGGCTGCACCTTGTGTGCTGGTTGGAATTCAGAGGAATTGGGTGTGATGAAGTTAGCACACTATGGTCTGCACAGAAATGGTGCCTTGGGAGGCTGCCCAGAACAGGGGCTAGACAGTGTCAAAGGAATAAAGCAGGTATTTATTAAAAGGCCTTCAAAGGGTACACCTTGCGCACTATAAGAGCCTGGCCAAGGCTACACCCAATATGGGTGACAGGTCACATGTTTTCACACTTTTATAAACGTTTTGGTCCATTTCCATGTTGGGGTTAATTGTCCAATTACAGATTATACAGTCCCATCTTCCCAGATTGCTCTCCTCAATTTGCTGTTGTTTATACTTTTGGGGCCTGAAGCTGCAATGGTGTCCTTGGTTCTCAGGCTGCAAAAGGATTGTTTTGTCTGACTAAACTGTGATGAGAACTTGCTAACACTTTGTATGAAGTTCGAAGTTATATATTAAAGCAGTACAGAAATCTGGAAAATATGAAAGCTAAAACTTAGGGCACCATAAAGAGTTGGTGAAAACCTTCAGGGTTCTGCCATGACCATCTCTTTTTACAGTTTTCATACTTTGCAGTACTCTGTAGCTGTGTATGATACAGGAGACAACTTTTCTCCCCAGGTGAGGGGGAGTTTAGCAGACACAAGCCTTGTGGAGGTCTGGAGGAGCCCCTGACCTGCCTTTTGACAAGCGGGGTGTAAAATTGTTTTCAAGACTCTTCAGTGGAGAGAGACACTTTGTTCAGCCCCACATTGTCTAAGAAGGTGTCTTCATGAGGTGTGAACAGCACTGGTTTGAGGTATTAAATGTTACAGGTGAATAAAGGGAGAGAAGACAGTGTCTTAAGCATCCTGAACTTAGTCTTCTAGCAAACATAACTGCCAGATCCCCTTTTCTATTTGCTGGCTGTTGGAAGATGGATTTCTGTTATCAAACATGAGTATGACATGAGTATTTTTCCTGAGCTTTCAGTATCGATTTCATCACAAGTATTTGGGAAATACACAGTTCTACATGTTATGGGATACTTCTTTGGAATGTTTTCCTTTTAAAATAGCAAGTGGAACAAGATACCTGTTAGAGTGCTATAGAATCAGTTGTTGCATGATTGTATTATGAAGGGTCTAAACTAGGCCTAAGAATTACTTTAAAGCCTAACTTCTGAATTAGTGTAATTTTTTGACTATTAGATAATTCTGAGAGTGAGCACCAGGAGGTGTCAACACCTCCACATTCAGGTAGGGAGTTCTACCAACTCACCTACACTTCCTAGACAGGGTCTTTTATGTGTTACATGTTTAAACCTGCAGTTTCATATAATTTCTTCCCTAGAACAGTAGTTGCTTATGGTCTAAATTTTGGCCTTCACACCCATGTCTGCAGCCCAGCAAACTTCTGTAATTTAGCATTGCTGCAGGTCCCTCACTGTTGTGCTGGCTGCAGGAGATCCAAACTCTGCTGCAGCATGGGATTTACAGGACAGCAGTGGGAGTGCTGGGGGAAGAAGGTGCTAGTTTGTGTGTGTGTGGGGAGCAGAATATGGTCCTTAACAAGTACAGAAAAAAGTGCTGGGGATGGGGGAGTTACTGAGTTCCTAGAAAACCTGGTGAAGGCTTTTCTAGGAATGATAGTTTAGAGCCACGTAATGGAAACAGTAGAACCAGCCTGAAAAATTGGCTCAGTGAGGTCAGGGAAGCTCAGCAAGTGGTAGAAAAAAGTCCTAGGTTTTTTTGTTGTTTGTTAGTGTGGTGTCAGGATTGATTCTAAGTTTGCTGTGCATGTATACGTGCATCTGTGACCATGGCTGGCTTTGACCACTGTGATGCAGAGCACAGTGATATCTCTGTGGATCTTGGTGTCATGGCCATCAGAAAGGGTGAGTGGATTTCAGGCAGGCTGTGCTCCAAGCCCAGCTCTGCTGTTGCTTTCCTGGGTGACCTCAAGCAGTGTAACAATACATTTAGCATGCTGCAGAGCCATGCAGCAAGTCTGCTGACTTAGATGTGCATTAGTGGTGTTGCTGTTGGGAGAACTACTTTGATAAAATAAAGCTTTCATAGAACAGTTGGCATGATTTGAGAGAAGCCTGCAGTTTACTGCCTGCAGAACACTGAGGAGTAAGTAGTAAAAGCTGCTTGAGGTCCTAGCCAGATGATACAGCCAAATTGTCATTATCATTGCACATCACAAAAGCTGTTTGGGAGGAGATTTAGCTGTTTTCATTCATGGCTTAGACCAACAACATTTGTGCAATAGCAGCCATGTTTGTGCAAACATTTCCTCATTGTGAGACGAAAGCACTCATTGGCAAGTTAGGAAATTTTTGTATTAAAAGGCTTTGCCTGTAGCTGTGGACCTGGTTAAGTAATATGCTATTAAGCTCAATTAGAGTGGTACAATGAAAATAGATGCAATATTTCTGCAAGGAAAGAGCATGTAAAGACCTGAGTGAATGAGGTGCTATGAATAATGCCCCCTTATATGAGTAGAGCCATTGAAGTCAGGGGCTCTGTACCTCTGTTTCATGGTGTTACTGTTTTGTTGGCTGAAATGTTTTAATGTTTTTATTTTAAAATTCAATAATTGAAACTTGCTAATGCAAATAAACCAAATGGACAAAGCATCTTCTGGAATCCTTCATGCTTTGCTGGTATGAACTGGAAATAGCCTCTCTGTTCCCTTTCTTCCCAACCATATAAAATTGCAAGTTAGCTTATCCTGTGATAATGTGCCTTTTGAAGTGAATGTAAAACCATCCTGTCCCTGCATGATGCATATAATACGTGGGAAAAAAATTTCTATCTAGTAATTGATGAGAACAATTTCCTGTTCTTGTGGTCTCTGGTCTCCAGCCAGATCTATTTTTACTGCCTTTTAATTTTTTTTCCCTTCCCCCCTAATTTATTTTTTCTTAAGAAGAAAAAAAGTGTTACTATCATGATTCTTACATGCAGACAGGCTGCAGTTCCAAAAGGCACCAGCAAAGGCCTGAAGGTAACATCTTCTGATCACCTTGAATTTAAGCTTTTGAGCCACATCATAAAGTCAGCACCAGTGCATGAGAGCAGATGAGTGAGAGAGAGAGAGCCTGTGCTGGTTATCATTGTTGAGTTCAACCCAGGTCCAAGTAATTTGGTATTACTGTAGCCAAAATTCTTGTGCTCCTGACACTGCTGACACTTTGATGTCACCTAAGGATCAAGGAACACAGAAGGGTTCACAAGGATCAGGGAACACAGAACTAGTTGCCTGATAATTGGCCTGACTTGTAAATAAAGCTGAGGAGACTTAAACTTACAAGAGAGATTTCCACAAGAGGAGTCTGGCCTGGTGTTAGTGAAGGAGGTCTGAATGTATGGAGAGAGTGAGTAAATTAAATGGGATCCAAGGAAAAGCTTGGAGGGTAGAGATATGAGAGGGGAGTCATTTAGAACAGTCATTTTCCACTAATGTGACTGGAAACCCTGGCTGCAGCAATAGAAATGTTGTGCTGCAAAGTCATGTGTGTGTTTAAAACCAATCTCAGTCTGTTTGAGCTTTTTTCCCAAGTCTTAGGAAATTTAAAAAAACAGTTAACATCAAGCAGGAGAGATATGAGGTATGAGTCTATGATGATAGAAATTAGGCTTCAAAGGCATTCTGAGAGCCAAGTTCTTAGGAGTGCCAAAGGAGAAGGGCAGGGCAATGCTGTGACAATTTCAGAGGTGATGGTGTCAGCTTTGGAGTGCTTTTTTCCCCCTCAACTTTGTAAATCTCGTATCTGGACTGGGTCAAGAAAGCTGCACATTGTGCAAGCAAAAAGGCAGAAACATGCAATGTACACACAGGGCAAAGGGTGGGTTTCCTAATAAAGAACTGAGAATGTGTCAGTTGGTGCTTGCCAACAGGTGCCCTCGTTAGTACCCACAGTGAGGTGATTAGACATTTAATTAGGAAGATGAGTACACTTAGCTTCCCATAGGTAGTAACAGTTGACAAAAGACACAGAGACCTTAGCCACATTTGGAGTCGTTTGGATTCTGAAACACAGTTTGTACAAGTCAGATCTAGAAATAGTTGGATTTTCCTCCCATTACATTTGTGTGTTGAATGGCTGTTGGTTATGTTTTAAATGTTAACCTGGTTACTCTAGGATGAGCACACCTGGTCCTCTGATCTTGGAAATGGGATGTATTTGAAAAATGGCCTTTAGGTTTTTCCTGTGGTTTCTGGATACTGATCCTCAGAGCCACTGTGACACTTGTTAGTTTTCAGTGGACAAGTGGTTTCATGTATTTTTAAGAAATAGATTATATTCAGAAAAGCATGAGTTCAACTGATAAAATTTTTGTAAAATAAGATGTTGGCAAATTTGTTGTGCTCCAATGGCAACAAATCATCATTGGCAGATTCAGGAGGCCGTGTGACTCCTGCCCTCTTGACAAAGTGCCACTATTGCTTTGAACCTTTGCTGGGGGGTGGGAGGAGTGTTCCTGGTCTTCATTGGACACAGCTTCAACCTTCACAGCAATAGCATTGGACTGACATTTTGTTGCAGGAAATCATCTGGTTGTTACATGTTATTCCTGACTTCAACTAAATACTGTTGGGCAAACTGGCAGTGATGTTTGCTGTGAATCATCCTCACTAATGAACCTATTTGATAGACAAACAATAGTTATTAGCAAGGTGACATTTCTCTTCTGAATCACTATGCCTTTTTGGCTTTATTATCTTCCATGCTCTATTTTGCAAATTACCATTGGGCTGAAGGGCCTCATTCTCTTCCTTCTGGAAACAAATATGTTGGTGTGATTGGAAAATACCTTTAATAACAGGAGGGGCTCTTTGTTAATTTTGCGCTCCAAAGGTGCTTGCTTCTGTTCTTGTTTTTATTCTGCTTTAATATCACCTTTAAATAATCATGAATGACTGGCAAACCTTGAATCAGTGGTTTTGGAGGTCCTGCAGGTAGAGTGTGTAATGGTATTTTTGAAGTGCCAAACTGAGGAACATGGACATTAAATTATAACATTGATTGATACAGTTGTTTTGGAATGCTTCTATTTTGCATCACTTTAGGAAATGATAGGCTTCTTCCCTCCAGAAAAATAATGAAATGTAGTCCTAATTTTCAAGTATAGCTTCTTGAGAATGAAGTTATTCTCTTACATAAGATCTTTTCCCTAGGCTGTGGCCTGAAGCCTAGGGAATATGAATGTTGCTGTTTGTCTGTCTGCTTAAACATCCTTTTTCTCCTGGCTCCTGGTTGTGCAGAAGAGATGTTAGTGAGCTCAGTTCCTGTCCTAAGAAGATAAGTCTTATGGTCAGTGAAACTGCTGAGTGAAAAGAACAAAATGTGCAAAAAATATTTAAAAGGGAGATGGTCTATTACATTGTCTGGAGTCCACTATATCTGAGGATGGGGATGCAAGATTGGAGGGAGCATTGGTCATTCCAACATGGTAATGCTTACATCCCAAATATCATCCACATGGTGCATTGAGAGCATAAGGAAATATAGTATTTTTAGAAAGACATCTCTCTGTGCAACCCAGATTGCATCTCTCTAGAGAAAAAAAAGTGCTTATACCCCAAGAAAAGGGGAGTTTACAGCTGTTTAGCAACATGTCAGATAACAGAGACAGTTCCTTTCCAGTTGCAGCTGAAACACTTGAAGCTTTGGGTGGAACATGCTTGGGGTGTGTACACGCTCATCTGCGCAACTTTGTTTTTCCTTGCAAAATTGAGCTGCACACTCTTGTCCCCATCTTTGGAAACACACTGATTCCTTATTGACCTTGGAATGATTTAGCTGTAGAATTCTGCTCTGCTCCCCAGTCTGATTTTAAATGTTCTCGATGAGGTCTAGGTAGGGTGAAGAGCATCAGTCCAAGAGATGCCTATGGATGCCGGTGTGGACCAGGCAGTGCCAGCAGATTCTTTAGAAAATTGAGAATTAGCAGAGGAATTAAAGAGGTTTTGTGCTTCTGTAAGTGAAAACAAATTTGTGCTAGTGCTTCCAGGGCTGTCCTAGTGGTGGTTTAACTCATGGGGAAACATCAAAGGCCTTGAGTAATTGCATTCTCCAAAGCTCCTTTCAAAAGCAGAAAACCATAATGGAAGTGATGCCACAAAGGCTCACCCAAATGGGTGGTTTTATCTACACAGTTTCTGGCCTTTAGGCAGCTGTCCTTCCAGTTTAATAATACTGAGTCATACCTTTTGTTTCCACCCTTCAAGTCACCAAGGTATCTCTCTTGTCCTCTTCTCATGCAAAGCGAGAAAGGATTCCAGACGCTTTGCAGCCAGGAGAGAGGGAAAGTTTCAGCAGCAAGGGGACCACTCCAGCTGGTGCTCAGTCTCAGAGCAAGGAGCACAGTGATGAGAGCTGTGTGAGGAGCTGAGTTTCTCAGCAGCAATGTGAGTCACATCCCTGCTTTCCCAGCGTGTGTGGGGCACTTGGCAAAGGAGTGGCTTTGCTGCCCATTTATTTGCTGGAGACTTTTCTGCTAAAGCAGAAGAGCTTAACCCTGGATTTCTAAAAATCACAATCCTGTGTCCTTTTTATTTCATTATCTGCTATGCATCTTGGACTTTGTCTTGTACCCTTTTCCATTTTTTTTATTTCCTTTCAGTTTCTTTTTCTCCTGATCCCTTTAATGGAAGGGATATGTGTAGTAGTGTAAGTTTTAGCAGTACTTCAGGAAACAGGTAGGTTTGCATTTGTATGGGAGACTTACATGCCTTTTTTGTGGTGTTCTTGTAGTAGGACAGCAATTGTGGTTTAATAAATAGGACATGAAACACCCATGTTTTGCTCAGCCTTTAATGACATGCAGTGTTTTATACAAGCTATGAAACTTGATACTGCCTCTTTCATTTAGAAGGCTGTGTGTGCTTTCTTTCTTTGATGTAATTCAGTTGACAGCAGTGGGGTTGTTCCTGATTTACACTTAGAGAAATGAAAAGGCAGTCAAGAGCAGCACAAGTTCACACCCAGTTGTGTGTTGACTCATTTGCTCATTGTCTTCTGTGTAGCAGAAAATGCTTTTAGGGTACCCCTGAGGAATGCATCCAAGTAGAGCCAAGTTTGAGATGAGGTATGACTTTAGCTGAGGGCTGTGCAAAGCCAGGGATTATCATATGATTTTTAATGAAGGTGAAAATTGATGTTTTCATGTGGGAAAGGACTGACCACTCATTGACCTGACCAATTAACATGCAGGACTGCGGGTTTTTAAATTGCATTTCTAATTAAACTGAACCAAAGGGTTGCTTTAGCTTCTTCTGGATGAAGAGTTGCTGCTATGAACACATGCAACCCTGCTTGTGCACAGCAGTTGAACAAGGCAAATCTCCAGAGGCCCCTGCCAACCTCAACTAGTTGGTGGCTCTGTTCTGGAAATGCACAAGGACTTATGCTTTTATTGGAGTAGCTTGCTTTTTGCTCTCCTGAGTTTTCTGACAGTGTGTTTCATTTGGGACATTTCCAGTCTGTGAAGTTACCTCATCTCAAATTCCTCCTTGCCTTCTCCTTCCCTCTGCTGGGCCCTGATCTCAGATGTTGATGTTTGATCACTCTGCTCTAGGAAACTGTTGCCTTTTTATGGTAGTTCTTGAACCTGTCTTAGCTCTGATTGATTTTGCAGTGTGAAGTAAGACGCAGGGTCTGGCACATCAGGCCTCACTGTGGCACACCAGAGCTTGGCTTTGCACCTGGATCAAGGCATCTGAAGTATGCTTAGGTGGAGCCATCTCCTCCAGTCTGCTGGTGGGCTGTCAGTAGCTTGCTTTACCTCTCCCATGTCAAAGCTTTCTAGATCCCATTCATGGTCTGGGCCTGTGTCTGAGATGCTGAACATGACTAATCCCTTTGTCCAGAGAGCTTGGGCTGAAGCATCCTCTCATCCTCGGCCAGGGACTTGCAGTATGGATGATGGGCAAATGCAGTCTTGACAGCAGGCTCTTAAATGATGGTGTAGCTGTGTGTGCTCAGTGTCTTCTGTTCTCTGGGGCTCCCTGAAGACAGCTTGGTCCTGCCTCTGTGTCCTTCTGGCTCAGTTTTCTCTTCAGCCAATGCTCTGTTGTGTCCTAGTTAGTTTTTCTTCTGTGTAGACAAAAACTGTGTAGCTCTGAAAGAGAAACAGCTTGCTCTCCTGTGTACAGCATTTCTGAGTTAATAACCAGAGATGTTGCCATTGCTCATCTAGGGGAAGAAGTAGCACTAAAACTGGTAAAGTAAGTTATTGTTTAGGGCTGTAATTAAACTTCCAGACTTAGGCAATTAAAGGTCAATATACCAAAGGTTTGTGCCTGGGAATTCAGAGCCCTTTTTTTTTTTTTTTCTTCCTTTTAATTAAGGAGTATTTTGTTTGATGATTAGATGAATGGGACCAGAAGTAACTAAATCAGCCAGCAAACCTGCCAGTGACTGGTGGGTTTGTTGTGAAAACTGTCAAATAGTTGACACACAGCTCAGACTGCATACAGTGCTCAGTGCCAAAGTAAATCATATAGTGTATTACCCCTGGGACCTGTAAAAGGGTAAAATACAGAACCTTGCTGGTTGGAGCACCTGTAGTAGCTCAGCATATGTGTGGAGGAGGCTTCTAAATAAATGCCAAATGTCAGATTGGCTGAAAGGGAATGTAAGGGAGAGGGGTAAGCATCTTATACCTTTAGAGGTGTTGCCATGGTGACATGAGCCAATAAACTAGAGCAAGCCAGGGAGTAATCTATAATTGAGAGGTATAGGAGAGGCAAAGTGGCATTGCTGTTTGCAGAGATTCAGGTGCATGATGCTGAACCTGATGCTACATTTGTTGTGCTCAGTCCTGCCCTCATTCTGAAGAGAGTACTTACAGTTTACTTGCTGCTGGTTTTCAAAGGCTCCCTGTCCCTTGAAACACATGAATTTGTTTCATTTCACAGCAAGTTGCTGACCCCTGCCAACAGCTGATCCCAATCAGGGGTTTTTATGTACTGCACAAAGAGGAGATACATGCTGCATCTGGTAACCATACTGTAAAAGCCAAGCAGATTTTGGTCTGGAGCTGCTGGTTCTGTATTTCAGCTGCACTTTGGAAGTCCTGTAAAGATGCAACAGCAAAGCCTGGAGTCAGCAATGCCACCAAGCGCATGATTTAGTCTAAGTGCTTAAGTGCTCTAAGTGAGGATGGATAGCCCAAGTGCTCTGAGTTACACAGATGCTTAAATGCTTTGTAAACTCAGTGTTTAAGGGCTTTATCCCAAAGGATGCTGCAGAAACTTCCACTGAAGTGAGGGAGGATGAAGGAGTCCTCATGCAGTGCCAGCAGCTATAACAATTGTGTGAAAGAAAGCAACCATGTTATTGCTATTGTGTTTTTGCATGCTTTACCATGGAAAAAATAATCACCAGACATACTTCTGGGTTTGGTTTTAGTTTTGGGGTTTTTTTGGGGGGCTCAGGGGTGCATGGCAGAACGGAGATATATTGTATGGTAAGTATTTGGATAATTTAATCAGCATAAAACTTATAAAACCAGTATAGGTGGGAAATGGAACAGAATTCCACAGCCAATCCATCCTTTTGAGGTCATGAATAGCCCTTTTAATTTACATAGGGCTTTATAAAAAACGTTAAAATAGGAAGCAACTATTTTCATTCAAAATTGTATCTATGATCCATCCTTTACAGCAATTTCCAAACTGATGTTAAACAGACTGAGGTACTTGCCTTTATCATTACTTACAAATGTTACTGGAATTGTGCACTTTGTTTTATTGTGTTTTAAACATGAGGAATACTTTACAACAAACAAAACATTCCTGGTATAAAATGTTGACCGTCCACCACATCTAGGGTTTTGCTCTCTAGCCCAAGTTGTTTAAAATAATAAAATAATCTGCTGCTTTCATCAGAAATTGCAGTATTTAAAGTAGTAGTCTGTGTCTAGAGAAACTGTGCATTTGCACCATGTAAATGAAGAACTTTGTTTGTTGTTTTCCTCCCTCTTTGATATTTAATGATGACTGAGATAGCAGACTCGTTGGGACAGAGATCTTCCACTGTCTTTCAGTAATACTTGCAATTTCAGGGGGTTTTTTTTGCCACACAAGTTCCCAACAAATGAAAATAAGTATGTATAGCTTCAGGCAAAGCAGTGTTTTTACCCCACTACAAGAGTCCTGGAGTCGCTAGAAAATCTGTTTGTGATATGTTTTTACTACTCATTTTCCACAAAAACATCAATCCTGTAAAACACCTATGTATCTATGTAAATATTCTTGCTGTGTGTTTGTACAGTGCCTGCTACAAGGCAGACCCATTCTCAGCAGTTTGCTAAACACTGTTGTGATCAAAATAAGCAGTAATAAGTTTTGTTTGAGGTTTTTTTAATAGGTGTAACCTTTCACAAAGCGGTGTTGTGGAGAAACCTGGTCCTGGCAAGAATGGGAGAAGCTGTAATTGTACAGGGATTATAAAGAACATAAAATTCCAAGATGCAAACGCTTCTGCAGAACAACTGAGCACCAATATGAGCTTGTTTGTGGTTGTATAGCTGGGTTTTTAGTACTGCTGGTGAGACATGTAAGCTGTGCCAAGCCTTGATGTGTAGAAGGCAAATCAAGTCATTCCTCATTGAGTAAATCATAACTCCACACTCCCTAAAGGAATGTTTTTCACATTGGTCTGACTGGTTCAATGTGAGACATTTCAGGAAAGAAAAATTCTGTGAATGAACAAGAAGTTACAGCTTCATTGCAGTTTCTCTTTGATTTGGGGGGCAGGAGTAGCAGAACCCAAATAAATAAACAAGGAAAAGAGCTGAAGGTTTATAGATGATTTATTCTTGCACTTCCTTTTCATGTTTTTCATGTTGAGATACTGTGTATCCCTTGAACTCAAGTATTTATTTACCCCAGTATTTCCAAGGCTCAAAGTTATATGCACGTGGAGGAAAAGGGCCCTGCATTTTCTTTCCCTCCTACCCACCCCTCTGTACTCTGCTCAATTATTTTCTGTGCTCATACAGATAAAAAAGATAATTGTTTTCCTCCCAACCTTACTGGAAAACAGCCCTCATTAAACTCCTTAGTGGGAAAAGGGTTGGATAGGATGCCAGTGTGTTAAAGGGCTCCTCTGTCTGTCTGGGAAGTGCCTTATGTAAGGAGCTATCACACGGGGACAGACGGAGCCTTGGAACGTGACCCCAGCTGGGATCCCTCATGGAGATGGTGCAGCCACTCTGGTGGCCCTGGGAAAACAAAGTGCTGCTTCTTCCCCACCATCCAAAGTGCATTTGTGCTCTCCCAGCTTGGAGCTACGTGTTGGTGTGACCTTCCTGCTGCCTGCTGGGGTGGCATTGGCACAGAGCTGCCTGCAGCCCTTTCACTGCAGACAGGCAGTGCAAGGGAGACAGGACTTTATCTAACACCATCCCACTCCTTGAAGAAAGGGCATATATAGAGTTTTTCTCATGTTCTCTTAGCTGTTTTTTCCCACCAAACAACCCAGCTAGTGCCTAGAAGATGTTCATGGGATTGCTTCTGAATTGAAACTTGCTGCAGTGTGCATGAAGTGGTGCACATCTTGCAGAGTGGAGGGTTACCATCCAGCAGACGTGCTCTGTGCTGCCCCTGGAAGCAGGATATTAGCTTGGAGGGAATGTAACAGGACAAAATGATGGTGTATTAAATTGAAAATCACAGCAATGGAGGGGAGAAGCAGCTGCCAAAGTTGCAAATAAAATGATTTGGCTGGGTTAAGGAAGGTGGTTAGCCAGAAGTTAGAGCTTGTTCCCCAGTCCCTTGGCTGTAGTTCAGAGATGCAGTGCATAGAGTGGTGCTGCTGCTGCTTAAGTTTTGATTCATTGTCCTTACTGGTAGAAAGTTCCTTCAATGCTATTTAGATTTTTAATGCTTTAATGATGTGTTTTTCATGTCCACTGCATGTGTTCTCTGTTGTGCATGGTAATCTTGTGAATATTTGAATATGATACTTTAATCTCTGCTATTATCTGAACTTATGTAAATTTAGTCTTTCTGCATAGGTCTTGCTCTATTGAAGTAGAGCTATTTTTATTGCTGCAGCAAACTGGATAGCCAGAAGGAATGAACTCTAGATAATCCTCCCAGAGAAATGGCTCTTGGTCTGTGGCAGTCATGGAAGGGCTGCCCTGGCCTTGGCAGCTGTGCTGAGCAGAGCTGCAGCTGTGGGACCCAGGTGAGGAGGGGAAGCACCAGTGAACCCAAGATGTGTCTGGTAATGTTCTGGAGTCCCATCCTCAGCTGTGCTCGGTTCAGTGGTTCAGCAATTGATTGAAAATCCAAGGGGTTTTTCTGCCCTGTCAGCTTTATTCTTGGCCACATCAAGTACTCTGAGCAAGCTGCCTTGGAGAATTCAGCCTTTGGGCGCTTCTAATTCAGAAAACAGATTTTCTGGATTGTGAATAACATGTTTGTGTCCTTGTATTTCCCTGTGGTTCTGTCAAAGTGAAGTTTTTACTTTTTGGCTTACAAAGACAGTGAGAGGTGGAAGAGTTGGAAAAGGGAAGAGCTGCATTCAGTTCAGGAAGAAATGTGGTGCTGTGCACCATGCCAGAGTGCTGTGAGCAGTGATGGTCCTGCTGCTTGTCCTGCAGCCTGACAGCCTTTGGTGGGCATGGGAGTGAAGGAGCACTTGTTCACCACTGAGAGCCTTGTCTTTCTCTAATACGAGTACAGCCCTTCTGCAGCACAGCAAACCAGCCTGGATTGGGCACTAGGAGTTTTGCTGCAATCCTTTTGATATTTATGGGGTTTTTTTAATGTAGACATGCCTCACTCTGCTAGAGAGGTACCAGGATAGTGATTTAACAGGAAGTAGCCTGTGTGACAATGTAGCACTACTCAAGCAAACAAGCTACTTTGTACTCTGTAGTAGTTTACTTTTTGTATGTGAATTTCACACAGAGGTCTCATGTTCCTCTGCTGGGCTCTGGGGAGACAGCAGAGGGAATCACAGGGCCACTTCACCTTGCTTTTTATGGTGGTAACTTTTGTGGGATGAAGGCTGCTGGTGCATGTGTGGATGGCTGTCGCTGCATCACTGTGAGCTTGTGGCAGTCTGGGCTTTGAGAGCAAACCTCAAAACCTTCTCTGAGTGAAAGGAAGTGTGTGTGTCCTGGGTGAGCAAGCTGTGGGGGCTGCTGCATGCTGGTGCAGCTGTCACACCTGAGTGTACAGTGGAAAAGGCTGCTACAACAAAGTGATTCACGTTTATTTAGCAAGTGCTCCTGAGTAATTTGGTGGGCTGATACCAGATTGTGGCAATACATGTTGAAGGGTTACTGGTATCATCAATCAACTTCTGCTTGGCTGCTGCTCTGTTGTGGCTTCTCTTGCCCTATTTCTTCTTGAAGAACTGCATAGCTGTAGTAATTTAAGTTTTATCTTTATCCTAACCACAGGAGATAAATGTGGTGTGGTTGATATGACACATCAGATTCCCTTGGTCCCTTCACTGGCTTCTCATTTGGTTTAATAATGGCTATAAATCTATCAGTTCATGCTTCCACACACAGCATGCACCTGTGTTTTCTGTCATCCATGGCTATAAGAAAACAGGTAGGTGAGGCCAGGATATGAAAAAGCAATCTATAAATGGCTGGTTGTCAGAGCTGTGTTTCCCTCATGAATTTATGGTGGTATAAAAGTGAATGACTAATTTTGTTTGGTCCACGAAACATTAGAATAGAGCCAATTTGGACATGTAGCATTGTAAAGCACATAATGCCATCTCTGAAAAAATTCTGATTTCTTAACATGTTATGCACATGTGCTTCTGAAGCAGCTGTTTGTACAGGGTGTTTAAGAAACTGTTTCAGGTATCTTCCTCAACAAGTTTAGTTCATGTTCCTTACCCCTAGGTTACAGTGCTCTCATCTGCTAAAGTCTTACTGAAAAATGCCCTTACTTAACTAAGATTAGTTTTGCATTTAAAATTATGGGTATGTTGGTGCTCTTCTTGAAGATGGAGGTTGTTTTTTTAGTAATCCAGTGTGTTTATGAAATACTCTTTTAGGCAGTGATGTAAACAGCCATTAGCTTCCAGTAGTAGTTAGAAAGAGAGGTAAAAGGCAGGGCAGGCAGAGATGAGTGAGTTAAATTGAGTGTTGGCTTACATGAAATGATGAGTGGAGAGTGCTGGTGTCCCATGCAGACTGGGTCAAAGACACACCACTACAAGCAGCTGTAGGGACTCTCCATCATTTGAGATGACAGAAGTCCTGTGCTTTGAAGCCAAGGACTTGGAGTCCTGATTTTCCACCAGCATGAGGATGAAACATCCACAGTAATTTTATTTATCTGAATATTTGTTATGTTGATTCACAGCATTGGCATCAGGTGTTGGATTAAAAGTTGTTTGACTCTAGACACACTTTGTACTCCCGAGAGCACAGAGGTGCTGCTTTGTGTGTCATTGTGCAAATGGGACCCTGATGTGTCTGGGTGAAACAAAAGTGTAGAGCTTATTTCTACCAGTCAGGCTTCTGGAAAAAAAAAACTTACTTCAGAAATGAAAGAATCTGGTCCTGGGGTCCACCCATGAGAAGCATCCTAGTGCTTTTCAATAATGTGATGGAGGTATAGAGCATTTGGCATAACAGCCAGGTGTGAGGAGGCGCTGCCTCAGGGAGTGTGGAAAGAGTCTCAGCAGTGGCACAGGACTCTTGTGTGGCTACAAACTCTGGAGAGAAGGAATAAAGCAGTCAGAGTCACATGTCAGTGTTCTGAGGGTCCCTTTAGGTAAAGTTTATTTTGCTTTCTAGGAAGCTGCAGTATTTAATCTGACCTGAAGCAGCAAACAGATGGAGGGATGTATTCTGTCAGAGAAGAGAGCTGTATTTTTGGCTTTCACTTCAAGCAAGAGATTTGTAGGTGGCTCGCTTAGTGTTCTATGAATCTGATGCTCTATATATTTCTAAACTGATCCTATCTTTTGTAAGCAACATAATTTTACAACCTCCTTATGCTTAAACTACTTCTTTGCCCAGGAGTTAAAAACAGGTTCCTTCCAAATGTGATTTCCTGTTAGACCATACGTTCTGCTGCTGCAGGGAGCAAGTCTTTCATGTCAGTCAGTCAGCCCTTGGCTTGACTGGGAGTTACTTGTATCCTCTAGTGGCACCATGTATTTCACTTTACAGATGAGCCAGTGTATTCTGGTTTTGTGTTTACATCTCTGAAAGGCAGGATTCTTTCAGGGTTCATTTCTTTATAAGGCTCTTAACTGAACTGAGGCTCTTTCCTGTTAAATTGAACTCAACTTCCACAAGGGCATATATGTGCAAATTTCCCCTTCCCCCAAAACCATGCCCAGTTTAGAGGAGGAGAAATGTGAACATTGTTGGGAATGTTTGTTCTCCTCATGTAATAGCCACTTATGAAATAGAAACAAAACTAAAATTGTTGCAATGCTGCTTACGTGAGTAACAGTCTAGGTTGGGGCTGAAAATAGTTGGTTCTCCCTTTTTTTCAGGGTAAGCTATTCAGCATTCCAAACTGACTTGTGCTGGGAGCAGACATCACCAGCAAGGTATTTCCTGTCTCCTTTTGCCAAATGCTAATAATAATAACAACAACAACAATAAAGATTAAAAAAAATATACTCAGATCAGAACTATGCCACGCATGACTTCATTTGGCAGCGCAGGGCTTGCTTCACATAACTTCTGGCTTTATTTTTTTACTTATATTCCTGCCAAGAGCTTCTGAATTAATTTGCCCTCTTCCCACTCCCTGTCTTCCCCCTGCTGAAGGGAAGGCAGAGTGGATCACACTCTGAGCCAGAGGAACATATGGGATGGGGGAGCTCCACCTGACCAGTTCAAGGGCTCTGCTGTCATGTGAGGGCAGTGCCTCGGTCACTGAAGCTGAGCTCTCTCTCCCCCTGGGCTCCAGCTCAGGCATGCTGCCTCTCCCCAGCACTGCTGCTTCTTGAAGGCTTAATTTCTTACTGGCTTTTTCTGCTGCTTGTCTCTCAACTTGGGCATCTTTCCCAGTTGAGTTGGGCCACACTGACCCTAAGAATAGGTGCCCATTTCTTCTTCCTGGTCTCCTCTGAAGAAGGAAGAGTAGAAAACTGTTTTTTTTTTTTTTTTGTGGAGCACAGGGTCTCTATTCCTTTACATGGGTGCCTAATCCATGACGAATTCCAGTTGTGCTCTAAAATGTTTCAGATCCCTTGATCTATGGTTACATCAGGAAAAATGAAATAAAATCTCTGGTACTGAGTGATGAAGAGAAAAGGGAGTTTGCCTGTAAAGAGTAGAAACCTGATACACAAGAAAGCACAGCCTTGCCAGCAAATCTCACTGTCACAGGGAAAACCATGAGACCGTTTCTGAAGTTTCAGTCCTGCAGAGAGTAGCCAGGAAGAAATGAGTGGGAATTTCTTTTTCATTGAGGGCAAAAGAAGTATGTGAAAGTATTTTAAGTGTGAGACTCTGAGCTGCCTCTGCGTGTGAAATGGTGGTACCCTGAAGAGGCTGGCTTAGATTTGTGGCACATTCAAATGAAGTAACAGTTTCATGGTAGTTGATAGTAGTTTATGACACATCAGTTCCAGTTTCTGCTTTGTTAAACGTTTTTCAAGCTGCTTCAGTGCACCCAGCTTCCCTTCCTTAACTACTGGGAACTCTGTGAATCTCTGGCTTGTTTGTCTCCAGCCACAGCTGGAAATGCTGGATAGGTCCCAGCATCCCATTTTGCCTAGGCAGCACCTGTGTTTTCTGAAGTAAAATCTAATATACAAATATGAATGTAATTTCTGGAATCAGTTAGAAACTGTGCATCCAGTGTATGTGTATGTGTGAATTTTCTTTTTCCTTGTTCAATTCATTATAGAAGAAAAGCTTTCCAGTGGAGCCCAGTTCTGATGTGCCTGTACAGGTTAAAAGGAAAGAAGTAGTTACTGTCCAAAATCAATTTATTTTGGCATGTGTTCCCTCAAGTCCTTTGTGAGCTCACCTGAAGGTTTTTATCTGATACTGGTTTTGGATTGAGTCTGCATTGCTGATGGTGCATTGGGCTGTAAAGATGAGGTTTGATTGATTTTCAAGGGTAGGAGAAAATGATGTTCTTGATAACCATGGCAATTTCAGGTAATGTATGCTGACACTGATGTGTGAGCTGCTCAGAGCAATAATAACTGGCTGACCTGACCTGCCTTGGCTTTAAAATGCCTAGTAAAACTTGCTGTGGCCTTGTAAAGAGATTCTTCATTTTTGTGTCTGTCTGCTGATGGATCTCTAATGTACATCTCCCTAGCTTTGCGTCAGGATTAATAATCAACATACAAACAAATCAGGTTGCTCCAATTATTTCTGCTCCTAAGACTTTGGCACCCTAAGAAAAAACCCTAAGGGGGGGCTTTCAAGAGTGGGTGAAAAAGCTGAATATCTTCCCAGTTTGTACCAGAGGACAATAAAAACCCATATAGACTCTTTTTCTGTCCATTTCCTAAGGCAGCAGATGATTTGTGTGTCTCCATGACATTTCATGAAAGCTCAGGGCAACAGCCCCACATAATTGATTAATAAATGCCTTGGTAGCTTTGACAGGGAAAACTGGGCATCTCATGGCTACTGCAGAAGGGCAGCAGCAGGCTGGAAAAACTGCAGTGTGCTAACTCTCCCCTGACCTGCTATTCCTGCAAAGTTCCCACCAAAGAACTCTCATGGAAACTGAGTTTCATTTCAGAACACCAAGGAAAAATATGGAAGAGTTTGAAGTGCTGGAAGTGGGGCTTGCCAGAAGTAGTAACAGGCCAAACTTGTAAGGCAAACAATGCTGCACGACGGACTGCCAATATCCCCCCATAATCTGTATTAAAAATAGAATTTGCAGGCTCCAGTTTTAGCATGATCCATTCAGTAATTCATATGGCATTCCCATATGTTAGGGTGAGAGGAAGGTGGAAATAGTGGGAGTCGGGGAAAAAGACACTGAGTGATCCTTATGCCATTTCAGTTCAGTTAATTGCATGTGTTTAAAATGTTGTAACGTGAGCAGATGGGGTGTTTCACAGTTATGTGCTCTGTGTCTGGTTATATATACACACACACATATATATGTGAGGTTCTCTAGCACTTGATTCCTGTGCTGAGGCTTTACCAACAACAATGGGTGAGAGGATGGCATCCGTGCTGGGAGGGGATGGCTGATCTAATATTGGTATCCCCAAAACCACGTGAGATGTGCACGTGGTTCAGTGAGCAGTCCCAGAGCTCATGGCTGTGTTGCATTTGGTGACAGCCTCAAAGGTTGTCTTGTGTCTTGTTTGAAGCCACGCAGCTCTGAAATCAGTAAACAATTTTTTTCAGGAATCTGGGCCTCAAATGTGCTTAGTACTTTAATATCAGGGTAGTTTTGAATCTGGGAATAACTTCTAGAAGAAGAAGTGTTGTCCCTGGAAGCAGTGGCTGTGTATCCTGCAAAGGTGCAAGAATGTGGGGTCCCTCCTCTTGCTAAGATTGCTGGAGCAGCCCGAGGGCTGCACACCAGTCAGCACCATCCAGCTTGGGCAGCACTCTGGTTTCAGCTGGGATAATGGGTGTTCTTCTGCCCATGCTGAAATCCCTCTTCAGTCCTGGCTCTGCTGCCTCCTTGCTCCCTTCTGCTGAGCTTGGGATGGGTCACCAAGTCACCTGGCTGCTTTCCTCAGCTCTTTTCTGGTCTCATTCCCTCACTTCTGTCCCTCTTGCCTGCCCTGCAGCCTGGCCCCTTCCACACAGGTTGTTTTGGGGAAGGATCAGCCTCCTCTCTCCTCAGAGCAGCCTGCCTTTGCTGTGCTCCTCAGCAGGAGGGTGGCAAACAGGCTCTGTTCCTCCTTGCTGCTACAGCCCTCCAAGGATGGAGTAAAGCAGATGGCACCAGCATGAATGAACAGCCAGCAGCTGAGTGAGCCTGTTTGTCAGCTTGGGCTTTGCTCTGCCTGTGTATCCCACATTTGCCAAAGCTGGGCTTTTCAGTTGGAGCCTCTGCTCCTGCTGGGATCTCATTGGGAAGATGAGGGGCTCCTCCCCTCTCTCCCCAAACTCTGGTCCCTAAGATCAGCCTTGGTTCAGATTGCCTCTTCCCTGAGAGCACCCAGGCTCGCAGCAGGACCTCTGTGTATGGCTGGGCTTCACTTCCTGCAATGTAGTTTCTCTGAATCTTCAGGTAAGGCAAATCTTCTATTTAAAATCCATCTTTCTTTTCTATTTTTCTTAACATGTTGTTTGGGGTAGTCTTTCACTTTTAAGAGCTTGAAGACACCTGGCTGAACCCAGGGGTTTTGCTTTCTTTCACTTAGAGAGAGAGACTGGCAGAGACATTCTTGGTTGATTTCAGCATGAGCTGTAGGTGATTTGGACCCAGCTGCTCTTTGCTTGTTGGGGTGTTTTGTGTATTAGTTCTAGGACCAGTCCATACAGCATTTGCTCTCAATTTTCAAGCTGCATCCTCTTTGCATTCTTTGCTGCTCCCCCTCCACATGGACTGGGAGGTGTGAGGAGGGCTCTTGTGGCAGCCAAACCACTGTGCTGTTCTCAGAGATTGCTGTGCCATGCAATACCAGCTGAAAGTGCCTCAGCAGGTCCCCTCTGAGAGCTCACCTCACCTGCAGCTGGCAGGTGTTGTCCATCTGTCTTTACACATGTGACAGTGAGCTGGTACAGGTGCATGCAGGACCTCAGACTCTGGGTCTGATCTGGAGCTGAGGTCTCAAGCTGTTGCTGCGTGGACAAAATGGAAACAATACAATTCCAATACAATCTTTTGCCCTGCTGTTGGGTAAGAAAGGCCAAATGTGTAGTGAAGCTGGGTTGGAGAAATATTCCCTCACTGACTTTCTGGAAGTCAGGGCAGAGATGCAGGAGCTGGGCAGAGCTGTTGCCTCTGGTTCCAGTGAGCTACTTGGTGCCTTACAGCCCCTTTCCTCCTCCCACCCATTATTTTGTCTCATGCATTAATTTCTTAGCAGGTGCCCTCACACTGGGAGAGCTTTCAGTACTGCAGAGTCTTTGTGGGCTTCAGAAGGAAAATAAGAATAATTGACTGGGCAGTATAGGCAAGGATCAGCTGTCACTACCCTTGGTATACCCAGGGGAAATAAGGGGATTCAATCCAGCGCCATTCAAGAATAAAAGATTAGTTCAGGATGAGAGAACCTTTTGGTCTTTTAAAGGGGCAAAACCTTGAGCCACAGAAATTAAATAGCAACGTGTAGAGTGGTAGTTGAATAAAAATAAAATGAAAGCACAAAAAAAGAAAGCCTTAAGCTCTTTAGTTTATCTTACTCTCCAAGTTCTCTATCAGATGGCAAGCTTCTGGATATTAGGGGCATGCAGTCAGGAGATTTTTTATCTTCAGCTGATACCTGCCTTTGCACTCTGCCATCCATTCATCTGCTGATCACATGTTGCAGGATAGAAAGCATTTTCTGGTCACAGTAGCTTGTTTTTCAAGTTACTGAAGTGTAAAATCATTTCTACCAAGGCATTACAAAATAAAATCGTTTCCAGTTATTTCTGTCTTGGCTGCATGTTGGAGTCAATCTGAACCAATGCGTGTGTTTAAACTTATTAATAAAATATAGCTTTATATAGAGAATGTCCCAGACTTAGTTTCTTCCTTGTTCAAGGGAATGAAAAGAGACAAGGAAAAAGGCTTTAAGGTAACAGATGGATGAAAGCCAAAGGCAGAGTATTTTATAAATTTCAGCAAACAGGTTGAAGAACAAGGGAAAACAAATGGAAAAAAATGGAGCATTAGCAATGTGAGTGTGTATTACATTTATTTAATTTTAAATTTACTTACATTTGCTTCTATATTTATAGCACAGAAGCATTTCAGAATTATTCTGAATCTCTCAGGAGAAAACAATGTTTTCTTGCCTCAAAGCATCAGGTGTGACCCCTAGGAAAGGCCTCTAGAAGCAGACGTCAGAGGATAAGCGAAGCTCATGCCTTTTTTCTTTTTTCTTCCTCAAAAGGTTTTAATGCTTCTAAATATTCACAGTGTTTAACTGTGTTTAATGGTTGATAGATCCTGTTAAACTCTGGAGTAATAGAGTATTTTGCATTTTGGGAAAGGTGAGTGTTGTGGTTTGACACTGGCCCAACACCAGACACCCATGAAAGTTGCTCACTTGCCCTCCCTGCCACAGCTGGGCAGAGGAGAAGGAAAAAATTAATGAAGTGTTCATGTGTTGAAATAAGGATTGGGAGGTAATGCTCCAAGGGCAAAACAGGCTCAATTTAAAGGTACAAAGTGAATTTATTACTAAAAAAGTCAGAGGAGCATAATGAGAAGTAAAACAAGCTCTTAAAACCACCTTTTTTTCCTCCAGCCCTTCCCTCCTTCCCACCTACAGCTCAGAGAGACAGGGCTGGAGGGTTTTGATCAGTTTGTCACCTGAGGTTTTCTTCTGCTGCCCTGGAGAGGAGTCCTTCCCCTGGCTATGGGGTCCCTGCCATGGGAGACAGTTCTCCATGAACTCCTCCAACCTGGATCCACTCTGATGAGCAGCAGTCCTGCCCAAACTGCTTTGGTATGGGTTACTGCCCAAAATCCAGAGCTTACAAAGGTGAAACTTTATGAGGAAAACATCTCAAACAAGATCCCCAGCAGCTAAAAAATAATACAAAAACATCCAGTTTCCTCATAAACTAGATTCTGTTTATTAGGCTTTTGGCTCTGTGTGTGTTTCTGCAGACAAACTACAGCCAAGGGCAGGGTCTGTGGGGTCCATTCTGCCTCACTCACCTGGGTCAGTGGCTGCTACGACTCCTGCCATCCTGCTAATGGCAGTGGGGATCTTCAGGGGATGGCAAAAGATGATTTGAGCAAAGCCAGCAGACCAGAAAATACAATCTTTGTGTGGAGCTGGGAAGAAGTCCCACCAACATGTGAAGGGTTGCAGGAGGACACCGCCCTGTGCATGGCTCCTGTTCAGGTGGAGCTGCAGACAGGCTGAGCCATGCTCTGTTGCATTTTCTGTCATACCTTCTTGCTAGTTGCTGCTCGTTGAGTTAGCTGTGGTGAGTGATGATGTTACAGTGTGAATCTGAAAAGCCCTTGGTGGTTTGCACTGTCACAAGCCCCACTCTGGGACTTGGGAAGGTTTGCAAGGATAGCTTTAGGGGATCAGTAGTTAATTTGGAGTTGGTTATTCTGATAATGTGAGCTTTTGGTTCACACTAGGATCCTAGTACTTTCTGTAAATGATGTGGTGTTGTGTATTGGTTTTACAGAGGTTTTGGTTGCTTGGTTTTGTTGGTTTTTTTTTTTTTTCCTTTTTGTTTCTTTGTTTTTGACTTTTCCTCCTCTAAAGAAATTTCTCTAGTCTGATCTTTCTGTTTTTGAAATTGTAGCTTTGTATTCTTTTTGAGGAAAACAATCCATTTCAGTCTTACCGAGTTCCATTAACATCTTTGCCCTCGAATATGGCAGCGAGCCAGTGAAATTAATGTGCTGTTTGTTTGTCTCTTAGCACAGTTCACTTGCTCAGAAACTGTCTGGTGCAAAACTCCAGGCCTTGAGCTAGAGGCTGACACGAGTGTGCCTGTCTCCACTGCTGATGGGCCTTTAGAAGGTGTCAGTGGAAATTCCTCTGTACAAGATTCAGCTCCTAAGAAGGGATAACCCCCGTGTTTTGCTACTGATGTTGGTCCTGACTTTGTCTGCAGGGCCAGCTTCCAAAAGCAATGAAAGCTCAAGCTTCCATCAACTATGTGCAGAGAATCATCAGTTAAAAAAGGCACAGAAAACTGGCTGCTTGTTAATATTCATCCTTAAATGATTTATGAAGCTAAAAAGAATAAACAAGTGACACTTTATATTTTGTTACAGCAGTCTCCTATCCTTGTTTAGTATTGTTAGTGGAGAGCTTGTGTCCAGAAGGGTGTTTGGTGACACCATCAGCTGAATAAGGTCTTTCAGATGTGTCTGTCTGCATTAGTAATGAGAATGCTTGCTCTTGTCTTACAAAGGAACCATTTCTTTAAAATATAACCTCCTCCTTCCCAGTCCCTCCGCAAATGATTCCGTCATCAGAACTCTCATTACAGCCGTCTTTCATCCCTTTAACGTTGGATGAAAATCTCTTTGTCTTCAAGTTCCTTCAATTATTAATGATTCAGTTGTATTCTTTTTGCCAATTGGTGCAGAGAGAACCTTGGAGCAAATGTGTATTAGTTATTCCATTTATTCTCTCCTCTTCGTTCCTTCTGTGGTCTTTCTTAATAGTGCCCTTCTCCTGATTTCTCACTCCCAGGTTCTGCATCATCACATGGATTTTTTTGCCCAGATACAGGAGCCCTTGTGCCCCAAAGACTAACTTTCTTTTTGAAACCTTCTAAAAAGAGGCAGGGAGCCTTCTTGCAAATGCTGGGAGTATCTTTATTTTTCAGTCTTTACAGTGGTGTTAATAAGTGGTCAGACACCTTTATCTGAACCAGCTGCACCCTATGGACCAGGTGGACGTCTGGGGAATGGCAGGTCACAGACCCAGTAAAATTGTTGGCTCCAGATCCTAAAGTACAATCTGAGTGGCGCTGTGGAGAGGCAGGGGCCAGCCTTGGTGCCCTCTCCACCCCAGTGAGGTCTTCCAGCAGCAAAGAGGGAAGGGGTAGGTGGGGTTCACATGGAAGAGCCACAGGCCTTGTCCTCTGAGAGGCTGAGCTGATGTAGTGGGAGCCCTATTGCAGCTCCCCTTGGTGTCCCTTTTCCAGCCCCAGTGTCCCTGAAGCTGTAGACTTTGCAGCTCTCTGGACCCTAATGGCAGATTGGGGCTGAGATTGCCAGTACTCCAGCTAGGAATTAAGAAGTCCTGTGTCAGTGCTGTTCTCTGCTCCAGCAGTTCTCATTAAGCTTGAGAAGGATGGAGGGAAGGCAATGTAAGTTAGTCCTGTGGCCAGCTGAGTTTTGCTGGAGGCTGCACCAGTTGCCCAGTTAGAGAAATTAGATGCCTGGAGGACAACAGGATCCTTATTCTCTTCAAGGAGGATGCCAGCCTGTCTAGGCACTGCTCTTGGTGCTCTTTGTATAAAAATAAATCATTTAACCTTCCTTAGTAGCAGGGGTTCTAGTTACCACACGCACAGAGATTTGCTTTTAGTTAGCCCAGTGAATTACTCTTTTATTCCCCCTTCCTTGATCCCCCTCACTCATCTCCCCACTGATTTAGAATGTAATTGTTCTCTTCCTTTATCTTCAAAAATTATATTATCTGAGATATTTTTGTTACTGCTTGGATTTTCTGTACTTTGGAGAAACCTATCTGAAAACATGTGCTTTACAAGGAAAGATTAGAAGGATGTTTTCCCAAACTCTCCCTTTTGCTTATCTGGACTCTCCCAAGTTTGCCAGTATCTATCTTACTGTGCGAACCCCACATTTTGGCATTTCTCCAGCTGAGACACCACCACCAAAGAAAATGGAATAATTATCCCAGTGTTTGAGGGATAGCATTCCCATTAGGATAAACAAAACTGTGGTTTGTCTTTTTTTTGCCCAGAGTAAGCCTTTTCCTGTCGAACTAGTGTTGAGCTACTTGCTCCTGATTTGTCTAGTTATGTCTTTGAGGCCTTGTCTCTCAATATACTGTTCAGTACTTTTTTTCTTGGTTTCCTGCTTTTAGATCTGGGAGCTGCTGTGAAACCAATGGTCTTGGTTTTGGAAGATGCTTTCCTGTGACAAACTCATCCTAACTTGGGGTGAAACCCAGATTTTATAAAAGCAAAATCAGGAGTGGGAGATGCATTTGTTGGCATTTGTTACTGACGAACTGATATTGCCAGAAGTATTTTTTAAGTTGTGCTCTTGCCCTGTAGGTATTTAGGTACATGGAAACTTCTTGGTTTATTTTTTTCCAAAATCTTTGCAAAGATGGCACTTTAATGATTTGTTTGTAATTTTGCACAGCTTCAACAGACCCTTCAAGAGAGAATATGGGGTTTGGGAAGATGTTTGTGAAGATAAAGCAGACTCTTGTCTGGTTCGTTCTGAAGTCTGAAATACTCTTCTTGGGTCAGGGAGGATCCACACAACTTTCTAATCTGCATCTTCCTTGTTCTGAGTGTTTCTTTAGTTGCTCTTTCCTGTTCTAACCTGAAGTTCTGCTTCTTTTTAAAACAATCATATGCAGTAGTTGCTCACTGTTGGTCTTGTGAAAGTTGAGCAATGTTGAGTATGTTGAGCTGTAGCCTTCTGTGCGTCGTCTTTGCTCTGCCTCTCTGTGACTGATAACTTGTCCTGTCTGCTTTTCAGATCATACAGATTCTTTTGTTGCCTTTTTGTGTTCCTGGCTAATCATAATTCAGTTGTTCCTTAGCTTTTCTGATTATATTCCCATAGTTCTGCTTTCCCTCATTTATGGGATTTGTCTCTGTTTTCGGCATGATTTTTATTTGACTATTCAGGCTCTTAAAAAGCTTAGCATATTCTTCCTATGTACTTGGAGAGTTTGTTAAAGCTGCTAAACTCACTTAGTTCTGCCTTTCCTTTCTAGTTATGTGTATCTCTAGAGCCTTGCACAGAGCACAGACCCTTATCGTTTGAGCTGTCCATGCTTCTGTTCCCTGCCGAACTGAATGGGAGTCTTCCAAAGAAACTCAGGCAGGATGGTAGAGGAGACAAGACTGGCAGCTCCTCTCTCCATCCTCCCCTCTACCTTTTAAATCCAGATCATATTCTCCCACAGTCCTAGAATTGCTGTGGGATCACTTCTCTGCTAAACAGTACTATCCTTTGAAATCAGTGTCTGGATGGCTAATGGTAGCAAGGAGTCCTGTGTCAGTCCTTGAAACAGCAGGAGAAGTTTCCTGACTTACTGGCCACACTGCCATTTGGGCCTGTCATCTAAAATCCCATGGATCAAAGTACTACTTCATCTAAAAGAAGGTCATGTCCCTTGAGGTATATGAGATAAGTTCTAAGGTCCTTCGTTTATCCAAAAATCCCTTTTGTCTAATGACTTTCATGTTTTCTACCCCGTTCAGATAAACTAGATTTGACTATAATCACATTACGCTTCCCAAAAGTCTCCCTGGTGATGGTGATTGGATGTGGCACCCTTCACTTTGTACCCTGAGCTCATGGACAGTGTGAGTGCTGTGAAATAGCTACTGTCTCTCAGGCAACTACCTGGTCCAGATGAGAGAAATAAGTTATATGCACAAACAGCTTAAAAATAATTGTGGACAGTGCTGTGAGACCAGGGTGAATGAAGGCTGTGTTTAAGTTACCTAATCTAAGTCTCCAGACATTAAACCCATTTTAGTCTTGATGTGGTAAATGCTGTGGGGTCAGTGGAGCAGTGGCTGGCTCAAATGTGTGTAAGCAAAGAGGGAATTGGAATCATTGTGTTAACCACAGGAAGTCTGCTTTTATGATGATGAAAACAAGAATCAATCATAAGTAGCTAATGAATTAGCCCACAGTATCTGCTGTGTTCGTTTCACAGTGAATGTGATAGTCAGAATCCATTAAGAAGCCCTTGCAAGGGGGTCCTGTGCAAAGGCAGTAGTGTCTGTAACGTGCAGTGCACACTGCCAGCCCTCCTTACCTCTCTCTGAAATGCTACAGGAGTGTGCATAAATACAAATTCTGATCCAAGGAGGATCTAAGAGGAAGATTCTGGTGTCAAGGAAGGGCTTCTGGTGGTTTTTGCAGGTTTTTGTCTTGGAGCTCAGCGTGGCTGCTGGCTGGGGTTGGTTTTACTGGAAATCTGCAGGGCAGGCACTGGGCAGGCTCAGCCTGGCTGCCCATGTCAGGAGGGGATAAGCTGTTACATCATTCTGGCAGTGCCATGTCTGAGCCCATGTGGGTCAGGCTGAGGGCCAGCAGTGTGCTCATAAGGCTGCTTTTGTTGTCTGTCCTCTGAGGTGAGCAGGGAGCTGCTTCCCCTCGGCGCGGCTCCGCTGCCGGGAGCTCTTCCATGGGTTTCTGCCTCACTGCCTTCCTTACATGAAGTGCTGCTAAGTGAGAAGCTGTTGAAACCAATTGTGCTGCATGTTACTACATGTTTCTGCAATTCCCATTGCCTGTCTGGTTGGTTTTGCTGTCGAGGAACAGCAGTTAGCTGAGCTAACCAAATTAAAAAAATATTTCTTGAAGGAAAGTCTGGACGTAAGAGAAAATAATCATCTGGCAGCTTTTAGGAAGGCTGTACTTAGCTGCTAGAGAGCAGATTGATCTTTAAGTTGGCCTAAATCAAGATCAAGTTGATCAATCTAAAGATTGATCTTTAAGCAAATATCTTTTCACTGGAAAGGGTAACAGATACCAACCTGTTTCAGGTAAACCTCTATTTTCATTACTGCATTAACTATATACCAATGTCCTATTGACTGAAAAACCATGTTTTCCTAAATATAAATAGTATTTGAATTGAAATACCATCCAAAACCTATAATTAGACAAACAGCTAAATCTGTGTATTTTGCATTGCAGTTACTGCTTTATATGTCTTTAAGACCATGCCAGCTTTGTTTATATTTTAATTGCATGTTTTGCAAAATCTGCTTCAACAAATGATTCATTAGTTTAGAATATTTTATTTATAAATTCAATATTGAATAATAGCTAAGGCTTCTGTTAAAAGTTATGACGTGACATTTAATTTAAAAGCATTAGGTTACCTGATTAAGCGAAGTACAAACTGATACATTAATAAATTCTATTACAGTAGCTGTGATATTTTACAGTAAGCAAGTTTTTGTCTTGACTCATCACCCCACTGGTAGGCCAGGAGAGAAAAAAGGTGAGAACAAGTGGTACAGATTCTATCTGCAGTATTTTCTTAGTCATGAACCATGTGATAGGATGGAGAAACAGTTGGTGTTTCTCTGTGATGCGCAGCTTGTCACGTGGACACCCATCGGGACCAGGGCTGTGTGTTCACTGGTGTGATCTTTGAGCCTCCCACTAATGCAGTGCTGCCTGCACAGCCCTGTCTCTCAGCCTTCAGAGCCATCCCTGGCTGTGTGCACTGCTGTCATCTGGTTTTGTGGAAAGTCACTCTCAGGTGGCATTGGTTTCTGCAGGAGGATTGGTGCCACCAACTGCTTCTGATTCTGAGGGAAACCCAGGCAATCAGCTGAAAATTTGGGTGGCCTTCCAGGAGCAGTGCAGTCACAAGGCACTTTTGGGCTGTACCACTTGGGACACATCAGTTGTCCTTACAATAGTCCAGTGATTCTCTGAGCTGGAGGTTTGCTTCTGCTGTGTCAAAATTTGGGGTGTGATTGCTCACTCAGCTCTTTGCTTTTCCTTTGTGGGTGGATTTTGAGGTTGTTTTGAAGGGTGTTTGTTTTTGCCCAGCTGTCAATCACAATAGCACCCCAGAAACAGCAGGCTGAACAAGCAGTGAGATGAAGCTGTTCCCCAGCTCAGGCAGTACCCAGGACAGAGGGGAGGGTTTATTTTGGGGTAACTGCACAAAAACTTGTGTTGCAGCTGTTACTAGTATCTCTACCACGTATAGATGCAAGGTTTAGGGACTAACAGACACATATAATGAATTTTGCTTTCTTATTCTTTTGTTCTCACTGGTCTCTAAGCTAGAAATGAAGGATTTCCTCAGAAAGCCAAAGAATTTGGTGGCTTCAAAGTGTTAAGTGCAGTATTGGTTGTTCTGAAAAACAGACCTGGGAGTATTTGAATATCCTACATCTTCCAGCTTGATTTTAGTGACATGCTGGCACAGAAAGAAATAGAAAAATCCTTTTCTAGATATTCCACATATCAATTATTTAGTTGAGGAGAGTCAGCTAGGATTCACAAAAGAGAGATTATGCCTGAAAATATCTGTCTGACATGTTTAAAACAAATAAGCTGAAGTAGGAGAAAGAGAGGCCGTAATATGCCTGGGATTTGAAGATTCTTTGTAGAATCTTGCTGCACAGAACCCCATGTTTTATCAGCTGGTGTGGCAGTGGGTGCCAGAGAGCTGGTCTCAATAGGGGGTGACTTTGGATGCAATGTCACCAGGACAGGCCTGTTTTACCGGGGGCCGGGGAGGAAGGACAGAGGAGTCCTGTAGAGTTGTTGGGATGTGCTGTGGATACAAAGCTGGTGGCACCACTGGTGGAAAGGAAATGATGTGATTGAAGGGCCCTGGGCTGGCTGCATGAGGTGGGCAGAGCAGCTCCTGCATGCTTGTACTTTGAGGAGACTAAAAACAAAGCCAGGGTCGTCCTGCATCCTGAAACTTTCTAGTGTGCCTTGAAATCCTTGTTACCCACAGAGGCTGCTAATTCAGCCTGTGGCTTTTCATTACTGCTCCACATCCATCCTGTGTTTTGTCAGTAACCACAGAGAGGAAGACAGTGACTCCAACCTTCCTCACACATAGCCCTGGTGAAACAGTTAGTGTGCTAAACTGCATCTGCTTTTCTTGAATTAATTAACACTCTTCTATTTTGGTTTTCCCCTGCCTTGAGAAGGGGAAAAAAATAAAACCAAGTTTTTCCCCTCAAATGGATGGTAAAATAGATAGTCTGATATTTATTACTACTGCAGAAGATCAGACAATATTTAGAGTCTGGTGAAGCATTTGTCTCCTCTCAGGCTCTCCAGAAGGCAGTCATCCCTGTTTCAAGTGCTAAGACAATAGTGAATAAAAAGAAAATTCCCTGTTCCAGGGCTATTTTTACCAGAGTGGTGCAGTTCCTGTTCAGTAGACCTATGCCTCTTAATCTACATCACTGATGATATTGGAAGCTATTTTAGGCATTGCATAAAATGTTCATCCAGTCTTTGCTAAAAAAGAAGCAACCAACCCACAAGTCCTTTGTTAAACACTGGTTGCAAGGCTTCAGCAGTGATTTGGGCAGGAAGATCTTAGGCTGAGGTTGTGGAAGTATCTTGCTTTGTTTGGGAGCAGAGGTTGTGTGTGACCTTGGGAAAGCCCAAACTGATGATTGTTCTTTCCTCCCCCCACCTCCTCATTATCCTGAAAATGTGGAGAGTACTACCAATATCTATTTAGGGGTTTGGCTCTTCTAATTTGTAATGGCAGCTGTCTGCTGTTTTGCCCAGCATCTTGCACAGAGGGACCCAGTTTGCAGCTGGACAGTAATGAAATTGAGTTCATTATCTTGTGTGAATGTGATAATGAAATGAAATAAAACCCACCTGAACCAGCAAAATCTTGTAGAGTTTAGATCAGGCCTCAGTCACAGTGGTGAGATTTACTGAGATGGTAAATGTCTTTACTCCTCTTTGAGAAGTACAATGCTGAAAATGTAATTTAATAATTTCCAGGATTTTGACTTGTCAACTTCCTTACATTTGTGTTTTCACTGTGTTGGGATGCATTGATTTTATGTGATGAGTTTCCTAATTCTGTGAGTAAGCCAGATAAACCTGAGGTTAAATCTCAGGGCTGAGTGTTCTCTGTGTTCCAGCATTTATCTGGATTAGGCTCTTCATCCCTGTCTCCTCCTATGCCTTTTGTCCTGTCAGAAGTATTTTTATAGGTGTGAAAACATATCTGAGGGCAGCCAGAACAAACGTGATGATTAAGCTGGTTTTTATTTGCAGTATCTTAAGGTGAATCCATTTGCCATGGGCTGTTTCAGCAGCCACTGTGTCTCTGGAAATGCTGGCATGGGCAGCCTGAAGGTGGTTTGGGTAGCTGGTTCAAGGTCCATCCCCTGTGCAGGACACAGCCTGGCAATGTGTATCCATCCCTTGTGAGCCACAGAAGTTCTGTTTGGAACCTCTGAGAGAGATTACAGGACAGTTTTCAAGATTTCCTATTCTCCCACCATCCCAGCTCCATGATGGTTTTGCTCCCAGAGCTCCTGGTTGCTTTGGCCAGTGAAGGTGAGCTGGAGAAGTGACGGAGAGATCATAGCAAAGCTATGAATAGCAACTGGTAAATGGTGGAACTGAGGAGGGTGAGGCAGGATTAGGGAGGGTTTCCTTGGTCTCTGCAGAGGATGATCTTTGCAGTGGCAGCAGCAGGCACCCCTTCCCATGAGTCACAGGAAGCTTTTTCAGAGGAAAGGTCAAGGAATTGCGTTAGTGCCACTCTGGCTTTTTTTTTCCTGCTCCTTCCAAAAGGCCTTTTTGCTGCCATGTCCACTGTCATCCTTGTCCCATACAGCCTGCCTTCCTCCATTTCCTCATCCTTCTCCCTGCTGTGGTGGTTGAAAGAGTGGGGAAAAGCTGTCAGCTCAGGAAAGATGCTCATAAGTTACTAAGATCTGTTTATAGCAGTGAGGGTGGAATTTCTGTTTGATGCAAGGGTTGATGGATGTGTGAAGTCATCCTGTGGTTGCGGGGGAAGGCAGAAGGGAATTGATTCCCTTTGTAGCCCTCTACCCCCAGAATTTTGGGAGACAACCCCTGGAAATCAATGGGGAATTTGTTACTCCTTCCTGTAAGCCCCTTGGCACTCTCAGGTAAATGGGGTTTGTTGGACCTCTCCCAAATTTTGTGGTGGGGAGATGTTTCACTTTCCTGTTGACAGCCTTCCCTGTCAGGTGCTCTGCTGTCACAGGGACTGAGAAACACCAGGTTACTGCTGGGGAGTGAACCTAGTTGACTTGTGTGTCCTGAGTGCAGGGAAATTTTATCTTGTCTTCAGTCCTTAAGCATGTGCTGGGCTCATTGGTTACTCCTGACTGACTGCTCCTTTGCTATGTGTGCTGTTTTATTACAAACTAAAAATGCTTGAAAACAAACCAGTTCATCTTTTAATTCTTCTCATATTCTTTTAAAAAGTTCATTTATCTATCCCTCCCCAGCTGAGCTGTTCAGCACCCCAGCTCCTGACAGAACACAGGGTGATTTCCAAATTCACAGGTTCCTTTTTCTACTGAGATTAATGTTGTCCTAAAGAAAGCCTTGGAATAAGGCGATGAGATTGAAGCAGACGCAGCAAATGAATAGTGGCAGTAAAACTGAAGTCCTCACTTCACAAAGAACTTGTTTCTGAGCTGAACTGTGCAGTGAGCCCTCTTATACTCTTGTATGAGTCCTGAAGGGTTCTTGCTTGCCTCTGCAGTCCTGCAGCACTTCTGCATTTTCCCTGGTTTTATTTCCCCTCAGTGTGAATAATCAAATGCAAGGATCAAATAGCGTAGTCAGGCTGGTTCCAACACATGAACAGCACTAGATAGAAAAATAAAAGAGGGAGAGCCAATTCCCTTCTTGCTCTGTAAAGCAGAAAATAATAAATTCTTCCAGTCCTCCTTTTTGTCACGTACCATCCATAAACCCCGTTTGGGGTTCGGATCGGCATCACGGCAGAACCCGGCTGCGCTGCTGCCTGTGTGCAGTGCAGCCTTGTGTGTGTCTGGCAGCAGCACAAAAGGAACCAGCTGATGATATTCACAGCATTAAAGGCCTGATTCCTGGGGACACACTTGGTTGGATGCAATTAAAATGCCTGTCAGGCATTTGATACCAGCAGCCCCTTGACAAACCGCCTCAGCAGCCGCGAGGTGCAGCATCCTATTGTAAGTGGATGATGGCGGAGCCGGCTGCCTTGGCGTCGTTCTCGAAATTTCTGTGGCCAGTGAACTCCCTCTTCCTCTCCCACTCACCCTCTTTTCCTTTTCACCACTGCGGGGACTTGTGCTAATTTGCAGTTTTCCTTTTCCTGGCGTGCACATGGTAGAGACAAGCTGGTGGCTTGCAGACTGCGTCTGGCTGGAGACAGGCAGCGAGCCGATGGATAACAACACTCCGGGAGAATGATTATGCAGCAGTTATTTAAGGATAGGCTTTTGGGGTATGGCAGCAGCATATGAGCTGGTAATCATTTTATTCCAAAAAATGTCAGCTTTGTTTGTTTGCTTGTTGAGGATTTGAGAGAGTTGTACCTTTATGCTGAAGCTTTTTGGGTTTTGTCTGCTGTAGATTAAAATCTGTAGCAGTGCACGCTGGATGAATTCAAATGAATAGGTAATAAACTTCTGTGGATTTGTTTATACATGGATAAATTCCTAGTGTGTCTTATATGCAGACACACCTTGATATACGGTATGGATATCTTTATGCTTTTTTTGTCTTTGTATGATAGGAAAAAAACTTTTCTCATAGGTAAAAACTGTTTTTCAGCAAAAATTCAGTGTTTTCAGGTTTTTTTTGCCCCTCCCTTTGTTTTGTATTAGCAGATTCTTCAGGGTGTAGTCTTGGACGCAGCGTGCTGATTGGAATCTTCTTGTTCAAAGATCGCAAAGGTAGGATGCCTCTCTTTGAATGTGGGAATGAATGTGGCACAGGGTGTGGGCTGCTCTTTGTTATTTTGTTTTTCCTTTTTGATTTAAATAATAGTTGGTGGTTTGGGTTTTTTTTTTGTTTGTTTTTGTCAGCTTTGCAGAGATTTTCAAATTGTCGTGCCAGGCACTGTGAAGTTATTTTTGATGTGTAAATATATGCTCGAGGTAGCTAATTAGCCCTTTTGGCTGCAGCTACCAAAATGTGAGATACAAACACGAATGCTTGCCTATTGTCTTGTGTTAGTACAGGTGCAAGCTGCCCTCTGTCATTTGGGATTGTCTTAATACTGATTTTAGCACCAGCAAGGACAGGGTTAAACTGGCAGGCTTGTTCCAAGCAGGTACAATCTCTCCCAGGAAAGCAGCTCCTGGTTCCAGCAGCCTGTCAGTGCTGGGTGAGCATCTGTCTGATGGCTTTTTCACATACCACTGGCACTTCAGAAATGATGTCTGCTATCAAAAGGAGGAAAGCAAGCTGGGTTTTTCTGGCAATGTCATTGCTAATTCCCAGGAGTAGCAGTTTATTGTCCTCTTCCCCTAGTTCCTTTTGGCTGTGGTTGCTTTAAGCCTTTGCCTCTGTAAAGGAAAGAGGGAGGTAAAATGTTACAGAATAAAATCTAGAAGTTACTTTGTATTGGACTTCCGGGTATGTAAGGTGGCTAAGGAATACAAATTTCATTGATTTGCAGTGAGGACTGTGCTAAAAAAAAAAAAAAAAAAAAAAAAAAAAAAAAAAAAAAAAAAAAATCCAGTCAGGATTGAAAATCTGCTCCCTTCACCTTGATGAAGAGAGGAAAAGGTATATCCATCTTGAATTAACCTCTCAGGTGCCAGTTCTCACCCAACACCTTCCAGAGCAGACTTTATGATACTGTTCTCTGTTGTGGTGCCCTACAGGGGATCATATTTCTTGGGTCTGCATTTCGACCTGGAGGGAATGTGTGCAATCACAATATGCACGTGTCTTTAGTCTGAAGTTTTAGAGGGCCTTTTAAAAACCTGAAAAAAAAACCCACAGATTTTTTTTTTTCTGCAAAGGTGGTTATGTTTCACTCTTTGAGAAAGCCTGGGCTCCTGAAATGGCCATTGTGGCTCCCTGGACAGGGAGGAATCCCAAGCCAGAGCCTGGGCACTGGCAAAGGTGTGTGTGGGCCACTGCTAACAGCAAAGCATGCCTCAGAAAGGTGGTGAATAACCAGTATCATTGAACCATAGGACTGCTTGATAGATGCTGTTTCCTGAGGGAAAGCATTGTGAGTTTTTCCAGATATTCTCTCTCCTGCTTTCTTACATACAATTCTCTTATTTGTTTCCCTTTTCTACACATCTTTCCATTCTCTTGGCCCTTGTAGTTTTTCTATCTTTGGCAGAAGGCTTTTACCTAATAGATTTTCCTGGCTGAATACAATTTTTTGAAAGGAATTCTTTACTTGCTAGTTTATCTTAGCTGCTTTTAATAGTTTCCTCCTGGTATCAGTTATCACTAGACTAATTGAAATAGGAAAGCCTGTAGTAAATAGTGTTTAAAATGCTTTAATTTGAGAAAAATGCATTCAATTATTTGATTTTAGCTGAGAGCAAGTCCCTTCTCTTCCCTCTACTTTTAATTTCACTTCCACTGTCCAAGGCAAGAAGCCAAACTGCAGTCTCATTCTGATTTCATTAATGTTTTGCAAACTCTGTTTCAAGGACTAATATTGGGCTTGCTGGGCTTGATGTCAGAATCCAAGGTTTTGCTGCAGCATTGGAGAAGGGGAAGGGAAGGCTCTGTCACAAATAGAAATGGTGGCATTGTTAGCAGACAAGTAGAACTGCCTGGATTTTATAGTATTGGTGGATAAAGAGCCCAATTTTTTGTCCATGTGATCCCTTCAGATCCCAGCAGGTTTTCATCTGCTATGAAAATGACCCTTATCTCCTGTGCACAGCATCTTATCAGTCCTCTATGGCATCCTAAAAACAAAGAAAGGGCATCAGCTGTTTGTTATTGAATCAGAGTTGGTGCAGACTGGATTCTTTTACTATGTATAAAAATGCATGTACATTTCTTGTACTTCTGATTTAGCAGTCACTTTGGCCTCTTCCTTTTATCTGGGTTTTGAAGATTCATGTTACAAATCTTTCCTTTGGGCTATAAAGAAGAAAATGAGATGTTATACTGGCAAAAATGGAAATTATTTCCAACAATATAATTGTCGTGACGAAAACGCAAGGAGCACTTAGGCTGTAAGAAGAGATTTAATTCGAGATTGACAGGACTTAAAAAAAACCTGTGGCCACAGGGTTGGCTTGGAATATCAAAAAGAGATCAAAAGGAAAAGAATATCAAAGGAAAAACATTTTGTTAGCTGATACAAAAGGCAACAGAGGCCAGAGTGTGCAGCAGCAAGGAGTTGTGCTGGATTAGAGTGTGTGGGCTCCAAGGCATTCACCCAGGGTGACGTGATGGTTGGCACCCACCTTCCATTAAACAGATGACATGGTGGCCAAATGAGCCAAGAGCATCCAGAGAGAGCACGTGGTGCCAGTTCACCCCCAGGGCTCTCCTGCAGGGAGCAGCTTCAGGGGTGAGTTTGGGCCTCTGTGGCTGCCCCTGCCCTGAGATGGTCATCTGGCTTTTGACCCTGCTCCTAGTGACCCTCACAGCAGAGGTAAAGAGGCTTTATGGCTGTTCTAGGCTGGGTCTAAACATCCTTGGTTTGTTTGCCAGGGTTAGATCACCAGGAATGATGTTGTCTTGTGCTGTGATTACGTGGAGCAAGTGGTGGTTTGAGCATTGGAGTGAATGGTGCTGGCTTTGATTGGTGTCTTGTGCTTGATGATGAACAATTATTTACTGATTATTAGCAAGACTGTCTCCTAGGCAAATAGTTTGGTGGCAAATAAGGGTCCTGTATTATGGTTTTTCTTTCAGCTGCAATGTGAGCAGGGTCACTTGCAGGATCTGCTTTTTCTACTTAAATGTCAGTTTTTCATGGGACTTGTAGGAAGGCAGCTACTTGTAACAAAACAGGCTGAAATTGGTCAAGGGACTCAAAAGTTACTATCTGCAGAGAATATAATCTACATCAAACTTTCAGTGACTAAGACTGGAGCTGATACACCATGATGAAAGTTCTTCCATATGCATTTGCATCTTGTGTCCTCTCCTCCCATGCCAGAGCTTCCACTGTTCCAGTTTCTGTGTGGCCATGTGCTGCCAGCTGGGCAGGGTATGGCTCGCTCCAGAGCTGCTCTGGCCATGGTGTATGTGTGTGCTGCCTGTCTGGAAGGTCAGAGGCACTGAGTGGTGAGGTTATGGCAGTGCTTTCTTCATGTAAAGGAAGAATTCAGTTTGATTTTTTCCAGGAAGAAAGGTTTCCTTAATTCTCTGTCAAGCTACATTTAAATATTAAAAGCTAGGGATAGTTAGCAGAGGTTTGGTTTAGTAATGTTAGAAAGGACCTTGTGTAACCTGTCAAGAAAATAATCATAAAACTCCAAGAATCCAGTGGAGGATGTACTGGACCAGGAGCTGGGCAGACATGGCCTCAACTGGAGGAAGAAGGTGCACCTGATTAGGTGCAGGCCTGTGGTTCCTGTGAATGGCTGTAAAACTGCCAGGTTAATTCCTGAAAGTTTGTGTCCTCTTTCTCTTCCTTATTTTCTTTGTCTCTAAAACAGACAAAGAAATGCCAGCGTATTTCTCAGGAGAAGTATTCAGCTTTGCAAAATGATTGAGATCCTTGGTTACAGGAAGCTGTGAAATTTGATCACTAGACTTAGGATGGTGGGTTTTGTCTTGGCTGCAGTACCAAAGGTGGTTGTGGCATTACTGCAGTAGCAGTAACAACAAAAAGGTTAAAATACATTTACTAAGATTTGATTTCTCACAGCTTTACTCATCCACTTAACTTTTTCTTCTTCTTTGCTGCACTGATGATCATAGAGGTCAGTGATGACATTTAAGATGCTAATGAATAAATAGTAATCAATTAATCTGTCCCATTTCATCCAAAAGAATGGCTGTTTCCTGATGGACACTCAGCTGGCATACCAAAGCTGTGAAGGGCAGAGTCTGTGTTGCCAGTAGCATGCTAGGAGAATCCTGTGTAGCAGCAATGCTGCTGACTCATGCTTTACAACATTCCCTGGAACATTCCCTGACAGGCTGGAGGTGCAGATTAACTTCCTTTCCCATCCTGCTCAGGGGACAATTCACTCCATTATTTGCCACCAGGTGAAGCTTCTAGATAGTTATGCACTGCTGCTGTTATCACTGACCTTTTATGGGGTGCATTAGCACGGAGCTTACGAGAAATCACGGGCAATTTATTTTAATACTTTGGGTGTCAGTCGCTGCTAAATCACAGGAGCTATTTGCATTTATTTTCTGAGTCATCCCAGTTCTTGTGATAAGGTGATTTTTTCAGTGTATGTGGTTTTTTCAGTGTATGTGGTTAGTAAACTGCATTTATCTCTACTTTTTCTTATTTGGTATATATGTTTTGCTTAAAAATGCAAATGTATGCCTTAATTGGCTAAAAGAAAATTACTCACATGTAAGGAGGTGCCTTTCTTTGCCTTCTCCTTGTCTAGAGGAAGGGGTTCATGACTACTGGAGACAGGAATAGAGAGCAGTGGGTGAAAGATCAGAGGTGTGTATTGAGTGACAGGATAAAAAGTCCCTGTATCATGCAGTTGCCTCTGTCTCTGTGGTTCCCAAGTTGCTTCCTTCCACATGCCCAAAGGGACCTGAGCGCTTTGCTGCTCCTCAGCAGGGTAGCATTTGATACTGAGAAGCTTGATCTTATGGTAGAATTCATAGCCCTGAATTTGCCTGGGGAGAAGGAGATACATGGGGCAGCTCTGGGGACTTGCACATCCTCAAACATTTATTTCAGGGGTTTGAAGTACAGATGTGGAAACAAGGTCACGACACATCTCTGTGGAAAGTTCCTTGACAAATCACTGCTGACTGCAAGCACAGGGCAGCACAGTCCAAGCATAGAGGAGATTCTGCTGAACTGGTTTCTCATTTTTGCTCTGGAGAAAGCCCCTGGTTCTTCCTGCTCTGCAGTGCCAGGAGCTCTGCTCACCTGCCTGTGCATCCCTGTGCAGCTGTGCTGTAATGTTGGTCAGGGTGTTCTCATGCCCCACGTGAGCTTCTGGCAGCACTGCACAGGCCAGGGGGATGCCTCAGGTTTTAGCTTTTATATTTTTCAGATTCTGTGCTGCTTTAGTATGTAACTCTGAGCTTCATATTAGGGGATGGTGAGCTCTCTTCACAGAGTAGGGAGACAAAACAATTCCTTTCCTAGCTGGGGACCAGGCAGAGCTGATCTAAATTTCAGGCCCAAGAGCATAAACAACGTGGACTGAAGAGAGCAAACAAGAAGGGTGGGAATTCATCATCTAAAGTTCTAATTGGACAATTAACTCCAATATGCAAATGGACCAGAACTTATAAACGTGAGAGAGCTCCTGTGACCAGGTGTCCATTTTGTGACCATTTTGGTTCATCTTGGGTGTAGCCCTGGCTGGGCTCTTGTGCTGCCCAAGGTACATCCATTGAGGCCTTTTATTAAATCCCTACTTTATTCTTTAACTCTGCCCAGCCTCTGTTCTAGGTCAGCTTTCACAAGACATCAAGGGACTGCTGCTCTCTTGCAGCTGTGTTCTACACCTTCTCTGGGCATTGGAAGGGGCTTTATTGACATTTCTGAGCTGATAATTTGCAGTATAAGATGTCAGTGAAGTTGATTTGGAGTTTTTTAGGCTGAGAAGTCTCTCTTGCCAGGGTGGATTTTTCTAAACCCACACCCTCCTGTTTTTTAAGCTTGGTTTCGTCTTGGGTAGATGTGCAGTGCCGGGGGAATTGATTCCTCTTCTTGGACAGTTGCCATGAAGTATGGCTGCAGTGCAGCTAAGCATATTAACAATCACTGAAGTAAGAATTGGTGCCATTATTTGTGGAGGTGGTGTTACATAATAAGAACAGCAGTACTTGTGAGGTCAGAGTGAGGCACAGGCAGAACTGCTCACTGCACCAACCTTCCCTGAGAGAAATGCCCTTGAGGGTCTAAATGAATGAACTCACTCTCAGGTTCCTGCTATTTGGTGTCCATTAGTAAACATGTCTTTCAGCAAACACTTGTGGAAGTCATTGTGGAAAGGTAAGTTCAAGGCTAAGGTATACAACTACTAAAAGGAGTTTTACAATTGTATTCTAGCTGGTGTGTGTAAAAACTTTAAACACCGATGTGTGCGTAACAAGGGGGAAACTTGAGCACTTCAGTGAGTAATTATAGAACAAAAGAGAGTGAAACCATGCTCAGACACAAGTAAGGCATCCATGCAGCTCATAGTTTGCAGGTCATAAATAACTCCCTGAAATACCTCACTAAAGAATCAAAATCCCCGAAGAAAATCAAAAGAGAAGAAAACAAACAAATCAAAGACAGAGTTCTCTGTGGTTGCCTGGCACTATTATCTGAACTGATGCCCATCTCTTGGTTCCCATTAATTCTGCTGTGTCCCCTAAGGGTTTTGTTTTGTAATTCTTGGAGTGGGTGGGTAGGTGTAAGAGCAGAGTAGTCAGAACTTCTGATCTTCATTAACCTGTTACTTCAATGTGGTGGGATGGCCCTTACTTCATGGAACTGGCTAGGCTGGATTCTTGGGAGTGTTTGAGTGGGCATATTGTTATTGTGGTGAAGTCCTGTTATTTTCAGTATTGTTGTCCTGTAACTTTTACCTTGGAATGATATTTACAGATTGAGCAAAGCCTAGAGCCTACCTTTCCTTGTGTGCTGTCATTTCTCATTTTGTGTGTCTGTAGGAAAGGCAACGTGTTTAATCTTACTTAGCATATTGAATGGAGGGAACCAGAGCAGAAGGGAGTGCTGAATCTAACATTTCCTGCTCCTGGGCATTTGTGCTTGGCAGCCCAGGTGCAGGTCAGAAGGCTCTGCACAGCTGTACTGCTGTGGTTTGCCTGCACAAGTTGGACGTGGATGTCTTTAGGCAGGAGGGTCTGCACATGACCAAAGAAATGCCTCCTGATTCTGCTGTGCCTGTGCTGCTGGTGGTGTTCTCCACCACATGTGGAGGCCACATCTGTGCCTTTTGCTGAAGGTCATGTTCATTTTTTCTTCTCTCACTTGTGGAGAGTTCTGTGCAGGAAAAATTCCTCTAACTTCTGCTGCTGTGTTTGAAAAAGGTTGCACAGAAGCTTAGGGCTGTTGTGATATCCTTTATGGGCAACCTGGCAGATGATTGTGGTTCTGCTTCAGAGATGTCCCCAGCACCAGAGCCACCTCAGTTACCTTTTGGATTGTGATTTGCAACTGTGCTACAAAATACTTGTTGGCTGTGCAACCCAAAAGTTTTTTGTTCTTATTCTTCTTCATATGTTAAAGGTTAATCCGAGCCCAGCAGGCCAAACATAAGTATTCATCCATGGTGAATGGCTTTGAAAAATATTTGTGATTTCCCCCCTAAAATACCAATCTCTCATTAACAGTGGAGAAAAATAGTGAGATGTACAAAAAAAGGGGACACAGTGAAATCATTGCATCTGTGTCCACATGTTCATGTACATTTTGTTAGTGTTTGTGTTTGCATTTTTTGGAGCTCTCTTTATTACAGATAGCCCTTGTAATAACAGTGTTGTGACCTACAAAATTCCTTTCTGCAGTATCCAAATGGGCATGAGAAGTACCAAAACAAACTCTTCTATCTTAAATCAGTGGAGTGCTGGACTTAGAAATACTTTTATGAGATCAGTTGCAGTAAAGTACCATGGACAGACTAATTCCTGGAACAAATAAGCTTCTTCCTGTAACCAAATATGTGTGTATAAATAATGTGTGCATAATCAAATACAATATAGAAGTGTATATAAAACCATAGAGTCAGGAGGGGAAGAAAATAGTCTATCTTCTTTCACTCACCCAGAATTTCACTCAGTTTATAAAACCCCAGTGTTTGGGATGTTTTAGGGTGGGTTTTTTTTAAGCTTTCTACATCTGTCCAAGGGGAGATGGTTGTTTCTGTCAGGCAGGTTATTTATGTGTTCTGAAATATTGTTACTGAGCTAAATATAAAAAATACTCTTCCTGGGCCTAGAGTAGCAACTATGGAATTGACTGATAGCATGAAAAATCTTAGACAAGGCTTGCAGTGAAGGATAATCTCAGATGTGAGCATCTCCTTTCCACGTGTGTTTCTGTTTGAGTAGTTTACTAAAGGTAATGAAAGGCCCAAATTGTTCATGCATTCTGTCAGAAATATGTTACCACCCATTATGAACAGGTTTAAACACAGAAGAGCAAAGAAAGCAAAGTCTCTGTGTAAAAAATGGAAAGAACTTGGAAGGTTCAAAATACTCCCTAAACTGAGATTAAAACCAGATGAGATTAAATGTAGATACAAAATAATCAATATATTTGTATTTAATAGTAAGAGAGGCAAAGAGAAAAGTAGAGAAAAGTTAGAAAAAAGCCAAGGTTACTTTAAAAAGCGTGGGATAGGTCATCACCACACTACTTTGCACCAGTTTTGCCTTCCCTTTTATGGGCCTCAAGGTGGGCTACTCACAGTCCAATCCTGTGTGTAGTTTTCAGGTGTTAGAGTGACTGTGATAGGCAGACATAATGAGAAAACACTTTTTGCAGCCTTCCTTTCAGGTGTTAAGCAGTCATAATGACAAAGCACTTTTTGAAGCCTGTACCTTATTATTAGACCCTTACACCACCTTTGGATTCTTGTTATGATGCTAATATGCTTTCTTGCAGTTTAGCTCCTTTCTCCTTAAATCAATAGAAGGAAATAGTTGTATAATAAACTATGCTGTGAGAAAGTCATATATTATGGCCAAGCTTAAAAAGGGTTTTGAGGATTTCCAGCCATGAGTGTTTATGAGAACTGGACTCATTTTGATTTCCCAGCAATCCTGTTTGCAGAGATCATCGGGTATCTATAAAGATGAAGTAGTGCAAGGGGTCAGAGGGTGGGAAGCAGGGACCCTCAGCTCCTGCAGGAAGCTGCTGGCCATGTCTGAAATGCTGACTGGCAGGGCTGTGGCTCATGGGCTGCCTACCAGCACAAAGACAGCGGCATTGTCTCTGCAGGTTTGCTGCAGGAAGGTTAAGCCTATGGATTGGAGTAATCCCTGCAATATTAAAAGCCCCAGTCTTGCAGTGTCTGATGGGGAAGGGCCTGTCAGACAGCACAGAAACTTGCTGAGATATTTCTGATTGAGTTTCTCTCACCAGCCCCTCCAACGTGTCCCCTGCAGTTTTTTGGTTGTCTCTGGTGGTTGGTTTGTCATCAGCAGCTTTTGCTTTTGGTAAAATGCTTCCCAACAGCAGAAATTGGCCTTGGATCTGAGCCCCTTGGCTGCTTAGTGGAATTAAGTCTTTCACTGATCCACGTCATTCAATATTCACTGCAGCCCACTGGCTCTGGCTACCCCAGCTGACGCTGGTTTCCTGGTCCTTTTGCCCTGCATCTGTCACTGATCCTCCTCTATGTGCACAAAGTTTGTATCTCTGAAGTGAAATGAGGGGGTTTTTTTGTGGGTGTTTTTTTTTTTTTTTTTTTTTTTGGTGTGTGTGTGTTTTTTGTTTTTTTGGTGGTTTTTTTTGGCACTCTGCTGTCCATGGCAGCTTGTCTCAAAACCCCAAAGAAACACTGGGCTTGCCTGCCCCATTTCCAACACAATGTGGCCCTGCCTTTCCCAGAGCTGAGCTGTTCTGTCCCTGAGTCTGAAGCATGTGTTTGCAAGGCACAGAGGCACAGCTTATCACTGCTGGGCAGGAGCATCTGTCCCAGGCTCTGCTCATGGTGTGCTTGATGGAGAATGGGTGAATTGCTAAATGAAAGCGTGGAAGGAAACCCCATGACCTCTGCACCTGTTTTAGGTTAGAGGGCTCCATGGGACAAGAGCCAGCCTTTGAATCAGCTTGTCTAGAGCTGGGCTGGGCATAGGAAAACTACTTATCTGTTTAAATAGACTTGATGGCTATTGTGTGGCTGCCATCTGTCCTATTTCACCCACAATGACTTTGTTTTATTGTCATCTTTAACCATGTCTTACTAGGTCTCTAAACTGCTGGTCAGTCTGCATTCATTATTGAATAAAGAGGCTGCCACTTTTTTTTTCCAGAAAATAATCTTACTACAGTAGTGGTAAATGAGCCTTTTCCCCCCGTTTTGGCATGAGTTCCTTTCTGCACAAGAAATGTGATTGATAGCAGGGACCTCACTGCAGCATTTATTATCTTGATTAATCACAGCACTTTAATAGGGCCCTTTGCTTTAAACAGAATACAGTGGCCATCTAAACAGTAGCTGGAGCATTAAGCATTGAAAGACAAAATGCATGTTATGGTGTTTTTTTATATTAGGAGGTGGGGAAAAAAAGCAGGATTTCAAGGAGAATGAGTGTTGACTGTGGAGGATGCTTTGGGGAAGGCTGTAAAAAGTTTGTTAGCAAGAGTTAAGTTTGAAGGGCTAACAGTAATAAAAATGTAATGGTAAATGTGTAATGCACTGTAAATATGGTTTGTTGTGTCAGTTCAGATCATCTCATCTTGCCATACACTTCTGTGTGTGTTTGTGTGCAGTCAGCTCTTAAAGGCTTGTCTGCATGCAAAACCCATAGGTGTATTAAGGGGCTGTGGATAATTAAACAAGTGTGTACTTTCTTTTTTGTATGCCCAAGAAAGACTGAAGTTTTCTTCACTCTGGGACCACATCCCTTCTCAGGCAATGTGACTGTTAGGTCTGTAGAGATTTTGGTGTTATGTGACACCTGTGTGGTATCACTTGGGTATGATGGTTTATGTGGTTTCAGGTTTATGTGGTTTATGTGGTTTCTCCCTTTTGAGAGAGAAATCACTCCTGGCAAAGGAGTGGGAACTCGAGGTGGTGTTCAAATACTCAGCTGCAGCTGCCTCTGCATGACAGCATCCAGGATGGAAGCAGGTGCTTTCTGTGAGGATATATCCCACATTACCATTGTGTCTCTCTTCAGCTGGTAGCTCTCATTGCACTGTGCCCAGCTGTAAACCAGCCTGGGATGGACTTCTGAAACCACCTCTGGCATCCTAAACACTCCTGATGTAACAGAATGATCCCTCTGACCACCCCTTTCTTAAGGGCAGGGGAACCCAGGATTGCATAAAGCAGTTTCTCCCCCTTTTCTCTCTGTGTTACTTGTGAGGAGTGTGTGATACTGCCAAGAGAGCGTGGTTCAAAGCCTGCTGGGACTCAGGTGAAAACTTTGATCAGCTTCAATGGGTTTTGGATTGGTCCCCCAAGGACCTGCTTTGATCAGCAAAGAGAGTGCACGGGGCAAATGCAGGCACTGGCATGAGAAGGGCTGCTCTTGCTGTGGGACTGATTTCTGCTGAGGTTTGCAGGTGAAGACAATGGCCCTTAGGGGTCCCTCCCATGCTGAGGGAAGGAGAGGCAGGCTGTCTGCAGGGCACGAGGCAGCTGGGCAGGGAGGCATGTCAGGTGCCAGCTCAAACAACATGCAGAGTGGCTTGTACAAAGTGGAGCTTGGATGGCATGACCTGCTTGACTTAGAACACCACTTCACCTCAGCTGCAGTCACTCTTCCTCAGGGAGAAGATGGAGTAAACATGCATTTTTTAACAGGTGACAGGTGAGATAAAGATGAGGAAAGTTAATTGGAATTGTCACTGCAGAGCCTTTTGCCAGAGGCTGGCATTATGCTGAAAAGTGACATTAATAATGTTGGCAGGATGGGACAATCTATTGTTTAATATTAACGATGAAAATTCGCCTTCTAATTATTCACTTAAATTGAGGTGGGAGAGCTTTGGCTTGCTTTAGTTTCCAAACTGCCATTTCCTCTAAAGTGCTCATGGCTGCCACAGACAGTGCTTTAATATAACCTTTACATCTGAAAAGCTCGCAGCATTTTGCTGGGGATGTCTGTTGCTTGGTTGATCACCTTCAGTGGTGTAAATTAGTATAATGATCCATACATCATTAATCAGCTAAGTTATAGCTAAGGGGCAGTTGGGTGTGAATGTAGAGGTGTTTGAGTGTGTGCTCTATGTATACAAATTAAGGTGCTTTAATTAACATATTTACATCATTATAACAAATACTTAGTAATTGTGCTGCACCTGGCTGAATGTTAAAGGTAAGAATGGTTAGGGAAAATACCAGAAAGGCCCTTTAAAATAAATTGTTACTTACAAGTGGTTTAATAGCAACACATGGCTGTGTGGCTCAACCTACAACTTAAATTTACACTGAAATGCTTTCATTGTTCTATTCAAACAGATTTGTGTAAGCTTTTATTCACTGGTTGCAAATGGTACATTTAAAGCATATGCAGTTAAAATGGTGTGGACTTTGGGGATGTCTTTTAGCTTCCTTGTGTGTGTTTCAGTATTTCCTAACATGTTAGAAATTATTATTTGCCATTTGGGCATCTTTTTGGCTGTTGGGGGAAGGCTGAAAATCGGGTGCAAGTTTTTGAGCTCATGGCATTTGTAGGGCAGGCCACAGTGAATATCTCCCCTCTCACTTCCTTGTGAGCTTCTTTGGCTGCTGCCACTTGAGGATGGTTTCCTGTTAAATTGTCTGTGTCACTTTTGGAGATGATTTTCCATAAGTTGGTGCTTTTAATGATCCAGAGGAGAGAGTAATGTTATGGAAAAGACTTCTAGTAGGGATGCACATCTCATTTTCAGAGGTGAAGCCATAGTTGGCCTTTAAAGGCAGTCACTGTTTGTGTGCATGTGTGCTGCAGTAGGAAATAGGCTTTTTGTGGCCTGGTGGCTCTTAGTTTATCACCTCTGGAAGCCAAAACACATGCTAGCCCTCACCATGCACGATTTTGCCTCTTGTGTAGTGTAGTTCAGTTTTTAGTTCCAGTAATAGAATATATTTTGCAAGTTTTTTTTTTTTTAATATAACTAGCAAGATTATGGTGGATTGTTTGTTTATTAAAACTAGTTACCTCATTTTTCCTAGGAATAAAAGGATTGGAACAGGTAATTCACAACATGCAGTTGATCCAAAAGAATAGGTTCCCTCTTCCAACCCTCAAGGCATCTAAGCACCCATTAGTCTCTTAGCATTAAATAGCTTAATGGAGTAGTGTTAGCAAGACTGCTTCTTCATAGGCTGTTAACAATTGAAAAGAGCTGAAGCAAATTTATTACAAGTGTATTAAATTTGTATTTATTACATATAAATACAGTAAATTGTTCTGTAATGTTATTTTGCATTTAATTTTTAAACTTTCTTTATACATTTTTCATCATTATATATTACAGTGTATTTATTACATATAAATACAGTAAATTGTTTTGTAGTATTCTTTTCTTGCTTTAAACAGTCACCTTCATACCAAGAATGTGCTCGATCTTTATTTTGGCATTTCTTCATTTCACTTTTTTTGAGGTTTGGGCTAATTGGTTAAATCCTCTTGATCTTTCCAAGCTGTTACTGGTGAAGTGATGAGTAAAATATACCATCTCATATATCCATCTGAATTGAAAATACCCTGGCTTTCTTTACAGAGCAGGCCATCGAGATACTGGAATATGGCAAAATTTTATGCACTAGTTACTGATACATAAGGGGTTGTTTTCACCCAGCTGTGCAGTTGCCAAGTAGAGGTTGTGTGACAGCAGGAGGATGTAGCCTAATTGAGGCAAATTGATTATTTATTTTGTGACACTGAACACATATACTGGGTTACAGGGGATTAATTCTGTCCTGGGTTTCACAGACTTTATGGCCCCACTGTCACACGTGTTCAGGATGAGCTGTGTCCGTATTTACTTCTGGTGGAGCCTGTGGCTAGGATGCCATATGTCCCTACAGAATTCAGACACACATTTTAGGTAATGTTAAATTGGTGGCAGCTTCTCCTCTCAAGTGCATTTTTTTTTCCCCTGAGTGAAGAGCACCATGTTGCAGTTCTGCCTTTGTAAGTCAGACTACACTTGGTATGAAGCCTTTGAACTTGTATGTCTCAGCCTTGATTCTTGTTTCCCAATATCCCCATCATTACATTGGGATGTGGCACAGCTTGGAGCATGCCTGTGGGATCTTTGGCCAAAAACTGTAGGTTCCCTCCAGCAGTTTTGGGTTAACACCTCCATGACTGGGGTCTTGCATCAAAGACCATGACAGTCAGTAAGGAAGGCAAAATACAGCTTTAGAAAAATATGCCCAGCCAAGAGGCAATTAATTTCAAAAACTGTTTTAATTAGTTTGTAGGGGTGAGCTGTTTCACATGGCATATGTTTTCCGGGAAATGGTCCAGCTCAGTATTAAGAAGCTACAAGAAAATTGGCACTAAACATATGTGGATGCAAGGGGCTTGAAGGAATGAAACCTTCATAAAGGCCAATGCTGTTGATTTACCTCAAGGAGGCTCAGTTCAGGTGCCTTTTAGATTCCAGGATTACTGACAGTTCTGTTGCCTTAAACAAGTATTGTATTGGTGATCAAATTTTGAGTTCTACCTGAACTGGTAGAACTGAATATGGTTTAAGGCCACACTCTGATCTGATAGCCTAGAGTTGTGCCATTTAGGTCACTGTGCCTGTTTTGAGCTGAGCCAGGTGTGGTAACAATATACCTCTCTAGGAAGAGATAGAGCACTGACCAGGTGAGCAAAGAGAAGTGCAAGTGATAGGTGTAGTTGTATTGATGGGGTGCAGTTGTATCCTTCTGTATCCAGTGATGGCATCACTGCTTAGGGAATCACCCTTTCTTTGGAAGCTCAAACCCAGTCCTGTTCCTGTAGTCTTAGAGTATCTTCCCCAAAACACACTTAGAGCTGAGGAGACCATCTCCCAGAGGAGGGAATGAGTATGTGTGCAGGGTGTGTGTCACCTGGCATTGTCCATCCTCTTCCAGCAGGAAGGAGAAAATATACCATGCCATGGCCAGTCCCATGAGCTGTGCTTTCTCTTTGGTGGTGTTCAGTGAAATGCCCTAGTGTGTGCCCAGAAGGAAAGGTGGAATAAGGAGTGCCTGTCCATTTGTAATAGGTAACTGAGCAAGGCGTTCATTCCTTCCACACCTCTAGTTTGGCTGTTGCCTCCTTTAATCTCCAGTCAATGTTTTCTGATCAAAATGGAGCTGGAGAGTGTTCTTCACTCTTCAAGAGATGTGGAAGGAGGAGGTGGACAAAGCTCCCTGCTACTCCATTGCTCATTTCCTGTTTTCGTGCATTTCCCCAATTCCTACAAAACTCAGAGAAATTTGTTTCTTAATGCCTTAGAATAAGAAGCAGCAAAGCACTGGGATTTCTTAGTTTGCATCCAAAATACCATGTCTTCTAATCATCTCAGAGCAGCAGACATGAAAGCTCCTTCCAGAGAGATGTCACCAAGGTCACACGTTTTCCTTTGAATAATGAGCTGTGCTTTTAAAGGAGCTTAAGATAAACTTCAGGCCTATGGCCCATATGATCTGTTTACTGCATATAAAGACTGCAGCCCTTAGCTAAGCAGGAGCAATGATTCTGTCACTAGAGCTTGGATTGAAACTCCAAAAATCTTGCATGTGCTTTCCTGATATACCATAGAGCCTGTGCATGTTTTTAGACAAGGCCTCTTATCTTACTTAGCTTCAATTCATAATCTTAAAAAAAAAATGGGCACAATAGCACAGTACAACACAGTTCTTAACTGTTTTTGAAAATGATTCCACATAAAATCCTCAAAAATCAGAGGCAGGGAGCAGGCAATAGTGGAAACAGCTGGGGAGTGGGAATCAGGTTATGGAAGAACAAACATAGATAAGTCTCCTCTTGTGTAACTTGCATCTGAACATATTCTGCACTGCTGCTGAAGGACAAGTTGTTTGATTATTGCAGGGAGACTGTGCATCAAAAATACAGGTACATAGGAACAGCTGGGGTTTCCTTTTCTCTCTTTTGTTTACCTATATTTGGATATAAACTGTTCAATGATCAATGCCTTTTCTCAGCATGGGCACTGCCTACTTTTAAGGGGTGCCATTGTCAGCCACAGCCTACATGTGTTAAGGATGTACTTGGCATTTGGGTATAAACTAGAAATCAGTAAAACCAGATCCTCCAATGTTGTTGGTGTGTGCTTCTCTGCTGATTAGAACCATAGAATCACAGACTATTTGGGTTGGGAGGGACCTTAAAGAGAAGAAGAGAGGAAGTTCCACCCCCTCTGCCATGGGCAGGGACATTTTCTGCTAGACCAGGTTGCTCCAAGTCTTGTCCAACCTGGCCTTTTACTCTTCCAGGGATGGGGCATCAACAACGTCCCTGGACAGCTTGTCTAGTGCCTCACCACCCTCCCAATGAAGAATTTTTTCCTAATATCCAATCTAAACTTCTTCTCTGTTAGTGTGAAGCCATTCCCCTTTTCTGTCACTCAATGCTCTTATAGATAGTCTTTCTTATTGGCTCCCTTCATGTACTGCAGTTAGGTCATCCCAAAGCCTTCTCTTTTCAAGGCTGAACAATCCCAATTCTTTCAGCCTTTCCTCACAGGAGAGGTGCTCCAGCCCTCTAATCAACTTGGTGTCCCTCCTCTGGACTTGCTCCAACATTTTAGAGCTGATAGAGCTGTGGGATACCAAACTCAGAGGCAGTCTGCTGAAAAAATGGTCTTTCAGGCCCTGTGGTTGAAAGGAAAACCTTTTTCTCAGGGTTGGGATGCCTCAGTCCTGGTCCTGAGGTACAAAAAGCCAGCTAGAGACAGGTGGGTTGGTTTGGCTCCATAAGGGAGATGGGGCTCAGTCTGCACAGGGCTGTATGAACTGACTCCAGCAGTGGTTCTCCAGCACTGTAGGTCTCTGTGCTCTCTCTGTGTAGGGAATCTGTGGCTGTGGTGTCTGGCAGCCACTGTCTGCCTAATTTCTTGCTGGGATCTGGTGGTACCTTTATTATATACAGGAAAAGCTGCTTCCTTCAGCTCTGGGAGTGTATGGAGGTTTCTGCCTTTGCACAGCAGCCATGGAAGTTTGCTGTTCCTCTTGGCTGAGAAGGCTTTGATGCATCACACACCTTGCTTATGTTTCTCTAGCACAGAAGTTTGCCCTCAGCAGAGCTCATTGCCTGACAGGTGCTCACCCAGGATCAATCCCTGAACTTTGGACTGAGAGCTGCAAGTGTTGTCACATCCTCCTGCATGTGATGTAAAGGACAGGACAGTTCTGGAGCTGAAAGTAAAACCTTTTCTTCTGGCATCATGTTAAGCAGGGTGATCATCCTCTTCTTTTAAGGAGATCTATTATGTCTTTACATTTATGGAAATAATTTCTGAGCTATAGGGTGGGATTATAAATGTTAATAGCCTGAAAATAGCATGGATTTTGATAGCAAATGCATCAGTGCAGAAATTGAGATTCTCCTTACTGTGTTTATCGTTGCTGTCCACAAATGTTTTTAAACAGCTTTTTACTTTAAACAGCAATGTAATGTTGTCTCCAGATCTTGGAAACCATTTTCAAATGTGTGAATTGAAAGTGTGGATTTGGAATGTAAAAAAAAATTTCTCCCAGGAGGGCAGAATTGCTGGTCTCTGTATAACTGAGTTTTCTTTTAAGTCTTCCCACTATGTGTGACTCATCATTGTGCTAAAGTATCCCAAATCCTTTGTTACAGAAGCTTGCAGCTCTTGTGCTCAAATGGGTCAGTAATCTTTGATTTCAGGCACTTTGCTTAATCTTAAATAAGGTATTTCTTAACAGAGCATAGTATTTTAAGAAAGCTCTTAGGTGCTTTTGAGTAATGGCCTTCTGCTTTCAAAGACCCACAAGTTTTACACGCTAGCTTTAAAAAAGAGGCAAGTTTGCTATGTGAATAAGGGAATAGAATGCTTATTTTGAAAATTGTTCCAACAGTTGTTAATGGCTTTGCTGTGATGCATAAAGTCCATAATCTTAAGGTCAAAACACTATTTTTGACTCGTTCTGTCTTCATAAAAGTGGTGCAATCAGTGTTGGCTTTTGTTGGAGAAAGCATGGCACTGTGAGGTACTGATGCAGCCTGTGCTGGTAATCTCCAATAAGTGAAGTACAGCTTTTCACCATGCAAGTAATTACCCCAGGATTGGTCCACTTAGGGTAAAGCATTGTTATTTTAATGCATTTTGATGCATGTGGTGCTGAGAGAGAATAGTAATTTTCTTTATGGGGATTTAATTTCAAAAAGTTAGGAATCTGTATTTGTCCAGCTTTTCTTGTTGGCTTCCACTTAAGTGTTTTCAGTTGCACCATACAGTTCTTCTGGGGGAGCAAATAAGGCATCTTAATTATTTCTATTGTGTTACCCCATGTTTTCTCATCTCCTTAGCATTGCCTGTTTGCTTACTCAAAACCAAATTAAAGTGTAGTAGTGGAACACACTTTAGAACTGCTAATAAATGAAGGGAATTATCAGAAAGGCTAAAAGAAAATTAGGAGGAGTAGCATTTTGTGAGCATTTTGGCTGGCAATATAGTCTGTGCCTCCTGCAGTGCTAGCTATCAGTGTTCCTGGTGAGTTTGTCTGATTTTGAGCCCTCAAGCTGCTCAGGAAGTTCCCCACAGATTCTGGCTTATAACAAAAGTAGTTATGAGTTTGTGTTATTTTTTAAGTATGTGGGGGAAAAAAAGCACAACAGTTCCTCTTGAACTCACAATATAGTGGTTTTCCACTTCTGGCAGCTTCTAGTTATTTTAAACTTTGTGAAAGATGTGGGGTATTTTATTAAAGTAAACAAGCTATCTGCAGTGACTGCTCTAAAAGAAAAACATTCCTATTTTTCAAAAACTCTAAACTTCAATAAGGACACAGAAGTGTGTATTCTTTATGGGCACTTAGCTTGACCTCAGCCAGCCCAATTTCTTAGTAGCATACATCCTGCTGAATTGGGTTTTTATAAGTTATAACTTAAGATATTAAATATAGATCATTTGGTTTCCTATGAACTACATAATTTTCAAATAAACAAGTGTTTTGAATATATCCATTACTGGGAGAGTCCTTACAGCAAACTCATCTCCCAGGTGAAAGCTGGTCAGTTTATTCTGTCTTGTCTCTGGAGAAAGTAAGAAAGATTTTGAGAATCCTTTACAAATCCATTTCTCACATCAGGCAGAATGGATTGATGACAGGATGCACTTGCAAGTGGCCACGAGCCCCAAACCCAGCTGAGAAGTGTGGTGGCTGCTCCAAGCCATGAGGCTGGCCCTGTGTTCCCAGTTCCTTGTGAATTGCATAAATGGAGAGTGACATACTTGCTGAGTGTAATGGTGTAAACTTTGTGAGCAGAAATTGTTTACAGATCTGTTTTGGAGAGAAGATTTGAGCCTGGCCTTTGCAGCCTCTCAGGGAGCACCCACAGTCTGTTTTGGACCCTCTAACCCAGCTTGAAATTCTCTTTTATGGTATCCCTCTGCCCAATCCAAACATTCTATTTACAGATTTATTACCTGCCTTTAGTAAGATATCTGTGTCTCAATACTTATCAGCAGAGCCCACCTTTACTGCAAATGGACAAGGGCTTCCATGAAACTGGGACAGCAGGAAAAGAGGCTTTGCCACTGTTTTTCTCGTTTCTTTGTTAGATATAAAAGTCAGAGGTTGGGGATTTTTTTGGAAATCCACGTCTGAGGCTCTTAAGGAGAGCTATCATACTGTAGTCTATTTGGACAATTTTCCTGCTGTCACACCTCTGTGGCTGACATGACTGTGACACTTGTGGGACCCATGTCCCATAAGCATCAATCACCTTTAAATGAAATGAAATTTGGTACTTCTTACAAAATGCCTGATGACAGGCAAATGTCACTTGAGTTTGCTGCTCTTGAGCAAAGACAAGACATGAGGAATGAAGGGAAAATACTGAAGGGGGCAAGGCTGGATGTGGATGTGCCAGCCATCCTGAGTCCTGGGGGTGATAATGTGACTGCTGGCGAGTCCTGTTTCACAATGGAAACATCTCTTCCTGGCTGGTTCTGGTATCACATTGTCTCTGCCATGGAGCACTGCTTATTTGCATAAGTCATCAGCAGGGTACTACTTTTTCCACAAAGCAGGATGCATGCTAAGAGGAATTTTAGGGCAGCTGTAGTTGCTTCAGCACTCCCCAGCCTGGGAGAGACACTCTGCTTTTGTGAGCATTGGCTTTGGTTGAGCAGAAAACCAAGTGGTACTGTTTCAGATGTAGCTTGGATGTGCTGTGAGTGGTGGTGGGCATTTCTAGGGACTCTCAAGGTGCAGACCTTCAGGCAGGCCTGGAGGAAATGATGGCAGGGCATGTCTGGAAAATCCCCATAAAGCAAGCAAAAAGCTTTCTGTTTTCAACTACTGAAAGACTCTGCTTTGCTTAATTCCCCTTCACCCTATGACAGGTAACTTGTGCATTCCAGATTGCTAATGGAGATAAGTGGTTTAGAGGTGACTTCAGAAATAACAGGTTTAAAGCCTCTGGGAGATTTTACTCGGTAGTTGTGTATAGGAAGTGCATATATTACAGGAATATGTGTTAAATGGGTTTTTCAGTATGATCCTGAACAAAGCTCATATCATCCTCTGGTTCTTTCTAAAACAGTTGCAGTAAAACTTCCAGAATGTGCCGTGGGATGGGCTCAGTACTGCAACAGTACTGCTTGGCTGTAATGCTCTAAACTGGGGAGAAGGAAAAAACAGAAATCCAAAGTATGTATAAAAATTTCTTTCAAAAGGTGGGGAACACTGTACTGTGTTCCCTGTCATGTTTGCTCCCAGGTGGACATCTTCAGGCAATGTTTTTATGCCACTTGTTGTTATCTTGGAGGTCTCTGGTGGCAAATAAGCCATGACATTGGAGCTGTGTCTTTGAGGATGTGTTCTAGCAAATGTGTTCTGTGTGCCTTCCTCACTGAATATGATGCTTTGGGCTTCTGATCTCAAGGACATCCATATCAGTGCAAAAATCTGCAGCTTAAGCTCAGTTTCCAGGGTACTGCACAGCTTGCACAGTTTGCTCTTGACTCCTCCAAGTTAACTTCAGTGCACTTGGAATTAGAGATAATATAGAGCCAGCTGATTACAGAAGCCATGTACTGGCCATAGGCTAACATGGCTTCCCCCTGCAGTCCCAGAGCAGCCTTGCATCCTGAACCTTTGCTGTTCTCTTGCCATCATTTCACTGGCACACTGGGAAAAGGCTGCACTCGGTTACTGCAGGATTATAGAGCTACAGAGAGATGTTACATCATGGCTGTGCTGGGAGTGTATGTTCAACCTTATCATTAGGTGCAGGAGCTGAGAGACCTTGGTTTTGGTCCTGTCTGAGACAGTAACCTGCTTTGTTACACACAGAAAGTCTCTCAGTCTACAATCCTGTCAAAGAGGATTTTCACTTTTTCAGGAGAATCATCTGAAGTTTTATTGACACCCTTAAATTGTGTAATATCACATAGATGATAAGAAAAATAAACTCATCCCCAACCAAAAAAAGTGATATATTTTATTGTGTATTATTTTGTATTTCCATCACATCTCTGATAGAGCAAGTTGACTCTTGGGTTATAGGATGTACTGAGGAAATTTTCTATCTGCCTGGACAGGAAAATCTTCAGGATAAACAGAACTGGTGTGCCAGAAAAAAATACTCAAGCAAGAGGATGGACCCAAACCAGTGCAGCAGTTGTTGCTTTCTAACCCTGTCTAATATGCTCATGTCCTTCATTTCTTACTGGCATAAGACTTGCCCTGTCAGTAAGGCAAAAGGCTCCTGTGCTGTCCTTTGGAGTATGGTTCTTTCATCTGCCTCCACTCCATGCATGGGCTATAGATGTGTTACACTTCTGGATATGCTGTAGGGGAAGGAAACACACCTTTAATTTTGGACAAGAGAGCCTGGAAGCCAAAGCAACAACGAGCTTAGCATGGAGCAGCATTTGCTGCTTTCCTTCTGTGGTGAGTGTGGCATTCTGAAATCCATGCTTGGCAAAGCTGAAGTGGCTCTGGCCAGCTGTCAGTCTCATTGTGATGCTTTGTCCTGACACTTCATCCCAGCTCCTCAGGTCCTTTTCTTGTGTCCCATCCTCCCTGCCTTTTTCCTCCCTCTGAATTACTGTGATGACTGAGGGAAAGACTCTTTTATACTTGCTGGCTTGCACCAGCCTGGCTGTCAAGGTGTTTGTAAGGAGATGAAAGGCAGTGGCTGATTTTCTCTGTTGATTGTGTCTGTCACTCATGGATGAAAGCCCTTTGCAATCTTGGCACGTCCTGGCTTTATTTGTTGCATGAACTCTGCCTGGGAGCAGCCTGATTTCAACGCACACTCTGGGATTTGCATCCATGAGCTAACTCAGGGCTAGGGGTTGTTTGAGAAAGTGCTATTAGTCCAAAGACAGGTTAAAAGCAGAGTTTAATAAGATGCATACAGTACAATACCTGTATTTTGAAGTAGGTTATTCTTTTTTATTTGCTTTTCACTGAAAAAAGAAAGAAAGAGATTGTAGTAACTTCTTAAAACTTCTTAGTAGTGTTTTTCATTGTCTTGGCTCAGAGAGGTAGGGGAAATGTAAAGTCAAGTCTCAAATTTAAAATTTTCCAGCTTCCAATGGGAACTCCTTTATGTGGTGCTGGACCAAAGTATGAAAACATATCAAACATATCTTCTATGTGTGTGATATTGAGGTGAGGATGGTGTGTCCCTAATAGGTGGAAGATTTCTCAGTCCTGGATCTTGAATAAATATTTTCTCTTGGATACCAACTTGTAGGGCTGGTGGTTTCTGTTTCACTAAATGACTACTAGAGAGTCCCTGTCCAGAATCTCTAGTGAGCTTTTCTTCTCCACCATGTGCAGATATAGCTTGTGCCCATACAGCCATTTCATGGGTGTCTGAAATAGCTGGGGCCTCCTAAAGTAAATGCAGAGACTGTAGTACATTGCTATCCAGCATCTTCATTAGCAGTGAGAGTCTTAGGACAGCCTTTCTTCTGGAGGTAAAATCCTTCACTGGAGGGAGTTGGCTGATCTGTGGCCAAGGTGGGTGACAAGAGGAACTCGGGGACTCTCTCTGCTTTGCTGACAAGCTGAGAAAAAAAACAGGCCAGCAATCCATCTTGCAAGTCTCTTAAGCTATCATAAGGATTTATAGGAACTCATTATGCAATAAATTATAGATATAAAATAGCAGGTGGTACATCTTTCAAGCAGTATGTATTAAAATTCAGCTTGACAAGACCAGGAAAACAGCCCCCAGACCTATCTTCAATAACCACAGGGGGAGTAAGCTGTGGTTAAGAGAAGTGGAGTGTAAATGACAGCTCTGTGCCAGTAAACACAACAAAATGCCTCAGTGGTAATTGTCATCAGAACGATTTCCTTCCCTGCTAGTTACAAAATCAGATAAACTATTAGAAATACCATTTGTAAAACCCAGACACCATATATTTCCATCAAATGTAGCAGTTGTTTCTGTCTCTGAGATTCCTGACAAAAACCCCTTGGGGTTCTAGCTGGGCTGCTGAATACAAGCTGTGAAAATATTGGCATGCTCATTTTATCCTTTGCTATCCTTGTCCTTCTCTGTTTCCATTCTTTAATCCTTACTTAGTGGCAGCCACTAATGCAGCCCAGTTACTTCTGCGTCAAGAGGATCAGAAAACTGTTTTCTCTCAGGCCAAATGTGCTGACACTGCTAACCTTGGTTTCTATAAATGATTGAACAGTGTCTCCTGTCTGCTGTGTATTTCAGGCCCCACTTAGCCAAGATTCTTGGATGCTGAGACAGCTTTTCATCTTCCCTGTCTCCTCCTCAGAGTCATGACCAAGCCAGGCTTTGTCTCCTCTACCTTCATGACTGTGAGCTGCTTAGGCTGGCAGTATGTTTTTCCCCATGAACACACCTTTCTCAATTTGCAGGGTTTTAAAATTTTCTTTTAACTGTTGGAAGATTTGATGTGGATGTTTTAGTGAAAATGAGTCACCAGGCAAGCAATGGGAATTAAGTGTTGGGAGTAATCCATTTCAATGCAGATGCAGTGCAGTAGTTTTTGGAATAAATAAATTTGTGATGGTACTATCAGCATTGCTTGTTCTTGAATCATTTAAAGCTTTTATAAATCAGCTTGGTCAAAAGGGAACATGCTGAACTGGCTTTCAGAGGCAGCATGTTCCAGGAGTGAGGGAAGGACTGAGTTATGTGCTGCCCAAAGCCAACTCAAACTGGTGGTGAAAACCTCAGCACAGGTTTTTCCTCAGTCAAGGTGGCTTTGGAGGCTTGATTCTCAAGTTGAGGCAACATCTACTGCAGTCCTTGCTGAATTTCAGGCCACATCTACAGCCATGGTAAGCTGCTGGCTTCTGCTGATGGTCAGTGATTTACAGCAGCACAGCCTGGCCTCTGCTTTGCCTCCTTTAGCTGAAGTGGTTTAAAGCTATTTGCTCTCTGCATCAACCCTAGCTGAAGTTCAGATATAATTGACCTTCATTTCCTAGCACTTTGGAAACTGAATAATAATAAATGTGTAGTGAATTCTGCCCTGCAGATAACCAGATTGGTTTTTTGCATCCCTTTGAAAGATGTCTGTTATTTTAAGCCTCTGCTGCCAAGGGGAAAGCATAGGGACATGGAAAGTAGGAAGGAGGAGGAGAGTAAAAGGAAGAAGCTGTGGGGAAAGGTTTGATGCTAATAGATTGGATCCATTTGCAGCATTGTTGGGCAAAGGACTAGATGCTGAAAAGTAATTTGTGGCAATTTAGGCTTTTATCATAGCATGTATGTTGCTCTTGAGGTATATATAGCAAAAGGCAAGCTCCCAGACTGCAGAGTTAATAACCTTAAATGTGCACTTCTGCAGGCAGATGGCTGAAGCTAATAGATATCTATCTAGATATCTCTGCAAGGCAGAGTCAGGGCCTCAGGTGGATGGGCTGACCCTTCAGGATAACAGCTCCTTTCTCAGGAGAACAAGTGGAACAGCTTAGGAAAAGAATGTACTTAGTCCTTACAATTTTCATTGCAGATGACTCTGCAGAACAGGTGTGTTGTTGGGTAGATCATACAGAAGTATTTGAACATACACAAGTCCTGAAATGAGAAAGGAAAGCAGCTACTGAAAAAGAGATATTTTTAAAATTAGTACAATGTATTAATTTATCAATCCTGTTGGTTTTAAGAGTTCTATAAGAGGAGGAGTAACTTTAATGAAGAATAGTTACAAATACCTTGTGCATAAAATAGAACTTCAGTCCTCTGTTGTGCATGTGTATGCACACTGGGTTTTTTCTATCAGTTTTTGTAGGTAGAAGCCAAAGTGATTACCAAAAAGAGGAAAAGGCAATCCCTAGTGGATACAGCAGAGGAAGTAGCATGCTTGATCCACAGGCAAATGGCAGAGCCAGAATGAGCAGGTTTCCTTGACTGTTTGATGCTAGGTCACAGTGCATCCAGCCTAGAGCTGTCAGCCCTTGGTTGGTCTGCATCAACAGAGAATCTGTCAGATGTACTTCAGTGCTGAATGCACTTACCAGGCTGTATTTGTGGGTGAGACTAAAAGTTTTCTTCATTGTGATAAGCTTGCATGTCCTGACATAGGTTTCCATATCCAAGGTAGAAGTTATTAATCATAGCTTCTCGTTAGGAGTGAAACAAACCAGCTCATCTGTTTTGTGCCCTCTCCCTGGTGGAAAGTGTCACTTGGAGCTGCCAAAGTGCCATCCCCTGCCATCCTGGCTCTAGGGCATCAACAGCCTGTCCCTTCATCTGAGCACAGAACTTTTCTAAAGACACTGCCAGTTTCAAGTAATTACTTATTAGGACAGGTTCTTCTTGATTTTTGTCTGAAGCAACAGGGTTTGGGAGAAATACAAACAAAAAGAAACTCTTCCTGATGCATTCTGCACTGTGATTATTAGAGAATGCTTACAGGAGGTGGAAAGCCCCATTGATGTATCTGGTGCCACATTCTGACCAGGCACTTAAATGTTAACTTCTTGCTTTTTATTTAAATGCCCTGAACGTGGAGTTGTGGGCATCTCTGAGTGGGTGGGTGTCTCTTCTGTTCTCTAGCAGAAGAACTTTTGAATCATCTCATTTTCTTCCCTTGCTTCTTCCTCAGCAAGAGGTGGAAATGGTGATAACAGCCTGAATCCAGCAAATTTGTGGGGCAGCAAAAATGCTCCCCACTTCTGGCATCTGTATTTTGATTGTCTGGTATTTTTGGTATTCTGCTGGTGGCTAAAATCACATTTATTGCAGTGGACTTTCAACAGACTACAGGGACACGTATTTAATGGTGGTAGAATAGATAATGAAAGTGCAAAGCCAAGTTTGTTTTTGGTAAAAATGCCATCTGACCATCTGGCATTCAAGAAGCAGGTGTCTCCATCCCTCTGTTAATGTCCCTGTTGAGTGCCTCTGTCTCCTTGCCCCTCCCCAGAGGGGTGTTCCACCTCCTCTGGTTCTGGCTTGTGTCGCAGTGGTGGCACATCAGAGGACTGGGATTGGGATGCCACGTGCTGAACCCTCGGCTGTCAAGAGCATTGATCTTTCTGCTGAGGCAGGGAAAATTTAATTAGCTTATTTTAACATTCATCTTTGTCCTGTGGCTTGGTGGAGTTGATGCTGGCTGGAGCCTCAGTTCCACACAGCTCATTTACTGTAACTAATTATTGCTCATAAGTGAATGGTGCACTCAGCTGGCAGCCTCTGCAGTAAGGTGGAATTTATTCCATTGCAAGTTTTTCATTTATTTGCTGTCAGAACCATATGAAACCTTCCCCCTTCAGGGCAGCAAAACCTTTCTGTTCTTGTTGGACGTTAACTGGGCAAACTGGTGGAAAGCTGTAGTTAGCACAACCCCATGCCAGTGATGTGGTACAGACAAGGTGACTAATTCAGTGACAAAGGATGAGAGTCCAGGAAAGAGAATGAACCTGAACTGCTCTCTAGCTTAAGGTTAGTTGCCTTTCTGAGTATGCATTATGATTGTCTCTGATTTCACACTTACATCTTACTTTTTGTCATTACCTTCTATCCTTCTTTTTAATTTGGTTTAGTTATATGTTTCTTAGTACTCTAGCTCCTGGCAATGCCTGTCCTGTTCTTGCTGAAGCTTTAAAACAGTGAACACTCAAACAAAAGCATTAACTTGAGTCAGTTACCCTATACAGGGAATTAATTTCTGAACAACTAAAGTCAAAAAATTTACAAGTGTCTTGGCCATGAGAAGCTGCAGCCTTTAAATATAGGTGACAGTACTAGCTGGCTTCATAATCCTTGGGGATACTCAAGGACATGTGGTGAGGAGACCCCTTTGTCCCTGACGGGAGACACTTGGGTTTCTGTCTGCTGCTTGCACCTGGAATGTTTTCCTCAGTGTCTTCTGGTCAAAGCCTTGGAGAAAGGAGAGAGGATGGATGGTGGGACAGGCAGAGGCTGTTTCAGCAAGCTAACTACATTTTCTGCCCAGGCATTTCTCTCTGATTAAAGAGAGTCACAAAAAGGGCACTAACATCTGTGGGAACCTTTCTTACTTTTACTAGCTAAACTTAAGACCCTCTGCTACAACTTCGGCAAGAAAAACAGTTCTAAGAAGAAATTGTAGTAGTTCCCTGCCTTGGTATCTTCAGCTGTTTTGAATGTCATACTGGGAAGTCAGTGAGGGACTCTTGCTCTTCTTCCATTAATTTCTGTGCATCTCAGCGACCATTTTCCTCCACCTTCCTCATTCCTGCTTGGGATTGCCCTGCAGCAGAGTCTCTGCATAGAGCAGCTCTGACAGTTCTCCCAGTCTGGAGGGAGTCTGGCTGGAATTGTGCTGTGCTCCATTTCCCTTCCTGATGGACAGGTTTTTGGAGTCAGTGCCAGCTTTTTTTACTGCTGGCCTAGGGAGTAAGCAGCTCCTTGGTGGTCCCCAAAGCAGGCTGGACATAACAGGGAATCTGAATTAATGAGTCTTGGGGAATAAAGCTGAGGGAAAAAGGCTCAGACAGAAATGTACACATGAGATGTAAGGACATTTTATAGTCCCTTACAATGTTGAGTTTATGCTAAATTCACTGCATAGAGACTAGTGAGCATATTTTTCTATTTCTTTGTAGGAACAGAGGGTTTCCCTTGTTTAACAGTCAGACTCAGCATCCCATCATCTGCTTACCCAGGTATGACCTTTTAACTTGTTGGCATAGTTTAACAAGCAGGCTGCTTCAACAAAATAAGAAGGCTTGAGAAAACTTCTCTAGTTCCTGGAATACTTAATTTTTCTGGGGCTACTTCCTGTTTTTGCAACACTCCTACTTTTAGAAAGTAGGAGTATTTTAAGTAGATTTTTTTCCAAAAAGTCTCCTGCATCTGATGGGAGCCACAGTGTCCATTGTCAAAGCAGCTGTCTCACTTTTGCCTTAGCAAGAACCTGCTTACAGCCCTGGGTGGAAAGGGCCTAAGATGGTGATGATCCAAAGGCAGAGCATCTGAGAGAGGTGACAGTGCTCCTGCACTCTGCTCTCATTTGTCTCATCCTGCTGCTGCACTTGGTTGTACTGCAGGAAAGATGAGAATGATTTGGCAGAGTAATCACAAGCACAATGATTCCTGATCTCCAGAATCAAAAATGATTGGGTGAGATCAAAGAAATGCATTTTTTCTGCTTTTGGGAAAGAGAAAACATTCAGAAGACTCCTGTCCAGAAGAATAAAAACAAGCATTAGAGAAAACCTGTGTCATGTGGATGAGTAGATACATGTTTTGTCAGTATTTCTGTATTCACATGTATTCATTCCAGTTTGATTTTCAAGTGAGCATAGTTGCTATATTCACAAGCATGAATTTTAAATGTTAAAGACAAAATACTGAACTCCAGCAAAAGGGAACAGAGTTTGATTGCAAAACTGCATCTGAAGCATAAGGAAGAAATGCAGTTGTGAGCAGGGTGGCAAAGTGCTGGAGCTTCTGCTGGTGTAACTTCATTTGGGCAGGGCAGGGGGCAACACTGCCATTATTTTGGGGAGAAGGGGTGTGTTTGCTGTGGCCTTGCAACACAAGCAGAATGAAGGTTTCAGTTAGCACAGATGCCTGTAGAAGCTCATGTAACCTCTCAGCCCAGCAAGCCAGAGGAGGTTCAGACTCTGCATCCTATGAAGAGTAGCATGAACACATAAGAATGAAAGTTTTATTCAGGTGGTAAAAGTACCTACTTTGCCTTGTCACTAATATAAAGGAAGGTGTTGGTTTATGGCAGTTTAGGACACGTTTTTGTGAGATCATTGTTGAGCAGTGAGCAAAATCAATCTCCTGTATTCTCCTTGAGTAGTCAGCCATGCTTCTGAGGCTGCCTGGATACTTAAAGATGGAAAATTGAAGGATCAAGCACAGGTTTAAAGGAAAGCAAGCTGATGCTACAGGATGAAAAAAGGTAATAGTGTATGGTGTAGGATTTGTGTGGACATGTACATGTGCACTTCTGTGTGTATGTATTGGGTACAAGGCTGCTTTTGGTCTTGAGCTATTATAAGCCTGTAAATCTATCAATTTCCCAACCAGCCCCTAGTTTACTTCTGCATGCAGTCTCTCCTGGATTTATGAACTTGAAGGAAATGGAAATAGAGAATCAAATTTGGCTGTCTGCATTTGTAGGCTGTAAAAAGCAGACGCATAAGTTGATTTTCCATACGTGAACTTTTCTCTCTCACAAGCCATGGCACCACAGGCCTGACATGGGCTGTGGGGGCACATAAAGTGTGTGTGTGCCAGCCTCTCCTGTCTTGAGCCATATGATGTGCCTGAGGATTAAGGTGCTTCTTGTTGTTTGCTATTCCTCCTCCTGGAAAGCACAGCACAGCCACCCCAGCAGTTTTGGAAGCAGCCATTTGCCTTCTGGGCCTCAAACTGTGGGAGGGCAGGAGCCACCCCAGCCCGAGCATTTGCTCCCATCAGGATCCCTTTGCTCCTGGAGGCTGCCAGCACATCCAGCACCCTGCAGGCTCCTGCCAGCCTCTGCCAGGCAGGAGGGGCACCATAAGCAGTGATTCTGCACGCTTCAGGAATTTTCCCATGGCCTCAGAATACCCCTGCAGCAGTGCAAGTACTAAATGAAGGATTAAATTAGCCTGCAAGACTTAAAGTACCAGGCAGTTTTTATTGCAGTTGCCATTTTGCTGTTGATAATGTTCCAGTAGTGATAAAGTAAGTTCTCAGTTGTCTGCTGTGCACAGCTTAAATTGTCTCTGCAGATCCCACCCTTAACTGCCAGACCTAAATGATTGCTCTTGGAATAAAGAATATATCCATGGAGTGCTCCATAGCCTCTTGATGCTGCTCAGAGGCCACAAATAGTTTAAGAAGTTGGCAAGTCTGAAATGAAAAGAGACAGAAACAGTCATAGATCAGAAATAGCATTTTCTTCACGGGGTTTCTGCATCAGTGATTAGAAAATCAAATACAGGTGTAAGATGCTGTGAGCATTGCTGTCTCTCCTTTGTCTCTGTGTGACTAACAGTGAGAATTTGCAGTGGAAATAATGTATCACAGGTGTGGGACAGGGAAAGCTGTGAGGTGGGGGTCAGCAAAAGGAGATGTGTAAGAGCATCCCCCAAGGCTGGGCTGCTGGATGGGGAGGAGGAATAGCAGAACCAGGAGTGTGGCACAGAGGGCATCAGGAATGGGTGATAAAGCTCTCTGAGCTGGGATGTCAGTACAGCCTGTGTGCAGCATTTGGAGCTGGGGACTCAGCTTTGGGAGAGTTGCAGCATTCTTCTGGTACTGTGGTTTTGCTTCTGGGGCTGCTGCAGAAACTCCTCATGCTGGTCACTGGGCCCTGTGGTTCCCTGTGCATTGTGAACAAACTTAGCATCTCATTCTGACACGAGCTTTTCTGTGTGTGAGCTGTCTCTCTGAAGGGACCCCAAAACACAAAGGTGCCAAGAGCATTTACTGATCTGGGGCTGTTTCTAAGCAAGAGAGGGGAACTTTTAGCACCCTTGTAAGGCTCTGTCACATTGAGATTACAGGTAATGTTGAGTAACCTTTTGAGTGTATGCGTTGTTTGAATTTCTTTTTCTGCTGTGAACCTCCTAATGCTCAGAAGGGGAGGCACGGAGATGGGGATGAAGCTTGGCAGCAGCCATCTGGAGCAGAGCCTTGAGGGCAGCAGGAGGTCAAGCTGAGCATGCAATGCACTCAGGGAGAGCATTTGTGTATTGATACTTTGTTCAATTAGGCTGGAACCCCTTTGGATACAGGCTCATCTTAGATGAATTTTGTACAGGGCATACCTACACCGTAGCTTGTGTTTTAGGGTTAGAACTTTCCCTCATCAGTAACTGAATGTTAACATTATACAGAAAGATGTCAGTGAGGAATGATTAGAATATCTTTTAGAAAAGAAATATGAATTGATACTCACTAGAAGGGTTTCTTGTAGTCTTGTAGTAGCTGCAGAAGAAATGTTGGTTTGGTTTCTGAGGAGTAAAAAATTCTGGTGGATCTTGTTTTTTATTTTGCTAACTTTGGGGTTGTTTGTTTGTTTTGGTTTTTGGGCTTTTTTGCAGTGGTTGTTGTAGCACTAGGGAAAGTTGGCAAGTGGGCAGAGTGCAAGGTGGAGCTTAGTGGCATTTTTGGTGTTGTTTTCTTCTTTCTTTTCCCATGCAGTTGGCTTGAGTGTGTCCTGCTTGGCATTGGGAGGGCTGCAATGAGGCATCCCCACTGGGTGGTTCTGACATGGGGCTGAAGGAGGCTCTTGGCACACTTATGTCACAGTCAGTGTGACATCCATTCCTCCTTCATCAGCCTTCCTCTTAAAAATAGTCTCCTGCCAACCAGTAGGCTATTCTGCGATCTCACTTGAAAGAAACTTTGAGCTTCCAGGTCAAACTTACAAAAGGTCCTTGTACCAAACCAGCCTTTGGGATTTCCTCCTTTGTGTTTCTCACTTAGCATCAATCCACCTCTTTCCTCCTTTGAAAGGAGGGCTGTCATCAGTTTTGTAATCAACTTCTCTTCCCTCCTTTCTTCTGATTGTCCTAATAGCCATTATCTGTGCCTTCACTCCTTTGCAAACGCCTGTTTTGAACACAACCTGTTTTGAATATTTTGTTACTTGTATCTGTGAACTAGCAAAAGTAGAATTTGCTACATTTTGAAAGGCTTGAGACGTGATCATTAAGCAGTGGGAAGGACACAGAATGTCCTTTGTTACTGTCAAATCATGATGATGACGGTGCTGGTGTTAGTAATGTTGCTGTGTAGCAGGCTGAGTCACTAGTAGATGCTTAAAACCTGTTTACAGCCAAGAATCAAAGCAATTCAGGCAGAAATTGACAGGCAGGTTACCTGACTTGCTGCAGCTTTTCAGCAAACCTCTTCCCAACTCTTGGGATGCAAGAGGTGGGCCAGAGAGAGCAGGAGTGGAGAGGAAGAAGGAAATGTCATCCTTCCTTTCCCCTCTGTTGTGATGAACCACAGAGCTTAATTTCAAGGAAGGGAAACAGTGTCCTGTGTGTTGCAGCTTATGCTTGATTCCTTTGTCAAGGTCAGCAGGCAAGCCCAATACAGAACTTTTCCATTTCTGTGCAGTATTTAAGTGACTTTATAGAGGAGCAAAATTAAGGAAGTGATGGTAGTTGCTGAGCTGCATTTTGGTTTTGTGAACCCTTACTGCAGCTGTTTCTGCATCTCCAGCAGTCAAGTCAACATAATCCCTCTTGCAGCTCAGGAACCAGCTCAGTGTGCTAGTGCTGAATTTTCACAATTGTGATTTTGTCCCCTGGATGACGTGGAGGGAAAGAAAACACCATGGAATAGAAGCTCATCTCTTCTAAAGGCAGTTGAATTTTTGCTGTGTACATCCTTTTTGAGAACTAAACATCTTGCTAAGGATTATAGCTTTACAGCTATATGAAAAAGAAATTGCTCAGACTTGTAAAAATTACAGTTTCAGTTTTCAAAAGTCCTTGCTGAGTGGTGCACATCAGCCCTTTTTTTTGCAGGTATGACTGCTCTGGGGGCCTGCTCACAAAGGCCTTGTATCACCTGTCTCCTCCAGTGGTCTGACATGTCCCTTGCTCATCTTCACAGCAAACCCTGCTGCTGTCTACAAACACTTAGTCCTCCTGCCATGTTCTCTTGAACTTTCCTGAGGAGCATCTGGTTCTGGCTGGTGTCAGGACAAGGATGCAGCACCCAGGGATGTGCTCTTGTCTCTCACTGAGGGGGGAGCTGGAAGTTGTCTGCAAAGCAGCTGGGGGGAAAATGATCCTGTTCACACTTAATACCTGTAAATAATTTTGTAATGCAAGTCACAAGTTCCTAAGCAATACTGCCTGTAAGCTCAGTGTTAGGGAACCTGACACTCAGGAGTTAAGCCTTCTTTAACTGTAGTTAAGCAGTTGTGATGGCAAATATGCTTTTCAAAGAGGTAGTGGGAATAATGGAAGTGCTGTGAGCATTCTCCTTGAGAGAAGTTTGAGAGGCACAGATTTGCCACTTATGAGAAGAACAGATGTTTGAATCCTCATGTCTTTTTCCAGCCTAGTTGATAAAACCTTTCATAATAACAACCAAAAAATACTGTAGTTTTCATCTTTAAGATGAATCTTTTCTCTTATTGTTAATCCCTCTGAGACTTTGGGCCCTTCTGAAGCTGGAAGTTATAATTCAGTGCAGTCTCTAGCCATGACAGTTTGGACAGCTGGAATAATTATACAGGGAGTGGGGTGTAATACACCATGCAATTAATGTTCAAGTGAGGTCTTGATGTGAGAAGTGAGATCCTCTCATGGCTTGTCTCTCTGTTGTTTTCTAAATCATCCTTGAATTTTTACATTAGAAGACTTCAGGACATTACTGTAAGATTGCTGGTTGTTCTGCCTTTTGCCATGTCTGTGTGGGAAAGCTGGGGTAAATTGCAAGGCACTTTGATCAGGAGTCCTTCTTCAATGACTAATTCCTGATGTTGCACTTAACCTGCATCTCGGTGAGTTTCCTGCAGCATACTCTTAGTAACAGCTCGTTAGTATTCTTATTTTCACTTGTAACTTCTTTGGAGCAAGAAAAAATGTTTTGCTTTTTTATACAGTTACTCTTGCATCAATTTGTCTGCTAATAATCATAAGAACATCCACTCTGTGCTGAAAACAGAATTAGACACAACAGGATTTTGAGTCTAAGGTTAATAATGGTGGCATGCCTGGGAACTAGATACTGTGTACAACAGCTTTTGCTGTGATTCTTCTTAATGCTACATGATTCATTGCTGTAGCTATCATAATATTAGTGACTAGGTGTCCAAGTCTGGATTAGATCACTGTTGTGCTGGATGCTGTGTGCTCAAACAGCAGAGTTGCTGCAGACCCCAAGGAGCTTACAGTCAATCTCCACTGAGGCATGGAGCTCTGGGCAGCCAGAAAGGACACTCTGGAGGGACAGAATTTGCCAGTGTAATTAGTACCTTAGAGACTCCATAATTCATGCTGGGAAATTGTAACCTCATAGGATATACAGCTTACAAGGGATCAAATCCTAATTTACTCGGGGGGTGTTGCAATTTAAAATCCAATGTACAGTGAAGTGTAGAAAAAGGAGGTCAGCTTCACCTCTTGTTTGTCTCTGCTGTTTTAGTATGTTTTCCCTAATACAGCAAAAGTCAAGTTAGTAATGCAGCTCTATTTCTGCAAATTGTTCACTGTAGGAAGTAATAGAAATGGACAAAATAGTTCAGTTCCACTTAAAACGAATGTAAATGTTGGCCTTAGAACAGAATTGGATCACCCTGCTGCCCCTTTTTTCCCCTAGGTTCTGAATGTTCAGATAACTGGCTTCCAGCTAGCAGTAAAACCATCAAATAAGGGTGAGAAAACCTATTTCTTTCTGGCCTGAGTGAGGAAGATTTGATAAAGTCATGAAAGTGCCTTCTCTTGCAGTCTGAAATGCATCTAGACCTCCCAGAGTAGATCTGTATTTTGAAATGCCTGAAGTCAGGACTTGCTCTTAGTTTGAGTTCAGCTCAGTGCTGGAAATGGTGTTGCCAATTGAACTGGTTTTGAAATGAAAATAATGAGTATTATTTGTCAGTGTGGGGTAGCATCCAGTATTGGCTCTCTGCTTAGAGCTTGTGATGTTTATCACTACTCTATGCACAATCTCTACACCACCTCTCCAGCCCCTGTATTCCCTTCCTGTGGTACTATGTACTGCTGGTTTTCTCATCTTCTTGGTTCCCTGTGGAAGATTCCCACACTCTACTGTGATCTTTCAGATTCCCAGCATCTGATTATTTCTTTCATACCCACTTTGCCTTACTAGTGTTGTTTTCTCTCGTTCTTCATTGAATTATCTCCATTTACTCCTTGGACCTTTGGGATTTCTTGACTTACTTTCCATTTTCTCAGCAACTTTCTGTGTCCTCTGTGCAGTGACTTCTCTCTCTCTGTGGGTTAACCAGCACCTGTTTCATCCTTAACCTGTCTGTGCTTAGACAGTTAGTTTGGCCTGGAAGAATATGTGCTGTGGCTGCATGTGAGCTCCACATCTACTGAGTAGACTACCAGGACACTGCCAGACAGGAGAAATACAGGCTGAGCTCTTCTCCTTGTTTGTTTTTTTCTTTTTTAACTTTGTAGAAGCATTTATCGTCTCTCTCTTCTATCCATCTGTGGATTTCCTATGGTGGTTGGTAGGAGTTTAGAATCTTCTGTCAAACGTGGTAGAAATTGGCCAGTGTAGCTGACAATTATGAGTGTGGATAGACACAGCAGACAGGCAGGGACAGGAAACAGGAGCACAAGTAGCGTAAGAGAATTAAGGAATTTGTGTGTTGAGCTGTATCTTCAGCTAAGGTGAGCAGCAGAACCAACCAGGCAGTTTACAATACTGGTTTGACATCAGGGAGAAATCTGAAGGACCTGTTTTGTATATATGGAGGCAGATTGGTATCAGGGAATTGATGCATACCTTGTAGCTTTATGTTTTCTTAAATGAATTCTGGGACTATATTGTGTCACCTTTTTAATTCCTACAGTTCTTTGTACAAGTATTTTTAGAAATGAGCATCCATCAGAAGAAGGAATGCAGCAAGCTTTATATAGATTCCTGGAGGAAAGATGTGGGAAGTGCTGTGGAGTATCTGTGAAAGAAGTCATTTAGAGACAAGCCAGTTGGTCAGGCCAGCAGCCCTATGGGGTCGAAATAAGAATCTACATTTCTGATTGTTTTTATGATAATACCAACAGCAGGGGACTCCTTAATGCAGTTTGTAGTCTGCAGTCTTCATCAGAGACTTCACATCCACATTCTAAACTGTGGCTATTCTGTCAGTCCTGGCTGATGATGGAGAGTTCTAAGGGATCAAGTTCCGTTTCAGCAGCACCAGAGGCCTGAGCTGAGCTTTGAGGCACCCAGGGACTGGAGCTGTTTGGCAGCCTCTGTCCCCAGAGCTGTCAAGCAGGCACACAGTGCCCCAGATCCCTCTGTTTCCCCTGTGTGCTCTGGTGGCCACTGTTGCAGTTCTTCCTTTTGAGTCTCCTTTTTGTGGATTCAGGTTTGCTGTGCCGTCTTCAGGCAGATGCTGTATCTGATAAATGTCCTTCCTTGAGCAAAACTTTCTGAAACCTGGATCCAAAGGCTTTGGTTGCCCAGCCCTTGCCCTGAAGGGTTTGCAGCATAAATAGGCAAGTTACACACCATGTGAATATTGTGGTATGTATTTTACAGATGGGAGCACTGAGGCATGGGCTTGTTTAGTCATAAGTTCAAGGTAATAGTGCCAGGTGAGCAGCAGAGTCCTGGACTAATTCTAATCTTGGATCTCAGTGCCTTAACCAAAAAACTGCTCTGCCTTTCTAAAAATCCTTGTGATTGTAGGAGTATCTTTATTACACCACAATTGTATGAGGAAGAAGACTTCTTTTTGAGTGAAATAATCTTGAAGGCACTTCCATTGGTGCATGAAATTTTTCATCCCTTGATCAACTTTAGCAAATTCTGTGCAGGTAATGCCTAATAGAAGAAGACAAATTACTAGAAAAAAATAAATTAACAATAATCCTTAGAAGACGTGAAACAATCATGGTCTTAGCAGCCTATAGATAATAAGAGGGAAATCTCTTCATTTAAAATTCCTAATGTTACTAATCTCCTGGTAAATCCATGCCTATGAAGGATAAGTCAAGCTTTTTCTTAAACACAGAGTTCTTTTGTCAGTGGGAGGTTTGGATGATCATAAGCATTATTCTTCTCCTGTTTGCAACTCTATGGGGGCATGATCCCAGAGTCACTGGGATCATGAAAGAGAAGAGGAGGAAAGAGAGAAGGAGAGGAGGAAAACCAGAAAGAAAGAGAGAAGGAGAGGAGGAAAAGCAATAGAAAATGATGCCATTGAGCCAAGGGTCTGTCTGAGCTGGTCCTGCTGGCCTGAAGTGGCACAGACACTGTGTTGTGGGTCATCAGTGTGAAAGTGGGCTGCATAGAGATCAGCCATGGCTAATGTCAGTCTGATTGTTCTGTTTGTTATCAGCTCAGCCTCTTCTCATATCTCTTTGCACCACATCTCACCCTCCTGTATGAGATACCCATGGTTTTCTCAGTATACAGGGTCAAGCTTTGCTCATGTTTTGCCTGTGTGGTGTACAACCCATGGAAGTTGGTGGGAGTCAGTTCTGTACATGTGCAGGAGCAGGAAGGGGTTGACGTGGAAGCTCCAATCAGTCAGTGGGTACAAATTTGGAGGTGGGGTAAGTCAATGTAGTTCTCTTGACCTCAATGAAATTACCTCTGATAGATGCTCCTTAGAATTCTTCACCAAAGTATGGCTGACAGCAATCTAAGAAGTCTCTTTAGGATCTTGCCTGGTGGGGGTTGTAACATTCTCTACATCTGATGTTCTAAGTTCAGGCAAATGCACTTGTATATTTTTGCATGGCTGAGAGCCTCTGGTGTCACTGGAAGATGTTGGTGCCTCCCCCAGCCTAGGTGGTGCAATCCTGCCATGGAGCCTGTGAGATTCAGATAGGACATCTCTGTCTTTATGGTATCCCTGCTGCTGGTGCATGGGTTTGTTCCTTCCTCTGGTGGAACCCTCTATCATCTGTGATGCTTTACTTGTGGCAGGTGAAAGTACAGCTGCAAGGGCACACATTACACATAACATTCAAAATGGAGAGAGCAACTATTAATGTTGTGTAAAGATGCAAGTGAAGGACTGGGAGACCTGCCTGCTCCACTGAAGCTATCTCAAAGGTCTGTTTTATCCCCCTTGTTTCAACTGACTTTACATTTTCCTTTTGAGATGGTGGTATCCAGGGTTTCTGGCATAGTTCATATTCATGCCATCTCTCTCTGTCTCTCTGACTGATAGAGTTTTCCTCATGGAGCTGCTGCTTTTGAAGCCTGAAGGATGCCTAGCGTTCCAACATGGATGATGTTGTGGAGAGGGTGATTGATCTTTCATGGGGAAATTAATTCTGTTCTCACCTTCAATGAGATACCATTTAGGTGGTCTCTTAATTGCAATAGCAATCGTTTCCCTCCTGTGGAGAAGTTGATATATCTTTAAAGAGAGAGCTCTGTGACTCCTTTTGAGCAAGTGCTTAGTGAGTAGTTCTGATCAGAGGTGGGAAACTCTTCCATTTTCTTGCCCACTACTGCCTGCAGGCCATTCCTACAGTCTGCATCACTTGTGGCATTTCACACATTCAAGCTGCTGACCAAGCTGCTTGGTGTGGTTTGTTGCTGGTTTTTGTTTCAGCCACAGTGTAATTATCTGATTTGTCATGGCTGAAGGCTTGGGGTGCAAACTCTGGCTCCTAGTCAGGAATGCAGTGTCCATGTCCATTAATCCAAATGTAAGGCTGTAAATTAAAAAGAAAAAGAAGCAAGAAGCCTAGAAGATACAGTGCTATCACTTGAGTTTCTAGAAGTAAATATTCTTAAAAATCAGCATAAATGTATAAAGCTAACAAATTAGTAAGGATGAAGGGGAAAGCAGAGGGTTTCATAGCTTTGATTTATCTCAGATATCAACTGAAAACCTTTTTGTCCTGGGTGGCTGTTGGAGTTGCTCTCACATTTAACATACATGTAATTGTCTGGATTTCAAATCAAACCTTGTATCATGGTGCAGTACATGCATGTGCTTTATCTTCCTCAAATGGAGTATTGCATAAAAGTACTGGACAGCAACCGAACCGTCAACTAAATTTTTTCCTGAATAAAGTATTCAGCAAAATAAATCTCTCTGGGTGTCTCTGCTGCCTCTTACTGCAGAAGGCTGGGGAGCTTGTGAGAATGCTGCAATGCAGCAAGTGTACTACCACTGATTAAAAGTAGATTTTTTTCATTTTGTTTTGTTTTGTTGTTGTTTTTACCCCCTTTCTGCAAGCTTGTGGGAGGCATTTTAATCGAGTTCTCATGGTAACAAACATAATTTAAAAGCACCAAAGCCTACAAAATTAGGCTTTTTTCTGTATGTGATTGAGGTGGGTGTTCAAGTCATTACAACTGCAGTGATGCTGGTTATTTCAGGGTTTCTGGTGCAGAGATGACAAGGGAAGTAAAATGGAAGCAGGTGGTGCTAAATGCAGAAAACATTCATCATCTTTTTACCAGGTTCCATTGTTGTGCTCTCTGTAAAGAGGGTGCAATTAAAGTAGTGTGTAATGTACTCCTTATGTTGCTATTTCATTCTTTCAGATGTATTCTGGCATCACAGTTATGCCATATTTGTATTTCCTGAGGAAGGCAGTTTTAGTGACTGATGTTTTGATTCACTATTGCAAGCATGAGTCCCCATCAAAGCACACATGAAAATGCTTGAGGAACTGTGGAATTCTGTGTGGAGTTATCATGTATTTCTTATGTAGGAAAAGATGCAGAGAAAAAGTAGAAAGAAGGGGTTAAAATGAAGCCATGAAGGATCTGATTTGAATGCCTAACCTCCTGTTAATGAATTGATCTTGAAAACACTATGTGACTAAAACATGCTAACTCATGGAAGTCACTTGGTTGTGTCTAGTGCTTTGCCATGTATGGTGTAAATGTGTTGTTTTTGATGCTGTATTGCACCCAGTGATTTTCTAGTGCACTGTATTTGCAGTCCTGCAAGTAGGCAGTGAACCAATGTAGTGCAGCTCAGTAATCCTGTGGGGGTGTTAGAAAATTTAAGATAGAGTTCACTCTAAGCTGCTGAGGAAGAAAAACTTGATTTACAATGAGAAAATGTACTGAGTATTTCCAGCTCTTATATACATGAAATTCCATTTTTCTGTGGTGTGGTTTGGTGTTTCTTTTGTTTTATTATTACAGCTTGCTTACAGGACATGAGCAGTGAAGGATTGAAGGATCTAACAGTGTAACACCCCAAATATCCTTGCCTAGCTTACTTGCAGAAGATTTATATCCTTGTCCCAGGAGCAGTATGTCAGGGATTGTAGATGCATGTTGGTGATTTCCTAGCAGACATGCCTGGCTCTGTTGGTAGGACCAAGCCCACACCTTCAGAAAAGTGTTGAAAGTAGAATTTTCAGAAGCACGAGGATTGCCAGTAAGACAGAATGCTGCACTTAGGGGTTGGGTAAGGATAGAGACATCTTGATGTGGAGAAAAAAAGCTCTTGTCTCCCTGGCTTTCCACACAGGTATTATTGATCTGTTTTGCTGCAAGGCTGGACTGGCTCAGCTCTTCCTCCTGCTCAAGAACATGTTGAGTGCTTGGACTTCTTCCTGCCAAGGGACTGGCTATACAATTTATTGTATAAAAGTCCAGTTCTGCCCTTTTGTGCCTAATTTGGCTTTGCATTGACACTGCACAATGATTTGCAGAGATGGGGATGTCCAGGGGCTTTAATGTATATTCTATACCACAGCTGTAGCACTGGGCTTTGCTGCTGCCCCCATTCTTATGATCATCTGTCTTCTTTGGCAGTTGCTGAGATGGAAAATGATTGTTGGGAGTTAAATTGCAGTGAGTTATTAATCTAGATTTTAAGAAGAGGTGGAGTGAGAACTTTTCTTGTACCATGCCTTTTTAAAAATTTTCTTTATTTTTTATACCATTGCCTGAGACCTAGTCTGGGAATTTGAGTAGAAGACTATGAATACTGCACTGATTGTCCCTAATGTGAGCTCTTTCTGTATCTTTCTGGCTGCAGAACATTGTTCTGGCATGATAAGGAGAGCTTTGGACAATGTTCATGAATCTTCCTGTTGTCTTTAGGAATCTTTCACATTAAAGCCTCCTGGGGTTTTGAACAGGTAAATCAGTAAAAAAAGGAATAAAAGGTCAAGAGCCAAAGAAAATAGAGCCACGTTGGGTTTCATGCTAGGGAACAAAGAGAGCAATGAAATATTAACTATATGGAGAGAACTCATTATACAGTAAGTTCCTGTCACCTTTGTGTTAATTTAGTATTGATATAAATCTTCCATTTAAAAGCACACCTTGGTAGTTCCTTGCTGTGGCTAAAAGAGGAACAGCACCTGCTTTTCAGAAGCTGCAGGTGGATATGAGCAATGCTCCTTGGAAATGGTACAGCAAAGTCAAGTGCACTGCATTCTTCAAAGCAGCCTGTCATGTGAATGTTCCATGTCTGAAACATTCTGAAACATCAACTGTATTTTTTAAATGGTAATTTTTTTTTTTCACTGATCATGGGCTTTATGTCAAATATAATGAAGTGGATGTTGTCTTTATTAGCCTGATGTTAACAATATGCATATCACAAGTAAAGCCCTCTAAACTGGTCAGAAATTTGAAGAAAATTGAACTGTCTTGAGGACTGCAAAAATTTGCTTCAAGAAAAATCTTCTGATGTTTTTTTAATATTCACAGAGGAACACTGACAAAGCACCAGAGTAAATCCTCTCTGAAGATCTTTGCCAATTGGCATGCACGCAGTAGGGTTTGATCCTAGCAGTGCTTCAGGAAAAGGAGCTTTTAGGATTTCATTATTCTAGTTTGTGCTGCAGCCCCACTCATGTAAAGTCTTTCAAATTGGTAGCAGCTAAAAGGACAGCAGCAAAGACATTCTTTTTATAATATGGTGAGTATATGGACAGTAAGTATTCTGTCAAAAAAAAAAAAAGTGGTTTTCATAATTTCTTGGTCTTTGACAGTGCATATGTAGGGTACCCAGTGATGCTGGAAAAAACTTCAATCCTCTACCCTGGAAAAATGCCTCCAAATGCCACATCAGCCTAATAAAGAGCAGACATCAGCTGTGGGGTGGGAGGGAACTATGACAATCTGTGAATTGATCAGGAAGTCTCTATCCCTGAACCTGTGTCTTCATCTGCATTTTCATGGCTGTAGGGGTGTTTCAGAGATGGGTGTAGGGCTGGACATGGGCTGTGTGCTGAGGCAGATCTCCTGTGCCCAGAGAGGGGCTAAGAGTAGTGAAGCTGAAGAGGGACACATTGGCACAGGTGCACTTGGTTTGTATCTTAGTGAACTTAATGCCTATTTATTCATGGATGCATTCTCACAGTTTTGAAAGAGTCTCCAACATTTGATGGGAGGGGGTCTTTTGTTTCCCATGGTGCAAGTCTAGGTGCAGAGAAAGCAATGGTGGTTTATTGCTTATGATAATTTTTGGAGGTGTGTGGGGGGGTCTGTGGACTTCAGAAAAAGGTGTCCTGATGTTCTGCATGGGATCTGTTGTATGGGCTGTTAGGAGCCTCAGTGTGACTTTTTGTGCTACAGTCTGTGCAGTGCCCTGGACAAACCTCATCTCAGGGCTCAGGCTGAGTAAATTCAGGTAATTTCATACCTTTGAGACTGGATCTGGGACAACTGTCTTGCTGCCTGTTACTCAACACTGGCTCCCTGAGAGATGAGGGAGAGGCCTTGGAATGTTGTGTCCCTTTTGATAGCCAGCACCTGCCTGGGGGTGAAGTGGTGTGCTTCAACGAGACCCTGACAAATGTCAGTACAGTCAATATTTGGTGTTGTCCCATCTGGTGTCCGTAAAAGTGCTGGTTTTGCTGCATCTTTTACATCTTTAACACAGTTGGGAAAGGTCTATTGCCTGGTCTTCTGGCTTAGTGAAATCTCCCTCCCTGGCTAAATGGTCTAATGTTTAGTGTGCCTGTCCATCTTCTTGGGCATAGTCCTTTAATAGTTGTTGTAGTTGTTTTTTCCATTCTCCCTTACACAAGACTAATTCATTGGGGGAGAGTTGGATGTGCATAAAAAGTCTCGAGTCATGGGGTGCCATTACATGGGCCACAAACACAGCATTTAGCAGCTTTAAAATAGGGTGAGTTCCTCCCATGATCTTTTGCAGCTTTAAAATGTCTTCCATTTCCCTGTGGGAGATGGATTCCCAGCGCGGATTAGCTCCCCTGCGATACCACACTGGTGCCACTTGAATTTGGGACACCAGTTCCCAATCCCCCTCCTTTACCGCTGCTTTCTGCATCTTCTGCCATGAGCCTTCAGGCTCATCTTCAAATCTGGATGAGCCCTCACTTTCTTCCCCAGAAGAGGAAGTTTGTCTCTTGGCAGAAGAGCGGGTTCTTGGGCTGACTGGCATGGCCCGTTGTTTGGGGCCTGTGGTAGCCAAGATGGCTGCCTTCCACTCAGTGCCAGATGTGCTTCCAGTGGTGTGGGAAGGGGAAAGGACAGAATCAGAGGAGGTGGGGCCTGCCCTGAAGGGCCTTGTATCAAAATGGTGGGGTTCTAGGTGTGGAGGTGGACTCCAGGATGGAAGGGGAGGGTCCCGACGAGAGAATGGAGAGCGGGAGCGAACTCAACATGGCGGCCCCCCTCACGGGGTGGGCGCCATTGTCTAAACCATAGGAAGGGAGGTAGGAATGAGGGATAATGGGATGTGGGTTAGGGTAGATCCAGAGTGGTATGGCCAGTACAGCCCTGGGGAGGGGATAGAAATGAGGGGAGATGGCAGACAGCAGGTGGCTCACCTGTGCCTCATCGCAGGTTCCATCTCCTGTCCTGTTCTCAGGGTTTTTGGGGTTAGGGACGTGGGGGCAGAACATGAGAACTGGGAACATGTCAGCACAACATGCCAGGACACTGTAATAAGTTACATAGACTCCATGCATTTACAGAAGGCTGATCGTTTTCTTTGTTAAGAAACCCATACTTTTATATCCAAGTTTGCAGGTGGGCCTAATTGGTCCTTCAATCCAAGCACCATCACCATTGGTTAATTAAGAAACCACCCTTTGGCAAACACATCTCCATAACACATTCCACATGTTTACAATATCAGGTGCAGCAAGTCAAGAAAAGAATTTTTTCTCATTCTTTTGTCTGATGTTCTCACAGTCTTTCCCAGAATGCTGCCTGGGAAAGTTGTCTGTTGCTCTCTGTGACCAGAGAGCTGCTGCCACAGGGAGGAATATCAGAACTTTGAACATTGGAAACAGCCCTATAAATGAAATGAAAGGTAGGGTAAAATTTAGCAACTCTTAACACCTCTTGGGTTTGTAAAAAAATGAAGTCTTTCCCCAACAGTATCCCAAAATGCCAGCTGGTGAACAGAACCAACAGAAATGTCTGGAAATTCCTTAATTAACCAATGAACAAAAAATTTTAAAATCCTCTTGTGAAAATTTTTCCCCCCGAAAATCAGAACTTTCCTAACCTGCCCTGGGGGGGGGCAGCTGTGGCTCAGACACTTTGTGATGGCAGTGCCAGAGGAAAAGACCAGAGATTATGGAATCCACAACAGGAAAAATGGACACTGCATTATTCTCAGCAAGAGGGGCCCAGAGAGTCCAAAACCATTCTCTTTGAACTTCTAGAATTCAAGTTGATTTTTCCTGGAAACCATTCCAGCAGCACCAGGAGTTTGGACAGGATTAGAGCCCAGACCTTAGTGGCAGGCTGCACTCTGAAGAGAATATAGCAAAGCCTTTGATATGCCTGTGTTGGGAGTTCTTAGCTTTCCTATGACTGAATCTGTACTTGCTTTTATGGCCAAGAACTTGTTAAAGCAGGGAGTGACAGGCAGAAGAGACAGATTTGATAAAAGATGCGTGGGGAAAGGTGAGCATGGAAAAGCAGTGAAATAGCAGCAGATTGGAGAGAGGAGCTGAATGGGACAGAAGTCCAGGAAGGAAAACTGTAAGTTAATAAAGGATTGGGAAACTGTTGCTTGGAATGAAACCTGCAGGAGAGGACCTGGAAGTGGACATTGGTGTGGGAAGGGTAACACTGGCAAGGTCTGCAGTGGTGGAAGCTGCAGACTGGACAGCAAACACAGACAGGTCCTGGGTGAGGGACTGAAGCCCATGGGGCAGTGGCGGGGCAGCTGGTGCAGTAGGTACTGAGATAATCCAGACAGAGGGAATGTGAAGAATAAAATATGTTTCTTGACCTAGGCAGTAGCCTATATATGCAGAAGGATACCCAGTTAGGATTATGCAGTTTTCCCAGCTCAGCTCCTGAAGTGTAACTGTGCAACCCTAATGGCAATTCAGATAGCTCTGTATGTGTGATAGGTGTTGATGCACCTCTAGACAAAGTCTGATTTGTCACAGTTACTTGTTTTGCTCCTCTTGCATTATTGGCAAATAATGCAAATTATTTTTAGTATGCTCTATCAACAGAAGCAGAACAGAACTTGCTATTCCTAAACAAATGAAGTTAAGCACTACCCAGATGTGTACATTCAGGTGGCTGCCATGGCTGGATTTTGTTGCTGCCTGATAGATAGTGATTTATTCTGTAAGTTTTGTGCCCTGAGCTTTCAGAAATACACTACTTTTCATCATGAAGCCCTGCAGAAGTCTAGCAGTGATAATTAGCAAGCCATAAAAATCGACCTGATTTGTGGGAAGCACTGAAGAATGCAAGGAGACATTTCTGTTCAAGGAGCTAGGAACAAAAGCGTGTGGTTACTGACCCAGTCATGTCAGACCTAAATTTTGAGGGAATCCCAAGTGATAAGTGTTCTGCAGTCTGAATACTGCCTATTCATTCAGCCCTTCTGGCAGAGTGAATGAATCATCTTTTCAAGCAGAGACAGCCCCTCTGGGTCAGAGTCGAGGTCATTGGTGGGACATGTGTTCCAGACTGCTTGCCCTACATGAAAAAGAAAATATACAAGACTTTGCTTGCACTGTTGGAGCTTTGGGCCTCTGAGCCATAAAACATTTACATACTCTATCTCAGCAGCCCTCTTACAAGTAGTGCCTTTGGATACATAACCAGGTCCTTCTAGGAGGGCCATTTGTCTTCCTTGCTGCCCATGTGCTGTTCCTCTTCAGCAGCACCCCTGATGCAGAACATTTTTCTCAGCTGATCTTCCTGGTGATGTCCCCCACCTGATACACCTCTGTGTCACTGTAGTCACCTCAGTGCTGCCTCTGGATTTTTAACATGAGGTGATTGAGTTGATTCCACAGAATGAGTTGAAAATGGGCACCCCCTTTCTTGATGTAGTGATCCAGCTGCGTGCAAAGAGCAAGGCATGGTCTGTAGAGCCTGTTTTGCTGCATCAGCAGAGGGATATCTGGGATTAATGTTGTGTTTCAGTTAGAAACTTATCAGACCAACAAAGCTGTTCATTTGCTAGAGCCTGTCTGATCAATAGGTGCTTTTCACTTGCAGAGCAATAGTCTATGTCATACAGTGTTTTATCATTTGCAGTTGTTAAGCATTGTGATGCTCAGAGAGGGGATGTGACATTTCATCACATATAAAGACCTTTAAAAATGAATGACAAGAAACCACACGATTAATTCAAGTCAATATTAAAATACCAAACAAAGCTGCTAATCCACATTAGAGCTACATATTATTTATGTGGTAAAAACATTGCTTTCCCCAAAAAGGCTCTCAGATTGAGAAACCATGGGGAAAACAATGAAAGGAAAATTCACCAGTTTGCTTTTTAAACCTGTGTAAAATTCTATCATGCACCCCCTGCTATACATTCCATATAGTGGGAAGAATCACTGCTGTATTTTTTTGCGGGGAGCCCGTCACTGGTGAGTTCTGTTTGATGCACTGTAGCTCTTTGTGGAGAGAGGATTGTTTGTTTTTTCTTCTCTGCTTATCTTCTCTCTGCACACTTGTGTGCATTTTTGTAAACATTTATCACATTCCCTTCTTTCCCAGGATGAAGAGTTAGCATGTCTAGTCACTCCTTTCACAGAAGCTTCTCTAGGTCTTTTATCATCCTTGTTGAGCTCTCTGTGCCTTTTCTAGGTCTTCTTTATTTCATTTGTGATTAATAATTAATGTTTTCAGGTATCCTAAACAAGCATCAGCATTAGTGCTGCTGCCAGACTTTGCAAAAAGAAATGTACAGAGAAATTCAAGACAAATCCAAGATCCAGGCTGGATCCTGGGTACCTTTCAGAAAAGAATCAGAAGCCCTCGAGTGCATGGGTGAATATTCTGTGTCCATCAGTGCTCTGCATGACCTATTGTACCTCTTGTGCTTTTTGTGCCTTCTTGGCCTTTTAGTGGACATCTCTGGCTGCAATCCATGGAAGGAGATAGGATATTTTAGGATATTTAGGATAGATATTTTCCTTGTCCAGAAAGTCACCTTGGGGCTACTTTCTGTGTGTGGTGCTAAGTATTGGAAAGAGCCTGATGATGTGGGTCCTTGCAGACATGAAGGCACCTGACTCTGATGGAAATCACCAGAACTGTGTCACTTGCATTGGGAAAATGCAGATGTTTGGCCTGAGCTCTGTGGAGCTCCTTGCTCCTCCTTCATCTGGAGCAGCTCATGCTGCCCACTGCTAATGGCAGGAGTGGTTTGGTCAGAGAACAGCCTAGCTTTCCTCCTTCCCACCATTTGTCTCTCTGTATTAAAAAAACAAACACTCTGCCCCACAGCTTGGGGTTTTTTCAGACCTCTTCATACCATTCTTGACTTTCTGTTCCTTCATGTAATGCAAATTTCTTACCTTTCCCTACTCCCTGGGCCTGGGCTTGTTCAGTACCTCACACAGACTCATTCACTCTTCATCTTATCCCAGGAGCGTGCCACTGATTTAACATTCATCAGCTCCTTGGCACTGGGGACAGGAAAAGGGGTGGCAGCAGAACAAGCTTAAACTCAACCTGTAGCAAGGATTAGGTAGTTGCACACACCCACAGGAGTTTAGGGGGGAAACAAGTCTCTGGAATAGGTTTTTGCTGTGACAAAAAATCCTGCAGTTAAGATTTCAGAAAGGCTCAGTGACTTGGTTCCTGCTTATGCTTTAGATACCTGAATTTTCTAAGTTCAAAACCACAAGGAATTAAAAATTAAACTTTTAAAATATCACTGTAGTTCAAGTACAGGCTGAGGCACTTTCAGTGCACAGTCTAAGAGCTTAATTGAAACTTTTGAAGGAAAAACTTCCTCTGAAAGCGAGAGCTGAAAAATCAGCTCGTGTGGCTCCAAGTTCCTTCAATACTGTCTCTGTCCTCCCTGCCCTCTTGTCTCCTTGCCTGAACAGGCTAGAAAATGACTGCCTGCTTTATTTTCTTTTGTAGGTTGGTTGAGTAAAGATTTGGCAGGGTAAACCTATGATAAATCTATACCCCAAATATTGTGATTTTACTATCTAGAGCATTCAGAGCACAGAAGATTTTGGGTATTCTCATTTTGAGATAGGGAGAGATTATTTTATTTGCCAGGGTATACAGTCATTGGTCATACAAGTGGGTGGCTGAGTGTGGGTGGGCAGCATATTTTTAAGTCATACAAGTATAAGGGTGTATTTAAAAGAAGTTCTTTATTTGTAACATCACTAGTTAGAAAATAGTGTGAAGGGATGAAATAATCTTACCACTTCTGATCAAGGTTTTGCAGTACAAGAAACACTACTCAGGCATTCCCTAGGAAAGAAAATTCTAGCACTAACTAATCAATGCCAAGTTTGTTGTAAATATAGAAACAAGCTGAATTTGTGGATAACATCTTTCCCAACCAGTTTTCCAAAGCCTTGTCTCCTTATTTCTATTTATTTGTTTACAGTTAGAAGCTTTGTGCCATAGCCAAAAGCTTTGACTCCTGTTGGCTGTAATGGGTTCCTGGGCCCCCTAAGTTTTCCTGGCCATGAAACTGAGAATCAAAGCTGCTTAAGTGAGTCTGGCTGGAGGGGCCTGGGCACCAGCTTTCTTTTGCCTGATGCTCTTTTTCTGCATGAATGAACAATGTCTCTGGTAGACAATGCAATGCTTTTACTTTACTGTGTGCCTGGCATGATTGCCTGGTGTGTCTGAATGTTCAGAAGGGAAGCTCAAAGCATTCTCAGCAGAAGAATAATCTGCTGCCCTTGACTTGGGGAGGAAGCTTCTTTCACACCAGCAGGAATTTTTACCCAAACGAGCTGGAGCAGCTTGAAGATCCTTTCCTGTTATCCCCTTTATACTTCATTTTAGCATCATCATCTTTGTGGTGCTTCTTCAGCTATAGAACAATTGACCATATTCCTTTAACTCAGCATATGGAAGGACAGAATTAAGTTAGGATGGCAGCTGCATCAGGAGCTTCATCCCTGGATCCCCTTTTGGGTTCATGGCCTTGGAGGGGAATGCAGAGAGCTGTGTTTCAGAATTCTACTGTGGGCTGGTTCCCCTGCATGTATTTAGAGGGAAGAATCTGCCAGAAATTAACCCAGGACATATGTTATGCCATTTGTAGTAGCTGACATGATCATGTTCCCAAAGATAGTGTCTGTGTTTTTTCAAAGATTGTGTTGTAGCCGGAGTAGAATTAGTTTTCAGAGGTAGGTAAGACCTCTGAAAAATCAAAATGTGCAGAGACATTTATAGGGGCAGCATTTTTTTAAAATATAATTAAAAGCTCACTGAATAAAGACAAGATCATGTGTAAATGTGTCATGCTTGATGAGATCTTGGTGAAACCAGAAGAAACGAGGGTTGTGTCAATAAGTTATGTGTGCAGAGAAGGCAAAGATGTACCAGTGTAGTTCAGCTGCTTTATTCTGGGTAAATGAGATTGTGTTGTGTGTGATTTTGCTTAGCAGACAAGTTTGTATCACCTCTGCTGAGTGGTCCAGTTTGCCTCACCTGCATGAAGAGCAGCTCAGCTGCAGTTGGCAGGTGGAGAACATACATGTAATATATTAGCATAATTAAATAATTTTCACTGCCTAATGTGAGCTGTCATTCATCCTGGAATCTCTTGAGAGAAGAGATGCAACATCAAATCAATGTGTCTTAGTAAGGTCAGTGTGGGGAAAACAAACCCTTAAGATTTTCACTCCAGTCTTTTTGTGGGTTACCTTTACCAGCCCCTGTCCAAGCACAAGTGCTGATCAATTGTAACCTGAGAGCAAAGGAAGCACATAGCTGTGCAGCCTGTTTGTAGGGTCTGTGGCAAATACCCAATTTGGCTGGCACTTCATCAGAAAACAGGTTTGAAAATGTGAGGGTGAGAATTAGATAACTGTACTGTGTAGTGTTTGCTGTAGTGTCTTCGTGTACCTGTGCAATAAATAAGATGATGATGCCTCACCTGTTTATAAGCACTAAAAATTATAGTGGAAATGGCAGTGGGGAAGGGGAACCCAGAATTCAATATTAATCTCTGTTAGCCAGCCAAGGTTTTAGCTGGCCAAACTTGTGGAATGCTGGCAGCATTAGCAGTGCTTTTAACATGGTATCTCTGTGAGTATTTCTTGTAGTTTTACTTTGCTTTCCCTAGCCTGCAATGGTTATATCACATTGTACACTTTTTCCCTGACCAGTGAAGGATTTTCCTCCTTAAATAGTGTTTTGAGTACTCTTGTCTTATATAGCCCATCCTCCAGCTCAGCCATGGTGTTGTCATGGATCTTCAACTGTCTTCTTACTGAGGTTTGAAGTGACTGGTAAGAGGGAAATATGAAAAAACCTTTTCTTCATTTGGAGTCAGATTTTCTGGGGGCAATCTGAATCATCTTTTGCCTTCAAAATCACCTCCATAAACAAAAGGTTTCTTCTGTTTTTCTTAGCTCTTTGAAGATTTTGTTGTAATAAATGGGGCTAATATTTTATAATTATTTTGATAGGATAAAACAGACTCTAAAAGTACAAGGGCTGAGTTGTTGAGTGTTTATTTCATTAAGCCTTCGGTATAGACCTGAAAATCTCTGAAGTGTACAATGAAGAAAGGTTTGTTTTCCAGTTAGATTATTGCAGTGTTTTAAAGAACAAGGGGGTTAAAAGAGGAAAGCTGTGCAGAGGGTGACAAAGTGTTTGAACTGGGATAGACCCACTGCTTGGTGTGCCTATGCTGGCAATCCTGTGTATCAACCCAGTGAGCTGAATTCCCTGTGAAAAGCCCTAAGAGGGCCATGTCTTTGAATGTTTCCCTGTCTGATCACACCCCAAGTGACTTCATCTGCCACAGCCCTTGGAGCTAGTGCTGTTTGTTTGTGGTGGGTTTTAATGTGCCTTCTGCACTGAGGGTGAAAAAGCTGATGTAGCCACAAATGGTGGTGAATCTTTTGCTCTGCCAGAACTGAAGTCAGAGCCTTGGCACAGGTTGTTTAGATGGCTGCTGGCTGAAGGCTGCAGAGCCTCCTGTTCCAGACAAGCCTGCCAACTGCAGTGCCTTGTCTGAAGTGCATGGTGCCTGTTTGAAATTGTTCTTGGTGGAAAAGTCAATGCAATGTGTCTGACTCAGAGATGCTCCCCTGAGGGGAACCCTGTTCTTGTTCAGGCCTTGTTTCAGTGACTCTCGTGGGAAGAAAAAAGCTCCACTGAGAAATTTGGGAGCTGCCAGGAAACCTCCTGGCTTCTCAGAAGCACTCCTTCCATCCTTCAGTCCTTCCCCTTTAGACAGGAGAGATCTGAGGCAGGATTGAGCAGACACTGCCTTCTCTGTTTCCTGATCGGGAGGCAGCGCTGTCATGGTGCCTCATCTTAAGATGAGGAGTTAAGATAAGGACTGCATGCAGTTTAATCCAGGGACACTCGTGCTTCTTTGTGTTGACACCTGAACTGACTGCTATGGCTGCTTTGGTGCTTTTCCCATCCTTATTGTGGACCAAATTTATCAGTAATAAGTTCTTGCTGTATTTCATGTTTCAGATATCACTTGTAGTTGTCATGGTGCTGTTGTTATGGTTACCATCTCCTTCACCAGCTCAAATACCTTTCCTGTATCCTGCAGGAAGCAATTATGATAGATAGGAGTGCAAGGGTTTGTTGGAAAGGGTTGGTGTTGAAGCAAGAAGGGGTGTACAGGGATTCTTCTTATCTAGAAGTGAGCTCTAGTAGGTTTTTTATTGGGGTATTTTTGAGTCACAAGCTGCTAATACTATGATGTCGCCATTTCAAGAGAGAAGGGTGTGCAGTTTTACATTTCTAGTGTCTGAGTAAGTTGATACATGGTCCCTGAGCGTGGGAGTGAGGACAGCCCTCCAAGCTGGGCCAAAATGTCTCAGAGGAGTCAGCTGAGGTGCTTTGCAGCAGCCCAGAGAAATGAACACCTTCCCAAGGGAGGAAGGAGTAACAGCTGAATGGCTCATTCACCTGTGCCTGTGTTCTGCCAGTGGAAATGCAGCATGCTGCTTCTCATCCCTTCTGTGCAGCACCTGGCCCAGCAGGGTCTGCAGCTCAGCACAGAGCAGGGCTTGCTCAGATAAACATTTCTCCAAGTGAAAGCATTCCCCTTTCTTTAGGAGCTGGGCAGTTTCTGCAATGGGATGACCCCCCCCTTCCCACCTGCCTGGCTCCACTGGTGTCCAGCTCAGCTGCTGGGAGCTCTGGGAAGGGTTTAGATCTCTGCTGTCACAGGCCTGGACACTGTGCAGGAAGGATCAGAGGCCTTGTCTGCTGTGCCAGTGCTGCAGATCTGATCCACTGCTTTTGAGGCTGCAGCCATCCCTCATTCTCAACTCTGCCAGGCATGCAGATTGGAAAAAAAATTCTCATTTTCTTCATCTTTCCCCAGTAAGCTTCCTTTGCTCAGCCGCTGGTGCAGGCATCATCTGTTATTTTCATCTGTTTTGTAATCCAAGGTACAATCAAAAGGATTGTCTACAGAGAATATGTGGCTATTGACAAACTGTTTGCAGTGTGGAAATGGAAAAGCCTTTAAAACCCACCAAATGCTGGTACAAGTTAGCATTGTAACAAGATGAACACTGCCTGTGTTTTTAAGGGATGCAAGGTGGTGTTTAAGGGAATAGTCTTGCTCCTGTTGTTGAGAAAGAGGGATCTAGCTGAAAGCTAATAATTCAAGCAGTGGACAAGAAAGAAATAAATCATATTTGTTCTAGAATATCAGAGAAATTTGTTCATCGTTTATTCAGCTAGAGAGGTAAAGTGGAGAGAATGTATAATTCTCTCTAATAATATTCCATATTACTGCAATTACAGCACTTTGGCATTTAGCATCAAGTGTAGCTTTGGTTAATTGTTTTGTGGCTCACATCTGAAAATAATCACATTCATTTGAGAGATGTATGTTAGCTGAAATGCAGGAGTGAAATGGCAACCAAAATTGGCCTTTTTGTTTTGTGGATCTGTGGAGAGTCCATGAAGACAACAGTGTTGGTAAGGTTTGTTTACTATATGCTACAGCCTGAGCTTTAATGGTGGCAGGAGGTTATTGGAACTTGTCCATCTAAATTTCCCACCTTCTGCCTCTTGTTTCTATTCCAGCCTCCCGATACCTCCCTGCTTTCCTTGGCTCTTCTAGATGTAAGTTGTTAGTAAGTTAAATTTACTGGAAAATTCCATTGGGACCTTTTAAATCACTGTGACTAGGATTTAATATTTAGATCCATCATCCCTGTTGGACAGTTGGTGTGTGGTCATGAAATTTCTTTTGTTGTGTTATTTACTAGTTTAAGTTCAATTGTACCCTATTTGTGTAGAGTGTAACTCATTTTTAAGATATATTAATTTCTTCTTTAATTCTTGGCGCTCTTCTTTCTGCCAAAAAAAAATTATGAATATGTCACTTGATTAATTTATTTTCTCTGAAAGAAATTCTCTGAATTTCTTAAATTTCTTTAAAAAATCTCTTGTAGGCAGTCTAGCTGAGGAGTTTTAGAAGCCCTGGATACCTGATACTTTAGCCATATCTGTGCACTCCAGATTAGGGTGAAATCCCTCCCTTTTCTGGCTCTGGACTTGGAAGCAGCTGCAGCTCAGGGCAACTGAGTCAGTGCTCTGGTGAATCTGAGTTAAATTGCCCTGTGAGAGCCAGGATTTTGTCCTGGAGCCATACACTGGGCACATCCCCTCTTTTTCCCACTGAGCTCAGGATGTGGCCATACACCCTGCCAGGGTTTGGTTTTCTGTTTTTAAAAAGTGTATTGTCTCTCCTTTCAGGAACCTCCAGTGATAATTTTTGCCTGAACTAGAATTGTAGCTCTTCTTCCATGTATCCAGGTAGCTGTTTCTTTTAGTTGTTGAATTAGCTTCCCTGAAATGAAATATCCTCATTTCACTCTGAACGGGCTCATAGATACAAGAGCAGGTAAAAACATGGCTTGAAACAGGAAGGCAGTCCACTTGAAAAAGTCTTCAGTATTGGCCTAATTCTGTTGTCTTAACAAGTAAGAAATTTATGGGACATTCATCAGTTTATATGCAAAGGCAGAGTTAATATAACACTAAGATGATTCTGGACAGCTAGCACGACAGGAAATTTAAATCAGCATTATCTTGGGTTTTGCATATCATGGTCTCATGCTGTATTACTGTGGGTGATTTGCTATGCCTAGAGTTCAAAGCATTCAGGCTTGGTTCAACCCAGCCATGGCAGCAGGAGCTGGTGTCACATGAAAGAGCATATGGATTCATAAATATGTGTAGAGTGCCTGCAAAAGGAGGAGGTAACTGCAGAGTCAGACCACATATCACCCACAAGATTTGTCCCTCTGTGTTTAAGTATTTTCTGTCTCTGTACAGTTCCCATGGCTGAAAAAGCTGGGAGGGTTCAATTTTATCATAGTTTTTCCTCCAGGTTATTAGTTGAGAAGATAAGATGTCCAGTTCAGATCCATGATGCTGTCCCCTCAGTGCACTGCCTGAGTTACAATGACATGAACTTCAAGTCTGTCAAGGATCTCTTCACTGCTGCTGCCAGTGGAGCACAATCTCTTCAGACAAGCAATGGCTCAGTAGTGTCCTCCATGTCACTCTGGACAAGGACAGCCTTTTGGGAGGGCTGTGTATGGCCCATGGGTGTGGGTCAGCATCACTGCTGTGATCTGTGGGGCTCAACAGCACCTACTTGATCCCTCTGGAAGGAGGGGACATGCCCTACCCCAGTCCTACACTGGGATTTGCATGGGTGGCCTTGGTTAGACTTGAAGGTGAGGAACATCCTGAGGGAGGAGGGTTACCTGTGCTGTGTGGCTGCCACAGCCTGCTCCATGGTTTGTGGGCATGGTGTGGGCCAGAATGGCTCTGGAGTAAGGGGCTGTGCTGGTGGGCTGGCTGTGAGCCTCCACTGCCCTTCCTGCTGTGGTCAGGCACCTCCTTGGTCGCCCCCTCCCTACCACTAACCCTAGACAAAGAGTGAGAACTTGCTGGAAGACTGCTGCTGTGTCTTCCCTGATAAAACAGTTCTGTTGTAATGGTTAGCAAAGAAAGGCTCATAAAGATCCAAATCAATTTGAACTAAAGCAGCATGACGTTTTAGAGGACTGGCTGTGCCTTCTTATCTGTGTCTTTTTGAAAGCCTTCATTGCAGCTTATGCAAAGAATAAGAAACTCATGGTAAAAAGGACTGTTTGCTTCCCTGAAGTACAGTGTTTCCCTAGGCTGTCCAAATTATTCCAGGTTTTTTTCTTGTTACATAGCTGTCGCTATTTAAATTCTGCTGTATTGTCTGGCCACTTGAGTATTTCTGTCAATATTTACATTACCTGATTAATTTAATTCCATTGTATGCTAATGAAATGAAAGAAAAACAGCTCACTTGATGGTGCAAAGCACACCTGTGTATTCTGGATTTTAACCCAAGCTGTGGATGAATCACAGCACACAGCAGATAGTCATTGCTAAATTGCTGAGTACAAAGATGCATTGTGTGACTCACTCCCTGTTTCTCTCCTACCATTATAAACCCTGAGAGCACTTGATGAATAACAGAGAGGCAAGAATGAATTCATCCATGCTTTACTCTGTAACCATCTTTTATAAATACTGAGCCAAATTCTGCCTCCAGATACACGCAGCTCGCATTGAAGTCTGCCCACTGTATTTATTTTTAAAGATAAAAGCACTTTTGTTATTTTCACTGGGGACTTGTGTGACACAGTCCATTGTGAGGATGTGAATATCCTTCCTCAAGAGCTTCAAGTGAGGCAGGGAGTGTCTGCCTGGAACCAGGAAGGATACTTCATGGATAATAGCTACCAAACTGTGGTGCAGGAATAGAACCATTACATTTGTCCCAGTGATTTTCAGAGCCACATTCCTTACACTTGCCTCTTTCATAACCCTCCCTGTCCTGCTGTGCCTCTGGGCTCCTTTCATGGGTCACCAGGGGCTGGACTGGTGAAGCTGGTGGGCAGGTTCATCCTGCTCCTGGCTCTTGCTCTCAGCTTCAAAGCACATTGGGTTGGTGAGGGAGCCTTGAGTTAGGGCTTGGGCTTTTTCTTTGGTTGTTTTTTCTGTTTTTTTTGTAGTTTTTCCCTGAGCTTCTCCAAGGGACATAAATGAGAATTGCCTTCATTTTTTTCCTGCAGAACAGAGTTGTTCTGCCCTCATATCCCAAATGTTGGTGGCTTTGAGTGTGTGCTGCTCATTGCTGTAAAAAGGGAGACATTTGTCTCATGGACTTATGTTTTGGAAAGGCTCTATCAGAAAATGTTCTTTAGAATCATGCAGTAAACAGATCTAGAGGCAGAGGTATATTTTTTTTGTTTGTAGGAGGGGGTTTTTGCCCATCTTGGGCTGGTATGATGTGAGATGGCTGATTTAAAGCTCTGTCTGTACAGGCAGAATGTCTCCCTGTTGAGTTTCCCATTAGGATAACAGAGGTGGGGAAAGCAAAGGGATGTGGAGTGTGTTCACTCTTTTCTTACCTCTGGTTGACTGAGGCTTGTCTCCTCTCTTTGTGATACTGCTCATCCCATCATTTTCAGTACAGCTTGAAGGAAAACCTGGGCTGCAAAACTTGCTCACTGCAAGTTTCACCAGCTCCTTCAGTCTGTATGCAGTTAGTTACCTGTAGCCATGATATTTTCTGAAAAATCCTTTCCTTAGGATTTTTTTCTCCTGAGAAGCTGAGAGGCCTCAGGAACAAAATGTAAACAATGATTATCTGCTGCTGTGGAATGCAACAGGTGGGTCTGTGATTGGTCTCATGTGGTTGTTTCTAATTAATGGCCAATCACAGTCCAGCTGGCTTGGACTCTGTCCGAGACAGAAGCTTTTGTTATCATTCTTTCTTTTTCGATTCTTAGCCAGCCTTCTGATGGAATCCTTTCTTCTATTCTTTTAGTATAGTTTTAATATAATATATATCATAAAATAATAAATCAAGCCTTCTGAAACATGGAATCAGATCCTCATCTCTTCCCTCATCCTGAGACCCCTGTGAACACTGTCACAGTTACCTCCAGGGAATGCTGCTGGCTCAGGGTGAGAGCAGGCAGAGCACTTTGTAAAAACAGCATGATTTCACTGTGAGGAGGAAGAGTTATTAGTACTTTTTGATATGGAACTCCAGTTTGAGTCACGTATTATGAATGAAATCTAATTTTGTGGTTCACCATGGTTTTTTAAAAATCTGCAGCAGCTCTAAAAGCTGTTATTAATAAATTATAATGTCTGATCAGAAAGAGATCAAATTATCAATTATGAATGATTATCTGGCAAATAGCCTATTCTCATGTTTAGAGGTTTTCTTCAAACTGACCTGACATTATGGAAACTAGTTTCTTTTTCTGGTTTGTTTTTGTTAAATATCTGCAGAATGTATGCACTATCTAGTTTGTGCTGCCTTTTCTAGACTGCTCAGCCTCTGTGAAATGTGGCTGGTTGACTGCATTCAGCTCACTGCTTTTGTTATTTTCTCCCAGGGAAAAAAGGAGGTGGCAAGTGCTTTTGGAAAAGGCCTGCTGGTTTCCACTTTGAAGTAGCTAACTCAGGGCAGGTCGCCTTCCCCTCTCCAGAGGCTACTGTATCATCAAAACATTATTATGATTTCTTGCCTTCCTAGGTTTACATATTGAGGAGCTCCTGCTGCATTTATCTGTGAGGAATAGTCAAGTGCTATGGCTTATGCAGTGGCTTCTCCTTGGCTTGGACAAAAGAGATCTAACTAACAGGAGTGAAATATGTGTGAAGTAGCAAATAATGATTCGTTTTATTTCTGTATAAATACTGATAGTCAAAAAAGAATGTAAATGCTTGTGTGAGAAACAAACTGTTCCCCATGGCCTGTTTTGGACAAAAGGGTTGGACATGTGTGTGTGAATGTTCACATGACAGCAAGTTAGTGGGGATTTAACTGGGGTCAAACAGCATGGATGTTCAGGAACCCAGTGCACATTCCCAGACTTGGCTTCTGTCAGACAAGTAGCAGATTGCGTGTGCTGGTGAGGCCATGTCACCTTGTGCTGCTGTGCCTGGCAAGCACCTTCACTTCAGCAGCAGCTTCACTTGTAGCAGTTGTGGCATTCTTCCTTCTCTGCCCTGGAAATGGGTCGTGGCACTGAGATGACAGATTCACTTCTTGTTAATTGGGTTGATATTTTAACTGTAATTAATGCGTTAAAATGAGATTAATGAATGGGCAGCCATCAAGAAAATGGTGCTAATAATTGCAAGGCATGTGAGAGTCAGGGAGGACTTGACCCATACTTTTTACTGCTGGTGGTTTCTTTTGGGTTTAAATCAGTTCACTCACGGCTAGGACAAACACACAGGGATAATTCTTTCTTCTGCTGGACTTGAATTAACCAGCAGCACTGCTGGTGACGTGCTTGTGCTGGCAGTGAGGGACACAGTCACCCACCTGGAGCTGATCTCTCCCGCTCATGTCGTTACAGGCCACGCGCTGAAGGCAAGGAGCCATGGCTGAGGATAGGAAAGACGAAGCCAAGGCACCACACTGGACTTCAGGTCAGCTAACAGAGGCTTCTTCACACCCACATTCACCTGAAATGAAGGATCAGGGTGGCGCGAGCGCTGGACTGGTCAGAAGTGCCAATGGATTTCCGTACCGAGAGGATGAGGAGCTGAGGCTGGGCAGCCACGAGCAGCCAGGGACGTATGCTCAGACCAAAGAGAATGGCATCAATGGAGAGCTGTCATCAGGGAGCAGGGAGACTGCAGGTAATGCACCTCCATGCCCTGCTGCCGAGCACAGGGCTCTGCAGACCCTGCGGCCTTCTCCAAGAGGAGAGTCAACATGCCATGGGGGAGCTGGCATCAGGAGGGTGTATGTGCTTTGGGAGGGCACTTGCTCTTCACTGCAAGGACTGCATCTTCACCCAGATACATAGTCAGAATTCTGGGCAGGGCTCTGAGAAGGCTCTTTGTAAATGAGACAGGGTCACCCATCAAGGGATGTGGCAACAGACTGGTACAGAGCAGCTGCTCAGGTCCTCTGGGCTACCAGGGAGTAGGAAACTGCCCAAATGTTGTGCATGGATGGCTCATGCATTTGTGTGTGCAGGAAGGATGGATTCTCCTGTTATTGCTCACAAGTATCAAGACCTTCTTGAAACCATGTACTGTTTGCAAAATAATGCATTGCTCATTCTGGCTGGGAACACCACAATTCAGTATCAGCATTTTTTCATCCTTGCCCAACCATATTTCACTGGGTGCTCACTGGGACTTAGTCTATTTGTAAACGATGTAAGGTTTTTAGAATTCAGCTTGTTGTTTGCAGAGAAAAAAAAATAGAGTGTGACTGTGTCAAAATGAAATATGCAAAGCAAGTTTCCTGTTTTAGAAGTAAATGCTAATTATCTTTATGCAGAGTTCCCACTCCAAACCCCAAAAGCACAGTGCAAGAAGAATTTCTCTTGTATAGACACAACTGCCCTTGATGCATCCATTCATGCATGCTAAAGAGATCTTTCTAGCAATGTTTTTTTGGCTGTTGACAGCATTTGGAGATGCTATCCATAATTTCTCAAAGGCTGGAGAATTGTAAGGCTTCTGGACCATACAATAATTTCGTAAGCAATTGTACTGGAAATGGAGATATCTGCTAAAAGTAAATGTGTTTATATTTTAAGTCTCTTCTTGCACATTGGCTTTCAAATGTTGGCCAAGGTAAAAGAAATCATGTGTGAGCATTCAGGTGGACACAGTATTGATGACTGGGGAGATGATAATGAGGTCTTGTCTCTTTGCTCCAACCCAGCTTTATTCTGTGTTTAGCCAGCAAATAGAGACTGAGTGTGTGTCTCATCTTTGCCACAGATTTGTCACCCCATGTTGGACAAGTCCCCCCATACATTTGCAAAAGGGGGGATTACAGGATGAAGAGGAATTTCCTATCCTTAGCAAGGGAGGAGAGAAATGCTTTTCTCATGCTCTCTCAAGCTCGGGTTCTCAGTGCTGGTCAGAGAGATCCAAACATTTGAGTTTGCAGCTAATGGGTGACAGGAAGAAGAAAACCACTGCTGGCATCAGCAGGCATTACAGTAATGCCTTTTCATGTTGCTTTTTGAGGCAAGTGGTTAAAAGCAGAACAAGACAAAATGAGGAAGCATGTTCTAGGGCATACAGTAGTGCTGGGGACACACATTTGCTAAGGGGACAAGGTTACTCTTCATCCAGGTGAAGTTTGCTTCAGTCACCACTTTGTGGCCTCATTTCCTCCTTTCCTGCAGTTTTCTCACTGTCTGCTCAGACTGGTGTGGAGACTTGCTGTCAATATGTACAGCTTTTGTTTGGGAGTCTTAATATAGCTTATCTCATGATATCTTTGTCCTTGAGCACTGGAAAAGTCCCTAGAGCTGCTTGCCTGGCTCTCTGGAAACTTGTGCACTGCACACTCAGGCACTGGCTAAGCCCACATTTAATCAGGGCAATGTAAACCTTTGTAGGATACGTAAAATACATTTATTTCAATATTTCTTTCCTCTTTTGAAGGAGAAACCAGTTAGCAACTTACTGTAGTGGTAGAAAGAGACCAGAGTGTGTTTTGCCTCTTCAAACTAGTATTTACTAGCTGGATGTGCTAAATGCAGTGTGGGAGCAGGACTTGCAGATTTTTGATGTTCAAATCAGAATTTGATCTTGAAATTAGGATTCTTATTCACAACAAAATTTAGTCATCTTTGCTGTGTTTGTCTGCAAATTGTAGCTTCAGCGGGGTATTGCATCAGGTAGGGTTTTTAAATGCCACTCTGATACACATAATTATCAATAATGTGAATCATTTAATCATTTGTAGTAGCTTACTGACTCCAAACATCTGAGGAGAAAGTGCACAGGAAGCCACAGTCGATGGAGATCATTAACCAAGCTGTGGCTTTCAGTAGATGTACAGGGATTTTATTTTCTCTGGTACAAGTCCAGCGCTGTAACCTAGGAAGATCTTTGGCTTCTCAGCCTTCACGTTGGAGTCTGTAAATCCCCAGCAACTGCCACAACCTTATGCACAGCAGAGCACCAGTTCAAACAGGGATTTCCCAGGCAGCTGTCCATCACCCAATCCCTGGTGCATTTTGAGGTGTTTCTCCTAAGGAAGGGCTACTGCATCTGCCTGACCCAGGAGCTGGGATTTACCCATAAAATGGCCCTCTCCAAGGGAGAGGTGTTCTGTAGCAGGGCAATTGATCCTTCAAGGCACAGCTAAGCAGCAGGACACCCATTCACAGGGCTTGTGCTGTAAAATCAGAGGACTGTGTGTTAAGGCAAAAGTTAGGATAAGGCCACCAGGACAAAGACACCTTAGGTCACAGTGATGCAGAGGCAAGGGATGGTAGTGGGGGAGGAAGTGACAGTTCTTCCTGAAACACATCCAATCCATCACTACCAGTGACATTTTTAGATTTGCACAGTTAAAATTTGCCTTTGTGTATATATGTCTCTCTCAGTGTTTAAGAGTTGCTGAGTCTGACCTCAATGTTTGGAATCCTCTGGATCTGGCTGTTGTATTGCCTTTGATTGATCTGTCTCAGCATCGTGCTGGTAATGGCTGCATGATGGAGACACATCAATGCCCTCCTTTCAAAGGGACCGATGGGAACGTGGCAGAGTGCACAGAGCTGAGGGCAGGGCAGCCTCAGGGCCTGATCCAGCAGGCATCCAAGTCAAAGGTAGATATGTGCAGGAGAACAGCCCTGGGTTTTTGGCATAGCCCACAGGAAGCTATTAGGGGTGTGATATAAGTGTGGGTGGTAAAGCACCTATTTCTTTTTGGATGCATTTTGTGGATATAAATTTGTATATTTACCTGGGCTGATGCCTTGTGAAGGCTTACCTAGAACTGAGGCTAGATAGAGTTAAAGAAAATAAAGTAGGGATTTATTAGGAGGCCTCAGTGGATGCACCTTGGGCAGCACAAGAGCCCAGCCAGGGCTGCACCCCAGGTGAACCCAAAATGGCCAAAAAATGGACAACTGGTCACAGGGTCTCTCACTGTTATAAGTTCTGGTCCATTTGCATATTGGAGTTAATTGTCCAATTACAGCTTTAACTTATGAAGCCCCACCCTTCTTGTTTTTCTCTCCTCAGCCCACGTTGTTTATGCTCTTGGGCCTGAGATTTGGATCATTTGTCCTTGATCCCCAGCTAGAGAAGGAATTGTTTTGTCTCCCTGCTCTGTGCAGAGAGCTCACCATGCCCAAATATGAAGCTCAGAGCTACACACTAAAGCAGCACAGAGTCTGAAAAATATAAAAGCTAAAACCTGAGGATTCACTTCCCCCTTTAGAGGGCTTGACAAGGCCTTTACCTTGTTGAGTCTCTATTCTAAATATTTACTAATAATAGGTATTTAATTCCAGATAAGTATCTAAGATAAGTATCTCCCTACCTCTGGCAGACCAGCTGAGCCCTGTGCTTCTGCCAGACACAAATCCCACGCTGTTCTGGAGGTGCTCCTGAACCCACCTTGCCTTTGCTGCAGTCTGCAGCATCCCACAGCCTGAGACCACCGAGTTTTGATGTGTTCTCCCTGCTTCATGCCTGTCCATGTCCCTTCTCACTTGCACACACAGAGCATCTTTGGTGAAGACCATGGAATTATTAAGAGTGGAGAATGAGACCTTTAGATTTTGTCAAGCCAAACATTTTCATGTTGTATGAAATGTGTTATGCAGAGGGACACGATCGTGTAATCCTCAGAAGCTCACTCTGAAGTGGGCTGACAAGGAAAGCTTTGGACTGGACCCAGTGGTAGAGCACAGGATGTGTCTGACTTGCAGTGAAACATGGGAGTGGCAGCCTTTTCTTTGCTCACTGGAAATTTGTGGTCAGCTAACTGGGAAAAGCTGTGAGGAGTGCTACTGATATGCTGCAGCATTCTCTGGGAACTAGCAATTCAACATAATCCATTGTATTTGAATTGCAAGAATGCCAAGCTACAAAGGTTTGGCTTTTTGCACTTAAAATGCATCTATTTTTTCAGTAATACAGTCAAATTTAACCAGTCAAATTTATATAATTAGGGATAATAGTGGTGAACATTGTGAAGCATCTTCTACAATATGTCTTTATATACAGTGACTCAACTGATTAAGTGCTTTCTTCATTATATGCCAAATTCAGATTTGTAATTGGAGGGGGTTTGGATTATCCACGCTGTTATTTGATGAATTATTTTTTTGACAGATGAAGGGAAAGCATTTCCTGAAATCCTATTACCAGAGCCTCAGGACAGTGTCTGTGTCCTGGTGGCAGACAGTGTTAAGGACAGTAACATGTCATACCAGGGTGACAAAATGTAGCCCTTCAGTGAACCCAAGCCATGTGGGATGCAAAGGGACTGTGGTGAGCTGTAACAAGTTCCCTGACAGGGCACAGCCATCCCACTGCAGGCTGGGCACTTTGGGGTCACGAGGAAGGTGGGTGAGAGGCAGCCCATGGCAGATCCATGAGAGACCTGTGAGGAGGAATGAAGAAGTGGCAGTGCTGATGTGAGGGGCTGAGCAATGTGGGGAAACGCTCAGCAGGAGAGCTGGTGAGGTGGAGGCCATGAGGGAGCAAAGTAGGAGTGGGAAGAGGCAGGGGAAAAAGGAAAATTGTAAGATAAGCTAAGGACAAGAGAAAAAGGTCCAGTTTTATCTGCTGATCCAGAGAAAAACTTGTTTTTGTCTGATGGCAGATACTACCCCAGAAAGGAGGGGATTCAGACAGCAGGAAACAACTGAAGAGAAAACTGGGAAGGGACAAACCACATTACAACTTGGAATGTAATTTAACTTAATTCAGCCTTTTGTTTCAGGCTTTGTAAAGCTGGACTAAGTGGGTATGTGGAACAGACTTATTCCTCTGACCATCTACTCTTTTAAACAAGCATATTTCTATAAGGTGCAGGGAGTGTGAGTCTGAAAGACTGCCCTGTCACAGCAAGTAGAGCTTGAGCAGAATCCCTTTAGGTTAGCTATAAAAAAAACCCCAAAAACATGTTGAAGGTGGGAATTGTGCTTGTTTCAGCCTCCTGCTGTGTCTCAAGGAAACAGTCTGTATCCCATTGTCTTCCATAACCTTGCCTTGCAGTAGTCAGTCTCCAGGTCAAGAGGATCTTGTTCACCAGCCCACATCAGCACAGCACTGTTAGAAAATCACCATGGTGGTTAAAAAATCACTGTGGTGCTTTGTTGTGCAGGCTGAGGGCCCTCAGTCCCTCTGGGGTAGCCCTGGAGCAGAATGGCAGCTCTGTTTGGGGTCACTAAATGCAAGAGCCTTTCCAGGCTGAAATGCACTGAGAGCCATACCCTGCTCCCATGGTGTGCTAGTGGTTTGTTCCCTCCTCTAGTGACATCTCATTTAATCTCCTTTTCCTTCCTCTCTCTCTTGCCATACAAGTGGTAATATTCTGATGGCACTGGCAGTAGACACACAAACAGGCCTTCTTTGTGTGGAGGCATTTTTGTTCTTTCCAACAGGACTGCTTTTGTCAGAGCTTTGCTTTTCATTTGGCTGTTTGCACTGGCTGTCCTGCTGCTGCCCAAGTCCTTGTGGAGCTGTAAGTCCCCTGATAAGCTCCCTGAATGCCTGTTTCCCAAAGGAGCCTCCCAGCCTTGTTGTCAGATGTGCATTTTCAGCAAGCGGCGTGTCTTGAGCAATGCAGACAAAATGCACAGAAGGATGCAAAATCAATGACATTCAGAGCTGAATGTGACTGCTGGGTTTGTCCCATTTCTGTTATTTATTTTACAGAGCTGGAAGAAGGTATCTTACTATGTCATTGATGGCTCCCATGGGAAAGAAGCTGTTAATTAGGCATTTTGATCTCCCTCCCCTTGCCCAGGAAATGTGACAGTAATTACTGTACACCATCCTCTGTGCCAGTTTAGATTCAGGCAAACACACCAGGCATCTGAAACTTTTCTTCTCTGTGTTAAGTGTAGTACAAGTGTCATTTTCTGGGACATGTTACTGGAATATTATAGACATATTCAAAGTGTGTTGCTGAAGACTGTGTGGGTGGGGGCAGCAGAACCCCTCTGGGGAACTTGTAAAAAATGCTGGGGGTTTTACTATTCTCTGTTAACCTTGCTATAAAGGAGTAAAGGCACAGAAATTCCATCTTTTCACATTCCCTACCCACAGCTATCTTCTCCCTGACCCTTAAAATATTCCATAACTACTATATAGACCATTCTCTGTGGGTTTTTCTGTGGCTGGCCCTATCAGTCAATCCAGTAAGACATCTTTTCTTGTCCAGTCATGACCTCTCCAAGGGGCTGGCTCTGCCCTCCCACCTCCTCTTAGGGCTTCAAAAATCAGTCAGTGATTGACATATCTTGGTAGGAGCTGGAGGGTCTAGCACAGTTGTGGGCAGAATGCAAAAATTACTGTCTGAAAGGGAGCAGGGTGAGATAACCTGGTGTGCAGGTGCTGTTGGTTCCCATGGCTGGGAGTCAGCCACTTAGAGAACACCAGCCATCAGGCTTTTTGAACCCTAAGCTCCTCTGGGAGTCTGTAATTCAGATCTGCTTTTGAAAACTGTATCTCAAACCAGGTGCTGTAACACCATCAGAGCCAACTGCTGCATTCTACCACATCAGTGCTGCATTTGGCCCAGGGAAGGCATCCACAGCCATTTCCTCAGGCTCCCTGTTGGTGTTTCAATTCACTTTGCTGTTTCCTTGTCACAATACAAGCAGTGCAAAAGCAGCTGTGCTTCTTTAAGAAGTGAGAGCAGAGTGCCTGTGAGCGTGTTGGCTTGGCAACCAGCACGCACTTGATGCTGTCAGTACTCCCAGAAAACATAATCTATAACCTCAGAGATGTAACAAGGAACAACAAGGCTGGGATATGGAAGAAGCATCTTTCATAACATGTTTCAGCCACACCTTAGTTTAGACTGTATGCCATGAGCTCTGTTTGTCAAAGTTGCCTTTTGGGAGCATCTGCAGCCCTTCTTGGGGGACTGCTGTGAGCAGGAGAGTTATTGCTGCTGAAAATGTCAAATACTGAAGGCATTCTGGGAGTTTCATTTTTGCCTTGTTTCTGCTTTTTGCTTGCCTCTGCCCTCCCTCCCCACCATCCATGTTTCAATACCTGTTCTAATGAGGGCTGTAAATGCAGATTTCCCTGTCTCTGTTGGTCAGATCTCGACCATCCAGCAGTGGCATTAGCTGAGTGACTGGTGGGGCAGCTGTGCCCAGAAAACATTCTAATTTATGGCCTGTTCTGCTGGAGTCCTCTTAATTTTATAAAGTATGTGGTAGGAAACAGCTTGTGCATTTATCAATCACATAAAGTAGACAGGACTTTAAAAGCCAGGAGAAAAGGCCTCAGGGTGGAGAGAGCCACCCCAGGTGAGCCAGGAGCTCTGTGCAGAGCCATGGACAGGTGGCCCAGCACTGTGCAGGACTGTGTGCCACCTCCCCACGGGCTTCTGCCCTCTGGGCTGGGCTCAGCTCTGCCCCTTGAGAAGGGGTAGAGATGGGGTGCTTCAAAGGCTCATTACTGTTGTGTTTAAAGGGTCTGTCATGGTCTCCAGCACCATGATGGCATCATAAAGGACATTCAGAAACACTGGGCAATATTTGGCACTGAGCAGCTGGTAGTGCTGGGGACTGTGCCAGCATATAATCTTTCATTCCAGTTTTGGTCTGAGGGCAGAAAGATTTGGAAGAAGGTTCATTACTAAACAACAGAGCCTTGTTTTGCAGGCACACAGCTACTCTTGTTTCAGGCAGAGCTGAAATGGCATCTTCCCCTCCAAAGTCACCTTGGAAGGGAAGCAGCAGGTTCTTAGGTGACAGCAGGGGATGTGCTGGTGAGCACTGCTGGCCCCATTTCCAGCTCCCTTGCCCTGGGTCATGAGGGCAGTCATTAACCCACTCAGCCCCACACTTCCCAAATCCTTCCCTCCTGTTTTTCCACTGTGGAAGCTCAGGTGTAGGATTGATGCACTTTCCAGCCCAGGACAAGGTGTCCCCAGGTCCTGCCAGCACACAGGGTGGACATCAGCCCTTCCTCACCCACTGGGCACAGGTTGAACCCTTGGTGGAGAGGAGGTAGGTACCATCACATCCCTCACAAAAATGAGAGTCACACAAAGTCTCCTCCAGGCTTGCTGATTCCTTTTTTCCCCCCGTTGCCATGCCAACGTGGCCCTGCTCAAAGTGAGATCTCTTTCTAAGCTCCACTGAGAGAAAGTATGTAGCCTAGGAGATTATTTAGCATTCAGGAGTGCACAGGCTCCCTGTGACGTCTGTGAGCCACAGTCAGGCTGGCTGACAAAGGAAAGGAGGATTTAGTTTTTCTCCTCTTTTCCTCTAGCATTTGCTTCTCAAGGTTAAGGGAGATAAGGAAGAGACTCCAAGCACTTTGTGATCAGGGCCCCACTCTGTAGTCCTCACTGAGGCACCACTTTCATGGAAATGAAAAGAAAATATTACTTTGAGATATATTTTCTGTACAAAGTACAAGTATGAGAGAGATATATATGCAAACTCCTTGATTTGACTAACCACAATTAGCTACTCTCTATTAAAATTGGAAAGCAAAGGCAATCTGGGTTTTGAGTGAGAAACTCGAAGGAAATAGTAGAAGGAAGCAAGGGGCAACCCCCTGTCTTTGTCTTTCTTGCTGTTTTAATTTGTGAGGTTACAGTATAGAGAAGAAACCATCTCTTCTCTTCCTGTATTCATATCCTGGGTAAAGGACAGCAAAACTCAGTGTGTACTAATGTTTTGGTTAGGGTTTTTTGTTCTGTGGAGTTGCTACTGGTAGATTAACTGCTCACTTGAAATTCAATCCTTATAATGGTAATACAGATTTGCTTGCCTTTGCCAGCTGAAGAGATGGAAATCAGCACACAGCAGCTGGCATTGGCTGGCAGCTGAGCACTGATGGTCCCGTGCCTGTGGCTGATCCAATGGCTGATCTGGAAATTCATAGGCACTCCAAGTGAGATGTCTCTGTGATGGTGTTTACACTGTTATTTGTTCTCTGGGAGATTCTGAGCAAAATATTTACATTTTCTCTGCTGTTTCACAGACTGAGCACAGTAAATGGTGCTTGGAAAACCTCTGCTGAAGTGATGACTTAGAAATGCAGTTTTAGTTGTTTTGTGGGGTTTTGTTATATTGAGGCATTCCTCATGATGTGCAAAAAGTGCAGGAAACTCAAGGCACCCCAGCTGTGTACATTAGTTCATGGGAGTGAGCCCTTCTCCTGTGTGTGGAAAATAACTCTCCAAAACTTTAGTTTTAGTTGCATGCAGTTTTATTTTATGGAAAATAACTGAAAGATATCATTAGCTCCAGGGCAGGAAAACCTCTTAGCTGCTTCTCAGAGTCATTTCACTCAGGACTAAGTAGATTGAATGGTTCATGGAAATCAGATTCACTGGGAAGCACTGTGTATTTTGAGAGAAGAAAATAAACTCCAGGTACTTTGCTTTTTGTTTCTATTTCCTTCCTTGAGACTAATTCATAATGACACATGATCAGTTTGGTAGAGCTTCCAGCAACCCCTATAACCTCTGGCAGTTAGGATAAAACTGATTTACAGTCTGGTTCTCTGCCCATGCATCTGTCCAGACAGATAATTCTGCTCCTCTTTTTGAATGTATCAGCTGCCAGTGCTGTGTAGATGGGGCAGTCTTGCTGCTGTACTGAAACTGCTTTCATCCACAGCCTTGCACCACATAAGGGGAGAGGGAATAGGATTCAGTGGTGACTGTTCCTTTTTTACCCCAAATTCAGAGTATGTGCTACATCTGGGGTAACACAGCCTGCAGAGGTTGTTGGTGAGCTGAAACTAATCGCTGGCTGTTCCTGTGTATGAGTTGCTTTCTTTTTCCTTCCCTGTCATCCTTTCTCTCTATTTGAGAATATGTCATCCTTCTCAACAATTGCTCTGTCAGCTCTTCCTTCTCTTTCTCCTTTCTCACTTGTGTTGTCTCTTTTTTTAGTCTTGTTCTCTGTATGTGTTCCCAGCTTTATCCCAGCCATCCAGTGTAGCTGCTCTGCAACCTGGAATTTCTACAACTGCTCCTCATTCTCAGTACACTAAGGAGCTCAACCTCTGGATGCAGCTCTCTTGGAGGCTGCAGTGCCCCCTGCCCTGGTCTCAGCTCTCCCCTCAGCAGCTGGACATCTCTAGCACCATGGCTGCAGAAGCTTGCAGCTATTTAGGTGCCAGAGAAGACAGCTTTGGCAAAAGTGGAATAGGTAGCTCAGAAGGTCACTGAACCATAGAATGGTTTGGGTGGGAAGGGAACTTAAAGCTCATTCATTCCAATCCCAGGCTGCTCCAAGCCCTGTCCAACCTGACCTTGGACACTTGCAAGGATGAGGCAGCCACAGCTTCTCTGGGCAACCTGTGCCAGGACACTGAAGCTGCACTGAGGGCTTGGATGTGCATCTCTCACATTTTCCTTCTTCAAGTGTAGGTGCATGTTTCTCTTTCCTAATGCATTGCACACACAGAGCTGTGAGCTGGCAGTCCCCAGGAGTGGGCAGGCAGTGTGGATGGGAGCAGGATTCAGGGATGAGTCCTGGCAAGGCAAGGCTCCCTTCAGCTGGGGCAGGGCCAGAAAAGAGGGGGAGAGACGGGAGAACTGCTGACCTTGGCTGAGAATTGCTCTGAAAGTGAATCTGTACATGACACAGGCGACTGTCTGTCTGTGGGGACACCTGCACACGCTCCTTTGGAAGGATGCAGCACCATTCCTTGTTGGCAGGAGGAACACCCCTGCCTTGGTACAGGTGCAGGCTGGACTGGGAAGCAGGGCCTGGGAGAGATCAGCCATGCAGCTGCTGCTGCAGTGCAGAGCTGGGCTGGACCAGCAGCGTGAGCACTGAGGTGAGCAGGGCATGGCATTGCTGCATTTTATGTGTTAAATATCCCCCCTGGGGGTTAAACCAGCATCCTGTTGGCATTGACAGGTTGATCTTCAGTCATCCTGACCAGGCATGACTAAATCCCACACAATATGTGCATGGGTTAATGTTAATTTTAAGCCTAAATTCAGCAAAGTTTCTATAGCACACTGTGAATCCTTTTTTAAAAACATCAGAGAAAGCACTGTAAAATTGTTTAAAATCATCCCAAAATGAGCTAAAAATGAACTTTAAGGGATGCATCACCTCCTTCTGTAGGTGGCTGATGCTTCATTGACTTTTGTAGAGGTTCTTAAAAGTCGGTTTGTTTAAAATGTTAACTTGTACTGAAGCCCAAAGCTAATATTGATTTTAAACTGACTTACCCATTATGTGCATTTACTCACACTGAAAGGATGAAATATCTGGTTCTTTGTTTTGAAGCCAAAGTGGTTTCTTCTGTGTGAGTCCTAGGGAATTAATACTTCTGGGGAAAGATAGATATAGCTGCTTTGTGTGTGCAGGTGTTGTTCTGAGCTGGTGCCAAGTCTCAGGAAAGGCAGTGGAACATCACTGCCCTGCCCTGGCTGTGGGTTTGGTGTTGTCAGCTTCAATATTGCTCTAAATTGTGTTGCCCATGCATCAGACAAAACAGAACTGATAGCTTTTCCCACCTCTGATTTGGCTGGGAAATGCTGACAGTAAATATTTTGTTCCAGGCAATAGACTTAAGAAGATGGACTGAGGGGATGCACAGGAAACAAGTATTGCAGTAACGAGGGCTCATTTTCCAAGTGTTGCATTATTGTACTGACATTGGTTTGACTCCTTTTTAACAGACTTACGTATTCCAGGGGGGACTGAGGAGGGGACTGGTCCCTTGGTGTTTTGTTCTAGAGCTGCTTGATAGTGTGGCAGAGGCCTCTGCCTAATAAATGTGCTAGGGAGCCAAAGGAAGGGGCTCACTGGAGCTTTCAGAATGGCTTCTGGTTCCTAGCATGAGTCTCTCTAGGTTTTGCACTGTGTGCCTTGGAGATTTGGACTATGTGTCCAACTCTCCCACTGAAGAAAGCGATCAGGGAAATTCAGTCAGAGCAGGGGAACTGAAACATGTGGAAGCAATCCAGGGACAGGCAGCCTGAGCTTCCCTGCTGCTTCCTTGAGTGCTGCAGAGCAGCTGAGGGTGCCCAGGAAAGCCACCCTGTGTTTGTAGCAGAGCACAGCCAGGCCAGCACTGCTCAGCTGCAGCCAGGACTCCAGCTGTACACCAGATTTACTCTGATATAAAGATGATAGCACAAGAATCATAGAATCACTGAGGGTGGAAAAGACCTCCAAGACCATCACGTTCAAAAGTGTTAAGGAGCTGGGTGGTGGTGGGTCAGATTTACAATCTAGAGATTGAGGACAGCAAAGGGAGGGGCTGTTGAATATCCCAAAACACAGAGGTGTAATGCATTTGCAGTGGGACTCACCAGGGTATGAAGCTGCTGTGCCAGGTACTCAGCTGTAGCTCCACCTGTTCTGCCCTTCTCACACAGTGACTGCAATACATCTTTCCCCAACGTTAATCTGAATGTTTGTACCTTGGGAATCCAGTGCATTAAACTGTCAGAGCTCTTTCTTTCCCAAAACACAGACCTTTTCTGGCCTGTTTTGCTGGTTAGCTGGTGAATCCTGGTGATTAAATTAATCTGTCACTATCCTCAGGGATGCTGCAGTAGCTTAAAGTCCATGAGTTTATTAGGGAAATGATACTTGTCTGTTGTGTTGTGGCTGCATTTCATTTAAAAGCTGATGTTCATGTTATTTGCCTTCATAACTCCTGCCAATTATTGTTAATATTGCCAACATCCAGATCAAGGACCTACTTACAGCAAAATATTTACACTCACAAAAGCCGTTTGAAAGCCAGTATTTGAATTCTGCGAAGCAACATGGCTTTTTTTCTTCAATCTCAAGCACTAATCTGTTGGCACTTTTGGGGGTTTATATAACTTATTCATGATACTTTGATAGCTGCTGTGCATTTGTTTTTTAATCTGCATGCAGAAAGGCAGTATTTAGAGCTGTCATCATCCCAGAGATCAAGTCCAAGGTGTATCTTTGCTTTTTCCGCCCCAAATGCCACTGGGTGATGCCTGCATCTTTTTTTTTCCTCCAACATTTCAGTAGTCTTGAGTGAAACAAGTCATCCACCAGCTTCCAGGAGAGCTGTGCATGGATTCAGGACCTGTCCTTAGGGGACTGGCTAATGCCTCTAAACAAATCGAATCGCTATTTGCTTTACAGCCTGGCTGCACTCAGAACTGCAGGACTCGGGGGGGAAAAATCCATAGGTCCTGTTTTGCTTTTCAAATCATCAAAGACAGCAAATAGCCATTTTGTGTCTTCTCTTTCTGCAGGAATATGTGGGGTGTTTTGCCTCACAAGGCGGTGCAGGTTGCTTTGTGCTTTTGTTGTTGATTCGATTGCACTGTGCCAACAATTAGTGCTGGTTACCTTGGAAACTGCTCTGAATCCCACTGAGGATTTTGACAGGCACATCTTGACTGAAATTGCTTTGTTTTCACAGTTCTGCAAGTATACATGTAGCTAATCCTTTTGTTGTGCCCTGCCTGTGTTGTTTCCTTAAAATGTAGCAAAATTAATGAAACATATTATTTTATCCTTTCCATCTCATTGCAGCTTTCTTTAATCCCTTATTCTGCCTCAGTGCTCCAGGAACATTAATTACCCTTTACTTTAACTGAGCTCGCTGCTTTTTCTTGGTAGGTGTTTGATGGGTGACCCCATGAATGTGTGTGAAGTTTTGACACAATTTGCAGTCTCCTTCTTTCTGTTCCTCCTTCCTGTCATCCCTTTTCTTTGGTTTTCTCCTGGAGCAGAAGGGGCTAGAATGCTTAGGAGATAAATGAAAACAAATAAGAGCAGGGATTCTGCACACTACTCATCAGGCAGTTGGTTATTGGTGTCTTCTACTGAGCTGCAATCCTTTATTTGGAGAATTGGATTTGAAGGTGTTCACCTTACCTCTTCCTAGAACAGGAATCCTTCCCTCTGCTTTCTAAAAGAACAGTTTTATTCCCTCAAGAAGGATTCTTTCAGTCTGGTGCATAATGCATCAGTTCAAAATATTCAGCCCAGAAATGAGAATTGCCATGCAGTTCAAACAGGGAAACTTCATTTATGCCTTTAACAAGTTATGCTTTACAGAGATCAGGTGGCATCTTCTGTGGCCACAGGACACTCAAGGTCTTGCTGCCACCCTGGTGTCATTAGGTAGTGCTCTTGCCAGAAAGAGGAAGACATGATGCTGCTCTAGTCTGGGAAGATGTCCTGATGAAATGGTGGAGATGTGGTATGCATTTCATATTAGGAGGCACTGTCCCAGTTGCTGTGAAATGGGTTCTCAAGGTGGCAAGGAGCAATAGATAAGTGGGCCCTGTGATCTTGCTGAGTGGCAGTCATGAAACACAGGTGACTGCAGGCAGGAAAGGAGAAGAGCTGAGGAGAAACACTCTGATCTGACTGGAGGAACTGTGGCCTGATTAATCTCTGACACTGTTACATGAGGTAACTAGCAGGCTGTTCTCAGGGCAGGCTGCACCAGCTCCCAGTTCACTGCCAGCAGGATCCTTGCATCAGTGCCAGTCACACACCTGTGAGGCAGGGAGAGGCTGTGAGCCCTGCCCATCCTGTCAAAACCAGTCCTCAGAGTAATCATTGCACAGAGGGACAGGGGAGAGAAGATAAAAGGCATTGCTGGATGAAACAAAGCAGCTGAACAGTTTCACCTAAGAAGTGGTGTTCATAGCAAACTCAGCTTCTCTGTGAGTTGAGTCTGAGGTTGTGGTAGGTTGAAAGAGAAAAAAGTGCTAGAGGCTGAAGGACAACCATTAAAAGGGCATGTAAAGAACAGACATCACAGATGTCTCACAGATCTGATTTTTGCTCTTGCCTTTATAGTTGCAGATTTTAAAAACCCCTATATTTTAAAACTATTTTGTGGAAATGTTTATGTCAGGACCTGAAAGCTCAGACACCTATTTTAAAATACTCTTGCCACTGTCTGTATATCTGTCTCTGGGGCTAGTAAACATGTCTGTTATAAAAGTTAATGGAATGGAAAGCTGTCATGGGAAATAGAAGTATTGTAGGTAATGTGCCAGTGGAGACATCTGCAGTCCAATGACAAATGCAGCAGGATCAATAAGGAACCAAGGAGAGCTTTGAAATTACATCTTGGCCTTGTACAGGATCTGATCCCAGATACTGCATTGTGCTGTAGCCAGTCTTTGGCATGTAACCTCATTTACCAGCCCCTGTCTGAGTCTCTGTCTGGGAAGGGGGCTCAGCTATCAGGAGGGAGTGCAGGAATGATGAATTTCAGGTTGGAATTACACCTGCTTCAGTGTAATTCTCAGTGCTGGAGTGGCTGGGCTGGGGATTGGGCAGCTCCTGTGCCTGTGGGTGTACTTGTGAGGAGGGCAGCAGGTCTTCTAAACCAAGAGGGAAGGCTGTGGCTCCCCATCACAGCTGGTTCAGCATCCTCTGTGCATCTCAGTACTCTGGAAAGGGTTTGTGTCCCCAAGTCATCCCTGGGACATGGAGATTGCTGATCTCCTGATTTGGTATGCTGGGGTTGGGAGAAGAATTGGGCTGACTTCCAAAACCAGGAACACAGAGTGCTTAGTTCATTTGAGTTTTAACTTTGGTTTAAATTAGTGTAGTGCCCCAGACAGGGTCTGTCCTCTGTTCCTGCCACAGAAGAGCCGTGGCACTGGCAGCAGCTGGCCAGAGGTGACCTGGCAGCCCTGCTGGAGTGTGGTCTGAAGTGACCTTTGAGGGAGCAGCAGAACTGCCATCCTGGTGTGTCAGCCCTGGCCTCTCAGCTCAGCCTGCTCCTTGTCAGGGCTTTGAAGAGCTCATGCTGAGGGTTTTCACAGTGTTTTCCCTCTGTTATGGACATCCCATTCAAGGGCTGCCTATACCTTAGGTTTCTGTATTCCCTAAAATCAAGCTGTGAAGCTCATTCTGTGTCCTGTACCATGAACAGCTGGCATCTTGGTAAAAGGAGCAACATCTACAAAATGCAAAAAAAGGCATGTTGCTGTTCTTTGTTCTGCTGGAGTTTAAGGTAAAGCCATGCTCCTTGTTGCTTTTAAGAAATAAATCTATTTGTTGTAAATTGTTTTGCATGTTAATGCCGTTTCTGTGGCATGAAGAAGAGTCAGAGAGAGTCTGCCTGTTTAAAGAGAGGGAAAATTAATGTCTACAAGCAAAACCATGTCTGGTGAATAGATAGCCCAGCATCCACAGCATTCAAGCTGCCTAATTTTCCCTTTTTTTTTGGTCTTTGGTCTTGGTTTTTTTGTTTGTTTGTTCTTTTATCATTAGGCTGCCTTGAACTTTAACTGAACCATAAGAAAACTATGAAAAGTCTCAATAGCAGCCCTGTGAGGATTTGACTTACCCACTGGATCTTCTATTTATAGTGTCCATTAGTACAGAGAAGTCTGTCCTTTTGCAGCAGTCATGTATGGCAAAAGCACTGTTCTGATGAACTGCCCATGCCCCCTGTGTCACCCAAAATATCCATCAGCAGAGTGTTCAGAAATAAGCCTTTCTTGATTAAAGAACACTGCCAAACAAAACAAACGGGACAAAACATACAAGCCCAGAGGCCATTTTTATTTTTATTTACTTATTTTGCGTAGCCTGAAATAGAAATTTCTATTTAACTGGAGACAACCTTTCACCCTCCCTCATAGCTCCCTGTGGAGCATTATCTTTGTCCCAAGCAAATTAAATCAGGAAGAGAGCTGAGAGGGTGAGAACTGTTTTCTGAGCTTGTAGAGTCCATTTGTGGTAGAGAACCAGGCTGGATGGGAACAAGTATAAATTCTATTATAAAGGAGGCAGTTTTTAATGATTTATCTTAACCCTGCTGGGAGGAGGGTTGCTTGGCTCATGGAAAGCAGTTGACCAAGGGGATTTCCTTTGGATATGCTCCAGAGTACTAAACCTGATAGAGGTTTGAATATTCTATATCAGAAATTAATTGGAGCCTTTCGTTAAAATTTTCACGTGAACATAAGCTTCAAAAATGGATTCTTTTAACAATCTTCCTCATTGAGTCTTGATTTGTTCATCTGAGCCAATAGTACAGTCTTGATGATGTTGTGATTAGTAGCTTGGTGGAAGTTTTGACAGGAGGGCCATGTGTCACATCCTTCAGGTGGCAGGAATTGGTGTGGGGTCTTCTGTAGCTGCGGCACTCAGTGAAGCTCTGTGCTGTCCTCCTCACTAGAGCTGTCAGGGTGATGCTCTTTCCTGCTCTGAAAGAGCAGAATCTGCACAGGGATACACCAGCTATCCAAGTTTGCTTTGTGGAAGAAGAGGAGTTTGTCTCTCCCCAGCCCATGGAAGGTGCTGCAGCACGCTGTGGTGTGGGGAGGGCCCCAGGAGCAGGATGGGCCATGCTGCAGATTCCTTCTCCCAGGCTTTCCCAGCTCGTGCTTTGCAGGCTGCCTGTGCCTCACAACACAGGGAGCTGTCAGGACCTGTAAGGATTCCACATTTCTGTCCAGTCCACTGGTCTGCAGCAGCAGCAGCACCATGTGAGAGTCTGGGAGGTCTGGGAAGTGTCTGCTTTGTGTTTCTCACGCGAGGTGGGAACCAAGAGGTGGCAAGAAGCACCCCCAGCATCCAGCAAGTGTGGAAGCAGCCCAAAATGAGGTGCAAAGCCCCAAAATGAGGTGCAGGCCCCTGAAAGGCAGCTGGGAGGATTGCTGGGCTTTAAATCAATATCCCTGTTCTTTGATCTATAGGACTGGCCACATGCATGACTTGATTGGTGGGGTTATGGTGCTCCATTTGATCTGCTTAACCACAGAGGGGACTTTGATCTCATACTAGGGATGTGTTGTTAAACAGAAGAGCAGAACTAGAGCTGCTATTCGTATTCTCCTCCTACAGGCACCTTTATCATACGTAGCCTCATCTCAAAAACACTTGATTTATTTCTTCCAATGTGGAAGGCTGCCAGAACTTCTCACCCCTGACAGCAGGAAAGCAGCATCTTTAAATTTCTAATCTGAATTTATCCTCAAGTTTATATCCATGTATTTCAAATGTTTTTTCAAATTCATGTTTTTCAAATCAGCTTGTTTTTTTCATTGCTTGGTAGTTGTTCTGGTGTATTCCTCTATCTACTTTTGCTGTTGGCAGCAGCCAATGGAACTGTTGCAGTCACTGCCCTCCAGGTAACCAGCCAGGAGTGCAGTGAATTGTAGGGTATAAACACCAACAATTAGGAATGTTCTTTGCCAGTGAGTGGGGATTTTTAATATCCCATTAAATAGTTTGTGTAAAAGAAAGATTAACCTAGCACTTTGGTTTTAGACAAACATGGCTGTGGCAATTCACATCTGTGTTTTTTAGGAAAAACAATTGGCTTTTCTAAAGGACAAATGAAGAGGAATAGCTTCACATTAAAAGTACAAGGGAATTCTGTAAGAGTAACTGTGAAAATAAATCATTATTAATCTAATGGACAGTCCCTTGTCAGAGTGGTTGCTGTGAAGTTACATGTAGGGCATTGATTTAAACATACTTGTCCTTCCCAGCCAGTTCTTGCCTGAAGGATGTGGTAATGAGTGAGCAGAGCTTTTATTCCTGCCCTCAGGATGGTGACTAATGGGGGCTCTGGCAGGAGCAGGGTGTATTGACATCTGCCATTACAAACCTCTGTCTCCACACAAGGGCTGGAGAAGCAGTCAAGTTTTGCTCTGTTCCCAGGTGTGCCCAGCTGTGCAGCTGGTGGGTTGTGACTGTGCAGCTTGTGGCCTTCCCTGGGGGTCAGCTCCATTGTGTTGGGAACAGCTGTCAGACAGCACTTGGATATAGCTGGAGAGAGAAGGAGTTTATTTCCTCTGAGCTTGGCTGAGAGAGAGAAATACATTGATTAATGACTAAGGGAGAGCAAACTCACATACAGATAAGAACCACAAACCCTTTGCTGTCTGAATGTTGCTGGACCAGCCCTTACCATCTTGATTTGTTACATCAAAGGCACCTGAACTTTGATGGAGGGGAGGAAACTTCTCTGGTTGCTTCCATATGCATCTGTGTGCCTGATGAGGTTTCACTGCACCTTTGAGTGGGTTTGGAGTCAAGCTGAGACACTTTCTCAGTTTGGAAGCATTCACTCCATGAGGGTCCTACTACTACATTCTGCTCACTAGAGCAGCCCCTTCCCAGCCCTTCTCTGGTGTGCTACAGCTTGTGGGCAGAGGGGAAGAGCAGAGTGTGGGTTCTGTGGCACCCAGCTCTGTCAAGCATGCAGTGCCTGAGTCAGCTCCATGCACAGAGCAGCTTGGGGGCCAGCAGCAAGGAGCCCATTCCACCAAAAAAATGTCATCTCTGCCATCCCTCTGCATGGTACTCACACCTACTGTTTAAATAAAGCTTTTGTGGCAGCCTTCAAAGGGGTGAGGAAGATGAAGTATTGATTTTAACCATGCAAGAATGCTATTTGGCCCTTCAAGTCCCTCAGCAGCATAGATGGCTGTCTGGGAAGTGCCTTTAATGCATACTGTGTGCTGCTGAGGAGGAATTAGAGTCCAAAGGGCATGTTGGAATGCAGCTAACTTTGTATATTAAATGTCAAAAAATTACATTGCTCAGCTGCCCATTCTATCCTTGTTTGCAAAACAATACCTGCAGACATTTTTCTAGACATTTAAAAATGATTGTCTTAAAATATTGCAGTTGCTGCACATTGTCCCTAATAGAAAGAACATTTAATAATGATGCTTTGTGCATCCTGATTAGAGCAAGCTCCTGATTTTTATAAATACTTGGCATTTTCCACTGAAACCTTTGGAATATCTGGTCCTTCTCTTTTATTTTTAATGATTTCCTTATATTTCAGGGAAAAAGATTACCTTTTAAAAATGGATTAAATCAGCCTCTGGTTTTTTATTGTTTAAGCTAATCTTTCTGATTTCAAAACACCATTCTGATCAGTATGCTTTTCTTTCTTTTTTTCTGACTTTGCTGCTGCCACAGAAGAAGTGTCTGCAAGGATAGTACAAGTAGTAACAGCTGAAGCTGTAGCAGTCCTGAAAGGTGAACAGGAAAAAGAAGCCCAGCACAAAGATCAGCCTGGATCACTACCTTTAGGTAAAATGAGACAAAGACTGTTCCAGGTATCCTTGTGTCTGCAGATGTCTGTATGTATATTAAAAAATGCAGTTCCAGCTGTGTATTCACGTTGCTTATGGTTGTGGTTGTAAACCATAGCCACCACTGGATAAATGCTGGGACCACAGGATTATAGCAGGATCCTTGTTCTTCATGGCCCTGTGACTGCCTCATTCCCTGTTTGCTCTAACAGCACTTCTCCACCTTGGTTTTGACTCATGGTTGAGTAGCCATGAGTGTGTTTGGTGGTAGGGTTTGTCATCGTGTTGATTGGGACTGTTTGTGTTCAGCCATGTGAAGGATTAAGGTCTGAAGAGGCAAAGATGGAGTGACAAATAAAAAGCAAGTGAGGATTTGCTGGTTGGGTGGTAGCTGCTCAAATAGATAGAGGGGAAGTACCTCCACAGGAAGCAGAAAGGAATGAATGGGGCACACCAGGTTGAGAGCACCAGGCAGAGTGAGGGCAGATTGTGGAAGAAGGAGTCACATGGTAAAAGCAAATTCCAGCAGTCTGTACTGGAAGGGGTAAGAATGCCACTGATCCGTGCTGTGTCTCCATCCTCCTCTTGCCTCCTTTGTTTAATACCTCTGAAATATACATGTCTGTTTTTCTATCTTACCTATCTATAAAAGAAGGTAGGTGTAAAGCCATTTGTACCTAAAGTGCTTGCTCCTTGCCAGAAAACTTTTGCAGTAGCTCAAAACATGTCCACCAAAGGCCAGAGAAAGGACATACTTCATCTTGAGGTAAGGAAGTCATGCAAGCCTGTCCTGGGATAGATTCTGCTGAGTGCATGTTCATTGTGATTAAATCAAAACAATGCCCTGCAGTGTTTTCCCCACAGGTGGTAATCTGCTTGTTTTGGTGCAGTGCTTGGCCTTGCCTAGGAATGAATTAAAGTCAATGACTAATTTAGAATATTTGTTGGAAATTTGGTTCCCACGGTTTTTTGCTTCATTGAACTAACTTAGAACTGCAGCAGGGAGATGTGTTGGTTGGTAATTCCCTTCTTTGCAGAGACTCAGTTTTACATGGAGGACCCCAGTTCTCCAAATCACTTCACTCAGGCCTGGGAGAGGCAAAATGGATATTCAGTTCCATCTAGTCAGATAAGTAATTTTAAAGGCATTGTGAGAAGGATGTCTTCAGTTAACAACTGTTGGTGTTACAGTTCCTGTGGTCGGATGCATTTGATGAGTTTATAAATACTCTGTCCCTGAACAGCACATCTTAAGGACAAGTCACATATGGTCTTCTCCAAATCACACTGAAATCAATAGGAGGAAGCCTGGAAAATTCTGTTGGGGCTTTTGAAAAATTCTGCCTATGCTTGGAAAGAAGCCCTGAACAGTAAACTGAAATCTGCCTGTTGAAAGGTGCTGTTGATAAGACAGAGCTGTTAAAACAAATCTGTTTGGCTTTTTTTTTTTTAAACATTGGTTAAGTCCCAGGAGTGGATCTGTTTTTAAAGAGAAAATTCTCTTAAGTTATTGGTATGAGATCAAATGCAAAGGTCATGCTGAGTTCATTTAAGAAGTTTGTTTAGAATTTCAACATACTTGAATTGAAGTAATTGAAAAAAATACATTATTTTCAGCATCTGGTCTCATGACTGGGTATGAATGTAAATCCCAGTCCAAGTGCATCTAAGTTTTCACTGTGCCTTGCTCAGCTGAATCACTGTTATGTCACAGCTGATATAAGTTCCCTGTGCTGATATCTTTTGCATTTAGACAAACAATATTTGCATGTGTTCTGCTATTAACCTTGAACGCAGCAGAAGAAAAAAAATTGCGCAGAATGGAGTTTTTTTCACGTACTCAAGGTGGATTAAAGAGATTGGGTGCCAGTTTCTGATAGTTGGTGTGAATTTATAATAACTCTGTGCTCATAAGCTTTTTTATTGTTGCCTTGGGTGACTGAACACTTCTTAAGAGGCAATACGGATTTAAAAGAGTATCTCATATTTGATTTTTATATTGTGCTCTATAACCAGGATTTTGTACGTAATTCATCCCATTAGAAAACAACAACAGAAGAAGAAATCCTTTTATTTTATAAAGTCCATGTATTCTGCAAGGGTCTGTCTAAAAATCTGGCAGGCATGAGTCCCCATCAGATAATTCCTCAGCTGGGCAGAACAGGCTGAGTGCAGCTTACATCATGTATTGGTCTTCCTGGAATTAATGATTCTATCTCATTTTCACTGTTTGATTTCTAGCAGTTGAAGAGTCAGCCAACCTGCCTCCTTCCCCACCTCCATCACCAGCTTCTGAGCAGACTGGAGTTCTGGAGGAAGGTAAGGGTCTCCTGGACATTGCAGTGCAGAGCTGTCAGCAGAGGGATGAGACGTGAATCTAAAGGATGGGGGAATCAGAAAATGGAGATACTTTGTGCCATGGAGTTACTTCTCATGTGGAAAAATAAGGCATTCTCAGCAATAACTCCCCATCTGCAAACCAGCTGCAGTGCATGGATGAGGTAGATGCATGCACAGAGGTAGATGAGGGATATGCTAAGTACATCCATGCTAAAGAAAAAGATAGTGTTGCTCACTTTTTTGTCTGTTGTATGCAATATGAGCCACTGCTGTTCCAGAGTGGTCACCAAAACTATGATTAAGTATAGGTCATTGTTTGTTTCTTGAGATGTGTTTGGCTGCATTTCTAATATTGCCATTGCCTTTTGGTTTGGAATCTTAAATGCATGAAAGCAAGGAGATTCAGAGCTGGATGATTTCTTTGGCCCTTGACCTGTAATTCATGCTCCAGTGCCTGCATGTATTGGAAGTTCTGCCCACAAAGTGCAGCAATCACATTCTAGTCTTACCAAGCAAGTTTCTATTCTGTTCTGCACGAGTGTTCAGTTTCAGTAGCCCGTGATCACTGCATTTTCCTCCTGCTGAAACCTCCTCCAGCAAAGAACTGAAGTGTTGCCTTGATGTTGAGCAGAGGCCTGAATCCCTGGAAGCTGCCGCAGTGTAGGCGTGTGCGTGAGTGCTTTGTTCAGCAGAAGACAACTGCTGCATCAAGGCCAGCAGCACAGGGAGACTGCAGGGTGTTCACACTGAGCTGTGTCGTGGGGATAAGGAGGATTTGGGTTTAGAATCTCCAGGGGATTGTCAGTTGAACTCATGTCAGTCACATTTTTATGTCTCCACTTACTTCCTTCTTGGATTTTCTTTCAGCATTTTCTCTTTGTTACATAAGTGCATGAAAATAATTTCCTATCATCTGCTGAACAAACTTTGTTGGTATTTTAACACAGAGCCTCTATGAATTTATCAAGGAGATGATTGCTATTTCACATGCTAGCATTCTCTGACTCAGTTAATGATGACACTGCAATTAGGCGTGTTCCATCATGCAGTCATTTTTGACACAAAGAAATTACAGGCTGTGTTAACAACAACATTTGTCAGTCCACTCTACTGGAAGGGCCCACTGGGTGTGGTTAGTAACAGCTATAAAGAACTTTAATAATTTGTTGTTGTTTTTAACAAAAAAAAAAAATCTGCCTGTTGTGTGTTTAAAAAACAATACAACAGTTCCTAGACTCATCACAAAGAGGTAATGGCAATCAAAACTATTAACTGGTAAAGAGAACTGGTAAGGCATTAGCAAAGATTTTTAGAATTGTTACCAGGGCTTTATCACTATTTTTTAATACATAATTCACTTGGCTAGTCCTGTGTATGCTTTTTGATTTTCCATATAATGGTAAAGGACTTGTTCTTGTGCTTCAGTCCAATGTCAAGGTTCTTCCATTAACCTCAGGTTTAGGTTTGGCTTTGTGTGCTGCTTGTGTCAGCTCTATATTTGCATGTAGTTTAGGATTTTATAGTACTTACATTGTTTAATTGACAGGAGGTTGTAGATTGGCCCCACAGCAAATGGAAAGCATTTTGCTAGTTGTACTAACACAGGAAAGTGGAAAACACTCTACAACTTGAGGTTATTATCTACTGCCAGACTGCAGCTCCCAGCTGTGCAAATGACTCAGCAAGTCACTGAACATTGTAGCTTTTCTCTTTCCTAGCATGTAGAATTGAATTAATATAATAGCACTTACCCTGCAGAGGTGGTTGCAAGGGCTGAAAGGACAGTGCTTGGGAGATGTTTCAATGATTTACACAATGTCCTTGGTTTTAATAACTTTCCAATAATTTTTTTAACATTAATCAAAAGACTTTTCCACAATATGGAAGATTTTGATTCAATGCTTCATTTTTAAGAGCAGATGGCAGTTTTGTAAGGGAAGTATGGATAGAAGTCATGTCCTGAGTCTTTAATGAACTGTGCTGGAAGGTTCTTGTTTATGTCTGGCTCTCAAACAGGAACTCACAGTAGAGTTGTTTGAAGCAACAGAAAAAACTTAGAAATAATTTCCCTATAAATTTATTATGTTGCTTTTTATGAAAATATCAGTATTGTCAGTTCACTGTAGTAAAAATGGCAGTAAAAATCTTATGCTCTGCTCTGTATTAGAAGATACAGTCCTTTTTTTCTGTGGGTAAGTTCAGGTTTTGCTGACCTCAGTGAGCCAGACCTGTCAATTTTATTCAGGCAAAGTTCCCCTTCAGAAGAGTTTGCCTCAGTAGGGTTTGACCCAGTTTTCCTGTACTTGTTTAAACCTCCTGTTCCTTATACCATCTGGCAATCCATCCTCATGCATCTTTACATTGTCCATCTTTCTGCTTAGTAAAATACAGTTTATTAATTAATTGAACAAAAAAAAGGTGAGCACTTGGTGTGTCTGCCTCAGACCTTTTTTTCCCCTTCTCCTAGGAGCTCTTCCTAATGCACTTGTCAGTGTGTGTCGCATTGCTTTGAATCCAAGAGACTTCTTCAGTCAATGTAGGAAGGAAATCACTGTTGTAGACTGACAAAGGTGGATGTGGCCAGCCATGCAGCAAACACAAATTAAAAGGGAACAAAAATAAAGGTAGGCAAGGCAGAGAGGTTTGTGGGTCAGGTTTATTTCATGAGAGAAAGGAGTCGGCTGGATGTAGGTTTCTTGGATTTGGCTGCAGGAAAACATTCAAATGAACCTGTCCCTTTTTACTGCTGCAGAAGGTAAGAGAACTGATTTGCCTTATTGAAATTATTATATTCATTTCAACTATAATAACATAATTTTGTTCAGGAAATTAAATTCTTCCTAGCACCCTCTAATCCTTTTATCAGTTGTATCTGCTCTTGCAGGAATGACTTAATATTCTAATTTCTTGGCATTTCTTTTGTGCTCTTTGCCTTTTGATGATGGTCCACAATGTCTTAATGTAAAAAAATTTTAAACATTAAGGAAAAGAAGGGTGCCTCGGATGGACTGTCTTCCACTTTGAAATAGGCAGATCAGCCTTTATATACCAAGTAAGAATGTTTTGTAAACTGAAAAGAATCAGGTGTTGTAAAATGGATCTGTTGACGGTGAAAATTACTTCTTGAAAGGCATTCTCAAAATATACAAGGAAAGTAAAGCAGAATTAGCCTTTGTGAGAAGTGATTTTAATCTTGGACTTTAAAATGCATTAGGGATTTTCCCTTGTATTGAGACGGAAAAGATTAGAAGGGACTATAATAACAAAGGATTTTTCTTGTTGCTGAAATAAAAGCACAGCCTCCTTAGAAGACATCATTATCCTGTTAATGAAATTATCTGCATTAATTCTGAAAATATCTTCAAACTGATAAAAAACCAGTGTAAATCTGTAAAATAGCCACAGATGTAACAGCCCCAAACAGCAGCAGGCTTTGCACTCCTGGTGATTTTGGACCATCACAATAGCAAGTATTAACCATTTGTACTGCTGTCAGTTCCTGCAGTTTTAGGGAGCAGAGGCAAGGCCTCTGTTTTCTCTCTTACAGTCTGTTCAAAGCCTGTAAAAAGGGTTTTTCAGCCTTGTTTGCAACAGTATAGGCAAGTGCTGGGATTTCACCTTCACTCTTTTTGATGCATTTTGCTTTTGAAGGGGCCCCTGGGTAAATAAACCCACAGCTGGGAGGAGAACCTCCCCTTCTGCACATCTTCCTTCTCTGTGTTCAGCTTCTTGACCATGTCAGCCTTCCCTTTTCTTCATGTCCCAGTTCCAGCTGAATAGGTGGCAAGTGCTTCTGTTCCTTCAGCTCTTGTCTTCAGTAATTCATGGGCTGGTGTGAGGGCAGAGAGGGGAGAGTTGAAGTTTTGAACCTTCTTGGATTTAGGAAGGAGTTGATTCCTGGTCTCTCGTGCCCTGAGGTGTGGGCTCACCCCCTGTAATTTGCCTTTTGCAAACTCTGAACCCCCTCAAATCTGTTACAGAATTTTGTAGATGTTTTTGTGGAGAAGAAATCCACAGGTTCTGCACTGCAAGTAGATTGAGATGATTCCCTGAAACCTTGCTTCTGGCTCTTAAGGAGAATATGGGAAGCTTGGGCACAGTGCTGTGCTTAGCATTTCCTACTGCAGTGCTCTGCAGAGCTTCCTGCTTGGCAGAAGTGGGTTGCCAGGTTTTCTTTCCATACCTGCCTCTTTTAATATTGCATAAACCCCTGAATATGAGGGTTGGATTCCACTGTAGTGGTTTGTGCACTCTTTGTTCCCTGAAACAATCTGTGAATACAGTTCTCCTAACTGAGTTCCATGTAGGGTCTTTGTGCACACAGCATGCCTTTGGTCCCAGCCAGCCTCAGGGCTGGCACCAGTCTTAAACATGGACCCATGGAATTGATTTCTCCTTCAGCAATCCTTTCCCAGGCAGAAGAAATCCATGCCATGCCATTACAGGACACTTGCTGCCAGTTACTTGAGAAAGCAGAGGAGCTTTTCGTAAAGACACAGATGTTGTTTTGTCATGATGTACTGTAGAAAAAAACTTAAAACTTCCTGTTGTTTGCCAGGAAGAACCTTAAAGCTCTTGTGAATGGGATTGTTTTGGATCAAAATTGTTTCCAAGGCTTGGGTAATCACAGTTAGGGTAGCATTCCTGAGCCCTCTTGTTTTGGCATCCCACGAAGAGATCTGTTAACACTGCCTGTGTTAAAGCCTTGCTTTCTGTTTTGGATCTAAGAATGACAGTTTTGTGGGCTCTGGGGAAAATCCTGTAAGTTATAACTGCCTTTAGAAAGGCCAGGGACACAAAGTATGGACTTGTACTTGAAGCTGGTAGGAAATCCAGTGGCACAGCTGCAGCTGCTTAAGGCACCCTGTGAATCAGTGTTCATTGAACTACCAGGTGTCATACACTGAGAATGGACTTAAACCTCTTTTCTCTAGCACTAGATGTTTATTTTTTCATAGCTTTATTCGTGATGAGAGGATTCCTCAGCCTACAGGAGGTCCCAAGTGTCCCCTCTAGGCTTGTATGGGTGAGGTGGTAGGCCAGTCATTTTCATTGGGTAGTGTTATTTTTCTTTGTCTTGCAAAAACTGCGCCTCCCTGTACTTGTCAGTAACTGGTGTAGTCCCACTAATGTGATTTTCTGCAAGGCTACAGTGATGGGAATAAGCCTGTCATTCCAAAGCATTAGCAAACACTGAGGTGGGAGCTAGTTCACCCATGGAAACATGACACAACAGCATAAAATATAGGACTAACAGAGACTGCTGTGGGCAGCACTTTGTGGCCTTTATCAGGGAAAAAAAAGGTAGATAGCTATTTGGGGAAGGGTTTTTTTCGTTGTTGTTTAAATGCTGCTTATTTATAGGAAAAAGAAAATTGGGGAATTTTGAAACAGGTACAATGAAAAATAAAATCACCACTGGCCAAAATGTAAGCTGGCTTTCTTTTTAATTAAAGATTTTTTAAAAATTTTACATAATATTCAGATTTATTACTTTTAAGTAATAAATCTGAATATTATGAGGAATACAGTTATGTCAGGACACTTCAGAGGTTTTTAGTACAGTCAGTCAGGTGTGTAATACATGTGAGTATAGTGTGGGTTGTGAGATGTGATTTGTGCACAGCATGTGTTCTTCTAAGCAATTAGTGTGTAGTTTTGAAATTCACTTACTCCTAGGAATGGTTTCTGATGTTGGTAAACCCAGCAGAAAGGACCAGGTACATGCTTCCTGTGTTAAAATGCACAACTGCCTCATTCCTCCATCCTGCATTAACCAATAGCCTGGCTGGTGTCATCCACTCCAGCATGGAAGTGGCTGGTGCTGCTAGAAGCATGTGTCCATCCTGTTTTATTTTTCCTGTGTGTGTCTGTCTGTCTGTCCTGCAGCCTTTGTCTGTCTGTGTGTGTTTGTAAATGCAGGGGCGGAGGATAAGGTGGGGCTGCTCCAGCACGGCCCTGGCTGTGGGGGAGTCACTGCAGGAGCCAGCAGGCAGTGGCACCTGGCCCCCTCCATTTCAGTGTCTGTGCCCCAGGAGGAGCCCTGCAGTTCAGATGAGGAGTACTATGAACACCCTTTGTTCAGCTCAGAGTGGGCTGGCTCTAGTACACACCCCAGTGCCACAGTGAAGAGCACAGAGGTCTTGTTGGGCCATGATGAAGGTGAACTGAGCATGGTCCCATTTGGTTCCTCTTCCCCTCTACTCACCTGCCATCCATTCCATTCCTTATGTGTCTGGCATTGCTGCTTTCTGGGGAGGGAAACCTGGTTGTGTTTTCTCCCCAGATGGAAGTGATGCCCCTCCAAGAGTCTCTCCATGTCTTGGTAAAGCTGCAGCATGAGCAGCTTTGGGGTCAGTGTAGCTGGGGTTCCCACTTAAATCAGGGATCTTGTTCTTCAGGCCTGGCTTAGAGCAGAAGCAAAAGGAGCAGCTAGCTAAAAGAACTGGAAGATAATTTGTTCTTTGTGCTAGAGAAATACTGCCAAGGACAATATGCAGAGTAGGCCACAATATTGTTACTGAAAGTAAGTCAATTGTTTACACAATGGGAGGAAGATATGTCTATACCAAAGATAGCCCTGAAAGGATTTTAATTCTCCAGCAGGTGAAGTAAGTGAGTTTTACCTCAGTGTACACAGGTAATTTCAGGCCATATTGGATCATGTTTGATTTCCAGTTGTTTTGTGGACACGCTCCATTTGCATTGTGCCAGCTGACTGCACACACTGAGGGGGAAAAAGCCTCTCTGTACCTCCTGTTTCTATGACCTGAGCACATCAGTAAGTAGCATTTCATCAGTAGGGGTTATGTAAAAGTAAAATCAAGGGAGAATCTTCTTCACTGACTAACAGAACAGCTGACTTCTCAAAGGTGAAATAGTTGTAGTTTCATTTCACAGCACTCAGTCTTGGCAACCAAAGTCAAAAATAGTACTGGATCCTCTAAAGGTCTGTGTCTCAGGAGGATGGAGCTGTCTCCCTGAAACTGGTCACTCACTGGCTCATTTTAAGAAAACCAGAGTTGTTTAGAATTAACAGCCTAATACTGTAACAGCATCAGTAAGAGATAAGCACTAATAATTGAATATTGTTCATGTCAGCATATCTAACCAAGGGTATGAAGATAGAAAAATCACAGGGGTAGCTTTACTTTAGCTGTGTGCCTAGAGCTGTACATAACAGCCTGATTAGTTCATGTGCAACTTCCTTTCCTGTCATATAATCTGCCTCTGGTGAGAGTGTAAGATCTCAGAACATCTATATGGAGGAGAAAAAAGGCAGATAAGCTGGATCATGAGTGCAAAGATAGGCATTATGAGACCCTGGGGTCCTCTCAGCTGGTGAGAGCATGGTGCTAAAATGCCAGGATTCAATCCCTGAATGGGTTGGTCACTTAAGAGTTGGACTTGATGATCCTGCTGTGTGTGAAGGATCCTTCCTGCCCTTCCAACTGAGACTGTTGTGTGAAACAGCCATCCTTGCTGGCAGCAGTCTGCTGGGCATAAGAGTCTGCTGCACAAGGAGAGGCTATATGATTCTTTTGTTAAATCAAGGAAAACTCTCTAGTTGGAGTAATTATTTTTATTCATGTGGCCTTGTGTAAAATGTTCCAGGAAATGAAGGAGTATTGCTCAGAGTAAAATAAAAGACTGTCTTTACCATTTTTTAATTAAGAGGGAAGCACATACAAAAGTACATGAAAATAGAAAAAGAAAAGTAAAGCAAGTTATTCAAGTCAGGGTCTCTTGTAGCTGGAGACCTATTGTCCTGCAAGGCTGCTTTTACAATCTGCCCATGTGTAAATATTTCTGCATTGTTCAGGCATTGGTCAGGGTCTGATTCTGAATCTTCTGGCTTCTGTTCATTTAAGATACAGTATCTAACCTTAATTATTTTATGTTATTAATAATGTGTTGTTCTTTACATAGTGATATTTTCTCAGCCTCAAACAGTTTTTATGTTCCTTAAATCATTCTTTTAAGGCCATAGCTGAAAGGAATGATTGATTGGTTTTCACTGGAACAATCTCAAGAGAAAAACAAAGCCCTTGTAATTCCAAGAGGATGGATACAGCCACTTCCAGATTTGAAAATGCTTTGTTCTAGGTCTGATTCAGCAAAGTACTTCATTGTGAGACACATTTTAAACTCAGGGATGCCATCAGGTTGCCTGCAGCATGGCTGCTGGTCAGCTCCTTGAGTACATTGCTGAATCACAGGATTCACACTTAATCCTTACTTATTATCAGAGGGAATACTAATAGTGCACAGTAATTTTTGTCTGAGTCACAGTGGCAGGAGTACAAGCCTGGAATGGTGATTTTTCTAATAATTCTTCTGCCATGGCACAAGCAAAAAGACTGTTCTTGATTCTACTTTACTGATCCTAACAGCCTATAGGCTGAGTAGTATGTTTTAGAAATTTGGATGAACAAATAGTTGTATTGCATTCATTGGTTTCTTTGACTTAATTGATGGTGAGGAGCCTGGGGATAAGAGGGGAAACAGCAAAGAAAACGAAGAGTCCTTATGTTAAAATAGTGACTTTCACATACAGATTTCAGATGTCAGACAGAGTAAGGGAGAAATTGTTTATAAACCCATTCAGTGTAGGAAACTTGGCAGAAATCTTGCAAAAGCCATTAATCATTAGCCATGCACAAGGCCTGATATGACTATGAAAGTTCTCAGTATTTTGCCAAACCCAGGATTCATACAGTAGATTGACTTGCTGGCATTCAGCAGTCTGTATTACCAAGGTCAGCAGAAAGAAATCAATGCCTCATACCTTCCTCCACCTCAGCTGAATGTCATTTACTGGACTAAACAGTACATTTATTAGAAAAATATCAGTGTACTTTGAGCTCATTGATGCATTAGTGTTGTCAGAGCCATCCATCATTCCATTCCATCTCCATTTCCAATGACTATTTCACCCACTGTTATCCTTGGGAGAGGTATGCCTGTAAAACACTTTCAGCTCTCATCTTGTGGCATAAACATGCTTGTGTGGGGGGAGGCAGGCTTTTGGTTTGGTTTTTTCCTAAGGAAAATTCAGTTCCATGGTGGCTAAAATGAACCGGGTACTGGCAGTCCTTTACAGACTTAAATAGAGAATATTGAGCTGAAAGGGTTATGTAAATGCAGTTCTGAAAGGGTTATGTAAAAGCAATCCTGTTCAGCTGTGTGCTTGGTGTTTACTGTTGGTGGGGATGTCCCCTGTTCTTTCCATCTCCAAGAAGAAGAACCAGTAAAGGGTCTGATGGCTGTGGAAGTGAAATCTGCTGCTCTTCCTGGGAAGCAAATGGGGAAAGAGCACAGGCCCCTTAAGCCTTTGGACCAGGCAAGGGCCCTCTGTGAGGGTCAGTCAGATTCTGGTTCCGTGTGTCATGAAGAAGAAGTGCCAAAAGTGGCATCCAGCAGGGAGAGTGTGACCTTTGTGGTGGGAGCACTCCTGAAAGACACACCCTCCTCCTTGGCTGAGGAAGGTGTGTCCTCCTTAGGTTTGCATGTGTTTGCTGCCAGCAAATCCTTCTCCAGCTTTCTCCAGTGCTTTCCAAGCCTGCTTCATTTTCTGTTTTGCCCATTTATTAGTATGACTGCTCTTGTTATTATGCTTGAAGAGTGTGTAGTGGATAATTTGATTGTGTAGGTGCTGTATGACAACATGGTTTCCCACCGCTGCGGCTGATTCCTGAGTTTTTTACTTTGCCATGATAAAATATTGCTTTGCAGCTAAGCTTATTCCTCTGTGTAAGCCTTTTTTCCCCATCTCAGATGTGTTTGCCAGTCACATTGCTAATCTATGTATTTTTTTTCTTTTTGGTGCAGAGGTTCATCTGCATTTCTTTCAAACAGCAGATTTGCCGCCTTTGACTATGACATAAAGATGCTTAAACTGTAGAAATGTTTTCATTTGCAGTGTGCAGGATTTTTGTTTGGTTGGTTTGGTTTTTTTGTGTGTGCTTCAGTGCATTCTGGTTTAGCTTCCTTAAAGCTATTGCTTCTTACATCATACCCTTGTCATCCATTGCAATCCACCCCTCCTCTCCTCAGTCATTGCCAGAACTCTTATTTTTTGCGTGTGCCACTTTATTACAAATGTTGAACCCTGCTGGAGTGCCCTTCTTAGGCAAAATCTCCATCGCTTCCACTGGGACATTTGCCTTCAAAGTGAAGGTTAGGACTGGGTGAAGTTTAGACTTAGTCTCTGAACAAAATGTTTACTGCAGTCATCTTGCAGTACATAAGAACTAGGCTTCAGTATTTTTGTTTTAATGGTATTTCTCTTCAGCCAGTGCAACAAGGTGCAAAGACACCTTGTGTGGAGTAGTGAGGTACCCACTCCCTACCTGGCTAAGGAATGCTGTATTAGGAGGCTTGTGTTCTGAATGGCCCAGCTGAAGAACACTCAATTGCTTTGGCAGTCAGAATATGCTTTGATGCCATTGGTATTGTTTGCTTGCACTACAGGAAGAGAGACAGTAGGATACATGGAGAAAAGCAGTATCTAGCTATTTAATTTCTGTGAAATGAGGATGTCATCAGCCCAGTGGCCATGCTTTATACTTCATGGGGATTGCAAGTCAGTCACCACATGTAAAAACATAAAGGAGCAAAATTATTGTAGGTGTAGATTTCTAGTTTGGTTACCTGTGGATTTTAGAATGGCACTTGCTTTTTTGACTCAGTATTAACATATGCAAATATTTAAATAATGAGCAATACTTCGATACTAATTATTCTAAAACCAGTCAAATTTGTCAGAGCAAAAAGATGCCTCCATGGACTTCAGATCTGAAGAAATTCGGAGTTGGCCCAATGCTAGTTGTAACAAGCTTTAGAAAAAACTCAGAAAAAAATTTTTAAAAAACTATTTTACAGATTAGTGCAGAAAGATATGCCACATTCTGCAGTCATTCCCTTCATATATTCCATTATAGGAAGACTTCAAGGAGATAGGAATCATTATCTTCCACAGGACATTAAAAAAAGATCGAGCTATTAATGATTAACAGAGTAGCTATAAAAAAAAAAAAAACTAGGTATTTGCCTCTGAAAATAAAGTGGCAGAGTGTAAGAGTAGCCTTTTTAGTTTCAAATAAACTTAATTAGCACCCAATCTAGAGTCACAGAAACATGCCAAGAATTCTTTGACTTCAGCTACTTCACCTACAGCTTTGTAGGTGACTGGCCATTTTGAAGACCAGACCTTCAAGATCTGGGAGTATTAATAGGTCTGTTGCTGATTTCCACATGCTGGCTTGGTGACAGCAGTGAGATTTTGGTCATTTGACAAAGAGCAAGTGTTATAAACTGGCACAGTTAAAAAAAACAGCCTCTTCTGAAACCTGCAAAACCCTTTGCAGGCATTATCTCTAGTTTAGGCTGCATGTAGAAGAAAAAAGTATAAAAATATATAGAAATGTGTAACTGTGTATGTTTTAAATATCAGCAACACAGAAAGGTACCACTGATTCCTTTGAAGTTGCAGACTTCACTAACACAAACTAACATAAGCTACAGAGTCCACCAAAGCTTCTAATGAAGTGAGGTTATTTGTGATTTTGCCATTGTATACAAATCATGAAGACAAAGAATTTACATGAAATTGTCTCATTTCAGTGCTCACGTTTATCTGTGTACAGCTCACATTTTTCTCAGAAAACCTTATATATTGAAAGGAAACTAGTATTTAACACTTACAGCAGATTTCTAGAGGGATGCCTTGCTGCATGCTCACATCTTTCTCCCTTTCCATTCCATCATTCATATTAAAATGTTGTAGGCCACGTGACTGCCTGCCTGTAAGTGCTTTAAATAATTTTGCTATAAAACCCAAACAAATTACTTCAGATTTACTTGCAGCCACGAAGATGGAATTCCGTGTCCAGGAGGGCACATGCCCTTTTGCAGCAGAACCATTAGACACAAAGCAACGTGAATCTGGGAAGGACAGTAAGACTGTTGAGCAACCTAAATATGATGCCTTAGTTCCACAGTCAGCAAAAACAGAGGCTGCAGATAAAAAGGATTTGGAGAGCAAAGACAAAGAAAAAGTGCTTTCACCTCCATCAGAATGGATGTTGAAAACTGATTCACAGATGAAAGGGGAAGCCAGTTTTGCAGAACCTGCTGCTAAGCCTCCTGCTCCTCAAGAACAAGAGCACTTGTCATCTCAGCTGCCTGAAGTGAGCAGGGCGGAAGAAAGGACTGCAGGCGTGCCCTCATCGACCAACCAAGTTATGGGTATCAAATTTCAAGACAACCTCAAAGATATCCAGGGTGGTGCCATCAGCTATGAGGAAAGTCCTCTATTGCTACCAGAACCCAAGGCAGAAGCAACCAAAAGTGAACTTCCTTCAGGCTCATCTCCTGCTCTCCCCCAGGAGCTTTCACTCAAAGACAGTTTCAAAACACATCAGGAACCTACTGACCAACTGTTTGCCAAAGATCTCAGTAAAGATGAACAGATCCACAAAGACAGGACATTATCTCTCCAAGAAGTCTCAGCAGTAACTGTAGATGGATTGAAAACTCCAAGCACCCCAAAAATCCCTCCATGGGGAGAGGAAAAGGACATGACTAAGGATGAGAGCGATGAGGAAGAAAGATACGACTTCTGTGATAAAGGGGAGGCTCAAATATTAGATGATGGTAAAATGACCACAAAATCAGAAGTTAAGACACCTTCCCCAGACAAAACAGACTTTCAAAAGGATGGTGAAGCTAAAAAGTCACCTGATACTCTCAAAGCAGAAAAAGAAATGGACCAAAGTGGGCTCTCAGCAGCAGATGTGAAAAAGGAGGTACAGCAAAGCACACAGGTACCCCCAGCTAAGTTAAGCCATGAACTGAGTCATGAGCAAACAGCAGAGCACCCTGATACCACTCAGTTATCCAGAGTAACAGAGAAAGCCCCTGAGGCACCAGGTCTAACCACTGAGAAGACTCCTACTCTAGAAACTTCTCAAGAGAAAGATGTTAAAAAAGATACCGAGGAGGATAAGACAAGTCTAGCAGCTCCTCATCAAATTAAGGAAGAGGAGGATCAGTCAGGAATGTCAAAGTATTTTGAAACCTCTGCTCTGAAAGAGGAAGCCTTCAAAGCAGATAGTCTGAAACAAAGCAGTGATTACTATGAGCTAAGTGACACTAAAGAGAGTAAATATGAGCCTTATCAGAGAGGTCCTCTAATACCTGAAGATGAAGAGGAGGAGGAAGAGGAAGAATTAAATCAGCAGCAGAGTGTGCATGCTCGTGAAATGGGGTACAGTACACTGGCTCAGAGCTATACACCAGACACATCTGAAGAACCCAGTTCTCCAACAGAAAGAATGTTCACTATTGACCCCAAAGTCTATGGGGATAAGAGAGAACTTCACAGTAAAAATAAAGATGACCTAACTCTGAGCAGGAGCTTGGGACTTGGGGGGAGATCTGCAATTGAACAGAGAAGTATGTCTATTAACTTGCCCATGTCCTGTCTGGACTCAATAGCCCTAGGATTTAGTTTTGGTCGTGCACATGATCTTTCTCCCCTCGCTTCAGATATTCTAACTAACACTAGTGGAAGTATGGATGAAGGTGATGACTACTTGCCAGCAACCACACCAGCAGTGGAGAAGGCCCCCTGCTTCCCCATTGAAAGTAGAGAGGAAGATGAGCACACAGAAGAAGAAAAAGCGACGGTAGAAGAAAAAGTCCAGCCTGATACCTTGGCTGAACCGTCTCTCCAGGCCAAAGATTACTACAAAAATGGGGCTGTCCTGGCTCCTGACCTGCCTGAAATGTTAGACTTGGCAGGGACAAGATCGAGATTAGCCTCTGTGAGTGCAGATGCTGAGGTGGCACAGAAGAAGCCAGTTCCTTCTGACACTGTTGTGGAAGACAGCAGCACAGCCCTGCCACCTGTGACAAATGAAAACCATGTAATTCTGAAAGCTGAAAGCCAGCTGGAAGACTTGGGCTACTGTGTTTTCAATAAGTACACAGTACCACTCCCCTCTCCAGTTCAGGACAGTGAGAATTTAACAAGTGAAACCTGTCCCTTCTACGAAGGCACAGACGAAAAACTGAGACGTGGCCTCGCTCCTGACTTGTCTTTAATAGAAGTGAAGCTGGCAGCTGCTGAAAAATCAAAAGAAGACTTCCTCAGTGAAAGAGATTTAGGTCAGCATGGTGAGTCCACTCTGCTGAGGGACTTTGAGGAGGAGAAAAAAGAGAAACTGGATACTGTGCTAGAAAAAAGTGAAGATCAAGTTGACTCTAAAGAGGTCTGTCCCATTAAAGGAGCAGAACCAGAGAAGACAAGAGCTGAGGCAGCGTTAGAAAGGAAAGAAGAAAGTGTGGCTAGTAAAGTTCATTTACCTGCTGACACAATGTATGACAGAATTTCTTCTTCAGAGATAGCAATAGAAAAGGATTCTATTTGTTTGTTGCTGGAGAAGGAGAAGACCCTCAGTGTTGTTCATGAAATAGCTGAGATAGCTGATATAGAAGCTCCAATTAAACCAGATTACGATGCTATTAAGCATGATATGGAGGTAGCTGCAAGGAGAGCTGACCAAGAATATCAGAGTAAGTTAGACACTAAGACCAGTGAGGTTGTTTCTCTTCCATTAGGGAAGGACAAAGCCTCTCTTAAAAAAGCAGAGCCTGAACCCAAAGACACTCAGCAGAAAGAGGAGACCATCTTCCCTAGAGAAGCAAAGGATGCAGATATACTTTCCAAGACTGAGCCTAGTTATGCAAAGGACAGCACCAAACTGTCAGAAATTGAAATTAAGGAAAAAGTACCTAAGCCAGATCTGGTACATCAAGAGGCAGTTGATAAGGAGGAATCTTACGAATCTAGTGGAGAGCATGATCAAGCCCAAGAAAGTTTGAATGGAGAATCTGTGAAACCAGAGGATATCAAAGCAGAACATCCAAAACCTCCTGTGTCTGGGGAAGAGATGACTACACAGTTACCAGCTAAGGAGGCTTCTGTGGAGCCCCTCTTTGCAAAAGCTGAGCCAATCCGAGAGGAGCCTGCTGAGATTCAGATGGAGAGCATACCACAACTTGTAGAAGGAGCTGAAGAGACTCTTGATAGAGCTGTGAAACCTACAGAAACCCAGAAGCTGCTGCCATGTGAACTGGCAGCTGGGGCCCCGAAAGAGGAAGAATATGAGGAAGAAGAGGTGGAAGCAGGGCAAGAAGCAAAAGAAGAGGATAAAGAGCATCTTGTATCAGAAATGCCCCCAGACTTTGGTGAGCCTGCTGCAGAAGAAATGGGAGCCAAGGGTAGCCCAGAAGCCCTGCCTGAGCTGAAAGGCATTATTGAATCAGTGGTGACAGTGGAGGATGACTTTATCACAGTGGTGCAGACAACAGTTGATGAGGGTGAATCTGCTTCTCACAGCGTGCGCTTCGCTGCCACTCAGCAGGAAGACATTGAAACAGGAGACTCCCAGGCTGAGGAGGAGCTGGATGTTGAAGAAGTGGAAGTTGAGCCCAAGGAGGGCTCCCGAGAGGCTCCTGCTTCACCCCAGAGAGAAGAAATCCTGCTCACTAACTACAAAACAGAGACGTGTGATGATTACAAAGATGAAACAACAATTGATGACTCCATCATGGACACAGACAGTCTCTGGGCAGACACTCAAGGTGTGCATTATCCTTTCTGTTTTGTCTGTTGAATATTTTTGCTTCCAAATCATAATGATTGAAAAGCAAAATTATTACAGTTATAATAGTAATCTCAGCATGTTTCAGAGAAATGGTAAAAATAGTTTGCTTTTTTAAAATTAATCATCTGCTCTGTCTTCAACTATTTTTTCCCTGCTCCTCTGAAGTATTGTTAACATTTGTTACTAATCTTTTGTTTGTTGTTGTAATTTGCTCTGATCCTACAGATGATGATAGGAGCATCATGACTGAACAGTTAGAGACTGTTCCTAAAGAGGAGAAAGCAGAGAGAGAATTGCGAAGATCATCTCTTGATAAGCATAAAAAAGAGAAACCTTTTAAAACTGGGAGAGGCAGGATTTCTACTCCTGAAAGGAAAATAGCTAAAAAGGAACCTAGCACACTCTCCAGAGATGAAGTGAGAAGGAAAAAAGGTTCATTTCACACTCCTATTACAATTTTTTTTTTATTTTCTTACTATTTTACAGTACTGTCTGGTTACTCTGCTGTATATTATGTGCACCATGGCATTATTAACGATAGTGTTTTATAATGAGATTTTGTACAACTATGTGAGAAGCCATGTCCAAGGCTCACTGCTCCACTGGTCCTATTTCATTGTGGACATCCCCACTGATTACTGGGTAATGCACCTGAGCCAATGCACCAGTGCTCCCCCTCTTGCAGCATAGGATTTGCTCCCCTCGGAAGAAGCAACGCGTTGGGTTGGAGTTGTGGGGCAGTGGGCCTGACGCTTGACATATTGATCATATGAAATGGTTTGCTGGGTTTTTTTCTGATTCTGTGTTTTTGTGTTCTTTTTGTCCATAGCAGTGTATAAGAAAGCTGAACTTGCTAAAAAACCTGAAGTTCAGGGCCACTCTCCCTCCAGGAAAATAATTTTAAAACCTGCTATCAAATATACTAGACCAACTCATCTCTCCTGTGTTAAACGGAAGCAGACAGGTGACTGCGTTCTGTTCAGTTATGCAATGTGGCTGGCAAACATAGACATTTTCTTTTGTAAATCTCATAGCTCTAGCAGCTTCTCTATTTTTTTTTTTCTTCCAAGAGTGTCAATCTTCACAAATAGTATTGCTTTTTTAGTGTTTTGTACCATTTTTCTTTTATTCTTTCTTTCTTTCCTGGTATTTGTTTGTTTGTTTGATGGAGGCCATGATCATGTATGCTTGTCATTGCTTGGGCCTCCAAGTGCTGTGGTTGTAACTTGGCATCGTGCTTAGAGTGTGGTGTTCTAGGAATCTCTACTCATCTTTTAATTTGTGGATGATTTTTTTTCTTTATTTTTTTTTAAATTTTTTTAAAATTATGCTTTTTTTTTTTTCTGGTGGGAAAATGTTGGCAACTTAAACCATGGTATGCATTTCCATTATTCTGCTTTTTTACTCTCATGCATAATAAGAAGTGTTTCAGACTTATATTTTGTTTATTGATGTTATCTGCATTGACAATTCCCAATCTGTCACTGATGTTTATGCTGTACAGTCAAAATCCACAGGGAGAATCAAGCCACATGCAGCATGGAGCTGAGAGAGAAGAAATCTGGGCTCACACTGCGAAATGCATTGCAAGCAAAAATCTTAATGTTTGGTAGAGGAAGATGAAAGGAAGAAAGAAATGATTCCTGTTACGACTTCATAGGTGTATCATTATTTAGAAGGACCAAAATAACTCTTCCAGCATTTTCACATATTATTCATGGTTCCTATGAGTTCCACGTGGAAGGATGAACATATTGGCTTTCATTGTGATCTTAAAAAAAAAAATTGCTAAAAGAGGCCAGGTTTTCTGTCGTGTAACATAGCCACATGCTGTAAGTGTGGTTGTTTGGAACTAGGGTTAATAAGAGAAGAACCAGGCACAGCAATGCAGAAATGCAGAGGCATCTTCTCACAGCTTAGAAATTAGCAGGAACATTCATTACCACCTTATGGTTAAGCAGAGCAATACTAGAAGTGTCCCTAGGCAGTCATTCCCCTGCAGTTTTGCACCTCTTATTGTGAATGCAGACCAGCCCCAGCAGAGGGGTCTGAGCAGTGAAAATGCAGCAAGAGGATGGTGTAGAGCAGGTTTGGTCTCATGCCTCTGCTGTATGAAGTGTGGATTGTATCCTGGCTGTGTTCCATTGGGAGACCAGAACGATCCCATCCCCTTGCTCCTGTGACAGAATCTCACCCTTTTACTTCCCCCTCTCAGGAGAAATGGAACCAGCAAAGGAAAGGCTGGTTCAGTCCCCTCTGTGTTGCACTGATGGCTCCCCCTCACTTTGCAGTCTCTGGGCTGTCCTAACTTGCACTCTGAACCAGAACTACCCAACAGGGAGGAATTTTAAAACAGAGTTAAAACATTTCCTCTTGCTACCTCTTGCTGCTTGCTGAAGCACAGCTTGATAGCTCAGAAGTTACAACCCTTAATTCTCATGTTCTTTCAAAAGCCCCAGGGGATTCAATAAGCTGTGGACCTGGGTGGGGGAAAGGCACTGGCTTTGTAGTGTTCTCAACCTTGTCTACACTTGTACAGCTGTGTGGTCAGAGCTGTCATGCCCTCAGCTACCAGGGCATGACAGCTCTGACCACAGGCTACTCACTCTACCCCTACCTGCTCTGACCCTTAGGAGCCCAAAAAGAACTGAATCATACCAGTGGACTTGGATAAAATCTGCCCTGTGCCTGAAACTTGTGCTGCCTTGGCAAACCTCAGAGGTTTTTCTCCCTCACTGCAATGCACAGTGAAGCAGATGTATTAGTCAAAGTGAGAAATATAATACAACAACTACCTCCCTTACTTAAGTCCTCCCTTATTTAAGTTCTAAGGTGGAGAGCAACCAAAATAATGGACCCAGACTCATCATAAAACTTTCAGAAATATGTCTTGAACTTTGAGCTCTAAAGCAGAGGAGCTGAAACCATGCCAGAAAGTGACCAAAAATATTTCTTAGAACGTTTCAGCGCACTCACTGTTGCTGGAAAAATTACAGTATGCCTTATTTTCTTCTACCTCCCATTTTTATACTTCCTTATGGGACTTGGGGGGAGACCATGAGAAAGACTGCAATGCTGTGTCATATTCTGCAATATGTGTTATCTTACATATCCCTGAGCTTGATTGTGTCATGCAGGTCTCTCCAGGATCTGGAATCTAGAGGGACATTGTCTCTCTCCCATTTTCTTTTTATGTGAAATATAGCACCATTTCTTGAAGCCAGTTTTGACTGTCAGTGCATCCTGTTTGGAGTGGTCTTTTCAGCTTTAGTGATGCCTGGGTAATGAAGCCCCCTGTAAAGTTCTTGGCAGTGTAGTTTACAGAGCTTTGAGTGTGTTGCAGTCAGTTAAAATCTCCACACTGCATTTACCATGACTTCAAAATGAAACATGTCCAGTCATAAGATACAAATATCTACCAAAATAAGTTAATATCTGCTTTTATGTTTTGCACAATGGTCTGGAAAAGTACATTTTTCCCTTAATGCCCCTCAATACCTGAAAAAAATTTCCACATCACTGGTAAGCACTGGGAAGTACCAGTAAATTAAACCACCATATCCATGAGGCAGGGACTGGTTTTTGAGAGACTTGTCCTTGCCATTTGAAAAAGAAATTGCAAGGCCAACCCTGATGAGAGAGTTGGGAAGTCTTTGCCTTGGCTGGTGTAGCTCCATGAGTGAAGCCCCCAGCCTGGCCTGGGTTTTGTTGGTGGCTGTGAGATGCTACTGCAGGTGTGTTATCAGAGCAGCGTTGTTGGAGGCAAGGCCAGGACAATGACCTGGCCATGATATGTTTGTTTCTTGTTTTCAGTTCTGGGGTCACCCCCTAAGCTGAAACATGTTTGTAGGACCTGTAGAAATCTTGTGTTCAGATGGAGGAGTTGTGGCTGTTACCAGGCACATTGGCACAAGGGACACAGCTTTTTTACCAGCCCCCAGTGGTGACTGGTTAGGGTTGAATGCCAAGGGAAGGAGGAAAGGAGCTGTTTGTGGTTATCTAGAAGAGATGGAAACCAGACCCAAACCAGCAGTAACAGCTGTGTTGAAGTGTGACACGGGAAGGCTCTGCTGTACTCACCTCTCTTAAAAATTCAGAAGAACTGAAGTAGGCAGTTACATATTCTTTTCCTCCTCACAAGTTCTCTCTCCTACACCTTGGGCTAGAGTGGGTAGTGAGACAGGAAACCAGGGATAACCTCACCACACCCTGGGAGCTGCATAAGAAATGGGAAAAATTAACCTGATCTTTGCTGTATGAGGAATTAGGGTTGGTTTAAAGCTGGAAAACAGTTTGGTTTATAGCAGAAGGTTGTCATCTGTGATTGTTTCCTACTTCTGCTTTTACCAAGGGCATCCTGCCACAGATGCCAAGAGATTTCATGTTAGTTGTTAAGTAGCACGTCACTTCCTAAGCAGCAGCCTTAGAGTGAAGCTAATAACCTGCTTTCCAAAAAGCTGTCCCATTCAGAAACCGGTGTGGATGGATTTGAACTCCAAGAGAAACATCTTACCTCATAGATGTTTCTTTCCTTTATTTCATGTATCAAATAAATGAAATACTGGATTAACATTCTTGGCGTCCCAGATAAACCTTCAATTTCTAAATTCTTGAGAGCTTAGTTGACCATGACACACTGACCTTGTTGACACAACTAGGATTAAAATTCAACAGTGAATCTCTCTCTGTCCATTATGAATGTTGGCTAATATTTTGAAAGTGGTGGTTATAGAGGCCTCTCTTAATATTTTAATTTGTGGATGATGTAAAGGAACTTGATTTTTAGAGAACAGTCCTGAAAATCAGGATGCTAAGTTTTCTGAGGATTGAACAGAAGCTTATATTTGTCAGCTATTTCTGGAACTTTTTTCTTTTTGTTTATAAACTTTTAGGAACATGAATACAAAATTTCATTTTGTTCAAAACACATAGAATACCGTTTTACCTCAAGTAAGATGAATGCAGAAAAATGTCAAGGCAAGTAAATGTCTGCATACAGTTCAGGGTATTTCACAAAGTACTCACTTTGCACAGTAGTTTCAAGGCATTTAATTGGTCTAACAAGTGTACTGAATGGAAATGCTTATTATTACTGTCTTTAACTATCAAGTCTTTCTTTGGATTTCTCAGCAGCAGGTGGTGAAACAAACCAGGCTCCTGCTGTATTTAAACAAGCAAAGGAAAAACTCTCAGTGAGTAAAATAATCTTATTGTTCATTTTTATAATCTCCTTTTGCCCTTCTTTCATATCTTTTTGTCTTAATTCAGTAAGTAATTGTGTGTTCCATTTAAAATTTGTTCACCATATTCATTATTCATTTAAAAGGATAATTAAAACCACCTTTCCTGAATAACCTTAGAAGTCTAGTCTCAAGTGGTAGATGGTGACAGTTTGCAGACCCACAGAGGGCACACAGACTCCAAACTGCAGGACTTGAAGTCTGGGCAGCATTTTGAGCCAGGCCATTCTGTAGGATAAGCTGCATGTCCTGGCCCTTCTTGCAGCACCCAGCTTGCATTGACACCTTGCTGGGTTTTCCAAAACCACAGAAGGCAGAAGCCCTCCCCCAGGACTGCTGGGTATCTCCTGGTGTGCCATTCCACAGCCCAGTGTTCTGCAGGGGCCATGCCTGTGTAGGAGTTACTGGCCAGTAGAATTTACATTTACTGCTTTCAGTATGGCCGCTGTCTGTGCTATAATCTGTCAGATTACAACCTTGCCTTGCCTTGCCTTCAGCTGCTCTACAGCCTTTCCTGCCTCCTGTGTCTGGCTCTCTTAAGCAAAGACTCCCTTGCTCCTTGCTTGACCCTGCACTGTTTCTGTCCCATCCCTCCAAAATCCCCAGGAAGCCAATCTCTATTCACTCTCCCCTATGCAATTATTTTAGCCATGGCAGTGACACGTGCCAGTTCACTGCAGCGCAACACTTTGTCATTGTTATCACAGAATCATAGAAAGTGTTGAGATGCAAGGGACCCATCAGGATCATCAAGTCCAACTCCTGACCCTGAGCAGGACCCCCCAGCATTACCAATTAACAATTTCTTTAAATTTTTCTAAATTTCCTAATATATTTCCCCAGTATATTCTATGGGTGATTTCTTTCATTTGTTAAACGAGACTCTCAGTTCTTTGGGGAGCAAAAAGCTGTGTCACATGAAGTGCTCCACACTGTTCATGAATTGTAAGAAACTGATAGTGCTGAGAGCACTTTTGGAGGCTTTGGAGGAACCATGGTTTTTCAGGTCTGACCCATTCCAGCTCAGAACTGGGAAACTATTAGAGCTTCTTTACAAGTGACTAAGATCTGGGCAGGTTTGTGGGCTGAGTCTGAGCATGTTTTATTACTGTCTTTTCTTGACAGACCATCAACACTTGCACAAGAGAAGCCAATACTTGCCCATTTTCAGTGTTTATGAAGTGCTCTAGTACAAGCACTACAAAATCATTCTGTGAAATTGTCTTTCTGTACATCTTTCCTATTCCTGCTCCTTATGTTATAGCACACATCAGAAAGCTGTCCCCTGCTTACTTTCTCTCTCTGTTTCCTTGCCTCTCTGGTTGCCACACCTCTTGGATATTTTCTATTCTGTGCTTTGCCTTTGCCTCTGCTTTTGGAAAGATCTCTCTCTATTTTTGTCATTTTGTTTCTTTGTGGTTTTCAGCTTTTATGTCCTTCAAGTGCAGCCTTTTCCTCTCCACTGGTAATGTTAGATCATCCAGCCTGGTCAGTTTTGTTATTCATGTTCAGACTGCAGTTTACACAGGGCAAGTTCAGGAAAAGCTAAACAGTTCCATCTGCTGGAAGCAGCTGTGTACCTGCAGTTCACAGAGAGGTGATGAAAACCTGTGCCATGTGTTAGGAGCACCTTGAAATAAAATGAGGGTTGTGCATCCCCACTTCAGCAATCCCTGAGAATTACATAGATCTTTGTCCTCTGGGCACCTGACCCTTCCAGCAGCATAAATTAAAACAGAGGTCAGAGGTGAAGTATTGCTAACAGAGACTGAGTTTTCCTGCAGGGATTGAGACATGGTTTCTTTGCTTGCTCAACCACCTCTGGGCAGATTCTGCTGCTATTCCTGATGCTAAAAAGTGCCTTTTTACCTAAGTAACATGGAGAGACTCTAGACTGTGATAACCAGAGCTGTGCAGTAGCTCAAAGCCATGCCTTTTCCCCATCTGTTCTATTGTCAGATCTCAGTGCTGTCCATCTTTAGCATCCACACTAGATACATGTATTCAGAGGACACTGAGCCATATGAGTGAAAAGTCTTTGCACTGTGACTAGAACCTTAATCTACAAGAGTTTTTCAGTCTCATTGTAGGGGTAGTTCCTTGCATGCAAGTTGAAAATGGTGAAAACCACAGAATGAAGATTTGAGCCTCAAGCTATGTGTGCTTAGTTCTATCTCTAGTTCAGAAAGCCAGGTGAAAGGTGCTTGCAGAATGTCTGCTTCTTGGGGCCACCCAACATAAATATTCCACAGAGTTTCAGCATCAGTAAATACCTTCATGGATTTCTAAACATGGTCCAAAGTTTCACAAATGGATGAGACCCATAAACTGAACTATGACAAAACAGTCAAAGTCTGGAAAAGCCTTTGATTTGACAGAAACCTCATATTCTGTAGTTTCTTTGTAAAATAATTATTCACTGGTTTCCCTCTGTTTGTTCTCAGACAGTAAAATAAGTATTGAAAAAGAAAGAGGCATAAATATGCTGCAGAACTCATTATGGGACTATGTTCTTGCTAGTAAAGCACTTCCATCCTAATTTCTTGTCTTGCTGCTTGGTCTGGAGGATGACATCCAATGGAACTCCTCTCAGCTGTACTGTGGGACTGGAATTGCTTGATACACAGTTCTGCAGCTCTTAATCCCATGGGTGATGTCACGGATGACATTCAGCACACCAGCCTCACTTTTCCATAGGCTGAGCATATAGCCTAAGCCAGAGGCCTGTCAGAGCTGGACAGACCATTCTTATTTTCTAACAAGACAACTTTAAAGCAGCTCCTCATGTACCTTTTCTGAACATTGGGAAAGTCTAGGGGGTTGATTGAGATCAAATGCCAAGTTCAGTGCTAAAGTTCAGTGCAAATCTCAGGAGGACAGGCCCATTGGGATTGCTCCTGTGAGGAATTTCATTCTAGTATGACTACAGAGAGGATAAGGACTACCTTTGCAACTGCTCTTTGTAATATCAGTTACACCTACAGGAAAAAAAAAAAGGTGTTTCTTAAGCAAGTAGCCCTATTCTGTTTCAAGGAGATTGCTTTTTGTAAAGCAGTAAGATGCTTCTAAGTATTAACAAAGATTTTCTGTCTATCCTGTTGGTGTTTAATTGTTCTTTCAATGGGATGTTGTCATTATTTGGTATCAAACAAGTATTTGTTCACAATAACATACCATGTAAGCCTTCCAGCCATATATGCTTTTCTCATCCCAGGACTCCATACTGCCAATATAAATTTATGAATTTCTGTGTAGTGACACCAAATGCACAGAGAAGTATCTGGGGTGTGTCAGAGATTTTATCTGTACACAGTGGCAAAAGAAGGAATGACTGTTGTTCTCCTGCTGTTGTGGGAATACTGGTGTAACATTGCTTCTAAGATTCCCACTGTTTTATTCTTGATTTTAGCCTGGAGGGATATACTTTGACTTTAAAGGGCTGGGGTCCCTTGGTGCTCCTGTAGCTTTGCACTTGTTTCTAATGCAGCAGTTGTACCAGTTAAATGCCACACCTGGAACCAGTTTTTTTCCTAATAACACAAGACCCAAATAGTGTCTGCAGAAAAAGGCAGATTCCTAGAATTGGTAACTCTGTCCAGACCAAGATGGTTTCAGTCAAACAACACAAAACTGAAACTTCCATGATTGTCAGATCTGCTAGACCATTACCAGACACAGGAAAAGTATTAGTCATAGCTTGGCTTTTTTTTTTTTTTTTGGTCCATGTTGCATGTGTTTTCATTTTGTCCAGCTTCATGTTGTGTTTTGTTTGTTTTCTCATGACTAGACTGCCTCTTTGTCAAAGATTCCTGCCTCAAAGTCTAGAGCAAAGTCATTGCTTCCTCCAAGACCCAGCTCAGCTTGCTCATTAACCACTAAAAGGGCCACATGTCTGGATACAGACAGTTTTATTGTTCGGCCCTCCTCTGCAGGCCCAAGAGACTCAAAATCAGATGCTAAGGTAAGGTAGCAGAGTTGGTGGAGAGAGTCAGAGATGCACAGGTGAACTCCATGAAACACATTACCCACTGAATTTGAGTAATTCTATGTGAATTACTTACATAATTGTAAGTAATTATGGGATTACTTACATCCAGTGGCAGGAAAACTGATTAGCAGGCTACAAGATGGATAAAAATGGAGATACTCCACAGAAAATGTAAGTGAAATTACAACTGGAAAGACATATCTTCTTTCAGTTGATCATATGGATGCTACTTCATTAACTGCCAAGAAGTTACACCCATTTGCAAGTGGGTAGGTGGTAAAGAGCAGCAGGACCAATTTGCCCTCCAAGTTTAAAAAACTGTAATTTTTGACCTGTTAATATTCTTCAAAATCAAGTTCAGCCTCCAGCATAAGAGGGTGCAGTTCTAATTACCAGCAGCAGGGGATAGAATAGGGCAGAATCCAAATGTCAAGGACCAAATTTAGTCAATGCATAGGGAGTTTGTGAAGAAGTTGCAGTATGAATTTAAAAAGATGATTGGCAATCCATTCCAGCTTCTCCATGTTTACATTTAACTTGTATTTCAAATCCACATTATGGTGACTTAACTATCCCCGTTTAAAATTTGGTTTTGCATTGACTTACATTTTTTGTTTAATGCCATACTTGGTGTGTCTTTTACTGTTTGGGACCATCATCATTTGTCTTTAGGAAGAATGTCTGCTTATGCTGGTCTGGTTTTGACTGCACATCAAGAGCTCATAAAGCTCAAAGCTCAAAAATATTCTAGCATAAGCTCAAAAATATTCTAACATTCATGTCCATTGCCCTAATGGTAAAGAGGGGTTTACTCTGGTAAAGAGAAGGTATGCACTGATTTCAAAAAGTAAACATTTTATTATAGAAGGAATTAAAACAACAGTATTTATAATCCCACACTCAGGGGAAAAAAAAAGAAAAATAAACAACAATACCTGAAGCTAAGAATTTATCTCCATAAGAAATTTCTAAGTTAGTGTTTGAATATGCAAAAATCACACAACACCTACCAATCTAGTGTCTGGACACCAGTAGTGCAGTTACTCTGCAGGTAAATTCACATAGGAATTCCACACTTGAGCTCTAGAGATTTCTTTTCCTTTCAATTTGCACTTAAAAGCCCCACTTTTTTTCCTTAGTAAGAGCCAACTGTGGAATCCATCCATATTTGGATCCAAGAATATCCCTAGATGTCTCAGGATAGTCATCAGACACCGTTTGGATGTAGTAAAGAGGCACCATGGAGCTAAAGCAGAGCATGGAGGGTGACTGATCCCTGCAGGTTCCTGTGTCAGGAGCAAACTGGACCCACAGGATTAGGTTTCCCCCTCTGTGTGTAGATAGAGGAAATCATAGCCTAAAGAGTGAGTTTTGCAAACTAAACCTTCCTTTGTTGTTGTGCTGCTGTTAGGATGGAGTAAGCAAGAGCCCTGAGAAGCGTTCATCTCTGCCGAGGCCTTCCTCCATCCTTCCTCCTCGGCGAGGTGTTTCAGGAGACAGAGACAGAGAGGAGAACTCCCTGTCCCTCACCTCTTCTCTCTCCTCCTCAGTACGACGGACTACCCGTGAGTTGTCTCTTTATTTTGCATATGAACCTTCTCCTGCTTCTGTGGTTGTCTGCATCCTCAGTAGATTTGTCACATTGCACAGCCTTTGACACAGAGGAGTGGGTCTGGGGTGTGGTGTAGAATGATTTTGTTCACATGCCAAGTGCCTGAAAGCAGGGGCAGGATGCACCTGCAGTGCCCAGAGCAAGGTCTGCTGCCCAGACTAATTGCTGATATTAGAAAATGCCTTTGCAGGGAGCTCAGAGCTGGGTGAGGTACTTAACACAGAGCATTTACAAATAGCAGCAAGAAATAATGAGTCAAAGCTGAAGCAGACAACCTGAAATATTCTGATGGGTCTTGGAAAAGTGAACCTGATAGTTACAGTCATTTATTTGCTGCTTCCCAGTAATTATCTCCCTATGCTCTACTCCTAGGGTAAAATTTCTGCTGAGAATTGAGATGTTAAATAGCAGAGTGACTCACTGGGGGCAGTGAACTAGCTAGGTTTCTTTTATGAGAAACTTTCCAAAGTTATCAAATCACAAGCCAAAATAAATTACAGGACAAAGACAATTTACTAAATAACCCCAGAACTTTTAGCCAGGCCTTAGAACCTACATGTCGCTTCCTGCTTTCCAATAGGAGTTCTTCTGTCTTCTCTCTTTAGAAACCAATCTCAGCCCTTTTTAAGACAGCTTAAGAGAAGTAGATGATTAAATTCTGCAAAAAAAGTCCTTTGAAATTCATAAGTGATGCTTCAAAGGTGAAACAGAGACCCTTTGAAAGCAGAGTGACCTCCAGCTGCCAGAGCAGCCAGCCCATTCTCCTGACTTAGGAGTAAGAGGCTATTAAGCATTTGGCAGGTGGTGAAGGGCTGAGGAATGAAAAGTAAATACACCAGACCTGCAAGGAGCTGGGGGAAAAAAATCACTTTCTGTCTCAGATGGTATAGTGAGAAGCTTTAGGGTTGGTCTGGAAAGAAAGAAACCTGTTCAGGGAAATGGGAGGTGAGTGGAGTATGTTCAGTCTGCCTAATGAGTCATGTAGAGCAAGGAGCGTCTCCTGAGCCCCAGGGACAGGAGTGCATTGGGTTTGGGCCACCATCATTGCACAAACAGAATGATAACACTTAAAATAAAAATGTGTTTAGTCCCACTGGATGGTTTTGAGGGGCCCATTGGATTTATAATTTCTGAATATTTGAAGCATGAAAGCATACATGCACCCATTTGGCATTGGGGTTCCCAGGTTTTGAGAGTTACCTTGATCTTTCTCTCCATAAGTATTCTCAGCAAAATTTTACTTTGGAGATATCTCAGCTTCTGTTTATTTATGTTTGAGAGTTAGAAGCAGAGCTGGCTGCAGAAAGGACAGCTAGACTGATCCTTGTGCCCAGTGAAAAGGACTGGCAATGCCATAAACACTGAATGGAGCTGCTACAAAATGATAGTGTTGGGGTTTTTTTACTTGCATGCAAATATAAGTAGAATGTGACTTTTTATCAAGGTTGTCTCTGGTAATGGTTTTCTTTCACAGCACTGATGAAAAATAGCAATTGAATGTAAGGACATCTACCAATCCACACAACAGAGATATAGCTTGTGCATCAGTTGAAAGCCCACCTGGGGTTCATCTGCACTTTTCCAGCAGAGAAACAGCTCCAGCCAGGCACTCACAGCTTTTTATTTCAGGAATATCAGCAGAATTTTTACTGCTTTCTAGTTTCTTGCCCAGATCCACTGAAATTGGTTAGATCAAGTCTCAGAGGTTGGGTTCCAAGGGTGCTTCTCGTCCTTTGCCCAAAATGGAAATAAATGTGATGATGTGCCTTGTTTAGGCAGCTTTGCAGGAAGCAGTGGTATTGTGGGAAGCACTCCTGTGGTACAGAATGGAGAGCTCAGTCACTCTGGGGGCATTGGCTCAACCTGTCATGGCCAGGTAGTTCCTGGCAGGTTGATTAGCACTTTTGGGAGTACAAAGGGAAGAAGAGCTGTACTTCTGTGCCTCTAAAGCTGTTTGGTTGTTTGTTTTTGTTTTTTTTTTTGCATGTAGGATCAGAGCCAATTCGTAGCAGAACGGGAAAAAGTGGAACTTCTACCCCCACTACTCCTGGCTCCACTGCCATCACTCCAGGGACACCACCAAGCTATGCCTCCCGTACCCCAGGCACTCCAGGGACACCCAGTTACTCCAGAACTCCCCACACTCCTGGGACCCCCAAATCTGCAATACTGGTACCTACTGAGAAAAAAGTTGCCATAATTCGCACTCCTCCTAAATCTCCAGCAACTCCAAAGCAGCTACGAGTTATTAACCAGCCTCTACCTGACCTCAAGAATGTCAGGTCCAAAATTGGGTCAACAGATAATATCAAATACCAGCCTAAAGGAGGGCAGGTAAGGATTCCATTCTTTATGTTCACCCATATGTGATTTACTCTTTAGTGTGCACCTTTGTGATAGGAGACATTTTGAGTTTTCTTATAAAGCTGTTTGTGTTCTCCAAATCCCTTGATTGTTTAAGTGATGTTAAATGGCAAAGAAGATGACAATCTTCAGAACTTAACTGTGCCTGCTGTAGGTCTTCCAGAGAAAAAGAACAGGCTCATATTATAAACAGGAGGTGTGGATCCTGTTTTCATGGTAAATTAGCACATCCAATACTTTCCAGGATTTGCACAGTAGCCAGTTACTCATAAAGTCAAGGAGATAATGCCTCAGCAAAGGTACTTCTGCCTTTATTTTGACAGGTGGGATTATTTTGCATGGGAGCTCCACTCCATTTGCCATACCATGTAGCAGATGGGGGTGTGCAGGGGCTCCAGCAACACAAATTCAGACTGTGCTCCTGGATTGGCATTCCTCTTACAGGCCCAGCTGTTGGACGTAGGGCCCAAAGCCAGCACCATGGTACCCTGTCCTCCTCCTCTCTGTCACTCTCTCTGGACTGTAACAATTATACAAGAACCAGGAGGCCACAGCAAGTTGTGTTTCTTTGTAGACACCATGCCTAGACAGCTGAATTTCCTTAGCAGCTCTAAAGAACTGCTCAGAGTCTTTGCTGAGCAGGGAAGGATGGCACAGGATGGCATTTCACTGCTGTGGGCATTACAGGGGAAATCTGAACATCACTGAAGCAAAGCATTTTTTAGTTCTAGTGGTATGTAGCCACTGAGCTGTGGGTTAGGCAAAGAGAAGCTCACTAAATTTTTCCTTCATGTCTCCTTTATGCCATAGTTGCTCAGTCTACTCAAAAGGTTTTAGGATAATTCTTTTCCAGTTTCTACAGTTGAATTTTATAGGGTCTTTGAGAGCAGCACATGAAAGCTAATTTCATTTCCTTGTGTCTGCTTAGTTCTTTAATGTCTGGTAGTAATATTACACTGGTTGAAATGAGCTGTTATCTGCTATTTGCTTTTAGTGATGATATATGAAACAAACAGAAAGCTTCTTGTTAACCTGAACTGGAAGTGCTGATAGCAACAGGAAAAACAAGCAGAGAAAAGCCCAGCATATATTGGGCAAGTACATAAACATAGCATGCAAATCATTAAAGGAGTACAGATAGGCAGCCCAAAAGTGTCATCTCGAGACAGAGTATCCTTTTACCAGTGGTATATTTGAGCCTGGCACAAGGATTTATCTTAACTTTGAGCTGCTCTAGAGAAAGCTGCACTCTTGAAACTGCCAGAGGCTGGGTTGCAAAACTGAAGAAGCTCTTGGGGATGTATGAATGCTAAATAAATCAAGAGGTGCAGTGCTTCAGCCTGGAATTTTATCAAAAGCTCATCAGACAGCAGACTGATTTTCCTTCAGCTCGGACTTGCCAGCCACAGAAACAAAGAAAAGGGGAGAAATCATTCCACCTGATGGGGGTTGTGTGAGTGTGAAGAGAATGCTTTTAGAGGAAGACACAAGCTAACTTTTCACTGCATTAAGCTCCTACTAGGAATAGATGGCTTGAAACATTTTAGTGTTTTAATTGGTATTCTGCAGTGGGGAGAAATGAGACCTTCTCTGCTCTGTGGTGCAGCCAGGAGGTGCTTGTCTGGTTTTCTCTTTATGGTACAGTATGGTGAAATGGATCATTGCTGGCAAAGCTCAGAGGAGGCTTGCTCATGGGTTTGTCTGCTGGGCTTCAGATGGATTTTCACACTGCATCAGCTGAGGAGGAAATGCTGTGCTTTCAAAAGTAACCCATTTGCATCTGTTATTTCTCAGACAGCCCAAAGGAAGCATGGGGAGCTGGGAGAGGGTGTTGGAAATCTGTTTCAGATGCCAAGACTGACTTTTTTGTTCTATTTTTTTGGTTCCAATTTTTGGTTTTCCTTTCGAAATTCTTTCTATGGATGTGGTTGGTACCATATCAGAGTACAGAAGTGCACTAATTGAGTATTTTTATTCCTGGCAAGGCAGAGTATTTAGAATGCTTCATGGACCAGCAACCAAGGATAAAACTAACCTACATTTCTCTTAATTTTATCTTAAAATGTATACCTAAAATCTCAGCCACAGGCAAGAACTTCAGTGGATGTGAAGGAGCAGAGCTTCATCAAAGTGAATGGAGCTGCACAGACTAGAATTACATGCATAAGCTTTAAAATGCCACTAATTATAGTGACAGGCAGGCACCTTGTAAGAAGTAAGATGACACATAGAAAAAAGAAATATCTACGCCATGCTAAAGAATGAAATGTTCCATGAAGGTTTTTGGGAAGATTAAGGAAGAACTTCACCATCTTCCCTAAATTGTAGAAAACAAAATGCAATTAGTAATGAGTCAGAAAGTTTGAACAAATTGATGACACCACTATTCAGTAGATGCTTTCCAAAAACCACAGAAATGCTTGCAAGGAGAATAGGCTTGTTCATTAAGTGATAAAATAGACTGGCACTGGTAAGACATCTCAGAGGTGGGCAGATGAAGAGGTTCGAATGGATATCTTAGCTTCAAAATCAGTTTGGATTAATGATGAATTGATTTTTTTTTTTGCCTTGTCTTCTTTTATATATTCTCTGTGTTCTTTACACATAAATTTTGTCTTGGTTTGAAAAGACAGGTGTCTGCTAAGGAAGGCAGGAGCTTCTCTTGAAATGGAAAATGTAAACCCTCTCCCTCTGAATTATTATGATTTTGAAATTAAGGGGCTCTTGGGCAAAGATATAGGAGTAGGAATAACAGTTTATATAAGGAAAAATAAAAATGCAGTAATAAAAAAACCAAAAAACACTAACAGAGTCAGAACAGGAGCTGACCCCCTGTGTGTCAGGGTGGTGGCACAGTGCCATTCCATGGTGGCTCAGCCCTCCTGCAGTGCCAGCTGTGGTTCTGCTGGAGCAGGGATCCTGCACAGGGGGGGAGTTTTCCTCTGAAGCTCCAGGGCTGCTGGAGATGGGCCTGGTGTCCCTCTGGGAATGCAGGGGAGAAGAAAGCTGCTCCTCTGGGCATGCAGGGGAGAAGAAAGCTGCTCCTCTGGGCATGCAGGGGAGAAGAAAGCTGCTCCTCTGGGAATGCAGTGGGCAAAGGCTGCTGTGGTGTTCCCAGGGTCAGATTGTATCCAGGTAGGAATGCTTGGCTCCTCCCCTGGGCAGAGCATCTCCCAGTGGGATGATGGAATTTGATCAGCCATGCAGGGACACTCAGTGGCCATGAACAGAAGAGATCTCCTGGAGGGAGGATGGGTTGTGGAAGAGATAAAGAACACTGCCCCTCCTGATTTTAACAGGTGGCCCAATTAACAGAAGATGGCTGCCCCACCTGGTTCCAACAGATGGCCACAGAATACACACCCCCAGCCACATCTTGCATTTCCAACCTAAGACAATTTGTAGCTCTGTATCCTATTATTGTATTTGTAGCTTATCTCCAGTACTTTTCCTGATTCTACCCAATTAACAGAAAGACAACACATTCCAAAGGTTCCAAGCTGGGGATCTGAGGCTCCTGTCCTATCTTGGTTCTTCCTGGGAACCAAGGTTGAGACCAGCTCTTCCAGACATATTTTTATAAACAGTTTAGTCCCTATCTAAAGGAGGGGGAATTTGAAAAAGAGTTGAAATGGGATTACCTTACCAATCATGCTTCTAACTGGGGATTTTTGTCAGAGATGCTAATTGGTAAACCCTATAAAAAATGTATACACATTATGCTGTGTGTACAACTTAGGTGCACAATTCGCCAGGTGGAAAACACCAAAGGATCCTTACAAAGGTAACCCATTTTTACCCCTCTAAATGTGTCTGGCTGCTGATTTTAGGACCAGTGAAAAGGCATCAAGATGGCAGGAGAGATTCCCCCCAGCACACACCCCAAACCCCCATCATCATGATTTACAACCCTGTCTGCAGAGATCAGTGGGCTTCTCACATGTTCCCTGCCTCAGTGACAGCTTGCTAGGGTGCAGTCAGTACAGACACAGACTGGTCTGGTTGGTGCACCAGACCTGAGCACCTCCTGGAGAAAGGGAGGTCAAAAGTTCTCAGTTAACTTCCCCTTGAGGTGGCATCTTGTAGTTCCTCCCCATTCTGCTGTTTCGCATGTCTTTGCACCACATTATGAACACTCATGACTGCCCAAAATCTGCAAGTCTTTAAGTTATGTACTGTTGCTGCAATGACTGTTGAAGAGTGTCTAAAAAAATGGTGGAGAGCAAGTCTTCACATAAAGTGCAGTCTGAGCTGTTGCTGGATCCCACTCTCCTTCCAGCACATCATGTGCTTTTTCTCCAGTTCATTGTAACAGCATAGGTGAATCAAAACCACTTAGGCCCACGTTAAGAGGATGTTCTTGCACAGGTCAGTGATGAACATAAATGAGCTTATAAGGGCCAAACTCAGTGCATTCCCCAGCCAGAGGCACCTGAGGCAGCTGTACAGGGAGGTGTGGATTGACAGGGAGCATGGCTGCTGTTACATGATGCAGCTGAGAGACTGGGAGACAGTTGTTTCCACACTGTTGGCTTCACTCATTGGAATAAGTTTGTGCATTTGTCAACTCAACAATTCAGAACTGTAAAATAAATTAATCTCTGTCAGTCTGCTCTTGCTTTCTTTGTACATTCCCAAGTCTGGGGATTTGCAAGACATTTGAAGGGATTTGTTCTGCACTGAAAATTAGAAATGAATTCACTACTTGTTAATTGCAGATCTACAAATGTGAAGAGAAATTAGGAGTTTCAGGTAACCTTCAAAACTCTGTCAGAGCTCAAACCTGTAATTTTTAAGTCTATGAAATTTAGAATTCTGGCTGAAAATTGCAGATTGGGCAGAAATAACATCTTGCAGCTCCAGTGTTCAGACTGCACTTGTTTAAAGGAAGCCTTGCCTGAGTACAGTCTGTACAGTTAAGCCTTGAATTATTCTGGATAAAAAGCTAGATGTTCTTCCTGACTCATATTTTAGAAAAATTAAGCAATCACTGCCAGCCTCTAGCAAGTGTCAGAAGGGCTTTTTTGGGGAAAGGTGTTTGCTTGCTAGAACTGAGCAGAGAATTAGGACAGAGTAACATCACTGCAGTACCTAACCCATCTGTAAAATATGCACCCTGCCTGTGAGGCAAACTGTGAAGCACAATCAGGATGCTCCCAAGCAGTCTCATGGGCTCCAGCCACTAAGAGAACTTCTACCCACTGCAGCAGCCATATGTGTCTCTCAGTTTTTTGTAGGCAGTGAGCAGCAGTGCCCTGATTTCTGCCGCTCAGATGCTCAGTCTAGGGCTGAAGGTGCCACTTTCTGGAGGATTCAGTATCTTTCCACCAACTACAGTTGGCAGCTTAAGCAACCAGTTCCAACTCTTAGCTGGCTAATGTTAGAAGAGTCAAATCCCAGCTGTGATAGTACCATGTGGTGTTGTTCTCTCATTAATAACTATGGGGAGAAGCTGTATTTTTTTTTTTCTTAGAGTAGGTTGAAATTACCAGGATGTAAATTCCTGTGAAAGTAGTCTGAGTTATCCCAGCAGTGAGCTCAGCAAAGGAGGTGTTTCCAGCTGAGCTCTAAGTAGCCTAAATTTTGAGAAATAAAATGAGAAAGGTTGTTGTTTTGGGAATAATGGTCAGGGAATACATAATCTGGATCAAAGCTGTTTCATCATATAATAGTGTTCCATTTTGCATGGAAAGGTTAGAAAAAAAAATTGTTTTGCTAGACAGGAAGGGCAGGAAAGAAAAGAATAGAAGGTTTTATATTGGAAATTTGGATTTCAACAATAAAATGCTAAGGGGCATATCTGCTGACTGTTGGGAAAGCCAGCTTACATGACGAGATGACTGCAAGATATTTTTGAATTGAACTGAACAACCTAATTGTCTCCATTATGCTGGAGTAAAGAAATTCCAGAGGTAGTGGTTCAAAACTCATCTCTTCTCAAAGTCACAGAAACTGATTTGGAAACTGGCACCTGATGCTCAACACTTGATATTTGAAGCTAATAGTACTCTTTCCATGAGTAGGAACTGTTGTGTCAAAGGTTTAAGTATTGGATTCTGAATTTTAGCAAAATCTGTTAGTTTGGTTGTTGTTGGGTTGTTGTTGCTGTTAAAGGGAGTACTAAACCAAGGATTTTGTGTTTTAGGTGAATTAATTGCACTCCAAGGATTTTTTTAATTTGGTGTGAATCTTCAATACTTTTTTACAATTCTTTTGATCAGCTCCCCAGCTTTAGTGAGGAGTGTGATTGTAGAACGTGCTACAGTTCATCTGACAGGGAACTTGCACTTCCTTGAACTCTCTGTTAAATTCACTTTTGACTGTATTGACTGTAAACTCTTTGGCATGGAAAATGGTTGTTTAATTTTGTACTAGTAGCATAATTATGCAGACCCTCTAAGTATTTGTCCACAGGCCTTTCCTCCCCTGATTGGTAGGGACATGCCTTGTTCAGTATGGCCATCTTGTTATTTACTTTAGTACAGTGATGTGAGGGTAGGTGTAAAGAAGCTTGTAAATCAGCCACTCTTGTCCCATGCAAGGATTCAGGACTTGGCTGATCACAATATTATCTGCCCAGTGTCTGCCTCTCAGTATGTTTTTAAAAGTCAGAAATGACTGTTTGCTTGCTCACCCTTTACTAAGAGCAGGGTGAGAACGGGACATTGTTTTGCCTATGTCCAGCACAGCCTTTTATTTTGAGTATCACTAGATTCTGGATTGGCAGCCTTGCTGGTGTGTGTATCCACTTATTCCAGGAGTGCAAAGGCTGAACATCATCACAAGCCCTGTCTGTAGGTGTGGAAAATCTGAGGCACAGTCTTTCTCTTCAAGGACTTTACTAGGCCAAATAAATACCCTCTGTCTCCCTTTCCTCTCCCTGTAGCCTCTGGCAGGAGCATGAAGACTGGTATCATCTGTCCTTGGCAGCAGATAAATTTGGAAGCACTTTGAACTCTCTCTTGATTCTAATCAGTTTTAACCTTAACCTTACTTCCTGTGCAAGATCAATTCTTGTCTCACTTAAATACCTGTGTTAACCTGGAGATCAAACACTGAAAGATTGTCTAGTTCCTGGGATATAGCTTAGTCAAAGTGCTGTGGTAGATAGAAGGAAGCTTTCCTTTTTGATAAGCTATTCAGAGTCTGGAAGCTTTTCCCAGTGTCACAGCTCCACAGCATGTTCAAACAGCCAAGTAGAGCCAAGCTAGAGTATTTTTAAATGCTTTAGGCAGTATTTGTGGCAGAGCTTCTCAGAGGCCCTAATTGCAAGGCAGGGAGAGCATAAGCCATCATTTCCTTGGAAAAAATATTCAGAGCCTGTAATATCATCAGCATCACCATTTTTGTTCTTCAAATAGCCATTTCAATGTGTACCAGTGTAGTATGCCATAGAAGGGAAGCTGTTTATGGACTCTGCCCAGATGTTGGTAAGTTAGGGGTTTTTCCTCTTCTTGTGAAAAGCAGCTGAACTGAATTTTTCTAGGCAGCAATGGAATATAATTCTTTCTCTTGCATAAGCAGCTTTTGGACATTGGTGTTGTCTTTACAACTGAACTAAATTCTCTGAGGCATTTCTCTGCCTTCCTCTCAGTGTTTCTACACATTTCTGCTCATCACGAACACAGTGGTGTAGTACTGGCAGAGGACGACCTGCAAACTGTTGTACAGGGAGTCTTTGAAATCCAACTCATATTCTACTTAACAGGAGGCATATATCTGCCTGGAAGATTAACAAGTATTGTGTCTCATAGCCTGTCTGCTTCTTCTTGTGCCAGCAAGCTTAACCCAAAACTATTCCCTGTGCTCCAGTGTAATGTTTCCCTTAGACCATAAGCCCCAGCTGCTCTGATTGTCAGTCAGGCCACTGAAGGAGTAGGAAGGGAGCCAGTTAACTGGGCTGAGTGCAGAGCAATATAGGCCTCATCTAAATCAACTCTGAGAAAAATACCTTCTGCACTTGTTTTCCTTGCAGACTATGCATCATAAATGTTCCACATTGCCCAGAGCTCTGACAGGCAGCATTCCAGCTGCATGGGTGGGTGTTGGAGTGCACTCTCCCAGTCCTGCTGGGGACTCTCTGGAAGCAGTGGGAGTCACTGGGGCCGTGCTGTGTGCATGCTGGCACACAGTCTGCCTTGGGCTTCAGTTCTGGACCACTACTGAGGAGTCAGCAGAAGACAGAGTGAGGGGAAGGCCTGTCAGACATCTAGGGCTTCAGACAGAATCCAGTTTTCTCTTGGGCAATATGGTTTTATAGAATAAACATTGCATTGTCTGTAAGGCTTTAATTTTCCACGGTGGTTTAATTACACATAATTATGACAAGTGCTGAGGAACCTCTGCTTCGTCTTAATCCACATACTGACTTCCAGGCCCTTTCCAGCATACCTGGGCAAACCAGTATTGCATCAGAAGAGAAGGTACCCACTTCATACTGGCAGGTCAGAACAGGGGTTACAAGGTACTCTGTCCCAACATTATCCTGTTGGGATTTCTAGAGAGTGTGGATAGAAAGCAGTCCTGTTTCTGCCACAGACTTTCATTTTGCCACACACAAAATGTTCCCCCTTTCCTGAATGAGAGCATGAGCGGGCTTGATCTTTCATTTAACTTTCAGCACAACTGAAGTGCATATATGTGCATCCCTACCACACCTCCACCCACACACAAGATGTACATACACATTTGGAACACAGAGAACCTTCCTGGTGAGTCATTGTGTTTGTGCTGCCTCTGTTGCAGGCAGCAGCATCATCTAATTCCTTTCATCAAGTGCCATCATGAAAGTTTGCCATTTTCTTGTAGCTGTGCTCCCTCACGTGGCAGTTCCTTGCTCTGATAGTTAAAGATTTCCTTCCAGATGCCAGCTTCAATTGATTCATAGTCAGTTTACCTTCTTTGTTTGCAAGCCAAAATTTCTCTTTAGCCCGAATGGTTCCTGTCCCTTTCTGGTAAGTTCCCTCTCCTGATTGCAATGATTCCTCAAACAAAACTGCTCCTGCAGTCCCATTGGCTGGCTGGCAAGCTCAGCCTCTCTCAACTCATTTGGAACTTGTTGGACAATTTCAGCCGGTGCTGGCAAGGGAGCAGTGGTGAGAAATACAGGTGGTTCCTCCACACAGAGTGATGGCTGTTGACAGAGTATGGAGCAGGGACTCAGCATAACACCATCACTGGGATAAAGGCAGTGAACTCAGCCCTTCTCCACCATCAGGGACAGCAAATAGTTGGCTAGTTGTGTATTATACTGCCTGTTGGCCCAGTCTAGCAGAATTGGAAGAATGCTTGGGACAAAATGCTGGCTGGAAGGGATAGGGATAGGGCTTGCTGGAGTATACAGGATGGATGAATTAAGCAGTTTAAGCCCTTATTTGCAGGAAACAAAGCCCTGTTCATTTGTGGAACACTTAGTTATAGAGGGTGGTTATGATTTAAATATGTGCAGGGATACTGATATATCCCAGGAAAGGGAGAAACATATCATCAGGGAAAACATGAATCAGTTCAGTTCTTCCCTGTGCCAGATGAGCAGCAGAATGCATGCATGTCCTTCAGCTCTCTCCAGCCCTCAGCCCAGGACACAAATGATGCATAGGTCTCCTGCTGGCCCTGCTGCACTGGGGCACATTTCACCCAGTGAGATGGAGAGATAATTGAGATGATTGGTTCTTTATATATCTGCTAGCTGGGTCCATGGGCCATGAGACTCATGAACTGTCAGACTTCTGAGTGCAAATCAGCCTTTAGGCACTTGATCAAAGGCACTCTCTCAACTTTTCACCTTGCTTTGGCTCTATTTTAAGCTACAGGCCCGGAGTGCAGAGGTCTTGCCATGACCCATAAGTCAGCATTTTCAGAGCAGATGAATCCCTGTGGCCATAGTTAAGAAGTGCTGCTGATCCATCATTGAGAGATGTGCTCAGAAAGTGCCAGGAAGGCTTTCCTTCTGTTTTGCCCAATTGTGTCTAGCCAGAAGCTGTCTGAGAGCCAGATCTGAATACACATCTGATGTGTGGTTCTGTAACTGATGTGACATGTGTCTCATATAGTACTGGGGTACATTTTTAAACAAACATCATATTGAAAGAAAGCACAAGCATGAAATTCCAAAGGCATTTGCTTTCATATTTCAGTGTACGTTGGTTTACTTGGACAGATAAGCAGATGGGAGGGGGAAAGAAAGAAATCAGTTTGACTATTGAAGATGCCCTTCTGAAGGTGACCTAGAGGTTGTGTGGGGTTGGCTGGTGCTGTCATCATTGGTGAGTTGAAATACCTCGGGATTTCAGCCTGTGCTGGCTGGATCTGGGATTTCTGCATCAAAGGCTGGAGTGGTGAGCTGTGGGAAGGTGGGTTCCCATCTTCTTGTGGCCAGTTCAGTAGAAATACTGAACATCACTCAATAGACCCTAGGACTGTCCAAAGACCTGGCCCAGTCCAAGCAAGCATGGAGTTCTTCAAATTTTTCAGGGAAAAGCCACCTCTCATACCTCACAGTATAGAACTTTCCCCTTTGTATCTCACCACCACTTTGTGAGGTAGAAAAAGAGCAGCACAATATATTTACAGATGCTGTGTGAACATACTAAGAGATTGACAGGGTTTATTTTCTCACATTTCAATACAAGTGTCCGAAGAAGGAGTCACTGTAGGAGGCAAATTACCCTGGTTTCCTTGTCCTGCACCCCCAACTGAGTGTGTATGTGGTATATAGTAAGTTACCTCCAATTCCTTTTAGGTTAGGATTTTAAACAAGAAGATCGATTTTAGCGATATTCAGTCCCGGTGTGGTTCCAGAGATAACATCAAACATTCTGCAGGGGGAGGAAATGTAAGTAGTATGGACACTCTGGGAACAGGCACTTCCACTGTGGTGAAGCACCTCACACAGGCAGAAGCCTCTGTCTCCCTTCCTCTGAGCACTGCTTTCCTTCTTGCTGCTGTTTCACATGTGAGTTTGTCTGGTAGTCGAGTGAGCCCTGTGTTTGCAGTGGTGGCCTCCTGATCTTTCCCCAAAGAGCACAACACATTTTCAGAACTTGGACAGGGAAAGGAAGTTATAAAAGAAGGGTTATCTCTAAGTGATGAAAGAAGGGTTATCATCTCTAAATGATAAAATTAGGGTTATCTCTAAATGCCCAAGTGAAAGTGCAGTCTGAGCCAAAATGGTTCAGTGCCTTTCTTTCATGGGAGGAGCCCAAGAAAGTAATTTCCAGAAGAGACTGCAGCTTGCAGTGAGACTCCAGCCTCCCCACTGGGCATTTTCTGTGCACCAGTCCTTCCCCAGCTAACCTTTCAGTTATGTGCATTCAGCAGAGGGGAAGAAGAAAAATAAAACAGGAGGACAAAGAAAGCTCAGAGAAGAGGGTGTGATCAGCCAGCATGCTGAGTGCTGATGTCACAGCATTATTCCAGTATAAGAAACTGAGGTGGCCCAGGGTTTGACCAGACACCTGCTGGTTTTATTGGGCACACTGGAGTAGCTTAAGGTGGATATGACTGTCCTGATGGAAATGATCACCCCTCAGATGGAAGAGCTGATGGTGTGGGCACATCTGATCCAGGCAGAGTCAATACAGCAGCCAGTGCTGCCTAAGCCACTGGGGGTGTGGTGAGCAAGCCAGTGGCATTGCAGTTACCCTGGAGCTCCTGGTTGGCTGTGACTTCTTGGGGCCTGCCAGCTCTGTGCCTGTGGGCCACATCTTGGAGCTATTTGGGAGTGTCACTCTGTGGCTGTTCCCAAGCTGGGCTCAGCACAGCCATGGCAAGGTGGCAGCAGGAGGAGGGGGGGTGCCTGACCTGCTGCTCTGCAGTGAGCACTGAGCCAGCTGGCTGAACCTCAGCCTGCTCAGGTACAGCTGCAGGAGGCACATGTGTAGATTACTCAGACTCTGCATAGTGGATTGACAGGAAATGGATACCATATATAGATGCAGAAAAATACAAAACAGATGGTAGAGAAAAAAGCAGTCACCAAAATATCCTAGTTGCCAGGATGCATAATCGAGACAGAAGTAAATGGAATGGATCCTGCTGTGTGCAGGGCTTTGGAGCACCCACTCTGAAAGGAGGAGGCTCAGAAACATTTTAGAAAGAACCCACAAGCTGATCTCCTTTATCCTCCTCTTCATTTTGCTAATAGTAAAGCTTAACCCAGCTTTGTCATCTCCCTATGTGGGAGGTTTCCTCTTTTGTGGCATGCTCTGTTTTCTACTAACCATTTCTCCTTTTGCAGTGGTTTATAGAAGCATCTCACTCTTTCTCTGCAGGGCTTGGCTTTTAACATGTTTTTTTTATTTTATTATTTTCATTCTTGTAATTTTTGCATGTGTGCACTTTTGACAGGTACAAATTGTAACCAAGAAGATTGACTTGAGTCATGTGACTTCCAAGTGTGGCTCACTCAAGAATATCCACCACAAACCAGGTACTGTAGGAATTTATGGGTTGTGGGACAAAGCAAGAACCTAATACTGTTATTTGAGCTCAGAATCATGGATGATACTGTTCTCTTTTACAGTCAAAGAGAAAAGAAATACTCTTTAGTAATAAAAATACATTAAATTACTTAACTAAATATATAAAGGCATAAAGGTATGAGACCACCTAGTTTAGGGAGGTGATAAAAAAATACTGCCAAAGGATGGTGCTCTGGCATAAGATTGAATTATAGGCTGAAGTCAGTGAAATACTTAAGCATGTGCTTAAACCCATGAAAACCAGTAGGACTGCAGCACCTGCTTACAGTTTAAATATATGTTGAAGATTTTGTATTTTACTGAACATGCAGAGCATTATTCTGTGCTTCTCCAAAACCATTAGATCTCAACTAAAAAGGAGGTAATGTGAGTGCATTCGTGCTTCAGGTCAACTTTCTCCTGCACCATTTCAATTTCTTAATGTATGTTTCCTTTTCCTCTGTAGGAGGTGGGCGTGTGAAAATTGAGAGTGTGAAACTGGATTTCAAAGAAAAAGCTCAGGCTAAAGTTGGTTCACTGGAAAATGCCCACCATGTACCTGGTGGTGGTAACGTCAAGGTAAAGGAACAGCTGTCAGTAAAGGCTCCCACTATGCCCCTGGCCCAGTGAAATTACTAGGGCTGTAAATTCAGTGATGGCTCTGAATTGAGTAGGAAACATCCTGTCTGTCCTCCTTCAAGCACACTTATATACCAGTTTGTTCCCTTGGAAATTTGGAATGACCCATCTTGCATCTGCATCTAAGCTGAGAGTGAAATGTCATGTAGTTTGTGCACTGTCTTTTCCCCCTAAAGACAAACCTTGTTTGGGACTGAGGGACAGGTATGATCTGAAAGGAGGACTCCATTGTGAAACAGGAGGAAAACATCCTGAAAGTAAAATCACTCCCACAAACATTTGAAAATACAGATTTTGAAAACAAATCATAGTTCCCATACAATGCTTATGAAATTTGTACACCTAGGAACTTCTCTTTAAAGCATCCATCAGAGGCAGAAATGGTAAGAGAATGTAACATAGTGCACCAGTAGCTATTAAACAAGGTGAAAATACCATTTTCTAAGGAGCAAAGAAGCTTTGATCCTTCTAATAGTTTTTAAAAGCAAAATGATGCCCAAATGATGATCTATAACGACACAATTTAGTGAGCATGTAATGTGTGAAATTCTTTCTTTTCCTGGAGCAGATTGACAGCCAGAAGCTGAACTTCAGAGAGCACGCCAAGGCCCGTGTTGACCACGGGGCTGAGATCATCACGCAGTCACCAGGCAGGTCCAGCATGGCCTCGCCACGCAGACTCAGCAACGTCTCATCCTCTGGAAGCATCAACCTGCTTGAATCACCCCAGCTTGCTACCCTTGCTGAAGATGTCACAGCAGCCCTTGCCAAGCAGGGGTTATGAATTTGCTCATTTTGCATTGTATGAAGTAATAATATTTAGGCATGAGCTCTTGGCAGGAATGGGCTCAGAGCAGGTGTCACGTTCATTCTTTACCATGTCTAAAACTAAGTTACATCCCAAGACTTGTAGTTACCATACAGTTTAAAAGAAAAAAACAGAAAAAAATAAATTCCATAGATGCAGAAATTGGCCTGACCTCCATTTACAACAGGAAGACACTGGCTTTATATGGGTATACAGCGGTATGTTACATTGGACAATTATTGTTGCTCTGCTCTGTCTTGCATGGAGTACTGTAGTATGATAAAAATGCATTTTTACCTTTCATGTGCCTGAAGGCCATCCACCTCTTTCTGAAGAGCCTTGTTAATATCCCAAGTTGCTCATTTCACAGTTCTTTTGATAGATGGGGAAATAAAAAAGAAAAGTTGCCCATTGTAAGTTATTACAGGTTAAATTAACAGTCTGCTTACCAGAAGGAAGGGCATATAGGGAAATTCAACTTTAATTAAAAAAAATATGTTACTTTGTATAAATGAGTAGAACAAAAGTTGAATTAAGTTATTAACATTTTTTGAACCTGGTTAATTATGTCAGTGTATAGCTGAAAAGCCAATAAATTATTTAAATAATAACTAAAAATACTAGCTGAAAACATTTGAATCGTGCTTTGGGAAGTGACGTAAAAAAGCTGCTGAAAGCGAGCACTCATACCCCAACAGACTTGTGTCTGATTAGAAAAGTTGGTTAAGCAGCTAGATTTGTGTGCATACCACCAGTTCCACATTCTTTCCATCTGTTTGATACAGTATTATAGATATATATATTTCTCTGTGGCCATTTGTGATATGCCCTCCTCATATACTTGAATATTCTACTTCTTTATTCACAGTATCTGTGTCTCTTGCACCCTTTGGTGTTGCAATTTTAGGTATGTAAAAGTAGATGTTAGCAGGGGGTTTTTTCCCTATTCATAAGAATACATTTAAAAAAGATGAAAATTGTAGCATGAAGTTGCTTTCTGTAACAACTAAAAGCCGTGACCCTGTTTTAGTGACAGATGCAAGTCTATTCTGTGATGCTAGAAAAAGGATTCCTTCCTTCTTCCCTTCCTTTCTTCACAAAGAAATGATTTTTGTGGGGTCCAGATGTTTGTAAAAGAGTCTCCAAAGAAGGCTGAGTTTGGACTATGGATTTTTTAAAAATCCACAATAGTTTGGTTCTTTCTTTCGTTCTTTCCTTTCCCTCTCTCTTTCTTTCTCTCTCTCTCTCTCTCCTTTCTTTCTTTCCTTTCTCTTTCCCTCCCTTCCTTCCTCATTTTTTCTTCATTCCCATAGTAACAATGAATGTTTGATTTATTGTTTTTCTTTTGCTAAAGTTGAAACACAGAAAAAATATTAAGATGCTGTTTCCACTCCTTTAGTGATGTCTCACATGTACACTCAGGCACTCAGATAACAGTGATAATCATAGCAGAGATGCCTGTAAATTACAATACATGAATAAATAAAAATCAGCTCCCTAGACTGGTTGTCATAGTGATTCATCAATTAAATAGGGCATCTTAAAATCTGAGCAAAGTGGGATTATATTGACTATAAAAAGTGTAAGAAAAAATGTGCATGAAAGATAAAAGGCAGATGCACAACCAACAAATCTAGTGGAGTTACCTGAGAGAACACTGGTGATGGGGATGATCCTCAGCCACAGATCATCACCTCCTGGTGCCCTATGTACATGAGACATTAAGGAATGAGCAGTTTACATTCTTGCAGATTGTTTTATCTTTTCCTTTTGAAACCTCCTAACTGAACTTTGCACTGTCAGTTGAGCTATACTTGATGTATGTATTAGGTTAATGATGTGGTTTGGAAACTTCCGATCTGTTCTTTTTCCTTCTTAATTTTCGTGTGTGTGTGTGTGTGTTGGGGTTTGGTCTGAAAAGACTCACAGAGATTTTTATGTCTGTGGAGATTCTACAAATTAATGGCACAGGATTCCCCATCATTACGTTCAGGTAGTAATGCAGTTACTGGTCAGTAAATATTCAGTGGACCAAAGTGGGGTTTTGGCTAAACTGCCACAGCAGTACAAACACAAAACAGAGTAGTTAAATCTCTCAAACTTCTACTGAATATGAACTTCTGACAGCCCCACACATGACATTTCAGCTCTGCAAAAAGCTTTTTCACACAATAAGGTACCTAACACTGTTTGTAAGTCAGTTGTTTCATATAAAGAACAGTGAGTTTAGAACCATCCCAAGTGCAATTGGAGGATTCTGATTTCTGCCTTGTATTTGTTACACTTCTGCTTAAAGTAATCCTAAGAATTCACATGGAAACAGTGTCAAGTGAGGTGCAATAAAATCTTCTTCCCATTTTCTCAGAAAAACAACAGACAGAAAGGAAAACTGACAGTATTTGTATCACTTTGCTCTGATTATGCTATCAATGAATATAAATTAGCTTTGCAGTGGTTTTTCTTTCTATTCCTTTTGCCAGTGTAGGAGAAAAACTATGGTACTACTGAACCTCTGCTCTCTGAACCCGAGCAGCATCTCATGGGAACAGTGTTAACCTGAGACTCAAGTGTTTTTATTCTGCTTTTAAAATTGGCATACTCTAGAAAATAAGGCTTAGTTAATTCACCTATGAGTCCAAAGTTAGAGTGTGTAACACACCAACTCATTTATTTCATGCATTAAAATGAGCTTTCTTGTTTTGACTGAAGCAAAGACCTTTGTAATCATTATCATCCTTCCATAGAAAGAATCCTAGAATGCTGTGGAGTTAGATGAAAAGAAATTAAGAGTTTTGTGCTTTTGAATAATAATTAAAAAAAAAAAACAAGTTATGTTACATGACTCTAGATGTTCACTGAAAAGCTCATATTAATCTTAACTTTCTCAAGAAGAGTGTTCGTTTCAAAAACAACAGTTTGTAAATATGTAATGCCCACTAAAGAAGATAGAGCCAGCTTCCTGGAAACTGCATCTGTTGTGTTTCTTTTCCACAGGCATGTTGAGCCAGCAGGTTTGTTGGGTGCCTGAGACCCAATTGTGTAACAAAGCAGAGGTAATCCAGACAAAAGGAATGGTGAAACCTTGTTTGGGTACCTAGGGGAGCACCCCAAATTTAACATCCATCGGGTTGTAGAGATGAAAGAGTGCTTCTGCCTCATCTGCAGAGTTCTGTTTCTATGTAACCACAAGCTGAAACAAATCAAAGTTGAGCAAACCTCTGTCCAGCAAGAGTAAAGGAAAAACTAAACCTGATGAGGAAAATTATGAGCCCATGAGGGCAATATATATTTTCACTGTACAGCAGTAAATGGAATTAATTATTCAGTCCTCTGCTATGGTACAGTAGTAACCTCATCATGACTGCTCACACATCTAAGTTTGCCTAAATACATGACTCAAAGGGAGTCAAAAGGCAGCCTGTGTTGGCTACCACATGAGCAGAAGTTTTTTCCATGCTGGAATAAATACTGTTTGAAACCCAAGTATATGTCCCTTCAAAGGCAAATGCCTTGAAGAGTAGATCACATTAGCTGTGAAAATCAGTGCTGGTAGATTTCTAGCCTAGGTGTCTGTGAGTTCACTCACTAGTCAGATTGCTAAAGCAACTCCCTCTGCAACTCCAGCAATTCCCACTGCAGGAAGGTAAATTAGTTTCACACTGGGAAAACTCAAGTGTATAAAAGCCACTTCAACTTTAGCAAAGAGAAAAAGCCAACAAGTAAACATGCTGTATGCTGGGATATCAAGGAATACAGTCTGCTGTTACAAACCTGTGTTTTTTCTGATAATTCTAGAGCCTGTTACCATAAAAGAGGCATTTCTTGAATGGCTGGTGGTAGGTAGTTCATGTTTTTCAATCCGATTTGCAATTGTATTTGTTGCTGTATAGTGATTGTTTTGCAAAATAAACTCGCTTGTCATCTAATCACATGTGTTACCTTCCTGTGTTTGTGATCCAGTTCCTCCTGAATCCAAGCCCTGCACAACCAGCACCTGCTGGTACTGCCCTCAGTCTGCCCAGGAGCAGTCACAGCAGATCCAGTTGTATTGTTCAGCCAATCCCTCTCGCTTTTATACAAAAGGATCAGGTTTTATGGCTTGCATCCTCTTCTGCGGGTCAGTATCTCCCTGCTGGGTACAAATTTCTTCTCTGAGAGGGTGATTAGACATAGGAACTGGCTGCCAGGGAGGTGGTGGAGTCACTGTCCCCGAAGGTGTTTAAGGACAGCCTGGATGTAGCACTTGGTGCCACAGCCTGGTTGACAAGGCAGTGTAGGTTCATAGTGTTGGTTGGACTCAGTAATCTCAGACGTCTCGAGATGATCTCCCAACCAAACTGGACTTGTGATTCTGTGGTCAGGACCTGTGGACCTGTGATCCAGGTCCCTGGATCAGGGAGCCCAGAGGGCCTTTGTACACCAGGGAAATGGCGGCCCTGGGTCACCAATGTGGCACAGCCACACTCCGGCCCTCAGGGCTCTTGTACACCAGGGAAATGATGGCCCCAGGCTGCTAATGTGGCCCAGCCACACACTGGCCCTCAGGGCCTTTGTACACCAGGGAAATGGCAGCCTCGGGCTGCCAATGTGGCCCAGCCACACACTGGCCCTCAAGGCCTTTGTACACCAGGGAAATGGCAGCCTCAGGCTTCCAATGTGGCCCAGCCACACATTCAGCCCTCAGGGCCCTTGTACACCAGGGAAATGGCGGCCCCAGGCTGCCAATGTGGCACAGCCACACACTGGCCCTCAGGGCCCTTGTACACCAGGGAAATGGCGGCCCCAGGCTGCCAATGTGGCACTGCCACACACCGGCCCTCAGGGCCTTTGTACACCAGGGAAATAGCAGCCCCAGGCTACCCATGTGGCTCAGCCACACACCGGCCCTCAGGGCCTTTGTACACCCGGGAAATGGCGGCCCCAGGCTGCCAATGTGGCACTGCCACACACTGGCCCTCAGGGCCCTTGTACACCAGGGAAATGGCAGCCCCAGGCTGCCAATGTGGCACAGCCACTCACTGGCCCTCAGGGCCCTTGTACACCCGGGAAATGGCGGCCCCAGGCTGCCAATGTGGCACTGCCACACACTGGCCCTCAGGGCCCTTGTACACCAGGGAAATGGCGGCCCCAGGCTGCCAATGTGGCACTGCCACACACTGGCCCTCAGGGCCTTTGTACACCAGGGAAATGGCTGCCAATGTGGCACTGCCACACACCGGCCCTCAGGGCCCTTGTACACCAGGGAAATGGCGGCCCTGGGTCGCCAGTGTGGTGCGGCCTCCTCTGCCCACCCGCCCTGCTGATCCCCTCAGCCAGCTGGGCACAGCAGGAGCATGTGGACAGTGCCAGGGTGGTGAAGGTGACAGAAGTTGGGGCTTGGGGGTGAGCTTTTGGATCTGTTTTGGAAACTAACCAGGAAACAGCACAGACTTTGAGGGGTGCTTGGAGTTTGTCATCATGGATCTGCAGAGGATGCTCAGCCCCAGCCTGAACTCAGGCTGAGGGGAGTGCAGCTCTGTGCTCTGGGTGGAACAGAGAAATCATAGATTGGTTTGGAAGGGACCTTGCCCCTGATAAGTCACAGCTGTACTAATTCCCAAAGAAGAGCAGCCTTGCCCTTAATGAGTTGCAGCTGTGACTAATAAAGATAAGTCTGATAAAAAGGTGGGTTGGCAGGTCAGAGAGAGCCTTGACAAATGAAACAAGGGAGAGAGTTGCTGCTGTAGAAGATCTGCTGTGAGGTCAGCCTGGGTCTGATGAAGTTAGAGCTGCTGTTGGAGCCTGCAGTCACAGGTGAGCCAGGTAAAAGCCTGTGGTCAGAGGCAGCAGGGAAATACTTGCAGTCATGTTCCAGCAGGAATAGCCAGCAGTCAGGGTCTGTCAGAGAAGCCAACAGCAGGAGTTTGCTGTTGTCAGAGTAAGCATGGCTAAGCTGTAAAGGAAAGTTAACCAGGACCCTTTTCAGGTTGTTAATGAGAGTCTGTGTCTTGGCTCATTTCTACCCCTAATGAGAGGTCTACTGCAACACTGAGTGTCTCCTTAGCACAGGGGTGTGGTGTAGGAGGGAAATACAACTGAGTAGAGTGCCTTAAGTATCCCAAACCTTCAGCAAGCTGGACTTCACACACAATGCTGCAATGTTCCTAAGTAAATGCTGTCAAATGACCTGGAGGAATGATAAAGTGCCATTAGTTATCCAATAGAAGCACCCTCCTAAGCATGCTTAGGTACAAGGCAGAGCTAATGCATCCTCTATCTGTGGAAAGGGAGAGGATTAAGAAGCTAAGTACAAAACGGCAAATAATGATTTAAGCATTCATAGCTAGAACAATGGTTGAGGACAACTGGTAAGAACCTGTTGCTCCCTTTCAAAGTGACCAAGGAACAGATGATATTTCTATGATTGTTGAGTCTTATTAACAGCATGTGGAAGGTGATTTATTTCATAATTTTACTAGTAGATTGTGGTGCTGGAGTGTAGGCACACAGTTTGTGGTAATTGGGAGTGGGGCTGTGGCTGAGCCTCATCCCTAATGGGCTACAGCTGTGAGAAGCAGGTGAGCAGCATTGAAGGTAATGAGACACGGTGCACTGACCAACCACCAAAGGGAACAGAGGGCACACAGGTGCAATGCATCAACAGGAGGGGATAAAAGGCTGGGCTGAAGAACAAGAAGGGCAGATGCCTGAAGCCTTCTGAAGTGGTAAGATGTTACTCTGTGTGGGGTGAACTTTTCTGAAATTGTGTGGTGATACTCTGTGTATTGTGGTTGTATCAACTGTTACCTGTGCTGAGACATTGGAGCACTGAGATGAGTAAAACTTGTGAACAAAATCTTGATTACCTACTTGTTATTGAAAGGGCAGGAATCCTGCTACAGTGTTTGTTAGAGGTATAGAGCATCTGTCTATCCTGTGCCTGTCTTAGCTCATGGGGTGTTCCTTGCATTGTACCGGAAGAGGGCAGAAGGTGAGATGTTGATAAGAGGCAGAAGGCCTTCCACCTAGAGGTGTTTGGCTATGCAGAAGTCCTAGTTGCTGGGACTAAAAAACAGTGTGGCCCTGGTAGAGGGATTCCCAAACCTGGTTTTGTGTGAGCACCCTTGCTCTAGACAGAGAAGCATGCTGGGGAGGAAGTGCTCAGCTCTCTCTGAGGAACAGAGAGGAAGGCATGTTTGGTGACTCAGTGGCTCAAGAGATCCACACTTCCTTCTCTAGAAAGAAGGTAAAAAAGGTTGGGTGGGGCAGGGTTTGAGGGGAGGAGGTTTGTTGCCTTTTTTCCCCAAAAGAAGCAAAGGTTTTTCACCTACTACTAGAGCATGGTGAGTCCTGAGCAAGGGATGATAATCTGACTGTGAAAACTGAGGTTTTTTTTTTTTTTCTTTTCCCCCTGTTTTGTCCAGATAATCCCCCTAGGTCATCTCCAGGTTTTTGTTCCTTCCCATCCTGTCCTATCTAGCTGTGCCTGTAGTGCACGTAACTGCAGTTAAATGTCTATGTGAATCTGTTCTGTTGCTTGAACATTATGCAAAGGCAGTAATTTACTGCATGAGGTGTGGAGGGCCTGTCTTTCTTGCTCTGTTTTGAGATAGAATTCTCAGATGCATGAGTGCTGTGCTACTCTACTGGTCCTACCTAAATGTGGCTGAGGGGTTAAATATCTAACTGCTCTTGTGGAATCTGATCCAGCTGAACTGCAGTCCACTCCTGCCCGAATTCATGCAGCAACAGCAGCTAGACTTGTCTTTTTAGGGGATCCTTGCAGTTTTAGGGATTATTTATCCTTGTTTCCGAGCACAGTTGTGTTGTGTTTGAGCAGGGCAAACTAGGAGATCTGTAAAGGAGACTTCAGAAGAACCTTAGCTGAAATGTTTTCATGCTGTTTAACAGCAAAACAGGGCTTTCCTAGGCTTCTCTCAATTTTTACGTTCCTTCTCCCTGACAGACCCATATGGGAAAGGATCAAACTAGTGACATCCATCAGTGTTGATCTTCTATGACTGGTTGTCCCTAGAGAGAAAGGGTTTTCCTTCATGATGGGTCTGTTCAGCCAGGACAGAAGCCTGCTGACAGCCAGTGGAAGAGTAAGATCTTGAGGGTGTGGGCAAATGTTTTTTTCCCTGCTCTGGAATCTGCATTTAGGAGCTGTTTGCAGCTTTGCTCTTGGAAAGGCTGCTGCACAACAGAGTGGCTTGACATACTCTTGAGAGCCTGGGTTCTGCATAGAGTTCAGATAAATAAGATGTGAATTCTTAGGAGTGTGTACAGCAGGGATTGATTAAGAGTGGGAACTTGGAGAGCATAACCATGGAAACAAGTGCAAGGCAGTGAGTTTGAGCAGCTCCCTGCTCTGAGCACTCCTGTGTGAGGTGGGGGCTTCATGCTCAGGTTCTGCTCTGTGTTCCCACTCTGTGCCATCCTGCCAGCCCTGTTTCTGGATCAAGACTAAATCCTGCTGTGCTGGATTGTAAACAACTGTTTGGTGAATAAAGGAGTGATCAAGCAGAATCCTCTGATCTGGAGGCGTGTCAGACTCCTCCTGCCTGCAGTGAGAGAGGAAATGGCTGGTTAGGGTCATGGGCATCTTCTGTGCCTGAGCAGCTGGCATGGGCTAGGAGTTGTTGGAGTAATGCAGAGCTTTCTCCACTTTTTCCTCACCTGCTTTGACTTTTTGCACTAATCCTGATCATTTTGCAGTGACTTTTTGCACTAGTCTTGATCTTTTTGCAGGCAGACTGACCTGTGTTTCTGTGCCAGCCCAAGATGCCAGTGTAGCCTAGAGAACAGAGCACAGGTGAATTTTCAGGCCACGTTGCTGTTGTCCTCCTGTAATGGCCTCTCTGAAGACTACTTTTTTCCTCTCTAAGCCCACTGTAAGGGAAGACAGAGGACTCATTTGCAGGACTTTCCCTTTGTAGCATCCACTGTAGTGTTAGTATTTAAGTGTGGTGAAATGCTAACTGCAAATCTGAGAGCCTCTGCTGCCAGCAGAAATTCAGTATAGCGATAAATAACATCTTCCAGATGGTAAAATTTCTTCTCCTTTTACACATGTAAATTATTTTACTCAGAGATACAGATTGGTTCAGCTTTGTGGTGGTAGGCATTGTCTTCAAAACAAGGTGAGAACAAAACTTGTCTTTAGCCACTGTCAAACTTAGTGTAAACTACCTTTGCCACCTCCTGGGTTTAGTGCTGGTCATGGCCTGTCTGGATTTGAGATCTGCATCTTCATCATGCCTGCAGTTCTTGTGACAGAGCCAGCTGTTGATAATGTTTCCTTCGCTCTCTGATTTATTTTGCATCAGAACTTTAAATCTCTCTACAAATAAAGGGATTTGTGTCTTTTGTGACTGGGTGTAGTTGGAGAGCAACATGCTGCACTCAAATGGCAAGCTTGACTGGAACTGCAGTTTGCAATTCTATTTCCAATTACTACAGAGTAATCATAAAGAAAATTCCAAGTAGTGATTTAGTTTCCTCTCCATGCTGGGCTATGTGACCCCACTTGCTATTGGTTTGTGGCAGGGCAAAGCACTGGCTATGCATGAAGCAAGAGTAAGGAAAATAATCCTGAACTTCAAAGCTATTTCTTTTCCTCTAAAGAGTCTTCATATAAGCAACGGAATGTCACTTCTTTTTCTGTGAAAACTGTTTGGGGAGAATTTGCATTGGTCTTTCATTTTATTCTGTTAATTATTTGTTGTAGTATACTATCCTCTTATATTCTTAGGTAGAGAAGGAGAGCTAATCTAACAGTGCCTGAGAAATATTTCTAGCAAACCTGATTCAAACAAGTACTTGTATTAGTCAAATCAGTCTGGTGTCTAATTGGAAACACCAGTAAATCTGCTTTGGCTCTTCCCATCCTCTCCACCTCTGCCTCAGCTCTTCTGTGTAAGAAAAATCTGTGGGATAACTACCCTAAAGTTCCTCTGTTTCCACCACCTGTTGGATTAGGCCTTTTTCTGACCCAGAGATGGGGCAACTGAGAGATTTAAAAACTTTGATTCTGTTTTTAGTCTCATGTGAAAAGTGAGACAATACAGATGTTATAATTCCTGCCATCACAATTAGAAGTCAACTATTTCCTAATTACAGTACATGATAAGCATTTCTTGGACTATCAGCTTTAGCCACGCTGTGCTGTAAATGCCTTAAATCATCTAATCATCTGAAATTACCTCTCGTGGGTCATGATACAATGCCTCTTTCATAGTTCTATTTCTCCAAAGTATCCAGTCTTATTTGTAAGGCCACCTTTGAAACTTGTTTCTAGTTCCATTTCTCTCTCGACAATGTCTCTCCTGTTCCATGGCATTTCTAAGTCGGCATTCCTTATCTCAAAGTTTGCATAGAGATGCACACACTATGTGAGCCTTCTGTCAGGCTTTGAGAACTCTCTACAAACCCATTTCCCGCAATCACCCATCTGCACTTTCATGGGGTGTTAGTGCCTTGCTTCCCTTCTCTGCCCATTTGGGAAGGAAGAAGAGAGGATAGGAAGGGAGGTAGAGGGAGGGAGTGTCTCTGAGGACTCGGCAGGCTCTGGGATGCTCCGGGAATGCCTCTCCGTGCCGGGGCTGCCCAAGTTCCCGGCGGCGCAGCCCTGTTGCTGCGGAGCGCGGTGCGGGAAGTTTGGCGGGCGGCGCCTCCTCCCGCCGCCCTCCCCCGGCACCGCCCGCTCCGGGCACCGGGAGCTGGCCACAGAGGGAGGTGCTGAAGGCTCGGAGGAAGCTGAAGGACGCGGACGTCTTCGCTCCCCCTAATTTCCTCCTCCCTGCCTTCTCTGCAGCCATCTTGCACCGGCGGGGCTGAGGGAGGGGGCGGGCTGCGGGCAATGGAGGGGAGAGGGTGAAGAGTTGCGGGAGCCGGAGGCGGCCATGGGAGATCCCGGCTGGCGCGTCTGCTGAGGCTGCGGCAGCTCTCACCGGCACCATGGTGAAAAGGAAAAGCTCCGAGGGCCAGGAGCAGGAGAGTGGCCGTGGCATCCCTCTGCCCATCCAGACCTTCCTGTGGAGGCAAACCAGGTAAGAGCAGGGCGCTTGGGATGCGGCTGCAACAGGGCACTGCGAGTGCGGAGGGGATGCGGGCCGCCCCAGTGGCGGGGAGGATGCAGTTAGTACTGCAGCTGCAATGTGAAGCCGTGAAAAAAAAAACAACCCTGTTTTTTTGGTTTTTCTTTAAACTCAGTATAGAGCAATTTGTGTGTATTGGCTGTGGGAAGAGGTCTCAAGGCAGCTAAACCTAGAGGCAGTCCCAGGCAGCTTCTTGCTTTGACTTTAAACCATCCATGTCTGTTTGTCCATGCACCTTTCCCTCCATCCCTGTCCCGTGCTCCCCATCCCCTCCATCCCCCATCTTTGAAGAGAACTCACGGAGCCCTTGTAGCAGAGGCAGCATCCGTCAGTGCTGCACCAGACCTGCAGCTGTGCTTCTGTCTGTATTTGCAGCTGTCCTGGAAGTGTAATCTGTGCTGAGAGAGGCCAGCATACAAACAGACATGTCCCCAAGTCTCCCCTCATTTCACAGGGCTGCAGAGTGAGGGACTGGAGATGAGTGAGGGGCTAGCTCAATGTATGACTGGTGCTTTATGTTCCTTCTGAGTCCTGCCAGCCTCCTGTCCTAGCAGGATTCTAGATTGAAAACATTGTGGGGGAGGTTGGAAGATTTGAAGGTTGTGGCTCTAATTTAAGGCCTCAGTCACAAAATCCCCTTATGCCACAGCCAGTGTCCTTCAAAATAAAATAAAAAAAAAAGGAAAAACTGCAATAAGGTGACCTGATTATTTTTTTAATATTTACTCTGATCTCATTCTGGAGGAGAATGATAGAGGATGGGTGCTCTGTACATACAGGCCTGCACTTCACCATGAGCCTTCCACATCAGCAGCTATGCAGAAAAAAATATTTCATATGGAGCTGGCAAGTTGATCTCTGGCTTAAAATAGAGGCAAGGCAAATTTCAGTAATATTTAATAAATTTTATTCAGGATATGTTGGAAATCTTTCACTGAGGTAAAATGGCTGAAAATTGTCTGCTGGAAGATTTTATCCCTGGGAATGTGTGGGCTGAATTAAATGCCTCTTGGCATATCAGGGTGGGCACTTTTTCTTATGGAAAAGATAACAGCATTTATCAGATGTCATCAACAGGTATCTGAACCTAGTTTTGGCTTATGTTTTCCTTTACAATGAGTTTCTCAGCCTTTTGACAACATTCTGACATGAGAGGAATCCTGAAAATAACTGAGAAAAATACATGTTGATGTACTGGGTCTCTAATGCTGCTTCTCCTTTCTTTCAGTGCATTTTTAAGACCTAAACTGGGGAAACAATATGAAGCTTCCTGTGTGGTATGTACATGTGTCTGTTTTTCAATGCTTGTTAGTCACTAACTTTTTCATGCAGATCAATCTGACCACAGTGCTGATCAGCAAGGTGCTCAGCTTGCACCAGAACTGGGTTTAATCCATTCAGCTTCATTTTGTACTTCCATCATGTGAAGCATTTGAGATTGTTCCCCTATAGAGAATGCATATCATGTCCATCTTTAGACAAAACAAAAATAATTTATTTGGGTATTAGTAATAAATATTTCATTAGTAAAGCTGTAGCAATGAAATAAATAATGATGTAGACAAACTGAGCTATGACAGTCTGGGTCTAACCTTGCAGTTCATCCTGTGTGGATGTGCATTTTGCATGAGACTGATGTAGTTTCAATTTGTGATTGCCAAGGTGCTTCAAGCTTATAATATGGAAAATCTAAACAATATTAACAGGCTTTGAACAATACTTTTACCATTGTGTAACATGGGAAACACTTCTACTGGAAATTAGAGGGAGCATATCTTATCAGAATTATTAAGGAGAGGCCATTATGCAGATACAAATAACTCTTATTTCTAAATGTACTTCAAATAAAGCCTCAAGGTACTGCCAAAAAGGAGGAAAAGGGGAAGACATGAAGCAAGTTCAAATAAGATGGGTATCTAAAGAACTTGAGAATTCCTTGAATGGTTGCTGGTCTTTGGATTACTTAAAGTACATTAGTCAGTTGCAGCCAAACTTGACAGAGTGGAAAAATTTGGTCTGGACATGTATCTTAATAGTTTAAAGTTCTAAGGTCTCTCTGCAGCAATTTTCTGACTTCCTTCTCACAAGGCATTATCCTGGAGAAGCTTTATCTGTTGCTGAGTCATTTTCTTCTAAGAAATCCATAAATTTTTCAGAGTTTTTGCTAGATACCAGATAGAGATAGAGGAGTTCTGGCTTAGTGTGTTGGTGAGTAAAATGTTGAATTCTAGCATATGCAGCAGTGATGACTGGTTTTAATGCCCACTGACAGTGTCTGGAAAATGGAGCTTGTTGTTTTATGTCCTTCACCAGGAGCCATGCCTTGGAGCACCTCTAACCTGGGGCTGTGGCTTCTTCTGTGGGCTCATTGCTGTTATTATTGGGTAGAGGGGCAGAGCTCCCTGCACCTCTCTGCCTGTAACTCCTTTTCCTTCCTGCTGTGCTGCTGGCATCAGGTCCCCGAGGATAATTCCAAATCACCTTTCTTCTGGGAGCGTATACTGGAATTTACTGAGTGTAAAAAACAAACTACACCCAAAAAACCCCTCAGCTGTGAGACAACATAAATCACATGCTTCAGCCAAGAGAAAGGGAGCTCTGATAGCAGGCATTTCATAAAGATCCAATAAATTTCCACCTCTTGGATGAAGAACTTGATTCTTCTCTGGTTATTAACATAATCATTAAATTATGGTAGAAAACTTTCAAAGGTGGAACTTAGCTTTGAGGAACTTTTGGGTAAGAGGCTGAACTGACACATATACTGCCTTCTGCTTCATCCATTTCCTCTGCCTACTGGTGTGCCCATACCAACACATTCTGTATTATCCAGTGGGGCAGCAGAGTGCTGCATGCATGGGTGAGACAGGGTTTCTGGAACTTGACAGGTATTTGATCTGTCTTCTGCAACCTCCTGCTCACCATCTAACACCCCTCTATTGACTAGTGTGCCTGAAATTCCTATACACCTCCTATAGGATCTATCCTTTGGTGATTCTCTAGCCAGAATTGCTGTAGGCATGTCCATAGGCTGAGGCTTGAATTCTTCTGCTCTGGTTTGCATTGGCCAACTTGGAGCAACTCAAATGTTTTCTGGAGGATCCTGCAAATTCCAAGTTTTCCTTCTTTTCTGGGTTTTGTGTGGTTTTTTGTGTTTTGTTTGTTTTGGGTTTTTGTTTGTTTATCTTGTTTTTGAAAATGTAATTACATGTTTTGATATTATGGATAATTAAAGTATAGCTGTGGAACAAAGTTCAGAAAGAACCTTTATTTTTTGATCCAGCCAATGGACATGGCTGCAGAAAACTGGATTTCTGTGAGTCAAGTGTTTGGCATTTGTGTTTCACTACTTGTGAATGTTTATACTATTGTTTTGTTTATTTAACAATGGAGTCTTACCATCCCTTGTGCTATGAACTCCCAGATTCCTAGATCTTTCCAGGAACTCTTCCTTGCCCAGTGGACCTGCCCCAGACTGACAGTACTCTCTGCTTCCACCTCAAACTCTTTCCAGTCAGTCTGAAGTGACTTCAGCAGTGGTCTCAGCTTTCCTCCACGATGCAGGCTGAGCTTTGGAAGGACAGGGCATTAAGGTCCCCTCCAAGGAGACAAGTAGAGTTCAAGAAGCACTAACTGTTTATCTGTGCTTCTGCCATGGCCTTTCTGTACCTGCACTGGGCAGTCCTGTAGGGATGCTCCCTGGCACTCCTGAGAGGATGTAACAGGAGGTGCTGAGCTTCCCTCTGGGCACCCTCTGCCAACCCCTGGCTGACCTCTTCCTGCCTTATGCAATTCACTGCAGTTACAGCTTCCTTGGGCTTAGAGCAGGGGAAGTTCAGGCAAAGCTGCTTAGGAAGCCATGACAAAGGCCAGTCAGAATGCTGCTGGAATGGGAACACATAGGGGACACAGTTTGTGGTGATTGGGAGTGGGACTGGCCCAGCCTCATCCCCAGTGGGCACAGCTGTGCAGGACAGGTGAATGCTATTGAAGGGAACGAGCCATGGAGTGCCCAGGGACACTGAGCAACCAGCAAAGGGAACAGAGGGCACACAGGTGCAGTGCATCAACAGGAGGGGATAAAAGGCTGGGATAAATAACAAGAAGGGGCAGATGCTTGCAGCCTTCTGAAGAGGTGAGGTGTTACTGTGTATGGATTGAAGCTTTTTGAAATTGTGTAGTGATACTCTGTGTATTGTGGCCATCTCAACTGTGACATGTGCTGTGACAAGAAGAGGTAGCCTGAAGATGCCTGGACAGGGCAGACAGTGACCCACAGGCTGATCCTGGTCACAAGGTATTTGGCAGAGCCTTTGGTTCTTGGTGGACATGAAGGTAAAAGGAGAACAGCAGCAGTGGGAAGGCAGCCAGACAAGGCTGGCCACCATTCCCTGTGAAAACAGCTGTCACCACTAGGCTAGAAGGAAAAATGCTTGTGTAAGTGGTCCTGAGGGAGCTGAGCACACACACAGCCCTGCTGAAAGGGACTGTTTCTCCAGCCAAGGACCAACTTCCCTCACTATCCCCTTGGCAGATGTTCTTTATCTACCTTTGGTGTGGGGGGTGATGCAGGCTTGAACAAGCCTGCTGGAAGTAGGTAGCTGTTTTCTTAGCCAAGCTGCAGCCCTGAGCCCTGAGGCTGTGGCTCTAGACATACCCAGAGCATGACAGTATCTGTCTTCTGACTCACTCACAGGGAGCTTTCTCAGACGTTCTCATTCAGCCTTCTTGTTTGAGCATGGAGCTCCTCTCAGCTGTAGCAGCAGTTGCTTAGTTCATGCAGGGTGAAAATTAGGTCTTCTGCCCCTATAGCAGGTCCTGAAAGAGAAGAGCCACAGCACACTGAAAAAGAGGCTCAGGAACAACACAGGACCGAGTATCTGGAGAGAACTCCAGGCAAATTCCATAGGAAGGCTTGTCCAAAGAACTGCATGTTCCTGTTGGGCATTCAGTGGCTTCCTTACAGCTGCTTTTGGGTTTGCATTTTTCTGGCAACATATGGTACTTGTGTCTCAAATGCTTCTGATCAGATAAGCTATTCCAGAAGCTAATCTTTCATTGTAGTACAGAAATATTTTGCTTTCTGCTCAGGCCTGGAAAGAGCAGAAGAATCTGGTGGTTAACCACATAGGGAAGTCTTCACAAGGGCTCTGCAGCCCAAAATGTTGTGAAAAATACAAGAATAATCTAAAGATAAAATTGCAAACTCCTTGGCTGCCTCTTGAGTTTCTGAAGCATGCAGACAGTGGGGCAGAGCTTGCAGAAGGTAATTGCTGGGGAACTTTCTACCTGATGCTATTGGAGTACCCAGGAATGAGACCTTGAATAGAAAGCCAGGGAGCAACAAGGTATTTTCTGTCACACTTCAGAATAGGGTTGGTGATCCCAGTGATTTTTTTTTTTCTCTTCCCCCTTGCCCTGCAAACTGAACAGCTTTGTCAACTCTAGTAAAGTGTGAGCTTATGGTTTGGCTTCTGTGCTGGAGGTGAGATCATTCAATTCAGTGAGGTCAGCACTGGTGCTTGGCAGGCCTTACAGGGAGCTAGTCCAGCTCACTAACATGGGTAGGAACTGCTTACCTCTGCACTGACCTTCCTTTTGGCTTGTGTAGGGGCTTGGCTTGGTTGAATGAAGCATTCAGTGAGCCCCAGAGCTAAAGGATGAGTGGAAATACGAGTGTGTGGCTGGAGCAAAGACTAAGGAGTGGTCCCTGTCCTCTTTTGATAAAAATAAGTAAATCCTCATGTTTTTCACTGGCTCTTTCAAACTTTGTGGTATTTGTAACAATGCACCTCTTGTTCTTCTGGGGATACTTTGCTGCTTTGCTCCCCCCTTTGGTTATGTGATAATCCCTTTTCTGGGATATTTACTCTAAGCCTCTGTTGTCTTTGTACTAATGCACTCTCTGTCCTCTGTGAATCCTGACCGGAACAGAATCAGGCCTTACAATGGGTACTTTTCTCCCTGTCCTGTCTGGGCTTTCAGAGCATCAGTATCCCTTCATTTTGCCCCCATTCCTGAGCTGATAGGATTGAATGGCAGGAGACTTTTCCTTTGACATGCTGTGGTCCCCAGTAGGTCACTGTAAGGGTGAGTTGAAGCATCCCTTCCCTGGAAGACAGGTTATTTATTCCTGGTGCTGAGAAACACATGTGGCTGGTAACAAGATCCATGGCACATTATTTTTGACTAATCCTCAGGAAGCCTCCTTTTTGGCAGTAACTTGAGGCTTTATTTGAAGTACATTTAGAAATGAGAGTTATTTGGGTTTTTTTCCCATGCATTACAGCAAATGCCCTCTAATTTCAGCCATTTGTAGTCCACAAGAAAAGTGTATTGCATTTTCTGACTGCATCCTGGTGTTTCAAGTAGGTGAGCAGTGTGACCTTCTGCACACTGGTATTTGCTGGCAGCTCTGGTGGTTATTGTCAGTATTTCAGGGTTCAGGCTGTTGGCATAGTCCTCTCTAAAGGATAGATGTGTGTTTCTGTGCCTCTGAGCAGGACTGGGTGCTGTAAAACTACAGTGGTGTGGCACTGTGCTTGCACCAGGACACTCAGCCTCTTGGTAGAGGAGCTCCTGTCTGCCCACACCAGCAAACAGGGCCACAAAAACTGAGAGAACAGATGTGCCCAGCTGCTGGCACAGGCAGGAGGGTGCCTGTTAGCACAGGTTAGCATGCCATGCTTGGGAGTGGTTGCTCATTCAGGAGAGCATGTTTTGACATACTTGTTTTGCTCTTCTTTGTAACTGAGTCTATTCTTATTACCACCCCCTCAATTTTACAGGGAAAAAAAATTGGTATGGCTGGTGTTGCAGGATAAGTTTTGTGAATCTGGAGTGAGGGCCTCTGAAGCATCTTTTGGGCAACAGTTTGCCCAGAGCTTGGTAAAATTGGTGAAACAGCAAATAGGTAACCGTGAGGTTAAGTTGGTTTATGGAAAGAATGTGCATTGTCATTATCTTAGCTGTAGGTACTTCAGTGAAGGAGTATATCTGCACTTGTGACCGATAATGGGATCTTTGCATCTGACCACAGCAAGAATTTATTGAAACAGTTGGAGCAGATAACAATAAGGAGCTTCCTTAGGGATTTCAGTTGTAGATAGCCTTATTTTGTGTTGATTGAGGTGGAAGTAATGAACTTGCTGCAGCCATCAGCTCTGTAAGTGCTCACAAAACCATTACATCATAGCTCGACAAAAAAAATTTTGTACACTGATTATTTTTTGTGACAGGGTGTGAAAACATTTCCTAAGGCCCATATACCTTTAGTGGTTTGCCCTTTATGTTACAGTAAACTGAGAGAGCATGTGTGTTCAAGAACATCCAGCACTCAGCAGCTCCACAAATACAGGCTTTCCTAGCTCCTGTGACTTCTACCAGGATTGCTGGCTTTACCCAGCACAGCTGCAAGTCTAGCTTGATGTCAGCACTGACTTATATACAGATGGTACTTCAATTCTCTTATATTGCAAAAAAATATATTATGTGGTCCATTCATTTCTTAGTCAAGCATGTCCATATGTCTGGTGAGCTTTAGTTGCAGTCTGTACTTTTCAGGACAAATATTATAAAATTTGTTTCGTTATACAATTAGAGATTTTTAAAAAGATGATGTTCATGTACTGGAAGGAATGTGAAGAAATAGACATAATGTCTTTTTTTTACCTTTGTTTTAGTCTTTTGAAAGAGTTTTGGTGGAAAACAAGCTGCATGGCCTTTCTCCAGCTCTCTCTGAAGCCATCCAGAGCATTTCTCGCTGGGAGCTTGTCCAAGCTGCTCTCCCTCATGTGCTGCACTGCACTGCAACACTGCTCTCCAACAGGAATAAGCTAGGTCAGTGCTCGTGTGAGCTTGTTTTCATTATTGAAGCTATCAGTCAAAATGTGACAGATTGCTGCTCAGGGTGCCAACACATTCCAAATCCTTAGAATCCTAATTAGTTTCTTCTGGGGATTGTCTTTCTTGATGTTTGTCTTTCTCTTTTATGGGAGGATAACCTGTGAAATCTTCCCCAGTGAAGTTAGTGGTCTGATGAGCTAAAGAGTCAAAGTATTCAGTAACATTTTGCTAGTTATTTCCCAGCAATAATAGAACTTATTTTAGCACCCAGCAGGCATGGATTCCTTGAAGGAATATGTATTTCTTTCAAGGCATGCTGCAGTGGTCAGTTGCAGCAGGTACTTTCAATATTTTCAGTTTTCGGGGGTTTTTCTTCCTATTTTTATTTAGACCAATGCATGTGACTCTCAGCAGATAGTCAATCAGACAATAGAGAGGCAGGTCCAAATCCAACTTATTTTGGTACTGACTTCAGCAGGAATTTGCTTCCTTAGACATGCCAGTAGGGAGAATTAACAAGACACAGGCTTGAGCACCTTGCAGTGCTCACTGGCATTTTGTCTTATTCAATAAAGTCAGACAAGAGTGTTGAGTTAATTTCTTTGGGGACCACTCTGTGTTCATGCTGCTGTCATTGCAGAGACTGAACTCCAAATTCTGGGAAATAAATGGAGGCTTCTGATTTAGGAGGCCTCAAATATAATGAGAGAGAATGCTGGTACTTTTTATTGTAGAATTTTAATTTTCAAATGGTTATCTGGGAGTTGGATGTCCAGCCTCCAGTGGAACTCTGAGCAGTATCATTAATGGAAACCCTGTGAGATAATGTGATGCATTTTTCCATACAGGACATCAGGATAAGCTAGGAGTAGCTGAAACAAAGCTGCTTCACACTCTTCACTGGATGCTGCTGGAGGCTCCTCAGGACTGCAGCAATGACAGATTTGGAGGAGACAGAGGCTCCAGCTGGGGAGGGAGCAGTAGTGCCTTTATCCACCAGGCTGAAAACCAAGGATCACCAGGGCATCCCCGGCCCAGCGCCGTGACCGATGAGGAGGAGAATAACAGGAGGAAGTTCTTCCAGAATTCCATGGCCACAGTAGAGCTGTTTGTGTTCCTCTTTGCTCCCCTCGTGCACAGGATTAGAGTAAGTGACACACTGGTGGGGTTCTTGTGTGGAGACAGCTCTGGGCAGGAAAGGAATGATTCTGCCTTTGTGGCTGTTATTTAATTCAGCTCACAGTGCACACTGGGGTACTGCTGGAAATATTTTACCAAGCTGGCAGAATACTGCTGCCATTGGGAAGAAATTCTTCCAGTGCCATGAACAATGACCACAACATCAGGCAGGCACAAAGACAAAAATATACAAAGTAAGGCACTCTTAGCCTTTGGGAATGGCAAAGATCTGTGGCCCCTGTGAAGTCTGTGGGATCCTGAAAACTGCAGAAAGGATTATGAGCTTTAACTTGCTCCAGTGATTCTCAACCATTGCTCAGAAAAGCCCTGCTGGAATTTCAGGGATTCCACAGTGGGGCTGCCACTGGGGTTTGTTGTTGTCATTACTAATCATCTTGATTCTAATTAGCAGGACAGTGTTACAAGCATGGCAGTGGCAAAGGCAATGGAGCATTCCTTTGTTCTGAAGTGTGAAGCAGGCTGCTGGCCTTCTGTCTACTGGGGTTCCTCTGTTACTTTTAATTTATCAGCTTTGCAGAGTGATGTGATGAAAAGACATTTTCTTCATGCTCTGGGAGGCTGCCATTTAGCCTTTATGTTTCCAGCTAGGCCTTGAAAAAGAATAGGTCCTTGAAAAAAGGACCATAAAGTCATGAAATGATGGGGCTATCTGTTCTAATCCTGCCTTCTATGCTGCAACAGTAGGAAGGAGCAGGAGATAAGTCTTTTGATTAAGGCAGGTAAAAGTGAGACTGGATAATTAGATTCTTTCTCTACTTCTGCCACTGAGTTCCTGTAAAGAAGTGTTTAATTTATTTAGCCCAGATTTTTCATAGTTGTTTAGTAGTTGTCTGTGGGCTGCTGGGACAGGAAGAAACACTGAATTCTTCCCTGCCCTACACACAAAAATGCAGGCTGCTGCTTGAATAAGTGGAATGAAACTGTGGGTAGACCTTGATTATTAGAGATTGGAGTTCCATGGCATGTTGTTTTCAAGATGGGGTTAATAACAGTACCTCAAGTCTACCTTGAGAATCTCAGATCTCTGGAACACTGTGGTGATGAACATGGAAAAGCCAATTAAAGCATGCACATTTGTGTCATCAAAATGAAGTGCAGGAAAGGAGTTAAATGAGGCATGTAAGTGGTTCACTAAGTGAGCAGTGTCCTCTTGGTGTCTTCTGAGTCTCAGGGGAAGAACACTACCTGATAGCCAGAGTAATGCATGGGCTCAAGGAAGGAATGCATGTTCACATAGACAGACCTAAACTGTTCAATTCCTAACTTCTGGGAGGATTTTTGTCTTCAGCAAAATGTTTTTAAGTCAGGCTTTGGGTGCTGCATGTGGTTCTTTAAGTGCATAGCTGTAGGTAGAAGTGTTGGCACGTCACCGCAAGCTGGCAGTGCCAAGTGAAAATGCAATGTCACTGCTGGCAGCTCTGAAAGCTTTGCAAGCTGCTATTAGTAGAAACAGTAATTAAAACCAAGCTTGTGAGTTGATTATGATGAGAGAGCACTAACAGAGGGGGGGAATAGAAGGGTGGGTGCCTGCAGTGGGTTCCTGCCATTCCTGTAGCTCTGTCTGCATCATCCATTCCAAATGCCAAGGCATCTGGGGCTGTCTCAATAGGAGAGTGCTGTGCACCTGAAATTACACCACCAAAACTGCTGTTACCATGTTTGTTTGCCTCATGGGGGTAGCTGGGGCTATACTAACATCTGTGTCTCCCCATGTAGATCTGACATGAGGTCAGGTAAGTGCATAGCTGCCCCCTTGATCCTGCTAAGATTTACTTGTGTACTAATTGATATGATTTCAGCTGCTTGCATATGTAAAGCAGGGTTAGCACAAGGGTGGAAGTAGTACCAGTCTCTATGTATTGACAGAGTTCAAGTACTAACAGTGCTAATGATAATGACAGTAATGTGTACCACTACTTCACAGTAATCTGTTACATGTTTCCTCAATTTCTAAGTAATGCTTAAGTATTTAATATTCTTTTGGGGAAGCAGTTCAAGACTTTGAGTGTAAATCCTAAAGTTGAGCTTGAATACTAAGTAAAGTGATTATGTATAATTAAAAGGGATACTTTGTAACAAGAATGGCCTTTTCTATTACAGCTTAATGTCCAGGGAAAACCAGGGTTCATTGACTAGGATAGGAATTTCACTTGAATAAAGCCTTTGCGTATTTTTGGACTGAAGCTTCCCTGTGATTGTTTTACTAGCTGTAGTTGACATGTGTAGACCCTGCTGAATACTGTCAGTAGCCCTTGAGTTAGCATGTACTGACTGGACAGCTGCACATGGTATCCTGTAAGAAATGACAGGCTTTGCAGAGTGGAAACAACGTTTTGTTTTTCTCTTTAGGAGTCCGACCTGACGTTCCGGTTGGCCAGCGGCCTCGTCATTTGGCAGCCAATGTGGGAACATAGGCAGCCTGAGGTTTCTGCCTTCAATGCTCTTGTGAAACCCATCAGGAACATTGTTACAGGTCTGTGACTTTGCTGTGGTGGTGGAGCTCCTGAGACCTGGGAAAGCTTTGCCTTTGCTTGCCTGGTGCTGCCCTTGCATTCTGTACATGGAGGAATATGTTGATCCTGCAGGAACTAGTCAAACCTCAGAGTAGTTTAAGGGTGTTCCCCTCAGAGTCAATTGGCATTTGCATAATAATTAAATAGGAGATGGGAGAACCATCACAGATAGGAAATAAGTAACTTTTCGGTAGTTTTCATTTGTCAGCCTCATATAATTTCTGTTAGCCTTATCTTCCTTAGTTGCTAAGAAGGGTGAAGACAAGATCTCACTGCAGCCTGACATGAGTGAGGAAGTCTTTCCCAAACTGGCACTGGACAAAAATGAACAGTGAAGAGCACACAGGTGGTTCTGCTGTCTAAAATTTGATTTAGAGTATGTTATGAAATTAGAAAACATAGTTTCAAGAGAGTCCAAAGAAGGCCTAGGTTGTAAATTCACTTTTGAATACTGGAAGGGGTTACTTTTCCTTTGAGCTTCAGCCATAGTGAGATTGGAGTTGGGTGCTGAGGCTTCCAGGGCTTTGGCTTCCAAGTATTTTTGTCTGGCCTAGTCCTAAAAAACCCCCCATTTTTGCTGTTATCTTTGAGACAATACTTTTTTTATAATTCCTGCATGGTGTTGAATTGAAAGTGAGCAAGATATAATGCTGTACCATTGCTTTCAGTTCTCAAAAGCATGAAACTGTAGTTTTCACCATAGTGAAAATGTAATTCACTAAATTAGTTTTTTCTGATAACAGGTCATTTTGGATGCCATATTTTGTTATGAAGACTTAGTAGACCTACTGGGAAAGTCCAGAATTAACAAGATTCAGGTCTTCCAAATGATTTAAAACAGTCTTTTACACCTTGCTCTTTGTCCCTCTTCTTCAACTTCTAGAATTAAAATATAGTATTTCAGCCCTAGAACTAACAGAGGAAATTTTCTTTGACTATTGGATTTTTTTTTCTATAGGTCTATGTGAAAATCTCTAAAAATAGCTTCAGAAGTGAAGTCTGGAAGGAAAATATTTTTTTATGTTTTGAAAGGTTTTTCAGCAGGACAGAAATACTAATTGGAATGAGGCCTTTTATGTGTAGGAAGATTCTGCTATCTTAGCATTTTCTCAAGGTGGGAAAAAAGAAAGTCAAATTTACTTAAATTTTCCTTCAAACAACAAATAAAAAAATGAATGAAGAAGCTTTGCAGTATTTGTTTTGCAGTCTGATTCAGTCATATCTGCACTGCTTTCAACACAGGATTTCAAGACTTGTCATCCCAGTCTGTGTGTTACCCTTGGTCTGCTACAGTATTGTAATTCAAATTTTGTGTGACATCCATGTATTTCCTGTGCTGAAGGCATTTGGCAAATTGTGAATCACAATACACTCTGAGTGATGGAACCTAGAAAAGGACCTGAATATATGTACAAATAGGATGAAGAGATCCAAAATAAAAGGGACTACTCTGCACAGGAAAACACAATTGGTGGTGAATGGATTTAGGGTGAAATTTATATTCAAATTTAATTTTAAAGAAATGGAGATTTTTCAGTAGAGAGTGTTGTTGTCAACACAATAGAAAGAACTGAAAAAACTAACAGTCCTGTTTTCTTTTTATGGCTGTGACTAGTGCCTAGGAAGTTTGCAGCAGATAGATGGCTGGCTTTGTTTTTTGGTTTATCCTTTTATTATAATACTTTATACTAGGTACATTATAGAGCAGGAGGCATTTCTTGAAGTGTCCTGCTTTGACTTCTTTCCTCAGCCAAGAGAAGTTCTCCCACCAATAACCAGAGTGTGACCTGTGAATCCCCTAATCTGGACAGTGGACGTACTGAAGTAAGTTCTGTGCTAAGGTTTGACAAGCTTGAATAAGGTGCTGAGGGAGGGGGGAATAAATATTGAAAGAGAACTTGCAGTTACCACCCTAAAGTATTTCATCTCCAGAAATTACAGTTATTCACAGCTAAGGCACCCAATCTTGTTTGCAGTGGAACCAAAGGCTGTGGGGTATATCTATCTGGATCCTCCTTGGCCTTCTCCTGTCTTATAGGATGGAAGCCTGTTCTTGTGTATGGCAGGAGGGTTGGAGCCTGATTTTAAGGTCCCTTCCATCCCAAATCATTCTCCTGGGCAAGAGACCTGTACAATGTACCCTTTGCCTGTACAATGCCTTGTATTGAGAAGCCCCAGGCTTGATCAGTTTTTCCATGGTTTTATGGTGTAAAAGTAACTAAACTCAATGTTTAAACTCAAATGTCTAAACTCAAATTGCAGTTATACAACTAACATGAGAGCGATAAATGTTTACATACCTATGTTGGTGTGCCTATTTTCTTTTTTGCAACTATCTCAAGGGACTGCAGGTGGTCTGTGAGACAACACAGCCAGATCCTGTACCTCCAAAGGCTTCTGGTTCAGCATGTCACCCTGGAAATTCCTTGGAGGGAAGTGTGTCCTCCCAGACCTCCCAGGAGAGAAGTTCTGCACATCCCAGGTACAAAGACTTTCAGGAGAAACTTGGGCTCATGTGATTTAGCGGTGGAGGTCACACAAGTCCATCTTGCATGCACTTTTGTCTGGACATGCTGAGGGTGTTGGATGTTGGTATCAAATTCTTAATTCAACAAATCTCAGCTCTGGGTGATGAAAAAGATGGCAGCACTTGTTACTCAATGCTTCTCTCTTCAGAGAAATCTCTAGCTGGCCTGTTGGGACAGTTTCTTTGGTCTATTCTAGAATGCTGGAATTCAAGACTCAAAAAATAACCCTCAGGTTCAGCCCTTCCAGGCTAGTTTCACCTTCAGGCAACTGGTATATTATCTGGCTTCCTTCTGACCAGATTTTCTTTCCCCCTAGCAAAGAATTTCTGCAAGCCTCTTTGCACTGCCTTCATTATGTCTCCTTTGCATCCTGCTGCATGGCTGGCTTTACTGACCCAAAGGAACAGACTAACAAAGAAGCACAGCTATGAAAATGTGCTTCCAGCTTGTCCTACAGTGCTCAGACTCTGGTTCCCAGCTTGGCACTAATAAATTCATCTAAATTTTGGCACAGGAAGATAGAAGTAGATTTTCAGTAGCGCTGGACACTCAGGGCCATAAAGTAAATCAGGATGATGAGTGTTTTCAGAGATTTTGCAGAGGGAGGGCTGTAATTTTAAGTCTCTGTGGATTTAGGAGTGTTACTTGAACACCTGAAAACTCTGGTCCTGTTGCTTCTCCTTGGGGAAATGTCATATCCAAAACACTGCATTTTTAAGAAATGGCTTCATTACAGTGACAGAAATAGAGGATGGAGTGATTTTTCTGAATATTAGCTAGGAACAGCTCTGATCTCTCAAATGGGAGCTCAGGGCATCTTTTCACTGGTGCAAAGGAAAAAGCTATTCCTAAAGGCTCTCATCCCATCAGGAATGAGATAAAAAAAATCCCTTGGGGTTTTTTATCAAGCCTGTTGTCAGTTCTGGGTCTGTATTTAATTTCTATTACTGTGAACCAGTAAAACTGAAGGTGGGGACAGAGCTGCCTTTCTGTGTGTGAACAGTACTGCTCAGAGAGTGCACTGCTGTAAGAAATAAGCAACCTTTTAAGAAGACAGAATCAGGTGATCAATTTATCAAGCAGGGTCTGGTGGTTGCCATGGGGATGAAGCTCCAGACAGGCTTTGAAGAGAGCATCATTATGCCTCCTCATTTGCAGAACTCATTGATGAGTTAAGGCTGTACAGGGAGCTTTGGTTGCCAAGCAACAGATAACTGTGGAACAAATGTTGTTTACTCTGCTTACCAACAGCCAAAGTATTCCTTTGTCCTTGGCCAGGGGTTGAAGGAAGGCTGCATTTCCACTTTCCCTGCAGTCACAGGCAACCATCAGCTGATTATACAAGCACTAGATTTTCTTCTCAATGAACTACAGAGTTGAATTTCTGGTTTTTCAGAAACTGTCTAAACAAAGGGCTTGTTCTGATCCTAGCTGAGTGTGGCTCCTCCACTCAGTGTAATTCTCCATAAAGAGATGATTCAGTTTAATCCTGAAGCAAATAAACCACAGCCCTTGATCCAGCTGCTACCTTGAACAGGCTGCCTGGGAAATAGACTTTGCAGGAAGTTAGAAATATTTCATAGGGAGAACATGCCTTGCTCCAGCCTGTGTCATGCCTCAGGTTTGCCTGTGTCACAGATAGGGGAGCATGAAAAGCTGTTTATTTAGCCCCATACACTGCTCAGGGTCCTGCAGAGGCCTTTCACAATTGCTACTGGGATGACAGGTTTTTATTTCCTTGGCTGGGATACTTTGGGTATACTTCTGGCTTTTTGCAGGCTAGATCTATGTGGCACAGCCTAAACTTTGACAAAACCACCTTCACATCAGCTTTATGGGGAAAATGTTACAGCATATTCCCATTTCATGTTGTTTTCTTTCCCAAATCAGTTTTTCAGGTTTTTGTGACAGCTCATTTCAAAGTTGTCAAACTTGCAGCCTTTTTACCTGGAATACAGCACTAGGGGAGAAACTTTGAGTGTGTGTATTTTGTGTAGTGTGGCATATGCTGACACAGGCTGGTCTGCAGTTTCCAAGTGCCTCCAGCATTGGCTTGTGGGGCTGGCAGCAAACCATCTTCTGCAAATCTGAGCTCTGGATCCATGTGTTGATCCAAGCCCAGCCCTGACACCTGCTCCCTGTTTCCAGGCATGTAAGATGGAGCAGGGTTCATGTGATTCCAGTTGGTGTCAGTGTTCCATGCACACTTTTTTGCCGGCTCCATGCCTGCCTTGGGGGCACAGGGCAGAGATGCAGCAAAGCACTTGAGCTCTCAGAGGTCCCAGGGCTCAGTGTTGCTGCTGTTCCCTAGGGCTTTCCTGGACCATGGCCTTGGACCCATCTGTTCAGAATGTGGTGGAGATGGGGATGACCTGTCCACGCTACTTGCAGAGCTGATAATAAAAATGGCTTTTAACAAAAAATAGAACACCAGCTTGATATTCTTGTGATGATTCTCAAATGCCTGGGAATATAGGGCATGAAAGCACTCTTAATTTCTATAGAATCCCAGAAATAAACAGGTCACAGAGGTCTGTTTCTAATCTAGAGTGGAAACTTTCAAAATATGTATTCAGCAGACAAAAAAAAAATAAAAAGAAAAAAATTCCAGAGTTCCTGCACCACCCCCAGGATTTCACACCTCTTACCATGTGATTCTTATTCCTCTGACTGCCTTTCACTTGCTCCTTTCTGTCAGATTGTCTCCTGACAGCTAGTGACTGTCCAGAGGGTAGATCAGGCCAGTTGTACTCTGCTGGGAAAAAAGCTGTATAAGAGATTAGGAATAAAAATTTTAGGGCAATTTATTGCAAAAGCATTGTCTATGAATGACATACAGCTGCCTTCTAGATTCTCATCTGTGAAGTTCACTTACGGATGCCTTGCTTTTGTGTGCACTAATTTCTCCAATACTTAGGAAATCCACTGGGAAATTGATAAGGCAATAAAATTATAATGAGGGTTTTAAAAGGTGCTTTTCTCTAGAACACCTTGACAAAGAATGCTCATAATAGTAGCTTTTATTTATATAGGAATTGATTTAATTAGTTTAAAAGGTTAACCAACTTAGCTGCCTTTCCTGCTTTTTCTTAAGTAAGGCCTGATATGAGCAAATGTAAACCATTCCTAAATATTATGAGTATCAGAGCTGCAGATGCATGAGGGTTGTCTGTTTCCTGCTGAACAAATTACTAAGTGAGCACAGGTACTGGAGGCTTATCTTCAGATCACAGTTTAAGAAAGCACCCCTGTCCCAGAAAACCCCTGACAGCATGTGTTGGAGTCCTCTGGGCACCTGAAAGCCAAATATCCAGTTCGATGCCTTCAATAATGCTTTCCTCACTTAGGCACCTTAATCCCAAAGGACTTTATGCAGAGAGCTGAGTATCTGAGAAGGCCTAAGGAGTCTGAGGACTGACATTTCTATCCCTGCCTTTTGGAACAGGGTGTCCTTGGTGATTCCACCCTGCCAGAAGTCCCGCTACGCCACCTACTTCGACGTGGCTGTGCTGCGCTGCCTGCTGCAGCCCCACTGGTCTGAGGAGGGCACGCAGTGGTCACTGATGTACTACCTGCAGAGGCTGAGGCACATGCTGCAGGAGAAACCTGAGAAGCCCCCTGAGCCTGAGGTCACCCCTCTGCCAAGGCCTCGTAGCAGCTCCATGGTGGCTGCTGCACCCTCTCTGGTGAACACCCACAAAACCCAGGTGAGGAGTTGCTGGTGGTGAGAAAATAATTGCTGTGGTGGTGATGCTGTGGAGTGGTTGCTGAACAGGTAGGGATGGGCACAGCTTTGGTATGGGCTCACTTCCAGATCAATCTTACAGTCAGGTACCTGCATTGATTCAGAAGGGTAGAATCTGATGCAGAGGGTCACAGCTGGCGACTGCTGAGAGCTGGATTGTTGATTTGGGATAATTAATCTAGGGTGAACTGGGATAACATTAGTTTTTAATGTGAGAATGTGCTAATGCAGTTGTCAGAAGAAGTGGTTACCAATGCCTTTGTATTACAGTGTAATGGTCAGGACCCACTGAGCTTCTCTGGTGTACTCCCTCAAATGAGAGAAAAGGAACTGTGTTTAGCACAGGACTGCACACTTCAGACAAACTCTTGTGCTAAAATATTGAATTAGGCTTGGCAAACAGTGGCAGTGAGCAAAAGCTCTCCATGTTGGTACTTCTGCTGTTATTACATAATTTTTATATTTACAAAAAAAAAAAAAGTCTTAGTAGAGAAACTGTCCTAATAGGCGTCAAGTCTTGCTCCCTGTTTGCTGGACAGTGAGCCCTGTCTGCCTGACCTTGCTGCAGTAAAGAGCTTTGTGTTTGAGCTTAAATATTTTTTTGTGTTGTTGGCCTGTTCCAGAGTTAAAAAAGGAATGTTGTTGCATTTTCAGTTAATCTCCTTGTGGATTTGTTCTACTTTTACGTTGTGCCCTCTCTTCCTGTCATGTGCAGCAAATGCCGATTTACTTAGTTGATGGAGCTGCCTTACAAAATTTACCAGAGATTCTACTTTTGCCTTCCAATTTTATGTCACACTTGAATAAAAGACGTGTTTATTTTGCTATCAAATGTATTTTTTGGAGTTGGAAATCTCAGAATTCTTGGTGTTTTTCCTAAAACTGCTGCTTTTGGGACTCTGACAGGTATTGAGTGGAAAGAAGGTGAAATATCTTTTTTCCAGTAGACCCCAGATGCTCAAAATCTAGAAAACAAGCATAAACTATTTCACTTGCAGAAGATTCCTTTGCTCTTCTCTAATATTGTTCTGAATTCCATTTGGCAATTCCACTGGGTACATTGTGGCTGCCCATGTGAGGACTGTCCAGGGCATGCTTCTCTCCAAGGCTGAGTTTGAGTGCTTTTGGTGACCTCTGTGTCAGTCCAGTGTATTTTTGCCATACTTCTTTAAAATAGAATCCTGTTCCAGGGTTCCAGTTTGTTAAGCATAGCAGCTGTGATGGAGGAAGTGAAATGGTCTTCCAGGCAGCAAAACTTTCAACTCATGCCCCCCTTCTTTACAACTTTGAGGACTGAAACTAGTGCAATACACAGAAGCAGCTGGGTTCCAGTTCATCCCAGCCAACTGCAGGAATTTTACTGCTATTCTTACATAAGTCTCATCAAACAAGTCTCTCTGTTAGTTCACAGCAGAGAATGCCACCCCCCAAAGGCTGGGATTTGTCTTTTCTGTTAACACAAGGGGTTGTATGCTGAGGCTTCTCAAGCTTGTCTGACACAGGCTTAAAGCCTGGTTTTTCAGTCTAGACCTGAAATTCCTAACACAGTGTCATCATTTCTACTCAAAGTTGAATCAATATCTTCTCAAAAACATTGGCACACTGTGTTTCAGCAGGAAAGATATAAAGTGGCAGGCAAAAACTGAGTAAAGAAAAACCACCTAGTATACACTGACTTAGTAACCAATGGACAAAGATACTTAATCCAAAATAATTTCATACAATGTTTTGTAGCCAGCAGGGGCCAGAGAGCTATAAAGGCTAAGAAAAAAGCCATATGGAGTACTTGCTGGCCTCACTGTTGAGAGTGGCTAGGGTTGAATCCTGATTTACTGTGTACTGGATTTCATGTGTGACTCCTCTGACTCTTTAATCATAGATGCAAAGTGGTAGATATGCATACCTTTGTTCTACAAACAGTGGTGAGGAGGAGACTTGCTGCTGTGTGTCTCATTCTTGTCCTGATAAAATTAAGAGGGAGGATTCAAGGGTAGTTTCTGATTAGTCTGAAAAGTCTCTGAAAAATGTGTGACCCCCAATATTTGGTACTGCAAATACTGTAACTTGTGTCAGGCTTCAGCTGCAAAGGCTTCATCAGGTGCTTCTGGACCTTGTGCATAAAACTGCACACTTGTGTGCTGCAGAAGCTGGCTCTGCAATTTGCAGTCTGGCTAGGCAGAATCTAAACCTGTCACAGTGGTCACTTCATCTATCCCTGACATATGGCTATCTTTGCGTTGAAAGCAGAAAGGTGTTTTAACCTGACCTGCTTTTTCAGCTGAATATTTCTGGTGGGACAGCAAAGAAAAAGAGCATTCAATTGGAAAAAAGCTGATATTTAGGCAGAAGCAAATTACCCTGAGGGAGTTTGGTCAGGTCAGCTGCACAAACATCTCATGGAAGATGGGCATTAGGTCTCTACTGAGAGCAGAGGGCTGGAGGCTGAGTTTGTGCCAGTTTAATTCTTTGCAGCAGGCAGGTATGGCGTGTGTTGTTTGATGCAGAGGTGAGTTGAGTGAGCTCTACTGAAGCTGGGGTGAGTGAGCCTCATGGTTTTTGCTGTTGTGGGACATTCTGTGATCCAGGAAAGGGGGGAAGTTTCATATGAAAAATGATGGATGGGGAGCCCTCTTACTACAAGTGAAGGATGTTTAATGATTTAGAAGTTTTAGATTTCTTTGAGTAAATAAATTTTCTGAAAATTAAGTTTCTTGAAGGGACAGTGTTGCTTATTTGCAGTTTAGTCCCAAAATATGTATTTAAAAGTGTGTGTTATTAAGGGCATGGATCTTAAATGAAGCACTTTACAAAGGGTAACCATATGATTGCTCATGGACTTAAACCAAGATCTCAAAGACCTCATCAGTTACTTCGAGTCTTACCTGGGATCACAATCAAACATGTTCTTCCATGCCACCACACCAGGCTGACAGCAATGCCTGAGGCTTTCCCTACAGTGTGCTGTACTTTTTTCCTTTGGTGACTGAAAGGTTAGTCAAAGTAAATAATTCTGTAAGTTTCTAAATTTTGTTCATTTATTTTTCTTTAAATGTGTAAATGTTTTTGTGTAATGAATGGAGTCTTTTTCTTCTACAGGGCTCCTATGATAGTTCTAGGAAGCAGCTCCTTTTTCAAGGCTGATTATCCTCTATTTCTCCTTGTGTTTGTCTTCTTTTGGGAGCTGCAGGATCTTACAATAAAGTGTAATGAGGAAGAAAAGTCACTAAGTACAGAGGCATTTTCCAAGGTTTCACTGACCAACTTGCGTAGACCAGCAGTTCCAGATCTCTCCACAGACCTGGGAATGAACATCTTCAAAAAGGTGAGTGAAAGAAAACTGCACTTTAATTTACCTATGGTTCAGCAGCTCAGTGTCTCCCTAAGTAGCTGCTGAAGGTCTGCTTGGACTATGTATTCATGAGGTCTGCTTGGAATATATATTCATGCCATATGTGAGATCATCATCCCTTTTCACTGGAGTTGATTCTGCATGTTATTATATTGGTTTTTATATGCGCATCCTGAACATAATACTGAAGTCTTTATTCAAGTAATTGTCCTGATGGAACTGCATGAGAGGAGGCTACTCAGCCAGTGCTGAATTTTAAGTGCCAGTGCTCACTGTAATTCCAGCTAATTCCGTGAGTTCTGCTTTTTTTACCTCGTCTTAGCTCTGGGTTTCCAACCATCCATTCCATGCTCAAGGTCAAAGAATGACATAAAATTATCTGAGGGCATCCATCCCAGCCTCGGGCAAGACTGAACTCCTTCAAATGCTCACAGGACCCCAGCATGCAATTAGACTCTGCCATGGGAAATGGCCAAGATAAAATGCTCAGAGTGCAAAGTTATACTTGGGGAAATATATCTGTGTTATCTTTTTCCCTGAAGTGGTTGTTTTCCATGCCTCAAAGCTTCTTAACTGCTCTTGCTGCAGTTCAAGAGCCGCAAAGAGGACAGGGAGCGTGAGCGCAAGGGGTCGATTCCGTTCCACCACGCCGGGAAGAAGCGGCAGCGGCGGATGGGGGTGCCCTTCCTGCTCCACGAGGATCACCTGGATGTCTCCCCCACTCGCAGCACTTTCTCCTTCGGCAGCTTCTCTGGAATTGGAGAGGACCGGCGTGGCATGGAGAGGGGAGGGTGGCCAACCACCATCTTAGGTGAGGTGTCGCTGGTCTGCCCCAGGCTCCGTGTCGCTCCTGTTGCGAACATTCAGAGAACAGCAGGGGCTGTTTCTTCATACAGTCCTTCTGTCACCCTCTGTTCCCGGTTCTGTTTGCTTAATTAAAAAAACCTCTAAATTCCAAGACTGTTGTTGAGTGGAATTGAAGGCTGTGAGAAACAGAGGCTCAAGGATATTTGTGTGGATGGAAGAGCGAGGAAGTATCCGTGTGAAAAGTTTGGGCAGAATGTTAAAGCATAAGTGGGTACACTGCGTGTATTTTCACTAGGATAACAGGGCCTGATGAAAGGATGTGACCCAATAGTTTATTTACAACTTCAGAGGCCTTTGAAAGTAAAAATGGACTGTGTGGATGAGTGGCAAATAACTACTGTGACTGGTCATCATGACCAGTGATAACCTGTGCATAGCATTGTAGCTTGTGCTAAGCATTAGCATTTTCAGTGCCTTGAAGGGAAGCAGTGAAGAAGTCTAGGAAAGGGAGGAGATTGCATTCCTGAGAGTGGGAAGCTACCAGGGCATAAATGTTTGCGTTACACATCCACATCTGTTGGTAACTGTGTGGTGGGGTGCGTAGGTGTACAAGGACGAGGGAAGAGATGAGAATCTTGACTCCATGTTTCAGAAGGCTGATTTATTATTTTATGATATGTATTATATTAAAAGAAAATTATATACTAAAACTACACTAAAGAATGGAGAGAAAACTATTTCATCACAAGGCTAGCAAAGAATGGAATGGCAATAAAATCTTGTGACTGCTCAGAGTCCCGACAGAGCTGTACCTGTGATTGGTCATTAATTAAAAACAATCACATGAGGCCAATCAAATATACACCTGTTTTATTCCACAGTGGCAGATAATTATTGTTTTTCTTTTCCTCTGAGGCTTCTCAGCTTCTCAGGAGAAAAAATTGTGGCAAAATGATTTTTCATAAAATATGTCTGTGATATAACTGCTCACAGCAGACCTTGAAGGACTTGTGCTTCAGTTCACTTTTTCTCTGAAAACTTCTTTACTGGAATAATAGCTACTCTGGGAGCCTGTAGTGATCTCTTTTCCACTTGAATACCACTGTTCCTGTGTGGTAGCAAGCACTACACAAGCATTGCATCTTCAAATAGATCCAAAGAATTTTTGTATTCCCTTCTTTAAAAGAGAAATCTTTGAAGAGGCAGCAGTATCATTATTATGACAATTATTACAACAGCATGACAATTGTTAGCAGCAGTGTCATTAGTGTCATTAACAAAGTCATTAGTATGCTGAAAAGTTCTATTCACAGTTTTCCTGGAGTGCATATTGGACAGAATATAAATAGGCTATTTTCTCAATGAGGCTTATACTGTCTTGATATTGCAGAGGTACAGTGTTTGAACCTAAAAATTTGTTACTTCAAATTTCTAAGTTCACTAAGCAGTGTTTTTTTGTGTTCTTGAAGGATTTAGTTTGCCTTAGCACTCCTCTAAAATGAAATACTTAGTTTCCTCTCCTCTTTGCCCCAAAAATAAATTCCTATAGTATACCTCAAAGGGTGGAGTCATACAGTGCTGACCAGTTTTATTTTCTTGAAGGTGCAGTTGGTTAAGAATGCAGGTGTCAGCTAAACCAGTATGTGCTGAGGGGAAGAGCCTTGCAGAGAGTTTGGACCATTTTGTCTCTATGTCAATGAACCCACATAAGGAATCCCACCATAATCTTTGGTTCTGCTTCACAGCGTGATGAAAAAGCTTGATTCCTTGATTTTTACAGATTCCAATCCTTTAACTTTTAACCACAGCTGCTGTCTCCAGCCACCTCTCAGGTAGCTAAACAAAATCTCTGTTTCTTGTTGTCTCTCTAGGGAAGTTTACCAGGAGGGGAAGCTCTGACACAGCCACGGAGATGGAGGGGCTGAGCGCCCGGCACTCGCACTCCCATCACACGCTGGTCTCTGAACTGCCAGACCCCTCCAACAGCCATGGAGACAACACAGTCAAAGAAGGTAAATTTAACTCCTCAGGACAGGTGTTTCATTGAAATATCAACCAAAAAAGTGGAAGGAAGAGTTACTGTTTCTGCATGTGTGTGACTAATTGATTTTTCCTTTTTTGTTTCTGTATCTCTTGAGGGGTTTTATGTACTATGAAGAAAAAGGTTTCAAACGGTTCATGTTTATCTGGAGCAGTTGTTAAAACAATTGGTGGCCATCAGCAGGGAGAAGGCATGGTTTGAGGTTCTCTTGCCTTACCACAACACAACACAGAAGTGTGAACAGAAGCTTGGTATTGCTGTCTTTAATGGCAGCTAGCACAACTGCAAGCTGTCAGGAAATGTGATTGCCACTCTAGCGAGTTGCTATGTATATAATATAACCAGTCCATCACTGAGTCATTGCTCATTAGATGTATTAGATGTCATTAGTTCATTAAGTAGACTATATTTATATCTAATAGCCATAGGAAGAGATTCTTTGTTAGTCTCTAGCCCTGTTACTGTACTGTCTGGCAGATGGTGGTCTAAACAACCCTATGGATGTCTTTCTACACTACAGGGTATATAAACCTACTTACAAAGCACTAGGTGTGGGAAGTTATGAGCACTGGGGCCTGGAAATCAGTATGCATTTTAAAAATATGAGGCACCCTTGATAAAAATTTGCTCTTAAAGCCAGCTTGCTAACCTGAGCAATTCAAAGTTCCTGTCTCTGAACGCTGTGAGCTTAAGACTGCAGTGCCTTTCTCATCAGACAGCTATGCATTGTGGAGATGGTTTAGACTGTCACAGGTACTGTTTTCTTCAACTGGTGTGATGAAATTTTCCAGATTGATGTGATTTGGAAAGCTGTTTCAAATTTGTGCTGTGGTGCTGCTACCTTGACCCCTACTGTCTTTCAGCTGTAGAGTTCTTTCTCTTTGCCTTGCAGGGGGAAACTGCTGCTTTTAAGATGAGGCACTGGATTAATGCAGGGAGAAAAATCCTTTTGGATTAGATTTAGAATGTCTGAGTTGCCTGATCTACTTGACTGCCCATTTAACATCAGCTTGAGCTGCCAGAGAACTGAACTGCTAGAACAAGCTTGGGGTTGTTCTAATTTACACTGTATTAAAAGAAGAAACGAGTTTACCTTTGGTCCCTGTGCACATGATAGGAATTAGGAGCTTGTTATTTCTTTTGGCGTTACAAACCACTTTAGGAGCTGCTCTCTTTAGACAAGCTCAGCCTCAGTTTTCCATTGTGTAGCTGTAGAGATAGAAATTTATTTTCAGGTAGCTGTTTTCCTCCCTGCAGTGCGGTCCCAGATCTCCACCATCACCGTGGCCACCTTCAACACCACCCTGGCCTCATTCAACGTGGGCTACGCCGATTTCTTCAGCGAGCACATGAGGAAGCTTTGCAACCAGGTGCCCATCCCTGAGATGCCCCATGAGCCACTGGCATGTGCCAACCTCCCACGGAGCCTGACAGACTCCTGCATCAATTACAGCTGCTTGGAGGATACGGATCACATTGATGGAACCAACAGCTTTGTCCACAAGAATGGCATGCTGGATCTCTCGGTAATTGGCAAGGAACAAGGAAAGCCAGGTCCCTCTTCTGTCAATGTAGCTGTTCCATTGAGATCAGGGGTTTGATGGGCTTTTCCTCCACCTCTTTATATGACTTCTCTCAGCAGTATATAAAGGTCAGTCAGATACATTTGTCCATATCCTAAAAGTCTCCTCTGAGAAACTGCAACTCCTGTTACTCCTTGCAAGGAGCGCATGTGCATGTGGAATGCACACATCAGATCTTGAGTGGTATTATGTAATGGCTGTGTTCCTGGGGCATGCACCAAATTCCCTTTAAAATAGTGTAAGACTGAGTAGCACCTTTCTTCTAGCACCTTAAAACCTCACTTTTTCTGCTTTCCCCTCAATGACTTGCCAGCTCTTGGTGCACTGAAGCAGTGTTCTCAGGCTCACAGATGTCATCTCATGGTTTCCTTTTCAGCCTGACTGTGCCCAGCCTGTGGTTTCTTGTCTGACATCTAGGTTGTAGGCTTTTGGTATTTAGGGTTGTATATTATTTGTTCAGAGTTTGTACTGTGCCCGCTGTAACGAGTCTCTGGAATCTAGAATTTCTAAATATTACTGGGAGAGGAAATAATTCTGGCTTTAAATATGATGTTTGAATCCCTCAGGTGGTGCTGAAGGCTGTTTACTTGGTTCTGAACCACGACATCAGTTCGCGGATTTGTGACGTGGCGCTGAACATTGTGGAATGCTTACTGCAGCTTGGTGTGGTGCCCTGTGTGGAGAAAGTTCGCAGGAAGAGTGAGAACAAAGAAAACGAGGCCCCTGAAAAGAGACCAAGTGAAGGCTCCTTCCAGCTTAAAGGGGCTGCTTGTGGTTCAGCCTGTGGGTTTGGGCCACCTCCAATTAGTGGAGCTGGAGATGGAGAAGAAGAAGGAGGTGGTGGAGGAGGAGGTGGAGGTGATGGAGGTGGTGGAGGAGGAGGAGGCCCATATGAGAAGAATGACAGAAAACAAGAAAAGGTTTGTCTTGCTTCTCTCTTTATACAATTCCAAATGTACTTTAATGTCTGCTAAGATTGAGTATGCATGTGTATGGAGCTGCCCTTCTATTTTGCTCTGATTCTCACTTGGGGTTCTGATGAGGAAACATGATTAGCAATTCAAGCACTGTAACTACTGCAGAGAAGCAGCTACCAAAAATGGAGTTTGTGAGCCTGGCACGGACATTTTCAATATCTTGACAAAGTGTTTGCAACCCTCAATGACAATGTTTTTTTTCAGGTTTATTATTCATAGCTTGTAAAGAAAAAATGGAACCCAGTGTGTGAGCACAGTTTCTTTTTTATTTGATTACTAGAAGTCTTAAATTTTTCAGTATTGCTATGAGAATTGGACAAGAGATGCTATATTGCTGGCCTCTGAAGCTGCAACTTATAGTAACATAATATCTAAGACATTTTAAAAAGATGTTTGGTTTTCTACTCAGCCAAGCCAACTCTCTGTTTTTTGGGGTTAATTTTTTGAAGTCAGTTCTGAATGGTATGCATAGCAGCATGTAGGGGCTTTACTTTTATAGCATAACTTTTTGATGGGAACTAAAAAGGAGGGGGCTGGTCTCTAAACTTGAAAAATAATTGGAGTAAACACTTCAAGAATACCAACACAGAAATGGAGTGTCTGAGATGAGAAATGGAAAGCAGTTTGTCAAAAATAAAATGCTAGCAAAATGCTAGCAAAATGCCAGTGGTTGTGCCAGGGTTACCCACTGTCCTTCCCTCTGTGACCCTCAGGATGAAGGCCCATCTATCAGCACCCATAGGCTGGCACTCACAATGCTGATCAAAATTGTGAAGTCCTTGGGCTGTGCCTATGGTTGTGGAGAAGGACACCGAGGGCTCTCTGGAGACCGCCTGAGACTCCAGGTATTTCGGGAGAATGTAAGAGAATTAAAGCTCATTAAAGTGTCCCCCCTTGTACTGCTGAGATGGCTGCCTGCCCCCTCTGTAGCTTTCCCTGTATTGACAGTAAATGTGTTGCTTTTTGCCCTAGCTCACAGACTGTGTTGCAGCCCAGCCGTAGCAGATTTTCAGCTGTAGTGTTGCCTTCCAGTCCCTGGGGCTTTCTAAGGGCACACCTGGGGCCCAGGGTGCTTCTGGCCACCCCAGCAGATGGGTTGGGACAATACATGGGAGCAAATTCCATGTGTGAGCTGGTGTTAGTAATTTTTCACAGGACAGTACCCCAAAAGAGTATGCCACTTACAAGAGGTGCAGCTATCTTGGGTTGCCTACATAAATCCAAAATCTGAGGTGTAAGTACATCCACCTTTGCTAGTGGTGATTTTGACTGATTGCTGCTGGGCTGCTCCATCAGCTCCTGATGGTTGGAGTGCTCTGTATTTGCACTGTACTTGTTCTGTTGTTCTGCAAGGAAGTAAAAGACTCACTTGTGCCCTTTTGAAGGATATGGTGGATCATCACTGTTAATTCCTACCATTTTTGGTTCTGCCCCAGTTAAGACATTGGAAAGTGCCCAGAGTGTAGCCCAGACATCAGCTTTAATCCAGATGAGTTTGTCTCCTTGAGATCAGTCCAACTGCTCATTAAATGGGAGCCTTTCAAAGGCCTTCTCAGTGCATGTCTCCTCCTCACCATGTGTGCTTGCAGAAGGGGGCATTTTTCATGACTATGATAATCAGAGTTTACTAATCCCATGCGACGTGTGTGAACCATGGCTTGTCCATGGCTTTGGTTAGCTTGAGCTGTGCCAACAGAGCTGTAATTAGGTTCTGGGCTCTGAGGTTCATTTCTCAGAGATGGGTTGGCTGCTCTGTGTCCTTGCAGTCTTCTTGTGTTAGCTAGACTTCCAGGTCCTGCAGGACTGGACACAATTGGACAAGATGGGGTGAGAGAGTCCCAGTGGTAGCAGTAGAAAGGCTCTGCACAGAACACTGGTTGAACAGGTACCATATTCATCACCATGTCAGTTAGATTTTTCTGTTGGAGCTGAGCCATTTAGACCTATGCATAACATCAAGTATAAATAAATAAACCTCTTGGAACCAAGATTCTTATCAGGCCCATTGAATTGAGGGAAACATTTCTCTACATGTGTAAGTCTGTTGCATTTTCTGTGTGTTTGTCTGGCCAAACTGCTTTGCATGCAGCGTTTGTGTTGACTGCGTGGACAATCATGTCTGAGTTTACTGGAAAGTTAAGCACCCTTTTGTAGATAAGAGGAGAGTTCATGTTTCCTGTAGAGATGCTATTTTAGATTCTTTTAACTCCAGGCTTCGTGGGGCCCCAGTAGGATGGGTAGTTTTGTGATAAGAAGTTGACAATTATAATTTTTAAGTAAAAAGTTAGTGTTCTGTGTGATGTAAATTGGGTATAGGGGCATTCAATAGGTTGGGTCTGAGCTAGAGGGTGACACTCAGATGCCTGAGGCGAAAAACGTGTTCCACCAAGGCACTGAGCATTGACAGAGGTGGTACATTCCCAGTTCATTTACATCCAGTGAGATTTTGCTTTGGGATTGGGCAGAGGAAGAGAGGACAGGAGATATAGCTGGTAGTGGCTTTATCACCACCTCAAACAGTGGTGCCCATACTGGTGCACTCTCTTTGGTGCTGAATTTCTTGTTGGCTCCAGAGGTGAACCTGTCCTGTTATGGGACCAGGTTCAGAGACAGCTAAGTGCAAAATTACCTTGCTCTTGCTAGCAAAACTTGAGCATGTACTTTGATGTGATATGATTTGATGGGGACTGTTGCAGGCCCAGAACTGCCTGACCAAGCTGTACAAACTGGACAAGATGCAGTTCCGGCAGACCGTGAGAGATTACGTGAACAAGGATTCTCTCAATAACGTGGTGGATTTCCTGCATGCTTTACTGGGATTCTGCATGGAGCCAGTCACTGATAGTAAGTACTCCTGGCATCAGTCACTTGCATGTCTTAAACTGTGCCATCAGAAAGAAGCCACATTCCTGTCCTTTGCAAACGACAAAATGTGATTTGCTGTTCTCTGTTTATTCTCAGTTTGTATCTGAATATATAAACGGAATCCTTAGGCAGTGGGGGTCAAGGGAGTTGGACCTCTTTGGATCTGACCACGCACTGACCTTGTCTCAAGATCTTGTAGCACACAGTGCACCTGAAATTGAAGGACTCCCTTTGATTCATCCTACCTCTTGTTCATGGCTCTTCACAGAGGAGATTTTCATTAGACCATGCCTCGGGCAGGAAGTTTTCTGCTTCATGACATGACAAGGCACCAGGGGGAATGGCCAGTTTAATACACAGTTTATTCTGAATGGAGGAATAATTGAGCTTTAAAACCCTCTGTGGGTGCCTCAGAGCTTAGAAGGCAGCACAGTAAGCAGCAAGAACTGCTTGAATGAATGAGAATATGGACACACAGATGCATATGCCTGCAGTTACAAATGTGCATGCATGTGTGTACATAGTGGGGTTTGAGGATTTTTTTAAGTTAGGAAAATTATGTTCTGTATTAGAACAAGCAAACATTTATGCTTGGTCACTGCATGAAACAACATTTAAGAGTGGCTGTTTACAGAGTAGGAATAGGTCCTCTGAAACACTCTGAGAGTCTGACTAATTTATTAGCCTGTCTTTGATGCCAGGAATTTCAGGGAAAGCATCAAAGAACATTATATAGCCAGCTTTCATGAGGAAGATTCCCATATGACATTTCCCTAAGTATTCATCAATTATTGACTGGCTTATTCTTTGAAACATGACAGCTTAGGCAGCTCTTGAGAGTCTTATCTCCCATCTCAGGAAACTGGGATGTTTTTTGTAATTCATGGAAATGCCTAATTCTTTTTTGAGTCTTTCTGAAAGCTTGGTGTTCTTGTGCACATTCCAAGAAAAGCATTCCTATAGTTCAGAAGATTTTTGTTTCATGGGTGTTGTCACTTTGCAGCTTAATCAAACACCTCTTATCCCTTAGAATGGTAACTAGAAAAACTGGAGTTATTGTTCAAATTTTAAGCCTTATTCTGGACTTCTTTATATGAGAGGTGTGAATGGTGCAAAACTAGAATTGTCCTGATATTTTCAATCCTTTTTCATAATACAGCTATTTCTGGGAAATACTTCCATATTTATAATTCATTTTACCCTTTGCTTCTGCTATATTTTTTGTGGGGTGGGACTGAGACAACTGAGCATTGGATATTAGGTGGCAACTTGTCTCATATCATAATCATAATCCCTTTGTGTGTCTGTAAGCCCTCTCTTTTAAATTGTTCCCAACAAGATGGCTTGCTTACACTTGAATTTTACAGATAAGGCTGGATTTGGGAATAACTTCACCACAGTGGACAACAAGTCTACAGCCCAGAGCGTGGAAGGTATTATTGTGAGTGCCATGTTCAAGTCATTGATCACTCGCTGTGCATCCACTACACACGAGCTCCACAGCCCGGAAAACCTGGTAAGCCCTCGATACCAAATTAACAAAGTGATTGTCTCCCTGTATTGGGCACTAGTGAAGCTGCATCTCAGAATCTGGGGACATTCAGAAGTTTCTTCCCTAAAAATGGAAATGGGGCTGGGAAAGAGTCTGGAGCACATGTCTTAGGAGGAACAGCTGAGGGAAACAGAGTTGCTTAGCCTGGAGAAAAGGAGGCTCAGGGGAGAGCTTCTTGTTCTCTACAGCTTCCTGACAGAGGTTGTATCAAGGTGTGGGTCAGTCTCTTATCACAGGTAAAAGTGATAGGAAAAAAGGACATGGTCTCAAGATGTATCAGAGGAGGTTTACATTAGATATTAGGAAAAAACTTCTTCACTGAAATGGGAGGTCAGGTATTGGAACAGGCTGCTCAGGGAAGTGGTGAAATTGATGCCTTCTGAAGGCTGACCTGGAACAGAGGCTGGACAGAGTTAAAGAATAACGTAGGGATTTATTAAAAGGCCTCAATGGATCCACCTTGGGCAGCACAAGAGCCCAGCCAGGGCTGCACCCAAGATGAACCAAAATGGTCACAAAATGAACAACTGGTCACGGGGGTCTCTCACTTTTATAAGTTCTGGTCCATTGCATATTGGAGTTAATTGTCCACTTATAGGTTTAGGTTAGGAAGTCCCGTCCTTTTTTTTCTCTCTTCAGTGCACATTATTCATGCTCTTGGGCCTGAGATTTGGATTATTTGTCCTTGGTCCCCAGCTAGAGAAGGAATTGTTTTGTCTCCCTACTCTGTGAAGAGAGCTCGCCATCCCCTCATATGAAAAATATAAAAGCTAAAACCAGAGGCATCAAAATCACTATCCCTGAAGGGATTTAAAAGATATGGATGTGAATGTGGGAGCAGGGACATGGCTTTTTGGTGGACCTGACAGTGTTGTGTGAATGGTTGGATTCAAAGATCTTAGTGGTCGTTTCCAACCTCAGTTCTATGATTCTAAGACCACAGCTGCAATGAATCACCTTCCAGCAAAGTCAAAGGCAGTTCACTTGGTTAACCACGTGGCCCTCTGGTGCCAGACTATGTGAATTATTGAACAGCATCTTGGTAGATCTTCCCAAGGTTTACACAAACATTCAATTTACTGAATACATGGAGGAAAGGAGGGTGTTGCTTTTTGCTATCTATGTGCTGTCTTCCCAGAGCAGTCAGTAGACTGAGTGACATGAGTGCTCTTCTCCCAAATTGGTGTACTGTAGCAGCTAGTCTCAGGCCTGCTTTATTATCAGAAATTAGGATTTTTCATGGAAGCAAACAAGAAACATTCTTGTATTCCATCGTTACAGCAGAGCTGTAAGGACACTGAAGTCCAGCTGAAGGGGCAGTAGTGCTCTGTGAGGTGAAGGGAGTAGGAGAAGGAAAACCACATTAATGCCTTAAACCAGCAGTGTAGTCTTCCTATGTCCAAATCCTCTAGTTCTTAGGGATATTCCTCCTTTGGAATGTTTCTCATAAGAGATTATTTGGTGGCATCCAGAAAAAAATGCCCATTATTGGACTTAGATTAGGAGCACCAAGGGTAAATTTTTCCTATAAATCCTGTTTCTTTCTAGAGGCTATTTTAATGTGAAAGGTGAAACTTATCCCTGAGGGTAACATTGTTAATTGTGCCTGTATGAAGAATATAGCATGTAGAGCATGTGTGCAAAATTGTTGTTGCTTTGTCATTGTTTAAAGTCAATCTTGTGGTCAATATCCTGCTTTTAAAAAAAAACTTAATCAGGATACAGGTGAAATTATAAACTTTCGTTGGGATTTTTTTGTTTGGGTTTTTTTTCCTGTTCCTTGCTGGGAATTTTCAGAATAATCCAAGGTCTTTCAGGAAAGCTCACAGATCAAAAATCAAGCCCTGTAAAACTGTTCCCTCCATCTCCTTGCCCTCAGATATAGAGGTGATTTGCACATCACAGATGTGTATGAATGTTCAGAACTAAAAAGGGCCTTGAGTGTAGGAGGGAGGTTGGGGAATGAGTGAGTCATTCCTATTCCTCTCTCTTCATGTGATGTGAAGCTCTAAAATAATGAAAAAAAATCCCAAGATACCCACTGGTTCTGAAAAAAACATGCAGTTGTTTGCACTCTACATCCTCTCACATACACCTGAGGTATTTAATGCCTTTTAAGTTTGTGGTCTAGATGAATGGTATAAAACAAACTTTAAGTCATCTTTGTAGCTCCCTCATTTCACAGGTCTTTTAGCTTCTGATACCTCTCCATCTGCTGTATCCCATTGCAGATCATGTTCCATAATAATGCTTCTCCTTGTCTGCTTCTGAGTGCACTATGAGTTTCCAGCCAAAAACCACAAACCATACACCTGAGGAGTAGATGACACAAGAGCCAGGGGAGAAGTAATGGCCTGGTGAAGTACCTCACAAAGTACTGACTCTCACTGCTTCTTTAGAAACTGCAGACTGAATTTGTTTTTGTTTTTGTTTTTTTTCCTGTTGTGTCTTGCTGCTCAGGGCTTGTACTGTGATATCCGACAGCTGGTGCAGTTTATCAAGGAGGCCCATGGGAATGTATTTAGGAGAGTGGCACTCAGTGCCCTCTTGGACAGTGCTGAAAAGTTAATACCAGGAAAAAAGACCGAGGAAACAGAGCAAGAGCCAAAACCTTCTGGGGGCAAAAGGTGGGTGTCAGGAGGGAGAAAGTAAATGATTGACTTGCATATGACTCTATGGCTATCTGTGCCAAACACAAATACAGGAAGTCCCAAGGGATTGTTTTATATTTATAGCATGTCAGTTCTTGATGTACAGACTTTTCCTGTGGCAGCAATCTCCTTTAAAATTTAATGATCTGAGACTGCAACAAATTTGCAGAGAAAATCATTGGCAGTCTCATATGAGAGGCATAAGAGAACAGTACCATGAAAACACTGGGATGAGGAAAGGTTAAGAACTAAGAAGCATAGTGTCCCTCCCAGAACACTCAGTGCCTGTACTTTTTAATATGCATCACATCCTTTGGGATGTGTACCTGTTTTTCTGACAGGCAAACCCTGGTCCCAGAAGAAATCTAATACTGACATGCTTATTTATCAAAAAGAAATTTCCTCTGGTGCTTTGAGGAATTTGTCTTATTAAAATGTTGGGAAGAAGGATTAAGAGAGTTGAACAAGTCCTGAAAACCTCGGTTTTGTTGCTAGGAGCTGATGCCTTTTTTTGGGGAATAACATGTGAGTTGCTAAGGAGAGGGTGCCTCTCTGAAGCTACTTTGCAGGTTTCCGTATGCAGTTCTATGTGATGACCATGAGATGGGCCATCCATTTGCTTTGGCTGATGATTTGTCTTGTCTTATCTTGTGTAGATCTTACCTTTATCTTATCTTGTGTAGATCTGAGGCAGGAAGTGTCATCATTGACAAAGGGCAGGCCTCGGCTGCCCCTGATGAGTGCCGGAGTTACGTCTCAAGCCGCCCCATGCAGACTCCAGAGCAGTACGTAAATCTTGAATTGTTCAATGTGTTCATGCCAGCAGTTCCCTCCTGGGGTTGGTGCAAAGGGGCAGGAGAGCTTACCTGTTTGGATGAAACAACAAACTGTTGAGTGTTTACACAGGAGCTTCTGCAACCATCTGGGTAATGCCTGTTTTCAGTGCTGCCAACTTTGACCCATCCTGGTTTTGATAGGGAAACAGCAGAGATTTGCAAATGACAGTGCAGGAGATTTGTCAATATTGTGCACCATGCTACCATAGCATGTTAATTCCTCAGAGATTTAACCACAACTGTTCTCCAAGCTTTGTTTGTACTCCCAGGTGATGATTTTATTGATTTTCAGCTTCTGAGTTGTTGCTAAGAATCATCAATGCTTCAGTGGGAGCCAGCCCATTCCTGACCTGCCTTGGGCTCCAAAGATTGCTGTAGTTCCCTTTTCAGCACAGGGAATCAACCTGCTGTTGGCACTGTGCATCTGAAATCTATGTCCAAAGAATTCTGCCATTTACTATTGAATTAAAATTAGACAGTACTCTTAAGAATTTTAGAAAATTATACAAATGGCCACTGGTCCCTAAGTAATTTTTGGACAAGTCATTTAACTCCTCTGAATACATGTCTGTCTTGTTAAAGAGCTTTGAGATGCACTGCATGAAGACATTACTTGCACAAGGGCCCAGAGCTCTACATCACATCCTGCCTTAATTGAGCCTGCAAAGTCTCACTCTTGCTGAGACAGCAAGGATAACACAAAGCCTTTTACTGCTCTGCAGGGTTGTAGCAAGTTGTTCCTCTCTGAGCCCTGCCATAGCTGTGGGACATCTCAAGAATATAGTAAAAAAATGTTGTCTCAATTCCAGTTCTAAATGAGCAGGTTCACAAATGGCTGTCATGATGTCCTAAAGCTTTCTGGTACAAACACTTGTAGAAATTACTAATGTGGTCTTGTAAGTGTAGTTCATTTTGACATAAAGAAGGTGGTTTACTTTCATGTGTAGAAACTAAAAATTGGAATGACCTGTTCAATGGATGTTATAAAAGGAGATGAGAGCTTAAACAAGTCCTGTCTTTGACTCAGATCTCTGGCAGTAACTAATGGGCAACCTGCACCCCAGATTACTCTCACTCCTCAGGTTCTTCCTAACAGCCAATTAGGTCTATTACAAAATGTATTTAATGGACACAAATTTAACTGTCATAAGACTTTAACAGATTACTTACCACACAGGATAAACAAAAAGAAACAACTAGTAGATGAACAATTTGGTGCACTGTAATAATAAGGTGACAGCTAGAGAAGAAATAGTTTAGATTAGGATTCAATGTATCTTACCATGTGTTTCTGGTGAGGCATACATAAAACATCTTTTGCTATCAATTTCTGGAGAAGTAACCATGAAGATGCATCCAAGCTTGGGGAAAGAGTCCTAAAGTTTTCCAGGGAGTGTGTAGGAGACTTCTGCCTCCATGAAAACTTGTGTAGCTTTTATAGTTGTAAAGTATCTCTCAGTTAATGATTGCTCACTTATCTCTTTACGTCTCACTCTCAAGGTGAGGGATGTTCATTGTCAGCTGGGGGTCTGATAATAACCAGAGATAACCCAGGCCAGACAGATGCCCTAAAGGGAGTTATCTCACCCATGTGCACCATGTGTCTGATGGACAGAGCAGATAAGCTGTCTGTGGTAGAGGGGGGTGAAGTTCTGCCTCAGTGCCTAAGGGCAGAAATGATGGTTATTTTGTGTCTTGAACAACACTGAGTGTGTTGTCAAGCTTATGTCCCACTAAGAGCAGTATATTTGGAATTCAAAATGAAACAACCTCAAGCAATAGAGAGGTTAGGAGTGTGCTGCAGAAAGGAGATTTTGTTTCCCTGAGCATCCAAACTTCACTGAAATGCAGTTCATGCTTTGCATACCTTCTGTTCCAGTGATGAGCAGATCCAAGGGGCCAATCTGGGACGCAAGGACTTCTGGAGGAAGATGTTTAAGTCACAAAGTGCAGCGAGTGACACCAGCAGTCAGTCTGAGCAGGACACATCCGAGTGCACCACGGCTCACTCTGGAACCACCACAGACAGGCGCTCCCGCTCTCGCTCCCGCCGAATCTCCCTCCGAAAGAAACTCAAACTTCCCATAGGTAAATGTATGTCTCTTTCTATTCTATATATATATTGCATGTGCAGAGAAACGCAGCTAGACATAGCTGTCTTAAGAAATGCTGCAGCACAGTTCCTTGTTGTCTGTATGTTCTCCAAAAGGAAGCTGTGATTTGCCGCTCCATTTTGCAGACGTGGAAGTGAGGCAAAGGGAAATATAAGCAGTTTGCCAAAGATATCAGGGGATATTTTTGTCAAAATAGATTAGTGAAACTTTTCCTCCAATGTAGTAGGCTAGTACTGTAATCCCACAGGCAGTGTTCCTATCTTTGGGAGAGAAATATTCCAAATTAACATTTGTTTGACAGGGAATATATCCGTTACAATTCCCAAGACCTGGCCTGGCATGGTAGTTAATACATGTTACATGAAAATGTTACCTTTTGCTTGTCTCTCCTTTTCCCACGCCTTAGTGTGGCCACTGTGGAGAAATAGATTATTCTAGGAAGACAGCTTAGATTTGTACTGAGTGGCTCATTCTGTGACAGGGAACTGGCTGAAGCGCTCCTCCCTCTCTGGCCTGGCTGATGGGGTGGAAGATCTCCTGGATATCAGCTCTGTCGACCGTCTCTCCTTCATCAGGCAGAGCTCCAAGGTAAATGTGTCAGGCTGGATTACAGAGAGCTTCTTAAAAAGGCAGGATCTGGCTGGTTTTAGCTGCACAGGGGAACATTTTTACTCAATATGGACTTTGCAGCTAACGTGGCTGTCAGAGAAGTCTCCAGAGTATAGCCATGGGAATTTGACACTGGACTTCTGTACCTCAAGGTGAAGACTAGGTTAAACTTACACCATACTGGTCAGTCTGCTCTGCTGCACTGAGAGGGAAGTGCAGGCTCTGTCAACACACTGAAGCTTTAATTTTTGGTCACACTTCTCCTTCCTCCTTTGTCCTTCCACAGCCTCTCAAGAAAGACCAATCCTTTAAGCAGAAAGCTTAAAAGATGAAGTGCTTCAGCGTATGTAAATCCGTGCCCAGTCCCAGCTGTGTTACTCTGGTGACCCTCACAGCCCCTCTGTAGATGTTTGTGTCCAACCAATGAGTGTCTAACCAAGCTCCCCAGGCTGACCAGCCCCTCTGTCCCTGCACAGGTGAAGTTTACCAGCGCAGTGAAGCTGTCAGAAGGAGGGGGGCCAGGAGGAGGCCTGGACAACGGGCGAGACGAAGAGGAGAATTTCTTCAAGCGTCTTGGTAAATGGCGCACCTGCCGAAGACACCCATCCAAGCTCCATCACACAGAAGAAAAAGATGGTTAGAAATCAGGGTTCTCGTCTCCTTTTTGCTTTCTTTTTATCATTTTTTAAAAATATATTTCTTTCTGTATTTTACCCCTTTCCCTTTTTTCCTGCTTTCTCCATGGTTTTTGTCTCCATCGTAGCCTTCTACAATTTTTTAGTCTTTGTAAATGTTTTCTTTCCCTTCCTTCTTGCTTTTGTTTTGATTTAGAAAAAAGCTGCGGTAATTTTTTTTCCTAGAAAAAAATCAGACTATCCAAATAAATTATAAAATACAACATTTGGGCTTTTAAAATCAAATCAAATTTGAAAAATTAATACTTGCTTCAAAGCACTTATTCAGTTCAAAATTAGGTGTGTAAATCTTCTGTTGTCCAATACAACAATTCCATCCGTTTTTTTGTTTAGTTTTGTTTTTTCAATTTGTAACTGTTTGACAGTTTTAGCGAATATCAGCAGAGAAATGGAAAACCCTACACAAACCTTGTTGTAATTATCTCTTTTCTTCTGTGTTTGCATGTCTAGTCTCTGCATACCATTCGTTAGGGATGCTGTCCCTTTTTCTTAGCACACAACATAAGAATAAAAACACTCCTTTTCTGTTCCACAGAAGTGTATTTAATTGTTACGTATTTTCAAAGTCAGCAATGTCTGAAAAGTGCTTTTATGAATAATACAAGGTCATGGTATAATCTGTTTTAAGATATCTTGCAGTCATTGATATTACTCATGTTGTCAGCTCAAAGCACATCCTTCTTGTCAGGGGGATAACCTTGTCTCTTGTAGTTCTGTTACTTTTTTTTAAGGCAACACGACTGGATTCCCAAAAACACACAAAAAGGAGTCAATTTTATTTTTTAACATGATTTCTGTAGTTTTATAATATGCTACATTTTCTGGCATTTTGTTTGGTTTTCTTCTGACATTACACTTTGACATTGCATTGTGTGTATTTTGCCATCACCTGTCCCAGGCCTGCAGTGTAATGCATTTAAGGCATTTTTAAGGCAAATGGTAATTGCAAAATATTAGCAGATCTTGTCACTGTAAACTGGTCATTATCTGCCACTGGAGAATGGTGGTGCCTTTCTGTTAGCTCCTAGATGAAAAGTATTGTTTCTTTGTGAGAAAGCATCAGTTCAGCACCTTGTTGTGGTCTGGTAGCATTCCCCAGCAATGGAAGAAATTAGTTTCTTCATCCACTGTTTTGTGCTGAAGTGGGTGTGAAATACTTCCACCATATTTTAAAAATGGTTACAAATGGCTGAGGGGCAGTGAGAACTTTACAGACTGACACAGCTATTTCTGCAGTGTGCCTGTGAGATGACCTTCATATTTTGCTGTAGAAAAGTACTTTTTTTAAATCTTGCTAATACAAGAGTAATAAAAGTTTATGAGGCAAGGTGAAACAGTTAAGGAAGCTACAAGGGTCTCTGATATTTAATGAAAGCCATGTATCTTTAGCAAAGTTAATTGTATCTGCTCTGTGTATGGCTGTGCTTGCATGTGCACAGTGATATCAGTGTGAGGCCCGTTCGTGGTGGAACAGTTTTTAACCCAGTAGAATTCTACAGCAGCAGTACACTGAACCTTCAAATTTCCAGTGCTTCCTTGTCTTCCATATAGATCAATTTTTCTGTTCTTAATGAGGAGAGAATAAAAGCCTTTTAATGGCAGATGGGTGTACAGTTAAATCCCTCAAGATCTGACCATAAGCATTATACTGGAACCTCTCTCTGTCTTCTCATTTCTGTCATTCATGGTGTTTTGCTATTACTTTGCTCTTGTTTTTTCCATGTGGTGTTTCCTCCTGTGTTTTTGGGTTTTTTAACAGTAGACCAAATTTAAGAGGTAATGGATAAAGGAGAAATAAATTGCATTAGAAATTATAAAAGGTAGAACAATTTATGGCATCATTTATGAACGGTAATCTTCATTGTGATTTATCATGTAGACCACTGGAAATTCTGTGTTATAGATGTATGTAAGCATACATATGTGTGTGTATCTGTATGTGTGCATATGTATACATATATCTACACATATATATTTACACATTCATGTGTAAAAATATTTATTTTAAAGTAAATAAATATTTACTTATACCTCTTTTTACCTATACTGAGAGCACATAGCCATGTATGGAGCTACAGTGCTTTTATGTGAGACCCATAATGTTCCTTTGGGCACTTAGTGAAGATGCTGTGAGTGACCACAGAAGTTGTCAGAGTGTTCAAGGCACAGCAGCTCGAGCTTGCTCTGGAGGATGAGCTCATGGTCACAGAGGGAGCAACTGTGGGGCAGGAGCTTGTGTGTACCAGGAAATGGTCTCTGCTCTTTGGGCGAGGTCTTCTGCAGGCCTGAGTCACATGAATTAGGTCAGGGAGGGCTGCCCTGATCACAGCAAGGCTACTCCAGGATGAGCATGACAAGGGACAGCCACCAGCTGCCTCTGGAGAATTGTCTTGTAAAGCTTCAACAAAATGCAGGAGGTGCCACTGAGCTCAGAGGGATAAAAGCTCTGTTGGTTCTTTAGGGTGTGGGTTAGGGACATGCCTTAGGCAAATTTCTCTTCTTTAACTCATACAGGACAGCCTTAACAGGGCCCTGAATATGGAACATTTGTTTGTACCTCAAATGAATTAATGTTATGGCAATTATAGCAGGGAGGCTCAGATAAGATATAAAAGCTATAAGGAAGCAGGAGGACTTGGAAGGATGTTTGTAACTGCTCACATGTGTAAGCGTTCTACTTGTTCTTTCCACTTGGTTTGATCCATTTCAATGGAGTATTTTCCCAACATAGGAACATCTTGTTTGCTGGTAACTAGGTACAGCTCCACTGGAGAAAAAAAAAAGACAAGGAATTTGTAAAGAGGTCTCTTGAAATTTGATATACTTCTGTCTTCAAGGGAAAAGTGAGGATCTACGTTGTTATTTTCTGTTGTGGCTTTTTTTGTGGTGCATAAATGCTTTCCAAGTAATTCTAGGAAGTGCATGCCCCAAAGAACTTCAAGTTTCAGTCATTCTTCTTTCCTGAAATAGACAAAAAGTTATGTAGAGCTGATGTTTTTACTCTTGTCTTTCAAATAATCTATATTTGAAACTGATTTTGAATTCTCTACTCTGTGTTCTCTTCTTTAGTGCTTTATCCTTCAGTGTTCTGTAAACTTTTGTACTTTCAGATGTAAACAGGGAGAGTATTATGGGCAAAGACCAAAACCCTGGAAACTGACTATCCTTTTTTTGACCAAACACTTTGGCCTTCAAACAGCTTTCCTCATTTCTAATCTCTGTCTTTCTACTATTCTCTCAACTCTCTCATTACCAACTGCATAATGGTCTTCTGCACTAGAAGTGCTAATTTGGATTAGTTGATTTAGGATGTGAACTCCATACATAGAATTTAAAATTGTCCCCAGGGTGGGATGCCATCTTCATTTTTGAACTGAAGTCTCTTCCATCTCAAAGCATACAAGACCCTTCAAAGGAGAGAGGCTGGAATGTTGATATCTAGGAGTTGAGGCCAGTTTCACTTTCCTCTTCACTCTTGTGAAGATTGCAGATGTTTGTCTGAAAAAAGTGCTTGATTTCCTCATAGACTATGCATTCACTACTGATTTTTCTGTCCTAGTAGATGATATGTTACTAAATTGATCCATGGGGAATAAGGGTTATGCATGCTGCACTTTAAACTTAAAGGTAATAGAGAAGTAAGGTAGGAGATGATTAAGGAAAAAAAGACTGTGAGTGAGATGATCTGTGTTAAAGAGGTGGGGAGGAAAGACAACATCCTAGTTCACCAGTGTTGGAGTAGGTCCTGGGCTCCCACACTGAGTATGGTGGAACTGTTCTGGGCAGATATCACTATGACTTATACCAGAATCTGACTAGCTGTATGTCTGTTTCATGGAAGTCAGGAATGTTGTAAAAATGAACCTGTTATCTTCAAGATAACACAAGGAGAGAAAGGGATTTATACTGAGGCTGTACTCATCGAGATTTTTGTTCCCCATTTTTTACTGGTGAGAGACTGTGTTCCCTTCTCTCTACCCCTCCCTGCATCCCTTCTGTACTCTCTACCTCTTTAGGTTGCCATAGCTTTGATGATCACTTGACCTCCAAACAAGAAGGAGGAAAATCCAAGAACGTTGTGAACCTGGGAGCGATCCGCCAAGGCATGAAGCGCTTTCAGTTTCTGCTGAACTGCTGCGAACCAGGCACCATCCCCGATGCCTCCATCCTGGCAGCAGCCCTGGACCTTGTAAGTGATGATTGCTCTGTTGTTTCCTGCTGAGAGCATGTGCATATGTGGTGGTCCACTGTCATTCACTAATGCTCTTTGTGCCCCACAGACAGAGTGTAAAGCATCACAGCAATGCCAGCTGCTGCTGCTGGTGTTAGCTGGAGCTTTAGCATCTGTGAGTGGACAAGTTTGCAGACAAAATGGATCTTTTTTTTCTCACATGGCTCCCCATAACTACATTATTGCCAGTGAAAAGCTTGTATTGTTGTCTCAGTACTTCTCTCACAGACACTCTGTTTCTGCTCCTAGTGTCAATCTACAGAATAAGGATTGAAGATTGGATAACTACTTGGGGAGGTGCAGGAATTCCACTCTTGAGTTCTGATAGAGTTATAAGTACATTAGGCAACTCTGAGCTATTAGTCACCAGAGCCAGTCAGTGGAAAAAAAAATATATCAGGGTGTATGTGCTTTTAAATGTGGATATTGCTGATTTGCCAGTGCAAATCAAAGAAGTGACACAATTCAATCCCTTCTTCCTGATATTCTGTATCTCCTTCCTTCTTATCCTTGCAGTTGTGTTTTTTAACAATCCCTCCCATTTCTAAAACTGTGGCCTTCACCCTGTGATTCACAAGCCAGTGGGGCTCTGTGAGGTATTTAAGTGACAAGCAAGGAGTGTGACAAATACAGCTGTGAAAAAACAGCCAAATATTAGCAATTTCTCTGCATGCTGCTTTTTACTTCCTTCTGTGAGTGTTTGGCTGTGTGCAAGCTGAAAAAAGATTGACATCCACATGCTCTTTATCCCTTTTCTTCCCACACCCCACCTCTCACCTGTGTGACTGCTGTGCCATTTGTGCTCAAATTCAGTTTTTTTGCTCACTGCTGGGGGACTCTGCCTTCCTGCTAGTGCTGTGCCCTGACCTTTGCTGCATTGCCTGCTCCATGGCTGGAGGGATGTTATGCTCTATGCACCTCTCCTCTGGACCTTCACCTTGACCTTGCACCCTTGGTCTGCATATCCAAGCACGTCTGCATTAGAGTTGGTCTGCAGTTGCTGCTGCTGTCAGTTCCCATGCAGCTCTGCTGTTTGGAGTGCTCCTCACCCATCTTCCAACAGACACAGGCTCCATTCACTGTTCCCCACACCTCCTGCCAGGGATTGTTGTTCCTCTGGATGGAAGCTGTGGATGCAGTGGCTGACAGAGTGCCCTTCCTGGTGGCTCTTACCTGTCAGGGTTGCAGTGAGCTCACGAGGTGGCTTTCAGCCTGCTGAGTGTGTGACACCCAACTTCAGTCTCCAAGGCTTCCAGGCTGCCACCCTGTTCCAAATTCTAAACCAACACAGGAAGGTATGAGGTGCATGGGCAGCAAAGAGCTCATTCCCAGCAAGTTTGTCACCAGCAGCCTTCTGAAGATGCACTACTCTCTGTTCTGATAAATCAGATGGTAAAATGGGGCTTGGCAATTATGTCCCTTTTTCCTGTTAATATCTTACTTAATTTTTAAATTTCCCAAATGCCTAAGCACAGACCAGCTTACTCTGCCCATGCATGAAGTCAGCTGGAAACTGCCAGTCAGAGTGCACTGTTTGAAGATGTCTGACCTCCAGAGCTGACTTCTACAAACTAACATGTAACTGTCTCTCCATTCCACTGAGTGATGCAGAAAATGTTGGTATTAGAATTTCTAAAAGGTCTTCAGCTAAAGATGAAGGAAGCCTTGCTCTAATTATAGCCTTGGGAGACTCCAAGTACCTGTTCAGTTGGCATTTTGTCTACAAAGTATGGGAGATATATAGAACTTAGGCAGTCACATGCAGTGTATATCCTAAAAGGTGAAAGCCTGTCATCTCACTGTATTTCTTAATGGCAATGGAAAATTCCCACACTGTATGTCAGCAGAGTACACCCAAAATGAAGTATTCTGGGTGTTTTAACTTCTGTTTTCAGGCCTTTGAAGTAATAGTTTGAATCAGGTCTGATGCAAATGAAAAGCTTATTAAGTCATTTTATCCAGCCTGGTTGCTAAGGCAACCTTTAAAAATTGAAAGGCAAACAGTTCCAGTTTCAGTTCTCCCATAGTTTTTCTGAGCATGCTTTATCATTCAGGTTTGCAAAATTCTATTCTTACAGCAACTTTGAAATCTTTGATCAGCCTGGATGTTTGTTTAAAGAAATTAGAGCAGTAAAACAAGTGATGCTTCCTTATGGAAATAATAATTTGTTTGTGTATTGAAATGAGTGTTGCCTTAGGTTTAGTGGCTATGCAGTTAACATATTTTCCTAGAAGCAGCATCCATACTTGACTAAATATTTAAAACCACAGTCAATATATGGATGTGCAAACATTCAGTGATAATTGATACATTGCAGACAGCTTCATCTTTATGGCCCCGGCTTAAATCCAGACTTTGCAATAGTAAAATTGATTTACTTTGGGATACTTTAGTTTATGCTTAAGTTCATGTTGAGAGTTACAATATACTGCTGTCCAGGATTGTGTTACTATGTTGCCTGAAGTATCCTAATTAGTGTGCTGTAAATTACCAGCTTTTCTTTGACCAATATAACAGTGTGTGACACCTGCCAGCATTACATTTCTCCAATAAGATGTGTGAGCTCATTTGTTGTGACATGTAAATCTTTTATCCTTGTTGAAATGCAATAGTTGTACTGTTTTCTGGTAGGATTGTGTTTGAGATGACCTCTGAAGTACTGGGACAATAGAAGCAAAGTCTGAACTGCAAGAATACTTTTAAATATCCTGGCTCCATGTCACCCTGGGTCTTAGGCAGACTGGCTTGTTCCCATGTCCCTGCTTCCATGACAGAAATATTTCTCTGTGGAAGTGCTCGTGCTTGGGAAGGAAGGAAGAGATTACTACAAACAGGTCCCAGAGTAAAAGACTGGGACCAAAACCAAAGAACTGTGTCATGGATTGTACTTGACCATTTTGTAGATATAACCAGAGGGGTCTGAACTAATTGAAACAGGCAATTCTCCAAGACACTGATTAATAATTTACGTGCAACCTGTCTTCATGTCCCTGCTAAGACAACTTTCATGTCAGACTCATTTTTGCTTAGACAAAGCAGAGCTACCCAGTCAGCGCCTTTTGAGAGTACTCAGATTTACCTTGGCATCTGTTAAAAGTAGGTTATTGGTATTACATGCCTTTTTTTTTTCTGTCTTGAAGAGAACAGAGCCAAAAATGAATTTTTGCTCAAAGTACCATGTGAACTTTAAGAAGGGATTAAAGAAAAATTACCACTGATTGATTAGTGCCATAAAAGTCACTGTTCTTGAAAACGAAACTGGACATAAGTACTCTGTAGTGATAAAGCTGCAGAATCAGGTTTACATGACCAATAATGTGATGCTCTGAAATTCCAAATCCACTCTGTATTTGGTTCCTTCCCAGGTCATTTGCCCTTTAGAACAAATCAGGTTATCTGTTGAAAAAATTCACTGGGATGACTTGAATTGCTAACAAACTGGTGAATTAATGCAAATTTATACAGTACAAGAACAGTTTTCAAGGTGCAAAACAATAGAGTAGGTCTAATATTAAAACAGGACTTGTGGACAGTTGCATAGGCTTGGACAGACTTGTGAGAGTATTGCTGCTGTGTCAGGTTTTGACAGTGACCACGGTAACTTGTGTTCTTTTCAGCTGCTCATCACCTGCCTGATTAATTTCTCTCCATTTGTGATGTGTTTCTCTGTTGTGTGAATCCATCTCTGTTCATTCTGTCACATCTTCATCTTTCTCTTGCTGCTGCTGCTTCAGGTTTCTCAGAGCCTCAGGTAAGCGATCACAGGGAGCTTGTGCCCTATCATGTTCCTTCATACAGGAGGTCTTTGCAGTGATTTTAAAATGATAGAGTGATTTTTAATTAATCCTGCTCCTCCCTTTGCCCCCCATCCTACATATCCTCCTTTAATTGTGGTAGCTGTGTGCTTTCTTCATGTTTACAACACTTTTCTTTACAGGATTCCAGTATGCTAAGAAATTTTGACTTCATTGCTAGTGAACTAAACCAGTAGTAGGCTAAGGCTGGGGCTTTATCTCTTCAAGTATGTCTCCATGGTTAAGGTTTTACTTTGTGAGAATAAAAGAATAAAATCCTCAACTATTGTGTTCCATATTGCATGTGATCAGCAAGTATTTATTAATGTTTTTCCAGTGCTAAATACTAGTTTTGTTTCTGGTTAGTGAGTGTCTGCATTCAGATTTCTGCCTTCTTCATCAGAACATCATAGCAGCTTAAATCTTCCTGTTCAAGAGAATCACTTTTTTCCCCCAATGTTTGTAAGAATGTGAGCAAAAGCTGCAAATGGATGTTGTGTCAGTAATTTTTTAAATCAAACTTTAGGAGCATTGGTCCAAAATTTCTTGTTTTGAATTTTTGATTAAAACACTCTTGGAGGCTCTATTTAATCAAGTTCAACAGGTCATCTTACAGGGTCTCAGGGCCTGTCTAGTATTTATAGACCACATTTGACAAGCCCTTCTTTATAATTAAATGCTGATCTGCTTAAATTATTTCATTAAAGCTGTCAGCAACTAAAAGTGTGTAACACGTTTGTGCTCTGTGAAATCCCTGTTAGTGAACCTTTTAAAGCCAGCTGGTGAACTGTAGGCATTGTTGTATTCTTAGTTTTACAAGCTGCTGATTGCAGGAGTTTTGGTTGTAGAAATTGCAAGAAGAAAGGGGAAAAATAAATGGAAATTAGGAAATCCATTTGCTTTTTAGTCCCTTTCCATGTCTGTAAGGATGTTTTTTTGGCAGTTTAGACTGTTGGGCAAAAAAGCTACTCCTGAGTCTAAGCTACCCTTTAGGAAACAAAATTACTGTGTCCATCTTCTGAACATTTCAGGAAGTTTCAGAAGCATTCTTTATTGGTCCAAATTTTTCCTGCTGGGTGATTTAATACAAACTAAGATATACTCAGTATAATTTCTCCCATTAAAGTGATTCTTCCAAGGCAGGGACAGGAGCATTTTCCTCTGAAAACTAATCAGTCCTTTCAAAACTCAGCTTCCTGCTGTTATTTCAGTACTGAATTGCCTGACACTTGCTAAGGTGATTGAAATTTGGCCAGTAAAATTTTATTGACTTACACCAGAGTAATATATTTCTGTCTCCATGGATATTAATTATGACCCCCAAACAGTGCTTTTCCTAAGTTTTAACAAGCCTTTATTTATGCTCTCGTCCCCAAAATTCAGAAGCAGAACCTAAAGTGGCAGATGCTAGGATTTGTGTGGCCATAGTGTCATTTGTTCCTGCAATATTTGCAGCCTCAGTAGCAAAGGTGGAACTAAAACTTGACTTGTTTGTGCAGTAACAGTGCCATGGGGTCATTTGTTCCTGCAGTATTTGCAGCCTCAGTAGCAAAGGTGGAACTAAAACTTGACTTGTTTGTGCAGTGACAGTGCTAGATGCACGCTTCTGCTTTTGCAGTTAGGTGGTTCCTGAAGGAGAGCCTTACAGAGGGGTATAATGTTCTTTTGAAGTTTATATTGTGTTTCTTTCTGCCCCTCTAGTGGACTGAGCAAGACTGCTCAGTGTTTGTGAGCTCAAGAGGTGAGATGATGCAGAGAGACTCTGGTGTCACCTTTTTATGGAGACACTGCTCATACTGTGTGACTCCTTGGCAAGCTTGCAGAGCACTTTTTAAAGCACAGAATACTCTAATATTCAGAGAGCTTCTCCAACGTGTGTTTTGCTTCTAAGGTGATTTTTTTGCAAACGTTTCAGGAAGCTCCCGTGGTGGCACGAGCAGCCCTGTTCCTCGAGTGCGCGCGCTTTGTGCACCGCTGCAATCGCGGCAACTGGCCTGAGTGGATGAAGGGCCACCACGTCAACATCACTAAGAAAGGGCTGTCCCGTGGTCGTTCACCCATTGTGGGCAACAAAAGGAACCAGAAGCTGCAGTGGAATGCAGCCAAGCTCTTTTACCAGTGGGGAGATGTAAGTGTTTGCTTCTCTTCTGCTTACATTAAAAAATATGGCAAAATATGAAGGTGATTGGATCCTATACAGGATTTTAGTCCTTGTAGGATGGGGATTCAGAAGCCTTCCTTCCAACCTGCACTTCACAGCCTGCCAGGATCCCCCTTCTCCTAATGGAAGTGACTTTGCTAGGACATGTTCTCCCCAAGGATCTGTTTGGCCCGTTCTCCTTTTTCCAGCACTTGTTGTATGTGAATGGCTAAGGAAGAAGGAAGATGTGGGCTGTGATACTACTTTCTATTTTTCTTAGTTCCAAATATATTTAGCCTAGGGCTCCTTGAACTAGGTGTGGTGCTGTATATTTAGTAATGGGTTTCTCTTTGCTGTACTTAATTCAGTTTCTCTTTGCACCCATATAGACTGTTAGCACTTATAATTCTTTGGCAAGGAATTCTACATAGCTACTATGAGTCATGTAAAGAATTGTCTGTTTTTGTCTGGCACTTGAATCCTTCAAGTTTTATTTGATTGTGATCTCTTACCATGCAGGAAGGAGGCAATTGCCTTATCTGGCCCTGGGAATGCCACTTGTAATTTCCTTGTAAAGCCCCCGGGATATAATTGCTGAACATCTGACATGTATACAGGTCATTTCTCACAACTCAAAATAGTGGGAGAAGTTCCTTTGACTGGTATCAGATGTCTTTCTGGAAGTGAGCTTTGTGCTTCTCATCTCTCCTAAAATTCAGTGGTTTTTACAATGAGCACCATCCCCCCCAGAAAAAGACATAAAATCCAATGCTTATAGAAATTTAAAAATCATGTTCTGCCTTGCTGGCTTGAATTCTTGTAGGTTAAACCAACATGTGCTTCTCAATGGAGCACATTGCAGGGAACCTCAAAATAAAGCTGACCATAACAATACATTCCCACCACAGCACAGCCCAGGGGGAGAATCCAACTTGGGTCTTAGAACCTGAGCTTAGTGTCTTTGCAGATCTCCTCCTTCCATTCCTAAAGCCAACTCAGAAAATGCTACCTGGTCACCATACTCTGTTAAAGTCTCAAACACAGGAGATTATCTTAATAACAGCACAAATACCAAAGTTCCTTGATAAAGTACATAGGGTGAAGATATTTGCTTCAATATTCCATGAAGTCACTGCCTTAGCCTGACTCCTTTGAGAACTCCTGTTAAGTGGAGAGCATAGGATTACATGGTCATTGAATTTTTGCATGCTCTCAGAGAGCCAGAACTATCCATCTCTATTTGTAGATGCTATGCTTCTAGACATTCCCTTTTCTCAGATTCTAAAAAAAATGAAAACAAGAAAGACAGTAACTGTTGGAAGCCAGTTAGATTCCCCCTCAGTCATCATTTTTAGTAGCTGACATACCTGACCTGGATAAAGTCCAGGAAGGCTTTCTTTTCATAATGTCAAAAGTACTGCCATGTGATTCAAGGTCATAAGAAAGGAGCCAGGGGAATCTGATCATAGGCAATTTAGCATAAATGTCTTCCCCTTAGCTTTCCTGCATCATAAGACTCATCTGGATGCATTCTCCATTCTAAAACTAGTGTGTGTTTGCTGCTGCTCAGGAGCATTTCAGAAGGGAAAAGCCTTGCATTTACTAACTGTAAGGCAGGATAAGATCTGGGGAGAAGTTTTAGAGTGCATTTTTTTTTTCCTTTTCCTGCAAGGTGTCTTGCTGTTCACTCATATCTCTGATTCTTCTCACTGAAGGCCAGAAGAATTTATTTACCCCCAGCATCCCTAAACACCATCAGAGAATCACAGTGGTGAGCCCTTTCCACAGGAGGTGAGACTTGGACTGCCCATGGCAGGGATGAACCTTTTGAATCACCAGACCTGTCTTGTTCTGCTGTCTTTTGAAATAATACAATGTTAAATCTATTCTGATTAGGTTAGTCTGCCACTTCCTTTGACTGCTTCTTTTAAGAGGACTTTTGGTTTTGCTTCTCTGTTTGCTAGAAAACTGAAAATACAGAAAACACGTCAGGAATTCAGTGCTCATTAAATGGAAAACTGTGGGATTATGTCTTACTGCTTTAACATTAGGATGGGCTACACAGCAAAAATAATATGTGATAAATTACTGTTTCGTGAACAGGCATGCAGAACATTTCTTCCTTTAAATGCAGAAATTTCTTCCTTGAAATGCCTGAAATATGAAAGGCAAAAGCTTGAGACGTGTGCAGCTCCTTTAGCAATGTACTGGCTCAGAGATAGCTGAGATTGACAACTATTTGTGTCAGCATGCAAACCACAACAGTATCACCTCATTCTCTCTAGGAAGCAGAGTCTACCCTTTCCCCTGTTGCTGGGTTTCAGAGGAAGTGTTTGATAGCAAGAATAAGTGACCATTTATGTATTTCTGGTCACTTCAGCCACGTGCTGAAGCCATTTGTGTATTTCTGGTCACTTCAGCCATGTGCTGGCATGACCATCAGTTCTGACTTGCAAACTATTTAGAAAACCTCCTTAGTATCTTTGTCTAAAGCTATCCCATACTCAAATGAATAATGCTGATGAAAAGTCTGTAATTTAAAACATCTCTTCCCTCACAAAGTGAAGATCTCACAGGATACAATTTCACATACTTATCTGTGCTCATGTACATGCAGCAAAGAAAATCAAGACACTTCTTGAGAGCTCTCAAGTGTCCTAGCAGGAAAGCAATCTCCTTGCTAGCACACCCTTACCTGGAGCTTGCTGACAGCACCACAAGGGCTATTGACATGCTGATAGTGATGCTGGCAAACAGCCATGATAAACAATCAGTTTAATCAGTCAGTTTAAACAATCAGTTGCTGGAGAACGCAGGATGGAAATCTGACTGACTCTGCTCTTTCCATGGATCCTCTGTACACCATTATCCTTGCACCGTCCCAGCTCCTCTAAGCATACTTGCAGCTCATTTTTGGGAATTGCATTGTTTCTCCTTTGAAGATGGAAGCAGGCTTTCCTGTGGGTATTTAACTGTCCTATGGAGGATAGGAGGACTGTTACTGGTTTCCTAATTCACAGCATGTTTCCTTTAGCAGAAGACCTACATTCTCAGTGGAAAGACATAGCAAAAATCTGGAATAAATATATCAAAGAAACAAGGAAAAGTGGAAGAAATTAATACTTCACAATGACCTAATCTCCTTCTGCCTGTTATGTGCCAGTTTGGAGTGCTTTATTGTTTAACTAAATTTACTGAAACTTTTCATCCTGAAATTTTGACATCCTGACACTTTGCAAATTTATGTTGACAAAAAGGGGGAAATAATTTATAGTTTTGATAGTAATTTGCCTTCTGTCATCCCTTTCTCCCCTTCAAACAGTAAAAATAAACCCAGGGCATTGTGGTTGGGCTGAAATCCTCACCTGCTGTGCTTGTCTTTGTCCATCTGCAGGCCATCGGTGTCCGCCTCAACGAGCTGTGCCACGCTGAGAGTGAGAGCCCTGCCAACTTGCTTGGCCTCATCTATGATGAGGAGACCAAGAGGCGCCTGAGAAAGGAGGATGAGGAGGAAGACTTTTTAGATGACAGTAAGGAGACTCCCTTTACTACAAGAACCCCCGCTTGTAAGAACCTCTGCTTTAGGAGCACTTATTATTTTTTTCTCTTTTCATTTTCTTGCCACCCAGATGTATTTCCCAGTCCCTCACTTCCCCCCCAGCTTCCTCCCCTGTTCTTTTTGTGCCTGGGTGTAGAACGTGACAGATGTAACAGTACTGAAAGACTTGGATGGGAAAGAGAAGGGGAAACCAGGCAGTGAGCTGCAATTCCTGCACACAGAAACTGCAGTTGTAAGCAGGGTCATAATTTGTTTCTTGAGCCTTGCTGTCACCTGAGTGTCAAAAGTGGTTCAGGCTCCATTCCTCACAGTTACTTCTGCCAAAATATTTATATAAGATCAGCCATTTTTCAGTTTCTGAACATTGAAGGGTCAATTCAGCTGATGTGAATTGGCACAGCTCTGCTAAAGACTTTTAAATATTGACTTCAGTGTAGTGCCTGATTTTCAGGCAGAAATGAAAAAAAAAGTATTGTTAAAAATCTGTATAACAACAAGATGGTGAAACCACATACATTTGTGCCTTGTGTACCTAAGTGTGGAAGAGCTGTGTCAGATCACTGATTCTGAATATCTGTATAGGCATGCAAGTTAGAGCAAACCCTGTGAACCAAAATAAATTGTCAAAACACATCCTGTTGTAGCTGAAGGTGGTAACAATGTGCTCTTTAGACCATTTGTGTATGCATGTGTGCTGCAGTTTACTGGTGCTTGTCTGCCTGTGCTGTTGTTCCCAGTTGGATGTAGTGTTTTATCTTCTGCTTTCTCTTCCCATGGTTCTGGATTTGTTTTTAGCACTGAATAAAGGCCCACTTTGGGCAGTGATATAGCACAAGGATTGCTTGCACAATTACAGAAGCCTGACTTCAAAGGAAGCTACCTTTTCTAGTTATCAGGGTAGTAATTAATAATAGTAGGAATAAATATCTCTTTAACAGCTAGTCATAACTCCATTTATTTAAGATAATTTTCTATATTTGAAAATTTCTGTATTTTCCAAAACTGCAAAAGATTTGACTGAATGCAAAACTGAAAAGTAAAAGAAGGGTATCTGCTTAACCTGTATTAGCCTTAAATGACATGTGTAGAAAATGTCACAAACTTGTGGTTAGTTTAGTAGGTACTTCAGCATAACATACTATAATGTTATCAATGTAAATAATCATGGGATTATCAATGTATACAATATCAATGTAATGCAGTCTAATATAATAAATAATACAATATAATATATAATTAATAGAATATGTAACATAATACAATACAATATATAATTAATATAATATATAATGTAATATAACATAACATGATATAATCAACTTAACATAAATATTAGTATTATTTCACATGCTGATAAATACATGGTTTGCTATTTGATTGATTCTGTTTCTTTTAGTGTAGGAAAGGTGGCACAGAAGTGTGGGGTTTCCTGTTTTTCAGTGCAGCTTGCATCGTGCACCATGTGTGACAATGTCCATCACCTCTTGGCTCCAGATCTTGCATTAACCCCTTGCTTATGACAAAAATATTCTTTCCTAGGCACTGTGAATCCTACCAAATGTTGTTGTCCCTTTGCACTAAAAATGGCAGCCTGTCAGCTTCTCCTGGAGATAACCACGTTCCTGAGAGAGACCTTTCCCTACATGCCCAGACCACGCACTGAGCCTCTTGTGGTAAGTGGGCCACACACACTGGAGAGGGATTTGCCCATAGATTCCCTAATTCCAGGCTCTGAGGAGAGGTAGAGTGGGGTAAAAACTCCAGTGGATCTCTTCAGGGAGAAAGGAGCCATTGTGTGGTGAATAGAAGATGGTCAGGGTACATGAAATGGGTTGGTTAAGAAGGTAAGGCCATGGAAGCACAACATGTGCTGCTGGAAGTTAAAGAAAGTTTCCAAAGGGAAAAGATGGATTGAGAAAAAAAGACTGGGGGACATGGGAAGTGTGGGAGATAGACTATAGGAAGTGACAAGCTGAAATGCTCACTTGCTGTTTAGAAGTGGCCAGGGATTGGAACAGGACATTTGGGGGAAGGGACCAGAATGGTTTGCAGAGAATTTGCCAGAGCTTTAAAGCTGCAGATTGGTTTGGGTGAGACCCAGAGAATTGCAGGGAGAATGGGAAGAAAGGAAAGAGATGGGGACAAAGAAGCAAAGAAAGAAAAAAAAAACTCCATGAGACTCAGAGGCAAATCCTGGCATAAACAGTAAACTAAGCAACTGGTTAGCTGACACTAACCTGTGTCACCTGTGGATAGCAGAACACATGAAAACTGATTTTCAGTGATTAATTCTTGTGTGGATTTTCTTATGTCTAATACTGTGGTTTAACATTACCTTTAGCCTGTTGTTTCAAAAAACATGCACACAGTCATCTGTTGACAAGTTGTGAGAAACAACTGCTCACTTTGAAAATTTAAAAAGGTTTATTAAACCTTGAGAAAAATACAACAAAAGGACTACATAAGGAAAAATTCTCAGTGCTGGGAACTGCCCTATGGGAAGAACAGGGGACATCTAAACTACAATAACTATACATCACTAAAGCTTTTCTTAAATATTCACCCAATAGTCATCCCTTAATTGCAAGAGCCAACCATCTCATTATCCATCTATAACAAAGTTGAGTTGACTGTGACCCTCAGCTTCAGAGGTGGTTAGCACAGAATGAGATTAGAATTGAATGGCTGACATAGGTTCAGCTTTTAAGCCAAATTTCTTTAAGAAACCAGGATAAAAATTATAAAGAAAAAAAGAGAAGTTAAATCTCCATGAAGGATTTAGCCCTCCTATCCTGGCTTTTGTTAATGACAGATCAAATTTTAGTCATGGCAATTATGCTTGACAGGCTGATTTATCTAGATAGCATTGTAATTAGGTTCTGAAAAGGAATCCAAAGGCTGTAGATGACCTCTGATGAAGTGGCTCAGCCCCAAGGTATGCAAGAAGGACAATTTTAAAAAGCAATAAATTCAGCAAAATCCTCCTTAAATGCACTGGTGCTATTACAGCATAATTAATGACTGCATCCACAAGCAGGATAATACCATGGTTTAGAATTCATGTCATTAAGTAGTTAGGCTTGGAACTAAGAATATGTTGATGAACATAATGAACAAAAATCAGTGCTTTTATGTGAGCTAGAAGTGCAACTGGTTAATCACTTTCTAGACTTGTGTATGGGAGACAAGGAGGAGTAATTATTCTGTGAGCTATAGGTGAAAGAAACTTCAAGGGCACATTACGTAAGAGTGTAAGAAAAAATGGCCATAGAGTGCTGCTTCTAACTATGTACAGAGGGGAAAAAAGAGGTAACAATAATCCAGATTAAAATATTAATTCTGTGTTTTTGGAGTGATGCTTCCTTTCCAAGAAGATCAGGTACATAATGTTGTGATCCATATAGCTGGAGTTTCAGGAGGGCAGATCTCACTTGCACTGGTGTTTGTAGGCATACCTGTTCCATAGATAGGAGCACAGCCTTGGAAGCCTTGGAGAACTGAAACATTTGCCACTGAACTAGTTTTGGTGAGCTAGTTTAAGTAACAATAGAGCAGGCAGACTTGTCAAGGCTGTGGGCTGAGTGAGGTCCTGTGTGTGGGTCCTGACTGAAGTTTCACCCGTAGCCTTTTACTGATCATGGAGCAGATACAAGCTCATTTTGCTCACAGCTGGAGCCATTCCAAACCCACCTGGATGTATTCTTGTGTCACCTGCTCTGAGTGACCTTGATTTGAGAGGGGGATTTGACCAGATGATCTTCAGAGGTCCTTTCCAATCCTAATAATTCAGTGGTTGGTAACTCTTCCATCCTGGCAGGTGGCTCAGCCTGCTGCAAGGCCAAAGAGCAGGTGGCTTAGGTGTGATTAAAATAAACCCCATCTGAAGCAGTTCTTCCTGAAGAGCTGGGGCTGTTTAGCCTGGAGAAAAGGAGACTCAGAGGTGACCTTATCACTCTCTGCAACTCCCTGAAAGGTGGCTGTGCTCAGGTGGGGTTGGTCTCTTTCTCCAGACAGCACTGAGAGAATGAGAGGACACAGCCTTAAGCTGCACCAAGGGAAATATAGGTTGGATATTAGGAAAAAGTTTTTTAAAAAGCAAGAGTGATAAAGTTCTGGAATGGCCTGCCCCTGGAGGTGGTGGAGTCACCATCCCTGGGTGTGTTTAAAAAAAGCCTGGATGTGGCACTGGGTGCCAGGGTTTAGTTGAGGTGTTGGGGCATGGGTTGGACTCCTGATCTTTAAGGTCTCTTCCAACCCAGCGATTCAGTGAATTCTGTGAAGCTTCTCTGGTTGCAGTGGGAGCTCATACTGCTGGCACATCTGTGTGGTCTCATTCTGCTGCAGGACCTGGAGAGCTGCAGGCTGCGCCTGGATCCTGAGATGGACCGACACAGGTATGAGAGAAAGATCAGCTTTGCTGGGGTTCTGGATGAAAATGAAGATTCAAAGGACTCCCTGCACAGCAGCAGCCACACCCTCAAATCTGAGGCTGGCTTCGAGGAGAAAAAAGGTTTGTCAGAACAATAAGGCTTTTGTACTCTCAGGGCTTGTGAAGTGGCGCTTGATTTTGTGTTTTCATTTGCATAGACTGTGTTAAAAAGCAGGCAGCCATGGAGTCACGTGGCTTTAAATCATTTCTGAGACGCTTTTGCCTTCAGGGTTCAATATAATGAATGTGAGAAGCAAAGATGTTAAATTTTATAAAACAGTGCTATGACTGAAATCGATTGAAAGCTTTGCACAACTGCTAAAAAGGAGCAAACCTTGTTTGAAACTGCCTCTAAGTGGGATGCTGAGAGAAGAAGCATCACTATTTGATTCACTATAAAAATAAAGATCAAAAGTGGTGTTTGTTTTTTTTCTGATCACAGTTTTTAACTTTGGGGAGATCACAGATAGAAGGGAAGATTGGTATTTTTTCCGTGGAAAATCTGTACGGGTTTGGAAGTCATGGCATCACAACAAATTAGTGTGATTGGCCTCTTGAATTCTTTGCTACCACATGAAAAATACACTGTGTGGCTTTTGATGGCTAGCAGATTGATGTTACCAACATCCTCTATACTGTACAAGCAGACTTCAAGCTCACTGTGTTTGCTGAGAGTAGCAGATCGTTTCCATTTTTGAGCCATCTCATGCAAGACTCACATTCTATCTGATGGTACAAGTGTTGCAATACAATATAGTCATTGTGTGTATTTGCAATTAGAGACTAAACTGCCAGATAACTCTAGATCACCCTCTAACAGGTTTCCTAGAACTATTTACATTCTGTCTCACAGTAGTAATTCACAGGTGCAGGGATTTGAATGATAACTTTGATGATTGCTTGAAAAGGATAAATGTTTAATGATTGTTTCACAACAGTGAGGTCTGTGGCTGGTTTTCCTCTAAGAACTGTCATGTCTGTTAATGATTTGGAGGAGCTTTTATTGACTTCTGCAGGCTTTGGATAAAGTTTGTGTTGTCTTCAGCGGTGACCTTGCCATAATTACTGGAGAAAATACTAGAAATGCTTCCAAGACTTGTGTGGTGTAAAACTTTCCCCAAAATTGTGTGTCTGGTGAGCCAGTTCCTTCACCTAGGAAAGGTGAGCTGGATAAATTGATGCTCAACCTCATTTTGTCTACTCTTGCTATCTTGGCAGCCCAGAAAAATACACAGCCTTATGGTCTGACTGATAGTCTTAAGATGTGTGGGATAAGATGTCTCTTTTCCTGTTTAGATGAGAAGAAGTTTAGGTTGGGGTTGGGGTTTTGGTTTTTTTTTTTTTTTTGAGGATACCTTCAAGGAGGCAGTCCTGCTGGAAATTGCTGGTGGAAAGTCTCTAACTATCTTCTTTTTCTTAGAGACAATGCTGACTTAGCTTTTCCTTTGCATGTTACTGTACAACAGGTGTAATGTATTTTTTGCAAAGATAGTATTGACTTTCTGCACCCTTTCCCCCATTAAACTACATTTTCCTGCAGCTTTATTTGAGTTTTCTTTCCATTTTCCCTTTTCCCTAAGCTGTCATGTAGTTTTCCTTTACTCAAGCTGCCTCGTTACTGCATTTTAGGCATGGGGAAAGTGACTATGATAGGAAAGTTGAATCCTAATATACCTTAGCAAAAATGTAATTCCAGTATTTTAGAAGCTTAAGAAATGCAAGGTAATGTTATATTTTAAAATTACAATAATTATGTTCTTCTCTTTGGCCACAGCATATTCTTCTGGGAATCCACCTGGGCCAAACACTGCAGATGCAGAGGCATCTTTCATAATCTACACTTTCCTAGATAAGAAAACATTGTTGTGTGAATGTAACTAAGTTTTGCTTGCCTGCAGTGAGGGGTTTCTTTATCTCAAGCTCTTTGATGAGTACTAATCTGTTTCCCTTCGTTTTTCTGGAGTGTTAAAAACTTTGCTCTCATTGCTCCCCCCAGGCATGGCTTAGCAGCTCCCCAAAAACCACGGGTTTACTGTATAGAATCTGCTCCAGGTAGGTCTGAAATGCAGACACCACAGCTAGGTAGATGCAGGTTCTCAGATGATCACATGTACTCTTTGGGTGCCAGAATGGGATTCTGCAGACCTCATGAAATGCAGTTACATGTGCTGAAGCAGTTTGGGATTCGTGGAGCTGACGTGAACATTGTTCAAGCAGTAGTGATTGCTGAGGAACTTAGCATGGTCACTTGGAGGGAGATTCTTTGGTCACCCAGCAGAGGTTTGCCAACTGATTTGTGAGGACTGAGGGGTAGCTCCCAAAAAATCCAGCTGCCTTTGACCAGAATGCTAGCCACTGGAAATGGGAGTGGGAATTCTGTTCTGGAGGAGCTGGGGGCAATCTCAGGAGTAAAGGTGTGTTTGTTTTTATCCTGAAGCCAAAATACAATTCCATTTACATATTCTGCTTACCCATAGCATCCAAAAAGCTCTGTGCTGTTGGTTCCCAACCACACACCAAAGGTAATTGATCACACGTGGCCTTGCCTGGTTAGATCTGTAGTAAAATGACTGAGTGTTGCAACATTTGGACTGACATACTGCCATGTACTGCCTTTGAACTAGGAGGAGAATGAAAGTGCAAACAGTTGGTGCTTTAAACATTGAACCATTCCATGTCTGTGCTCATCAAAAATGCAGAGTGTCAGTGGATGTTGTTAATGCCTGAAAGCTGCTGATTTGTCTGAAGGAGAAGATCTACGTGCTTATGTTTCCTCTAAAGCATTCTAATGATGAAGAGTAACATGCAGAGACACGGACTTATGCAAACCTCACTTCAAAGAAGCCTTGAGTGCTAGCCTCTGGAGCAGACTCCCCTCTTGTATAAATAAATCATTGATCCTACTGCAGAGCTCAGGGAGGTTTACAGAGCCCAGGCCCGTGGGAAAATAGGTTTGTCCAAGGTGCCTTGTTCATGCTTGGGATTCAGCCAGCTATCCATAGCAAGAGGTGATGCTGCACTAATGTAAACTCCAAGGACTGGCAAAGAAAATGCAATTCACATCCATTGGGCAGATCCTGCTTCCTGGCAGGAATTGATTCAGTTTGTTGTGAATTGTAGGATTTTCTTGTCCACGCTTTGGGTTTCTGTTAGCGCAGATGACTCTACTTGCTGGTGGTTGAACAAGGGCTAATTCCAAATACAGACAAGGCCTGAGGTGATGTACCAGATCTCCAGGATTTGAGGTTTTGACCACATTTTTGTGAAGCATCTTAAACTCCCCGATTGATCGAGCTGCATTGGCGTTGGCTTTGGAGGAGCCTCTGACCCCACTCTGATTCCTTGGCAGAAGACGCTGCAAATCAGGCTGGCAGCAAAGGGCTGGGAGGGCGGGGAGGGCCAGCATCTCTTTCTTTTTTAAATGGGGAAAAATTAAGGGGAAAAAAGTCCTCTTTTATTCTTTCAATACAGTTCCCAGCAGGAAGATCAGGATAGGAGGCTCCCGCTTGCTCCAGATTAAAGGAACCCGCAGTTTCCGGGTGAAGAAGGGGGGTTCCCTTTCCAGCATTCGCCGGGCCGGCAGCCTAAAGAGCACCAAGTTATCACGGCAGGACTCAGAGTCTGAGAATGAGGAGCTGCAGCTGTCCCACAGCAGGGACACTGTCACTGATATAGGTAACTTAGATGAGTGGGTGGAAAGGGAGGGGACACTAGGAAGGACCTTAAACTCTTGATGTGATCCCAGCAGAGCTAGATATGACTAGAGATCCCCACCTCTGCAGGCTAGGAAAAATGTAGAGTTCTCTTCAGGGGCTGCCTGGACCAGGGCCTGGGAGGAGCACGGTACAAATCCTGGGTGCAGTGTCAGCTCCACGCACAAATTGTCAGTTCAGAACTGTGTTAAAGCATGAGCTCTTAGAATGCTGGCCTGCCAGCTGAACGCTTGCTGTCTGTAGGGGAGCACATGCACCTGTGCACATGCACATACACACACACCCTTAAATCACAGGATATCATGAATACATGAGGTGATATGTATATATGATATTTTAATTGTCCATAGCAACAGATTGGCTATATGTGTGTATATATTTATATATAAACACATATATATTTAGGCATGTACTTCATATTCTGTGTCAGATATGATGTCATAAGCATGTCTGGTGACATGTAAAACATGTATTCATATATGCAGAACATAACATTCACATGCTGCATACTATATTTCTACATACTGGCATATAGATCTATTTTTGTGGTTTGCAGCTGCTTTCCTCAGTATTTAAAAGATGGATGTCTGTACATTTATCTTATGGAAACAAGATGTGCATCCTACTCTGTGAAATCTCCATCACAGTTGAATTAAAGGGTTTCCCTTCACTATTGGTGTTAACCAAAAGCTGTGGATCCATTTGGAGCTGGAATAATCTCCCAAGTTTAATGGTCATTTTTATGTTGCCCAAAAGATGCTTCAGTAGGAGAACATGGAGAGTGAGATTGTCAATTCTGTAAACTTTGACGAGTCACAGTTCACTTAAAGAAGAGAAAAAGGGTAAACTAAAAGTAATTTCCAGCCAAGCCCTAATATCATTAGTATTAGTTTTATAGGAGGCCCATAGGGTATGAAGTGGTTAGGAGACACACAGGGGTCAGTGAAATTCTCAGGGAAATCTCTCCCTTGGCTGAGTTCTGAAGTGTTTTAGTGTTCTAGAATCAGGATTTTTTTCCCCTTTCATCCCCATGACATTAGCAGTTTCTATGGGCAATTAGCAGGGACTTTTCCTGTTGGCATTTCTGATTGGATGCCACTTCTGGTTGGATTTTTGTTGACGTTTTTAACCACAGAGCCCAGTCAATGCAGATCACTAAACCAACCATTTGCAGCATCTGAATGGTGCAAAGAATTTGTTTATGACGGTTTTGGATTATCCATTTCCCTTCCATTAAAGGAAAAAAAAAAATAAAATGGAGAGACAATGACAAGATGGGTCAAGTCCAAATAGTTCTTGTAAGTGTCAAGCCAGCACAGGACTGGGGAGGGATGTCCAGGTGCAGTCTTTCCAGTGTGACACATTCTGTGTACTCTCATCTGTTCCCACAAGGCTGGCCTGGCTTACAAGTGCTGTCCCTAGTCTTAAAGCACATAGGGAGCAGTAAAAACAACAACCTTTTGGGTGTTTTTCTTTTGAAGAAGGGAGCCCTTGGAGCGCGAGCGAGCCCAGCATTGAACCCGAGGTACTGAGCAGCACGGGCATGGAGGAGAACTATCACCGGAATATGTCCTGGCTGCACGTAAGTACAAGCTGCCAGAAGTGCTCCAAGGATGGCACTTTCAACTAAAAACACCTTTGTCTGGCAAAAACCAGATCACAGTTTGTGCTTTTCCCATTTAGCTTAAAGGATCTCAAGTGTAAGCAAGCTGCGACCTTTGGAAATTGTGTGTTTGCCATTTCTAAAATGTAATTAAACCTCCTTCTCTCTAGTTCATATATTTGATTTGTTTTCTCCTTAGGTGTGCAGGGACAGCCATACTGCCCCAGCTGAAAAATACATTAGCTCAGTACATTATCTCCAGCATGGCCAGTAGTGTGTGTTTCAGGGAGAGCAACAGAATGGGCTGCAGTGTGAGCTGGGCTTCTGGGAAGTGGCATTTCAGAAGCTGCTCATGTAAGCCAACAGAGCCTTGTGTACTCTTGACTCTGATCAGCAGCATTCAGAGAGTACAACAGTGCAGGTGTGGTTTGGTCATGCAGGGTCTAAGGCATCCCTCTGGGCAATCTCTGTGCCTTAGACTTAAATCTCTGTGATTTAGACTTGCCAGAAGTCATTTGGGCAAGTCTGCATTGCTGTGCCATGATTGATGGTGTCCTGTGTGAGCACAGACACCCTTTGACTTTTGAGTTGCCTTTGGGAATGACAGCTTGATATCTGACTTACTATCTTCATTTTTCAATACTGACTTGATGTCTTCATTTTTTTCCCCAGGTATTTCACATAGGCTGCTCTCAGCTGCCCCATTCCTATGGGGTGTGGGCAAAAATAGGCTTAATCTAATAGTTTGATGTCAGAAAAAGTTTTTGATAGTTTTCTTTTTCAGATGAGTCTGGCGGGGCAGGGAACTTGAATGCCATGTCTTCCAATCTAGTACCTCAATCTCTGCACTAGCCTGCTTTCTTTAGTACTTTAATGCTCTTGGTAATGGTTATACCTCATTTGGAAATTCCAGTGTACTAAACTGAGTGTGTTAGACATGTGTATGTATTAGATGCTGTATCAGTAGTGGATAAGGGAATTTCCCTGGTTAGCAGCTTAAAATACACCATGGTGCCCTTGCTCAGTGTGGGAGGCTGCTTTCACATGAACTCATGAACTCTGAAAGAAAGTTGAGATGTTTGTCTCACTTTACATGAGATTAGCTTGCATAGGAGAAAGGAAAATTTGAAAAATCACCTGGTACAGTTAATGACACACAAATACTTAATATTACATGACAATGCTATTGTTTTTTCCATTTGTTAGAAAGAAGGTGTGGGTAGATGGTCACTAAAACTACAGGCAAAACAAAAGCCTGCTTTACTTAGTTGCCACAAGCAAACAACTCCAAAGGATCACTGGTCCCAATTGCTGCTATGAAGGCACCAATATTTCCTTTAGCTGTCCTTTAGGGAGCCTGGTGTCCTCACTCTGTGTCAGTGTACATTACAGCAATTTATAAGAGTGGACCAGAGGCTGGTAGAAGCTCTACAGTGCTGCTGTACAATTTGCACATTGATACAAATATTGAGGTATTCTTGATTGGCCCCAAAATTGTAGGAGGCCAGAACAAGGAGGCAAACACAGGAATCCCACAAACATGACACAGATTTGTTTTAGATTAAGCTGCTGTCATTTTTAGAAGCTTCAGTATTTTAAGGTTGAGAATGATGTGGCAGCCTGGAGAGAGAGCCATCAGACTGCTGATGCACAGACATACACACAGTGGATGGAAAATGGGGATAGCTTCCTCTGGTAGTTCTGGGTAATTCTGCACTGGATTGTAGGGGGAACACAAAGATTCGTAAAGGCCTCTTAAGACCTACAGTATGAATGGCTTGGAGATGCCTGTGTGTTTTCCTCAGTGGTAATAAGAGTCTGGCTTTGTGTGTAACGTGAAGATTAATGTACAAAGAACTGCTGGGCTGAGCTTTGCTCCTCTGGCAAGAAACCATCTGAGTTACACCAGAGAGTGGTCACTCAAGGGTAGACTTGCCAGAGCTATCTTTAATTAAGTAGCTTAGGGACTAATACCAGTGTTTCTGCAGCAGAGCAGGGCTCAGAATAGCTAAATTCCAAAATACTTACCTGATTTCTAGGAAAGTTTTACTACTCCTTGCTGCCATATGGCAACACTAATAGAAATAGCAACTGAGCCAGCTACCATAGAGCTGGGCTGGATGGATCTGCCCAATGACATGCAGAGCAACTGACACAGCCTATTTCTACCTGAGAGCATACTGAGATATTTCCCTCTGCACCCCTTGAAGGAAACTAACCCCAGGCATGGTGGGTTTGCAGCTTTAATAACAATTGGACAGTTGACGGTTTCCAGTCCAAGCTCTCATCTCAGAGTGGTGATAAAATATCTTTTCTGCAAACTGAGAGGGTGCTGTTTTCCTCACCCTTAACCTTGCCACCAGCCAAATACATGCATCTATAGCAGCTCTGTTCCTTTTCTTTGTTGGCACTAATATTTCTTTAACCATGCCCAGCTGGTTTGCAAGCCTCTTGTCAGTATGAAGGCAGTGTTGAGCTTCACACCTCCCTAGCTAGGCTGAGGAAAAGCTGGCTTGACTGTCCCAGTCCCTGCCTGTGTAGCTCCATTTTCTTTAGGTAACTATTTATGCTTTAATTTCCAGGTTATGATCCTGTTGTGCAACCAGCAAAGTTTCATCTGCACACACATTGACTACTGTCACCCCCACTGCTACCTCCACCACAGCCGCTCCTGTGCTCGCCTTGTCCGCGCCATCAAACTGCTCTATGGGGACACAGTGGACTCCCTGAGGGAAAACAGCACTCTGAACAACGTGGCAAGAGGCAAAAAGCAGAAAGAAGTGAGTAAATGGAAAAAGCAGAATGTTTTAGGGTTGGTCCAGACACGTCACGTTGCCTTGGAAAACTGCGTGATGTACTCATACGGTTCTTTCATGACAAAATGAATACAGGTTTTTCTAAGCTTGGCTTTGCTGTAAAAAAACCCTGAATGCTGAATTAAGTCATTCAGCATTATGTAAGGAATGTCATCTGTATTGACTGGGATGAATCTTAGTTGCTGATAAGGTCATTTCAAAAGCTTACAACCAGACTTCAATTTTAATGCTATTTTCTGGCCTCTACTTACTATCCTGTGGATTCTGTCTCTCTTTGTTCATGTTTTTTCTTGTCTGTTAGTAAGAATCACTCTTGAAATTCTTGTAAAATCTTATATAGTTTCTTTCTTTTAGGTCTGAGCTCTCAGCTGTTCCAAGAATTGTACACATTAATCTTTAATGTTTGTCTCCTTTTAATGACCATTTCAGCAGGGTATTCAGACAACTTTGTGCCTTTTTATATGTAAAAGTGTACTTTTAACTTTCCTGAAAGCAGAAATGTATTTCCACTGAAGTGCCTACCCAGGCACCAACTGAATTGTGCTAACAGTTAAACCACAGCAGAAACAGACTACAGTTATCCTGAATAATTGTAATGGTAGAGCCATTCAACTGCTTTGCAGTAACACTGAAAACAAAAGTGTTCATGGAACTGTCATGAAGCTTTCAGCTGGGTAAACAGGCTGGAAGTGGCATATGAAGGGGAAAAATTCATTATGTTTCTTCATCAACCAGGAGATTGTTTATTTCCTGTCAAGTTAGAAAATTGAGGGAAGTTTTCCTGGAATAAAGCACAGAGCAGGTGAAACAGAAGCTAATGTTTCTGCTTTCCTAAAAACTGTAAACCTCACATTTTTCCTCTAGCACAGAAAAGCAAGAGTTGTTTAGAAAGAGAGGGAACTATTTCCTCTGCAGAAGGCAGGCAAGAGATGAGTAGCTGGTATGTTTCATGAAAGGTAGCAAAAGAACTGTGCATTTCTGTGGCTTGTTTCATCTCTAACTCTGAATTGCAAGAGATATGCATTTCATCAAACATCAAACCATCAAAGCATTTAAGAAACAGCAGCAAGAAAGAATTGGAGAGGCAGGGAAGTCTCCTACAAAGACATGCAGGGCGTTTGCACAGTCCTCTCTTCCAGAGAGCAATTGACAATCTTTGCTGTTTTTCATAGTCCAAGAAGGACATGGAAGTGTGTCCAGAGAAGGGAATGGAGATGAGGAAGGGGCTGGAGCACCAGGAGTAGCTGAGGGAGTTGGGGGAACTCAGCCTGGAGAAAAGGAGGCTCAAGGGGAGTTCCTCAGACTCCACAACTCTCTGACAGGAGGGTGCAGCCAGGTGGATGTTGAGCTTTGCCCCAAAAAAATAAGGGACATGACTGAGAGGAAATGGCCTCAGGGCCATTTCAGTTGTACCAGGAGACGTTCAGATTGAATATTACAAAAAACTTCTTCTCTGAATGGTTTGTCCAGCTCTGGCACAGGCTGCCCAGTGAGGCGGTGGAGTCACCATCCCTGGAGGACTTAAAAAAAAGCAAGGATGTGGCACTTGGGGACATGATTTAGTGGTGGACTTGGCAGCATTAGACTACTGGTTTGACTCAATGATTTTAGAGGTCTTTTCCCACATCAATGATTCTATGACTGCATGAGAGGAATAATTCTGTGCACTGAACACTTCCATTGGTAATTTTTTAGCGAGAAGCTGCAGACTTTTTGCCTCTAACCTACTTAACTAAATACATGGGTGTGCCACCAGTGAAGATTATGCAGAGAACATTCACATTGTTCATTTGGTTTACTGTCTCCTGCCTTAAGATTTTATTAGGAAAAGCATTGTTAAAAATAGAAGAAAATTGGATGAAATGTGTTGTCTCACTGATCCTAGGCCTGTTGCCAGCAAAGAAGAAGGCTTTGTGCTACAGCTCTGGTACCAGATGGTTTCTAGTATATGGAAATTCCTCTTGTACATAATCACCTTTTCCACATTTTAAGAAATATAAAAGTGAACTCCACTTTGTTTTTATTTCCTTCCAGTGCTCAGACAAGTCATGCTTGAGAACTCCTTCTCTTAAAAAGAGAGTGATCGATATCAACTTGGAAGGGAAGAAGGACTCTGGAATGCTAAAATACATCAGGAATCAGGTACTGATTAGGCCATATGCTAGTTAGGGAGGCAGATAGATAGGTGCCAGGTTACAATGCAACAAGAGGGAAAATATATATGGATCTACAAGCCCATGTGAAGAACTGTTCCTGAATATCAATCAGTTCAGCCCTATATCTTTTCCCAATCTGAGTAATACTAAATTTAAACCTCTTAGGGAAACACGGTCAAAGAATCCTTTAAATATTTACCATTAAATCAGTCTGTATCTCTGGCTTTCCTTAGTGACATATGCACCAGAGCTGAGGATACAAAAAAACAAATAATTCACAGATATGTTTAACTGCAGCCTGTCAGTTTACAGTGTTTGTTTTCATTCTACTTACTTGTTCAAAGTTCCTGAAGAAGCAACAGCCTGTTCTTAGTGAGAGTTTAATGGACCTGTATTGCTGGTTGTGCACCACTTTGGGAGAGTTTGGCTTTCCTTCTGTCCTCTTTTTTGGTGTTTTGGTGATGTGAGAGACAAGCAAAAGACTCTAGCTTGGAAACACTGCCCTCTTAGTATAGGCTGAAGGCCATGTCCCATCTATGGAGCATTTTCAGAAATGGATGAACCTAGAAGTTATTGGTGGGTAATTTGCAGACCAAACCCAGGGTAAAATCACTGAGTGTGTTCTCCCCTGTGGATAATTTGGTCAGCCCTAAGGCATGGCTTGGTTTGTTGCAGGTGATGAGCCTGTCCCCGGCCCCTCTGTCGCTGCTGATCAAGGCAGCTCCCATCCTCACCGAGGAGATGTACGGGGACATCCAGCCAGCAGCCTGGGAGCTCCTGCTCAGCGTGGATGAGCACATGGCTGGGGCAGCAGGTGAGACAACCACACCACTCAGGGTGGCTGCTGTGGCTGCACAACTCACAGCACTTGGCAGTTTTGTAGTGGAGGAATTTGAATGGCACCAGGTGTTTCTTGGTTTTCGTAGACCTTTGTGTGCTCTGAGGAAAAGAGGTGGTCAGAAGGATCAAGAGGGCACTCTCTCTGAGGCCCTGCATGTGGTGCATGTTTGGAGAATATTAAAATTAGTATCTGTATTCAATTGGGTTTGTAGGCAGATGAAACACAGTGATTCAGTCTGTCCAGAGTCTACTGAAGCATTCTGTGTGTTGCCTCATGGAAATGTTAGTACTGATGCCTTGTGAAGGCTGACCTGGAGCAGAGACTAGATGGAGTTAAAGAATAAAGTAGGGATTTATTAAAAGGCTTCAATGGATGCACCTTGGGCAGCACAAGAGCCCAGCCAGGGCTGCACCCAAGATGAACCAAAATGGTCACAAAATGGACAACTGGTCACGGGGGTCTCTCACTTTTATAAGTTCTGGTCCATTTGCATATTGGAGTTAATTGTCCAATTACAGCTCCAGCCCATGCAGTCCCATCCTTCTTGTTTTTCGCTCTTCAGTCCACGTTATTCATGCTCTTGGGCCTGAGATTTGGATCATTTGTCCTTGGTCCCCAGCTGGAGAAGGAATTGTTTTGTCTCCCTGCTCTGTGCAGAGAGCTCACCATCCCCTAATATGAAGCTCAGTCCTACATAGTAAAGCAGCACAGAATCTGAAAAATATAAAAGCTAAAACCTAAAGTATCAGTACTAATTGAGAGCCCATACCAAAACTGACACAGGGAATGACAGTCATAGCTCCTGTCAGGCTGAAAGGAAAATTCCCATGTTGCTTGGAGACAGCAGCATTGCTCATTAAATTACTGTTATTGCTCATTAAGTACTGTTATTGTATGGTATTATCTAAATTTTCCATTTCCACTTGGTTTTAAAGTACAGAGATGATTGCTGATGACACATAGTTGAGAGGTATCTTTAAGACAGATGATTAGGACATCATATACCTGTGAAAATAGGACTTGGAAATTCTGCACCTGGGATGAAATTTATTACAATAAAATATAAAGTCATATATGTTGTTGCAAAGTAGTAATAAGAATGTTTCTGCTATGAGCTTGGATCTTCTCCCATGGAAATTATCTAGGTTCAGAGTTTATTGCTTGGCCAAAAGTTGACTGACCTAATGACCAGCTGTGAAAAAATAAACAGGATGTGTCAGAAGAAGTATTTCCTTAGCAATTCAAAGTATTAATGCTACTGTAAAGCATGATGTACAATTACCTGGAACACAGCACTTAAATGCCCAGTTTTGGTCCCTGAAGTGAGATATTTATGTGTAACAGATGCTGTTAGGACAACAGGAAGAATGAAGAGCCTATATGTTATATAGGATATTCATTTAATGGACTCAGATGAAGAAATAATTTGCCTGATGCAGTACTCCTTTCCCTGCTTCAAGTCCCTTTCTGAGGGAATAATTTTGGATACTTTTTAAACTTTATGATCTTAGAGGTCCTTTTAAGCCTTAATGATTCTGTGATTCTAATAAAAAATTTGCATGGGCTACAGGGAATGGGACGAGGAGTGCTATCTGGCTGCTGCTCCAAAGCAGCCTCTAAAATACATCTTCCTTCTTCTCCCTTTCCTGCAGGGAGGATTAAAATCCATTTGAGGGTCTGTAGTAGCTTTTTTTGGTAGCAGGTGAATACAGCCCAAGCATAAATTGCATTTATTGAGGTCAAACCCTGAAAACCCCAGTGTTGCTATAGAGAAACTGGATAAAAAAAGAAGATGGGTTAAAAGAATGCCTTGTTCATGTATTACAGCACCATCTGCTGACCTCTCCCAAGGCTCTGTTTCTGTTCTTGGTTGCTTCAGAATGAACTCACCCTTTTACATGTGTCCTACTAAGACTTGTTATAGTTTGAGAAGATCAGAGAGCAGAAGGAACTCTCTGGAGGTCCCCACAGAGTTTGAGCAGCACCAGGAGCCCAGGCAGTCAGAGAGCAGCCTTGTTGTCCTGTCCTCCCACAAACACTGCTCTGGGGCCTGGCACCTGCTGAATAAGCACTGAAGGAACATTGGCAAATGTCTTCTTGCTACTGTGGAGGAGCAGCCACCAAATCTAGAGAAATTGTCTTCAGTGCTCTGCAGTGAGCTGCTGGTCAAGGAAGCCATGGATTCTCTGACACCTCTGAGCTCCCACAGAAACAGGAATCCCTCTGCTTCTGCCTCCTGCAGTGCCCCTCAGAATCCATCTGCATTCACTGGCCTCCATCAGTGTGTACTTTCATTAATGTCTCTTTATATTCAAACATGATCCATTGAAGCAACTATTACAAATAGAGATGGGAGCTTAGATAAGTCCCTGCCTTTTGCCCAGGCCTCTGGTAGAAGGCTTTATAGGGATGGCCAGCAAAACCCACTCTCACTCTCAAGTTCTTTAATAATGGCTGATTTGGTTCATTATAGAATAAATGATTTATTTAATAGACACAAAATAAAGAGAGATAATATTTTAAACAGACTATTTGCTACACAGGAATAAAACAAAAAGAACCTACTAGTAGGGAACATACAGTGCACAATAGAGGTACCTGTATTACAGCTAGGAAAGAAACGGTACAGCTTAAAATCCAATGTACTTACCACCTAACTGGTGATGGGGTAAGCATGGCATCTCTCCTTTCAATTCCCAGGGAAAGTATCTGTGGAGTCACATCTGACCTTGCAGGAGAAGATCCCCTGTACGATTCATGGAGTGTGTAGGAAATTCTGTCTCTGTAGAAATTTGTGTAGCTTTTATAAATTGTAAAGCTGTCTCTCAGTCAGGAGTTTGTAGCTTATTTCCTCCCATCTTGTTTTACGCTCAGTTGTTTATTTGAATTTGCACTCCTGGTACCAGGGATGACTCTGCTTGACCTTTATCTGGCCTGAGTCACCTCAATTCTTCATGGAGGAGGGGGAAGGATGTCCAGAGCTGTTCACCAGGTGGTGGACAGGCTAGATAAACTTTTCTGTGGTATTGGGGAGTGTCCTGCCTCAGCTACCATCATGCTGTTTTGCATGTTTTCCTTTGTCTTGGAGACAGACTGGGATCATTGCATGGAGCCCAAACTGAAATAAAATCTGGTTTTTCCCATGAAAATATCCACGTGACTTCTACTGGGGCTCTGTCTCCTGTTCCAGAGCTTCTGCTAAAGGCAGAGTTTCTGTTAAATCAGCCTTAATTAATCAACACAGAAATCACTTGGAAGTGGAGCCTTTGAAAGCCAAACTCAATTAGTCCCTTTACTTCAAGAGATGTTCTTATTTTGAACAAGTCATGGTTGAGAAGATCAAAGATGTACTCTATTTCAAAAAGCAGGTTTTCCAGAAGAATTTGCAAGCTTCAACTGTAATGCTGTGTGGCTCCAAAAGGTGGAATCACACGTGCTTGGTTTCATGAAGCAATACAGTTTTTTCTAGGCCTGGTAGATTGGTGATCCTGTTTATGGGGTTTCTTTTGGTGTGGGTTTGTACACCAGCAGTTTTTCCTTGCCAAGTAAACACATTATTGAGAAACACAGGTGATCAGATATTGTCTCCCTGCAGCTGCCATGTTCCTGCTGTGTGCTGTGAAAGTACCAGAGGCTGTTTCTGACATGCTGATGTCCGAATTCCATCACCCAGAAACAGTGCAAAGACTGAATGCCATCCTTAAATTTCACACACTCTGGAGGTTCAGATATCAAGTGTGGCCAAGGATGGAAGAGGGAGCACAGCAGATCTTCAAGGTAGATAAGACACATGAAGCTTAATGATGATATTTACAGCTTGCCTTGTGGGATAGATGTGTAATGACAGACTGCCATGAAATTTCCTGAAACTCTGTTTAGGGAAAAAAAGCTTGTATAACTCTGACTAGTGGGGGAGGTGATATGGAGAAGTCCTGTTAAAAATAGGAAGAATAAAATGGGGACTCAGGTCAGGAAATATGAGAGAAGATGAATGTCCTACATGTCGCTTCAGTCGAGTGAGATACAGAGGTGGGAAAAATTGGCAGAGTTAATTTATGCCTTGGGTACTTGTGTTCATGTTTGATTAACAATACTGACAATAGTTTGCTGTAACAAAATGTCTTTCGTGGTTTTGTTTAGATTCCTCCTCCAAGTATAAACTTCACTCTGCCTTCTCCTGTGCTGGGGATGCCATCTGTGCCAATGTTTGACCCTCCCTGGGTCCCTCAGTGCAGTGGCAGTGTGCAGGATCCTATAAATGAAGATCAGTCGGTAAGCAGACATCCTGAGAGTAAGCACTGCTTCTTCTCTGGAGAGATGTGTGGTAAATTAAGCCAAAATATGTGGATTAACCTCTGAGATTCTTTCCCAGCTGGGAAAAATCTAGTGTAGTCACGTAGGACACAGAATTTTCTACATGGGCATCAAGCTTTTCTGTTTGTTCACTGAGGTACTGCACTGCACCTCATATCCCTGTGAGAGACACTGACTTGGATCTTGGGAGCACACAGCTGCTCTCTCCAAGGGAAGATTTTTTCACTAGAACTGCCTGAGAGACAATTTAGTCTGCACTGGTTCCTATGGTGTCTCCTGGGAAGAGTTTGCACCAAAGCTTATTGTTGGTTTATTTCCAATAATTCTCCTGGTGAATCTCTGTTCAGCTGGCACTAGTCTGATTTATATTTAGAAACTGAGCTGCTGAACATCACTGAGGTGAAGCCTTTGTCAGAAAAATCTGTGTGCACCTTACCTAACAGCTTCAGGCTTTGTTTCTTCTCTCTTGCTCCCAACAGAAGTCGTTTTCTGCCCGAGCTGTGTCCCGTTCCCATCAGCGAGCGGAGCATATCCTGAAGAACCTGCAGCAGGAGGAAGAGAAGAAGCGCCTGGGCAGGGAAGCCAGTCTCATCACTGCCATCCCCATCACTCAGGAGGCCTGCTACGAGCCATCCTGTACACCAAGCTCTGAGCAGGAAGAAGAAGGTGTGCTCTGGGACCAGGAACTGCATTCCAGCAACCTGAGAGCATTTCCCACAAACATAGAGCACTGCTTAGGGCAGCGATGTCCAGGAAAATTGATTTTTAGTGTTGGGAAGGTTCCAACCCACATCCAGTTGTTGATGAGTCCAAGTCATTGAGAAAAAGCATGTTTGAAAATTATGGAGCACTGCTTAGGGCAATGATGTCCAGGAAAATTGATTTTTAGTGTTGGGAAGGTCCCAACCCACATCCAGTTGTTGATGAGTCCAAGTCATTGAGAAAAAGTGTATTTGAAAATTAGTACAAAAAAAGGGACAAACCCTTGGATATATTGAGTTCTTACTGGGTGATAAAGACACTGACTCCATCTGCCCCAACTTCAGTGGAACTTGACAGCATTTAACATCCCAAAGCTCCCAGTTTATTGCAGGATTTAACACAAGAGAATATGCAACACTAGGAACGAAATCCATCTTTCCTAACTTTAACTCTTTAATAATTAAAGGGTGGGAGGAATTGCTCTTTGGCTGTATCTGTCTTAAGAAACAGGGCTGTATCTGTCTTAAGAAACAGAACTTAGGATATACTGAATTGCCCCTGGGGTTTTCTACCTTTGTGGTGAATATTGGGGGAGCCCAGGTGACCAGATCAAGCTCAGTACCAAACTTTGAGTCAGCCAAAGTTGCATGGCACGAGTCACAATAAGCTTAGTCTGTGGGTGAGGAGTTTTACTGGCCCAGGCTAACAGAGCACAAAGACTTCATTAAAGGCATTCCAAGGTATGTGCCATTAGGTGAGTAGAGAGTAGATGAGATCTAAGCATACACTGGAAAATCTGTGAGCAGAAATCCTAGTTCTTAAGAAAAACTGAGCACCAGCAACAATGATGGCTAACAGGGAGTGGATGGAAAGGTTTTTTCAGGGGCTTTTCCAGGGTTTTTTCCTGTGTTCTTCCAGAGGTTTTTCCAGGATTTTTCCAGAGTGTTTTTTCTGGGGTTTATAGGGTTTTTTTTTCCAGAGGTTTTTCCAAGGGATTTTCCTGTTTTGTTTTTTTTTTTTCCCCAGGGTTTTTCCCCGGTGTTTTTCCAGGATTTTCCCACGATTACTCCAGGGATTTTTCCAATGTTTTTCCAGGGCTTTTTCTAGGGGTATTTTTTAGGTTTTTTTTGAAGGCCTTTTGCAGAGGTTTTTTCAGGGGTTTTTCCTAGAGTTTTTTCCAGGATTTTTCCATAGGTTTTCCAGGATTTTTCCAGAGTTTTTTTTTTTTCCAGGGGTTTATTGTTTTTTTTCCAGGGCTGTTTCCAGAGGTTTTTCCAGGGGTTTTTCCTGTGTTCTTCCCAGAGGTTTTTCCAGGATTTTTCCAGAGTTTTTTTTCTAGGGTTTAATGGATTTTTTCCAGGGTTTTTTCAGGGTTTTCTTCAGGGCTTTTCCCAGGGATTTTCAGGGTTTTCTCTGTTAAAATGTGATGCACCAGAGCACTGAACACTCTTATGGACCAATGTTCTGCTGTTTCCCAAAGCAGGAGCAAATTACCTCTCTGACTGATCTTCAGAGCTTTTAAATTGTCTCTCCTGACAAAATTACCTGACTTGACTCTTCAGCATTCTGACTGGGTTGCAATTGCTGTCCTTCAAAAGCTTCCTTGAAGCCTGGATCTGGATTGACATTTCCTGTTCTCTTTGTCAGTAGAAGAAGTTGCCAACCTGGCCTCCCGCCGCCTGTCTGTGAGCCCGTCCTGCACCTCCAGCACCTCCCACAGGAATTATTCCTTCCGCCGTGGCTCTGTGTGGTCAGTGCGCTCAGCAGTCAGTGCAGAAGGTGGGTGACCTCACTTTGCAGCATTCCCTCCTAGGATTTCATTCACTGGAAGCCTTTCCTATTCACCCATAAAGCTCTGGTGTTCCCTTTTGCCAAATATATTCCCAAGCTTGAGCTCCTTTATAATAAGTTACTGCCCTTCATTATTTTATTCACCCCTGATGTCTCTTGCCTCTCGTGTTCTGCTTGGAGAGTAGTGCTACGGGGAGCACTCTAAAAAAAAAAAAAAAAAAAGAGATTTTAGCAAAAGGAACTGGTTGCCTACAAGAAAAGAAATGGAAATTGAAAAATTACATATTTGCAGTGAAAATTCTTGATCAAGAAATCGGCTGGAGGCTCTATTTCTACTTTGAAATAGCAGCAAACCTGTCATGCTTGCACAGTGAACAGTGTTCTGATCTTTGTTCTGTGTGTAGAGCCACTAACATAAATGTTTATCTAACCTGCATGGATAGCAGCACAGTGTATTCCCTAACTCCTCTTCCTCTCACTGCTCCAGATGAAGAACACACTACAGAGCACACTCCAAACCACCACGTGCCCCAGCCACCCCAGGCTGTGTTTCCAGCCTGCATCTGTGCAGCAGTGCTCCCCATTGTCCATCTGATGGAAGATGGAGAAGTCCGGGAGGATGGAGTAGCTGGTATTGACCTCGATTAAACTTCATGGGATTGTTGCTTAAGGATGGCAGAACCACTTTCAAAAGTGTTTGAATGCAGATTTGTAATAGAAATGTACCTTTGTAGGGTTTTCCTTTTTATTTTCTTCATAATTTGTATTTGGCATTGAGAGGCTTTTGCCCTTTCGGGACCCTAAAAAAGCCCCTAATTAAAAACAAGTATTGAGAAGCTGAAAAAATTTAGTGGGGGGATACAAGGATGGTAAGAGGCCTAACACAAGTGTTCTTTGAGGAGTATTTGTAGGAGCTAGGCTTGTTTGGTGTGATTCAAAGGAAACAGAGAGTTAGAAGAACACTGACTTAGAGTTTACAAGCTGGGAAGTTCAGTTTAGAAATGGTGAAGGAAGTTAATCACCAGGAGCTTAATTTCTGTAGATTCTCCATGCACAGGGGTTATCAAACCCTGGCTAGTCATAGCTGTGGTTACCATACCCAGTGTAGGTGACAGGCCTGCTCCAAGCAGAGCTAGGACTGAAGACCTCTGGAGATCTATTCCCACTCATATTTTTGTGTTCCTATGACAAGCAGAAAGCCACCTACACACAGCCTGAACATTTTGGTGATTGGCCTATGATGGCTTTGTAAATTAATTGTACATTTCCTTGTATTTGTTTTATTGAAAGTGGTAATACCTGATGGGCTTGGTGGGCTGCTCTGCTTCCTTCATCTCTGGCTAGTCATGTCAGCTAGTTGTGCATTTAACTTCCTGTTACATTTTGTATTCAGTTTTAGCTGTATGTAGCCAGCCCTCTAAACAATGTATGTGTGATTTTGTGATCAGGAGCTGACTACTGAAAACAAAATAATGAATAATTCTATGTTGTTGTTGACCTTCAGAGAATTGCAATTAATTGCACTTCAGGGAGTTGATCATCAACACAATTCCCTGCTGACTATCTAATACTGTTCACCAACACCAGATCAAATCATTCTATGAATCACCATGAAATTGAACTTATGTGCATGAACAAAACAAACTGAACGAATTTATATCTCTCAGTTGCTGGGTCTTTTTCCATCTGGAGTTAAGAATCCAATCAGTTATTTCTTTATCATTCCTTAACAGTCCTGAAGGGCTTCCTGTCGTATCACCAGTAGTTAGGGAAGGTTCAGAAATAGTAGACCTGTGATTATTATTACTGGGATCACTGCACTGATTACCAGGAGTTCCAGTGCATCAAATGGTGTCTTGGGTGTTCAGTATAAAATATAACCGAGGCAGGAAGAGGAATAGGAAAGTTTTTTTTAAGTATAGCAGTTCGTGGCTTTTCCAAGAGACTGTTGTGACCTGGTTTCCTTTCTCTCTCCCAGTCAGTGCTGTTGCTCAGCAGGTCCTGTGGAACTGCTTGATTGAGGACCCCTCTACAGTTCTGCGGCACTTCCTGGAGAAGCTCACCATCAGCAATCGACAGGTACCCTCTGCCCCTGCCAGCAGGGAGGGGACACACCTCCTCAGGACACACCAGGGACACAGCTCCTCAGGGCAGGGGAGCACAGCTGCCAGCACAGGCACTCCAGGGACACCACTGGAGAAAGAACATTTGCTATTATAATGCAGCATGCCATCATTTGGCTTCAGTCTTTGTCCCCTGATGTAAACAGGACACAGCTGATTGATCAGCTCTAAGCAATGCTTTTGCTCCCAGCCAAGCTTTGAGCAGTTGTTTAGTGAACATGGCATAGACAGTATTGCCTTCACTCGTGCCACTCTATTCAGGTTCTCTGAAAGATGGGGTGGCATTGTGTCTCTGTGGCTTATCCAAGATTTATGGAAGAAAAGCATGCTGGTTCTGACCATGTAGGAGGCAGGGAGACTCTCCATATTACTTTCTCAGCTGCATATTTGGTGTATGATATCAATAGTATCACTGGCCTCAGCTTTCAAGCCACTACCTAAGAACTGACTCTAAAATGAATATTAAACCTGAGAAATGTCAGGAAAGGTTGTCCTTTTGTTCCTTGAGCAAGCCAAGGTGTTGGTGGACTTACTATTCCTGAGACTTCTCTGCTATTGCCCACAAAGCTTTCATTTAAGGTCAGAAGGTTGTGTCTGTTTCACAGAACTTTTTGGATTGGAAGCAACCTTAAATATCACCTACTTCCAGCCCCCCACCACTGGCAGGGATACCTTTTACTGCACCAGGCTGCTCAAACCTGTGATCACCAATTGTTGGGGTGTTTTGAGGGTCCCCAGGACAAGGTGAGAGATGAATTGAGTCCAAAGTTCTCAGAAGGCTGATTTATTATTTTATGATAATATATTATATTAAAAGAAAATCATATACTAAAATTATACTAAAGAAAGAGAAAGGAATACATCAGAAGGCTAGACAAGATTGATAATAAAAACCTGTGACTGACCAGAGTCCTGACACAGCTAGACTGGGATTGGTCATTAAGTAAAAACAATTCACATGCTGGGTAAACAATTCTCTAAATCACATTCCAGAGGAGCAAAACATGGAGAACATGAGGCTTCTCATCTTGCCAGGAGAAGAAATCCTGGCAAAGGGATTTTTTAGAAAATATCATGGTGACACAAACACCTTCTGAATCTCCCCTTAAACACTTCCAGGGATGGGGCATCCACACCATCTCTGGTCAGAGAGGTTGTGTGTTCAGTACCTTTGAGAAGAAAGCTGTCATCTGTCCAACCTCAGAGGCCTCTGAGCCATTGCAAGCTGTTGTTTCTCCATCTCTTCGTACAACCACAAGTACAGAACACAGAACGGGTGTATTTCCCTACAGGTGTATCCCTGGCATGGATTATCCTGTGCATATCCATGCCTACAACATTGGCTCAAACCTGCTGTGGGGTTGGAGGATAAGGGCCAAAGAAGACATTTGTGATACCACTGTCTCTTTTCACCTGGCAGTGAGATTCTGTCCCTTCTATAATCCCTTCACACCATGAGGAATATCTTAGCCTACATTTAAGGCAGGCACTCTCCAAAAGAAGGGAAGGTAGATTCTGCCCACTCCTCCCACCCCACAGCCACAGCTGGTGAGGTGAGATGAACCAGAGTTCACAGATCATCTGGGATAAGCACAGGGACAGCAGTGCACAATCACTAGTGCTACAGTCAGCACAAATTGCAACAGGAGGTACTGGCCTCTCTGAGGTAAAATGGGAAAAAGACACTGGCCTGGGTGCAGTGCTCTGGGCCTTATTTTGCAATTTTTGGGAGCAGTAACAGGTGTATAGTTTTACCTCATGCACTGAGAGACAAAGCTGAAAAAGGCACTGTGGAAAAATGGGGGGAAACAAAGCAACAAAGGATAAAAGGGAGAAATCTGTTCTTCACTTTTGGTGGGAAGGAAAAACTTTTGCTTTTCTTCCAGGATGAGCTGATGTATATGCTAAGGAAGCTTTTGTTGAATATTGGAGACTTTCCTGCCCAGACATCTCATATCCTCTTTAACTACTTGGTGAGTAGCTTGTGGGCTCACTGTGCAGCCCAGAATCTCTGCTCTGCCTTCATGTGTGCAATAAATGCACTCAGTTTTTCTTATATAGCTCATACTTGCTCCTGGTTGTGGGTGCACACAGGCTTCCATGAGGCTTTCTGGCCTTCTGGGGAGAGGAAAAGGAACCTTTCTGTTTTCATTAAACCCCTAAGCAATCTGTCATGGATTTCTGAACTGAACCTTGGCCAATGAGCTGAAAACAATTAGAAGGGTCCCAGCACCAGAAACCTTTAATTCTTTTACTTAATTTGGGTTCAGAAAGTGCTTTGCTGACAGACAGTCCTCTTGGAGCAGATCTAGCAACTTCTTTCAAGACTGTGGACAAATGTAGTTAGGAGGTGAAGCAGACAAGATGTATGCTTCTCCAGGGAGCCTTCTATAGTTTGTGAGTTGTCCACATGGCAGCACTTCAGAGCATAAAAAATATGAAATCTTTAACTGCAGATATTCTCCCTTCTCCTCATCTGCAGTGGTGCTTAAGGCAAGAGTACTTTTTGTCCTCAGTCCTCATCATCTCTAGAAAAAAGGAAGAATCGCGCAGGCAGATTGTTCTTTAATACATATAAAATTTCAGGATGAAAGTTTAATGAGTTTATCCCTCTGAATGAAGAAAGGTAGAACAATACTGTTATTCTGTGTTTATACAGCACTCTGCACAGTTTAAGAAGTGTGTACAACCTGGTATTCCTCTTTCTCATTACCTGCAGGTAGGATTGATCATGTATTTTGTACGGACTCCGTGTGAATGGGGCATGGATGCCATTTCTGCTACTCTCACCTTCCTTTGGGAAGTGGTGGGTTATGTTGAAGGACTCTTCTTCAAGGATCTCAAACAGACCATGAAGAAGGAACAGTGTGAAGTGAAGCTGCTGGTGACTGCCTCAATGCCAGGTATAAGAAATAACTTTTTAAATTTCCTTCACTTCAAAGTCTATGGCCCACTTTACCAAAAGTAAGATACATCAGAACTGGATCAGAAAAAAACCTCTTACAAATGGCTGCATATTTTAAGGTAGTTTTCCTTCAGCTGAGTATTCAGTCAGTAAATTCTACTGCTGATTCCTTGAGATTCAGAAAACCACTTTAAGAGCTCTAAAAGAAGCAGACAGAAAGTGAATTAGAACAGTATTTCAGCCCAGAGCTTTGTGCCAGTTGGGCTGTGCAAGGTTGGCAGGAGCATCATTGTAAAACTCTATCATTCAGGCTTGAGATAGCTTGCTGATAAACAGGTTTGACCTTTTGCATGTTTCTTCCTCAGAGCTGACAGCTGCTGCTAAAGTCAGCTCATCCTTTAAGAACAGATCAATTTCTCATTAAACTGTGGAAGGGTGAGAATACGTTAACCCTGCTTAATGGTTCTAGACAGGACTCACTTAGTCTGCCTGTCCACAAATGAATTTCAAGTACCACTTTTCCTCCATGGGCAGTCTCTTGAAATTGAGTTAATTAAAGAGGCCAGGGAAAATGCAACAACTTTTCTTCCTCCAGGCACAAAAACCCTTGTTGTGCACGGACAGAATGAGTGTGACATCCCCACGCAGTTACCAGTCCATGAGGACACACAATTTGAGGCTCTGCTGAAGGTAGGAGTGAGTGTTTGAGCTGGACAAACTTAAATTTACCAGCCATACCTGCATGCCAGCTATCCATTCTGCCTGATCATCCTGTCCCAGGGTCAGGGAGGGAAATTCTGCTCACAGGGGTGTCTGTCTCCCTATCAGGGGACCTTGGTTGGAATAAACAGGATCTCACATTTAAGGATAATAGAAATACTCTGAAATCAAACCTCACAAATGCAACTACATTTGGAGACACTGCAGCTTACTGGGTATTTGCTGTATATTTTTGATAAATACACAAATCATTTAAATGTTTGGGTTTATCAGCACTAGAGAGGAGAGACTGATCAAGATCAGAGTGAAAATGATGGCTCAGTAGCCACAACAGTATTTTGGTATCCAGGAGCTATTATGTGGTCACTTTCTCCTTCTGCCAAAAAATTCCTGGGTGGTTTTAATTGAGCCACATAGAAAACAGATTTGTAAAAGCCTTCAGTTTGACTGATTGTGTTAAATTTTACTGGGAATCCCATCTCAGTGTTTTGAAGTGCCAGAACTTCAGTGTCTCTGCATACCACTTCTCACTAAATCTTGATAAATACCCAGGCCCATATGGCTCATACAGTCACACAAATATGTGTGATATCAAGATAATTAACACCAGTCTTCAGGATTGTGAGGTCAGCATGCCTTGATTGTCACAAACATACTCAGGTACTTCATGATTAACAAAAGAAATAAATAATCAAAGCCACACCAGTGTGCCAGTCTGATTGAGGCATGCATGCTTGTGCCTTTATAAATTATTAGATGGATATTCTTCTTTTGGATGTTGTGGTATTTGTACAAAACAACTAAGAAGTAACAGGATGTTTTGATTTCTTTCTTTTCAGGAATGTTTGGAGTTTTTTAACATACCTGAAACTCAGTCTTCTCATTATTTTTTAATGGATAAGCGTTGGAATCTCATTCATTACAATAAGGTGAGGCAAAGATCAAGTTTGTGTGACTTTTCATCTGGCTTCTTTTTAAACATCAGTGTTATCTAGAGAAGAACAAACATCCTATAAATAGAGTTCTGTCTGTGGGCATCACATCTTTACCTGTGTGTGGTGAAAGATTGGAATTTGAGAGAAGAGGGAGAGGCAGAGGACAAGAATGTCTAGTTTTCTTGGAACAGATCAAATTTCTCTTCTGTTTGTGCTTTTTCATGATGCCTGACACTGTCTGAAAGCCCCTGCCCTTCAGGAAGGGCTAAAGAGCCCTTTTTTCCATTCTGTTGAGTGATGCCATAGTGATTGCATTTGTTTAAAATGCACTTTTTTCCCTTCCCTGGCAGACCTATGTCCGTGATATTTATCCTTTCCGGAGGTCAGTTTCTCCCCAGCTCAACCTGGTGCAGATGCATCCAGAAAAGGGTCAAGAGCTCATTCAGAAACAGGTAACTCATACCTCTAACCAGAAACAAACCCTGAAAATATTTTTTTTCCCCTTTTAAAGGCTTTTCCTCATGCTGCATGCAGATCAAAAGCTTTGCTGGAGAAGTAGCAGTCAGGATGAAATCTGCCTTGAGGCCATCCATATATTCTGTACATTATTGCAGGAAGATTAGAGTGGGGTGTGAATTCCCCCCTCCCCAACTCTGTCCAGCCAGTTTCCTTATAATGGATCGTTTTGCAGAAAATTTAAAAAAGGATGTGCAGGAATGTGCTTAAGCATTATGCATTTAATATTTACAGTTGTGTTTTTGTAGCCAAAAATCAGCTATTGTAGTTGTGTTCTTACTGAGAGTAGGAAAATACCATCATGAGTGGTTATAAAAGGCAGCTATAAAGCCGCTTAAGAGCTACTAGCAGCTAAAATAATGGAAAATAAAGTTAATGCCATCTCATATTTGTATGGCACAGAATAGGACAATATTTAATGTGCTGCATCTGTCAGTAGAGAGTCATTAAAAATCTGAAATTACTTGGGATCAACTTGGTTGTGTCTCTGACAGAAATTACTCTGGTTCTAGGAGGTGTCCCACAAATAAATGAGTTTAATACGCTCTACATGATCCAAAAATACTTAAATGGGCTTCACATTTTTGTCAGGGCATTTTTTTGCTTTCCACATTTTTATATTTAGAGCACTCAGAGCCCAAAATATTTCTAAGGTAAAACTTGTATCACATATTTGCTAGCCTCTCTGTAGTCATGCAAGATGTTGCTGGAAAGCATCCAGCTTCAGCAAAGAAAGCAACACTGTAGTAACCACCACTGAGCAGCAAAAAAAGTACTTTTTTACTTGGAAAAGTACTTGCTTTGTTCTATTGGCTACTTTTCTTTCACAATTATACAAATACTTTCCATGGCCAGATGTCTTATCCCAGAAGGTAGATAGCAATTCCAGCTTCTTGTTCACTCTAGTCTAGGGCCTTGAAGAGAGGAAATACAAACATGTGGCTTTCAGCTTGGGGTTGGTTTCTCTGACTGCCTTGGGGCTTACATTAATCTACAGAAAAACCCATGGCAAAGTGGAAAATTGTTTCGCAACCATTTCGGGTCCTCCAGAAGACTGAACGTGTTGTTAGATCCATTTTTACAAACACAATCCACCTTTGAGACCTGGGCTGGAGAACAGTGGCACACAAATTCTGGCAAGAGGAACAGCACCAGCTCTATGAATTTCACCGTGATCCTCTGAGCCATGAGTGCAGCATCCCTCGGATCAGAGCTGTCAGAACCTAAGAAATTCCTCCAGCTGCCCTGGAGGACTCGAAACCTTAACAGAGAGCTCAAAAACCTTAGCACAGAGTCAAAACCACCTGTGCCTTCGATTTTAACCCATAGAAACAATTACCAACTTTGTACAAAGAGTTACAAACCACGAGAGTTTGAATAAATGATAGTGAATTTATCACAAAGTAGAAAAGTGGAATTTTGGAGTTTTAGAATGATGATTCAAGAAGCAAAGTAGAAGAATTTAGGTGTGTCCTATCCTTCCTCCTACTTCTTCTTAGCCTCTTCTACTGTGATGGTAGCACTTCTAGATTAATTTAGAGACAAACTGTCTAACATAAGTAATAAGTATTAAAAAATTATTGTAAATAAAATACACATAGTTTTTAGTATAAAAAGATAACCACACCTGAGGGTGGTCAGTGTGCCTCAACCCGACCTGCCACCTCGGCGGGTCTGGGAAAAAATGTTATAGCAAAATAAAATAAACAACCTTGAGAACGAGAGCCAAAGAATCCTGTTTTCTTCTTCAATCTCAAGGCTGGGGAAAAAAAGATTTTCTAACACCTTGGAGTCATCTCAACAGCAGAAACCTTGTCAAGAGCAAGCCCTAGAAATGAACCTGCTCATGGGCATTTTCAAAGTTTCTGGATTAGGCCAATGTAGATCTTTGTCTCTGTTTCCCTGCCAGGTGTTCACCCGCAAGCTGGAGGAGGTGGGGCGGGTGCTGTTCCTGATCTCCCTGACCCAGAAGATCCCTCCAGCCCACAAGCAGTCCCATGTGTCCATGCTCCAGGAGGACCTGCTCCGCCTGCCCTCCTTCCCCCGCAGCGCCATCGACGCCGAGTTCTCGCTCTTCAGTGACCCCCGAGGTATGAGCCCCTGGCAGCTCTCCTGGAGGGCTGGACAAGGCAGAAAGGTTTCAGTTGATCCCCCAGGTTTTAGCTTTTATATTTTTCAGGTTCTGTGCTGCTTTAGAGTGTGGGTCTGGGCTTCATGTTAGGGGATAGTGAGCTCTCAGCACAGAGTAGGGAGACAAAACAATTCCTTCTCAAGGACAACTGATCCAAATCTCAGGCCCAAGAGCATAAACAAGGGTGGACTGAAGAGAGAAAAACAAGAAGGATGGGACTTCATGGGCTGGAGCTGTAATTGGACTATTAGCTCTAATATGCTAATGGACCAAAACTTGCAAAAATGTGAGATCTCGTGACCAAGCTCTCTTCTGCTTCCACCTTGGAGCCATCCAGGCAGAGCCACAACTGTGGCTTCCGTACTGCCAGGGTGTGGCCTTTGAAGGCACTTCAACAAATGTCCTCTTTATTCCTCTCAACTCTGTCTAGCCTCTCTTCCAGCTCCTTAAGGCCTCACAGTGAGTGCTTCATTTGCCTAAGAAGCATACAGGCTTGCAGCTTTTTTGGAAGCTGATGAATCTCTTCCTAGGGAAACCATGACAGAACCCAAGCTGTTGTTTGTAAGCACAGCAACAGAAAGGGCTTCGCTGTTGGAATTCTCCAGGCAAGGCTGCTTGTTTTGGACCCAAATGATAACAAGTTTTAATTGACTATTAAAATTATGTGTGAGACTACCTAAAAAGGATTGCTCAAAGTCCTTTGCCATCTGCTTTGAGGAAGCAGTTGACATCCAAGGAAGACTGGGCAGATTCTGCAGCAGGGATAAAGAAACAGTCCACCCAGAAACTTAGCTTTGGGTGTAAAGCAGGTTTTCCACCCTGATGCTAAATAGGTTAAATAGGCCATTGTTGCACAGTAGTAAGCATTGGCAAGTTCTGTACCAGCTCTTAAGGCACTTGATTTCAGAAGCATTATTGTAACCCTGCATCAGTTTCCTGTAATGTGTGGGACACCTGGGACATAAAACCTGAGCATAAATCTGCACAGCCTCTGTGTGGGGCAAATGATGCACATGCAAGCTCAGATCTTCCACTTTTTAAGGGAAGAGTGTCCAACCAGCAGATTAATGAACTGTGTGATATTTATCATTCTTCATCTTCATATTGATGCTTTCAGTCGAGGTTTGCTCAAGTCCTGTGGGCACTTAAAGAAACACAGGATGGATGAAATAATTTTTAAAAGGCAGAAGGGTGGTCATGGTGTTGTGGTGATGGTTGTGGGATGGCTCTTTGCAGTGAGGTGAGGCTGGCTGTGGTGGACAGAGCTGACTGCTGTTGATTGCTCTTCTCCCCTGCAGCCGGCAAAGAGCTCTTTGGTCTAGACACCCTTCAGAAAAGCTTGTGGATTAAGCTGCTGGAAGAGATGTTCCTTGGCATGCCCAGCGAGTTCCCGTGGGGCGATGAGATCATGCTGTTCCTGAATGTGTTCAACGGTGCCCTGATCCTGCACCCCGAGGACAGTGCCCTGCTCAGGCAGTACGCCGCCACCGTCATCAACACGGCCGTGCACTTCAACCACCTCTTCTCCCTCAGTGGCTACCAGTGGGTGCTGCCCAGCATGCTGCAGGTGAGCCATGCCCAGGGGCAATCCCAGGGAGTGCTGCCTGCTGACAGGGAGCAGCTGCAGGTCAGAACTTGGCAGGAAATTCTTCCTGTGAGAACTTTCTGTGAGCTCTTCCCTGCGAGCCTGCTGAGGTCCTGGCAAAGGTTGCCCAGGGAAGCTGTGGCTGCCCCATCCCTGTGAAAGTTCAAGGTCAGCTTGAACAGGGCTTGGAGCAACCTGGGATAGTGGAAAGTGTCCCTGCCCATGGCACAGGGTGGAACTGGATGGGGTTTAAAGTCCCTTACAACCATCCTGTGATTCCATGATGGAATTGACAACAGGGAAATTTTGATCTGCTGAGTCCTCACGAGAGCTTTTAGATTCCCCAAGAAGGCAACAGTGGGATGGCCCAAATTAGCTTTCTATTTTCTGCTTGTGTAAATTGCTAAATTTTCTGATCTCCATTGTGTCAGGTAAATAAATGTCTGTTTTCCTTTCTCTGTACTTCCACACAGAAATGTGAAAGGTTCGGGCAATTTTTGAACCTTGGGCATCTCTCCATGGTTTTTGCTTCTGGGATGGCTGAAGTTTGGGAAATAGTTGAAATATCTGGATTTACTACTTGCTAATTGAAACTAAATTACATTAACTTTTAAAGTATGAAAATAACTCAAAGCATTTATGAAAAACTGCATGTTGTCTTTTCTTGTGAGTGATGACAAATATTGGAAGTGTCAGAGGTGGAGTTTCTCTTCAATTTGAGATTATCAAGTGGGCCTCTTTTTCTGTCAATTCTTGAAAAAAAATCAGCAACTGAAAATAAAATATAAAAAATAGTTCTTTTAAAGATAGGATTATTTCTCTAGGGCTCAAAGGCATATCTAAGTAGAGATTTAGTATTATAATGCAGATACAGAAAAAGAAGAATCCCTATACATGTTCATTTTCACATGGTTAACAAAGAACATTAATTAGACCCAGTGATTACTTTAGCTATCTAAACAAGCTCTGTAGTAGCTGGAAAGTCTGATATCCTGCCTTACATGATTAGGTAAGTATGAATTGGATCCAATTAAGCAGTGTATGAGTTTATTAATGAGAAACAAGACATTTTGAAATAAAATAGCCAAAAAACATAATTTGAAGTTCTCAACAGTAACCAGTCCTGCAAAGCATTCTCCCTTCATTATTGCTTCATATTGAGAGAAATTAGTTTGTAATTATTTCCTATCCTCACCCTCAATTATTGTCAACTACTGAATTATTACAATACAACTTCTAGGAGGTAAAAAAGCAATTCCAAAGAAAAGGGGCTCTCAGAAAAAGATATGGGAGTAGGAATAACAGTTCTTTATTAGGGAAGGAAAAAAAAAACCCCATAAACAATGCAGTAATACAAAACACCACTGCCAGAGTCAGACTAGGAGCTGACCCCCTGTGTGTCAGGGTAGTGGCACAGTCCCATTCCATGGTGGCTCAGCCCTCCTGCAGTGCCAGCTGTGGTTCTGCTGGAGCAGGGATCCTGCACAAGGGGGGAGTTTTCCTCTGAATCTCCAGGGTGGTGTAGATGGGCCTGGTGTCCCTCTGGGAATGCAGGGGAGAAGAAAGCTGCTCCTCTGGGAATGCAGGGGAGAAGAAAGCTGCTCCTCTGGGAATGCAGGGGAGAAGAAAGCTGCTCCTCTGGGAATGCAGGGGAGAAGAAAGCTGCTCCTCTGGGAATGCAGGAGAGAAGAAAGCTGCTCCTCTGGGAATGCAGTGGGCAAAGGCTGCTGTGGTGTTCCCAGGGTCAGATTGTATCCAGGTAGGAATGCTTGGCTCCTCCCCTGGGTGGAGCATCCTCCAGTGGGATGATGGAATTTGATCAGCCATACAGGGACACTCAGTGGCCATGAACAGAAGAGATCTCCTGGAGGGAGGATGGGTTGTGGAAGAGATAAAGAAAACTGCCCCATGAACAGAAGAGACCTGCCCCACCTCTGACAGATGGGGATGGAACACACAGCCCCAGCCATATCTTGTAACTCAAGACACCATGAAATGCATTGCCAGGGAGGAGTGGTCCAGTCTCCATCCTTAACAGTGTGTTAGACAAACCTATCAGGACTGCCAGTGCTGTAATTGATTGAATCTGGGCTCAGGAGGTGGAGAGTTGGAGCAGAGCCTCCATGTCTTTTTCCATGTGCCCAGGTGTACTCTGACTACGAGAGCAACCCGCAGCTGCGCCAGGCCATCGAGTTCGCGTGCCGCCAGTTCTACGTCCTGCACCGCAAGCCCTTCATCCTGCAGCTCTTTGCCAGCGTGGCCCCTCTCCTGGAGTTCCCTGTGAGTCAGAGCCATCCTCCTGTCTGGGGGGGAAGCATCCTGCATCCTGTGAGTGCAGCCAGCCCCCATCAGAGGTCACAGGCAAAGAGCTCTCAGTGCTGCACAGAACCAGGTCCAGATTTATTTCTGAATGCTTCTGTGCATCACTTGATGGAGCAGGGCGCTGAGATGGCAGACTGCTGGTGTCCAGGCCAGTAAATGTGGTCTCACTTTAAATTTCTGTCTATAAATATATTATAAAAGGACTTACATGGCTATTTAAAGAGTTGTAATGGCTTATAGCTCTTTAGGAGTTACAATGGCTTATAACTCTTTAAATGCAAATCCGTTCTTAGAATCCAGCAATAGGAATTAGAGGCTTAATACCAAGTTTTAGTACATGTGAAGTCTAAGACTAGATTAGTCATGTTTTGAAATATTCATTAATGATGTTCTAACATTTTAGGCATGTTAATGGGATCTTAGTTTGAAGTCAGCACACCTGTCTTTGTCCTTCACATGGCAGTAAAGATCTGTGTGCAGTTTTCAGATCCTGCTCCCACTGTAGCATCAGTCTATTGAGTCAGGCAAGGCTCACTGGTTGAAAGCAATGAGTTCTTGAATTCCATGTAGACCCTTTGTCGAAAACAAAGGTTGTCCACACCTCCAGATAAACATTCCTGGGAATGTCTCTTGTTGGAATAGGATGCTACAAACAATGGAACCAGCAAAGGAGTGTCAGCTCAGTGCCTGTTTGACCTGCTGCAGTCTTTGGAGGGAGAGACTCCAGACATTTTGGACATCTTAGAGCTGGTGAAAGCAGAAAAGCCTCTCAAGTCATTAGGTAATAGTAAAGCATCCTGTATTCAGTAATTCTGGTTTATTGTTTATTGAGGCAACAGACATTTGATGCAGCATGATTTCTTCAGAGCCCTTCTCTTCTTTAGGAATGTCCTATCTGTCTCCTGTGCCTCATGGGGCTTTTAAGATTGGCTTTATCACCATCATCCTTTTGATATTTTCTGCAGGAGGGGAATTATTAATTAATTTTATTGCAAAGCTACTTTTCTTGCTTAAAGCCTTCTAGTCTGAGACTAGGCTCAGGCATTTTGAATTTTAACATGTGTGAGTGAAGAATGAAGGTGCCTGATAAACTGTATTATGCTACAGAAATAGAAATATATTTCTTCCTCATTGTGGATTGTACCAAAAATCTTGGAGGTTTCTGTGGAGAAAAATTAAAAAACATCTCTGAAAATTCTCAAGTATGAGTTGATGATGAGACTTTAGATGGGTATGTTGTGTGTCTGGTATCTTCCATATGAAGATCAGAATTATTATTTACATGTTTTAGGACCTCAACTTTGACGTGGGCTCCTGCCCAAAGGCACTTCTGAAAACAGGACTATTGTTCTATTAAAAATGTTATTCTTGTACAAATATTATTCTTTCTAGTTTCTTAATGCCCAGAACTATTACCAAAGCGATATTTGTAGTATGTGACTTCAGGGCTTTTGAAACCTTTTTCTGAAATCACTAGCAAAACAGAGTCACTTCTGTGCTGGCACCCATCTGGCTATGAGTATAAAAGGGACTTGATTTTTGAGATATAAAACTGTCTCCTGCCATCAGTGGTGCAGCAGCATCACTTTTTGTGTGGTTAGAACATCTAAGAAAAAAAGCACAGGGAGCATAAAAATTATCATTAATTTGACATGTGTCCTTGCCATATATGAGCTTAAGACTTAGCTTTTGAGGGGTGATGTTTGAAACAGGACTCTGTAGGTATTTTGCTCAGCAGCAGGTGACCTGCTCAGAGCTGTTTCACCTCCTGAGTTCCTGGGCAGTAGGGTTCAAGTAGGAGTGCAGCATTTGTTTCTTTTACAGAGACAGATTTTTATCTGTCCAAAAGCCTATTTGGCATTGTTAACATGAAGAGCAAGCAAGAGGAGAAGGGGAAAAGGAAATGTGTTAGCTCCTTTCATACTTAGTGTGATTGTGTGATAGTTCTCTCATATTGCTTTACTCCCTCAGACTTCTGCTATGGGAATGAAGATCTGACCTTCTCCATCAGTGAAGCCATCAAGCTGTGTGTGACAGTGGTGGCTTATGCTCCTGAGTCATTCAGAAGGTGAAAATCTGTTGTCTTGATTTGTGCACACTCAGAAAAGGCGTAAAAGCTACGTATGGTATGTGAAAGCAAGGCTGGCAAATGGAGGCAGAGGATAAAGAATTCCAAGTGTGGGGCTTCTCTGAGGCCAAGCCTCTGCCTGTTACCCCTTCCTAGGCGTAACACCAGCTCCAAAGTACATCTGTTAGTTTGCAAGAGGGAATCGGGGAAGAAAAAGAGTCTTTGGAAGGGAAAATGCTTGTTAGGAAATGGATGATATATTTGGAAGATACCTGAAAGTCCAGGGGGTTTTTAGTAGTAGTAGTAGTAGGTGTAGTAGTAGTAGTAGTGTTGTTGTTATTATTATCATCATTATTATCATTATTATTGTTTCATGCATCATCCAGTTTCCCCCTGAAGTTCCTAATCCAACTGTTTCTTTGGTTCATGACTTATAGTGAGAAGCAATGAAATCCTTGCCTAGTTACAGATCCAGGGTCTTCAGACAGAAACCTAAGCCTCTACCTAATGTGAGCTCAGGAATGACAAGATAAAAGCGACCAAGAATTGTTATTTTCCCAGCCTCCAGATGCTGATGGTCCTGGAAGCCCTGGTTCCCTGTTACTTGCAGAAGCTGAAGCGCCAGACGTCTCAGGTGGACACAGGGACAGCAGCTCGTGAGGAGATTGCTTCCATGGGTGCCCTTGCCACCTCTTTGCAGGCCCTCCTGTACAGTGTAGAAGTTCTCACCAGGTAACACACGTGGGCCAAGGGGCTGAGCCTGCATTTGCTTGTCTGTGCAGGGACAGGGAGTGCCCAGGAGGCCACAACACGCAGCTTAGCTTGAGTTTTTCAGGCTTGGTAAAAGTAGTGCAAGTTCTCAGAGCAAAAGGAGAATTTCTGTGTGCTTGTTAGATTTAATGTGTAGTGTGCTGTTCACCTCCTCTCTGCCAGGCCTATGACAGCCCCACAGATGAGTCGATGTGACCAAGGCCATAAAGGGACCACAACAGCAAACCACACCATGTCAGCAGGTGTGAACACCAGGTAAGGCTTTTCTTTCTTTTTTCATTTTCTGAAGCAGTTGTTTGTTTTGTTCTTTGGGTTTGCTCAGATGCTTGGCCTCAGACAGCTTGAGGGAGTGCTCTGGGTACTGTACTGTGGGAGAAAAGAGTCACATCCAAAGAGCACATTCCCCAGGACTGCTTTTCTGATGATAACCAAAAGACTAGGATTTCTAGTTTAAATCCACAGAAGACCAGAGTATCAAAATGGAGGACACACATCCTAAATGATTCATTCCCCTTTCAGCCCTCTGGAAGTATATTGCTGAAGCTCTCTCTTTCTCTGCTTTGCTTCCTGCTGAGTCCAGTGTCAAAATGACCAGTGGGCAGAGCATGCTTGGCCAGCAGAAGGGTCAGCTCCTTCTGGCCTTGTTCTAAGGGGCTGAACACCTGTACAAACTCAAACTGCCTATCAGCTGAGGCTCTCAGACAGACACTGGCACCTCCTCTAGTTTTATTATGCTCCCTTTCCCATTTTCTTGTACATTCCCTGTGATGTCTTTCCTCCACATTGGTCTGGGGTTTTTTTGCAGTTACAGATAGCACAGGAAGGGTAACTGACAGCTTGAGAGAAGTGGAAAGAATGCCTGGAAATATTCCTGTCCTTCTTAAAAAACCCCAACCCCAACAAAACAAAACACCAAAGAACTCTGTCACAGAAGAAGGAAACAAAGAGGGACATGGCACCAGTGAACTGTAATTTTGATCCTTGGCCATAGTGGCCATTCCAGTTAGGCTGCTGCAAAATAAACAAGGCCACTGACAATTTACTTGGCCATAGAGGAAGGGCTTAATCCACCCACAAGCATTTGAGATTGTGAAGTTTTTTTTGCAGCGGCATCCTTGCTTTCTTCTGGCCAGACTATGGATTAGTTTGCTAAAAATCTGAATGTTTGTGCTGACCTGGAAGGGAATTGTAGACTGGCAAAAGCTGGGGTAGCTGTTTTTCTGGGGTTTTCCAAGTAATTACCTGTCTTTTTTTTTTTTAATTCAAGAGATTTAGAATTCAATTTCTGCATGGATCATCCAAGGGCTATTAGGTCAGTTTATAAATGTGTACACATCTTGGTTGGTAACTCCTGGCACGAGTCTGTTATTCTTTAAAATCTATTCAGTCATGGTTAAAACATGGCTTTGACTTTCAGTCCCTGATCTGAGAAGCAGATAAACCAGACATGCTGAATTCTGAAGTGGGCATATGCCATTTACTTCATTTGCAAGATTGCTCACTCTAAGGAGAATAAGGTGTAATGGAAAATAGTATTTTACTATCTATCTGCTGATTTTGGAGAGCAGTTAATATGTATCTGCTGACAGACAATGTAGACATTCCCAGTGCAGTGAGACTCAGGCATCTTGACTTAAATTTCCAAATTTTTCTCATTATCAGACATTCAGCCTCTGAGCCAAAATATTTTTGCACTGCTCCAGGTTTCCTTGTTTCTTCTGTTGTGTTTTCATTGCAACAGACATCTGCTAGCAACAACAGGAGTCTCACAATGTTAGAATGATTGCTGTTCAAGTCTTGGACATGGTAGCCAAGTGATACAGGGTCTATTAATGCTTTCTCAAAAAGAAGTAACAAGAGAAAATTATAAATAAAACAAAAAAACCCACTCTGAGGTATTCTTTTTATTTGGTGAGCTCTGGTTTTGTGAAAGAGATTGACCACTGGGGTGAAAATCAGTAAGAGAAATCGCTTGAAGAGAGCTATGGTTTTTAAACCTGAATTTTTCCTTTCAGAATAAGGCAAATAACTCTAGGAATATGTTTTTTTGATGAAAGTTGGGAGATAAAGGCAATTGAGTGTGGTCAGTAACTATGCATAGGCATTGTTCCAGTGGCACAAGATACCATCCTGACCATGGTGCATAAACCCCTGGGCTGGAACAGTGTCCCTTTCTTCTAGAAAGGCAAATTTAGGCACTACTAAGTAGCTGTTTGCAACCTCACTGTTTCTGTTTTCCCAGGTACCCAGAACAGGGAGCCAAACTACACTTTATCAGGTACAGTAAAATTTTATCCCAGTCTCCCCTGATGTGTGATGAAACATTCCCACACATGGTTGCTGTGACAGACAGCCTTTTGTCAGGGAAGGTATCAAAAGATAGTTGATACAGAAAATATTTACATTTTTAGCAAGACTTGGAAGATTATAACTTCCCTTTTTTTTTGTTTTTCAATTGCAGATGCAACTACCTTTCTTTCAATTGCAGAGGAAAGCATCTGTTACAAAAAGAAGATGGAGAGGTTGTTGTAATCTATCCCTGATGATCCACAGCATATAACAGTCTCTACTGTGTCTTACTTTGTATCCTCCAGGGAGAACCTTCACTTAATGGAGGAGGGCCAGGGTCTTCCCCGAGAGGAGCTGGATGAAAGAATTGCCAGGGAGGAGTTCAGGAGACCCCGGGAGTCATTGCTGAATATCTGCACAGAGTTCTACAAGCACTGCGGTCCGAGGCTGAAGATTTTGCAGAATCTGGCTGGAGAGCCCCGGGTGACTTCTCTGGAGCTGCTGGATGTGAAGTCCCACATGAGGTATTCCACAGGCACTCTGCTTTTACTTGTTCATCTCAGGGGGATTCCTTTCTTTTAGCTCTTTCTTTTTCATAGTAACAGATGGAATCACTTTTTTTGTTGTGTAGTTGCATGTTTTTGTCTGAAACACGCAGAAGCTGTTTTGGATGTTCATCAGATTATACTGATGCTGCTTGTGTATAAAAAAGGTTTCTTAAGCTTTCCTCTGGTCTCATTCTGACCCTCATCTGAAACAGCTCCCTCTGATGTATCAGGACAAGATAAGTCTGTCTCTGCAGGGCAAGGGCTGGGGAAGCTGCCCACCTGGTTGAACACAACATTTATCCTCTCCAGTGGCACTGTGCATTGGAGCCAGCAGCTCACAAGCAAGAAAAGCACAACAGCCACTTTCTAAGTGCCTGAAATGCAGGGAAGGATGGGACAGGACAGAGGGCATTTACAGGCCCAGCACCTCTGCATGTGATGCAGCAGATGCACAAGTCTTTTCCTGAAGCAATAACTGGGACAAGGGGGAATAGATCTGATTGTTTTGTCAGTTTTTCATTTACACTAGCAGCTGGCAAATACTTTTCTCTTTTCAAGAGAGAAAACCTCTGACTCTCATGGTCAGAGGTTACAGCAGTAAAGCTGACATTGATTTACAGCAGATAATGAATTGTGCTCTGATTCCTTTAAGTCTCCTGGAAAGTGCTGGAAATAGCTGCTTTGTCAGGGGTGTGACCTAAAATGCTTAATCACAGTTATCTCTAAATAAAAGCAACATATTTCAATCTTTACATAAATTCATAAGTATCAGTGACACGACTGACAGGATTTAACCACTGTAGGACAAACACAGTTCTTCATGGAGAGCAGATTGAACAGGATGTGATGGGACACTCATGGTCTTGGGAGGCTGACAGGTGCCATTTCAGAGGCTTCAGAAAACAGGATAATATGCTAGCCACTTCAGACAGAATTTACCCAATTTTAGTCATTTAAAAGTCAAATATTTGGTGTGCAAAAGTCATAAAGATCTTTTTTCACCCAGTGGAAAGGAAGATGTGCATCCAACTGTTTATCCCAGTATTTCAGGAAGATAAAAATTTCCCAGGTTGCTTATTTCTGCTAGGAAGGAGCTAGCAGATTAATTGAGATTGATGTTTCAAGTTGGATGAAATGGATCTCATATTTTATAATGCATAAGGAAGTTTTTATATATATCATTGCATGGAACTGATACTGTATTGAGGCCAAGAAGCTTAATTATATGATAATTTAAATTTCACAGCACTTAAGAAAGCAGACTTACTTCATAGTAGGACAAAGCAGTTTAAAAAAAGGAATAATAAAGAAATACTGGATAAAACACCAATTTTCTACCAGTTTTGGTTAATCTGAGGAACTTGTTGCCCTTGATATTACTAGGCAGATTATAAAGAGAATAGAAATATGTTCCATTAGTTGGATGCATTTCAGAAAAAGCCCCCACAATATGGGTAGGATTGTACTGTAATCATCCAATACAAATGTCTGTTGATGTTTCATGGTTTATTTTTGGTCTTTGCTTACCACAAATATCCAAGTATTTCAGTAGATTTTTGTCAAACTGCAAGTGTAAGTCAAATGCTGCCATGATATTTCACAAAAAAATGCCATTGGCAAGGCCATCTGGGATAGTGGAAAAAGCAACAGCAACACAATCTGTAGAGGTGTTAGGAGAAACAAATAAAAACTGCAGGGAGCAATCCTACAAAGGACATGTTGTGTAAACCTGTGGACGCTTTATTTTTAAAACTTGACACCTGAAAATGGCACAGTGATATCTCCTAAAGTGGTAATGCTGAAAACAAGCACAGAACAAAACCAAATCACTGATTAGCTGACAAACAGGTGGTGTCAGGTCTATATTTCACAGGTATTTTCAATTCTGTAGTCTTACTGCCAGCACAGGTACTCTGGTTTTAGCCACACAAATCTGTGATTCCTGATGTTCCCTTGGTGCATTTAATGTCAATGTAATATTTAGACCATTCATATGTTCATAAATATAAACAGTGATTCCAGCAAAACAGTCTTAACAGACCAGAACTGTGGTATCAGATTCAAGAATATAAATAGCAGCACATTTGACTTTTGCACCATTTTCTTTTCACTAGGATCATGAATATTTATATGCTAGTTCATTAGCACATGTGTAGAAATGTTGGAATCCTGGATGCTGAGAATCTTGTTAGCACTTTCTGTGCTGACAGACACTGACCCCCAAAAGAACACTGCTTTTGTCCTGAGGCCATGGAGAAGGCTTCCAAAATTGAATGATAGAACTGGGATTGTGGGTGTGGAGTTTGAATAGAAGTTTGTAATAGCACCTGATGGAAAATGTAAGAGTTTAAGGTTTTAGAATATAGTAATATATATAAAGCAAGATGAAGGTTTTAGGGTGGTTGGTCCTTCTTCTTCACCTTTTTCTTCACCTTCTTCTTTCTGGGTTTGGGAAGTATTGTGTAACTGGGTTAAAAAAATCAGCATTGTGGGCATGGGTGGTTGGTTATTGGGTTAAAAGTAAAAATAATTTAGGTGTCATTTCTTAATTGGACAGTTTATCCTTAAAAGGCCTTGTAGAGGAAGAGATGGGGCTCCATTTTTACTTTGTTAGAGAGAAGTGCTGTAGAACTCATGGCTTGTAAGATTGTAACATAGATAAGAACTAATAAACATCTGAGTCCCAACGAGAAATACCATCTTGCTATTGAATCCTGACCTTGGCAGAAAAGAAGCCAAAGAGTGGGCACAGGAATGCAGGTTGTATTTACTTTCCTCCCGATTCCCTGTGGTTTCAGGCTGGCAGAAATCGCCCACTCCCTGCTGAAGCTGGCTCCTTACGACACGCAGACCATGGAGAGCCGCGGGCTCCGGCGCTACATCATGGAGATGCTGCCCATCACCGACTGGACAGCCGAGGCGGTGAGACCTGCCCTGATCCTCATCCTAAAGAGATTGGATCGTATGTTCAATAAAATTCACAAGATGCCTACTCTGAGGTGAGCAGGTGGTCTGGAAACCCTCTGGGGTCCGTTTCTGATGTTGCAAGCCTTGAAGTGTGGGTACGTCATCTGCTGTCGTGTTGCAGTGAGTCTTTACAACACACCAGAAAATTACAGGTGTTTTTATCTCTGTAAGTGTGTTTATGTTGATGTTTTTGTTGTGTCTTCTGGTAGCAGTGTGGTTATTAAGAGCTAAAGAGAGAACTTCCAGAAATGTCATTTTTATTTCCCAAAAAGAAGTCTTCAAATTTTTTTCCATCTCATTGCCCTTTTAATTAACTTCTGCTGTGAGTTTTTTAAAGTTAGACAGTAGTAAGAGTATTTCTAGCATGGCAATACTGTTATGTCCTCTGTAAAGACAAAAATAGGAGCTATGCAGTAGATTCTGATTGCTCCCTAGTAAAAGGCAAAGATCTGCATCAGCTGCTTCAGGTCCATGCCTAGTGGAAGCCCGGTAGATCACACAGTGGCATTATGGAATGTACAGGCTCTGGAAACTTCAAGAAATATTGACTGTGGAGCATCCCTGATTGGAGGCAGTGGTACAAATCCAGTCTGGGTGGTATAAAATCACTCAGAATTGTGAATTTTCCAGTGATCTGAGTAAAAAGAGGCATTGGTCTTGGTCACCCTCATGGGCACATGTCCTCAACTGCTTGAATGGCACTTCATTGGCAGTCTCAGCTGAGAAGCCAAATCATGTTAGAGAACATCAGAATTATGTCCCAGTAGGAATTAAAGATGGAAGAATAATAGGGAGGTGATATCTTGTTTCTGGCATCACTGTCCTTTTCTTTGGCTAACTTGCTTCAAAAAACTCCACCCTTCTAGAGAATTCAGAGGCAGAAATTTTGGTGTTTCTCTGTCCTGTTGGTTTGATTCTTTGCCATGTCTTGCCTGTTTCTCATTCATTTCTTCTCTCCCTGCTCATACTTTCTTCTGCTTCAAAGGCAGATAGGGCTTTCTGTTCCTGAAGATCTTTCTTCCTCATGTAAGCTGAATGGACATCCATAAATTAAAATTCCTTTCATATTCTCTCTCTCTATGGCTGTACCTATGCTTGGCTTAAATTACTCTTTTGTCCACAAAAGGACAGCAAAGCCACTGGACCAAATGCAGCAACTAGATTTGAGCATCACTGAATCAAGCAGTCTCTTTGGGATGGGTCTGGGTGCAGGAGCCCAGGAGCCATCCCTTGGGGTATTCAGGGATCAGAATCTTACACACTGCCTCCTGTGGGCATCCCACTCCAAACCCAGTGCCTGCTGGAGCAGTGGGTATGTAAGAACCAGAACAAACCTCTGCTCTGGGGATTTAGTGACAGTGGATGCCCAAAGGTGAGATTTATGTTGGTCTGGAGAAGAGCTTGCATAGCGAACACTTGATTCCCCATGTGGCTCTGAGAAGTTACCTGAAGAGCTTAACTTGGGTACTGTTTAAGGCTTGAGCTAGCAAGCTGTGCCAGCCTTTTGTCTTTGTGTGCCAGTAAATGCAGTCAGCTGCTGGCTTGTGAACTACAATGCCTGCAGAGAGTCAGGCCCTGAGATGAAGGGGGTGAACCACTTTGATGCTTGTGATTAGAAAGGGAAATCCTTTCAGCATCTGGAGTGATCCCTAAATTTTGTTTTGGTGAAGAAAGCAAAGTGTCGGGGAAGAAAGGATCCTGGAATGAAGGACTTGGGTGCTTCAGGAGGTGGAGATGAAGATTATACACCTGGGCCAGTTTACATTTAGGGCAGTGTGTTTGGGAGTGACACTGAGGAGCAGCCAGAGGAGCTGCAGAGGATCCCACTGAGGGCACTCAGGCTTATGGGGTTTGTTCATGCCAGCGGGAACACCCACAAGGCACACGAGATGGAGTGCATGGTGTCGGCACAGCAGACCTTTCCCCACACAGGCACAGCACTGTGTGCCCTCCCTCTTCAGCGGCAGGGAAGCACCAGGGAGTGAGAGCAGCTCCTGCCTCGAGGGGAGGGCCGAGTGAAGGCAGCCCCAGGCCGCTGTGCCGAGTCTCTCGTCTCTGCGCTGTGCTCTGTGCCTTTCCCCACACAGGCACACCTGAGGCCGCTGTGTGGCCTCCCTCAGTGGCAGGGAAGCATCAGGGAGTGAAGTGCAGCTCCTGCAGTGACGGGAGGGGTGCGTGTGGGCAGCCCCAGCCCGCTGTGCAGCGACTCTCGTCTCTGCTCTACGCCTTTCCCCACACAGGCACACCGCTGTGTGGCCTCCCTCCTCAGTGACAAGGAAGCACCAGGGAGTGAGAGCAGCTCCCGCCATGAGGGGAGGGATGTGTGTGGGCAGCCCCAGGCCGCTGTGCCGCGTCTCTCGTCTCTGCTCTGTGCCTCTGTGCCCTCCCGGACCAGCGCTCTCCCTGCGGGCACTCCGTGCTGCTCCCGGACACCCATCGTGGCTGTGTGACACGTCTGTCACTGTGTGTCGGTCGCCGTGTCTGGGCGTCTGGTGGGGGGCAGGAGCCCGCGGCTAATGGCACCTACTGTTGTATTGCAGGCGCCAGGTTGAGTGGGAGCCTGCCAGCAGTTTGATTGAAGGGGTTTGTTTGACACTTCAGAGGCAGCCTATCATATCCTTCCTGCCTCACCTTAGGTCTCTGATCAATGTCTGTGTCAATCTGGTGAGTAGCCGAGTGGCAACCCCATGAACCTTTGCTAAACCTTCCTTCCCCCTGCTGTTGGTTTCTCTGGACTGAAGATGACAGTTTATTCCCACTCCTGTCATTTTGCCTGTCCCCTTTACCCCTCATGAGGGGACTCTGCAGGTGACACCAGAGAAAGGAAGGTTCATTTTTGAAGTGGTGCATGGGGAGATACCGTGACCGACAGCAGCGGTCGAGCGATTTCTTTTCCATCCCTTCCCACGCACCACTTTGAAGATCCACCTTTGCCAGACTGAGCTGAGAGCTGAGGGCTGCAAGTTGGAGAGTGGGGTGGTGGAGACTGCACACACCTGGTAGAGTGGGGAGAGGGGGGCACTGGGGATACCTACCGTCCCCAGTGGGGAGGGCCCTGGTGGCTCTGTCAGAGGCCAGCGGGTGCTGCGTAGTCAGAAGGGTTTGCAAGGTGAATTGACTCCACTATTTCTAATGTCCCTGGCTTGATCTAGTACAGGTTTGCACTGTACAATATTCAGATCCCTCTCTTAGGAAAGTTTATGCCCCTAAGTGTGGTGCTTGTGAGGTCCCCAGGACGAGGTGAGAGATGAGAATCTGAGTCCATGTCCTCAGAAGGCTGATTTATTATGATATGATATGATACGATACTATAGTAAAACTATACTAAAGAAAGAGAAAGGATAGAGACAGAAGGCTTAACAAGAATGATAATGAACAACTCGTGACTGACTCTTCAGAGTCTGACACAGCTGATGGTGATTGGTCATTAAGTAAAAACAATTCACATGAAACCAATCAAACATGCACCTGTTGGTAAACGAAGTCCAGACCACATTCCAAAGCAGCCAAACACAGGAGAAGCGAATCAGATAGTTATTCTTTACATTTTTCTCTGAGGCTTCTCAACTTCCCAGGAGAAGAAATCCTGGTGAAGAGATTTTTGAGAAAATATGACAGTGACACCTAAGAGTATTGCAACAGACAAGTGATATGGACAGAGTTTGCCTGGTCATTCAGTGGTAGACCACAGTGTTTCTGCAGCTATTACACTGGGGGCAAGCCCCCACTTGGATATCCATGTAGCTCCAGCCACTTGGGCAAACAAGCAGGCTTTCATTCCATGTGCAAAAATATTAATTAAGGGGGAAAGGCTGCACTAGAATTTCACTGTTATTGGGTTTTATAACATTTTCTCCTTAGAGCACAAATGTTATAAACTTATCTCGCAGCTTACCAAAAACATTTCAGGATTCACCAGTGTTCTGAGGGCCTTTAAAACTGATCACTAGCTAAAATGCAATGTAGGTTTTGCCAGGTTCCTGTCCTTCAAGTCAATTCAGCACTCATTGCTGCAAGAGCAGGGAAGCTCCAACCAGTCAGAGTCCATAATGCAAACCTGGGCCCTCAGATTGCTTAAGAGCTGTTACATGGGGAGTTTGCTAGACAGCTAGCTCAAGCAGGAGTTTAGAAAGGCCTTGCAGTTTGTCAAGCAGGCATGGCAGATTGAATCACCCCAGCAAGCTCTCCAAGGGGCCCACAATAAGAATTAGCCAGTGCTCTAAAAATAGCAGAAAGCTCTGCAGTGCTGAAGTGCAGTCATTGTGCTTATGTTCTGCTGGCTGGGAACACCAGGGAGAGCTACCAGGAACACATCATACTTACTGCTACAAGTATTTTACCTTATTGCACTGGGAGCTGTGGGAGCACTGACTGCATGGTGTGTATCATGTGTAGACCACAAAGCCCAAAAACCAATCAGCCAGGAAGGTGGGGAAATATCTCAATGATAATCCATAGTCATGTAAAGAAGGAGCTCTGACTCTTTCCCTTCTAAATTGTCCTTTGGTTTTCTGGCAAAAAACTGGTTACTGCCTTTTTCCCCAGGCTGAATCTGGCAAAGAAGCATGCTTTCATCTCCCATGAGCTTAGGTGTGGCCAGGTACCTTCTCCCTGTTCCTGTCATCTAGATGTGTCTGGTCGTGGTGAGAAACAGGCATATGCAGGCCTGTGATTTAATTGCTCCTGAGGGACACATCACAAGCAGTACAAATAACTCTCCCCCAAAAGTGCTGTTTCCCTGTGGTGAATATTCAAGGAGCTCCAGACAACCAGGCCACATGCAGGTGACTCTGCTTCAGACAGTCAGCTGAGAGGAATCATGCTTAGAGTTCCCCAAAACAGGCTGTGCTTGAGAGGAATCTGAACATTGTACAAAACCTGGCTTGGGTCAGACTTAGGACATTATTTTTCAAGCAAGGGAAGGGAAAAGATGTCCACTTTCAATGCAGACTTTTTGCTTTGATGACAGATTTTTATTTGTTACAGTTGTCAAATGACATATCCTCCAACTCTAGCTGTTCCACCAGTCCAGTGCTGGTCATTCAGGGCTGGTACTGGGTACATTTACAAATGTACCGGGTTCCCTGTGCACTCCTCCCATCCATGCTGGTTTCCCTCTTTCCCCCTCCCTTTCCCTGCTAGAACACCGTCCCCTCACTGGCCCCAGCTCCTGCAAGGACCACTGGGGGGGCTGGTTCTGCTAGATCCACCCCAGCTCAGTGCTCAATGAAAGGCACCTCCATTTCACTGACGTTGGAGGATATGGCATGGATGAAACTGTAAGTAGCCAGCTGTGGTGATGTGCTCTGTTTGTATTGCAGGTGATGGGAGTGGTAGGACCCTCCAGTGTGGCTGACGGATTACCCCTTCTTCATCTCAGCCCTTATCTCTCGCCACCTCTGCCCTTCAGCACAGCTGTTGTCCGGCTTGTAGCATTGCAGATACAGGTGTGTCTGCCCTGGCCCACGGCCAGGCCTCTAGAGCTTCTGGTTGAGGCGCCAACTCATCAGTGCTCTGTTTGCTTTCTGCAAAAGCTGGGCAAAAACTGTGGAACGCGCATCAAAAATTAACGAGAAGCGACATGTCAATTCTCCCTTCTTTCTGAAGGCTTGAACTGAGCTCAGAACTCATCTGTTGGGGCCAAGCCCACAGCAAGCATCCATCAGCTTAACGCTGCCGTTGAAGTCCAGGGAGTTTGGCTGATGGATGCTGTGTAAGGCTCTGACAAGCAGGTCAGGATTCTCTGCAGGATCTAAGGAGTTAGAGTAAGACTTCTGCCACAGGAGGACGGGCCCTGGCTTGGGTCACATCCATGCAACCCTTCCTGTCTTCCTGTGGGACCATGTGTGTAACTGAGAGTGGAGTTTGTGCTCTTCTGCTCTTAGCTGAGCTGGTCACACTGTGTGCCAGCACAAAAAGCAGGGCAACTTGGCTTTTCAGCTGCTGACGCAATGGTATCCTTGTTGCCAGAATTAAAAAAAAAAAAGTTCCAGGCTTTTTGGAGAATTTCACCACTATTCCTTTCTAATATAGCAGCACTATAACTTTTTACAGAGTCTTTCTGCCTCAGTGTCCCTTTCCTTCTCCACTGGCATGAAATTAGTCTGAACGGTGACCAAAGAAGTGACAAATTTCCTTATCTAGCTCCAACTTGCATTTTAAAATATGCATTGGTGCATCCAGTTGAATACTTAGGCAGGTATTTCTGAGCAGCAGCATGGCTTGGGAAGGAAGGCTTACAGGGACCAACACACAAAGCTGTCCCTTCAGAGCATGAGGTACAAAAGGACTTTTTGGTACAAACTGACACAGAAGGAGAACAGATTTCTTTCAGCTTTGAGGTAATGGTTCTTTAATCAAAACAAATGAAAACAAAAGGCTACTTTCACCTGCTGTGAAGTATTAGCTACTAAAAAAACCAAAATAGATACCAAATTAATATTCTTTTTTTAATTATGGGGAACATTTATTATGCTCTTTTCCCTGTTCAGTCATTTGTGGGCTTAAATGTAGTGAAAACCGAACATGTCAAGAAAAACATGAGTAATAATTCCCAGCTGTATTCCAGCAGAATACAAAGCAGAAGTACTTCACACCCCATCAGAAAACATCTCCTGGAATTTCTCAGACTAGGTGTGCAAGTGTGAGGAGTTGCAAGGTTCAGTTGCGTTTCACAGCTAAGTCTGTAGCAACTGGGATGTTGTAAATGAGCAAAGGTTTTAGAGACAGCCATCTGAATTACCTCCTCTAAAAGAAGGTGAAAGACCTTTCAATTTCAGCTTGACTGTGTGTCAAGAAGTAAACATGCATTTTGTTTGTTTTTCAGGAGTTCATTCTTTGTCTAGGGAGGATTACAGGGCAGCACAAAGTGAGGAGAATGAAAATATGTTTTGGGAATAGCCTCCATGTTTGGACAGGAGAATATTTAGATAATGTCATTTGTGCAGTTTCCTCTGTTCCTTTTTTATTCCCCACGTCAGATCCTGGTACCACTCACAGCAGTGCAGAGCTCAGGACTGACACTCAGCTGACTCCTGTGGGATACATCTGATTCTGTTAATGAGAACTGGGAGTTAGGAGTGTGGGCTTCTTATGTTTGGCTATGGCACGAGCAGGTGATCCCTGTGTTTCCATGTGAATTCCCTTTACTCCTGACTGAGTGGTCTGAGGGCATCTCATTCAATCAGGTTATCCAGTCTGGTGTGGTGCTGTGTGAACAGGGATCATCACTCCCTGCAGTGACTTGTGTGTGTGATCTGGTGATGAAATCGTTTAATCCTTTTTTATTATTACTGCACAGGCTTTGAAAGAAGATTTTCCCCTAAGCCATGTCGTCTCCCCATTCACCAATCAGGAAAGAAGGGAAGGAATGCTTTTAAACCTACTGATTCCATTTGTGCTCACAGTAGGATCTGGAAGCAAAGGTCTGACTAATTTAACAAAAAGAATTTTTGTCCCCCTTTTCTGACAACTGATGTTTGCACTTTCCCTGCTCTTTGTATTTTATTTTTATCTTTATTTTTTAATTTGGTTTTCTGTCACTGGCAGTGTGTCACCTAAGTGCCCTTTGGGTCTGAGACTGAAAAGAGCCCCATTGGGATTAGTTATTATTTCTTCTCTTTATTTCAGCTGTGCCTTGGTTCTTGTGTCAGGTCTTACACAGATGTGCTCTGCTTTTGAAACTGGATTGCAGGGCAAGACAAATCTGTTCTAGCAGAAGTCCAGAGGGGAGCAAAGGTCACAGAAACTGTGTGCCCCCGTGGATCACAGTTTGCCCAATCCATGCCACTTGTCTTGCACAAGTCCTGCTCCTTGCTTTCTCCTCTAGAGGGTCTTCACTGGTAAATCCCTAAATGAAAGCAAAGAGTAAAGGGAAAGGGGCATGCCAGAAGGAAATGAGACCACTGAACGGGACATTTCTTTGTGCTGTGTAGCTCTGTGTTTGTGTGTGTTTGTGTCGGTGCTAAAATAAACTTTGCCTTTGCTTGCAGGAGGAGAAGCAGCATAACAAGGTGTGGGGGACGGAGTTTTGGCTTAGGGGACATTTGAGATGCGCCCCATTTTGGAGCTGAACAGGGTCTGGATCTTTTGAGTGTCTATGATGGGATGTAGCCTGACCTTTCTCTCTCTTTCCCCTCGCAATGCATCTCAGACAGCCCCTGGCTGGAGCAGCCTGAGGTCCTGCTGCTGCTCCAGACTGTGATCAATATCCTCCTGCCACCTCGCATCATCAGCACTTCCCGCAGCAAGAATTTCATGCTGGAGAGCTCCCCCGCCCACTGCTCCACGCCGGGGGACGCGGGGAAGGACCTGCGCCGGGAGGGGCTGGCAGAATCCACCAGCCAGGCTGCCTACCTGGGTGAGTGAGGGCTCCTGCTCACCGCTGGGAAGGGACAGAGTGCTCGAGGCTGCAGAGAGCACCAAAGAAAACCATCTCAGGCAGGAGTAAGTGACCTCTTTAGAGTCGGGATTATCTCTGGAGTACATGGAAACGTGAGCAGTATCTGCTGCTCCACTGCAGCTGGAGGAGGAGCAGCACAGGTAGAACTGGCTCATTTTCATACTGCCAGAGCATAGCAGAAGCCACAAAGGCAGGTCAGGCTGCTCATCAGCCCCTAACATCACAGCCCCCCTGGCCCTTGGCTATCTCAGGTGAGAGGTGATGATGGAGCCTGTCTGGCTGCTGGCCCCACACACCGTCCTTATTGTGCCCTCTGCTTGCTGTAGGGTGCTGCAAGGTACTACTGTGTTATCTCACATCTGACCCACAGGTGAAAGGACAAAAAAAATAATTAAATTGGAGATGCAGCATCACTGAGACCAGTCAGGCCTAGACAGGGACAGTTTAGTCTAAAACAGCCCTTCAGAAACAGTTCTCTGCTTCTGATTTTGTGAGGGCATTTATCTGAATGCCCTGAAGATTTATTCTTGGGTCTTTGTTAACCTGTATCTGGGGAATGGAGTAAATCTGATGAAAAATTGGCAGTTCACCACTGATTTAGCCCCCCACCCAAACAAACCACGATACAGATGTGTAATGGCTGAGAAGTCTTGGTCATCCCATTAAGAAAAATGGAGTACTCAACTTCTCCCCAACAATTCCCAGGCCTTGCTGTTTTTACCAGACCAGGGGAGCATGGAACAGGGGAGATTCCTTGTTTCTCCTGTGAGCCAAGTGTCACTGCCCACTTAATTGCAGAGCATTGTTTTGAACTTGATTGCTGTTCATCCCCATTTGTAATGCCATGCTCTTGCTCTTGTGAATTACTGCCCTTGGCTTACTGGACCATATTTGTATTTAAATTGCAGTGTGGCTGTGACTTATGCAGCTGCCCTGCTAGAAAGGTTATTGTCATCATCCTATAAATCATCTGCAGATTATTGTGCTCACTCTTTGTGTGGATATGCTTGGTCAAGGTTTTTGAGGTTGTCTGATCAGCCAGGGCTGTTTTCCTCCTCTGAGCTGCTTTTGAAATATCTGATTCTGAAAAGACAAAATAATTTTGCAGGGAAAGGAGAGAGAACACCAGAGCAAGGAAATACAGAGGAATTTAGGTATGAAGTAGAAAGTTTTCTCTTGAATGGGACTGCCAGTCCTGATCCTGAGGCCTTTGCTACTAGAAGGCTGCTTGCTCCTTCCCTGCCATGTTTGGAGAGTGATGGAGAAGCCACTTGTGACTCTTGAGGTGTGCAGGCATGCACGTCCAGGCAAAGCATGCCCGTGTGGGTTTGTGCTCACTGTGGCCCCCCTGTCCTGCCCCCAATGCTTGTGAGGGACACTGGTGACATCTCTGACTGCCCTTTGCTGGTGTGTGTTCCCCTGTAGCCCTGAAGGTGATCCTTGTTTGCTTTGAACGCCAACTGGACAGCCAGTGGTACTGGCTGAGCCTGCAAGTCAAAGAGATGGCGCTGCGCAAGGTGGGAGGGCTGGCCCTGTGGGATTTCCTCGACTTTATCGTGCGAACACGGATCCCTATCTTTGTGCTCCTTCGGCCCTTCATCCAGTGCAAGGTAACAGTTGCTTTGGCTCCTGGTGTGTCACTCCCTGAAGGCAAGCTAGCCCTTATTCCCCAGCTGAGAACACAGGAACAGCACTGCTGGAAGAGCTCCATGTAGCGAGTGAGTGGCCTTTCAGAAGTTAGTAGGCCTAAGAACCCTTTGAAATGAAATCACAGAGCTTTTTCCTAGCCAAAACTACAGAGTATGCCAGTCACCCAGGAACTCTGATCCATGGAGTGCAGCTAGTCTTAGTTCCTCTGGAGGGGGAAAGTGCATGTGGACTTAATTCTACAACGAAGCCATTCAGAGCCCTTGGAAGGAGTGTGGATGTGCTGAGCCTGGGAGGGTGTTGGCAGAAATCTTCGAGTAATCTCTCTTCTGCACAGAGCTGGGTAATACAGCTAACAGCTAGGAAGGACCACTGCCCTTTCCATCTCTTGGATGAAGGTTCTGACAGGACTTTTGTGGGTGAAGAGGCAGCTGCTAGGCTAAGGCATTGTGGAGATGTTCGCAGGGGTGCCAGGACCAGGCAAGAGATGAGAGTGTTGAGTCCATGTTTCAGAAGGCTTGATTTATTATTTTATGATACATATGACATTAAAACTATACTAAAAGAATAGAAGAAAGGATTTCATCAGAAGGCTAGCAAGGAAAGCAGAAGAAGAATGGTAACAAAATCCTGTGTCTGACCAGAGAGAGACACAGCTGGACTGTGATTGGCCATTAATTAGAAACAACCACATGAGACCAATCACAGATCCACCTGTTGCATTCCACAGCAGCAGATAATCATTGGTTACATTTTGTTCCTGAGGCCTCTCAGCTTCTCAGGAGAAAAAATCCTAAAGAAAGGATTTTTCATAAAACATGTCTGTGACAAGGCATCTGGGGTTGTAGCTAATCACAGCTCCTTGCCAGTTACCAGGTAGACTAGCACATGGTACTCTACTTTATTTAGCCTAGTCTCTCGAACTGACTAAATTGTCGTGGAGGAAGAAAGTTTTTCATGATAGGATTGAGAGCTTAGCATAAGGGAGCCCTCCATGTACCCTGTGCCACAGAGGTTTTGATCTCTGTTCAGTCAAATACAAGATTTCCTCTGAAAGACAGGTGAAAGAAAGACATCCTCACAGATGGAGTCAAAACCTCTTGCCCACAAAGCCTGCTGGCTGCAGGCTCATGCTAGCCTGGAGACTAGTCCCAATTCCCTGGGCAGCATCTCCCTGCAGTGCTAACTGATCCCACTTTTGCAGCTGCTGGCCCAGCCAGCTGAGAACCACGAGGAGCTGAGTGCCCGGCAGCACATCTCGGACCAGCTGGAGCGGCGCTTCATCCCGCGCCCGCTCTGCAAGAGCTCCCTCATCGCCGAGTTCAACAACGAGCTCAAGATCCTCAAGGAGGCCGTGCACAGCGGGTCTGGTAAGGAAAGCAGGCACAGCTCAGGGCCAGCAGCCCGGGCTGGAACAGCTGCTTGCCCCTGCAGGGAGGTGTGAGGCAGACCTGGCCTCTGCCTAAAACGGGAATGGGGCAATCCACACACACCCTGCCAGCCTGCCCCTGGAGCTTATGCTCAGCCTTGCCACTGAACAGCCAACAGAAGTCCAGGTTAGTTGTGAAATGCACTATTTTTGCACCAAATCTGAGTTGTCATTCCAGTCTCAGCTGGCTTGTGCAGCCCCAGTGCAGTGAGTCCCTCCATGCCACTGTAAAGCCAAAGCTGCTTGTGCAGAAAGCTCTGGCTGTTCAGCAGTAGCAGATCTTCCTCCTCCTTCCTCCTGGTCTCTTTGATTTTCCTCTACTGTGACATCCTGATCAGCATCCCTGAGCTGATGTGGTGCTTCAGAATTCTCTCCTGCACAAGGGGAGACTTTTCTCCAGTGACAGCCACCCCTGTTGCCACAAGATGGCAGCTGCTGCTCATACATGGCAAGTGGTTTAAGTGTTTTGTTCTTAGGAAAGCAAATTGAAAAGGAAATGCTTCAGTCTTTTTTTCCTTGGGAATAATTTGCCTTGTTTCTAAATGTTGAAGCTGATCTGTAAAATACAGGGTTGTGAAAATCAGGCTGCATAAGTAAAACCGAGATTTTGGAAAGGTGAGGTGAGCAAGGCAGTTGCTAGTGTTTTATCACCTCTGCCACCCCGTCACAGTATCACAGAATCATCAAGGTTGGAAAAGACCTCTGAGACCATGAAGCTCAACCTTTGCCTGATCACCACCTTGTCAACTAGACCATGGCACCAAGTCCCAAGTCCAGTCATTTCCTGAACACCTCCAGGGGTGGTGACTCCACCACCGCCTTGGGCAGCCCATTCTAATGCTTGGCAACCCTTTCCATGAAGAAATTCCTCCTGTCCAGCCTAAGCCTCCCCTGGTGCAGCCTGCAGAACATTTCCCCTTGTCCTGTGGCTCCACCCTCCTGTCAGGAACTTGTAGAGGGTGAGAAGGTCCCCCTGCCCCATTAGCCAGATTCCCCATATGACAGGAACGCTTGGCTTGCTGTTGCTCTCCAGTGCCACCAGTGACTTGGGTTTGGTTTTCCCCCTGTTGTGCAGCTTACCAAGGGAAGACATCTGTCAGCACAGTGGGCACCTCCACGTCTGCCTACCGCCTGAGCCTGGCCACCATGTCCCGCTCCAACACGGGCACGGGCACGGTGTGGGAGCAGGAGAGCGAGCCCTCCCAGCAGGCCTCGCAGGACACGCTCAGCCGCACCGACGAGGAGGATGAAGAAAGTACGTGGCCACACACCAAGCCCCCAGCACTGAGGATGTTTTCTTCATGCCCAGAGGCCATCTGGGAGGGGAGCACAGTTGCCCCCGTGTCCCAATGTGAATTAAAGGCCCACAGGAGCGTGAGGTTGAGCAGGTGGTACATGGTGTTGAAGTTTGGGCTGGGAAATATCTCTTCACTGCCTTCTGAGCTGTGGCAGGGCAAAGGGGAGGGTACACGGAGGTTTTTACTGCCTGATGTGCAATTGTCAGTGCTGACAAGGCATTGGGCATCCAGACCTCTCTCTGGCCATTGTGGCTCTGTAGTTGGGATCCTGTTCCTGCAGGATCCCCAAAAGCATCAAAGAGAAGGAGTGAGAATGGGGGGCTCAAAAGAAAGGTCCATGCATTTACAGTGGAATTGCCTTTTGGGAAAGAGCAGTTAGCCTGAAACTTTGCAGGTTTCAGCCCAACTTTATTCCACTAAACTTTGTACAATCCACCCAGAGCTGTACTGCTTATACATGGTTCAGATATTTACTCACTGTGGCAAAATGTGGTTTCAGCCTCAGATTAATTCTGAGCCACCGTGTGGAATGGTAAGTGCCATCTTCCTGTCTGAACTGTGGCATTATTCCCTCAGCCCTGCCTTGGATAAATACTGCTGTAAAATATTTCAGCACATCAGAATTGGAAAAAAGGTCAAAAAGAGGAGAGAAAATTACATAATCCCACCCCTTTGTTTTCTTTACTTGTTATTAACAAGTTGCTGAGGCAAAAACCACAATAATGTCTTTCTGGATACTTATAAAATTTGAAATAGCACTGAAAGTTTTAAGCAGTCCTGATTGCAGTCCAGCTGTCTGCATAGTTCTCTTGCACTATGATGTATTTGAGCCAATTTATCCACATTTTCATTACATTTTAAAATGCATGTCCTGAAGGGTGTTGAAGAGTGTCAGTTCTGCATTTTGCTGTCAGGTATTTTGGTTTTTTGTTGCAGTGCTTTGCTAGATCATAGCAGCAGTTTATTTCACAGCAGGAAAACGTCCATTTATAACCTTTATGCTGGAAACACTGTATATTAACAAGCAATTTATTAATCACAGGAATTAATCCCTTATGGAAGCTGAATCCTGCAAACATGTTTTCCTGTGAGCCATTTAAAGAATACATAAACCCTGTTCCCTGTTTGTCAGGTTCCTCATCCTGCAGAGGTTTATAAGTGTCTTTCTGCTCAGTGGCTGTAATATCTAATAGAATATTCCCATTTACAGGCTTGAGCTCTTGGTAAGTGAATGCTGGGTACTCCTTTGGCATCCTGTTATCTCTTGACAACTGTTGGGATGCAGGTGGGGGTTTGGGTGGTTGTTTCCTCTCCTTTCCTGTTTTTTCTCTCTTTCTAGATGACTCCTTGAGCATGCCCAGTGTGGTAAGTGAACAAGAAACATACCTTATGGGTGCCATTGGGAGGAGGCGGTTCTCCAGCCATCTCTCCAGCATGTCTGCACCTCAGGCTGAGGTGGGCATGTTACCCAGCCAAAGGTAAAAACATGGGCTTTTCCCCTTTCCCATTTTAATAACAAGAGCAGAAATGGCCCAGGTACATCAGAGAGGTGGGATGGTGGAATTGCTGCCAGCATAGTGATACTAAATTTATTCATCCTGGAATAGTGTTGGACCAAGGGTGCAGGGTTGGAAATAATGATTTTCCAGGGTGATCTCTGTTGTGTAGGGTCCATAAGAACAAGCTGTCATCCCCAGCAACCTTCCTCTTAAACAGTCTCAGAAACACTCTACATTATTATTTTTCTCTGCTGCCTCTGAATAGCAAAAGGAAATGTGGTTTTGGGGTATTCATTGAACCAGGGGGCCATACCCAGTTTGTGTAGGGAAGTGGGGAGGGGGAATCTTGAGAAGCTGGGAGAGAGGGACAGAGGCAGTTTGATTTGTTTTCTTCCATGTGTTCTTTATCCTTCCTAGAACAGTAACTAGCTCATCACAGAAATGAAATGCTATGTTCAAAGATGGGATTTAATACTGTTTTAAACCTGAAATACTTGTTGATACAAATAACTTTGAATGCCTTATTTCTGGTTGACATGGAATGGTGAGAAAGTGCCTATCGGGAAATGTTCATCTTTAGAAGATGTGGAGAGAGGTTTTGCATTTAAACATGATTTTTTTTCCTAAATAAGCAATGTTTATTTTTTTATTTGTCCGTGACATAGTTATCCCAGGATATCTGACAATGGACGTATTAATTTGTGTTATTTCCTTTGAACCTTTAAAGAATATATTCTACATTATGTCTTCACCACCCCTGGAAAATCAAACAGCATTGTTCCCTCCCTATTCTTGCTTGGAGTTAAAAAAATAGCCTTGATAGATGAAGGAAAATTAACAGTTGTGATACCTACCAGCAGAGACAGGAGAAGTGATTTACAGGAGAGAAGTTACACAGGTTTAATCTGGGAGTTTTCACAAAAGGACTTACAGGAACTTATTTGACTCTTGAACACAGTTGATTCAGTCCCTTTGTTCCTTGAAAAATTAATATGCTAGACTGCATTTTCCTCAATCTTTCACTACCATCTTCAATGCATAAACTTCATAAGAGTCACAGCTGACTGAGAGCTTTGTGCTATCCCAAATCATGGTGATGCTGAGAAAAAAAAGACTTTAATTAACACAGAGCTTCACTCTGTACTTTTTAAGTGTATGGTATAGCAGGAGAATCACTTTTCATCTGGGTAGGGGAAGGACCAGCTCAGCAAGCATAACCATAGTTCTCAACATCCTGCCCTTTGAGTTATGGATGGTCTCTGGGCTTTCAGACTGCCTCACAAATGTAAGCCAATTAATGCAAAGTAATATTATTACTGCTTTCCTGCTGCTAACCCAGCAGACTACTTTCCTTCCTTCTTTCTTTCTCTTTCTTTCATGTTTTTCCTGTGGCCTGAGCAGGCTGCTCCTGCCTGATGGCTGCATTGGAATTGTGTCCCTTTGCCAAGACCCTTGCCAGCTGTTTATTTACAGTTTCACTGCACTACAAGACCTTGTTTCCCGGATGTTTGTCCTTAGAGTTGCACCAACAGGAGAGTGGTCTATAGCTCATGGGAGATAGATCAGCCCTCCCTCAAGGAAGAAGTGGCTCAGGGTGAAGGGAGAAAAGCTTTCTCTGAAGCTGAAAGTAAATAGAACTGAAATAAACCAAAATGCTGCAGGAAAATAGCTTTGAAAGCAGTTCCCTGCCTTATTTCCTTTAGAAGCACATCCTGTTGAACTTCTCAGCTCCCCAAATCTCAGCAGAGATGTGGAAGGCTTCATGCAGTGTGAACTCTCTCTAAAGACTGCTGCTGTTACCAGATGTTCTTTCAGCTCCTCTGAGTCATATTTGTGCCGTTGAGCGTGTGAGACCAATTAACGTTACCCTCCTCTTTTTACCTTTTTTATTCCATTGATATTTTTTTTCCCTTGAAAACAGAGACAAGTGCATGCTTTTTGCATTTTCTTTCCCTAAATTCTTAATCTCCCTGCCCCTTCCTGCAGTGAACCTAATGTCCTCGATGACTCCCCGAGCCTGGCCACTGAGGGCAGCCTCTCTAGGTACAGTGTGAACACTACCTGTCTGTCAGTGTGTGTGCTGGGAAACGAGCTGTTCCCAACCTTCTGTCTCTTCCCCCTCACCTTTTGTCACTCTCTCCATCTCTGTCTCTTGTGGCTCATCAATATTCAGGCCTGCAAGTCAAAGGTGTAGCAGCCCACCTTCAGTTTTCAGCTTTGATTGCCAATAACTTTGAGAAGGCTAAGGAGAAGGGGAAAGAAAAAGCTGTAGTGAATGAAGCAGCAGGCTGGCCTTGGGGTTTTCCCCTTGTTTGGAGGGCATGAGAAAGATGATCCATGAGGCATTAGCTGTATCCTGTTATAAGCATTAGTCTGAAGGCTTATGTAAAATGGAGACATCTGTTTTTTCATTCATCTCACAATGCTGTCACCACAAAAGACTTCATATCAATCTGAGGTTTTTTACCATTCACTGATAAAGCTAATTATGGTAAGTCCTGTGTAATGTAGTGTTTTGTGAGTGCTTTACAATAATTCTCATTAATTATGCAAAGCATTTTCAATTCTCAAATGACACCTTAGAAATCTTGCAGGTGGACACCATAAATACATATCTGAAATGGCTCTGTTGGTGCTGGAGTTCAGGTCTAGTTGTTCCTCATTACCCACAGACAGGGGAGCAAACGCAAATGGGCCAGGAGTGAACTTAGAAGGGAAGGCTGCACCTTTAACACCCAGATCTGTCATGTTAATCATTCTCCCTGCCTCTCAACCCATCCTCCTGAGGCTGGAGAGCTGTTGTAGTCCCAAGAGCATCTCTGTTTCCTCCCAGGAGAACACGGCCCTGTTCATTGGCGACACGGAGGGTAACAGTTATTTCACTCCTGCACCAGTGGCAGCTGTGGATATGTTGAGAGGCGTTTGTGTGAATGGTTTCTGTTCCATTAGCTTTGGGTTCCCATGTTGGTAGTGGCTTTTTGGGATGGGGACAGGCTGCTGTGTTTGTTTGTTCATTCTCCTGAGCTGACTAAAGGAGAGTTTATCACCAGTGCTGTCACTGAGCTCATTCCATGCAACATGGTGTCCTTTGTGTGTGTGAGCCCTGCTCTGGCAGACTGGTCTGGGATGGGCTAGGAAAAGACATCAGCTTCTTGGCAGAGGCAGGAGTGCTGTTACCTGCTTTTTTGACAAAATAAGATGGACTACATGGCCATCTGAGCTAAAGAGGTGAAGATAAATAATTCAAAGGACTTCTGTGTGGTCCCTTTAGCAGCACTAGAAACTGCAGTTTTCAAAGAGGATGAAGGGGAAGGTCTGTACCTGAGCTAAGGCCATAATGACCTGATACTTGGTTACATCAGTGTTGGTTTTGAAATGTTTTGATCTTGTTAAGTAGGGGGTAGCCACTCCTAATTACAGTGGTGAGGCTGAGTACTATGAGACACCTAAATCAACAAATGTATTCAAACACAGGAATTTATTCTGAACCCTGAAATGTAATCAGCTGCACAATGGGTTCCTACTAATTCCTGTCCCAAAAATTTTCTGTAGGGACCAGGACACCCTGCTCTATGGTACAGAGATCTAAAGCAAATGGGTGAGCAGCTGCACTTGGGAGTCAGTTCTGCTGAGGTTTATTATCCTTTTCCAGGAGCAGCACTAATGTCTTAAGGATGGGCACCAGGACTGCAAAGCCTTAAGAAGGAATGAAGACACTGGAAATATGTCTGAAAAGATTAGGTTAGATGTCTGGGATTCCTCCTCTAAAGGACAGCAGTAATAAAGCAGATGTTGCAGAAGCTTATTCTGCTGTGGGGATTATAGGGCAGAGTTAATTTGGTTTTACATTCAAGAACATTAGTTCTGAATAAAGCAGGCTTAGGTTTTTCTGATGTAACTTTGATTTTGCCTGGCGTGCAATGATAACTTTTTAGAATCATCTTCTGAATTCACAAGCTGGTGTTTAGTCATACCTGAGATAAAGAAATAAACAATATTTACTTGGGACTAGACCCTTATAGAAGGTAGGAGCCTTAAATAAATTAAACAAATTGTGACAAATACCAAAATAATAAAGTCTGTTTCCCATTGTTCTACAGCAATTAGACACAGCCTTGGAGAAAAGCAGGGAAGGCAGGAAAGGGAGAACACTGAAGTGGTCAGCCAGCTTAGGATACAGGGCTGAGGAGCATCCTGATCTGTTGTGGTTATAATCTGAGAGGACAGGATATTTTCCCAAATCAGAAAGGAAGAAGGTGAAGCCACTACAATGGAAATCTGTTGCACAAACACATTTCTCTCTAATGTTTGTGCCTATCCTAGCTTAATGGCTCCTAACAGGAAAAATCAGATTGAATCCACATTGCTAGGGCAATTGCAGCAGCAGAGTTAATGCTAACTGGGCTGGGATGTGTCTGGAAATACAATATATTTAACCCATTCTCCACTGCCTTTGTCCACTAACCCTCTCATTCCTATGTCTAGGGACACAAAGTCTGTATGCTCTACCATGATGGTGTGGCAAGCATGTACATCTCTTTAACAGACATTGAAACTCGTTGCTTCCTTTGTTTTGTTTGGTTTTGTTTGTTTGTTTTTGTTTGGTTTGGTTTTTTGTTTGTTGCTTGTTGGGGTTTTTTTTGGTTTTTGGTTTTTTGGGTTTTTTTTTGCCTGCATGGTTAGGTTTTCTTGTAATTCCTGAGCATCACTTCTTTTACTTGCCAACCTGACAAAGTTTGTTTTGCCCCCACTGTGTGTCATTCCTTGTAGAGCTGGCAAGATGCATCCATAAACTTGGGTTGGTTTGATCTTTGGCTCACCTCTGCCCTATATAATGGGAGTAACATTAGTGTGCAAATAAACCCCTGACAGAGATACTCAGAGAATGACAGAGCATCTTTGTGTTGGGCAGGAAAAAAAAATCTTGTTTCTGGTTCCCAAATAAATCTGGCTTATGTCCTTTAGAAAAACTATTTTTATAGATCACATTGCCATAGGTGGGGGAGAAATATACAGTCAGCTGAAAAGGGACTTTGATTTGGTTCAAGTTTTGTTCCTTAGGGTCCCAAGGACTGTCAGAAAAACAGTGTATTCCTGGTCAGGTCTGGTAAACAAGGAGAGACAGAAAAGGAGGGAGGGCAGGCTGCACAGAGCCAACCCTCTGCTGCCATGCTCCTCCTCACAGAAACAAGATGGGTAATTCTGTTCTTTGATGTGAAATGAAACCTCCACAAACTCTCATGAAGAGAAAGCTTATAGCTGAAAATTCGGTCACTCGTCTGAATTTTGTGGTCTTTATCATTCTCTCTCTCTCTCTCTCTCTTTACTTCTTCGAAATGTGGGGATAGAGAGTAAAAAGAGAGCCCCAGCAGGACTGTGTTGTGCACAGGCAGCTCTGCAAAACTCAGCTGCTCTCAGGTCCACCATTTCCCTGCGAGAGGGATCTGCAATTTTAGCTCGTAAGAGCATCCCAGATTATCCCAATTTGTGTAAGGATTCAGTACTGGAAGTAAACATCCATCAGCTCACTTAACTCATTTCACATTATAAGCCAGGCTGAAAATCCCAGACTCCAGCAGGAAGACACAAAGTCCAGCTTTTTTTCTGCTTGCCTGTTGTTTGTCTCCAGTGCATGGGAATAGTTTTTATCTCGTGTATAGCCTCTGTGCCCTCACACAGTCCGTGTTTACCTGTTAGCTAAGGCCTTTTTCAAGTCTTTTCATATCACATGTGAAGTGCGTTTGTTTCAGCACTGTAGACTGTTTTGTACTGAATATAGTTGCAGTCTTTCTGCTACAGACATGTCTCCTTCCTCACAGCACTAAGAGTTCCTTCATCAGCAATTGTAACAGTATTCCAAAAGCTAGTCCAGTACATTTTTGTTCCAAGAACTTCCCCAGCTAATTCCTACTTCTTCATTCACATAGTGGTAAAAACTTTAAAAAACTTCTAGAAATTCAGAGTAAGTTTTTATGTAAACCTAGAAACAGAAGATTAAGGAAATTCACCAAGCAATTTCAAGTAGGCTGGATCACAAATATAAAGACTAATTTAAGTGCAGTCTCTTTGCTTTAATAAGGAATGATGTGATGCTTTTGGACTTAGCAGTCATAGGTGCTGCAGTCACTGTCTGTGTCAAGAACATATTCCTGCTAACAGGAGGTAACTCTAAGGGCTCTGCTTATCCCTAGGCAAGTGTTTGTGTGGTGTTTAGGATGCTTGCTATGTAAAGCATGTCAATATGCTATGGAAAAGTGGGATATATGTTCCAGGGACTGGTGGTTTCATTTGGAAGACCTGAGGAAGAAAAGGACTCAAATATATTCAGTGTTGGGTATTTTTGGGGTTGAGCTTGCTGAGGCTTTTCTTTTTTTTCCAAGGCAGTGCAGCTGTGGTGAGATTGCTGAGGGCATGCCCAGGACTACCAGGCTGTAGTCTGACAATCAAAAGACAAACTGCTTCAGGGTCCCAAGATGTGTCTCTCCTCAAAATTGCCCACTGTCTCCCCTGTAGAAGTGATGGGACACTTGTGATGTGTGGAACACAAGTGATGAACACATGGATATGGTTCAGTGCAAAGTCTGGCTTTAGTTTAAATGAAAGGGAGGAAGGAATAAAGCTTTCAGATCAGGTAGCCAGACTTCGCCCTGTCTTGGTCTGAGAAACAACTGTCTGCCAAAGAGGATAGGAACCTCCCTTGGAATGGAAAATATGACCCATTCCCTCTGAATTATTCTAACTTTGAAATTAAGGGGCTTTCAGGCAAAGATATGAGAAAAGGAGTTACAGCCAGGGTAGGAGAAAACAGGGCAGGGCCCTGGTGGCAGCAGTGAATTCCCTTCCCGGGCAGCAGCTCCACTGTCCTCCTCCCAAGCCCAGAGAGCCAGGAGCTGCCAGCCCCTTTTCCCCAGTCCAGTTCTTGTGGCATTGCTGCCCCTCCAAGAGAAACCCCTCAGTTAGGAGAGTGGCCAGCTGCTCACTTCCCATGGAACCTTCTCTTGTCTCTCCTAAGTATCGGTTGTTATGGTTTCTTAGTGACAGATGGGACAAAATTCCATGAGAGAAAGGAACAAAAGGAAAAATCCTAAACCCCAACAGCCCCAAAGCAGAGCAGGAAACCCTCCATGTTCTGTTCTGCCAAACCTTCTAAGGACAATCGGTAACTTCTGCCAAAGTGAAGAATGAGCTGCTCAGAAGACAAAGCTTTTTAAGCCTCTTCACAGCCATCCTCCATGTCTTGTCTGACCATGTCCCTAGGTTTGTCTTCTTCCTCCACCTCTGGGTGGTCAGTGATTAGCCTTCATTCTCTTGGTGGTACTGACAAACTCCAGGCAGATCCAAGGGAAGTATCTAGAGAAAATAATGTTGTTTTCCTTTAGATTAAGGCAAGCCAAAGACAAAATGGATTGCAATACTGAATCTTGAACACTGTGCATACCAGCTATAGCTGGAAGTTGCTTAGATAGGACATGTTGCTCAGTGGATTCCAGTCTGGCTTTAAAAAAGCAGCTGCCTGAGTTAAAACAAGTCTGTCATAATTCTTAGTGACTAATGTAGTCATAAGTCTCTCAGCCCAAGTGTTTTGTGACTGCTAAATGCCAGTGTTTGGAAGCATACAGTACTTTGATAAAAATGAGGGGAGGCTGGTATTTTTATATTAAGTAGGTTGAATGGTCAGTTGGATGGCAGTATGAGATGGTACATAGCTGAGTATGTTTTATTGCTAAAGTTTCTTCTACTGCAGGTTTTCAGATCAAAAAGCTGTGTCGATCAATCTATCTAATTTTTGTTTACTTGTCTCTTTTTGTTTGTTAGTCACAAAAAGACTTGAGGCTGCAAGTGTTGAGTGTGGGGGCCTTGTTCACATAACTCATGCATCCATTATGTGAATGGATCCTTTGTCACTTTGCGTTTGTTTTTTGTTTGTTGACTTAAATTGAAATTAAAACCAGATGACAAAATTGTGATGAGGCCATGGAGTCTTGTTTGGGAAGGAAAAAAATAGCTGTTACAACATTGTCCTTGAATAAAGGAAAAGCAAACAAGAAGGCTTTTGAGCTGGGAAGCTGATGGTCCTGCCTTCACTGATGTGGCAAAGGATGCAGAGAAGTGAGTGCTGCTCAGTGGGATGCATCAATCAATGACTGAAAACTGAAACCTGCAGTTATTTCTATTTGGATGCTACCTGTGTGTGGCCAAGTCCTGAATACCATGACTCCACCTCCCACCCTCTCCCAAGCCCCGGAAGCCACAACCCAACAGACATGTCCCCTCCCATCCTTCAAAGATAGTGCTGCTCTTTGAAGTGACTGTGCCATTAGTGGTTGGTGGATCTCTTGTTTATTTATTTACTTTAGTCCCAATTGCCAGGACACCTACTAGTTATGCAGCGTGCTTCTGTGCTTGGCCTAATGCTGTCACCATCTGACAGGGTGGCAAGTGTGCAGAGCGAGCCAGGACAGCAGAACCTCCTCCTGCAGCAGCCCCTGGGGCGGAAGAGAGGCCTGAGGCAGGTGAGGAAATGGGCAGTAATGAGCAAACCTCCTCTCTTGCTCTGGGATTTGGTTTGGCTTTTCTTGTATGGGGCTGTTTGGACATGATGTGTGCATGGGATGTGTCACCTCTACCTAATTTTGGTATAGTAGGGCAGTCCCTTGACTCAGCAGGGACCATAGCACAAATTGTAGGCGTAAAGCCAGGCAAATCCCTAAGAGAGGAGGTGCCCTTTGTTTTCAATTCCTCAGTCTTGTCCTCTGCAGGCTTTTTTCTTATGACTATTATTAAATTCTGATCACACAACCTGCCCTGCATTACATTCAGTGTTGAAACTGAAAAGGCACAAAGCCCAGCGGTTTCCTTCCACATGAAGGAAATGTGTAAGCCATGGAGACCTTGGAACACTCTAAAAGTAGAGTGAGGGGACATTGGAGGTACAGACAGTGTTCTCCTCTCAGAGGAGAAGCTGTGCAGTACGTGCCCACACACCAGGCTAACTCTGTGTTCCCATGTTCAGCTTCGACGGCCGCTGCTGTCACGTCAGAAGACTCAAACGGAGCCTCGGAGCCGTCACGGAGCTCGGCTTTCAACCACCAGGCGGAGCATCCAGCCAAAGCCTAAACCCTGTGGTAGGGCACTGCTGCACTTCCAGAACCAGCACTCCACACTGGAAAGTAGAAAATTATGTGGTTTGAGCTTAGAGGAATTGTAGGTTGTTAGCAGCTTATATTAAAGTGAAGTTCCAGCAGCTTTATGTTTTTTCCTAGTAGATGGATATCCTATCAGAAATCCACCCCCTCAAAACAATTTGGTGGTTTCTCGAGAGGTTTTCAAGGTCAAACAGGACAAGGACAATGAATGATCTTGTTTCCAAGAGTTATGGAGAATTTAGGGGATGGGTGTCCTCTAGTCAGGATGCCTCATCCAAAACCTCCAGATGTGCAAGTTTGGAAGATGCTATTGAGAGTAGTAGAAAGAAGGGCATGACCCATCATAAGCTTAGCAGTGCAGAGCTCTAAGGACTGTACATGGAAATGAATGTAGGACTGTTGCAGTCTCTGCTGTATGTTTCCAGCAGTCAGCACTGCCAAGCTGAGCAGGTAGCTGTATTCTGTACCATCTGAAGTGAGCAGTGAGCTTTGGAGGAAACATCTCCAATAGCAAAGGTCACTTGTGAACGTGCTGTGTTTCAGCAGGAGTGTTCTGGCGCAACACCACTGCTGGAGATGTTTGAAACATAAAGGTTAAAACAATTAAAAGCATGAATGGGAATAATCAGTTTTACTGTTAAGTTTTTAGTCTAGCTGTCTTTACTCAGTGCTCTTCTGTTATTCCTGGCTAGTGGACTGAGTCTGCAGGAATGAGGAGTTATCTGTTGCACTTTTTTTCCTTACATTTTCAGCAAAACCTTGGGCAATTCTCCTGTCTTTTTGCATGCCAGTTTTTCTTTTATATTTGAGGCCACCACATGGGAATTCATCTCAGTGTATTTTTCTGGGATGGAAAGATGTTATGGGTGGTATTTTTCTTACCAAGCCATGAGAGGGATAGGTGTGCTGGCTAGACTTCAGGAGATCCCAGAGTCTTGCTGTGGCAGTAGTGGAAACCCAAGGTAAAAGACTTTTAGATTAGACAGCTTATATAAAGATGGAAGGAACCACAATCCCTGTCTTAGTTGTAAAACCCCCATGGATTCTCTCTCTTCTTTCCTTGTGTATTTCTTCCCGAATTTTAACCCCGAGTTTCCTGGGTTTGCCCCCTCCAGCGGAGCAGAAGCGCTCGGTGACGTTCACCGAAGCCCAGCCTGAGGCACCTCCCGCCTGCCCCGCGGAGCCGCCGGCGCAGCAGCAGCAGCTGGGCCGCAGCCACAGCAGCCCCCAGGCCGCCGGCCAGCAGGAGCCGCTCGGCAAACCCGGGCTGACTTCCTCGCCTGCCATCGTCGTGGCTGATCTTCACAGCCAGGTAATGTCACTGCTGGGTCTGCAGCCTGTGTCCCCTCACAGCCAGGTAATGTCACTGCTGGGTCTGCAGCCTGTGTCCCCTCACAGCCAGGTAATGTCACTGCTGGGTCTGCAGCCTGTGTCCCCTCACAGCCTGGTAATGTCACTGCTGGGTCTGCAGCCTGTGTCCCTTCACAGCCAGGTAATGTCACTGCTGGGTCTGCAGCCTGTGTCCCTTCACAGCCAGGTAATGTCACTGCTGGGTCTGCAGCCTGTGTCCCTTCACAGCTGGGTAATGTCACTGCTGGGTCTGCAGCCTGTGTCCCTCCTCCGCTTCCCAGGCACGGGAAGTGCCAGATGTATTACAGCACTGTGATGAAAGCTGGCAGGAGGGTAAAGACAGCAAAGTCTCCTTTAGGCTGTTTGCTGTCAAGCCTCTGCTTCTGTAAAGCCATTCCTTTCCAAGTCAGTGTAACAAGTCTTAATTTGAAAATGTATTTTCTGCATCTTCCCTTTCTGTCTTCCCATCACATACAGTGTTCTTCTGGACCCAGTCACCAAGGCAAGCTGTCCTCAACAGGTTTTCACAGCTTGCTCCCTGAGAGATGCCCCCTTAAGGAGGGAATCCTTCAAAGCCTCAGGACTGTTTAAGCACCACATTGCAAAAGAAATTGCTTGTCCAACATTTTTCTGTGTTGGCCCCCTATGAGCATTGTGCAGGGACAATCCCAGTCATCCCTTCAACACATCAATGACACTGAGATCACTTTTATATACCCAGATATCCAGTGTCTTTTGAGGTTATGTCCTTTGCCATGTGCAAGTGAATGACCTCTGTCTTCAGAATCACAGAATGGTTTGGACTCATTCCACCCCCTTCCACTAGACCAGGTTGCTCCAAGCCTGTCCAGCCTGGCCTTGAACACTTCAGGGATGGGGCAGTCACAGCTTCTCTGGGAAACCTTTTCCAGTGCCTCACTGTCCTCAGTATAAAGGATTTTCTCCTAATATCTAATGTAAACCTACTCTCTGTTTTAAGCTATATGCTAAAAAAGATGAAATGAGGAAGTGTTAATGACTCAAATCAGATAACCTTTCTGATCCATGATGTAAATTTGATTCACCATCAAAAACATATTGTTAGGTATAATTTTAAAGGATTTATAATCTACAAGTGCCTGCTTCTTTATGGTAAAATGTATATCTGAATGAGAAAATGCTTTATAGACCTTCCTTTCCTTTTGTCCCCCCTCTCCCTCCCGCTTTCTCTGAGCCTGACCACCAGCTGTCCTCAACTGCAGAGCGAGGCACTGGGTGCTGAGGAGGAGAAGGAGAAAGAGGAGGGCTTGGAATCGCGGCCAGCCACAGCGCAGAGCACGCCGCCCCCGCAGCTGTCGGACACCGAGGACTACGCGGGGCTGGAGACCACGAGCCTGCTGCAGCACGGGGACACCGTCCTGCACATCAGCGAGGACAACGGCATGGAGAACCCCCTGCTGGCCACGCACTTCAGCTTCACGCATGTGGAGCTGGGCGAGACCGACGTGGATCTAGATGAGTCTCATGTGTAACTCTTGGGGAAGTACAGTACCGGGAGGAGGAAGGAAGTGGTTACCTTTCCTTAGAGTTCCCTGCTAAACAGTAACTACTTAAAACAAGAGCACTTTATTATCCAAGAGCAGGAAATAGCTATCAGGTGGTTGCTATAGACTGGCAAATTTCTATTTGTGAGATCTCTTTTCAGTTCAGGGCAGGACCACAGGAACCAAGAATTGGTAGAGAATTCTCAGGATAGGGGTGTGTGGGCAAACGTGGTCCATGGAGCCCTGATCTGGCAGCCATGTACTGTGATCAGCAGCCTCATGGGTAATGGGCTGCTGGACTGTGTGAGACAGAGAAGTCTCTTCTGAGACTGTGCCTGACATTTATTTTTGTAGTGTTTTTGAGAGCAGGGCTACACAGCAGCTGAATCCAAGGCTCCTACACCTTGAAAACAGTGACAGAAAGTACTAATCTAATGCTTGATTTTTCTCAAGCCTGGGACCATTGTTTCTAACATGCAGAGCAACAATAAGCACCATAAAGCAATTAGCTTTTTTTTTTTTTGTTGGAACTGCAGACTTTAGTAGTTGAGTTTACTTTTGTCTGTTAGTTCCATCCCACTCTGTAAAATATTGCCCTTGTGCTACAAAAATATTTGCTCTGTAAAACCTAAGTAGAGTATATAGTGTAAGCAGGAATGCATGTGCTGTCCACAGACACAGATGGGCAGGGGCTGAGTGGTCTGCAGGTGGCATAAATAACCCACACTGTCCTGCTTTAATGTACTGAGCTATTCATCTCCAGAGTTAAAAAAAAAATACTCCAGGAAACTGCATCTGGAATGTGTGGGTCTTCTGGCCCCAAGCAACTGCTCCCCTGATGCTGTTGGATGTACGTAGAGGGATTTAAAGTAAATATTTATATATCTGGTATTTTCATGTTACTATATATATATATAAATATATATGTACATTGAAACAAAAGATGGATATTGCAGGGCAGAAACTTGATGAAAGAATCTATTTTTGGCATGCTGAGATTGTATTTTAAAAGGTTCCATTTTATGTATGTAACATTCATGACTGCAAGTATTGGATAAATGTGTGTAACATTTATAGAAGGTGGAGATCCCTGGAGGGATCAGCTGAAGTCACAGCTGAGTTAAAGGGTTTTTCTGCAGCATCATGGAATTACACTGAAATGTGAATTTAGCCATTAGCTGCTGACAGGCAAACTGCAAAATAGCTGTGAAACAAACCATGAAATCATCAGCAATGCCCAAAGAGACCCTTGGGAATCATACACTGCCTTTTTTGGCTCATGTTAGACTAAGTGGAGTTTATAATCACATCATTATTGTGCAGAGGAAAATGTTTTGGATCATCCTGAGAGTATCTAAAACGTGCTCATTACCACTTTGGCTCCTGAGGGCCTGCAATTTGGACACACACATGACAAACCAGCCTTACTAAGGAGGGAAATGGTATCCTCGTAGCCATCTCCACAGAAAGGACTTCAGCTCTCCTCCTGGGCTCTGCAGTAGCTGCCATACAGACAGCTGCCTTGCTGCTGTAGTGCAGCACACAGCTTTTCCTGGGGCTGACACCATTACCCACACAGCTGGCAGCAGGTTTCAGCCTGTGCAGCCCATGGAGCCTCAGGCTGTGCTGCCTGGCATTTGCCAAGTGCTTACATGTGACAGGAGCTGTGCACACCACTCCGGGCAGGGAACTCACTCACATTAAACCTCTGAAGAGAGCAAAAGCCATTTTTGTCCCAGGTGCTGAGCATGCTCTGCTGGTGAGGGAAGGAGAATCTCAGCATGTCTTGGGAACAGCAGGGCTGAAAAAAACCAACTATTGTTATAGTGCACCACCTCTATCCCCCACATATATGGGGCTATATAATGTACAGGTGGTGCTCTAATGCAGCTCCAAAGGGTTCTTGGTGTTGGAAGAGAGGTGACAATGTCCCAAGGGATGTCCTGGATAACAAACTGTTTCCTCTGCTGATCAAAACATGCTGTACTGCTTTTATCTCCTTAGTGCACTGGAGCCTGTGCCAGCTACCTGTAGGATGCTGCTTTAGATTAGCTCCCAGCTCAGAGGTCACTCCAAGAATTGCTGAATTCCAGATGTTAAAGTGTTTTTATTAACACTGACGCACAAATGAGAAAAAAACCCCACAGCTTCGCTTCCAAGTCCCCAGGTAGGCTTGGTCACAGGCAGTCTCGGGGGGAGGAAAGCTTCAGACACGAGCTGAGTTAATGGCTGGGACACAACACACAGAGTTCATGGTGCACTTTATAGAGTGACCTTTTCTGCAGAAAAGGAGGAAGCATCCTCCTTAATGAAAAGTAGAGGCCTTCCCACAGTACTCTGCTCTAGAGATGACAAAATAACTGTGATTTACTTCATTTAATTCCGTGTATATAACGTTCAAGTTTCCACTGTCACAGGTGAATCCACAGTAGTAAGCCATAGCAAGGACTAAAATGCCTCTTTTTAATGTCTACCCTACTAGAAATCAATGCAACTTCTAAATGATGTAATCTGCAGTTTAATTTTATCCAGGTGGCTGTGCAGCTGGCTTTGGTTTTGTGGGATGATTGCTCAGAGATGGCACAGACAGGCCAGCCCGCCAGCCTGACTTCCCATGCGTTTTACTGTCATACCAGTGCATTTAATGCCTTCCTGCTGAGTGGCATACCAAGTTCTTTAGCTGGTTTGTGCTGTCCTCCAGTCTCTCTGTACCAAACTCGGTGTTATTTCTGCTGTGGAGACACACGATGCTGCTTTACATAGTGCTACCGCCTTAAGCGCATGTCGTGTTCAGCCATGTCCGGCTCTGCCTGTCTTGTCCACGTGTCAGTCGCTCCCGTTGCCTCAGCATTTTATGCAAACGTTGTCCCGAGGATTAAATACAAAGGAACGACGGCAAAGGACAGAGTTCTGTGTTTGAGCCTCTTGCGTAACACGGTCGGTGTCTGGCGCTCCGAAGGGTTTCCATGCGCGGTTTTCTTCCGGGATACCGACAGCGCTTGTTAACGTTTACCCATCTGCTCGAGGCCCGGCGCGGGGCTGGAGCTGTGCTCTGGGGGGGACAAAATGCACCTGGTTGGGAACTTAAAATCACCTACACCAGGGTTATTACTACTATTGTTATTGTTATTTCCGCCACTTTGGGGCCGAGGGTGCGGCTCGTGCCGCGTCAGCGCGGCCGTGAGGGCGGAGCAACGGCCCCAAGATGGCGGGGGCGCCGCCCCGGCCCTTCCCCCGGCCGGCCGGCCCGCCCTCCGTCCCGGCAGCAGCCGCGGCCGCAGCGATGGCGTCGGGGTGTCGGATCGGTCCCTCCATCCTCAACAGCGACCTGGCGGCGCTGGGCGCCGAGTGCAGCCGCATGCTGGACTGCGGGGCCGACTACCTGCACCTGGATGTAATGGACGGGTAACGCCGGGGACGGGCGGGAGCGGCCGGGCCGGGCCGGGGGCGCGGGGGCCGGGCGAACGGCCCGGCCCGCTCCTCCCGGCAGCACCGGGTAACCTGTGGGCGGGCGCGTCTCTCTCTTCGGCCCCAAGACACTTCGTCCCGAACATCACCTTCGGCCACCCCGTCGTGGAGAGCCTGCGCAAGCGGCTGGGCCAGGAGCCCTTCTTCGGTAAGGGCCGCGGGCTGCGGGGCGCTGCCCCTCCGGCGGCGGGAGCCGGCCCCGCTGCCCGCTCGCTCTCCTCTTCCAGACATGCACATGATGGTGGCCGCGCCAGAGCAGTGGGTGAAGCCCATGGCAGTGGCTGGTGCAAACCAGTACACCTTCCATCTAGAAGCGACGGACAATCCCGGGGCACTGATAAAGGACATTCGGGAGAATGGCATGAAGGTGAGGGGAATACACACTCTGTATACTTAGCTCTGCTTAACTAACAGCTGCCTTGCTGGCAGGTTCTCTGCGGTGAGCAGTGAGAGGAGCTGAGGCAGCCTGCAGCTGTATCAGGGGAGGTTTGGGCTGGATAGCAGGAAAAGGTTCTTCTTACCCCAGAGGGTGCTCGGGCACTGGACGGGCTCCCCAGGGAGTGGTCACAGCCCCAAGGCTGCCAGAGCTCCAGGAGTGTTTGGACAAGGCTCTGAGTCACAGAGTGAGATTGGTGGGGTGTCTGTGCAGGGCCAGGAGCTGGCCTCGATGAGCCTTTTAGGGCCCTTCCACTCAAAATATTTTTGATTCCATGGTTTTATGGAAAACTCATTGTTGCCACTTCAGGTGGTCTAGGATTGGCATGTGCACCCCATACACACTGTGAGTGAAGTGTCTTCAATTTTAGTGAAGAAAATCTGGAATTTTTAAATGAAGAAGCCTGTTCTTCCTGCCATTACACAGTTGTGTAATTACTTCCTAGGAATCTGTACTGATCTCAGGCCAGTCTTGCCCTGACATGCACTTGGATTTGGCTTTCCTTCCTGCAGGTTGGCTTGGCCATCAAGCCTGGCACTACAGTTGAGCACTTGGCACCTTGGGCCAATCAGATAGACATGGCTTTGGTGATGACAGTAGAACCTGGGTTTGGAGGACAGAAGTTTATGGAAGACATGATGCCAAAGGTAAACTGTGTTTCTCTTTCATTATTCATTGAGCTAAAAGCTAATTAACAGTAGAGAGTGGTGAAGTTGATAAATCTTTTCTAGATGTATGAGAAGCTGTAGGGTGGCAGCTCAGTGCTCAGGGCTTTTATCTTTTCCTCAGGTTCAATGGCTTAGGACACAGTTTCCCTCCTTGGATATAGAAGTGGATGGAGGAGTGGGGCCTGACACCATCCATAAATGTGCAGAGGTAAGAGGTTGTAGCATTCTCAGTCACTGTGCTGAGAGACTTAGCAACTCCCAGAAAATAAAGCTTAGGAGAAATTTTTAGTTTTCAGAGGAAACTGTAGAACACATTTAATATCAAAATCGTTTTGAGGTCTAATTTTGTGCATTTTTTAAAATAGTGGCTATTGAAGCCTCCCCTAAGCTAAAGAAGTTTGTTTTTTTTATGTTGGTGTAAACAGGAGCATTGTGTTGAAGAAATTGTATATTTGGGGATTTCAGCTGTGTTTTCTGAACTTGATTTGGGGTTGCAGTTAGGGGGATGTCCGCTGTGTCCCACCTGTTTGCACAGCAGCCCAGAATTCCCATCTCCAGTGCTCTCCAGGCAGGCAGGGGCTGTGTTCCCCGTGACTGAGCAGTGTTTGCTGTCCCCCAGGCAGGAGCCAACATGATTGTGTCTGGCAGTGCTATCATGAAGAGTGCAGACCCCAGGTCTGTCATCAACCTGCTCAGGAATGTGTGCTCAGAGGCAGCCCAGAAGCGCAGTCTGGACCGATGAGACCTCCCCAGCCGTGTTCCCGAAGCTCTGGCCATGCAGGAGAGCCCTTTTCTCGTGCATAAGCAGGGGCTGGATGAACACCAACTACAGAAACCTCTTGCTGCTGAACAGAGGAAGCATTCCTTCACTGCAGTGAAGCAAGCAGCAGTGGGAAACGTTCTGGCTGTCTTTCAGGGTTGGAAATGCAATGGTTTGAACCTGTCTCTTGATTTTGTGGAGGCTAATTTTGTGGCACAACCTCTAATGCTGGCTGGACTGAACTACAGTCAGTTTGTTGCTTGCTAGAACAGTGTAGCATCACCACCAGAATCTCTCTTGTGGAAGACTCTTTAATCAAACTGCCTTCTGCTGTCTGTATTTTGTCATTTGATCTGTGCATTCCTACAAAACTTTTTCCACTACTGCATTAAACACCCCTTCCTTGGTGTGTTAAGTTCTTGAAGCTGGCTGTCATAAATAAGTGGGTTTAGGAGTAAGTTTAGGGAAAAGGCAGCTTAAGAGGGCTAAAAAAATCTGTGATAGTAGAAGTGTTCTTGTCCTTTGCCTCTACTGCATTGGAAGTACTTGGCTTATTGCAATCCAGCATCAGGTAAGTCAGTGAAGCATCTTTACCAGATCACGAAGTGGGGAATGTCTCCTCAGTTACCTTTCAAGTAGCCAGTTAAGACAGCTGTGTCTGAAATTCCTGGAAGTGATGGAATTCCTCAGGAGAATGTTGCTTTAATACTCTTCAGATAAGTAAGAAGCTTTTTCTTGCTGCACAATCTCCTTGGTTGGTACATGTGTCTGAGTAAATGATCAAGATGGTAACATACAGGAAGGGTAGCTGCTGAAGAGATGTGTAGATTGAAATGCCTGGAGATGGGTCTGTAGGACAGCTTGTGGAACCAAACAGTCATCAGTCCTTCAGTTTGCTGTGTGCACATGCCTGGCCTGGTTGGGCACATGAGAGGTGAGTTACAGGGCACTGGAGGAAGACTGAGCAGGCCATTTTCAGGCAGACCTGTCTCCCATGGCTCTAATTAGCATTGCTGGCTCTTAAATATGTCATGGTATTCTGTGTGGCATTTTTCTCTTTGGGTTGCAATGACAGAAGGGTTGCAGACAGTCTGCTGCCTTGGGGGCCAGGCAGGAGGCTCAGCAGCTTCCACAGGGCCAGAGTCAGCTCTGTTCTCTTTGCAGCAGCACTGGGCAGGTGTCACCCAGCAGTGCCAGGGCTGGTGCTGCCCCTGGCAGCCCAGGCCACTTCAGACACTACAGGAGTATCTCAAATTGCTGAACTGCCATGTTTTTTCTGTGTTGTTAATTGTGGGTTAGGTGAGCAAAAGTTGCTTCCTGCTTCCACTTGCAACCCCATTTGGGGAGTAGCACAAGAAAAATGGAGTTGTGTGGACCTGCTGTACTGAGAGATAGCTCAGAAGAGGTTTGCCAAAAGCAAGCTTGGCCATGAAGGCTGTAGTCCCAAGGGCTGTGTTAAGAGTAGCTTACCCATGCTTCTGGAAAGAACCAGTGTGGAGTTTAGTGTATTCATGGACAAACAGACATGGCTCTGGTAGCTTAAATGCAGGCTGGACAGCCACCAGCTGAAATGAAAATGCTAGTTCAGGATGTGGAGTGGCTTTTCATGCTGTTGAAAGCAGTAGGACAACAGCTGTAGTGTACTAACCTCCTGCAGTTGAGTGTAAGCTGGATTGAAAGGAAAATCAAACTATTTCTGCTTTGTTCCTAATTGATTTGGGGGTGACATCCAAGTCGTGCTGGTTAATTGATGCTATGTCCTCTGTTCATAGGCTGTAGGCATTTTGTAATTGTTTTAAGGATGGTAAGGATGCATTGACTCTTGGGTTAGGAGTCCTGTGGAAGAGATGCTACACTCACAAAGTAAAATTACTTAATTGCTTCTGTCTGAATCCCACTCGAGTGGGTTTATGCAGGTGATTCCTGCTGCAACAGCTGAGGTTAAATCTGTTAGTGACCATGTCCAAGAAATCACAGTGATGAGTTATTCTTGTTCTTTAATGCTTAAGACTGTTTCAGTTTCTCACCTGTGTCCATTTACTGAAGTGATCTCTCTGGGGCCTGTCCTGTACTCAGTAACAAGCCTTGAGTCCCAGGACTGGAACTGAGTGTGACATGAAAACCCAGAGAACTGCTTGCAGGGTCTCCCCAGGGCTGAACAAAGCCCAGGCCCATGAGATGTTGCAATCCTCTGATAAGGTTTCAGCAGTAAGGGAGAGCACAGCCTGTTGTACTGAGGCATGTGCTCTAGAGTGGTCCAGAGTGATCTGACAGTAAAGGTCTGTCTGCACTGGAAAACAGGATGAAAACTTGGACAGAGCCAAGTCACGCTGGGCTTTCACATGTGCTGCACAGGGTGGTACAGCCACAGCCCTGAGGGAGATAAAACACTGCAGGAGACACACACACAGCTTAGTTTTAATAGGGTTTAAAAATTCTTATTTGTACTTACATGCCATTAAGATCCTGGATGCAGAGATGAAACATTTTAAACCCTCATAGCAGCAGGAAGCAGAACATAAGTGGTGTTAAAAAAATGCCTCAATTGAACATGGTAAATAAAGCACGTGGAAAGTGGCTTTGTGCAGCTGCAGACACCTACTTGCATGTGTGTGGGGGGGCCTTGCTGCATTAGGTTTTAAGTTGTTTTTTCACAGTCACTCTGTAATACCTTAAAGTCACAGCAGTAGGAGCAGCACTAACAGCTGTTTTCACAGCTTAACAGCCAAAGAGAGGTTGGGTTTTGTCTGGGTTTTATTTTCTGTTTAAAACTTGGAAAAGGAATGAAAACAAGCAGGGGATTCTGCACATTTTATGGCTTCAAGGATGAGCCTGGCCCTGAGCCTGCTCCTCCAGCAGGTACAGGTTCCTCATGACACCAGCATTCATGCAGCACTGACCTGCCTGGAGCTGGGAGCCCAGCTGTGCCAGGCCATGGGCTGCAGGCAGAGCAGCAGCATACCAGTGCTGATTGCAGCTGCTTGGAGTAGAGAGACAAGAGAAAGGACAGGGAAAGGACCTGGAACCAAGCTGAATCAGCAAGTTTTTTAACCCTGTGCCAGTACTGAAAGGGGGCTGCTGAAAAATCAGGTGTCTGTCTGGAGCCAAAACACAGAGTAGAGACAGAGAAGGCAGGGCCAGGTCTGCAGCTGCTTGAGAACCACCTCCCTTGCCATGTGCACCCAGCACTGTCCACCTGGCCCTGCCAGCTGGAGGTGGGCAGGGGATGTGCAAATGCAGCCTGTTCCTGCCACAGGCACATATCCTGCTCAGCTGCTGGCAGAACCCTGTGGGAGGAGGAGCAGCTCAGGCACTGTTCTCCAGCAGCCACTGTGTGCTGCCACAGGCCTGGCCAGCTGAGGCAGCTGCTGGAGAAAGGTTTCTGCAGTGAGTGCACTGGGGTAATGACCAAACAGAGACATTTTGCTTCTGTCCTGGGACTGCTCAGCCTTTGTCTAAGTGGCCTTTTCACTGCTGTCTCATGAAGCAATAGCAAGTTCCCACAAGGGCTGGCAAGAACACAGAAGGGATGCAGCTGATGGGGCTCCCCTTGCTCAGACCACTCTGCAGTGGCCTCTGCAGCCCCTGCAATGGGCAAGGTACCAGCAGCTGCTTTAGGCTACCCCAGGCTGAGCCTGCAGCCACACAATGGTCTGGCACTGCAGCTGGGGCCTGAACTGCAGTGCAGGGATGCTCTGAAGGTCCCCAAGCTAACCAGACTGGGATAACTCAGCTCCTCTGACACAGGGGGGTCCTTGGCTTCCTTTTAACACCCTTCTGTTTCCACCCTCCAGTAAAGAAAAACCCTCCTGTAACAGACTGGATTGTATTTCCACTTCCTGGCAGCACTTTCAGGACAAGGAAGGCAGCTGGCCTGGCTGGCTGGTCACTTGGGCTGTCCCCTCTATTAAAGTCAGGAGTTCTTCCCTCTGCCCCAGGGATCAGACAAGACAGGAAACCCATACCTGACAACAAAGCTGGGTGACAGCTGGTCAGATCAGGCTTCCTAAGGAGTACACAGGGGTGTGGAAAAGACCTGCAAAACATCTGAGACACTGACCTTTGAGAAAGTTCTTCCTGGAAGCAGGTGCACATGCAGGGCAAGAGAGAGGGCAGCACACACCTTGTACTGAGGCACTGAGAGGGCCCTTGGCCTCACAGCGAAAGTGCAGCATCAGTACCACAGCAAAGCTGCAGTGGGTCTGCAGGCCAAGCAGAGCTCTATGCCAAGAGGAAGTATTGCTGCTACTTCTTCACTTCTAAAAAGTCATCAAATTCAGACTATATACAACATATATAGAAATAACTTTTAATTAAAAAACCAACCTTGCATCAAAGATTATTGTATCAGACATTGAGGCAAGATTCAAGTTTAAGACAAACCAGTGTTAAAAAAGTGTTTAAAAAAATAATCAGAATGTGCAATAAACTACAATGTAGCAATAGGATGTAGTGTTGAAACTTTACTGAACTGTTTTCATATGCCCAGTGTGTATTTCCTGTCATTTTGACAAAAAAAAAAAAAAATTGACACTAAAACTGGGTCGTCTGTCCAGTGCCATTCCAGATATTACACATGGAAGAAAACTGCACAAAAAACAGAGACTCCTATTAAATTGCCTTCAACTGTCCTACACAGAAAAACTGCCTGTTGATGGATAACACCTACATTCAATGTTTAATCTTTGTTAATACCTCTTGGGATTGCAGATACATTCCAAGCTATGCTATTCAGATGCAAGTTTAAACAACTTGCCTTTGTTTTCTCACTGTGCATGCATTGGGAAATGAGAAATCTATCCAGAATCACAATGGAAAGCTTTGGGGCTTTTTTTCTATTGCTCTTGAAGACATCAATCATCTTTTCCTTTCCAGCTAGTCACCAAATGTTGGCATACTTACGAGACTCTTACAAGGCACTGTACAGAAATTGGAACAAGACTTTAACATATTAAAGCAAAGTATTATGAGCCTCATTAGCTACTGAAGGACTAAGGAAATAAGATGATCCAAACCACAACATTCCATGGGCTGTGTCACTGATTTGGCTCCACCCCTCTCTCCTCCTGTCTCTCCCTCCCCACAGGCCCGAAGCAGAGATCCTGCTTTTCCCTGTGTCAGTCACACTGACTGTGGCAATGCAGTGGCTACTTCTGCCTTATTGCTTGAGGATTTCACCATGAGACATGCCCAGGCACTACTGAGAGCCATGACAAGCTGGATGCAAGGCTTCCAGATGCCCTGGTTTGAAGTGCTGGTTCTCACCTCCCCTGACCTCACACGTGCAGTTAGAGACAGGTTTTTGCCCTATGGTCATGCCACACAGGAGAATAATCTGAAGCTAATGCTTATCCCCACTACTTTCAAGTAGTTTTTCTGTGTTCAGTTGAAGTTGTTGGATAAGGTAAACAGCATCTCCTGCTGCACCAGAGTCCACGAGAACCAGATATGCATTTGAAAACAAACAAACAGAAAAGGATGATTATTGACAAATGTGGCAATATGACAACAGAAAGTGAATGGTGCCAGCAATTTATGTGCGCCCACTCCCGACATTGGGAATATTAGACTTCCAGCTTGAAATAATTACTTTCTCTTGGGGTTCAGGAAGAAGAAAGTGTTGTCTTTGGGATTTATCCTGCCTGTTACAAAGCAAGAAAGAAAATATATTATACGCAGCTAACATAAAGGTTTTGAATTGTGCTGTCATATGCTGTGTGAACGAGAGATTTTACCTTACACTTCTCTCCACCTTAATTGGCTTTCTTAATGAACCACATTATTCCCTGTCACCTTTGTTTCCTTGTACTGTTGCTTCCCAGGCAAATGCTTTTGCAGTCTTCTGACTCTTGGGTAGATTGTTTTCTTGGTGCACAGCCATTGTCTGGCACAGCAGTGGGTGTGCCTGGAGTGCAGGAAGAGTTGCTGGGGAAAGTTGCACTTGACATTTCAGTCTGATTCGTTACTTGATCTTGGCACAGTAAAGCTTCTACCTCTTCATCATTTAGTGGAAAAACTCGAAGTTCCCACAGCCCAGACTGAAAGGAAGGAGAAGAGTAGGAGTGAGGGTGAAAAAAGAGTATAGAGGATAAAAAGGGATTTCAGTTGAGTCTGAACTGATTAACTGTGTGCAGAATCATGTGCTATCAAGTAACAAACGAGTGTCTTTCTTTACAGTGTTTGCAGGGCTCTTCAGATGAAGAATACAACACTACCAGGCACCAAGATGTAAGCAGGCTGCATAAGGGTTTGAAGTAATAATAGCCCTACCCTTGAACAGGGCAAGGAAACTCTTTTCAGACCATCAGGATGCCTGACCCCCTAATGACCAGGCCTGTCTGGAATCTTGGCCAACACCCCTGAAAAAAACCCCAACCTGAACCCAGTCCTTCTATATTTGCCTCAAAAGAAATGTGCCATGTGTACTGAGCAATGAAACTTGTTGACAGATCTGGGGTTAATTTACAAAGCACAGCAATGTAGTTCTAAACAGGAGTGCTATGTTCAGTGCACATTAACTAGTTTGACAGCCTGAGATTCTGATCAGTGAGACAGGAGAATATCTTCATGTTTCTTTGTTATCATTGCAGAACTGATCAGAGCTAGAAGCTGTTGGAAGCTCACCCACCTTCTCTTCCTGGCTCTCCCTGCAGAGTGGTGCCATCCCTGAACACACAGAGCTGTGGGTTTCTGAAGCTGGCTCAGGAGCAGGGTCAGCAGTGCAATGGTCTTTCTGCACCACGTCCTGGCTGTGTCGAGCATCAGCATTTTTGCTGTAAGATCTAGTGCAGAATTAGAAATGAGTTTTAAGAGCTACTCCATGACCTTTTACACTGCCACGAGCAGTTCACATTTTCTTTACAAAGTGTTCAGTTTCTCTATACATGGTACCTTCATTCTGCTTGCTTAAACCAAAAGAGCAGAGGAAAACGGGTGTGGTTCTTGACATATTGCCACATTTGTTGGCTGGGGCCAAAGCAAAACACTATGTGGAGGAACTAAGTGGATAAAATGAGTGGGACAGGCACACTGTGGCTGCAGACAGCTAGTGACTGTATCTTGCTCCACATGCTCACCAAAACTGTGATTTTGGACTAAAGAAATCAGTGAGCCACAGGCTGTTCCACTCTCCCACAGGAGACCATGGGGTCCAAGCTGCACTGTCAGCACTGTGCCAAGTGCAACTCAACAGACAAATTCTTGGACTCCCCCTTACCACTTCTGCTCTGGACTCAAGTGCAAGGCAATCAAAAATGTAGTAAGATTAAAAATTTTGACCTCAGTTTTAATAGAAATTTAAACTAGGTATAAAAGAGTGACCTGCATCTGAAATGCCAGGTGGAATCCTGACCTTGCTCGTGTCAGTGAGCACTTTACTTCTGAATTCAAGCAGAACTAAGATTTTATCAAAGAGTTCAGTTTCAAAATTAAGGTACATGCAGTACTTCTTATTTTTTCAGTATACTTTCTAATGTTGGGACATTTTATGTTCAAAATTGCTTAAAATACAGTTCCTCAATATGGCTTAGCTCTATTTTTATCCTGCATTAAAAAAAGCTATCTTTGACTATTTATTCCTAGTGTCATGGTTCACTTTCAGTAGACACAAGCATATGATAAACACCAGAAAAAGTTATTCCAACATTTATAGGCTGCTTTTTGCCCTGGCAGAGTGTAAAGTGATTTATAGGAACCATTTTTGCAGGGCCAAACTGCAGATGCAGCTTTACAATGTTTACTCTGATATACACTACTACTCTGTGCAAGACTTTTAGTGGTTATATTTAAATCTGATGAGTTCTGCACCAGATGGCAAGCCTGTGAGAAAGAAAGTCATTGTGTGAATGGTTCAAAGTGTAAGGCCCCTGGCACAGCCCAGGACCCTTCAGTAACACATCTCTGAACACTGTGGAGTTTCATCTGAGTCAGGTGAGTGAAGATACACACTGGGTGGCTAAAACCATAGTAACTGGGAGTGGCACAGTCTAGCAGAGCTCTCTGTTCAGAGAAGGAGGAAGAGATTTGTTTGGTAATACCAGGTCACTAACATGCCCAATTTTTAAGTATGCATGCCTCAGCACTGCCTTTCCCTACCACCCACGAAGTTCAACATACCTGCTACTGTCCCTGATGAGTTAATTAATGAATGCCCTCATTTCCAAACTCCTGTGCCAGCATTTCTGGCACTGCTGTAGCACAACCCCACCAGGTTCAATAGAAGGCTCTGATCAAAGCCAATACACCTGCCTGCTGTTCCTCCTGGGCCAGCGGCTCTGCTCCCACAGCGACCACCTGGCGCGCTCCCGCTCCTCGTACTTGGTGTGGCGCAGGGCAAAGGCTTTGTCTGACAGGTCTTCTACCTGTGGGGAGACACAGGAGAGCTGTCAGTGTCAGCATCACTGAAACAACACCAGCCAGCATTGTACATAGCAGTATTATACATCATTCTGCAAAGGTCCATTCAACAAACAAGTGCTTTCACTACAAAGGCACATTTACACGCATTCACTTTATGAGAGCTCTGGTGTATGGGGTGCTGTCATTTCAGCTTTATTTCTTCACATGTCTGTGGTTGATCTGAATGGATATAGAAGTTATACCCCTGCCATGCAACTAACACAGTTTTCTCTGTGGTGAGAGGAAGAAAATTTAGAGGACGAGTATTCATTTGCAAATCAAGGCAGTGCTAAAAGTACATAATAAAGACAAGTAAAAATTCCAACAGTTTCCAGAGGCTGCTTTAGAAGGAAGCTAGGAGGCAGCAGGATTTGCCCAGTGCTCTTTAAGCCCTAAGAAATAAGTTTGAGATCACCAAGGACTTTGATAACTGCACAGAGAGGAACTCAGTGAACCTGAGGTGCCACATTCCTGCTGTGAAACCAGGCAGAAAATGGCTTCTGCTTTGAACATCCTATTTCTTACCCAGTGGTTTGCATGATCCCAAGTGCAGCTTAAACCAATCCTAATGCAAGTACTTTACCTGCTCTAGTAAAACAAGAGCCAGATTTTTAGGTAAAAGATTGCACCCTGACTTTCACTGTGAAAGTACCATCCGTGTTTCTCTCTGATGGCAGCACACCAGAAGTTTGTTCCTTAGCCAGGCCTGGCTGAGGAGCACTTTGCTGCTCCTCCCCCTCACTCCCCTGATGGCAGGGGGAGTTCTTGGCTGGATCCCTCCAGTACAGCTCACTGTTGTTTCAAAGTGCTCCAAAACATTCAAAGTTCACCTAAAAAGCTGAGGTTGGCAGCAGCATTTGAGTGCTGCAGCCATGGATTTTATGCCAGCTAGTCCCAACTCAAAAGCAGAGAAATTCTTGGAAAGAACAATTCTTGGTCATAGGAGCTGTGAAGCTGCACTGCCAGATCAGTCCTAGACAAGAATTATACTAATAATTGGGGGGGTCATGAAAATAAACTGCCTTTTTTTTTTCTAAAGCAAAAACCTCAGTGGTGTTGTACAAGTAACACCATTTATCTTTCAACTGAGCCCACAAAATAGAGAAGCAAATGCACTGTGCTCCCTGCAGTGCCAAGTAGTGCCATAGAGACCCTGGCAGGGCTCCACTTGCTGTGTTTCTGTGGAAGCCATCCCCATATCAAGTCTCTCAGCACTGAGGTTGTTCACAGCCATTAGAGGCACAATGGCAAAGAATCACAACCAACCAATGTGATCCCAAAGGCTTCATTTTGATTGGAATCAGACACAGAACTGTGGCTGCCCAGGTCCTCCTCAGCCCAGCACTCACCAGGAAGCTTCAGGCAAAAAGGCTGCTTAGTTTGCTCATCTCATCACTCCTTGCTGAAGGCTCCTTCATTGCTTTTATTTATTTATGTTAAACACAAACCACTTTGTTAGCTGCTGGTTTCCTTTCATGCAAGTGAACTTAATGGGCTTCGTCCTCTCTCTGAAATTCACCAGCTCTGTCACTTGGAGAGCATCCAAGCAGGGCTACATCTCAGTTCACATTCTGTCTTCCCAAGGTCAATGATGTATAGCATGAAAGTGAGAATTTTATGAACTACAAAAGTGTTATTCCCTTGGGGGAAATTCAGGGTTTTTCTGTGCTCAGATTTCCTTTGAAGTGGTAACAAAAGATAATTTAGAAAGAAAAACTTAGGAATTTGAAAATACTTTTCTTAGCAAATTGCCAAAACTTTTCATGCTGGGAAGAGATTTCATTTTTAACAAGTTTCCATTCAAAAATCAAAGTCCATGTTCCTCTCCAAGTGAAGAGTTTTGAAAAATACAGAAATAAGCCTTGTTTGTTTTCCAGAGCTGGTGATAGCATATTTAACCACTTGTTTGTTTAAAAAGAGTTCCACCCTATTCTTTTAAACAGCACATTTTCTTATTTAAAAATTATTATCTGTTCTATGGATAAAAATGTCATGACATCAGAATAAAAGGTCTCTACTTGGTTCACTACAGCCTCTGCCACTCCCAGCATTTCCTCCAACAACTTTAGATTAAAAAAGTTCTGTAACAGGAGAAATGTGGTTGTTTTTCCTCACTAAGGTTAGTTTGAAAAAGGACAAAAGAAGTGTCATTCCTCAGTGGATGGATCTGGCAGGGATGTTGAGAGAAAAGGCCTGTTTGTGAGGCATGTCTGATGATTTCACTCACAGAAAACTAAGCTTTGGATTCCCCCATGACACTGCAACACACTGTGCAATCATGTTGAATAGCACCAGGAATATTTCTGAAAGGTTCTCAAAACAACAAAATCTGTGTTTCACTCTTTGGCTCCACAGGAAGCTCTGAGTCATAGGCCATGAAAACACTTATGCAAAACTAATTGCACAAGGAATTACTCCAAACAATTTTTTATTACTGAAACAACTATGAAATAAACTTGAAAGTTACAACTGAGCCTTTCCAGAAGCTTTGACCTGGACAAAACAAATTAAAACCAAAACAAAACAGGAAAACCTGTGCCACACCCTCCCATGCCTTAAAGCAATAACACTGCAAATTCATGCATGCAAACCAGGAAACTCAAATGTTCTATTTCCAGAAAGTATTTTTAGAGCAAGTAATAGAGCAGACATAGATAGCAGATTAACTTTTGCATTGCCAATGTTGTTCTTATAAGGCAAAATTTCCAGCAACCAAAAAGCAGCCATAAAAGGTAAGCTTTTTGTTCTCAAAGGCACAATGAATAGGCCTGATTCCCAGAAAGTGCTGCTCTGTTCCCATCCCTGCAAGTGTGGCTCACGTGGAGCATGACAAACTGGGGACCTCACATTTATTTGTAACTCAGTAAATGCTGGGTGCAGGTTTATTGCATGGACATGGGTTGTTGCATAAATGAAGAAGACAAAGAATAAGACAACAAAGACAATGAAGATGAAGAAGAAAAAAGTTATCTAGGGGCAGAAATTCCTGACTACTGCTTGACACAAGGACAACTCTGAAGTTTTAAATTGAGCTATGCAGAAGATAGAGAAGCAAAGAAACTATTATGTAGTACCACAAAAAAAATTAAAATTTAAATAATTTCCAACACCACCCTAGGCTACTAGGTAGTGAAGTAGAGAAAAACAGCATTTTATGTAAAAGCAGAAAGTAGATTCTACCTTCCCTTGTGTTATCTGAATGACCTGCTGAAGCTTGCCTTGACTTTAGCACATGGAGGAATATTTCAAGAGTGTCAGAGCATGAGGTATGTGCAAGAGTGTCAGAGCATGAGTGCAGGTAATGGTGCAATGTTTCCTCATTTCTTTTTACAAGCTTACTCAGTAGCAAATGTAACTCAGCTCAAAAATAGAGGAAGTTGAAGAATTATGATCAATCACCTTTTCTCAGTACTCTGAAAAACATCCAAACTAATTATGATTAACATGATCCCAAAAGAAAGGGGGGAATTGGCAAAAGATGATTTACACAAAGACGACCATTAGCATTTTTCTCTGTCTGACATCTCTCCCCCTCATTCCAGCCAGTGGCTGACAGATGATACAGAAGCAGTGGGCCACAGCAGGAGGCAAAGCTGCTGCATTGTTAAATCAAGTTATTTCCTGGCCAGAGGATGAATCACACAGGATTGAGAGTCATGCCAAATATAAAAGTACTGGGTGGGCTACTAATTCAGACATTAGCCCATGAGCTTCTGAGAGAAACCTTCAAGTCCCTTCAGCAAAATACACTAAAAACACAAGACAAATCATCTTTATGGGATCTGAAATCTAAACAAGAAATCCACTGATTCCATGCAAGCTCCTTGAAGCCCTGAATGCAAATCACTGTGAAATTCTTCACTCCCCCCAGACACCAAGCTGAAAACAGCAATGAACAGTGGATGCTCAAGGGACAGAGTGCCCTTGCTGCCTTTATTAGTTATTCTCCAAATGGTTTAATTAAATATCCTTGCAGGAGAGCTCTCCTGTGTGTGGAATTTCACCTTGGTACAAAGGAAGGACAGGCATGTTTCCTGCTAGCTGGGAGGGTACTAACCCAGAACTCAGTGGGTGGAAGTGACATCAATTTGACCACAGACTTCACAGGAATTTCTCAATTGCTCATTGGAAAAGGCAGGAACAGAGTAAGCTTTTCTCTTCCTTCTAATCCAAGAATATGCTGCCAGGTAAGTGCAACTACACCAGGTAAGGAGTTGAGACCATGATGTTCTCCTAAAGGTATGGAGCAGGTAGCTACAGAACTATAAACTTCTGAGGAAGTTTGTGCCTTTGTAGAGACCATATTTGCTGCCCCAGGGGAGTGACAAAATGATTTGTTTACTGAGTTTAATGTAACCTTCTGCACTGCTACCTAAATGCCATCTTTTTCTACTGCTATAGCAACTAAACCTCTGCTGTAGAGATTCTCTCAAATAGCAGCTCAAGAACAGATATTGTGGATCAAGGCAGGAGTACAAGTCCTAGAGTTACAATTGGTGGGAGATTAAAGATGTCCAAAAGACAGCAAAACTGACAGGTTCTGGAAAAGAAGCCACAAAAACATTGGAAGGACAGAAAATCAGCCTAGAGACCAGACTTGCTGGCACATTCACCCCAAGGTTAGGAAATGCCTCAAACCCCTGATTAGGGGAGAAAGGGACCCCCAGCTGCAAAGCCCATGGACATTCCCTGAAGAAATAGGTAGATTTTTGTGTCTGGAGGAAGCAAAAACCAGCCCATGATGTGCAAACTTAGCTCAACAGGCAGGCAGGAAATGCTGAAGGTTATGTTGTTCCTGACAATGCAGAAAAGTTTGTTCCCAACAGGAGGCTTGCAGGAAAATAAATACTGAAAAGAAAACTTGCTGGACCCACAGGCAAGATTGCTGATTACCAAAGAGCAAATGCCATGGGAAGTGGCCTTGGAAGGAAAGGATGAGAGGCAGGGCCAGCACTGGTGGCCCCAGGAGACACTCACACTGGGACAGGCAGCATCACAGTGCTCAGGAGCAGGGGGGCAGAGCCTGACCCAAGGGGCCCTTCAGGAGCACTGACTGCAGCAGCAAGGGGCAGAAGAGCCAGACAAACAATGAACAAGGAATATTAATGGAATACTTCCATTTCTATCTTCCACTGTAGGGACAAGACACATTTTCACAATTTGATAATACTTTATATTTGAAACTTGAAACTTACTGGGATTTGTGTGAAGTCAAGTATTTTCAGAAAGTATGTACCAATTATCCCAATTATATATTGTATCTACTTTAAATAAACCTAGTGGTTTAATTAAAAGACAGCCTACCTCTTCTTCATCTGCTTGAGATTTTTCTAAAGGTTGAAGTTCAACAACTCTCCAGCTAGAAATAAGACAAGGAAAATCAAATTAAGTTTAAGGTGCTGAAATTTATATTTTCCTTTCCCAACAAAATATCTAACCTTTCCTTTTCCTAACACAGTCTTTAAGACATCCAATACAGTTTTAAAATTAGTTTTCAACTTCAAAGACAATAAAAAAGCAAATGCATATTATGGATTTAAAGTACAGAACAAGTACATTTAGCCCTTCAGGCAATGTGCTACTAAGACACTGAAGAGATTAAGTACCCTGGTTTTGCAACCTAAAGATGTTCTCTTTCTAAAACAAAGGAGAAAAAGGTCTCTACAATAATGGATTGTAGGCCTACACTGTATGGAAAGAAATAAGCTTATTCTACTCTATCAGAATGGCTAAATTAAAAGAAAAAAAAGCTAAATCCATTTCTATTAATTCACAGAAAATAGTTTACTATTTCTCCTGTGCTATCAGCTGTCCAGTCTTCCCACAATTTTGGTCACATGAACTGAAATGCACAGATAAAAACCCAAGTGCATGAAAAGATCATCTTTAATACCATAACATTTTCCAACTCCATGTAAATTATATTCTTGATTAATGTTCTCGTGTTCATTTTCATGTCTTTGCAATTCAAGAGGTTGTGAACAAACCTTGGAGTAAGGATTTCTTTGTACTGTAGTTTCTCCAGCTTTGAGGGTGCCACCAGTGACATGGGAATAACAATGTTGTCTATATCATAGGAGCTCTCACTTCTCAACCTCCTCCTGGAGTTATGCTGAATAATAAAATCAACACAAGAGGATCAGGTCAAATCATAGGAAACACATTTGAGCAGAGACTCATTAGAACTTCACAAGGAGAAAGCCTGAACTTTAATGGAAACAGACTATTCTAAAGTGCTCATTCATGTGCTCTTTGATGATTGAGTCCAGGGAATAAAGGAGCGTGTGTTGTGTAAATTGTGTGGGATGCACATTTAAACTCAACTGCAATAAAACATGACAATTCACAGAGCACCAGTATACCACTAGGCTTAGCAAAACCATGGGACCTGAACCTGAGTATTGTTGTGAATTTTCCAATAGTTTCAGTAAAATAGTGTGTTTCTGTACACTGAGCCAGAGTTCTGCTGCTCCTCAGTAAATTATATATCAGGGACTTTACCTGTATTTCTGCACAAAGGCTTGTAAATAGGGAAACTGAGAGTTAACAAATTTTGGGACTCTATTTGCTCCATGAGGCCATTTTATACAGCTGCACCAGGAAAAAAGGGTCATAAGTGCCCTAGTGTAAAACTGGAAACATAAATCACAGGGTATTTAATGAAATTTGGGGGAAAAAAAGGCACTATGCCAATAAAACAAATTTACACTCTAGTTCTATGATCTGCAAAACTCTTTTCTAAACAAGTACACATACTCATTCTGGAATAAATTAGTTAAGGTAATCCACTTAATTCACTGTAAAAATGCTCTGCACTGTCACATGGCACTAAATCAGATGTAAAAGGCACGTGGCTTTGGACTGTTAATTTGCACAGCCAGCTCTCTGTTGATATTTCAGTTGAGACAGTGCCACATTTTTGGTTTACCTGTGATGAAGTGCTGTGAGTGGGCCGGGACATGGCACTGACACTGCTGGTGGGAGTGAAGCTGCTGTGGGACTCAGGCTCTGCATGTTGGAAGGAGAACGCCTCAAACCGAGCGCTGCTTTCGCCTGTCATAAGAACAGCAATAAACAAGACATACTGCCTGTTGGCTATTAGACTGCAGACATTTTTCCACACAGTAACAGTAAAGTCATTTCTAGAAGCCCACAGTGAGCCACTAACAATTTACTGTATGCTAAAAAAAGCTATCTAAATAAACATTTGCTATTCATCCTGTCATTGTTGTTCCGCAAAACTCATCCCTCTTGTTCTACAAAGGATTTCTTCTCATGGAAACAGCTTCATATGGGCAAATCCTGACTCTTCTTTTCAGGAGCTGTCATAAACTACACACACAGTAAATACAATCTGACTTAGATTCCCTCTGATCCTCAGCAGCAGAATTCACAAGTTCTCCGTGGTTGTTTCTTCCTTAATAAATGATAAAACTGGCAGCAATGATAACAAACAAAATCAGTTTAGATCTCCAAGTGGTTTCTTCTGATTTCCTGCTCCCATTCAGTCCCAGTACAAGCAGCATTTAGAGGGATTCACAATTTAACCACCTGTTCTGCTTTCCTTCTACCTCATTTCCAATAAGAAAGGAGATCTCAGACTTAATATACCAATGAACAAAAAGAATGAGTATATTCCATCATGGAAAAAGAGATAAGACTGATCCTAAAGACTGTATTGCACAGTCTGGGTCAAGGTAATGAACTACCATTTCCCAGGCAACTCTGCAACTCCCTGGCACACAGCTTTTATTTTTGGCCTTGTTCATTAGGCTGACCTTCCTCATGGATAATTTCTCCTAGACAGAGCCCAAATTAGGAATAAATATGTGGTACTACACCCATAGCACTAATAAGCTAGAACTTGTGCTCCTACTCATGAATGCACCACAGAACAGTTTTCTGGCACTGGGATGATCCTCATGATAAAAGATTGCTTTTTTGGTTCCATTTATAAAAAAACTTAAATAGTATTGTCAGAAGACTAATGGTAACTTCAAAAGGTTTATAGCAAGATGTTTCCTCTCTTTTTAGTGCTCCCAAATAACTCCAGCTGTTGATCTCAGTGTTCATGACTACACTTTGGGAAACTGAGAAACCCTGTGTCAGCATCCACCTCTTGGGGACCAGCAAGTGGAGCAGGTGGCATGGGAAAGAGATCACTGGTGGTGAAAGGGGATAGGGCACAGCACCCCCTTGGACACAGGCACAGAGGGCAAGAGGAGGCTGTACAGCACCAGGGGAAGGATGCAAAGGACAGCCCTCACCTAAATCCAAAGCAGTTTTCAGTGTGTCCTCACACAGCATTTATTCTCTCCTAGGACTTTCTAATTGATTGGGTGGTCTTGCTTTGGAGTTGTGGATTGTGGGTTTTGGGTGGTCTTGCTTTGGGGGTTGTGGATTGTGGGTTTTGGGGTTAGTTTTAATCCTAGATAATAATTTTTTATTAATTCATCTCTGCAGTAATTCCTGTATCTCCACCTCTAGTGAGAGATTACAGTTTTGCCTGGATATGCACCACCAGTAATTTTTCCACAATGTTAACTGATCATTTATACCTTTTCATTCTTTCCTAAGGGAAATTTTAAACTAATATGCTCTTGCTCAGTGACTTACTTTCTTCAAATGTCTTGTGAAGAATTTTGCCAAAGGTTTTCCCAAAGTTACATAAATGAATCTGTAACAGAATCTGTGAGGCTTTACATTCTAACAGCCTGGAGAGGTAAGATGCCATTTATCTTTACAGTGGTATGCTAAATTTTGTATCACATTATTCTACAGAACCTTTAGGGCACTTCCTATTAACTTATCAACTGCTGAAGTAGAGATTCAGTGGATTAAAATAGAACAGTAACAAGGGTAAAAACACAGTAAGAACTGGCTATTCACAAGTCCTCTTAAAAGTCTGGAAGGGATCCAGAACCACAAATGACAGTACACAACAAATGAAATATAGTGGACAAAGATGCCAGGAATAGTAAATGTTTCACTGGGCACATGATGTAACAGATAACTTTGCAATGTTTGTTTCATTGACTACTATTAAAAAAACCCTTTTGTACTAAGAATGACACCCAGTACTAGAAGAACATAGTTGAACTGCTGACCAGTTTCCTTTAAGAGTACTCCAAAAATAAAATACAGCAGCTTGTCTCATTCTGTATGTACACTTAAGAAGAAAGATGATTACTATGCTTTAAAATAGCAAATTATTTTCATGATGTTCTAAGTCTGTTTCTTCATAAGTTTCATAACAGTATCCCTTCTGGAGACAACTTAAAATTCTCAGAGCCCAGTGATATCCATACAGTATATATTTTAAAATATGTAGTAGTCTCTTGCAATGCTATTTTTCTCTTACCTACTGCTGTCTCACTTAGATGCCTTTTCTTTCTTCCTTCTGACAGCTGGTCAGGTGTTCCTAACACCATATGAGATTTGGAATTAGACAAACAGCCACTGCTCCACTGTTTGACAGAAACATGTGCATTGTAGTCTGTAACAGAAAAAGCATGCATCAAGTTGAGAAATTACTTTTCCTCAGTACAATTTACAGGAAATCTCAACTGGTGAACTATTTATAATAAACATTATAAATAGTCCCAAACTTCTGACAGGAATCCAAATAATAACAGGACTGAAGTCAGGCACCTGGTCCAACCTCCCCCCACTTGTAGTATCCTCCTACAGCTCTGGTGGGATCATCTCAGTGCAATTAGGGAGAACCTGACACTGTGCTCTGAGAAGAGATTTCTCTTCCACCTAAAGCCATATTCAGTACCTTCTCTGATAACTTGCTTTGGGACAAGTTTATAAACTGAATCTCTTTGTGGCAGAAAATACTGATGAATGAAAAACAGCCTTGCAAATGCTACAACATTTTGCTTTACATACCATTGTCAGCAGATACTTTAAACTCCCCTCCCAAAGATGAGGTATCAGCAGGTTCTCCTTTGATGTCATCCTTCCTTAATAATGTTTCAAAGTATATGTGAAGAGGAATATCTAATAAGAAAACCAGAAATCCAAAGGAACAGAGTCTGTATTAGAAAGATGGCAACCTCTGAGCCAATGAATTATGCATCAAAATTAGAGCACTGATTCACCCATCACATTCAACATAATCTGTGAGCAATATTGCTAAGGACTGAAACAGACTCTGGAGGGTATTGAGTGAGAATAAGACTGGGGTCTTCCCTCTTGACCAGCTCCTGCACAAAACCCAGCAGAGCAGAGAGCATACAGTGCCTTTCTCCTGTAATGTGAAGAGGCTTTGGTGCAGCCTTTTGGGTACAAGTCATTAATGCTTTTGGAATTTATTACTGTTAGGAGCCTATAGGTATTCTCAAGGTACATTCCCTCTCCCTGGAAAAGTCTACAGCAGGGCAATGTAATTTATTTTCTGATAGGAGTTCTGATGCAGAATTAGCCTGCAAAACATTTCAAGTGTAAGGAATTTAACCCCTGCTGTAAGGCAGGGAGGTTTAAAAAAAACCCTACCTCTCTGAAAAGCCTTTCTGGAAAAAAAATACAAGAATGAAGGGAAATTTAACTGAAAAAAGTGTCAGTGTATAAAGTAGTCTTGACAGCCAGTACATTCAGAATGAGAAGAGGACTGTAGGCAGGCCCAAGGGTGGGCATTAAACTACATATATTTATGCACAGTCTTAGCCTCATGTGCCTTCAGGATGTGCCAGGACAAAAACTTGCAACATATTTTGCTAAATAAAAAGAACCATTTTCTTTTCAATTTGATATGGATCTAACTTGATTGCTTTATCTCAACATGCCAAGGTTTTTGCTGTGTTTCCTACTCTACTTCCAAGTTAAACAAAGAAGGTCTGAAAGGTGTATTAATCACAACACTTAAGCAAAGAGAGAACCAAAACATTTCTCCAATTTTGTTGGTCTTTTGGTTTTGTTTTTTAGTGGGTTTTGTTTGTTTGTTTGCTTTTTGTTGTTGTTTTTGGTGGGTTGGTTTGGGTGTTTTTTGTTTTTTAACCTGGGAAACCACTTGGGTGACCTAGATTTTTTATCATGTTTTCCTGTATCTTCATTGAAAGGGCAGGAATGCTTGTTTCAATCAATCCACAGGTGCAGAAATACCAGAAACCCAAACTTCTTAGATACAAACTACCATTTTCCAGTTATCAAGGTGCAAGTTGAAGGAGGTGCTGTTATGTTAAAGCAATACTGCAAGCACTGACATATCTTTAGTCAAGATCCTTGGTAATTTGAAAACTGTGAAAGAAACTTAGACATAGGGACAATTATGCTTCCAAAAGAGAGTACACTAGTTAGCCAGTCCCACTGCACTATTTACTAGATTGTCTGCAAATTATGGTTCACCTTTAAAGCAAACCACATGAAGAACCAAGGTTGAATCTTGAATTTGAATCCCTTCTTGCACACACACACACACACAAAATCAAACTCCCAGAGTTCCAAAATAAAGCAATGTATTTTTAATATACAGAGGAAATGAATGCAAAACCCTTTTCTTTTACTTTGCTGACAATTTTTATATATAAAGATGTGGGCACAGCACATGAAGTATTTTAAGAGAAATCATTGCTCTGGAAGGGAATAACCAAGAAAGTTGCAAAGAAAACATGAATTGGAAGTAGGCTACAACTTGGAAAATTTCTATCATGCATTTATTCACAATAATTCTTTCACATGAAAGAAAATGTCAAATAGACTAGTCTTCATGAGGAGCTAGAGACAGCAAAGTGCACAAAGTAAAGCATGAATCTAGCCTCCCTCAAATGTGAGGACTGCATTTGAACAGGAGATAGCAGGTCTAGTACTTCTTCCCTGTCTCAACTATTATCAGCAAGGCTCCTGGAAAAGAGAACAAAATTCCTTCAGAAATATGTTCTTGATACTGGAATGAAGCTGAAAATATTTTTTCCTCCTCCATCCTGGCAAAGTGTCCAACAGTAGCCACAGCACAGTCAGAAGCTTTTCAGGATTTTTATGATGACAAAGCTTTTTTTGAGAGAACAAAAGCTCTATGTTCTTGCTGCACACCCCAGTCTCCCTTAACAGGGAGGTAAGAATGAACACAAGGGGCACAGACCTTCCTTGAACAGGTGTCTAAACACCTGGGGTCCAGCTGTGCTGTCAGAGTCCCAGCGGAATTGACAGTGTGTGTAAAAGAAGTAAGATTTTGGTAGTTTTTTCTGTCCATAACAGAGTTCTGCTGAGTGGGATGTTTGTGTTGCACTCTTGGAGTGAGTGTTCCATTTCTTCTATCTGCTCCTACAATAATCTCCTCTTTAACCCTTGCATGGGATGCAAACTGCCAGAGCTGAGGCTTCCTCTGCATTCCATGTCCACACTTGGGTCTTCTCTACAGACCAGTAACAAGTTCTCCAAAACCAAGTCTTAATTAATTCCTGACTTCCTCATACAAGGCTGCAGTGTCTACACTGTCATTCTGGGAAGACTGAGTGGGTTTGATTAAAGATTCACACAGTTCCATGGAAGGCCCAGCCTCATCTCCAGAATTATTTTGTGGCAAAGAAGCCCCTCCCCCAAGGAACAACATAATTCCTGTACTGGTCAGTAACTATCTGGAAACAGGTGCTCCATAAAACAAAAAAATCCCACAAAAATTCAATCCTTTCTGCTGTATTTAGGCTGTTATTTTGCAGTCCCAAGTACTGTCAAGTTGCACCTGCACTAATTTCAGGGCTCAGTCACAGAAAACATTCTCTACATTACTGTCCAAAAAGACTAAAAGATCAGATAACAAGAAACCATAAAACTTCCAAGACAATCAAAAAGGCTGACTATCACAAAAATAATTAGAAAACCTAAATAAAGCTTTTTAGACCTGATCCAAAGGGCCTGAACAGAAAGAAAGTTGCTTATGAAAACAACACAACCAGGGTATTGTGTTGGCAAAAGGACTGACCAACTCTAAAGGACTGACCCTGACTCAACTGACACACCATGAAACACCCAAGCACACCTTTTTTCATGACCAGTCTTTCCAGGCTGTAAGCACATTGCTGGTATGAGAAACCTAAAAGGTGTGTTTTTCAAAAGTCAGGATCAAGGCAAGACTTTCATTTAGTCTAAATTCATGTATTTTGACAGTGTGAAGTTTTCTGATAAGAGAATTAAGTCCTAAAAATCACTGAAAAGACAAGTTATTCCACAACCTGCACAGCTGTCAGAAGCACAAGCACTCTGTTAAGTCATGGCATTACTCACCTGAAGGGAATGATAAGACTGGATGGAAGGAAGAGTCCAGCTCTTGCACATAATCTAGGATTTTAGATTCTGTGCTGTACTCACTGCTGCTGAAAGTGGAGGCTGGCACCACACATGGCAACTGAGCTTTATATGGAAAAGAGGCATCTCTAGATGGAAAAGTCTGTAAGAATACACAGAAACAAAGGTTAACTTTACTCATGTCCTTCAAATTAGACCAGAAGAGGGGAAAAAACCCAAAAAACCAACAACTCAGTGAGTGACACACTTTAATATGTGAATGGGAAGAATATTCCAACAATCTCCAGATAGTCTAAATATGACTTACCTTCACTTACTATGGACAACAGTGCACAACACAAAGAATACAAACTGCTCCTTCAATTAGGACCAGGAAACAGCTGTCAAAGCTTTCAGATAAAATGTAACTGTTTCCAAGAATTCTTTTATCTATCCCATGACAAACAAACACCCCCTAAAATATGATTCCAGGATAACAGGCATGATATAAATGCACAAACAAACCTAACACCAGACTAAATAGAGGATCTCATTCATTTTGCCCCTTAGTAAGATTCTCAGCATCAGTATCTCTAGGCACCTTGAGCACACACATTTTAATGCAAGAAATTCTATTGAATATTTTGAGCACACTGTGTACTTACACAAACCAAAAAGGCAAAGTCTTTACCTTGCTATAACTGAAACATCAGATAAGCAACAGAAAGAAGACATACAGCAATAAATACAGAGAGGAATGCTTTAAGAATTGATTAATAGGTAGTAACAGGAATGACTAGAAAGAGGAAAGGTGCAATAAAAGATTCATTTAGCTGCTTGGCTGCAAAGCTTGTTTAAGTATGGAAGGTAAAATGATGGATGGCACAGAACTGGTAGATGGGAAGTAGCAGGACTGAGGCAAAAGGCAGGGTGAAAATGGGCAGGAATAAGCAGCAGAGTGCAGGCCACTGAGCTCTGAAAGACAGAAGAATTAAATGTGATGACACAAGACAGCAGCAAATAGTGCTCAGTGCTTCAGAATGTGCTACAAAAGCACTTCAGGGAAATAATGTGGAATAAGCTACTTTTTTACTGGGTACTTGTGGTAGTAACCCCAAAGATCCTGACATTTTTAGAGGCCTCTATAGGTTTCTGGTATTTTGCCAAATGCTACAAATCCTGCAAATGGGAATGGAGATAAAGGGACACTGGAGTACCTAGGGGGTCTCAAGCCTATCACTGCACCAACCATCACATTTATCAGCCCATGGGAAACAGTTCCAGTGTAAGAAACTGTAGGAATGAATGACATTTTCTTAGGACTTTTTATGGAAACATGTAGCATCAAAGGTGAGACTCAAAGAACATTACTTGCATTTTCTGTACTTCTGCTTTCTGAATCAAACAAAACTCTTTCTCCTGTCTGAAATACTCCAGGGTGCACTTTAGCACTGCCATTCATGAATTAATGATGCAGGGATTATATCTACCACATAAAATTCCCTCCACTTAGTCAAAGCAGTCCTTCTGCCACATGGCATCAATATTCACAACCCACATTATCTCAGAAAATATTACATTAAGAAATTCCCCTTTTTTCTCAGTTACTGAGTTCTCTATGCTGGTACTGTATCTCAGAAACTACTAAAATCAAGTGAGGATGTTATGATGCTGGAGCAGAGAACACAGTGATGGTGGGGGGAGGTTCTTGTATTTAACTTGTTTTCCCCTCCAGGAAAACATTAACAGTCCTAAATCCACCTTGATCTCCATACACAGGTGTATGCACAAGCTTACAACTTAACTTGGAAAGAATTTTTTCCTAGCCCAGGACTCCTTCAAATCAATGTTCTGTTATCTTCCTGTGACAGACATATGGGACTCTTCATCTGTTAAACTTTAAACATCCATAAAGTGTTGGCAGAACTGGGTCCTGTGTTTGGAAACACTAGAGGGATAAATGCTAAAGTAAACTTAATGTTTCCCATTATATGGATCATTACACTAAAGCTTAAAGAGCTTTTAGGCACTTGTTGTACCTCAATGCACCAAGGACCTGCCTTTCAAAAATGCACAAAAGCATATTTCTTGTTGTTATTTGGGTGTTAGAAATGAAGTAATTTACTAAGTCTCTACTCTTTAAGCTGCACTCTTTAAGCACCATTTCTGCCTGTCCTTTCTTTTTAATAGAAGTGAATCACATTACAGTATATACATCTCTCACTCATTGTTTAAAAAGAAATTCCCAAAAACTGATCAGTAAAATTACCTAGAAAGTAAACAGTTAAGACCAAGACATTCTGACATCCAGACCTTTAGTCCTTACTCAATTTTTCTTGCTTTAATTCACTTTACCCCAAACATATCCAGATTATTAAAGCTGAGCCAGTTCAAAAACATGCATACAAGGTCAAACAACCTCACAGTCAAAATCCATTTTGAAACTATATTAAAATCCATGTGCCATTATCAGTAGATGGAGAATTCTTCAACTTGGCTGTGGTGGGAATTACAAAACCTTATGCCTGAATTTGTGCCTTGAATGCTCTGGCCTCAACACCTAATGAAATCTTCATTAAGCCAGTTTGTAACCCAAAAGAAAATATGAACTTCATAGAAGGAAGAGCAATTTTATTGAAATGCCTGTGAAGCTACTATGGAAAAAAAGCTAAGAAATTTGTCAGTCTGTAGCTCCTAGCTACCAAATCTGGTTTCAATTTCTGATGGAGTAGTCTTCCACTGGAAAATGCTGAATTAGTGAAATCATGATGTTTCTCAGAAATGCTGACTTAATAAACTCTTGATGAAAAAATTTCAGAAGCCTTTAGCACTGGAATTAAAGCATTTTACTCCAAGAAAGTGATTCAACTTTTATTGAAATAAAATGGAAGTATTGTTTATTGGAAAACTGAACTCTTCCTGCTTCCAATTCTAAATAGAATACAATCTACAAACCAATTGCCTTTTACAGCAATTATTGGAACTTTACACAGCAATAAAAAAATCCACCAAAACCCAGCTGAAAAGAAGCCCACATGTATTTCCATTCAGCCATGGCACTGACACAGGAACACCATGGCACACAGCTTTTAGGAGACAGGCCCCTACAGCAAACCTGACCATGATGTCAACCCTTCAGAAAGCAAGAGAGGTTACAAAACTCGTATCAATCTTCCCCTTTCCCCTTGCTATGCATCACCTTGTACATCTCCTGAAACATTTTTCTTCATTACTGAGGTACAAAACCTCAGGCTTCCTGAGCTCAAGCAGATATGAAGGATAATAAAATTCATTGTATTAGAGAAGAACTCACTGTGTTTAAGAGGAAGTGAGGAGTATACAAGCTTTAAATATTGAACTAAAATAGCACTTCTGGTTTAAACTTATGAAATGGAATGGTGTCAATCAACAGACTCTACTTCTCTAGAGTATTATGAATTTTGAACTTGGATTTTTCCCCCTTAGTACTGTTTTACTGGGTTACAGAAAACATAGAGAGCAATTAATTTTGATATTCAGAACAATTCTTGTGCTTGCTTGTGACAGACTGATGCATTAGACAAAGTACAATTGGCTCATGGCTCTGTTCTTGAAGGGTCAGAAGGCTGAACTCTACTGGCCATCCCAAACTTCTTCAGAGAAAAACCTGTGAGTCTATGAAGTGTGACATAACTGAAAGGAAAAACGTTTTGTGCTCCCATTTAAAAAACTGTGAAGTGAATTTCCATTCTGTCGTTTCAGCTACTGATCACTAAAACTCCTACCAGTTTTGGAAACATGCCCAAGTGTAACAGTACAGAGAGCCACAGTTCAATTATGCCACTGTGTCTGAATCCAGGAAGGTAATTAAATTAATTCAAATACACTCTGCTGAATACCTGTCACATCTGCTCCTGATTACTCTTATTAAGCCCAAAAAGACAAGGAAAAATGTGTGGTGGTGTTTGCAGGGGTCTCAGGATGAGGGAAGAGACCAGAATGTTGACTCCATTCAGAAGTCTGATTCAGAAGGCTGATTTATTATTTTATTATACATATTGTATTAAAACGATACTAAAATTATACTAAAGGAATAGAAGAAAGGATTTCATCAGAAAGTTAGGTAAGAATAGAAAAAGAATGATAACAAAGGCTTGTGACTGAGACAGTCCAGACAGCTGGACTGTGATTGGCCATTAATTAGAAACAACCACATGAGACCAATCACAGATGCACCTGTTGCATTCCACAGCAGCATATAACCATTGGTTACATTTTGTTCTTGAGGCCTCTCAGCTTCTCAGGAGAAAAAATCCTAAGGAAAGGATTTTTCATAAAACATGTCTGTGACAAAAATGCATTTATTCTCTCTGCAAACACACTCTCAGGAGTTTTCAGCAATATCAAAGAAGAGCTATCTCCCTCAATATTCAAATTTGTTCTTCAGTAAATGGCTAGCCATATTGCAGAGAATTAATTCTGGGACTCAAGAGAACCTCTGTGTGAGTGGCTGACAAGTCACCTTTGAACACCAAACACACCAACTTTTAATCCTGTGCTGTGTACAGATCAGACTAAGAGAGCAGCCTGCTTGCCTCAGTGCTTTGCATCTGCTTTAAGGACAGCCACTCCTCCATGGCCTCCCTGTTCTGCACTCACCACCCTGCTCTGAGCAGAGCTGTGTCCCTCTGGCAGAGCCCACAGCTCCAGGAAACCTTGTGTTTCACTGTGGAAATGTGCAGCTCTGAAATGCAGAGAGCTTTTGGGCAACAGACACTGAAAGGTTCATCTGAAAGCCCCCAAGAGCTTCTTTCTTATTAACAGGTAGTGGGAGAGAGGGTGGGAAAAGCATCTAAGACATTTCTACATGGGAAGGTGCACAACAGATGGTGCTGACACACACACACACACATCCCTGCCACATGCCAGACCCTCCCTTCCACATGAAGCTTTTATAGAAGTCAAATGGATTTTCTTTCCCTTACATGTCAGGTACAGGGAGGCAAGCTGCCCCAGAATATAAAATTCAATTTAGATAAACTGGCAGATCCTATGGCAGAGACCAATTTTTTCCAGGAAGAGAAAGAGAGTTTCATAAAACACAAATGAAAACTTACTCAGCATCCAACTTGTCACAAATTCAGATTTTTTGGTCAGTACCTACAAGGAGTGACAGCTTCTACTGTTCTCAGATATCACCCACCTCTCCTAAGCATACATGGAGTTTAGTTTCTTTAATCCTGAAATAAGCCCATGGGATTTTCACCTGCTCTGTAGAAGAGCATGCTGTCTTCTACAACCTGAAACTAAGATGTTTTGTTCAACTAGAAAATCAATTGAAAATTCAAGGTTAGTGCTCAATCTTTGACCAGTTAAACCAAAAGAAAGAAAGATCTGTTCATCCACAGGAATATCTATCTTCTCAAAAACACCATGCAGAAATTAAGAGTTGATGTGATCAGTAAAATATTACAGAAATGTCACTACACCAAAAGTGAAAGACTGTGGAAAGCATGAAAGCTTTTCTGACAAAAAAAAAAAAAGAGAATTCACAGGCTTACTGGCTTGCCACAAGCCTCAGAGGATGATCTAGTTCTACTGGCAGTATCACAGACTTGCAAAGATAGAGGTGTTTGTCCCTTCCTTTCTGCCTTCATGCCTCCCTCAGAGACAGAATTCTTGTCACACTTTCAGAATAGCTGAATGTGGATGAGAAACTTTTTTTGCCACTCAGTTTTCATTGCTTTTGAACTAACAGAAGGTCTTCTTTTTTAACTTCCAGGGTTAAAGCAACAATTTAATTAACTACTATTTTAATGTACAAACTTGGTAACCAAGGGATTCTCCTTCCCAGACCACAAGACTGACACATCCACAGAGGTACCACACCACTTGCACTGAACCAGTTTGCAGGAGACTTGGCAACAAAACAACATTTTTTCAGAAGTCAGCAATGCCAGGAAACTGTGCTGAAGCAGGTGGTGGAGGCAGTATCTAGGGATAGCAAGGAAGAGGATGACAACCAGTAGACTCCACTCAATGCAACTCCTTTCCTCCCAGCTACAGACCCCTAACAAATAGCATTGCTATTCAGCAAGTAAGATAAAGTCTATGCATGCTGGATATAATACAAATGATATGTGTATAGATGTGTATTATATATAAATTAAAATATATACACACTCTTTCCAAAAACCTGAAAATGAACAAGAGCTGGGGAAAGACCCACATGTATTTATCAAGTGGCAGCAACAAAAAATACCACTGGCACTAGACATGGACTGGGAATGCTCCTGAACACAGAAATCAAAGAATCAGCATGAGATTTAAACCAAATTAAGAAACTCATACCCTACAATTTAAATACTTTTCTCCTGTCTGCTTTGGAGCCTTCTGGACAAGCACTCACTTTTTTTTTTTTTTTTCAAACCACTAAGTGAAAGCAGATATTCTGCTCTTACTTAAATCCCAGTTGAGACTGCAGAGAAGAAAATGTGGCAATATGCAACTGCAAGAGTTGGCAACATTATACCAATTGTTTGCCTGTGGTATCCAAAATGTAAGTTTTTGCACCTCAATTCCCAACTTTCAGGGTGCTGTCACCTTTGTAAATTTGAATTCTGTTTTCTCCACATGCCTCAGTCCTCACAACCAACTCTTTCTCCAGCAGGTGGAATACAATTACAATGAGAATTTTCAGATTAAAAAACCTCACAATGCTCTACAACTCTGTAAAGAAACAGACAGGGACAAAATTGATAGTACTCCAATCTCACTGCTCTATTGTCTCTTACCTTTACTTAGAGCTATATAAAGGTTTTATAGATTAAAATTCTACATAGCATCAATGACATCTCTTGGCACAACATGACTTGAAAACCATGGAATTAATATCCTTTGTTAGGATATTAAATGAGAAACTAACAAAATATTCTGGCAAAATAAAATCCTTCTTATTAAAAAAATCCTGCAGCAAGTCACACAGATAAAATAGCAAAAAAGAGAACATCAGGGCATGTCAGCCAAGCAAACCTCTCTGAGAGTTTCTGACTAGTACAACACTTGTCTTCTTTTAAAACTTTAATTATGTCACAGATAATTTCGTTCCTTTAAGTGCAGACAAAAAAAATAGCAGGGAACAGAGCTATCAGAGCTACAATTTTCCTCAGGATAGGAAAAGCATTTGCAGAAGCACAAGGCATTAGACTGGAGAATGTGGGGTGGGGGAGGAAGGCAGTTATGAATGCAACAAACACTGAGAAATGATTCAATAGGTGTTTGTGTTTTACAGTCCTGACACCAACCTGCTACTTACAGACCTTCTGGGTTTTAATGTTTAGATACTTTTGGCCTTCTTTCTTAGCATTGAAACTACATGGCACACATTTTATTGGAGACAATGACCCAGAGGCTGTGACTTGCCAGCTGTAACAATGCAAACGAGGGGCAGATCCAACATTTTGAACACAGCACTCTCAGACTTCCAACTCCCACCTGCAAACATTGTCTCCTCCTACTAGAACACACCTGCAGCTTTCTCCTTTGTGCTGCTCTGCATGCAAGTTTTATCATTCATTCATTCAAACATCATGGTGAAGAAAGGCACCACTACAATCCTGTCCTCTAGACTGAAGCACAGATTGCAATCCCAGGGTTTGTTATGCATGACTCACAAGCAAGAAATGGCCTAAGCTCTCACAAAGCTGTTTAGATAAAGAAGAAAGATACAAAACAGATTCCAGGGCCAAATGATGACAGAGGGATCATCTTGTGGTACTTAGTCATTCTAAATTAGGGGACAAATGGATTTGGCCCCAAAGGCTGTTTCAAGTTCCTGAGGATACTGGATGGTGGCAGATAAACCAAACACCCTGCATCCTGGTTTATTTATCTGCAGTCTATCTTGCCAGTCTGGAAGGTCTTCTAGAGTTTCACAGACTTCTGTATTTTCTTTTAGATACTACCCTGTCTAAGCATAATTTAACTAGCACAGCAGGGGAAGGTGTAGTCCTTTTCAGAAAAGAAACAGCAGAGGACAATATAGGGCATCTCTCCACAGGCAATGGGAGGCTTCTGGGTCATACACACTCATTGTAAATGTATGTGGCATGGCAGGAGATAAGAGAAAAAATGTGGCTGCCTTCCCAGTGACCTTATGAACTAACAGATGGCATAGCAATTCAGTTTCATACTTTACTTTTCGTAACATGGATGTTAGGGGGGTGAGGGGGGAGAATGAGCTTCCCAAATGAATCTGAAGAGATGTGAGGGGTGACACTGTGAATGCCACTCAGATGCACAAAGGGTACAACCAGTCATTGCAATGAAATCCCAATTGCAAATTCCTCAAAGCTATCCCAGCAATTCTTAATGTCCCACACATAGAGGTCTGCATTTTGCTGGGATTCTCTGCTCATAAATCTTTAGTCACCATCTTGCTCAAATTACTCTGCAGAGCAACATCTTCCCTCAGCACTGCCAGGCACTGCTCACTGGCTGTTCAAACCAGCACCACCAGGAGCTGCAACATTCAGGAGATTCAGTTTGCTCCTCTGATTTTGGCAAGCTGGAATTTGTTAATTCTACATCTGCTGCAAGACTCCCAGCTTGTTTTCAGGCCAGTGACTTTAAAGAAATGGGGGTCCTCACAGATTGTAGTACCAGGGGTTATATCAATATGTTAAATTTGAGGAAATGTGGGAGAGGCACTTGCTAAACAGAAGGCACACTAATGTTACATTAAAAATCCAACTATTTCCTATATGCTAAGAGTTTACTAGTTTTTTCTGTGAAAGATCACACAAAATTTGCTGGATTACTCTGGGGAATATAAATGCATTTTCAATGATATCAATCCCAGAAACCATTCCCCATTTTGCATCCTTACCCTTAAACATCTGCCTAATCCAGAAGGCAGCCTGGGCTGATGGCCAGTGCTCTTTCATTACAGGATGAGCAATCTCATCAACAGCTGGGTAACCAAGTGTAGCAAGTGCAGGACTAAGAAAGTGACAGGGCCTGTTAGTAAAGATTTGTTGAATGAATGATATACTGCTGATGACTCTTAATTTAAAACCTTGATACTGATTTAGGTTTGATTGTCAAAATGTGCTGGAAATGTCCAGTCTAATTTTATCACTTATTTCCTTAGCAGAATCCCTGATCCTTTGTTTTCAACCAACCCTGTGTGAGAGGCTTTGTTCCCTGCTTTACCTTATTTTTTAAAACTTAACTGAGTTTGGCACTTGCATGATGACTGAAGCTGACAACTCGATTGCTGCCATAATTTCTTATTTTCTCAAGGAAAAAGAGCTACAGAATCTGTTTGTAGCCCATGATGTAGTTCTCCACAGTGCCTCTTGGTTAACTTTCTCATGGAAAGGACATTCAAAAGCAGAGTCTAAACACAGAGGTTTGAGCTGAGAGCTGCAGTAAGCAGAAATAGCATTCCCTACAGGGGTGTTTTACCCCACTGTCTTTGGGACAGTGACACTGAAGCTGGGTTAATGTAAGGCACCAGAGATGTCAAGAGTATGGAGCAGACACACAGTTGCACCAGCTCTGGTACTTGAAGACTTAACTAGTAACCTAAAAATGTACTTTCTGTTCGCAGTCTACAGCCAAAGGTTAATTATAAATCTTTCTTTGCAGCCTACATGTCAGGGTAAACTATCAAGCATGCAGAGCAGCTAAGCTCTGTATCTGGTTGAAGGTAAAAATGTAAACTCTGCCTTGAACTCCTGCTGTCAGGCTACAGACATGGGGTTCCTGATCATAAGCCTTTACTGATATGCCCACTTCTCAGAACAGAGAGACATAGGCAGTGCTTGTAGAAATATGAAATACTTGAACCTGCAAGACAAGAGGCTTCCAGAAAGCCCTGATATTTAGAAACTGCATCTGGAGTGAAAACCCCTCATGTTTAAAACAAAGGAAGGGAAAGTCCTCGAGTCTCTTGCTAAGGAGCTCTCTCCACAGCTGCAAGAAGCAGTTGGAGCCACAGCACGAGGTCCCCAACCTCTGTGACAGGATTGCATGGCAAACAGTAAGTCCAAGTCCACAGCAGCCTCCTTGGTCAATGCAAGGAAGATGAAAAGGCTAAGCACCTAGGAGAAGGCAGAGCTCCCAGCCTCACTCACCATCCCCCTGGCCCACACCTTCCAGGCAGGCTGCCAAGTCTTTAAGCCCCACTGCCAGGAAGCTGGGAACTCAAACAAATAAGAAACTGGACAGTTTTTCAATAAAACATCTTGCTAAAACTAGGACACCTCTGCCATTTTGCAGAGAATGCTGAATCAGCACAGAACATCCTTGCATGGGAAATTGCTCTCCAGACCACTGGCACACTTAGTAAATCCTAGACAGTTAGAGATTTCCCTCAATACTACACTTAAAAAGGCAAAGTAAAATCAAGAAATTAAAACCTCTTGGGATTAGCAGTGCTCTAAAGAATGAGTTCATACTGTCTCTGTTCCTAAATTAGACTGTTTCTTTAAGCACCACAGCTAAACTCATTATATATTCTTACCAGCAATATGCTATTAATATCAGATGTGAGCAGATAGCCTTGCCCTGCACAAGACAATGTATTTTTTTCCATTTTAAAATATTAATTTCTCTGTAACAGAGAAAATTCTAGGAGTTTTAAAGCACTCTGTGTCATGAAAAAGGCAATATAACTAATGAGAAACAGCAAAAATGGAAACAAGATTAAGATATTGCAATTCAATTTCCTAGAAAATAATGTGCCACCAGCTGTGTAAGCTCTCCTGTAGCTAAAACAAATATTCTGAAAACAAGTAGGCAGATGCTTTACACTGTAGCCTGTCTCCTGAGCAGTCAAGCTTCCAAAAGAACTCTCAAGTTGTCTCTTAGATTGTACAAGAGCTTTAAAGACAATCATAGAACACACTGATTTGATAAGCAGGACTCTGAGCTATCTTTAATTTTTATGTTCAACTGATTAACTCTGAGCTGCTGCAGACACATCCAGGACTGCCACCACACACTCTCTATGGTCCCTGAAGGCAACAAATGAGCAGCACAACGTGCACCATTCCTCTGGCACAGCAGACAAGACACATGCTGATCCAGCAGCTGGACCCTCTGGTTTTCTCCCCCAAACAGAGAGGAAAGGGCCTACCTGCTGATTCCAGTGACAGGCACTGTGCATTCTGTAGAGTTTTCTCTTCTGGAAACTGTGCAGTGGCCTTGTGCGGGCAGATGTGCTCACATTAGTCACAGAGACAGACCTGAGCCTGGTCCTGTCTCTTCTTCTTTTCTTGATGTGCTGATGGTCAAGCAGCCAGCTGCCTGAAGAGGACACCTCTCTATTGTCTGAAGCTCTGCAGTTTCATGAATAATGAGGAGAGGAAATACAAAATGTCAGATATGCTCCATGTGGACAGGCCAAGATTTCACACACTGATTAGCATTAGCTATCTAATTCTAAGAGAATTTTATAAACACCACAAGGTTTTAGCATGCTGTTTCAGACAATTGTGTATGTGCTTTGTTTGCTAGTTAATTACTTTCATGTCAGGTCAGGAAAGGGAGTTTATCATTGTTCTTCACCTTTGTGCTCACAGAAACAAATGTCAAAATGAAGTTAAGCCCTCAAGCATATATTGAGTTTTGTTTTTTACAAATTCAAGAACTCTCTAATATTTTTAACACGTATGAGTTTCAAGTCACAATTAATATTTCCCTTCATACTGATGTTCCATTCAAGACAGCAGTCATGCTAATGTAAAGGAGTTAGGCCTTAGAACCCAGAGTTCTGTTCTATTACTTTCAAGATTTTCTGGTTTTGCTCAAAAACTGAAACCTAAGTAAAGCTTTACAAACCAGTGATCATTCAGCACAGGGTTGCAACTCACTGTGAAGCATTTGTATCAAAATTAGGAACTCCACAATTTCAAGTGTAGATAGTCAAAATCAAGTGCAAAGATGTGGCCAAAAGCAGTAGAAGCCTCTGCATGTATGTGTAGAACAACCTCACACCATTCTCACCAACCTGGCTGGTGACCAGAACAGGCAACACCACCAGGTAAGAATTTAAAAACAGTCTCCTATTTGGGTGGGAATGACCCCATGGAAAATGAACTTCCCTGCTATAGGTATTCCTGATTTTATGAATATTTCATTTATATCAACATCTGCCTGCAAAGCTGAAGGCTTGCTGCAAAAAGCCCTCCAGTGTGCTTTTGTTTTTACAATACTGAAGACCTTGATCACAGCTCTGGACTGTCTGAGCAGTGCAACTACACAAGGTATTTTGGCCTTGGTTCATAACAGGTCATCTTTCTGCACAAATGATTATTCTGTCTTATGACAAGTCACAGTTTTATTAGTGAAGTTGTGACACAATAGAACATGAAAATGACTTTATTACAAGGCCACTTATAAATCTTTTTTGACAGGTGGTATTCTTTCACCAGTACATTTTTATTAAATGAAAAGGCTTGTAATGGAAGTATGATTAAACACCATCCCATGCTGTGTTGGAGTGGCAACAAGGCTTTACAGGCTTGGATTTGAGCTGTCTTCCTGACACAGCAATATAATCCAATAAGCAACACAGACACATGAAAACAACATGCTAATTAACAGAGGGATTGTACAAAGCATTTAGAGGAACATACCAGTAAGTGCCAAGAAAAAGCCCAAAATACTGAGGCATGACATTCTTAATGTTAACACTGGATTTCTAAGGCTTGAGAAAGAAATACAAGGTTTACAGTTCATGGAAAAGATTTCTTAAAATACTCTCTCTGAATTCTCAGAAACATTTTTTAAGTCAGATGGTCCCAAGCTCAACTTGTGGATTTCCACATACCTCTCCCTTAAGTGAGAGACAACTTAGACAGATAAATTAGTACAAAAAGCTCCTCAGCCTGGCTCTCTTCAACTTCTGTGATTCCTGCCTTTGTTCTGGTGGTCTGCCAAGGCCCTTGGTAATTTCCCCGCAGTCTCTGACATCTGTTGTGTTTACCCTCGTGTGCCTTGCAGCATTGCACCACTCCACTTTCAGATGAAGAGATCTCATCTTCATGGCCTGGAGCTCCAGTACATGGCAGTGGGGTTTTCCTGCCCCTTGGGTAAAAGGTTTCCCAATGAAGCTCTGATTTTAGTCTGAGTATTTTTCAACATGTGATTCTACAGAAGAGCAAAATGAACCATGGCCAGATGTGAAAGTCATAAATTTGCTAGAATATCCGCTCCTTTCAAAGCTCATAGGTTTGCCTTTCTTGTTCCTAACCTGCACAGAAAGCCATCAGACAGGCACTATTTGTCCTGAAGAATTAAATTTTTCCTTCCTCCCCCTTCATAAGAAAGTGGGTATCACTAGCTTAGGGAACTGCTTCTCTGAGCATTTACCTTCATGCAATGCTTTGCTTTAAAAAGCAAATTTCTATTTGCTTTTTAATCTTGGTACCAGATTCAACTGAGCAAGGAAAAGAACACAAAAAAAAAGAAGGCACTAATGTAATTAGGCCTTGACAGATGGCAATTCAAGGTTACCTACATTTAATCAACCAGGAACTGTTCAAGCACCTCCACTTCCTCTGTGAACAGCCCATGTAACCAACTGTACTGCAACACCACAATTACCAACCCCAGAGCATCTCATGTTGAAACCTACTTTAAAATGGAAAATTGTGGTTTTCACATCAACAGCCTACAACTAATTTCAAGAACTTACTTAAGTGAAAATTGCTATCATCTGTTTTGCCCCTCTCAAAAATAAAAGAATCCCCTTATTTTCTATTTGACTTTGATTTCTGCTTTCTGAAATACTGAGTACAGTCCGAATGAACTCTAGAAAAAGCAAGGGGAGAAGCAGCTAAGAATTATGTTAATTGCAGCAAGTTAATGATTAACTAATAAGTTAATTCAATTAATTGAACACACAGCTACTACAACAACAAAATACCACCAAAAACCTGAAACACACTCAAAAAACCCTCCAGAAGTAGGAGGCAGGGAATTTCTCTGCAGGATTCTCATGATAACCACTCTTTTTCATGCATCTTTAATGAAAAATATTTATTGGCAGATTTCAAAACACTTCATAAGCAGTAAAAATTTAAAATTAACTGTTTAACTCATGTCTAAGACAGCATTTAGAAAGCCCAAAAATCACTCAGAGTCCCTTCCAACATCTACCTTGCCAAACTCCAGTTGAGAGCTACAGCAATGAGAAAATCTTCCAAGTCCTAACATTTTTCTTTGGAAAATGTATCTTGCCACTCATATTTTTTTAGGTCATGAGTAGAAAACAACTAACCTTAGAGAGTGGTCCATGAGCACACAGTGTATTACTCATGAAATGGAAAGACTAACTTTGGACTAATAAATAAGAAGAGAATTGGCTTGAAGTTACATCATTAGAGTCTCTCATCATGAAGTTAACTTCCTACACTCCTAAAAACATTTTTAAAAGCAGGAATCCTTCCTCATATATCTCATGAAAAAGTCAGATTCAAGATGCAGCCTAAATGACTCTCTTCTTCCACATATCCATCTCTATTAGCAACTCCTATTTCAGGGCTATTTTTAGTCCTCATCTGAGAGTAACCTTCTGTTTTTCTCCTACATCATCTGTAAACAAGTGATACATCAGAAGCAGGGATGTCACAAGCCAGGACCCCTTCATCCTTAAATTTAGGGCAGAATCACACAATCACTGTGCAACAGAAGGCAGCTAAAGGAGCTGCCCATCCAAGCTGCTCACTATAATCTCTTTGTGGGAGGCTCCAGCCTCTGCAGCAAAGCTGAAACAGACGGTGTGGCCAGCTCTTCTTGGAGTCAGGAGCCAGGGAATTATGTTCTGCTGCACACTCTGCCATAAACACCCCAGCTCTACTTGGAAACAGTTTCTTCATCCACCTGATCTTCATTAACAGCATCCTCAAAAATCACATTACAAGTATCTCAGGAGAAACATCCAACACCTTTTGTAAGTGTATTCAATTACCTTAATGTTGTTTTGAAACTAATACTTATTACAGCTTGTACTGTACTTAAAATCTTTGAATAAAAGAGAGAATTACTAAGCAGTATAGACTAGCACAGAGAAACATTTTTCTAAATTACTAATTTCAGCCTATAGTCATGCTAAAAAGTATGTCCATTCAGAACAAAATACCTTGGATGGAAAATAGTATCTCCAAATTCCTGAAAATGTGGGTGGCAAAGATAAATTTGGCCTTTTATTGAAGACTGATCTGCTTAAAATTAATGAAGTTACCACCCTGACACTGACCCCTGCTGAGACACATGACATTGCTTATGTATTCTACTAATCTAGTTTGTCAGTTTTCCAGAAATAAAGCTGCACTTGTTATGACAGAATGCATTAAGTCTCAAACAATCACAATAAATGTGTTCTTATATTCTTTCACTACTTCACAGATTCATCTTCCAAGCATTTAATTATAGTGACTATGCATTTATGATATCTTGAGGAACAACACAAAACCCTACTATTTTCAACCTTACAATCAAGACTTGTCTTCGCTTGAAGCCTGCAGAAAGCAGCTTTTTTTTTTTTTCTTATTTAACATTGTAATGGTTATTAGTTCCATATAGATAACTTTACCAAAAGTTATTCTCAAAAAAAACCCTGAACACTGTCACCCACCTGAAGGAGATACCATTGACCAGCTGTCTGTGTCTACAGGTCTTGGATGAAAGTGATGAAGAAGCTGGAGATAGATTGAGTGGAGCAATAAGGCTGCTGATGATTTCACTTAGTTGTGCACTCTGGAAAAAAAATTAAAATTAAAGGTAGTCAGACTTATCCAGACTCAACAGTTCAAAGGCACTGGGCTCTTGTTTTCCTACTTAGGATTTCACTCCTGTACATCATGGAATAATTTAGTTTCTTCCTGTGAATAACCACGGTGGCATGGTTTTCTTTCAAAATTATTATGTTCAACCCTACCAAAACCCAAATAAAACACCAACAAAACACCACCACAACCGTGAGCATTGTTTATACACTTGAAGTAGTACCCTGAATACATCAGTGACCTCAGTATTGTAACCAAAGGTCTTCAAAAGGAAAAAAAGAAACCAGAACACTTTACAGCTGATATTACAACAGCTGCAGCCAGAGCTGCTAACTGGCCATTTGACAAGCATTTCAACAGGGGGAAAAAAAGGTCAACTGTCTTTTCACTGTACATTTTGTTCACTCAAAGTATTCTTGTTCTTAAAAGAATCCTCTTCATTGCTTATTACATTTGGACAAAGGTGTTTTTATAAAAGGAAGTGTAACTAACTACTTGAGGATTATTGTAATGACAGAATGGGGAAGATCTTTGGTATCCTCAAAAATAGCAACAAGAGGGAACCACCCTGCCACCCTGTTCTCCTGCAAAAAAACCTGACTTTCAAAACTGCTCCAAAACAAATGAAACCAATGTAGCCAATTTGTTAAAACTAAGAATTACTCCTTCCAAAGCAATGAATTGTGGACTGACTCCAAAAACATTTCACAATGATTTTTTGTTTTAAATGTCAGACCTTAAAGGCTATTCTCACAATAAATGTAGTTTGCTTAGAGGAAACTGTGTTCTGCACACTGAACAGAAATTAAATGTATCTGAAATGGCATACTTATTTTTTTAAAAAAACTCAACCGTTTGCATTACTTTGCTGGATATTCATTCAGAACTAAGAATGTTTAAAACATGAATTGCTAGAGTTTATCTGGTAAGTTCTCCTCACATTTTACATTTACATTTATGTGGAAAGAGGAAGAATTTTTTTTTTTTGTTTTATTACAACTCACATGTTTTCTGTTAACATTTAGGTAATGTAGTCAGGTAAAAAATTCACATCAGAATAAAAAATTCTAGGATGGATATTAAAGCATAGAAATAGCAAGTCTATTGTAAAAGAACTGGGCAAAGCAAACAAGATGCCAGTAAAATAGTTACCAGTTATTTATATATATATAATAGTTATTTTAAAATCTCAGCAGAATTCATGATGTAAGGCGTAGTCTCTACTGAATATAAGAGTATTAAAAAAAAATAGGCAGACTTTCAAAACACAAAGAAAAACATACATGTAGCTATGAAAAGGACTTGAAAACAGTATTAATAAAAATTGCCAGCCTTAGTCACTTTTATTCTACAGGACTTTTGGTTCACAAGCAAAATTCCTTATTTTTAACAAAGGAGTACTTTAACACCAGACTGAGGAATTCTGTGGGAATATCTGTAGATGTTCTTCAGGCTGCAGCACTGTTGCTCCTAAAACTGAATAAGAAACTCAGACTTTCAGAGGTAAGAACAGAACTGGTAGTCAAAAAGGCAATCAAACCCCAATGTTTTTAGTGGTGTAAAAGGAAAGAAATCCAAAGTGTTGTGTGAGATATGTTAGTCTACTTCCATGTAATTTTCGCATCATCAAAGTTCTCGCACCCCTTGGACCAAGTTTGTGGCTACCTGGGGACCAGGAAAAGATCACTCTCCCTTGAATTGTCAAAAGTCTTACTAAAAAGTGTGTTAAATTCTCCAAGCCACCACTTAAATGAGCCATTCATCACATCCTAAAAATGCTCTTTGGGTTACCTTATGCAATTGCCAACCCTGAGCATATAAATTTCCTGTTTCGTTGCTTCCTCACTCCTGCCTGTGGTGGGTAAGATTTATCAACCAGGGGAAGCATTTTAAGAACAGGAAAGTATGACTATCAAATAAGAAAAATTGGCACAGAGATTCAGGAACAGGCACTAGTACTAATGCTATTACTTATACCCCTTTTAAAAATGTGGGTATGATCAGAAGTTTATGTAGAGCAGCAGAGCAACCAATTAATGCCCCACAGTGGCTTTGTTTTACACAAACTGCACAAATTCATTCTTTAAAACAAATTTCCAGTGTCTCCTTCAGCAATGTGATCCTACCACATCCTTTATGTACTTTCAAGCAAAAGAAAACCTTGCTGGATTCTACATAGTATTTCCTGGAATTGACCATGGAAACAGTCATTTTGCACACTGCAAAGCAAAACTCTGCTCACAACTATGTCTCCACTGTACTCAGTAAGCACCTGGAATTCCTCAGCTCCAAACCAGAGTCCCACAATGTTTGAAAAGGCAGATGAACAATTGTATTCTGCTGGAACTTTTTTTTTTTTTTAATTTCAAGTGCAATATATCTCTGCTGTCAGCTGTTCTCTTTTATGTCACATAAAGCTTTTCCTGAAACAACCTGTGGAAACTCTACACTGACCTGACTATAAAGCAGGAGCAGGTTTGTGGATGGTTCTTAGAGGCTGTTCTGTGTCCCTTGGAGGGAACAATGTGGTAACACAGAGACATCAGAAATAAAAGGTTAATTTGTAAACCTGCTGTACAGAGTAGTTATTTAAACCCTTCAATGAATCACCTCCCAATCCCAGGACTGCAAAATATCTTTCTTTTTGGAAGTCATCACCATGGAACCTCCCTATTTCTGAAGTCAATCATTTGGCTTCACTGATGATTTGTGGAAAGAAAAACTCCACAACTTGTACAAGTTGTAAAGTTGGAATGATTTATTTCAGCACTGTTCCCCAAGAACATGAACACCCCTGAAAATTCCCCAGTTACTTTATCCTCTAACTTGTTGCATATGGATATGCATTAAACTGCCTTATCAATTTGATGAGCCTGTGTAGTTTTTCAGTCATGTAGTTATAATGTGGTGCTTGCAACCCAGATTCAGCTTTTTTGTTTGTTTCAGCCTCAAGGTTGGTGGGGTCTCTTCTTATCTCTCTGTAGTTTGGATCTTTGCACTCTTTTTTAAGCAGTCTTGAACATCTTTTGTTCTCTCTGTAGACCTTGTTATGAGTACACAAGTGAAAAGACTAAACAAGCAGATTCTAGCTAAATCTAAAATCGCTTTCTCTTCCCAGTTAAATTTCCAACCCCTGGTTTCAACTGCCAGCTGAGTTTTGTTTTACTTTACCTGTTTCTCTATGTTTCGTAAAAGCAGAGTGGGACTGCTGGGTGACATTTCAAAGTCATGCTCTGGCAGAGAATCCTGGCTCTCAATGGCAGCTTGGCAATTCCCTGTGGCGTTTAATAAAGCTTCTTGCTCTGTCAATTGGATCTGCTTCTTCAAAATGTCTTTTGGAAATGGGAATTCTTCTAAGACCACCATCCCCTAGACAACAGCAATTGAACATGGTTGGTTGACAACAGATTAAGCCTCCTAAATAATTTTTAAGGGGCAGTCAAACCTGGCACATTCCTCTGAAATCCTCCTGATGATTTTCAAGCACTTAGCTAGATTTTAAATACACTTCATAGCTAAAATATGGAAATAATAGGCATTAAAAAAAAAACTGCATCAATTATGCTACTCCTTGTAACAGCAATCACTCCAGTGTTACACCATTGCTTAAACATCTGTGCCAAAATTCAAATCAGAAATTCATACTTACTAGAATATTATACAATAATTTGCCTGCTGATTTAAGAGGAGGTTTTTCTCTAAAAAATTATCACCCTTTGATTTGAACTTGGTTTTAGTCTTTGCAGTCAGTAAACTCTGCTGGAGACACTTTAAAGTGCTCTATTTCTCTTATTCCTATCCATGTTCTATGCAAAATATCAAGGCTGTTATTTTTATGCAGCAGAAATTACACAATTCTAAAAAAAAATCTTTTAAAAATTTAATAACTGATTTTTTTAATGTGAGCATTTTTAGTTTTTCATTATTAAAAGTAACTATCCTAAATATTTCAGCACTGTCACTACTTTTCAAGACCATTTCCACAAATGTGGTCTCAGATGTGGTGTACCATCTAAAGCATCACCTAATAAGATAAATATAACTTTATATGGTAGGGAAATAACAGAGTTTCATAAATGTAACTACAAAAATAAGACCCCTATTGTGTTCTCCACATGACAGATTAGAAAAATGGAAGTTTCTAGTATAATCCTAGGTAATGTATCAGTTGGTTTAAAAAGATAAAATGTTAAACAAAATAAAAGCAAAAATAACCTTGTGATAGTCAAACCCAGTCCTCAAATAGTTCCTTGGTTTGTCATTATCTTGAGCAAATAAATTTAATACCAGAAACAGCTATCAAACCTCTCCAGGCTTTTTTCAAAGAGAAAGGGAAAGAACTCATTTGCTTTTAAAGTACCAACTGTAACTCAAATATCGAGCAGATATTAAAAGAATGGGATCATTATAATTCTGCCCCAAATTTGTCTTTCTAATGAGAATATTCCACTCAACCAAAGCACAAGAAGGAATGCTACAATGTGAACACATATCGCTATTTGTTTAACCAAGACAGGTAAAAGAAATAGCAATATGGCTATTTCTTCACCCAGGTTGTGGCTGTGGAAAACCAAGGATCCTGTAGTTTCAGCAAGACCTTTACTGCTGCCTCAGCAGCAACTGGCCTTAAAATATAAAAATAAGTCTCAAAGAGACTTCAAAGAGGAGACTAGGAGAAAAAGTGAAATTGTCTTGCTCTCACTGTGCCTAACTTATTCCATTGTTTGAATTATAAATTCAAAGCTGAGAATAAAGATGTTCTCTAAAAATAAACAAAGGTGTTTGAAATTTGGTTTAATGCCTAAAAAAGGCACAAAGATTCTGAATGTCCATCAAGTCAGTGCTGGATTTTCCACACAGATCATCACCTGCACTTTTCCATTTGCAGCAGATGAACACAAATCCAGACCAGCAGCATGCTATGGGCAGTACATTCAAGGAAATTCAAGTAGAGAAATAATTTCTGTGTGCCACAACAGGAGGACAAGCTACCTCAAGAGCTTTAAACTCCTTTAGAACTCAGAATCTTTAGGTCTTTTTAGTAGAAGTATTGTAGGTCATGACCACAGAGAGTCTAAAAGGTCTAAAACCAAAATTCTGAGGTCAGAGGAATGGGAAGACACATATTTAAAGTGTTGAAAAGAGTACACACACACACATGCTTCCAATGGAATTTTATTTTTTGAAATTTTAGAAACTCGTTTACCAAGCATGGAAAGAGGAAAGAAGAAAAGAAAGAGGGAAATTGACAGAGTGTATGGAATGGGAGAGATGGAATAGGCACAGAAGAAAAGAGGAAGAGTAAAGAATTAGAAGACTAATACAGGCTATATTACAAGAAATTGGTTACAATCAGTAGGTTTTGGCAATGACTGCATTCCTCCCCAGATGGAATTGTTTTGTTTTGCAGATACAGGTTTATTTTTTTTTAATGAAAGGACTCCCAAAGATCCAGAGGTGCTACTTCTGTGTCTGTAGAGATGGAGAAGACACACTGTAGTAGGCCAGGAAACAGCCCACAAGTTACTCATGTCCCTTCCTATTGCATTATGGTGCTCAAGGAATGGCCTTTTGCTTGAAATTGTTATTCCCTAGCTATGAATCACTTTTTTTTTTTCCACTCAAAGCACATAAAAACACTCTGAAACCATTAAACAGCATACAAATTCTAATGATATTGTGTAATTCCTTTGCAGCCACTAAATGAAAACAAAGAGCTCTTCTATCAGCCCACATGTCCTTCTGTAGCTGCTGCACTAGTGTACTATAAACATGTACACACAAAAAAAATCCCATCTGAAGAAAATAGGTGCTTGCTTCATTATGGGGCACAATGCCAAACACTAAATACCACAGCTGGTAAAATGGACATGGAGTTTCAGAAAGGAATGTCACTAAAAATCTCCACCAGGAAGATGACTTGGCTCCAAACTAACACACCACCTAAAGAAAATGTGTGACTAAAATCATGTTTTTCCTCTTATTTCTCTGATATTTATTTCTCAATCTCCTGTACCTCATCTGACCTATGGCATCATAAAGGCTGACAGTTTTTGGGTTTAAGACTGTGCATGTATCTGGTATTTAGGGCAACACCAAACCATGGGCATTCTCACCCTTCACCAAAATATAAAATCTCTTTACACAGACCCTTAAACAAAGGCTCTTCATTTCTTTGTAAAGAAAAACCTGACTGGGGACAAGCTGGATATGAAAGGAAGGGCTCTGAGGGCAAAAAGGAGAAGCTGGAATAATTCTTCTTTATTTGTTCAAAGGGAAATGCTCTCTGAGGTGATTTTCCTCTCCTTTTAAACTCCCTCTAAGTCTCATGTTCCACCACATAAACTCTGAAGCATCTTCTTGCTCCTCTCAATTGTGCTTATCTGATCCCAAGACACACCAGAGAACCTACATGAGGGTAATTGATGGAGATTCAAAGAGCCCTGCTCTAAAACCCCTCACTATCAAACCACCTCACACAGGTTTGGCTTCTTTTATGTCAGAATGACCTGAGGAACCCATTAAATTGATAGCTAGATTACTAATGGTTCAGGAATGTCACTTTCCCACTGACTAGGCAGCTCCATTTACAAAAACTAGTACATGAATTACACACATTGGAATTTTAGTAATTATTAATCTTTGACCTGTTCAAAGTGCTCTACAAACATTAACCATCTAATCCTCAGAATAAACATGCACTGCAAGTAACAAAAATCCCACCCTGAAAGCCCACAGCACAAAAACAAATAACTGACCATCCCACCTGAGAAGGCAATCTCACCTCTCCTGCAGAGGGAAAATCCAGTGACAAATACAGTACTGTGTGCTGGCCCCTGAAAGCCACTAACAAAATCACTATACAGATACAAAGGTAAGAGTTCCCAAATCTCATTCCTATACTGGTGCCATATTTTAGCTCCTGATGTCTTTTCCATTAAACTCTGCAGGTGGGAGCCTGCACAGACACAAGAAGTCTAAGGCAAAAAGAAAAAAGAACAGCAACAAGGAACCAAAGACATAAAGATTACAAGAAACACTGTCAAAAGATGATTTGAAAAGCCCATTTATGAGCTTACAGACAATACCTTGGTGGCACGTATTTGCCTGTGAAGGTCAGTTAGTTGTTGGATTTTGTATTCTAGTTCTGAAATCTGGGCTTGAAGCCATGTCCAACGGCTGCCAATTCTAGCTCTGTCTGCAAGCCACTTCCATTCAGAAGTATAGCTGCTGTGAAGACAAAATGCTGGTTAGTCCAAAAATAAAGATAACCACATTTGCACAAGAACATTTCTGACAGCTGCTCTGCCTCATGTTGCAAGCATCTCAGTTGCTTTCAGACGATACCTGATTATACCCAACCAGTTTCACATCAGCTTATTTCTGTAGCAATAGAACTTGCCCAAACCAGTACAGTCCATGCTCACTGGCTATTCCCACACTAAGCTAGTTTTTTGTTCTGGATTATAAAACTCAAGAGCTGGATAAACTACCAAACTATATCAGTTAAGGCTGATTACAGATCTGTAAAGAATTCCAGTAACTCCACCAGCAAGAATCCAAACTCTTACACCATACTTCCTCCCACAAGCTTTCACAAATATTGTTTGCTAACAACTGGAATCTAATAAAACATCATGCAGCAATGACCAGCTAGATATCAGGACACTGCCCAAAAAAACCCAACTAAGTAGTTTAAATTTCTTTTATTCAAGTTGTTTTATAAATATCTGTGTCAGTTTAGTTTAGTCAGATCACTCTTACCACTGTTTAAAATAGATGCTTTTTAAAATACAAAAAATATGCCTCCTGGTACTTGACATTGTGAACACCTTAATTTTATCATGCTAAATTCATCAATGGTATCAGCAAACATTACTCAATCTCTATATTAAAAAATGAATGAGGAAACCATAGCATGCAACAAACTATCTTAATATTCAATAAGTTTAAGCAACACAGACAAACAATGTAGTATTTTAGTATGGAACTTCCACTACTATCCTACCATTAACTGAGTTCATTTATTCACAGAAAGCAACTGGTGTTTTTTTCCCTAGTGAAGCTGTCAAGTGGTTTGCCACAGCTGACTTAAAGAACTGTAAAAACAAAAATCAAACTTGTAGAAAAGAAGTGTTTTTCCTCAAGTTATTGGGATAATGAGTGGATCTAGATCCTTGATGACACTGCAACTTTTGCACATGCAGAATACATCAGCTCCTGTTCCCCAGGCAATGAAGAGCACTGAAGTATCACAAAAGAGACAAGGAATAGCAGATGCCAAATGAACTGGCATAGGAACATAATACAGGTGTAATTGTTTCATGCAGAATTTTGTGTCAAGTATCTCAACAACAAAGAAAGATAATACAGCACAAGTTGCTAGACATGTCCTGGCATGAGTAGGGAACCATCAAATTTGAGAATCCTAACATTTTCAAGGCTAATGTTATAAAACATAATATAACTCAAAATTTCAGAACCTTCAGTCTACTTTAGCTATCATAGAGACTAAGGATAGACACAGTCTCTGGTAAATCACCTCTAAAATATATAATCTTCTCCTTTTTTAACATAAATTATTCTCCCACATAATTTATCACCAGTTTAAAGTCTCTCATACACAGAAAAAATGAACATATGAAATTATGTGACTGAAACATCCTATTTAAATACAAACTATGAGGAAGAAATCTAGATTACTATCAAAAAGAAACTCAAAGAACTCTGTAAATATGTATGATAATAAATTACTTGTATTTTACATATTCTACTAGTAATTTTCTCCTAGAAAAAAAGGCACATGAAGTCATCTTGTGAAAATCTATTTTTCTGACCTCTTTTTATTTTTCTTTATCTTCCCATTATTGCCAACAAAGAGTAAAAAGTCCCAATTAGTTATGCTTTAACCACGTCTTCCTGACAAGAACTTCTCTGGGATTGACAGCTTTTGCATGTTTGTGCTCCTGAAAGTCATAAAATGCACTTTGCTGGGAAAGGGAGGCAGTCTGAATTCCAAGTTTTTAATTAAATGTGTTCACACAAGCATGGTGGCTGGAATAGTTAAGACTTGTCTCAGGACCCTGCTCTGGCAAAAAGCTAGTCCTAAGAAAGAGCTGCTTAATGAGTCTATAATAATCCCTTAGTTAATAATTTTAACCAAAAGAAGTTAAAGAGGAATAAAGAGGATAAGGGAGAAAACCCCAACCGGAGTATTGAGGTGTTTATTTCTGCTCCTTTCTCAAAAGGCAAATGAGGAAATGACCAATGAAATCCCACAAACCAGGACATGGTAAAAAGAAAGCTGAGGTGAAAGGAAATAAATCACACCAACAGATTCACCTCCCAAACTAGATCCAACAGTCTGGGGAGAAAGGTGAGCTACTCTCCAACAGACTGAGGAGGAGAGGGAAGGAAGTGAGAAGAAAAGGAAGGTGTTCTGTACACAGCTGAGGAGCAAGAAGCAGAATGGAAGGGCCAGAACTGGCCTTATGTCACCTAGACTGCATGAAATCAGTGTGGCACAAGGGAATCCACAACCAATATCAAACCACAGCTGACAGCAGAAGGAATGGTAAATGTTGTAACCTCTGTACATTGCTGTCTTACACACAAACAAGAATCCTCTGCAAAGCTACATCACAAGTTATTTTTCAAAAATGGTTGCATTTCTTTTTCCACTTAGACACAGTATTTAATCTTGAATTAATTGCATTCACTGGTAAACATATTAAGCACATTTTTGCTTCATTCCAAAACACTATGCAAGTATTTCCTAAGGCTTTAAATTCTATATGATAATTTAAATAACAGCATTTAATAAGACTGTGTAACAATGTCCTCAGGCCCCACTCTAAGGAAAGGTTTCCACCAAACTAAGCACAAACATTCTATGCTCAGGCCAAAGGAAGCAATTTTAGCTTGTCTGTCTCTCCAGGCTGCCCCATGCCCAGTGCCTGCTCAAAGGCATGGGCAGCTACACAGTGCCATGGATTAGAGAGCTGCTCCTGGTTAATTTTAATTTTAGGGGCAGCATGACTGAAGCAAGTTTAAGTTTAGATCTCTTCCCCAGTTTTGATGTGTTGCACACAGGGTGAGAGACAGAAGCATTGCTGAACTCTGTTCCCATCCCTGGCACTCCTATCTGTTTGATCTTGCATTATTTTTAACCATCTTTTCCTCCAAGCCTATTTCTCTACAAATCTTTTAGTAAAGCTTGTAACTCCTAAGGAAGATAAAATCACTATGAGCTATCCTCACTCTCCTCTGTGTTCACACAAAGTAGTACAGTCACTCAAGTGACAAATGATAACCTATTTCTGCAACAAAAAAAAATCCAAACCAACCCTGAAACAAACCCCAAACCTGGGTAAATCTGCTCCTGCTAGACAGAAAAGCTCAACATTCACACAGTAAAGGAAGTTGTTTCAAGGTGGCTTCAGAGAATTCATTAACTCTGCAAACCCAAAGGAGAAAAAAAAAAAAACAAACACCAAAAAACCAAGCACAGTTACAAAAATAACCAGGCCTGTCACTGGAGGAGGAAGTCAAAAGCAGGTGCTAAAGTAGAAGCTCCTGCTCTTGTTTTCTGTTGGGAATGAGACAAAAAAAATGATGTTTCTGTCTGTCCCACTTCCTGTTTGCTCCCTTTACAAAGTATCTTTACTTGGTTCCTGTGCTTTTGACTCCAAGATCATACATCCTCAACAGGAATTCCAAAATCTTTCTTCTGCTAGCAACTCAGTATAAACCATGTTACACTGGTAAAAGTTTCTCACGTTCAGTACTGTAGTACGGTGGAATATTAAATTTGCATATAAACTTACTGCTCCTGCAATGACTCTAAGTCTGCAGATGACCTCCTACATTCATCCAGGACTATTAGAATTGGAAGAGAACACAGCAATACTGATTTTGTATCAATAATACATCTCATTTAAATTGCCCCTAAGAAAACATGCTGGAATTGCATCAGGGCCAACTTGTTTCCATGCAAAATACCTGCCTGCATTTCTATTTTGGTTGGACTGCAAGTCAATCCTGCACAATTTACAAGAGAAGGAAAGAAAAGAAACGCAGCAGAACAAACAAGGCACAAGGAGCACAAAACCAAATGCAAACAAAGTATGATCATAAATATAGCTGGCAGCAGACATTCAGGCTGTACTAGGGCATCCCAAAGTATGGAAAAGAGTTCAGCTGGGGATCATCAGCAACAGCAGAGGCAGTCTAAGTATTCTGCTGAGACTGAAGAGGCAAGCAAAGAGCACAAAGCAGTGCTATTGCAGTCAGTGGTGGTGCTGGAACTGAAGGAGGTTTCAGCCATGACCTAAGGACAGAATGCACAGATGAATGAACCCCTTAGCACTCTCACCTTCCCTCAAAGATAAGCACTGAGAACAAACCATGGTTTTACATGACCAAATCAACACTGCAGAACACAACAGGACTCTCAGAAGTATTTCCAGTGCCTCCATTGTGTTTTGGGTGAGATTTATATTTTCCCAATAGATAAGATCAGCTTGTCCCAAAAAATAAATGCAGGCAACGTAGCTGAGCAAAAAAGGGAGCAGCTAACCAAGATAAAACTGCTGTGCTACACACACTTGTGTGTGGGTTTGAGGTTTTTTTGGTTACAGGAGACAAGAAGAGGTGGAATTTAAACCTTAGAGGCATATTTTATTTTTATAAGCAAACAAAACAATAAGCCTGAAAACTGTTCATAAATGATGGAGAAACACAGTGGAGTTTAAAAAACACAAAACACACAGAACCTGGGATTGACAGTAAGTATTCAGGAAGGTTGGTTCAAGCAGGTGTGATGGGCACAGGAAAGAGTATTTAAGAGTGTGCAGCCCTGTGACCATGGCAGATTCTCCACAAGTCATCTCATATGCTGAAAATTAAAGGAAACTAAAGCCTTCCACCTTTGCAATTCCCAGTGAGGTGAAGTACCATGCCCTGCCATGACATGTCTGCAGGGACAATGACAGGATGCTTCCTGCTGAACAGGAAAGGAGAGTGCTTGCAACAGACCCACATAAAACTCAAAAAACCATTTCACAACTCATAACACCATCACCTTTCAAAAGCCTTTAAAAACACCAACATTTTCAAGTTTCAGCAACACTCTTAAATGCATACAACCAGAGAGAAAGGCACTCACATACGGTGGGTGGGGAAAAAACCCCTCCAATTCCAAAATTCTTCATTAAACATAAGAAGGGCAGTTGTTCCTGACATCCCCTGGTAACATTTCTGCTCAGTCTCTCAACATGGGGTGTTTTGCTCTTTCTGCTGGGTGATGTTCCCTTTGGTTTAATGCACATTGTTCTGGCACCCAGTTTTCAGATGATATCTCTAAAGTGATCTCCACCATCCCTGTCGGTTCATCTCCTCTCACTGGGAACTCCTGGGCTAACAGAAGCCTATTGCCAATCACACAGCAGTGAAGTACTTGGGAGCAAGAAGCAGCTCATAAATCACAGAGTGATTCTACCCTCAGGATAAAGAGCTGATCACCCTCCTTAGTGGGAGTCACTGAAAACAATGGCAGAAGTTTACTGTTTTGATGAAGGACTGATCTTCAGAAACTGAAAAGCCAGAAGAAATCAGAAGGTTCTCCAGTCCTTAAGTTCCATCCAGACATCATATGACTCACCATAAACTTCATGAAACATTGGGAAAAAAATCACTCATCCCCCAATTCTCTTGGGAATCTCACCCAGCTGTACAAAAATACAAAATATTCTCCACACAGCACTCTATCACAAATGCCCCACAGCACACTAGTGTGGTGGGAGTCCCTCCAGGACTGGAGCTGGTAAGTTGTGAACTTCCTCAGCTGTCTCTGATTTTTCACCACCATTACACTCAGTTCTCTGACCACACAAGGTAAAGCCCAAAAAACAACTGTCCTGAACACAAGGATTTTCTTGCAAGCCACTAATGTGGGCCCAGGGCTTCTGATACCTGGGCCCACACTCAGCATGGTGAAATGGAGAAATTCAACACATCCATTTTTCTTCTCTCTGCAGACACTGACAGTAAATAAGAGATTACCTACAAAGACTAGATTATATAAAACATTCAAATTAGGTGAATTCAGATATGCTTGTATTTTAGATAAGCTTATCTAGATTTCAGTCATGAGATAAGTGTGTGCCCACTCCCAACCAAAACCTCCAACACTTGTAATAGCTGAACAAATATGTCCAACTATGAAATGACCCGTAAATGCTTTCTCAAGGACTAATTCTTCCAGAACACCTACACAATGTTTGTTTTCAGAATGAACTAACTTCAGTTGCTGTTTAAGCATTAATTCCCCTGGATCAGTTAACTGTTAAACCCCTAATAACCACATAACTAAAAAAACCAGTGTGTGCCGTTTTGTGAATGCAATCTCTTCTATGCATTCCTGAGTACAAAAAAGATTAAAACCAAACTGTAACAATTTTGGCTGACAACATTACATAAAAACCCCACTATTTACTGCAGCAGTTCACTCCCAGCCTTTGCTCAGACCTTTCAGGAGCAGTGTGCTGCTGTTCTGGAATAACCAACACCAAACCAAGCTATGCACTCCCTGCTGCCCACTCCTACTCCAAAAAATCAATCAAGGGAATTTGTCTGGTGCTCAAAATTAGCTTGCAATCTCTGTGAAGATCTGCAGCCAGGTCATTCTTCTGGATCCTACAAGGTTGCTACCTCCTTTGGTGTTTAACAGGAAGTTTTACCTGGCAGACACTTTCCTCTGAAGCACCACATAGCTTCCCAAAACATGGCTTATAGTTCTCCCTATCATCTACAGACATCAGCAACTGCTTATTAAAATTATAATTTCTGGCAAGCATGGCTGGTCCCACCATCTCTGACACACTGAGGCCATTCAGTATTTTCAGAATTGCATCCAATACTGCATGTTGATACCAACATATAACACACATCTTATCTTCCCAAACAAAAAACCTGTACCCAGCTGAAAACTTCTGCTATGCCATCAGACCTGAAGAATTTATGCAGTAGCACCTGAAATTATCAACTATAGCTGTGATTTTTCTCTTGAAGAGAAAATTTATGGGGGAAAAAATTAGGTAGCAAGAAATTAAATAGCTATGGAATCGAATTTTTACATCTTCCACAAAATGAAAAGGGACAGTGGGGAGAAAAAGAAAATCAATATTCAGAGACAAAAGGCTGCAGGAGAAAACTGAAAATATTAAAAGAGAAAGTCTCTGTGCCTAAATACCCTAGAAAGGGAGAGATTTCAGAAGAATTTCACTGGTGCACTTCATATGCTCCCTATGTGATAGGGAAATCACATCTTCCAAACTGATGAGATGCCACAGACAGTATTTGCCTGCTACAGGGGTCCTGCAAAGGATCACACTACTGCTGCTGTTTTACATTAGACACTGAACTGTTATACTTGTATTGAATTGTTAACTCAGTTTGGGGACAGAACAGATTAAAAACTCAGATTCTTAAAGGATCTCTTAGAGTCCTGAATCTTTCCAATGGCTGGCTTCACAAGCTGGTAGGTGCTCTTCACCTCCAGCTCTGTTTACGTAATTCTTTAGAGCTGAGTTAATTATAAAAGGCCAAGGGGGTTAGTGAAGGTGGAGTCAGCCAGAATATTAACTGCCCAGAAAGAAAAACCTGCAAAAGGTAAACAACCAGCAGCACTTCCTCTTCATAAAAGAAGAAAAAAACCCAACATGCTGTAATTTGAGTATCTGCCAATGGCTTTTGTTAAAAACATTGTAATATTCATTTTTAAGATTGTATTGTCTGCTCCAGCACACCAACATGCTGTACATCAGTTCAACAGGAAGCAGAGAAGCAGGTAGTGCTAAAATGCAGAGAAAGAAACTTCAAGAACAGCAGGGCTGCCTTGAAATGAGCTTCTTTTCTTGCTTTTGAAATGGCACAACATCAATAGATTAACAACAAAACACCAGGAACACAGGCCTGGAAATTCTCTCTAAGTATTACACAACTGCCCTTCACAAAGAAACCAAGTAATGCTACATCTGTAGCCCATGCTCAACATAAAATAAGGCAGAACTTACAAAATACACTCCTTTCAAGATCTGTGCAAATGGAACATTATGACAGCACATACACAGCATATCAATGCTGTCCAGCCACTGAAGTTTACTCCAAAATTTGTATGTATATTCTTATAAGGAAAAGATGGGTATGGGATTCATTAAGCTCCAATTCCATCCTATAAATCAGTGTATATATATATGTGAATGTATGTTTGAACAGTTTGCAATTTGGGTGTTTTGCAGGAGCCTGGGATTGAATTTCACTGAGTTTTTCTGCTGCTCAATCTACCCCATGGGCTGGGAAGAAAGGGAGTTTATATTACATATATTCAAACACAGACCTTCAGGTTTATTTGTTTTTCCAACAGCAGAATCAGCAACTAAAAGTTTGCTAACTGAAAACTGAATTTATTTAAATTCCCCAACAGAAAACTTCTTTTAACTCACAAGAGCTAGGCAAAGTGTGTGGATGCAAAAAAAATAATTTACAGCTGTTTCAGTAAAAAAGGAGCACAGGTCAATATATTTAAATCCAACATCTAACATCACATTCCTAATCCATATTTAGCAGGATGAATGAAACCCTGTTACAGGAGAGCATTCCTATTTTGGGAAGTCTTTATGCACACTTTTTACTTCATGTGAAAAGGAAAGCACTTAAATTATTTCCTGTATCAGGGGCCCATGTATGCTGATTTTCAAAGGCACTGGGTGTATCCCTTTGAAGTAGATTCTCACTAAATCAGTGTTAGCTATAAACCAAAATAACACTGCCCTTGCTTTACAAGAAGTTATAAAGACAGTTCATTGTTGTTTATAAGCAAGGATTTTAATTAAAACAAACACATTTCTCAGCTTAGTGAAGGAAAAAAGCTAGCCATAAAACACTGATTAATCAGCACTTGACATCAAGCACCAAATTCCTCTTGTCTCCAATTTAATTAAGCATACAAGGTTATATATGCACACACATGTGCCTGCTTATTAGACTTGCTATTCTACTACACTATCTTGACTGTGTATTAAAAAGTTATTAAGAAGAGTAATGCCAAGTTTTTATTTAATATGAATTCAACACCCATCTAACTGAAAATATTTGAGATTCCCAGCTCCAAGTTTCCCTTGCAGGTTAAAACCTGTCAAACCTTCTACCTTTCACTAAAACCTTCCAGTCTGCCTTCAGCAGCTGCAAAAAAATATTAATGTAATTACAGGTTAGAAATCAGGATCCCCACTCACAGGAGCATTGCTCTGGTTTTGTGAGAGCAAAGTCCTGCTCAACAGCAAGTTTTTATTGCTGCACTGAGAACTCTAAGGCAAAACAGTAAATGCATGTGGGACCCTGAAGAAGTTATTAATTCATCTTATGGAAACCTAGCCAAGAGAGGTTAAATATATTCTGAGATAATACATGTATCCTAAGAGTTAAAACAGAAGGTAATGTAAAGCTATCTTTTTTTCATTCTCTTCCCACATCCTAGTGATGGGAGCCAAGAATTGAGAAAATGGAATTCTTGAAAAAGCAACACATAAAACATTCTTAAATCAGTATATTATTTACACCAGTGAATTTATACTTATTCAAAAGTCCTCATATTAATCTTCTATGCAAATAAGACATTTCCTGGACTTATAAATTAAAAAGGTGTTAAAACCAGGAAACAAGTGGAGGTTTGTGCCTAAGAGCAGCATTTTGCCCTGGCAGACTCTCTTCCTTCCCTTCCCAAACTCATAATTCAGTTCTCATATCAGGCATGAAGTGAAATTACAGCTCAGTGTGGAAAATTAGGACCTGACCTTGCAAAAACAAACATCCTCCCTTTATAAAGTGGCTCCAAGACTTGCAATAAACCTTGTCCCTTAAGCAGTGCCATGTATAGCCAGGCCTGCAGAACTGCATTGATGTTGCTCAGTTAGCCACAAAAAAAAATGCTAGGAAAAATGGAAAATGATCTAGAACAAACAGATTAGATCTGGAGATACTAGTCATAATGTTTTCTTCCTTCCTGTATTTTCTCTGCTCAATGCTCCCCTCCCCATCACATGTTTGTACTAAAAGCAGATTTCCCATCTTCTCTTTCCAACTAGCAATCCAAGGGGGAAAAAAATAAAGGAGAAAAAAAAAAGAGAAAGATTTACTATCTCTTCACATTCATTATAAAAGTTTCCAGGCACAACAAATCCTGTGGGCATGGAAAAATGTAACAGTGCCTCTTCATCAGGCTTGAGGTTGCTGGAGGATAATCAGTAAAACATGTCTTTCAAAATCAGAGGGAAAGGCATGAAAACATTTCAGAGGGAAAATCCCACCAAATGATTCAAAAGGATTGTATTTGGATAGGGAAAGGAGAACAGGGAAAACAAGGCACAGGACTTGTCATGAGTACAAAGAACTACTTATTTTGCAGAAAAAATCTACTGCAAGCAGGTTTTCTGTCTAAATGATTAGCTGCATGTAGTATTTTTTGATGGAGTGAGCAGCTGTTTCTTCAAAGAACCACAGTGATGTAGCCTTTGATTCTGGAAGATCACACATGTAGTGTACATAGAAGAAAAACTCTGCACTCTGCAACTTCACAGGTTTCCCAAATGACTACCTGAGCATCAGAGTTCTTTGTGGTACATTGTATTTCCTACCACACCAGGAATAGACACAAAATACATCAATAAGAATGAGGAGTAGGCCTAGCAGGATACACACTGCTGCCAGAGTAGAGCTGTGCTGTTGTAAAACTTTTGAGCTCACATCATCATTCAATTCACCTTGTTTGAAATCTATGACCATTTCTATGTGTAATCTTTCATCTTCACGAACCGCAAAGATCAACAAGTTTGACGTAAATTCAGCTGGTGAAATGTTGTCTATGCTGCAAATCAAGTGTTAGTTATGAAAACCTAAAGGAATTACTCATGGTCAGCTTTGTGTTGCCTTCCTTGGGCATTCTGCTCTGGTTTCTAACACCTACCAGTGAGCCAGAGAGCAGCACCTAAAAGCTGCCTTTGAGAAACTACAGAGAAGGACTACCACATCCCCTGAGAGAATTTCCTATGCCCAAAGGATGGAATGTCCTAAAACACACCAAAAATTACTGCTGGAAATGTGGTGCTATGAAAACTGACAGGTTAAAGACATTCATGAGCTGACAGTAGCAGCAAAATGACAAAGGTCCTGAAGACAGACAATCATTTTTTCATATTTCTTTTTAGTAGACTCTCAAAAGAATAAAATATGTTTTGATTAAACTCTTGAAATGAGTGAGCCTTTCCAATTACTCTAGGAACTAGAGAAGTTTGTTAAGTACTGTGAATTGCCTTGGTCAGCAGACCAAGGACCTCTCTTGTCTTGAGGACAGAATCTATGTAATGCAGGAACAATGGTTTAAATATCTTACAACAGCTATTTGCAACTGAACAACAAAGGTATTGAAATAGATGGATAGAGACAATCTTACTTGAGCCACAAAGCATTGAGATACAGCTCAGAAGAGCTTATGTCAATACTCATTGGGAAAAACTCTCTTCAGGATAATGAGAATGAACAGGTTCAAAAGGCTAAAAATAACTCCAGGTTTGTTATGTAGCATGAGGAATTGGAGCTGGAATCAACTTCTCCCTCCTGATGGAAACAGACTGTTCTTAGGTAGACATGGTAACTGCAGGTTCCTCCCTGCCTTGCACACTGGATTGGTATCTCCTCCCCCCACGAAAAGAATGAGAAACACCACAGTCACAACAGTGATCAGTCACCAGCATGATTATACCCTCAAGTTAAATGCAATCAGTACACTGAGATATGGGCAGAACCAAAACATTCTTTCCATTCATCACTACATTGTTTGAACCTTATAGTAACTACAGTTAAATGTTATGAAGATTATCACAGAGGAATTCAGAGTAAAAGCCCTCACTATGAAAAATAAAAATTTCCATACAGGTGAGGAAATGAGTATTGTCTCACCTACATGATCCCATTGCTTTTGGAAAGCACTTAGAGCCAATTCCCAATGACAGAAAGGCAATTCAAAGCATATAAATCTGCTCAGTAGAAATAAAAATGGGTATTAACTTTGTTTCTTTTGTCCCGATGAAAGGCAATCCAGAAGGCCTTAAAGTGGCAAGGAAACAGCAACTCTGACAAGCTGAACTGGTGAATAACTGATTTACCTTTGTTACCTCCAAAAAAAAGGGCAGCATTTTAGCCACAAAGGCAAATCTTAGGGTTGGAGAAAAGAAGAAAAATATTGTGAGCTGAAGATAATGATAATTTCAAATAAGAGACAGCCTGTCCTGACTGCATGTTAATTCAAGCATTTCCTCAGCCTAGGCACACAGACAAGTCTTTGCTGAAATCAGGCAGTACTTTGAGCTTGCTGGCCCAGCAGCGCACCCCAAAAACCAATGACTCCTTCCCTGCCAATGTAGCGAGGCTGCTGTGCTGAACAACTGCTCAGCAGTAGGAACACAAAGAAAGGCAGAAGAATAAACAACCCAAAATAAAGGGCCACACTGAGTCAGACTAGAGATCATCTTACCCAGTTCTCCTGCCTCCCAGCAATAGCTGAGATAACAATGTTACACCACAGCAGGCACGGAGGGAGCAGTGCTGCTCCAGCAATATGAACATTCCCTCAGCTCCCAGCAAGAGCAGCTTGGGGATTTCCTGAGCCAAAGGTGATGGGTTTGCACTTAATAATCCTCTGTGGATTTTTTCATCAGTGCTACAAAGTAAACTGAGTAAGCCTTAAGTGGAAAGATAACTGCCCAAAGCCAGAAGAAGGAGTAAAGGTAAAGGACTGGCAGGGGGAGTTAGAAACTCAAGTGTCCCTGGCAAGAAGAAAAAAGAAAACCATCACACAACTTTGGTCCAAGTTTTACATTATCCACTACTGTTCAAGAATCAAGAATTTCTCAAGAGTTTTCTTTTTCAGTTCATGTAATCACAAGATAAGAATCCTAGAACAAAGATACTACTTAGAAGTTCAAGTATATCAGTTAGGAGAATGTGGATTCTCCTATGCTGGGGAGAGCCCAAATGATGTTTTTCGTTAAAATATTTCAAAAGAATAATTATTTTGCAAACTCAAATATTAAAGGTGTTCCTAACTTAGTTGGCAAGTCATTATGCTTTGGCTAGACTTCAGCACAGTATTTACCATTCTGACAACATGTAAAAGAAAATGAAAACATTTTCTCTGTTTTTCAGACCTACAGAACTTAACAGAACACAGCAGAGATTTGATACAGCCTTGCTGGTCTGAAACTATAAATATGTAACAGGCAAAGCTCTTCCAGTTTCAGAAGCTAACTTGATTTCTTCTGAGCATAATGCTTTCCAGGAAGCAGAATGAGAAGTGAGTTTTTTAAAGTATTTTTTAATTTATTTTTTCTAGTCACTCTCTGACAGCAGAGGGTATAAGGAAAGACCAATAAACACAAACCCTGTCCTGACTATCTATTAGAGCCCATGAGAAAAGTGGGTATCATGGAGTTCCCACCAAGCTGCTGCATTTGTGTGCAACTCTCTTCTGTGTAGAAGTCCTGACTATTGTATCCCAACAAACCTTAAGACATGCTCATCTCTCCAGCTTTGGGAAGAGGAAAGCAGCTGTCTTTTCATTGCTTTCTAAAATTTCTTGACTGAAGAGATTGTGATAACAGTGTAGCAAGGTAGAGGTAAAAAAAAAAAAAAGAAAAAAGGTTATAGCATCATCAGAGAGCAATTTTACTATCTTCTCTTACCCACCACTGATTTGTAATTTGTATTGACAGGATTCCTGCCAACAACTAGCTAATGATATGAATTTTCCTCTGGTTCATCCTGAAAAAGATACCAGCAATAATAAAAACTCCATTGCTAGCTACATTCATAGTTGCAGAGTGACTTCAGGAAGTAAATTAGTATTTTTAAAATTACAAGCTAAAGATCCAAACTTTTTCAATATACCAATCACCAAATACTGGATGGCTTCATATCCGCATCAGATGATAATTTTAAATTTTTACTCATTATCACAACATGGTGGATTTCAAGATCCTACTATTGACTAATTCTTAATAACTCCAGAGTAAAATTAAAATTATTTTCATTCTGGCCTCAAGTATTTCCAGCAATCACTATTTGATTTACAGCATCATTCAAGTATTAGCAGTATTGATGGAATGCAAACAGAGAGTGCAGTACTCTAGTTCTCTGCAATCCAGTAAAGCAACTGCTCCTCAAATGCATTAATTAGAAGTTGTTACTTTCTGCCAAACCCAGCTCACACTGTCAGTCTTGCTGATTTCAGTAAGACTATCTATTGAGTGAGGTTACTCACACAAGATGGAATCTGTAGGTCTAGACCCTTCCATCCTGATTTACAAGTAAGAAGCACATGAGTCTAAGCAGGAATTTTAACACTTACGCTTCCACAGTCTGTTCCTCACCATCTTCATCTGAGCTGCTACACGTTGCATCAGAGTCCAGGTCCTTCTCCACACGAGACAGGAGCCCTCCAGTAGAAAGTGCAAAGCCACGGATTTCACCTGGTGCGACGCTAACTCCGTTCTGTACATCCACACCCAAACTACTCTCCGAAGGAGTTGTGTTGTTTTCCGGCCAACCTTCAGTGCATCTGAGGGAGCTATTGCTCAAAAATCTAGCTGGCTCATGGAAAACCTTCATTCTCTGAAGCTGATGTTTCACAAAGCACTTCAGCTGCTGATCACAGTGTTTGATAACGTGCTTTGCCAGGAGCATTTGTAAACGCTTCTGAGTTCTTTTGGCGCGACTGATTTCCATTTGTTGCTTAGTGACACACTGGAGTAAGCGAGCGTACACCTCCTCCTGGGTGCAGCTCAAAATCCCTTCTGAAGGCCCGTGAAGAATTTGGTGTAATAAATCCCCTTTTATTGTTTCAGTGCAGACTTCCAAAGGCCTACCCAAAACCCCATTCTTCTTGTACCATTTACCATTTAAAAGTTGCATTTCTTCTGCGTTACTGGATTCAGTTACACTTGAACCTGAAAGTCTCTGCATTCCTGCCAAGTTTGGAGATGTGGTCTCTGAAAATGCTGCCCCTTTGACCTGTTGCTCAGGTTCTGAGTGACTAATATGACCAAATGATGTGTCAGCCCCATTATGTAATGACTTTCTCATCTTGGAGCAGCCAGGCTCTCCTGCTTTCGTTTGCTTACCAGTTTTGTTGTTAAACGCAGAATTTGTACTCATTAACAAGACAGACTGATAGCACTTGGAGGATGGTGGGGAACCAAAATGCTGCACACTGAAGATGTCATTCCTGAGGTTGGGCTCAGCAGTGGGGAACCCCAGGACTGAGCAAGTAATCCGTGCGATGGAGTCCTCTTTTATCTTCTCTTCCACTGCTCTGGAATTTTCCATGCACAAAGCTGTATCAGACTCCATAGCTCTAGAGGACAAAGAAGGTGACAAGTGGATACCATGACCTTTTGTTGTTGCCTCTCTGAGAGCTGGTGTCATTATAGCTACGGTAGGTAGTTTACAGCAAACCTGAAAATAACATGGGCCATGTAAATTTTCTCATTTTCATGACACAGTACAAATACAACAACTCTGTTAGACATTTCATTCTCTCAACGTCATTCAAAAATTCCATAAAAAGGGATGTTATCTAAAGAACACAGACCCTGTTGCCTCCCAAGTCAAACAAGAACACCCTTTCTGTTTTTTCTTTATTTCATTCAGAGGCTGTTCTGTGTGCAATGAAAGACTTTACATCTCAGGGGAATAAGTGTTCATACCTCATTTCATTTTTGATTCTATCAGTCTGAGAAATAAGACCCAAAAAGTTCAGGTCTGTCATCTAACCTTGCCCAAACTGAAAAACATGACCTTGAGCAATGTGACTGGCACTATTATGAGAAATGTATTTACTGCAAATCTATATAAAGAAAGCATTTGATGAACTAGTATACATTCTTATAAATACACATTAGAAACCAATCAACAAGGCTAATACTTTCAAAATAGAAACCTCTATGTTCTGAAGTTTCCTACCAAAAAAGAATTCTTTCCTGTGTCTTTGGATACCATTCTATTCATCAGGCACTGTGTAATACATACAGATTATTTTTCATAGCAAATTGAGAAATGACAGTTCTCCTTGACAAATCCTTTTGCTTGTGGCTTGCCAATTAACAAAGGGCTCCCAGACTTTGGGATCAAAAGACCAATGTCAACCTTCACCCCTTCTTGTCAGCAGCTATGCTGCCAAGTCATACTGTATCTATTCTACGCAGGAATCCCTTGCACAGTACTTACAACTTTGTTAAGGAGATGCTTAAATAAACCTAATGAATGATTTAACTGAACATGGCCTGCAGAAGCCTGAAAGGTAAATTCCTGTCAGCTCTTCATTAAGAATCTAGAGACAAAACCAGAAACCATATGAGAGCAGTAGCAAAAGTGGGTGCAGCACAGCAATGCCACAGTAAATTCTGTTGAACTGTGCACTAGTTGAGCAGCACTCCCACTGCCCTCCTTTTCATGTCTCCAGTTTCCTTGATCTCCCCAGCAACTGCCTAGCTCAGCAACTTTCAATGCACAGATCCCATAAGGGGTCAACGATTCTGAGACTACCACATATGGATCTTAAGAAAAGATCTGTCTGAAGCCTTAGCTTGTTTATAACTACAGGTTTTTTTTACACTGAAGGTGCAAACATTAAAGTGAGATGTGGAAACCTAGGGAGCTGAGAAATACAGTTTGGATACTTGCTCCTTAACCCTCAAAACATGAAGCCGAACACGGAGAGCCACATGCTCCAGTACTGCCTTACCACTCTCTGTATGCTTTATTCACCTTTCATTGCTCCATGGGTACCTCATCCACAAGGTTTTCATCTCTGCACATCACTCTCCTGGCATCACTGGCACCAGGTTTGGGGGTCTTACTGCTAATCATAAATGATACCATTAAAATCCCCAGGATTTGAACCCTTATAAATAAACCAATAACTTCAGCCTTAAGAGGAGCTCAGCACAAAGTCCTCCCAGTGGACAGCTGTTCAGGAAGAGCCCCTTTCTAGGATCAGACAGGGAAATGCACAGCTGAGAGCTGGAGCCCCAATCCTAAAGCTCTGGTGACTCAGTAATGCTCTCAGCACCTGGCTGACTCGTGTCTTTCCTCCTGTAAAAGCTATCAGGCCTGCAAATCTGAAAATCCAAAGGAGTGTGAATTCAGACACCAATGCCTCCCTGGCCCTAACATAATGGCAAATAACTACAGCAAGTCAGAGCAACCCTGCATGGCTAAAACATAAGGGGAGAGAACTGAACAGTTCCTCAGTGGGGTTAATGTGAGCTCAGGAATCCCTGTGTTTGACTGTCCCTGAGAATTCCAAGAAGCTCTCCAAGAAGAGCACCATCAGCCAGGGATCCACATGCACCTAGGAATGTATTTATTACTGTCCCAACTTTACCATCCACCTCCCTTAGTCTGAGTGGTTTGGTTTAGCAGGCACAGGTTGCTACTCCTGAAACCCAGGAAACATCCACACAAAGTGCAGCTGTTCAGGCAAAAAAGTACTTTGGAGATGTGGATCACATACCTGTATGAAGATGGAGGTTATTCAAAGAACTGGCAGCACAAAACTTTATAGTGCTGGGTTTTAACTCCATCGCATTCCCTCAAACACCACATACCCTTTTGGTACAGTTTCAAATTTCCAAAATTGCAATGAATATCATTACCACTTATTTTGTTTTCATCTGGAGGACTTTTCAACTCTTCTAGGGGAAAGAGGGGAAGAATCAAAGCACCCTCATATGGAACACAAACACTGAACTAAAGAGCATTGACAAATCACTCATTTGGAGTGCCTGACCAAATATGCTTAAACTACAAAGCAGCTGAAAAATAAATAAAATGCTTTTTAAGAAGGAAATCACAATTAACACCCCCTTACCCAGCAACTTGGAAATTTCATACAATGTTTCTGCCCTGAAGACAGTGTGAGACACTCAGGTGTGCTCATCTCACTACAGTGACATCAAAAAGAACTTTGAGAGGCTGGTACTGCCACAGTGTCCAGCCCTTGGCATTTCTCCAAGAAGTTCACACACACACACAAACACAAAAAAATGTCATAGGTACAGGAGCCAAACAAAGTATCTGCTGCAAAAAAATTATAAGCAAATTTTAGTACAAGCACTTAACTTGACAAAAGTTATACAATTTACATTTTTACACATTTTATTTAATTTTGGCAGAAAGTTGCAAAAAATTATTTCATTCCACCCATATTGGAAGTGAATTTCCAAAGCAAAATCTACTATCTTGGAGGGGGGGAAAAATAAAGGCAAAGAGGGAGGAAAGACAAGTACTGCAAAGTGGAATACTGGAAAATTATTTTCATTCTGAGAAAAGTTTTTCTGTCATAAGTAAACCATTTCACAGTTTTTTTTTTTTTTTTTTGCATTGTGTATTACTTGAGGCTTCAAAACCATAAGAGCTGAAATTCTGCTAAACAGCTTTTCATGTACCAAAACACTCCACTTGAAAGACTAAAGAGTATTGTAAAAAGAAAAACTGACATTAAATAAGTACTGGGGAAGGGAAGAGACAAGTACCAGACAAACACAGTAAAGCAACTGATGTTTAAAGTGACTGTATGCTTATCCTCCCCTAATGCCTTAATTACCCAGGAGGATCTAGCTGGGAATTGCAGTTTACCACAGCAGGACCTGCACCCTGCTCCCCTCCACCACTGCAGCCACAGGTTCCTAACCCCCAGTGGCTCCTGCTCCTCTTCCTCTCCCTCTGCTCATTTCTTTGTCCTCCCTTGACACTTCTCCCTTATACCCTTTCCCTACCAGGCTTACCTCAAGAGAATTTGCCTAAATCCTGAAACGAGTGTCTTCATGTTGTGATTAGCAGCACCCTATTAAAAGAAACACAACAAAACCCAGCCACAACTCAGCACACAGGGTGGCACTCCCTCCCTTCCCAGCTTTTGTTTACAGTCCTTTCACTTTTTGACTCTTCTCCCCCTTGCATAACACTATCACTTTGGTTACACAACGCTGCAGACAGTGTTCAGGGGGATTTTTGCTTGGGGGAAGGATTGCTTGGTCTTTTAGTGGATTTTTTTTTTGTTTGTGAGCTTTTAGTTTCCAATGACAATAAAACTCCACTCGCAGGAGGCTTTTTAAAGCTCCTCTGTAGCAGCCTTCTCTCCTTGTAAATTGAGTCATTTTTCCTCATCATAAACACCTTAAATTTTCTCCTTAATAATGAGATTCCTTGAGACCAGAAGGAAATTTTTACGATTATTTTTCTTGTGAAACTCAGAAGCCTACAAACAACATTTTAAATTAATATGACTGTTTCCAGCTTACTCACAGATTACCAGTGTTTCAGATAAGCCAACTTCCACTGTTTATTCCTTGCATAGATGGCATTTCAAAAGCAAAGCAAAGTCCCTGACAGCAGCCAGCCTCTGGTGAAACACCCAAAATGAATCTCAGCAAGAATGCTCAAAAATACTGTATTTCAACCTGTTTAAAGGCCTCTTAGAGACAACCTGCAGAAGAGAGGGCAGCTACAAAAGCGAATTGCAACCCAACTGCCAAAACCCGGTTTCCTACAGCTTTGTGCTGTTTGTCCTGTAATCCCCAGCCAGCTCCTCCTGGGCAGCCTTGCTGATAATCACTGGCCAAAAATAAAGTGCTCTGGCAGGCAGGCACTGCTGCAGCACTGCCTCAGCAGAGTGCAGCACACAGGACCTGAGCCTGGCCAGCCTCTGCAAGCCTTGCCTGGTGCCAGGCATCCCTCAGCCTTTAACTACCCCTCCCAATTTTTGGAAAACCTTCAGGATGGTAGTGGTTTCTAAGAATACCAAGAAGAGCTCGATAGCACAGTGTGCATTTTCTCATGGAATAGTCTGCAGCAACGACCCTATAAAAGATATTGGTCCCACTGGGCATGTCCTGGTTAGGAGTATGAAAGGAAAAGGAAAGAAGCCCATGTTTAATAACACACCTGGGACCAGCCTTTAAGAGTGAAAAAAAAAAATATCATTTCAGTAGGCAGCTTTTGTTTTCTCTTCAAAAGCCGACCAGTCACTCATGATGTGTATTTAAGCATTTTAGTATTTTGTTCTATTAATAGACTGGGAAAAAGCTCATAAAGCCAAACAGGATCAGTGGGGAGTCTCCACGTTCAGCAGTGCTCACTGTGCAGGCACAACTATCCAGACAAAACACTCTAGTGATTTGTACACCCCAGAAGATATAAGCACAAAATCCTCCTACTTGGAAAAAAAAAAAACCAAAAAAACCCCACCAAAATACAGCACACCCCCCCCCCCCAAAAGGATCTCTCTTTGAACACTAAGAGATCTCCATTTAAGGCAGACCACCCAAAGTTTCAATCAAAAAAACATCCAAAAGGAGGCACTTCAAGTGGAACTCATCAGTACTAACTTAGGGTAAAATCCATGGCTCATTAAAACATCTGAACAGGTTTGTTTTCCTCCTTGTTCAGATCTGCTTCTGAACAGAATCTATATAACTTCCAGGTTTACTACTACATCATCAACTAATTCTTCTTCAGTCTATAACACCATATTTGCAAAGCAACACCGGAAGTAATTTTTAATATATGTTAAATGCTTTTTGTAGTACAACAGGTGCCTCTGTAAGAAAGTTGTACACATGTCTCTAACAAATATCCGCAATGTCTTCTGGTACCTTTCATTGTAAATCTCGTATCCACATTTCAGTGATACTTTTGAATTTCAGCCTTTGAAGAGAGGGCTATAAAACCTGGTCTTAAATGAGACCCACTCAGCTCTTAAGACACTAATTAAGATGACTGGAATTTAAGCTCCTCAGAACATTCCCCAGGATTTCAAACCATGGACCAATACAGCAGGAGAGTCCTAAGGCACACAGACTGCTTTCTGGGTAATTTTTACTATTTCCTTTTTATTAAACTAGCACAAAAAAGGAGTATTTAACTTTTGATAAGAGGCATACTTTAATAATTTGGATTTTTTTTAATTGGCTCACATTGCAAATTGGAAATTGAAAATTCCCATTAGAGAAGGGTAGGTTCGGAATACCTCAGTCAGTGCTACATTTTTGTAGGGGGGACATGCTTCATTTTGCAAAAAGTGGATGGAAAGAATAGCTCAGAAGCACAGAGGAGCTCTCAAAGCAGGCTGCAGGACCTGGATCTGAGTTGCTTTGCTAACTACTCCATCCAAAACGTGCAGCCCTGTAAGTGGTGCCAGCCCGGGGTACCCCTGAGGCACAGCACTAAGTGGGTACATGGAGATTCCCAGCAGGTGCCAGTCTGGGATCCCCGGGGCACAGCACTAGGGGGACACACACAGATTCCAGGCTGGGATCCCCGGGGCACAGCACTAGGTGGGCACACACAGATTCCAGGCTGGGATCCCCGGGGCACAGCACTAGGGGGGCACACAGAGATTCCAGTCTGGGATCCCCAGGGCACAGCACTAGGTGGGCACACACAGATTCCAGTCTGGGATCCCCGTGGCACAGCACTAGGTGGGCACACACAGATTCCAGTCCGGGGATCCCCGTGGCACAGCACTAGGTGGGCACACACAGATTCCAGTCCGGGGATCCCCGTGGCACAGCACTAGGTGGGCACACACAGATTCCAGTCTGGGATCCCCGGGGCACAGCACTAGGTGGGCACACACAGATTCCAGCCCGGGGATCCACAGGGCACAGCACTAGGCGGGCACACACAGATTCCAGTCCGGGGATCCACAGGGCACAGCACTAGGTGGGCACACGCAGATTCCAGGCTGGGATCCCCGGGGCACAGCACTAGGTGGGCACATACAGATTCCAGGCTGGGATCCCCGGGGCGCAGCACTAGGTGGGCACACACAGATTTCAGTCCGGGGATCCACAGGGCACAGCACTAGGTGGGCACACACAGATTCCAGTCCGGGGTGCCCCCGGGGCACAGCACTAGGTGGGCACACGCAGATTCCAGGCTGGGATCCCCGGGGCACAGCACTAGGTGGGCACATACAGATTCCAGGCTGGGATCCCCGTGAGGCACAGCACTAGGTGGGCACACACAGATTCCAGTCCGGGGTGCCCCCGGGGCACAGCACTAGGTGGGCACAGACAGATTCCAGTCCGGGGATCCCCGGGACACAGCACTAGGTGGGCACACACAGATTCCAGTCTGGGATCCCCGGGGCACAGCACTAGGTGGGCACATACAGATTCCAGTCCGGGGATCCACGGGGCACAGCACTAGGTGGGCACACACAGATTCCAGGCTGGGATCCCCGGGGCACAGCACTAGGTGGGCACGCACAGATTCCAGGCTGGGATCCCTGGGGCACAGCACTAGGTGGGCACACACATTCCAGCCCGGGGATCCCCCCGAGGCACAGCACCAGGTGGGTACACGCAGATTCCAGTGCGGGGTCCCTCCGGGGCACAGCACTAGGTGTCCACACACATATTCCAGTCCGGGGTCCCCCCGGGGCACAGCACTAGGTGGGCACACACAGATTCCCAGCGGGAAGTTTCCATCCGCTGTTTAAATCCCGGCTGGGACACGCGGGGCGGGCACGGAGCGGCCCCGCCCCTGCACGGGCTCCGCCCCCGCCTCACGGCCGCCGGCCCCGCCCCACCGCGCGCACGGACCGTTACCCCCGCCCCGCCCCCACCCCGCGCATGCGCACACGCCACTCCCGCCGCGGGAACCAACCGCCGCCCGGCCCCTCCGTGCCCCCGCCGCCTCACGGCGCCCCGCCGCGCCGCGCCCCGCGCTTGCCTCCGCGTCCGGCGGGTTCTCCGCAGCGGCACGGGCGCCGGCGCCGCCTCAACCCCGCACAGCACGGCGCCCGCCACGGCTCACACTGCCGCTCTTGAAGAGTCCGCGCCCAGCTAAAGCGCAGCGCGGCGGGGCGGGGCCTCCCCCGCTCCTCAGGGGGAGGAGCGCGGCCAATCCGGGACGCCGGGGGGCGTGGCTCGGGCCGGGGGCGTGGCCTCCCGCCATTGGCGGGGCCCCGCCTGACGCGAGGACACCGCCCTCCCCTCACCCCCCCCGCGCGCCGGGGCCGTGTGGGAGGGAAGGGGGTAGCGCCGCTCCCCGCTCCGAGCAGCTTCAACTATTAATGCCCAGCGTGGGTAAAGAGCTAAAAAAAACTCCTAAACACACACAAGTCCGAGTTACTATCGCAAATAAACAGCTCTCAAGTTCACCTGCATCACACTGCCTCCCACCGAACTCCCCCTCAGCGCCCTGAGGTGAACACGGGCACATAGGGAGATGCCCCGTTTCCCCGAGGGCTTTGAAGTAACCGCAGACAGGCGTGAGATTGCATAGAAATGCTTTATTATGTTTATTTGACCAAAGTAATTAAAATAAGGCATTCCGGGTTAGATGTAAACATAGAGGTCAGCTGCACGGCAGGTGGCTGCTGCACAGTGAGCAGGTGTATGGCAACAACAGCAAGTGTCAAGTTCTGCTTCTCAAGGGGAAATACAAATTCAAAGTTACATTAATATTTAATTTTATTTGTTATGAATATGGTTTCTCTCGAGATTTGCTTCTGAAAAGCAAGGTTTGGATTCAACACAATGGGTTCAAGTCTGAGAGACCAAGAGTTCCAGAGATAAAATTGCCTTTTACTACTGCAACTCTTGACACCCAGAGAACTACTCCGTGTTGTACAAAGACATATAAATTTTAAGTTCATTAAATATTAGATATCCTGAATGTGAGCACATTGTTATTACTAACATGTGCTTTAAGTGTCACTTCCTTTAAAGAACATTATACAGCATATTTATTTTACTTACATTCTGATGTCTGATTTTATGCCATATATTAATATCGAAAAAGGCTCTGCAAGACTCTGCAAAGTAGTAATCATCTGCCCTACTTGTCACTGACAATGTCTCTAGCAATAAGTTCCTTCATTATTTCATTGGTACCACCATAGATTGGCTGAACACGGGCATCCACAAAAGCTCTGAGGGAGGAAAAAAACAAAACAAGGAAACATTACAAACAATGCCTCAGAATGACCATATAATTAAAAAAAAACAAAACCAAAAAACAACAGCATTTTATCTTTAGAGATCCCTCTTTTCAAAGTATACTCCTCCCATTGATAAGGTAGTTCTTATTTTCTAAGAGGCTTCAACTACCTGGAATATTACAGAATTAACTTTTCAGGATGCTGTGTGCCAAACCAGGAACTGGGTCAGCATCTCTTCCCTGTCTGTTTATAGTGTAAAGTCTCCACTACTGCCTCTAATTAAACAAAAAAAATAAAGCCCTATAAACTCCTGCTACTACTCCACTCCCAATTTTTGTTCCTGGTGACAGCACACAGGATGATGACAGAGCTTTTCCATCTCCATTCTGCTTCCTCACACAGAAGCAATGTGGCATTCTCTGGAAATCTACTTATTACTGGACCACAGAGATAATAAAACCCTGTGTGGGGAACTACTGTACACACAGACAAGCAGAGGTTCAAGGACACCCCAAACTGGCCTTCCTTTAACAAGACAAAGCAGATCACTCACAAACTACACTCCATGAAAACATGGAGGAACAAGTCATTTTAAAGCAACATTTCATACTCAATGTATTTAAAATTTAAATAAAATATAAACCTCCTCAGTTAAAAAAAATAGCTTGCTTATGACAATTGCACAGCAGTCCTGTGTTTGCTATTTCTACTGTCAGATTACCACCTCTTTGATATATTTCATAAAAACAGCACAAAATCTCTATTTAGTGTGTCACATGGCCTGTACACAAACTTCACAGATAACATACAAGGATTTATACAAAAGCTCCATTAATGTCTCTAAATTCACCAAGTCAGAAAAAAATGGGAACGACAAATTTCTTTGTCTACATATAAATCTCTTATCTTCTTAATTTTCAAAGGTGTAGAAGAGCTGAATGTAGCCAGTTATGCTCTTGATTTAATTACTTGATACTCAGTGGTAGAAGAAATGTGTTTTCTTCACCCATATGCATTTAATTTCAGATAAAACATAAAACTAGCTCCCCTCATTTCTACTTTTTATAGTTTTGATGTTTTTTCAATAACATTTCTTCTAAAAAAAACAACTTTTGTGAAAAAAAAAAAACCAGACAATAATTGCTGAACAGATTTAGAGTTATTTGGAGAATCAGAACAAAGCCTTCCTGCAGACATCTGTACAGTAATTTCAATTAAACACAATGAGAAAATGAACAGTAAATCACCACTAACACTAAACAACTAACCCACAGATGCAAAGGAAGTGCTTCATTTGACTTTGCAGCTAATCTTTCATCACACAATCTGAAATGTTCCACTTACTTTGCAATTGGATACTCCCACATGTACCCCCATCCTCCGTGCATTTGTACACACTGGGTAGCGATGCTGTTTTGGAGATCAGAACACCTTAAATGGCCAAAAGGAAATTTGCTGTTAGAAGGACATCATGTTGCAAAACAGTACAGAAGATAAAGATATGTTAACAAGACAAAACCAAAATACTTTTAGTGAGAAATAAATACTGCTCAATTGAATGCATTAAAGGTTTGTTCCCTTTATGGGACGGCTTTTGGAGAAGGAAAGGTTTCAAAACAGACAGGCTTGTTTACCTTTCTCACAGGCCAAGTGAATCCTTTTGTGAAGCAAGTTGGTACAGTCTCTTTTCTTGCCAAATCACTCAGCTTTGTCAGAAATTAACAATAAACCAGGCTTTCCCCTCACCACTGCCATTAGCAACACACCAGGATACTCTTTGAGCATAACCATCACCTGGGCATAATTTATTTTCTGCAATAAACTTTCCCAATAGCCTTTTCTGCAATAGCCTTCAATTCTAAACATACTGCAATTCCCCAACTGCATTTGTTGACAACAAAATATGGATTTAAAACCAAAAAAAAAAAAAGAAAAAAATTTCCAGCACTGGAAGCTCAAGCTGTAGTTAGAAGACATGAAAAAAAACCACTTTCTAAGCATACAGCTTTCAGTGGCAACAGAAGAAATGAAAATGAAAAACTAATTGCTTCTCCTGGAATAATGGTCTTTTCCCCAAACCATCCCCTCATTCATTTAAATCCTTACAGTTTATGATACCAAATGTAATTCTGCAGCTGTGAGTTATTACCACTGTCTTTCCTAAATATATTCTTAAATTCAAAATTTTAGGTATGTACCACAACCTGTCACCACAAGAAAAAGCAAACCAAAACAACCCTACAGACCTTTCCCAGATATGAAAAAAGAGATGCACAAACCAGGTTTTAAACTCCTTCAAAGCTCTAACTCAAGTCATTAACTATACAAAAAGTTTGAAGGGAAATTCAAGACTGGAGAGAATGTCCCAATTCATTAGGAAATAAAGCAATTCTACATTCAAGCATTTTCTAGACCATTTAAGTGAGTCCTATGGAAGGGTCACAGGGACACCACTGGGGAAAGAGGAAACCCACAAGAAATCATGCTGGCAAACAGCTGTGAAAGTGAGGGATTTTCAAAAGCCTTGCTTAGGGAAATTTGTTGAGGAAGTGAGTCTGCATACTTCAGCTGGCATTAATTGCTTCCTCCTCCTCAAAATGGAATGCCTCTGCTTCTGTACCTGGTACTTCTAGGTAATCACTGCCAGGAATAGCACTCAAAACCTTGCCTTCCTTTGTAAATATTTCTGCTCATTCCCTCTATACTTATTTTGAAAAGCCTAAAAACTGTGTGCGTATATTCCATAGATTTCTTTGCTCATGTCTCACGTGGGTTTTTTCCTCCCATCTTTGCAACGAGATATAACTATACAAATTGATGTACCACTACCTTAGATATTTCCTTAGATATTTCTTAGATATTGTTTTGCTCTGGTAAAGCTAAGTTAACACATGACACCACCAAGTACAGGGTGAGGGAGAAGAAGTTCTGGACAATATAGGAAAGCAGTGTTCAGTCTCAGTTACAGCAACAGCTGTATCCAACTATGTCTTCCCAAAACCAGCTAGTTTTGAAAACTGGCTAAGCCAAACAGCTATTCTTAAGTAACATTAACTAAACAGTATCACAGAGCTTCAAATATCTTTAAATTTAGCTCCAAATATTCAAATTTTGCTTAAAAAAACCCCCATATACCCCACTAAAAAAAGAACAAAGAAAATGAAAAAAAAACCACCCAACAACAAATTGCTAACAATAAAATGCAAATTTTTGTCTAAATACCAATGGAGCACTTGCTTTTACTTAAAGCTAAAGCAGAGGCATGATTTTGTTATCAATGGAAGCCTATTTTAAAAGTATGCATTTATTTTGAAATTGATCTGGTTAAGCAACCCTGGTTTTCAATGTAACTCTGATTTTTGCTGCCCACACCATCAGAGTTCAGACCATGCCAGTGACACTCCCAGATGACTGTGAGCACATACCAGTACTTGGCCATGGAGGCTGTGGCAGAGTCCAGGCGTTTGTCTGCGTGCAGCTGCAAACAGTTGTCCATAAAAGCTCGGCCCACACAAATCTGAGTTTTTATTTCAGCCAACTTGTGCTGTACTGTCTTGTTTTGGAAGAGGATAGAGAAGGGAGAGGAAAGAAGTATAGTGCAGTTTAATATTTTAGGTAGAAAATACAGCATATTTTCCAAAAGGATTGCTTTTAGAAATCACTATTTCAAACTTTGGCTCAGTACATCAGAAGACAGCAGACAATTACGTATTCACCAGTCCTATTACACAAAGTTACTGCTCTTTACTTCTCAAGGTCAACTCAAAACACAAATTTAAGAGAAAAAGCACAAGAGAAAGGGAAAACAAATTCCTAGAGAGCACATGGCAGAAGGCCCAGAGCGCTCTGTCACTCTCGGCTCCCTCTGGCAAGGGAATGTCCTTTCACTCTGTAGAGCCATGAACTTTCCCAATTAATAACACTTCACCATCTCTTGAATGCTCTTTCTCTGTATTCTTCAGAGTTTAAGCTACATGCAAAGAGACAAACCAAAAAAAAAAGGAATTTTGGAATATCAAAGTTTTTCAGCACCGAGCTCTGTCACACTGGAAGAGAGGTTTAGATAGAAGAGGTAAAATCCATCATAAGGTTATGTAAAACCAGACCAGGCAGGCATTCAACCATCTTCTTGTAATTCTGGCAGGGAGGGGATAAAAACATCACCCACTAATAAAAGTTCTTTCTTATTTCAGTTCTAGAAATATGTATTAAAAAAAAAATGTTGCTTCCCTTGACAAGAAATACACTGGACCAATGTTCTACCACAAGGAAAGAATTCATTTCAAATGCTGTAATGTGGCATGACTAAATGAATTAGCCCAAGGCAGAGCTCTAATTGGAAAGGATTATTTATAATATGCACACTCAAGTCATCACCAACAAAAAGAGATATGCAGAAATTCATTATTTTGGCAAAAATAATATACTTTATGAAATTTATTGTCCACCTGCTGGTGGCCTAGCCTAAAAAGGGAGATTATGGAGATCTCTGCACAGTGAGCTACTACAAATAGCAAGCATCTCCTACCTACATTCAAACAAGTTAAAATATAGCTCTTTTGTGTTTCAGTCACACAGTGAAAATTCCATCTGGAATTACGGATTCCTGAAGGTTAACATTAAAAACTATGAAGATCATAATCCCCTGAAGGATATCTTGCATTCCAGCCTCTATAAGTTTCAGCTCTGGTGCTCTTTACAACTGAAGATTTGAGTTTGACAAAGTCTCAGGACACAGAAATGGATTTTTTTGCTAATTATTTCAAAAGTATATTTAAATAAGAGGCAGCCAACATCTTTAGCCCATAAGAGTCAGTTTTATCCTATAAACCAAAGCAGGAGCTTGGCTTCCTTCAGCCCTAACAGTTAATGCTGTTGTCAGGAAAATTGTATTATAGCAATCCTGTGGAAAGCAGTATCTATTTTATGACTGCAGCTAAAGAGTGTAGGCACAAACACCTCAAAATTCAATTATCTACCCCCATCAGGAGTGAGTTCTGCCCACAGAGCATCAGAGAACATTTTTACACACAGCCACACAAACACCCAGACTGCTGCTGGCTGAGGAGTCTCATTACAACATTCATGAAGCACCTCCACAGCACTCGGGCAGCAAGGTCACTGCTGGGAGTCCCCCTCCTCCAGGAGCATCCAAAATAATTTTCCTGCCATGCTCTGTGTGCAGAGGAACACAGTACCTGCACAAGCAGCCCCCTAAAAGGATTTTAGGCACAGACAAATAGAGGCAGGTGTGATGAACCCTGTGATTAGGACCTCTGGCAGTAAAATGCAAGCCTCAGATGAACAAGGGAATCATTCTCCAGCTGCAGCAAGGAGCCAGGATACTTCCTGCTATTTCCTTCAGAAACAGCACTGCTGGGAGGTTACCTACCCAAGTCATAAAATATATACATTAAGGCTTTTTCTACTGCTTCTTTAAAATTATTCTTTTTGCATTCCTTAAATGAAAAATAAGCACAGAGGCAAAAACCAGCCCCAGTGAAAGCTTTGAAAATGACCCTTTTGAAACAGCCCAGTGATTTTCATTTGGTCACTACTTCACATGCACAGCTGTACAGCAAACACACAATAGAATCTGTACACAAGCAGCTCAGCTCTAACTTACCTGCAAATGTGCAATTGTCTTCCCAAAAGCTTTTCTTTGCCTCACATAATTCCTTGTTTCTTCAAACATGAATTCACAGCTAGCAAGAGCCATATCAGCAATTAGCAGCCTTTCCTTTTGAAACACAAATTACAGAATGCAGTTGAGTTGGTCCTACATTTCTCCACATCAGATGCACAATTAGGACACAGATATTCAGTGCTGTTCATTAATGGAGTGGGAGCAGAAGTCACATAAAATATCAAACCAGACATACTGCATTACTGAAATTAATGAGTTGGACAAATGCCTTGCTGTCTAAAGCTCACTTTTAAGGCTTTACTGGCATAATACTCCATCACAATGACTCAAAAAATAGCTACAGATTGACCACAGGAATCTTACTGACTGAAAAGTTCACATCAGATTCTGTTTCAATTATTGGCTTCCACTGCTCAGCTAAAACAACAACTGTATTTAACAATTTCAATAGGACAACTCTAGAGGGGAAAAAGCCTACAAAAAATATCTTGTTTCTCCTTCTCCATTGCAGTGAAAAACAAAAACTACATGCAGAACATTTTTTTCTGGCAACATGGAAACAGTCTGATGCATTGCATTGAATCGGATTGTGGGACACCTATTTAAAGCATTAAAATATTTCCTTTGATCAGGTTTTGTATTTACTCACAATATTAAAAAATATGATCCCTACCAAATGAGGCAAGTATGTCATAGCTTTGACAAAGCACAGACACATTTTGGAAAACAACATTGCCTCCTTGCCCTCCAAAATAATTACAAACCTTCATAAACTGACTGGTAAAGTAGCAAGGTATTTTGGCAGCTAAACAATTTCTTTACTTTGTTGTATGAGCAGAATTCCATGTAACTTTAATATGCTTCTACTTGCAGAAGAGCTAGAACAGCAGTGCTTGTTTCTTGAAAGAGAATGCTAAATGAATCAGAGATGACCAAGCTATACTTAATTTACTAAGCAAAGTGCTTCCATACTAGAAGTATACAAGAAATCTTGTATACAAGTGGAAAGTTCTTTTTAATACACTACCCTCAGGTTTTTCAGTAGCTGGGTTGCTGATTAGGAGATCTGTCTTTGAGCTGGTGGGATATCAACACTTTTAGCAATGCCCAAAGAATTCTACACCTAGCACTGTGTGCTTCAGTTAAAAATCAGCAGTACCAACAAAACATTGCACACAAGACTGTCAGAGACTGGAAAAGATTGATGTCTTGAGACATTTTGGGATGCATGTGTGGGGACAGGGGGGCAGGATGGGGGCTGTGGTGTGCAGAGCAGGGCCCAGCAAGCCCTGCAGTGTCTGTCAGCTGTGGCACACTGCAGGCAGTGCCTCAGTCTTGCCAAAGCCAGTTCCTGAGTGACCACAGTCCCATCTGGGAGGGCCAGGGTGGCTCTGGGGTTTAAAAGGCTGACCACAAGGGGACCTTGTCTTGACCCTATCAGCTTCTTGGAGTCTCTACCTCATCATCACTGGAACTCAGGAGTTGGTAGTTACATGTGTGTTTTTCTGTATTTTTTCTATCTTTCTCCCTTTCTTCTTCTAATTTGCTTTTCATGGAACATTTTGGACAGGTTTAAAGGTTGCCAAGTTAGACTAAATTAATGCTAAGGCAAGTGTTTTGTGTTAATTGGGTGTTGCACTACATCCTTAGTCAAAGTTCCTTAATTTTCTACATTTTGCCAGTAAACTTGTATAATTTTGACCTCTTGAGAATATCTGGTTGCTATTTCTTCTGTGAGCTTAACCCATAGAAATGTTTTGGGGTTTGACAAAGGCATCCCACTTCAGCAACCCAGGTGGCTCACCACAATACATGAACTTCAGGACTAATGACAAAATCTGTCTCTGTATTCTTCCTGCAGACAGCAAACACTCACATTCCTTTTACCTGAGGCAGCTCTGCCATCAGATAGTAGAAGCCTTTGTTCTCTTTTCCAAGCAAGGCACTGGCTGGCAACCGCACATCTTCAAAAAACAGCTCTGCTGTGTCCTAAGAGGATTTGAAAGGCAACAGTTGAGTCTGACATTCTCATCCCATTAAACTAACTTTTCCCTAGTGTTTTCTTGCTACTATGCACTTTAACTTGAAATCCCAGATTTAGCCTGGAAGGATCCTCCAGAAGTCATCTAGCTTACATTCTACTCAGAGCAGCTCCAGAAAAACAATCAGATGAGGGCCTTGTCTAGTTAAGCTTTCCAAAGCTCAAAAGGTGAAGGCTCCAGAGCCTCTCTCAGCCACTATGCAAGTATCCAACCACTTTCCTGGTGGACCTTTTTTCCTAATACCTACTAAGAATTGTCCTTAATATAACTTGTCTCCTTTGCCACTCTCCTCCTCAAAAAAGGATCAGGCCCCAGCATCTCTATAGCTAAACACATCAGTAAATTCCTGTGCTTTCAGGCTTCTTCCAAGTAAATGCATCCAGCTTCCTCAGCCTCTCTTTGCACATCACATGCTCCAGACCTTCACAGGCAAAATCAGGATACACACATGTTTGTGCTCTGTAGCACAAAGTTTCAGCTCTGGTGCTCTTCACAACTAAAGATTTGAGTTAGACAAAGTCTCAGGACATAGAAATGGATTTTTTTGCTAATTATTTCAAAAGTATATTTAAAAAAGAGGCAGCCCATCTTTAGCCCATAAGAGTCAGTTTTATCTAGTTGTTAGTTGAAAGTCTAGTTGTTAGAAAGTCTAACAACTAGAACACAACCATAGTTCCATCTTATATTTATTTAGCAGCTGCCAGGCATTAAGTGGGTTTAGACTTTCTCCAAATCTATTGCATCAGAGGTTGTATGAACTCACTTGAGCTTTCAAGCCAATTTTGTTGAGTTTGCGCCCTTTGATGAAACCTTTTGTTCCATTTTCCACCAGGAAAAGGCTGATGCCATGAGCAGGGGATCGGGCCTCCCTGTCTGTAACCGCAACCACGATCACCACGTCGCTCATCCAACCATTAGTGATGAACACCTGTCAAACAAAAGGAATTTAGAATAAAGCAAGGTGGATAGTGGTTAGAAGAGATCACCAAGTAGCAGAAAGTAGAATTACATTGACACTTTCAGAGGTGAACTGAAAGGCAAGGTTCAAGTGTCCAGAAGAATTTCAAGCTTTAGATATTAAGTGTTTAGGAACGAGGCAGACATTAATTTGAGAAGTATTGTGTGGGACAGAAGTGTGAAGTTAAAGAATGCACAGTCCTGTTTCTTCTGTCTGTGCAGAAGGAATAAGAAGGAATGCAGCATCAAATGTAGATATGAAATAAACACAGAGGTTCTCTTGTCTAGAAATTAAATTATTTAGGCATAACACTCAAAACTATCAACAGCTTCTTGTCACAACTGCTTACTATTACTCTGCAGAACAACTCATGAGTCTGTCAAATGGATCCATCTTAAGTCCAGCAAGAGAAAGCTTTCTGTCCTGCGTGGCTTCAAATGAGTGGCATGGGCACCTTTTGAGCACCTATGCATATCTATCTGCTTGCACACATTGTCACCATTGAAATTCTGCTAAGACCAGAAGTCTCTATCAGTACTGTTATCAGCAGCAGTACAAAATAAGATGAGGACATTTCACAGCTTTCAAAAAAATGGTCTGTTGAACCCACACTCCCACTTCAACATTATTTCTGCCCTCTTATTTTTCATTATGGTAATGAAAAAACTGCTTTGCCACAACTTGACAACACAGTGAAAGCATCTGATGCAGCTGTTTTGGTCTTTTCCTAACAAGACCAGCAAGCTCCTGAATAAAGATTGCATTGTGGCAGCACAATTTTTACTCAGGCCACAGAAGATTTCAGAGCAGTAGTATATATATTTTATTGTTAAACATCAGTACTGAGAACCATACTGCTCATACTACACAGCACATTTTTTCCCCTCTCCTTCACAGTTTAAGGGAAAAAAAGCCTTTTAATAGGCTTACTTTAAAGCTACAAAAAAACTTATACAAGCCCTCCTATAAATCAGTTTGTAAATTGCCTGCAACAGACATGTCTCAAGACCTATTAAAAAAAGGTAACTGGGAAAAAAAACCCACCTACAACATAACCCAGACAAAAAACCCAAACCAAAAGTAAAAGGACTGGGAGGAGATGCTGAGAGCAGTGCACATCCTGCTGCATTCAGCTAAATGTGTTCAGTTCCTAAAGCCCAAGAGCAGAATGCATGTCAGTGCACTCACCTTACTCCCATTAAGAATCCAGTCACTTCCATCTTTTTTTGCATATGTCCGTACTCCCTGCAAGTCACTGAAACAGAATTCAAAAGGTCCTTCAAAAAACCATTCCAGAGGCTGCAATTTGTATCTTGGATTCCATCCAGTACAAAAGAAGGTAGATTTTATACCATGCAGACATGGGCTCAGTGAAAGAATAGTGAGACACCATGAAATAGGTGAGTGTAACAGAAGTCACAAGCAGGGTGTGGAAAAGGATGATAAATCTGTGCAACCATACAGGAACATGAGGTCCCATTTCCCCATCCCTGCTTGTGGGAGGTGGTGTAATGCAAGCACTGACATCAACAGGTCAGCATCCACTTACACAGTACACCTCAGACAACAAATGGCAGATAAAACCAATCCTCTTCACAGGCTCAATCCTGATCAGGAGGCTCTGTGAAAAGCCATGAGCAACACCTGCCATTTGGAGAAACCTCACACCAACAGGTTTTGCATTTCACATGTCCCTCTCTCTTTTGCAAAGTGATCAGCAGTGTCTACTCCAAACATGTGCTGGGCAAGGAGGGACATTTCTCTGAAAGGATTCAGAGCAAAGAAAAACAAGGTGCTCTGTTCTACAGAAAAAGCTAACTGTAAAGCCCAGCCTTCTTTACCACAGTATGTAATTTCCCACTTTTTTTCTCATGTTGTACCTATGTTCACATGCAAACAAGTTGATAACTATAAACTCAGACTGCAGAAACAAATACAAAGCATATTTGCCCACAGTGGAACAATACAGAAATGGATTCTGAGCCACTATCTTGAAATGACAAAGCTGTAATAAAGTAATCTATAACAGGTTTTTTGAGTCTTGCCTATGATGTGGGATAATCTCATCTGTAGAGTAACTAACGAACCAGGAGGCTCAGAATGTTTTTCATTGACAGATCAACAGACAGCAAATAATGTTGAAACCATTGTTTTAGTATTTGGCTTACCTGCCAGCCCCAGGCTCTGTCATGGCAATAGCTCCAATGCACTTGCCTGCAACCATCTGGGGGATAAAGTGTTTAATCTGTTCTTCAGAGCCATAGTTGGCAATGTAGGGCATGACTATATCTGAGTGAAGGCTGAACCCTGGGCCTGTACAGTTAACATACATCCTGGAAAAAAAGGGGAGGGGGAAGTTCAGAAAAAACTACTAACAAAGACTTGAGCACTGAACTTGCACCATTACAACACAAACACAATAGTGAAGAGAACCCCACTACACAGAAGTCTCAGATCTTTTACCATTATTTACAGAATTTAATTTCACAGCCAAATGGGTACATAACCTACCAGGCTACAAAAAAGGCTTCCCCCAGTCACAAAGCCAATGTTACTCAAACAGTGATACAGAATACTTTAAACAGGAGGAATTTACATATATGTAAACTATCCTTTCCACAGGAAAGATAACATCATTTTCTGTAAGGAAATGTAGTCCACAATTAGGATAACTTATGAAAAAAAAAAAAATACAGTCACAAACAATAAGACCATTGAAATTCTTCCTGAAGCATGCAGTACTCACTGCTCCTCCCAGACAATGGCTGAAGAGAGAATATCTGCTCCAATGCCTCCATGCTTTTCAGCAATAGCAACACCCAGCAAGCCCTGCTGTCCAGCCTTTTCCCAGAGCTCCCTGCTCACTTGGCCATCCTTCTCCCACCTGTGGAATGAACACAAAGCCAGGGTCACACACTGAACCCCCCCACGTGCTCCTGTTTATCTGCTTCACACTAGAACACCAGCAGACGGTGTGAGGGGACACAGACAGCTCTGTGTCCCAGCCAAGAAGCAGTGGCTTAACCACAGAGTTTCTAATCTTCAAGTGCACAGATGACACTGGCAGTGCAGGGACACCAGCTGCAAAACAAGTCTGAACTCCTGCTTCCAATGTGTAACCTGACAAGATTTCATTAAGACTTGTTATGAGACTCTTACACCAGACTGGGATTTAGGCAATTTAGCCCCAGCCATCTGGATAATTACAGGCAGGTGTTTATCCTCCTAACATTCCATTTGTAAATGCACATTTACCCACATAAAAAATGAGGATCATTATATTATATTGTCATTACCATTCTATTATATTTTACATCATATAATATTATAAAATATTATATTATATATTATTTATTATCATCATTATATTTCATCAAAGATTTCCACTCTACCATGAAAGATTTCCACTTCTACTCATGAAAAATGCTTTATCAGAACCAATGATATAATATTAGTCAGTTTTGTATAAAAATCTGTCCCTGCACTTCTTATGAGTCAGTACTGTAAGTTATTGACTCATAAGTTACTGTAAATTACTGCTTTAAGGTCCTTTCAAGTTTGTGTAAATAGATAGCTGAGGCTTATCTGCTGACAGCTGGCAAACTTTACCACCACAGGAATCACCTTATTCTTGGAAAATTAGTGCCTCTTTATGGGGTTTGCCAACTCAATAGGGATGGCCACTAATGGTCCAGGTTTTCTCTTTTTTTAATGCCTTTATTTTCTAACGCCACAGTTTAAACAGAATGTATCAGAGACATTGCTCTGACACACCTGTGTGCAGCAGAGCTATAGCACAGCTATTTACCTGCAGTTAATCAAGTATCTTATCCTACATACAAAACAGAACCATAGAATCACAGAATGGTTTGGATTGGAAGGGACCTTAAAGCTCATCCAGCTCTGACCCCCCTCCATAGGCAGGGACACCTTTCACTAGCCCAGGTTGCTCCAAGCCCCATCCAACCTGGCTTTGACCACTCCCAGTGATGGGGCAGCCACAGCTTCTCTGGGCAAGCTGCTCCAGTATTTAAGCTGATTCACAGAGCTTTTGCTCCTACACTGGAAATCTTAAATCTCTTTTTACCATCTTTGCTTTCCCCATGATCCCCACTTTCAGGGACATTGCTGTCTCTGCTTCACCCAGCACCAAAGCTTCTCCTCCTCCCAATAATCCAGTAATGTTCTGTGCCTGAGGCCTTCTTGCTGCCTTGAAAGCTGTGAGAAGAGAGGGGTTCAGAGGCCACTGAAGTGATGCAAGAATACAAGTTGAACTTGATACAGTTTCCCTAAGAAACTGTTGTGTCAGCAAGATGGCAAACAGGATCTTCAGCAACCTCAAGCAGAGTCAATACATGTCCACAAACCTGCCCTGGAAGTCCTTCCAACACAAAATGAGGGAAAACATCTGCTTTTATGGACAGAATATGACTGCACAGTGGAAGAGCATACTACTAAAAGGTTATAGTTTGAGGATTAAAAAAACCAAACTGTCACCAACCTTGCTGTAAGCCTCCTGCTGCTCATTCCTGCCCCAGAGCCATGATGTGCCATTAACTCAATGAGGCACCTCAGCTGTTTGTGGATGCACACTTCAGCTGTGTCAGGAGCCTCTCATCTAGCAGGGCAATTTCAGAATAAGCCCTTTGCTATCCCTTGCTGTTTTCACTTCAAGTAAACTAAAAATTGCTTAAGACACTACTACAGCTTGACACTTTTGGCTCAAAACCATACCCTGAGTTAATTTCTTTCCTTTTCAGCACTATAATGTGATTGGATATGACTAAAATAGGGGCTAAAACCACCCTTCAGCTCTAGTTCAGTGGAATTGCAACACTTCCACTCTGTACAGAAAATGCACATATTTCCACAGAAATAAAAAAAAAATTAAGAAATTCAAACAAAGATGTTTTGTGCAAGTTTCTTGGTAATAGATAATTCACCTCACCATGATGTAAGTACTTGCATGTAGCTACAAAATCTACTGCAAGATAGTAAGAGATGATCAAAGCCTTTTTCAGTGACTATTTCCCAATAGTGTGGGAACTGAACTGCCCCCCAACTCTACCCCAAAAACATCAGTTAATCCTAGAGGCAGGGAAACTTTGCTGCAACTCTGCAAACTGCCTTTGCCTGCTCATGGGCCTAAGCTGAGGATGCCTAAACTGGAGCTCAAAGGATGCATTCAGTTTTGATTATGTATGATTTTTCTTCATGCATGACTTTCACAGGTTTGTTTTAAATTGGTAAATTTGAAATAGAAAGCTTGTAGATGAAAACCAATAATCTTTATATCCTGCTGTATCAGAAGTAACACCACAGAATACATTTTGGGGAAAAAATTAATTTTGGCAATCCAAATGTTTAGGAGGTTATCTTACTCTGCATGAAAAGGCAGCACTTCTTCCTGAAAGAATTTCCTGGCACTCTCCCTGAAGATATCATGATCTGATGAGAAGATCCTCCGAATTCCTATGTCAGTCAAAGTTTTAGCAGAAGATGGCTCCAGGCGCTTTGTGCCATGCTGTTCTGTCTGCAGGGGACTGGAAAAAGACAAATTCATGCATCTGTTAGGACACAGACACCCTATTTGCCTTTTAGAAACTAAACACAGCTCACATCCCAACTCTGGCACACCATGAGGTGCAAAGGATACCCATGATAAATACAAAGAACTAACATACACTGCACTCCACTGGGCTATTAATGGAGGTAAGGCAAGGCTGGTTTGTTCACATTTCAAATAAATTAAAAGCAATAATACATATATAAAAAAAATAAAATTAACCTAATGAAAACATAGGTAAAAATCAAAGAATGCTTCAACAAAAAAATAAAAACTGATACAGGGGTAAAGGTCAGTAGTAGAATCCACACAAGGAAAGTATAATTATTAAATAAGAAAGAAGGGGTTATAACACTTTTGTAGGGGTTTGGATCATCAAGGATGACATACTACTTTAAGGCTGAAATGAAAATTCACTTCCCATACTTGTGCATTGGATTTTTTGACTTGCTTTTATTGTATTGCCACAAAACATCAGAAACTTTGGGAGCTGAGTACATGGAAAAGGCATTCACTTTTCCTTTCCCAAACTATTTTGTTAGTCTCTCAGTTCCTCTGCACATCACCTGTGTGTACTCCTACAGAACTCAGCTGAGCCTGTGCTTATTTACTCTGCTCCAGAGACAGAAGTCTTTATTTACTACCACATGTAGCTACTCAGGCTCTACCAGGGCAATAATCCCCCTGAAACAGACTCTACTTACATCTAATAATATTTGGAAAAAACGAGATACAGCAACTTGCTTGTTGAGTACCTTGTACCCTCAAAGCTAGACACACAATGACTCTCTCAAAAACTCCACCTTAGTTTTAAAGCTGATGAGTTTTACTTAAGCCCAACCTTTTGTTTAATTGTGTCACACAGGGAAGGGCCTGGCTGCTCCCTTCTTCTCACACTGGGAAACACAAGTGGAAGGTCCGGGAAGGTCCGATCCCACTCCTGCCCTGGGGAACGCGGTGCCCGGGCAAGGTCGCGCCCGCTGTCACTGTCACCTGCTGCCAGCACGGGACACGCTGCTCCCGGCAAGTGGAGCAAAGGTCGGCACATCACGGCCACGGATGTGCCGCGGCTCGCCCAGGGCTCCCACACACATACAGCGCCCGTAACACTCCCGTTACACCTATACAAACGCACCCACACGCTCCAAGCACACACTGAGGTGCGTACACCCACCCGCACAGAATGGATAAAATAATACGAGATCATACAGCCAGCACCAGCAGCCGGGCAAAGCCATTCACCCCGCGGTCTTTACGGAACCCAAGCTCAGGGGAGCTCAGCCACCCTCACGGCCGGTCCCGCTCACCTGGCCTGGGCGGAGAAGGGCCGGCAGCCGGCGGCCCTCAGGAGGCCGCGCAGGCGGAGCAGCCGCGTCGCCATCTTACGGGGCAGGGCGGGACAGGACAAGGCGGCACCGCCGCTGCAGCCCGTGAGTTATCCCTGCGCCCGCCCACCCACGGCTGGAAATCCCTTCCGGGATGGAGGCGGGAGCACCGTGAAGCAGCAGTATAAATAATGTTTCTCTGGTGTAGCTTTGCAATCGCGTCACGGAGGGGAGCGGCAGCAAAGCCGGACGAAGGGGTTGTGCGCTGAAAGCCGCCCGTGTGATGGCAGCTGGCGTGAGGGGCGAGGCGCTGGGCCACGGCTCTATCCTCATCATCCTCCTTCTTCTTTATCTTCTTCGTCTTTCTCCTCAGGAAAGGGGGTGACACTCCCTTTCCTGAGGGGACATGGCGGGAAGCTGAGCCCCCGCCCCTGAGGGCTGCCCCTCCCTGGGCCTTTTCGCCATTTCACCTTCGTGGGCCGGGTCCTCCTGCTGTCAGCAGGTTTTGATTGGCACAACCTGCCCACTAAAATAATTTAGCACCCTTTTTGTGGGTGTGGGGTTTTTTTCTGATTTTTTTTTGTTTATTTTTTGGGGGTTGGTTTGGTTTTTTTGGTTTTTTGTTTGTTTGTTTTGGTGTGGGGGGTTTTGTTTTGTTTTGGGGTGGAGGGGGTTTTGTTTGTTTGTTTGAGGGTTTTTGTTGTTGTTGTTTTTTGTTTTGGTCTTTTTTGTGTGTATGTGTGTTTGGGGTTTTTTTCTTTTTTTTGAGTGCTGGTTTCTCTAAGTTAGGTGGTTTACCATTATGGTACATAGGGGCTTTCCCAAAATGGAGGTTTATTGTTCTGAATGTTACCCGTCACACAGCACCAGTTCACACACTGAAGCAAAGTATTTCTATTTTTTTTTTTTTTAATTCTAGTTTGTGTAAAGTAAGGAGCTAGGTGTTAACCCATAAAAAGCTAGCTCCTCATTCATCAAAGCTTTACAGTACTTACAGACTTTAACAGACAAATGCATATATTTTATTACATAATCTCTTTACTGATTAGCACTGAGCCCCCTATTTGCTAGTTATTTCTCCCACTTCTCATGCAAATTAGCCCTCATGTGCAGTTCTTCCCTCTGTTTGAGTCTGGAGTCTATTTTGAGTAGGTGGTGGATGAGCCAGTGGTCACAATCTCTCACTGCCAGAATTACCTTTCCTCCAGTTACTGCAATGCTCATAACTCAGTTACTGCAATGCTCATAACTGTACTGATTAACAACTCAAAAAAAATAATTCAAAGTTTTACTCAAACGGTTATTCACATCTTGGGTGGGACTTCATATCAGAGCAAGCATTTCTTTAGGGAAGAGCAAACCACTGGAAGTGGGGAGAAGGATAAAGATTTAATAGTCTGCTCATCATTCTTTATCCCTTTGGCTCCTGAGGTCACCCTGCTGCAGGGGGCACAGTCCTGGCAGAGGATACTCTCCCCAGTCAGCCAATTTGTGAGAGTTTTGAGCCTTAAATGGGCATCTTTCTCCAAGAAAGGAGCTCCTATCAGTTATCTTGCCTACAATACCCTGACCTACAAACTGATAGATATAACTAGATATGCATAGAGATTTGATAACTAGATCTGATATCTAGAAAGTATGTCTTACCAATCATCATTAAATATGGGGTTAAAATGATATGCAGTTCTCATAGCTGGGGTTTTAAATAATTCCCTCACTTCCTGCGTGGTGGTGTGGAACTTTCAGGATTTACCCTCTGGATGACACCAAAGATGACACCAAAAAATCAGCAAAAAGGAAGTTTTGGAGCTTGATGTTTGTTGAGAAATAAATAAATAAATAAATAAATAAATAGAGCTGAAAAGGCTCAAAGTGCAAAGCAGATTGGACCAGAAGATATTTTACAAAACTTCATCATTTTTAACGAATACTTTATTGGGAATGAATTGTACAAAATCTGTCGAAAGAATGCTTGTGGTTTGGGTGTTTTTTAAATATTGATCCATACTCTAAACCTGTTGTAAACTTTTTTAACAGATATAAAAAATATTTTCAGCTGCAGCGTTCCTGCCCCTTAAGCCGGGAGATGGCACTAGGGGAATAGCTATTCCTATGGATGGGCGTGTCTGAAAGCAGCAACGCCTTCCGACCAGGGACGGTGTTTTCCGTGTGCCACATCGGCAATACACAGAGCTGTCTGTATTTGCACACAGAAGCATCTGCGATGCAAAACCGGTTGCAGCCTGGAAACTTGACCTGGTTTTTCATTTGGGAGTCTGATTTCGTATTATTATATCAGAGTAGGCAGGAGGAACCATGCAGAGCAGCTGAGAGGGATAAAGTGAAAAGGAGATTGTTGGGAATTGCTGGACTTGGATGCCTAGAGGTAAAATTTGGCTATGTTTGTGAGCTCCTGTCAGGTACAGCCTCCTGCAAAGTGCCTTCCTTGAGCTGGTGTGGGCTCCTGGGAAAGCCCAACACCTTTGTCATAGGTCTGTTAGCATGCAGGAGGCTGACAGGGAGATTTGCATTCCCAGGGATGCCAGCTCAGCCAATTTACAGTCTTGGTAGCTTTGCTGTAGCAAGAAAATCTGGCAGGACACATCCCATCACATGTGCACTGTAATAGAGCTGAGAGATTGTAAATCTTGTCCTAAGCCACAGAAAAGTAAACCTTTCCAGATTTCAAGGATCCATTTCTGGGATTAGGGAATACTTAAACAGGCAGTGGCAATCAGATTGACAATTTGGCATTCTCTGGGGAAGAAGACTACAAGAAATAGGACATTAAGAACAACCTTTCTCCTTTTTAATGTACTTGCAGAAAACAAAGTAGAAGTAGATACTGCAACAGGACAAAGAATGCAAACGCATTGTTGCTCTTACAGATGCTGTTTCCTGTTCAGGATTGGGCTTTTCTTTACAGAGTGGTCTCTGCACCTCTGTTCCTCCTGGAGGCATAGTAACAGGCTGAAATCTTTAATTCTTATTTTCTGTCCTTCATGGGGATGCTTCCTCTTTGTTATGGTCATGTCCCATTCCAGTACATGGCCTGTCCCTCCTTCCTGGACTCTGGTGTAGCCTCAGGAGAGGATGGGGTTTGCCCTGGGTTATTGGTGTCAATTGTTCTCCCCTGCTGGGTTAGTGGCAGACCTTTCCTTTGACACTCCAAACTGCCCAGAGCTCTGTTACTCTGTGATAAACACTAGATAAACATACCCAGGAGTAACAATATCCACTCCTCTGGTATTAGAGCTGTTGTCAGAATAACAGCCAGAGAGCTGCCCTGCAGTGTGTACAGCCCTAACCTGCAGACTTTGTGACATTTGGGCTTTGCTATGAATTGGTTTAGTTGAGCAGTGTCTTTTCAGTCCCTCATTTATGGTTATTTTTTATTATTTCCAGTGTTAGTAAGTCATTGCTACAGCTGGAAAGGATTATCTTCAATGTCTGCTTTGCTGTGAACAATGTCTAACATGTTTACTACAGTGAGTACCATTTAAAGCATTATCTTGCTGAAAAAAAATGCACATGGCCTTGCTAACCACCAAATTAGCAAATAAAGGAATTGTAGGTTACCTGGAGAAAAAGTGTTCCAAGCTCTGTGAGTAAGACAGGTTGAAATGAAAATTGGGTTGGTTTTTGTCAAACTTAATGTTAATCTGAGAAACGTGTATTCTCCAGACATGAAGACTATACAAGTATATTCAGGCAAGAATGGCCATATAAAAAGAAATATCTGTTTTTAAGAAGAGATAATTTTTGCAGTCTTTCATACCCACTGCAAAGTAAAAGAACTTTTAAAGGAGTTGAGCAAAACAAGTCTCACTGTATGCTTTTTTCTGTCAAATAATTCACCTGCAAGTTTCCATGTGTATTCCTGAGCTAGGATATCATTAGTCCTATTATGTCTGCAGCAGCATCTGTTGCTGTGGAAGGGTGCTCTCCTCCAGGGATAGGCATGCTGGATTTCATTTTGATAACAGACAACTTAATATGAAAAACTACCAGTTAATGCAGCCCTTGGATGCAACTGTCCTAATTTTTCTCAGAGCTTTTTTGTCACATGCTTGCCTTTGAATGATGTTTGCTGTCTAAGGAAGAAATGTGAAGTGGAAGATCTGCTTAGAGACATGTTCTTCCTGAATGATCAGTCATTGTGAGCAGCTCCCTGGCAGCTGTTGCCACCATATCCCAGCCCTGGGTGTGATTTCTGTCTTTGTATCAGGGTAAGGGAAGCTCCTGCTCCAACAGCCACGGCCACATGTGGTGGTGACACTGTCTGTAAAGCCAAGCTGCAGGATCTGAGCAGAGCCCCAGCAATGGGCAGCACTGGCCCCTCTCACAAAACACTTTATTTCCTTTTTAGACTTTCAGTCTGTGTTGCAAAGAGTGAATCCAACTGTTCATGTCCAGCATTCATGGTATGAATAGCCTAGAGGTTTGGTTTCTGAGTAAGTTATTTAAAGCTGATGTGCTGTCTTTTTTCAAGAAGAATACAGTGCCAATTTAGCATGGGTGCCCATCAGGGGACCTCCATGTTCTTCATCCAACCTTTTTGTGTTGGCATTATAGTGCAGGGAGAGCTGGAATAAGATGCAGAGCTCTCAGCTTACTTCTGCCTCGATATGTGACTCTCCTTAGTGTGCCTTTCATGGGGTCACACAGTGTCAGTCATGTGGCCATGAGATGATGTGACACAGACAGGCAAGTGGCCACGGGCCCCTGGTGACCAGCTCTTGTTCCCCCATCCTGGCAGAGCTCCACCACACTGCTCTCACTCTCTGACCACATGTGGCATCCAGGCACACAGCTGGAGGGAGAGCCACACACCAGGGAGATCCCACAGCCCTGCAAGGCCTGGGTGTGAGCTCCAGCATTAGCTGGGAATCAGCAGAAGGAGGCACATGGGAGTCTCATGAGCTGAGAATGGCACTTGGCAGGTCTGAAGGTGATGTGGGCAGGTGATATCTCACCATGGGACAGATTTTGTCATCCCTGGGTCTTCCAACATGAAACTTCAAACTAATGTGTTTTGAAAAGGTTGCTAATCTAGAGTGCTGTCCTGAAGCCTGTGCAGGCATATCTTTGTCTGTTAGGTAGCTGTCAGCAGTTTTCAGCATTCAGCAGTGCCAATTTGGAGCTTGACTGTATTAATTGCTCAGTAAATTATTTCAAAATCACTTCTACAAAAGCTGAAGAAGAGCAGCAGTTTCAGGGAGCACTCCCAGTGAAGATGGAAGTTACACACTGGTTTCCTCTGTGGGAAGAATTTGTTAAGTCTGATACCAAAGGGGGAAGCTCCAACCACTCAGGTATTATCAGTTTGTGTTTACATTAGCATGTGGCACAGGCACAGGGTAAAAGCTCTCACAGAGGGCTATGAAGAATTCAAATTTTCAGTGAAGTTTATCTCTTGATGGGTTTTGTCCTATGTAAATCAGCTTCAGACCATTAAAAATGCACTTGATTTTGGAGCAACAAAAATTTGTGATTATAAAAGGCACATAAAAGCATTGGCTGAACACAGCAGACATGAATATACTTAAGATGTTGCTGAAAGTTAAAAACATTGCATGAAGCAGGGCTGCACAAATAAGGCATTATCTCCCAGAAGACTTCTGCCTTGATAGTGTAATAAGTATAGTTGGATTAGGATGAAATTATTCTCCTGTACTTTTTATTGTATCAGAATCAAAGTGAGTGGCATCCTGTGTGATGGGATTAAATAATTCTAGTCGTTTTAAAGCATCTCTGTTCAAGCAATATTGATGCTTACAGTTTCAGACTTCATGTTTGTTATTGGTTTGCTATTGAGGAGAAAGCCACTCCATTTGGCTGATTTAATAGAGCTCAAATGATAAAGACAACACTGAGATCAGCCCTCATGAACTACTTTTTCTTCAGAAGTGCCAAGTAGTTATTAAGCTGGGGTTTCCTAATCCCAAATTCTATAGTTTTACTGCTCTTTTAACACTTTTTTGTTTGTTTTTTCTTTGTTTGTTTGTTTGTTTTGTTGTTGTTGTTTTGTTGTTGTTGCGGTTTGGGGGTTTTTTTTGTTTTGTTTTTTGTAATGTGCAGAATACACATGTATCATTTCATGTACCACTCACTGGGTGTTTGGATACAGTAGCTCTAATGAGTTACTCAGTATTTCCTTCACAGGTCTTCAGCTGCAATCCAGTTTACATCACCCTTTAGCTAAAAATGTTCTCACCAATTCAGAGTTGGTGGTTGTCTTAGTTTTGGAGACAAATTTCAGGAGAAAGCACCCTGGAATGAATGTTTCCTCTAAAGAGAAAAGGACTTCAATAACTCCCTTTTCTCATGCCCATGAGGGTAAATTGATAATTAATACCAGTGGGTATAAGTGAAAAAAAGAGAACTGTTTATTAAGAAAAAAAAGTGTGTGTAGCCTTTCTGCAAGGCACAGAAAAGGCTGGAATAAATGCTAGATATGAACTCCTGGAAACTTCCCCTACACCCACAAACACACCCCCATACACCCACCCACAGCAGAACAAAGAAAAACCTCAAAAAATACCCGGGGAAGAAAAACACACAGGCTGACAGCATGGCCTGGAAAACAAAATAGTGACTGATCTGGGAAGGGGAAGAGGAGTTCACATAGCAGCCTGGAGCAGAGCAGGTGGGAAACCTGTTGGATTTCTGGCACGGGTCTCCTCCTCACAGCAGCCAAAGTGGAGTGGTGGAATTGAATGTCCTTTCTCATGTTGGTTCAGCTCCTCTGAGGTCTCAGATTCAGAGGCCAGTCCTGCTGGTCTCCTCAGATGGGCTGAAAAGAAAAACAAGCCAAGCTGAAAACTGTTCAAGGAAAAAAACCCCAAAAAGTTGCCAAGAGGATTTCCAGTAGAGCCTCAAGGCTAGAGGAAGGGAAAAAACTTCTTGCTTCAAGCTAGCAAAAAAACCCAATCCAACAAAAGGAACAATGCAGCATCCCCTGTTCATGCTGTTCAGAGCACGCTGGAGAGAGAGAGAGATTGAACAGAGCCCATGCCTGGTGTTCCCAGGCTCCAGCCTCACCCTTTGGCTCATCTAAAAGATACCACAAACATTTGTGGGCATAAAGCAGATGATTAGGGAATCAAGTATCATCATGAAATCACCCCAAGACAGTAGTGTGAAAGGAGGTTGAGAAGGGTGTGTTTGAGCTCATGGTATGGTCTCATTCCTGTGTTTTGCCATAATTGTGTTAGATACTGAGACTGATAGCTGTTTATCAGCTGTGGCTGGCCCTATTAGTCCAGGCATATAAAAAAGTATGGTTTCTTATCCCCTGTTTAGCAAGAGGTTGAGAATTTGTCTGTGTCTAAGAAAGTAGCACCAAATTTGGCAGGAATAACATGATGGAAGCTACCATTGAACTGTGTAAATTAATGCAGTGGGTTTAATCTACACTGAGGGAGGAAGGATTTCTTTAACAGGTGCTATGCTGCTTTCAAGAACAAGAGTTAGGCAAGCACCTCCCTTGCCCAGGGGTAGGTATTGAGCTCAGAGAATGTAGGGAGGCATGCTGGGGTGGCTATTCCTACTGTGGGGAGTAGCAAGACTCCTTTGTGATTGTGGGGTTGTACTCAGCTTGCCTGGCCTGCCTTCCTTGCATGCCTTGTTTCACAGCCTTAGCAGACTTGCTAAGAAGGTAAACAAGTCCTGCTCTTATGAAAACATGTTCTTACTGTGTGGCCTTCATACCATATCCATGTTCAATTAACTGCTGGTTTTTATCCTTTCAGAGGTGAGCAAGTGGTACAGTAAGAGCACCAACCTTTGCTCTGAAGATCAGGTACATTCCTAGATGACTTAAGGGACAGACCAGAAGAAACTTTTTCAGTTAAGCAAAGGCAGGAGTGTTTTGTTTGTTATTTTCTAAAAACTGACTTAGCTTTTGAAATAGACAAGATGGTTACAGGTGAGATACTCTGAATTTAAGCCACTTTTTAAACTAATGAAGCAGTTAATAAGCACTGTCATTTGCATGAAGGAAAACAACTTTAAAAATGGTAGTGTTCAGTATAGCATGGAGTAAAAAATATGTCTGTTTTTCTGTCACAATGAGCCAAAGAAAATGCCTTCCTGAGCAAATAGTCTGGAGAGCTGATACCTAGAAATACAAAAGAGAGAACTGATTTTGGTTTTGTGTCTCTGAGTTGGTAAAGCTGAGGAATGCAATAGCCTAAGAAGAAGCCCAGCCTATGGTTTCAGGTGTTTATGTCATAACATACACCATGTTCCTGTTGTTCCTTGAATGATGCAGAATTCTAAACTGGGTAACAAAAGCATAGGAAGCAATTGATCCCTTTTACCTGGAAGGAGATGTTTCTTTTTCTTATTTTTGCTGGTTTTGGAATTCAAAAATTCCAGGGTTTTCTTGAGCCTTGGAAAAGAGTTCAGTTATTGCAATTGGAAAGAGCTGCTTCTCTTCAGAGAAGAGAGACTTCTTAATGAGTCCTGAGTACCAGGAACTCTGGAAAACAATCTAGAAACTTTGTTTGCTTACTGGATTTCTACATGTTAATGATAGGGTGGATAGCAATTCCTTTTTAGCAGCTATTTTAAGGCTTTCTTCAGACATAATTTCTTGTAAAGATTTAAAATTGTCTTACAGGCTCTCTGTAGTCTCTGCTCCAAGCATTTAATACCAAGTGGTGGCCCCAGACACAGTTAATGTTCTGCAGGGTGGATGAGGGCTATATTCTTATGATTGGCTAATTAGTTGTGCTCTAGGAGATTAAATATCACCATGCTCACCATAGCTGTGGGCAGAGACCATCACTGTCATGTACTGTATGCAGAGGATGTGACTGAAGGAGACATCCAGTGGGGTTTGCTGTGACAATAAAGTGAAAATTTTTGATGTTGTGAACTCTGTGCTGTACTGACCTTCCTACAAAGTATACCTGACTACAGGGTTTCTTCATTATTTTCTCTTCCTTTATGTCCAGCTAAAAAAATTAAGCATGGCCGTGCTCTTGAGATTTTTTAAAAGGGCCTTGTGAAACTCTGCCAGTTCAGAAGGGCTTTGAATTCAGTAACACTTTTATCATGAAAAGGAGCTCTATTTTAAATGGGTTGTATGGCAAGGCCTTCCCTTCAGTGCAAGCATTCTGTGGCTGCCAACTGCAAATCTGCATGAAGTGTGACTCAAGTTTCAAGACCAAAACCCTCAAAATGTGATTGGCTTAAGTGCATGAGACTTTTTCTTCCCCAACTGTAACAAATCATAGGTGCTTTGTTTCTTCACATTTTCACATCCAAGTGTGCTTCACAAATCTCATGGCAACCACAAGAGAGACATTTACTCTTCTTATTCCATGTGGTGCATGGGGCTTACTTGTGATTTCTTGGTCCTTGTAGCAGAGCCATGGAAAAACAATCTCCAGTGTGCTGAGGTAGAATCTTGTTAGGCACTCCACTTATGGTTTTCTTAAGGATTGCCTTCAGGGAAAATGTGCTACATAGTCCTGTCCTGCCAGGTGAGATCAAAAGAGGTTGGAAATTGTTCCAATCTACATGCTCTGATGTACACTAAATGCACAACAGTCAGTCCTTTTGCTGCCTAGCAGCCAGCAGGGAGGTGAGAAGGAAAAAGGACAGCACAGGGAAAAGTGCAGCAAGAAGTTCCAGGTTCTCCAGCTATGGAGGACATAACTGCTGAGCCAGTGTGAGGTGCTGATTTTAGCATTGGCTTTCTCAAGACTTTGTGCTGTCTCCCTGTCCTGGTCCCTCTCATACTGTGCTCCTCATTGACCAATTTTACTCACAAGACCACGAGGAGGCCAAGTGAGCTCCCAAGGATGTTTGTGAGGTTGAGCACGAGCTGAATTTCTTGCAGCCACTGGCCACAATTAATACTGTGACATTTCTCTGTGTACCTAAATCCCTTTCATCCAACATGAGACTGTACTCTCCAACAAAATAAATGAGGCATGTAAACTAAGGAGACATGGTGAAAGTGAACTTTTCTGTTTAAAAGTATAATCACAAATAACTGTTATTGTTGCTATTTCTTTTAAGCAATGTGAATAATCCCTCTTGAAATACTTTTCATGCTGCTGAGGAAGTACTTGGATGTTTTTTATGGCTTTTATCAATCTGCCTCATTCATTTCTTAGCGTAAGGCCTTCCCAGAGGGCTGGCAAAAGCCTTTCTTTTACAACAAACAGTTTGATTTAGGAGTGCTGCTACCCATTATTGCTACATTGGTGGAGAGATTATAGTTTATGAACTAATCTATAGCATCCTCCCAAACCATAGATTTTGATAATGGAAAATTCAGTTTAGTGCTCTAATGAACCATGGTCTGATAGGTACTGTGCCAATTAGTCTAGAAGGTAGATGTGTGTGAAATTTGATATTTTCAGCAACATTTGGTACTTCATTTTAAAATAAATGTAAGTGCCTGGGTAAATGAAATATTGCATTTTTTTGTTATAAAATAAATGAGAAATAACAGGTTACTAAAGTATCGTTTCTCTGTTAAATGTTTAAGCACTTCCTTGTATCCCTGTAAAAGCCTCCTGGCATAAGGGAGTAGATTTAAATCTGTGGAAGAATTGCATTGAGAATAAGATAATACTTGTGTTGTGTTTAAAACCAGCTGGGAATTAAATTCCAAATAAGCTGCTCCCCTGGCCCCTCTGGTGAGAGAGGGACAAAGGTAGAGACTATGGATTGAGATAAAAAAAACAGCAATAGGATGAAAAATTAACAAGCAATAGTATTAATAACAAAAGTATGCAAAAGAGAAGGTGATTTAAACACAGAGGCAGAATCCAGAGTGCTGGTCATTGGCAATTTCTCTGAGGAAGAAACAGAACAAAGAGGCACATGTTCACCGTTTTTTTCCCCCTGATTTGAGTGGTATGGAATAGCAACCTGGTCACACACACTTGGCTCTAAGCTCCACCCACTTCTGGAGACCTGCAAGCAAAACTGGAACAACTCAGAAGAAGGGTGCTTAAATGTGTTGTGTTTTAAGTCTGAAATTTGGTTAAGAACATGCTGAAGTGGAACAATTGTTCTTGTAATAATGGTATGCAGTGCCGTAAGAAGGGAGCTATGTGAAAATGAAAAATCTTTTGCTGTTGAAGCAAGTTTACTTCATTGGGGAGGTTGCATTTGTGGATTTTGTTCAGATAGGAGTGTTGTGTGTACTGTGGCTTTTTTAAATTACCTCAGTACTGGTGTAAAAGAGACAGATAGGAAGGCTGAAAGGTCTTGGTGATGTGAACAGCCGAGTTTGCCTGCCAGAAAGATGTCTTTGCTAAACTGTCTTCTCCTGGGTTTGCCCTTACACCATGAGGGTTATGGCTAGCAGATCTGTGTGAAGGACACAGGTGATGTATGGCCTGTTGTGCTTCCTCAGTTTCTTGGTCTGTAGGTGGGAGGGACAAATGACCAGTGCCTAGCAGCTCCTGGAAATGAGCAGAGAGCCACACATAAAGGGTTTTGAGGAGACATGTGTGAAGAATCTTTGCCCAAATGAGTTTGGGGCAGTGGGTGGAGCTCACTGTGTTCAACACTCCAGGGCTGTCTCTTGACACCCCTGACCTGCTGTGTGTTGTTGTCTGGATAAATGCTCCTTTCTGTCCATGTGGTGTCTGTTTCTGTCCAGAGCTGCATCACCCACTGGCTGGAAACCATTCTTCTAAAATAAATTAAAATACAGCCCAAGACTAGGGAGAGTGTTGATAGAGTGCAGAAACAGTTGTTCCTTTTAACAGCAGCATTTGTGTTTCTGGTACTCAGCTCCTGCATGTAAGAGGCCTTTCTGTTGATAGCATGGTTGACACTTTTGGGTCTAGGATACCTCCAAAGAAAAGCCCTGTGAGTTGTAGAAAACAACCTCTGCCTTTTCCTAGACAGGGACCTGGACCCTTGAGCAGTGCTAGATTGAGGGACGTTGCTCCTCTTGCACTTCCCTGCTGTCTGAACTCCATTCTGCTCTGTGCACATGAATCCCTTTCTTTGAGAGGCCTCTTGGCTATCCCTGGCCTGGCAGAACCTGCTGTGGAGATGTGTGATAGTGGCTAACTCAATGAACACAGCCTCTGCCAAGAGCACAATTACATCCTTGGAGCCAATCCTTGGAACCACCTCTTGTCAACTTTCTGACACTTCCACCTGAGTTTTGTAGGCTGCCCTGCTCCCTGTGCCAGTTGCTGGATCTAGTGCTGCATACCAAGCACTGGTGATTCACAGCTTGACCTTCCTCTGGGAATTTAGCCTTGGTCCCAAGGAGTTAAACTGTCACTTGGGTGGAGTAGTGGAAAGTATGTTCATTAACCATGTTCTATTTAAAATACAAAGCAAATGTAGTGATGGCAAGAGGTATCAGATGACAGAGACCGAGAATTGCTTTTTCTGTTCAGAGCCTGAACAGATGCAGGCTGGCTTTCCTTGCTCAGCTGCTGGGGCCTTCAGTCACCCTTGGAGGGGTTGGTTGTGCAGAGTATTTCTTTCCTTAGGTGAACACAAAATATAAGAGCAAGCAGCCTTTTGTGAGGAGCACTCTCCAGGAACAGAGCTCTGAGTGATGCTTGTTTTACTAGTATGGAGGCAGGAGGTTGAAAAAAGGCCAACCTTTAAATGGTTTTGAGGCAAAGTAAGAGATTTCTCTGCTCTCCTACAGATAAGGCACCAAAGCTGTGTATGCATTTCCATACTGTGTTTTCAGACTGGGTATGATTTCAGTGGGATTTATTGCTGAAATCAAAGCTGATTGTAAGACAGTTTTGTGTGTTTCTCAAAAAAGCCCCTCAAATCCCTTGTCATTAGGTTTCCAAGTCATCTTGTTTCTTCATTTTTAAAATGGATAAATAAAAAGGTTTATGTTGAAGCTGTCACTAGCTGAAAGAGGCTAGTAGTATTTAAAGTATTTGCTTTTCTTTATAAATGACTGGATTATTTAAGATCTTATGAGAATGTGAACATTTTTTCCAGCTATTTGCATAAATTGAGGTGGAAATATTTTAAAATTGCTAAAACCTTTGGATAGCATAAATATCCACTCCCTGTACAGCTCTATGAAATACTCTGAGGCTTGACCTCAGTTTAATAGGAAAGGAGTATTCTCTTTGTTTTCATCGGTTTTGTCTGCAACAATTATTTGTACTTTAATTTTTGAGGAGTGCGAGTAGTGCAATTAGTATTACCTTGATTCCTTGCAATTAGAATCCAGAGAAATACTGTCAGCCTTGTTATGTCTCATAATCTGGTATTTTGTTTTAAACAAAAATTTGAATGTGAGTTTTTAAAAACTAGTGAGCTTAAAAATTTGTCTGCTTCTACAGCGGTGAGAAGTCATCCAACTTTGTTCATTGCCTGAGTCCCAAATATTTTAGAAGTTAGTAAAACTTGCAATTCACAAAAAAAAAAAAAAAAAAACAAACCTGTGATGGAAAATTCAGCCTTTCCTTTAGGGCCTTGTCCAGCCTTGGACTAGGCAGGTTCTGTGACCATATGTCAGTGCAGCATTGACAAAGCAGTGTCAAAAAGAGGCCGACAGCATATAAATATATATACATATACATATATATATATATATATATGAGATTTTGGTTTGGTTGGTTTTCAGCTTTTGCTTTCCCAACCATTAACGTCCTCAGTTTCTTGGAGCATAGGTGAATAGGCAGGATGTTGAGGATGTGCAGCAGTGTTTTGAGTCTGCTTATGTATCCTGCACTTTTTTAAATTGCCCTTTCAGGATAAAGTTTAATAACTCCTTTTTTCTTTCTTCTACCCAGGGTTTTTTGCATTTTGAGTGTAGCACCCTCAACCCTTTGTAAGCGATCTGCTGGCAGAAGTGTCTGGGCAGGGTGCAATTCCCAGGTTCATTTGGCCCCGTGTGCCAGCATGGTGAGGGTTTAAATGGGAGATTCTTTGGGAAGCCTCAGAGAAGAGGCAGCTGTTGTTTGAGCGGCTGTGGTTTATTCTGGTGCCAGCCACCCCCACTGCACCTGTTGGCACTTGAATTATGGCCATTTCGTGCATAGCAACTCAATAAGGCAAGGTAGGATTTTAATAGAACAGGCTGATACCCAGATGGGGATTAAAGAAGTTTCATGAACACTTAAGGAAGAGAGAGGAGCTCTCTTTATTTAAGGGCAGGGATGTAACAATACTTCCCTGAGCAATGGCTGTTCCCAGTGTTGCTGCAGCAGGGGCAGTTGGCCTCTTCTTACAGAGTGTCTGTAACTTCTGATTGCCCTTTCTAGCTGTCCCTAAAGCTGTAAATAAAGGCAGCAGGGAGGATTCTTTCCTGAGAGTGCTGCTTACCTGCTCTTCCAGCAGTACAGAGGAGATTTGGCTGGGAAAAGTGGCTCTGCACAGTCCCCTGTAGCAGGTCCACCCTGCCTAGTTTTGGATCTTACCGCCTTTGGAGCTGTTCTGACAACAGATACCAGGTCTTCTTCTCCCAAAAATGTTGTAAATGCTGATGCTGGTGATAGTGCCCTAATTAATTACTCCTCCTCCCAGACCCCAAAGAATTTTTCATTAAGATCAAGTCAAGTGATACTGGAAATGTCCATATTTATACTTTTTATAAAATTTTATTTTTGTGGTATGCAATGTACAGGGAAAATGAATTAACTGCTGAATGCTCTTTTGAGTGGGTTTGAACAGATGGGAAAAAAAAAAGACTTCATAGCCTCAAAGTGACCACAAGGATTTATGGATGCTTTATTTTTCCAATAAATTACATTGTTTCAATGCAAATAACATGGAAAGAGATGGTTGGGATGGATGGACCCTGGATGGTAGAGTTTATTCCATGTAGTTTGCTTTGGTAAAAGCTCAGGTTTTTTCAATGAAAGTGTAGTGACCAAAGGTGATACCCATGGATGTGCTGGTAAAAAAATGGTGGGGTTGGAGTCATATCATCCAGTTCTATGCAGTTTCCATGTTGATGGTGACAGACTGAGCAAGAATTTCAGGCAAATCTTGAGTGCCATCTGGTCTTTCTAACTTTGGCTTGTTCTGGGAAGGAATGGGAAAGTTGTATTTGAAGTTAATGTTAGCTGAAGAAACAATTGCAAAATGACAAACTGAGCCCTTGATTTCTGTTTGGAGGTGTTTGTTTCATACAGTTAGGAATGTGCATTTCCTTGGATAGAATAACTGACAGTTCACATAAGCCCACAAAAGTTTGTTTGCATTTTAAAGACAGCTGCTGTTTTGCTCTTTGTTTTTTGTGATTTTTTTGGGTTTTTTCCCCATCCTCTGGACAAAATAGTAACATATAAAGGCTATGGGGCAGGGAGGGGTTGTTGTTTTTATTTTCCCCTACTTGTAGGAGAAGTGCTAAATAATTGGGTACTTTTGAAGCCCTCTTTTAGCTATTGATCAATATTCTTCTGTGACAATATTCTTCTTCAGATGATTATTTTGTTCTCAGTAGCTCACGTGAGTATTCAGGCCACTCTGTCTTAACAGAAATCTACAAATTATTGGAAGGTGTTGCTTTGATTTCCATTTAAAAGCAATCTCAATTGTGCTTGTAGGATAAATGTCTCAGGTTGTCAATTTGCATTGTGTTTGAAAAATCTACTAAACACCAATGAGTTACAGGGCTGTGAACAAGAGCAAGGAACTTGTACTCCTGCTATCTTTGCTTTTGGACAACATTCTCATTTTATTCTTTTTATATTGTTGGGGAGATGTTGGCAAGGAACCTGCACTCCTGCTATCTTTGCTTTTGGACAACATTCTCATTTTATTCTTTTCATATTGTTGGGGAGATGATGGTGTCAGGGTTTTGTAGCCTCTGTTGGCTGTGGGTCTATAGAAGCCTTTATGGATAGCAAGCAGATGAAGTTAAGTGTACAAATGAGAAGAACATACCATTTGGTACCTGGAGAATTCCTCTTAGACTGACAGGATGTGCTTTACAAATGCTGTGGAAAAATACAGATATGCTAGTTAGAAAGAGCAGCAAATATTACTTTTGGGAATAGCCCTAAAATTAAAAGCTGTTCATGAGTTGATGGCATTAAAAATCTGTATCTGGTTGGATTTGATCTGATATGGTGATAGAAAGTTTTAAGTGTTTCATGTTGTACAAATCAAGCTCTCTTCTTGCTTAAGTGTAATAAGACAGTAGCTATTGGATACAATCACTGCAACTGCTTTTAAGAAAGTCAGAGCTTAGAGATTTGGTGTTGACCAAAACAGCCTCCTGTGCTGTGGCTGAATGGGGGCTTTGGCATGGTGTGACTGCAGGATGAGCACATTGCCATGGTTGTTCTCACACACAGGGCCTTTGACCTAACTCAGCTGGAGCTTTGTCTGATCTGCCTGAGAAGCTAAAAGCCCACTGTAATGAAACTGTAAGAGAAAGGAGAAATGTAGGATGGATGTTGAGCTCTTGCACTTACCCTCATAGTTGATGCAGCCATTTGAGTCCTCCTGGCCTTTCATGAGCTCATCTACTTCTTCTTCTGTCATCTTCTCACCTGGGAGTGGAGAGAACTTGTTTCATTCTTCCACACAGAACTGAGGCTGAAACCTACAGCTTTTCCAAAGGCTTTTCTTATTTTCTGAGTTGGTGAAAAAACACCTATATATGACATGAGCTTAATGAATTTTAACTTTCTTTAGAAGACAGAGACATATATGCCTAGTGATTCTAGTTATTCCTACAGAGTAAAGAAATTTTCATGCAGCAAATCCTCTACTTTTGTCCATTTGTGTTATGTCACTGAGATGTACAGACTTTTCTCTCTATTCATCAAATAACAGTCACTCTTAATATCTTGTCTGAATTTAGATAAGCCTAGCCTTTTCCTTTGGACTTTAGTGGGAACCCCAAAGCTCTGTTTGCTTTCTTTGTGGATTCCAGTTAGGAAACCCAAAGTCTTGTCTGACATAGTAGGCTCCTACCTCTTCAAACTGTTTGGTCTGCCTTTCCTTCCTCTCTCATGCCTCCAAAGAGCAGCAGCTCTGGAAGTGCTTGCAGAGAGGATGATCCCTTACCCAGAGTAGCCAGCACGTGGCGGAGCTCAGCGCCCATGACTGTGCCATTGCCTTCCTTGTCAAAGACACGCAGACCTTCAACAAAGTCTTCAAAGGTGCCCTGTTCCTTGTTGTTGGCAGCTGCTTGCAGCATGGGCAGGAACTCTTCAAAAGTGATCTTCTTGGCATTCATCTCTGGGAAAAAAACCACCAGTTGTTACATGCTAGGTGTTTGTAAGTGTATTCCTTAGGCATGTTAGCCCTCAAATGTGGGAGAGCTCTCCCTTTCACAGCTCTCTGTAGCCTTTACTCTAGTCTTTGCTTCAGAAGTTGACAGTTCCTCTCCAGAATCTGGATTCTCTTATCCTATAAGTTTTAACATACATCTGATTTTTCACATCCAGGATCCTTCTCACATAGCTTTGTATGCTTGTGTGCATTCTATATTTTTCTTTCAGAAATGAAATTTGTTACATGAGTTAAAAAGATTTGGGGAGTGAGAGAACTTCAGAATACAGTCAAACAAAAATCTTGAGCCCCAGCAATGGAGAAAAGGTAACCAGAGTGGGACTTAGACAAGATGCTGAGGTTGCTCATATGTTACTGACCTCTTCAGGGTCTCTTTGATGTGGTGGCAGAGCCTATTAGCAAAAGAATAAACTGAGTAGAACTAGGAAAGTACATAGTTGTGGGTTGCCAATAGTAAATTTGGGCATGTCCACAATGGAGGTTTAAGACCTCCCGAGCTTAGTCCATCTAACCCCTTTCCTCTCATGAGCCAAAATTTGTAGTCCTCAGTGAGAACTTCCCCAAGTGTTTCTCATTTTGGTTTGTTTTGGGGGTTCAAGGCTGCTAAATAAAATAATCTTTTTTTTTATTCTTTCTTCTTCCCTCCTGGATCTTTCCATTGCCAGCCTTCATCTAGGCAGCAACAAAATATAATAGATGGAAATAGATGAGCAGGTATTTTTCACTACACAGTTGTTACAAAACCTATTTTACTATTCAGTCATTGTTAGTTATTGCTGGAATCACTGAAAGTCCTGGTATGATTTCACCTCTGTGTTAGTCCTCAATGCTTCCTGCTGGTACCAAAGCTTTCTGAATTGTTCCTCAGAGTTGTCTTTTCCAGGCCAGAGGATGTGAATATAATTTAGCCTGCCTTAATATGGTTCTGCACGACTGAAATCAGCGATCACCTGCTTCTAGGTTCTCGTTAAAATGAATGGACTATAGTATTTATCCTTTCTTTTTATCTCTAAAAGGGAGGAAAAAGAAATAAAAAATGGCTGCAGTAATAAATGACCAGTGTATGCTTCAGTGTGCCCAGGTTTGCAGGAGCTTTGGGAAGACCATTCCAGTCAGCTGAAATATACAGGTGGGGTTCCAGTCCCAGGGCATGTCTTGGCTTATGCAGAAGTCCTTGCAGTGGAAGGACCTGAAGAGCTGAGTATCAGTTGTTAGAAATGGACCCACAGCTCTCCAGGCAAAGGCTGGGGCACTATGGACTGTGAGCAATGAGTGTGTGCTATACTTGCACTGAGTTCACACCAAACCAGTCCTTATAGAGAATTCTCTGTGTTTTAAGCAGAAGGTTTTCCTCTATTCCCTATCAGCATTGTTCTCTTCCAAAGGAATGAGTGAAAATACCATGAATTGCTGCATAGCCCCCCTTGCTTCCCATCAGAGCACAAGCTCCCCTCTCTCTTGCTGTGACTATTGTTGTTGCCTGATTGCTGTTCCCAATCTCAGGAGCAGCTCAAAAGACTGCAGAGCACTTACCCTCTTTGCTGGGGTTGCCCAGAATTTTGTTGACCTCTGCATTTGTTGGGTTCTGCCCCAGTGCCCGGATGATATCTCCAACCTGGCTGAGGGTGATCTTGGCATCACCAGTCCTGTCAAAGAGGAGGAAGGCCTCCTTGAAGTCTGCAAGAGAAGAGCAACATTGAGCCAGGCAGCTCCCTACTGACAAAGATGTGAGCCTGCTGTCTCCTGGCACTGTTCCACTGACTCCAGGGGAGTTAGCCAGGGGAATCTTTGGCCCATAGTCCCAAGAAAAACTCCTCCCCTCTGACATTTTGGTTTCACTATTTTTAAACTTTTATATCTACCTTTCATGTCTTCCTGGCTGTAATAGCCATCAATAGCTTTTTGATTGGCCCTGTAGTTATTTCAAGGACAGGGGAAGATAAGTTCTCTACCAACACTGTCATTCAAGAGCAGGTTCCTTCACGTGATGTAGCAGCAGATGGTAAAAATATTGTTATCCACTCCACCTTATCTCTCCAGAGAACTGGGACTGTCAAGAGCCTAGCAGTGCAAAACCTTTGCCTGCTTCAGGGGGTTCTACCTGCAATCCCAGCACCTCAACTACACAGTGCTAAAAGGAAACTTGAAGGTGGATTTCAAATGCTTTTACTGTTGTTTTCCCTTAAAATTCCCTTACAATGTGATTGCCAAACATGTTTGTTCCCTCTTTTTTTTCTATTCTTTGTAGTTTTTCCCTGCTTCTTACAGATGCAAGAATATTCCACTTTTCCAGTGGAAGTACTCATGTGATGCCTTTTCTTGTGCATTTCCAGTGTGCTCACTTTGCAACTTCACTTCTTTCAATACTGCCAAGTGATCAGTGTTCATTTATTTCCCCTTGTTGGACAAGAACTTTGGGTACAGGCATTCTTCCTACAAAAAATCAGCACAGATAGTTGCCTTCATTGCATCACCAGCCTTCATCTTCTGTTGTGAAGTTCCATGGCAATCATATTACTCTATTTTTTGGCTTTTTAGAGAATTTGAATAAAGAAGAGTTTCTTTAAAAAAAGAGGAGGGGACAAAGGTCAACTGGCTTAAAAGCTGTCTTTGAACCCCATTGCCACAAGCATCTTGGTTTGTGCTGTTGCTGTCTTCTGCACTGCAGTGTCTGATGATGCTGTGCTTTAGCTCCAAGTAAACTGAGTAAAATGTCTTTTCCTTGGCCATGATTCTCTTCCAGCAGCCACACAGGCTCTGTGTTCCACAGCCTGTGTAATATCCATTCTGCTTTGGGGCAGGTTTAGGAATAAGAAGCCACATTTCAGATCATGTCTTCATTCATCTTGTGCTAGGGATGTGATGCAGAGGTATTTATGGTTTTGCTTTATTCTTCCTTGTACCACCATGGAGTTGTTGCTGGCACCCAGTAGAAGTGCTGAAACACAGTGTCAGCCTGCTAGGCTGTAATCTAATACATCTGAAACTAATCCTCTTACTGTCTCATGTGAGACACCTATAACCCTTTGCTGCTACCTCTCTTTCCTTCCAGCTTTTATTGCAGGGTGTGAAATCTGGACCAGTGCAGAGCTTCCTGATATCAGCTCCAGCAGCTGAGATGGGTGGAGCTGTAGTGATTTATACCATATGATCTGATCTTTCATCTGCTAAATCAATGACATTTAGCTGCAGTGAGGTATAAAGCAATGCCAGTGTGGTAACAGCAAAGCCATCAGGAGAGTTTCTCCCTTTTGTAAATCCCAACAAGTTTCATGTTCACTGGGTTCTGAACACAGCTCCCCAGCTTGGAGAAAAGGACTGATTGATTTTTGTCTCTCACGCATGCATTTCACTGCAATATATCTTTGCTGTGGGTTTTTATTTTGAAGTTTTTATTTAGAATTTTTTATTTTTATTTTTTAAGAGCCAGTCCTAGTTTATAGCTCTGCTGGAGCAAGCATGTTCCAAGTCTGTCTGAGGATGGTACTACCCAGCTGCTGGTGCATCAGCCTGTGCAGATAGAAATAGTTACTGAGGGTGGGCATATCTGCTCTTGGGAAATTCTCCCTTTCTCAAGTATTTGCTCTGCTGCTTGGTTCAGCCATTGTAAAGTTACAGCAGCTGGATGATCTGAAATACATAGGGAAGCTGAAAGAAATATTTTGCTTTCAAAATATTGCCAGCAGCTTTCAATTTAGGACATTTTTCCTTAAACCCACCCAATCCTTTTGTAAAAGTTTCAGAATCAAGAAGTAAGGAAGAGTCCAAATGACTTCTTTTGTGACCAAGAGAGTTTGGACTGCAAGAAGAGAATTTTCTCACTTGCTGCACTGTACCTCTCCTTATTGCTTTGATGGAGTTACCGAGAACAGGCTCATCTTCACAAAGTTTAGGGCTCTCTCAAGACCTCTTTCTAGCTATTCCACTCCCTCTGAATTTCTAGGAAATCCTTGTATCTTCCTTTCTAAACACTTTCTTCAGTCTACTGTATGCGCTACTGATTTTTTTACATTTTAAAATATTACTTAATAAAGCCCAAATGCATCTCTTAGACTATTTTAAACACTTAAAATTAGATTTCCAGAGCTTCAGTGAGAACTATTGTTCATGTCAGACCTTTTATCTCTTTCTAGAAGATTGAAACAAAAGATTTGGAAGCTGCAAGTTGCTTGTGAATCAAAGAATACAGCAAGATGCTCAAGAATTGCAGCATATTCACACCATTGTGTAAGCAGCAGTTTACACAACTCACTTATTTGCTGACTATTTCCATGCTTAAAGAATAATTTTACAGTAAAACAGCCTTTGTTTCTCCCCTTATAGAACACCTACTGGCAAAAGTGACATACAGAACTCTTGCATCTTCTGTTCATGCAAGATTGCAAAGTCACTGCAGCTAAGTTAAATTTTCAGCCCACTTCCTCCTTCTGTTGTCCTCCTTCTGCCTATTTCCCCTGGGACTGTCAAGTTCAAGACTTATTTTCAGCATCCTTGTGAAGAGCCAGAACAGGAGCACATGTGAAGAATGTTCAGTAAGCAGAGACAGTGTTTTTCCTCTTTGTACCATGGTATAAACTTCTCAGTTCAGACAGCATGTAAACAAACATCCAGATAAATTACATGTAGATCTACAGCCACCTTCTTGTTCAGCATAAGTCATCACTGCTCTGAAGTCAAGAGTGTGGTGATTTATATCAGATGAAGTCTGAGCTCATTGTTTTATAAAAGTTAATTTCTGAGCCTGTAGCTCTTTTTGAACCCACACACATGTAAAAGGTATCAGCTCTCTTGTAACTTACCATCCTGTTGCTCCTTGGAGAACTCGATCTGTTGGAAGGAAATCAATCACAAAAAATAGCTTAGGAAGGGGGGCTGGGGGAGAACCTGTGTGTTTTCTAAAGCATCCAGCTCAATCCATGAGTCATCTTCCAGAAGAGCAAAAAAGTGGCCTGTCAAATGTGCAGAAGTAATGCAGATAGCAAAAGAGCTCTTAAGGCTAGTGAATATTTAGCATTTGGTAGCCATTTTGCTCCCCCTCCTTCGCCCTGGTAAAGTTTAACTTTGATTTCACTTACCATTGATTTCATCAGCAGAGAAGGACTGCAGTGGGGGAGAAAAAGAGAGAGAAAAAAGAGAACTAGTACTGCTGAAAATGCACTGAGAGAAAGTAAATAGCACCAAGTACCTGAGGCTTTCACTTCTGTCTTGCCTAATGTAGTTAGGCCATAGCAACCTAATCTAGCAACTTCCTGCATAAAAATGCACCAGCACATCTATTCTTAAAGTCTTCCTTAAAATCTACATCCTAGGGAAAGACAGAGCTGAAGTAACAAGAAGCAACAAAAATAGAAAGTCTCTTAACTAAAAAAGTCCTAATTAATTACCATCAGGTCCATTTACTGTTTTACCACAGATCCATTTTAGTTATACAATTTGAAGTAATATTTCTAAACAAGCAGCTCTTTTTTATTAACACAGAAGTTAAATTATTCCCTTAAAGTTTATGTCTCAAATTAGTTTTTGATTGCACACTGTTTCATAAAGTACTAATATATGATATTTGTTTATATAAAATATGATTTTTCCTCGCCACTTTAGCTGGTTGCATTTGATTAAAAAAAGCTTAGGAAATTGTAACCCTTCTGTCAGAAGTTGTGGGAGCTGCACCACTACTGTTGCCTGGTTCAAAACTGGAGGCTAACTGGAAAACCTTTAGGTTTTAACAAGAAAACCAAGCAAACCTAAACTGTCTCCTGGACTGTCCTTCCCCCACCCCCCAAGACCTAACATGGGCAAGAAGCCCTATTTACTGCTGTAAACTACACTGGCTGGCTGCTAACAATTCCAGTGCACCCACCATGGTTGAGTTGGAAATGCAGAGCAGCAGACAGGCAGGAAGGATTAGCTGGGAGGTCTTGAGAGTGGTCCTGCTTTCCTTGCCTTTCTTCCCCTTATTTATCCGGCAGTGCTGACGGCATTGCCTGGATTAGGTGTCAGAAGGAAGAGGTCCCTCCCCTTGGCGAGTTCTTTAGCTTTCTTAGGGCAAAGTGACAGGAGGATCCATGTCTTGATAGACATCTTATGATGGCTATTTTTAGGAGGCTGAAGAGGGGCAGGGAGTGACAAGCAATAAGTTTGATTCATGTCAGCACTTTCTGGGTCCATACCATCAGGAGGAGATATTCCTTGTCCAGACCTACCAAGACTTCCTTATAGGGAAGGATTCTATTTCTCTGATAAGCTGTAGAGTCAGGAGCAGTGAGGGTGAGGAGCTGGCTGGTTCCACACGTGGCTTGCAGGATGTGTGAGATGCAGCTGAATGATCCTCATATCTTTGCTGGGCTTTGCTCAACCCCTTCCATGGATAATCCAGTGCCCAACATGAGTAGTAGTGCTGCCTGCCTGCTCAAGTTGTTGACACTGAGCAGAAAAGTTATCTGTCAACAGAGAAGCTGACAATCCTTCTGGGAAGCTTTTCCTCTGCACACTCTGATCATGTTTTCCAAATTTTTAACATTTTAAAGGGAAAAATTATCTGTGCAGTTTGGAACCAATTGTATGAAGTTAGTGGCTGATGTGTAGATGTACCTGGCAGGGCAGTGGGTAATCTGTATTCATAGGAGCCTGGGATCTCTAGGATACTTTTCCTCTGGGGCTTGGGTTAGGCAGAGCACCAGGGTGCTGAGTTTGGAGCTCCCAGGTGTGTATGGAAGTGGTGCTGCTCAGGTGTTTGTGAGGTTGAGGCAAAGGAGAAGCTGTGATAGAAGCTAAGCACCCAAAAAGCCTTTGTGAACTGGAAAGATGACTGTTCAGGGTGGGGAATGGGGTACTTGCTTTTTGGGTTGCAGGGTGGTCATGGTGGGCCTACAGACAGGGAGCAGGAGGTAGAGGCTGCCACTTCTTTAGTAGCAAAGACCAAGGCCCACCGTGCAGCATCCCCCAAGACCAGGTAAAATACCTCAGTGGATGTTATGACTTGTAAAAGGATTGGCAAACTTTGCTCCAAGCTTCTTCCATTCCCTGTTGCCTCAACAAGCTCAAGAGTGTCATGAAGCCAGGGTAGGAATAGTTGTGTGACAACTGGGAGCAGACTCCCAGTTCTGAACTCAAATCCCCCCTTTTAATTTCTATTAGTTGCCCCTGCTAAGCAGTCACTGCTCCTGGTTGTCTAAAAACGAAATGTGATTAGTGAGGAGAACCTTCTCCTGCAGCTTGCTCTTCTCCTGAAGAGAAGCATAACCTCCACCACTGTGTGTTTTCAGTATGTTGAATACTCTGAATGAGATAATCCAATTCAATCAGATTATTTTACTGTTGTTTTGAAACTGAGCAATCAAATTAAGTGGATTTGAGATACTAACCTCCTACCTCCTATTAAAAAAAAAAAGAAAGAAAGATGCAACTGGAAAGATTTTTCTGAGCTTGCCATTTTAGCTGGAAAACGCCCTGTTTGAACAAATTATTTGCAATTTTTTAGAAATATCTGGAAATATACTGAGTATGAAAAAAGCTCTGCTGACAATTCTTTGCTTTTGGTTGGTTTGTTGCTGGATTTTGGTGTTTTTCTGCTATTTGTAATCTATTAGCCTGTGGGAACAGGAATGTTCTCATGATGGTGTAGCCACAATCAGGTGTGGCTGCATAGAAAAGGGACTGATGGTTTTGCCCTGGGTTTGCTGACATAAGTTTAGCACAGTTCAGAGTTCCTGATTTACACTGGCTGGGGCTGGAATTCAGGCAAGTGAGAAAGCTCCTCAAGATCTTGGCCATCAGTCCTAATGCATTAATAGAAGAGCTATTGAAAGACTGAAATGGTGTCTGGGTCAATGGAGTACGTTGCTTTTTGTGGCATTTTCTTTCTGCCTTCAGCATCTTGTTCTCCAATGCTGGCAACTAGGAAATGTTCCCCTGAAAACAGATTTGAATTTTTAAATTTGGTTTTGGTTTTGGTTTTTTTTTTTTTAGGGAAAACTTAGATTCCTTCTCTTGAACAGGTAGGTTCTATGTTTGGCTACAACAAAACTCATTCCAAAAGATGCCAAGCAGAAAGTAATTGCAGTGCACTTGTCTTGGACATAAAAACCAGATACCTGGATTAGTCATCTGGCTTAAAAGGGCTATTAAATATTATCAGCTGAGAGGGGTCTACAAATAAGCTGATTGTCTTTTGACCATATGGGAGTTTGGCTCAGAGTTCGGGTTAACAAAAACTAGTGCACTGTAGCCCTTCATTTTAATACTGATCCTTGAATAACATCTCACTAGACAGAGTTTTACTGGGGAGGAATATTCTAGCATGGGCATGTTGCATTCACTGAAATGAAGAATCACCCTGCTCTAAGAAAATTGAGCTGTCGAGGGGGTTAAAATGTACTTGCTTTCAGTAAGGGCAGCTACAAAATGGCCTAGATGAAAAATATTTCAAATACTCCTTAAAAGAAATCAAAAGTGAGATTTCCAGTTCTAAAAGGAGCTTTCAGAAAATTCAAAAGGGACAAAGAAGTATTTTGCAGCAATCTGGTCTTTGTTCTGATCCTGGCAGTGTTCTCTGCATTGTCAGAGGACACTGAGTCTTGAGGCTTTAGGGATGATTTTGATATATCAGGGAGTTCAGTTTAACAAAAACTGAATGCTCCACCCCTAGCAAAAAGAATGAAAGGTTGAAGCAACTGCAACCCATGGGAAAGACCAGAACTACTTGGATTTCTCTAACTTCATATAGCCCTTATTTCTGGGCAGAGTTGTTATCCAGAAGGATATCTGTGCCAAAGAAAAAGGTAGTGTGTTTTGAGTTTGGTTTTTTTTATTGGTTTTGTTCCTTGCATTGTCTGTGAGTACTTTCTAGTAATTCTGTTGCCAGAGGTATTCTGACCAGGTCCCAGTTAAAGGGTGGAGCTGATGTGGTTGTATGCAACTCTTTCACCAGCTACATGGAGACTCAATCCACAAAAATTTCCTAATTATTAACAGAGTTCCTGATTCCCCACAAATAATTGGTTTCTGTGCCTTAGGGCCCCAAGCTTTGCAGTGTGATGCTGTGCTCACCTCTTTAGGCTGGTGGGCACTGGGACTGAGCACAGCTGTGCTGAGGGGCACCTGCCTTGTGCTCCCTGTAACTCAGGAAAGGTCTGGACAGGATGGAAAGCCCTGGGAAAAGGTGCTGCTGGGAGTTAAAGCATTAAACTGCTCCATTTGTTTGTTACCTTTTGGATGAATGACAAGAACTGAATCATCTTAGGAGTTTATTAGAGAATTACCAGCTATTTAAAGGAAAACTCTGTCTCTTTAAAAGAGACTAAGACATATTGGATATCTTGGAAAATCAGAGAGGAGAAAATCTGAGATTCTCCTAGGATACTCACTGTATATTTAGCCTTCTATTCAGGACTGGAGGGGTTTTAAAATTTTTAATGAAGTTAAGATAGGTTTGTGCCTACAGTAGTTTATAAACCTGCTCACTATTAAGGTCTGCTCCTTGATTAATACAGCTGCACATCTTTTCTAGTAGACATCACTGAGTGCAGGATTACACAGCTTCCAAACCCCTCTGAAAAGCAGGTTGTTCTTTTCCCATCCCTCACCTCATTTCCATAACTTGTGCAATCAATGCCACAGGTTTTAGAGGGGCTGCTTCTCAATTAAGTAAGAATTAACAGCCTGATGGATTTAGCTTCCTGCTGAATGAGGCAGAGAAACATTAGAAGAAGAGCTCTTGAGAAACTGAAGTCTGTTTTGAGAACAGTGCTGCCTAGAAACACAATTGAAGAAAGAATAAAAACAACCCCCATTAACACAAGACAGAAAATTGCATGTGTGAGATACTATGAGGTTTGAAAGAATACTTCAGAAATATCTCTGAGTTTAAATGACTTGACTGCAGATTCATTTGACCTTTTTCCTAAGCATTTTGTGTCACTTTCCAGTTTATAGCTTTTTAAAACGTCACAGTTACTTTGCAGCTGTGCAGAAACTTTTGGATGAGCCTTGACGTTTAACTAATGTGCCCTTCTGAAATGTCTGGCTGTGATGTGTGCTCTTGCTGCACTCTTGATCACATTTCTTCAGCTTCAGGGGGGAAAGTGCCTTCAGCTGGGCTCATTTGTAAACATGTCCCATTTCTAATTGCTTTTGTGCTGGAATGTGCATAATCAAGGGGATAGACAAGATGTGAGGCTCTGGAGCCCTGCTTTTGGAGGGATTTCTTGTTTTAACATGCCTCCCAGTGGCACTGTTAGAGTATTAATGTAACTTAAACCCTTGCTACTTGACATTTAAGTGCTCTGTGGTAAACCAGCCAGCTGAAAGTGCTTCTTGGCAGCGGGTATAAGATGTAATAAAGTCTTAGTGAAACAAGGGCAAATTTCCAGGTTGCTTGTTTCAGATCTCCTTACAGACAACTTCTTTTTCTCCTTGTCATTGGCTAAATTTGTCACCTTCTTCTTGCCTTATGTAAGATTAACTCAGGTATCTTGTTACTATCTTTTACAACATCTCTGGGCTCTGAAGGGGCTTAAAACAGTATTTTAGAAATATTTTGGGGCTGTTTTGATGGGACTAAGGCTCTACCATATAACTTGTGTTAACACTTGGAGTTACCCTGTGAGCTCTTAAACTGTTACATTTTTTGTCATTTGCTTTCCACTGTTTCTACCAAAGTCTGCCATTCACCAGAGCATCCAAAGGCTACAAGTATTCTTTTTTAAATGCTGTAAAGCTGTTAATTAGTAAGAATGGATCTTATTTAAATTTAAAAAAAATCATTATTTTTCAAACAATTTTTCTAGTTAGCAACATTAAGGAAAAATTTCTACTAATATATGTGGGTAGTCTCTACTTTTGATGGGCTCCTTGCTTAGCAGCAGTTTAGGAAGGCAAAGTTCTTCTGAAAGCTTTGTAAACAAAACTAATCTGTGAGTTTTGTGTGTTGGTTGCAACAGTGTGCCCAGGGGATGTTTGGTGTGCAGCAGTCCTTGTCCAAGGTGCCTCTCCTGGGACACCTTTATGCTGTGCCCTGCCTGTCCTGGGTGTGGCAGCAGCATGGGCTGTGACATGTCAGTGGTGAGGTGCACAGAGCCAAGGGCTGGGGCTGTTCTGGGCTGGATCCTGGATGGTGCTGAGTCCAAGTGGTAGCAGGAAGCTGGTCTGGATGGCATCAGAGAGGCACCTGTACATCTCTTAAGACTGAATTCATATTGACATTTGTCCCCTTCCTACCTGTAAGGACACTTGGGACTGGTGACCTTGTCCAACAGGTCACCCATCCTAAGGAATCCTTCTGGAGTCATAGCTGGAGATAGATCAGGCATAATTTGAAGACCTGAGCCAAAAGTTTCTAGTAAAAACCTGCTGTCTCATAAAAAAACCCTTAGCACTTTTGAGCAAAGCCACTGTTGACATTCCTGCTCTCACAGCTTCATGTGGAGTTTGTCTGCAGCACAACAGCTCTCCAAGTGCTTCAGCTGACATTTGCAGTGCTGCTTGCCCTCTAGCTCAGGAGCTTTCTGTCAGTGCATTTTAGTGAGTTTCTCTCTCTCTCTGGGTATATCCAAAGCAATCTCTCTTCAGAGATGACCTACTCAAGTGGTGAATGTAACAAGAAATAAGGGTGCTTGGAGAAACACTTTTTACTGCCTAAAGAGCTCTGCAGTTAAAAACAATCCATGCAACAGGCATCATCATCATGCATCACACACTTACACAAGATTTTAGCAAGTCTTTACTAGTTGGTAGCTTTTAATTTTTTTTTTTCCTAAACATTTGGGTGGCTGTTGGGTATGGCATAATTGATGTCCTGGGATTTCAGTCTTGAAAATGCAGGCATAGGAAGCCTTGTGTACCCCTAACCTCACTTCCAGTGTGGACACTTGCCCAACCTCTGTCTGTACTCAGGAGAAGATACTCAGCAGTATCCTTGAAGTAAAGGACCTAGTGTGACCAGGTCAAGGCACTAGACATCCAGATCACCATCTGTAGAGTGGCAGCCTGTGAAGCACTGCCCTCAGCATCTTCAGCATTTGCATCCCAAAACACCCTAGTTGATTTTGTGAACCTGGGCTCTGTCCAAAGGCTGGTTACATGTGCTGAGAAGGACCCTTAGATTTCCACCAGAAAACCAACATACTTTTCACGTTGGTAATAGGAACTAAGTTATACAGATTTGTGCAATAGGAAATCCATCAATTTCCCACTGCCTTAGTTGCAAAACCAAGCATGAGACATCTGCATCATTCATGTTTCATCCCAGTTGTTGCAGAAATAGACCCACAGTAGTGCTTTTTATGAGCTAAACATTTCTTCTCACTCAGTCTTATGTGGGAGAAGAAGGTTGATAAAACACATAAGCTGTGTTTTTAGGAGTGTCCTAGGCCACAGTTTTAATTGCAGAATTCTTGGGGGTCTCTTAAGAAAAATTATCTATATGGTCATTTTGATTTTAATCATGGTGGGTTTCTAGTGATGGCTCTCAGCTGCTTCCACTGCCCAATTATCTTCTCTATTTAACTTTTGTGCCTATACAAATCCAAGACATATTAGTAATAAGGAAAATTGGAAATATACATTTGGTCTGGAAAGGCTTGTGCAAAGATTGAGGTTTTTAAGCTGTTTTCTGAGTAGAGGGAAATAGGTCTTCACACTTCCAGTTAAAGGCAAGTTCTTCATCCCTGCCTTTACTCTCTTCCTATGGTTGTTACACTGTAGCCCAAGGTGAGCTGTAAAAGGGCTTAGAGATTTGAGTTTACCAGTATTCCTGTTACTCAGTTTTATAGTCATTAGATGTTGCTGAAAAATAGAACATATTAGCTGCTGTTGGCATTAGCAAATCACCAAATATTTGTTCTAATTTGGTTTATTTCAATAGATCAATGAAGAACAGAGAAGAGTCAATGGCCTGTCACAACTTTATCACAGCTTCTGATGGTGATAAACAAACCCAGCTTGAGTTCTCTTAAGGAAGGGGAGAAAAAAGCACCAAAGTTGCAAAATGTGTACTCTAAAAAATCCAGAAAACCAGATTCCCTGAAGATGGGCCAAGAAGGGCATCTGGGTGGGGAGGTACCACCAAGAGAATCACTACTCTTGTTTGTAAACCACCATCTTTGTTTTGGAGGCTATTATGACTTGTAATGCCAACTAAGAATGAAGTGCACAGCCAAATGTGGCTTATTTGGCTGCTGGTTGGGCAACTCTCCCCTTACCCACTCCAGCTGTAACAAGGGGCTTGGATGTGTCTTTATAAAAGCTAACAAAGCCTTTCTGTGTGTTTTCCTGCTGTGTGGCTCCCCAAATCATCATGGCAGTGTAGCCTGACATACCCAGTCACCTCTCTCAAGCAGCAAGCTCTGGCATGGCTGCTAATTCCCTGAGGAGGGAAGCACAGCCCAGTGGATCCCCTTGTTTAAAGTGATGTGGGTTTTGTCTCTGTGTCTGGTCAATCACTGTGAAGAGCCCTGGGTCAGGATTATTCAGGATTATTCACTGAGTCCCAGACAAAACCTTAGTTTTTAAGTACTCCCTGCCTCCAAAGTTGTGCTGGAAATGGTGCTGGAACTTTTACCATGCTGAGACTTTGGTGATTGAATGGAAGGACTGAGAAATAATTGAGGGACTGGGCTAAGACTCAGAAAACTGATTCCTGACTCTGCCACATATTCTAGACAAATTACTTATAACCTGGAATTGTTTCCCTTCACTACCTGAACTCTCAAAACAGGAAAAAGGGTAACAACCCATGGTAGTTGGTTGGGACACTGGAAGAAAATATTTTGTCTGGTATCCTTTCCTTCAAAAGAAAGTCTCCCTAAATTCTATCTTTTTTTTTTCTTTTTTATCAGTCTGAATATGGCAAAACCTAGTAGAACAGAGAGTTCTCTCTGTTCTACTAGTGTGTATTTCTTGCTGCTATTTCCTTTGGGTAAAGGAGTGAACTGCAAAGATGCTTCAGAGTACAATTTGACATTTTTTAGCTGATAATATATTATTGTTTATACAAAGATAGATTAGCTAGGTCCGATGGAGTTCAAAATTCTATTTTCTCCTGATTAACTGGACATCGAAAGCTATCAAATCATATTAAGTTATTTAGCATGAAATCTAGCTTGTTTCCCCATCATCTAATGCAATGTGAGGCCTAATTTAATTGTCAGACAGTATGCTCAAAACTTGTGGGTTTTTCATCCATTCTTCAAAATTCTAAGTATTTCAAAATATCTTTTTTTTTTTTTCTCTTGTCAATGGCTTCAGCTTCAACCTTATGAGAAGATACATATTTAGAAAAATACTGACTATAGATTGGGAAAATTAAAGTAAACTTGGAGAAGTTTCACTAAATGGCTCAACATCTCAGGACTATTTGTATTAAGGTATCTGAAATACAATTCATCATGTATAGGTCTTATTAGTAGTCTTTGTCCTTCTTTTACCCATAATAGGCAAGATTCTTTATGTAGAATTTAGCAAATTGGTCCTGGGACCAATCAGCTTGCCATGTAGGTACAGAATAACTATTTATAGTCCTACTCAGAGAAACTAGTCTGTCTCTTCATCTCTTAACTGCTTAGCCTCCCTCTCCTCTTTCCTAAGTAAAGAATCTCCCAAAATGGAGGAGTTTTCTTCAAAGGGTCAGGGCAACAGTTAGTGATGTTTGTTGGCATGCAAAATCTAAAGATATTATGAGAACAAATGACAGTGCAGTCAGAAGGAAACCTCCAAAAGACTCCTTCTCTTTGTTGCTTTCAATTTGCAGCAAATTATAAATTCTCAGCAAACATATAAGGATGAGAGGAAAACACTTGAAGTACTTCCATTCATGGCTTTCTTGCTCATGGTCTCACCAATGTTTGTTGTGCAGTGCAAATGAAAAGAAAATAGGCAAAACTGCCAAATCTCTCTTTTAAAAACTATTTTGTTTTGTTTCTTTTAAAGATAAGTTCATATTGATCTCAAAGCACATCATCAAAGGGTCATCAGGTGGTTCAAAAATTTGGAAAAGAATTTTAAACTATAAAAGATGGGGTTTTGTACAGTGCTATGGGAAAACATTGTATTTCATGTTTCAATAACCCCATTCCTGTCCTCATGTACCTACTTTAGGATATTTGGGGTTTTTTTGGTTTTTTTTTTGTTGTGTGTTTATTTTAAATTTATCTTTACCAAACAGGTGAGACTGGTACCAGTTGGGCAAAAAGTTCTGAGGTCCACACTCCAACATACTTTTGTCATCCCCAGCTTCACTCCTTTGTTAAATCATGCACCATGCCTTACACCCTACAGCTACTGACACACTCAAAAGCTCGGGCAGCTCAGCAAATCCACGGCCTGAGGTTACTCATTCATTTCCCTGCAGTCCCCAAACCGGAACCAAGCCCAGGCCAGGCTTCAGAGCAGCTCTCAGCCAGGACTGTGCTCCCTGTCCCCTGGGCCCCCTCAGGCCATGCTCCCCCCTTTACCTTGATGCTCTTGAGGTCGATGGCAGGTTCTTTGGGCTTGGCTGGTGCTGCCGGTGCTGGTGCTGGCGCAGGCGCCGGTGCCGCGGCCGCCGCCGGTTTCTTTACGTCCTTCTTTGGTGCCATTTTGTGTTGCTTAAATTGGAAAGTAAAAGTGCCCTAAAAAAAAAAAGTTTAAAAAAAACCCAAACAAAAACCACTTAAGAAGTGATTCCTGGGAGAGGAGCAGTGGTCAGAATGAGCTACAGCCTGTACCCTGGAGGTGGACCCGATGTGCTAAACCCTGTAAGGGCATATATATATTTCACTTAGTGCCTCATACAGTCCTGACACATGCAGCTGGATTGGACGGCCCGATAATCAAGGGGGATGTCATTCTAGCTAGAGCTATAAATGGAATATAAGAGTTCAGGGCTTCATGAGATCAAGGGACTTTTTTCCCCTTTAAAACACAGTCCACCTCCCTGTCTTTTCTATGCGTGCAAAGGAGAGGGAAATATAACAAGCTCAGTTTCAGATCTGCTGTTGATCTGAAATTTGGATATGGATTGAACGGTCCTTTTTCTCATCAGAATTTTAGTTCTGCTTAAGTAATAAATCTTTCTTTCCTTCCCTCCCTTCCCCTTTTCCCCCATGCCTGTGTAGTACTCCAGGAGGATTCAGTTTCAAACAGTAATTTTGACTTTCATGGCTGGGGAGATCATATTTTTCCAACCCTATTAGCTTCTCTCTTTACAGCCCTTCTCTCCTCCTCTGCTTCCTTTTTGTTCAAGGAAGTGTTGCTCAAGCAAAGGCTCTGAGTGTTTAAAAATAAAGCAGACAAGTACAGAAAACACTGCAGTACCTTCAGCCAAGGCATCTCTCCCTGACCTGACCCTGGGTGTCTTTCAGCTGTTCTTACTTTTCCTTTCCATCACATTAAGACTGTGTTTAAAACTGAAAACTGCTTCCTTTAATCTTTTTCTTTGATCTTCTTTTTCCTCTCCTAGGGTTAAGCTGTGCCCTAATGGAACAGAGATCAGCTGGATGTTATCTTCCCACACTGAAAGGTTTCCCTTTGTAATGTATTTATTATTGTAAACTAGCCATCAGGCAATGGAGGCAATTCTGTTTTCACCTGTTTCACCTGCTATTCTCAGTCCCTTGTTTATCTTTCTACCCCTCCTGGATGTCCCTGCTCTCCATGCTCTCTGAGAGACACAGCTTTCAGGAGAAGGTGGCTTTTATGTTTTCAATAGACTTTTTCCATGACAGCAAAACAGCTTCTAACTCTTTAAACTTGATGATTTCCCTGAGTCCATATGATTGGGATTTTCCACAGAAAAATCCTGGAGCACTGATTGTTCCTCCCTTATCTAGCAATCCCTCTCCTATTTACTCCACAGACTCCTGAAGTTTTGTGCTAATAAGTGCAAGGCTTTTGATGGGGCCCATGTTTCTGTCTCATGAACTATAGGTAAGTGTTTTGTACTTAGAAGTTAAAAGCTTGAAGGCCTGGACATCCAAAATCTGGCAGGATATCCAAGCACTTTCCTTTTCAATTAATGTGGTTTTTTATAAGTTTACCTTCCTAGGTAAACTTACCAAAAATATGCATACCAAGAGGAGGGATGGAGAGTGGCTAAAGGTGTACTCTCATGAAGGATCATGCTCAGATCTCTTCTTCAAGCCCATGACCTTGAGCAAGGGACTTGTTGGAAGTTCAGTCATCCCTTCTGAATCAGTAGTCCTATACTGATGGATATAATTTGAAGTCTCTGCTTTAGGGAGCACAGATTTAGGAAGGGCTTTATTTCCCATTTCTCTGCCTTTAAGCCTGTAATGTATAAGCTCTGCTGGCTGCCTCCAAGATGCTTTATGGAGGGATTCCTACCCTGCTAAACTGTTTGGGAAAGTGTTAGCATGGACTCTGCACTGCTGCTGACAAGCAGGAGCCTGTGGGCATCTCTAGTGATTCTGATGTTTTACATTGCACAAACCAAACTTCAGTGAATCCACCAGTACAATGAATTCCAGAGGTGTAACTTGGATGGAAATAGTCTAAACAAGTTTTATGCATCACTGCACCTGTGAGAACTTTGATTGCAAGAAAGAATTGGTGATGATCTAATAATTTCTATGATCACCTGTGATTTGCAATAAAATAAGCCCCAAAGCCACCACCAAATATATATTTTTAAAGGAAGAAAGGATTTCAGGAATAAAGAACAAGTTTAGTGGCTTAGTGGGTTTTTTGCAAAATTGTGGCCTGTGTATAATGCAGATGTGTCTGGATATGCTTCATTCTGCCAGTAAAGGTGATTTTGTGATGTTCTGACCCAAAATAATTGTATATTGATTGGATGAGAAGATAAGACAGGTATGGGGGAGGAGGAGGATAGCAAGTCCTTATTTCAATTGCTGGGTTAAGGATTTGGATCCAGTCAGTTCTGTGTGTTGGGACAGGACACCACAGGTTTATCTGCTTGGCACACTTGGATGCGTCCCAAGACATTTCTGGGAACACATCAGGTATCTCCCTAGGGAGCAGTCATTCCAGGTGATGCAGAGATGTGTTCCTGTGGCATGCAGCTGTGTCAGGAGAGGATTAGGTTGGGTGTTAGGAAAAGGATTTTCATTCAGGGGTGGTCAAGCACTGGCACAGGCTCCCCAGGGTAGGGGTCACAGCACCAAGCCTGACAGAGCTCAAGAAATGTTTGGCCAATGCTCTTGGGCACAGGGTGTGATTCTGTGCGGGGCCAGGAGTTGGACTCAGTGATCTTTGTGCATCCCTTCCAACTCAGGATATTCTGTGAGTCTGTGATCTGCCATGGGAGCTGAGGTTTGCAGTTCTCTGGCAGTGCTGTGCCATCTCACCCTAGGCTGTGGGTTCCAGGGGCTGCAGCAGGAAGGCTCCTTTTTCACTTTTAGCAGGCACTTTTTGCAAGCAGGATTGCCAGAGCAAAATCCAGGGTCTCCCTTGTGCTTGCTAGGACTTGCCAAGATCCATGTCCCATGGAAAGCAGCAGCAGCTGGGAATGAGAGTTCATGGGCATCTGCCTTCTTGGGTGCCCAGCTCCTGGGCAGTGCAGGGATGCTGCTCTCCCACAGAGGAGCTCATGTTGAGGGGAATGAACAGTGATGAAGCTTCAGCTTTCTCAAAATTCAGTAGTGAGAAAGGTGTTGGTTGGAAGCCATGTCCTGTTAGCCCTGCCACTCACTGACACAGGGGGCTTGCTTGGGGCTTGCTTGGTTTTTATTGGCTTAATTGATGAGGATGCAGTTCTGGCCAATGCAAAACTTCTATGCATTTGGGCTGGATTTAGTTGAACTAACATAAGGGAAGTATGTTTTACATCCAGATCATTGAAGTGATTCATTCTGACACTTCTCAAGTGGAATGTGTTCCTTTTGTCAGGCTAAAGTCACAGAGAGGTGGTATCAATTGCAGCACCAGAATGGAAATGGGAATACCTGGGCTGCACTCCCTGTGTTTTTGCTCTGAGATCTCTGTCTTTCTGGTCCAGTTTTAAAAGGAGAGCTCTGTTTTGGGCTTCCTGTAGCCCAGGGAGTCAGACCCCTCTTCAGGAGGAGGGAGCTGATGGCTTAAATGCATACTGTGAAGTAGAAGAAAAGATGTTCTGTATTTCAGGGGACTGTGCAAACCCTGGAGCTGTTGGAAGAAAAGGTGAGTGCTGTTGCTTCTGCTCTGTTTCATAATGAACTCCCATTGAGACTTTTGCCTTTTGCTGTCTAAAATACCTGAAAATGCAATTAACTTCTATTTGTTTAGTGGAATTATTAGTGAGTTCATGGCAGTATACCAGATTAAGCACCACAGGAAGTGTTGGTTGCTCTGATGGGAGTTTGCTTTCAGACAAGATGTGATAATACAGACTATTTACAAACACCTAAGTGCAGTCAGCATATTCCACTCTTTTCCTGGAGACTTTCTCCTGTCCCATGCACACTTACTGGCTATAATTTCAGCTAATGTGTTTTCTCTTCCCTGTGATCAGCTCCTATCTGACACCTGTTGCTGTTAAATATTTGCTCTGTTCCTCTTCTGAAGGCTGGGTGCCTGCAATGTCAGCAGGAAAAATTACAAGTGTACATGAACCATTTGGCAGGCAGCAATTCAGAAAGATTGCAGCGGTCTGGAGCTGTCCCATGGCACAAACACATATTTGATTCAGCCCATAAGTGAGAAGTGCTCTCATTTTCCAATGTAAATAGAAAGATATTCATGGAAGAGCCTACTGAACACAAACAAGGGAGGTTCAGTGAAATTTAACATTAATACATGCAAATTTTTTTCCAACACCAATTTAATTGTACACCTTGGAAGACTGTTTGAAGCCAAGAACCTAATAAAATCCAGGAAGGAACTGGGTATCTAGGCAGTTATCAGGAATGTATGACTTATCATAATTCACAAAAGATTTGGAAAGAATATATAATTCATTTTACTGTGCTTGAGCAGTTCTTGACCTGATAGAGACTGGGTGCATTTTTCCACACCAAGATGCTGCAGAGTTCCTTGTGCTCTCTTCAATGTGTGATTTTTGCCATGAGAGAGAGGGACTGCTTGTCTGGTTTCATTCTTGCATGTTTCATCACTGGCTTTAAGTATTAAGCCAGGGATCTACTTCCAGCAAATTTTAAGGTCTCAACTTTAGCTGTAATGCTGGCTGTGTGCCTAATTAATCTGCTAATGATTTGGCTTTCCAGTGCTCACAGCATGGAAACCACTTTCAATAAAATAGCAAAGCCTTTTGCTATCCAGGATGCTCAGAGCTGCAGAACATCCTAATAAGATGTAGAAGCTTGTGTAGAAGAGTCAAGCCTGGAAAATTGCCTGGTCAGCATGTTTTACAGATCCTGGTCACAGGAGCCTGTCAGGAAGGTGAGCTGGGAGCAGCATGGGAGGAGATCTTGAGCTGACTGCAGGGTTGTGCCCAGCAGACAGCCAGGAGCAGCCCCATGGGATTTGCAGGTGATGGGAAACAGGGCAGTGATGGGTAAACGCTGCACACAGCTTTATAGAATGGCACAAAGATTGGATTGCATGGACAAAGGAAGGGCTCTGTTGGCTCCAGGGAAGGTTTGTCTCTTGGCTCCTTTGGGTGCTACGTAAGGTGTTGCTAGCCTGAATGCAGCCAGGGGCACGTAGCAGTCACAGGGCAGTGCAGGCTGAAGTCAAACCTTGCTGAAGGAGCAGGCAGAGGAATGAGCACCTAAAGAAGGGGAAAGAAGGCACCAACTGGTGCGCCACATATAGCACATGGCTGACTTAGCACTCGTGTCCTTCTGCTCAAGGTTTTCTAATTCTGTCCCAGACGATGTCAGCGTCCCCCAGCAACTGGCAGCAGCACATACAAGGCGTTCCCTGGAGAGCTGGGGAGTGGCTGTCGCTCCCACCCTGCCCCGGGACGGTGCCTGCAGGGGGAGGGAGCAGCGTCCTGGGGGTGTGGCTGCTTCTCAGCCTTGCCCAGGTGACTTGGGGGCTCCCTTCAGCCTCACCTGTGGGCAGCTCACCTTCTTCATGCCATCGTTCCCTGTGGAAGAAAGTGTCACCCGAGTGCTCTTTGCTTTCCACTGTCCTGTAAAGCTTCCAGACATTTTCTTGGCACCTCGGGTTCCTCAGCATGAGCACCAGCTTATGGATCACTGAGCAACCAGGCTCTGAAATGCCAGTGCCTGGCTAAATGTAACAACAGTGTGCATGGAGGCAGAATGTGAGCCACCAGGCAGGACTCTCCACCAAGGAGAGCACTAGCTGGCAGGCCTGGAGGGTGCTGTGTACTCTGAAACAAAACCATCAGGCACTGGATAAGATGTTAAATTCTGCATGCTATCTCACACTGCACAGGATAGAATTCCCTTGGTGCTGCTTTGGGCAACTGGGATTCCTGTGTCTTCAGAGCTCCACAGCCTACATGTGAGCTGCAGAGATTCCCTTGCCTTTTCCCTCCTCTCTTTTCCCTGGAGCATGCAGCAGAGGATTTAAATTACTGCCATTTAGAATGATCTGTCTTTCTTGGATCCCATATTACTCTACTAGGAGATGGAGTGACTTTAGTCTTGCAAAGATAGCTCAGTGTCTGGGCCAGGCTACCCACATACCTGCACTGCCTGGAAGGTTTCATTGTGACTTATGGGGCATCAGCCTCTTTTCTTTCACTTTTTTTCTTCTCCCTTGCTTTTGGCATGAAGTGCTCCAGGTCTTGAGTCAGACCAGGAACTAAAGGACTGACTGGCTTAATGTGATGTGGTTTAAGTTTTGCTGATTTCTGTTAGGGATCAACTGAGCTTGAAATCTAATAAAACTCAAAGGTCATATCTGTTTTTAGGAAATCTGGTGCTTTCACAATCTAGACCACATTTTCACTTCAGTCTCAATGAGGTATGGATAGCTTTCAAAACAAGGAGCTTGGAGATATGAGCATCATTCTCTGAGTTCATATGTTCTCTGTCCTTCTCACTGGAATCCTGTCTTTGCCAAGCACACAGCCTGCATTTGCTTAAATACTGCTAAAAGCCCAGACACTCTAAAATGTGTTTAGTACACTGGAACACCCTGTTTTCTAATTACCTTAATGATTCTTGCTGTTTTGTTAGAATTTAAGTGGTATATAGCTCAGTCTTATACAAACTTTGAGATGGCCCAGCAAGAACAAAGCTGTAGGAACCAATTTTTTTCAGCTATTTCCATGTTTAGCAGTAAGTACTTTTTATTTATGAAACCTGTGTAGGTTTCAGATAATATCTGGCATTTTGAATCATACCCATGAAGATGATTGTCTTTGGGGAGAGGTGGCCATAACTACATTATCATATAATCATTCACATTATACATATCTCAGAAAACTGTTTTAAGAATATAAGTAGCACTGTCAAGGCTTATGAAGCCCTGATAGAGGTCCCCACAAATATCTAGAATGTATCTGTACCACAGTTGTCTGAGAAGACACAAATGAACATAAAGCATTTGATGAGCTCCCCTTTTCTCATGAATCACTATGATAATGTTTCTAAGCATCCTGTGTAAAAAGTGTCTGTATTTAGAGAATGGACATGGAAAGATGGAGCTGACAGTTTGGGTTGGGGGTTTGGGAGTTTGAGGTTATTGTGTCTGGTGGCAGTGTTCCCTGTGGCACTCCCAGCTGTGGCATCCCTCTATAATTGATGCTGTTCCTTTGGTCCAGCCTCCCAGCCATCCCAACTCAATGCTCTGAACTGACATTGTTCTGTACCATAACAGGTTCTTTCTGGTGGCACTGTACCCTCTTGTCCCAGCAGGATTCATTCCCAGTGTAAGCCCATGGCTGGAGAGATGTCTTCCACCCAGCAGGCAAAGGAGGCTGCAGGCAGGGTCTGGCAGGCTTTTCTTGCACTTCTCCAACCAGTCAGAAGCAAAGAGCCTCCTCTCAAAAATGTGACAAGATGACAATGCGGGTCCCTTAGTGCTTTTAGTGGGAGAGGGGAGACTCAGAAACCAGTCATGCTGCAGTCCAGGGTGAGAGAGCACACAGGAAGCTCTCACTGCAGCCAGCCATACAATGGATGAACCTGGCCAAGCTGTTTAAAACCAGCTGTGATGGAGCTTGGCCACTTGTGCTGTGCTCTCAATGTTTGTGTGTTCGCTCTGTGCGTGAAAACAAACTTGGTGAAGCACTGCAAAATCTTCCCAGTGAAGCTGCTCCTCAGTGCAAGCCTGCTTTTCAGGGAGCAGTGATGTAGATGTAAGAAATGTCTCTCCTTCAGGGTCTGTCAAGAAGCTGTGCTGGCTCTAAATAGACTGCTGCCACTGCACTCCTAATTTAGCTGGAGGCAGGCAAGTGACATGGTAAAGCTCAAGAATGTCACTTTGCTTCTTGTGTGACCTATGAGATCAGAGGTTTTTAGGAGATACACAGTGACTCTTGCTGAAAGTGCTGCTGGATACAGGAGGTGGAAATCCTGTGGGACTGGGCAAGATGTCAGAACATAAGGGATAAAGGATCCCCTGGGAGGGTTTCTGGCTGTAGGGAGTGACAGCACCTTGAAAACCCTACCAAAACTTTGTGCTGCCTGGAGTTTGGCAGCCAGTGCAGGCTGCCTATGCCTCTGCCTGCAGCCCTTGCAGTTATTACCTCTAAAGTTGCAATTTCATATAAGACACATGTAATCAGGTGTTTGGTGGTCTCCTAGTGTGCAATATAAATCAGGCTTATATATCAGCCACTTCTGTTTGAATAGCTAGCCCTGAGAGCTTTTCTCCTGCTTGTTAAACTTCTGTCAGAGTCAGATATTTGCAATATGAGATGCTTCAGAGCTGCCACCAGGCTGATGACATATTTTAGAAGACTGTTACTCCCAAAAGTAGCTCAAAAATGCCTGGTATTGTTATTGAATACTTTTCCCCAAACTCATCATCCCAAGCAACTCCATTAAGCTGATAGAACTGCAGCAGTTGGCTGTGGGTCGCTCTGTGTGTATGTGCAGGTTTTCAACACTTTGTTTAGGAGGTTGCCTCTACCTTTCTGCTTGAGAAATATAGATCCTAGAAGTGGGAACAGTAAGTGCAGCTGAACACTAAGTGCCAAAGCTGATTTGGGTGATTGTTTATAGCAAAGACAGTTTAAGTCCCAGTGGTAAGTACAGTGGAAGGCAGCTTCACTTCTGTAGTTTTAGAGGCTGTAGAATAGGTGGGAGATTGGGTCCTGAAAGGTTATGCTGCCATACAAGAGTTTAACAAAAGCACAAAACACAATGTCATGGCTTCTTTAAATTAGTTGTGCTGCAGTGAATGCAAGCCAGTGTATTTCCTTCAGAATAATCTGTGAAATTGTTTCATGTGTGTTCATTTTTGATTTGTCCTTGTGAATGTTACATACAGCTAATGACTAAGTTCTTTTATTAATTTTTATTGTGTTTAAGTGAGTTGGCAGGGACAAAGGTGATTGGTTGGATTTAAATTGCAAGCTTTTAGGGACTTAGTATCTGTACAGGAGTTTTAAAAAGATACCATCTTCTAGTTTCAATGCTGTTCCTTGCAATGAGTGTGCAGGTTTCTTATTACAGTAAAATCATATTGAGATAATTGGGGGATGTGAGAATCAATCTGGGAATGTGGCTGTGGCTATCTAACCTTTCCCTTGTTGGATGTGTCTTCCAAATGATGGGAAGTATTGTAATGTTAGCAGCCTCCTGCCAGTGCCTCTCTTCTTCCTCTTCCTGGGTTGAATGTCAGTTTAGCTCAGCCTTTATAAGGTACCTTGAAGTGGGGGCTGTTCTACATTTAATAATGGCATAATAACCAGCCTGAGAGGTGTGAGGCTGGAATATCACATTTGTGCCTGCTGTTGTTGGGGATATCTGTCTTCCAGTTGTGGCTTTTATGATCTGAAAGGAATTGAGACTCTCAGTCTCTTGTAAAATTAGATGGACCTTATGTTTCTTCAGAGCATCACTGTAGTCTCTTCCATTTTCTTTTTGCATCACCTTTTCCTCTTATTTTCTGTTTTTTAACCTTCTTGCAGTTGTAGTTCCCTTTTGTTGCCATTATGGAGGCAGATTTTTTATCTATCCCTTTGAAAGGATATTTGCAATTTTTACAAAGATTTTTTTCTAGTGTTTTTATAAATTTAGCAATAATTAAAGAACCATAATCAACTCTGTCTGCTGTGGGTTTTAGACTTAATACAAGTATGCTGGTAATCCTAGCTAGCGTGTTTGCTTCTCTGTCTGAGGGTGGTGAATGCTGAAAAGCACTTTGCCCCCACTCCCAGTGGATGAAATTTAGCAGATCTGCTTGCCTCACAGCAGAGTTCTAAACTAACATTCCTCAGTCCCTAATTAACTTGACAAGTCTTTCTCACCCCACAGTCCTGTCCTTTCAAAAAGAAGGAGAAACCTGAAGACACATCACAGTTGTGAACCCTTGTGCTCTGTCTGCTGCTGGGAGGGGAGGAGCAATGTGTTTGCTGCAGAGGGATTAAACAGCTGAAGAAAACAGCCCAGCAGAAAGTGGCAGGGGCAGCTCCTGGGAGAAGATATCTGCCAGGAGGAATGTGTTGTTGGCAGCTTCAGCCACTGAAGGTCTGTTTTCCCTCTGATGCAGAGCTTCTTTCCCCGACAGCCTTTGCTCAGTAATGAGGATGGTAATTGTTATTTATTGGACAAGGATTTCAGCAGTCACAAGTGATTTTGAGAGACTTTGTCTTGGGTTTTCAAAAAGTGATGCACACTTTCCTCTTAAAAACAAACCAAACCACTCTGTGGCCTTCTTTCATGGATTTTTAAGGTGAGCATCCTCCAAATCAAAATGTCTCAACTCATGCATTTTGAAAATCAGTTACTACAGATGGATTTCTAAAGAGCAAGTGATGGCTAAGTCTGTTTCTAATAACATGTCTGAAGCCCCAAGAACATGAATTATGCTGTACATTGTGTGTTGCATGATTAGGATTTAAACTAAGGAGGAAAGGATCCTAATGGGAAACAGTGCTAAGAGGAGGTTACAAGCAGATACAAATACAGGCAGGCAGTCTGGTAAGTGGGCTCAAGGGAGATGTGTAAACACAGACTTTTGGTATCCAGTACCTTGAAATTGTGTCATCTGCAAATACTGGGTGCTGAATTGATGGGAACAGTTAAACAAGGGTCTGGCACAACTTATTCTGTTCTGAGTTTTGGGGGCAATTCAAGTCTGCACAGTGGCCAGATCATGGGGCCTGAATCCCCAACCCCAATCTCCTGCAAGCTTCCAGGGCTGGGCATTGCTGCTTGGGAGCCCTGAGGTTTTCTACCCAGCCTTCCCCCTCTAGCTGCACTGGCAGGCCTGGCCAGAGGCAAGGAGAGAAGGGTTCTAAAGGGCTGGCTGAAGTTCTAAAGGCTGGCCAGCTAAAGGGCTGGCAGCTGTTTGAGATTCACAGAATTCACAGAATGACTGGGTTGGAAGAGACCTCCAGGATCATTGAGTCCAACCCAGTTCCAACACCTCAACTAAACCCTGGCACCCAGTGCCCATCCAGGCTTTGTTAAACACACCCAGGGATGGTGACTCCACCACCTCCCTGGGCAGCCATTCCAGAACTTTATCAGTCTTTCTGTAAAAAACTTTTTCCTGATATCCAACCTATATTTCTCTTGGCACAGCTTGAGGCTGTGTCCTCTGGTTCTGTCAGTGCTGCCTGGAGGAAGAGACCAACCCCACCTGAGCACAAGCACCTTTCAGAGAGCTGTAGAGAGTGATGAGGTCACCCCTGAGTCTCCTTTTCTTCAGGCTAAACAACCTCAGCTTGTGGGGTTCCCCCAGAGATGTGGGATTCTACCTTCTTCCTGAGCCCTGTGAATCCAGCCAGAGCTCATCTTCTTGCCATGGTAGTACTTTCCTGACTTTATTACAGGGAATAATCAATGGTAGAGCATGATGACAATGGGTTAATCAGATGAGAAATTATTCACACATTTCTTCATTTGGGAAATGAAGCACTTTTGTGAAGACTTTTAGTTTCCCAGACTCTCTTTCACATGACTCAGAAAGGCATAATATTGGAATCATACCATTAATTTTGCATTGCTTTGTTCTATATTTCTGTATTTGGAGTTTTAAGTACTGATTTCTTCCTCAGCAGCTTTTAAGCATTTTCTAAGTGTAGTAAAAATGTTACTCTTTGCATTGTGACAAATGCAAAAGAAGCATCTTCAGATTTCAAGCTCTATTTGGTATCTCTCTGTGATGTGCCACATCCAGAAATAATGAGAAACTCTGCATCAGAGATGCTGGAAAATGAGCAAAAGAAATGAGAGAAAACCAGAACGGAGAGCAGCCAAATGACTCATTGGAAGAGCCCCAGCTTGGCTCTTCTGCTCATTTGCAGAAGGCAGAGGAAGGAGACTTGTCTGCTGAGTCCAAGGCAAGGCTGCCTCATCTGGGCACCTTTCAAACCACCTCCAGACCTCTAAGTCTAAGAACTAAGTCTAAGAACTAAGTTTAAGTCTAAGAACTTCTCTAAGTTTCTTTCCTTTTGATGAAATGTCAATGTTTAGGGAATTGTCAGAGTGTTATGTAGAGATGTTATAAGCTTCAGTCTAACCTTCAGTGGGTTAGACCTCCCTCAGCCCTAAGTGGATGGAGGCTTTCTCCTAGTTCCTAGTGGAGTTCTCAAAGCTGCCTTCAAAAGTGCTGTAGGGGCACTGTCTTGAGCTGACTGGACAGAGGAGACAGTAGGATCCCATCTGGAAATGATGTGTCTGCATGGGGATTTTGATCAACTTGGTCCAGTGGAAGGTGTCCCTGCCCATAGAAGGGGGTGGAACAAGATGAGCTTTAAGGTCCCTTCCAACCCAAAACATGCTGGAATTCTGTGACCTTCCTCTCAGACCAGAAGTGGTGGCAGGGTGGCATGTGAAACTTCCATCAGCTGAAATCATTAAAGGACTCAGCTCTGCATGGGCACAGCATGAGCCATTTACAGTTGAAAATGTGTTGAGGGTAGTAATGTAGGACAGATTTCTTTTTTCCAAATGGTGCAATTCATTGGGGAATTTGTCCATCACCTATCTAAGGAAGATCCAAGCAGCTTGTGAATTGTTAAAGAGTTTTGTTCTGGTATATCTAATCTATTTTCTAACTGAATACTTTGATTGCAACCTCCATAGTCAGAGTAATGTGATTCACTCTTCTTGGCCTGGTTTCCTAAGAAGGTGAGTCTTGTCCATATTTCTGTATTCTCTCAGTGATATGTTTTACTACCTTTTTTTTTTTTTTGTTTTGTTTTGTTTTGGTTTGGTTTGGTTTTTTTTTTTTTTGCTTGCTTTTTTTTTTTCTCTAGGTCCAGCAAAAAATAGAAAGGAGGGAAATTTGTAGGAAGTTGATTGTCTTCCTTATAGGTTTTCTGACAATTGCAGCTGGGAAGAGTCCCATATCAGGCCCTCTTGCAGTAAAATAGCTATAATATTTAAACCACTAAAAGCATGTCAGACCATATTTCTGTTATTACAGAGAAAGTCTATTTCCCCCTTGCTGACACCGCCTGTCCCAAATCTGGGGTATAGGGACTAAGTGCTAATATCATTCTCCTGGGGTTTCCAAGGTAGCAGTAATTCCACACTTGAATGCACAGACTGTTCAGTGGAAGGCTAAGTGATTATTGGAATGAGTCAATGAGATTACTGCTGCTGAAAACCAGGGAACTGGTGTTGTGAATATAATAAAAGAGGATGATGAATGATGTTCTGTTTTAAAAAGTGTGCTCCCAAACCCCAGATTCATGTGTACTCATTTGGGATCCCTACATTAAAATGTCTTCTCCATAGGCTTGTAAAGCCTGGGGTCAGCCCTGCTGAAACTGGGTATTTCTCAGCCTTTGGGGGGTATAAACACCTTGGAGTTTATCCCCTGTGATGATGAACCACCAGAGCTTCCCAAAAGCTTCCACTGGCAACTTCCCCCTTCCAGTCTGGAGCCCAGCTTCTTGCAGATGAATTTGTCAGGCTTGCAGGTATTAACACTGCAGTCTAATGGGGTGGTGAGCCCAATTCTGGGAACTGCTGTGCTGGTTTTGGATGTGGCTGTCACCCAGGTGGGGTTTGTCCTCTTTCCCACGGTGATAAATGAGCTTTGAATTCCCAACAAAGGTATCCCTGGATGTAGGATATAATTCTATTCAAAGTTTGTATTTTATGGTGATTTTCTTGGAGTGTCTTAAAGTTTGTCTCTGGAGGTGTGTGTCTCTCTTTATTTTTTCAGACACTCATAAAAATCTGATCAATCTGTTGCTGTCCACTACTGGGAGTGTCAGGTTGGAGGCAGAACACCTCATTTACAAAGAAAACTGTTCCAAATCTCTTCTGGGAATAGGGGAAACCCCTGCAATTAAAGGCTGCTTTGCCTGTCTGCTGTGAGGAAGCTGTTTGGCACCTCTGTGGTCCCCCCCTCACCACTTAGGGGTATCCTTCAAGAGGAGGATCTATAATAAAACTTGACAAAATGGTGGAAATATGATCCACTCCTCAGTGTGATTAAGGCCAGCAGTCATTATGTGGAACATTTGCTCTTGCCTTGTATGCAGCTCTACACTACAGTGCAACTATTTATGGGCCTGGCTCCAATGGGATTTATGGAAAGCAAAATCCTCCCAGTGGATTCGATTACAGCCTGCCAACCCTGCAAATGCTGCAGCAAATTGCAACTGCTGCAAAATGAGCTTTCCACAAGGGCTGCCTGACACGTGTCCTGCTAGCAAGAAATTCCCCAGCCATGAGGAGATGGAGTTAAATGGCTCCTCACAGTCCTGCTCTTTTTTCCCTTCTTAAGGCTTACAAGTCGGTTTTAGTGCTGCCTGTGTGCCTTCTCCATTTCTGTCTGTCTTCCTTGACACAGAGCAAGCAGAGCAGTGTACTGTCATACCCATGGTCAGTCATTAGAGGGTCTATTGTACTTTTTTGGCCAAATTTATCATCTTTCACCCTCTGGGGAAAATGAAGGCATTGCAGGGCATCTGAGGGTGAAGGGTGGCTGCAAGTTGTCCTGTCCAGAAAAGAGGGTGGCAAAACCAAATGGCTTTTGTGACTCTGAAGTTGAGGGATACATGAAAAAGAACTTTATTCTCTCCTTTCCTTGCTGCTGGTACTCTTAGCATCCAGAAGGTCCAAATACTGGGAATGGGGTTGTTTTTGGGAGGTCCTGACTTCCTCCCTGTGAGCTGAAGGAGGGTTCAGGTTTCCTTGATTAAGGAAGGAAGGGTTCAGTTTCCTTGTGTTTCCTTGGTTTTGCCTTCCCTCTCACACTGCGTTTTGCCTTCCCCTTGCTGTGCTGCTGTACACTAGATTTGTGAAATGATCCAAAGTAAAAGCTACCACCCTTGCTCCCCAAAAGTGGCAGCATGGAGGGAGAAACAAGTGGGTGACTGAGGTAGGGAGGTAAAGCAGAAGTGTCAGCAGCAGAAGGGAGTGGGAGGGACCACCATGCTAAGGGTGACAGCTGGCTTGGGGAACACTTGGGAATACAAAGCTTTGTGGGTGAGGCAATAGCAGACTGTCTTGAATCAGCAGCTCTATTGAGAATTTTTGTTTTGTTCTGCTTTTGAGGGAGTGGGTTTGATACTGACCCAGGAAAAATCCTGCAGGATTCAAAGATACACCAGTTCTCTCTGGGTCTCAGAGCTACCATGCATTGTACCTACCCAGGAGACAGAGATCTTTGTGCTCATCCCCTGTTTGAAAGGTTAATTGTGCCAGTGGGGTGGCATGAGGGTGAAGGGCAATGCTCATCCCCAGACTCCAGATGCCATGTTTGCAGTAGTGCCAGCAGCCTTTATGGGCTTGCAGAGCAGTCCCCAAGCCAAGCAACATCCCTGATCCTTCCTCCAGAGCTGGGAAGGAGCTCTCTGAAGCCCAGCTGGTATGTTGTGATATATTGTAATCTTTGGCAAAGACAGGGAGTGTAGAAGGAATGTACATTTGTCCTAAAGGGAGAATGCTGATGTATCTGTTTCCAGTTCATGGTAAGGGGATGTTTGATGAGTGGCATTCTCACTCTTGGAAGAGTTTGCTTGTTCTTTTAAAAACCCACAACCAAACCCTCTCCCCACCCCCAACCCAAACAAATAATTTAAAAAAAAAGAAGCAACAAAAATCTACCTGTCAGATATTGCTGGGATCCAACCAAGACTTGGTTTTAAGGTCAGGCACAAAGAAGTTTATTAGCTATATCTGAAATTTGACCAACTGTTTGAAGTTAAATAATTCCCCTGACTCCTGTGTTCAGCTGTTGCAGAGGGGCTGGATCCTAAACTGCCCTCAATCAGTTGCAGCTCCAGAACTGGCCCACATAAAGGTAAAAAATACCTTTTGCCAAGGCAAGCAGCAGCTGAAGGGGGACCAAGGTTGCTCTGATCAATCCCTTGCTATCCACTACTGGGAGTGTCACATAGAGGTGGAACACCTCATTTACAGAGAAAACTCTTCCAAATCTCTTCTGGGAATAGGGGAAACTCCTGCAATGAAGGGCTGCTTTGCCTGTCCCCAGTGAGGAAGCTCTTTGGCACCACTGTGCCAAACTCTGTACCAAAATTCCAGCCTGTTGGGCAGAGAGATAGCACTGGAAGCCCATTTACAGGAGTTTCAGCTCTACCTTAGCTGGGTTTTTCCCTTGACAAATACCCCAGTGGTGAGCCTTGGTAGCCTTACACATATACCCAGTTGGATTTTCTTGATGCTCTTGCCCTTCTGGGATGTCCCAGTCCCTCTGGCATTCTAAGGGGAAGTATGTTTGGTGCAGCAGACTTCAGAGTGAAGGGCAACCTGTGGAAAAGGGATTATTTGGCTCTCTATTCCCTGCAGGCTGGGAGTTGGTGGCAGGGCTTGTGTAATGTCTGTAAAGCTGATGTGGGGACATAAAGTATTGTCACTCAGTATGTGCAGGTTTCCTTGATCACCTGAGCATGAGCTGTCCTCCCCAATGGGAAGCTTGTGTGGCTTCAGGCAGGACTGGAAAAGATTTCCTAATTGTTTTTTTCTTTTTCCCAGGGGTGTATATGACTCAGAGGCCGTGCATTTCAGAAGGGCTTTCCTGATTCTCACACGTCTCATCCCACACAGTGCACAAATACAGTACACGGATACAGCCTCTCTCGTGTGGGCTTTTTTGTGAGTGCCTTTCCCAGGAGCCGAACCCGAGCTCTCCCGAGGTAGGAGCGAGCAGCTGAGGAGTGCGGTGTGTGCTGCAAGTGACAGGGTGGCCGCTGCTGTCAGGCTGCATTGCCACCTGCTGGGGACACCAACGCCCTTCTGCGAGGGGTCCCCTGGGGCATTCACACCCTCTGAACAGAGACATAATTCTCTCTCCTAAGATTTTTCTTGGGGAAGGTAGTGAGAACCTCAGAGATAAGGGAAAACAATTCTTATCTCTATTCACTACTCTTGTTGTTTTGCACATGTAGAATGTGCAAAGCTGTGTCTGACTGTCTGGAGACAGTCATGGGTTTTTCTTTAGTATAGTAGATTTTTAGTATGGAATTTAGCATAGCATTAGTGTAATATAATATAGCTTAATAAACCATTTTTTCAGCCTTTCTGAATCATGGAGCACATTATTCCCTACACTGGGGTTGGCCTGCATTGATAGTCCACAGGCTAGCACCCTACAGGGGTGGGTCTGGCTGGGCTCCAGCCTTTTTCCTCAGGTGCTTATTTTGAACTCATCTGCTGCCTCTTGGTTTGCTGGAGTTTGTCTTCAGGCACGAATAACGAGCAAGTTGTAACTTGGGGGTTCAGGTTTCTTTCACAGGTGCAGCCAAAGGAATGCAGGGGACACTTTGGCCAAAGGATTTGGACCTTCTGGGCAGGAACAGGTGAAGAACCTGTGTTGGTCTTCTCAATGTGATAAAAGTAATATGTATTTTAAAAAAGGCCAAAAACTTGCTACAAATTATCTGTATGTGCTGGGAACTGGCCTGGAGCAGGACTTCTGGACTTGTTGGGACCCAGACATGTTCCCTTGGGTGTTGCCATCAAAGAATCCCACTCAGATTTGGCCAAGCTATTACACTGAGGTGCAAAAACAGGGACAAAAAAAAAAAAAAAAGGGGAATTAAGAAAGATTAGATAGTGGTGCAGGGAGGTCTGGCTGGATAACTCAGGTAAGCCAGCAGCTTTGGGGCCCACTGGCTGCTTCTCCCAGAGCTGCTTTTGTGTACTGGATGTGGGATGTGCCACCCTTACTCTCCACCTGGCTCAGCTCCAAGCCTGTCAGGTAGAAGCAGTCTGTTCTGGGGCAGGTCAATGAGCTGGAGTTTGTGGAGGCTGAGATCTCTTCTGCTGTGCTTTTCCCCTATTAACTCTAGGAGAGCATCTGCCAAGACAAGCCAGCAGCCTGCTCCAAAGTGGTTTCAAAGGGTGCATCAAATCCCTGCAGTGGGAGTTCATAAATGGATTTATCAGCTCAGTGTGTCTGACTGCTAAGGCCACAGGGGCTGAGGACAGCTCATGGCAGGATTTTTTGGCAAAATCTTTAAATAATGTTAGTCACTGATTTAGTGTCCGTGCTGATAGCTGTTAGTGGGCATTTAAAAAGTTAATATGTAGGAATGAGAAATGAAGCAATTCAGGCAGACACAGCACTATCTGTTGCTCTCTTGCACTGCCTCTCTGTCACATCTTTGATAGCTGAGGCTGCTGTCAGCTCCTGAGAGCTGAAACCACGCTGGGTTCTCATGGGACATGCACACATACACATGGCATTTGGTTAACAGTCTTGGGGATGTTTTTCATCTTGCTGATCACACTTGCATACACAGGAGGTGAACACAAACAGATGATAAAGCATTCAAAATATGTTTTTACTTGTTTCTTGGGAGTATAGGTTATTTTATGTTTTTTAGTTTTGATTTTTTAAACAGACCACCACCATGGACAAACACAACCAGCAACAAGTGTCAAATATCTCTACACTTCTGATAAAGTCCCTCTCAGGTGGCTTGTTGAAACAGGACCAGTTGAGTTTTCAAACTTTGTCCTGCTCCCTCCCCTTGGCACAAAGGTGAGTGGAAATGGGCAGCACCACACCAAACCCCTGTATGAGAAAGAGTAACCAGAGAAACTGCACTATGCTGTTTCCTCATCCTCACTGCTTGACTCCCTTTCTCAAGACCTTTACCACAAACCTGAATAGAAACTATAGAAAACCAGGTTGTGTAGGATCTCAAGCAACTTAATATATGCCTGTGGTGGAGGGCAGGATCACCTCTATCCATCCCACTCCTGACAGCTTGGTCTTAAATTAGCCTCTGCTGCTAGACAGTCACAGCCTCCCTGAGGTGCCCTGTTCCTCCTTTCACTGAGCAGGAGGTGCTTTTTTAGGAGGATCCACCTCTTCCTTTTGGTGGCCAGCACTGCAAACAGGTGTATTTTGGTGCAACCAACAGTAACCTGCAGGACTCTGGTCTCCAATGAAAGCCACAGAGGCAGGGTACAGCCTTGGATGGAGACACCAGTGCAAAAGGATGCCCTGGGAGGAAAGCACAGCCTGCAAGAGAAAGCCCAGGACTGGCCTTGATGGACTGGAGATGAGGGAAAAATGTGAAATATACTTAACAATCAAGGTGGGTGGAAGGCCACTGAACCTCCAGGAGCTCCCAGCAGAGCACAGCTGTTGTGGGATATGTGGATCCCTTCAGACATGAATCCTGGTCACAAAGCAGGGGGTAGAAATAACCCAAAGCTTGGTTGTTTCAGCATTTTTATTAGACAAGTGCTCCACTCAACAGTTGTACACATGGCCCTGATGCTCCCCTGATCAGTGCACAAACCTTGGGACATTATGCTCTCATGCCACTATGACCCAGGCTGCACAAACCATCTCCTTTTACAGAAGTGGTGCCCAGGAGAAACCCAGGCTCAGAGCAGTGTCCCTGTACTGCCAGCACACCAGCCAAGCTGGGAGGTAACTTCAAGTGCTGTTTGATTAGGCAACTCCTCTCTGCTTCCCAGTCAGCTCCCTGTGCTGCTCAGGTCCTGTGAAAGACAGGGGATGCTTGCTGCTGTGTCCACATGAGTCTGAGCCTTCTGACAGGGATGCCCACCCTCAAGGAGATGAGCTTTTCTGCAGTTCAGGCTGTCTTCTGATGGACTTTCAGAAACCTATGAGGGCAGCAGGAGTGTGGGCTTTGAGGAAACAAATCAGCATTCCAGGGCTGGTTTCTGCTCCTTGCCTACCCAGGAGGTTCTCGTGGAGCTCCCTGTGCCACTGGGGCTAAGCTGCCCTGCATTCAGGCACGTGTGAGTGTAACCCTGCCAGCTTTGGTGGCCCTGATTTGCCACTGCTGGCCCAGGAGAGTGGCTGTGCTGCCCTGCTATTTCTCCCCTACCCTTCTGGGACTTGAGGCCCTCAGCAGCTCAGCCCTTCAAAGATGAAAACCCACAGCCACATTGGGCAGGCTGAGGAGCTGCTCTCAAACAGCACAAAGCTGTGTGGCTGCATCTGTAAACTTCCCTGAGCTCAGTGTTTAGCTCATGCTCAGTGCTAAGAAAGTGGTTTACAGAGCCAGGCTCCAAATTTCTGTGAACTGGTGCAGCATCAGCTAAGGATGGAAAAGCACATCCACTCCCTGCAAGTACCTGATCTGCCTGACACATCAAAGCCAGTTAAGCTAGTGCAGATTTTCCAGCTGGGTAGATGAGTGGTTGCAAATCAAACTACAACAAGCAGTAGCAAGGCAAACAAGTGACTCAAATTATCCAGGTTTGGGAAAGCTTATAAAAGAAAACATGTAAATAACATCCATACAGCCAATAGCTTAAACACTGTCAGATCTCAGTGGCTTACATTTCTTTTCCCTTGTTCCTGCTGGTGGGCTCCTGGCACCACCTAATACACACATTTAAATAAAGACTGCAAAATAAACACTCAAAGCTAACAAGAAGAGACCACAAAAGCAAGCATGCTTAGCTCACTTTTGGACTGGAGTTTGCCATTGGATGACCAATGGAATAGCAAGGTTTAATGTAAGATGGCAGTGGATTACTTGTCTGTCACTGGAACAAATGCACAGAAGAGCTATACATAGCCTTTGCCTTTAGAGCAGATAGGTGCAAACTCAGGACAAGCCTTTGGCATGTCAGTCCCAGCTCTGCCAGTTGCAATATGATATTAAAAATATACCTAAGACTCCACAGTCCATCACATTCACTTCACGTGGCACAGCCCAGACACTGAACCATCTGCTCTCTGGGTGCTCAGAAAGAAAACACTTGAAAACAACTTCCAGGGCAATAGTCTCAGTTTTCCATCTGTTGTTCTCCAAAGGCAGCTAAATTCCTGCAACTATTTGTTAGCACAAAAAGAAGATAAATAGCCCAGGTTACATTCAATAGAAAACTTCTTCCCAGGAAATGGGATACAGGAAATAGCAAAACTCTGTAGCCAACAAAATACTCTACAGTTCTCCCTGCTCCCACCTGCAGCCCTGAGTTTTTAAGGGACACCAGCAAAATCTGCATTCTGTCTTTTAAACTAAACAATGTAATGAGATAACTAGAAATGTCAGAGAACTCAGCATGCCCCCAGGAGGATGGATTTACGTTCAGTTAGGCGAACAACAGTGAGTCTGGAAAAAGGAAAAAGCAGCCTTGAACTGCATTTCCAAGTGCAGAAGGACAAAGGGCAGCAAACTGCCAAGCAGGATTCAGATTCAGAGTTCAAATGCAGGGAACTTGGCCTTGGTAGGCACCAGCAGGTCAGCAAGAAAGTAAATTGTTCCAGCCATTCCTGAGGATGAAAAAAAACACACTGTGCTTCAGAGAAATTCCCTTTAGGCACCGTTTTTCTCAGTTATCCAGGGAGGGAATGAGTTATGAAGACAGGAGAAAAGGTCCTAAATACTTTTCAAGGTCTGAGCCCAGGTTTCCCAAGCAACTTTGGTACCTCAGTGTGGAAAAGCATTTTGAAGTTAATCAAATGTTGAAAAACACCTGGCAAAATGCTATGGGTCTTTTCTCCACTCCAGCTCCCTCCCTTCTGCTTTACCCATCCACAAGCTCAACACTGGGCAGCTTTGTCAAACTCTTGACAAAGTCCTTGAGACACTGCTGCCCAAGGTCCTGACTGATAGAACTTTTCCTGTCCCTTGGCCTGCAGCAGCCTGGGGAGATCAGGGCGAGCTGGGGGGCTGGCTCCTTCAGCAAATACCTGCTGATGGCACATTTGGGGGGAGCTGTTAGCAGGAGGCACAAAGTGCCATAGGAGCCACCAAGGCCCATAACAGCAGCTCCATTTGTTCCTCACCTTTAGAATCAAACTCATGAAGGATTTCAATCCTTAAAAATGTACAGAAAAGAGAGAAGCCAGGCTACAAATACCCAAAAGGAGCCATGAAAGAACTCTCCTTGAGATCTGTGTGTAAATCTGTGTGGGAGGCCTGAGAGGACAGACAAGATGCTCCACCCAAGACATTATCCTGTGCTACAGGGAGACTGCTTCTGGGCAAGGGTAGAAAAACCCAGTGGGCACAATTTTCTTTCCATCCTCTACACTGAGTTTTGCAAAGACTCCAGTGGAGCTTGTATTCTGTTTTCCTTGGTGCTAGAACAGCTTAGATCCAGGAGCAAAACACAAGGATATAGACTGAGATTACCTTCAAAGAGAGAGAATGGTGTGTCTGGAGTCCGGCACCCATGCTGCCCATAGCTTAAACACCACTCTGCAAACTGAGAAAAGAGGTACAAAAAGCGTCCAAATTTCATTAAAGGCAAGTCTTGAGAAGAAAATTCTATCCCTTGTCCCCACACTACCCCTTGCAGAGCAAGGCTTCTGAGGGAAATCCCTTCTGTACAGGCTGTAAGACAGTGACTGCACTGTTGAAGGATTACTCTGGTGCAGCTGGTCAGATCTAGCTGCATGTCTGCCCCACTAGAAATTGGGTTGCAAAGGCAAAGGCAGTGATGTAGAAGGCACACACACTCTTACCTTGCAGGCCCTGTAGAGGTATTTCATGTTCTGAGTGAGGTTGTACAGTGCCAGGAAGGCATAAGCATTGCCAGCTGTGCCATGGCACAGTCCGTAGCCTTTTTTCAGTAACCCATACTGCCAGATCACTTCTGCACACTGCAGGGCATCATTCAGGTACTGCTGCTCCCCAAAGACCTGTGGAGACAAGAAACTGTTGTGCTTGCTGAGGCAATGTCCTCCAAACAAAGAGCATCCCTGTGGGATGCAGAGGCTTGGGTGTCCTGCTGAAGTGACTCTGCTGTTTACTTTTTAAGGAGGGTATTTTTGATATCATGAGTGGGGATGTAAGACCATTACTTCACATACAACTAGTTGTGACCATCCATCACCTGCAACAGGGCAGCCCACACAACTGATGGGTATTTTCAGAAATGTTTTCTTAAAAGATTAATTTCTATATCAGAGGTTAGTGTGGGGTGATTTCACTGTAACAAGCCATCCTACTTCCAAGCAAAGAGGGTGTCCCAGCATCTGCTGCAGAGGAAGTTTCACATGTAGGGGTCTCTGAAGGGTCTTTGCAAGGTGTCTGGTACCTTGTATGCCTGGAGAAGCATGTAGATTACACCTGGTGCTCCATGGCACCAGTGCACGAGGAGGTCTCTGGTGTCACCGATGCAGGGAGGGTAATTGCCAGATGGGAACTTGAGCTGGCAGACATAGTCCACACTGGGCTTCACTGTGTTGTGCAGCTTTACTTGGCTCACTCCAAAGCCAGGCTGAGACAGAAAACATTTAAATCAGGGAGAATTACCATTCTGTCTGTCCCTAAGAGACCCAAGGTCTGCCCAAAAGGTGGAAACAAAGTCAACTATGGCTACATTCCCTCTTGCTCCTTGTAAATTAAGTAATTTCTTTGGTTTGGCCTTTCATACTTCACAATTACCTACTCAGTCACTGGTTGTTCTGCCTTTTGGCAAGAACTTATTTCCAGTCCTACCCTGCATCCCAGAAACAAAGACTGTTCCTAGCATGTCACCTGGTCCTCTAAGCAAGAGAGCTTGCTGCTGCTTTTCCTAAAGATGAGCAGAAATAGCTTCAGGTACCCAGAGCTAAAGTAAAGCAATAACAGTCTAAAATCAGTATTAAGGATGACTCCTTGCACCTAGAGCATCTCAGCCCTTAGCTGCTGGGCCAGCCCAGCTGGCAGGCTGCAATTCTGAATCTTCACAGATGCTGCTGGGTGATTTCAAGAGGCTGACTTCACTGCTGACCTCAGATGAATGCAAGGGAGTGGCTTCAGTGTCCCAAAGACACTGCCCCACATGAAATCTGTGCAGCTTTAATTTCCCATGGCAGACTGCAATGAACACTCTCATCTAAGGATCACACTGTTCTCAGGCTGGGAACTGGAAAATGAAAAATCAATACTTGTGCTGTAAAACCATTAGAGATAAAAGATGTTTTCCTCTCCATATTTCACATTCTTGCTTCTTCCAAGGCTTTTTGTGCATCATACTTGGCTGATCCAGGCTCCTTTTACTTCATATAGCAGAGAAGCATAAAGCCCATGCAGTATTTTTTGGGAGACTAAAATTTAAACAGCCACTTGGGAACAAGCTCAGGGACTTGGTACAAATTTAGGCTCACAGCACATTGCTGTCTCCCCTGCTCTTAGCTTGCTATTCTGTGCTTCTGGGCAATAACCACCTTGCATCCCCCTCCTGCCAAATCTTCTAAATCTAATCTTCTTAAAAACCACCAACCACCTCTTCCTCTCTGAGCAACAGAAAAGTTATATTCACAGGACTTCTACTGATCCTGTATATGGACTTTAACTTTGACTGAAGGAAAGCTCAAATCCTTGAAAGCTGGTGGCTTCCTTTTCCACCTGCTCTCAGAGTTATGTCTAATAAAATATTACAGACTATTTCTACACCAAAATAATTTGTGTTGCTCATGGGTGCTCTTAATGCTTTAAGATTAAATGTTATTTTTTGCTGTTATTTTTCTGAGTGCTTGTGCACTGTAAATATGCACAAAGGGACCCACATAGGGGAATTATCACCCTCATTTTTTTCAGAGCCAGTACAGGGAATATTGACAGAGCTCAGTGAGTTGTGCAAAATAGTGAGAAAGCATCAAAGCAAAGGGGTACTGCATCTCCCAGCTTCTTATCTTGCTCTGCCTGCTTCAGGCACTGCAGAACTCAGTTCCTTTATCAAAGTCCCACCTCTTTCAAACTTAGAAGCAGGTTCTGCTTTGGATACAAAGGCATTTCCCACTTTCCTACTATGAGCACAATTTTTTTCACCATGCTTTACTCTCAGAGATTCTCACTCTAACGATCTGACACTGCTCCAAGTAACCACCTCAGAAAATGCAGGGAGCCAACAGATACCAACAAATGTGAATAATTTAGAAGCAATTAACATAAGGGAGAAACTCAGACCCAGCTGAGCTACAGGCCTCCATTATGTGACACTGCTGGTTAATGCAGGTCATGTTTCTCCACAGATCTCCAAGGTCAGAGATTCAATCTTAGATTTGAAGAAAACCTTTACAATTGGAAATGCATGATAATCACATGGCTAGGTCCATCAGACAAGGTATCTTTCCCAGTTTGACATTACCAAGAGCCAATTCAAATGCTGTTCCTTGTTCAAAGAAATGTGAAACAGTGCTAAGGGCCCATCCCCTCAAGTTTCTTACCTGCATGAGATAGTAGTAGATCCCAGCCAAACCATGGGCTGCTCCTACATAGTACTCCTGGTACCACTCAAACATCAGTGGGCTCTTTGCTGTGAAGTTCCTCTTTTTGGCTAAGTTCTCTCCTGAGGCTACAACTGCTTCACAAACCTGTGAAGGGATGAGAACAAATGTGGGTGAGGGAAATGTTGCTGCCCTGGACACAGCACAGAGAGTATTCTGACACAGAACAAGATTTGTTTTTCTGCCCAAGCAGAGGGTGGAATGAAATGTATGCCAGTCCTGTACTGCCTATGGATTTACATGGACAGCACTGCTTTGTCCCTTTGAAAGAAAAGCAGGTATACCATGATGTGGTTTCTCCCTTACTGCCAGAGTTCTTTACATCTAGCATTGATTTTTACCTGCCCCAAGATGAGCTGCATGGGAAGAGACAGACAAGAAATCAGCAAAAGGCACAGTACCTGCTGAATGTGACTCTGAGGGATCTTTTCCTCTCCGAAGTGCTTGTTGACAAATATCAGTGCAGAGAGATAGCCCATGCGCCCGTAGAGGAGCTCATCTGGCACTCGGGGGTCAGCCTTGTGCAGGTGCAGCAAACTGCAATGGAACATCCCCATGGGGGAGATGAGAGGGAAATGCACTCAAACATTACACTCAAAGCCATAGACAAGCACTAAGGCTGGAGCTCAAAACTCAAACCCATGGTTTGTTCCTTCATGCTGCTGTATCGGAAATCAAAGCGACCCTCGTGGCAGGGAGAAAGACAAGGAGGACTCCATCTTGTCAGAAGGCTAATTAATTACTTTATTATACTATCTTATTCTGCACTATGTTACACTCTTATTACATTACATCTAAACTGAATCTGCACAAGCACCCAACTCAACTCAACTGCCCAGAATCTGGTGACTGCCTGCGGACTGACAGTCTGGACACACACTTGTCCCTGACAGGCCAAGGAAACAAATCACCATCACTCTGGGTAAACAATCTCCATATTGCATTCTGCTTTGGCACAACACAGGCACTGCAAATGAGATAAGAATTGTTTTGATCATTCTTTTCTCTGCTTCTCTCACTGCTCCTCTCAGCTTCAGAGAATGAATCCCACACTGCTGTGCCCTAGGAGCTGTCAGGCCAGGCTCTGACTCTCAGCCTTCCACTGCACGAGGTGTGGAATCACCTCTCCCCTTCTGCCTTTTGTTTGGCTGATTGCTTCAGTCTGCTCTGCTCTTCACAATGCACTCATACTATGTGCTTGGGTTTTAGAACAGCAGCTTGGAAAGCTACAGGAGGGGGAAACCTGGGCTGAAAGAAATGGTCAGCATAAAGCTGCTGAGTGCTCAGGAAAGACTGCCCACCATTATCTCCTTGTGATGTTACTGGCAAGGGGGACACTCTGCCAAAAATCACCACTTTCAAATTATAGGGCTATCCTTTTAATTTGGCTGCCTAAGGAATATTTGAAAGTCAAACTAGTGCTAATGGTATGTGGAAAAATCTCACCCCGAATGCTCTCAAGTCCTGATAGAGAAGCCCCTTCCTCTCCATGCTACAAATAGCCTGGGCTATGCTGTCAGGTGAGAAAGAGGTGTCTCCATGAGCTAAAAATTTAAGAGGTGGAGCTACACATGTTGTTTAACATCAAGCTGCTGTGGCACATAGAAGAAATATCCTCTAGGGAGAACTGAGCAGCAGTGAGGACAGCTTAGCAAAGTGGGAGTGCTGAGGCTGGCTGAGGACAGCTTGCCTGGCACCAGGCTTCAGCCCACAAGTGCAGAGTGAGGTCTGCTGCAGTCAACTATTTTCTTTGCCACTTTTGTATTATGATATTGCAAAGCTGGTGATATTCCTGTGGTGCTAACAGAGATTGACAGCACTTCACACTGGTGCTTTGTAGCCCAATTCACCCTTGATGCAATATTTCCTTTGTTTTGCCTCTCATCACACTTCCAGAAAGACTGGATGTCCTTTCCTGTCAGGGCAGCAGGTAGCAGTGTGTTTGGATTTGGCTTTATCTTTCTGTTCACCTGTAAGGCAGCAATCTGAAAAGTGCCATCACTTTTAAAATATCAGCATAAGTGGTTTTAAGGCTATTCCCTGACTGTTTCCAGCTGTGAAACCAGCCAGGAAAAGCTTTGTGTGTGCTGATGTTCCCTGCCACAGCAGTGTGAAGAACAGAAAAGGTGCCTTGACAGCCTTGGCTCCCTGGGCTCCAGGGACTTTGCAACACTGAGTTGCAAAGAAGGAACCAAATGCCTCAAGTAGAGAGGATGCTGGGCTGTTACTCCTCATGGCAGGAGACTTTTATCCCCTTGGCACTGGACTCAAAGTGAGCAGGGATTTTGAAGGAGAAAGGAGGGAGCAGTGTCTAAAGGTGGATGGGCTCTTGTACCACTTGACATGTGGACTGCTCCATGGAGGAAGTTTCTTTAAACCCAAGAGACAGACTTTACACTCAAGGCATGGGTTCTTCTCTCAGCTGCAGGAGCTGAAAGGAAAGGCCTTGTGGCACCTGTTGCAGAGTCTAAGCAAGGCAGATGAAGAGGGTTTCCAAGCAGCTATCTGGACAAACAGACTCTGCCTAGCAGCAGGCTGGCCAGAAGGGAAGCTGGCTGGTGATGATGTTAAGCTCTGAGATGTCAGGAAATGTCAGGTGACAAAGAAGGAATGGATGGATGTGTAATTTTAATACCAATGTTAGGGATTTTCTCAGTTCTGAATGTGATATCTTCTTTTTATGGGGAAATCTTGAGCAACTGGACCACTTGTTCTTTGTGCATTACTGCTTTACCTCTAACTGCTTTTCCAGCAGGATCATCAGGAGAGGAAGCCTGCCAGGAGTTTCTGCTGTTTTTGAAACATGGTCATGCATTCAGAAAGAGATGCCTGGGATGCTGCTGGACTGATTGCATGCAGAATGCATTTCTCAGGTGTGTGGGGTAAGTTGTGGTCTCTGAAAGAAAGAGCCACTCCTATTCACCTCATCAGCCTATCACCTCAACTGTCAACAATCAGCAGTTTCTGCACAGAGGGAAATCAAGGCAGCTGTAGAGCAAAATGGGATTTTTGTACACCATTGGTTATGAAAGCAAAGCTTTGACCTTCTGAATTGGTGGGAAGTGCAAGGAAAAAGAGGGCTCCTAGAACATGGCTCAGATTTTCACAGGCTCTTGGAAAAGAAAATAGGCTGCCCTGAAACATTAGTGTCTCTAGAGCATAAAAGCATATTTTTTGGTCATGAACTCATTTAGGAAAAAGCAAGCTTCTCTCTGTTCCACTGTAGATAAAACCTGGCTGATGGAATCTCTCCACTGGCTCTGTAAAGATGAGGTGCTTTAAAAGATAGAGGACAAAATGCAGAGAGGCTCTTCTTCTCCAAGAGCTCTGATGAAAGTGCTCTTTCTGTGCACTTGCACTGCACAGCTTAGCAATTGCTCTGTAACTAAACAGCATACTCAAAAACCATTTAAGAGTTTTGATTTAGGGAGCTACTTCTCAAAGAAATACTCTATTTTAAAGGAGCATGGTCAGGCTAACTGCTCTGGGAATTGGTGGCAGAGTAAGGACAGTAGAACTGTACATTTGAGAAAGCCACATTTTTCTGTTTTCCTCTTGCAGGTGTATGAAGAAACCAATTTCCAGTGTTCTGACTTTATTATACCATTAGATGGCAGTGCAAAATCAATCACGAGATTCCATTCTGCCACCAAACCACGGGCAGAACAAGAGGGATATGGGGAGGGGAGACCTCAGCAAGAAAACATGAATTAGGGACTGTTTTTACAACCTGGGACTTATGCACTGACCACAACTGACCAGTACTGTTTGATAGATTAATTCCCTTTTTGTTAACAAATATGTTCATCTCAGTGAGACTTACCACTCTGTCAAAGTAAAATCTAACCCACAGATTATTACCAGAACAAAGAAAGAGTTCTGTCCTCAGACAGAGGACATTGTATCTACATATGTGATTGTATCTGCATAAACCAGAAGCTATTCTTAGTTAAGGGAGTGGAACTTGGTGTCCAAACCATACAGACACCTCTGATTCCCACCTGTGGCTTTTTTTAATTGCTATTATGCATCACTTTCTCATGGCTGTTTAAGGGCAGTCAGTGCTCTGAAACATCAGGGGTTTTGTCTTTCTTTGTGCTGATCAGGTAGAAGTGGAAACTCTCTACAGGGCTGTTTCTCACCTTCTTAAACCCCATCTCCCTTAACTGAGAAATGCTTGCAAATACATCTCCTTAACTATTTTCCTTCCTCTGCCACATGCTGATCTATGACAGCTTGTTTGTCCTTTTCTTGTCTTAAGTACCCAACAAAAATGCATCTGAAAACAGTCGAGGAAAGGCAGGAAATAGAAATAAATGAATCATAACCAGCTGCATTCTGCAGTTGAAAGGGATGCTGTCAATCTTAGGTTTAAGTCAAAGACAACTAATAAACAGCAAGTGGAAGCAAGTACCAAAATTAAATCTAATAATCTTACCACATTTTTCCTTTTCATCAAAATGACTGCAAAGCTAAATTAAAATGTTCTCAAAAACCACCAAACCCCACCTTCTGGGTTTTTTTTTGTTTTTAATTTTGGCACTTTTTTCTTCCTGTGTTTATCAGAATTATTTTTAAGATGGCAGTAGCAGCTGAACAATAGAGGCTTGCAGGCTGCCATGCAAACATCTTTGTCCTTAAACCACCTCTTTCACCAGGGCAGGAAAAGTTTGTGCTGCCTTGCTAACTTACTGGACTATTTCTCACACAAGACTGCAACAAAATGTCATCACATTTGTCAGAGAGTGCCTCATCCAAGCCCAGAGCAGCTCTGTGAGCAAGAGGAAGGTCAGGACAGAGACATAAGCAAGGCTTTTACCGGATGATGCAGTCTTCTGCCTGCTTCTGGTTCTGCAGCTTGTGGTACACAACAGCAGCCACTGCCAGGGGCCCAGCATCACCACACAGGAACGTGATGGATCTCCTGGTCAGGCACCTCAGGCTCTTCTTCACGTACTCATGGGCCACCTGAAGGTAGGCTGGGTCTCCATACACATCAAACAGGTGCAAATACAGCAAAGCAATGCCTGCAGAAGGAATAGAAAGGTTGCATCCACTAGAAATGTTTGTTCTGTTACTTCAGTGAAGCTAAAAGTCTGGCCTGGCTCTCATCTAGGGTATAAGCCTGACAGACAGGCTTCTCAGGGACTCAGCTTCCTTTCCTTGTAACTTGCTGCTGCTTGTGAGTGGATGGCAGGTCAAGACAACAGCAGGGTCTGACCCAGGAAGGCCTGGAGAACAGAATTGCATAAAGTTTTATATACAATTACATACAATTTTCATATACAATTACATATATATGTAATATTGTATATTTTCATATACAATATACCTACAATTTCATATACAATTCTTTTATATCTAACTACATAGAATTTTCACAGCAAGGAGCAAAAGATGAGACTTAGACAAACCCACCTAAATCCATACACTGTACCTGTGACTTTTGCTCAACAGTGAAAGGGGAAAAAAAAATCATCTTTGGGAAGATAGTAGTTGTGAGAGAGCAGAACTGAGTTGTCACCTCTCCATCTCTTCCCCATGCTTAGGGGGTAAAGGGTTGGGTCACTTAGCTTGGACTGGGTTTTAAAAAAGTGACACACCATCAGCACTGAGAAACAGCATCCTTAGGACATCCAGACATCTACTTGACTCTTTTTTAAAATTTCCTTCTATTATTCTTTTTAAATTCCTTTCCACTGGGAAGCACCAGCAAGGTTGTTGCAGTTCCCTGGACATCATCTCCTTCTGTTGAGCACGTCCCAAGCCCTAAAGCAAGGACTGGTGCATCCTAGAAAAAAGGGACTGCCCAATTCTCCTCTGCAGCAATCACTCATGAGATCAGCCCTTGTCTGAAACACAAACAGCTGCCTGGAATACTGGAAAAGGCTGCATGGTCCTCACTAGAGGTTTCTAATGGACTGGCCAGCTACAGAAATGGTTCTGCTACTGAGCAGTGTCATCAATTGCTGCCCTTTGCCTCTGTGTGCCTTGTCTTCAGCCAGCTCTTGAAGCTTTCATTTGGTGAATGAGGAGCTCTCAGTAAGTCTGTGCCTGACAGGTCTGTCACACTTGAACCCTACTTCTGATCTGGGAGCCATCCTCAAACCTGCACTTAAGAAAGCTACTGGCCTACATCACTTTGAGAGGAGCTTATTTCTCCCCTTAACAATAACCATTTCTAAGAAGACTCAGGTCCTGCATTAAGCCTAAATTAATAGAGCCAATCTCTGCAGATTTTGATGTGTTAAGGTCAAGGGGGCAAGCGTGCTGCAGAATTACAGTCCAAGGTACTGAGGACAATTTCAAACTTGGATAATTTTCTCATTTTGCATGGGTACTCTCCAAAGCTTCATGTTACAGACAATTCAATTCCACATGTACATTATGTATAAAATTTCCATTTCCTGCTGAAGCTAATAACCTTGTTCTCTCTCTAAGCAATTCAGTGCCAGCAATTCTAGAGAGAGCTCAGCTGTACAGTGGCATCACTCAAGTCTGTAAGGATGTGGATATGAAGCCCTTCTTTAAAGGGGAACCCTTCTTTTCCAGCTACAAAATGTCAAGTGACTCTCCTTGATTTATTTAGTACCCAGCACATCTTCTAGACTCTTATTAGCCTGATAGCTGTCTGAGCACAACTTGCACTCTTGATTTATCTGCTTTAATATAGAACTTTTAGCTTTGTAAGTAGTTTCTATTCCCACTGCCATTATACCACCCTAATTATGCACATAAGTATCCTGCCAAGACCACTGCAAGGATTGAATTCTTAGAAAGTAAATCTCAGCATTGTTTTCCTCTGATTTCTTTGCCTCTCCTCTTTTATAACATTTCTCAGCCCTTATCCTCTCAGGCCCAAGCATCTTTGGAAAGACTCCAAAAAACCAATGACCTGTACAAAAGGATGAAGCTGCTTTCCCAAAACATTCACTTTTCCTTTTTATTTAAAACTGAAAGGTCTTATAAACTGCATCTAAAGCTAGTTTTCTCAATTTATTCCTGCTGTCATTTGATACTGGCAATACTCCAGGTACCCATGAAAGCTGTTTGCTCACCCTGCTCTGTTACAGTTGGGCAGAGAACAGGAGAAAAAAATTAACAAAGGGCTCACGGGATGACATAAGGATTGGGAGAAAAAAACACTCTAAGGGAAAAACAGGTTCAAATTTAAAGGTATAAAGTAAATTTATTATTAACAGAGTTAGAGGAGGATAATGAGAAGTAAAATAAGCCTTTAAAATACTTTTTCCTCCCCCAGGCCCTCCCTCCTTCCCAAGGACAGCAGAGGGAGACAGGGTATGAGGGTTTCGGTCAGTTCATCACTCGAGATCTTCTGTTTGCTCAGGGAAAGGAGTCTTTCCTCTGCCATGGGGTCTCTCCCATGGGCAAAGTCACTCCAAAACTGTTGTGGCAGGGGTCACTTGTCCACGGGGTATAGTCTTTTAAGGACAGGCTGCTTTAGTCTGGAAGCAAGGGCTGTCTCTCTATTCTGGAAGCAGGAGCCCTCTTGCTCTATTTGGGTCTCCCACTGGATCACAGCTTGCTCTGGCATCCACCCTCTCCAGCATGAGTGCTTCTCTCACGGGCTGTGAGTGGATCTATTCATCCCCTGTGGACTTCATGCATTACAGGGGCACAGCAGCTTCCCCATGGTCCTCACCACGGCCTGGAGAGGAATCTCAGCTCTGGTGCTTGGAGCACCTTCTCCCTCTTTCTTTCCACTGCCCTTGGTGCTGCCATGTTTTCACTCACATGTCCTCACTTCCTCCTCCTTTCTGACTAGAAGACAAACTGCTACTTGTAGTACCACTGTCAACAACTCCCACCAATTCAAAGACTCCTGCAGGATCCTGTAGCACTGAGAAGTTGATCTCATCTAGGTTCCATGCCAGGGAATCGCCCATCCTGTTTCTGTGCTGGCCAGGCAGTCCCGACACCATCGTGTGGGCAGTGGCAGCCGCTGGGGCTGTTTAACGCCTCTCCTCATGTGGAGAGGTGTTAAAAATAAACTCAAGGTGTGCAGGTCCCACAGGTACATAAGGTGTGATCTGCAGTCTCTCTGGCTCATGTCTCTGTACATGTGGGGTGCAGGGAAGGAGATGCTGCCAGCCCAGCCCTACCCTTTCAGCCACAGTGTATTGCCACAGGCTGTGCCAGCATGGCGGCAGCCACGGGGCCTCCCCACCCCTGGGGAACAAACTGCTCTCTTTTCATCTTCCTCTTAACTATGTCATCACAGAGGTGTTACCACCCTCTCTCATTGGGCCAGCAGCATGTCCATCTTCAGAGCCATCAGAGATTGGCTCTGTAGAACATGGTAGAAGCTTCCAGCAGCTTCTCACAGAAGGTACCCCTGTGGCCCTCCCCTGCTACCAAAAATCAGGCTATGCCAAATCAACACAATTCCTCAAGGAACTCCTTCCTCCCAAACTGATCAGAAGGGTGCAAGCAGTGCTGCTTTCAGCTTTCTGGACACTCTGTTGCCACCTGTGAGCCCCAGAGGGGACAAGGCAGCAGAGGAGGGCAAGCACAAGCATGAAGAGGCAATGTTGACAGGCGTATGTAGAGGGATACAAAACAAAGTCACCTGGGTGGGGATATCTGGTATTAACCTGTGTGCCAAGGTGCAGGCAGAGCATTTCAGAGGCAATGCAGGTCAGAGACAAGACTATCCAGGCAGTGAACTTGGTTCAGTTAAGGCAGTGTTGCTCTGCAGAAGCTCTTCCACAGCTCTGCCCCACTCCTTCTCCAATGCCCTCCTCACCACAACTGACTGGGTAGGTTTGTGACTGACTGGGTGTTTGTTTGGCATGCTTGAAGTGGTATACAAACACAGCATCACCAGACACATGGAGCTAGGTAGGCTGTGGATCTGCTCCGTTTCTGTGCGCCTTGGAGGTCTGGTGTTCAGTGTTCCACTTGGAAATGTGATCTAATTTTGTGACCTCTGACTGTTTCCAAGCAGAATGCCATACAGTGGCTGCCTGTGGCCTGCTACTGCCAAAGAGGTCTGGGCTTTGTTCTGTTGATTTTTTACTACTGGACCTTTTTCTCTGTAGTTTCTCAGACGTCCATTTTTTTTTTTGCTTCTAGCCCCTGCTGCAGATCTGAACGAGATGGGGAATGCATCAGGGAGTCCTTGATGGTACAGGGCTGCACTGAACATGTGCAGCTGAAGGACCAACAGGGCTCTGCTTACTGAAACAGCCACTCCAGCATGCAGAAAGCCAGTACACAGGAGCTGAGTGTCAATGCTTGCTCACTGCAGGGAATCAGAAGGCCAAAGTCAATCCTGTGTGCCTCACAAAGCCTGCTTAGTCAACACCTTCAGAAGGACAGTAAACAGCACCTCTCTCCTCTCACCCTCCTGCAGGGTAGGTACAGAGTTTTGCATTAGAGATTTCTTTAGAGTGAGGCAGTGGAGTTACAGACTATTGTGCCAGTTACAGCCAGTTTGTGCTGATGCCCTGACTTCAGCAACCATTGCTTTCAACAGAGCAGGCACTGCTGGAAATACCAGGTAAGGTCTTGCTTGTGAGCTGAAGCTCTGCAGTAGGCAGAAATGTGAGCTGAAGCTCTGCAGTAGGCAGAAAGAGAATCTCATCCATATGATCATTCTGTTGATCAAAGAGAAGCTGTGCCTCAACTTCTCTGCAAGTTTAGACTTGCTCTTTTGTTGGCCTGCAAGCAGTTTGCTTTGCAAGCAAGTTATGCCCTTAGACAGTTCTGAACATGCCTCCTTACCCAGCAGGAGCTGAGCTGAGCTTCTTCTACCAAGGAAAGGAGGTTGCCACAAGAGGATATTTTGTTCCAAACCCACCAACTTGAGTTTTAAAGATCTCAGAGATCTTGCATTGACCCAGGGCAGTAAATCAGCCAGCAGCCTCAAAACAGGAGGTCAAACACAGAGGAAGAAGCAGAGTCCTTTCTCTGCACAGTGATGAAGCCTGATGGTTTCTAGTGAGACAGCTGATGTAATTTTATTAAGTCAGGCATGGGGCAAAAGAGCAGGGATTGACCAGCTTTACTGCCCAGCTCAAAGGATAATTAGCATTTCTCCTGGTGCAGACACATGGGATGCTACCTTGCACTTCTAAATGCATGCCAAAGCCACACTGCATGCAACAGTGAGACATCTCTAGAAGTCCATGTTCAGAACTGGCTGGGGAGTCAGTTTGCAGCTTCTCTTCTGACTGCATGATTGATTATCCAGGATACCTAAGCATTTATCCTGCCTTAAAACCTGGGTAACAGAGCTTCTTCTGGTAAACTTTTTACCCCATCACAAAATCCTACAACAGGTTAGGTTAGCAGGGATCAGTGGTGATGTGCTCCAACCCTCTGAAAGGAAGGTCAACCTCAAATTTGCATGCTATTGCTCTGGGCCTTGTCCAGTCAAACACTGACTATCTCCAAGAACAGAAAATTCACAAAAACTACCTGCCAAGCATTTGGCAGGAGTGTGGTTTATGTGAGTGACCCAAGGCACTCTATTATCTCTCAGCAAATGCAGCCTCACTTTCTCTTGTTCTGTAGGGATTATCTGAGGATTTCCATTATTCTGAACATGACTAAAAGGGATGTAAGTTCTCTGGGTTCTGGGTTAAAATGAACATATTGCACTAAAGTGAATGAAAAGTGTTTTTCCAGAAGTTTTTCTGAACTGGTTCAGCTGTAATTTCATTCTTACATGGCTTTCCTTTCAAAAGACAACTGAGCCCTGCTCCTTGTCCCTACTTGCCAGTGGGCCAGCCAAAAACTGTGGATGGGGCAGGCCAGCTGAACTCACTGGGAAGCTTCAGAGGCAGTCTGTGACTAAGACATTGCCAGAGAAGGGGATGCTTGCATGGGAAACAAATTCCAAATGAACTACCACAGTGTGGAGGAAGGTGAATCTCTCCCTTATATACCTCATCACCCTGAAGGATGCAACAGTCCAGTAAGCACTGGACTCAGGAGCATCCTGGCTTCTGCAGTCACTTGGTGACAGGAGTGAACTCCTTCCACTCCCTTTCCATCAGTTATGCTCCCAGTCAAGACAGTCTTTGGAGCAAGAGCCAGGCCTTTTGCATTATCACAAACACCAAAAGGCATCCAGGTATCCCTCAGTGTCCTCAGGCTAATCTGTCTGGAAATGGATGAGGCTGCTGTGCTTCTACCAGGATTTGAAATATTTCTGATTCAGAATTAGCTTAGAGCAGTTCAGCTTCCCTCAGTCAACACCATGATACCAGTGAAACAGATTAGGGAAAAACCTTTTCCCCTAAGCTGATGAAAAGCCAAAGCAGAACACAACAGCTGAGGCTGGTCTGTACCTAGGCATGCACCAGGGGCTGCCTATGGGGCCCTGATCTCCATGGGGAACTGAATGAGAATGTAACAAGCTGATTCAAATATGTTTTGAGGGCATTCAGCCATACACTGGATAATCTTGATCCAAAGTGTGTTTTCAGTGCCTCTGAGCTGAAAACCTGAGTCCTTCCTTCCCTCAGCTCCAGCTTCACGTGCCAAGAAGCCGTGGCTTCCCTGGCACGAGTGCACACTGGGGGAACAGGGCTCTGTCAAGTGTGGTGGGAAAGAAAAGAGCCCCAAAGTAAAATTCCAGCATATGCTGTGTATTACTGAGTGCAGTGTAGTACACTCAAGCACGTTACATTTCACAGAGTTTGTGCCAAGAGAGCCATATTTCAAATCTCCCTTATTAGCGGCCACGAGAGTGAGGGTTGATTTCAGACTGCTGGGCAATGATTCACATGAGGAGATACTCAACAAGCCTTTCCTACACAAGCAATTACAGGAAAAAGCTGCTGTCTTGGCCCAATTAATTTTGTCTCTGGAAACCACCTCTGAATAAATTAATATAGCTAGAATTGGAAAAGAAGGTAGGGTGACAAAGTTATAGTGTAACATCTGCAAACTTCACCATGCTGGCTGTGACTTCCAGGAAATCTGCCCATGGATTTTTTCCTATTAGCCAAGGCAAGAAGGCTGTATGCCCATTGAGGAATGATCTCTGGGAAGAAAAAAGAAGAATCCCTCTTGAGAAATTCCCTTCCAAGTGAAAGCAAGCTGAAATCCTGAACCAGAGCTCTCAGCTACTGTTTCATAACTGCAGTCTCTTTCCAACACAAAGTACCTTAGGACCACCTTCAGAAAAGGAACACGGCCTCTGGGGAAAAGTGTTTTCCTTCTCCCCAAGAGTAATCCTAACATGAGTACTCCTAACATCAACTATCCTCCTGCTTTGCCTCCTGAATTTTCTGGCCAGAGGCAGACTCTGCAATCATCACTGAAGACCACTCTTACCATAGCAGTTCTTCTCATCAGAGGGGACCCCAGCGCAGGGTCACACAAACTGGAAAACTGAACATGTTTGCCAAGGTGAAATCAGCCAGCACTCAGCAGAAATGTATAAATTCACTGGCAGCAGCAGCAGAGTGCTGCCAAGACAGCAGCTGATGAAATCAATGTTCTCCCACGCTGGAATTTAATACTGGCATCCTAGCATTTCTTATGAACTGCTCTTCAGTGCTCTCAGTGCCTGTCTGCCTTACTAAAATTTTGAAACAGGCATTTCTAGCACTGCTGTCATCAAGCTGCAACGTTAGTTAGCACCAACACACTGAACACCACTCTCATAAGCAAACTGTTGGCATTAAGCTCCACAGCACCCACACACAAGCCAGCCACACCCAGATTGTACTGTAGAAAGTTGCCATTTATGATTGCAGTATACTGCAAAAAGAAAAGCAGCAGCACCAAAAAAATCTTGCAGCAAGCCTGAGATTGATTTCAACTACCCTAGGGTCTCTGAATAGGGTGTGGCACAGCACAGAAGGCAGGAAAGATGTGAAAGCACACAGCAGCAGCTGAAGTTGGGGCACACAGAAAGGTGTGTCCTCCCTGGCACCAGTGGGCAGAAACAGGGAGGCAAAGGCAGGGCACACTTCCAAGGAAGAAAACCAGGTTGAAAATGCAGAATAGGAGAAAGACAAGCTCTTGGAAGCTTTGCAAACAAGTTAGTATGAGGAAGGCTTCCACACCTTGTTATACTCACATTAGTATTTCTGCTCCTTCTGGCAGGAACTGGAGCAAAGCTAGCGCTCACTAAGTGGAGTGGCACTACCTGGGGAATAGGAATGGAGCAATCTTCCAATCAGACAAGGTCATCAGATAAATTACAGCCCAAACAGAAAAGACAGACATTATCTCAGGCCATTAAGCTCACTGCTGCCAGATGCAAGGGCTCCTTGCAGGTAAATGACTTAGCGTGTACACCTGCCTACTTCATGGAGCAGTGGATGAAGCACTGGTTCTGTTGTGATCATCGCCACCATGGCTAGATTTGGAGCATGTCCCTTTGAAGGCTCCCATGCCTACTCTCAAACAAGTGCTGGCTTTCTCCGTGGTGTAAGTCCAGTGCTATTAACCGAGACTAGACCCAGTCCTGCCCTGTGACACTGTGATCTTCCCTCTGCAGCATAAAACCTGCCTCAAAAATGGGGAGTCCAGAGAAAGACATCCCCTTGTTCTAATGGACTAAAACATGCAGAACAAGAGCCATTCTTGACGTGGATCTACCGTGACAATTCCAATGGCCAAACGCCAGGGTCTGCCAGGACCTGATCTAGAGGTGAGCTCCAGGCAGCTCCTGCTCCCTGGGTCCGACCCTACCTGTCCAGCCAGTGTACGCGGTGCAGTCATGCGGGTCGGCGGACTTGAGGCCCTTCTCCATCTGCTGCAGCAGCTCCCTGATTTTGTTATTCAACCGCTGCGTGAATTCGGGGGTCAGCTGTGGAGACAAAACCCACCAAACATGAAGGCAACGCGGGTGGGCATCGGTACACCGGGCAGCCCCGGGGAACCGCGTTTGGAACCAGACAGGTGTCAGCTCTACACGGCCTGGGGGCAGATCCCCGCGGCAGAGCCTCCTCGCCCCAGCCCCGCTCACCCGCCCGGCCGAGTCGAAGTAGCCGGTGGCCAAGGACTTGTCATAGTCCGCGTAGGGGTTCGGCAGTGCCCGCTGCGCCATCATCGTCCCGCTCGGCTCGGCTCGGCTCGGCCAGGCCCGCCCCGGCTCCGCCCCGGAAGGCGCCGCTGCCGCCGCTCGCTCCTTCCCGCGCCAGGGGCGGGCTCGGGGCCCGCGGCTGCTGCCGCCGGCGCTGAGGGGGCCGGGGGTGCAGTCCGGCCGATGCTATGGGGTCATAGCTTATTGCTCCAGGTTGTGTCTGCTTTAGAGAGCCCTGTGGAGCTGAGGTCCCTTGCAGCTGATCATGCAGGGTTTCATGCAGCTGATCATCTAGGGGCCGGGTGCAGCTGGCCCTGTGGGGTTAGAGTCCCTCTGCTGTTGGGTCTCTGTGCTTTAGGCAGCCCTTCGGAATGTAAGGTCGCTCGCAGCTGGTCTTGTGGGGCTTGGGACATTGTAGGGCTGAGGGTAATTGTCACTGTCTGGCTTTGGGAGCCCTGTGAGATTTTGGGCCCCTTACAGGTGGCCCTGTGGTGTGTAGTCCCATTCAGGGGTCCCTGTGGGGTTTGGTTCAGTTGGCTGTGTGGAGCTTGGAGGCCCTGTGGGATGAGGGGCCCCTCACACCAGCCTGGAGTGCATGGGCACCCCATGGGTTTGGGGATAAGCTGGTGCTGACAGAGGGTCAGCCCAAGGAAAATGAGCTGAGCAGGATTCCCTCACTTGGGGTGGGACCCAGCCTGGATGGGAGACAGGGGCTCTTCTTTGCTGTACCTTGCTGAGCTGCTGCATCTCACCTGTGCTGGCTGAGCTACATCTTCCTCATGAAGAGGTTAGGTCCCCATGAGTCCTTAGCACTCCTTAGACCTGAGGAGTGCTTTTCCTCCCAAGTGCACCATAACTGTGCTGCCATGCTGCTGGGGGTCTCCTTGATGTTGTCATGGGGCAGTGTGCCCCGTGCAGCCACCCATGAACAATGTCCTTTGTGCTGCCAGGTAGCATTCATTGGGCTCACATGTCTTTGTGTGCTGTGTTCCACAATCCAGGCCTTGCTGCTTGGTGTAACACTGTGCCCAGCTCCCTTTCTTCTGACCCCACGGACCTGGGATGTCCCTGCTTGAGGTGTGGTTTGCTGAAGTGTGTGACAGGTGCAGCTTTGGGGCTCCCCAGCACTTGTAGCACTGCAGGCTTGCATGTGTGTCTCTGTTAGGGAAGCACAAAGGGATGTGGCTGAGCTTGAAGCTTTTAGTGGCTTGTCAAGGTCTAAGTGCAGTTGACACTGCCCCTTGTAGGAGCTGAATCCATCTGGGTGGGTTTAGGGGAAACTGTTGCTCTAAGAGTTTACACGCTGGTGACTGCAAACATCCTGAGAATCTATTAGGCTGCTGCATTCATGTCTGTGACAGTTGTATTATGTAAGGATTCTGGTTTTCTGTCCATATGTCCATTCTTTATTACAATCAATAAAATTAGACCTTAAAGAAAAAAAGTAAATTATTTCACGATATGGCAAGAAACAAGCATAAAAGAGGGAATTGCAATTATGTTTGCTTTCAGTTCGTTTTTCACTCAGCTGTTGCTTGTTTAGTGAATTTCAATCACGTAAACATTGCCTTGCATTCAAGGCAGGGAGATGGACTGCAGTTTAGTATTCAGGGAGGCGGCTCTAGCATCAGCAAAAAATAATGTGGAGTCTTCTGCTTAAGGCCAAATCCACAGCCCTATATTATGGTCTTCCATCTGCAGGTCAAAGCAGTATTCACTGCCCTCCCTCCCTCAGGCACAGTTCAGTATTAACTTCCAGCATAAAGCACAGCATTTCAGCTTCTGAATCTTTCTTTGATTCCTCACATTATTTTTTTTTCCTGATCACTTAAAGACAAAGATGGTTCTCCCAAATTATCCTGCCAGGGAGTTATGTTTCAGTATATTATTTTCTAATTGGTCATGGTCACTTTGGCTTTGATGCTGCCCAGGATGAACTCAGAAATCCAGGCTGCAGCTGTCACTCAGAGCCCAAGGAAGAGACTCATGATTCATCCTTAGTAACCTGCCGTGCAGAATGGGGAATGAAAGAAAGGAGTGATCTTGAGAGGAAAGCTGCTTCTGTGTTCTTGTAATCCCAGTCCCTTTGGGCTGTTTGGTGGGCCTGGTTGTTTGCTTTGTCTGGAAAGGATCACGCTGCGTTCTCTGAAAAAACCAAAAAATTAAAAGCTGTTACTGCAGACCTGTTCAGAACACATCTAGAGAGGAATTGTGTGTGGATGCAGCTGTGAGAGCACAGGGAAAATGGTGAGAAAAAAATCTCTAGTAGCCTTCCTGGCAGTCCCATTACAGTTAGCCCCACAAAATCTGTCTCTGAAGTGACTTGCAATCAATGGTTGAATGGATGTCCCCACATCTTTCTACCTGTGACAAAACTAAAGGATATAATACTTTCTGCTCCACAACATTGTCTAAAAGACAAATCCTTACTAACTTTTAGCAACATAAGAATCCTGGCTGTTGGTGGTCCCAACTGTAGCATATCTGTGGATTATGTGAATGAAATGGATGTTTCACAGTCCTCATTGAAGAAAACCTCAGCGTGCCTGGGTGTCTGCTCCCTCCTCATTCCAGCGAGGATATGAAACCAAAATCTCTGACAGATGTTACAGCTGCTTGCATACTACATGGCATCCTGCCTGAGGGCATACAGAAACATCTCCTTCCTGAGAGGAGCTGTCTCCTGCTGGAGACTGTCCTTCACTGCCTCTAGGCATCCATCAGTTCTGTAATCTCACCTGCAGCGAATCTCCATGCAGCAGGTGCCCAGTGTGGGCAGAGTGGATGCAGACTTACAAGTGGCCTTTCCAAAATGGTGCTTTGCCATCTGCCCTGCCTCCACAGCCTCCTCTCAGGGTCAGAGCAGCCTCACGCAGCAGGCTCCATGCTGTGAGCCAGATGGGCTTGGCATGGAAACCCCACAATAGCAAACGTGAGGGTTGCTTGTTCTCCTTTGCAGTTGCATGCTGTATGTCAGGGAGGGCAGTCAGCAAGGGTACAGTGTCCTTTGTAGCCTTGTCAGCTAGAAAAAGGAATTTGAGAGGCTGCATGGAATGCTCCACAAAGCATGGTTATCCTCAAGGAGTGTGAGAATGTCCTGGGAAAATGTACTGGCAAAGTACTTGGGCGGTGAGAGGGGTTTCATCTGCTGAAAAATTGCCCAAGGGATGTCTCAGCAGAATACTACCTCACAGAAGTACTGCAAGACAAGATTTTTGTGGACATTTAAGAGATGCAATCCAAGTTGTGGCATTTATCTCCCCATCTCTGCTTTGGTTTGTTTCTTTTTGGTGTTGGCTTCTTTGTGTTTCTCTTTCAGACAGCACAGAGTAAAAGTGAGAAGCTTCCCAGCTGTATTCATTAGCCTCTCTTACACATTATTTATTCAGCAGCAGCAGCATGGCTGAAGATACTGTATACCTAAGATTGATGTCCAAAGTGTCCTAGGACATACAAAAGATCAAAATCAAAGATGCCCTTTTCTTCATTTTAAATAACAGTTTTGAATATCAGATATTTTTTCTGCCATGGTGCTCTGTGTAAACTAGAGATAACTCTGGAAACTTTGCCATTCTTTAATATTAGAGCCACAGCTCCCCATATTCAATCTCAGTAAAAATGCAAACTTACATCAAGAAATTGAAGATCTTAATGCCATTCTGAACCTAAGTAGCTTGGATTTGGAAGGTGATGCAAGTGTTATATCTTAGCATTATGAGTGGATTTTTTTTCCCCTTCAGAGGGATATCCAGGAGAAGGGAAAAGCATTTTATTTTACTGTATTTTTTCCTCTTTACAGATGGCATTGGTAGTTTTTCTTTTAGCAGCTTGTGTGAAGAGCTCAAAGGCTAAGTGTTGGTCACAGAATTTGACCTGTTCTAGTTGATTCTATTGATAGTATTTCTGGGGAGCAGAGCTTACCTGTGTCCTGCCTGCACTTATTGTGACCAGGTTATTAAGCCAAGCGTTCAGTACAGAGAATTCTGACTCCATGCACAAACACAGTGGGGAGCTATGAGCTAGTGGTTCCCACTCAGAGCTGTGTAGGTATTTCTGTGAAAACACTGCTCACAAGGCAAAAGAAAAAAAATTAAAAGTGGGAAGGGAGGGGAAGGGAAAAGAGCACAAAACTAGGAATGCTGTTAGATGTGTCTGTGGCTCACCTGCATCTCACATACTGTGTTATGTCCTGATCTCACCTCAAACAAGACAGAAAACTAGAAGGAGGAGGTACAAGTCCTAGGACTAACAAGGCCAAAAGAGAGATCATCAGCTGTGTGCAATGACTTGGGTGCAAGGACTGAGTAGCTAGGCCAGGACTATTCAGGCTGGAAAAGAGGTACCTGGAAAGGGCTGTAGTGGGTGTCTGTAAAGCCATGGAACAGTGCCATGAGTATGAGCAGGGTTCAGTGACCCACAGGCTCTCAAAGCTAGCAGACACCAGCTGCAGCAGCTCTCAGAGGTGAAGGTTATCCATGGAGCTGCGCTGTTGGAGGCTGTCAAGCACAAAGGCACAGGGAGGGGCCGAGCCTCACTCCCACTCCTGGAGAGTTTGGCAGCTGGGTGTGTGTGTTCCCTAGCACACTGCCCGGGCATCCAGCACAGCCTGGCCTCTGGGAGGGCTTGCTCTGCAATACTGGGCCAGGTGCTATGTGTTTATATTTTGCTTTATGGCATGCGAACCTGGGCAGAGCAGCTAGCAGCCGAACAGCTTTGTAGCAACCTGTCTGCGTGTCGGCACCAGCGGCAGCATCCCACTGCAGCTACAAACACATCCTTGATCGGAGTGTGCCGAGCTTTCAGCGCTCAGCCACTAGGTGCCTCTGTCCCACAAGGAAGGAGCCGGAGGAGCCGGCTGTGCCTGTGCCCTCCGCTGGCACATCGGGAACGCATCCATGCCCTGCTCAGGGTGGGACGGGAGGGGTTACTTGCTGTGTAGGGAGTAGAGACCAGTGGTTCTGCACGTAGCAATCCTCTGTGACATTTTAGCATTTTCTCCTCCTTGTGGACCATAAGATATCGATATCCCCCAAAGCAGTGGGAATCCATTCTATTTTAGCAAATGAAAGAGAGAAGTTGGAGAGCAGACTTGACTGAGAAGAGGTAATCAGTAAGGGCTACATATGGTCAGGAGCAAAGAAAACCACTCAGGAAACTGCTGAAAACTGAGCAAAGAACTTTGTTTTGGTGATGAGATAATTTGGAAGACAGTAGAGATTGTTGAGACTTTGATAGAATTTGGTCCCTGGAGAGGACTGACATCAAGTCAGATTTCTTTTGCTTTGCTATAATGACTAAAGCAGTTCTGTGTAGGGCACTTTCATTCTGAAACCTCTCTTTAAAGTTCAATGAGAGGGTTGGATGTGATTGCCAGTGAGTGGATACAACTGATTGCACACCCTGACTCTGTGCTTGACATCTGTCTGAACCTCCATTCACCTTTGCATATGTACAGGATGAGCTGTGGTGAATATGACTGCAGACTTGTTTGCTTAGCTGTGTGAACACTTTGGGGTGGCAGTGACCAGAGTCTCTGTGACACTGAGCAATGCAGTTAGGCTTTACAGGTGCTCTAAGGACTCTGAGGGGCACTGAGAGGACCTTATTTTTCATTTGCTATCTTTTACCCCTTCTTTAGAGTGGAACCTGCTGTTGCTTAGAGCGTACAATTCTTTTTTGTGGAAAACTATTGAGTGTCATGTTTTTAAAGGACCTTCAATCCCAAGTGTCTATACTATCAACAATGGGACACCCAGGCAGCATTGCAAAGTCTGATCTGATCCAGCAATGATTTGGCACCTGTGCCAGTATCTTGATATTTATTATCCACATCCACCTTTATAATAATAGTTTTGTCTAGGTTTGTCTTGGTCAGTAAATATGTACCTTTAGGTCCTGGGTTTGCCATCCTGGTAGGTTTAAGGTATCTGCTATTTCTCAGAGATCCTGTTAGGCAATTCTCAGAAGATCACTCCTCCTGGATTTTCCGTTGAGTTTGCTCACCTTGGTTCCTGTCCCTTGCTCCTGCTAGGCTTTGTCTGACTGTTGTTTCTGTGGCCCTTCCCATCACTGGAGAGGCAATTGATTGATGGCTCTGAGGAGGAACTTATTCAGAGCTTCTCATCTCCTTCAGGGACATCACAGAATCACAGAATAAGCTGAATTGGAAGAGACCCACCATGATCATCAAGTTCCACTCCTCGAGAGCCACACCATCTGCCCAAGGGTATTGTCCAAACACTTCTTCAGCTCTGTCAGGCTTGGTGCCCTACCCAGAATTTTCAGCCTTTAGGTCCCAACGGGGAGGGCAGCTGGTGAGGAAACAGAGACTCTCATTCTGATGCAAAGCCAGTCACAGCAGGGAATCTACAGTCTCCAGCTTCTCAGAGATTGGCTATGATAAAATCTGTGGCTCAATTTCAGCCCAAAATGTTTTCTTGCAACTGGTGTCCTAGAAGTCTTCCTGTAGCTTACAGTTCCCCTTCCAACCACTCTCCCCTCCTGCAGGTAGTCAGTGAGTCACACACCTACAAGGCACAGGTATACATTCATTAGCATCATCTAGCACAGCCCCTGTGCTGCTAATAGCTGTAATTAACAGTGTCAGTGCTCAGATGCCCTGTGACACCTAAATAAAAGACTTTAAATCCTGCCCCCATAAATGTGTGATGCCATGTAATCACTCCAATTTCTTATAGACTCCTGTCTCTTGTGGAATAGAGGCTGTAAACTTATGCTGAACCCTCTCATAGTTCAGATGTTCAGAACAGCTCTTTGCAAAGACTTGGGGTGTCTGCAATGCCCCAGAGGCAGTTGTTGCTTCTTGGAGTGAAGATGGGTTTGGAGTTACCTTGAAAGCAGAGGATGGATCAGACTGTCCTTTCTGAAAGAGCTTTAATTGTGTTGACAGTTTTATGACTGAGCAGGGACTGGAGAGTTAAGAGTTATTAACATAAGAAAGCTGAAGTGGTGGTAAAGAACCTTTGTGGGTATCTCAACAGGCAGCTGTGGTGAAGGTCCTTTTCTTCAGCTGTGGTGCTGGGTTTGGTGCTGCTGTGTGCTCTTTAGACACAGCACAAAAAGAAAATGGATCAGCAGGGCTTTTCCCAGATGACTCTCAGAGAGCTCTGCTGAGACCAGACTTCACTGACCCTGTCAAGAGAACTGCCCCTGACTAAAACACTGCAGAAAAGCAGGCTTGGATATGCACCTGAGAATATTATTTCATACATCAGATGTGCCCCTGACCCCACAGGATTAATTTTTCTCTTTAAAAAGCCAGCTGCTGTGCAGAGGCTTTTGAAAAGAGGGCTCATCCCACCTGGCACAGGGCCAGCACAGCTGCCTGTCACTCAGCCACAAGCCATGCTGGCCCTGCCAGGACACAGCACCACTCTTTCTTCTCTGAGAAGTGACATCTCTTGATGGGTCACTGCCTGGAACACAGGAACAGAGCTTGCTGTGTGTCAGGGAGCTTCCTGCTCTTCTTACATCTGAGCTATTTTGCCCTGGTTTTGATTTCAGAAGGGCTTTTTAAAGCGTAGCCATTAGGGATTGAAAATATTTTTCCAGCTCATAATGTTGCTCAAAGCAAAGGGGCAGTTTCTTCACTACATTCTCAGCCTCATGGTTTCCTACCTTCCCTATGCACAATTATAGGTACATGGAGGGGGGGATAAGGGAATGCAGAACACAATAGCATTTCCAGTGTGGTGAGCTTGAAAGCTGGCAACTGTCAAAACATATAGAGTTTATCATTCCTTATTTTGCTTGGATGATTTTTAGTTATTGCTTATTTGCCCTTTGGAGAAATCTAAAAGGGGTTCATTGTGACTTTTCCTGGGGGATGCAGGCAATGAAAATATGAAATTTAATCTCAGTTCCCCACATGATCCTTTGCAGATTTGGAAAGATTATATGGTAGCTGACTGGCAGTATGGATAGAAATGTTGTTAGGGACCTTTATTAGAGAGACCTGTGGCTGATGCTATCAAAGTGGGTCCTGTCCCATCAAAAGGGACATCATAGCTTGAAACAGATTTATTTATGTCTTTAGTTGCATCTCTTGGAACCCATTTCCCTGGAAAAAAGGCAGAACTGGCCTAATGCTTAAACATAGGTCTCCATATTTCTTCCACAACATTCTGCCTTTATTTTCCCCTCTGGGTTCTCAGCAGCCTTTTCTGCCTCTCCCACCCAGTTCCTGACTCTTCTTGTGCCTGTAAAATTACAGTCCATCTGTTGCAGGAAGCTGATAATGAGAGGATGGTGGTAAACAGAAAACTGGAAGCATTCACAATGTGTCAACACTGCTGTTCTACCTGCTGGATTGCACAGGTAACTGTATTAGTGTCAGAGTCTGATGAAAAAAACTGCATTGGACTGGGTAAAGTGATGTGGTAATGGTCAGGAGAGGAGAAGGGCTAGGGCAAAGCCAGAAATTTGTATGGATAAAGGCTTTAAGCTTCACAGGAATCAACAGAATAAAAAGTTTGAGTCTTTTTCAAAGCCTTTTCCAAAGTCATGGCTCGAGACCAATTTCTTCTGCTGTTGATGCTGGAAATCAGACCCAAGCTGCCCAAAATGAGCATCTAAACTCTTCAAAGCACACTCCTGAGTGTGCCACAGCTGCAGGGGATTGTTAAGGGGCAGAGGGGAAGGAGAGGGAGAATTCAGCTCTCTGGAAATGTTAATGTTAAATGTGATTGCAGGAGTGTGTGACTGGCTGACACTCTGGCTGGAAGAGGAAAGACATAATGCTTGGGTAAAGCATTCTTGGGGTCTGTGTCCCTGTAACATTTCCACTCACCCTTTTTACCAGCCAATATTTGCTCTCCACTATACCAGTATTCTGTGTTTTTCAAGCCATATTTCCTCCCTCAGGTCAGAAAGGACAAACTGAAGCTCTTCTTGACCATTTATGGCCTATATAAATTAGGGTTGTGGTAGTTTATGGCTGCTTTGGTTACAATGGATTGTAGTGTGATGGAATCCATAGGAGGAAGAAATAAATTAATTTATTTTTGTTTATTTATGTCAGTGGATAAAGATGGAAAAGTATTTAAATTACTTTAATCAGTACAGGAAAGTGAACAAGCTACAAGTGGTCCACCTTTGGACTACTCTGCTTTACAATTTGATTTCTCATTTTACTAAAATCTGGTATCATTACAACCACATCTGTTCATGGAGTAAACTATCTGAAACTATCTGAAAACTAAACCCTGTGTTTATGGCTCTTAGTCAAAGTTGGCTCAAAACCCCCCACATATATTTGATATATTCAGGTCCCAGTTCTGACTGTTGTGGGGCTGAGTCAAATCCACAGATGTGCACGTTTGGGGTTTTTTTCTGATACTCCTGTACCATGTTGACACTCCTGACTCTGGCAGTGCAAGGAACTTGATCCAGGAAGTTCAGAGGGCAGTTGTCAGAGCATTACCCAGACAGGCCTTTCTGTGCTCAGTTCCTGTGCTCCTTGAGGCGGAGGTCTGCATGCTTAGAGGAGAAAGGAAAAGCATCCCTTGGCCTTTTCAGTGTGAGCTACAGCTCCCTAGTTTTCCTCAGTGATCACCTGATTTGTCTTTGCTGAAGCTGAAAGAGACAAAACTGTTCAGTATTTGAGATCCTGTCTTCTTCAAATGAATGAAGAATTAGGACCTGCTGCATTGGGATGTAGAGTGATGCCGTGGGTTGGTTGATTTAAATCTTGCTGAACATTTTTAGGTGTCAGAGTGAAATGGGTGACAGGGACAATACAGTGCAGAATATCTTCAGGGAAAGGACAGCCTGACTGCATCTAAAACCTCAGCACTGCTCCTACTCACATGTCAGCCAGTGCTTTGTGCCCTCTTGTAAGATGTGCAATGAGAGCCCTCGCTCAAAAGCACAGATTCTCTTTGTGCCAGCTGGTTACTGTGGGGAGGAGACTGTTCCTAGGGATTTTGCTAAGGAAAATGCTGTGTTTGTGAAAGAACAGCAGTATTTATTAACCCCATGCACCTCTACATGTGGGCACACAGTTTGTGGTGATTGGGAGTGGGGCTGGGCCCAGCCTCATCCCCAGTGGGCACAGCTGTGCAGGACAGGTGAATGCTATTGAAGGGAACGAGCCATGGAGTGCCCAGGGGCACTGAGCAACCACCAAAGGGAACAGAGGGCACACAGGTGCAGTGCATCAACAGGAGGGGATAAAAGGTTGGGCTGAAGAACAAGAAGGGCAGATGCTTGCAGCCTGCTGAAGAGGTGAGGTGTTACTGTGTATGGGTTGAAGTTTTCTGAAATTGTGTGGTGATTCTCTGTGTATGGTGGCTGTCTTAACTGCTGTATGTGCTGTGACATTTACAGGCTAGAAAGCAGCTCTGTGGAGAAGGACCTGAGTATCCTGGTGAACATCAAGTTGTCCATGAGACAGCAGTGTGCCCCTGTGGCTAAGAAGGCCTCAGGAATCCTGGGATGCATTGGGAAGAGCATTGCCAGCAGGTTGAGAGAGATGATCCTGCCCTTCTACTCAGCTCTGGTGAGGTACATCTGGAGTATCCAGTTCTCAGCTTCTTGGTACAAGAGGGGACAGGTAACTCCTGGAGTGGATCCGGTGGAGGCTGCAGAGATGAAGGGGAGGGCCTGGAGCATCTCCTGGACAAGGCAAGGCTGAGGGAACTGGGGATGTTCAACCTCAAGAGGGGCCTTCATCCCTGTGTGCAGGGAGGGCTCAGAGCAGGGCCCAGGCTCTGCTCTGTGGAGCCCAGCAATGGCACACAAGGAATGGGCAGGGACTGATGCCTGGGAAGCTCTACCTGGAGAGGAGGGGGAAGAACTTTTCAGAGACCAGAGATGTGTGGAGTCTCCCTCACCAGGCATATTCCAGACCCATCTGGACTCAATCCTGTGCTCTGGTTGACCCTGCCTGAGCAGGCAAGTGGGACCAGATGAGCCACTGTGGTCCCTTCCAGCCTGACCATCCTGGGATTCTGTGTCTTGCTGGGTACAAAACTTTATCTAATGTCTGCCATCCCCATGGAGCATGATACAGTCTTATGGCTGACTAGCTCCTAAAGCTGCCTTGCTATTACAGCAATGCTATCTGGATAGACCATGCTGGAGTTCTGAGGTTGAAATCCTGAACACTTACCTGACAGCATCAATTACTTCTTCAAACCTCATTGCTCTCCAGCCCTAAAAATGTTTTTAATCAGCTAAAATCATATCCCTTCTCAAATGACATTACAGATCCATATAGCAAGACTTTGCTGTGCTGTTTGAAGAGAGATCTGTATCCTCAGGTGTGTATCTGCCTAATGCCTGTATCTATGTGTAAGTTAAAGAAAATGCTTCAGTGCATAGCCCTGTGTGCAACAGTCAAAGCTTTTTATCTTTTCTCCCCAGGGTATCCACAGGAAGAAAAAAAAGTAGGAGTGAGGAAAAGATTGAGACAAACAAATTTTGCAAATCCTTCCAACCTGGAGCACTAGGCATGAAGCAACAAGGAAAATGCTGATTGATCACAGATGCTGTATATAAGGTGAGAGGCCAAGGCCACATGAAGTAACTCCTATGAAAGGTTAACTCTCTCTCCCAGAACTAGTACAGCTAGTACTGCATGGGTGCTAAAGGGTAAGAAACTGGACTGGAGAGAGATGTTGTGTATATCCTTTCCAAAGGGTAAATATTTTTATACTGGAGGGATGATTAATTCACTTTTGATTCTCAGGAAATTAGGGAAGAAGCTTTCTGTAGAAAACTTTGTTTCCTCTTATATGGCATATTTCAGTTGGAAGGGACCTACAAGGATTATCCAGTCCAACTGCCTGACCACTACAGGGCTGGCCAGAAGTTATAGTGTTGTAAGGGCCTTGTCCAAGTGCCTTTTAAACACTGACAGGCTTGGGGCATCAGCCACCTCTAGGAAGCCTGTTCCAGTGTTTGACCACCCTCTCAGTAAAGAAAGGCTTGCTTAATGTCCTTGCTGAATCTCCCCAGAGGCAGCTGTGAGCCTCTCCTGTCACTGGGTATGACATCTGTTGTGGTAAAAGATGTTAGGACATGTTATTAAGAGAGTATTTCTTGCTCAGATAAGGCTGGGAGAGGACACTTCACCCAGACACTTGAGGTACAAGCCCATAAATTAATCGTTGAGGCTGATCATGTGTTACACCATTTGAGTGGAGCTGCTTTTTCTCCTTAAATTGAGGGCAGCTTTAGGCCTGACCCACTAATGTGCTGGGAAGAAGAAGCCTGTTTTATCTGAGTTTTGGTGTAGTCCAAGCAACAGCTGTCCTACCAGTGGCAGTTCCAATGAATCCCACTTCAGAATGCTGTGAATACCTCTTGTTCTAGGAAATATAAATGTCTATAACACACATTTCTGTTGTGGTGCTTGTATCTTCTGATGGATGCTTTCTCTCTCTCTACTCATTTCCTTATTTCTCTTCTGGGTTGCCCTGGTCCTAGACCCAAGATCACAGGGTTGTGTGTGATGGGGCTGGCCACAATTCTCTGTACATGCCCACCAAGAAGGCTGGACCAAGTGTTCTGTTCCAGGTCAAAATACCCATGAAAATTGTTCAGTCATAGAATTTTTTTATTCAGGTCAAAATACCCATGAAAATGGTTCAGTCATAGAGTTTTTTTATTTTATTTGGGGAAAGGATGATGATCAAGTCAAAGAAAAAAGACAAAACTGCCCAATGAACACTGTGTGTGCCTGTGCAAATGCACATAAACAGTTATGTGCATAAATTAGCAGCTTGGGGACAGTGTATATTATAGCCTTCATCCTAGATAAAAGCATATCTATTTAGAATATAATCAACAGCAAGTCAATTTTGTTTTTCTTTGATACACCAAACACACTGGGGTATGATTACCTATCACATATTCACCCATGACAGGGCTGCTGCAGAAGGAAGCAAGTGTAACAGGAGTCTTGAGCAAATGTAGCTAATCTTGTATTGTAAGATCATGTTATTTTTAGACTCTGTAAAGAATGTTTAGCATGGGGGAGACTGAATTTGTGTAAGCTTTTCCTAAAGCCAGTTTGGCCTTTTTAATGATCCACAGTAACAAGCCAGTGTAATGTCTGAGCCTCTAGAATCACAGGGGAGAAAGGATGACTGCCAATCCTGGCCCTTGTTTGGAAAATGTCTATTTAGAAAATGTCAGGGAATGAGAATTATTGCTCCTTACATCTTCCAGTAAATGGAATTCAGCTCCAGCCTGCAGTCAAACACTGCAGACACCTTCTGGGTATCTCTGAGATTCCTGGCACCAGCCTCCCTTGGTGGCATCACCATGGAAATAGGAGCTGTGTCCAAGGCATGGTGCTCCTCGTGGCTCTGGGAGCAAACTGCACTTTGTGTTTTCCTTATCACCCTCCAGCAGTGCTCTCCTGCCAGCTCTGGGCTTTTGCTGGCTAAGGACCTTGTGAAATCGACCTGTTGGAGTAATGTCAGTCATTTCCAGACACTGCAAGGGTTTTCTCTGTTTCTTCCAAGTCAGCTGATCTAAGAGGAGCTGCTAATCTCAGCAGCTATGAAATTTGACCCGTTTTCAAGATGTTGATTCTTTTTCTCTTGCTGAAGATAAGAGCCTTATCTTTGTCAAGTTTGGGTGAAGCATGGGCTCTGTATCCCAGACAGAGGAGTGTACCCATGGCTCTTCAAGCCTTAATAGAAAGTGTAATCTCCTTGAAAAGAAATTTTTCTCTAATGTGGGAATAGTTATTGTCAACCATTTTATAAACTTACTTTACTAATCAAAATGCTGTCTTGGTTTTTTGCTTAAAGACAAAATTTGGAAGAGAAGGGTGCTAAGTTAGGTAATTCAGAATTAGCAAGAAATTTGCTGGTTTTTTTTTTAGAAAGCTCTTTCACATGGTATTGATTTGAGATTTTCAATGATGTTGTTGCATTATTTTTCCTTACAAAATGAAAAATCTTTTTTAGCTTTTAAAACTATCATATAGGATGTTAATTGAAACTGTCACAGGGCCTGTTGACTGTGAACACTTTTTTATCCTGAATTCCTGTGGGATTTGCTGCCACCCCTGGATACTTTGGTTGTTTTGAGGCATGGTTCTTTCATTTTATGAAACTGTGAATAGGGCATGAGGGTCTGTTTCCAGAGCAAACTATTTACCTCACAGAACTGAATTGCTCTTAGCTGTCAGCTAGACTGAACTAATGTTTTTGAAGGAAAATGACACGGCATCTCAGTTTGATTCTGATGCTTTTTGACATTTCAATTAATATATCAAAATGAAACTTCACTTAGTGTGCTAACTGAAATTTGATTTTAGGTTTGTTTTGGAAAGTTTGTTAAAAAAAAACAAAGAGAAGGAATTTTTTTAATTTAAAAGAGTAATAATAGTATCTCTCTAAAAAAAGTCTTCTGTAGTAGTGAAAATAACTACTTTCAGTACTTAATAAAATCAGATTTTGAGCAACTCAATTTAAAACATTTCTTTATACTTCTTTGTTTGTTTGGACTCCCAAAAAAAGAGTGCCATTCAATCAGAGTTAGGAAGATATTTTGAGTTATAGGTACTGTGTTTTCCATCCCTATGAATGAATCCATGTTTTCTTCAGACTGGGCCTCTGTCAGCCAAAGATCACGAGGAGGACAGCCTGAATTTTGGAATTATTTTCTTAGGCCCTCACCAACATGAAGTTTGTATGTCCTCTTCAAAGCACCTTGTGTTTTTGATTCATTTACATTGGCTCAGGGCTCAGCTTTGTGTGTTCTCCTTTACCCAGAAACACCTGTTTTCTACAAATGAGGGCTGCAAGGTTGGGACTTAGGAATAAGGTTTAAAGTGTGCTGTTAAAACAGATTTCATACTGATTTTCAAATGGATTATTGCCTTCTGCAGGAAATAGTTAAGGTTTTGTAGGATTCTACTATTTCTTGGCTTCTGTCCTGTGAAGTATGCTCAAGGGACAGCAGCTCTCAGGACCCATGGAGTGGGGTGTGCTAGAGAGTCACACCAAAGAGCTGGGAGACTGTTACTCATGCAGAGAAACTATGGAAAGAAGCAAAGAGCTAAAAGCCAGGGGTAGAAAGGACTTTGGACTGAAGAGAACTGAGCACTTTGTATCTCAGGGAGGCACTGAGTTGGATGGAAAACAAGCTAACAAGCTGCAAGCATGAGTACAGTGGGCAGCTAGGAGTAGTCCCTTTTTAGTTACTGTTCTTGCCTTGTCACTTGGAATTGTTTCCATCTGAAAAAAAAAAATCATCTGAGTTTATATTGAATCATTCCTGGCACAATCATGTGAGTTAGTAAGACTGAATCAAAAAGAAGCACCTGAATCTGAAGATCTGCTAAGAACCTCTCCTGTTAAAATTTAAAATACTTTTTTCTCCAGACCTCCTCTTGATGCCTTGTCAAAGCTGACCTAGAGCAGAGGCCAGACAGAGCTAAAGAATAAAGCAGGGATTTATTAAAAGGCCTCAATGGATGCACCTTGGGCAGCACAAGAGCCCAGCCAGGGCTGCACCCAAGATGAACCCAAAATGAACACCTGGTCACAGGGTCTCTCACTTTTATAAGTTCTGGTCCATTTGCATATTGGAGTGAATAGTCCAATTATAGCTTTAGGTTACCAAGTCCCATCCTTCTTGTTTTTCTCTCTTCAGTCCATGTTGTTTGTGCTCTTGGGCCTGAGATTTGGATCATTTGTCCTTGGTCCCCAGCTAGAGAAGGAATTGTTTTGTCTCCCTGCTCTGTGCAGAGAGCTCACCATCCCCTAATATGAAGCTCAGAAATACACACTAAAGCAGCACAGAATCTGAAAAATATAAAAGCTAAAACCTGAGGCATCACTCTGAAATAGAGTAAACTCCATGGAAAAAATCCCCCGTTCTGGCTGTGGCTTTAAACTACAGAATTCAGGAGAGCTGAGGGATAAGACTTGTTCCTGGTTCTTATTCCTTTTGGTTTCTGTCTGTATACACAGGTGAGGATCAGCCTTAGTTTTGAAATTCTCACCTTGTGTTGTTTTGCCATTTTCCATACATTGTAGGGTTTTCTTGAAATGCTTCATTTGTTCTGAGACTAGATCAAAGCAGCTTTCTCTCCTGCAGCAATCCAGGAGGACTGGGAGATGGGGGATGTCTGGATGCTGTTACTTCATTTGCATGTGAACAAGAGAACTTTGTTTATTCCCCCACTATATGCTGCAGAAAAAGTAAGTTATTGTCTCTGAGGTAATGGGGTTTGATCAAAAATTGCTACCTAGGTCTGCAGTGATCTCTCTTGATAAACTAACACCTGATTAGGAAATAGATGGGAAATCTCAATATTTTCAGGTGCTTTCAAAACTCTTCATTATAAGTTCCTTGGGAAGCAAGTGTAGCTTGCCTTGAAATGGGAGAGTTTCAAAATCACTTTAACAGGTTTTGTGTGAGCTGTAGAGGAGAATATTTGTTTTCTTCCCAGTGGTGGCAGAGAATTGCAATTTTGCTGGAACTTTCAACTATTCTGCTTTTCCAGTCAATATTTTTCAAATGTAATTTAGTGGAGACAAGACAGGGTGGTCAGGTATTAGACATAATCTGAAATATGGCAGGAGAGATTTCCAAAAGTATCTGAAGGACATATGGAGGGAAAAAGCTTTTCTCTGGTTTCACCCATAAGAAATAAGAGTCCAATCAATTTATGTGGGCTGCTTGTTACATTTGTCCCAATTCAGGGGAGACTTATGCCACTTGAAGCTCCACTGAGCTGAAGGCAATTACTTGGGACTTGCACTGATGTGAATCTGGCCCAACATGCTCACAGATTTGCCCTGATCTCTTGTCTCTCAAGCAAGACTGGAACTATCTTGTGCTTTTTACAGAAAACTTGAAAATGAAAAACCTTGCTTAGCTTGGTTACTTAAAGCAGAGCTTCCCATCTGTGACAAAGGGCTTTAGGTGCTCCCATTTTGGGGCACCTCTTCTGGGGCATCTAAGCAGGGCCCCATCTCCTCTGAGCACTTCTCAAGATCAAGCACTTTGTTTTAAACCTCTCAAAATGTAGGCACTTGCCATTCTTTGAATCTGTTGTCCCTGGGGATTTGCAAAGCCACAGACCACTGATTTTGTTTCATTTTTAATGGTCCAGTGGGGCTGTGTGATGAATTTTGTTTCTGGGGTTTTCCACTTGTAAATAATAACAAAAAGTTCCTTATTTTACTGAGCTTTTTGCTCTCCTTCCCCCAGTCTCTCTCTCTGTACAATAGTGTAACTGAATATGAAGCAAAAGGCACTCTGCCTTTCTGTGAGCCAGAATTGCAATTTCCCACCTTTCTCCCCCAGTACCTGAACTGTTCTTGTCTGAGTGACTCTTCTGCCATTCCTGATTTCTCTGATTGACATCCTTCTTCCAGAAACTTTCTGTAGGGGTGCTACAATTGGAAGTCATGTCCTGGCTGGCAAGTTCTAAGCTTAGGCAGTGTGATTGCATTTTCATAAAACCATGGGTCTCTGCTCTTTTTCCACTATTCCTTAGTTGTTTTTTATTTTTGTTTTTTTCCCTTATTGATTCCATCTCTTAGTGATTCTGCCTTTTCTGGTCTTTAAAAGTGCATACTTTAAAATCTATCCATATCACAGGAGGTTTGTTTGTGTGTTAACAGGTTTTCCAGAGCTGAGGCTTCTTTAGGGAATGTATATAAATTTTCTGGCCTTAAGGTGTCAATAGTTTGTGACCTTTTTTTAGCATGTTGACAGAGAGACAAATAGCTTGGATGTTTTCTTTTGGTTTTGGCAGAGGGAAATTCCTTTATCACGGAGGAGGCTTTAAAAATCTTCTACTGGAGTTATAACCTTGTTCAACTCAGAAGGTCTGAGGTAGATTTAATCAATTTTGATAATAAAATAGGGAAGACAGCAGGGTCAAATATAGAGCAGTAATCAGTGGAATATCCTTGCTCTGTAGGTGATAAAGGAAACTATTTTTTTCCCCTGTGGTTCACCCATATAACATTTAATCCTTATCATACAGCTGCCACATGAGGTGTGTATGTGTCCAGCAGATCCCTGGCACACTGAATACAGGGTGCATGTGGTTATGCAGCTGTTTGCAGCTGCACAGTGCCACTCTGCCAAAAGGCATGGTCCATTTTCTGCTCATTCCTGATGCCCTGTGCTCATCCATGGCCTCGTGGTGGAAGGAAGGGGTGAGTTTTTATGTGGATCCAGCAGCTTCACGGTGCAGCCTCACTGCAGCACCCATGGTGGGAGAGGGAAGTTAGGAATTAGCAGTTAGGGTGCTGAAACTGTCAGCATGGTTTGGTTCTGGTTCAAACATGTATCCCAGGGTCCAAAGTCACTCCCTGATGTTGGCAGAGAGTAAAATGGAGTGTGGAATTTCCTGTTCAGCACAGCCATAACAAAAAACCTTCCAAGTGCTGTGTATTGTACTCCTGGCAGTTTAAAGCTAGCATAATGTGACTTTGGAAGAAAGCTGAACTGCATGTGTGAGCTCACATGAGTTTGGATATTAAGATGACCTTTCTTGTTCAAAGTAGAGGTTTTTGCAGTCCAGTCACTTATAGGCATGGCTTTGGCTTCTGGATCACTACAGACTAGAACCAAGCAAATGGAGGAAGAGCTAACAAATACATTTTCCAGTCCCCTGTATTTATTTGTTTTTGTTTGCAAAAAGCAAAATCTGTGCCTTTCAAGCTGCTTCAACAAATCAGAATGATTGCCAGATATCTTCTTATAGAAAAAATTATGTCCTAAACCACAGTTATCAGGAATTACTGTTGGCTTGGTTCTCCTGGCTCTGCACACCTGCAAAATGTTGAAGCAGTGAGCTTCTCTACACCCAGGCTGTTTTCTGCCCTATTTCTGTCTATCTTTTCCAATCATCTGGATTTGGGCCTTTTCTATGTGTTTCTCTTTCAAATATGCAAAAAGCTTTTCATGTGATGCAGGGTACCCAAACCCTTTCCCCTCTCTTCTATCTTTTATGCTGTTCATGACTGTTCAACCTGGTGAATATATAATGAGCTGCACAGGAAATATTTTTGTGTGGTACTGGTGTCAATTTAGACTAATCTCAAACCACTGCATAAAAAGAAGTCATGACTATTAATGCCACTGACTAAGTCACCTAAATCCTTTGCAGAATCCTTTACAGCAGAATGTGTCCAGCTGCACAAAGAAATCTGGGTGTATATTGCTTTGAGCCAATTAAGACTTTGATCACCTGGGCTTCAAAAGATGCCTCTTCTTTTTAGTTCCTGAAGAATAATAAATGGGCATACTTCTCTCCCAGCTTTTGTCTTAATGAGGCATTTTCATCTCTGGCTAATGAGGAGTATTATTCTTTATGAAGAGTGAAGTGTTATAGGCAAAATATTATAGTCACAAAGATCTATAGTTGGGGAATAACATGTGGAAAATTTCACCTTTTTTCATGTGTTGACCCATTGAAATGTTACCAAAAGATGTTCTTCTTTTGCAACCATTTATTTTTTTTGTTGTGAAAAATTTTTTATTTATTTGAGGACAGACAGCACTTTGGAACCTGGAACAAACGCAGCATAAAGATTTCATCTTTCCGTGGGATTTGGTCTTCCTGCTTCACATCTTTGTGGCAGCCACAGGCTGTCCCACAGCCAGTGTGCAGACCCCACATTGAGAGCTCTCAAAACCACACTGTGCACAGCCTGTGCTGTTCAGAATCATAGAATGCTTTGAGTTGGAAGGGGATGTTGAAGATCATCCAGTGCCACCCCCTGCCATGGGCAAGGACACCTTTCACTATCCCGGGTTGTTCCAAGCCCTGTCCAATGTGGCCTTGGACATTTCCAGGGATGGGGCAGCCACAGCTTCTCTGGGCAAGCTGTGCCAGGGCCTCCCCACCCACAAAGGGAAAAATTCCTTCCTAATATTTCATCCAAACCTGCTCTCTCTGTTTGAACCCACTCCCCCTTGTCCTGCCACTACATGCTCTTGTATTCTTGGGGTGATTTCTCTTTCAGGCTTTGCTATCTTCCAGGTGGAGTTAAAGCCCCTGTGACAGTGCTCAGAGAGCAGCCTGAGGAGGAGAAGTGTTGCAAGGGTGCCTAAGCAGCAAGCACCCCTCTGAGGAGGGCTGGGAGGAGGTGGGGCTGCACCTGGGACTTTTAATGGCAGAATAAATGGGAGGTGGAGGGCAGTGCTGTACAGTCACTTCAGTGTTCCTGCTGTGCCTCTGTGCTCTTCCCCTGTGATCTACAGGAGTATATTGTCAGCACCAATTCTTGAAGAAATCCATACAAGCAGATTTTTGTTTTCTCTTCTGTGCTTTAAACTTTAGTTACCCATCAGCAGCTTTCAAGATGACAAGAATTTTGACAGCTTGCAAAGTGGTGAAGACTTTGAAAGGCAGATTGAAGTTTTGCAATGTGTCTGCTGATCACTGGAGTTTCTCAAGGACAGGTACCAGACTGTTGAGCATCAAGGTAACAGTGAACTTCTGTTGTTTAATAGATGTGTTTGGCATGCAGAGATAACTTGCTGCAGATAACAGGGCTTACCTAGAGACATGAACCAGAGGAAATTTGTCTGAACCCTAAGCAAGGGGGTTGCTTGGCTAAATGGTCTTATTAGCTAAGCAAACACACTTTTTGTCTAGTCTGGAATGGAAGTTATGGGGCAAATTACACCAAAAGGTGTAAGTTCAAGGTTTCAGTTAATTATTATATAGTGTTTTCTTTAGGAACACCTCACCCTTCTACAGGACTGATAGCTAACAACAGATGTTTCAGTCCATATGAGAATGAACTGGCTGAATATTCAAAATTGTGCATCACTTGAGGCATAAAATTCTATTGAATCCATACAGAATCCATTTTCAATGTATTAGAAACTACAGTGGCTCTGAGGTCAATTGGAGAGGTAGACAACTCTTGTGAAGGCATCAGTGTATCAACTCTGGATTTTCTGGGGCTGGACCACTCAGTTGATTCCCCCAGCTTTCTAGTGCTTTTTGCTACAGGAGCTGGAATAAATGGGTGAAGTGGGACTTTGTGTGGCAGTTCTGTAGCACTGAAGTGCTGGGTGAGTTCTCTCAGCATGCACTTTGCATGGAAGAGGCACTTTTGCAGAGGTGTTGTGTTGAATGAACAGTGCAATAGAATTAGCACCTGGAGGAGTGGTGTTTCAGAGTGGTAGGGAACAGCATAGAGAGACTTGGACTGCAGGTGCTGCCTTACCTGGCAGGGTGGTCTAGGGGGCTGATCAGTATCACTTCTGTGCACTGGGGTTTCTCTTACCTGCCCCACAGCCACTCATTAATCAGGACTCCTCTGACCTCCTTGCAACAGACCAGTTATTTGGCAGGACAAAGGGGGAATGGATTCAAACTGACAGAAAATGTTTAGATTAGATATTAGCAATAAATTCTTTATTGCAAAGGTGGTGAGGCACTGGAAACAGGCTGCACAGAGAATCCAGTGGAAGGTGGCTCTCTGCTCATGGCAAGAGATTGGAACACAGTGATCTTTAAGGTCCCTTCCAACTCAAACTAGTCTATGATACTTTTAAAACAAAAATTCCTCTTCAGTGGAATTCAGGGTAAGGCAAGAAGTGTTCCTGCTAATACACCTTCCTTCAGCATGTGAGTTCCCAGTTTCTTTGCATCAGAGTGTGGAACTTAAGTCTAGTTGTGAGCAAAGTGAGCAAGCAGTGACCTGTGGCTGGGTTTGGTGTTCCAAGCAGCCCTAGAGATAATGGGTATTTTTGAGGAATTTGAGGAAAGAGTGAAATGCAATGTAAGCATGCTAGAGTTAAAGAAACATTTGGATAACACTCTCAGGCACATGATGGGATTCTTGGGATTGTCCTGTGCAGGGACAGGAGTTAGATGAACTTGATGAGCCTTGTGGATCCTTTCCAACTCAGGACATTCTATGATCCATGATGCTGTGTATGGACTAATGGCAGTATTAGGTAATGGTCTCATTCTTCCATTATTGCAGGCTTAAATGAGCATTTAGTTGCCTTTAATTGCTTTTTCTTGCTGGGCTATTTTAGGAAACATAACAAAATACAATGAAAACATCTAACCTGTATATAAGTGAAGTATTAGACAGCATGAGGGAGAGGTGGTAGTTTTAGAGAAATGCTTCTCCCAAGTTTGTATTCTGTCCAGTTTAAACTCACCCTGTGTGGGAAAACACCATTGTAGGTGAGTAGTGTTAGATGTGGGGACTCACAGGTCCATATTTCTCTCTTACATACCATCTTTCCATTCTAAATAAAAGATGGGCATCCATGAGTGAAAGAGGAGCAGGGAGCAGAGCAGAGACCCCTCAGGGCTCTCAGTAGGGATGCTTAACATCACTGGTTTCAGGTTAATCAAGCTTGTTTAAAATTCAGGAGAGGCAGAGAGTCTGCTGGCTGAAGTTCTTATTGTTTAATGCTCTTCTGAGGCCAATGTAGTTAAATGGGCATGTAAAGGTAGTGTGAGCAATAAATAGGTGGCTTGTAACAGTACAGCTGGCTCAGTAAGGAGAGGTTTGGGAGAGCTATAAAAACCACCAGGAATGAGCTAAAATGTAGTCAGAAATGAGGAAAATTTTGTGGAGTGCTGGCTTTAGAAACTATTTCACATTACTGCAAAAGGACTCTGCAAATGCATTTGAGGCAGGTGGAAAGAAATGGGGCAGTGACTGCAAGGAGAGTAGAGAGGTGAGTGAGGAAGCCAAAGATGAGTCACAAGCTACTGCACTCCTTGTTTTGGAGATGAAGGGGATGTAAAATGGGGCCCATTCCCATATAGATGGGGGAACTTTGTGAATTGTTACTGTGGGGGAGAAAAGGGGTGCTCATTTCCATGGGTCCTCAGCGACTTGTGCTGGGTACCTCATCTGGCTTGGTTCACTCTTCTCCTTTGAGTTTTGTGATGGACAAATATTTGTGGCATTGCTATGAACAGCCTTGAGGACGGTTCAAGTTGTAGAAACTGTGGCTTTGTCTTGGATTATAAAGGAATTAATCCAGTGCTTCTCCCCAAAAAATATTCTAAGTGTGAAGTTTCTTTGGTGTATCCCAAAACACTCATCTTGATTCATTCTTTTTTATTTCCCTGTCTTCTTGTCTCAATGTTAGCCAGGAACAAATGTGCCAGAGCAAAATCAGATAGATACAGATAGTTATACACAGGGTTGGCAAAGAAAGTCTTGACTGTTAGCCATGCCCAGATAGATTTCCAGCCTGTGATGGCACAGTACTCACAAGAAGAGTGAGAATCAGTTTGATTTTTCTATCAAAGAGAAAATTACTCCTTTTTTGCTGGCTATTGGTCTTGGGAGAGTGAAATGTAGCTCAGTCCTGGCACCAGCTTTTTATTGTAGAAGGAATCTTGGAGATCTTGGATTCTTCTCTGCTTCTGATATGCCAGCTGTTCTGTAGCCAGCCAGGTGTGGGCCAAGAAATGCGGCAGAGGAGCTGGGCTGTGTGGAATTGTACTGAAGATTTTTTGAGATTTTGCAGATCTTTATCATCCACTTTTTAGATAGGAAGGGATGCTCCAGCAGGGAACTAATTTCATCTGCTTTCTTACTTTCTTACTGGGTTTAGGTTTGTTTTTATTTTAACTTCTTAAGTGCTTTCTTTACTTGATGAAGTGGGACCTGAACGAGTTGACTCTTCAAGCTGCTTTGACAAAATACACAAAATCTGTCAATGTGACATCAACATGACCCTTCCTGTTAGCCATCTTCATCCTCAAAGCTCTTGAAGAGTTCTGCAGCCTCTCTAGAGCACAGGGCCTTTTGCTAAAGGTGAAGCTACTGATGTGTAGGAAGAGGAAATCAGATTGCAAGTGGCATATCTTATATTGGGTGGGTGTGGTAGAAACAATTTAGTTGAAATTACAACAGAGATTTATTTGAGGCTATGTGGGGATGCTTTTGAGAAGGGTGAAGACAAAAGGACTTGATGGAAGCTCTGGGGGGTTGTTTATTTCTTGCTTGTTCTTTTTTTGAAAGGAAGTATTTCTCCCAACTGATCCCTGATTGAGCCAAGAGGCTTTCTCTGTAGCCTGTAAATCACATTTCACCTTAAAAACAAAACTGAGAAAACAAGGTAGGCTGGCAGCTTAGGGATAAGGTAACACCTCCACTGGAAATGTAAGCAAGAATAATTGCTTTGAGAATGCTCAATGAACCAACCACTTAATTAAGAATAATAAATCAAGGAAGGGAGGGAAACACTTGAACATCTATTCCCTGCTATAGCTGAACTTGCAGGCAGGTTATGGTTGCTCAGGGACATTTTTCCCCATTACCTGAACACTGTGTAGGGGCTCTACTAGTATAATAAGGGCTTCTGTTCAACAGAAATGATTTCTGTGCTGTCTGGTTTAGAAGGGAGGTGGGCAGTGGTGGGAGGAAGGCCATGCAGAACTTTAGTGAGGGTGAGGCTCTGAAGCTCACAGTGATTGCTCTGGGGTTTGGCCTTCAGCACTTGGATGAATCTTAAATTTTCTGGTCATTCCACCATTGTGGACTTTGTTTCCTGAAGGATTCTGCCAGGCTTGGTGGCAGTTAGGACCACAATTGAGGCAACTGCCCCAAGGTGTGCCCAGTGCTGGGAAGCCCACAACTTCATTTTAATTTGGTCTAAACCTAGGGGATTTAGCCACAAAAATTGTGTTTATAACTGGGGAGGGAGGAGATGTTGGTGTTGCTGACTAAACTGTCCAGTGGTGTGGGATGGTTCCAAAAGTTATGGCTAAATCTTTGGAGAATGACTGGGTGTTTGACATTAATGAGGAAAAAATGGCAAGGCTAAAAGCATCCCAGATGCACAGAATTCAATTACTTGGCATCTCAGTTTGATTTTTAGTGTATTTTGCAGTACATTAGTAATTGATCTGTGTGGTATTTGTAACTGCAGAGGGGCTGTAAATGAATGTTTGGCATGATGGTTACAAAATGTTCAATACTGAGAATGAAATTTCTCCTTGCTGTGATTGTTCATCTGATTTACAGCTAATGGGAAGTAGCTCTCCAGCTCCTTTCTGCAGCAAATTGATCTTGATTTTTCTTTTAAAAATCCCAGTAAGAGGAATAGTTCTGTAAAAGAAACCAATATGAAGCTAAATCATGGTAAGAGCTGCTTCCTGTGGACTTGCTTGGCACATTTCCTGTGGCACAAACCACTGGGATTTTTGCACTGGTGGTCACTCTGCCTGTGCCTAGGAGACAGCTGTGCTTGCCATCCAGAGCTGGAGGTTTATCAGGGTCCTGGAAGTTCATAGTCCAAGTTCTTTTAAGCCAGGAATTCATTGGCAAATTTATTAACAGCTTTGCTTACTCTTTCTCCTCCTCTGCATGTCACCAGTGATCCTGCTGAGGGAATCTCCCAACTCATTCTGTCATTTCTGCTGTGCATGTAGTCATTATTTATTTGTCAGAAGTTGGAGTTCTCTGGTGGTTTCCCATCCAGTGCCTGGACAGAGTAAGAAAGGTTTAGTTTCCAAGTGGGACCAAAGAGGGTGGTACACTTAGTCTGATATGTGCAAAGACCCAGTTGTGACAATGAATCTCTTAAGGACTTCTGTAAAACTCACTCTGTCCCACTTGCCTGGCTGTGAAATAGTGATGAAGCCTGTAAGGGATCCCTCAGTTAGTGTGGGACTCAGTTCTGCTGAACCCTCTCTGGAAGGGGTATGATTTCCTCTAAGCTGCTTGTTTCATAGCTGCTTCTTCTGGCACAATTTATGCCTGTCCCTGAGGTAACTGAGACCATGAGCATCCATCTGATCCATGAGTTCCTCTGGTCCAGTGTCCTACTGCAGAATACACTGCTATTTTGAATTTTGCTGTCTGACACCAGTTCATTAAACACACATACCTATTTTAGTGGCATTGCTGTATGGTTGCACCAGAAGTTAAGCACCTATCAAAGGTCAGAGCTGGATGAGAGCCAGCAGAGTCAGCAGCAGGCCTTGAGCAAACATTGAGGAGGGAAGTGATCCTTTCCCTGCAGGGTTATGATGTTGGTAAATTACAAGATGTCGTATGTAGAAAAAATGAGCTAAGGCATGGGAAAGGGTGATCCCACAGTAAAAGCAGCACATACTCTGCTTGCAGGGAGGTTTGTCAGCTCATTAGGATAACAAGGTTTCCTAAGAGTCAGAAAGAAAAAAGGCATCAGGCTGGTAAAAGAGGTAATGTCTTGGCAACTGGGAGTGGAAGAAGGGCAGGAGTACCTACAGTGCTAGGCATGAAAGGCAGGTATCCTAGGTGATGCCTGAATAAACATCAAGCCTTTCCTCCTGTGTTTGAGTCTCTTCATGTGCCTTTCTCTAGGTGCAGACAGCAAACTTGGTGCTGGAAGATGGGATGAAGATGAAGGGCTATTCTTTTGGCTATCCATCCTCCACAGCAGGGGAAGTGGTGTTCAACATGGGGCTCTCTGGGTAAGGCAACAGCAAATGGCATCCGGGCATCAGGACTTCTCTGGAAGCTTGTTGAAGTGTGAAAGCTGCTTTTTCCAAGCTTGTAGGGTTCTGATCCAAGCAGGTGGTTTTCTATATTTATTATATTATTATTATATTATTATATTTATTTTTCTATATATTCAATATCTACTACATTGTAGTCCAGAGGTACAGAGAGAGATAGAATTAATGAAGATGTTTCAGGCAGACCCCTTGTGCCAAAGCATTTGTGGTGATAAGCACCTTAAAGACTGACCTAATGATGATAATGAGATACATAGGGTTCAGATCACTTCCTACTGAATTGCTGAGTCAGAGCAGAGAAGCTGTCTGTTGTCCCTCTAGTGCCCAGATCAGCTATAGAAGTTTGAAGCATCTGCAGCCTTCTTGGTGATGGAACTTGGCTTCTGAGTGCAAAATTTTTAAACCCCAGGTTGGTCACCTTTATGACCCATCTCTTATGTAATTTGTTGGCTCACACCACAGGTAAGGATATTTTTGCATTCTGTGCCTTTGCAGCTAAAGGGCAGGATCAGATTGATGCCTAACCTAGCATGATTTTCTGTCTTCTCAAGTGGTAGAAACCTATGGCTGACTTAGGTTGGCAGCCAAATGCTGCCAGTGCTTTTGTTGGACTGCTTGAGCAGAGGAATGGGGTTTTTGGTAAGGACAGGGAAATGTCCTTGGGGATTTAAGACATCTATGAAGTTGTTAATGCCTGAGCTGCTTCTGCAGTCATTCATAGCTGTCTTTGCTCATCTGCTTTGTGCTCCCCACATTATGCTGTCCTTTGGAGATCTCAGTACTCACAGGTTGAGTTTTAAAATGATACCTTTGGTGAGAATGTTAAATTGCTGCAGAGGGGAATCAGTTTGCAGAGTTTTGCATTAGGAGACAATTATTTAAGCATTTTGACAGCACTAATTACTGGCTGTGTTAATATACCTGCCAACAAGCCACTGTTTAATATAGATCAGAATGATGGAGGGCACCAGAGTTCTCTTCTCATTGATAGATTATGGGCCATAAATCTTGGCACATGACAAAAGTCAAGTAGGACCTGAAGGATTAATTTCCTCTCCATGTGTTACTGTGGCAGTAGAAGTTGTGTTTGCTCATTGTCTAATCATTTGGAGAGGATGCTGTGACAGAGATCTCTTCTGTGCTGGGCAGCATATGGGCATGGAGAAAACACTAAAAATGTAAGGAAGTATCTTCGGAGCCCCCTGTAAACAGAACATGACCTTGATTGATTCAGAGAAATGGAAAACAAGAGTTTGCAGCATTGTTGCAGAACATAAAGGTAGCAGATTCCCCTACCAGTCCAGGGATTGCTGCCCATTGAAAGGAACCCTGGAGCTGTACCTCCTGCTCCTGATCCCAGAGATCAAGATCTGGGTATCCAGAGGAACCCAGCTGTCCCTTCTCCCTGACACAGGAAGAGGCTGTGCCAGGGTGAGGGAGGTGCCAGGCTGCTGGGGCACAGGGCAGTTTGTCATGATAGGGAGCAAGAGGTGAGTGCAGGGGTGCTGATAAGTCTCAGACCTGCTTTTTGTGAAGTGGGTGTTTCTGGGTGCTGAGTGGGGTCAGCATGGGTGATTATTAGGCAGCTCTGCACTTTGTCTCCTCATCTGGACCCCCATGTTCTGATTCATGGTATAGAAATGGGAGGCAAAGCACTTTATGTGCATACAGCTCTCGGGCCTGAAGTAGCTGAAGCTCGCTGAAATGTTGACGTGTTGCTCTGGACTAGAAGGCCAAGAGCACTCTTTTAGGGATGAAATGTTGAATTTTTGATAGAAAAGCAAGAGGATGAACTTTTCAGAAGCATTTGCTGAAAAAAAAATAAGCCTACTGTTGCAGCTGTATGTTTGGCATAGAAACAAAAAGAGGTGGTTTCTCATTAAGAAAGAAGAGTTACAACCCATGAAATGTCCCATGTTTGAAATGGCCCCATAAAGGTGTTTATCTCTAATAAATGTGTGTTTCCCATGATATTTTAGTGAGAGAATGGGTTGACGGGAATTTACTGAAATCAGGCAGACCTCTGGGCAGGCACAGCAAGGGTTAGACCTTGCAGCACGTTTGGAGCTGGTGTTTCCATCTGCTCCTCTGTGCTCCACACAGCATTGTTCCTGCTTAAAGGGCATTGTCTGAGCTCTGCCTGCACACCCCACCCAGAGCCATGGCTCTCTGTCCTTGTTTGCTGGTCACAAATGACATCAAAGGGCAATGACATTAGCTTTGTCAGTAACAAGTAGTTTTTTGGAGGCATAACCAATAAGCTCAGAAGGAGAGAACAGTGCCCAGCATGCCCATGCCATGTGCCTGGTACCTGCTGCAGTTTTGGGATCCCACTGCACTTTGTGTGGTTGCTTACCTGCAGCTGCAAATACAGATTTGAATACCAGGAGAGGCTTACCTGAAAATATTTCCTGGCCAGTGTTTATTCAACCTGTCATTTCTCAGTGCTGGCTGGTGTGCTGTGTTTATATCTGCCAGCAGCCAGTCCTGCTTTTGTGAAGATTTTCCCAATGTTTGACAATTAATCTTCTGGCAGTAAGTCTGGTGTTCCATAAAAATGTCTCTTGTGACTTGCTGATATCTGGTAGATGACTGGAGTTGCCAATTAGGTACTGTTTAAACAATAATGACAATAATTTATTATATTTTGTACAGGGCAGATTCATCCCAAAGTCTCTTTATGTGTTTGGCTCAATATTTGTGGGGATAACTTCATCTGTTGCTAAATTGCAGCTGCTTTTGGGTTGAAAGACAATAATTGTTTAAGGGAGATTTGCAAGAGTATACTATAGACTAAGGGAAAAAGTGAGGGGCTGTTTGTTAATTTGGAGCTGAGGAACAGGAGCATATAGACCACATTTACCCTGTCCCCCTATATATGGTTGAAAGTGGGACTGGACCTACTAGTTGCAGGGATGATACTTTGTGGAGTCCTAGTTTTGCTCCTCTGCTGCAGAAGAATGTTCCAGTGTGCTTTTAGCTCTGTCCTTGCTGAGAAGGGCATTCAGGTGCTTCACAAACTGCCAGGCTTCTGCTTTGGGGCTATGACAGGACATGTTTTGGGGCTGTGTGACCAGGGGTGCAATGCTGAATCCCAAAGCTTTGTCCTCAACTTGCCTTCTGCAGGGATACACAAACCAGCTTCCAAGCACTTAGGAGTCTGGTCAGGTGAAATGGATGGTGCTCTGTGGCTGGGAACATGGAGAATGCCAGGGAGAAACTTCAGAAGTGGGACCATGGCAGGGTTGGTGGCAGAGAAGGACCCAGAGCAGTGAGGAGGAAACCCAAAGACTTGTCTGTCCTCTCCCACAAAAAGAGCAATTACAGCCCTGAGCACCCCAAGACAAGCTCCAGAGTGTGGAAGGGACAAAACCTGGGCAAAACCAGCTCTGTTGTCTGATGGTTTTTCAGTTGGAGCTTTCTGCTGCTGCTGAGAGGGGAGAGCTCCTACAGCACATGGAGGTCAAAGCACTGCCAGGGGTGTGCCCAGGGAGAGGCCAGGCCAAGCTGTTATCAGTGATACTCTGTGCAGGGCTGAGATCTGCCTGCCCTCCCTGTACTTGATTCTCATGTTAAATCAAAGGACTCTGAGTTTGTTGATGTGCTTTCCTTAAATGAAACATGACAAGCCAAAGCATTTCCTTGTTCTCCATGTCAAATGTTTAACCACAAATGGCAAAGGCAGGGTATATTCACAGAGGTGTTTGCTTTTATTCTGAGAATATCTTCACATGAACATCATTTCTGTCTTTTTGGGAATTCAGACCTGTCTTGTTTTCACTGGTTCTGTTGTGTTCCTTTTGACTCCAGACCTATGTACTTTCCTTCTACTGCTTCTTCACCTAGATACACTGAAGCCTTGACAGATCCCAGCTACAAAGGGCAGATTCTTACCCTGGCTAACCCCATAGTTGGGAATGGTGGAGTGCCTGACACAGCTGCTTTGGATGAAATAGGCCTCAGGAGATTTCTGGAGTCTGATGGGATCAAGGTAATGGTGGGAGAAGCAGTGCTGATCAAAGGGTTATGCCCAGTAGCCTGAGTAAGAGTTTACTGGCTCCTTCATAGAAGAAATCAGTGATACTCAACCTTTCTTTTTCTTCTTCTGGTATTTTCCTGTGAAGGAATGGTAGCAAAAAATACTCCATCTTGATTTCTGTACTAAGCCATGTGCCTTCTGGAAGTACCTGTTCTGAGGTGAAATAACTATTTTACACACAAACTCTATTGAAAAATGGAGCTGACTTTTGAAATGAAAGGCTACTTACAAGTGATAAGTTTTCTTACCAAAAAAAAATCAAAATAAAACATTTTTTCTTGTCCTAAATTTCCATTTTCTTTCTTTTGACAAGAAGTGTTTTGTCAGCTCAGTGCAATTTGCAGCTTTGGTTACCAAGGCACATTCTTCTGTGATTTTCCTGGTAAAAATGCCCAGGTACAGCCATGAGCTAGCCTGAAGTCTGCCCATGATATGGTTTATGGTGAATGAATAGTGCAAGTTGGAGGTACAGGATAAATACAAAGGTGATCCTCCAGTGCAAAATGATGTTTCTTCTCTCTACAGGTTTCAGGTTTACTGGTGCAGGATTACAGCAATGAGTACAGCCACTGGCAGGCTACTAGGAGCCTGGGAGAGTGGCTGTATGAAGAACAGGTGAGCAATACTAGATGTAACAGCACAATGAGAACTGACCTGGATGGAAAGATGAGCTCTTTATTGTTGCAGAGCATAAAGGTGGCAGATTCCCTACCAGTCCAGGGGTTGCTGTCCATTGAGAGGAACCCTGTAGCTGCACCTCCTGATCACAGAGATCAAGATCTGTGTATCCAGAGGATCCCAGCTGTCCCACTGTGCTTTTTGGAGCAGAAACTAGATTTGAGCATCTTAGCTAATTATGAGTGGGAACAGGGAGGAGAAGTGAAGAGCTGCAGTGAGGCAGCCTTGGTAAGACTGCTGCTGAGAGCCTGAGCTCCTAACACAGGGCCAGGCTGGATGGGGCTGTGAGCAGCCTGCTCTAGTGGAAGGTGTCCCTGTCCATGGCAGGGGGTTGGAATGAGATGAGCTTTAAAATCTGCCAAACCAAACTGTTCTATGATTCTGTGACTTGTTTTCATAAAGGTGATCTGGGTGCTGTCTTCTTTCCATTTTTTTAGCTGCTTGTTCTCTAACTTGTCCTTGGGTTTTCTTCAGGTGCCTGCACTGTATGGGATTGATACCAGGATGTTGTCCAAATTAATTCGTGACAAGGTATGATCTGCTTCCCTTGATCCAGTTGCATTAACCTTGCTGGGCCCTTTCCAAACCTGGAGTAGCAATGGTACTGCTGGGCTGCCTTGACTTCAGATCAGATCCATGTGCTCTTCCAAAGGCTTCTGTGCTGCTGGGCAATGCTCTGATCCCAAGGAGCCCCCTCTCCCTGGCTCTGCTCTGGGTTTCCTGTCCTGCACAAGTGAGCCAGCACAAGGTGATGTAAATGAAAGGCCTCAGGTAGTGTCAGACACAACAGGTATCAAACACATCTTAACTCAGAAACAGTCAGAGAGAGCAACAAGTCTGTGAGATATTGTGGATATTCGTTCACAGACAGTGGCACCTTTGGTCAGTGGAAATTGTCCTGCCCCTCTGAGACAGAGGAATGCCTACAGTCATCCAAGATGTATTCCTAACCTGGTTTCTTTTGGCTGAAGCCTGCTATTATTTTCAATAGTTATTACTTTTCTCTGTTTTCCAAGAGCTGACAATTGAAGGTCATGGGTAGGATTATGTTATGGAGTGAAGGTTAATGTGAAGGTACACTTCACACTGGCTGAAATAGTGATCAAAGCCAGTCTGAATGTAAATTTGCCTTGGAGGGCTTTCTTTCCTAATGGATTATTTGAAGCTGCTCTTTTCTTTAGATGATCAATTTTCAGTCTGCAGCCCAACCCTATGCCCCCTTTCATTCCACAGCACAAAACAGGAATGGGCCATCTTGAATAAAGGAATATTTGTAGAAATGAATTCTATTAGGAAGATGTGGCATTGTCCTGCTCTTACAGATAGCATACAAGTACAATTTAATACAATAGAAAATGGCAATATATTTTCTGCTTTCTTAAGACATAATAGATCACCATTCCTTTTATCCAAAGTTAATACTTTCAGTGTTTGTCCTGTAATTTAGCAGTGAGTCCCATTATACCATGACTTTGAATGGTATTGGTGTATGGCTCTTAAAGTGCATAATGTCACCTCTTCACCCAGTTCTCTCAGGCTGAAAAAAACCTACTTAGTATTTCACTCCCTTTCTCTATAAAAACTGGGGGTGAGAACAGGGTCTCCTTATGGTACATGCAGAAATAAGCAATGACTTGTTAAACTGGACTGAAAGTAAATGCAGGGCACCATTTGGCTGAGAACAAGGGGCTTGGTCATCAGCATTTATGGAACTCACTGCATAGTGGCACTCAGAACCATGGCTCTCAAGTACCCCTCAGGGGCCTCATTTCCAAGAACAGGACTTGCTGAAGATGATTTTTTTTTTTTCATGTAAAGCAGCTTGGAGCAGCTTTTGGTGTAAGAAAGAAGACATAGGATGTCAGCCACTGTTAGGGGCAAAACTGTCCTCAAAACTTGCCCTTATTAGTGTGCATGGCAGTGCAAGCTATTGGCTGTTGCTTGCCCTAGAGAAATGGCAAGGATACTTTAGGTATGGCAAACCAGGGCAGTATCTCAAAGGAGAATCACTGAATCCAAGGAGCAATCCCAGTGTGAATACTGGTGTCATAGCCAGAGCAAAGCTGAGTTTAACATGTTTGATCATGAAAGTGGGATGTGATAAATTTACCACAAAACATTGACCTTCTCTGTTTTACTTCCCCTTTCCATCCTTGAAAAGTTCTGTAGTGCACACTTTGTTCCCATGCTGAGAAGAGCATAACCCTAGATTAATCCCATTAACTTCAGGAGTGGGGCAAAGCCAAAGCAGGGATTCTTTTTCCAATGAGAAGAACAAGAGTGTCCTAACTTCTGCCAGGTGGTAACAGCAACACAGAGCAGGGCTTGCTAGAGGTGATTTTTATTTTTAACAGTTTATTCAGAAAACAGCTGGGCTGACCTGCCTCCTACATAGCTTTGCCTTACACCAGTTCTTCTGCCTTGTAGCTGTGCAGAGGAGGCAGCTGAAAACCTCACAGTGGGTTTCCAAAACCAAAAAATCTTCAAACTGCTTTGTGGGTTACTCCCAGATCTATGTGACAGTTATGTGGGGATCTGAATTCTGATCTTCTTGGAAGACAACTCAATTTCATGTCACAACACAGCTTGCCAGACTGCCTATTAACAAATACTACTGCTGATAATGTCTCTCCCCTGAAGGAAGGGGTTTAAACAGATTTTTTTTTTATACTGAGGAAGGCTCATAAACTTCTGAAAATGCTAAAAATGGTTATAAACTGCCAAAACCCCATATTTAAACAGCTGTTCTGGTTGCTGGGCCTGTCAACACCTCATCCCAGTGTTCACAGCTTCTCCTTTGCTCATGCTTTGTTTTTTATGGTGTATTTCCACAGGGCACAGTACTTGGGAAGATTGAGTTTGAAGGTCAACCCGTGGAGTTTGTAGACCCAAATAAGCAAAACTTAATTGCAGAAGTTTCAACAAAGGTGAGAACAACTTCTATAGTACACACCAGGTAGTAACTGCTCCTCATTTGCTCTGGGGATCAACCAGTTTTTCTAAACAAACAATTTGGAGATGTTTTTCAAACCATGCACCTTTCTAGACATTTGATGGACTGTTTTCTCAATATCCCTGTGGCTCCTTAGGTGCAGTGTTGGAGATAAAAAATGGTTTGTGTTGAGCTGAATGTGGTCTGGACCACACTCTGATCAGAGGACTGTGTGTTACAAAGACAGAGAAATATTGGGGATACAGTTAGACCTGGTATGTGGTGGATGTTTTCAAACATAAAAAGAATTTATAAAAAGAATGGTTTCTTTCCTTAAAAAAAAATTAGGAAACAAACTCACAATACCATTTGATAATCTGTGATGGGGTGTAATTTTGTTGGGGGTGATTCCAGAAGAGATTTCTAGATGTCAAAACCAGACCACATTAGGAATCCCCTATATCTACTGTTTCTGGAATTAGCTGCTGTGTCTATAGATCTGAACAGACTGCAGGTGAAGTTTTTACTTTGGTAGGTGGGCATGCAAACAGTGTTCAACTACAAGCTGAGAAGAATGTTAGAAATCATGGGGATGTGCAGGCACACAGTTTGTGGTGATTGGGAGTGGGGCTGTGGCTGAGCCTCATCCCCAATGGGCACAGCTATGAAAAGCAGGTGAGCAGCACTGACAGCAATGAGCCATGGAGTGCCCAGGGGCACTGAGCAACACCAAAGGGAACAGAGGGCACACAGGTGCAGGGCATCAACAGGAGGGGATAAAAGGCTGGGCTGAAGAACAAGAAGGGCAGATGCTTGCAGCCTGCTGAAGGGATGAGGTGTTAACTCTGTATGGGTTGGAACTTTCTGAAATTGTGTGGTGATGCTCTGTGTATGGTGGCTGTCTCAACTGTGACATGGATGTAGGGAAACCAGGCTCATACTAAAAATAGTAACTATTCTTGTACCAATGCAACTCCCAATGTCTTAAACTGTGGCCCCTTTGGGGGTTTAACTGGGGGATAAGGAGTGCCCTGGATGCTTAATTCCATTAAGAAGTGAGAACTGAGTATATGAGTCCCTTTTGCAAATTCCATGCTTGTTATGGTGTTTGCACTTCCCTCAAGATCAGTGAGGCTCTGGAAGAGCTCTGCAAATAGCTGCTTGTGTACTGTTCTGTACACAAGCCAGTGCATTCATGGTGTGGGTGAAAAGCAGCCCTGAGCTGAATGGTCAGCAAGCAAGGGGGAGCTTGAAGCACTCTCCATCTCCAAATCTTGGGTTTACAGTAGTAACTGGCATACTGGGATGCCACTGCAATGCAAAGGCTGCCTTGCAAATCTCACACTGGGGGATCTCCCCAGCTCATGCCAGCACCTCCACTATGTTTTGAGTCATGGCCTTGGTGCTACACAGAAGGATGGGAATTGCTTACTGAGGTTGTGATCCAGGATTGCAAGGTACAGGGGGAGCCATTTTGTGTCAGTAAATCTCAGAAACAGGTAAGATTGCTGATGCTAAACTCTGCAATTACTGTGACAGAATTACTGTAAAGATGCTGAAAATAGCTTCTTAAAGGGAGATAGAATAAGATTAACAGCACTTTGGCAGTCTTGTTATGTTTATAACTTCATTTTATAGGCTTAAAAAACAGCATCACATACAAAGCTGTAAATGAGGTAAGCTGTTTAATGTTGGTAATTACTGGACATGATAATCCATCTGTTGCCAAATGGTGATTTTCATGTAAATCAGCATACAGTATGATCTGGACTCTGCTTATCTATTGTACACTAGGAGTGATTGATTTTCTTATTATATCCCACCCACCCCCTGCCACCTTGATTAAATGCTAGTGATACAGACTGTGCTTGCTAACATTGTCTACCCAGGGCAAGGAATGTAGAGAACTGCCAGTGTTCTGCAAGCACTCTTGTTGGAGATTTTTTTTGGTGCATGTGATCATCAGGGTTGCAGAGCAGATGAGACATAGGTAACCAGTCCAAGCTAAGAGGTCATATCTCTCCACACATGCAGGTCCATGTACTGCTTTTGTTCTCAGCACTAGTTCCAGCAGGAGCTTGTATTCTCCCCAACCACTGGTTTGCATCCCTCTCATAAAATCCTTTCAGACTGGGACAGTTTTTTATGGGCTGTGCTGCCAACAGATGAGGGAAATCCTCTGGCTTTAGAAGGAATGGATTTTAACAGTTCTCTGATCCAGCTCCCAGTCTAGTTTCTTGGCCAGATGCAGGGGACAGGTCAGGTCTCTGCAGGACAGAGTGTGACAAATGGGTTGTGGAGACAGCAATCTCTAAAATCAGTCTTGGTGCTGAAGGAAGTGTTGTAACAAATCATAGCTAATTCATTTGAGCAGGAAGAGTTTTGAAAGTAAGGGTAATTAAAGTACTTTGAAGTAGTGTTGCCCCACAACTCTCTCTGGTCATGAGAAAACTAAGGAGAACCTTTGAAAGAGATCTTTGCTTCATAATATTTTGTTGTTTGTTTGTTTTTTTTTAAAGTATGGATTTTGTGAGAAATTGAGGGATCTTCAAGAGCCCCTTTTGAAAAGGACAGTGAGTTTTTTTTCTTAGGGGTCTCTGACACAGGACACTAAACTAGTTTCTGTGAGAACTGAACACCTTAATGTTCTTGGGATTTTTGGAACCTACCACCCAGAAGCTTGAAGGACAGCATGTAGAGGACCCTTAAAATCCCTGTGGAGTGATACAGTTCAACTGTGGACTGTTGGAACCTGAGTCTGATTATGTGCAACTCACTTTTATTTATACTTTTCAGGGTGTGAGGCAGTAAGGTGTCCTTGAGTTACAGGCCTAGAGAGGAATTGTTTTGTCTGAATAAAACAGGAGAACAGTAGCTGACAGGCTATGGAGTTTTAGAGTTAAACACTAAACAGTACAGGATCTGAAAAATATAAAAGCTGAATCCTAAGGCATCACTAGAAACCTCTGCATTTCAATCTCTGCAAAGATAAAAGTTCAAACAAGAACTGAGTTAGTGTAACACATGGGGAGGAGTTGCAATATTCTGTTAACAAACTTCATCTTGGATTATCTGCTGAGAGGATGTCTTTGCTTCTGGCTAACCATATTTCTCCTTTTAAAAAATTCAGTTTGTCACCCTGCACCAGCCATATTGGACATGGATTTTAGTATCTTTTCATAAGGAGGTCCAGATGTGAGATACAGATGCCAGGGAAGCTGATTAAAAGGGAAGTACTTGGTGTAAAAGAGGAAAAAAAATTGTTTTTTTCCATGATGCCCAAGAGAAAAGCCACTTTGGCAAAATACATTTGTCAATATCAGCTTTCAGAAGCTGAGTGTTACTGAAGGTAAGCACAGAGTTTGTTTTTAGGAGGAGAAGGCAACCTTATGTGCTTATTGATGAATAACATCAATAACTGCTGCCTCTAGTCATGTAGCAAGTAAAATAATTCAGCAAGCTTCAGAAAGAAGCTGTCCATAAATAACTTTACATTAGTGCTAGAGCTGTCTGACAATGGCACAGTACCAAGGCCATATAACATAGATTGGTTTGACTTCACTTTTTTCCATTCTGGCTGTGACCTGTGGATAACTGGGTGTACAAAGCATGATGGTCCAGATTTGGAACTGCTGACAATTTATTTTGTGGAATGGGTTAAGGAACAGCAGCTGGAAGGGAAGGTGTGAGATAAAACTGCCAGGTCCATATGAACATAGGTGCCATTGTGCACAGAAGGTCACTCCCAGCTGTCCCCAGCTGTGCTGTGCTTTGCTCTGACTGGGACTGGAGGGCTGGTGTGGTGTTTCATGTGATGGAGCTGTGCCTTTGCTCCCCTGGCATCAGCAGGATGACTGCACTTCAGCTGCAAATCTCTCGCTGGGTGTCTGGCCTGTTTCTCTTGGGTTGCAATAATCTGTGAGAATTGGCTTTTTGCTGCACTGCTAATGAGGTGACACACAGGAAAAAAGCTTGTCATGAGCTGTGGAAACAAGTGATTGCTTAGGAATTGCATTACTGCTGTTGATGCCTTAATGAGCTGGAACAGAGGCTAGACAGAGTTAAGAGGAATAAAGTGGACATTTATTGAAGTGCCTTCAAAGGCCACACCCTGGCACACTGCCCAGTTGGCTACAAGATGGAAGCAAAAGAGGGCTTGGTCATGAGATCTCACATTTTTATGAGTTTTAGTCAATTTGCATACAGGAGTTAACTTTCCAATTAATAGCTTCAAATGAAGAAGTTTCATCCTCCTTGCTTGCTTGCCTGCCCTCCTCTTTTCACCTTTTTTGTGCTTTGGACCTGAAGTTTGAAGAGATTTTCCTTGAGTCTCCAGCTAGAATAGGATTGTTTTGTCTTCATCACCCTGTGGAAAGATCCTAGTAACACTTAATATAAAGCTAAAAGTGTGCACCAAAACAACAAAAAAAAACTTAAAAAAGGTATCAATGCAATCAACAGTATATAAAGCAGCATTCTAACTTTTACTTTCACAGAAAGATAAAGGAAGCAATAATGTCTGCAGTACTCCTGGAGATTTCCACATAAATTAAGTACCAGTTGCTGCACATTGGTGAAAAGTTCTTCTGCCCATCTTCTCTGTGTTTTGGGGACATCTGTCATTTACAACATGGTTTGTCTTTTTATAGGAAGTCAAGATTTATGGCAGAGGGAATCCAATTAAAGTTGTAGCTGTTGACTGTGGGTTGAAGCACAACATTATCCGTCTGCTGGTAAAGGTGGGTCAGTGCTTGATGTTCCTTGTCGCTTGTTTGGCTTTGGCAAGAGCCTCAGCTGTGCTCACAAGCCTTCCTTCCACCTGGACACTCATGCATTTTAATGTTAGTTGCCCTCCTGAAGTGAGGCACAATTTTTAGGATGATTTTTATGCACTGGGAGGTGTTTTCTGCACTTGGTATAGTGTATTGAGGGGATAAGGAAGAGGACCTGTACAGCAACCTCTCAGCCATGGGAAGAACCCCAAAATATGAGTTTTCAAAAAATGAGGCAAAACTTCTGTAAAGAACAATGGAGGAAGGTCAACCCAACATTGTTAAAAATAAATAAATGAGGGGGAAAAATGCAATGATGGTGGTGAATGGTGGAAACAGGCCCCCAGTACCTGTGGAATATTCATAATTAAAGATACTAAAAACACAGCTTCCCCAGGCTCTCAGCAACCTGCCTTAAAGTGGAAATTACCCCTGCTTTGGTCAGGGATTGGACCTGATGGCCTCATGAGGCTCATGAATCCCTAGCTGTTCTTTGATTCTAGAATTCTGTGAAAAGCTTCTCCTGTTTTTAGCACAGTGATGTAGCAGTTCTTGCTTCTTTAGCCACACAGGAGGACAGAAGGCAATGTCCTCATATTCTCTAGATGCACAGGATTTCCCTGATTCATTTTTTTAATTAGTGTGGATGTTTGTCTCAGTTTTGATGTGTAGGACTGCTTCTGGCATGCCATAGAGCAAGGATGTGAAGTCCTAATTTAGCATTAGGATGAATGCACTGTGTAAAAGTGAACATATGTTACATGTTTACATACACACTTTTGCTTTCCATCAGTAAATTTTGATCTCATCAGTGAATTTTGGAGTCACTTGACAAACACTGAGGTGGCTCCAAGGGGCCAAGTCTGTCAGTTTTGTGAAGGTAGTATGGTCAGATAGTGGAGAGAAGCTGATAATGGGAAAAGGAGATGACTGAAATACAAGCTCAGGCTCTGGGACATGAGAGCATAGGAAGAACCTCCTTACAAAAATTTGTTTCTCTCTTCCCTTAATTTCTGACTCCCTTACTTGTATTTTGTTTGGTGTTTTTTAGCGAGGTGCAGAAGTGCATTTGGTTCCATGGGACCATGATTTCACTGGCATGGATTATGATGGACTCATAATTTCTGGAGGTCCAGGGGATCCTATGAAGGCCCAGGAAGTGATTCAGAATGTCAGAAAGGTACAGTGCAATGCCTATAGGCAGATTATACTTTTTAATTTGCCTTTTTTTCAAGTGCTTGAAATAGAAGTTGGTTGTATTAACCTGTTACAGGGCCAAATGTTGCTCAGCCATTTCAGCTGCCTGGAATATTCCTCATCTTGGTCTGGTGGGATTTGCCTCCAGCCCAATAGTTACTACAAGGCTTTATAGACCTTGGTGAACAATACATGGCAAACATGGTGACCACAATTACCATACCAGTGCCTTGAAGTACCCTGGGCTCTTTCAGGTCCTCTGTGACCTTAGGAAAGAACAGCACTGATTTCAGAGCTCCCACTTGGAATAATGTCACTAAATGTCTGTAATGCAGTGTCATTGCTTATTCTCTGTGAGTAGTCTGACACCAAGCTGTGCTCTGAGGCTTCTCTCTGAACCAGAGGAAAGGAGGAAACTTTCCTTCATAGGCGGCTGCCACTCTGACATTGACCTTTTTCCCAAGTCTGTGAGGGAACTGGCATGGTTTATGCTGGAATTGCTGGACAGAGACACTCCAATATCTGTTGAAAACCTTTTCATTTTAGGTCCTGGAGAGCAATCGCCCGGAGCCCCTGTTTGGAATTAGTATGGGGCATTTAATCACTGGAATAGCAGCTGGAGCTTCCTCCTACAAGATGCAGATGGCCAACAGGTGAGGCAGCTCTTTTTGCCAGACAGAGCAGCTCAGCACTGGAAAGGGCTATGGAACAGCAGTGCTCTGCTGCTGAGCTGCCTTAGGAGCAGCTGGCATCTCAGTAACATTGCTCCTTCCTCCCAGCCATTCTCCTTGCCTTTCATTTAAACTGCTGTCTTGGTTTGAAAAGACAGGTGTCTGCTAAGAAAGGCAGGAACCTCCCCTGAAATGGAAAAGGTAAACCCCCTCCCTCTGAATTATTATAATTTTTGAAATTAAGAGGCTCTCAGGCAAAGATATGGGAATAGGAATAACAGCTCTTTACTAGGAAAAATAAAAATACAAATGCAGTAAGACAAAACAACACTGCCAGAGTCAGAACAGGAGCTGACACCCTGTGGGTCAGGGTGGTGGCACAGTCCCATTCCATGCTGCAGTGCCAGCTGTGGTTCTGCTGGAGCAGGGATCCTGCACAAGGGGGGAGTTTTCCTCTGAAGCTCCAGGGTGGTGTAGATGGGCCTGGTGTCCCTCTGGGAATGCAGGGGAGAAGAAAGCTGTTCCTCTGGGAATGCAGGGGAGAAGAAAGCTGCTCCTCTGGGAATGCAGTGGGCAAAGGCTGCTGTGGTGTTCTCAGGGTCAGATTGTATCCAGGTAGGAATGCTTGGCTCCTCCCCTGGGCAGAGCATCTCCCCATGGGATGATGGAATTTGATCAGCCATGCAGGGACACTCAGTGGCCATGAAGAGAAGAGATCTCCTGGAGGGAGGATTGGTTGTGGAAGAGATAAAGAAAACTGCCCCATGAACACAAGAGACCTGCCCCACCTCTGACAGATGGCAAATAGATTACACACATTGTCTTTCAATCCAGGACAACTGCCATGTGATGCTTTGCTTTTTTGAGTGTTTTTGAAAGTATTTGCTGTAATCTATCCCTATCAAGTGGAAGAATATCACAGTTTCTCCTAGGATTTATAATTTTGAGATTGGCTGCCAATATTTTACTGCTACTATTGAACTGTTATGTATAGTCCCACAGTTACCAGCTCCTCCTAATTGTGGCACTTGAACACATTTGGCACTTGTGTCCTCTGATCCCTTTTTCTTGCAGAGGCCAGAACCAGCCTGTCCTGAATGCAGTGAGTGGCCAGGCTGTGATCACTGCTCAGAACCACAGCTATGCCATTGATGGCTCCTCCCTCCCTCCTGGCTGGAAGCCTCTCTTTGTGAATGCCAATGACAACACCAATGAGGTGAGCTCTGCACAGATTATCTCACCTCCTGTGAGCCTGCTCTCACAATATCAAGGCTAAATTTGTTGATTTGATCATCTGCTTTACTTGGAGCCCTGCTTTACAGCCAGGGTAAGATGGGTACCCCACTGTACCAGCCCCACTGCACTGACTTTAGAATTTCCCTGAACAGAAGCCTTATTCATTTCCATGATTTCCCCACTGCTGGTGGTGCTCACTTAGCTACCATTTGTGGTATTTTTGGGGTCCCCTGTTGTGGTGAGGAAAGATGAATCTGACTCCATGTTCTTAGAAGGGTAATTTATTATTTTATGATATTATATTAAAGAATATATGTAATATACTAAAACTATACTATATTAAAACTATACTAAAAATAGAGAAAGAATACAGACAGAAGGCTTAACTAGATACTAATGAAAAACCTGTGACTCTCTCCAGAGTCCTGACACAGTCTGACTGTGATTGGTCATAAAGTAAGAACAATTCACATGTTGGATAAACAATCTCCAACCACATTCCAAAGCAGTAAAACACAGGAGAAGCAAATGAGATAATACTGTTGTCCTTTTTCTCTGAGGCTTCTCAGCTTCCCAGGAGAAGAAATCCTGGTGAAGGGATTTTTCCAGAAAATGACAGTTGACAACCATTCTCTTAGGGTTTGTGCCACAGATGTGCAAGCCCCTGTCACCAGTTTGTTGTGTTGTTTCTGTGCTGCCCAGCACAGAAAAGGGATATCATTGTTATCTGATTTGGTCTGTTATTGTAAATATAATTCCAGTTACTGAAGTCATGAGGAAGAGGGGCTGCCCCTAGAGAATAGCTTACATGATCTGAGATAAAAGTCCAATGTCAAGTAACATCCATGTTTGAGATCTCAGGTTTCTCATTGCCCACATCAAATCTTTTCCGTGATGCCCAGTGTTGTGCAAGTTTGTAGCTTCTTGTTAGTTATCGGGAAATCAATGAGAAGAAGGTATTTTCAAAAGGCATATTTCCATGAGGGAAACTGCTCTCTCTCTTGTTTTGAGAGTTGAATGCTCACTATCAAGTCTGGCAGATTGAACAGTGCTGTACTGAGCTACCCATCTGATGATTTTAGAATAGGTTTGGTTTGTCATTTGGTGTTTTCTTTATCCTTACAGAAGGATATCTAAACACAGAAAGGTATCTAAACATAGACAAATTTTACCAAACAAAACATTGATGCAAAAAATTTACAGCTGTTCAACTCAATTTTTGAAATGAGTTTATTTTCACTGTCTTGACAAACTAAACCCATTCCTTCCCAGGCCTTTCATGTTTGCCTTAGCTGGAATTTGGAGACAAAGGTGATAGGGTTGGACAGGAATCTTATGGATCTAGTAGAATGATGTTCTTTCATGTGAGCTAAAAAACCATTTCTGTGAGCCCCAAAGCAGCAACAGTCTCCTAAACCTTCATAGATGGGGAGGGACGAGGACTGTGTTGGTTTAGCATGCAAAAACAGGGTCAGGGCTGGGATACTCTGTCATGTGGAGTCTGTTGCATTCCTCAGCTTGGAAAAAAAAGCATTTTTTGGGTCTGACCTGACCTATCACAGCTGGACAGGGCCAGCACAAGTTTCCAAATACTGACAAGGCATGGAGTGAAGACTTTTAGAAGTTTTAAAATATATTTTTTACATTTTTACATTAAAAAAAAGTTTTTTCATACATTTATATGTAAATACAAGGAACATGAGCATTTAGGGAAAATGTGACAGACTGATGGAATTCTTTACTCTGCGAGCAGAAACTCATGGCATAATGTTGTGGTCAGTAGCTCAGCTCTCATCCCTGTCCTATCCTGGCATCCCAGCCTGAAGCTCTGGATGGCACTGTGGCTCTATGTGAGACTGTTTGGGCTCCTTTGTCCATTTCTAAGGGAAGCAGGTTGGATCAGGGCTGCTTTTCCCTGAATTTCCTCATGAGGAAGTTCTCTACCCCTATCTGGAATTGGGGCTCATGAGCAGTGACACCTATGGGATGCTTTCCCAGTGGATCTTGCTTCTTGATGCTATCAGGCCACTCAAATGAGAAATCATTTTTTCCTGGCTCCAGCTGAAACTACAAACACAGTCTCTAAACTCAGTTTAGGTCCTTCATAGCTGTTGTTTGTCCACAACAGTGGTCCTCTTCATCACTCTGCCCAACCCCGTGTCAGCATTTAAAATTAATTATGGAAATCAGGAGTGTGACCAAAATTTTTTCAATGACAGAACCAATCAGCTTGGCATGGTTAAACCATTCATTGTCCCAGGTGATCTTTTCTTGCCAGGTATGTTTTTCTTCTCTGCCCTGTGTGTGCAGGGAGCCTTGTGTAGCTGCTCTGTCAGATGCTTACAGCCTATCAGTGTTTGGTGTTGCAGTGAAAGCTCCATCTCCACTGTGCCTCCCAGTCCATGGACAGCTGAGCCTTGCACAGGCCCTGCAGGGTTAACAGCAGAGCAGGAGGCTGGGAATGAAATGGGTGTCAATTTGACAGCCCCTAGAAACACATCAGTCCTTTGGCCTTCAGTGCTTGCAGAGATAAGGTGTGGCTTTCTGTTCACTTGCTTGTCAGGAGGTGTCTAAGAGAGTCCCTTTTATTCCTGCAGGGAATTATGCATGAGAGCAGATCGATTTTCACAGTGCAGTTCTATCCAGATGCAAATCCTGGGCCCAGGGACACAGAGGTAATGTATGGGGATGATCTGGGCTTGCTTTCTGATGGCCTTGTGAGTGCAGATGTTTATCAGCTGCTGTACCAGTTGGTGGTGGCCCTAAATCTTGGGTCTGGAAGTGTCAGCATCCCAGTCATGCATGGGCTTGTGTCTGCTTAGCTTGATCTGGAGCTAATTACAATCAGCAGCAAGAGCTCTATTGACTTCTTAGTGCTTTGGATCAGTGATTCCATTCATATCATGTGTATGTATTGAGTCCTGCTGGGATTATCTGTGTTGGGAGTTACTAAAGTGTTTAAGCCTTTGCAGGATCAGGCTAAAATCTCTTGCAAAAGAGACTGCAAAAGGAATAGGATTTTATCTTAAATGTAAAAAAATACTAGCCAGATGCTTTGTAATAAAATCATTAACTTTCTAATATACTTTAGTTCCACTTTCAAATTTTATAATTACTGTAGAGTTATGTAAATGGATTCATACTTCCTCACTCTGGTTCTCCTAAGTGAAATGAAATTTTAATCCCCCATCTGTGACTTCACACAAATTTTGTAACAACTGGTTGCATAGTCACAGAATATGACTAAGCAGCATCAGGGGATGTGGAAGGCAGAGGAAGCATGTCTGAACATAAATAAACTATTTAGCATTTCCTGAGAGACAAAGATGGAAGAATACCTAGAAATGCTTATGTTAATCTTAATTTGATGATGTTGATTAAATCTGCAAGTAAATCTCTTGATATCAGGAACTTTTATAGCAATCTGATTGACTAGTGTATATCAGAGAACTCCAAAACTCAGCTGTGTGTCTTCTCCAAGTCTGTGCTCTCCCACTGCTGGGATGGTTTGATGAGATAGAGCCTGTCCTGACAGGCTTGCAGGACCCATCCATACTCCTTCCACAGGTAATTCCCAGCAGTCAGGCAGCCTCAGGGCTGTGTGGCAGAAACCTGGCAGGTGTGGGGTGAGTGGGAAGCCAGTCCCACTGCTCTAAGTGGCTGATCCCACTGAGAGCCCTGCTGCCTGCCCTGCCTGCTTGGAGAGCCCTTTTCTGGCACCTCCTCTGGAAGGACAACACTGATTCTGCACAACTGATGTTTAGCTATCTCTGCTCTGTGGTAGGCACCCTTCCAGATGGTTCCCTGAGCTAGTTCAGGGTGTGCTCCTCTGTTTTAGCTTTTGGTTCCCTGAGCTAGTTCAGTGTGTGCTCCTCTGTGTTTTAGCTTTTGGTGCACGTTCACTCCTTGCACTGGCAGCCACAGAGAAGCAGAGCACACAGACATGATTGATGTGTGTTTTCTTCCTGATTATGACCTCACTTTCTTGAATGCAGCTTTGTCAGATATGTCAAAGTTGTTATATAAATTTCAAATAATGATTTCCTCTCTGAGATGGTGTAAATCTGCCTGCTGAAGGCAGCAGAGCAGAGCTGATTGCATGAATTCACAAATGGCCTGTTTTTTTTCCTTCTTTGCTTGGTATATATTGAGTTCAGCTTTGACAGTAAATACATGTGTTTGTTTTTCCTAGTTCCTATTTGATTCATTTATTTCCCTGGTTAAGAGAGGGAAAGGCACCACCATTCCCTCGGTCCTCCCCAAGGCTGGAGTGACAGCTTCTAGAGTGGAGGTCAGTGTACAGATATTTTCATGCCTGTCAGTGAGCCTGGGAGCAAGTTAATTCCTACTGAACTGAATGAAATAGCACATGGAAGTCAAAGGAGGCTTCTCTTATAAAAGTCCTGACAGCTGCTTATCTCACAGTCATCTGGCCTCTCTTGTGTTATTAACTCTCTTTTCTTTGAAAGAGTTTTAAGTTCTGATGTTTCATGTATTTTCTTTGCAGTTCTTCTGAGAGAGGTGCTCTCATAGCAGTATAATCAGGTGCCCTGGGATAATCTGGCCATGAGATTTCATGCCAGCAGTATAATGTTGGTGCTTGGTTGCTTAGCAAATAAGTCTGAAATTCCTAACGTGAGCTGAATTTCGTACAGTTTTTGCTGTCTTAGAGGCAGCAGGATTTTGTGGGTAGCCAAAGTGAGGCATTGTTGTCTATAAGCACATGATACAAGTAAAATGTTTATTGTATGCTCTATCCATGAATCACATGTTTCTCCAAATAGAGATTTATGGGAGAATTCCAGTAGAAATACTCCAAAAAGTAAAACTGGGGTGATTTTGAAAGCAACTTCTTTTCTTTTGAAAATGTATGTTCTGTAATTTAAGACTGTTCAGTGCTGCACAGTGTCTGTTCATGTCAACATCCACCACACTGGGACTGATTGTTTTCATGCCATTTGCCACTTGCAGGTCTCCAAAGTTCTCATTCTAGGATCCGGGGGTCTGTCAATTGGCCAGGCAGGGGAATTTGATTACTCTGGATCACAGGCTGTGAAAGCCTTGAAGGTGAGGAAATACTGTGAAAATACACAGAGTTCTGTATGTTTATAACCTCATCTTTCCCTTCTCACAGCCAAGCTGATTCCTCCAATTGTGGATCTGAAGCTAGTGAGGATAAATGACTATAGGAAAAATAAGCAATAAGCAATTCATGTCCTGTGATGGGGTTATTACTGGTAATGTAAGAGTTACCTGGGTCCCAAGATCATGTCTAACCTCATGTGAAGAGGGAAGAGGGAGCCCTGACTGAGTCACAGCAGAAGTAGCAGCTGCCTTCAGATGAGATGTGATGGTTGTGAGCAGTTCTGAGGCTGTCCTGATGCCACAAACATTCTATTCCTGTGCTGGCCCTGGAGTGAAGGAACAAAAAAATCAGTTTTAGGAATATTAAATATAATCTGGGCTGCCCTGGTTTATCCCCATGTTGCAACACCTCTTGTATTGCATGTGTGTTGTTTGTGTACTGTATTGCTATTGCTGGCTACTGGTTCAAACTGACCACATTGTCAAGAGACAATTACAGGCCAGGAGTGGAGGATCCCAGAGTTGGGGAGTGTCAATATGACCCATTTGGAAAAGAGATATCTCCTTTATTTTAATGTTTGGTTTGTTTTTTGCGTTTTTTTGGGTTTTTTTAAATTTATTTTTGGTGGGTTTTTTTGTTTGGGTTTTTTTTTTCCCTCTTTGGCCTTTAAACTCAGTTGGGGTTGTGGAAGAAAGTAGTTTTTTTAGTGATAAATGTCCCCAGCTTGACTTTCCCTTCACATGGCCACCCAAGAGCTGCTGTGATCTGTGGGCTGATCCAGAGGCAGAGCTCGCCCTTCCTGACCTTGCCTCTGGCAGAGGCATTCAGGGCTGCATGGGAGAGAGGAGTGGCTGGTTAGTCCTGCCAGGGAAAGCTGCAGAACATGGCTGGGAGAGAACATCCAATTAACAGGATGAAATTTCTTTTCCCTTAGACTTCATTTTGTTTGATTTTTTTTGTTATGAATCAGCACTGATTCTCAGTGGTGATGTTCTGATTCATTCTGCTGTGTGCTGCTGCTCTGGCTTGGCTCTTGGATGCTCATTCATTATAAGAAGGTGCTGATACTGATATTCAGTCCTGGACAGTTAAATGGGTGCTTCTTTTAAAGACTAAAAAGTCTTGAGGAGATGGGACTTCCACAGTCAGTAAATGTGTATCTGAAAAAATATTCATCAAAGGCAAGAACTTCCCCTGAAGAGCAAGGCCTGGAAGCATCTGTGGACAACAGACTGGCTTGTGGTCACCTGGAAAATCTTCTGGAAAACTTTCTGTGGGGATTATCCCAACTCAGCTGAATACAGGTGGATATTACACAAAAAGAGAAATGGAGCCCTCCTGGAGTGTCAATAATCCATTGCTTTTAATTGAGTTGTAACAAATGTCTCCATCAGAGTGGGTGGCCGTGACACAGAGTTCTGTATGTTTACAAAAAACTAAAAAAGGCAGAAGTTGAAGGAAAGGGTTGCAAGAGGAAACAGCATGTGGATTAAAATCCAACATCCCAAGCAATTGGGCCAGAATGATGTGCTATCAATGAAATTTTTCTCTCAGCACAGGGAGAGACATTAATTCTCACATTAATTCTCTCATTAATTCTCTTCATCATCACTGCTAGTTGATCTTTAAGATACCTTGTCCCAGATAAGGGATGTGCAGATAGTCCAGCTTGTTGAAAAGTGATAAACTTTTCCCATTTGTTTCAACAGAACTGTAGCCATGAATTTCTGAATACATTTATTAGAGAAGAATATTTTGATCTTTTCCCTCACCATCACCATGAAAACTACGCAGTTAAGGATCATTTGTCTAAATCCAAAATATTTTCCATACAGATTTTATATGTTCTTTTCCTCCCCTGTTCCACACATTTCCAAGGAAAGTGTGCTTCAGTGAAAAAAAAATCCAACTTGTGACAGGGAAAAAAAGCCAGCAGAAATTTACAGCCAGTCTTTAAGGCAGTATTTTAAGTTTTCAAAGAAAGGAGAGGAAATGTTATCCAACACCCGAACCCTGAGAGCTCTGAGTGAGAATCCTGCTGCTCCAGGTGAGTTATATTTTTGTTCCCCCAAAGCAGTGAGACAAACAATCACAAATTTTAAACAAACACAGAAAAATCCTGTGGCATTTTCATGCCTATTGTGAGCTGAGGGAAAATAGCACTTTGTCTACTGATCCTAGCAACACTTCCATAGCATTTTTTCCAGTTTGTGTCTTTATAATATTTTTAAAATATTGTTACTCTTCCTCTTTTCAATGGGAATTGCAGTTTTTTAACCTTTTAACAACTTCCATGTATATATTCAGAATTACATTTTGATTTGTAATTTTCATCTATAACTAGCATTTTTTGAAAATTATGTTTGTAGTTTTTCAGCCTTACATGAAGTTGATGGAGATTAGAATGAGCTCCTGTAAAAATGAGGCCGCACCCTTTGCACTTTACAGTCTATCTTTGCAACAAAGCAATAGAACAATTTTCTCTATCTGCAGGTCTACTGCATGTGGTTGATGTGGGGTTTTTTAAGCTTGGCCACACTCATCTTTAGCAAAACTTGGTTTCCTCATTAGGTGCTGATATTTCAAGAATGAAGGGGATTGATCTGCCCAGCTCTGACTCAGAATTTTCTATTAATGAGCAAACTTAGTGCATTTCTGTCTGTAGCTAAAGAGTAGCAAGACTGTTAGAGCAGGAAACAGATAAACTTCATTATCTATTATTACTCTATCTCAGTTTCTCATCTGTGACAGAGAGCAGTGTAAAATTTTGGCTGTCATCTTGCATAGAAAGGCAGAGTTTGTCTTTTAATATGTACAGTATCGAATACAAAAAGCTGTGGGATGAGATTTTTAAACTGATAATACCAGGACAATAAGGTATTTCTATGGAAAATCAAAAAAATGTGGTTTTGTTACTATTACTAGTTGGTACAAAAATCTGAGAACTTCAAAGACCTACTGCTTGGCAAGAAAAGATTAACTTTTGATTAAATTTTTTGCTTTGTCACCTTTAATCTGACCTTTAATCCAAAGGCAGACAGACATGAGTGAGTATGCTGCAGTTTGTAGCTGTCTCTCCTATATAACTCCTAAATGTGTTAAACAGTTTCAATCAAATTTCTGAGTCGTGGGAATCTCCATTCCCTCAAGATTCACAGGCACAAAAGTAAAGAATTGGCATTGGCTCAGCCTTCAGACCAGAAGTCTCTTATAGGACAATACATAATTTTTAAAATTCTGCTGTTGGTAAACTGCTTGTTGATGAATCCCATCTCTTCTTGCTGGTGCTGCTGCTGCTGTTAACTTTTTTCCCCACATGTGCTTATTTTTAACACAGATTTTAATTTTTCAGGAAGAAAATGTGAAAATTGTCCTCATGAATCCCAATATTGCTTCAGTGCAGACCAATGAGACTGGCTTAAAGCAGGCTGATGCTGTCTACTTCCTCCCCATCACTCCTCAGTTTGTCATTGAGGTCATCAAGGCAGAGCATCCTGATGGATTAATCCTGGGCATGGGTGGCCAGACTGCTCTCAACTGTGGTGAGTGTGGTACAGGTGCCTTGGCACTCCATGAAGGCTAAATCATGGTTTTTACCACATAACAAGTACAGTAATAAGGGACAGGACCAGAGGAAATGACCTCCAGTTGCACCAGGGGAGGTTTAGTTTGGATATATGGAGAAATTTCTTCACTGAAAGGATGGTCAGGCATTGAATCAGTCTGGAAGTGCTCAAAAGATGTATGGTTGTGGCACTTGGGGACATGATTTAATGGTGTACATAGTGCTGCTAGGTTAACATTGGACTTGTTGATCTTAGAGGTCTTTTCCAACCTGGATGATTCTATGACTCTACCACATGTTCTGCAGATTTTATTTCTGCAGGCATCCAAACCTCACACATTGGCCAGGCTACTGAGGCACAGAGGCAGAGATTCCAACCATGGGGGTGTCAGTCATTCCTAAACTGTGAACTTAACGTTTAATTGCTGGGTTTGGTAATTGACTCATATGTCCTGCTTTTCATCTTGAATCTTAGTAATCATAGTTGGATTTGGGATGTTTTGACCACCTTGAGGCAGAGATCAAAAGGAAATGTTACCTTCATATAACTTCTTGCTCCAATATTCATCTGTGCTGCTTTGCTCTGTGTTGCAGGTGGTGGCTAACTGGTAACTGTAGTATTATCCCAGGTTTCATGGATTTGAGGATGGAAAATTTATGGTTATGAGTTCTGACAAAAATAATAAAATTACTTGTGGATGAGGCCAGACAAGCTGTCAGCTAATCAGATATCTTTTGAGTACTATCTTTGTTCTAAATTTTCTAAATTCTTCTCAGTGAGGGTGGTGAGGCCCTGGCACAGGGTGCCCATGGAAGCTGTGGCTGCCCTTGGATCCCAGGAAGTGTCCAAAGCCAGGCTGGATGGGGCCTGGAGCAACCTGGGGTAGTGGAAGCTGTCCCTGCCCATGGCAGGGGGTGGAATGAGATGAACTTTATGGTTCCTTCCAACCCAAACCATTCTGTCCTCCTTTAATTCTATGATTCTTCCTTTACTCTCAATCCTCAGAGCTGTGTCTTGGTTTCCTCTGCAGGAGTGGAACTCTTCAAGCAAGGGGTACTGCAGCAGTATGGTGTGAAGGTCCTTGGTACCTCAGTAGAATCCATCATGGCTACAGAGGATAGAAAGCTTTTTTCTGACAAACTAACTGAGCTAAATGAAAAGATTGCTCCCAGCCTTGCAGTGGAATCGGTAAATCAGATAAATTTGAAGATGTGATTGCTATTATTGCTGCCCATTTGACTTAGTAAAAATATTTATGGTTTTGTAGAGTGAAAGCTGAATGCAACTGTGGATGCTGGAGTGTGTACAGCACTCCTTGGTGATTAATGCTGGGTCACCATGATTTAAAATGAGTGAAAATGCAGTTAAGCACTGCAAAAACCTAACCTAATTTACCAATTGGCAAGAAAAGTAAATTATATTGGGGTGACTCCTGTGCTGCAGCACAAAAGTATGTGGCATGTCAGGGGTACTTTTCTTAAATCATATACAAGACATTTAGAATTAGGATTGGACATCCTCAAAATCAGCATGATTGAAATCTTTCTTGAGGATGGGAGTATGAAAACATAAAATTCAGTTTGGTGGAAAGGTCTGTTCAAGTTTGGAGGAAACCAAACAGGTTTTAAACTGGGATGTCTTTAGGAGGGGTTATTTCATGCTGGAGTCTCTGTAGACAGATCATGTAAGGACATTGTCCATGCAGGTCAGCAAGGAAGTCCACATACAGCTAAGGGCAGAAATCACCTCCATGTTCCAGTTTTCTGCTATTTGGCAGAAAAAGGGAATATTATAAAGTGAACTTCTATTATTTTAATTTTATCTTCAGACAGTTTAGTGTCTTACTGATGGGATTTCCAGTTAACCTTGTAACCAGAGTTGAAGGCTTTATTTATCTGAATTGCTATCTCTTTCTGAAATGCATTCCCCTCTCCTGTAAGGTTGAAGATGCTCTGAAGGCAGCTGAAAAGATTTGCTACCCTGTCATGATACGTTCTGCCTATGCCCTTGGTGGGCTGGGATCTGGAATTTGTCCTGATAAGGAAAGTTTGCTGGACCTTGGTACAAAGGTATGTCTGGAACTGCAAATTTGAGGAATATCTGAACATCTGATTTTCTTAAATATTATTCTAATGTCATAGACACTGGGATCGTACATACCTTACATTTCATCTTATCTGTAAAATGTTGCCCTGTAGGAACTGCCCTCTTTTCATCATTCCTGCTGACAGGTAATGAAAATAGCTCAATGACAGATCTTTTAAATTCAAGACAAGACATAATTTGAGCAAGTTTTTCAGCAGTTTTGGTCTTAAAGGAAATACCTTGGTCTATATTCACCTACTTCCAAGAGTAAATTATTATGAACTGTGTCAAGGAAGTGGAAACATTTGAAATGCTGAGTGATAATGTGGTCTTAGGGACAGAAGGCTGGAAGGCTTGGGCTTCTTCTTTTTGTCAAAAGATGGTAATTCTCCTAGGTCAAAAGCTCATTTAGCAGGATGACACTTCATAATTTGACAACTACCAGCTGTCTCTGGCTAGGAAGACAGGTCTTTTTCTCTAGACAATCCGGGATTGTTTAAACATTGCTGTGAAAAGTTAACAGATAATTGGGGAAAACAAATCAAAAGCTTTTTTTCCTTGTCAAAAATGCAGAATTTCATGAATTAAAACTATCTCTAAGGGTCTCCAGAATTCTTGGGTTTGTCTTTCCCTGGTTTGCTGAGCCTCTTAATCTTTCACTGATCTCTAGAAAGAAATACTGCAGGTGTCACTAAGAGCTGTACATGCAAATGACTTCTTTGTGTTCCCCACCTCTGCTGTCATGCAAACAGATCCTGGGTCTGGTGTGCTCAGTGCTGAACAAACACTGCTTGGGTAGGGTCAGCTCTGGGGGGCTCAGGGGGCAGGACTGGCACTTGTGGGGGAGGCAGGAAGGGCAGGAATTCCACCTTGCAGATCCATGGTGAGGCTGGCACATGTCACTTCCTCAGGCTCACTCATGGCCTGTGTTTAGAGGAAGCAGAAATTCACCCATAAACACTGGGAGTGCAGCTGTCTGACAGATTTATATCAAAACCTTTTTCAGCAGGAAAACCTGATTTTGATCACCACATTGTGGTTGTTTATTTTATTTTTTTTAAAGTAAGCCTGCTGCCTACCAGCACCCTCGGGTTCCTGCCTGCAGGGCTGTTCCCAGTTACTACTTCTGCCAGGTAGTGCTTCATTCTAAGTTTGAAGTCTGGCATTTCTACTTGTTAAATGTCATCCCATTAATCATGGCTTAATGCTAAAATTGATCTGGATCTCTCTGCAAGGCCTCCTGTCCCTCAGAGTTTACACCACCTCCCAGTTCAGTATTGATATTTCAAAATTTACAGTGAAAAGCAATTTGGGTCTTGTTGAATTAACTCAAATTTGGATGCTCATTTCCAGCCTAGCAGTTATGATTTGTAGTAATTCAGTGAACTGGACTTTCAGGCACTGGAATGAACTGTTTATAACTCAGATAACTGAGCACTGGGTGTTTGATAGCACAGCTAGTTCAGCTAACCTGGGCCTTGAGGTTGTGTCTCCTGAGTCTGCTCATTGAGTGGGAGAAGGATACAGGAGCATCCAGGGCTGGTTTGCAGCAGTGGTTGGGTGCTCCTGCTACATCCCCACCAGGTCAGTGTCTGGTTAAGCCAGTGTGAAGTGCCATTCCAATAACCTTTTTTTCTTTTTTTATGTGTGAATTTGGCAACTGAGCTAAGGGCAGGGTTTAAGTAACAGCTTGAGTTAAGGACAGATGGGAGCAGGCTGAAGAGCCAATTCATGGGCAGCATTATAACAAGAAGCTTTGCTAAAGGATGGATTGATAATGTGCCCATCACTTTCTAGGGTTTTAAGCAAGTATTGATTAATGTTTTCTATCTGCTAATATTAAAGCCATGTATTCACTAGATTATGCTCATTTACCAACAAACTGTATTTTTCATTTTTGCCTCATGTGCTTGAGGAATACTTTCAAGATTAGTTCAAGAATAAATCATGACCCTTGCCTCTGGTTAGTATGCCAATGACAAGCAGCATTATTAATGCTATTAATTACATACTGTTTGCTGGCACCTACACTCCCATCACTCAGTCATTTTGCTTTTTGCAGTGCTCTCCTATTGAAGTCCTTGGGGCTGCCCACATAAAAGTGTGTCTGTTGCATGATTGAAGCCTTAAATATTCTTATATTCCTATTTGTTATTTATATACTGTTGCAGGTACACACGCCCAGCCCTTTTTTCCCCATTGTATCACATACATATTTTCAAATGTGCCTTTCAAATAACAGTAAAGCAATTTTTAAGAAAGAGAGAAATAGAAAGTGCTTGTTCTCAATGTTATGAACTTATTTTCATCTTTCATTTGGTCTGGGATGTCTGGAGAGAAGTCTTAAATGTGCAATATAGTCTAATAAGGGGTTTGGTGCAGGCTTTTGGGGAAGTGTTGTGTGGTTTTTTTGGTGTTTATTTTCCCTAACCTATTCCCAGGCATTTGCAATGACTAACCAAATTCTGGTGGAAAAGTCAGTTGTTGGCTGGAAGGAGATAGAGTATGAAGTTGTGAGAGATGCTGCTGATAACTGTATTGCTGTCTGCAACATGGAAAACATTGATGCTATGGGAGTCCACACAGGTAGGCTTGGCTCAGTGACTTTTTATATGCAGTATTGTTCTGCCTGGTGTTATTGACAGAGCTTTGGGATTGATCAAGTGGGCTAGAAAAATACTGCTCAGGTCCTGAATACAGCCAGATAAGATTTGAAACAGATTAAACCTACACCTGTGATTGTGTTTTGCATAAGATTCCCTAGCCTGTCTCCAGCTCTGGGCTTCTGACTAGCTGTGCTTTTCATCAGCTGTGCATGCACAAGTGATAATCTCTGGTAATGTCGTTACTGGTAGTGGGTTGGTAGAGACAGTGACTTGTGTGGCCACAATTTCTTCTCATTTTCCTTCTCTGCTACCTTGTGACAAACAGGAGATTCTGTTGTGGTGGCTCCAAGCCAGACACTCAATAATGAGGAGTTTCAGATGCTGAGGGATCGTGCCATCAAAGTTGTCCGACATTTGGGCATTGTGGGAGAATGTAACATCCAGTTTGCTCTGCATCCAACTTCCTTGGAGTACTACATCATTGAAGTAAATGCCAGACTCTCCAGAAGTTCAGCTTTGGCCTCCAAGGCAACAGGGTAAGATTATTTAAAAAAAACCCAAAATGTTCCAGAACAAACAAATAAATAAACAGAAAAACTGAGGGGAGCAGAACAGAAAGAGAGAAGAAGGGATTTGGATCAATATATTATTTAAATAAGTAGGTGACAGCTACCAGGAAAAATAGCTGCAGCATCTGCCTTCCATGTAGTTAAAACATGGAGTTGTAGCCACGTTTTCATCAAGGAAGACTGAAGTTGGCTGTTAGAGAGAACTCTGGAGCAGTCAGGTCAGTAAGGTGCAGATTTCAGCATGGGAAGCTTCTAAGAACAGCTCTTGTCAGCATCTATTATGTTTGACCCTTGGAGAACTGGTCCTGCTGGGAGATGGAGGGTGGGGTTAGTGAGCCCTCCAGGTCATTCCAGCCTGCTGATGCTGTTACTACAAATGGGGAAGCTCCCAGGAGGCATGTGTGTGGGAGCCTAATCCTTGCAAAGCACATCCACTGCATCCATATGTTGGCTGCAAATCATCTCTGGGACCCAGAGGGCAGAGTTATTAATGAGCTGTCTGTCAGATTGATGCAAATGGCATTGCTAGCTGCCTTTGTTTTGTTGGCTAATCATAAACTAATCAAGATAAGGATGGTCAAAGCAGGCTGTTTAAAAATTGGCTTCTTAATTGCACTTTGCAGATGCTGTTGAGAGGCACAAATTAATCTCTAATTTGCAGTTCTCAACAACTCTTATGGTTATTTAAGACCCATAGCAGGCTGGAGATAGCAGTGTTGTTGGACGGTGGGCGTTTGATTGTTTTCTTTCTCGATGACAGACTTGCAGCTAAACATCTGTTAGAGTGGGCTCACAGTGGATGTGACAGCTACTGAAAGGGGTGGCATGGTGGATAAAAAAAGCAAGTCCCAGATCTAGGGAGGTAGCTCTGCAATGTGTTGAGGTAGGAGGCTGGGTGGGTCCTGCTGTGCTTGAGCACGGGAGCCTTCCCTTGTGTTGAGGAGGGATGGGCACCTCACATCTGTTTAACTGGATCCACTCCTGGGATTTGCAAACAGAGTTCTTTCCACTCTACTGTTCTCTGCTTCTCCTCTCTGACAGGTATCCATTAGCATTCATTGCTGCCAAAATTGCCTTGGGCATTCCCTTGCCAGAAATCAAGAATGTGGTGACAGGAAAAACCTCTGCTTGCTTTGAGCCCAGCCTGGATTACGTTGTGACCAAGATACCCCGCTGGGACCTGGACCGTTTCCAGCACACTTCCAACCGCATCGGGAGCTCCATGAAGAGTGTGGGAGAGGCAAGTGCCACGCTCTCCCCTCCCATTCCACCACTTGGGAAAGCCATTTCTCTTACTTGGAAACCCTCAGAGTGTTTATCTTCAAAGACCTAATGAATTGGAGGATATATATTAAGCTCAAATTATTTTTACCCAGTACTATAATTAATGGAAATTAGTTAGGACTGTGTGATGTTGGATATCACGGTATGGTTTGACTCCTAAAGGAAGAGATCACTATGGATCACCTGGGGTTGACTTCATTCCTAAGACTCAGTCCAGGGCTCTGAGAGTTATTTTTTTTAGTTTGAGGTTCTGTAGTGGTGGTTAATTACAGAACAATTTCAGGAGTAGTAGTATGTTAAGATTTTCATTGGTGCCCATGAGCCACAGCTTTCAGTTCTTCCTGAATTATTTGTTCTCTGTGTTAAAACTGTGTGCTAGGTCTCAGCCTTGAAATCCAAACACAAATTGTCATCTTGCTCTCAAGTTTTGCCTTCTTTTAGAGATGAAGTCTCTTACATCAGATTTTAAGATGTCTGGACAATAGCACTATTTTCAGACCATGTTTTAAGAAGGGGGAACGAGACAAAATCATTTAAATTACCCACTTAATAAGTTAATTAAATATCAGCTACCAAAGAAAAATAATTGTCTTTTTTCAGTTGTCTTTTCAAATAGTTGTTTTATTAAATTATTTTGACATGCAATATGTTCTTAATATCATTGTTGTCATTGAACAAGAAGCCTTCATCAGAACTGGAAAAATTAATTTGATCTTCCATTGGCAGGTTTGGCTTTTAATGGTAATGAGGTGGGTTTTTTGTTTTCAGTGAGATGATATTAACCCTCTCTGCTTAGGGGTTTTGGGGCTGTTCTGTAGAACTGGAGTTCCTAAATACAGTTGCACCACCTGCTGTGGAACTTCCTGGCCATACACATTTGCAGAAGGAGATGTTGAATCTTTCCAGTGTTCATTTGTCACAGAAGAGCCTGAATCTGTGTCCTTTTCCAGGCAGGACAGAAATACAGGGAGAGTCAGTGCTCTAACAGGGCAGGTGAGCTGAAGCAGGGGTGGAGAAGCCCAAGGGATGCAGTTTGCAGCTGGTGGAGGAACTGAGCAAGAATGTTAATCTGCAGGACCTGTGGGTAGGAGATGGAGTCTTTGAAGCACAGAGTTTCTTGCCCCTGTGTCTCTATTAGTATGGAGCAGTCATCTCCCCAGGCCTGAACTTGAAGCCTGATTGCAGCACCTACTGCATTTTTATTAATTGAACAGTCTGGCCTGGCTTTTTCTGAGCTCTGTTGTGCTGGGCAGTGGGCCTGGAGCTGTGAGAAAAGAGAAAGTGATGTTATTTTTTCTTTTGACATTTTTCAGCATTGTGTTTGAGAAGACTTTTATGCTGTTAAGGTGTCACTGCACTGGGAAATAAAAATGTAAAAGTTTGAGAAAGAACTCTGTTACCTCGCAGATTTCTAGACAGAAAAGCTTGTTTTCTTATTAGATATGTTGTCAAGACTGAAGGGGGGAAACCCCTTCAGTGCTGCTATGCCAAGGAGGAGTAATCATTTAAGAGAACCCTTACAGGGGAGAGTTACTATTAAATGTAATTTAAAGGAAGCAGGAGAAGGTTTCTCCTGAACTTAAAAATTCACACTGTGAATTTCTATCTCTAACAGGCTGTTAAACAGAAATATTCTTTTATATTACTATACCCATGCTGCTGCATAATGTTTCTCTCTACCAGAGCGCTTCCCTTAAAGCAGTTTACAGAGGAGAGCAGATTCTCCTGTGTGTTACAGACAGGGAAATGGAAACCAAAACTGCAGTCCACCAAAACCAAAAAACCAACCAGTCACTTGTCTGGAACTCCCCATTGATACCATGAGCAGAGTCAGATCTAGAAGTGGGGTTACCAAGGCTCAGACAACAGGACTATCCTAGGGAGGAGTCCCAAGGCTGCCATGCCTGTGTGTGCTTGTGGTTGTGGCTGGAATTCTCCCCACCCTGTTGCTCAGGGCACAGCCAGGCTTGGCTCAGTGTGGCTCATGTGGATGTGCTCTCCCTTTCAGGTCATGGCTATCGGCCGCACGTTCGAGGAGAGCTTCCAAAAGGCCCTGAGGATGTGCCACCCCTCAGTGGATGGCTTTGTTTCACAGCTGCCTATGAATAAAGCCTGGCCAGCCACTGTGGATCTCCAGAAGGAGCTCTCTGAGCCATCCAGCACTCGGATATATGCAATAGCCAAGGTAACAAAAGATAGAAAGACTTGACCTACTGTCTTGGTTTGAAAAGACAGGTGTCTGCTAAGAAAGGGAGGAGCTTCCCTTGAAATGGAAAATATAAACCTCCTCCCTCTGAATTGTTATGATTTTGAACTTAAGGGGCTCTCAGGCAAAGATATGGGAATAGGAATAACAGTTTTTATTAGGAAAATAAAAATACAAATGCAATAGTACAAAAAAGAAAACAAACCATTGACAGAGTCAGAACATGCCCTGACCCCCTGTGTGTCAGGGTGGTGGCACAGTGCCATCCCATGGTGCCTCAGCCCTCCTGCAGTGCCAGCTGTGGTTCTGCTGGAGCAGGGATCCTGCACGAGGGGGAGTTTTCCTCTGAAGGTCCGGGGGTGCTGGAGATGGGCCTGGTGTCCCTCTGGGAATGCAGGGGAGAAGAAAGCTGCTCCTCTGGGAATGCAGGGGAGAAGAAAGCTGCTCCTCTGGGAATGCAGGGGAGAAGAAAGCTGCTCCTCTGGGAATGCAGGGGAGAAGAAAGCTGCTCCTCTGGGAATGCAGGGGAGAAGAAAGCTGCTCCTCTGGGAATGCAGGGGAGAAGAAAGCTGCTCCTCTGGGAATGCAGTGGGCAAAGGCTGCTGTGGTGTTCCAAATATCAGATTGTATCCAGGTAGGAATGCTTGGCTCCTCCCCTGGGCGGAGCATCTCCCAGTGGGATGATGGAATTTGATCAGCCATGCAGGGACACTCAGTGGCCATGAACAGAAGAGATCTCCTGGAGGGAGGATGGGCTGTGGAAGAGATAAAGAAAACTGCCCCATGAACAGAAGAGACCTGCCCCACCTCTGACAGATGACAAATAGAATACACACTCCCACTAACATCTTTCAGCCTAAGATACCTATATCCCTTGAATTTGAGCTACAAGATTGGGTCTCCTGAGGTGACAGAGGCTGAGTATTCTTCATTCCCTTGCTTCCCTCTGTCAAGCTCACTGGGACCACTTTGAGTAGGATTCTTGCTTTTGCTTTCTGCATCTTCCATGGTCAGGCAATGTGTTTGCCTTTTGGTGGTACAATTTGAGCCTGTGCTCACTGCATTCAGTATCAGGGGCATTCTGGTGTCCTGTTACTTTAGTTCATATCTGGGTGCTGGTGGGCACCTGGATCACTTTCCTCTTCTATGAGATTGAATTTGTCTGCTAAACATTGGCTAGCGTTCAGCCCTGATTTATATCAGTGTAAGTGCCAAAATAGGTCAGTTTTTCAGATTAGAAAGGAATAAATGAAGATCCTTTTGAGAACTGAAACCAAGGATGATAAAGAATGGCAAACTGCAGTGTGTGAGAGCAGTCTCATTACAAGTCTTGTCTACTTGCAATGGTTGCATTGGTATGGGCTTGAAATGAAAAGAATTACATAACTGTATGTTAAATTTCACAGACAAGAGATCCCCTGTTCTTCTAAACCAGCTTAGCTTCCTGTAGCATTCTTTTGAGCCCTCTCCTGTCACACTGGTCAAATCACTTCAGCCTTGAACGTGCCTGTGTAACAGGGAGTGTTATTATAAGGGGACTTGGGTACAAGTTTATTTCTACTTTCATCTTCTCAGTGTTTGCCTGTGTATATCATGTGGTAAATGTGGGGTTAGTTACTTTAGAAGGTAGGTGCAATTTAACACTTTGGTTTTGCTGCAGGTCACATGTCCATCTGTCTATATCCTTTATGAAGAGAAGGGCACAGCTGTGTTTTACAGCTCCTGCTTACCTGGATAGCTTGATTTTTATTTTTTTTTTTAAGATTGCAAACCTTCCTGGCAGGGAATGCCCAATTGCTTTTTTTATGCCCCAACTTTGTGTAGTGGAGTCTTTAAGACCTTTGTGCTCATGTGTGGGTACATCTCGTTACACCTCCACATGAGTGAGGAGCTGAGCCTGTGCTGTGTTAGTTAAAAGGTTTTCACTAGCTGTTCCTCTTATAAATGGCCTGAAGAAAAATCAGAAAGTGTTTTATAAATGTGTGGCTTGTCCAGCTGTTCCCTCTTGTTTTTCAAGCTGGGAAGTGCATGTCTTCATCCTTCAGCAGCTGTGTTTGGTCTTTATTACAGCCTTTTTCTTGTGACTGAGAGAAAAATCTTACTTCTTGAGTCTCTGAGTGGTTCAGAGAGATTTTATGAAAGATGAAAATTAGACTCCTGTTAACCCAGGGCATCTGGGGAGATGAAGGTGAGCTTGGGTCCCACTGAGCACTGGGTGTTCCCAGCTGCTGGTATTTTCACTGGGATCTGTTGGAAAAAGCAAGCAAAACTCTTTAGTCCTGCCTTATAAAGAGTTGCCTCTGCCCAACACAAATTCATCCCCATTAATAACTGAGGCAAGCAGTACAAGTAAGAGGTGCTTCTGGCACCTGGGGCTGTCTGCATGGAAATCCCTTCCCAGCTCATTGACCTTTAAAAACCAACAGTAAGTCCCCATTAGCCATCAGCTCCATTTGAAACAGGATGGACCTTTGTTATATTTTACATGTTTTCTCCTCTCCTCCCCACTAGTCAGCCCTCCAAGGCTTTTTGCTTTTTTTACTTTTTCTCTCTCCTTTGCCTGTTGGATGATGACAACAGCAAGTGTTCAGGTGCAAGAAGAGGGAGTTCAGCTGCCATTCAGAGCTATTGCTGCTGTAATGGGGCTCCCTGTTGTCATGTAAAAGAAGGCACAGGAGAGAGGCTGACATAGATGAGACTTGTTCCTTGGCTAGAGTGGGAGTGCTGCAAGGATGGAACAGCCTGATGAGCAGGGATGCTCAGGTTGTGTCAGGTGTTTTCTGCTGCTCTTAACTTTATGTACAAGTGGCCTCAGAAGGCTTAGGCTGTGGAGTTGGTGCACGCTCTGTTTCACACCAGGGCCCTGGTCTCCAAACTGTCCACACTACAGATGTACAGTTTGCACTTGTGTTGCTGTCCACAGGCAGCTAAATATTCCTTTGGTGAGAAGCCAGGGTGGAACTGAAGCAACAAAGGTGCTGACCCTAGAGAAAGCATAGGCAGCTGAGCTGCCCTTCATTGCTTGGCCTGGAGGCCAGGCTTGCTCCATGGCTCCTGGTGGGAAGGCAGTCCTGTAAACCTCAGTCCCTGCTGGATGGGATGCTCTGGATGTTGAGCAGGGCTCCAAAGTCCCACTGTCCTGCTGGGTTTCTCCCCTCCTGCTTCCATGGTGTTTTGGCTGTACTCCTTCATGTTGGTTTGAAGAGAGGAAAGCCATTGGAGTTCAGGGCCTCCCTGAGCAAATTCTACACAGTTGCCTGGAAACCTGATTTGCCCTTGGAGTGTGGCGATAGGGAGCAAGAAATGTCTGCAAACTCACTCTTCTCTCCCAGTCTCCACTCTTGTCTCCCAGATTTATGCATCAGGGATGAAGATGATTAATTTTCTCTGCCCCTCCTCTGACAAATGAGTGGAAGGGATACATTATTTTTCAATTTCCTTTGAAGATCCCTGGGACTTTTTTAATAAAGTCCTAACCAGCTTAAGGATATATGGTCATGCTACCTGTGTGTGTATGTGTGACTCAGGGACCATTGACTGAGAATTGGAGATCCTGAAGATGTGCAAGTCTGCGTGTGTTTTGTAAAAATAGATGGACCTAAAAGGGAAAAAGATCTGCTCAGATACCACTGATGTGGCAATGTGACCTCAAGCACTAAAGAATCAGGATGGGAAGGACTCCTTACCACTTGCCTCATACCAATAGTGTACTGAAGACTTGGTATGTGCCTGGGTACTCTAAAGGAGCAAAGCATGTGTTTAGAGGCTTTCCCCACTGCTTGGGAGCAGAAAGGAAATCCCAGTGAGCAGTTGTTACCTCTCAGAACAAGAAGATAATTGCAAGAGCTGGCTGGAGTTCTTTAGGAAATGCAGAAGGTGGTGTCAGTATTTTGCAGAGAGATGCCACCCATCCCTTGTCCACTTGGTGGACAAAAGGTCTCCCCATTGCTGAAGCCCATGGTGATGGTGCCAACATTGTGCCCTCCAAGTTTTGTAACTTGGAGGAATAATGCTGGGGTGCAGTGGACCAAGCTTTTTCCTGGATTAATTCTGGAATTTTTTTTTTCAATGGCATTGCTCTGGCTTTGTTCCAGGGATGCTGCCTTACAAGAAAACAATTAAACATGGTAAGAAATTAATGAACCTGATTACTTTAGCTCAGCAAAGATACCGTGCTGGCATTATCATTATGGTTGATTATAGTTGCTTTGTCAGGAGAGTTGTAACTGTACACTACTGGTGAGACCCAAGAAATTGCATTGATAGAAAATACATCATATTGAGGGCTCTCTGAGGTGCTGGGTTTTTTAATATTACAATGTTTTGTAACCCATTGTCTTATGTGAGTAATATCTCTGTGGGGTTCTTTTTTACCTCATAGCTGTAAATAATCGATTTTTAAAAAGCCCATCAATAACCCCAGCAAGAAAGAAGGGACATTTGAATGGTCTTGGTCTTGGAAATTTGAATATCTTGAGGCAGAGTGAGAGAAGCTAGAGCTGTGCTGTAGCTGCAAGCATCACCCAGCACCTGACTTTGCCTTGCTTCAGAGGTAATGCAAGGCCACACACTTTGATTCAGCCCTGTATTTCAAGGCTATATCAAAATCTATGCTCCAAAGCAAAATGTTCCCTCACATCTGAGAATCCAGAGCTTCTTGTTTTACATTTGCAGTTAGGATGCTGGCAGTGGGCTTGAGATTTAGGCAACCTGAGAGGTAAGAGGTGCAGATGGAGGATTGGTCACTGCAGCCTGAATGTGGCTCCCTGTAGTTAGCTGAGCATGTTCTCAGTGGCCACCCAGCCTAGGTGCCATCAGCTTGTCTGGCTGCTGGCTCTGTGAAAAGCAAATTGCCTCTCTCACTGAAACAGAGGCCAGCTTTTGGAACCAGAGCACAGGGAGAAGTGGCTGGAGTCTTCCTGCCCTCCTCATGGGGCACAGTTTCCGTTGCTGCAGGAGACAGGAGGTAGATGAACATTTCATTTGTACAGCTTGATCTAATAACTTCTTTCTGCTAGCTGTTTTCAGACTAGATGTGTATTGTGCAGTGTGTTAAAGGAGCTGTTTGGTGCTGTCCTGTTTTTGGCAGGCCTTGGAGGATGAAGTCCCTGTGGATGTCATTCACCAGCTCACAGCCATTGACAAGTGGTTCCTGTACAAGATGCGCAGCATTGCCAACATGGAGAAGATCCTCAAGGAAGAGAACAGGTAAAAAAGCCTTGTACTAGGACACAACAATTCTCCTGGGAATCTTGCTCAGAAACCTATGGTAAGCACAGATGCAGTCTATGCTGAGAAGTTTATTCAAGTGCTTGGAATAAATGATGGTGTCTTAAAACTCAGTTCACTGTCTCGGTCAGCAGAAATTTTGGAGCACACTCTTTTTGGTAAAATAGCTTCTTGGATTATGGAAGTTATGCTTTATTATGGAAAATCCTCAGTATCTCTGAGGCTAAGACTGGGAATGTGGATGGCCTGTGATGAGTAACTCATGTACCTAGGACAGAGTTACCTTTCAAACTCAACACTGAACTTGTCTGACTTACTGCACCTGAGGGTCACATACACTGCATTTTATTTCCAGCCTGGACTATTGATTTTTAAGCTTTTCTGCTTTGCTGTGATCATGCAGCATGTGTGAGTATTGCTTTTGTACCACTCTTTCAAACACTTATGGTTCCAGACCTATTTAAATATAAATCTTCTTCCTTCAAGAAAAATGACCATATAAAATCCAACAGGAAAGATAGCAGTAAATTGAAGAAGTGGGCTATATTTCAGTTCAGACTCTTGCTGACTTGAGCTTTCCCTTCATGTTTTACGAGGCTGGGAGAGCCTCCTTGCTGAGTTATTGGCCGAGTGTTGTTGGCTTTTGTGCCTCGGGTACCCGTTGTGCTCACTGGTGTCACCACACGATGGCACTGGGAGCGCAGCGGAGGCAGCGAGCTCTGAGCCGCTCCTCGCTTCACCTGCGACATCTCTGCTTTTAATTGAGCAGCTCTTGCCTTCCCTTGCACCCGGAGCAAGCGGCATCTGGAGCCAAACAAAAATAAATGTGGAGAGAGAGGTGGAAGAAGAGGAATAACGTGATTATTTGCAGGAATCTGTTGTTCGGCTGCAGGAGTTTTTGTCCTCTAACATCTATGTCACATGGCATTTCTATCTGGCCTTTTAAACATGTGTGCAGATCCTGAGGGGAAAAAACCAACATATCCACAATCAGTTTGTCACCGTTGGAGTGGCAAGCTCTGGAATGAAGCCCCAGAGGTTGGCTGCATCCTCAGCTGCTATAAATCCTCATTTATATATATTTTTATATATATATATATTTATAGATATAGATAAATAATATATATATGTATGTATGTATGTATATAAATCCTCCACAGAGGCTAATCTTCCTGAACCCTCCTATATCCCTGAGCTTGCTTTCCCTTTCTCTGCCATGGGTGGCAGGTGATTGCATGACCAGTGAGCAGTAGGTGCTACCACCCTACCCTTTTTTCATCCTTGTGGTGCCCAGGCAGCACAGGCAGCCTGCTACAGAGAGCCCTTGGACAGTATCCAGCCTTACATTTTTATCAGACACGAGCAATGTTGTGTCCCTTGGAAGTGGATTCTTGCAATTCAAATCAGATTGTGGATGGTATCATGGAATCACAGAATGGTTTGGGTTGGAAGGGTCCTTAAAGATCATCTAGTTCTAACACCTTCCACTACAGCAGGTTGCTCCAAGCCATGTGCAGCCTGGCCTTGGACACTTCCAGGGATCCAGGGGCAGCCACAGCTTCTCTGGGCAACAATGCCAGGGCCTCCCCACCTTCACAGGGAAGAATTTTTTTTGTAATAGCTAATCTAAATCTTCTCTCTGGCAGCGTGAACCTGTTCCCCCTCATCCTGTTGATGCCTTTTTTGCCCTAAAACCATGAGCCAGACATAGTTAGGGTGATAAAAGGGGTTATCTTTATAAGGATCCTTAGGTGCACAATTTCCCAGGTGGAAAACACCAAAGATGCACATGTAGCATAACGTATATACAATTTATATAGGTTTTGCAAATTAGCATATCTGACAAGAATCCCCAATTAGAGACATAAGTGGTAAGGTTATTCCCCCTGGTTCAATTCTCTTTGAATTCTCCCTCTTTTAGATAGGAACTAAACTTTGTTGATGAAAATGTCTCAGCAATAGTTTCAACTGTGGCTTTGCAGAGAATCTAACCTTGGCCACACAGCTTGGAGCTGCTGGGGAATTTATTTTGTGTTACTGTCTAATAGAGTAGGTAAAACACTAGCTACAAATACTATGATAGGCTACAGAGCTACAAATAAATATATGAAGAATATAGATAATATATAAAAGAAAAAAAGGCAAAAATCAATTTGGCATTACTGTCATTCCATGCTCTTTAAAATAGTCTGTCTTTCTTGTTGGCTCCCTTCAGGTGTTGGAAGGCTGCAGTTAGGTCACCCTGAATCCTTCTTTCTTCCAGGCTCAACATATAAATTATCTTACCCTCATTCACTTACCAGTGCAGATTTTCACTCCACTATCAGTACGGATTTTCACTGCTCAAGAATTGCTCACACTTTTGCAGGAAACCTGTCTTCCCTCCTAGCTAGCACAGGAGGGAGGGGATGGGCTGTCCAGCTGCATTACATTGAAGGCACAAAGGCAAAGAGCCAGGGAAGAACACTTGGGACTTGAACTAAGAGGCCAGTCCAGTGAGGCACATCAGGAACAGATCTCTGCCACAGCCAGGGGAAAGCTAATTGAGTGATGCAGATGAGACTTGGCACACATGTGCTCTTCCTGCAGCCAGCTGTTTCCAGTCCCCAGCAAGCCTGGCATGAGTTCTACCTGTGCTACAGAATAATTTCCAACAGAAAAGAATGAGGGGTGATGCCATCAGTGCTTTAAATCTTTCTGTTAGGGTACAGTTCCCAGAAGCAGAATGCCCTGTTCATGGGCATTGCTGCTGGTTACAGGCTGTTTGGATGGATCCACCCCTTCCTGTCTCTGTGTTGGATTGGGGGCTCTTTGCAGAGAGGTTTTGGATGCAGTTGGAGTAACAAAAGTCTTGATTTGGTCCCTGCAGGGCTGTTGAAGAGACTGGTAACAAGGAGCTGGTCTCTGCCAAGAGGAAATTAAGAGCTAGGACAAGTGGGGGTGAGACACACAGATGGGGAAGGGGGATCAGAGGCAGGGGGAGGCCTTTGAGAGCAGTTCAGGAAGCAGCTCTCACACACCACATGCTGCCTTGCATCCTTGCCCACATGCAGGGATTCAGAGGTGAGCAGAAAATGTCACTGATCCATGCAATGGATCTACTTACACCTGTGAAAGGCTCTGTGGGATAATGCAGTGCTGAGGGAAAAACTTCTGCCCTGTAAATGTTTGTAAACATAAATTGGGGCAAATAAATTGTCTCTGTGGTGTAGAGGCAAGGACAGCCATTTACAGGCACAGTAGGGACTGGGAAGGGCACCCTCTGCCCCATTTACTTTTGTCCCATTGAACTTTTTTCTAAAGAAGATTGGGCCTGGTGCTGGCTGGGACTGTATAGCTCTGTCATGCTGCAGCAGTGGTTCCATTTCTGCCTCTGGGCCCTCTAGGATGGAGAAAGAGTTGTTTCAGATATGTGATGTGGCTGCAGGAAAGCAAATGGCCTGAGTTGAACTGGGAAAAGAAAGCCATTTTGAGTGTACTTGTGAGAATAACAAGTAATATCACAGACATGTCAAACATGTGCCTCTGCTGGTTTCCTGTGACCTTACATATTTTTTATTTTGGAATCTTACATTTGAGGGGGTTATTGTTGTTGTTTTAACTTCAGCCTTCCCCACCATGCGCATAAACAAATAAACCCACTTGTGCACACTCACATGGAAGGAGCAAGCACCATGCCATGCTGTCAGTGCATTACAGGTGATGCTGTATGAAGCAGTGGCAGTGCAGTAGGATCTGCTATTATCTGGGAAGTATTTCCCTAGATATGGCTTTGCCAGTCCTGTGAATGAAAATGGCAAAAAGGGCCTGGAGAGACCCCACTGGCTTTTCATCACACTGAGAGCTCATGTAGGAGGTGGGAGTTTGGACAGACCATGCTCAGCTGTCTGAGGCAGCAAGGAGTGAGATGTCACTTTTAGGCCATGGTTATGGACCCAGTCCTGAGCAAGTCAGATTTGAAGGAGGGTCCAGTGATACCAAGCATCCCCAGGAGGACAGCTGAAACCCAGGCTTAGAAATAACATCTAAGGCATACTGGACTAGGCAAAGAAAACCCTCTTTTGGAATCTACGTCTATTCTTTGACTGTTTGTAGTGAAGATTTGTTTGCATGAAGCCATGATTATTTTTATTTGTTCCTCACTTTGGGATCCTTGAAAACAGTGGCTGTGTGCAAGGAGAATGTGCAAACAACATGATTAAATAGAGGTAAAGAGGTAGGCAGCCATGGTGAAATCATCACTTAGGCCCAAGTGACATGGGGACAAAAGCCTTGTTGAAAATCAATAGGACTTGTACTCCTAAGTCATTTAGGTATCTCTGTAGCAATGGAACCTGCAATTAATTGTATTTGCCATCACTTCAGAGCTCCTAGAGATGGGGGAAAAGTAGAGGTAGTGGAGTCACATTCACTGCTGGAGAACATCCAAGTAAAACCCAGGAAAGCCATCTTGCAGCAGACAGAAGTGTGAGAATATTGCCTAAAGAGGAACATTTCAATATTGATTAAAGGCTGTAAAGTAGAATTCAACTGAGGAAAGAGGAGCATTGTAAACCACCATTGTGAAGAGCAAAGCACAGAGATGGTGAGCTTGCCCAAAGTCTCAAAGACAGTCTGGCTGTGCAGTGACTTGAACTCTGTCACCTAAAATCTCAACTCTTCAAATTAACCTTAATGGAAACAGCAAATCACCTTTTTGGCAGATACTGAACTAGCCAACCTGCTAACAGGGGGAAATTATGGCACTAATCATATTTTGATAATTTTATGCTTTGGAGCTTTGCTTTGGAGGAAGATATGTCCTTGCTCTGTGGGTGTTGTGAGAAAACACCTCCTGGCCTGTTGTGTGCTTGAAAGGAGTAGATGGAGTCCTGACTATCGCTAACCCAAAAAGACTTGAGTTAATAAAGGGGAAAGACAGAAGTGGGAGGGTGCAGACCCACTTTAGCTCAGCATTTGTAGCTGGGTGCTCTGCTTAGTTACCCATGGGAGAATTGTTTATTGCAAAGGCCTTTTGGGAGCCCATGTCCCTGATGGGGTACCTGCAAGGTGTGCTTTGAAAGCTATTTGTTGGAAGTAGGCACAGAAATTACAGGTGCTGGAATGAGCACCCTGCACCTGCAGGTGAGCTGGGAAGCACTGCAGGGAGGGAAACTCAGATAGGCCATTAATAACCTGGGCTCTTCAACAGGGTCTTCTGCATCCCCACTTTTCTCAGTTTCTGCTGACCCATGTGCTTTGGGGACAGGTCAGTGTGGCACACAGGACTTGTGTGGACATCAAGCAGAGCAGGTGCAGTGATTGGAAATGAGGCTGTGCTGGTTTATGCAGTTTGAGGAGTTGCCACTGACATGTTTGTAGTGCTCCTCTCTACTTTTGTCTTCTTTGTCAACTCTAGGGCAGGAAAGGCTTGGGAAAAAGTTCAGAATACAGTACATGAGGATAATAAAATACAAGCAGCTATTCAGCACTGCTGTTTGTGCTTTGTGTGGATCTAACATAAGATACTTTCTATTTGTCTTGTAGAGCCACTGGTAATAACTTCACAGCTGTATTTTCTTCCAAAACATCTGAACACTTGTGAAAATGCAATATGTATGTATTCCTTGATGCAGGGGATATCCAGGCATTGCCTTAAAAAGCCATTGGGGAGCCTCTGTAACCAGTATGTGCAATGCTAGGAGTAGGGCAGTCTGTACTGTGGCATCCCAGCAAAGACCTCAAAGCTCCCTTTTACCAGGGATAGAAAATAGGCTTTCAGGAAACATCTACAACCCATTTCTTGGCTGTGTTTTGGTGCAAGCTGCTGCTTTAGCTCACTTAATCTTGTGAGTGAGTCATTCAGGTCTTAGGGCACAGTGTGAGGCTCATGTTACTTAAATCAAGATGTCCACAATGAGATTTATTAGCTCAGGGACCAGGATGTTAAAGGTGCAGAGAGCTGGAGTGACAATTGCTCTGTGAGTGAGATTTGTTGGTTTGCAGCTCCTGCTTCCTTAAACACTCCTTTGACATCTTTTTGTAAGCCATCTCATGAGTTTTGTAGGAGGGGAAAACTGGTAACAATCTGTCTCCTTAAGAAGAGAAGCAGGGAGAGAATTTATATTGTGATCTCATTATTTTAATTGTAACATGTTCAAAATCTTGTAAAACATGAGAAGTAATCAAGGAAACCACTAGGATCCTTGAAGCAGAGCAGGACAGTGAGGAAATGAGAAAGAATATGCTTTTGTACATAACTCAGCCTGAAATTCAGCAGGTTTTTGAAACCTTCAGGCCTATGACTACTGAGAAAGGAAGAGCTCTCTCAGGACTGGGTATGATGCACTTTGGTCTGCTCTGCTTGCTATGGCAAAATTGGGCTTAAAGTGTAGTCTGGGCTTAAATCACTTCAAATTTGGGAGGAGCTGAGTGCAAGACCTGTGGGCTGAGCTGCTCACCTTTGCAGCTCCTCTGTGCATATCCAAGCCACATTTGTAGCTCCTGAGATGAGGCAGGGAGGAGCCTGTGAGCTTACAGGGCTCATGGTTAACTGGGACACAGCTCACAGAAGTCATACCCCAAATGCTCCCAGCTCAGGCTGTGGCTCTCAGCTCACAAAATATTCCTTATCCTTTTGATCCATACCCATTTACATGGGCCTAAATAACGTGTGGATGGGCATAAACTTGACAATATACCTGAAAAGACTTAGAGGCTGATTTGGGAGACAAAAAGAGTGTTTCTTCTGCTGGCATCTTTATTAGTGGGTCAGGTGAAAGCTGGTCAAGTGGAAGAGAGGGCTCTGCTGAAGTGAGCAGGGTCTCCTGACAATTTCAGTGCTGTCATTGTTCCTCCAGTCAGTTAATAGATTTCTCCAGGTTCTCTGTGCCAGGTGAAAATTTCCTCATTAAGCAGAATTTATTCCATTTTCTCTTATTGTTTGTTGTCAAAGAAGTGAGTGGATGGAATTCCAAAGATGACAGGGTGGAATTTTCAATTAAAAGCAACTACAAATCAACGCTGGAGGCTGAAACAGTCACAAGCAAGGTTGGGGAAAAGCTTATTTTGTTTATAAACTGTAAAATGAGCAGAGGCCTACAGCTTTCTGAGGAGGTGAACAACCATTTAATAATCATGGCAATGCACAAAAGTCTAATTGTCTGGATTTGAAGCTCTAAAACTCCTGTCTGTTATTTTGTAAAGGCAAATGTTAGGAAGAGGAGCATTATAGAAGTCTGAAATCACGGTCACTTTGTCTTCCCTCATTTCAGAATTGATTCTAAGCCTGTGAGGGGGTTTAATCTTTGGAAGACTTTTTGCTCTGTGTAGGAAAAGGGAGTGATGCTCCAGGGCAAAGTGGGAGGTAGTGATGTAAGACTGGGTCATGTGATTTGGTGTATCCAGGACTGAGAATTTTTGTCTTGTCTTTTAGTGCTGGATTTCTGGTGAGCTTGAAGGGTTATTTGCTGTCCAATATTCAAAGAGATCAGCCTGATTCTGCTCTTGCTGGCTTTAGTGTCTCTACCTTGTCTAAAGGGCTGTCTCTGAGCAAAGGGGGAATTGCTCCTTAAAAATTGTCACCCCTTAACCTCTGCATGTCTGTTTTGCTATCTGCAAGATAAGCATAACCCTACCATAGTGTTTGCATGTTTCTTTATATTATTTCCATGAAAGTTGAGACAGAAATGCTAAAAATTACCATGATTAGTAAATGGAAGTTATTCAGTTATGAAAATGTGTGTCCAGCACATGTAGAGAGGCAGCCTGATTTCCATAGCAGTGCTGAGGATTTGCAATTCTCTGATTCAGTTCCCATTAAACATGATTGACCAATTCTGCTGGTTTCTTCTATCATGCTTTAGGAGCAGCAGAAGAAAAAGCACATGGAAAAAATGCATGGTTCCATTTCCCCTCTAGGAACTTGTCTTTTCTCTTTTGCATGCTAGTTTTCCTGTAAAAAACTAGTTACCTTTCTGCATGGATTAGTGAGTGGCCTAACCTAATTTAAGCTGCTAGCCCAAGGCAAATGAATCACGGTGCAAAATAATCACTGCTTTTGTTCTACCCTCCCAGCTGGGAGGGAGGGTGACAGTGAATGATATTCTTATAATGAGATACAAGAAATGGAATGAAAACAAGCTGCAAATGAAGGCAATTTGCTGTCTCTGACAGTAATCAAATGACAGCCAGCTATGTGTGTTCCTGAGGCAGAAGGGAGGGAGGGCAAAGGAGTAAACTGCTCAGAAAGAGGCTCATTTTCTTGGGGTCATCAGGTCTACTCACTCATTCTAAGGAGGCTGGGTCCTTAATAGCCAGTGACTGCTAGCATCAGTTTTGACAGAGAATTGGTGGAGTTTGCTGTGTTTGCTTCTGTAAAAGGCACATCTGTGCCCTCAGTTCTGGTGTTCATGATTTGTGCAGGAAGTTCTGCCTCTGAGCTGAGATCAGCAAGCAGAATGGGCTGAGGAGAAGTGGAGTAGTTTCTGGTAGAAGTATTGGAGCATGGAAACTGTTTTTAATACAGTGGGGTGCCACAAAGTGGATTTCACTTTGGGCAATCCAAACCTGGGAAGCTCAGCCTGCTGGATTAGGCAGGACTTTTTCACTGAATCATAGAATGGTTTGGGTTGAAAGAGATCTTAAAGCTCATCTCATTCCACCCTCTGCCATGGGCAGGGACACTTCCCACCTGCCCAGGTTGCTCTGAGCCCCATCCATCCTTCTCTTGAACACTTCCAGGAACAGGGCAGCCACAATTTCCCTTCTGACCCTAAGGAAGAGGAGGCTTTGCTGGGGTAAGAACAGTGATGTGGTGCAGGTTGTAGAGGAGATCCAGGGTGCAGATGGTGCTCTTGCCTGGAGTCCCCTGAGGGCAGAGCAAGCTGTTTGTGGGGCTAAGCTGGGCACTGTGTAGAGGAGAGGAATTACTGTGAATGCTTCTTTCCTGCAAATGTTCACCAGCTTTCCCTTTCTCCTGTGCTGGTTGCAGGAAGGTGGAGTGCTCTCTTTGCATACTCCAGGGCAAGGAGAGAGGTGGCATTGGGAAAATGGACAAATCCTATCCATCCAGGGATCTGAACCCAAGAGTTTCTGGTTCCCAGTGCTGCTCTCAGAACAGCTGGTTTGACACTTGTGTGACTCTCTTCTGTTTCACACTAGCCTGACTTTACTGAGGGAAGCAGAGCTGCTCCATGCCTAAGCCAGAGTGGAAAATCCAGTCCAATGACTTTTTTTCATGCTTCAGCTTCCTGACATGTTCCAATAAAATGGTCTTACCAGTCTTCTCCCACACAAATAAAATAATGGTATTTATTTTAAAATACTGTCGAGCAAAGGACATCATTCAAAAACTCTGATTTAGGAAAATTGCTTGTTTGTTAATCATTCCATTTTCCTTATTCAGAACTTACTTGCTTGTAAGATATTGATTTATTGGGCAGGCAAGAATGCTCTTGTCATGAAGGTGTAAAAAGTAGTACTGATAAAAATACAGGGTTTTTTATGTTTTTGCAAAAGCTAAGCTTAGAAAAGGTAGCTTAGAAAGAGAGGGAGGCAGAAACTATAAGGGTGGAGTCAAAACAAAGTGGGATGAAGAGTAGAAGAGAAAAGAGTAGAGTAAATGAAGAGGGAATGGAGAAGATGAAAAAAAAATGAAGAGCAAAATGGACAGGTAAATGTTGATTTCAGAAATGGCAGGGGGAAGCAATGTGTTTCAAATAAACAGCAAAACCAGGACTTCTGAAAAGCAAAACCGTATGGAAGAACAAAAAGAACAAAAAAACCCAGAAATGTATGGAAGTATTGAGAGACCCTGGTTGTAAATATGAAATCAAAAAGGTACCCCTGCTTTACCTGGTCAATGCCCTCTCCATTTGCCTAATGCAAGAAGCAACACTAAGATATGGAAAAGGGTTTATTGAGACTGTTACAAGAAAAAAACCTACCTTGTGTGTGAGCATCCAAAGGGTATTTCTGCTGCCCATGTCTGAGGTGAGATGCTTTTTGGCCATTTCAGAAGGTAGGCACAACATCTTCAACAACAGAAAAAAAATTTGGGATAAATTGTGTTTCCCAGCTCAGCACCATGGTCACAGGGTCAGGGCACAGTTGTGCCTCTGAATGGCTCCATCCCATCCCAGAGCTTCAGGAATTTCATGCCTTTGAGTGGAGTGGGCAGCTGCAATGAGAGGCAGAAGGTGGAAGCACAAACATAATGATTGGTCCAGCCCAGTCTGGTCAGGCCTAGGTTTAAAATTTAGACTAAGAGGAGAGAGATATTATATGTATATATATGTGTATATACACATATGTGTATATATATGTAAGGGAGATATTAAGTTAAGGTTTGGGCACTGATTCCTGTCTCAAAAATGCAGGGAAAGTAAATGTTTTACTTCCTACTGCTTGCAGTCTGCCTGCAGACTTTACCACAGAGGTGTTTGTGTGGGGCACCAAGGGTAAAAAAGATGTTTTATGTTGGGTCTTCTTACTTTTCTTGCCTTCACATGCATGATCCTATGGCAACTTTATGCAGTGTAGAGACAAAAGCTGTTATGTATCTTCTAGTTATTGCTGTAAAGCCTCATTTTCTTATTTAATCCTAGCAAAACAATTCCAGAGGAGACACTGAGGAGAGCCAAGCAGATGGGGTTCTCTGACAAGCAGATTGGGAAGTGCCTGAGGCTGACTGAAGTCCAGTGCCGTGAGCTGAGGCTGAGGAAGGATATAGTGCCCTGGGTGAAACAGGTATGTGAGCAACATCACTGGCCCTGCTGGGGGCTTCCAAGAGTGCCAGGAGACCTCTCTGTCTTTAGAAACCCCTGATTCTGTTAACATCCTCAGGAGTTCAGGTGTTGATGTGAGGAGAGCACAGTTCACCCATGTAGCTGCTCCTTCTGCACTGCAGGCATCAGTGTAATGCCATGAACATTCCCAAGGAGACACTCAGAATATTCTTGTTCAAATTCTTTGTGGCTGAGGGGGAAATACATGTGGCTTCAGGAAAAGGCTGAAAATGCTGGCCCACCATGGCAGGACCATGGAGAGCATATCTCTGCTCTCTTGGTAGTAAATTTTTACAGGCTAATACTTTATTTGAAGTGTGCTATTGTTATGGGTTCATTTGCTATTCATTGTGATAGCATGAGCCTAATGAGCTCATCTGGTATTCATGGCAGTGTCACTAGGTGCTGGCTGCTGCATTTAAGGTATGTTGGTATTGAACTGTCACCAGCTGGTTTTCTGTCCTTAAAGATGGTAAAAAAAACCAAACCCAAACTACTGAACGTTTCTGAAAGAGTTCATTTGTATCCTCAGGCCCAGTTCGAGGTGCCAAGTCTTTTTCTGTTCTCCAGCTGCTGTTTTTCTTCTGTGGCTCACCTGGCCACAGAAACTGCCTGGTCTTACACTGTGTTCTTTCTGCTGCATATGGCACTGCAGTGCTGGATTGATTTTTGTGCCAAGGTTCACTTAATAAGGTCATTCTACTTGTGCCTGCCTGTGTGCCTTCAAAGCATATGGAGCCATGAAGTACAAGTCACAGTATTAGCAACAGTAATGAGCAGCAGACACCTGGTGCTAATGATGTAAGGTCACATTCTCCATGATTCACAAGGCTTTGGACAGGCAGTGGGGATTCCTGGAACTGCTTGAAGTTTGGATAGATTTTTAAATGGTATAGCACATAAAAATTCATGTCAAGACTGCTTTCATATTTTTCCCTGTTCAGTATTCTCTGTAGAAATGTTTCAGATGTTCATTCAGGAAACTTCAGCGGTTGCTGGTGACCCAGATGGACTGGGTACCAAGTATAACATGCTATGAGTAGTTGACACAAATTGTTTGTGAACTGCCTCATGGGCAAAATATTCTTCTGGGCTCTCTTGTGGCTAATTACATAAGAAATTGTTGAAAAATATATATAAAAGGTGGCTTAAAATCACTCTTGTTTTGTGGACCATTTAATTAGTCTACATATACATTTAAAGTATACATATGCATATAAAGCGTGGTTTAAAATCACTCTTGCTTTGTGTACCATTTAATTATCAGAGCATGAGTTATATTGTAACATAAACACATAGTAATTGTGCTGCTGCTCCACAAGATTTCCAAGTGACATTGTGTGTGTGTTTGTGTGGGAGTCAGATGGGGTCAAGAGTAGTCTGAAGATTCCAGACAGTCTAGTTATAAAGGGCAGAAAACCTGGTGGAATCTTTGTAATCTGCTGGACAAACTAGAGAATGAGGGCCTTGGCACGCAGGGGAGAGTTCCTGGGCTGTGTAGGTGTTTCACCCAGGAGGTGCAGAGCTAAAACTGCAGCTTAGAAAGAGAAGGTAGAAGGTTGTGTTGAGTGAACTGTAGGGCTGGGGCAAGGCAAAGCACAGGCTGTGTTAACAGCACAGGACAGTTCAGGTCAACTCCTTTTGAGAAAAGATATGATGGGAAAATAATACTAGGAGTGAAACAGCAGTAGGAAGGGAAAGAGGCAAAAGAAAAGGACCCAAAAATCTGCATTTAGGAAAGAAAGATCTTGCACTGGCCAAGTCACAATCCCCCTTTGTTTCCTGTACAGATTGACACCCTGGCAGCAGAGTACCCAGCAGTGACTAATTACCTCTATGTCACCTACAATGGGCAGGTAGGCACCCTCAGAAACAACAGCCTCATTGCTGTCTGCTCTGATCTTCTTTCCCTATTCCATGTTATTTCTGGAAATCTTGCAGATGCCTTGGTCTCCATAGCAATTCTTTTGGATGGTTTTACATAAAATCCCCTTCCAGCAGGCCTGGAACTTTCTCTGGCTCCAATCCTGATCCAGTGCATTTACTGTTAATGCCACTGTGTTGTTAAGAGCCTGTTATTTATCACCTGTACATGCACAGGTAGGTGCTGGGAATGCAGAAGTCCTATTTCCCTCATCTTATCCTAACATTATTTTTATATGAAGCTTCTCAGGTCTTTAGGCAGCTTCAATACCCATATTAGAGGTGCTGTTTGTCTTCTTGCCTGGGTGCAGCACTACTAATTCCAGGAGAGATGCACTTGATTTACACTGCAGTAAGCAAGATGAGACTGGAGCCCTGAAGGATCAGATTGCTGGATTTGGGCTGAACACCAGAAACTGTTTATTCTGAAAAGCACAGAGTTAGGTGCTGTGGAGTACAGATCCTAATGACTCTCTTGTCTCCCTCCCCAGGAACATGATGTAAAATTTGATGACTGTGGAGTGATGGTGTTGGGCTGTGGACCATACCACATAGGTAAATCTTCCTTACAACTCCTCTGTTCTCCTTGTCCCCTCAAGCCTTCTTCAGATATTCTTGTGGTTCCTTTGTTCCTCTTTTCATATGGTGAAAAAAACCTCCAGAGCACAGTGCACAGGACAGCAATTCCTAACAGAAGGTTTGTATTTTATACTTGGAGATTTCATTTCACACCCTGAAAAAAGCAGGAGAATTTTATTACTTTTCACTTGGTACTTAGTTGTGATTTCCACAAAATTTTACAGAATTTTTTAAATCTCACTTTTTCACATGTTGAGGTCTTGAGAAGCTCATACCTTGTATAGAAGCTTGTTGCTCCCAAACCTATCTTATATGTTTACTGCCAGCTCATGATGATATTGTCACTATGCATTTTACAGCTGTAAGTGTAGGTGACTCTGAAAATATTTTGATATCTTCAGCTGCTTTTGTGTGAGCAATTCTCTGTATGTTGTTTTTTCTTCCAACCCACTCAGATCATTATACAGAGTAACAGTTTCCTCATGGCTGTGAGTATTGGGTAGACAGACTCCTGAATTCTCTATGTGATGACTTTCACTTTTTCTTTCCATGGATCTCTCCAAATAGCTTGCAATTATTGACAAGGAAAAATTGCTTGTTATTCAGAAATATTTCTGCTCTGCATCTCCCAGAACTGGTGATGGGTTATGAAAGCTGGAATTGAAAACTCCATCCATTTGCTTGGCTTGGATTGGAGAGGTCACATGCTGCACTCCTGTTGCTGTTTGTAGGACTTGTCTTTTTGAACTCCTTTTCCAGCATGAATGTTGAGATGACTGAAATCAGGAGCAACACTCCATGATTAGGCTTATTTTTTGTGAATGATTCTGCTGTTCAGCAGGCTGGGTGGCATGGCTACAAAAAAATGAAAAGGATGGCAGTGGTATTTCACAAGTTGATAGAATGTATGTGAATACATTTTGCACTGCTCACCTCAAGCTCCTCATTGCTTAGAATAGACATACAGGTCTGTTCTTGGTCTCATCTGCTCTGCAGCTTTGATTAGATCCATCAAGACCATCTTTGGAAGAAGTTGTAGCTAAATAAAAACTGCTAGAGGAAACCATTACTTGTAGCTGTAAAATATTTCCTAGATGCAATAGCCAAGTTGTTTTTTTGGATTTTTTTCACTTTTTTTTTCCTTTGAAGGCAAGTAAGTGTGGCAGTGTTCACAGGGGTCCCAGGATGAGGGAAGAGATGAGAATCTTGACTCCATGTTTCAGAAGGCTGATTTATTATTTTATGATATATATTATATTAAAAGAAGATGATATATTAAAACTATAATAAAAGAGTAGAAGAAAGGATTTCATCAGAAGGCTTGAAAGGAATAGAAAGGAATGGAATAACAAAAGCTTGTGACTCTCAGAGAGTCCGAGATAGCTGGACTGTGATTGGCCATTAATTAGAAACAACCAACATGGACCAATCACAGATCCACCTGTTGCATTCCACAGCAGCAGATAATCATTGCTTTTCTTTTTCTCTGAGGCTTCTCAGCTTCTCAGGAGAAAAATCCTGGCAAAAGGATTTTTCATAAAATATCATGGTGACAAGTAAACAGTGTGCTTTTCCTTTATGCCTTCAGTATTGTAATCAGAATTCAGTGGGATCAACTCAATGTTCTCTTCCAGGTTAGAAGAGGCTAAATTATTTGGAATGCAGGTATTGATGGAGCAGTTGTGTCCTGAGGAGCAGTGTCTGGTTATGTTACAGCAGTCATTACTAGTATTACTATTTATTTTCTGTCTCCCTTCTTCCCATGTTTGGGTATGATCATTACTGGCTGTGCCTGGAATACACTTAACAGCTGTTCAGCTCTTTTCCCAGGTTGTCTCTGAAGCAGTCAGATGAGGGCTCCAGATGACCATTGTGTTCCTCAGCTGAGGTTTCTTATACCTATAAAAATACCTGTGTAATGGAAGTGGAATACAAAATCTGAATGAGCATCTGGTGTCCTGTCTTGGAAACATCCAGGTTCAGATTTGATTTTCCTCTTTTTTCTGTGGAGTTTAACTGAAGGCATGTTTTGAGGTTCTTGTTTGACTGAAGTGAGGAAACAACTCATGTGCCTGTCAGAGAGTGACCTGTGCCAGCCATCAGTTTGTGACTAGGTGGTGGGGGCAGCAATTAAGCACAGACTGAATTTCTAACATATCTTGTCACACAATTAAATATAAAAGTAATATCAGTAGTTATCAATCATGTAATAAATGAATGCAGCACGATGAGGCCAAGGTTTTCTTGTAGACTGTAAGCACAACCATTTAATGATGTTCTTTATGCATCATTCTCTATTTGTGGTACCTGTTTTAGATGTTTGAGCACAGAAATGTGTGGGGTAGTAGCTGTTTGCACAAGTCTTGATTCAAGTGTTCCCTGGAGCCTGCAGCACTGCCCAAGTCCTGAGAGCTGCAGCTTGCCCAAGGCCAGGCACCAAGTCCTGGTGCTCACCCAGGCCCCCTCTGTGCCTCTTTCCTTTCAAGATGGTCACAGTGCCCACTCAGGGTTTGGGACAGTAGGATGGTCACAGACCATCTTTTCCTTTCAAGATGGTCACTCGGGGTTTGGGACAGTAGGATGTGCTTGTCCCACAGTGTTGCCACAGTCACTAGCCTTTAAAGCAAGATCCAGGGATCACAGAGTGGCTGTGGAAATGTTCTTCTTCTCATCTGCCTTACCTGGAGTCACTGTACAGGAATGTCAAACCCACTGAGATGTAATTCTTTTCTTGTTGGTTTAGCTCTTCTGGAAGGGTAAAAACCACCTCAGTCCTCTGTTCTTCACACATGCTTTGTGTTTCATGGAATAAGCAGTCCTGTGTTATAATAACAGGAGCTCAGTTTATCCCACTGGTCCCTTTATCATGGAGTGCATTGGTTGGGAAGCAGCAGTGATTGGATGGAAAGCAAGAGCACACTGAAGTGCTTTTAAGCACAGGATGACAGACATGTTGGAGAGGTCTGTCACTCCTGAGCAGCTGAGCCAACTTACCTGTTGTGCTTGGAGCTTCACGTTTTGTGGATGATTAATTTCCACGGGAGGACAATTACATTTCTGACTCTGAGCTGACAGGAGGCATTGCTGGCTTATTTTTTTTTTTCTTCTTTAAGCTGGAGTGCTGAGGATATCTATTTATGTTTTCTTCTCTGCATCCTTCTTTTCCTTGCCCCCTTTTCTGTCTCCTGGCAGGCAGCAGTGTGGAGTTTGATTGGTGTGCTGTCTCCAGTATCCGCACGCTGCGTCAGCTTGGCAACAAGACCGTGGTCGTGAATTGCAACCCAGAGACAGTGAGCACGGATTTTGATGAGTGTGACAGACTGTACTTTGAGGAGTTGTCACTGGAAAGGATCCTGGACATCTACCAAAATGAGGTAAAGAAAAGCAGAAGCACTATAAAAAGCCATGAAGCAACCCAAACTTTTCAAAATTCCTGTCACTAGCTTGCGAAGCAGCTGGGGGTGAGGGAAGAGAGCAAAAGCTGTTTGCTTTGGATCCCAGTGTTGCATTTTACACATCACTGATGCTCCTAGCAGGCTGCTCAATAAAGAATGCCAAATAAATATGAAATTATTTTGCAAGATGCCATATTGTGCAATATTTACAAGCAGGCTTAATTTGCTGCACAGACATTTATCGCACAAACTGTTCTGCCCTTGCACTGCTGTGCCTTAGCAGTTAAGCACACCCTTGATTTGAAGCACAAGTCCTCCACCTGGAGCAGTTGAGGGAGTTCTGTGCATCACACCAATGTGGGCTCAAGAGTTTGTAGGCTTGGCTTTGCAGTGCAGTTGGCAAGTGGATGTGGTCCAGAATACAGGCAGGCAGACCAGGGAGGGGCATTGGAATTGCCATCAAACCAGAAAATGTTCCAGCTCTTGATCTGGACTTTGCACTGGTCTTTTAGCAATTTTCAAGTGTTCAAAAATGCTGATCTAAGAGATGGAGTATTGTATTTGCAGGGAAGCCCTGATGAAGGCAGGACTGATGCATCTGACTCCATGTTCTCAGAAGGCTAATTTATTACTTTATAATACTATATTATATTAAAGAATACTTTACTATACTAAAGAATACAGAAAAGATACTTACAGAATGCTAAAAAGATAATAATGAAAACTCTCTCCAGAGTCCCAACACAGCTTGGCACTGACTGGCCAATGAGTGAAAACAACTCACACCAGAATGCAATGAAAGAATCACCTGTGGGTAAACAATCTCCAAACACATTCCACATGAGCACAACACAGGAGAAGCAAATGAGATAAGAATTGTTTTCCTTTTCTCTGAGGCCTCTCAGCTTCCCAGGAGAACAATCCTGGGCGAAAGAATTTTTTCAGAGAATGTGAATGCCACAATGGAGGAGAGTCCCAGACATATTTGATGATGTGGGGTGTATAATGTAAACAGTTGGCCCCAATATTGAAAATGTTGATTTCTAGCAGATAACACAGTCATCTTGGATTTGTTGCTGAGGCTTTTAAAGGTGCTTTCAGGAACTTCATCTACACTGAAATTCAGCATGAGTTGGCCATGTAACTTGCTGAAGCAACTTTGCAGAACTTGCTGAAGAACTTTCCAGAAATGTCTGGAATCTTCTCTAGATCATCTTAAACTTGTGATTTTTCTTGACTCTTTTTCCTGGTGTATGAGGATCTGAGCTCATCTCCTTTGTGAATGGGTGCAAATTTCTAAAATGGTTTTACAATCTGGCCATGTTTTGATCATTCCCAGGTTTGGAACCAGGCCAAAGAATAGCAGAAATTAAGTTCCAGTCTCTAGGCTCTGTTCTTCAGCCATTTGCAAAATACTTTCTATGACCATTTTTAGATTGCATGTTCATACTTTCCTGTTTGTACACGTTGTTTTAAATTTTTGTAAAAACAGAGACTGCTACAGGAAAATATAGATTTTTCAAGAGGCCAAAGAGTCTGGTGGCTCTCTGGACTCCTAAAGGCTGATTTTTGGATGCTTTAGGATTTTCCATGAGGCTCTGAACTCTTGTTTACTTAACAGAACTGAACTTCTGAGCAGGGGCATGGAGGAAACTGGTGTGACAGTTTGTCAGACAAATAACACTGATGAAATACAACATCTAATTACTTCAGGATCAAAGAGAAGGTAGAGATAGGTGATGAGGGAGCTCATTTCCACATGGAGTGCTAGTAATTAGCAGGTTGGGTAAGAAAAATATGTGCAAAGAATACTGAATACATATTGAAACTTGCATTATCCTGCTTGTCAGAGCAAGGCTTGGCCAGTTTGATGGGGGGCAATGCAGATCTCCAGGTCTAATAACAGCAGCATCATCCTGTCATACCCAGGGTTTGCAGAGGACTTTGCTACTCTGGTGTGGGTGTCAAAACAACCAACTTGATATTTGTGCTGGAGGTGTGAAAGCCATCAGAGTCTGAGCCTAAACATCCAAAATCAGTGTTGTTCTGTCTAATAATTCCAAAGGTGGATAGGAAATACAAATAGTAAAACCACTTTTCTTCAGCAGTAACATAAGGTAATGGTATGATTATGCCTAATTTGCAAGTAGGGAGACTGAGGAGTAGATAGGCCTGCACAGAGTAATGCAAAAGAACCTGGGCAGAGCTGGGGACAGAGCCCAAACCTCCAGCAAGTGTAGTCTAAGATACATTATTTGTTATATGTCATTTCTTTAGAAAAATGAATAAGCCAAATGCTAATGTGCTGTTAAGAGAATACTTCCTCAGGCAAATGCAGTTGGAATTCAGCCCCTGGGGAAAAGATCAAATTAAAAATGAATCAGATTCTGAGATCCTTCACCAATCCTGTAGGTAGCCATCTCTCCCATCTTCACATACAGAGTATGAACAGTGTCATGATTTCAGACTGTTCTTTTAACCTCTCCTGGTCATTGCCTCCTCTGGTGTTCCAATGGACAATGAACTGTTGGAAATGACTGAAAAGTCATGGATCATTGGCAAACTGCATCTAAAACCATCAGCAAACAGTGGACACAGCCCTGAGCCCTTTGTAGAGATGATTTTCAGCTCCCTAATTCTGTTAGGATTAGCAGCAGAGCTTGTACAGCTGTTAAGCCCAAGTGATTAGGTGCACTGATTTGTCCCTGCTTTTCTGATCAGATAAATTAGGCTGCTTCAAGGAGAGAGTTTACCAACAGCACTGAGACAGCTGCAAGCTGCCCACCAAGAAATGCTCACAGCTCCACACAGCCCTCTCCCAGGGATGTGCTCAGCTGTCCCCCCTCTTTCTCTTCCTTGTGTCCTCTTTAACCTCCAGGTGACATTCCAGCTGCAGTGACTCGCCAGTCTGAGCTCTGCATAACAGAGCTGTTCATTGGAGGAAAGTTTAATTTACTGCAAGTATGCAGAGTTAGGTGGTAGTCTGTGAGGACAATAATTTAAAAAAATAAATAAAATTCCTTCCCTCAGATTTATTGGCTTTTTGTTTCCAGAGAAGATGTTCCCTTTTTATTTTAATATCTATCTGCTTGAGGGCCTCTACTGATTCTTTTTTCTGTTTTGGAGATTATTCTGAAACAATTCATAAAAGTAAAGGAGGCTCCTAGGTACAATTTTAATGGTCTAATTTGTTTTCAAACTCAGGGAAAAAGAAACCCCAGCTCTATTACTAATGACATAACAGCAAGGTAGTAATAAAAAGAGTGATTTTTGTTATAAAGGAGAAAATAATTCTCTCTAGGCTTCTCTCACTAGATTATGTATTGCGTGTATTTTAACGATATCTCATGGCAAGGATGTTATTAATTTTCTTTATAATTAAAATATGGCTGATGACAAAGTGATAAGCAGTGGAGTCCCTTTCTGCCTGCCCACATTTCTCAGTGGAGCAGTCGTGTTCCCTGTCAGGACAGTGGTTGCTCTTTGGGTGGGAACATGCTTTGGGAAACAGCAGCAGAATTTTAAAGTAAAGAATAAGCAGCATCTAGATTCAATTTATGGTTCTCCTTGAGTAAAAATGAGTATATGATTCTTTGCTATCTGCTTGAAAAAGGAATCTCCTGTGTCTCCTTAGGGCTAAAGTCCCTAATTCTATCCCAACTTTGATGTAGGCAGTATTTGCATTTTAGATGTGCAGTAACTAGAATTGTTTTAAAGGCAGAAATGAGCAGCAGCTGAGGAGAAGCTGTTAGCTGGGACACTTCACATTTCACATATGTCAAGAATAGATTAAGCTGTTGGTTGACCTTGGAAGCAAAGCTACTTTGACTTGTTACCCTCCTTCCAAGCTGCAAGGAGGGGTTTGCTTATTCACACTCTGGTTCTTATCCTTGTGGGATTACTCTGGGACTTGAGGGAGTTACTCTGGTTTGGATGGGTCTGGAAGCACTAAGGCATGGATTTCTCTTCCAAGCTGGACGTGGTGAGCTCTGATGTCATGAGACAACTGCTTTTGGGCACAAAACAGCCCCTGTCCTTTTTCACTGCCTGTCCTAAGCTCTTTCACGTGGTTGCTGTTGGCCAGCAGCATCATGGCATCCCATCAGTGACTGCATAGGAAAAGGGGAAAAAAAAGAAAAGAAAAAAAATAATCATCTTATGCTGTGTATTAGCCTGCTGAGCAAATAACCTTGGGCTAGTAAGTGCTGCTTAAATGCCAGCCTGTTGGATCTTTATTATGGCAGGAAATTGTCACATCAAAGCTGAGTGGGGACTGTACTATCATTTACCATCTATTTTTGCCCAGTCACTTATAGTCCATTCTGCTCTCAGTTTACAGTTTTGCCACTCCAAATCCCTTTAAATCCCTGAAGGAATGCCTCTTCCAGGAAGGCCAGTGAAGCTGACCTGCTTCAGGAAAAACACACTTGTTAATTAAAAGAACACTGTTCCTCTATCTTTTAGTGCCAAACCATGGATCACTTGCTTTATGTTTCTCATTTGTTAGAAGTAAAGGGTAAAACTTCTAAGTTTTTGTTAGGGTAAAACTGTAAAACACATTTGGTTCAAAAGAGTACTTCACTGGAGCTATTCTGTGGGCCAGATTGTCCTTTGGGCAAAGTTTCACCATCTTTAATTTGAAAGTAATGTGCTCTTTGTTGTAGGTACTCTAAGGCCTGTTCTTCTACTGAAAATTTTCACACCTGACTAGATTCTGCTTGAAAGCATTAGGGATTCTATGTAAAAAGAAAAAGAAGCCCATATTTGCACCTGTGGAAAGGTGTGTGTTAGCAAGCAAGATCACCTGTCTCTTGTTATTTACTGTTTATTATTTTCTCACTTAAAATGCAAAGCTGCCCAGTGACAGACATGAAATGCTCCACTGTGGCTGGAGGGTGCTGTGCCACCTGTTCTGCCCCTTCTACCTCTGGAATTGGAGTGTTTACAAATAACCTGTGTGGAAATGAACACCCAGGACAGTTTGCTGAAATACTTGCTACTATCCAGGGCACTGCCAGAAATGAGAAGCTAGTCAGGAATAAGGAACTTTAATTAGAACAAAGGGCTAAGTGTATCCATAGCTTTGCAGACTGTATGAAGAGTTGGGCTCTGATTTATGCTCTGCTTAGCTTTGTTACACTCCTTAAAGACTGGCTTCTGGGGCTAGCAAAGGTGCTTTGCTTATTGAGTAGCAGTGCTGGCAAGAAAAATATCCAATAATTCCAGTTGTTTCCCATTGCCTCTCTGCTGGAGGTTACTGCCTTGCATCTCTGGAGTAAAAAAGATTTTGCATGAATGTCTGCTCCTCTGGAAATCTCTGACCGTGAGCATGGAAGAGGCTGTTTTTTCCAAGAGCTAGACTGAAAAATAGAGACCTCAGCATCTTGTTTGTTTGTGCTGCTGGGTGCAAAGGCCACAGCAAGCAGGGAGGGTAGGCTCAGTTGTAGTGAGAATTTCCATGTCTACATGGGTAGGAGCACATGGGAAGGAAACCTGACCCCACAGGGCAGAGTGCTGGGGTTTGTTGGTGTGCAATGCATGTCCCTAGTGCAGTGCCCTTCCCCTGGAAAGCAAGGCAATGTGTGTCAGCTCAGTGCTTTGTCCCCACTGAAAAGCAGAAGCACCTAAACCTGACATGCAGACAGAGTAACAGCCTGTGGTTCAAGCAGGACTTAGGGAATCATGGGTTGATGGGAAAGCTGCAAATTTCTCTGGTTCTCTAGGGAATTTGACCTCCAGTTTTTGCTGGGTTTTGAGTGATATTGAGGAGGGAATTTCTGGTTTAGGGAGGATACACACTGCAAATCACACTTTGCTGCAGCCTGGGTGCCACTGGATCAGCACAATTATGATAAAATCATAGAATGACTTGAGTTGGAAGGGACCTTAAAGATCATCTTGTTCCACCTCCCTGCCGTGGGCAGGGCCACCTTCCACTATCCCAGGTTGCTCCAAGCCCTGTCCAGCCTGGCCTTGGGCACTTCCAGGGATGGGGCAGCCACAGCTGCTCTGGGCACCCTGTGCCAGGGCCTGCCCACCCTCAGAGTAAAGAATTTCTTCCTAACATCTAACCTAAATCTCTCCTCCTCCAGTTTAGAACCATTTATCCTTGTCCTATCACTATCTGTACATGTAAGAAGTTCCTCTCCTCTTTTTTAATAAATTCTCTTTAGGTTCTAGAAGGTCTTCCTGGAGCTTCTCTTCTCCTGCAATAAGGTCTGCAATAAGATCTTCCTGGAGCTTCTCTTCTCCAGCCTGAACAACCCCATGTCTCTCAGCCTGTCTTCACAGGAGAGGTGCTTCAGCTCTCTGATCATCTTTTTGGCCCTATGATCTGTCTTTGTTCACAGCAACCTGCAAAGGGACATAATCTAAATATTGGAATTTTGTTGTGGCACCTCTTCCTATTAAGATAACTCGCACATGACTGTGCTCCTTTCTGCCTTCCAACAGGGATGCAGTGGCTGCATTATTTCTGTAGGTGGGCAGATTCCCAACAACCTGGCAGTGCCACTGCACCAGAGTGGAGTGAAGATTCTTGGCACAGATCCTTTAAAGATTGACCAGGCAGAAGATCGTTCCGTGTTCTCAGCTGTCCTGGATGAGCTGCACGTGGCCCAGGCTCCCTGGAAGGCAGTCAGCACACTGGTAAGTTGGGATGTGCACCTGGGAAATGCTGAAGCAGCTGGGGGTTGGGATGTGCATCTGCTCATCTTGATACATTTCACAATTTTGAAGGCATTGGACTTCAATTGGGCAGTTTTTTACTGCCCTTGTTGAAGAACTTTTTGATCCCTGGAAAGTGATGCTGCAGCAGCACTGGCAGAGGATGGAAACTGGAAGGGAAATGTCTTTAAAGCACCTCAACAACCTGTGGTAAATACCCAGCAGAAGTTAGCACCACTGACAGGCTGGTCTAGGTATCCTGCTGGGCTTGAGGAGCAGGATAGAGATTGCAAAGGAATAGAGATGTGTTGGCATTGCTCTTTTTTCCCAGTGAAGCTCTGTGGACAAGGGAATTCTGAAGGTGCCAGCTCTGAAACCAGGGAGTTTCATTCAGTGTAATGTGTGTTAGATTCAGCACAGGCTGCAGCCTCCAGCTTCTTTCCCCTCATCTTTACTTTGCTAGTAAAGTGTAAATGCAGTTAGAATTGGAATTTTGGAATGACTTTAAAATATTTTCTTGTTCACAGCATGTTTTTCCTCCCTTTCTTTAGAGAGATGCAGTTGAATTTGCAAGGTCTGTGAGTTATCCCTGCTTGCTGAGGCCCTCCTATGTTCTGAGGTAAGGCTCAGCTGTCAGAGCTCAGCAATGTGGGGTATGAAGTCCAAAAACCTCTCTGAGACCAGGCAGAACAACTTCAGGGAATGTGTGGGAAACTCTGTGCTAGGTGTAAGTGGCATCAAGTTGCCCATGAGACACCTGCTCCAACCAATTAATAAAGCCAATGGAGCCCTGAAGTCCATCAGGCACAGATCAGAGGTAGAACATAATAATAAAAATCTCTGTTCAGCTATATTACCTTTTGCATATCTCAAGGCCAAAACCACAAACCATCTGGGATATTCTTTCAGGTTCCTGAGATTGTTACCTTTACAATTAAGTCAGAAGATTGTTTGCCACCAGGAAAAAGAGAAGGGAACCTGCTGAGGCTGTTTATTGAGATGGGCATCTGTTTTCAGAAAATGACAGTGCATCTTTTGAGCTCAGCTTCTTATTTGCCAAGCTTCTCTGCTTACAGGCATGTTTTATGTCCCTCCACTGTGGCAGCTGCTTCTCATTAAACAGACATTGTAGAGAGTCCCTCATTTCCAGCAGCCAGACACACTTTTTGAGGAGGTTACACCAGCACATGCACACAGCAAACTCACAAGTTCTGAATGATTGCTGTTCTCTGTGAGAAGTTTCTCCATAGCTGGGTGACTCAGCACAGAGAGCAGTTTGCTGGGCACAGTTTACAAGTGAAATAAATTGGAGACAGGATCCTTTTCATGTGAAAGACACACATATCAAAATGAAGCACTTAATATCAGTTTTCCGGGCTGGGGGACAAGCACATTTTTTATTTTAAAAGAAGAAAAGGAGAAGGGTTTCTTCAGCCCTGAAGGAAATATCCTTTTGAAGCAACTCCTGAGTGTGACTTTTCTATCTGGTATCTAAGACTTGCAGTAGGGTTTCAAGAGAGTTAGAAAACAGCTCTCCTGTCAGGAGTAAAGTTGAGTATAGTCAAGTATAAGGTAACAACTGCTCCTGATGTCATTCTGTAGATATTAAGGAACACTTCTTTTAGCCTGTTGTTTCCATCTGTATTAAAGCCATTATAGGCCCCTTCTGTGTTAAGTATTTGCTAATGTGTGTTAGTGCAGGGTAGGGGGACTCCAGGGAGAAAGATGAAACTGGAGGATGTAAAACTTGAGGAACAAGAGTGTGAAAAGTCCTAGCACAGCCTGGCCTCTGTCTGCAGAACAGCAGCAGTCCACAGCTAGATTTTTTCATTTTCTGAGCAGATATGACCTTTAATATTGGCCAGTTCCCTTGGAAAACTGAATGCCTTTCCCCACCAGTTAGGTACTGTGTACACCAGCTCACGTCCTCAGTGGTACTATTGACACAAGTTCATGGATTTATTGAACTCTATTGATTTACATCAGCCCAAGAGGTAAATATAATCACCTAGGTACCTGTGTCTATTTATCTTAGGATAAAGTGACTGATTTGTGGCATAGATCCTTCTTCCACTTTTCCCCCACAGCCTCTGTGGACTTGCCCAACAAAGCAAAGGGGAGGCTCAGCATCAATGGTAGAAATGGGAAAAAACTTTTTTTTAAATAAGATTCTTGTCTTTAAAAAGGACTTGAATCATACTCTGGACCCATGTTCTCCTAGATCCCCTTCTCTGATAATTCTGGCAGTTACAATGAAAGCAGCTTTTAGGTATCTGCTGTACTGTGCTCACTCCCTTAAAGAATGAGACATTAGGGGAGGAGCACAGTGAAATGGCCAGCAAGGAACAGCCTTGGATCTGGATTTACACTGTCACAACCACTGCCAGTGACCCATGCAAGCTTCACTTCATGTGTCCCTGAGGAGCAATTGGGCTGAAATCAGCCAACTGTGTTTGGCCTGAGCTCCTGGGGAAAGTCTGGGCCTTATTGGGGCTGGGTGGCTCAGGAGCCATCTCCCCAGCTTAGGGGCACCTTCAAGGGCTTGGCTCAGGAAGGGCATTTGGCAGCAGTGCTAAGGCTATGAAAACACAGTTCTTGCTTTATTTCTCCACTGTGCTTCTGGAGATCTCCTGTCTCCTCTGGGAAGGATAGTGGAGGGTAATTGGGTACCAACTTTGCCTCTCTGAGTCAAGAGCAAGGCAAGTGGCTGGAGTCAGGAGCTTCCTTGGCCAGTCTGCCATGCAGAGGTGGTTGGTAACCTTGTGAGCCCTGTGCCCTGGTGCCCCACACTGATCTCTCCCTAGAATTGACAAGGGAGGCTGACCTGGCTTCTCTTCTGTTGAGTTTGTGAGGTCCCCAGGATGAGATGAGAGAAGAGGAATCTGATTCCTTGCTCTAAGAAGGCTGATTTATTATTTTATGTACTTACATTATATTGAAGAATGCTATACTAAAACTATACTAAAGAAAGAGAAAGGATACATCAGAAGGCTTAACAAGAATGAATAATAAAAACTCGTGACTGACTCCTCAAAGTCCAACACAGCTGATGGTGATTGGTGATTAAGTAAAAACAATTCACATGAAACCAATCAAACATGCACCTGTTAGTAAACAATGTCCAGACCACATTCCAAAGCAGCAAACACAGGAGCAGCAATCAGATTATTATTATTTACATTTTTCTCTGAGACTTCTCAAGGTCCCAGGAAAAGAAATCCTGGCGAAGGGATTTTTCAGAAAATGTGACAGTGACTTCTTCTTTCCTAATCTCACAGTGGGTCTGCAATGAATGTTGTATTCACTGAAGACGAAATGAAGAAGTTCTTAGCAGAAGCTACCAGAGTCTCCCAGGTACCTCTTTGTGCTGCCAGTTCCTTTTGTGTTCCCCTTATTTGTTTCATCTCTACTGTGGTTTATCTCTTTGTTTCCTTTATTGTATTTATCACTCTTTCCCTTCCTTGCCTGGGGAGGAGACAGTTGGACTCCTCAGTTTGTTCCCTGACAGATAATATCAAAGATCCTTACTGACCCCACCAGGATGCCTGCATGGAGTAGGAAGAGCTGTTTTACCTGCATGTACATTTCTGACCAGTTAATTAAGTAAATGGATGTAGTCCTGTGAGCTGGGACCCTTCCAGGCTTGCCAGTGGCAGGTTATGCCAACCAGCATAGAAATGGCAGCATCTTTTGCTTACTTTTTCAATTGTTTTGCCTGGCTTCTTTGAACAACTAAATACTTCATCTTGGCATCTCTTCTGAAGGTTTTTTTCTTCTTCTTTTTTTTTTTTTTATTTAAATGGTCACTGTTCAGAACAGGGCTGTGACACCATAAATGCTGCTAAAAAAAAGTAGGTAAAAATAAATGAATCAAAGATGAATGAACTCTCTGAAAACACAACTGGCTGGGGAAGTCAGACATATTGCTGCTTTCTCAGGATTCTTAGGTGGTTAAAGCTTGAACAAGAATTAAACCATGAGGTCTTTAAGTGTATGAGGCAAATGGTGCAAGTTTAACTTTTCAGCAAGGAATGGTGGCATGAAAGGGAGATACCTTTCACAGTAATAATATCCTGAAGGATAGGTTGGTGTGGAGGCAAGGAGACCACTTATTACCATCTTGGACCAAGTTTTAGAGGGGTAATGCAGCTGTTACTTCTATCAGAAGGAATTCTTTCACTATTCTCAGAAGACTATGGGGTCATCCTGTGGTGATGTGCAGGTTCTTAGCAGAACCTGCTGAGAACCTCCCCAATGGGATTTTTGGGTCTCCCAAAATGCCAAACTTCCCTTTGTACTTCATCTGAAGCACTCTGCTTTGTGTTTACACTCATAGAAGCAGAGCAGGCAGCAGCCTTAAGCCCCACTCAGTGGGACACATCACTTTTTGGGTGCTGGGTGGCTTTGTGGTGGCCCTAGAGGAGGCTGTAGCCCACAAAAGACCCCATGTCAGCTTCATTTGTCACAGCTTGGCTGACTTGAATTGGGCAGTGCTGTTCTTTGGTTCTGAGATGTCTCATCCCTGGTGCAGGAGGCATTTCTGGAGTTGCATTTGTTGAGCCTAGCCAATACATGACACATTCCTAGGGGAAAGAGAGGGTGTTCCCATGGGATCCTTATGCTGTCCAGTTCTGCTGCTGACTGCAAAAATGACCAGTTGCACACCAGGAGGTTTTAGGTACTCTGGTTCTCATCCTGAAGAGACTTACCCTAGATTTACATGCTGGATTTTAGTCAGACTGCCAAGGGAAGAATGTCTTCCTTCATCCAGTGTTGTGTGTTGACAAAAACTATGTTATAGTTGAAGCCAAGCTAGCAAAAAGCAAACCAGAACAAAATTAGAGTGTTCTGCTTCTACATGAGGGAGGATTTTTCAGTCTGGCCAAGGCTTTGTGGCCTGTGAGTGGTTCCACAGAAGCTCCCAGTGTTAATAGAGCTCCTTTGTGGGACATAGGCTCAGTTTTTCTGGTTCCAAAGCCTTACGTAGTTCTGCTTCATCCAGCAGAACTCCACCAGTTCTTGTTCTGTTGTTTTAATGACTTTGCTGTTTCAGTGCTGTGTCATTTTGACATTTATGTTGTCAATAATGTTCAAAACTTCTAATGCAGGTTCAGACAGATTGAAGTAAACAAGGTTGTGTGCACATATAAAATCTTCAGGTGAAAAACTGCAGCAAGACAGAAAGGAACAGGACACAAGCCACTAAATTTATGAAACAGTGTAGGCTTCAGCATTGTCCTTGCTTGTGAATTTACCCTTGCACTGATAAATGGAAGGAATTGTGTCTTGTAACTTCTGGAGTTGCTTGGATTTTTTCAAGAGGAGCCTTTAAAACATGCACAAACTGTCATTTATTTCATTTTATTCTCTAATAAATAATAGGCAGTTAATAGTGGATGGGACAGGTAAAATGTTGAGACACAAAGCTGGCCAGGAAGAATGTAGATTAGAGTTTTTTTGGAGCAAGTGTCTGGAAGGAGAAAGTATTAGAGGAGAGTGGAGGTGTGTGCTAGCCATCCCAGAGACAGGCAGGAAGCAGAGGAAGGAAAACAACTACCAGGGAAGGTAGTGAGGGTCAAGGCCAGGTTGATCCTGGCCAACTATAATTAGTGACAGCCTCTCCCTGGGAGACTTAGGAACCAGGCAGAGAAATTAGAGAGGAATGGATCAGTTGCATAAAATATATGACTCAAAACTAGCAACCAACCACTCTAGAAAGTCATTGAGAATGGCAAGGACCAGTTACTCTGTGAAGCACCATGTGCAGTGAGGTGGTTGGGAGGCTCAGAGCAAGGAAGAATTGAAAACCTTGGAGTTAAGGGCTGTCTTTAGGAGATGGGATTAGAGGTCATCCATGAGTTTCTTGCTGTCTTCTTTGTGCCATAATCTCTGTGGTTTTGCCCCAAATTTCCCTGTCCTGGTGTTGTTATGGAGAGCTCAAACTTTTTTGCATCAGTGGTTTTGGGGAAATTGTGCCAAGTTTCCCGCACTTTACAAAGTTCACTTATCTGTGAAAATGAGGATATTAATAGATTGTTCTTCTCGTCTTTTGCTTCCAAAGGGTCCTAGGTGGTCTACAAATACTCTCTTACAAAACCTTTTTAATTTTTTCTTGTCTTGATGTCAGGATTACCCTGTGGTACTCACTAAATTTATTGAAGATGCCCGTGAGGTGGAAATGGACGCTGTAGCCAAGGCAGGAAGAGTAAGTACTTTTCTTTCTTTAATATTAAACTTGTTTTTTCAGGATCTGAGATCTGCAGAAATGTGTAATTTGAATGATTTACTACAGAGCCATGGATTCATGCTGAGGAGAGTAAAGAAACAAGAAGAATTCATCTTAGGCTGAAAAGTGTTGTGCTTGAAAAGCTCCACCTCTCTGATTGTATACATCTAACCAGTTATTTTTTTAAGCATTGCTTATCCATGCAAATGAATCCTTTTGAATATAATTTTTACCAGATTTGCAAATCACTACCTTCAGAAATTACTTTCTTCAGAACTTTATCATGGGTTATGGAATTACCACAGTTATTCAATTTTTTTCTTTTTTTTTTTTGCAATTTTGTCTTGCCTTTCATTACTCAGCAAAGGCAAAAAAAAACCCCCACAAAGTTCACAATTAACAGAAATTATTTTTTTTCAATTTTAATTTTTAACCAGCAGACACAATCACTTTTTTGGTATTGAGGTTTTATGCCTTGATGCAGTTAAGTCAATTTAAATCCTTAGGCCTGGATTTCCTCTGTTTGCTTAGAACACCACAAAAGAGGGGGAATAAAATGATATACCAGTGATGTTATTTCATGCTTGTTGTTTGTGTTCTGGCAAGCAGAACTTTAAAAAGCTGGTTTAAAGCCTCCTTAGCTTTTACCTTCTGAGCCCACATGTGTTAGAGAGAGGAAGGAAGCCCCAGGATCTCCAGGCTGTGGTAGGTTTTATCATATTCATGATTTGCTTAACCATGATAGCAAAGACTCTGATGTGGTCTCCTCGTTCATATGCCCAGTGTCTCAGTGTCTACTTCAGGCATATTCTCCCCAAAATTTTAGGAAGTTCACTTTTTGTTCCTCCTCCATCTGTATCCTTTTTCAGCTACAGTTCTGCTCAGGAGGCTGGGCTGTGCTGGGGAGGAAGGAGCAGTTTCTGAGAGGGTGAAGTGACCAATTATTGTATTTGCAGGGTGCTCCGATGAAGGCAGGAATGATGAATCTGACTCCATATTCTCAGAAGGCTATTTTATTATTTTATGATACTATATTATATTTAAGAATACTATACTATACTAAAGAATACAGAAAGCATACTTACAGAATGCTAAAAGGATAATAATGAGAACTCCTGACTCTCTCCAGAGTCCCAACACAGCTTGGCCCTGATTGGCCAAAGAACACATTCCACATGAGCACAACACAGGAGAAGCAAATGAGATAAAAAAAATTGTTTTCCTTTTTCTCTGAGGCTTCTCAGCTTCCCAGGAGAAAAATCCTGGGTGAAGGGATTTTTCCAGAGAATGTGAATGTGACAACCAATGAGTGCTCTCTCCTTGCTGTGTGCAGGTCATTGCCCACGCTGTTTCAGAGCATGTGGAGGATGCAGGGGTTCACTCAGGAGATGCCACCCTCATGTTCCCCACACAGAGCATCAGCCAGGAAGCCTTGGAGAAGGTGTGTGTTTTTCTAGCTCTGAAAAGAGAAAAGGAAATGAGGATTTCCTTTCCCTGCACCAACAGTGGAGAAATCAAATCAGCAATGATTTTTTAAGGCCAGTGTACTATGTGCAAGTGAAGGATGTCAGTGTTCCTGTGATTGGCTTCATTTCAGCCAATTATCTGAACTGTATCCCAGTAATTTAAACAGTGCACACTTTTAGACCCATAGGATTTTTTGTTTCCTTGGTTTAGAACCAGCTTCTGTAGCAGTAAATTATTGCCTAATTTATACATAAGCCATGGTTCTCTTTCCACTTCCTTTTCTCCCACAATACTTAAAATGATTTTGTCAGATGTATGACTTTCTAGCTGCCTGCTTTTCCAAAAATAATATCAGGATGAATGAACCTCACCTAATCTTGACTTTTTCCCCTTTCAAGAATAAACCTTGTGATACAGAGTTAGTTGTTAGGATGAATTTTTTTTAAATGAAATGTGCCATGCTCCTTTATGTCATCCTGTTAGGGGTTTGCTTGGAAGCCAGCAAAAGCTGTAATGCAATAATCTGTGCTCCAGCTCTGTTTCCAAGAATGTCCAAAGTCTTGTTTCTGAAAATAGCCATCTCCTGGAGCAAAGCTATTCAAACCCTTGTATTGACACACCTGGGAAATAAAGCTTTCCTCCCACTTTGTTCCAGAGTGTTCCTACTCAGACACCTCCCACTGATCTGTGATGGCACAGGCATGTTGGTGAAAGATTTTCAGGACACTCCCAAAACTGATTAGTTATTCTCAAATAATAAACCATTATTCATTATGTCACCAAGAAAGGTATAAAGACTCCAGTGTAGGAATTACAACAGGGCAAGGCTTTGATTCTTTGTTTTTCTCCTTCTCCCCTCTGCTTTCTCACACACACAAAAACCTGGTTTTTACTTCTGCCCTCAAATACACTTCAGGCTCGAAGTTACTAGGGAAATTAAACATGTTTGCTTCTGAAATAGTGCTATTGCCAAAATGTGGGTATAGAGAAAAAAACAAGGCAGAGAGAGATGATGTTTAAAGAAATCTACCAGTCTAGTGATTTATTGCCATGACCCTCTCTATTTTGTGGAACTTAATTATTTATTCTATATACACACATTAACACTTTCTAAATTTGGTTTTTTATAGGTAAAAGCTGCTACAAAAAAGATTGCAAAGGCTTTTGCCATCTCTGGTCCATTCAATATCCAGTTCTTGGTGCAAGGCAGCAATGTGCTGGTAAGAGCTGCTGTGAGTGTGGCAGGGCCTGTGCTGTGCTGAGCTCTGTGGGTCCTGCACCTCTGCTGGGGACATGGTGGCAGTGGCACCAAACCTGCCCTGGCAGAGGGTGTGGGCTGGTGCCACCCTTGGTCACACAGCTCTCCCTGCCTGTGTGACAGAGAGCATCCTCCCCTGCCTTCACACTGAGGGTGAAGAGAGTCTGCTTGCTTTGTCTCTCAGCTTTGTTTCATTCTGGGCTGCTGTCCTTCCCAAAACTGCCAGTTTGGAATAGGATGGGCAGCACTGGGACCTGCACCTCATCCCATGTACTGGGTAGCATGGCTTTTAGAGCTCCAATATCTTCTCTCATCTTTAACTCTCAACATCATCTTGATGTTGAATTAAGCCTTCAAAGGGATTGAAAAGAAAGCAAGACAGTGTAAGTGTTGAAACCTTTACTCTAAGCTATTAGGAAGGTTATCGGAATAGTCCTAGTAGCTATTAGCAGCAGAAGTACAGCAATGTCTGACCCCTTCTGGGTAACAGTTGGCTTTCTGTTGCTAATGGAAGGAGGTCAGAGGAATGTGAGCAGAGAATGACTGAGGATACAGTGGACAGGAAAAAAATCTGACAGGAAACAGAAGAGATGCAATATTGGTGAAAATGTCTGTTTGGGCTATGAGTTGAGTAAAATGTACTTACTGTTCACCTTTTCTCTGTTTCACACATGGTCATTCAGAAACTCCCCAGAGAGAGAGAACAGAGTTTTCCCTTCCTTGCTTTCCCACAGTGGTGCCTTTGTACAGCCCCTGCTTTTACTTGTACCTTCACTATTCTCACCCCCTTTCACTCCACTTCATTCTCACTTCCAGCAATTCCTCTTCTGCTCTTGAGCTCCAAGAGAAGAACTTCTGCAGAACTTCTGTGGTACTTCCCTGCCTGGCTGAATGCCTGCCACATGTGGGTGGGGGAGGTCAGCAAGGACAGTCCTGGCATTCAGGAAGTGCCATCACCATGGGAAAAGAACAGGCTGGACCTCTGGAGGTTGTTCCTAATGCCTGTGCATGTGTTCCTCTTGTACATTAACTTAGGATATAGTAAAGCACATTTTCTGAGTGAGGTCTGGCTCCCCTCACTCTGATATTCAGACAGTAGAGATGGATCTCAGCTGCTTGTATCTCAGGGTGGCCATTCCCCACCCCTCTTCCCTCTTTTAATAATGATCCCAATTTCTATGTTTCCTATTTGACAGTCTGAAGAATATATCTGCCAAGAGGACTCAGGGCTGCTTTCAAAAAATGTGAATCAATGTAATTTTTCCCTGCACAGTGCCTGACCCTGCTGTTTCTCTTTTTTTGATCCCACCAGGTGATAGAGTGCAACTTGAGGGCCTCACGCTCCTTCCCCTTTGTATCCAAGACTCTGGGGGTGGACTTCATTGATGTGGCCACTAAAGTGATGATTGGGAAACAGGTTAATGAGTCATCCCTCCCCACAATGGAACATCCCATTTTCCCATCCAGATATGTTGGGATTAAGGTATGGTTTCCAAAAGAACCACAGGAGTCCCACCACTGAGCCAGCACACAACACATTAATTTACAATTAGTACTTTAATGCCCAGAGAGAACAATTTACTCATTGGCCAAAGGTCAAATTGACCTTTTGGAATTTTTGTCAAGATAATCTGTTTGGAAACTTTAGAGAAAAATCAGAGGAAAATTATCCAATGAAACCAAGTCTTCATTTATTTTTAGCATCTAACCTACTCTGAATCCTGTTTATGAACTGCATAATAAATTTACACTTTCAGAGTTGAAGTGCAGGCTACTTCATAATACTATATAATAAACATGTGGACATGCACAATTTTGTGTTGTGGGTGCCCCCACATTTTATCTGCAGGACCTGGGACATGGGCTGTGAAATCCACATCATCCCCTTTATGTACACCACTGGTTAAAATAGGGGTGGTAGTCTTGCATCTTTTGATTTCTGTAAGGCCAAGGTTTTACTTTCCATAATTGCTAAGCTTGTATAGGACCCAACAGAATAAAATGGATGGTAGGTATTTTTGAATGCTTAATGGAAGAAAAAAATAATGTAGTCATAAAAAAATCTAAAGCAGTGGTGCAGAAAATCCAAAGGATAATGAGAATTGTTTGTACAGAAACTTTCAAGCTCAAATAGTTTCCATATAAAGTGAAAACTGAGGAAGCAGAAAACACCTAACATCTTTCTACTAATAAAATGTTCAGAACTATTAAAATGCAAGTCAAATTTATGTCCCAAGCTAGCCAGTATAGATATATCTTTACATTTCATTTTGATGCCACAGATAGGCATTATCCAAAATTCAAAATTGAGACTTTTTTTTTTTTTTTTGGTGAGCCTAATTTATTTTTATACATTCCTACTCTTTAGACCTGGGGCTTCTGCACTGTTGTTATCTGAACTGCCAAGAGTTTTGTCTCTCCTGGGAATGCTGGCTACAGAGCAGAGAACCCAGCTTTATTCTTGGAAACTTCCCTACAAAGCTTTTTATACTGCTTGCATCCTGAGTGGATTTGTCAAATATAAAAACCTGCTAACACCTTTGGAAATGCTAAACTTTGAAAAACATCCCAGTTTAGCCTCTTTGTTGTTATTCATGCATCATATTTCCTATCCTCTTACCATTTATTGCTAGTAGTGTTTGCATGGACACAGGATCTTTTTTCCTTAGCAGTTCTTAAGAGAAAATACAAAACTCTTTTCTTCATTGTCAACATAGCTGCTCCTTTGTGGATCTGAGTACCACTGTTTAGGCTTTAGTGACTGAAATACTGTCTTGCCATGTTTGCTCCCAGACTGGTGCAAGTATCAGGGCCTGACCAAGATTAAATCCTGGGTAGAAAATGACTAATTTTTAAATAGGCTTTAGTTGCAGTACCAGAGTCTGCTCCTGAGGATGCATTTTCATGTTCATGGCAGATAAAAATTAGGGAGGTGGTGGAAGGCTTTGCTGCTTGTTAGCTTGCAAGACAATGTACTATATTAATCCATGTATTAAATTTATTAAAACAATCCATTTTGACTGCCATATCTCTGCTTGAGTTGGCCACTGTAAACGTTTTCTCTTTACTTAAAGTGGAAACAAAACTGATCTAAAAGTCTCAAAGACACACAACATTTTTTGAGAAGCCTTTTGAATTTCTCCTGTCTCATTTTAACTGGTCACTGTTAGGAGTCATGAAGCAGCAGCTGTATTATCTTCAGTGTTACACTTGGGGACCTCCAGGGACAGAATTATGGCTTCAAATTTTAAAATAGATTTGTTTCTTAGCAGAAATCTTGCTGCCTTTATGCAAATGCCATTAGTAGTTTAAGATGTGGAGAAGCTCTCCAGAAAATTACTTGGTAGTAAGAAATTTATTCAATGTTTGTTACATGTGGTCATTGTTCCTTTAACAGAGAATTTCTTTTCCTCTCTCCCCTCCATGTTTCTTATTTTAAGATTAAATGAGACAAGAGAACTCAGTGCTGTGATCTAAGTCCTCAGATGATGATGATAATAATAACAGTGATCAGGGGGCTTAATATTAGCATATAAAGAGAAAAAAATTACAAATGGATATTTCTGGATGGGGGAGGGGGAAAATACAAAAATAATTTGCAAAGTTTCATCTTGTTTGCAGCAAAAAAAGGGCATTCTTATGGAATAGTTTTAGTTCTGCAAATGAAACATTTAATGGAGAACAGCATTCTCTGGAAAACCAAGTGGATTCAGATAGTGCCTCTCCTTGTTCCATGAATTAAGTGCTTCACAGCCTTTCTGTTTAAAAATGTGTCCTTAAAACCATACTGATAGTGGGCTACCACTGATTGAAAATCTACCACTGGAATGTGAGCAGGATGCCAGAGTTGGATGATTGATTTATTGGTGGAATAGATGGGCATTTTTTTCCACTCCACCATCAAGATGCTGAGGGAATTATTTTACCAAATAGTTCTTTGCTTATGAGCCTCCACCACTGCTTTTTTTGGATAAATTCGTGTCTCTTTCTGTCCCTCCTAAGTGTAGCTGGAATTTTTATATTTTTTTAATGATCCAATTTTTATTCCTTCTCCCACCTGCCTCTTTCTTTCACCAGGCCCCAATGTTTTCCTGGTCCAGGCTGAGAGATGCTGACCCTGTTCTCCGGTGTGAAATGGCCTCTACTGGGGAGGTATCTTTTAGATTTACTTTTTTTTTTTTTAAACCAAGTTGACTTTAAACATCATGAATCTTTGAAAGTGATCTTATTACTGCCTGAATCATGATGGCATCTGTTGCTTCTTCAGAAAATTGAAAACATCTTTCTTAGCTGCAAAACCCACAATGACCTGGAAAAACCAGTTTTTTCAGCCACTGGATGTCCCTGTTTACCTGCATGTCAGCTCCCTGAGTAGGACCTGGTTGGTGTGATAGCCTGAAATGAGTTTATCTGAGAGTTGTTGGGTTCTGGGTGGCTGTTTTATGACTCATGAGCTTCTGAAAAACAAGTGGTGACAGCTCCCAAGTCCCATGGACACTTGCTGCAGCACCAACGTGGAGACCCCTGGGCATGAGTGGCTGATCTTGGGATGTGTCAGTTCCTTAAAGGCAACAGAAATGTGTGGTGTTTTCTTGTTGCCTGATAAAAAAGTGAAAGAAAGAGACAATAAAACGTGGTGGCTGCAGGGGCTGTGGGCAGGATGAGCCTGGGCAGCTTTGCCCACTCACTCTCTGTGCAGCCAGGCTGTGAGGTGCTGCTGGAATATCTCCTGGTGTGGTTATGGCATGCTGTGAGGGCACAGGGCTGGGCCAGGCTCAGCATCCTCACCCTCACAGGCACAGGTTTCCATCCATATCACCTGCTTCACATAGAACAAAAGGCTTCTTCATGAATTATTGCTGAGCTGTCAAGGGTGTCCATAGATACACCCAAGTGGTCTTTAAATTCCATGTGTTCTGTTACTTCTAGAATGAGTTGCAATAGCAAAAAACTTATTCTGGGCCAGAAAACCCTCTTGGAAAATGATTAAACACTCAGACAATTTGATCAGGCTTAAGTCTGCTGCACCATCCCTGGGCAGGTGGCAGATCCTGGGCTGCTCTCTTGGATGTGAGCTTGGCTATGTCCAAAGGAAACATTTACCATTTTAGTATGGAAAAGTTCCCAGATACAAAGTAAGAATAGCCTCAGGTCTCCTACACCTCTCCAGAATGACTTTATTTTACTCTTCATAATGTGCTGGAAATCAGTATTGCAGAAGATTTCCTTTCTGTATAGTTAATGGGCAGAAAAAAATCAAGTGACTTCTGTGACTTCCTGATTTTCAGAACAAAATAGGATATAGAGACAACCTCCTCACCAAAAAAAAGCATAAAAATGTAACTAGGGACAAGAATTATTTTTCTGGGCTTTATACAGAGTTAGAGATTATCATGGTCATAAAGGAGGCATTATTAACTTTTATGAGTTGGAAAGATCCATATTCACAAATGCCATAAAGTGTGACAGTTATGAAAGTCTTCCTTATAGTGAAGTAAGGATAATAACTTGCTTTGGGTAAAAAGCTCAGTTATTCCTCACAGACATTTTTCACACACATGGCTTGATCTGGGCTTGAATTTGTCACATCTGTCTGGCAGAGATTTATTTTGCTGGAAGCCATGGTTCCCACAATAGGAGAAGACAGTGCTGGGGTCCCTTTGAGTATTGTGGCTGTGGACCATGCCATAATGATAAACCTCTCCTGACAGGCTGGCAGCCTACAGGGGAGGGTCTGTCTGTCACCCTGAAAAGTCCAGGAATATAGAACACATAGAAACATATAGAAAACATAGATTATATCATGTTGTCATGACTTTTTTTATCCCTTCCCTTGTGGGATTTTTGTTTGTTTAGTTTTTCTTTTCTTTACTTCAGTAGATCTGGCAAATCATAATTTATTTTTAATGAAGTACTGTTTTCTGCTCACCATGGTGAGACCAGGAATGTGAGGGCTCACTCTGAGATGGGAAGGACCACAAGTGAAAAATGGGAGAGCAATTCTCAATCAGCTCTTTAATCCCATCTGTATATGTTGGTAGATTTGTTATTTCACAGAAAAATCAGTGACAGTTTCCGCTTCTGATTGTTTTTCAACAAGTGTGGAGCTGACCAGAAAAAGTGTAGGTTGGTTGGTTGGTTTTTATCTTTTTCAACTTTCACAAAAGCTCACTCATTCCTCTTTTTGTCACCAGAATTCCAAATTTTGGTTAGGAATGCTGTTGATCTCTTTCAGAAGATTGTTATCATGCAACAGTCTGTCAGCAACTGAGCTCCACATCCAGTTCTGAGTGCTGGAGAGCTGCTAAATGATTCTTACTGGTTTCTTTTTCTTTAAAATTATAATTTATCTCAAATAAATTATTATTAATTGGCCTGATTGCTTTTTTCTTAAGTAAATACTAAAATTTACTTGAATTTTGTTAATCTGTGGACTTTTAGTGGAAAAGCATCTTTATATCCTGTGGTTTTCCTTCACAAGCAATGCTAGGAGTACATGGGAGCACAAACCCTGCCTTACCCTGCTTTGCAGGCACACAGAGGAACATGCCTGTGTGCACAGCTCTCACTGGTATCTAAGCCTTCTCTAATGTTAAATAATTTGCAGTGCAATCCCAAACACTGGAGCAGAGGCTGTGTACAGCATCCCAATAACTTAGCAGAATCAATTGTTACTCCCCAGTGTGCTGTTTGAAACTAAAGCATTGCTTATTCCTCCATTATTGCTTCAGTCAAATGATGAGATTTGTCTGCAATGATTTTCTGATTTATTCTGTTCCCCATGCCTGCAGTCTCCATGCAGAGCAGTCTGTCTTCTTCACACAGAAGCAAAAGATCCTGTTTGAAAATGTCATTCCTGTTTCTTTTTAAAGCACTGGTTTTGGGTTGGTTTTGGTTTTCTCCTCATGCATTCTTTGTGCCTTTCTGCAGGTTGCATGCTTTGGGGAGGATGTGTACTCTGCCTTCCAGAAGGCTCTGCTTGCCACAGGATTTACATTTCCTAAGAAAGGAATTTTGATTGGAATCCAGGTGAGTCCTAAAAATCAAAGCTTAGAAAGGGCCAAGCCAGAGGAACTCAGTAGCTTTTGCCTTGCTTTCATTCATGTGGCTTTATGGCTTAAATGTGTTTCTCTGCATTTCATCCTGAAGTGCAGTGGGACAGTGAGGAGCAAACACCATGGGGAGATCTTTACTGCATTCAGCAAGGCTGGTCTGGTGGGGTTTCCCTCTATCTGTAACTATCAGAGTCTCCTGGAACTACAGAAGTTTTTTCTGTCACACAGAGCAACTTTCAGTGATGACAGCAAGAGATGAAACCCTAAAATCCAAGCTCTAGTGTATCATGGAGTCAGGGCATCTGCAGAGTCTGCATCCAAGAGGCAATCCCTTTGAGGAGGTAGAAAAACCAGAAGTTTGTGAGCCAGAAAAGAAGAGCCAATGCCAAATTTTAGTAGTAATGTTTCTGGTTTCCACACTTTGTCAGAACTACCTTCTCAAAGGGATTGCCTCTTGGATGCAGACCCTGACTCCATCCTAGACTTGAGCTTGGATTTTTGGGTTTCATCTCTTGCTGTCATCACTGAGAGTTGCTCAGTGTGACAGAAAGTTCAAATGATGTTGTGATGGGAATGCTCTCCAGTGCAATGGGTTCTGCAAAGAGCCTTTACATGAGGAAATTCTTGATGAGTTTTCCTTAGGAACTGCCCTGCCCTTTTCACAGGCCTGGATCAGCAAGGAGGGTGTGTGTTTCAGGATGAAAACACACAGAAAAGGAAAAAAAGGTCTTGGTTCTTTATCAAGGAATAGTTACTGACTGCATAAGGCGCTGAAATCAGAGACACTTGTAATCTTTAGGATGTTCCTCAAAAATTCATGCACTTCCAATGCATCTAGAACATTCTTGGGCCCCAGAAAACCATCTGATTGCTTCCTGCCATTTTCACATTGTGCTTGCAATAAGCTGATGCTCTACCTGATTGCATAAAGCTGATAAAACAAAATCAAAGAAGAGATGAATTTTCCTGTCAGACAACTGGGGTGTGAAAAATGTCTTTGGCTGCTTGTGCCAGCAGAGGATGTGAGGGAAGTGTGTGAAAAGTGGCCAGAAAGGAACATGACCTGCTAACAAGGATTACTGCTGAGTCCTTAAATGTCAACATATATACACACATCTGGGGATGGAAACAGTTGCTTTAAGTTATCTCTAATTAGCAGAAAAATTGCTTGCTACCTAGGTAAAGTTTAAAAGTTCAGTATGAAACTCTGGGCAGTTGGTACTGTAGGTCTGCTGTATATACTGCATATTTTAAACAGCATTTATGAAAGGAGAAAAGCAAAGACAGGAGGAGCAAAAAGGAGAGAGAGCACTGTTTAAAATTTAAGTGTGTTTTCCAGATAGCAGCTAAAGGGGAATGGGCAGAAAAGGAAGTCATTTTAGCTATAGAAAGCATTTATGTAAGTTCTGTGTCAGTAGCTGTTAAACTGAGCCAAATGTTCTTTGTACAAAGGTTTTAAGAAGAAAAAAAAAGAAGGGAAAAAGAAAAGATAAAACAAAGCCCAAACCTCAACTCCACAAACCTTTTAAAAATAATAAGATTCTGTCTTTTTAATGAGTGGTTTACAGTTTATTTTCTTGCAAAAGAAACTTAAAAACAACAGATCAATCGCATAAAGATCTCTCTGCATCTCAGCATATTTATTCTATAATTAAACTTCAAATCAAGAGGTATAAATTTGATTCTGAGAACCAGGCATTGCCCCCTCCCCAGTCTGGAGATTGTCACCTATGTACTTTTTGAAACAGAGGGGCAATAAAGCCCTGTGGGAAGGGAAGGTTGAAATGTTGACCTTCACCTGACATGTAGACTGTAAATGATCTTTGAGTATTTGGCTGGAAAAAAGGAGAGCCCCTCACTGCAGAAATAAGAGGCACAAGGAATGAGGCATCAGGCAGGCTGTGAACACCAGCACTCTTCTTGTTTCATTCACAAACATGAACCCACCTCCCTCATACAGGCAAAATTATTGGGGTATCATCACAGGGAAACACAACCTCAGAAGGACAGATAGCACATAGCCTCTCTCAACCACCACTGAGTGTTTTCAAATGCCAGGATGGTTTCTGCAAACTGTTCTGGTGCACAGAGCACACACACAAGCTCCCCTGGTTGTCTCAGAGGAAGGTGCTGTGATTCACCTGCAATAAATGGTGAGCTCCAAGCACACCCCAATTTTGAAGGCTTCATTGCTTCATGATTAGCACCTTACTCTGATTTTTAGAATGAATTTTTATCTATTGCAGAGAGAGAAATAAGAGGCAAAGTGGTCTTGAATTCTGCTTCTCTCCAAAGCAGCTAGGCTCATATTTCAGTGATTTGGTATGCTGCACATTTATACCTTTGCTATTAATCATGTTGAGGTTAGAGGACACTGCTTCTTGAAGGTAAAAGTCAAATGGATATAGTTAACAGGAGGAGAGAGGGAGATCTTGGTTTCCTTGCAAATGTTTCTGGGGTGTTTTGCAAATCAAGATCAAATGGTGCTGCTGTGATCTGCAGTAGTCCCAACTGAGCCCAGTGTGCCCAGGCAAAGAACCCTCCTTTCTGGGAGCTGCCAGGCTGGTGTGCAGTTCCAGAGGTCACCTCCTGTGCCATGCTGAGCTGGGGATAGCCCAGTTACCACCCAAGCTCAGGCAGGGAGTGCTCCTTGGCATGCAGGGCACAGCACAAGGCAGGCTGGGCAGCTGCTGGGGACTGTGAGCCTGCTGGGATGTCCTTTAGCTGAGAGCACTCAGTGACACTGCCCAGGGCAGGGGTCCCCAGGATCTGAGAGGTGTGGTGCTCTCCCAGGGGAGATGGAGTATGACTTCCATGGTAGACCAATGAAACTCTGCCAGCTTATGTCAGCTGTTAACCTACCTCTTCCCACAGTCTGGAGAAATCTGTGATGCTGAAACCCTGACTCAGCCATTAAATAATTTATATTTTATGCAAAAAAAGTTGAAAAGCTAGTTTTTTTCTTTCCTGATTGGGCTATTCAATGATATCTCTGGGATGGAGTGCATCTGTCTTAGACACAAGATGCAGAAAGCATTAATAGAGTATTTTATTTTTAAATCCTGGCACTTCAAGTCTGTTGTCTCAAGGTAACCTTCTGGCTTGGTTTCTTACATACCAGAATTTTTGCATCCTCCACTGTGGTTTGGATACAGATCCCAGATTCTCACAGGAGATAGGTTGGCTTCATTTTGAGCTGGATCTCAGTGAGAACTGATGTAACTGTATTGAATGAGCTAAGGATGTGGTCTTTTACAAACAGCAAGGCTTGCTGGAAAACATCAGGGGTTATAAGAAATGGAACTTTTCAGATAAAGGAAAAAAAATGCAATTCTCCTACAATAAATACCTTCCACTAAGTAAATCTGCTTGTACTTTTCACCTTTAGTAACTAATGCTTTCTTACACAGGTTATTTCAGCCAGCTTGTAAATCTGAGGCTGCTCCAATGCAAGCTGACAGCTGTAATTTCTTTTCATAGAGAGGCTGTTTTATGTGTCACAAGTGTTCAGTACTTGTTTGATAGAAGTTTATAATACTGTTGTGAAAAGCAACACCCCTGACCAGAAGGCAGAACCACTCTCTCTGACTGGGAAGCTGCCAACCCTGTCACACTGTATATTTATATTTTCCAGCTAATGTACAGAATGAGATGGCTTTCAGAATGAGTGCTCAGGAAAAAAAAAACCAAAAAAAACCAAAAAACAAAACTAACCCTGTTTAGTCCTTTTCTTCTTAGGAAATTGTTGACCCTTCAGGATATTGCTCTCTCATCCATAAAGGTTAAGCCATCAGTAGCTCCAGCAGGAACAAGGGAGCTTGTAATAATCTTACTTGCAAATGTGTGTAAGACCAGAGCAGGCTAAAGTTAAAAGCAAGGTTTGGCTTGCCTTGGGAGTGAGGAAGGCATGTGTTGCATGTGATATTTGCATTGCTGTACCTTCAACACCCCAGAAATACTTAGGCTGATACTGTCTCTCACCTGTTACTCTTTAAACAGCTTGTTCAAGTGGAGATGTCTGCAGGAGGTGGTTGTACCTTTCTAAATGATGTTGAGGCTGGAAGTGCATTATAAGACAATCTTTCAGAGATGCTGTAAGTCAGGCATTCAGGTCCTCCTGGGAATGTGGCATCCCAGCCTCCTGACTCCATTTCCATATTCCCATAGGACTTAGAAATGCACTCACACTTGCACAAGCTCTTATTTGTGTGAATGTGCAAGCAGAGCACTCAAAGGCAGCTCAAAACCATCCATATATCTTATCTGCCAGAAGTGAAAGCAAATGTTTGAGCAATGATTGAAGATATATTTAATTAAGAACTGAGGAGACTCTAGTTGGTGTATTTGAGAAGGAAATTGCCCAGATATTTAATATAAAGTAGCAAATCTTTGGTGGTTGCAGTCTGACTTAGTATGGGAACACTTACTCTGGTGTAACACAATGTCTCAGTTCACAGTCACTTGGGCTTCAGGATCCAGACAGTTTTCTTGGGAATGGTGCTGTACATGCACATGCAGACATTTCTGTCCATGCACACACTCAGCACAGAAAGGTGAATTTGTCTCTTAGCACGGTGTGGATGAGCTTCACGTTGCCCAAAAATGTACTGTTCCAAATCCTACTTTTGATGCTATATCTAAAAAATGTCCTTTTTCAGGAGTCCTTCCGCCCCAGGTTCCTCAGTGTAGCAGAACTGCTGCATGAGCAAGGCTTCAAGGTAGGTGGTTCCACTTAGTTAAAGCTGGACAGCTTTCAAAATCTCACATGTCCCCATCCTGCTACAGGAACGTTGGAATTCCTTTGGAGATAGAGGAAAAAAGGGTGTTTTCAATGTACAACAGGGATTTTTAGCTGAGTGATCCATAAAGGCAGCAGGTACCACCCATTAGAAGTTTTCATGTTTGTTTAATTGAGAATATTGTTGTGAGGGAAGGAAAGAGCTTGGCTCTGCAGCCAAAATGACATTATACACTCCCCCAGCTTCTCCAGGAAATAAAAATGCCAATGGGATGCCATGTATGGCAGGAGACAAGGAAGGAAAACCTTTTGTATGGAATAGATCTGTACAATGCTGCATTTTCAGTGACACTCAGGTTGCAGATACATGAACTTTGTGGTGTTTACATCCCTCTTGTAACTCCTCTGTATTATTTTGCACCCATATATCTATGGAAAAGCAGCACAGCCACAGAAGACTGGTGAGAGTTCTGCTTTTCAAAACTTAGCACTAGGCATTAAAAAGAAAATAAACATGGCAAAAAAAAAAAAAATTACAAGTGATTGAACTTAAGCCCTATTGAAAGTCACAGGGATTTAGGTTTTCCTAAGCCGCTTCACTGCTTCTGGAAGTGCTACTAGCATTCACTGACTACCATCCATCAAGAAATCACAGATAACAGAAAGCTGGGAAGGTTGTTCTGTTCCCTGTGTGTCTCTCTATATGGAGAGACACCTTTTTATGAAAAATGCCCTACAAAATCAGCTCTGACAACAAGGCTGTGTGTTGGGTCAGGCCCACATGAGTTCAGTGAAGAGTTTTGGTATTTGAAGTACATAGTAAATATTTCTTTTTTCCCTGGGACAGCTTTATGCCACAGAAGCAACCTCAGCCTGGCTCAATGCTAATGGCATCCCAGCAAATCCTGTGGCATGGCCATCACAGGAGAGCCAGAATCCCAGCCTCCCTTCAGTCAGGAGGTAAGAGACCAACCCACCTTGTCCAATGTGTGTTCACAATCCAGGACAGCAAATGCAAGGGGCAACTTGATGGTCCTCTTGAGATCAATAGTAGGGATTTAATGGGGCTTTGAATTCAATCCAAAAGTTTTGGTTTATCTGATTCTGTCTGGAGTTGCCACAGCAGGGAGGTTTCAGCTTAATGAGCATCTCATTGCACAGTCCTGTTTAGTATGGCTTACATGTATTGCTCCATGTTATATTTTCATACAGGGATACATGAAATCTGAATATTTAGCCTTTTAATGACAGTCAGTCATGCCTTTAACTGAGGTCATGCCTAAACATCTCAACAAACAATTGTGCTGAGCTGTATCAAGGCTGAATACTGCTTTGCATTGCTGACTAGAACTGAAATAAATCCAAAATCCTAAATAAAGCTTAGTGCCTTAACCCCTCCACCCTCATTTCTTCAGCAAAGACTAAGCTCAAAGGACATTTTTCAGGGTTGTTCAGCTGCTTGCCTGTGCTATTAATTTGAGGTTTTTATTAGGAAGGACACATTGTCACACTGTCTTGTGCCTTGTCTCTTCAGGCTGCTGGGGGATGGGAAAGTAGATCTGGTGATTAACCTGCCCAACAGCAGCACCAGGTTTGTCCATGATAATTATGTGATCAGGAGGATGGCTATTGACACTGGGACTGCTCTGCTCACCAACTTCAAGGTACTTCCCATATTGTTCTTTCTCCTCTTAGACATAAGATCCTTCAGAGCTTCCAAGCCCTTGTGACCAGTCTGTTTGGACCCTCATTGCCTCTGACAAATAATGTATCTGAAAATCATGACAGCACAGTGGTTTAAATATATCTTCTTTTTGCTAGCATATAAAATGACACCAATGACAACCCAACCAAATCAAACCAAACAAAAAAATATAAATTCTGAAGTCCTGAGTCCTGCACTGTGCAGCTGAAATTGTTGCTGCATCATTTTCACTTCAAAGCAAATATCTCACACAGGGTTGTGTGTAACATCTTTGAATTAGGCATGGGAAGTGCTTTTTAGTGGAATATTATCCTGGTATGCTCCTTAAACCTTACAGCAGGATGTAGCTGTGCTTTCTTGAGTGATCCTTGGGGCAGTCCAGTTCAGAAGTGCCATCCAGGTGGAATTGCTGCCTGTCCTGTTGCAGTCCCAGTTCCAGTCACTGTGGGTTTTATGTAGCTCCTGACAAAGCCCTTCACACACTGATGGGGAATAAATATTAGGTAATGCAAGGTGGGACTCCTGCTGCCAGCAGTACCTTGCCTTCCTTTGCAAGGGGCTTTGACTGTCACAGAAGAGCCTCATCTGGCTCTCATTAAGCACAGCAGCCAAACTCCCTCTGATTTTGGTGGGCACTGACATGGAGCCCAGTGCCTTGAACTGGTGTCCAGCTGTTCAAAAGCTTCTGCTGTGGTTGGAGGGAATGGAGGCAGGGAGAATAACAAGCTGAAGGTTCACAGGATGATGGCCAGGCATGGTTAGCAGGAATTGGGAATTGGAGATGCATCCTTTGCCTACTAGCAAAACACCTTCTGACAGCCACAACAAGGGTCCCCAGCCCAAATTTATTACCACACCTGCTTGATGCCTTTCGCTGAACTGTTTGGATTGTAGAGTTTTAATCTCTGAGTTTGAGAGAGGAAAACAAGCCTGGTTCTCTTTACATTTGAGCTGTAAACAACAGCTCTCATGGGACAGAGCTGTCTTGCAAAGGAAGCCTGGGCATATCTGCATCTCTGCAGCTGGACATACAGGCTCCAGAGGGCTGCTGTGCCCAGCCACCTTGAAATTGGTATTGATTTGGATGAACTCAAGGACTGGACCTGCAGCAGAAAGTTTCAGGGTGGCAGAGCAGAAGTGTGGAGCCTGCTCTGTCATGCAGCCTTTGCAATGCTCAGTCCTCCTCTGCTTTGTATTGACAGGTGACAAAGCTTTTTGCTGAAGCTCTCAAATACTCTGGAAAATTGGACTCCAGGAGTCTCTTCCACTACAGACAGACTGACAATGGGAACACTGCATAGAACTCTCTCCAGCCTGCAATCTTACTGCTTCTGGTGCCTCAAAAGAGAGTGGATTTCAGATCATGCCCCTAACCATCTTTCCATGTATCTTGCTTTTGTTTGGTCTTTTTCAGCCTGCACATTTGATGGGAGAAAAAGGCTGCATGTGTGTGTCCTAGAATTGCTCCCAAGTTCTGCTCAGTCCTTCAGGCTATTATCATTACTATTTTTCACATTCTCATTCAATATTGTGAATTCAGGTGGCTCTCCCTGTATCATAAAGACTCTTTCTCAGCCTTGTTTCTGCCTTCAAAAGGGGAGAACTCCCCAAAGACTTCCCACATGTTGCTGTCCAACACTTTGTGCCATGATTGTGGGCATTAAAATCAAATCTTTTGAAAATGAAGTGAAAGTGTTGCAGTGCTTTACCCCCTCCCAGTTCAATGACCCTTTCATTTCCATTCTACCTTCTCTGCTGCTTTTTCAGCTCTGGCAGCACCTTCAGTCTGTGGAGCAGATCCCTGCTGTAGCATGTGGGGTGTGTTATCCTTGGCTGTCTGCAGGGCAGAAGATCTCAGCAGCTCTGTGGCCAGCAGCACATGCAGGAGGGCCTTGTCTAAACCTGGAGCAGCCAGGAACATGTGCCTGCCATTCTTGGCCTGCAGGGTGCACACAGCACACCCAGGAGCATTCAAAGCTGGACAATTGCTCTGACACTGGCTAGAGTAAGCTGAAGTGGAATGCTTTCTTCCAGCCACACTCTGCCTGCCTGGGATTCCAAATCCAAGGCACTGCTGGCATTAGGTACCTACCTCTTACACACATCCCTCGATGCCTGCAGGCCCTGCCAAGAAATGCTGCTCCCTCTGGTGCTGGGTATCTGGTGGTGGAGCTGGCTACCACCTAGCAGGGCTTTTTGAAGCTGCAGATAGTGCATTGAGGGTGGTGTGGGTGAGATGAGCAAAACTGGGCTGTGTCTTGTGTGTGCTCCCAAGTTCCCTTCAGTTCCAAGAAGCTTTGAGTGTGGAGGAGAATCAAGGTGAAGAGATTTTCTGTTTGTTTGTTTGGTTTTTTTTTAATTAATGTTGAAACCAGCAGGAAGGATATAGAATCTGATGAGAGCTGTTCCTGATATGAGCAAAGGTATGAGCAGAGTCTGTGATTGCCTTTAGTTACCAAGGGACTCTCTGAACACTAGGTGTCAACTGCCAGGACCAAATTTTGAGCCAGACTTTATTTGTAGTTGCCATCCCAAGTGCTCTTTTCATGATATTTCTTCAGTACTGTATTTTGTGATGAACACAACCCTGCCTGCTGTGCACAGGGAGAGCTTTGCACTTTTGAGTAGAGATGTTATTAGAAAAACTCACAACAACAACATAAACCCTCAAACCAACCAAAACTCCAGAAGTGCCCAAAGGCATCAATTGTTCACCCATTCAGTTGTGAAATTGGTGACTAATGGTGGTTAATGAAGCAGCCCTCCAAAGGCAACCTGTGCATGTTTTTTCAGTGGCAAAAATCCCATTAACAGCTGGTGTCATCTCACATCCACCCACCCTGCTTTCACCTCTAGTAGAGAAAAAAGCAATATCTTAAAACATCTGTATTCTCTTGTTCTTCTGCTTTTGTTTTGTCACTCACCTTATGAGTTGAAAATGAAATAAATGCCTGGATTGTGACAGCTACTCATTCTTAAATTCTGCATGGCCAGGATTCTGCCCTTTTTTTTGAGTCTTCTTTTTAAAGCATTGCTGAGCACTGGTGTGTTAGGAAACCATCATTCTTACGTGTGACAGTGACCACATCATTTAGTGCAGAGCTTCTGAAATGCCTCAGAGGTGAGGAGGTGCTGGGAAAAGAGCAGAAGGACAAGGACTCCAGCTGTGTGTGTTCCAGAGAAGGGAGAAACTGTGATCCCCTGAGACAGACCTGTGAAATACAAGTGAGGAGACACAGGATAGAGCAGTGGGCTAACAAATACTGGAGAGATGGGAACTTTTATAAAGGGGCTGCCAGTTCTGGAAAAATAGGGAAACTTTGCTGTTAATTCAACTTTGTGAAGCAGTGTTGCTGTGCCAGTTAGCTGACAGTGTGTCTGTATCCATGTGTACTTGTACACACATTCCTGTTGCTGCAGCAGCTGCAGGTACTTCATCCACAGCTCCTTTGGTGTCCATACAATTGGAGTGGAATCCTGAAAAACACACCAGGGCTGAATACACTCTGAGTACTGTGTAATTAGGCAGTAATGTTAATGTTTTGCTGCTGGTGCTCAACTCTGAGCCCTTTCCCTCCCTCTATCCACACCGCTGCCTTTGCTGCATCTCTTTTTGGTGTCTCCTCCCCTCCCTCCCCATTGCTCTGATGCAGAATGAAACTCCAACTTCTGTCATGGTCAGAAGGAGTCAAGAAATCATCCTCCAGCTTACTTCAGGCCGACAGTGATGCTTGGCTGAACTTTTTCCTTGATGTGCCTTTCTTTTTTTGTGCGGACACTATAGGAAAAGATTTTTAAGTATCTACAGCTGTTGGGATCAATGCAGAGCTAAAAAAAAGTTACAATTAGTATCCTTTGTACCAAGCTCATCTCTGCTCTCAACAGATCCTCTCTTACAAATGTCTTTTTCTTATTATTCTTGGGGAGGTTGACAATGACAGATAAAAGAGGAGGCTGTTCAGAGTTAAGAAATATCCTAATCTACGAGCACTCAAATAATTTTACTCTTTTTTACTGTCTTAAAAGAGAGCTGATAAAAGAGATTCATGAAGGTATAAGAGACAGTACAAAGCACAACTTTTGAGATAAGCACAAGAAATGGTGACAAGAGCCCTGATGAAATATAAAGGGAACTAATTTTTAGGAACAGTGGGGTTTTTTTTCTCAGTAGTCAGTCTGCTGAGCACACTTTGGAGGATAGCTCTCCAAGAGTGCTGAATGATAGGAAGCTCTGGAGGCTTGATTTCCCAGGAGACACTGTTGAATATTGAAGTCAGGCTCTTTCTCCAGTTGATCACCTTCCTGACTTTACTCTTCTGAAGTTAGCACCCTTTAAATCACTTGGGAATTGCTCAGGCAGCCTATGCACAGGTTAGTAGCAAGGATGGGATAGTTCAGCTTGGTGAAAGCAAAAAGAAAAGAATGTAAGAGATTGGACAATTCAGCACTACCTCTTTCTGCTTTCCTGATAGAGCTCTTAAAACACAGCAAGATGAAAGTGTATTCTTTATTTAAATAAAAGAAAAATCCTTCTGAAAAACTTTAGGAAAGCTCTTTGCTCTGAGGCCATTTAAAACAGTCAAAGTCACGTTTGTGACAGTCCTAGGAAACAACCAAGTAGAAATGACTCCATGGTCTGAAAGAGCTCTGGGCAGTGAGCAGAGAAATGAGTCTTGCTTGACTTTCAGGTTGCTGGATTTCCTGGACTGGATGTTGCCACCAGCCTTGAAAGCATCTTCTTCTCCTTCCCCCACACACCACGTATATTTTGCACTCCCAAGGTTTAAAAGTCTATTTGTGCTTGCATCAGAGACATCTAGGAGTCTGTCTTGGGGCTCAACATCTCTGTATCTTTGTAATAAAGGGCTCTATAAAGGTAGGGAAGGATTGGAAGTTATCACAGTACCAAGTCCCACAACTGCAGCATGGGCTGTGCTGAGTCTCGATGCACACCTGCAGCCTGTGTGCCAGTCTGATGCCAGCAAACACTGGCAGGAGGGTGGGCTCATGCCACAGCCCACATGAGGGGGTCAATGAGAGAGGACCTCTGGCTCCTGCTGTTCACAGTGTTTCTAATTCCAAGCCATAGTCAGAGCAGCCTGGACCTTGGGAAGCTTCCATCCCATGGTGCTGCCATGCCATGTAAAGCATATGAACACTACTGCATTAGCCATCTGCAGGACATGGAAATCTGCTCTGCTGCACCAGTCAGCTGCCAAACAGCTCCCAAATCCTCTGTTTTTCTTCCTTCTGCATCCCAATGTCTACCACTGCATCATGTATTTTATAAGGAATAGTCTGGTGTCGCCACATTTCTCTTCACAGAGAAAAGCAAGGCACAATTCTTCCCAAGAATATTTCTGGGTTTCACATTCTCTGAACCTCAGAGAAAGGAAAAACAATTCTTATTTGCTGTGCCTGTGTTTGTGCCAAAGTAGAATGCAATTTGGAGATTGTTTACCCAAAGTGATGGTGTTTTGTTTCCTTGGCCTGTCAGGACCAAGTGTGTGTTGGGACTGTCAGCAGGCAGTCACAAGATTCTGTGCAGTTGTGTGCAGAGTTGAGTGCTTGGCAGATTCAGTTTAGATGTAATGTAATATAGTGTAACATAGTATAGAATAATACAGTATAATAAAGTAATTAATTAGCCTTCTGATAAGATGGAGTCAGATGCATCATTCTCTCCCCCTCATCAGGGATTTCATATAGCATAACTAGATTTCAATAATCTAGTTATGCTATAACATTTATTTCACCTTTACATTAAGAGAATTTAAATATGAACCTTTTGATGTGGCCTAATTAAATGGAGAATATTTTGTCATTATCTAGGAAGGCTCAACTCTCACTCATCCTCATAATTAAAATATATTGAATTCTGCAGGCTGATAGTACCACTTGAGATAAACCCTTTTAATTTAGGGAAGTTTGTAACGATGAAACTGAAAGACAAAAGCATTTGTTGCAAATCATGTTCAAGCTTTATGATAATGAACTTTTGGGAAACAATGAATAATTGCTAGGGAGTAATGCGAGTGCTTTGGGATTACCGTAATCTTGGATGAATGCTCTGGATTGTCTGAAACAATATCCAAGGGTGGCAAGTGCAGCTGATTTGCAAGGAGCTGCAAGGAGTGCCAAGGGTTTGCAGTTCTGTCAGAATTCATCCTTCCAGGGAATGTTTCCTGTTATTAAAAGCCAGGTTTTTTACTCATATACTATTGTATTAGCAGGGGATGCCCTGACGAAGGCAGGAATGATGCATCTGACTCCATATTCTCAGAAGGCTCATTTATTACTTCATTATACTATATTATATTTAAGAATACTGTACTATACTATATTTAAAATACAGAAAAAATACTTACTGAATGCTAAATAGGTTATAATGAAAACTCCTGACTCTTTCCAGAGTCCCGACACAGCTTGGCCCTGATTGGCCAAAGATTCAAAACCACTTACAGCACAATCCAATGAAACAATCACCTGTGGGTAAAAAATCTCCAAACACATTCCAGACAAGCACAAGACAGGAGAAGCAAATGAGATAAGAATTGTTTTCTTTTTCTCTGAGGTCTCTCAGCTTCCCAGGAGAAAAATCCTGGGTGAAGGAATTTTTTCAGAGAATGTGAATGCCACAATATACTGTGAAGTTTCCTATGGGTATGGGATTTTGGTAGTCTCTATGGAGTTGCTTGCACTAGTGCAAAGCCAGCATAATGTTGCTCTGCTCATTTTACACTACTTTTAGCCTCTGGGGTGAATGATCACCCAAGATATTCATATGGGGAATCAGGTGCCTTTTCAGGAAAAATATTTCCTCTTCCAGCTCTAGATAATCTTGTTCTTTTTTCTGACTTCCTGAGCATTACTAAATGCTGCCAAGCTCTTCTCCTTCAAGATCTCTTCTACTAATGAGACCTCATTCTAGCTTAAAGTGTCCCTCTGCTATTCACTGTCTTTGAGAGGCATTACAATCCATCCCCTTCTGACAGAAGCATTGGGAACAACTCTTAGAAAAGTGGGTTATGTTCTGACTAAGCATCGCGGGGCATGGGCTGAAGTGTTTGCTGCCTGTCAAGATTCATGGGAGGCAAAATGGTGGAGGTGAAGTGGTCAAAATGTGACCTTTGCTGAGGGTCAAACCTGAGCCTATGGTTAAATTTGGAATTCATTGATGTAGCCAGCTGAAAGGACAGAAATAGTGTGTTCTTACTGCCAGCAGGGCTGATTTCCTAGTATATCCTGAAACAGGCACTGAGGTTTTTTTTTAGTGCTTTTCCTAGAGCGATAAAGATGCCAGAATTTATCTGGTTTGCAGCTTTGCTCATTTGGATCCCGAAGCACCTGGTGCCTCAGGAGCAGTGAGGAGTGTCCCTGTGCAGTTTTCATATAGAAAATAAAACATGGCTGTGAGCTTAGCAGGGTAAGCAAAGAGGTGCTGCCATGGTGCTGGGGAGGAGCTGTAGGCCTGTGTTATCCTAGACACCAGTGACACACAGGATAGTAATGCCATTCACCATCTGATACAGAAAAAGCAGACCCTGAGGGCACTTGGGCACGAGCCCCAGAGGGCACAGAGTCTACCGGGGAAGGTGGATTGACATTAAACCCATTAGGGAAATTCTAAATTTTTTAGCTTATGTTTCCAGTAAAGGCTTTTCAGTTACTCCTTGTAGAGAGGATTGCCCCACATCCTGTTAGATTTTGAGGGGGTTGGAAGCTACTTCAGGTGCAAGAGCAGTTGTGCTCTGTAGCTAGTTGGGAGAGAAACAGATGAGCAGGACATTAAAATGAGAAATACCAGGGATGGTCCTTCTCCAGCCTCATGCTGTCCTCATGTAGCTCAGCCTGGCTGAGACAGGCTGCTAGACTGAAGGAGAGTAGATATTTTTCTCTTTGAAATTGAAGCAGCACCTGGTGTAGGAAGAAAGTGGATGTGGGCCACAGCTACATTGACACAGAGCAGGAGTCACCTGTTTGGCTGTGGTCTGGGCCACACCTGGTACTCCTCACCTAAACAGCACCTGAATGTTTGCATGGCAAAACAAACACTTGTAACTTCCATTCTTACTACCAAGAATGTGCCTGAATTGAAGCTGGAGATATCCAGCTGTTCTGAGCTGAAAGAAACCCTGAACAGATAATAAAGATCTGAGACCTCAGCAGAGAGGAGAATGCCAATTATATAAAAGCACATTGAGGAGTTCCTTGAAGATTGTTTTTCTGTCTTGTGGGATCTCAACTTAGCACAATAGGTCTGGTTTATATATTAATGTAAGCCTAGGCATACATTGATAACTGAAAGCTGTTTTTTTAAAAAAATTAACTGCAGGAAAACCAGCCTCAACAAATTCTGCTCCCTATCTGCCATCAAGAAAAGCCTATTAAGAATAATTGTTGGGTTTTTAGTTTTCAAAGAACCCATAATTAAATTTTATTGTCTGGTAAGTGATTAGAATTAATTGCTTTCACAATAGCTCTGGTGCTCATTATCTACTTTAAATTGGGAGTGGCTTTTCAGCAGAATTCCTTCGTTTACCACAATTCCTTTCTGTTACATTCCTCACCAGAGAAAATCCATCACAAAGGCTGTTCCCTTTGAGAAATTACTGAAAACTCACAGGTGTTGATTTAATGTATCATCTTCAGCAGATCAGGATTAACTCAAAAGAAGGGCTTCTCCCAGTGTTGAAACAGAAATGTGAGGCTAGAGAAAGCCACTTCCACGCTGGTTAGATTTTCAAACCCATGTAATAATGGGCAGTACTGTATATAATTTTTTAAAATGGTTTTCTGGTGCCAATCTGAGAACTCATCCTGTGTAGAGGGGAGGAGATATTACAGATTTCCCCAGTCAATAATGGTAGTTGTCTTTAGCTGCTGTTATGCTGGTTGAAGACCCTTTTCTCACCCATTTGCCTGGCTTGAGTTTGACTATCCAGTCATTTTAGCTGTGACTCATATTAGGCTTGATTTGGAAGCATTGGGTTGATGCTTGGAATTCCTACAGAATTAAAAAGCCAAAGTACACCTTCCTGGAGACCAGCCACCCCTCATTCTCTGTCTGCAGCCATCCCTTGCCAGTGGCATCTCCCCAGGCAAAGCTCCTGATCTCTAGACTTGCAGTATCATAACTCCCTTAAAAAAATGTTTTCTCCAAGGGCCTTTCTGAAGCTTCCAGGACCTGCAGAGCTGTGCTCAGCAGCACTGCCCCTGGGGCTCAGCTGAAGAGTAAAGCTCATTGCCTCATGGTTTTTTGTGGGTCATTCTCTGAAACAAATCCTGCAGCCTTTCCATGCCATGCACACTGTTTGGTTTTTCATCTCTGAATTTACCCAGAGCAATGGGCAGCAGCATAAAATCCACTTATGCAGAGAACCTAATCCAAATCCTGCATTTCCACTCATGTGTGGCTGTCCACTGGTGAGAGGATGACTTAGAGGATGCCTGAGTCCTTCAAGGGCACTGCCTAAAGCATCTGCTGAATGGGGTTGCATAAGTACTGTATAAAATAGAAAACTATGGTACCAAATACAGTGTGACTTCACTCTTAGGCTGTATTTTTAGATTGTTAGAGTGCTTCAGAGGATGTATTTATAATGAGATGTTGTCTCTCAATGCAGGATGCTGCTCTTAGAGGAAAAATCCTATACAATTTTCGTACACTTGTCATTATATAAATTATATAGAGTATTAGGCCCTGTGGAAGTTCAGCTGACAAAGACTTCCTCCTTCTGAATTCTGATAACTTCTGGAACTGAATGGATTTAATTGAATTATCTGTCCCACAGAAAGTTATCACTGTCTATTCAGTTCCAGGGCATAGCAGAAGGTAGGAGTAATTTGCCCTGTAGAAATGGAAGAATTAGAATATAAGGAGTGTAGTCACAGGTGACTTACGTGGACAGTTTCCAGTCCAGCTGAATTACTATATTAATATAATGGGTTTCATTAAAATGTGCTAATAGCACAAGAAATGCCCTCAGTTGCTCAGTTCACTCTATAATAGGTGCTTGGGGAAGGAAGAATCTTGTCAAGACCAAAGTTTTGCTCTGTGGTGAACCTTGAAAGCTTCACTGTGTTAGAATCCATAGTTAGAGCATTCTGTGGTAAGCAGCACCACGCATCACTGTGATCTGGGCTGGAGGATTATTTCTTTTTGTCAGGGATGTAAATTGTGCCACTAGTAGTGATTCACCTTCCCTGCAAACCCTGCCCTGGGCTAAGGGCTGCTGGCAGTGTCTTGTAGGCACAGAGTTTGTGGTGATTGGGAGTGGGGCTGGGCCCAGCCTCATCCCCAGTGGGCACAGCTGTGCAGGACAGGTGAATGCTATTGAAGGGAACGAGCCATGGAGTGCCCAGGGGCACTGAGCAACCACCAAAGGGAACAGAGGGCACACAGGTGCAGGGCATCAACAGGAGGGGATAAAAGGCTGGGCTGAAGAGCAAGAAGGGCAGATGCTTGCAGTCTTCTGATAGTGTGTGGTGCCACTCTGTGTATTGTGGCTGTCTCAGCTGTGACAAATACTGTATGGTGACCCTGACATGATTTGGGGGTGAGGTATAGCCAGAGATGGAGCCCAGCGTAGCATTGAGAGCAGCAAGGAGACACTGCCTGGTCTGGACCAGACTGATTTTGACACCTGGGGTACAGGTGAGCTGCTGGGGACATAATGGAATAATGGGAAATAACTTATCAAGTGAAGAACAGGGTGTAAGTTTTTTTGCTCTGTGTATTGTGGCTATCTCAGCTGTGGCATGTGCTGTGACAGTGTCTGAAGGATTTGCTGTAATCGTACATTTACTGCAGTAAGTGTACCCTAGGCTTGGGTGCTAATGAGGGCTAATCTCTTTGATGATCTGGCTGCCTTAGTGAGGTCAATGGTCGAAATTAGTACCTGCAGGCAAAGGGATTTTTGTTACTCTAGATAAGGATCCCAGACTGAAGCTGCTGAGAATTGTTGCTGGCTGGTTCCCAGGTGCCCTGGGCCCATCTCTTTACCTCTACTACCTCCTCTAGGCTGCAGTACTGGATTGCCTCACTGAGAACTTGATAAGGAAAAGTATTTCCACAAAGAAACCTCCTTCCTTTCTTTATTTAAGTGCTTCTTTTTTTAAATGAAGCAAGTTAAGAGAGAAAATAACTTTGGTCATCTTTTCAGGACCATTTTTGTTTATGCTCGTGTTAAAAAACATAAAGGAAAAGCTCCTAAAACCAGACTCTTCACAGTAAAATGAGTAGTGAATAGTGCCACTTTGGTAAATGTTACCATTCATTTTTCAATAAATTACCAATTTATCCTTCTGAATGTAGCAATAAAAAGAGATAAAAGGACAGAAGGAGGAGGAAAACTTAGGAGGTTTATGTTTATGGCCAAGCATTTGGTTTTATGTTTACCTCATGGGAAGTAACTCCATATATCATAATAATTGACTTCACCAAGTACCTTTGAAAAAACAGACTTTGCTACAAAAAAGCATCTTGTTTTAGAGAAGCCTGTGCATGGTTTTCCACTAAGGAAATCACTCCCTTTTGAATCAGTGGTTTAAGCTTTTTACAATGTTTATATGTAGTGGTTCATTTGCTCAGTTGGTGGCTGAGAACAAGCAAGATCATGGCATAAATATAAGCAAAATATTTATAGTTTGCTTAAACCCTAAACAAATAATCACTTATCCACCATCACTCCAGACTGATTCCTAAGAACTTCCTGTAGTGAAGACTTCCCCCTACCCTACACACTTGCAGATATTTGCTTGTTACCATTTTGACCCCAGTGATTCATGGGCAGCTCTTCCACAAACCTGAGCAGGGATTTTGATCTGCCAGACTTCTGAGGGGTCACTGGATTTTTCCTTGGCATTCTGGCACAGGGAACAAGGACTCTCAAGCTGCTGAGCTGCTGAATTTTTCCATCATTTAACACAACAGAAGCAAGTTTTGTTGCTGATCTGTTTAGGAAACAATATTTGTGGCAGTTCCTCTCTGAGTCAGAGAGCAGAGGACTGGATTGTGGTGGGCAATAAAAAACCCTGGTGTTCCTATAAGGACTTTAATTACTCAGCTTGTTACAAGTGAGACCAAGGGAGGTTGGTGGCAATGCCAGTTTCAGAACAGCTGCAAAGGATTTATTTTTCCTCGGTGATGAGTGGAAAAGGCTGTAAAAATACTGTACAAGGTTGGCTAATAAACTGTATTTTATTAGCCATTCTTATTATGAGTGTTTACAAGCTAGTGTGCTGATAGGCATTTTGATGAGATAGTATTCCTTAACTGTAATCATTCTGGAATTAAAAAATAAAGGACAGAAAGCCAGAAAGCTGGAAAACATGGCATATGCATATGTCAGACCCAGATTTATAGCCAGACAGTGAGAAGCTGGCTTGGCAGCAGGTTACTTTGGATGGTTACAGTGCTGGCCTGGCCAAGTCCCGCGTGGCTTGTTCAAAGTAGAGAGATAGTGTGATTTGTGGATGTTTCCTTGGAGCATCCCAGGCCCCTGAGATGTGAAAACAGACCAGCAAGCTGATGGCATCCCTGTCTTCTGCCCCTTGTTCCCCTTGGTGTCTGGGGTGGGCACAGAGAATGAACAAAAAGGCCTGGGCAGCCTCCCCAGCCCATCTCACAGAACGAGCCCTTTGCAAAGTCAGGACTTAATCCTGGGGATTTGAGTCCCATTCTACCACCACTGAGCTCCATCATGGTGTTCTTTGTGTGCAGTTATGATGCAATTTCCTGCTCCCAAAGTGGCCTCTTCCAGGCTGGAGCTGTTTTCTAGCATGCTTCCTTCCAGTAGGAGCAGTGCATTCCCAGGAATGCTGCCTGGCCAGGGCTGTGATGCACTTGTGTGTTGGCAGCATTACACCTCAGGCTGTGATGCACCAGCAGTAACAGTCCCATAATCACAGTAATGACAAGCTAGTGGGAAATTGAGTTTAACCTGGGAAGAGGCTCTGTGAAAATGTCCTTGTGGTTATTGTCTCTGGCTCTCTGTTTATTGCTGTTCAGTCACACAGCCAAAAACGTGCTCTGCTTGCAAGAAGAAAGGTTTTACTGTCTATTTTTTCACTGTGCTTCACTTCTGCCCTCCTCTTCTGCTGGCAGTCCTGCAAATCTACCCTGGGTTGCCAAGGTCCTGCTGGTTTCTTTACTTTTTATGCCTAATCTCCAATAATAATTGCTGTGGAGGAAAGCCCCAGCCTTGGTGGCAACTGTGAGTCTGCTGTGGGCAGCTGGTGTGCCCTGGGGCATCTGTGTGACCCTGGTGCCTCAGCTATGGTGATCTGCTGGTCCTGTCACCTAAACAGGAAAAGGAGCTGTGGAAAGCAGGTAGCAGTCAGAGCAGCAGTCACCTAGGGTCAGATTTTTTAGGAAATGAAATACATAAAGTTGCAGGTCTGGCAGAGTTTCATGGCTGTGTGTTTTTGTGAGTCATACTTTGTACCAGTGGTTATTCCAGGTCTTGATCAAATTCAAACCTTGCCTGTTATCTCAGTTCCTCCCTGAAACAAAGGAGATCTGCCCTGCTCTGTTAGAGTACTGTAAAAATACACCTGTGAATATCTGTGATGGGGATGGAGTTTCTGACTTGAAGCTCAATCCTCTTGGGAGACCTTCCATTAATTTCTTTGGGGTTTTGAAGATCCCAGAGGATTATTTCCCCAGATATTAAAGGATCAAAGAGATTTGTAGCTTATCCTCATCTCTCCACGGACTGATTCCCTTTTCACTGTTTGCATCTGGGAAAAGAAACAAGAACACATTTATCCTAATATTTTAGGAAGCAAGCAATGGCTGCCAGCTGTCATGGGAATGTGATGCATTCATGAATGGCACAGTAGGTGCTCTGTGTGTTTTGCTAAGAACCAAGTAGCACTGGTGAAGCAGGCATCCAGTTAAAGATGTGGCCATGCCACCAGACATCTCCTTGCTAATACAGGACAAACAGCACCCCATTTCTTGAGGTTCAGGTGGTGGGGAACTTTGTACAGAGTGTAATTATGCTAAGCAGATTTTTAGCAGAATGCTTCAGCATCCACATGGCTGGATAGATGTGTTCTGAGATTGGGGTTTTTTTTTGATGTAGTTCTGGCAACATCTTAGAAATTGCACATGACTATTCTTCTATTTTGAAAAGAAACTGCTGATCTCGTTTAACTTCAAGAAGGTTCTTCAAAATGGTTTTGTTTTTTCAAATACAGCAGAAAAGCCCTCAAATCTCTGAGTGCTGTGAGAGTGTTTGTTAAAAAAAAGACCATTTTTAAAGCTGGTAAATTAAAGACAATTTTAAACAGCTTTATAAAGATAATTTCCTTTGTGCTCAGTGCTTTGGCATCAGATTGTCAAACAATACCAATAGGCAGAAGAGCTGGACCATGTCACTGTCACCTTTCCAAAACCAATCTCTAGCCAACTGCAGAACTGGATGTTGCTCACCATTAACCCTGAAAGGAAAGGAGACACTTTATTCAAAGCCTATCTTTTCCTTAAATATCACCTATCTAAATATTGAGCAATTACAACCTTATGTAATTGTGGGGCAGCTGGAAGATTTTTTTTTTTTTAATAGAACAATGCATAAAATAAAGCACTCAATTCCTAATGAACAATCCATGTGCTTCTTTTTTCAGGGAGTCCAATGTTCATTTGTCCATCTGAACAGAGAAGAAAAATTACCAGGGAAACTAGCATCAGTTGTGTCAATCTGTGAGTACTTTAAAGCTGAAAGTTAGGAGCAAGTTGGTATTGTGTGTTTGAAGAACATGATGAATATAGTGGCCATATGTGACAGCACCTGCACTGGAAGATGGAGGAGTAATCATGCTGCAGGAACAAGGCTTGAACAAACACAACCATCTCCCTCCATATGCTCTGTGTAGCACTGCAGGTGACCATTATGATGTGGGAAGGGCCTGTGATCTATGAGGAAGAAACTTCCCAGATCTTAAATTTGAGGCTTGAGTTTAGGAGAGGAAAAGATTGAAGGTAAACCCCAGAAGGTGTATAGCTATCCTGCAAGAAGAAGTGTGGGGTTTCCACAGTCACTGAGCTGGTGTCAGTAAATAGCTGTGTTTGCAGAAGATGCTGTACTGCCTCTTGTGGGTGTTTGCAATTTTAACAATGAGGAAGATGGGAAAGTCTCCCCTTTGGGGAGACAAAGGACTGAAACTTGTGCATTTAAAATTCTTCTCCAATATAATTCTAAAGCTAACTCTGCTCTGCCATTAATTGCAGACTCATTTTTCTAACTGGATGGATAGAGGGGCTTGACATCACAGAAGCTTTCTTATGCCTTAGAGCTTTGTGAACTCAGCGATCTGAGCATTCATCCTGCTTAATTTTTGCTGTCTAGAAGTCACACATCTTGTGGAGAAAAAGAAACTTTCACAGCTTGCTTATCTGAAATGTGTGTCTTGGGAAGATACCAGTGTCCCTTTGGAGGAGCCTGTCTCTTTTCTGGTGGTACAGAGTTCTTCAGGGTAGGGGATGAATCCTGTGAACATCTTCAGGAGAGGCAGTGACTGGGTAGTGAAGTGTGAGGTACAACACAGTGTAACATAATGCCTTTAAGAAAAAAAGAAACCTAAGATCTTGCGGGAAACAGTGGGCTTTGACCTGTCCATTACCAATGGAGAGATGAGGGCTGCAGTGGAAAAGTGTAATGAAAATATGGGCCAATGCTTAGCAAAAACCCCAAAATCCTGGCAGGATTGGGAAAGCAGTAGGGGTCATCTCTCAGTAAAGGTGTACAAATCCATGGATGGCCCACACAGTGAAGCCTCTAGGCAGTTCTCATCTCTACATCAGATAAAGCATGTAGGAGATAGGAAAAGGACACAAGGCTTATCAAGAGTTAGTTTTCATAGACTGAATAAGCTAGAAAGCTCTGATTCTCTGTGGTGGAGTTTAAAAACCTGTGTGGGGAAAGAGAGAAGGAATGGGCATCAGATGGTCATCACAAGATTATACATACTCAAGGAGACTTGGAACATGCTCATGAAAAAGAAATTCACTGCATTATAAATGCAGATGCATCACTTCATGTGTGTATGACCTGCTTGGTAGCAAATGTGTGAGGATAAGATTTGCCTGTGAGAAATGAAATGGTCGAATGCCAAAGGGCAGGGGATGCACTGCTGTAAACACTGAGTTTGCAGAAAGTCTAAATCAGGTCTGAACCTGGCCCTGGGCTGCAGCAGCCTTCTCCCTGTTTGTACTCCTAATTTCACACTGGGTTTGGGACTGCTTAGAAATGTAAAAACTGATGTTTTGGTTAGATTTGAAATACCCCTCCCCCCAGCACTATCCCTGCTTAAAATTCCTAGCTATCAAACAGCCACTTCCTCACAGATTATTGGCTTTTCATGTTGCTCAAGTGCAGCCTTTTCATCAGACTGCATATGTTCTGATCACTTTCTGGCAATTTTTCTTATTGTAAATAAAGCCCATTCAGGCACAGTTTATATAACCACTATCTGGATAATACCCTCCTAATGACCAACTTTCTCTGGAGAAACACAATCATATCTCTTTCCCCGTTTCTGCCAACTGCATTTGAGTTGGCCACAGAGCCAAGCATGGCCCTGCTATTGTATTAGTGCAGATGGGTGGGAGTCACAAAAGCCTGAATTGGAAAATTCCCAACCTGTGGGCAAGAGCTTTGGTTTACTTCTTTCTGTTGTAGAGGTTCCCGCTGATTGAGTTGGATAGAAGTTTTCTGTACTTTGAGGCTTTTTCACAGGGCTTTTGAAGCTTGAGGTTTTTGAAGGGACACACTTTCAAAAGGCTTGTGGAAAATGAGAAGTTTTGTGTCTGGGTAGGATTGCAAACAGGAAATATACCTCAGCTCTTGTCTGATGGAGTGTTGTCTGCAAGTAATTCCATGGGCCCCCTCTTGCCATAGGTGTGCACTCTTCTCTTGTAAGATGATTGGGGTCCATTTAAGCTGCTCCAAGTTCAGGCAGCCTGGGGATCCAGGGCAGGGGAGTGCTGGAGGACAAGTGAGAGGTTCTCACAAGGTGCAGCCAAGAGCTTTGCCACCAGCTGGCAGGCAGTAGCCAATTGTGTAGGCAAACATAGCAGCAGCTTGTATTGTAAGAATTGCCAAAATCCTGCTAAATTAGATGGTATTTGGAAGTGCTGTGTTCCCAAAACCTAGCTCTGACCCCAGTGCAGCTGGAGTGAGGAGGGGTGCTGAACATGGTGCAGCTGGCAGTTGCCTTCTGCAGGTATTGATCCCAAAACTAACATGTGCTGAGCAAAGACTTCCTCTTTCTCGAGCTCTTTGTGTGAGTAATTTGGTCGGCTGTGTTTGCCTGACCTTTTAAGATGAGCCTGGCAGGGAAAGGGGCAAGAATGTTCTTGTTACTGCTTTCCTTCAGGCTTCCCTGAGCTCTGTGATATGTGGAGATCTCAGGGAAAGAGTTACAAGACCACAGATGCCAAATGAGCTGTGTAGCTCCAAGCCAGGAGGCCAGTATCAACCCTCTCCACTGTCTCATCTTGTGCCAGGTGAGGCCAGTGAGGAATAGGTCTGATGTGCCTGGAATTTATTTTGGGTCAGGGAAGCAAGGCAAATTGTGCATTTTTTTTTCCTTCACAAATAACTTAAGCACACCCCAGAAAGGAAACCAGCTGGTGAAATGCAAAGACATGCTTTCAGATTCAGCAGAACAGAAAGAAAAAGCGGAAACAAAACATCTTTCACACACCTTCATGTGAATCAGACAGACAGAAAATTACTTTTCCATGTGTCTTTCTGGTAAAACCAGCATCATTTGTTGTCCTTTATTGGGAAACTCCATCCCCTTTGCAGCCCCCCTCGTTGTCCATGCTAGGAGAGCAGTTTGCTCATCTTGTTTGGAAGCACAGTGGCAAGGTGGAGCTCCTTGGCTCAGACTGGATGCATGGCCCAAGGCTCACAGTTTAGCCAGGGACCCTGTGTGCAGCATGGACTGGAAGTAATTCATGGCAGAGGTTTCCCTGAGGCAATGAAAGGAGAAAGGGAATCAGTTCTTGATGTCTCCAGTGCCTCTGTTCATCATGAAAGCCCACCCTTGCATTGCTCTTTCTCATGTTTTTTTCCCAGCATCCATTATCTGCAATAAGCCCAAGGCCTAAGCATTAGGGGTGGGTTGTGGGCCAGGAATCTGTTGGGCTACATGCCCTACATGGACCCCAAAGAAAACCATTACTGTCCACAGCACTTGGGCAATGACACAACTTGATAAATGTACCCCAAAACTGAGGAAAATTATTCACTCATCAACTGCATTATGCTACATCAGGACATTTGCAAATTGTTAGCAGAGAATTTGAATGTAAAATATTTATAAATTCTTTTCTATTTTTAATATTCTGTGAAGATTTGGCTGATATAGCAATTCTTGAAATTGCACAGAAATATGATATACAGCATACTGCAGAATATATCACCATGTCTTTCCAGATCCCTGCCAGCATTCTGGGGATGATTTCAAGGTATGTCTGGATGAGAAAATCACTGCTGGCTCAGTGATTAAGCAGCAATGCCAAGTCCTGTGACTTTGGATCTCAGCTTTCATTGCTTCCAAAAGGCCTGATTCTGCTCTGTTATAGTGCCAGTGATGCCCCTGTGAAGAGAAATCGAGTCCAGAGCTCATACTTGGGCCAGATGGCCTCTCAAACCTGCAGGTCAGGCTGCAATCTCACTGACAGGAGGCTGGATCCACCTCAGAGTCACATCACCTTTCATCTTGCTGGAGTCACTCTGGTCTGATGTGGGTAAGGGGCAGAGAGCCCTGGGTTTGCCTGAATGATCAACAAGGCCTTTGTGGCTGGCTGCAAATTTTTAAATGCCTCTGTGGGTCTTGCAGTGGATAAAACTGGCAGAAATTAGCTCCAAATGTGGCTGGCTCAGACAAAGGAGTCAGCAGTACTCAGACTCAGAGAAATCAGTAGCAGCTTTTTGGCCCAGAAGAGAAAGTGAACTCTAGGATTCAAAATAAGAGTCTGGCAGAGAAAATATAACCCAAAGAACAACTGGCTTAAGCAGGTGAGCTGATTTTGCTGCTCTCTCGTGTTGGTGCCATCTACCTATTGCTTTATTTTTTTATTTGTAAGGAAGGGATTTGCAAAATAATGGCTGAGCTGTAGAAACTCCCAAAACCTGCTCACAGCAATGGGTCCCAGCAGCTGGATGAGACAGAGGAGCACTGGAGCAGGATCTGCCCTCGTGTTGGCTGCCTGCAGAGTGTCACATGTGGCTCAGGGATGCAGGGCAGACTCTCACTCCTTAATGCTGGTTGCTGCATGAGTGCTTGTGAAACCTTCACACAGCGTCTCTCACAGAATCTGTCCCTAGTTTTGGTTCTAAAAAGATGCAGTGAGAAATTCTGAGTCCTAATATTGCTGGAGAAACTCCCACTGGCCAGATCTATCCCTATACAGGTGATTTGAACAAAGCCATTGGTTAGCACAGTGACACTCTGGAGTCAGACAGAAGATGCCATGGAGTGTTTTCTGATCATCTCCAGAGGTGAGAGAGCCTCTTCTGTACACACATATCCCCATGGCAAAGGAGGTGTGTCTGCACCTCCCCTTCAGGCATTCTCAAGCCAGCTCTAAGTTCCAAATTCAGGCATTGCTGCAGGTTAACACTGCAGCCCTGTAACTGCCTGAATGAGGTTTAACCTTGATTTACCCTTTATTTTACAAAGTTTAGCCCTTTTTCACAGTACAGGTCCCTGAGTACAATACCTCCAATCAATCCTGTTTAAGATAGGCACCTCTTCTGAGCCCAGCTCTGGCTGTAAGAGAAATGGGTAATGATGAAGCCTTGTGTTTGTTCAACTCTGTTTGGAATTTACAGCACTTTGTAAATGATTTATTGCAGTCATAATAATTGATGCCTCTGCAAATGGATTCCCGTCAACAATACATTCAGACCCAGGCCTTCATTTCAGGCTCATGGGGACAATATACATTTAATGGGAAAACTGGTCTGGTTGCTTTTGGCTCTTATTTATGTACTACAATGAAGTGCTTATCTGCCTGGTGGTGGTTCTTGTTTCTGTAAAAGGAAAACTGTGGAGGGAGCAGGCCCATCATGTGCAGGAGCTGGGATACACATCCTACCTGCAAAAAGGAAAGATAGATCAAAGACAGATCTTTACCTCTCACTCTTCCCTTCCCCTCAGCCCAAGATGGAGACTCCTCTTCTTGCTGTTCTTGTCAAGACTTCTAGAGACCATGTAGTTTCTTCCTTGAACTCCTTTATGGCCATATTTTTGATGCTAAAGAGATAGGAGAAACCTCTTCCACCATGCAGGTAAGTTTGAGGTTTTCCATTAGATTTCCCCTTTCTTTTTTACTGGCTGGCTATGAAAGTTTCTGGGTGAGAGTCCTTGTCTTGCAGGTCCTGTTGCCCTCTTGTTAGGTTTGTTCTCATGTGCTTCCACCAGTGCAAAGAGCTTTTCTATTGATAGGCACTAAGTGCTCCCTGCCTCTGTGAACACGGGGCACTTTGGGATTGTGGAGAAACTGGCAGTTTCCTTGTAGCTGCAAATGCAGGGAAAATATCAGTGTGGAAAACACCAGCACAGAAAATACAGGGATATTGCTGTTACTCAGTAGTGTCTGTGAACATACCACCACCACTGAACTGACTTGGAAAGGAGGAATTCAAGGAAGAAATGGTTCCTTCAGGAAGACCTGCTGAGTAAGTTGTCCATGTCCATTGACTCCACTCTTGGGGTGTTGATATCTCCAGCTTCAGCCACAGTCACCTGTGGTCTCAGCTGTGACAGGGAATGTCATTCTCCAAATCACACTGCTTATGTATTTTTGAAGTAAGGATAAAAGCCCTGTATGGATTTGTGAATAAATGCAACAGAAATATAATTCAGCTCATTGTTTAGAGTCAGTAATCCCAAATAGCCGGAGATTTGTGTTTCACCTAGTGCCTGATTACTCCTTTCAGTCATCTCATTAAGTGCCTCATTTCAGGGTGGCTACAACACAGTATCTCCACGGGGTTCAGCACAGCAGAGTAATTGAGACCTTGAGATTCTACTGTCACAAGTATCAGCAGAAAGGAGGAAAAAACTGGTATTTTTTTAAACAAGGTACTTCAAAGCAAAGAATTGCCTTCCAAAAATAGTAGCCAGTGCTTTCAGAAGTCAGTTGTGGTTTTAAGGTGTTAGCTGCTCTTTGGTACATCTTTAGGACTGCAGGTTTTGGAGAAGTGATGTCTGTCTTCACTGTACTGAGTCATGTACAGGGACTGAAGAACAGTGCATGGGGAAAAGATTTCCAACTCCTATTAGAAAGGCTGAGCTGGGGAGGGATGGAGTCTTTTCTAGGTATGACCCATGGGTGTGGTGAGCTGGCCTAGTCCTCTAAGATAGCCCCATATCATGTCTGGAGTTCCCTGGAACAAGGTGAGACAGACTTGATGTTCCAGATGGCTTTTTTGCTCTTATATACTGGTCAAGTATTTTTCCTGGTCTTTTTGCTTGTGGCTCGGAGCAAAGACACATTAGAGGCTGTGGCATAAGTGATAGAATAGTTTGGATTGGAAGGGAGTTCATCTATGCCAACACCTTCCATTAGTGAATCAGCTGAGATGTGTTTGATGGGGGCTCTTTTCCAAACGAACTCTACCTTTGGGTAGTCTTCTGGTTGATCAAGATCCAATTTTCATTATTTTCTGTCACAAATTGTGCTGGTGGTTTTTGTTGTGATTGCAAGCAGTCTTTGCTCCCACAAGGAAGTAAAGCTGAGAGAATTGGGATTGTTCAGCCTGAGAAAGAGAAGGCTCTGGGATGTCCCAACTGTGGCCCTCCAGTACATGGTGGAACTACAAGAAAGTTGGAGAGGGCCTATTTACAGGAGCGTGTAGCCACAGCACAAGTGGGAATGGAGTCAAACTTAGATTAGATATGAGGAAAAAATTCTTCCCTGTGAGGCTGGTGAGGCACCATCCTGGAGGAGCCATGGATGCCTCATTCCTGGAAGTGTTTAAGGCCAGGCTGAATGAGGCTCTGAGCAACTTGGTCCAGTGGAAGGTATCCCTGCTGATGGTGTGGGTTGGGACAAGATGAGCTTTATTTTCCCTTCCAGCCCAAACCAATCTCTGATTCTATGACTGAGACATCAAGATATGCTGCTAAAGTCTTAAGATGCACTGGTATTTCAGAGACCACACAGTAATTTAATTAGACTTCATCTCATGTAGTTTGGTTCTGTCTCTGCAGGCAGGAAATGTTGGGGGCATTGGCAAGGCAGTGCAGCAGTAATTCCAACCTGACGTCAGCAGGGATCACCTTCCATGCAGTGTCTTGGCACCAGCACCAGCTCTCTCCCCTTTAACTCCCTCCTTCCCAGTGAAATAAAAAGAGACATATTGGCTCCTCTCTCCTCCAGCAAACACCCTGACAATGGAGGAAGGTTTTCCCTTCCCTTCCTCTTTCCTATTCTTTTGCCTGGCATAAGAAGCACTGGCAAATCCAATTTCTTTATCAATTTTTCATTCCTGGTGGTGTGTTTGAAGCAATAACTGGTGCCATGGGAAATGAGCTGTGGTAGAAGCCCACAGGGAGGCAGGGTTGCACAGACACTGATGGATTGTGTGAGTCAAGAGAGTAAAGGAGCTGCTCTGTTCATATTTAAGGCTACCACATAACAGACTGCCCAGGATGACTACACCCTCAGGGGTTTCTTGTTAGAGACATGTTTGTCTATATTACCAATATTCACATCTCCTTGTTTTGAAAAAGCCTTGCAAGTTATTTAAGAACGGGGTAAAAGAATTTCACTATTCATTTAAACACTTGTTTCATGCGTATTAATTTAAACACATTAGTTCAAATGTTTGCTCTAAATCCACATTTTCCAACTCGGGACTGCATTTAGCTTTACCCACTTCTAGGTCATGGTTGTGTTGTTTGGTTTTTGTTTTGTTTATTAATTTCTAGCCAATTAGCCTCTTCCTTTTCCTTCTAGCCTGGAGATACTGACCTTGTATGATAATCTTTTTCATGTTGTTTGTTAAACACTACTGTTTTGGTTTGAAAGACAGGTGTCTGCCAAGGAAGGAATGGAAAGTATAACCCCCTTCCCTTCAAATTATAATCACTTTGAAATTATGGGGCTTTCATGCAAAGATGTGGGGAAGGGAATAACAGATCATTACTAGCAAGCATTTGTATTACGAGAGAAACAAAAAAAGCAGCAACGAGCAGGAGCACAAACCCCAAACCGGCTCCTCGTGCTCTCCAGGTGCAGTTCCTGTCACGGCCACCAGGGGCGCTGCTGGCTGCCAGCCGGGCAGGGCGGTGCGGTGATTCCCGCCCAGCAGGGGGCGCTGTGCGGCGGGCCCTGAGGCAGCCGGGCTGAGGGGCGCCGGGGCGGCAGCTGCTGGCAATGGCCGGGCTCCTGCTGAGGTGGCCGCTATGGGGACACCCCACATGTCAGTTCTGGGCCCCCCAAATGGCCGGGAAACAAAAAAAGAACCAGCAGAGTTGCAGTGCAGGGAAAGCACAACAGATCTTTGCAGGGGCTGCACCGGCGCCTCACGGACAGAGGGCGCGGCAAAGCCGATCCCAGCGCCTCACGGGCAGAGGGCCTGGCAGAGCCGATCCTGGCGCCTCACGGGCAGAGGGCCCGGCAGAGCCGATCCCCATGCCTCACAGACACAGGGCCTGGCAGAGCCTATCCCAGCGTTTTGGTGCCTCACGGGCACAGGGCCCGGCAGAGCCGATCCCAGCGCCTCACGGGCACGGGGCCTGGCAGAGCCAATCTGGGCACCTCACAGACACAGGGCCCGGCAGAGCCGATCCCAGCGTTTCGGTGCCTCACAGACACAGGGCCTGGCAGGGCTGATCCCAGCATTTCGGTGCCTCACAGACACAGGGCCTGGCAGGGCCGATCCCAGCGTTTCGGTGCCTCACAGACACAGGGCCTGGCAGAGCCCATCCCGGCATTTCAGCGCCTCATGGGCGGAGGGCCCAGCAGAGCCCATCCCAGCGTTTCAGCGCCTCACGGGCAGAGGGCCCAGCAGAGTCCATCCCAGCGTTTCAGCACCTCACAGGTGTCCTGAGCTCCGAGCGACAGGGAAGCAGGTAAACAGCTCCTCTGTCCCCTGATCCCAGAAATGGGACTGAGCAAAACCCAGCCAAGCCTCCAGGGGAGCCCCCTCATCTTTTTCATGCCCCCAGCCAGGGGGAATTTCAATGGAAGGTTGTAGCACCCAGCTACATCTTCTGTTTCCCCATTGTCCCATTTGTCTCTCAGGCAATGCTACCCCACCCCTGTATTGTCCTTCCCGGTAGCAAATGGGAGAAAAATTCACTGAAAAAACCAAACCCAGAACAACTATTTTTGAAGCAAGACACTTAAGACACAGGTTATTAAACCTCACATTTGAGGATATGAGGTGATTGTTGGCAGACTCTGGATGGTTTTGTTCTCTCCCTGCCTCCGCTCTCCCTGGCCATTGTGGTGCACAGGTACCAAGGGCCAGTGTGAGGATAGTGTCACCTTGCTCTGGAGCAGTGCCCCTTGTGAGAAAGACAAGGGCTGTCAGGGACCAAGACACACCCCTGCCCTGTCCCCATGTGCCAGACTTCTGTGTTTCCTGAAATCTCAGTCTGAGTTCTGGTGTTCAAGATGATATGCAGTTTAAAAAATTTTTATGTAACTTTAATCAGTTTTCACATAATCACAGAATGAGCTAGGTTGGTAAGACCTTTGAGACCATGAATCTATGTTTGCCTTTGCATAGGGGGAAAGGATCTGAAATTTCTTTCCAGGGTATTGTTCCACCAGATGAAGCCTGATGAGCTTGTGGTCTCAGCAGACTGGGAGTAGCTCAGAAGATACACAAAACATAAAGACCATCAACTCCAAACATCACCTCTGGCATGGTGGGAGACACCTGGTCTGGGAAAAGAGTTAAGAATGAGGACCTAATTAGCACCTAATTAGCATCAGAGGTGAAGAAATCCAAATCCAATAAAAAAACCAAATACTAAGAACTGTATAACTTGGGACTGATGAACACTGAACCAAATAATTTCTGTGGGGTTTGACTGGGTAAATATCTGAAACACCTAGTAAAATCCATGTGTCATGGAATGATTTTCTCTGCACACTTGGGCTATGTATGAATGAAATTATTTCTGTTGCACATCCTGGCCAGAGCAGCATCCTGGGCAGAATAAATAATGCCTTGATTCTCTAACACAAAAAATGTTGTTGGAGGGTTTTGTGGATTTTTTTTTTTTTTTTTTTTGTAGTTTTGGTGACCCTGGCAAGGGGATGCTTCTGCCTGGAGTGAGTTCCATATGCTTAACTGCCAAGAATCATCTTGAACAGGCCCTTGAAATTAAAGGGTTGGTTTTCCTGTGTGAACATTAGGAGTCATGAGGGAATCCACATTAGCTGGAAGGGTCTTGGCCAAATTAATGTTGCTCCCAGATAGCACTTGACCTTGTTGTGTGGTTGGATCTGCTCCTTCCTTTCCTCATCCTGCACAGACATATAATAGGCCCTGACATGTTCCAGAAGCAGCCATGCACAGATCAGGGATCAGCTGTGACTTTGCTACCTAGACCAGAGAGGTGACAGTGGTGAGAACTTTTGAAAAACCTCACTCTGGAGCTTCTGTATTCTACCCTCATTGTTCTGAAATGAGAAAGAGGAGTTCCCATTTTAAAATATTGCTTAATAAGTGGGTAGACATCAATTCTTATCCCACCAAAGGTATAACTCCAGTGGAAGCAAACAGCAAGCTGTTCATTAGCTGTTAGAGATATGGTAAGTTGCTTCCTGCAGAAAGCAATAAATTTGTTTTCTTGCACATTGGCACACTCTCCTCCTACCCTCTGCTCTCCTTCCCCAGACAGTAAAGACTGTTTAAGGGCAATTTCTGTCACCCAGGCATGTCACTGCCCTTTGCTGGCATGCCCTGATAAGCCCTCTGCAGCATATAATGCAATGGCTGATTTTTGCCAACTGCAGAGCACCACCACTGCACTTATGGGGTACCTGTATAAAGAGGACATTATCTGTAGCATCATTTAATTGTTCAAAGCAAAGAGAAAAGCATGGAAACAAAAAAACAAGGGGAAAGATACAGTGTAGATAAGCTTATGTTTTCTATTCTGAACAATAGATGAGAGACCTGATATAAGAAAGACATCAGCATTTATTGTATCTCTGGCCCAAAAGCTGCCTGATAAATTCTACCTAATTTCAGACTTGGTTTAGAACAAAGTAGCAATCTCTTCTGAGCCTCCTTTATATGCCCATTTTTATTGTAAAGCTCTGGAGTGATTTTATTTTTTTTTATGATTTGCCTTTTAATGTCCTCCAGCATTGTGTCTTTGCTCATCCATTAGCTCCGGCATGGGCTGACATACTGCAGCCCTCTTAACACCGAAAGGCAGCTCCTGTGAGTGGTTGGAGAGGCTCAGGCTCTGGGCTGAACTGTCTCACCACAGTGTGCACAGCTTGTTCAGCAGGTCCTTAGCAGCACTGATAACAGACTTTCCTTGGCAAAGCCCTTCAGGCCTTACCTCCAAAGATACAGCCTGGAGTGGGAATTTATGTACCCTGTGCAGTGTGCATCTCCTGGACTGAGTTCTGCCCTAACTAAAGCTGCTAGGCACTGTCCTCATAAGGACTCAATAATATTGTCTAATAAAAAGAGCTGCAGTTCCATCTTGTCATTATTTCATTACAAGTACTTGCAGCAAGTATTTTTAGACCATTCCCATAGTTTGTTATAAATTTTTGCTTTTAACTCTTGTATTTTCTTAAATTATTTTGACTTTCACATTTATATGACCTATGTATTTGGATTGATATTGTGATTTCAGCCAACAATTCTTAACCAAACCCTGTGTTTTTATTGTGAGCCTTGTGTCAATTCCCAGATTCAGGAGCCAAGTGACTTGGAGTGTTGCAGCATAAGTGATAAAGTTCCAGAAGCTTCCAGTTTGGCATCCACCCTCTTTTTTTTTCTGATTTTCTATGAGAAACCCCACCAGGAGCCCCCAGTCTGAGCAGAGACCAAAATGGGACTTCCCTGGGAGCAGAAGTACCAGCTCAGCATAGTGCTGACTTCTTTCAGGGAAAGGATAGTGATTTTGGCTGCCTAACAGTGCCCTCAAGAGTGGGAAATGCAGGGACAAAAATTAGAGCCCACTGGAACGAACCAATGAATTATGGTCTTTCTAAACCCCAAGTCTGCAAGCTGGTTGTTGGCACTGTTGTGTCAGACATTTCCAAAAGGCTGCCATCTAAAATGTAAAATATGTTCTCCTCCCCTCTACGCCCACACAATCACCAAATACTTTCACAGGGGAAAGTAGAAAAAATAGAATAAAAAGATGAGCCCTTTCAAGGTCTCTGTAAATGTTCCAGGGACTGAGCTATATCCCAGGAGAGGGAGCTGTCTGTCTTATACAAGAGCTGCTGGAAAAGCACATGTACCCAGGAACATGTTCATTATGATTCCATTAAGCTCTTTGGTGATATGCTTAAAGATATGGACAGAGTCAGGCTAATCATGATCTCTCTCCCTTTCTTCCCTCCATCCTATATTTCAACAGTCTTGTGGCCAGGTCTCTCAAGTAAAAATATATCTCTAGAAAACACTTTTCTTCCTCTCATTGTCCTGCTTGTTAATATTCATAGCAAATGGAGGTGCAATTTGAAATCATTTAGGCTGTTATGCCATCATCAGTGGTGGCTATTTTAGACTGGATATTTGGAAAAATTTCTTCACTGAAAGGATTATCAAGCCCTGACACAGTGTTGGTGTAACCACCTCTAGAGGGGTTTAAAAGCTGTTTTCCTGTGGCACATGTGGGAAATGGTTCAGTGGTGGACTTGGCAATGCTGGGGGAACTGTTGGACTTGATGGCCTTAGAGGTTTTTTGCAGCCTAAATGGTTCTATGTTTCTATGACAGTAAAATGGCACATGGTTGAGGAAATCTTCTCTTTTGTAACATGGGCTTTGGTCTCTAAGTTCAGGAAGGTAAGGCCAACTCACTGGCTAGCTCTGTGTGTTGTGTGCATTTGGAAGAGGAATCACTGGTGTGGTATTTCTGATGGAAGCCTTTAGCTATGGATAGGTAAGGAAAGGCCAGGATGAGGCCTCAGCTTTGGGGGATGCAATTTTGCTTCTGGCCAAAGCTTTGTGTGTTGCCTGAGGCAGACTTACGACCAAGTCTCACCCAACTGAAACCTCCCTCTGCCTTAGCAACCTCCTTCCCCTCCTGGGAATGATGGATGCAGTAATCTGTGCTGTGGTGCTGCTGGCTAGAAGGCTGTAAATCGCATGCATGTGCTTGCAGAAATATGAGATCCCACGGCGTCTTTTACAGAGCTGCTGCTCCAGGGACACTGATGGAAGGTGCCCCTCGCAGGGGCTGCGCGCTGAAGCGCAGCCCGTGCCCAGACAGGCCCATGCATCACTGGGGGATGAGCACAGCACCCAGCAGCAGCTGCTTCCCTTCGGGGCTGCTGAGCCCAGGGAAATAGCTCTTCCCAACGTGTTTTGTGGGAGCTTGGCATGTAACTGTACGTGAGCTATTGCTGGAGCGATTGCAGGAAACCAGGAGCCATTTAGAAACAAAATGAGAATGAAACAAATCATAGAAGAAAAACCCTTTCTGATTCAAAACGATGCCTCTGTCCCTCAGCCCTGGCAACGCTGTGGGTTGGGTCAGTAGCTGGTATTGTTGTCCCTCTTTGCAGCAGGTGATGCCAGTTTGTGCCAGGTCAGATATTCACATCAGCAGAAGTCACAATGCAAGAGCAGCAGACACACTATTACCATCTTCAACACCTGCCTGCCAAGGAATGGGCTGTGGCTCTGAGTCTGTGCTTCGTGCTGATGCTGGCTTTCTCTGGCAGTAAAAGTGATGTTTGCTGCCTCCTGCTTGTTGTTACCAGAGTAATTGTTGGGGCTACACTTTCCAGTCAGTGCCATGAGAAGGGTTGCACTTTCACAGGCTTGGTGGTTTTCTGATTTTCACAGAATTCACAGAATGACTGGGTTGGAAGAGACCTTCAAGATCATCAGTCTAACCCATGCCCCAACACCTCAACTAAACCATGGCACTGAGTGCCACATCCAGTTTTTTTTAGACACATTTTGTGGGATTTTACTATCATAGAAACATAGAATCATTTAGGTTACAAAAAACCACTAAGGCCATCAAGTACAACCATTTTGTTTTGTTTCAGTGTTCTGGCTAAAGCAAAGCTTTGCAAACTCTTGTACAGCTTGGGGGTACAGGGATGGGTGTGCCATGTCCTCCAGTGGCCTGATGCCAAGAAGAGAACAAATTATTGATTTGTGCCCAAAGGGTAAGGGCAAAATCTGTCTCTCCCTGTAAACCTGGGTCCTTGGATTGCAGTGTGCAGTGGCTGTAGGTTGCCTTGCATTAGCCCACATGAAAATGCTTGCATATGAAATAAGCTCCTCCTTTATAGTCTCCCATTTGAGTTGCTTATTCATGGCTGTAGCATATTATATCCTTCTTGGTCTCTTGTGTGCTAAACACCATGTGTTTCCCACCTGCTCAGAGTCACAGACTAGCTGGGGCCAAATTCATATTTCAGAGGGAAAGGCAGCAGAAACCCAAAAGTGCATTTACAAGGTGGGATGTGATTGCGCTCCTCTTGAGCTGATGGAACTGTGTCTGAGAGCTGCTTATCTCAAATAGAGCCAATTTTGGACTAATGATTCTGATTTTACTGGAGAAGGTGTTTAGGACTGACAGCTGTAGCACTGTCAGCTGTGTGATGGCAAGGGGAAAAGTTCCTCCTGGCATTTATTTCTGAAGAAAGTGCTGCAGGGCTCTTCAAAATGAAAAATAAAGTCGTAGCTTGAGCGGAGATTGGCTCTAGTCTAGCTCACAGTCACCCCAAAACTGTTTGTAACCAAGCTGCAGCTTAGAGAAGGCAGTAGGACCTGGACTAATGGGAAGAGGAGGAAACTGCATACTCTGGGGATTGGGACCATCGTTTCTATCTGCTCAGGACATGAGGTTGAACTTCACCCTTGGGAATGGCTTTGCTGGGAAACAAGAGCCCCGGGTGGAGGCTGAGCGAGCTCTGCTGCAGGCTGGCTGCCAGCTCTCCCCTGCCCCCTGCTGCCCCTTCAGTCCCGTGCAGAATAGCCAAGCAGCCTGGCAAATGCCGGTTTTGCAACACAGCCCAGAGGGGCTTGAGGGAGTCCAAGAGATTCCCCGTTTGCATCAGCAATGCAAGGGGAGCGTGGCACCAACCCCACTGAGCAGCTCCTGCTGCTGCCCTGTGCCTGGCTGCTCTGCACAGCCACTGCCTGCTCCATCCAGCCCAGGGAAGCTGCCTGAGCACTGCTACAGGGAGAAGTGACAAAACTGCAATATAAATGTGCCTCTTTGAAGCTCTGTGAGTGACAGAGAACACCTGACACACTGTGTTGAGGAACGCTGCCTTTTTCTTGGTGTAGTCTTGACAGGGGCATTAAAATGTATTTATATAACAGCTGGGGATGGCTTGCCCTGAGGAGTGAACTTAATTCTTAGTCTGCCAGGCACTCCTTTGTGAGTGACAGTGATTTGTCCCCTGTGTGTTCATTCTCCTTTTTGCCCTCTTGCTTTCCCTGTGCATTTTATAGAGCTGTATTTGACAGTCTAATTTCATATAACTAATAACATTATGTAGTGAAATGAGCTCAAATGTCCGTTTATCTCTCCAGTGCTGAACTATTTGGTAAACACTCCTTTTCCCATCTCTCCTCTTGAGCCTCTGCCATGGTTCAGTTTTGTAGTCTCCCCTTAAACAAACATTTTCAGGAGAGAAGTGCTGCCACATCTATGTTCCACGTGACTAAGCCAAGGAAGTGCTTTATACAGCCAAGAGAGGCTCTTTGGTGACAGGATGACACAAGTTACTAAACAAAAAGCTAACCTGAAATTGGCTATTTTAATTCCTCCAGTAAAACTCTTGACAACACATTTCTACACTTCCCCTCATGTTGACATTGAAACAAAATGAATGCAGAAATCCCAGCTCTGCCAAAATCAGGGAGAGTGTCTGTGCTGACTTTGACAGCATCAGTCTTTGTTCCTGCAGCTTCTGTTTTCTGCCATTCCCCCTTGATCTTCAGCCACAGAGATTTGTGCTGTTTTGCCCAGCTGAGAAGAAGCTTTCATGTAGAGAGGACTTGGGCACACGTTTTACAGCCCCCTCTGTGGGGGCTGGTGGGTGCAGCCCTGGAAATGCAGTGCTGCAGGTCAGCACAGGACATGTGACAAATGACACCTCTGGGTGCCTAATTAGTGGGATTTCTTTTGTAAGACTCACCTCAGGGTTTGTAGCTGAAGTTACATGTTGCTGTGAATGCACACAGGCTGCAATCACCCACAGAAGTGTCAATAGGTTTTGTCACATCTTCCTAAAAAGTTTCTGCCTCCAAAAGATCTTGGGGCAATCCATTCCACTGGGTAAATCCATTGGGAGAATCTTTGGAGCAGGCAGGTGCATCTCCTGGGTATTGGTTGGAAAAGGGGCAAAGAAGAGCCTATGTGCCATCATCAACTTCTTTATTCTACACTAGATCTTCAAAATCTTGTTACCTGCTTATTGTCCCCTTCGTGTATCCCATCTGCATCCCCTGTTCCAACAAGGAGGAATCAGATGCAGGTCACTTTGAAAAATCAAAGTTCCCAGACCTGTTTCAAAACTAATACTTTTAATCCCTTTTTTCCCCCTGAATATTTGCCTTTTCCATCATGTTACACCTACAAATAATTTGGTTTAGTCAAATCTCCCATCAAATTCCTCTTTAGCCAGGTGCAGCACACCCCTCTGATTGAAAATGGCACATATTGCAGCAAGGCCCCTGGCCTCATCTTTTCCCATCCATGAGTCAGCCTTGGTTTCTGATGTTTGCATGGACTTTGGTGGAAAATAAATTCTCAGTTAAGGGAAGGGTAGGGGGCAGGCACAGCTCAGATCTGGAAGCTTCCCATACCTCATCCATTCAATAGAGCTGCACAAATGAATGTGCTTGTTACCTGCTTTGTGGAATATCACAGTACTTCCTCCCAAAATGGGAGAAACTGATATTTTCCTACTCATTACCTGCACTCCCACATCCCCTGTGGGAATGGGACAGGCAAGGCTGGTGATGGAGCAGCAGAGCCTGCCCTCTGCATGTACACTCTGTGTCCTTAGATAACAGGTATGGACAAGGTAGCTCAGATCTAGGGCTGCATTCAGCACACAATAAAACCAGTTAAGTGTGGAGGCAGCTCCCTCAGGCAGTGGGGCCACCCCAGCAGCAAACCTGCTTGCTCTCTGCCTTGGTCTTTGCTCTTTGTCCACGTGGAGACACCTGCTCCTGGTGAATTATAAGTTTTGGATAAAAAGGAGAAGACATTCCCTCTGTTTATGGTGAGGAAGCAGAATGCTTGAGACAGTAAATGAGTATGGACAAAGCAGTGGCTCAGTGACATATTTTGACTCAGCTGTTAGAGTGCTGGATCCTCCACAGATCTTTCAACTTGTGTTTTGCCTTTTCTGTTCCTTACTGTGCCATGAAAACAGAAACCAAACCAGGAACTGTGATTCTCCTTCAGGATATAGGAGGAGGGAGAACATCACATGGATATCAAGTGGGCATTCCTCTCTCTCTCAGCTCATATGGAGCGCAAACTCAGTTCTGAAGAAGCCAGAAAAGTATTTAATATTTTATTTTTTACAAGAAATATGGCCATGTGGAGCAATTAAAAAGATGGCAAGTGCTAGACTGTACAGGAGTTGCTTTCTGCTGTTTCCATTGACATCTGTTCTTCTGGCTGGCCTCAAAACCACAGCTGATATGCCCTAAATTAGCAGAACTGAGCTTCAAAACTGAGCAAAGCTGCAGATCTTTATTTTTTCCTCTGTTTTAACATTCTCTACAAAGTTGGCTCAATGGGTTTTTTCCTCTCATATTTATTAATATACATTTTAAATGCTTAATTTAGAAACGACCACAGTCCTTGATCACCTTCCTGTTTACATTTTGATGTTGTACTCAGAGCAAAGGGACCCCTCTTGTACTTCTTCTCCCTCCTCCACTCTCCAAGCTTTGTCGCTCTCCTTTGGGATCTCTTTTCAAAAGATCAAGAGGAGAGAAAAGGCTTCAGATGCCATAAATATTGCAGGAACCAGTGTTCATCAGAGAATGGCCTCCTTTAAGATCAATATGTCTTCCTGAGGGGGCATTCAGTCCTTCAAAGTAAACAAGCTGGGAACATTAATTCAAATGCTTTTATACTAAATACATATACATGAATTAGCCCGTGTGGCTGTGATAAATAAGCCTTATATAAGTAAGGTTTAAAGCAAACCACACATCCAAAAAAAAAAAAAAAAAAGAGCAAACTCTGCAAATTTGCAAGGAATGAACCGATGCCTGCTGCTGATCTTGTGATGACCGAGATAATTTTGTTAAAGGGCTAAAAGGAAGTTCTCTTCACCTTTGTGAATAGATTGATCTGGGCAATCAGAATCTTTTCCTGAGAGGAGGAGTACCATTATGCTGATGTGTAAGTCAAGATATATTTGAAAATGTGCTGAATCTACATTTTGCAGTCTGTCATTGCCTGGGTTTGGAAATGTGGTGTTTTCTTGGTGGGGAGAGAGACAGAGACAGCGTTACCTCCATCACAAGGAGGGAAGGTGAAAGCAGTGTGTCTTCATTTCTTTCCTTGTCAGACACTGAAAACTGGGTCAGGCTGCTGTCAGGTGTTTTGAGTGGGTTTATAACCTGCCCTCCTCTTAGAAAGGGGCAAGTAGCAAAGCTGTGGCTTGTACTGGAGATGGAGAATACCCACCTCATCTTTCATGCTTCTGATACCAGCTTCCCTCCTTACATGCCACAGGGTACCAGGAAAAATGAAATATTCTGGAGTAGGGAACCATGGAAACTGAGGACAACTGGGATTTTTGTGAGATTTTTTGAACTATTTGGGGCTGTTCATGTTCAGGATAGCCCCTCTCCCCTAGTGAAATCAGAATCTCCTGCAACCCTGGAGGAGGTAAGTGTTCATAAGAACATTTGAGTCTCCAGTTTATTAGATCTGGACAACAGTTCCAGAGAAACCCTTCCCTTACAAAGCATAACAAGGCAAAGAAGATAGGAAAAAAACCCCAACTTGGTGGGAGCATAGGAGAGGTCAGTCACAGGGAAAATGCTGCTAATTGTGACACATTTGAATAACATATCAGAATAACCAAGTGGAAGGAAGGGTAAGGAGAAAGAATCTAAATGAGTAAGGGAATTAGCACAAAAATATCCATGTGGTAATTTTTTCATGTCTGGCACAGCTGGACATTCAAAAGAATCTCTTCATACATTGGCCAACAGGCTGACTGGTGGCTAAAGCTTGGAGTAATGTGGGTGGTTGTGTCTTCTTCTTTCACACTGCTGTGGTCTGGGCCTTTTGTGTACTTAGACAACTGGAGGATTTCCTCTTAACCCATAAGTTCTCTAACTCAGCATGATGGAAAAAATCAGAGACTTGAGCACGATTTTGCCGAACCCGGTGATTGTGCCAGTCATTGAGACAGCAAAAACATTATCTGGGGCCTTGCAGACTTGGAGTGCTGCAGACATGATACAGTATCAGCACCTTGATGTCAGTGAAAGTAGGTACATTTTCATCCTTTAAAAGAGTTTAGGCTGTCTAAATAGTTGATCAATTAGCTTTTATACACTACTTAATTCCCTTTCTGCCAGGTTGCTATGTCCAGAGTCTCTGATCTGGGGTGGTGGTGAGTGAGAGGATTTATATCATGGCATGGTGTGTTGAGCTGCTCTGACACCAGGACTTTTTTCTGAGCAGTTTCCTTCTGAATCACAAAATCTTCATGAGACTTGTGAGGAGACCATCCCCAGGACTGTGTTCAGGGCAGGCAGTAGGAGAGAGCTTTGGGAGGTGAGAGTCACAGCAGGCAGCTGAAAGCTCACAGCTGAGAGGCAGTCCTGCTATTCTCCGTGCTCTCGGCGTTGAAGGATGAACTCCATCTCTTTATTGCAGAAGGACAGGGTTGTAAATAATTCTGGCAAATGACACTGCCTGCTCACAGGTCCTGAGGCACCCCCAGTTAGCCACTGAAAGGGAGTTTCCATTCATCTTACTCCTTACCTTTAAAATAATGGGATGAAATCTCCAAGCAGTTGCTTCTGATCTTTCCAGCTTGGGGCCATAATGGTCTGAAAGGAAGATGAAGTGGGTGCAAAACTACCAGCCAGGAGGGTCAGTTTTCATGTGGGCAGCCTGGTGCTGACATTCAGGAGATACAATTTAAAGGAATGTTATATAGGATGGATGGAGAAACACATGGTGAACCCAGCAAGTCTGGGAAGGGTCCTGTGAGTTATTCTCTGACCTTAGGTAGCTCCACAATATTTATGTTCATTTTGTTCATGGCCTTCCATCTCACAGATTCATCTTTGCTGCTGTAATGGGGATAATAAAGACTCCTGAGAGATTTCTCAGGATCTCTGATACAAAACATACAAAATCCTCTCCATTACCCTCATTCAACGCTGTTAGAATTTGTCTGTTTGTTTAGGACTCTGCTCACTCCGTGTTCTTCTCAAAGTGTTTGAGATTGTATTCCTCTGATGAGTGTGAAAACATGTGTGCAAATTATGTGGAGCATCAATTAAGACTAAAATCAGTATGAATGTATATATTTAATCAATATTTGTAGCATTGTAAATAATTGGGAGGTGATGTTTGACTGGAATTTGGACTTACTGGTTGGACACATTTTCCACGTATGTAGATGTCCTGAATTTATATTATTCTCTTTCAAATGAACTTTGACAGGAATCAGAGTTAATCAAAAATATCCAAACAACCTGGAAGGGAGGTGCCTCCTGCACAACACATTGTGCAGGGTAAATGTGTGTATCTCCTTGAGCAGTGCAGCATAATTTGTCCTTTCATTATCTCTAGCTCTAGAGCCCGAGTCATTGTTTCACTTCAGAGAAAAAAAGTCTTGATAGGTGCAATGCTCCCCCTTCTTCCCAAATCAAATTGGGATTAAAAGTTTCCTCTAGGCACTGCAAAGATTCTCATTGACTTCCAGTTGTTTTTTTTTTTTCAATCAGACTTTATTCTTTTTAGGCAGAGAGAAATGCAGTTACAACCTCTCCATCCCAATCTTCACCTATTTTTTCTCTGGGCATCTGCAGGTTCTTTACTGGTGTGAATTTTTCTTTCTAAATGTGGGATTCCCTGTGCTCCATACCATATGGACCATATGTCCATATGGTCAGTGTCAACACAGGAAGCCAACTCTCTGCCTGAGGAATGGACTAATGTAATAAACCCCACCTGTCTAGAAGTTGTGAAACAGGTTGGGGTGGGCTGTGCTCAAGTGATTTAATTTGCTGCTAAAAATCTGTTCCTCAGGCTTAGCAGAGCACTGGGTACTGGTGCCAGTCAAGCAGAGAGCACATCAGCCAACTGGAGTTATGCAAAATGAGGCTTTGGTGTCCCTGGGAGCTTGATGAGAACAGGTCAAATACCTGCCTGGGTTAGCTCTGTGCAATGCTTCCCTCAAAACAGCTTTGTCTTCTACAGTTTGGGATTTCCAAACTCTAGGGAGCTGGGCTCACCAAACCCTCTGAGGCCATGTGAGTCAGGCTGCTGCTCCACAAACCTGGGAAATAAATTACAACAAAGACTTTCTGGAACTTCTCATTCTGTTGTAGTTCTGGTTTATTTAATTTGTCTCCTGACACATCTAAAGGTGAGGGAGACATGAGGCAAGCAGTATGAAAGGGTAGCTCCAGAGAGGGCTGAGGGAGGTGAACAAACAGAAGCTGACACTAAAAAAGGTCAGCTGTTTAAATGGCCTGATTTAACCAAGGCACGTGTCAGGCTGCATGCCCCCAGAGGAGATTCCTTGTGTGCCTTTATGAACTCTGGGAAAGGGGCCAACTTAGCTCTAATTATATTTTATTTAATCAGCTATTTAAATACTGAACTGTTTTCTTGGCTCCCTTCCCCATCGAGATCACATCTTTATACTCTTGACCTTTTTATTTTATGCAAGAGGCTCTCTCTTTGGTTTGGACTGAAGTAACTCAGCTGCACTTAGCTTGTTCTTGCATCACCCCTCTTCTTGGAAGACAGAAAGCCCAAGGTTATTTATTTCCCAGGTTTTCAATATGAAGGAAATACAGAAGTTAATTTTTTCCATTTTCACTATGCAAACTTAAGAAGACCCTCTGGAATAAGGGGAAGTATATTTAGTGATGTAACATAAGTAGATTTCTAGACAATACCAGGAACATTTTGTAGTTTTGCTTTGAGAAATGTTTGGAGAAAAACACAGCTCAGCTATCTTGAACAGATCTATTACTCTGCTCTTCTAAAGCTTCATTTTCTGTAAAAAAATGACAGAAGTGCAGGGGAATGAACTCTCTGAGACAAGTATGCAGTGTGTTTCAGAGCAGTGTTCACCACAAATAATGACTTCTCTTAAAATTCCAGAGGATTTGTACATATATTGGTCGAAGAATAGAAGACTGAAATGATGCTCATGCCTTTCTGTGCTGGTTTTGCACAGCCTGGTTTTTGGTAGTGGAGGGGGCACAGAGGTGGTTTCTGTGAGAAGCTGCTGGAAGCTTCCACCATGTCTGACAGAGCCAATCAAAGATGGACCTGCTGCTGGCCAAAACTGGGCCAATTAGAGAGGCTGGTAACACCTTTGTGAAAACATATCTAAAAAGAAAATCAAAACAAAGTGGGGCACAGTTTTTCTTCTAGTCAAAGAAGAGGAGGAAGTGAGAACATGGGAGAGAAACAACCTGGAGACACCAAGGGCAGTGCAGAATGAGGGGCAGGAGGTGCTCCAGGGGCCAGAGCTGAGATTCCTCTGCAGGCTGTGGTGAGCCCAGGGTGAAGCAGCTGTGCCCCTGCAGCCCCTGGGGATCCAGGGGGGATGCAGAGATCCAGCCCCTGGTGATCCAGGGGGATGCAGAGATCCATCCCCTGAGGATCCAGGGGGGATGCAGAGATCCAGCCCGTGGGGATCCAGGGGGGATGCAGAGATCCATCCCCTGAGGATCCAGGGGGATGCAGAGATCCATCCCCTGAGGATCCAGGGGGGATGCAGAGATCCAGCCCGTGGGGATCCAGGGGGATGCAGAGATCCAGTCCCTGGGGATCCAGGGGGGATGCAGAGATCCAGTCCCTGGGGATCCAGGGGGATGCAGAGATCCAGTCCCTGGGGATCCAGGGGGGATGCAGAGATCCAGTCCCTGGGGATCCAGGGGGGATGCAGAGATCCAGTCCCTGGGGATCCAGGGGGGATGCAGAGATCCAGTCCCTGGGGATTCAGGGGGGATGCAGAGATCCAGCCCCTGGGGATTCAGGGGGGATGCAGAGATCCAGCCCCTGGGGATGCAGGGGGGATGCAGAGATCCATCCCAGTCCCTGGGGATGCAGGGGGGATGCAGAGATCCATCCCAGTCCCTGGGGATGCAGGGGGGATGCAGAGATCCAGCCCCTGGGGATGCAGGGGGGATGCAGAGATCCAGCCCCTGGGGATCCAGGGGGATGCAGAGATCCAGCCCCTGGGGATGCAGAGATCCAGCCCCTGGAAATCCAGGGGGATGCAGAGATCCAGTCCCTGTTGATCCAGGGGGATGCAGAGATCCAGCCCCTGGGGATCCAGGGGGGATGCAGAGATCCAGCCCCTGGGGATGCAGGGGGGATGCAGAGATCCAGCCCCTGGGGATCCAGGGGGGATGCAGAGATCCAGCCCCTGGGAATCCAGGGGGGATGCAGAGATCCAGCCCCTGGGGATCCAGGGGGAATGCAGAGATCCAGCCCCTGGGAATCCAGGGGGATGCAGAGATCCACCCCCAGCCCTGGGGATCCAGGGGGGATGCAGAGATCCAGTCCCTGTTGATCCAGGGGGATGCAGAGATCCAGCCCCAGCCCTGGGGAGGTGCCCATGTGGAGCAGGGGATGCCTGGAGGAGGCTGTGCTCCAGTGGCAGCCCCAGTGAAGAGGGGGCCCTGCTCCCAGGCTGGAGGAGCCTGTCCTTGGAGCACTGCACCCCGTGGCAGTGACCCACAGCACAGCAGTGTGGGGAGGAGTGTGTGCCGTGGGAGGGACTCACGCTGCAGCAGTTTGGGCAGGACTGCAGCTCATCAGAGTGGATCCAGGCTGCAGAAGTCCATGGAGAACTGTCTCCCATGGCAGGGCCCCCACGGTCTCACAGGGGAAGGACTCCTCTGCCAGAGCAGCAGAAGAAAACCTCAGTGATGAACTGACCAAATCCCCCCTGCCCTGTCCCCCTGAGCTGTCAGTTGGAAGGAAGCAGGGGCTGGGGGAAGAAAAGGTGTTTGTTTCTAAGGGCTTATTTACTCCTCATTATCTTCCTCTGATTTTGTTAGTAATACTTTTTACCTTTGAGTTGAGCCTGTTGCCCTTGGAGTGTTTTCTCCTACTCCTTATTTCAACTCACAAATCCTTCATTAATTTTTTTCCTCTCCTCTGCCCAGCTGTGGCAGGGAGGGTGAATGAGTGACTTTTGTGGGTACCTGGTGTTTGGCCAGTGTCAAACCATGACACTTTCCCATCTCTCAGTTTGCAACAGAGTGAGATCTGAGCCATGTAGACCCTCCTTCCTGAAGAGGTCATATCAGGAAGCCACCTGCTGGGAAACCTGATGGAAATCTGTGTATTACCTTTGCAAGAGGGAGACAGCCATATCAATTATTGTTGTATTTTCCTTGGATTATTTATAAGCACTTCAGTTACTTCTCAAGAACTTAGAAAACAATTTATTCACAGTAGTGGATTTAACATGAACAAGATGCTATGGAAGAGCAGCTTGTGGATTTTGATTCTGCTTTCTCCCTACTCCTCCTCTTGTGCACCCAGGAGTGATGTTTCAAGAGAAGCTAATGTTTCTGCAGTGCTGGTAAAGGCAGTTTTTCTAAAGGGAGGAGGCCTATATTTTTTGGCACCAGGTGCATCTATCCCCTCACCCTTACACAGCTCACTTACTCTCTGGTCCAGAGGAAACAGGCAGACTGAATTTTAAATGGCAAACAGGCACCCAGATTTCCTTGGCACAACTTGGCTTTAGGAGGAACATCTGATAAAAAAGGCAACTTTTGTCAAAGAGGTCCCTGTGCATGGCAGGGAATATCAGTAAAAACCATGTGCTTTTGAAAACAACAGAATTCCCCCTCTGCTGTGTATTTCCTTTCAATGCCTCTGTCTCCCAGAGGGAAACAGCTCCATGCATCTGAGATTGTGAGAGCCTAAATGAGTCAGATGTCCCTTTCCTTCTCAATAAGGTAGGGCAAGCTCCAGGATTTGTTATGCATCTGATTTTGTATCTCTAATAAACTAAATGTAATTAAAAAATAGAGCAGGGCCATTGCATTTTAACAGCTTGAAGCTTTCCCTGTAGAAGGATCATCAAACAGGGAAAGAATATGAAGATTCAGCTCCCCAGCACCTGCTGGGCAGCCTCTGTCAAGATTAACAGCATCTCACCAGGTTATTAAAGTGAACATGAATACTTTGGGGGCTCTGTGGGTAGTTATGGTATCACATTTTATTATCTTCCACTGAAATGAAATTACTTATTGTAATTGCTTGTCAGTCACAGACCAACAAATCTGACAAAGAAAAGCTTTTTTGCTGCTAACGGGGAGCAGGAAGAGAAGGGAGTGGACAGACTGAGCAAAATTCTGCTTTGATGCTTTTAGGGGGAAGGTAGAGGAAATGAACCAGAGAGGGAGGGAGAGAAAGGGCTTCAGCTTTGCACAGTGCCTTGAGACAGCCAATTCTGGCCAAATGACCTAAAGTGAGTGAGCATCTTTCAGAGCTGCAAAGGGAGTAAGCAGCTGATCCAGGGTAGTGTGTTAGGCTGGGTGGAAGTGACTGCTTTACAGGCAGTGTATCAGACACAGCAGCTCAGCAGTTTCTTGATAACACCAACCATTATATCTCTTGGAGATACTGCTGAGGTTTTATGCCTGGGGTCCACCAGTCAGCAGGAGGTGTGAGCTTTGCACAGTGCAAAGATCTGATTCAGACAAGAAAATGATCCATTTGGGTTGTTTACTTTTGGGCATCTCAGCCTTTTCAGTTAGATATAAAGGAAGAAGAATAGCACCTGGGAATGAGGGTGCTGGGAGCAAAGGGCACAGCAAGGGATCCCTGCAGGTATTTGGAAGTGAAGATTGCTGTACCAGAGACAGATATGCTCCTCTAAGAGCACCTCAGGAAGTGCAGCTGGCAGGACTCAGCAATCAGAATTGCATAACCTGTCTGGTGGAGAGATGAGCTGTGCTTATTTTACCTGTGGGCAGGCAGCAGCTCCAGCCCTGTGAGGAGAGCAGAGCTGGCTGCAGCTGTCGAGGCAGGGGTTGCCTTTTCCATCTTATGAGGATCTCTCATAATTACACCTTGATAATTACACCTTGAGCTTTGCAGCAGCAGAAGGCAAAGGGCTCAAGGTGTAATTAAAATGGAAGCACACCACAGACAAGGCAACCAGTCTTGGTTTTGCCATTTGACATGCAGTTATATGTGTCCACCAAGTAACCCTGCTACTCCATTTGAAAACCCTGTAGCAAGCCCTCTTAGCACTGACTGTAGAGGTCACTGTAGGTTTTCCTGAGAGAGGAAAAAGAAAAAAAGACAGGTGCAATCTCAGAATCTCCAATTAAAAGAAGAACCTTGAAAGGACTGTCTCATGTGCAGCCACAGCCAGCCTCAGGCAACAGGAATGGGAAAGACTGGATGAACAAGAAAATCATTCCCTATTTCCTCAGATTTTATGCTGTGTTCTGACATTTGCAGTTCCAATTTCCAACTCAGTAGAGTTTTATTTCCTTTTGCACCCATGATGATGGTATGTCTTCACTTTTGGAATCACTGTATTCTGTAGCATTTGCAACTTTTTGCAGTATTTGAAGCAGGTAACTTCCTTCATGTATTCTGAGCTTGTCACTTCCTGTCTTCATTTGATGCCACCTCACTGCTGCTTGAGAAGAGGCTGTGAACAGCTGCTGTTTATGCTCTGGCTCATCCTACTCACAAAATGCTGACTCAGGGACCAGTTAAACCAAACCAGTTATGAGAAAAGCTTGGGAAATAGCAGCCTCTAGCTTCACCAGGGGAGTAGAAGTAAACCATGGCAGTGAACATCACAGGTCAGGCTGGAATGAAGTCCCACTTCACAGAGCTCACCAGCCCCAATGGCTCATCCATGTCACAGCTGAGGGATACAATCCTGTACTACACACCTGTAAATGTACTAGAACTTGTTAGAGAACCAAGTATGTTCAGCTCTTTAATTATTGTTTTGTCTACTGTATCTAGTTTCCTAGTAGATGAATCCCTGTCTTGAGATAGTTTTTGTTATGTAATTGGTGTTAACGATTAGTGTTCAGCATTAATTAAACAGATTGGTTTTCATTCTCAGACGTTTCACTTAAGATGCCTTCAGGCTACTAGACTGGGAGGGAGTTCTTTTTTTTAAAGCATGTCTTCATTAGTGCTTATGTCTCTTTTATCTGCAGATGAGGATTCTCTGCTTCCTTTGTACTGCAACATCAACCAGGGTACTATCAGCTTTTCCTCCTCTCAGCAGCAGCTAAGCTCCAGTACTTTATTAGAGGCATAAAGGATGCCTAGTGATACAATTACAGCTCGTACCTTTTGTTATTTTGGTTCCTGTTCTCCTGGCTGGTTTTTGAATCATGAATGATAGATAGTACAATATTTACATACCAATTTTACTGCTTAATTTTAATTCTAGCTGCATGTCGTGTACTAGTGATTTCAGCTGAGCTCCAGGGTTTAACAATATCATTTCCTTTTTAAAAGTTTATTTTATGATAAAGTATCCAAATGTGGACAGGTAACAACTGCAAATTTTGTTAACAGTAAAGGCAGGAGGAATCATTGCCATTGTTTCGACATCATGTAAAACACAAAGTGGAAAATGTCATTTAATAACTACTGCTTTTCTACTGTCTTATGTGTGAGATACAGTAAACCATTGGGAAAGTCATCCAGAGGAGGTGAATCTATCACCTTCCTGTGGTTAATTGTCTTCATAACCACAAATGTGAATCCTGTTTTGCATTAGAGCCTTTGCATTTTCAGGTTTTAGCCCCTGAATCCTATAAATTTTTGCCTCATCTATGTAAAGTGCCCTAATCTAATGGAAATCTTCACTTCCATAAAGACAATTACAGGTGCCCAAGTGTTATGCCTATTTTAAATTTCAGAATGGAATTGATTAAAACTCTGTTAATTATTAGTGAGAAAGATTAAACTGTTCTAGATTTCCATGGGTTTAGAAGGTAGGATACTTTTGTAACAAGTTACTCAATATCCTTCCCTAAGAGGTAGCAGTTGGTTTGTGGGTCTCTGATCAGAAGATCTGCCCAAATGAGCAGGGTCAGGTAGATTTCTGTGCACCAATGCTGATTAGAGTGAAAGAAGTGCCATACTTTTCCAGGAAGGGAGACTTCTGTTATTGCTGCTTGTTACCTTCATTTCCTACCTGGTTTTGGATTACAGATGATGAAGTTTGATGGGTCATTTTTCACTGGGTAAAGTATATAGTAATACAGAATTCTTGTGAATGACAGGCACTCCTTTCTGAGGTGATCTGATCTTCAGAGAACTGACCTCTCAGCTGTACTGTGCCTGCCATTTAGAACCATGGGCTTAATTCCCTCTTAAGAGCTTGGGTGGGACTGAGAGTGTAGAAAAGGGTCCAGATTTTCTGCATTTAGCTGCAACAACTCTTCAGAGTTCCCCAGCTGACACCCATTACCCCAAAAAAGTGCCTTAGGTCTCGAGGCCCAGAAGTTAATGAGGAAGGAACAACATAAAAACAGCCACAAAGTATAACCTTGCCTTGGTTTTCTCAATATCAGGTGACAAGAGGCCAGGAAGAAAAAAAATAAAAGAGCTGGCAAAATACTCCTGAATGCCATTGTTCAGGCATTTTCAAAAATGAAGAATTCTCCTCAGCATGGCATACTTGTAAGTGTTTCATATTCTCTTGGATCTCTGTAAATGCTATAACAAATTATTCCAGCTCTTTATTGTTAACTTAAGCACAAATGACAATCTCTATTTTTTTGGTTTCAGCCCTGCTGTGACACACACACACCTTGGTCACAGAGTGGGGTTCTGCTAAACACTGGTGTTTACTTGTAGCTGTTTGTCAGTTTGAACCTTCTTTTTAACATCTCCTTCGGCTTCTGGTCCTGAACTCTCTGAGGAGATCATACCAGTCCAAGGTAAATGTTGGGTTTGATTTTGTGTACATGGAACAAACTGCAGGGCTGGGTTACAATTTCACCTCTTTCATAAATATCAGTCTTCACGTTCACACCTTCTTCTATTAGCAAACAAAGGTGTGATACAATAAAATGGAGAAAGAGTCAGGCTGAGGTTCTGGTCCTTGCTCTGCCCAAACTCTGTATCCTGGGCAGTCTTCACCACCACATCCAGCACCAGGGGCCTTTTCTAAGGCTCAGCTGAGTCAGCTGGGACCATTGATTTAAAATGATAAATAGACTTTTCATTGCTCATGTGGGAAGGTGATTCATCTGCTTTGAAAAATAAAGTCCTCTGGATGGAGGAAATGGCCAGGAGATGTAATCCCTTCCTGATTGCCCAGTATATCTCTCCTTATTTGAAACTATTTATGTGGGGTTTTTTTTTAAATATAATTTCTCTCTGAAATGAAATTGTAACTAAATACATTGTGGTGCAGATTTCAAAGCTCATTTCCTTGGTGGATAATCTTAAATTTATATTGGTCTAACATTTTAACACTTTCAGAGTCAGTAGATTACAATTTGGTGACAGCAGTTTTTGCTCAAATATTTTTCCCTCTGTAAGGTGTCCTCCTAACAACGGGTCTGCAATAATATTATAATTGTGTGGTATTTTAAACTGACTGTTTAAATGTGCTTTACCTCATATTAAAGTCAGTTGCTATAAAGAGTGTTCTTTCAAATGCTGCTTAAAAGGACATATTTAAAGCTTCTAGAAGTACAGCTGGTTTATTTTTCCCTACCTAATCAGATTAAATATAATTTACAATGCCTTTCTGTAAAGGAAAGTAGAAGACACTTTGCCTTAATTTAAATAATGCCTGTAGCAGTATTTAAAAAAAATTAATTAGAAGTTGTTCACTTTAGAGGAGCCAGCCTGAAGCATAGATCCTCCTACATGGGTTTACATTTCTAAAGCCTGCCTGGCAGACAAATATGTACTTCTTCAAGATGCTCCCATCCAACTCCTTCACCCTGGCAGTTTATGGTGTTGGCTAAGTAGCCCAGAAGAGCAGTGAGGGACTGGGAACACTCCAGAGTTACTGGTTTGATATTTATGATAATGCTCCACCCTATTTTCCATCTTGGATCAGGAAATTTCATCTAGAAAAGTGTGAGCATTTTAATGCCACATATCATGTGGGGCTCCAGGTGTTTGTTGTATCATCACAGCAAATGCACAGCAGATCAGGCAGAGTGGAGAGAAAAAGGCCACACCACAGAGCAAGGTGAGCTGCTGTATCTGAAAATCCAGAGGGAATTTGAGGGCCTGCATTGCTTGTCTCAGTGCTTTTGGACAAGGGCAAAGGATTTGCTCTCACTGCTTTGAGTGATGCCTGCCTGTCTCCCTGAAGGTAATGAGGAAACACTGCTATCCTGTCAGCTGAGCTGGAAAAAAAGGGAAACAAAACAAGTAATTCTTAAAAGTGGAAAAGGAAATACTGCTCTTGCAGGCAGCACGTGGTGATTAAGAAACAGAGCCTGTGTTTTTTAAGGACTCTATACTCTTTACTTGCCTGAAGACTTTTTTCCCTTTCTTTTTTATTTTTTTTCCTTTTTCTTTTTGCAGTGTGAGATTGTGTGGTTAAGAATGCCTGACATCTCACTGCTGAGCATGAGGGGCAAAAGCTGTGTCTGGGCCATGTTTTCAAGCAGACAATGCAAGGAATGGATGAAATGAGAGAAATCAAACAGCTGCTCCATCAAAACTCTCTCGGTCTAGTGGGGGATCCTGCATGGATGGAAGGGAGCAGAGTAAGGGCTAAAGTAGTCGAGCAGCCTTGGAATTGCTCCATACTCCTCTTCCTGTTCCTGGGGCTGGGGACAATACATTTACACCAAATGGTGTTCTCTCTAAAGGAAAACTAAATGGGCTGTGAAGAACAATTCAAGTCCCTGGGGAAATACAAGGAAACTAAATCAGATTGAGCATGTCAAAACCATCTCAGGTGATAGAATTATAGGAGAACAAGGAAGGATGTAGACAAATATGGGAAGGAAAAGTAGGTGCTGAGTGCTTTGAAGCCTCCTGCATCAATCCAGCTGGGACCAAGGGCATCCTGACCTTCTCAGGAAGCTGCTCAAGAGATTTGTCCTCAGGGTCTTCAGAAACCAAAGCTGAAAAAGAGCTAGACAGTAAAAATAAGGGCTGAGTTATTCTGACTGTATACTAAATGATGCTCCTAGCCCAGAATTTGGTGAAAAAGCAGATGTCATGTTCCACTATGGGAAAGATGATTAGTTCTTTTAAATGATCCAGAACTGAGATCACCATCATTTGTAGCCATGACTGGGAGCAAATGGAACTAAACAACTGTAAGAAATGAATTGTCAGTGAATTGTGTCCCCTTTTAGTGGAGTGTCTCAAGATCTATGTATATTTAAAGTACAACTTCTTTTGTGGTCTTTGCACTGGTGCAAATTTTCTAACAGAGCCAGCTTTATTATAATTCAGAAAAAAAATGTTTTCTGGGGAATGCCACAGAAGCCAAATACAGGGAGTAAGAGTTAGAGAAAATAGATGAAAATAGTGGGGTAAGGTAATCCTAAAGTATCCCAAGGGACACTATTAATGCTAACTTTTGGAGATGTGAATGGAAGGAAGAAAAGGAAGCTAGTCTCTCCTTGGGAAGCTACTTAGAGATGATATTTTGAAGAAGATTGCTTATAATTGAAAGAGACATGAAGAAAATGAGCATGAAAAAGGAGCATCCTGTAGGTGTAACCAAGCAGGTGTAAAATGAAAGTGGCAAAACTCCCAGTCTCTCCTCAGTTTCCTCCAGCTGCAGATCAGTTACAGGATAAATTGTTTAGAAGGGAATTACAGACATGAGGCATTAAAACAAAGTAACAAATACTAGAAACACAATGCATGGGACAGAAAATGAATCAAAAATACACCTGACTCCTGTTGTGTGAAGATCAAGATCTGTCATCTAATTACACTCTCCTGTGCTATGGAGAAGGGATGGTACTGGAGGTGACTCCCCAAGTTTTCAGCCTGGTGTCTGTGTTCAGAGCTGGTAATCATCTCTTGCAGCCAAGATCATCTGTGAGTGTATGTGGGACAGATAATCTTTTCTTTTCCATATATATTTGAATAAATTGTATGAACTATTATTAGAATAGGGGGGATTTGCAGAAAAGAGAAATCATTTTGCCTGAACTGCAGGGAGAGTCCACAGCTTTTATGGGTCACTTTCTCTTCTGTGGCTCTAGACCGTATGTGAGCAAACCTTCTCCAGATTAATCAAAAGGTTGCCACAGGAAAGTGAAAAATAATTTTAAGCAGTTACATTTGGAAAACAAACAAACAAAAGAATAAATTGAAATAAGGCAAGAGAAGCTCTTCAGTTCCTGAGCAGTCTTGGCTGTTTTTTCTATTCAAACTCAAGGCAAGAGAAGTTCAAAATCCAGGGAAGAAAAGATTGGTTTTCTCTGTTCAGGACACAGCATGCAAAACCTACAGGAAAGGCAGAGAATACATATGATCCCTGCAGGATAAAGGTCTTGTCTCGGTCAACATTTATTCTCTGGATGAAGGAGATGAAATCATCCCAAATGTACACAGTGCCGTTTCTCTTCTTTATCCTCATTACCTGAGGTGCAGTCTGAGGTGTTCCAAGCTGCAGTGGTGGAACAGGATTTCCCTGTGTTTCCTTCTCCAGCAGAGAATCCAAGCACAGCATTTCCCTGTGTTTCCTTGAACAGCAGAGAACAGCAGGCCATCAAGTAGGTTGTTTCAAACACACATGAGCTCCATAATATCCACACCTAATGCTGCTGAAAAGGGACTCAGAAGACAGTGAATCCCTTTGCTTATATTCTTTGTCCCAGATGGGACAAATTGATTTATGAACATGGGAAATCGCAAGTCCCCCCAGTGACAGCCCAACAAGTAGTTTGTTTGGTTAAAAATAGAAGCTCAAAATTACCAGTCTTCATGTTTATAGGGATTTTTTTTTTTGTTAAATATTTATGTCAGATATGCTATCCCCTTCTAGAAAAAAATCAGCTGTCAGTGTGATTGAAAATAGCAGGGGACTCTTGCTTTTAACTGTCAATTTGGTTAAGCAAATTCAGCAGTAATTTTTTTCTAAGATGTCAGCTTTTCATTAAAAATGGCAAGTAAAGGGTGATGAAATTCTGCAGAACTTGTCCCTGGCTTAGCTGCTGCATTGCTTTTTTTCTGCAAATTGAAGCAAAAAACTCTTTTGGAGCCCTCCAGCCAGAGTGCCTGTGTGTGTCTATGTTCTTCTGGAGCGCTTGGCTAGGAGAATACTGGACTGAAAGCCATGACAGCATGGTTAGAAGAAATAAAGTTTTATATGTTTGCCATAAATCAGTGCCATACATCCTTTCAAGTACTGTCCAGGTGTTTTGATGCTCCTCCATTGCATTTGCAGGTGCAGAGCAGTACCTTGCAGCTTCTCTATTGCTGTGCCTGGCCTGAAGGCAGGGTTAAATCCAGCACAGCCCTTTGGCAGTGTGTTGGGATGTTGCTCATGTCCAGGAAGAGAGAGCAAACATTGTTTTCAGAAGGGTTCCTGAGGCTGTGTTGATTACATATTTCAGGCCAGTTCCCCATCTAAAGGCCCAAGGTATATGATGTCTGTAAAGCAGCCTGGGCATTTTCCATTTTTTGGACTGTGACTCCAGCTGTGCCCAGTCTGCTGCCCTGGTGCTTAGTAGTTTAAATCATTGTACTCTGGAGAGAAAACGTATTTCAGCAAAGGTTGTGGTTTTCTTAAGAGCCTTGGAATTACATGTTTAGTCCTTTCAAATCTCAGTGAGACTGAATACTTGCAGATACATTTCAAAACCCCCCCAAAACCTCTGTCTGAATAATTCCCAGGTTTGCTGCTCCCCCCTGGTCTGTCTACCTGTATCTGCACCTGCCTGCACACCATTGTATTTATTCTAGGAGCTCTCCAGGCTTTATCCAGATAGAATGTGTCCAGAAAAAGCTGAAATATTTTGGAATATGTGCTGAGACCTTCAAATGAGGATGAACCAGACCAGGCAAGAGAAGTTACTTACAAAAGATGGCTGCTGTCTATGCTGAGATCACTCAGTGAATTTGGAAGTAATGAGGTAATAGTGAAATTTATTCAGAATTAATGTGTTCATCTAAATATTCTACAGTAAATTATTTGCCAAATAACATTCATTACTTTGCAGCAGAGGTCATATAATTGAGAAAATGTATTTGTGAATAAATTATTCAACAATTAATGTAAGATGTAGCTGCTAAATTATTCACAGAGACTAATTCACCCAGTTCTAATTAATTTCCACTCTGAAAGTGGTTTTGGGTACATGTGCATTTGTCCCTGCCCATGGCAGGGGGGTTGGACTAGATGACCTTTAATGGTTCCCTCCAACCCAAACATTTTAAGGTTTCTGTGATATGAGGTCATGGCTCCTGCAGCCAGCAGTAAACACCATTTACTGTCTCCCTTTGCAGCTGAAGTTACTGAATTTCATCCTGTGTGGAGCCTCACCTACAGAAATCCATAAAAATGCTTCTTTTTGTCTCAAATTAACCTATTGCTTGCCTGGATCATTTCTCTCGTTGTTGACTACATTGGTATTAGAAAAAAGAATACCAGACATGCAAACGATTTTTAAATTGAATTTGATTTCAAGACCAGCATCACTGGAAGTCATTATGCCACATCCCACCAGCCCAAAGTTTTTTTTAAGAACCCAAACCCTCTAAGGTTACAGGTCTTAACATTCTTTTTCTGTGAAAGAAGTGGTTTGACCTCCAATCAGCTTCAACCTGTAAGATCATGATATGATCCCTCAAATCACAGAACTGGAACTCTGTTTTGTTCAGGCTGAGGGCAAGCAGAGCTCCATGAGCTTTTTGATTGCTAGATTGACTAATAACAAGAACCTGGTGTAGCAGCATTGCTTCTTCTCACCAGCATGTACTTTTCTTTTCTCTGAGGTAGAGAGGATCAGCATCACTTTGTGATGGAACTGAAATCTGTCCCTTTTTGGAGGGCCCCCATCTCAGGGTGGGCTTGCTGGGCTCACAGAGCAGCCCCAGTGTCAGAGCTCCAGAATGCTGCTTGCAGGACAGGGTAAAGGCTGGGGATTCTCTGTGGCTGCTGCAGTGCCAGACAAGTTAATCAAAGTGCAGGAGGGAGATAAAAATTATTACATGCGTATTAAGGAGGTTAAGACATGACAGAAAAGGCGAGATTAAAAAATGTCATTTTTTTTGTAGCTAATTGTAGTCTAGGGTAACAAAAAATAGTGTGCTTCCTGAAGTAAAATGTGACTGCAGAGAAACACCAGAGACAAGCATAATAAATGCACATAATTCAAGCTCTCATGTTTCCTCTGTTTGAGTGAGGGAGTTGCTTTGCCAGCCATGCTCACCAACTGCTCCAGAAACATGGAGTGGGCTCCTTTAGGGAACAGCCAGGGCTCCTTTAGGTGACAGGCAGCTGGGGAGTGATTCCATCCTTGGCAGAGGCATCCCATGGCATACAGGGGTCACTGATGTTCCCTAGTTATGTACCTTGGGGATGGCTTTTTCTTGGATTTCTGGGTGCATGTGCAGGGGTGTGAAGAGCTGCAGGTGCAGTCTTTGCCATTGGCTGTTTTGCCCAGGTGGTCTCAGGTGTGCTCCCCTCCTGCACAGCCCTCAGCCCTTCCAGCAGCTCTTTCCCAGCCAGGATGTGTCCATTGGAGAAGGTAAAATCTCTCACTTTTGAGTGGTTTCCTACCTGAAGCAGCAAAGTGGATGTTGGATGCTTTGCTATCAGCAAACTTCATTTTTCTTCCAAGCTATGTTTGAATTAGTCTGCTTGCAAGAGGAGGGGAAGTGTCCTCCCCCAGAAAAAACATTTTAACCCAGCCATTTTTCCTAAGAGCCAGATCTGCATGTTTAGGAATATTTGGGAATCAGACTCTTGGTAAATTTACAGCCCATGATGAGGTGTTAGGGGCAATTTAAGAGCAGCTTCAGTGCAAATGGGATATGACAAGGCACATCAAAAATATATGGACTTCCAGAAGCTGAACCTATGGTGTTGATTTAAATCTACTTTTGGAAGTTTAACATAGTCTTTATTTGATAGAGTGGAAATCTAACCTAAAATGAGAGATTTTTTTTTGTTTTATTCTCTATTTCAAGGACATATTATTTTAAGATAGCTGTTGTCTGTAATACTCCTTACTTTATTTAACATTTTCTCCCATATATCACAACCAGAAATTTGGAACAGATCACTTGTTCCATTGACACAATTTCTTATTCCCACTGAACCAGAATGCCCAAATTTGCAGTATGCATTTACAATTTCATTCTGTGCTGCTGAAGTGTAATGAATACATAGATGCCTCAGTAGGAGACCCTGATGCCTTGCAAAATAATCATGAAAATTAACCTGCCCAAGCATAAAATGTACTCTTGCCCTTACCATGATCATATTGGTATTAACCAGAAGGAAAAGAAGCTATTTACTGAGTCACAAAGACTATGAAAGAAATTACTCATTTGCAGTGAGTGAGATGCTTGAGTTTTCACAACAAAACTTTCTTATGCTCTCCACAATCACCATGGTTGCAGCTGCCCAACTTGTACCTGCCTGTGAAAGCTTTTTGACAGGCAGGGCTGGGCTTGGTGGCTTGGTCCTCAGCAGTTTTTGTCCCCAGAACTGTCTCAGGATGTGCTGCTTTGCCCTGTGTTTTTGTGTGAAATTTAGCAACAAGTTCTGCATGAAGGAAGCATGTTAGGCTCTGGAACATGTCACACTGCATCTCTCTGTGGTCTCCCTGAACTAAATGTGCTTTGTTTTTATGGTTGGTGGCAGGAGCAGCTGCTGATGTGTCTGGTGCTACAGCAATGAAACACCCAAATGGTGTGCTGAGAGAAAGGAGATCTGGCTCGACAGAGCTCAGCCTCAAAGGTGGGTTAGTGCAGCTTAATGAATTATCCTGTGTTAGCTGAACAGCGTGTGCCTGTGCCCAAAGGTGAGTCCAAGGCAGGTCAAAAGACCGCTCTGACAATCTGGTTCCACACAGCTGAGTGTGTGCCTGGCAGGAGATCAGGAGGTGGCAGTGTTCCTGTGCCACAGCACTCTTGCTGCTGCTGCCTCTTCATTCCCTGCTCTGTCTGACAGGAGGGCGTTCTGACTACACAGAAATATACTTTTTATAATCACCTCTAAGAATATTATGACAGGCGATTAATAATCTGACAGCAAAGTGACTATTTTTAATGGCTTTAAATGAAGGCTTTAAAGCAATCCTCACTGTAATCCCATTACTGCAGGAGACGTTTGGGTAGCTCAATATGTGCTGCCTTTGCTCTGCCTTGGTGAGACCTGGGCTACCACGAGCAACACAAAAGCTTCAGGGCAGAATTGACCTGCTAGGGCATGTAAATGTGACAGCAACTTGGTTATAAAATGTAGGTGAAGAAGAAGGGATTAAAAGTGACCTCACCCCAATAAGTCACAGCTGTACTGATTACCAAAGAAGAGCAGCCCTCAATGGGTTGCAGCTGTGACTAATAAAGTCTGATAAAAGGGGTGGGTTGGCAGGCCAGGGAGAGCCTTGACAAAGAGGACCTTGGGAAGAAGACCTTGAGGAAGAAGGAATGATCCAGAGAGACACAAAGAAGAGCAAAACAAGGGAGAGAGTTGCTGCTGTAGAAGATCTGCTGTGAGGTCAGCCTAGGTCTGATGAAGTTAGAGCTGCTGTTGGAGCCTGCAGTCACAGCTGAGCCAGGTAAAAGCCTCTGGTCAGAGGCAGCAGGGAAATACTTGCTGTCATGTTCCAGCAGGAATAGCCAGCAGTCAGGGTCTGTCAGAGAAGCCAGCAGCAGGAGTTTGCTGTTGTCAGAGTCAGGATGGTTAAGCTGTAAAGGAAAGTAAACTGGGACCCTTTTCAGGTTGTTAATGAGAGTCTGTGTCTTGGCTCATTTCTGCCCCAAACAAGAGGTCTACTGCAGCAATGAAGCATCTTAATTAGCCCCAAAGGAGTGTCTGTTTGTAGACAGAATATTATGGGTCTGAGGATAGACACCTGGTTTTTAAAGGGAGACACTGAGGTGTGCGTGGCATACTACAATACTGATTTTCCTGTTACACAACATAAGGTTTCATCCGGGTTCTGCTGAAAACTGAGTTAAAATAGTCTGCAAGGTGAAATTGGAGCATTCCCAGCAATATTTGGGAGCTTTAGATGAGATTTTGCACAGGTGACAAGTGCTTGTTTGTACAGAGGCATCCTTGGTAAGACCTAGCCTGATCATAGGTACAGGATTCCTTACTGTGGGATTTCACCTCCTTCAGTTTTCATTTGAGAATCTAAAACCTGCTGTTACTAAAGCCCAGGGGGAAATGTGCCTTAGTCTTAGATGGAGCTTTTGAAAAATAATAAATAAAGTGCCTCCTTGCCTTTTAAAGCTGTTTAGCTTTCAGCTAAAATCATAGTGCTTTAGCAAGATACTGAACAGTACAATAAACTGGTTTTCCTGTGGTGTGTGCCAACACAAAATGTGTGTATTTAAAAGAGGTTTATTAAAATATTTTGAACGATCACTGGTAAATGTTACATTGTACGTGGCTTAGGTCCAGGCTGTGACAGATGCTGCAGCTGGCTGTGATTCAGGTAAGGAACATGAATGATTCACAAGGTTGGTGGAAGTGGAGTAAGTAATTCTTTCATCTTGATAATTTCCTCCCTGAAGCAAAGTATCTCACATGCAGTGACAGCTTTGTATAATAGTGTGATGGCCAATAAGGATGAGGGAGCTCAGAAAAGACCTGCTAAAGCAGATTTGATTTGATATAAAGGATGGAGCCTATCTCTCTGTCTTTTTAAAGTTTGAGTTTTTTTGGTTTTTTATTTTCCTCTTTCTCTCTGTGTATGTAGAGAACTATTAGGAATGAAAGGTAGCTGGCCCAGTACACTAATATATCTGCTTTAATAATTCTGAGAGCTGTTTTATTCCAGAAGAGGATGCAAAGATTTAGAAGAATGTACTTACTCGAGTAATTTGAAAACCTTGGAAAAAATCCTGAGGGGCAATAGCCTGAGGAACAAATGCAGTTTACTTGTCTGGGAAAATATAGCCAGATATAGCTTTTATGTAGCTTTCTGATGTAGCTTTATTATAAAATACCCATGTGGTTTGTTTTCAGTTGGCTGTTTTCCAGATAGAGGAGCCCTGAAATGCACTTAGCATGTTTCAACTGCTGCTGTCTGGGACCTTCTCACTTGCTTTAACAGTGTCCACAGAGAGTACCTTTGCCTGAGCTAATCTCAGAATCTGGTAGGGGTGGGATGCAATCTGTGGAGGCATCCTTGCAGCTGGCTGGAGGAGGAAGAGGAATCACTTGTGCTGCTGAGCACAGGTAGAATTCATTGGCAGAAGCTGCATCTTGCCAAAGATAAGAAAGGAGGACAGTCCCTCTGCCAGGCATAGCAGAAATGGTCAGAAGCTCCTGGTTTCTATGACCATGATCACCTCAAAATTGCTGCCAGGCTAGGTACTCTTGACAGAATGATTTAACATAGAATTGACTTCAGTCTCTGTTTCTACCTTCTTTTTCTCTGCTTCTCTTTGTCGGTTGGTTCTTGAGATATTAATCCTTCCTTGTTTTATTTTTCTGTTCTTCTCCTGTCCCCCTGCTCTCCTGAGGCCTAACTGCAGGACATCAACAGAGTGCTTTGGAAGCCTGTAGGCTCACAGTTTTGCATTTATTCATCAAAATGCTGCTCATGTGTTTTATGAAGATGGTCAGAAACTCGGCTTTTATTTTGTACAGGGAAAGAAGTAGAAGAGAGACACTGGCCTTTAAGGTTATCTTAGTCTATCCTTCTTATTGGCTGTAATCATAGAACTTTGTGGATTGGGGTGAAAGCCAGCCTTACTGAAGAGAAAACAATGTTGCTCAGCAAATCCACTTGCAAGAAAGCTCAAAAGCAATTACACTAGGTAAACAAGAAAGGATGTGGTAGATCTTGTCCCTTTTTCTAGCTGGGTACTAAATATAAAGCTGATGGGATTATTTGATTTCACATTCCCAAATCCTACTGTGTGTTATCTTTGCCAAATGACTTTCATGTAATCTTTAGTGTGCATAAGTACGTGTTAACAAAAAAAATAAAAGGCAATGAAAGCAAAAAACATAAAAATTAAAGTATCACCATGTGAACATTGTGATATCAGGTTTGTCATTTGTTGTGTTTTGTTGTGTTGGGATTTTTTTTTCCTGTGAAATGTGAGCCTATTGGCTTGGATACTGTAGGAACTCCTTATGTTTTTTCTCCAGAGTGCAAATTCCTACAATACCTGATATGGTATGGAAGCTGAACATATCTTATTTGTTAAAGGAATGAAGAAAGCTTTGTGTAGTGGTTTTCACTTGAGCTAGTTGCATTTGTTTTTGCATTTATTGGTTTCTATCAGATACCAATAAATTGGAGCAAAATGGAGGGATTCCCTCTTTTGGAGATTCACCTGTTTTCTGATATCTTTTTGTCCTTCTGAGTTTTGTCAGCATAGACCATAAAGCTCCCTGTCCCTCCCCTGTTTTAGAGGTCATGGTGAACACTTCAGCTTGCCACCTTGTCTTCAGTGGGTTTCTGAGCAATCAGCAGTAGAGAAGAAATTGTACAGAGCTGTGTAACAACCATAATGATTCTTCATTTCACTGCAGCTGCCATCCCGGGGGGCTGTTGTCCCTAAATTCACAGCCCAGATGGTGCTGTGGCTTCTGTCCTGAAGTTTTAAGGCTCTTTAGCACTCAAAGCTATTTCTGAAGGAAGTAAATTACATCCTTTGTAATCAAATGTACAAGAGGAAATCAACTAGATCATTTCTCCTTTCTGTGTTTCAGGGAAAGCAAAGTACTCCAAGAATTTTAAAAAGAGTTAGAAGCACTGATTTCATGCTGGCTGTCTGGTGTGTTGTCTATTGAATATGCCATGCTGTGTGTCCAGCTTGTGCCTGTGACCTGCACTGTAACACAGTGGACATGAAATCACTTCAAAACTCTGTTGTTCACATGCCAGCCTGGCCTCATCTCCCCTGTCTGAAGACCCAGGGAGCAAGAGCATCTACTTTGATGATGTGAAATTAGGGATTTTAGATTATGCCTTGCATTTCTGATTGCAAATTTGCTTATGTTTGTTAAATATATTGAGGTTTAAGGGCTTGCAAAACTCCCTCTTGTCCAGATTTGATTGCACATTCATTGCTCATTACCTACTGGCATGCTGCTTGCTGTACACTGGTGCTATCAGTAATATCCAGTGAAATAAGCACTCCAAGAGAGGAGCTCTGGAATCAGGCCACACAAGTCCAGTTTTACACCTTGGAAATGATGAGGAGGAAAATGGCACATGCCTGAAACAATGTCACCTTAGGCTTGGACAGTTTTCTAAGGATTGCCATGATGGCCATTCTGCCGTAGGAATGGGTGGGGACTGCAGGTTCATCTTCTACCCTTACAGCCAGGAAAAAACAGGAGTATCTCAGTGCAGGAATGGCATCTCCATGGGCAGCACTCCTACCATTCATAACTGTGCTGTGCAATTGCATTTCTATTCAGTCCTACCTGACATTTAGGCTTTTTGCAATAGGAAATTCCGTAAGATGCCCACGTGCTGTGTGAAGTGGCACCTTTCATTTATTTGACACTGGCATGCTGGTAATTTCATTGCTCAAACTCCTGTTCTCATATTATGAATCAGTAGAAAAAGGAGACATGGATCATTTTCATATTATGCCCTCCACAATCCTAAATAGCTTAATAAAATTGCTTCTAACTGTACTGTAAAGTGAGAATGCAGATTTAATAGTGTTCTATGAAAGAAAAAAAAGCTGTGTTTTTTTGTTTTAAATCCTTTAGGATGGTTACAGAAGAGGAGAAAGGTTTGGAGATGCAGTACTTCTTAACTTAATTGTAGTTGGAATGAAGTTAGAGAGAACACTGTAGGTAAAATAGCTATTCAGTCAAAATGTTATTTTATCAAAGCTGGAGGGTTTTGTACAGGCATATTTATTTCTGGGATTTTCTTGCTGGGGACTCTTGGGTCTGCGGCAGAAAGCAGCGTCTTACACGCTGACCTCTGCTGCAAAGAACTCATCTTAAAGTCCTTTTTTTCAGATAAGAGAAAGCAAGAAAAGGAAAAAAAAATGCCTTAGAATTTGCAGTCCTTGGGACTTTGCACACTGCAGATCTTCATATATGTTCTTTTAGAAAAAAACGTGCAAATGTATCTCTTCTACATTTGGCAGGAAGGCAAATTTTGTCATCTTGGCTTTTACCTTGAAATTAAAGTTGTTGCTTTCTGCTTAGAGTATTTCATCTTCTCTGACCTTGCTGGGGAAGTCTAGGGAGCCCTGGGGAATATCTGCAGCACATTCCTGGTACCTGGCTGGGGGGAAGGGGGGAAGGATGTTCAGCCAATTGTTAGGAAATATTTGTATTGGTATTTGTTTTAAAGAATCACCTAGGGAACCAGTCACAGCTTGGATTGCTGCATAGAGGGGTTCCCTTTTTCTGAGGAATCAGGCTTGTAAAGTAGGTGAGGTAGAAAGTGCATGGGAGGAGGGAAATGCTCTCATGGGTTTATAGGGGGGGAAAGGGATGTGAACTGATCTAGATCTTGATGGGAGCCTGTAGTAGAATTAGAGCTGCAGGTTAAAGACTGCCCAAGGTGCAGAGGAGTCCTTCAGCCTCTCCTCAAGCCTGGGGAGCTCCTCTGCCTCCCCCTGTCCCAGGGACAGCCAGGAGGTGCCTAGCAGTGAGCCAAGGCAGGTGATGGGTATAGGGGATACTCCTTGTGTGTTCAATAATGTGTTTGCTTATGCCAAGTGAGGTGAGCAATGCTGGCTCCCATAAAGCTCCTAATAAAATACATGGGTGGTAATTGTGGTCTTTGTGCCTCATAAACCCTCCCAAGCACCAAGGCCTTGTTTCACTGGGTGCTGTGCAAATGAAAAGCTCAATCTTACAGCTGCCTCAGCTGAAGATGCTTTCTGAGCACCTTCTTCCTCAGGAGAGGACGAGGCAACATGTGCAGGGATCCAAAACTATGAAATGAAAAAGTCTTAGCTTGTGCCAATTCCTGGTAGTATTCCACCTCTTGCACCAATTTCTGGTAGTATTTTGTAGACACTTGCCAGACATTGGAAATGAATGCAGAAGGATGGTGTTAGTATGACAGTAAGCTATGCATATTATGCAAATATAGTTCATATATAAACAACTCCTACAATAGAAGGTAAAGACTCATTCATAAATCCACAGCCCCTTTTTTACCCCCAAATAATGGCATACTTAGGTTCTTCCACCAAGAAACACCCCCTTTCCTCTCTCACATTCCTTGGTGTGGAATTTTGCTCTGCTGCAGTTAGTGCTGAGATTTCACCCCTGGTGCTTTCAGGGTGACTGAGATGGTTCCTGTGCAGAGACCTGAAGGAACTGAGAGCTGGGAGGAAAGTCTGCAACCTGCTTCCCTTCCCCCCTTTCTATGGGGTGTGAGAGAAACTGCTCCTTCTCAAAATACCAACTCTTCAGATTCATTGGTGCTTTGCTTAACATGAAATAGTCTTGACTTAAGGGATATTGAAGCAGCTGGAGTCAGGTGGTTTTTAGACCTAACTGAATTGTTTCCTAAATGTAATGTAAGTTGCAGTGAGAAATTTACAGCAGTATGAGAACAGGCATTTCAAAATGTCAGGTTGTGCCTGTAAATTGCCATGTCTGGTAATAAACCCGCCTGTCAAGTAACTGGCAATCTCAGCCTGCTGGTGAATCTGATTTTGCTGTGTGCTTTCTCCCGAGTGAATCACAGAGAGAGAAAAAACTGGTGATTCTTTCTTATGCTCTTAACTTTTTTTTTTTTTTTTAAATCAGATGAAAGCTAACATGAGCTGTGAAGTTAAGTGAAACCAGTTGAACGCAACTCAAGAAGATAAAATTTTTAAGCTGTAACATTAAGTGTTTAAATCAGGAATTCTTTAAACTTGGATTTGTTCTTCGAATCAGCTCCTTAACATGGTTGTATGCATAAGAAAGAGTAACCTGAAGAAATCTTCCTTTAAATATTTGGTTCACCATATATTGGGTATTATCCCTAATGAACATTTTGAGCAGACATATGGTATGATGTCTGATGGGCCTTAATTCTTCTAGCTCAGCCATCTGATCTGAAGAAGGAAGCAAAATTATAGCCATAAAACTGTACCCTCTGATTCACCTTCCTGTTCTATTTATGATTTTTGCAGCCAGGATGCATAAACTCCACAGTCAGCATTCAGATGGGTGGGTATATAGTTAGCTCATTTCTCTACACGTGTCCTCAGAACGGAATAATAAATCTGGTTATTTTTGAGAACACTGTTCTGCAATGGTGTAATTATAATTCTTTTGGCATTTTTGTATTTAAATGTGGTATATGAGAGGAATGAGACCGTGTTCTTGGAGTGCTATCCCTGAAGGTCAATACGCATCAGTTGTATTAAAACACTGAAAAGATACTAGGGGTGTAAAGCCTCTGATTGGCACTTATCCAAAATTCTTTGCCCATTGTCTGTTATTGCTTATTCTTCCTCTTACCAGCACACACAGAAAGTTGTAGCAAGGAGAATTTATAATGGGGTGTGTTTTTAATAAATACTTGTCTTCCAAAGTGCTTGACTTTAGGAAAGTGCATGCCTGCCTCTCTGCTTTAATGGTTGCTGAAACATATCCAACTAAAGATACAAAAAGATACACTTTGATGTTGTAGGCACAGAGTTTGTGGTGATTGGGAGTGGGGCTGGGCCCAGCCTCATCCCCAGTGGGCACAGCTGTGCAGGACAGGTGAATGCTATTGAAGGGAACGAGCCATGGAGTGCCCAGGGGCACTGACCAACCAGCAAAGGGAACAGAGGGCACACAGGTGCAGGGCATCAACAGGAGGGGATAAAAGGCTGGGCTGAAGAACAAGAAGGGCAGATTTTGCAGCCTTCTGAAGTGCTAGGATGTTGCTCTGCATGGGTAGGTGCCTGAAGCCTTCTGAAGAGGTGAGGTGTTACTGTGTGTGGGTTGGAGATTTCTGAAATTGTGTAGTGATATTCTGTATTGTGGTTGTCTCAACTGCACCATACCAGCATGAGGAAAGATGATTCAGAGCATTATATACAAGGTCTGAAGGAACATGAAGTTCCTTCTGAAGCACAACCAAAGGCAACTAAAGAACCAGCAGCCAGAAAACAGAAGCTCCTGTGAGCTTTGCTGTCACTGGGGTTCAGGTGGTTGCACAGGGCACATTTCCCTGACCATAATGTTGGACCTGCAGACCGTGCAAGTTTGTGGGGAAGAGGGGGTGGCTTTGAACCAGAGCCATTGAGTGGGATGTCCCATTGTTTGTAGGCACAGAGTTTGTGGTGATTGGGAGTGGGGCTGGGCCCAACCTCATCCTTAATGGGCTGCAGCTGTGCAGGACAGGTGAATGCTATTGAAGGGAACGAGCCATGGAGTGCCCAGGGGCACTGAGCAACCACCAAAGGGAACAGAGGGCACACAGGTGCAGGGCATCAACAGGAGGGGATAAAAGGCTGGGCTGAAGAACAAGAAGGGCAGATGCTTGCAGTCTTCTTTGGTGGTGGTTGTGGCTCTACCATTGTACTGAAATTTTGACCCTGACATTGTGCTGGCATCCTTAAATATATTTGTTATGCAACTTCCCCAGTAAGGTGAGCATTTGTTTGGCAGCTGAATTCTTGGTGGTTTTTAATATTTTTTTTTTTTACTGAATTTATTTTCATGCATGTTCAAGCTCAGGTTAGAACAGTTTTGGCATCTCTTCTCTGCAAGGAAAACCAGTGCAGAACCTGTCCTTAGCTGGGACTCCCAATAGCTGTGCTTTGGGTAGAGGAGCTAGAGAGGGTCAGCAACATGGTGTGGTGGCTTCCCTGTGCTTGGTGACTCTGATGGTGTGTGTTAATTATGTGGTGGGGAATGGTTCAGTCTCTGATATGCAAGGCTCTGTGTTCTCATAAGTATTTTGGTTTCAGCATGTTCAGTCCTGGACAGTTTTCAAAAAATTTTGTGACACTTAGGGAATAATTAATTTTAGCCTCCAGCTACCCCTAGTTATGGGTGGTGATTGTTTCAAGGGGTCTTCAAATTTCCATTAGTATTTCCACAGTAAAATATTGCTCTGTGGTCATATCTCTGTATAAGTAAGGAGAAAAAATTTGGGGTCTTTTTTCAAACCCTTTGCAGCTAATTTGGTAAAGAGTCTCAATGTTTAACTGTGCTTTAGGTAAACTTATCTTCCCCACCCAAGCTGAGGCAGATGTTACAGTGCTGCAAATATCTCTTGTGCAGTGGAATGAGGAGGCCTGAGTACAGGCAGATCAGGGATGGTGCAGAGACTTGATCCCAGGTCACCAAGAAACAAGCTAGATGTCAACCCTGTTTGGGTGGCTACCAAAAAGGATGCTCATTTGGGCAGAAGAAACATCAAGAATGTGGCAAACACAGAAAACAGGGGCTGGGGGATTTAAGCAGATAGTATCTTGTATAATCACTAATTACAGTACATCTATGGCCTAATAAACATCCAGATTGAACAGGACTGGGAGAGGTGCCAGCTTGGGGCAGTGCCAGAAATCAGCCTGGCATTTTAAACCCCTTTCTGGTCATTCTTTTCCACACGACAAAGCACGTCTGCAAATGTTTATGAAATGCTTTGTTGCTGTGGGGTGTTACCTGCCCTTGCCTTTGGTACATCCCTCTCTTCCCTCCTGTGGCTAGTGCTTAACCTGGCTTGGTGTATAGCAGAACAGCTTTAGCCCTGGTGTGTTGCTGCCAAAGGGGTAAATCTGATTTCCTCGGGAGTGTTATGAAAGCACAGAGGGCATAGAAGACATTCCCGAAGCTCAGGAATTTGCACAAATGTATTTGGGATATTTATCAAGTCTTCTCTTATGTCCTCTTGCTCCATCTCTTTTCAGCTGTTGCTTGTCCCAGGCCACCCTTGTTGTTAGAATTTACAAAAGAAAATTGATTTTTTTTTCTTCTTCATGATAAAGCCTGATGATCCAAGTCACCTGAGGAATGCCTATAAAATCACATAAGCTCCAGACATCTGAAGTTGCTCAGGTTTTCCTGAGAATGCAAATACTCTTGTGAAGCTGTTTTAGTTGCTCTAAAAGATTAATTTGATTAGGTGAGAAATGGCTGATATATGTTTGTAATGGGCCATGCTGCCATTTCCTATAGGAAACCTCATGGGCAAGGGACACAGGAGAGGGATTCTTTCAGGAAGTTCCTCTAGGAAAGCTGCTGGTCCACAAACTAATAATGTCCCTTGTTCATTAGCCTGACAGAATACTCTGAGTTAGGAAGTCACAGGACTACAGGGAAAACAAAGGCTGGGAAATGGTCACTGTACCAGAAATGATCATGGAGAGTGTCCTAATTCTGAGAGGGTGCATTAGGCAGTGCCTCTCCTGAGAGCCACAGAGTGCCCCTGTCAGACACACCACTAGCTGGGGTGTGCAGGATGATACTGAGTGCATGTTGACAGAGTTGTTAGAGATTCAGGCTGGTGTGGATACACGATAAAACAGATAATTTCTTTAAGCTGTTTTTATCAGTAAAGAATGAAATAGCTTTTCCTCTTTTGAGTGACTCCACTTTAATCCAGTTAAGAAACAATGCCAGGCTTTATTGGTGTAAAGGGACTTGCTTTGCTCTCTGCATGAATTGTTACTGTGCTACAAATCAAAAAGAACCTGCAATATTTGTGACATCCCAAAATCCTCTCTACAAAAGCTCGCTCTGGTAACAAATATATGAAAATTCCCTCCACTTGGTCTATTAAAGCCTTCAGCTGGGAAATGTCAGCAAAAGACAGCTCAGCTGAAACATGACCTGCAGTTTTTCTTGAATGGATGAGACATTGGTGATGCAAACTATTGATGTCCTCAGAAAAGTGCAGTTAAAGAGCATTTTTATTTATTTTACAGCATCAACCTCTGTTTCCACAAATGAAGTCATCATTTACAAATAACTTTAACACAGAAACAACCAGCTCCTGCAGCAATTTTTACCTCTAAGAGCTGGAGAAGGTCTGTGTTGCTCTCCACTGGAGTAGCTCCAGGAAAGAAAATGGGAGGTTTCTTTGTTTGGGTTTTATAGGTACAAAGCTGGATTTACTAATCACTGCCATGTGCTCTTTTAAGATTTTTGTTTTGTCATATTCTATGTCTATTACCTCATTCCTTCTTTAATTGTGTAAATTAATATTAACTGGTGCCAATTCTACTTTTTATTGAGACATACCCAGAAAAGAAGGGGGTGGCAGAAACCCCTTAATTCTGTGCTTGACTTAGCCCATTAGTTCTAATATTGTAAAGTAGTTTTACTCCTAGATCAGATTCAGCAAGCAGCATGTGAAACATGGCTACTGCAGAAGAGAGGAATAATATTCCTGATTGTTCTTTTTGCATATAGTGTGGCATCTCAATTAAACAGGATGGTGGGGTTTTTTTCAAAAGCTGCTGAACAGACTATTTTTAGATGAAGAATCTGGCACAACCCACTAATGAGAAGTTTATTCTTTGCTGCTGCTAGCCACAGTCTTTTTTTTTTTCACCCTTGACTTTGTTTAAAAGCCAAATAAGTAAATATTGCTGGGCTCTTGCCTTTTAAATCTGAAGATCAAATCATTCCCATGAGGAGCTTCTGTTTCTTCTTGTACAGCTGTACTCCTTCATAATCAAGGGCCAGCATTTTAAAGTGGCTGATAAATATTGAGTGCTTTAAATTCTGGGTGCTCAGTTTGATATGTTCAAAAGGGCTGATTTTCAGAAAGTCCCCTGACACACACTATTAAAATCTCAGTATTTTTTAGCTGGCTACACAGAATTCCTGGTAAAACACCAGTACTTTGTAGTGGTATTTTAAAGCAAGATTCTTTATCAGGAAGAGTGGTGTCTTGTGGAAACAGTGCCATGGGTTTGAATTTACCTTTAGGCTGAAAAGTAATATGGGAGCTCAAATCCAGGATGGATCCACAGGATCCATGTCCTGTGGATCTGCCTCCTTGATGCCAGCTGCAAGTGAGGGGAGGGTGACCCAGAGACAGGGCTGAAGGCAGTGGCTGTTGGTGGCAGCACAGAGACAGGAAAGGACCCTGAAGGGTTCTGCAGAAATCAGAGACAAGCTTGGCTAAAGGCAGCTTTGCTCCTCTTATTTAGGTCTGCTTGCTCTCTCCTCAAGCAGATGAATCATATAAATTTGCATGTGTGTTTGTTTACTGCTCTGCTGCTGTTCTTCCAGAAGCTGGAGGAAGTTAATCACAAACTGCCACTCAGCAAGAGGTGGTCTCAAACAAAACTTCTTTCTGAAAGCAGAGCACGCAGGTCTGTGCCAGTTACTGCCTGCTTTGCCATCAGCTGCTGGGGCACATGGCAGAGATTTCAGTGGAAGAAATTTGGTTTTAGCCAGCTGACATTCTTCTTCCTGGGCACCTCTCTTTGCAATGCTAAAGACATCTCTTCCAACAAGATCTTCACCTGTACTTCCATGAAAGTTAGCTGAGCTGTGATTAATGCCAGCTGAGCATCTGACCTTAGTAGTCCAAATTGCTGAATTCCCTGGCAGCTCCTCAATCCTCAGGGGGCATTCTGCAGCTGCAGAAGATGAAGGATATTGCTTATGGTCTGTCATAAAGAGTTCAAACCTTTCCAGGGAAAAGTCCTTCATTTCAAACATCTCATAATGGAGGCAGCCTCTCACAGGTGAGGCTGTCTTCTAGTCTCTTGCCATGCCGATCTAAGGAACATGGTTCTTAAAAAGAGGCTTCTCCTATTATGCCTTGATGATTTTTCAGCCTGGATGTGATATGATGAACACCTTTTCATTTGTCATGGAAATTAGTAATTTAAAATACATTTTTTCATAGCTAAGTGGACTAACTCAGTGTGAGTCACTGCCTGAAAAGCTTTGTTTTGTGCACCATGTGAATCTGGAGCAACACTCATCAACATCAGTAAACTTAATTTAAATAGAATAAATCTAGTGTGAATGAATCTGGAATCAAGTCCCACGTCTTCAGACATCTGTGGTAGTTTCAGGCCCTGCAGGAAGCTGTTGAGAGACTGCCCCTGGGTGATTTAATGCCCCCCAGGAGGGTGCCTCTGTGATGGAGTGGCACTACTCATTAGCTGCAGACTCTGAAGGTGAAATAGATAAACCAAGAGCAAGAGAAAGAAAGCAGGTCTGCCAGCTGTTAGTAGGACACGTGTGCCTGCACAGCTGAGGGTGAGAAAGCAGCCTCTGAATTTTCTGTGTGCAGACAGTGTCAGGGTGCTGTGTGTGCACAACCCCCCTGCAGGCATGGGAGGACAACTCTTTCAGATCCTACACAGCATGGCTTTTAAAGGCAGCTGAGTGATGCTGGATGACAAGCTGGCATTTCAAGTAGATTAAGTGATCTATGTGCTGTGCATAATTTTTTGTGTTTCCTCTGGACTTTTGGGTCAGTCCCCATTGCCTCAGAGTCCACCACTGGCAGTAGTGGGGTTTAAGTTTCCAGATCAGTGCATTACAGCTGGAGAGTGTTCCTGTTATGTGGCCAGGATTGGTGACCTCCAACATCTGTAGGGGCCTTGGATACTTATTAAATATATAACTTTCAGATTTCCAGATTTCCTACAATGTTCATGCCAAAGGAGATTTTCCAGTTGCTCCACACTGAGTAGGGAGATGGCCCTGCCCTGGGCTCATCCCTTGGAGGATTTATGAGGATGTCCTTGGGGATTCTACTGAAGTGCAAGGGCCAAGCTTACTAAGGGCTGTGAAGGAAGTGAGAAAAGTAGCTGGTTATCCAGACAAGATCATGCAAACTTCAAAAATTTGCACATGAGTTTGAAAACATTTTCTATCCCTTTATCTCTGCATAGTTTCTTAGCTGTTGCTTGGCCAGATGGCAAGTTGATTAATAGCCCAAGCAGCTCTCATGCCAAGAGCTTGCTGGAGAAGTGGTGATGTGGATCTGTGCTCCTTTTTACCTGCCTCTGCCAGGTGCAGCAGTGAAAAGCTGACAGCAAAGCAAAGCATGTGCATATGTCCCATGCAGAGCCCTCAAACTCTGATGTTTTGGTAAAAAAAAGTAAATGCTGGGTGTACATTTCTCTGCTCTGGATGCTGGTGATGGGACTGTTAACCCTCAGCACTGCTGAGTTAATGACAGGTTTCTGCAGAGTAAAGTTTACATGTTTTACTGTTCTTTGGTGACCCTCTTTCAGAACTGAAGTGGCAAAGATAGTTGTCTTCTCCTCAAACATGGCTGTCTCTCAGCATGAACAGTCAACCTTGGTTTGCTTGGGTGATTTCAGCAAGCAATGAGGGTCAGCTTTTGACCCTGGATCTTGCACTGGTTTTTCTCTGTTTCCATGTTCAATTCCAGGGCTAAGGCAAGAGCTCTAGGGAGAATCAACTTTTCTTGATTTTCATCCCCCTCTGTTAAAAAATTAAAAGGCTCTTGAAGCTTATGATCCTGTAAATGAGAGCACTGCTGGGAATTTGAGTGCACTATTGGCTTTATTAGAGCTACTGATGAAAGTAAATTTGCTTAGGTGTGGTAGTGTTTGTGTGAACCTCCATGCAGGGGGAGAGGCCTTCCCAAGTATTTTGATAGATAGGAAAGAGCCCATAAATGCACCTTTAAGCCAATTAGAAGCTTGTAATCTTTCTTTAGTGTTAGCACACCTTCAGAAGAGTGAATTTCCTGTGCCCTGTGTCTGACAACACTTAATTCTGAATCCAGTTAAAGGCAGCTGGGAGGAGCTGGCTGAAAATTTCAGCTCACAAACTGCATATGTTCCTTTCTGTCTGGATATTGCTGACATAAATATGGATCATCAGAGTCTCTACAGCTGTCAGTGTGTTTACCCCAGTGCTAAAGCAGTGTGATAAGGCTGCATCTGGTGTCTGTCATGAGTCATATTGCTTTGCTTTTTCATGTCAGTACTTTTTTTCTCTTTTTTCAGTTTGGTATGACAAACATTTTAACATATGTAATTTATTTTTAAAAAACCCCAAGCCTTGGATGATGAAGTCTGAGATACAGCAAAACCAGAGTTAACTGGTGCCTAAGATACTTCTGGTTCTTCTGGATCATTGTGTTTTTGGGAGTTACACATGTGCTGAAATAACACAGGTGTTTAATTCATTTTTACAAAGAAATGACAGCTTTAGTCTATAAATACAGTGCAATCTGTAATCTAAACAAAGCTGTGAATGGGAGAGTTGGCCAAAAAAAAGCAGAGGCTTGACTTCTGCAGCTCAGTTTGTGGATTTATTTACCTAGACTTTAGTAAAGCCTTTGACACTGTGTCACATGGAATTCTCCTGGAGAAACTGACTGCTCCTGGCTTTGACAGGTGCATTGTTTGCTGCTTGAAAAACTGGCTGGGTGTCTGGGACCAAAGCGGTGGGAATGGTGTCACACCAGTTCATGGCCAGTCCCTGGTGCTCTTCTTCAGAGCTTAGCTCTGAGGATCAGTGAAGATCCTCTTAAATTCTGAAGAAAAGGGTTTGACTTAAACTGTGTTGGGCAGCTTGGCAGTCACTTGTCCACTGTGTTTAGGCAACAGGGAGAGGAGGTGCAAAGCTCAGCTTTAAGGAAGAAGCAACTGTTTGTGTTGGGTTCATGGGTCTGTTCTGAGGAGTCAGCAGAAGTTTGTGCCCTTCATGTGACCCAACTGGTTCAGTCATTCTTGAAATACTGATGTGGCTTCATGCAGGAGAAACCACTCTGAGCTGCTCACAGGTTTTCCCTGTGTTCCAGGGAATTCAGTGCATGTAAAAATCAATCACTTAATGTGAGAATTCACTTGTGGGGAATTTGGGAAGGAATTTGAGATGGGACCTCTGAATTGTTTTTGGTGATGTGATTTCTTTTTCTTCTACATAGGCAGGAAGGGTGAGTTTGGCTCACATCTTTACTGCATGGTTCAGAAGGTCACAAGACCTTTAGTTACAGGACCTTTTAAGGAGTTATTGACTAATAAAACACGGCCAACAAGGATATTTATGTTTTTGACCCAATCCTTAAATGTTTCATCTTATGGACTCATGCTACAGTGTAAGCTTTCTTAGGTAATCATGTTATGACACAAAAACCTGCAGCACTGCATTCTACACTTCTTCTTTATCTTTGTAACTACTTTTATTTTTTCTATATCTTAAACTCTAAACTTTCTTCCACGTAACATGTCTCTGCTTTAACCTGTAAATCCACATTTTTGCTCTAGCACCTAAGTTTGGAAGCCTTTCCCAAGGTCTCAGATCAAATCCTGTGTTTAATTCTAAGCTTTGGCTTAGACCCAAAGTTCTGAAAGTTCCTTGCTTTTCAAATTCCAACAACTTAAGATAATTATTGAGCTTCTGGGGAAGACAAGAGCTGAGATCTTACTTGGATTCTGCAATGAGAATACATGGCATGAACTCAACAAGGCTCTCTGGTAAAGATGGGTGTTATGGGCAGCAAGAAAGCTTGTGACAGCTATTTCCAGTCCTCCATTCAAGAGGGGAAAAAAAACCAAAACTTTTTAGAAATGTTTTTCTTGGAGTTTATCCATATTTGGGTTCTTTACATGACTTTGTACCTTGCTGTGGTTTTGCCTGTCTTTTTTGCCGAGTGGTTGAGGTTCAAGTCCAGCCACCATCTGAATGAGGCAGTGAGGAATGGAGGGACCTGCTTATGGGCCAGAAAGGACACAGCTCTCTAGCAGGGTGCAGTGATCAAAAGAGGGATGTTTCAGATCCTGGCACCTGGTCCATCCCCTGAGCACTGTGGTGATTTTCTTCCTAGTACAGTAAACTAAGAGGATTTCAGGCACACTATTCTCTTAGCTGCAGAGGGTACATTTTTATGCAGTGGGTATTGTCAGTCAATTCTCTCCCTCTTGTCTACAGTTAGTCTTTACCTCATGAATTTTCTTTCACTTTCACATAGCATCTTCAAAGTGTAAATACGATTTCTTCTTGGTCATGGTTTTTCCTCTCCTTTCCTCTTCCTTTTTAAAGGAACTACGATAAAACTACGATGGCTTCTGGGTTGAATCCTTTGTTTGAGTCTGTGAGCTTAAGACTCAGGGTTGAATTAAGACTCGGTTGAATCTTTTGTTAGAGTCTGTGAGTTTAAGGCTCTTGTTACTCCACAAATGCCAAAATCATTACTTTTGTGCAACTGGAAACAGAATCAAGCTTTTTATCTATTGCTGGATGATGGGACACCTGTCAAAACAATCTGATTATTTTTTAATATATTGCTATTCAGGGACAAATTCTGGGAGTTTTTGGGTTTTTGTTGTTACTTTCTCTCTTGACAACCCCAGGGACAGAGGGTTCTGACTGTGCAGAGCATCTCAAAATGGTGCTGGGGGGTGAGTGGCTCCTGCCCACACTGGTGCTGTGCTTGTGGAGAACACTCCCAGCAGCGTTCACAGAACAGAGCTGAGCAGGTGGATGTCCATGTGAGGCCATGCCTGCCTCCCTTTCAGCTCTTTGTTGCTGGGCATTACTCCAAGGATGTTTTCTGTCATTTTCCCTACACTCTGACCAAGTGTTAAATGGTGTTCCTTTGCCTTTTTTCTTTTAATAGCCACTTTTCCTTTCATCAGTGCTGCCTGAGGCTGGGCAAAATAGCTACCCTGAAAACTGTTAATATGAGGAGGTATTACAGCTCCAAAATTATTTTCCAACATTAGTTAATATATTTTAACCTCATTCTAATTTAGTTCCATCTTCCTCCTCCTTGCCTTCCCTCCCATCAGCTCTCTTTTTACAATCTCTGATATTTCCAATACACAGCAGAATGTGTGTGATCTCGTCATAGAACCTATATCTTATTTTTGCACAGTAGAGTATTAACTTTTCCCTCTATATCTGCAATAGTAACATAATTAAATAAAGTAATAATTCTGACTTTTACTGTGCTATTATGATGGTCATTGCTAGTGTAATCACCATGGAAAATTGTCTTGTTAGTGGTAAATATTTGCAGTTAGCACTGAGCTCTTGTTTTTTCCAGGGTTTTTTGTTTTGTTTTCCCATTCCATGTTACTACTTTTTTCTTTTACTTTTTAAATTTTATTTTATAAGAAAGAGTCTCCAGAAAATTTTAACTTCATGTTGCCCACTCTACTCACCCCCTGAAAATTAAATTCCAGTCCTGTTCTCTCTGTCTGTCATGCTTGCTGACTGTTCTTGGACCTCTGTCATGGGAGTGTTTGGGAATTCACCACTGAAATTTGTAATGAACAGCTTTTACCTGTGGATGTCCTGGACGATTGTCTCTCACCAGAAGGCTGGAGCCATTTGTGGTTCATGTGCTCCTCAGGGGACAATTGTGTGTCTGCCTAGGTCTGATTTCCAAAGATTGTGACTGTAAAGGTTTCCAGCAGTGCTTTCCATGGGTGCTTTAGTGGCTTAAAAGCCTTTCTGAAATCATCAACAGCCCATGTTTCTTTCCCATTTTGCAGGAGAGATGAACTGCAGGATGGGAAGGGAGTGTTTCAGTGGGATGGTGGGAACAGGCAACAGGAGCCCAAGCAGCTTCCTGCCACCCCCCTTCTCTGTCCCCAGCCCTCCATCTGAGTGCCAGGGCTGTGGAAGCAGCAGTCTGGCCTGTAATTAAACCTCAGCTAGTGTGCAGTGTTCAGGAGCACATCCTCCCAGCCCATCAAGAACCCATCACTCAAGGGAGATGCTGTTAATTGCCCGTGGAGATAAGCAAGAGGCAATTGCAGCAAGGCGTGTCGAGCTCGCTGCTCCCAGCCCACCAAAATTTGCTTTCCGAGGGCTGTGTTTAGTCAAGCACTTGTGAGGGACCCGCTGTAATTTGCCCCTCCTCGCATGATTCGAAGGTAATGGGATGAGATGTTGTGGCAGGGTATTGACCTCTCACTGCCACAGTTGCTCTGGCACGGGGAGTAAACAAATGTTATGGTGGGGGCGGTGATTCTCTCGGAAACAGAGAGCAGGGATGCTCAGATGCTGTTTCTGACAGTGAATAGCTCACACTGAAAACAACAGATGCTGATTTCAGGAAAATAATAGCATTTTCAGGCAATGGTTTTCTGAGAATTCAAAGAGCTTGGTAGGCTAGAATTAATAAGCTGGTGTTACTGTGGGATGTTGGTGCACAGCAATAGACCTGTTTCATTTTCAGCTAAGCCCCTGTTCTTCAGTTAAGAGTAAATTGTTTTTGTACAGAAGTATATTAAAAAAATGTAGGACTGGCTTTTTATGAATGGGCAAAGCTTCGAATGATGAGAGGTTTGTGGTTCATTTATCTTACCAGTTACTCAGTAACCTGCCTGGTGGACAGCCCAGTGTGGGGCCAAGCATAATATACTTATCTGCAATTAATAGAGAGGTCTTTTTCAAGCCCTTGCAGTTAGAGAACACTGACTGTTCCAGCCCTCTGGCTCAATCTGTAATCTCAGCACTGCTTTCAGCTGGGTGAATTTGTGTACTGAAATGTTTCCCTACCCTGATTCACTATTCCAAGATCTCTGAATCTCAGGCATTCCCTGAAGAGCAATGAAAAGCTGAAATGCAAAATTCAACAGGACAGTGGACAGTAGAATACAAAATGAATATATATATATATATTTTCCTGATAACAACATGGCAGCAGATGTATTTTTCTATTAAGACAGGAAAGAAACAGAAGACCTGTTCTTTTGGAGTTAGGCTCTAAATACACTGCTGGCTGGAAAACTGTTTGGTAATTAGGTTGGAACAAAAGCCTGGTGGAAGACAAATATTTTAAAGCTGTGTGTTAGCGCAGGAAAAAAGCACGTCAGTAAATATCTCCTGGTCCGTGCTCATGGTATGGAAGCCATGTAGCCAGTTATTTTCCAATGCTAATACTGCCTAGTAAAGTGAATCTCCCCTTTCCAGGGAATGCCTTCTCCTCCCAAATCTCTTCTATGATGCAAACATTGCAAGTAAACAGATAGAGAACTCATGAAGATGTTTTGGGTCACCAAATAGAGCTTTTTGTTAATACAAGCCCTGTGTTTTGCAGTCCCTCGTCCAGGAGGTTTCTGATTTGACCCTCTTTGAGAGGCCATTCCAGATCCTTGTTGCTTCAACCCCAGAGATGTTTTCCCCTTTTTAACTGACAAGTGCTATGTCCTGCCTTCCCTAAATGCTGATGATGTGACTTACCAGATGATCTGAGATCAAAATTAACTCCTTCCTCTCACTTCAGTGCTTTGAAAGATCTCTTTCTGCTTGGTGTAGTGACACCTCTCTTATCTTACTTTTGCTGCTGAGAGAGTTTTATCAGCTGTAGTAATTTCCTTCAGAAGATGTGACCTGCTTTATTTGTTGGGCAGTGCAGAGGGGGAGTGCTCTTTCACCACTCCTCCACGGCAGCAATGTTTTACTGCTTTTCAAATAAACGAGAGTCGTGAGTGCTTTCCGAGCCCTGCAGATGGCACTGCCTTCCTGGGCTTACCCGAGTGCCCGATGCATGCCCCTGTGGTGGGCTCCGTGCAGTCGTCAGCTGGAACAGCTCTTCTTGCAGCTGAATAAATAGTTCAAAAGTTCTGGCTCTGAGATGGTTTTAGTTAACAATGAAAAATAATATGGAAATTGCTCAGAACCTTTCCCTTTACTCCTCTTTAGGTGGTTTTGTTTTCTGGACATTTGTTCTTTTTGAGATTTATCTTCAAAGGGCTTTCAACACCTTCACTGTACAGCCATTTTTTTCTCTCTCTGATACCTCCCCATGCCAGTTAGCTACTGAATTGGCTGCAGAGACAATTGCCATTTCCTAGGAAGACACTAGTGGAGAGAAAGGGAGGGAACAAGTTTTCAGTGTTCTCTTGGGGCAGACATGCCCCCCTTGTAAGGAAATGGCAGCATCGCTGACACAGTGCTAGAGATTCATCTCACACTGTTGTTGCCCCTTTCCCACTGCAGTAGGAGGGATTTTTGCACGTACTCTTCAGTTTCCAAGGCTTTTCCTTAGGGTTTGCCAGGTGTTTGGGATGTACCTTCCCTGTTCTGCAAAGGTGGAGCACTGCTGGCCATGTGCTCACAGCTCCCCAGCCTGCAGGGGCACTGATGGGAGGTGTTTGTTTTCTGGGGTGTCTGCACAACCCTTGGGAACCTACTGCCTGGAGCCACCAGTGGCTGCTTGTCCAGTCCCTCTAGGACTCTTATCTTAGGCCTTCCAGATCATTTTTATTTCATCTTGTGTCCTATACAGCTACAACACAGAGAAATGACTCATTCAGAGCCTGATGATATTGCATATCACTGACAATTAAATGGAGATCTATTTTTTTATGGCTGTTCTCTCTGGGTTTTCACAGCAGGCCAAACAATTTGTTTGCTGTTGCAGCATTAAATGGAGGCAGCAGCTATCATATGTGAGGGATCTGCCGCGTTTTCCAAGAGTGAAAATAAAACTCAGCCATGGTGAGGTGTTCTGGGTTGCTTCCTGTCCATAAATCCTCAGCTCCTTGCCTTCAAGGTCAGTTGGGTATTTCATGCCTCAGAAATGGCTCCTATTACCAGCCAAGTGACTGGGTAGCAATGCTGCCCAGACATATTAAATCTCTTGATTTCACTGCTTATATTTCATCTGTATGGAAACATTGGAATTGTGGTTTGCATCATTGCCTGTGTGACTAATCCCACGTGCACCAGGAGATCTGGATAGGCTCTCAGAGGATAATGGCTCTGCCACCCTTGGTAGGGCTAAGATATTTTGTGTCCAGCTGCCCAGGGTGGAATGGATGACTGGAATGCACCATGTCCTGGGGATCTGTTAGCACTCACCTCTTGGAGTATTTGAAACCAAAGTGTTGTGTCTCTGTTGCCAAAAAACTTGGCTAAACTGGCTTTTATGTTGAGACATTTAATCTGCAGCTGTATGGGAAAGCTGATGCTTCAATAGTTTTCTTTATGCATAAGTATATTTTTAGAGTGGTTTTGTACATTCATACGTGCAAAGTCTTGTTAGAGACATTTTTGTGCATCCCAGCTCCCAGAGACAAGTGATCAACATTCAAACTTCAGGCTGGGAACAAAAGGAAACAAAATCTCTGGGCTACAAAGAAAAGCCTGACAGCCACTGAATAGTTAAAAGTCCAGAAGGTAGTCAGGTGTAAATTCAGAAACATATTTTAGTCTGAGTGCTATTCTCCTGATGGCAGGTTTTACATGGTTGTGACTGCATATTGCAGCTCAGTGAGGACTGGTTGAGGAAACACACACTCTGAGCTCCTGTCTTTGGGCTTTAGCAAATTAAGCTCTCCATCAAATGTTTGAGATGAGATTAATTAGGCACAGCCATCATTCATGTTACAGTATCAGTAGCATAAAATGATTTAAAATATTGCTGTTGGACATGGGTCTCTTATGTAGCTACTTCGTTTTTTTTTTATTAGAGTTGGTCAGGAATTAGAAGTTAGATTGCTCTGAAATCACTGTGCTTTATTTCTAAAACTTCACCTATTTTTGACAAATTTAGGTAGGCTATATGTCCCTGCCATATTTGCAGGATATTGAATCCATATTCTTTGGTATGGTGATGACAGAATTTTCTGCAGGGAAGAGAACAATCTCCTCACTAATTGCTATTATTTTTTAATCCTTAAAACAGTTCTCCTCCTACCCCCACTCCATTTAATTTTGAAAATAACCACACTATTAAAACTGCAGTCCCCTTTCTTCCTCCAGACAAAAAGGCTGCTATGTACAGCAGCTTTCACTGAAGATGTCAGTCTGAATAGGGATAGTCTGACAGAGCAAAAACCAAACCTGAATATCATCATAGAGAGGGAAAATTTTGAGTAATGTTAATGATCAGTGAATATTGCCTACACAATTTGTGGTAAAAACTCGAATACTTTTTAGTTGCTTTGGCCTTTCAAAAAACCCCTTCAAATACTTTTGTTGTCATATTTTTGAGAATTTCTGAGCATTAGAATCCAGAGATACAGAGGGAGGGTAATAGGTGAAAGACATTCCAAGCATGTGCAAATATGTATGTAAGAGTCCTGGTGCCTTGATCTTTGCCACTCTCCCCCCATTAATCTCACTCATTCCATCTTTATTTGTACATGACCAGGGACTGGATCTTGTCTTATCTATACTCAGAGTGGGCACAGAAATGTGTAGAAATTTAGTGTTGGAACAGTAACCACAAGAGGTTCAGCTTTCCACTGCATCTTCATTGTCCTTTCTGTTTTTTCTGGGGCACACAAACCCCCTCAGTACTCAGGAGTCTGGTAATGCAGCACCTTGTAGCCCTCCTGCCCCATTTGCTTCCTATCAAAGCTGCTGCACAGAGGGCTCTGACTGCTCCTTTGAGGACATGGTTTCCCTAAAGTTGTCCATGGCACATCTGCAGAAATGTACCTGCCATGGAGAACTTTCTTTTTAATTCTTTCCAAGTTTTGGAGGCCTTTAGCATGTTGGCAAATGCCAGGTAGGGCTTGATGGTGGTACCACAGACACAGATTTTCTCTCCCAGTGCTGAACTAAACCCAAGCAAAAATATCTTTTGAAGGGTAACTAGGGCCATGCTCTGTTTTTATATCTGCTTAAAATCTTGACTTACAAATGAGTTCCTATTATATGCCTCTCTAAATATTAGATTTTTTTTAAAAACTGCTGTTTGAAGTTATTGACTTACCACTGCTGTCACTAAAGCAGAATTGAATCAAGCACTTCCTGATTGTTATCAGCTGTTCCTGGTTGGCTACAGTGCATGATTGGTATTGATTTTGTGGGAATAATGCTAACAATTTTTCTGGTTTTGCATCTGGAGACATATTTATCTTTTAATCTGTAACTATCATTTTCTATAAAGCAACATATCCAGGTTTGTATATTCACATTACAGTTATATATTTTATTTTTTTACAGTGATTTTAATTGGAAATATTGAGCAATATGCTGGCTTTCTGTTGTACAACTTTTCACTCTGCTCTTGTCTGGTAATGTTTGTGGGGGCTAATGGATATCAATATGTAGGGTCCTGTTAGATGCATGGGGTGGAAGCTTTTGTCAGCCTAGGTCTTCATAAGCTCTCAGAACTATATGATCATTTAGATTTTATTGCATATATATTTCACTTGATATTATATTTGGCTCAGATGCACAGCTATTTAATGAAGATATTGATTATTAGCTTTACAAACCTATCAAAAAGGGAGGAGAGAGAAAAATGTAATAAACAGTAATTTGTATTAGTTCATCCTATGCCATGATGTTTATGAGATGGGTTTTCTGCACTGAATTTGACCCGAGAACAGGAAAGTTGCCAGAAAAAACATGGTTGGGAAAGTGTTCCTTTGCCCCCTCTGATGCCAGGGCAGGAGGCTCCTGGGGAACAGAGCTGCAGAGGGGGATCTCAGACCCCTCCATTTGACAGGTTTGTTCCTCTCACACCTGGTAATCCCAAACAAAAGGATGTTTCAAGAATACCTTGGAGCTTTGCTGGATGAGAACCAAACAAGGCATTCCTTCACCTGCTGCTTTGCTCTCAGCCTGGCTGATTCATTGGCAGAGATTAGCAGGCTGCTTGCCCTTGTAGGAAGCAGCATGCACCTCCCTCTTGTGCAGGGATGGTGTCACAGCAGGTTTGCCTCCTTTCTGCAGCCCTGCAGGCTCAGCCACAGCCCAGCATCCATTCAGTGCAGCTGTTATTCCCCTAAAGTTCATTGCTGAGCCGGGGCTCCAAAATCCTCCTGGGAGCGGCGAGCTGAGAACGCAGCCTGCTGCCATCTTACCATGTCATGAAGGCTCTCCTAAAAAAAGCTGTTCCCTTTTAGTTTGGATGTGGAAATAAACCAAGATGTGCAGAATTTAATGCAGGGAAAGGAGTTTGGGATTTGTACCCCTTTCACTCTTGAGGTTTCATAGCAGTGGTTTGTTTGATTTAAAATTCTTCATGAGGAGCCCATCCTCTGGGGCAAACAGAGCTCTGTGAAACCTGCAGTGATTTAATGGGATGGGTTTGGGTTTTCCTTTAGTTTTTCCTTTGTTTTTTCCTTTTCCTTTGTTTTTTTCTTTTCCTGTGTGTTTTCTCCTTTTCCTGTTTGTTTTTTCCTGGTTTTCCTGTTTGTTTTTTCCTGGTTTTCCTGTTTGTTTTTCCCGGTTTTCCTGTTTGTTTTTCCCGGTTTTCCTGTTTGTTTTTTCCTTTTCCTGTGTGCTTTTCCTGTGTGCTTTTCCTGTGTGCTTTTCCTGTGTGCTTTTCCTGTGTGCTTTTCCTGTGTGCTTTTCCTGTGTGCTTTTCCTGTGTGCTTTTCCTGTGTGCTTTTCCTGTGTGCTTTTCCTGTGTGCTTTTCCTGTGTGCTTTTCCTGTGTGCTTTTCCTGTGTGCTTTTCCTGTGTGCTTTTCCTGTGTGCTTTTCCTGTGTGCTTTTCCTGTGTGCTTTTCCTGTGTGCTTTTCCTGTGTGCTTTTCCTGTGTGCTTTTCCTGTGTGCTTTTCCTGTGTGCTTTTCCTGTGTGCTTTTCCTGTGTGCTTTTCCTGTGTGCTTTTCCTGTGTGCTTTTCCTGTGTGCTTTTCCTGTGTGCTTTTCCTGTGTGCTTTTCCTGTGTGCTTTTCCTGTGTGCTTTTCCTGTGTGCTTTTCCTGTGTGCTTTTCCTGTGTGCTTTTCCTGTGTGCTTTTCCTGTGTGCTTTTCCTGTGTGCTTTTCCTGTGTGCTTTTCCTGTGTGCTTTTCCTGTGTGCTTTTCCTGTGTGCTTTTCCTGTGTGCTTTTCCTGTTTTTCCTTTGTTTTTCCCTTGTTTTTTTTAATGGGTTTTACTTTGTTTTCATTATGATATGCACTGCTTGTAAAGTTTAGTGGTTATTTATACATCACTAAAGAATAGGTTATCTCTAAATTAATTAATGTAATTTTAAGTTTGTACATATGTAATAAAAACTTTTTACTCATCTTGTGCCATTTACAAGGCAGTGTTTAAACAGGAATTTAAACACTGCCTCACAAGTTGTCAGAGGAATTTGACTTGTTGACTTGAAAGCTGTGTGTAGAGAGGAATTAAATGCTTTGTGTAAAGAGGAATTGTAGGAAATGTTTTTCTAAAACTCCTTTCTTTAAAAAAAATGAACTTTTGTAAATAATTTATTTTCTGAAAAAGTACTGCATCACAAAATTACTACTGAAGTCTCAGTGTCTTGGAAAGGTATTTTTTTAGAGCAGATTATGAAAAAATACTATGTAGTGATCTAATAAAATAAAAGCACCTTCAAAATGTGCTCTTTTGTGGTTCAGCTGAACAACTGTACAATTGTGAGCATGCCAAGAATTGGCTGGATGTGCCCTCTAATTTCTCACTGCTGAAGGCTCAGTAACAATATAAAATAAAGACCATGCTCCCAGTTTTTTGTGCACCTTCATGCTGCACAATGCCATAAGACACTAAACAGTGGGCAAATCTGGGAGAGAGGCTGAGATAAAAGTTTCAGAACACCTCTTGGAATTGCTGATTTCTTTTGTTTGTTTGCATGCACAGGGAGGGCTGGTAAAACAAGACAAAGTCATCTGAATAACTGCTGTGAACAGAAGAACACACAGGGAGGAGATATAATGACAAATAGATGAGACATTAGTGTGTAAGTCACTTATGTTATCCAGAATTTATGTTCAGCTGCTGGTGCAGGCAGATATGAAATGTGTGTGTGTGTGCAGGAGAAGAAAGTAAAAAAAAAAAATATTCGGAGTTCCTGATTTTTCTGAGCTTTGTGTGTGCACTTTGGGAATTCAGAGGACTTTCCCTGTGGGAGAGGTTTGAGCAGGAGACAAGGCTGCCAAGAGAAATTCTGAGTGCTGGTGATGTGCTCTGCTGTGAGCACTGTGAGGTGATTTGTGGGATCAAGCTGCTTTCATTGCCTTTCTGTGAACTTCTTGGGATAAAAGATAATTACATTTCTAGGTTTTCCTTTTTAATGAAAATGTCATTTCCTAATGCTGTGAGTCTATGAGCTGAAGTTTCACAACTTCTTGAGAGCTGTCATTAAAGTTGTGGCAATCAGGCCCACTGATTATTAGCTGTGACCACTGTGTGTGTGTTCAGCTCCTATAAAAACCAGCATGCTCTGCAAGGGAGCAGCACAGTCTGAAATATCTGACATATCTCGTAGTACTGTCTGAAAAAACTAGATCTGTCCACACACTTAAACATGTCAATCTTGGGCAGCAAAAAATTGTCTGGCAATAAGGCAGTAGAAGAGGCCAGGAGAAAGACCACACATTAACTGATGTTTGCCATAATGGCAAATCTTGAGGTGCTGGGTTTTATTATTTTTTTCTTCCACTGAGGAAGACCATCCTGTCCCAGCTGTGGCTACAGCTGAGGACTGAAGTCAGCAGTGACAGAGCTGTGACTAAAATTTCCTGGGAAATACGAGCTTCCCAGGGAGCTGTCAGTGGCTTGCCTGAATGTTCTAGTCTCCTGACACCGCTTCCTTTTACAGGGTTGTGGCTGCATGTGCTTGTCTTCCTGTATTCCCTAGATATTGCCTCTCACATGGATTTTTTACTGTGGATTTTCAGCAGGATTAAGTGACTGCATAAAACAGGTTGACAGCCATGGTCTGGGAAAATGTTAAGTGCAATTTCAGCCACCCCAAAGTTGAGTTTGATTTTCTTTGACAGAGACACACAAACTCCTACAGTGAATACCCTGCTGTGAGGTTTAGAAGTGTATTGACTCAGCTTAGCAAGTCTCAGACTGGCTTCTTGCTTGGCTTAAATGTTTTGTTTGTGATCACTAGCAGAGTGATACCTCAGGTTTTAGCTTTTATATGTTTCAGATTCTGTGCTGCTTTAGTGTGTGCTTCTGAGCTTCATATTAGGGGATGCTGAGCTCTCTTCACAGAGTAGGGAGACAAAACAATTCCTTCTCTAGCTGGGGACCAAGGACAAATGATCCAAATCTCAGGCCCAAGAGCATAAACAATGTGGGCTGAAGAGAGAAAAACAAGAGGGATGGGACTTCATCATCTAAAGCTATAATTGAACAATTAACTCCAATATGCTAATAGACCAAAACTTATAAAAATGTGAGACCCTGGTTGTCCATTTTGTGACCATTTTCATTCATCTTGGGTGCAGCCCTGGCTGGGCTCTTGTGCTGCCCAAGGTGGCTCCATTGAGGCCTTTTAATAAATCCCTGCTTTATTCTTTAACTCTGTCTGGCCTCTGCTCTAGGTCAGCCTTCACAGAGCATCAAGAGGACCAAAGAGAATGGGCTGAAGCTGTGTCAGGGGACGTTTACATTGGACATTAGAAAAAAGTTCTTCCCCAAAGGGTGCTTGGGCATTGGAACAGGCTCCCCAGGGAACCCCAAGGTTGCCAGAGCTCCAGGAGCATTAGGACAACACTCTCAGGCACAGGGTGGGATTGTTGGGGTGTCTGTTCAGGGCCAGGGGTTGGCCTCAGTGATCTTTGTGGGTCCCTTTTATGTCAGCTTGGGCTGTGATTCTGTGAAGTTGATTTCAGGTGAGGTGTCCCCAGTCTGTCCCCCTGGCTCTTTTTCTCCACCAGGTCAGTGGGCACTCACTTCCCTAGAAGTGTCCTGTTTGCAGTGCAGGGTCTTTCTCACTCCTTCCCTCCTGGACTCTTCCCACAGCACAGAGAAATGTGGTGGCTGTAGGTACTGAAGGTCCTCCCCAGCTCCTTTCTAAAGAGTGCTGTCACCCACACAGAGGTCAGCACTCCTGGCTGAAAGGCAGGTTTCCCTGGGCTGCTCCTTTATTAGAGTCAGTATTTCCTTTCTTTTGCACACAGGCATGCGGAACAAAGCATTTCATTACAGAGCAAATGGAATGTCAAGTGAAATGATTTGGTGGGGGGATTTTTTTCTGCAGAGAAAAAAATGGTTGATCCAGGACTCTTTGTCATTTTTATTTTCACTCTGTATTTTTGTGCTTCAGCAACTGAACCAGAAAACCCATTGTTCCCACAGCCCCTGTGCAGAGAGAAAATGCAGATACACCTAGAACCATGTAATCCAAAATTCTGAGTTAGAGGTGGCACTGGAAACTTGGGAGGTATGCACATGTCTAAAGAGAGTGATAGAAATATGAGTGTTTGGAAAGTGGCAACTTGTTCATAGATTTATTGCATATAAAAACAAGGCAGAAGTTGTATTTTTTAAATGGCAATTATGACATTTGGTCCTGATAATTGGGTGAGTGGAACTAATTTCAATTATCTGCCTTGATTGTGATCCCATGCATGGCTTAATCCACCCAGTAAAAAGTTGTAAGTGCTGAAATGAGGCGTTTCTGCAAAAAACTCTTTTATTTCTATTTTTGCAACAAATGGAGCCCAGAGACCAATCTGGGATCTGCTTGTGTAGGCTCAGAAGAGGACTGCTGGCCAGGTAGAGAGTGAGGCTGTTGAGGCAGGTAAGGGTAAAACTAAGGCTGGGAGCAGTGTGGGGTCCTGGAAAAGGGATAGAGTTGGAAATGTCTGGAGTTTTTCAGGTTAGGATGGGGCTGCTAGGTTTAGCTTGCCAAGCAGGATCAAGATTGGCCTAGTATAGATTTTGCTGTTAGTTTGTAATTGTTCTGCAATTATTACAATATCATTAATATTATTACATAATATTAATTCATAAAATCCTGGTAACCTGAAGAAGTAAATGATGCAGCCTTGCAGCAACCTTGGAGCAGTGGGAGTCAAGGCTTACTGATCCAGAGTTTCCAGAGGCACAGGTTCTCTATTAATCAATGACAAATTGATTTCACAGCATCTGTGGCTCCATTACAAGTGCACAGATATTTGTTTTGCCACCTTTTACAGCCACTTCATGAGTGGCTTAGAAGCTGTTCTCTTCACACTGTTAGTGTAAGCTCTCCAGAGAGGATCCTCCAGAAAGGAATTTGGGTCTGTGAGTCATTTTCAGAAAGAAGCTAATTTCTGCCACCTGGCAGTGAAAATGGCCTAAAGGAAAACACCATCAGGCCAAGAGAGCTCTTCCCGAAACCACCTTCTGCTGCTCTTGGTTGAAATTCTTTTCCACTACCTTTCATCAGCAGTTTTACCACTGAAGAATAGATCAGTCTCACTGGGTGTCAGGTCAGGGTACTCAGTTTTCATACTTTTGTTAAGTGTTTTGCTGCCAGGGAGTAGTTCACATCTTTCCCAAAGGGAATTAGGTTTTAATTGTCCTGACCCTCCCTTCACATAGGTACCAGTGACCTCTGCTGATCCCAACCACTGATTTGGACTTTCTGGAGCTACTTGTAAGTGTTGATCCCAAAGCTGTGCAGAAACTGAGATTTATCCTTAGTTTAGTCCCTTCTTTTGTTCATGAAACACAAATGGCTAGCTGGCAGAAACCTCCAGAAAGTGTCACTGGGTGTGTGGTTGTGAGTTCAGCAAAACTTCCCCCTCTTCTTTTTCAGGAAATGAAAACTTGAGCAAATAATTGAACATAGTTCCCAGCTTAAGCTGAGCAGCTGAAAGGAGAGAAAGAAAGGTGGAGAGGAACTTTTCACCAGGGCATGTAGTGACAGGGAATTAGGGGAATGGCATCAAAATGAAAGAGAGTAGGTCTAAATTAGATATGAGGAACAAATTGTTCCTTGTGAAGGTGGTGAGGACCTGGTGCAGGTTGTCCAGAGAAGCTGTGGCTGCCCCTGGATCCCTGGAAGTGTCCAAGGCCAGGCTGGACAGGGCTTGGAGCAACCTGGGATAATGGAAAGTGGCCCTGCCCATGGTAGGGGTGGGACTGTGTAGCCGCAGACTGGATGGGCTTTAGGCTCCCTTCCAGCCCAAATCATTTCATGATTCTAGAATTCCATGTCTGAAGAAAACATGAAACTCTGCTGGTGTCATAGACAGGTGGCTTGTAGAGGAACTTGAATTAGGTTTTTCATCTGAGTCTAAAATGCTTCTTTAATTAAGTATTCCAGTGCAGTTTTTGACATCTGTAAAGGCATTTCCTGCTTGCAAGATATACTTAATGTTATAGACTATTTCTAAGTACAGCAAAACTCACTGTAGGCAAGTCTTAACTTACAAAAGGATTGTGTTCTTTTAAAATCTTTCATTTGTGTCTGTCTACACTGGAAGAAAGTAAAATCCATCTCTTAAAAATTGCACTGTATTTTAGAAGAATACCCTGTCATTTACAATGCTTTGAAAGCCTTATTATTGACTCACAGATATTCTCTATTAAAATATTAAGCTGTAGAGTCTGCCTAAAAAAAACCACTAGGAGAGATCCATTAGTTCTGAGTATTTAGATGGGTCAGTGTAACTTGGTTATGTGATGGGTCACTGTAATCCTGGTACCATCACATGGCTCTTGGTGACGGCAATCCAGTTCCCACATGAAAGAAAGGAAAATTTCAGTGATACCAAAACTCTGAACCCTTGGGAATTTTACAAGGCTTAGTGAGTTCAAAAGTCAGCATCTGTTCTGCCTAATTATTCCATAATAATTAGTGATGCAAATTCCACTTTGGGGAGGATCTTCCCTGTGCTTTTGGAAACTAACAACTAGAAGACAGAGCCCTCAGAGCTGAGGTTCAGTCCTCAGTGAGGTGATTATGCAGTTATGTTAGTAAGGATTACAAGGAGAGAGCCAGCTGCCTCTGCCACTCCTGATAACACAGGAAAATTGTATTTTCTACTTGGTGTGATTTTTCAAGACAAAATGCAAAGTATTATCTGATGCATCAGTGATTTACAGCTGAGCAAATCTATATAGACTAAATAAATTATCATTTTTGTTTTAAACCCAGATTCCTTCTAAAATATTTATTGCTTTACCATTAAACAGCCAATTAGAATGAATTCAGATGGAATTAATTTCCAGTTGGTTGACAAAATTCCTCTGATAATTCCCTTTTCAGTGATCTTATCTCACATGATGTCTGTCAAACTTGGCTGCATGGGAGGATTTGGGCCTTGTGATTTCAACTTTTTCTCTATATGTTTATCTCAGCTTGAAGATTCTTCTTGTAAGATTGAAAATTAAATATTTTTTTTTCAGTTACAGTAATTATACCTTCAGAGATTGTGAGTCATTCAGGAAAGGATTTATGCTGTCTGGTAAAAGTTATTCTTAGGCAGTACAAAGTCAGAATAACAAGGGCAATGCTGAGAGACAACACGTTCTGGATCATGAAATACAGAAACTTTGTGATCCCCTTGTTCCTATTCCCAAGAAGGCTTTGATTTTGTGCTAAAACGTCCAGAGGGGTATCTGCACTGTCCTGTCCCCAGCATCATGGCCAAATATTTCTCTTTTTCAGAGGCAGCTGTTGGGCTTAGTCATATCAGGCTACCTCTTAAGACCCTTTTACTGTGACTCTTTTTACAATTGTCTCTCAGTAATAGGTAAAGTGTTATTGGCCCCAGAAGTGATAAACTGTCTAGATTGCATCAGGAAATTTCATATTCGTTCAATAGTTTAAGCAAGTTTCTTACTTCCTTGTTGAGCTTTGTGTGGATTCCTTCAGCCCACTCCCCAGGCTTCTCAAATTTGGTAGAAACAACAGGTCTGATCACTTCTGCTCCAATCTCTGATGGGATGATATGTGATGTCTGTGCAATAACATGTGATGCCATGTATTTATATCTCAATTGAGGGAAGCCACAGCCACCTACATGTGTGCAAAACCACATTATTTATTGTCATGTAGAATGCAGGGCAATAATTTTAAATGCTTATTTTGAACTCATGGTGGTTCATCCATTTGCCAAAAAAATGCTGCCTTTGTGCTGAAAATCTGCTGGCTATTGCCCTTGGCTTGTTTGGAGGACATCTGAGCACCGTGCCCAGTGAATTATGAGCCACAACACAGTCAAACTACAGAAAAGCTGGTGGTTGTTGCTGGATGCCCTCCCAAAATGGGAACCATGGCTTTAATTTAGAAAGAAATAAAGGAGAGACCCACTCCTTTGACTTGCTAAAATTACTGGACAAGTAAGTTTGCTGTTGTTTTTGGGTTTTGGTCCATCTCTGCATAAGAACATCACACAAGGGACTGGTCTTCCATTTTTGTGACTTACTAGGATTTAGGAAACCCTCTAATTCTGTATGTAGAGAGCAAGTGGGATACTGCCTTTTCACTGATCCTGAGCAAGATGCTACTGTGGTACTGTGGCAATGTCCTTGTCTGCATGCTACACACTGAAATTCAGCTTTCCTTCTTGCTTGGGTCAGCTTGAGCTCAGCATCCTTGTCCTTTACACAGCAGACAAGTGCTTTAGCTCCTGGTTCTACTCTGCACCCCTCTTATTTTTGACCAGAGGTTTCACTCAGGACCTGAGGAATCCAGACAAAAATAAACACCACTCAAACTTTAAGTGGTAAATAACAGATGTGGTTTTGATGAGTCAGCACTTTCTGACAAAAGCAAAATATGATCAGGAAATCCCTGACCTGATCTAAACCTTACCAGAGTCTTAGTCAGTGTGTAAATTTTCTTCACTGAAGAGTTATAAATCATCATTTTATTACAGACATTGAAAAATTCTGCTCTCCTGATGCAGAAACAGTGCTTCCATCTCTTCCAATTAATTTTCATCAGCCTTCTCCTAGTAAGTGATGTTTTAAATTTCCTTCACCTGAATTCCTTTGAATATTAGCTTGCTTTTTGTCTCACTCTGCTACATCATCTGCCTCTTACTACATTGATGTTTTACTCCCACATGTAAATACTGTGATGTCTTCCCTCTTGTTGCTTGCTGGTGGCTGGTTTTGTTGCATAATTAATTGCAGAGGTATTTATTAAAGGGGGTTTTCTTTCAAGAGGGTCCAGTCTTTGCTGTCCCTGCTTCTGTTGCAGTGACGTGCACTTCCAGAATTAACAGTTAAGTGAGGATGTAAATTAAGCTGTTGGACTAGCAGATAAATGAATTTGTCACATGTGTAATTGCTAGGCAAAGTGGCTACAACTTTAGCTATTTTCATTGGCCTATTATGGTAGCTTTCCATTCCTAAAGTAATAAATCTTTTTTTTTCTGTACAAAGAGGTATGTGCCTTTGAGAGAGAGGGGGAGAGCCACTGCATAAGCAGTAGGAAGGGGTTTGAGCCATCCTGTATAGGAGAGCTTTGGCAAGATGGACAATAATACTTTAAAGGGGATGCAGTGCTGTGCTGGCTGCTTTGCCAGGGAGCATGGGCAGTGTGCTCCAGGGAGATGCTGAGAGCCAAGCACAGGGTGTAGGGAGCACCAGGCTGGGGCTCTACCAACATGCAGTCCATGGTGGTGCCCCAGAATGGGCCAGGAACTCCACGTGAAATCAGTCTCTGTCTTGTCTCTTCACCTGGGAGCCTTTTCCAGGGACCACCTCTCACCACATGCAAATGCCAAAGCTCAGTCAATGTTTAGTTCAGGGACGTAATGCAGCACCAGGGTAGAAAACACAGCCAATACCTTTAAAAAGTATTGACAAGCTTTCATTTTCCCCCCCCAAAATAATTCTTTCTTAATGCTTGTTTCCCTTTAAAAGGCACTATGTGTGTATTTGATAATTTTCATTATTGTACAACATCCAAGAGACTTGCTCATACGCCAGATGACTGGAACTCAGGAGGGAAATGGGAACAGTTTGGTACATGCTTTTGATGTGTTTTTCAGAAGGCTCTGTGTAACCTGAGCTGTCTGTTATTTCCTGGGTACTTGGAGCACTCAATGGTACTTGCTTTGGTACATCAGCTGGATGTTTTGATTAGCTAAAACTTTCATTTGGGGAAAATGCAAGATTAGAAATTCAAGCTTTATTAACTGTGCCCACGGCAGAAAGTCATTGGAGTTTCAAGATTGTCTCTAGAGCCTGAGAAGCTATAAATCATTCAAGCTTGTTAGAAAGTTGCCTAAGCTCCTTTGTTTACTATCTTAAAATTCTCTACTATGCAGTATTTCATTCTATATATAAAATCCCTACAATGCCTTATTATTATGAAAAACAGGTGCACAACCCTGTAATTGCTTGCTCAGTTTTCATGGAAGAAACTTTTGAGATATTACATGAAGGATAAATATTGCACATTTAAAAAAAACAACAACAGAAACACCAAACCAAAAAACCTTGTGGCATCTTTTGACAAAGCTTCTGAGGCTATTGAATCTCTCCAAGATATGGTGGGTAAGTGATGGAAGCCCCATTTGTAGTTAAACCACTCTAAGGTGTCTCTAATGGGTCACTCAGGCATAATGCTTGTTTCTGAATATAATGACTCAGTATTAATCTTTACCCTAAAATTTATAAGTAGCACTGACAAAGGAACCCTATCCAGGGCTGAATTTTCTGCTTTTAATTTGGGAAAATCATATTCTGTAGGTTTTGCACAGGTCATGCACAGTTGCAGGTTGAATTCAATTTAAGGAAGGTGTTTGGTTTTTCTGCAATTTTCCAATATTACAATTTTCCCAGAAATATTAGCAGATAAAGATAAAGAAATTTTAGCAATTCCTCTGTGGCAGCCTCTGTACTGATTCCAGGCTCTTATTGAAATGCTAATATATCATCCTCAGTGCTGTATTCTTGCAGCCTGTTCCCCGAAGGGGATTCGGATTGCCTTCTCAGTAGCAGATTATTTTCTGATCACATTTCTCATATTAGGAAAGCTTTGAGACAGCAGTGATCATTTTACAATTTAGCTTTATCTAGTCATCTATTAGCAAGTCATATGATATATCAAGTCATTTTTGCTTTGATGAGGGAAAGAGCTTACCAAGACATTAAGCACGCAGTAGTTTGTATACAGAGCAAATCGGTCCCTCAAAGCATCTAAATAAAAGCATCTAAAAAAATCAAAATATATAAATAAAATACTGCCTCTTTGCCTAAAAAACAGATATTCCTGCAATCAAGGGCATGGGATGATGTTTACAGATGCCTTCATGTGTCTACTTTGCTGGGCCATTTAATGCTAATCTAGTGTTAGATTACCTTTCTGAAACTGCTAATAAAATCTGTTACATTACCTTGCTCAAGCTGAGGCCCCAGGGCTTCAGAGATGAGATTTCTATCCACTGACAGATCATGCCTGGCTGAAAACTCAAAGCAGCTACTTTTCTGCATCAGGTGTGCAGCACCCTCACATCCTAATCCTGCCAAAGGACGCCATAATGGAGAGATGTGTAGAATGCTTGTTTATTCCACAGAAGATATTTCAGCTGGGGATGAGGACATATATAAGGGAAGTGTATATTTTTAAGCTACAGGCAATTGCAATAAGGCCAAAGTGGCTGTAAATGTGCTGTTTGGCACTCAGGGAATGTAGATTTTGGGGTCCAAACACAGTACAGAGTGTTAAAGGCTAAGATCATGATTTCTTCCCAGCCCTGCTGGTCTCACTGATGAAAACAGTCCAGAGAATTCAAGAACACCTAATGCCTCTCAGTGGTGAGGGGCTTGATAAGAGATGTTCAAGCTGGCATAAATCCTTTCATGTCCCAGTGTAATTATGGCTATTAAATTTTTTTAGGGAGGATACTGCAAGAGTTAGTGAGGAAAATAGGCCTGGAGAACATGTCTGGAAGACAGATTTTTTTCAAGAATAATGTGGCCCATCAGAGTGTTGTGCTCATGTCATTGCTGAAGTTACTCTACTGCATTTATTGCCCAAACATCTTCACTTTTTAAAAAAAGACAAACTGGTTTACAACTGTTGGTATTCTTGGATGATTCCTTTGGAAAACACTTCACATTCCTTTGTGCAGAGAGCCTTTGGGGGTCTTTAATGTTTTGGATGTATAGCACTGACTAGTGCCCAATAGGAATGCAGTTGAGAAGGAAGCTTGAGTTTGATTTTTCACAGCATTGTGTCTTGTGTAACCCTTGAAATCTGGGCACTGGTGGAGGAGATAAAACATCTCCCAGAGAAAAATTTAGAGACCATGCTGGCTTTACTGGCTTTGTTCTTTCTGTACTGCCACCAGAAACAGGAAACCAGCAGGAAATAAAGCCTTCTATTTCTGCTTTCAAAGTAACGAATCCACTTCCTTCTACTTCAGATGGCAGCAGATGAGCTACTCATCCAGGCTCTCCTTATAATCACTGCTAAGGAAGAGGCATTCCTAGAGCATGATTCATGTGAGCTGTTTCACATGCTGGCACGAGGAGGAGGTGGGATGCACAGCTTCCCTCTGCCACCTGCAAAGAGAGGCTTTCCATGTCTGCTTCAGAAGTTGGTGTCTCATTTTCACTGACAGAGAACTCAGCCCATATGTTCAGCTGCTTCCCCTGATTGTCTTAGTTAGCTCTCCTAAAGAAAAAGACTTTTTCTGAGCCAAACTCTGTGGTTTTTGGCAGCAGAGCAGTGCAAAACCACAAAGCCTGGTGCAGGGATGTAATTTGTCCTCCACCTTAAAACAGGCAATTCCCAGATGAAAACCTCTGTGTTTCCAGGGCATGGTCCTGTTGGAAGAAGTGCTTGTTGATGCCCTTCCACCAGAAGCAGTGGACTCTGCAAGAGCTGAGTTACACTTTTCCAAGGCTGGACCCCCGGCTTGGTGAGATGTGGGTTCCTTTTGGCTGCTCATAAAAGAGAACAGCAATTTCCTTTCAGAAGTGAGTACCAATAGAAAAGATGGGGCTTGACTCCTGCCTCTCTGCCCTTATTTCAGTAAGGATTGCCTCTGCAGCTGGCTGCCTTCTGCCACACCTTTTCCTTCAGCTGCCTCACCCCTCTCCTGCAACATTTTGCCAGATTTTCAGACTTACACCTAGTTATGAGTCTAATGGGAGAAAAATGAAGAATGACTTAAAGGCCCCAGCTGAAGAGTGAAATAACTTTGCTTATACAGGGGAAAAATATTAAGAGTTGGCTGAAAAAAAACCTGGGAGATGAAATGAAGATAAACTAGAAAACAGCAAGCTGATGGTTGACTGGATGGTCATTTTTTGTGCTTGAAAACTCTTACAAATACCAGTGACCCTTGAAAGATCTCTGATTGATTGGACAACTCTGGCTAAGTGGGGAACACAGCAGTATATTTTTCATATGGACATGTCCTAGAAACAGTCCTGCTAGTACAGGCTCAGTAGCATCTTTGATAGCTTTTTCCTAACCCTTTTGCATTGCCATGACAGATTCTGCAGGCTGCCAAGGGAGGAACAACAAAAATCAAGCCAAGGGAGGTCTAAAAACCCCGCTCTATCAAGTACAATGTCTGCTGTGTGAATTGTCAGGAAAGGTTTAGATATTGGCACAAACTTCTCTCCTGGAGGCAGGACAGTCAGGCAACTGAATTATCCATAAATTTTCCTGTCATTCATCTGCCAGGAGTATTTTTCAGAAATGCTGCTGTTCCATCCAGGAACTCCCCTTTTGTAATCGAATGATGATTTATTATCCAAGCAATGAAGAAAAATATATTACCTTGGAATTTTTGAATGTATAATGATATGTAAGCCATAATAAAGAATCACTCCTTTCCCTCCCCTCCCTTCCTCATGTATATTTTATATATAAATTTCCATTTCTGTCCTCCGAAGTTCTCCTTCACGAAGAGGAATTCCAAGTTAAGGTGTTGGAGAGTTTGAGATACCTGAGTTAAAGAAGAAACAAACAAACAGAGCCATGTGTCTTTCAGCTCTCCACTCCCACATTTCCTTGCTTTCCCCATGCTGGGTCTCCTTGTGAGAGCCATTTCTGTCTGTGACTGCTGGATTTGGCCCTTTTCTGACCCAGAGATGGGGCAACTGAGAGGCATTTTAAGAACTTTTGTTCTGTTTTCAGTCTCATGTGAAGGGTGAGGTAATACAGCTGTTATAATTCATGCCACCACAATTAGAAGCCAACTATTTCTTCATAAACATTTCTTGGTCTATCAGCTTTTGCCACACCATGCTGTAGATGCCTTAAAGCTAATAATCTAAAATTCTCCCTCATGGGTCCTACTACAATGCATCTTTCTTAGTTCTATTTCTCCAAAGTATCCAGTCTTATTAGTAAGGCCATCATTTGAAACTTGTTTCTAGTTCCATTTCTCTCTCAACAATGTCTCTCCTGTTCCATGGCATTTCTAAGTCAGCATTCCTTATCTCAGAGTTTGCATAGAGATGCACACACTATGTGAGCCTTCTGTCAGGCTTTGAGAACTCTCTACAAACCCATTTCCCATATTTCCTCCTCTCTTGAGTGAAAAAACTTTTTTTATGGTCTTGTTTGTTGTTTTCTGTGTACAGTGAAGTATTGACATACAAATACATGTAAACCTTCTATCAAGCTTTAAAAATTCTCTACAAATCCATTTCCCACATGTGACTCCCCTGCAGCTGTGTTTCTGGTTTGGATATCAATGTACTGAAGGTCTGGATGAGGAGATTTGCCCAAGTCTGAGCACAGGCTAAGGTAAGCCAAGGTCCTTGACCCCTTTGCTCACAGTGCATGGTTCAAGGAGGACTAGTACAGAGTCAGAAGGACTCCATTCCCTGCAGGTTGTTGTGGTGGGAGCAGCTTAGGGGGGACCCCCAGGACAGCAGTGTTGTGTGTCTTAAAGCCTTTCTCTACTCCATATTCTTAGGTTTTCCTTGTATTGAATTAACTCCTGTGTATGCTGCTCTCATGTGTTGAAGGGGCCATTTACTTAAGAGCTGGGTTTGGTGATTCTTGTGGGTCCCTTCCAACTCAGAATATTCTCTGATTCTGTCTGCAAAAAGAAACTTGGCAGTCATGATGCCTGGCTTTGCCTGCAGGGTTATTTCTTTCACTCTAATGCATTGCTCCTTCTGGACCCATTTGGGAGACAAGGTAGTGACACACATGATGCAGAGCCATTACAAAGGAAGAAATTGGTCTCAAATTACTTGAAATGTGCTCGAGCTTTATTCAGTGGTGTGGCCTTGGCCAGTGCTGTGCTCTATCAGATGGGGTGGGTCAAGAGCACTTTCATGACAGTCAGAAGTGACACCAGTAAAAGAATACCTTATTTCCCTGCCACATGCTCCCAAAAAAGCTCTCCTACTGCTTGCCAGGGAATCCTCTAGGCTGAGGCTTGTGCTTATTTTCTAGGCTTCTTTTCAGGGATTTATTTACAAGCTTCCCCAGTTGTTTACTGTTATTTTTTCTTGAAATGTAGTGGGCAGAATGCATTCTTTCAGGCTGGAAATGTCAAAAGAGCTTTGTGGCAGCTAGAAACCCAGATCTACTGAAATTCAGGATCACCTGGTTGTCTAGCACATAGACATTTCATTGAAAATCCCCTGCTAGACCTTTTGCTATGCTTGGTATATTCAGATCATGTCACAGAAAAAAACTAGTTGCCCATAAGAGCTGTAGGGAACAATCCCACAGTTTTAGATGCTCTGTTAAATTCCCAGAGGTCAGGATAGACACTGGAGCAGGCTTCATCCCTCTGGGGCCTACACCATGTGGTTCTGAAGGGATTAATAAACACTGTCCTTCAGTGAGAACTCATACAAGGTGGTAATGCAGGAGTGGCTCAAACACTGAGTAAGACTTCAGCCACAGGCAGGCTTTTCAGGGTCTGGACCTTAACACACAGAGGCACTCATCTTGCTCAAGACTTAGCTGGTCTTTAGCAAAATGAAGATGTTGATGGAAAAACATAGAGCTTTGTCCATTCTTACAGGCTGCATTTGCATTTGAATGCATTTTGTTCTTTTCATGCTCATAAAGTGTTATATTAATATGGTATTTTCCTTGTGTTACTGTACACCTTCCAGACTCCTGGAATTTAATTCCATTGTAACCAAAACAACCCCCAACAAAGGACAAAAAAACCCTCTGTTTATACAATGAAGCAATATGGAAGAGTTTCATTTTTCCACCAGCCTGAAAAATTCCTTGACTACTATCACTAAAAACATAGGCATAATTCTCTCTATATTTCTTTGTTGTTAAAATGCAGCTGAAAAATAGGGGATGCAGTGGTTGGTAAAGAAAAAACTCATTAAAGACAGAGAAGAAACTTATTAAAAACAGATAAAAGACTTATCTTAGGGGGTTTCATTCTCCAGAGGTAAATCCATATGACAGTGACATGTTTGACTTGAGCTGCAAGGTGTCACCCCTGACATTTTGCAGGCTGGGACATGTATTTTTCTGGGGGGACATGAGATGGGAGATGACAACACAGAGTCCCCTGCAGTGGCTGGTGCCATGAAGGCACACCAGAAATATCCTTACTGATGGTGCTGTGAGCTCAAGGGCAGGTGGTTGCCTTTGGTTCTGGTGCAGTTCCTTTTGCCCTTACACTGTCTTGGGCAGAACTTGGTGCACTTGGCCCCCTGCAGCAATGCCTGTGCTCTGATTGCTTTCCATTCTCTGAGTTAGGTGCTGAGCAGGATGTGAATGTGTGAACTTAAACTTGAATTTGAAGCACCACAGAAAAGGCAGAAGGGAATTTTCTGTAGGCGTAAAAGACTTTAGACACATGATATCTAAAGCACAGTAATTACAGTTTCATGGTCACAATATGAAATCTACTGAGGTATCTCAGCTGCAGTCCCTCATTAAGTTGCTATTTTCTCAGGAGGTTTGTCATGGAAACTCCACGCCAACTTCAGCTCTAAGGATGAAGCCTCTCTTTTGAGGAACAGACTGATTTGTTTAGCCTTGCTATACTTAACTGCAAATTTTTCCTGCTAGTTGCTAGTGATTAAATTTAAAAAAAAAAGGAAAAAAGTCCCTCCTGGGGTTCTGGCTGACTCCATGTTCCAGCCCAGGTGATTGGTGGTCTTATTGGACTGGCCTCACAGAGAATGGAGGAGCTGAAAGAGTCAAGACCAGCCCTGACTGATAAGACAAGGCCTGGTGACTCTGCTGAGCCAAATGTTTGAGTTGCACATGCTAAGCTAACAGACTATATTTACAAGGCTTCACTAAACACTTAAATCTGTTTTGTGGACAAAAGGATTTTGAGTTAATTTATTTTGTTGAGAGAATAATTTAAGCAAGTTAGCCTTTTGTTGACAGAATTATGATGAAATTCATTTTGTCTACATAACTGATTGGACAGTTAGCTGAATGCATTTTCTCCACTGAATCAAGTATGTGCCAGGACTGTCAAACAGAGTCTCCTCCATGATTTCAAGACAGTTTGTCAACAAAATGAATACAAAATCTTTTTGTCTACAAAATGAACTTAGGTGTTAATTGTTTGTCCATAAAGAGCGCAAAGCCAAATGATTCTCTGTTGAACACTGATAAAAATAGAGGAGAGGGTGGGTGTGTGTGTGTGTGCAAAAACTACACAGAGCTGTGTACCTTGCTTTGTTGCCAGAGTCCAAGTGCCTGGCAGGGGACAGTGTCTGATCCAAGCTGGGATAAGACATGGCTGGGATATCATGTTCATGTTGAGAGCATCACAAGGAATTAGCTGGTGTAGAAATGCAAAACACGGGGGCTGTGTGTGAAAGAAAAAGAAAGCTGTCAGTGTTGTTTCTAGCAGGGATTCAAGCCCTCCCACTGTGAGTGTTGATCACACTTCTATTGGTACAGGACAAGCACGTGTGGGATGCAGGGGTTTTCTGGCCCTAAGAATTGTGTCACAAATAGTCATGGCAGAAGAGGAGCAGGGGGAGGATGTGCTGTGATGCGGGTGATGATAGCTGGAAGCTGAGGCTTAACAAAGCAAATGCATTTGTTTCATGCCCAATGGGGAAACACCTCTTGCAGACCAGGAATTCATCTGGGTTTTCTTGACCATGTAAAGCCCACTCTCCTTCTGGACAGATGCTTATTAAAGCAGTGCAACGTGAGCTCTCTGCCTGTACAAAATGAATGTTTCACTTAATCCTTGATTTTAACCATGATTGGACTCATCCAAAGCCCACTGATAGCTTCATTTTCTATTGTAATGTTCTTTTTTTTTCCATATTTTTGTAAGTACACTGTGATTGTAAGTATTAAGGGCTTAGTTTAGAAGAGAGAATCTGGGGTGTCAAGTCTAATCATAATAGAAAAAATGCTGTGAGTTTTATTCTGAAAATATTGCACTTTTGGAGCAGTCTCTGCTTAACATTAAATATCTGGAAAGGAAGAAGAAAAAAGAAAAATTCTCATTTAATTTGTCATAAAGTTGCACAAAATATTTTTTCCCCTTTTCTCTCTCTTCTTTTGCACTTCTAAGACCATTAAAGTCAATCAGGGGCAGGAGAACTATGAAATAAAGCTACGAAGAAATAAGATAGTGTCACATTGCAAAACAAAAGTTCAGCCCTCTAATGTGGTCTTGTGTTCATTAAACAACCATCAAATCCCCAAGTTCATTTATACTGCTCAAGGTTCCCTGGTTTTCAGTTTTGCTAATTGTCAGCAAACCAAAAGAAGAGAAAAGCCACCCATTTTCAGCTGTGGTGTCTCTAAACCAGAGGGTTGGTGTCACAGCCAGAGAGTTGAAATTAAGGAGAGGTACATCGAGTATGGAGAGATGAAGTTAAAGGAACAGAAGCAGTTTCTCCTAATGCTATTTGTCATTTACAGGGGCATAATCTTCTCTGTTTTCTGCAAGGAACCTTTATCAGGGAGTGCAATGGCAGACTCCTGTTTTCACGTTTTTTCAGACTGTGACCCTTGGGCAAATGCAGCCCTGTACCTGAGACACAGGCCAGACACAGCACACATTGCAGCAGAGCTTGTTGGAATCTGAAATGCAGGGAATTCTCAGAACTTTGGGGCTGTGAGCCAAAGCTTAGAATTAAACAGGGGATTTGATCTGGGACCTTGGAAAAGGCTCCCAACTTAGGTGCTAGAAGCGAGAATGTGGATTTATAGTTTAAAGCAGAGACACATTAAACTGAGTTGAGGAAAGCTTAGAGTTTTAGAGTTAAGGATATGGAAAAAATAAAAGTAATTGCAAGGTAAAAAAGGAGTTTAGAATGCAGTGCTGTAGGTTTGTGTGTCATTACATGATTACCTGAGAAAGCTTACACTGTAGCATGAGTCCATAAGATGATATATTTAAGGATTGGGTCAAAAACATAAATATCCTTGTTAACAGTGTTTTATTGGTCAATAAATCCTTAAAAGGTCTTATAATTAGAGATCTTGTGACCTTCTGAACCATGCAGTAAAGATGTGAGCTGAACTCACCCTTCCTGTCTATGTAGAAGATAAGAAAAATAAATCACACCATCTAAAAACCTCAGAGGTCCTGCCTCTAACTCATTCAAAATTCCTTCAAAAATCCCCGTAGAGCTGAAAGAAGCTTGGCTGATAGCAGGGCCTTCCAGCTGACACTGGGCACAGATTGCAGCTGGCCTCACCTCAGGATGTGCCAACCCTGGCAGGGGTCACAGGTGCATTGCTCTTTATTTTGTGCATTCTTTTATAGTGTCTCCAAGATGTTTCCCTGCTGGCTCTTGCCTTTGCATGACTGAGAAGGAGCAACAGTGGGGTTTTGCACTTTAATTATGCCATTTATTCCAAGTGTTTTGGTTGAGCACGTTGCTCGGTGTCTTTTGAAGAGCCAGGACTGCTCTTGCTGCCAAAGGTAAAGCAAATCTGACATGTCAAACTCCCTTGTTGCTCAACAGTCACTAATGACTGCAGCATATATTGCTGCTTCCCAGGCCATGGGGTGTTCAGGACATCTGTTACTGCTCCAGGATGCAAGTCCTGTCAATGCTGGGATCCCTGTGCCCTTAGTTCCAGAGGGACTGTGCTGAGAAACCTAGGGACAATTAGGCTACAACTGCATGGTAATGTGTAACACATTAATGATGTAAGTATCTTGCAGAAATCCCAACCTGGAAATAAAAAAGTTGCAAATTGCAGGTGCTGTATTAACACAGGTTCATAAGGCACTCGCTAGAGGCTGTGTGCATAAATTGTCCAGGCAATAAAGACCTGCAGTGTCAGTGCTGAGGGACCTCTCAAAATCCAGGAGTGTCAGATGGAATTGGTACCTGTAGTGAGAGGTGTCTGTAAATCTGGCCAGTGTGCTCTGAATGCAAAGGCAGGAGATTGCATTTTTCAAACGGCCTGGTGAAAACAAACTGAGCAGAAAAGGCTTTAGTCACGTCTGAGTTTCAGATACCTCTTCCCTGCTCACCAGCTCTCCTCTTTGCCTAGTTCCCAGCAGATGACATTGCATTTCCATTTTACCCTGAGGTCACATCTGCAGTGTAGGCATTCAAAGTCACACCTATTCATAAAACTGATTTTGCAGCCTAATAACTATTCAAGGCCGGGGAGAGGAGAGTGGGTTTTTAATGCAGGCAAAGGCAGGACACTTGGAAATAATAAAAGATCTGTATTATGTGCTGGAAGAAGGAGAGAAGGGAGTACTTGCCAATAAACTTAAAATGTCATATCTTATAATGAAACCAAAATTTGAGCCATTAGAAAAGCCAAATCCTGCTCTTCTATGTGCATTTTCTTTGCTAATGTAATTCCTGATGCTGGCGGTAGCACGATCATATCCTAAATGACTTGGCCAACATAACATGCCTCTTCCTAGGGGAAAATGTGTCATTTTAGTAGGTTGAGGTAAAGTTAGAGACAGTCTCAGTATGTAAATTATAATCAGCCTCATTTAAAGCCCTAATAACTGAGTGCATGAATGACTAGAGATTCTTAGTAAGGTAGGTCTGCAAAGGTCACATGGGATCATTTTTACTGTAAACTGCAAAATTGGTTTTTGGGAAGGCTTTGTGATATTTTGCCCATAAGTGGCTGTAGTTTACTCCACCTATATCAAAAGATGTATGTGGTTTACAGCTTTGTGTGAAGTAGACTGCAATAAAGGATCACCCTCACTACCTGCAGACCACTGGAGGTTTCTGCTGTTCAAGGCATTTGTTCCTCTTTTGTCCAAAAAATCGCAAACAAATGGAGCTGTCATTGTAATCTGACAGGTAGCTAGCATATTAAGGAGGGAAGAGACATGGCTCAGGGAAGCACTTGTTTGGAGCTTTTTCATTAGTCACATGCAGGAAATCATTCAGAGGGCACTGGGGCTCCTGTAATTCAAATGAAAATAAAAGGTATGTTTTCTTAATAGCCTGTGCAGGTGACTGAACAGACATATAGGATCTATAGGTACTCTCCAGCCTAGAGGGAGGGCAGCCAGCTTGAGAGGTCTTGTGGATGGGCAATCCCAAGTCTTAGGGACAGACTGGGATTCAGAGCTGGGTTGTCCTTCTCCCATGGCCACAGAGCCAAATCCTCATCAACATGCTGGCATCCTCCTGCACATCCAGGATTCTGGGCTGTGCTTGTTCCTTTTGCTGCCTCTCAGTCATCTCCTGGTCTCTTTGTGCCTTAGTCTCCCCCTTGAGTGGAGCTCCATGGCTGGTATTAAACATTCATGGCACCCATCAGGCAGATGAGTCCCTCTCTGGTCTACTCAGCATGAGTCCCACCATGAGCTCCTGCCTCTGAAAGGAGCAGGCAGAGGTACAGACCTGGCAACAGAGGTACCAAAGATGCATCACATTAAATTCTTATCTTTAAAAATTGCTTTTACAAGCTCACTTTTAGCCTGATTGAGGCCTCAGGATACACATTTGGGGAAAGGATTTCACTCATAGTGGCCAAAGACAAACTCCACCTTTCTTTTTTCGGAAAAGAAAGGTCAATAATGTCATCTAGAGAGGCAGCAGTATTATCTTTCTTCTCTTTTTATAGCCAGATGAAAAAGCATAAGAATGATGCTTACAAATAATAGGGTTGACTCATAAGGACTGACTGTACATGACTCATATAATTAAGATTATTCTAGAGACTTGAAGGATGCTCCAGAGACTTGAAGTGCACATAGATGCACTGAGACTTGGGCTTGGGAGGTTGTTTTTCATACCTGGAAGAAGAATGCTTGCTTTTTGTATTGAGATGTGCATTGACATTGTATATGTGACTTATGAGATTCAGTGGCCTTTCTAAAACATTCCTGGTCTCTGAGGAAATCCAGCATTAACCATGCTTTCCATGTGATTTGCTTTAACCTGGAAGGCTGTGGCTACCAGCTGGTACAGTGGGGGCTGTAACTTTCTAAAGAAATGGAAATCACCACCTTTTCTAAGAGGGAACCTGGCAAAGTGGGTTGGCCTGTGAAGATCCCCAGGGTTTTGCACTGATTGAAGCCATTTTGCTTTGAAATACTGGAAAAGCCTCATGCAAAAATACCTGTGCAAGGGACAGAAAATCTAAGGATTAATGACCTGTCCCCTTCAAGCAGCACAATTAAACACCATGTGTCCCTCAGATGTGTGCTTTCCCTGGTACAGCCTCTCTGAGCAGCCCATGTGATCCATCAGCTGTCCTGTTCTATTAGAGGAGATGTCACTTGCCTTTCCTCTGCCAAAAGTGTCCTCACAGTCAGCTGGGCACAGGAATAACCTCACCCTCCCCCTGGAGCAAGGCTTGAAGTCACTTCTGGGCAGTACCTCATTCCTGGCCAGGGGAGCTTTACTGGTTTCCCTGCCAGAGAAGTTTTTTCAGCTCTGCTTTTCCATGTGCTAGCAAGGAAATGCAGGGTGGTAATCATGAATGAACCTGCTTGAATGGGGCTAGAAGCTATCAAGGAGCTTCCCCTATATATACTGTTCTTTTGGATTGCAACCAAAGTTACTTTTTCCTTAAAATGAAGAAAAGTCTTGGGATTGCACCTGCCAATATTATTTTCCACTTCTGCACTATGTAGTAGCATTTTGTCACATTAGTTTGCAACTTGGAGAATATAAAGAAGAACTCACCATAAAAAGGGGTAGCACCACAACTCGGTTGCAGAAACCACTTATTTCAGAGGAAAAGGCCTCTCTTTGCAGCTTGTTGGCCTCCTTTATTTGGTTGAAAATAGGAAAAACTGTAGTTTTATATCTTTCTTTATATGCCTTTAGGTCCTTATTGCCCTTGAACTCTCTGCTGTGCTCCAGTTACTGAAATACTGAAAAGGCTGAAGTAAAGAACACCTTTGGCATACTTTTTATCTAAAACTGATTATTTTGTTGTGTGTTGTATATGTGGGGACACCTTCTGAGAAATCCCAGCAGCTTCACAGTTGCTAGAAGGAGAAGAGATCCTTCTCAGCCTTCTCACTTTGGTTGGGTGAGGTGTAAGGGAAAATGCCAGCCTAGGTAAGCTGCTCTGTTGGACTTCATTCCAAGTAATTGTTTTTTCCCAGATTATATGCTCATCTTGGGCTGAGCTCATGCTTGGGTGGGAGAGAGGCATTCAGCCTTTTCCTGCACCATCAAAATCAGGGCTTGGAAGATTCTATTGGGCAGCTTGCACCCTGAAGAGGCCCACCCTGCTGGAAATGGTTCTAATGTGGGTTCTAATTCACACTGTGGGTGTGTGTTCAGGCTCTGATGACCTCTCTGTGCCCTGCTTGCAATTGTTTATCAAAAGGAATGTGAAGAAGCTGTCCCAAAAATGTGCTGGGCTATAAATAATGACTTTTCTGTGCCAGCTAGGAGCCATTCAGTGACTGAGCACAGACAGCTACTGATAGAAGGCTGAATTGTTCAACACCAGGATTAAGTGTGAATTTTGGAAATGGCCTCATAACTTGCACAGGAACGTTAATGTGTGACATCAGAGACTATTTGTACTGTCAGGGATGCATTCTCACAGTGAGCTCACTTTGGGCAGGGTTTGCCTCCTGAAGGAAATAAGAACACAGGTTTGTGTAAATCTTTCCAAATTCATAGCTTGCTTTGAAGATATGGTTTGTCACTCCCCTTTATCACATGCAGCCTTTCTCCCAGTTTTAGTAGGGAATCACTCAACAGTGTTTTTGGTCAGGGGAGCACATAACAGCTACAGAGAGTATTGTAAAGAACAAGGTGTCTTCTAAAAACCTTTGTGTGGTAAATTAACCCTTTTGGCCACGTACAAGTCCAGTACCAGGCATGTCCAACAACTACATTTCATATGCAGGAACTGTATATGAATCTGGGGCCGGGAAATCTGTCAGCACCACACAGCTCAGTACACTCACCTACACTTGCCACCTTTATCAGTAGATGAGTTGTCAATGTGACATTTTATGAAAAATCCTTTCACCAGGATTTCTTCTCTTGGGAAACTTCAGCTTCTCCCTGTTTTGCTGCTTTGGAATGTGATTTGGAGAATTGTTTAGCCAGCATGTGAATTGTTTTAATTTAATGACCAATCCTAGTCCAGCTATGTCAGGGACTGGTCAGTACCTGGTTTTTATTATTCCGGTCAGTCACGGGTTTTTATTGTTCTTTCTTTTCTAGCCTTCTAGCCTTTTTCTTTAATGTAGTTTTAGTATATAATTTCTTTTAATGTAATATAATATAAAATAATAAATCAGCCTTCTGAGAACACGGAGTCAAGTTCTCATCTCTCACCTCATCCTGGGGACCTCGCAACACCACAATGTGCATGTGTTAGAAGGTGAAAAGCTTTTCATGATAACTGTGGTTTGGAACATGTGACTAATACTAGATCCACATATTAAAAAGTGCAGCACTCCAGCAGCTTGGTGGTTGGGGTGTGGGGTTACAGAACCATTCCTTCTTGTGACTAGATCAATAAGCAAAGTCTGTATTAGCAGTGGAACAGAAGCTTGGCAGCAGATCTAGAATCTTGGCAGAAGTTTAAAAAAGACCAAATCAGAGTGAATCCACAACTTTTTTCCAGGAAAGGAGTAATTTTAATTGTGCCTGATCATGTAATTTGGCATCTACAGTGGAGGAAAAGCAAACTGTTTTGTTCTGGTGACACTGGCAAACAGTGAGGGTGTATCTCAGCATGGTTCCTGGCCATTGCAGACAAATGTTTTTTGCTGTAGTGTTTGAGACAAAAAGCAGGGCTTTTCCTGCTCCATTTGAGAGGCACTGCAATAGATCTAGGAGATGTGAGTTGCACAATGGCTTTCCTGATATTTTTCCTCTATTTTCCCTGACTCAATTCCAGTCTAATTTTCAGCATTAGAATTGGCTAAAGTGGGGAAAGAAGTTCTTAATTTTAGGGACTTTGTTGAAAATCCACAGAAATCCATCCCTTTTTAAGGGACAGATGCATAGTTGGCAGCATCAGAGGTTTTGATGAACAACTTTGTTGTAAGGATTAAACAGATAATGGAACCTTCTTGCTCTTCTTCCTCCCTCTTGACTGGAGACCCTTATTCTGGCAGATACTTGACTATGGGACTTTTTCTGTGTGTGAGTGTGGTTGAAGAGCTTAGAAGTCAGAAACATCAGTATCATCTTCACTAAAGTGCAGTCTGTTGTCCTTTTACAAGGCATAGACTCAGAGAGAATAGTGAGGAATGAGCTACACAGGTTGAGAGTGGGCTGAAGTCTTCAAGGATTCAGAGAAAAAAGAATACTGCTTAGGAGTTTCAGAGATGAGTAATTAGTGTTTTGGGAATGAAATCTCATTTCAGTGTCCCAAATAAATACCTGATCACTGCAGGAGGAGGGATTAGCTGTTACCCTAAAATATCCTCCCAAATCATTAGTTTGACCAGTTTTCTAACTGAAATGGTGATCCAATTTTTCCTGGTCTTGTGGTAGGTTTGAAGTCAGCTGCCTCCTCCTTACTGGTCCAGTGAATGTAATTATCAGAAGATGTTACTGCAATGTGTCACTCATCACGTGCAAAACAAGAACATCAGGATAGGGATGGTTGCAAATGGATACTAAAAGCACATCTCTTCTGAATGGCTTGCCTTAGCCTCAGTGACTGTGTACCTCCCTGTTTCCCTGGTTTTACTGGATCATCCTCTGCTGGACCATGGTTGTTGTGTCTCAGCCATTATTCCTCTCTCTAAATTCCCACATCAAAGCACATCATCCTTTGCTGCTTCTTTTGTTTGGAGTTTGCCATTATAATTCATAGTCCCTTGATGATCCTCTCTGAAGGAAATACTCTGAAATACTTTTTGAGATTGTATGAAGCTGGAAAGCAAAGCCACACATATCTTTGTGGGTCTTACAGGCAGAGAAATGTTTCATGTTCCATGGCCTGCATGGGTCATACTCCTGTAAGCAGGACTTAAGGGAAGTCCTTCCCTCTCATTGCTTATGAGAGCTCTCAGTGCTTTCACCTTGTGGCAAGCCATGAATCTACCATCTACACACAATTCGTGTGTTGGGTGTACAAAACCATGAGTGCATTTAATTATGTAAGTAACAAAATATTTTTGAACCGCGATTTCCTTCCTATTAAGCAGCTATGCCTCTATATAATGATATATTTACTTTGTTAGCATAAATGAGCCCAAATAAGGCCAGATGGAAAGGGAGGTGAAATTTGAACAGACAAGCTTAGTGGGAAAAGTGCAAGTGGTAGAAGTACAAGAGGAGGAGAGGTGGCTCTGAAAGCCTTGTTAGATGTGCTGGTTTCAGTCACACGTGTGCATTATCAGCACATCAGCTGGAAATATGAGGAGAAAAACAGAGATCAGGGAAAAAGAAAATTTAATTTCTTTATTTTCTGAAATGAGATCAGATTGCACCCTGAGAGGAGGGTGCAGAGCCATCCCCCTGGAGAAAATCTCCCCACATGAAGTGACCTCTTAGTCCCACAGCTGATTCCCAAGGCTCCTGCCTTCCGCTTGCAGAGACAAGTTAAACAGCTTTGATCCTGGGCAGGGCTTGACACTGCAAGAGAGGATCAGGGCTGCTGTAAACTCATTAGGGACTTGCTTGTGCTTTTTCTGAAGGGTACAGATAAAGGCAGTAAGAAAAAGCCTTGCAATGAGGGAGAGGAAAGATTAGGCTGTTGCTTAGGCAGCAGTGGAGCCTGGGAAGCGGTAGGTGCCAGGGAATATGTTGGGAAGTAGCGATGGAGCAAGGAGGAGGATCACTACCTGCTGCCCTGTACAGAGAGGTACTGCCCCTTTCATAGCTCTTCTCCTTTCTTTGACACCAAGATTTAAGGACTACTTTTTCCCATGGTAAAGCCAAACAACTGTCCTTGTGTCAGGAAAAATTGCATTTACAAGCTACGCAATTAAGCTCCGGGAGATCTGATGTGTAAGGGAGCTGTTTTCTTGTTTTCATTGCAAAATGAGACAGCCACAGCTAGGTAACAAAACCTGTGAGCAAAAATAGCTTTGGTATTTATCCAGGATATGAAGAACACTGTGAACAGCTGTGTGGATTACAATAGATGTGTCAGATAGTGGTTTTTTTACCTCAGTTTCCTGGAAATTGCGAGGCTGTATTTAATTGCTGATAATTTTTTCAGTCTTTAATTGCTTGGGTTCATCTTCTGTACAAACACAGCTGTAAGGCTGACATTGTAAAATTGCTACTATTTTAGCCAAGCCTGTTCACCTGTTTTTGAAAACAAGGAATGGAGAATGCTGCTTTGATCTGTAGGTACTAAAAACTCTGAAAAACTTTTCCTCAAGTGTTTGAGCAGTAGTGGCTGTTGCATTCAACATGTGGATTTCTGCTCTGTCAAGTTGGACTAATGTTGATGAGGTGTTTGAGGAAAAAGGTTAATACATGATGAACTGTTGGTTTATGGTGGAAAAACCTCCAGTAAGTTGAAAGTCTTGAAGCATGTGCCATCCTCTAGCAGTGACTGATGGGTGCAATCTGAGATGGCTGCAGCTTTCTGCTCACACTTTTACACCGTGTGAATTTGCATTTATTTGTGCATCCTCCTGTTTGCACAGGGCTGGCTGGGGCCTGTCCTGTTCAAATGCAGACTGGATGGGAGGGCCATAAAAATGAAGATGTATTGCTGGTGTTCTGTGAATGTGATGTTATAGTACCAATAATGACATTTATCAAGATTTAGAGCTTGTGCACAGAGTTATGCTGGATTGAGAACTTCATCAATGGTGCTGACGTTCCTTTTTAAAGCAACTGGTGATAGGAAAAGGACTGTCTACCACTGCTTCAGCAAAACCTTTCACTTGTAGAAGGATTCCTTTGTATCAGGAAGAAAAAAATTTGAAATATGTAGTTTATTTTGAATTACAGATGTCTAAATCCTGCAGAAATGAATGAACCCATCTCTGTTACTTGTGTGTACCATCAGATCAGAATGGCTTCTGAGTCCCCAGAAAAGGTCCTGAACACATATTGCTTGCTTTTAAAGAGTTCAGAAAGGTGGACAGATTCTCTGTCTTCTTGCTTCCATTTGTTATTTATTTGCTTGTTAACACTGGCTGACCTTTCTGTCACCCCTGTGCTATGTCCCAAGTGCCACATGCCTGCACTGGGATGAGTTTGGCACTCCCTGCTGCATGCACCCAGCTGATGTCTGGTTGTTCCACATCAGCTGGTTGAATTGAGGAGTGGCCTCACCATTTCTGAATCTGGAAACTCTCCTTAAAGCAGGAATATGCAAATCATAATCCAGGGCATATGTTGAGAAGTTGCTGTGGAGAGAGGAGGAGGATCACTGCCTGCTGCCCTGTGAGGAGAGGTACTTACCCCTCTCATAGCTCCTCTCCTTTCTTTGACACCAAGATTTAAGATTTACTCTTTGCTTTCCCCCGGCTCTGTAGACCAGGAGAATTTTTCATTCCACATTGTGGCTAGATGGGAGCCACCAAGGCTCCCCATTTCTCCAGAGATGATGAGAAAAAACTCATCCCAGCTTTGTTTCATCTTGTGAGGAAAGAGAGTTAATTAGTTCCTGGAAAGCATGCAGCATGGATGAGCTGAACTGAGCTGAGCAAGCTCATCATAAGTTGTTGCTGACCTGCTTGTGCAGTACTTGCACTCAAGACCTCCTCAGGTCCCTTCCAGAATTAATTATCCCATGATTACTACATGCACCAGCTGCTTCAGAAATTCCTGGCACAGTTCACTCACCTTTTCTGCCACGGGTTTTGCATACAGAGATGGAATCGTACTGAGGACAGCTGGAATTTCAGGCAAGGCATAAGGGACTTTCACCAGGTCCTGGATGTCCTGGCACCCAGAGCCACTGGAATTTCCTGCAAACTGTGGTCATTCTTCAGCCTGGGCTTCCTTCTAGTGCAAATTTTGGGGAACCATGGGAAGACTCCACTGCTAATGTCCTAGGTGGGAGTGGGTTTGCTCTTCAGTACAATCCTTTCTTCCTGCTCCTCTCAGGTCTGATATTTGTAATTCAGCTGGGCCAAAGCCTGCACACTGTTGTTGATACCTGTGATTAAACCCTGAAGGAGCAGGACAGCTGGGAAATATGAAATTTTCTGATGTGAAGAACAGGTAAATGGATTTATTCAGCAGCAAAATAGTCTGGATATTTCTTACTATTGTTGAGCAATAAATTCTGGCCCTGTGCCTGCAGTTTATTCTATCTTTCAGTCACTATTCATCTTCCCTCCTTCCCTTTTTTCTATTATTTTTCAGATGCCTAAATGAGAGGCTTTTCAAAATGCACAACCTGTTTTCCATGTATTCCTGTCCAGTCTAAGACTAAATTATAGCTTAAACTTGGGAATACTGCATCTGTCACTAGTTGTGAAGTGGCCTCGAAGAATTTTTGCCTTGGCAAGACTAATTGCTGATAACTGCTTCTTTTATGCAAATCTGGGTGCTCACAGGACTGCTAATTTAGTGGTGGGCTCAGGGAGGCAGAGCTGTGGTGGGCAGGGTGCCTTCCCAGGCACTGCTCTGCATTGCAGTGGGATGCCCCAGGAAGTGGGTTTTTCAAGCATCATTAGTTTAGATACCTGCAAAAAACAATGTGGTATTAAACCCAATCCCAAGGAAAACAACTATTTAAATTCCTGCTCACCCCTAAATTAATCTTCGGTATTTATTCCTGAATAAAAAGAAATTGCCTCTGGTGGTACCCACAACACCAGTGTGATCATGCTGCCTGCCAGCCTGGCTCATGGCACTCTCTCTGCATTGTTCCCCCATCTTACCTGCTCCTTGCTTTTTGTAGAAGCATTTTCTGCTCAGCAAAAAATTGAGTTCATGAAGCTGCTGGCCCCATGCTTGTCCTCCAGGTGTGGCTGTGGTGCTGAGCAGCCTCACACCCACATGTGCCTTGAGGAAATAAGGTGACTCACTCCTTCTTCTCCTTCAGCAAAGGAAAAACAGCTAAAGGGGGTGGTAGCTGAGGAAGGATGTTAATAAAAGGCAGCATACTTTGCTGAGCATCCTATGGAGCAGCCTCTTCTTGCTGTAAGGCTTTGCAGGAGCATATTCTCCTCACTGGGAATCTGGCCACTCACTTAACAGTCCTAGAGACAGGTGCTGTCACAGCACCAACTCTGAGCATAATGTGCAAACTGATAGCTAGCTGGGGTTTGCCCTCCTGAAAATGGAGTGATTATAGAGCACAGTGGGGCTCAGTGTCATGGGGGAAGTGTGTGCTGAAAGTTGCACAGCCACTTGTGCAAATTGCAGTGCCTGGTTTACCTGGAAAGGTCAGCACTGGGTGGCTGTCCTGTGGCTGCCATGGCTGTCTCTCTGCAGCCTTTTCTCAAAGGATGATTCCAGCACATCTCCTCCAGTGATTCCTCCACTTTTCCTTTTTTTTTTTTTCCCCAGGGTATAGGAGAGGTCCTGAGTCCCAGTGTGATACAGGATGCAGAGATACAGAGCCTGGCAGGAGAAGGAAACTTTCGTTTTGTGGGGTTTTGGTTTTTCCTTGTTAACAGGGAGAAACTGAGGGGTTATTTGTGCAGAAGTGGCACTTCCTTAGATTCTGGTCTGGGAGATGTAAAAGGATCAGCAATGCCCCATTCATGTGAGGAGGCTTGGTGCTGTCATCTTGGGAGCATGTCCTGCAGTGGGGACCTGCTGAGCAAAGTTTTCATGCCATGGAACCTTTCCCGTGCAAGTGTAAGCTGGAGTGCAAGGAAAAGCTTAACATTGTGCTGCAAATCCACATGCAGCAGCTGCCACAGTGAGAGAGGTGAGGAGCTCACAGAGGAAGCCTGAAATTAAGTATCAGCTAGACATTTTGGATTAAATCTGAGTCACATTGCAGTAAACCCTTTAAAATACACCAGGAGAGATTTCTTTTCTTTTTACAATAGTTGGGTTGATTTCCTTGAAAGGTATGCTGCCTTTCTGAGGGACAGAAGGTAACATTGGCAGGAGGTGAGCTATCAGCTCCCATATCTGGGATTTCTTATCAGATGACACCATTTGTGTTTCCAGCAGCTCTCAGAAGCAGAGGCAATATTTTGTTGTGGTGTGAATTTGGCAGGTGTAGTTATCACTGCCATAGACTGTGTGTCCTCTCATTTATCCCGCTGTTTTCAGGCTCCTCCTACCATGTCACTGATTTTATTTGCTGAAAAAGAAAGAGGACTTGATTGCATAATTCAGAATGTACAGGGATCATATTAACCTGGAGAATTCCTGCTGGAATTCTCTGTCTCTGTCTATCACCTTTGCCACAGAAAGCTCAGGTTTGCTGTCACAAGCTTGTGTGACACCACGCTGCAGACCAAGCTGGGGTGCAAAAGCACAAAGGCTGCAGCAAAATGCAAATAACACACCCTACTTTTCCATGGCTCTTTGTTTCCTTGTGGAGGGATATTTCTTCCCTGCTTTTTTATGAGCACTTTGGGGCAGTCTTGCTGCATGACATGCTAGAGGTGATGATGGAGAGCACAAGCTCCTGCAGCCCTCATGCTCAGCACCATCCAAGAAGGTGGAGCTATCGCCTGAAGAAAATATTTGATGGAGGATGGAAAGTGCTGTGACAGGGTTATTTATTTTTTCTCTGCTTGAGATTCTGTGGCCTCTGCTGAAGAAAGGGGCCTGGGAGGAAATCTTTGGTCTGAGTTTGTACTGGATCTTCTTATGCTCTTACAATCAGTGATGTCACCCTGTGATGTCATTCCTCCATGCCTGTGGAGAGATGGGCTCAAATGTCTGATTTGCCACTTCCAGGTGATTTGTGCTCCCTGAAGTCACTTTCTTCTAAGGAATCAAAATCCCCTTAAACAAGGGCTTTAACAGGGGTGGTGGAATATAAATTTTGCAGCAATTCTTCTGCAATTTATTTTTTATTTGTAAATATTATATGCCATCTCAGTGTTTCCTGGCAGAACTCAGGGCCATCAGATATCTTGGCTACCAAGTGCATAGCAAGATAGGAAGAATAACCAGCTTTTAAAAATTTTTTGTATGAGTAAGAAAATGCTTAGTAGAGAAAATGGGAGGACCTAGGGAGATATTAGAGGGACAGCATTCATAGTTTAGGCAACAGAACAATTTGGCAAAAGAAAAGAGTTCTTTAGTAAGGAAGAAAACTTCCTTGGAGAATCTTTCTCTGCAGCACTACTTTTGCTGTGCCCTGGAGAAGCTGGTGTGTACTTGCCCCATAAGCTTTTGTTTGAAGTCTCAGTTGTGCTCCCTGTCAAAGCCTTGTGTGGTTGTCCTTTCAGCCCAGCAGAGACTTGCCTGGAGGAGACCAGTCTATGGCATACACTGAAATGTGAGCCCCAAATTTAATATTGTCAAAGACTTCTGCAACATAAAACCAGCAAAAGTAGTGCATCTAGTCTGTCCCAGAAAAATGCAGAGTACTTGACTAGCAGCTGGTTTGGACAACCAGGATGCTGGAGCTAGATGGGTAGTTTAAAAGTCCCAGTGTAGCTGTTGATTATTCCCTTCAGACAGCTGTATTCAGACAAGGGCAGCCATGGCATCCCAGGAAAGGAGCCGTTGCCTCTCAGCATGGAGTATCACCACAATCCTTACTCACAGCCCAGTCCTTTTTCCTTCACTGTCTTTAATGAACAAACTCCTGCAAGCAGGACAGAGGAAAAAGGGGCTCTTAGTGCTTCAGGTCCATGACTGTCCTAGCACATGTAATTACCTGGAAACAAATATGATTACAGACATCTCCCATAGTCACAGGCTATTGGAATAAATCACACAGACTCCATTTTCTTCATAGTGGAAAATGTCCCCTATTTATTCACAGAACTCCTTTTTATACAGTTTTACAGTGTGTGACTGCAATTGGTTAGAGGATTAGAGTTATCTTACCAATTACTTTATTGGAAACAAGTTGTTCCCCTGTATTGATTGGTCACTCAAACCCCTAGTGTGTACATGCAGGAAAGGTTGTTTGTGAGAGATAGTTTCATTTTTCCATCCAAAGGTGCAAAACCAGTTTATACAGGTGTTAGTTGTTTTAGGAATAGATAGTTATGTTAATGAACTGCTCACACCAGGATTGCTTTTACATGGGAACTTGCAAAGGGCTAGCCTGACAAGGCCAGCCATTGATTTTAACAGAGCAGGCCTGATTTTATAAGGCCTTTCTTTATAATTTTTCTACCTTACTGCAGCAACAGGCAGTGTTGAACAAGTCATCTGCTTAACAGGGACTGTACATCTGAAACTGCTACAGCTCTGTGGATGACTGGCTCCTTTCTATGTGCATAAATCTGTGAGTGTGTAGTAGGCTGTAAAATTTATGAGCACTTTAGCCCTTATAAATTTTATCCAGTGTGGCCTTTAAAATCAAGGGTTGTTATTAGTATTAAATGCAGATTTTCATTATTGTTAACTCTCTGCTCACCCTTTGTCTTATGCGGGGGGAAAAGATAGGAAATGAACATTAAATAAAAAGGAAAGAGAAGATTTAGTTCATTGGATGAAAGTAGTGAAATCACTCTCAGGTCCACAGATTGGCAGACTAAAGCTTGGTAGTAAAGATTATATAATCCAGATGGGAAGAATTTGAAGGTGGATATTCCCATTAAATTTTAACTGCCTAAATGCAGCATTGCTAAAATAAAATATGTATGAAATAAATCACCATTCACTACAGCTAGATGGGACATCAAATGGTTTTCTTAGCAGAATTTAACTCAGTTAAGAATGGGAGATATAGTGCTGTTGAAATTTGTTGCACTGACATTTTGAGGATGGAATTGGTAACTGGAACCTTGAATTTACACCTCTGTGATCCTTTTCAATTATTTGGCTGCTGTCCTGAGGAGTCATGTCCAAAGCATCTGCATGGCTGGAACATGCCTGGAAGCAGGGGAGGGTGAGGCTACACTGAGCCAGGCTGCAGGGCAAAGCTGTTTTACAGATCTGCCAGGACCTGAGACTGTCACAGGGGGACAGAGGATGTTTGGTCCTCACAGTCTTCTTGGTGGGCTAGAAAAACTTATCCCAGATCAGTGTAAGGATATCCACACTGCATTGCAGGCTTTGCACCAGCCCTCACTACTATCAGAGCAGTGAATATTCTCACTCCTGTATCTTCTTCTCTCCTTCCATGCTTTCTTTTTTTATCATGGAGGGAGGTGTTTTTGTCTCTTATTTTTTTTAAAAAGAAAAACTGGTGTAAGGATTATGTCCTATTACTTAAAGTGCTTGTTCTGCTAGGTGTACACATAAATTTGATTACACTGGCCATATGAAAGATGCATGAAGGTTCAATTTGGGAAATATGCCAAAGAGATCTTCTAAATGTGTAGCTGTTTGATGTAGGCATGTGCATAGTAATTGAATTACTGACCAAGTACTGTATCACCGAAATAATCTTTGTAAGTTCTGTATGCTTAAGTAACTACAGCCTTGATGTTGTGGTAAATGGAGTAACCTTTGTATTGATTTTTTTTGTTGTTGTTGAATATGCATATTTTATACCTCTTAATAAGGCCATCCTTTTCTAGCTGTTTCTGTGTCCTTCAGAACTGAGGCTTTTCTTTCAATCACTTGTGAAGGATTTTCCTGTCACTGCTTGTACCAAGGAACTTCTCAGATGTCCTTTTCAAGGCCCCTTTGCTGCCTTCCTCCTCAGCAGTGAGGAACTCTGCAATGCCACTCCAGTGAATCACCCTCTGCTCCCCCTTCCCTCTCCTGTAGCCCTTGTGAGTAGGACATTCTCTTCTATTCCCACTGCTTCCCAAAAACCCAAACTTGCTCTAATTTTGTTGCAGTTTTGTGGGAAAGTTCATTTTTATCTTCTGTGCTGCTTCTTCCTTATCTACCCCTCCCTACCTACCCTTGGTATTGTCAGGAAGACTTAAAGTCACAGCATGACAATAGCAAATATAATCCATCCCTGGGACATGGGACATTTTGTGTCTCAAGGACAACAAAAGTGGGTCCATCAAGACCCTATAATGTTGTGGATTCAAAGTTAGTTGCTTGTCCATCTCCTCTTGTGTGTTTTTTCTCCTCTGTTGGCTGCTCCATAGTTAGTCTCTGGTCCAAGGGGTAGCTAAATTGGTGTTCATGGTGTTAGTATCAAATTGCAGAAAAAACAGCTGAAGAAAGAGTGAGCATCATCCTGGGATCATCTTTTGCAACAGCTGTGGAGGATGCTTCAAGGCAGTGTAGGATGGCAAATATAATAACCCACAATGCAGTAATTCCATGAGTGTGTGACCCAGGGCAAGGATGGCATGCAGTGTGGGAACTTGAGGAGAAGTTATTTTGCAGACCTTTATTTTGGAGTCAGTCTGGATCCCAAAGTGAGACCTGGGCATGTACTTTCCATACAGCAGAGCTGTTTAGCTCCCCCTGGTCAGGACTAGACATGACTTATAGGTGACAACAATACAAATGACTGATAACAGTAATGTAAACTCATTTTGGGATGTAGACATTACAGATAAACTCCTAAAATATGGCATCAGGAAGAAGCACAGTTTTAAAAATTGACCCATTGCTCTGTCCAAAAGAGGATCTCACCCCTCACCATGAATGTTGCCAATGGGTTTATTCTGGCAGCTGCAGCTGCCAAAACTCAAGGGCCACTTTTTGCTGTTCTCCAGGATCTTGTCATTTTATGTCTTTTACATTGGTTCCTTCCTCCTGCCCTTTTCTAGTTAAAGAAAATTAAAATCAGATATTATTGGGCATTAATATATTTCTACTTCTTGCTTGTGTTCACACAGAGAACTTCAATGGACATCTGCCAGCAAGGAGAATTCATTGTTTCCCAATGTTTGTTCTTACTAGGGCAGATGTGTGAACTAATGGAAGAAGAAACATTTGGTTTTCTTAAACTCAAATGACCATAGAAAAGAGAAACAAGAAATGATGTCTTCAGTGGTAAACAGAATCAAAATTATGTAAATGCCTCTGAACATGAGTTTGTAGATCTGCCAGAAAGGATCCTGGAATACTGTAAGTGTTCTTTCTTTGATGTTTGAGGTGGGGAAAAAGCCAATGTTTTGCATCATGTTCATAAAACCAATATCCTATTTATTGTCACTGATAGCAGATGGGGCAGGAACTGAAGCATCCCACTCTTCTTCTTCAGAAACCTCTCTCTGAGGCATTCTGTCTCAATGTGATCAAACAAGAGTTCCATTCACCTCCTTTTTTAAAGCTTTTGCTTCCTGCAAAATAAAGCTGTCAAAGGAAGTTGGAAAGGGGCAAAAGAAGCTGTTGGAAGCTTTAGAGTAGAGTTTATCACACTCTGCCTGTCCAATGTGCAGAGCTCCTGCAAGGGAGGGGGACTGTGCTGTCACAGCCCCCAGCACTGCACAGACCTGCTCACTTCCATGGGCTGGGGCAGCAGCAGTGTATATTGATAAAAAGAAAGGTTTGAAGGCCAGGTTTTGATCCTGTAAGGATGCCTGATAAGGGAAATGACTTTTCTCTCTTCACTTTCCCTCCCTGCTGTATTAATTTGATTTGGAGTGGTAAGGATTTTGTTTTGGAGACTTAGCTGAACAAGTGGCAGAGGGCAACAGCAACAAGGATGCATTTATAGCTAGTTTTATACAGGGCCTTGGCCAATGAAAACTCTGAATGCTCCTGGCCCCTTGTAATTGATGTACAGATTCTCTCAGACCTTTAAAGTCAGGAATTAGAAATTATATTTTTTTTTTCCTTGTATGGACTGGAAACTCAAAATTCATTAGGTGATGTAGGAGTTTTTGGGCATTTCTGCAGTAGCAGGACCCATAATGTTGGGAATAAACATAAAACCTGAGGGCTCTGTGACAACTCATGGACATCCTAAATGGTGTTGAGGTTCATCTATGCTCTGGGCCCAAAAGCTTTTGGCTATATTTTGTGATTTACCCCTGAGCTGAGCTCATTAAAGAGCTGAATAATTTTCTCTCAAATCCATGGATTTAAAATGCTTGGAGCTAAGCTGAGCTCCAGGAGCTGCTGGCTCAGATATTGCAGGCAGGAAAATTGAGAGAATGGGATGTCAAGTGGACTGGGGCAGAGCAAAGGTACCTGTCAGGGCTGCAGTTCTCTGAGGCTGGAGCTGGGGGAATGCTGGAAAGGAAACTTTGTGGAAAGTCATCAGTGGGACTGCAGTGCAAAGTAATTTTTTGTGCTGCAGGCTGCAGGATCTGAGTGATGCTTCATCCATCTGGGGTGTGAGTAATTACTTGAAAAAAAAAAATTGTGTCTTTTAGAGAATGCTACAGGCAAATGTAAAAATGGGGAAAAGTCTGACAGTCAGTAATTGAGAATGAGAGAGTTTGGTGGGACATGAGCATGGTGGGGTGGACACACAGGGTGAGAGGCACCTGGATTCTGTTCTCTAACTCCAAACAGCCCTTCCCTTGCAGAGAGCTGTCCAGCCCTGCAGCAACATCTCTCCACTCTCACTGACTTACACCATCCTCTTCTAGTCAAAATGACTTTTTGGAAGACAAAAATTAATTCTACAAGCAGAAAGACAAAATGTTGAACAGCTTCCAAACATTTGTACTGTGCTGCATAGGAGGATTGATGCTCTCTGGCCGATGTTTACGTTCTGTTTTTAAATTTGATTTTCTGATTGTATGAGCAAGGTGTGACTCTTGGGAAAATTTGGTTTGAAACTTTGAGTGAGAGGGGATCTCTGTGAGCAGCAGGAGCACTTTCTGTTCTGGTTGTAGTTTGTTTTAAAGATGAAGTTATCCCCAGTTATCCCCAGGTGAACCAAGAACTGGTGTGGCTGAATTTTCTTCAGAGAAATCTTTCCTTGCATGTGGTTGAAGCTGTGGATGGATTTAGTCATGTAACACCTTCATGGAGGCTCTCCTGTTTTAGCAGTTACATCCCCTAGGAGCTGCTGCAAGAGAGAGAGAAATGATAACGTAGACACTGGCTGAAATTGGTGTAAGGCCTGGCTTATAAACTCAGATAGGAACTAAAAGCAAACTTGGAGTATTTTAGGGTGTTCAGGCCTATGGTTTTGCTAAGAAGCTCTGTTTGTGCCCTACTTTCTGAGCGGTGTAATCAAGGGCCTAAATTGTCAAAAATCCCTTCCCTCTGTCCTTTCGGCTCTACTATTTTAAAAGCTTCTGAAATGAGGGTCTCAGAACATCTGAAAAAGCAAAGTAGTCAAATTCTCAGTTCTGTTTTGGTCATTTTAAGCAACCCCAAATGTCAGTGGTGTTACTGGTGCTCTGGTTTGTCTCTGATTCTCCAGACTCAGTTACTGCTGCTAAGTGCAGTTTGTAGTTCTTGTGGATTGTTGTGCAGAGTAACACCACTTCAGGACTGCACATGTCAGTTCTCTCTTCTGGGGATTGAAAAATAATACAGCTTTCCACTCAATAAATGCTGTCACCACCATCTAGTTATCTGTTTTGAGTCTCTTACTAGGGTAGGATACATGCAGACATGTTACTAAAAATCTGGCATCTCTAAAGAGGTAAATAAATATAGTGACAGTTATAAATATTTGAGTTACAAATAAAACATTCATAAATACACCTCTTAAACACCATTTTGCTGGAAATCTGTAACTCATTGTGAAGTGCAAAGTTCCCATCTCTTTTTAAGTGATAAAAGGAAAAGAAAAATGCTGATTTGATCTAGTATATTGTAGGTAAAATGTAGGTGGTGTTTAAGCTAAGGTTTAACAGATTAAGTACCATTCATGAAAGCCCACAGGCTCCTTCTGCTTTTACCTTTTTTTTGCTTTAAAAATCCTTATGTCATTTAGCCATAATGGTACTGCTTCAGCACAACATTTTTGAAAAGATTCAATTAGAGAAGTCTTTAAGCAGTGTAAAAGATTCAGTTATTAAGCAAATAAAGAATAGGTGAGGAATAATCTTCAAGGACCACACATTGCTCTGTGCCATGGCCTGGTGCCTTGGGCACTCCTCTGTGTAGGGAGAGCTGCACCTGCAGGAAACAGAGTTCAAATTTGCTCTGTCTGTTGCAATATAGCAGATTGAGAAGTCTGGAGGAAAAAAAAATCACTGTCCATGGAAAGCATGCAGCTGAGGAAGAGGCCTTTGCAGAGTCTGGTAGCCTTTCTTTATGGTACTAGGCCTGAGGTGTGCACTGCTCTGCCAAGAAGTAAGAGACACTGTTTCCAGTCCTGTTTGCACTTCCATTGTCTGCATATAGAGACATATGTGGATTTTCTTGATTGCTTTATCTAGTGATGGTTAGTATTCTTCATTCCTCTGTCATCTGATCTGTTGGATGATAGCAGCAGATGTCAGAAGCAAGGATTTTGTGTTGGAAACCTTATCAAGGACAGCACAGGCTTGATGTGGCAGAAGCAATAAGCTCTGCAGCTTCTGGTGTGCAGTGAGATTTTTCTTATCAATTAGCCCGCCACTCACAGGTCTGTGCCAGCTTTCTGGAGATAACTCTGCCTTCTCTATGTTTTTCCCCTGTAAATAAAATCCCCCTCCATTCTTCCCTGCAGTTGTACAGCTCTGTGGACACAGGTCATTGCTGAATTGGGCAGATCACATGCTAAGACCTGCATGCAAAACGCTCTGGAGGAGCCTAAGCACATGTGTGTGGATCCAGGTCACAATTAAACAGTCCTGGCCCTTTCTTTTTCAGAAAACTACCCTGGACAAGTGATGATGCTTAATGCCTCACTTGGCATTCCTCCTAGGCACAGGGGTTAGGCTGTACAGGACTGATTCTGTTCCTGATGGGAATTGCAGGTCTGGACACAGACTGAACAGAGGTTGGGCTCTGCCAGGAGCCGGCAGGTGGGGCAGAGGCAGTGTATGGTATCCTCAGAAATAACTTATTCCTACCTCTGGTCTAACTCCCTGGAAGTTGAAAACCATCACTTTCACTGTTACTATATATGAATACCCTTCCTCAACTGAAAACAAGGAGCTGCAGGCTTGGGACTACAAACTCCTTACAATGTGTTTAACTTACACCATATGCTCCCTTGAAATGCCATATTTTATAGAGTTGGTTATAGTAGAAACAGGTGATCCCCCAGCCAGGGAATAATGTGCTCTGACTCCATGATTCAGAAGGCTGAACAATTGCTTTATTAAGCTGTATTATATTACACTAATACTATGCTATATTACATACTAAAGAGATACTATACTAAAAGGATACTAAAGAAAAACCCACAACTGTCTGCAGACAGCCAGGACACAGCTTTGACCCAACTGGCCAAGGAATCAAAACAACCTTCACTGGTATCCAATTAACCAAATCACTTTGGGTAAACAATCTCCATAACACATTCCACATGTGCCAAACAACAGGAGCAGTGAATAGAGATAAAAATTGTTTTCTCTCCTTCTCTGAAGTTCTCACTGCCTTCTCCAGGAAGAATCTTTGGGAAAATTGTGCCTGCTGCAATTTGCATGGCAGAGAGCTGCAGCCATGTTGGTCAACTCTATAAAATTATCAATTAAAAAATTAAATGATCAATTATTAAATTATCAATTGAAACAGCTCCAACACAGCAAGGTTAACTGCAACTTGGACTTAAAACTACGGGCAGCGCTCAAGACAAGTGTACAGGCTGCCCCAAATCAATCTCATTCAATTCCCTGCTGGTTCTTATAGTTCCCACAAATTTATGTGTTCAAATCCTTTTTCAGGATTTAAAAAAAATGTTGAACTCAGCCTCAATGAAGGTAGAGTTCTCACCAGAGGTTTTAGGAAGAACATTGCTTTAGCTTACAGGCCTCTCTATGGGTGCAAAGTGCTCAGCCAAATGTTTGTAATAAAAAACCCCCATGGGCAGATATAAACAATATAGCAATATAAATGTGTTTCTAATAATATAAACATGCTTGGTTTAGGATTGTCATTGTCCTCTTGTTCCAGGTAGAGGGTCCAATCAGACCAATGTTCTTGTTTTCTTCTTTACATCAGCAAGAGCTGTTGGCACAAAATGCCTTTTTGGTTGGCCTGCACAGTGTGATGGGCAGGCTCAGGCTGCCTGCCAAAAATCCTGGGGCTAAAGTCAGAAGACACTGAATCAAAACACCTCTGGCATTCTTGTTCTGCATAGGGTAATGCAGGTTGCCCCCACGTTGCAGCTTGGTTTGATGGGGAACTTCAGTCAAAATGTTTGATGCTGGAATAAAAATATTCTGACACAGGTGCTAGTCCAGCTGGAGCTACTGACAGACTGCAAATGGCAGACAGTCAAGGGAAAGATCACTTTTATTCCCTGTGTGAATGCACATTAAAGATGTTCTACTGGCTAAAGGTGTCTGGTGAAATGCTGGAAGTTCCCATGACAATTAGCAGGATTTATATAACCTTTTGTTTATTTAAATTTAATATCTGAATTTAGTTTCTATATATAATATAATTTTGAATAATGTCTCTGTCTTTTTGGGGTTTTTTTTGTTTACCTATTCCATGATGGTGAAACTATTTCAATTCTCAAAGCAAGCCTCTTCATTAGAGAAGGCATTTGAGGAAAGCCCTTTGGCTCTCTTTGTCCTTAGACCACAGAATTCAGCAGTTCAGCCCATACTCCTGGCCAAGCTGTGACAAAACCTTATCCAGCTCCTTCATGAGCTCCTGCAAATGTCCTCACTGGGGAGCTGGGGTGTGGGCAGTGCTCCCAGAGGAGCACCAGTGTCCCCTCTTGTCTCACCTCCTACCAGAGTTGTTCTTCCTCTGCTGGAGCAGGTGTTGCCACTTAGCCCTGTGAACAGAGCTGCTGCAGAAACTCTCCATTGCTTTAGGACTGAGAAATCATCTTTCTGGGACACTGGAAAGTGCTGCCTCAAAGGCAAGCTCAGATGGCCACGTTCTGGTCATTTAAATAGGAACTGGCAGAGTGGGAGAGAGATCCCTGCTGGACACTTTGAATTTCTGTGCTGAAAACTGAGAAATCCTACTAATAAAATATGTTGCACCCACTGGCAGGAAAAATAAAAATATTACTTTTGAACTAATATTATTTGACTCATGTAACATGTGCTTACAAGCTCCTTTATTTCTAAATACCCAAATAATGGGTAATTTCCCAGCAACTAGGGCAATTTTCTCCAAAAGTTTTCATGTCCTATATATTTTTCACTTTTTTTCCTTTTCCCCTTCAGGCCTTTGTTCTTTGCCAAACCCAGCCTTCTGCAGAACTTCTCTGTCTGATTCTCTGAGCTCTATCAGAACAGCTGTTTTACAAGCACAGGGTTTGTTGTGGGAGAAACTGAAATGTTTTCCTGGTGGAAGAGAAATCTCTGCCACAAGGAGTTCAAAGACTAAGACTAGAAAGCCTGGGCTAAGAAGATAGCAGGCCATTAGTGATTTGGGTATTACAGCCTGACTTGAGTGAGCAGATAATATTCTTCCCACAAGCACAAACCTCCTCTTTGACCTGGGGCACACCATGTGGACCCAGACAGTCAGAGATATGCAGGCAGCAGTGATCTGGGCATTATGTAACTCCCACCTCGGTGAGGTGCTTAAAAAATAAATGTATTAAAGACATTAAGACCTCCAGATACCAGCAACAAGAAAGGGATTAAGTGCATTAGCAGGGATCAGGAAAAGGGAAGCTCCAGCACAAAGGATGATCATTTGTTACAAACTAGAATTAAATTTGAAAGCACGAGAGGGGTGGTTATACTGAGCTCTCTCATGAAGTGAATTGGCATTTGCTGAACCTCTGCTGGCACAGCTTCCTCCTGAAGGCATTCCTACCACATCAGCAGGCTGGACAGGAGGAATATTCTGTGTTGTTGTTCTATTTCTAGAGTCCCATGCTGTTGTTATCAGATTTCTAAAGGCCCATACCTCCTTGGTGTGTTCTTATGGCTGCAGAGCTTCACAGCACAGACTCCTTCTTCTGCATGTTGTTCTTTCTCAGTTCAGGGCTCTTTCAAGGCTCTCCCTGACTGGCTAACCTGCCCCCTTTTATCCCAGTTATCTTCATTAGTCACAGCTGCAGCCCAATTAAGGACAACTGGGATCTCCCAGGGCAAAGCCTATATACAGATATTCAAGTACAATACTTCTATTTTGCTAGGACTCAAAGGCCACCTCTACTATATTTCCCCCTTTTCTTTTACTTACAGAACCAGGTTTTACATACAATACTTCAAGTACAACACACATATTTCCCCCATGACTCAAAGGCCATGTACAACACACATAGCTCCTTGCTCAAAGGCCATACTCTTTCACAGCTCCTTGACCAAAAGGCTACATCCTTTGCAGCTCTTGGCTGTCTTATCTTCTACCAACTATCACATCGGCATCACCAATTGTTGTTGTTCTATTTCTAGAGTCCCATACTGCTGTATTGTTGTTATTCTATTTCTAGAGTCATATACTGTTGTTATCAGAGTTCTAAAGTCCCATACCTCCTTGGTGTGTTCTTATGGCTGCAGAGCTTCACAGCACAGACTCCTTCTTCTGCATTATGTTCTCTGTCAGTTCAGGGCTCCTTCAAGGCTCTCCCTGACTGGCTAACCCGCCCCCTTTTTATCCCAGTTATCTTCACTAGTCACAGCTGCAGCCCAATTAAGGACAACTGGGACCTCCTGGGGCAACGCCTGTGTACAGATATTCAAGTACAATACATTTCCTCTACTATAACCCTGTACAAGAGTGGCAGGTGTATGAAGCAAAAAAGTTAAGATGTGAAAAGTTACAAAAATGCTGAGATGGAAGATGCAGTGTTGACCTGTGATTTTAACATGTGAAAGGGATTTATGAGATGTTCAAATATATACATCCCATGCTGTATACTCAGTACAAATCCTTTTTTTGCAATTTTCTGCTGTTCTGTGCTTGCCTCACTGAATTGTGGGTGGATTCATTGCTGCATTTCCTGCCGGTCAGCCTGGAATTTCCCATATATCCCATGGAAAATGACACAGCCAATGGCATTGTCTTTTCTGCCTCAGGTTTGAGTTTGCATGGCCTGAAGATACCGTGTCTTTATCAGGAAACTTCAGTTCCTGATAAACTTCAGTGTGAACAGGGTAAAAAAAAAAGCCACATATCAGGGAGGGAAGAAATTTGTTTTCTGTGGTAGTGTTTGTCCTGTAAACCTCTTATGGGGATTGATGGATAAAACTGGCCACAGAGTTGAGAAGGAACTATTTAGCCAAAGTGAAATAATACCATAAATAGGACCAAAACTAATGCTCTCCACTTGATATACAAAACAAGGATGACACCCTCAGGACCACGAGGACCAGCATGCAGAAAGTGGATCAGGACTTCAGTGTTCCTTTGAGCTTCCAAAGACAGCAAAAATGGGGTGGGGAGACACTGACTGTGCTGGATTTGGCATTCTGAAATTTGTCACTGAAAACCTGTATTTCTAATGCACTGTTCTTTCTTACCCTCTAATCAGCAGATCTGAGAATGAAAGGGGTTTAAGCAATCTTCTGGTCTAAAATATGGATTAAACATTTATTAAAGTATCTATTTAACATGTATTACTACATCCAAAACCATTTATTGTGGGGCTGCCTGAGCATTGTGCAGCTGTGCTACAGTTGCTATCCATGTACTCCAGGACATTTCTTTGGGAATTAAAGATGCGCAGACGACAAAAATTCTTATTATATTACAGTCCCTAAAGCTTTCTTGGTTTTCCCACTGCAGATGACTCTGGTTGGAGAACAGGGTAGTTCAAGGAATACATGTCTTCAGCAAAGTGCCTCCCAGTTCATCTTCCAGGAAAAGGGGCCTTCAGTTCTTGTTTCATTGTGCACAGCAGATGTGTGCAATGCATGAAATAATCCTGTGCGCTATGGTGTATTTTAAAGGGCTAAAAGAGGCTAGCAAATCAAACTAATTTTTTTATTGGTGATGCATGCTGCATTTCTACCTTGTGTTAATGGATTATGGTGTTTTTGCTGTGCTTTTAACTTCAAGTCACTTCATCTCATATAGGAACCTTTGGAATATCCATAGGCAAAAACCTGATGAGAAGCAGTGATGCCCTTGAAATGGAAATTGGAGAGCAAAAACTGTGGATGTTGGAATGAGACACCAAGGAAGAGTCAGAACCCAGAGTTCTCCACAAGGAGGAACAAGTGGGTAATAAGCCATGAATTCTGGATCCTGGTGGAACCAGGAACATCCTGCCTTGGTCCTGTGCCTCTGGGAGCTCTCTGCTTCTGTTGGCAGCAAAGAGCAGGTTGGTTTAAAGTGTTTGCCTTTCTTAGAGCTCACTTGTGACTAACAACAAAATACTGAGTGACAGCTTCTCTGTAGTTTTAGTTAGGGTGGACATTTGCGTAGAAATGGGCAAAATATCCTCCAAAACTTTTTTCTGCCCATCTGACAGCATGGTGTGGTTCAGGGATAAGAATTCCCGGTCCCTCCTAGACCTGGCATCTTCCAGCCTGATGGTCCCTCATCTCTGTCGCCCTCCTACCCTCTCCTCCTACTCAATGATGGCTGCTTATCCATGAAGAAAACCTCTCCCTGCACATCTCCTGGATTCCCAAGGGCACCCCCCAGCTGTCAGTTTAAGCTCACAAACCCACTTCCCTACAAAGTGTCAGTGATTCCTCATATTCCTGCAGGACCCATGCCCAGAGATTGGCAGTGAATGTCAATCTGAGGGCTGGGCTTGAGAATTTTCTTGAATTTATTTCTTGCATGTCTCTTAGATAGTTTACATTATTTTATGTCATAATGTCAGAATTGAGGTCTTTTTATATCCAGCTCTCCTCAGAGAACTGAAATTTAGTGATAATTGAAATATTTAATAGTAGCTGCCCAATTTCTTTTTTAAAGATTGTTTATATGGTGTATAATTTTTTTCCACTGAAAGATGCCAGTAATGGTCAGTGTTTTCAGAGGAACACCTCCAGGTGCTCTCCCTGTCCATACAAGGGTGCTCCTTTTGCATGGACCCAGCTGGGCTGACCTCTTTGCTGTCATACCACCCCAGGGACAGCTGCAGGGAGAGGTAAATTTAAGGATACAAGGCAAAATATATCACCTGCTCCCCTAGAACTTTGTCTTAATCTCTAACAGTGATTAGACTGAGTACAGACTTTTTGTTTGAAATAATTGCTATAATGCAGAATAGTCTCTTTACCCACCCAGAAATCTGTTAGTGTTACAACTGAGTCAGTCAAATAAGTTTTCTTCTACATTTTCATCCAAAGGGTAGGGGTAAGTAAGATATGAAGTGCAAGGGAACAAGAATTTCTTTGCATTCCCTAGAGCATTCCAAAGAATTCCCTTCATGGCTCTGCTTGGAATGACTGTAGGTGGGTGGGCAAAGCCTTGGGCTGTGCATCCTCCCCCTGCATGTACTGGGCTGTCAGGAGTCACCCCCACTCCTCTGGGCAAGAGTGGGGGCTCAGTCAGTTTTAATTAGATCTTCATTAACCCTTGTCACTGTAAAGGGGTCATTCCTGAACTTACTCTTTGACTTTATTCCGCTTTTCCTCTCTGAATTTCTTTGACAAAAGTACAGCTGAAAGCCAAAGGATTCTGGGTTTGAGTCAATAGCAATCTAAGTTGTTGGAGTGCAGCCTGTGCTTTGTGCTGAGGTTAGCAGTGGCATCTTCACAGGTTTGAGGTATTATTACTTGAAGCTTTATTCAGGTAGCTCACTGAGGGAAGCATTCAGAATCTGCAGGAATTTCCAGTGCAACCAATATAAAAATGGGAAAAAAAATGGAATCAGAAGTAATTAAACTGATAGTTAAACCCAGACAGAAGGAACTGTGGGGTGCAGAAAATCACATAGATTAATTTTTTAGGAGTATGCCTTTTGTTGCCTTCTTTCAAGTGATTTCAAAGACTTTTCAAAGGGAAGATTCGTGCTGTTCCCGAGTTAAACTCCAAATCAGAGCAGTCATGTGGGATTTGTTTCACCTGGAGCTCCTTGCCCAGCCTTCCTGAGTTCAGGTCCTCTGCCCCAAAACCTGCTGCACACCAGGGCATCCCCTGTGGCACAAACCTGTCTCATTATCTCCCTATTTGTGCCTGGGCAAAGGCCAAGTATGTGAATATAACACTTTCTGGTCATGTATCTGTCAAAGCAGCCTGAAAACAAGTTTATCACCTTCTATATTTGGGAGTCATAGAGCCAAAATCCTCCTCCAGCGTCCTGGGAATTTACTTTGGCTGTAGGACTCACTGTGCTCTCAAAGGAATAAAAAGCATCAGGAAAGCAGGAAGGAGAGTTCACAGCATTTGTAAGGGTGATTTACTGAGTACAAATTAGCCATTGCAACAAATATCTCATCTGGTTGTGTTGTCATGCACCACCTTTCAGTGTTGCTGTTGCTGGTACCAAGCAGGAAATAAATGAAAACAAAGATGCAAAAGGAACATTTAGGTATGAATTAATTCAATTGCTTTCAGAGCTAAGGTTGTTCTTATTTTTCAAATCTGCAAAAATGACCTGAATTTCTTTGTTTTCCTTTCTTCTACATGGTCATTCAGCTCCCCCTTTTTTTTCCCCTTTTCTCTATGTATGAGTGAAGAGATAACTGCTTGATCAGTACAGGGGAGTGTAATTCTTGCTGGAGTGAGCTGGGGAGAAAATGGTGCGATTTTTCTTCCCTGCAATCAAGTATTTTCCATTGGACCAACAACTTTTTATAACTTTTTGGTGCCAAAGAAGTGGAGAACTGGTTAGGGGAAACCACAAAACCATTAGCAGTCTCTCAAGCTATGGAGCTAAAAAGTTTCAGAGTTTAAATGCTCACAAACCCATTTCCCTATGAAGTGTCAGTGATTCCTCATATTCTTGCAGAACCCATGCCCAGAGATTGGCAGTGAATGTTAATATGAGGGCTGGGCTTGAGAATTTTCTTGAATTTATTTCTTGCATGTTTCTTAGATAGTTTAAATTATTTTGTGTCATAATGTAATAGAATTGATATATTTTTATACCCAGCTCTCCTCAGAGAATTGAAATTTAGTGATAATTGAAATATTTAATAGTAGCTGCCCAATTTCTTTTTTAAAAATTATTTATATAGTGTATAATTCTTTTTCCACTGAAATATGCCAGTAATGGTCATGTATGTTTTGTGGAATGCACATATCAATATGAAAGTTAGAGAGAAACATGGTGCTCTGAAACTCAAAGTCTTTGAATGTATTTTGCCAGTGTGTATTGGAAAGAAGACAAATGTTGACATATTTCTGCAGAAATCTTGTCATCTAGCCAAGTGTACTCATTAAAAATGACAGCAAAAGAGAAAAATTAGAAAGCAAGAGAGATTGAGAAAAAAACAAAGTCTGGGGAAAGACAAGAAAGAGGTGACAGGATTTTAAAAAAAAAATTATTTTCAGACTTAGGCAAGTCAATGAAAGAACAGCATGTTATTCCCAGAATACCATGTCCCTGTTATTAGATAACTGGAATCAGAAAAAAAAAAACCTGATCCCAGGAATCAGAAGTTGTTCAGTTCTGGTTATTGTATCTTTTCATATAATCATCAAACTAGGTATTTAAAATTCCTATTAATTTTTTATTAATTAGTGATGTCTGCGTTGTGCCACTCTCCTCTCACCAAGTGAACAGCATTCTGAAGTGGCTTCTTGCTGACTCTAAGGTCAACCCAGGAGAGCAAAGCTTTGCATAACTTTGCATAACTTGGGTCCACTTTTAACACCATCAATTTTTTGGTAATAATAATTTGGGGCCCAAAAAACACGGCTGAGGATTAACAGCTTTAGACATGGTTTAAGACCAAGAGTCTATTGCCTGACAAAGAGTGTAAAACAGTATTAAGGACAGGAATTCAGTGTCCAGGAGTTTGGGGTCTGCATGGCTCAAGGTCTCCACGTGTCCCCAAGAGAAGATGTTCTCATGGAGCAGTGTCTGAAGAGCCCTGTCAGCAGGTCATCCTTTCTAGTTCAGGTCAATATAAGGACTCACAGAGCAATCAAATTAAAGTAAAAATAACTGCTGTTTTTTTTAGTTTCAGAATTTGGAGCAAAAATTGAAGTAATTTACAAATTTACTTGACTTTTTGTATCCAGTTGTCCTCATTAAAGACAAATGAATGGCTCTGCCACAAGGAGCTTTCCCCCGCTCATTGGAATGTGTCCGTGTGGCAGGTACAGGAGCAAAACTTTGTGCTGATTTCTGCCTATTTTTCCCCTTGGGGGAAGCACTCAGGTGCCTTTTCCAGCTTGGAAGAGGCTGTGCATCCAGTGGGAGGCAGTTTCAGGCCGTGATCTTTGATGTGCCAATGAGCAGTGCACCCTGGTGATAACAGCACCATTACTTAATGCTGGGAAGAGGCATTTCTGGATGGTGTTTGCAGGCTCACAGCTTCTGCCTGAAAATCTCAGGGTGGTGTGTGGTCTGTTTTACTGCCTGGGAGGAGATGAGATCCAATGACATGTTGTCAGAGGAGGTGATGGAATTATTGTGGATGCAAGGCGAGTGTTCTGTGCCCACTCAGTGCTCCCTTCCTTGCTCTCTGGACTGCCTTTCTTCTTCATACTACAAATTAATCACAAGATGCACTTGTTTCAGCTGAACTTCACATCTTTCCATCTGATGGACAGCAAATAGTGGTCAAAACAGGAAAAAAAGGATTAATCTGAGCAGCAGTGGAGTTTCTTTTGAGTTCCTTAGGCTGGAATTTAATAAGGGATCTGACCCTTAAAACTGAGTGAGCTAAAATGAAGCACTTCACTGGACCTTAAGTGTTGTCAGTATTACACCCTTGGAAAAGAAATTCAGAGCCTGAGTATGAGGAAAATACAGAGGAGTGTGGTAGGAACTGGAGAGGTATTCCATTTAGCATTTGTGCCATCTGAGTGATGACTGTATCTTGTGATAAAGGCATGAAAAACAAAACAACAAACTTGTTGCTCCTTTGCTCTGAAGGTAGGCAAGTAGGCATCATTCATTCAGGGAAGGAATAGACCCTGAAGGCTACAGAAAGCTTCAAGCACTTTTTTTTTCCTCTGCAGAAATGTAAATTTATTGTGCCTTTACATCCTGTGTCACAGAGCTCTCAAAAACTACATTTCTGCCATCCCTTTCTCTGGATCTTTGCTCTCACCCACAGCTTCCTGCTCCTGGGAGTACATGGAGAAATGGTGCCTCCTTTGAGGCTGCTGCAGCTGAGGATCTAGGTGGGGATCCAGGGCAAGGCCAGTCCCCCAGGATATCTGGTGATCCTTTAAGTTTTAGCTTTTATATTTTTCAGATCCTGTACTGGATTAGTTTATAACTCTGAACCCTGTATAGAGTGTTAGTAAGCTCTCATCACAGTATGGTCAGACCTGAGAACCAAGGTCATCATCACAGCCTCAGGCCCAAAAAGTATAAACAAAGGGGAGAGCAAACTGGGGGAATGTGACTTCATTACCTGAAGCTGCAATTGGACAATTAACCCCTGATATGCAAAGAGACCAAACTTATATCTGTATAAAAACTCGTGTCCATGGTCCATCTTGGGTGTAGCCTCAGCCAGGCTCCTGCACTGCCCAAGGTGTACCTGTCAAAAGCCTTTAATAAATCCTCACTTTATTTGTAACTCTGCCCAGCCTCTGTTCTAGGTAGCCAGTCCAAGGCATCACTGGCACAGTCTGTCCTGGCTCCAGGAGGGCTCTGGTGTTCCTGCCTCCCCATCCTCTCATTCTCCACAGAACCAAAGTCTGCACAGTAAAGTGACTGGGTTTTATCAGCTGCACCCAGCTGGAAGTCTGGCCTTGTACCAGCCAGCCATGGTATAACTCAGACCATTCCATTTTCCCCAGCTCTCCTTCCATGAATTAGTAGCTGTAAAGCACAGCTATGAGCAGCAGCAAATCTTCCCATAATTTCTGCCTTCCAGAGCCAGGTAACAGTCCAGGTTTCCATCACCACTCTCTCCCCCTCTTTCTTGCTGTCTTTTAGGGACAGGTAACAATAATAGTCCATATTACACATCCTCCTTAGAGCTAGATAACTAATGATTTTCACTGTGTGTCTGCCAGAATTAGGTAACTGCAATACTCCTCATTTTATATCTGTCTTAAAGGCAGTAACAGCAGTACTCTAAATTATGTACCTTTCTTCCTTTTTCTCTGTCAGATATTGTTATATTCATTTTATGTGTCTTTCCTGGAGCTGTAATAGTTTTCATTGTATTTCCTCAGAGCTTATTATGGTAATGTTCCTACTGCATATCCCAGAATCATAAGTGGATATTTTTGAGTCATCTCTGCTGTATTTTACCTGCAGTATTTATTGCAATTTGAGTAATTAAAATAGTGTCCTGAGGTTAACAGCTCTCAGAAGGGTTGTGCTTTTCCTTTCTGCAGCTCTCCATGGACTGTCTTGGAGTTGGAAGTGTTCTGTGAAGAGACCTCTGCCCACTCTTGATCCTGGGAGTGGCTGGTACATTCTGGAATTTAGCAGTGCTTTACTGATGCCTTGTATAGGCTGATGTAGAACAGAGGCTGGACAGAGTTAAAGAATAAAACAGGGATTTATTAAAAGGCCTCAATGGATGCACCTTGGGCAGCACAAGAGCCCAGCCAGGGCTGCACCCAAGATGGACCCAAAATGGTCACAAAATGGACACCTGGTCACGAGGTCTCACCCTTTTATAAGTTCTGGTCCATTTGCATATTGGAGTTTATTGTCCAATTACAGCTTTAGCCCATGGAGTCCCATCCTTGTTTTTCTCTCTTCATTACACATTGTTTATGCTCTTGGGCCTGAAATTTGGATCATTTGTCCTTGGCCCCCAGCTAGAGAAGGAATTGTTCTGTCTCCCTGCTCTGTGAAGAGAGCTCACCATGCCCTAATATGAAACTCAGAGCTCCACACTAAAGCAGCACAGAATCTGAAACATATCAAAGCTAAAACTTAAGGCATCATTACTGCCAAGTCATCAGGACTGTGGTGCTGAGAGGGGCTTGGCCTCTCCAGGTTTCAGAAAGAAGGTTTTCCCACATGCCTGCATGTTCATGCCCAGCATTTTGCCAACTGAAGTGCTGAGCAGGTGAGCAGACTGCTCCTCCCCAGTGCCTAATGCCCTCATTCTTGATTTTGATTTCAGCCCTCTTTCCTAGCTCACAATATGAAATTTGCTGAGCACGGGCAGCTGAGACAAGCTTCACAAACTCAGCTATGACTCCTTGATTATTCTCTGGGATTTCATTTCTTGCTATACATTTTTCTTCAGACAGGACAAGTGTCTTCTGTGAGGCCCTGATGGAGCAGAAACAATACTGTGTGTTTTAGGTGATCTTCCTCTTTGCTGCATGTATGCTAAACAGGGTAACAAACCAGTAGCTGTACCTCAATTTATGTAAAATAACTCCAAGCAGCAAGACCAACCTGAAAATCTCTTAATAAACTATTCAGTAAATGGATCTGTGTAAATAATACACAGGAATAAATTGGAACTGGTTTGAAAGCAGAGAAGGAGGGCTACGTTTATGGCATGGTTCAGAGATTATAAATTAAATCACACCAATTTTGTCTCCTGTTCCAACTTTTATTAGAGAATCAAAATTCAGATCAGGCTCATAAAAAGAGTTCCTTGTACTGCTTGAATCTCATAAGTGAGTCTGACTCTACTTGCAAGAGAACACTCAAAAAAAAAAAATTAAACTGCTGCCTGGCCATGATACCAGCAAGAAAAACCTGAAAAGTAAAATACATTATAAGAAATACTTTGTTTGAATTTTGAGATGAAATTAAGTAGAAGCGGCTTAAAAAACCAATGTGATGTGGCTCCAGGTTAGGGGCATAACATATGGAGAACTCTTAAACTTCATGGGAAATTAATAGAGATAACTGAAGAGGGTAATTTCAGGAGTGTAGTCATAGAATTGATGCAGACCTGTGAATAACATTGCACCCAAAACTGTGTTATTAAAATTTCCACCTTATTGCCTGGCATGGACATGAACCACAGAGGAAATCAGTCAGAAGTATAAAGGTCTAATCAGGACAAGCCAGTGAAAATGGAGAGCATTCTGCAACTTGGAAAGAAGCTGCAAAGTTCATTGCACTACATTTAGGAGAAGGGCTTCTAGCAAAGCTATTCTAAGTGAAGTTACCTTCAGCTTAGATGAGAAAAATATGCTGGCCATATTTTTTCATATAAAAGGAAATTGAATTCTTAGCCAGAATAAAGAGAGAAAAAAATATTGGAATCTAGTGTGATTGTGAAATTCCCTCTGTGGTAATCTGATCTACAGCCCATCAGCCAGGGCAGGCTTTATCTGTCATTGCCTGACAAGGAGAATTTCTAAAGAAGAATATGTGGCCACTCCAGCCCTTGCCAGGTGTGGAGGGTGATGGGCACTGAAAGGCCACCAGATTGCATCCTGACTTTACATGTCAAATGTTCAATTTATCAAATTGAGATAGGGTGTGAGTATTAATGTGATTTCTGCCACAGAGTTTTGCACAGCCCATCACAGGCTGGCTTTAGGCTCCCTGGAAACTCAACAAACCATGAGTTCACCCACACTTGTGGCCCCAAGATCAGGACCAAATAAGCAGGTTCCCTGTCCCAGATGAAGCCTTTTGAGATGACACTCTGACAAAAGTCCCTCCCTGGTACTTGCCTTGTTGCATTGAGTAAGTTAAAAGAAAGATTTCTACCTACTTGCTAATATAAGAAAAAATTTAAAATAGCTATTCTGGATGTCTAACAAGGTCTGCCTGTCTCAGATAGCAACATTTCAGCACAGGCAGCTGTAATAAAAGCCAAGGAATTTATTGAGGAGGAACTGAAGAAGTTAAATTCTGATAATGGAAAATCATTTATATTGAGGTAGTTTTCCCATTTGTTTCAAACAAGGCCCTATCACTCAATTATTTCTTTATAAACCTGATAGGTTTTTACAGATTTAATGTGTTCAAGTAGCTTATACTTTTCAAGAGATCTGCTTTCAGTGATCTGCAAATACTTATGTTATGATGGAGGTGGAACTAAACAAAGAAAAGTTACATAAATGCCATGGAGCAGAGGCTTCATGTGTTAGGAATATTAAAAATAGCTCATCAGTGCTCACAGGGTCTGATTTCAGTAAAGCAGGCTATGTTTTCCATCCCTTTATGCATGACTTCAACTAGAAAACCATTACAGAATTGAGAAGTATCTGAATATCCAAAGCACAATGCCCCTTGGCAGAACTCCTGAGAAAACAAGAGGGTTGAAGAGGGGAAACACATTTAATATTCATATATTAATTGACTGTAAAGTCAGTACATTCTGTTGCCTTTTTTTGCTTAGTCTTTAGTTAAGTGTGACTGTTTTGTGTCTGATTTTCATCAAGCTCCAGTGAAGCAGCACACAAAACAGAAAATTCCTAAACAGAAATGTGAAAAAATTGAAAATTGGAGTGGTATGATCGATGGTTTGGGGCTTTCTGTGTTCAGATGGGGCCCAACTTTGAACTGCTGGATCCAGATTCTGTAAGGATTCAGGGAGGGTCTTGAAGTCAGATTCCTTAACTCTGCTTTCATGTTTTATGTGAATCCACACCAAATCTCTTCCTGCTCTTTTAGCCTGGCTTCAGATATAAAATTTGTCTCTGGAGGGAATAGTCTGTCATTCTTTCCACAGTAACTTTGAAGTTGTTTATTCTAACCTTTCACAAGAGATCAGAAGTCTCAAAATACAGTATTTCCATGAACATAATCAATATAAACAGCTGGATAAAGTAGGAAGAGTGTAAAACTCTTTGCCCACTACAAATGAAGAGGTTGCAGTGGACTCTTCCTCATAGCCATCCAGAAGTTGGGAACCAGAAGAAAACCTCAGGAGAGAGCATTTTTCTTCTTAGGTTTCAAAAATCTAATAAAAAAACACGGAGCCATAGTATTTTAGGCTTTTAGTATAAGATTTTCTCTTACCTGGGACTAGCAAACTGGATTTGCTGTGGTTGGATACAACCCTATTACCTCTGAAAATTAACTTACATACTCACACCAGTTCAAACACACACTTGACCCCTGATTCAAAAAGCATGAAAGAGTGATTGCAACCAGATTGTAGTCCTGGAAAAAAGTGAAATAATTGAGTGAAGAATTATGGGTTTAGTTTTTCTGAGTTTTTTTTCTTTTCTATTTTATTCTAATTAATTTGGAGGAAGAGAACAAAGAATGTGATCTCTCAGAGTGTTTCACTCCTCTTCAGAGAAAAGGAAAGAAACCCCAAGCAAATAAAAAAAATCTTGATTATTTCAAATAATTAATTCAATTTTTGGAGTTGTCAGGATATTTGAATCCCATCAATTACTTACATGCAACAGGAATTCACCTGCGTTTATATTCACAAAGGCCTTGGAACTCATGCAGGAAACTAATTTTTCTTAATCTCACTCACAGTATGGAAATCAAAGGAAGAGCTGCTTTAACAGGAAACCTCTGATAAGACTGGAGTGTCTAAGATTTCCCAGGTGCCTTCCTGGGAGGGTTTCTGGCTGTTTCCTTTTCTAGCTGGGGGCCAAGGACAACCACCCAAATTTCAGGCCCAAGAGCATAAACAATGGAGACTGAAGAGAGCAAACCAGAAGGATGGAACTTCATAATCTGAACCTGTAATTGGACAATTAACTCCAATATAAATGGACCAGAACTTATAAAAGTGAGAGACCCCATGACCAGTTGTCCATTTTGTGACCATTTTGGTTCATCTTGGGTGAGGCCCTGGCTGGGTCCTTGTGCTGCCCAAGGTGCATCCATTGAGGCCTTTTAATAAATCCCTGCTTTATTCTTGAACTCCATCTTGCCTCTGCTCTAGGTCAGCATGCACAAGGCACCACTGTCAGCCTTCGCACTGTGGTGAAAGTAAGAAGGGGCACACAGCACCCAAAAAATGTGTGGGTGGAGAAGGAGCCACTGCAAAGATGCTCTGGCTTGTGCCAGAGAAGAAGAGATGCAAACATTTAGTGGCATGGCTTGGCTGGAAACAGGAGCTGTTTGTTATTAGGACTCCAGATTGTCAATTGACTCCTGGATTATTGACATGGGCAGTGTGGCTCAGTGCCCCAGGGTAGCTAGCAGGGTCTCTGTGAGAGAGCTGTGCTGCCATTACAAAGCTTAGAGCTAGTAACACTTCTACACTGGCAGTAGATTACAAAAAAGACATCAATAAACAAATCCCAAACCCCCTCCCCTGAGTTTACTCTGAGTTTCCTGTGATTACAGCACAGTAGCATCAATATGTGCTGGAGGGAAATGAGATCATTAAAAAATAGCAGTAACTGAGCAGCAGCAGATGTGTCAAGCTGGGGAGTTGCAGGAACTCCAGAGAAGATGGACAGGGTGAACTGGGGACAGAGCCTGGGGTCTCTGGACCTCTCACACCTGGGAGTCATTTGAAATAGGACTGCTGGAGCCTGGTAGCATCACAGCTTGTCTTTTCCAAGAAAACTTGGATAACTAATGTTATGGCCTATTTCTGAAGAAAATGACAATCCTTTCCCCTTTGGAAAATACTTCCTGGAGACAAGTTGATGATTGAGTTTTGCAGAAATTAAAGCATATCCAGACCCATTCAGCAGGGCTGCTGTGCCAGTGAAGGGGAGGAATAAATCCCCCAGAGAAGGAAAAGTGCAGGAAGACTGGCAGCCCTATGCAGTGCATGTGGCACCCAGAAATGTGCAAGCTGAGTCCAGAGCTCTCAGCATGGCCCTTGGAGTCAGAGAAATTCCTGAGGATGGAGGTAGGCAGTGCACTAGAGCCTGTCAAAAACACTTAATTACACTGGCTGGCAAGGGTCAAAGAGCACTGCAAAATACCTCCAAGGGGAGAAATCTGAGTGAGGAGCTGAGAGGCAAAATATGTCCCATAGAGTCTGTGTCTGAAAGAGCCCTGGGGGCAGGACCCTGCTGCCCAAACCTGGGGCTGGGATCTGCCTGCCTCAGGGCTCTCTGCTCCCATGGTGTGGGTGCCCTGAAGGCTTTTGATCCCCCCCAGGGAAAAATCTCATGCCACAGGACCTGCATTTCTGCTTCCTGCTGCATGAGACTTCCTAGGCTCCGTGGAAGGTGATGTGCTCTTTCTGGGGCTGTGCCTCACTGTCAGAGGGGAACACAGCCTGTCCTGAGGTGAGCTTCTCACCCCTGCAGTGTTCCCTCCTTTCTTATTACATCTGTAGCCATGATATTTTATGAAAAATCATTTCATTAGGATTTTTTCTCCTGAGAAGCTGAGAAGCCTCAGAGAAAAAGAAAAACAATACTTATCTGCTGCTGTGGAATGCAACAGGTGCATCTTTGATTGGTTCATGTTGATTGTTTCTAATTAATGCCCAATCACAGTCCAGCTGTCTCGGACTCTGAGAGTCACAAGCTTTTGTTATCATTCCATATTTTCTAATTTTCTATTCCTTTCAAGCCCTCTGATGAAATCCTTTCTTCTATTCTTTTAGTATAGTTTTGATATAATATATATAATAAAATAATAAATCAGCCTTCTGAAACATGGAGTCAACATTCTCGTCTCTTCCCTCGTCCTGAGACCCCTGTGAACACCACCACACACCTGGAAAATCCTGTTAGCCCTCCAGTGTAGCTCATTTAAGGGTTACAAAAGTGCTGAATGCATATGCAATCTTAATAAATGCTGTTCCTTTCTTGTGATTTTATGTATTTTAATGGCAATTTGCAAAGGCTGTTCCAACAACACATGAGCAAGGCATCTAAACATGCTTGTGATTTTGTGTAGCTGCTGCAGTTGGTTTGCTATAGAAGTTGGATGTTATATTGGATAATATTATTTGTGTTCTTTTGCTTTTGAGACTGCCAGGATTTTGTAAAATCACACTTGTGTGAAATGAAGTCCCTCCTCTGAGGCTATAGAGCAACAAGGAAAGAAAGGATATTCATGCTTGTACTTTTCTCCACAGAGCTGGAAATCACCTTGTGGCTTTTCTGGGTGTAAAGCCCTTAAAAGTGGCTTTTTAAGGCCAAAGACAAGTCTGAAGGACAAGGACTCAGCTGCCCAATCCATCAGTTGGTGGCTCCAAGGAGAACTTCCCACAGCAAAGCCCTGCATGGTCCCCAGTGTGGAGTACCTGGGGACACTTTGTCCTGAGTTGTTTTGCTCTGTGCCTTCTCCAGGACAAACACAGGTGAGGCTCTGGTATGTCAAGACTCCACATCTATCAGCACATATGGTCTCAGCCAGTCTTTTTGGAGGGGGAAATATTTTTTATGTCTGGATGGAAAACTCTTTTAGCTGTTTTTTGAAAACTTGGAAACTCACACATAATGCTATATTTATTAGTTACACATACAGCCAGTTTATTTCCAAGTAGTCTCATTTGGCTATGATCATTTGGGTAACTGCTCTGTAATGTGTACCTGAAGAGTCCTAGAAAATCTTTTATTGGCAAATAAGAAATAATTCTAACCTTCAGTAATTGTGAAAAATGGAGAAATAACCCTTAATAAATATGTATCTTTCTGGGGTTTTACATTGGTTCCCTTTTTATTAGCTTGGTAAAGCAATTTTCAAAATTACATTTGAGGGCTTTTAAATGACTGAAGTCTCTGGACATATTATCTTTGAGCTATTCAATAAATTTGTACTGTATTTTTCTGCACAGTATACATTTTAGCTCTCTTTTCTTCTTTGTGAGAGAAATATTGATTCATTGATTGAAAGTTAGTTAATTTAGGGTGGAAATCATCATCCCCATGGACACAAATACATCTGATCTTCCCCTGATGTCCATCCACATGGCAGGGCACAGTAACAAATACACCATAGTGAAATGCATTTGGTGCCCAGTCCACTCAGCTGTGCTCTTCCACAAGGAGTTCCAGGCAGTATTTTAGCAAATATCTTGAGAAGGAAGGAGTTGAAGAACAACTTTCTTAGGCAGGTCCTTTGCAGGCTGAAGTCATGATGTGCTGAACTACCAGTGCCTGATCCAAAGTGAGAGATCAGGCACATTCCACACATGGCATCCCCTCCAACCCCTTGGCAACCTGGCAGCTTGCAGGTGGAGGCTGCTGGTTTGGGGTTATTCCTTGGGCTGTTGTGGTTTGGTGTCACCATCATATTTTGTGAAAAATCCCCTTGCCCAAGATTTCTCTCCTGGGAAGCTGAGAAGCCTCAGAGAAAAAAATGAAAACAATATTATCTCATTTGCTTCTCCTGTGTTTTGCTGCTTTGGAATGTGGTTGGAGATTGTTTATCCAACATGTGAATTGTTTTTACTTATTGGCCAATTATGGCCAAGCTGTGTCAGACTCTGAGGAGAGAGTCACAAGTTTCTTGGTAGTATATTTTAGCCTTCTGTCTGTATCCTTTCTGTATTCTTTAGTATAGTTTAGTATAGTATTCTTTAATATAATATACATCATAAAATAATAAATTAGCCTTCTAAGAACATGGAGTCAGATTCATAATTTCCTTCCTTTGACAGGGGTCTCAGATAATACCACAGTTTGGGATGGAAAGGATGCTGCCAGGAAACTTGGGAGAGGCTGGAAGCTTGGTTTTGCCTACACAAGCTGGATGTTGATGTGTAAAAACATGGTAGGTGCAGGCAGATGGCTGAAGTGAAGAAAGCAACACAGTGTTATTAATCTGAATAATTGTTAATTCATAATACAGGGAGAAATCTACACATGTGCCTTTATGTATTTTATATTTAGTATACATATTTATTTATTTTGTCTGCATAATCTCAAACTTGTGTCCAGCTTGAAGCTCACAAAGAGCCAAAAAATTTCCAATTCCTCACTCCCTGGACTTCAATGCTCAGCTGTAAGGAAGTTATGGGAAAGGATATTCTCGTTTCATTTTCTGAAGCTTTTTCTTTATTTTATTTTATTTTATTTTATTTTATTTTATTTTATTTTATTTTATTTTATTTTATTTTATTTTATTTTATTTCATTTTGCTAAGTTTTAGTATTTGTTCTGTTATTCCTCTTTGAGGGGGGAAATTTATTCTGGTGGTGAGTTGAGACTTGACATGTTGCAATTAACAACCTGTGGGTTAGATATATTTAGACAATTATGAAAATCTTTCATGCCACTTGTAATTTGGAACAGTGTGGGGTTAGCAGAGAGCTGAAAGGAGTGCTCACTGCACACCAGTGACCACATTCAGCTTGCCACAGTGACACCAAAACATTTTCAAATGCACTCTTTTGATGCTTTTATGAAGGTGACCTAAACCCAAGCCTCATGTTCAGCTGCCTTAACCTGCACCCTCAGTGCCTTTCCCTGGGCAGCTGCTCCTTCCCCAGCCTGCCCAGGGTTGTTGTGACCCCAGTCCAGGACTTGCCACTTGGCCTTGTTGAATATCTGTTGCTCTTGGCCCATTCATCCAGCTTAAAATGAAATAAAATAAAAAATCCCCCATCAAAAATAATATAGAAGCAGCCTAAGGGGGCTATCTCTGCAGTAAATTTAATTTTACTCTCTGAATCCAAATGGGATTTTTTTTTTTTTTTTACTGTGACTGCTGGAGCACACTACAAAAATGGGGATAAATTTTATCTTCTAAAGGACCACTATAAGGTCCTCATTTGTGTCCAGAACAGCTTTCCCTACAACCCTGTGGACACATTGTCACAGGTGACTCAAATATTCAGTGTTTTGCTTACATGAAGAGGGTTTTAATTCTTCTGACTCCAAACCAGCACCATGAGTGCCCCGTGTTCCTCTTTTGAAGTATGGCTTAGAAATGTAAGAAGAAAGAAAGAACCTTTTTCATTCCCTTAGAGAGATTTCTTTAAAGTGTCTTGCTCCAAATGGCTCCAACTAACCTTCCCAGAAACAATTAAAATAGAAAGAAAACTAGCAAAATTTTTGAACCACAAAGGCTAAGGAAAATGAAAAAAAAACCAACAAAAAAACCCCCATCAGCCTATGCAAAGAAACCTTGACACAATGCCTAAAATGAGTTCACAAGATGTACAGACACTGTGCAGTAGTAATGAATTCATATCATTAGTGTGATGAAAATAGCAAATTATGTTAATGAATATGGAAAGAAACAAATGTATTTATTGGGGACTTCTGGTGCCAGGCTTGGAAACTTTTTCTAAAAAAGTGATAGTATTGCATTTACAAACTCTTCCATTTTCCACTCTTCTGGCTTCTTTGGTAAATTTATGTAATTAAAGGATTGGAACAGCTTTTGTCAGTCCCAAAGGGCAAAGCTGAATATTGGAGGTGTTTGGCATTGCCAGCACCCCACAAACCTGGCTAGGGGTATTGGAGCATCTCTCCCAATGCCCTCACATCTGCTAATGCAAAACACAGAATTTGAAGGATGGTTCCTGTCTGTGGTACCACCTTTGGAGTTAATCAAGTCTATTCCTGTTCAGATATTCTTAAATCCTGGTTTTTTCCTCTGGCTCTATTGAGGTAAGGCTTGAGCTCCTGTTTGTGGAGGCTTTTTTTTATATGGTTTCCAGCATGGCATTTTAAAAGCGCTTTTTTTCCTCCCTCCACTTCTGTGATTTTAAAATGGCCAGATAGATTAGAATTTGGGCACACAGAAATATATGGCCTTCAAAATTCACCTCTTAGGAAATAGAGCTTAGTGCTGGATGTGGAGGGGTCAGAGAAATTTGAAATCACATACAATTGCTCACCTCATTCCCCAGCACATTCCCTGCCCAGATCCAGAGTCCAGGTATGCAACAAAATTGAATAAGAGGCAGAGAGAGGAAGGAAAACAAATGAAGCTTTGCTTCTGTCCCTTTTAATGCTGCATGTTGCCTCCTAAAAATACTTATCAAGAGCTAAAAGGACAAAGGGGGTTATTTTCCTCCCTGGAGGACCTTACAAGGGCCTTCTTTAACTTGCTGAAGACCAGCAATGATAAATAGCACAATGTTCTTTTAGCTGTATGGCACACTGCATTTTTCCTGTCATGGGTGTGAGGCAGGAGAATGCTGCTCTGCTCTCTGCACAGCAGGAATTCCCTCCAGTGACTGTCAGGAGTAACTAAAGCTTCTCCTCAATGAAAAACATGGATTAATACCTAATAATAATGCCTAATAGTATTAATACCTGGTAATCCTAATTAGGAGTGCTTTTGGAACACAAAGAATTGTGGGGGTAGCAGTCAGTCTCATAATCTGAAGGTTGTGATCCTCACACGGTGTCACCAATTGTGGTGGTACCAGTTGTTGGTGACTCTGGGTCTGGATTGAAGGCACTTGAGACAGTAGTTCATGTTCAGACTCAAGTGTTTATTATTTCTGATGAGTAAAACAGTCTCACTACTGTGAGTTTGGCAGCTTTTCATTAGAAGGCACAAAATGGCTCACAATCTCTTGGTACAAGGTCTTTCAAGACTAAACTCTCCAATTAAGAACTGACACCTAGGTTATTTTCCCTTTTAACCCAATAACTGATCCCCCACTGAGCCCATAATGGGGACTTTTCTGCCCAATTACAAAATGCCACCCAAACCCATGAAGAAAGAAGGAAGAAGAAGCATAAAGAAGAAACCCAGGATGATACCCTGTGCCCTCCATCTTGCTTCCATCCACAACATACTAAAAATCCCAAAACCTAAATTTCTCACCAAGTGAGACACCTACACTACTCTCTATAATCTATTCCACACTTTTGTGGGTTCCTTGAAGTCTAGGAAACTTTCTCCATGACTGAGGGTCAAAATCAGTGCTCCCCTAGGGGTCAGGGCACCCCAGAGCAGACAGAGAAACATTCCTGGTGCCCTGGGTTTCCACATAGAATGAAGGGCATGATGCTTCTCATCCTCCCAACACAAAGGTGTTCCACTGGGACAGAGTTTAATCTTCATTTCAAATCTCCTGCAGGGTTCAATTCTCCAGCAGTGTTTTCAGTGTGGGAAGCAGCTTCAGCTGGGACTCTCTTGTAGGAAAGGATGGGATTTGGGTGGATGTGATGGCCCACATCCCCTTTCTCTGTGTCTAGGAGGCAGCAAATCCAGCATATCCAGAGCATCCTGGCTTCCTGCAATGCACACTTCCCTCTCACTCTTAAAAAAATGCAGCACACCCCTAAAACTTCCCGTGCTAATTGCTGACACAACCAGAATTATGCAGTCATAAAGAGAGAATTTTACTGTTGCATGGGGAATTATTTAGAGTAGAGAAGAATGTGAATGCCGAATTCTCTGAATGATTTCTGTGTGAATTTCACATTTAACTTATGGTAAGTACCTTGATAAAAGCCCTGAGAGAATAATTCCATCTTGTAACTTTTCCATGATTGCTATTGTATGGGTTATCAATCTTACACTTTACATTTAGATATGCTAAATAGGGCTTTTCTTCCATTAATAATCAGAAAATTTCCCTTTTTTGTGTACTTTTCAGAATTAAAATCAGTATTAACATTATTTGGCTATCTGTTTGGACAGGGAATTTCAATGATGAGAGAAAGAAAGTTAATTTCATTTTTAGATGAAGATTACTGGGTGGAGAAGAGCCACACAAAGGAGAATTTATAAGATGACTCCTCTCTAGCAGGTTCATGAGCAGTCTGAAATGAGTAAAATTCTTTTATTTTTGCAGAAAATAGTTTTACAAGCTCCTCCCTGCCTTAAAACTAACGTGCTTATTCTGTAAACTCTAAAATGTGGGCTGCCAGTGTAAGCATGTTTTGTAGGCTCTCAGAGCCCTGGGGTGAATGGTGATGGCAGCAGTTTGCAACCCCCAAATGGAAGCTGCAATTCTGCAATTCTCCTTTAATTTTGAGCTTTTTCTGGTCCCAAACTACTGCAGAAACCTTTTTCCTCTGACACAAAGCCTGCAGCAAGCACAAACATGTTTACAGGTGAATTATTATTTACAGGTGAATTATTATTTACAGGTGAGTTATTTCTAGGGGCCAACTTTATTTTTAAGAGGCTGTCTCACTGGGAGAGTGCTGTATGGTCCACAGAAAGAGGCTCTTTCCCAGAGGAGTGAATTGTTGGGATAACAGTTACTGTGTTAGTGCAGGGCTAGAGCCTCCCCTCTGCTCCTGAACCCTCCTCTGACAGGTCTTATCCTGGCTAGCACAGAAGCAGAAACCAGAATTTTTGCCATAGCTGAAGGATGCCATTCTTTCCTGTGTCAGTTTCTTCTTTCAGGTTATTCAAATTCTTTCAATGTTTTCCACAGAAGTTTTTGTTTGTTTGTTTTTTTGTTTTTTAATTTTTTTTAAAATTTTTTCTGGATCTCTGATTCTGTTCAGGTCTCCAATCTGAGGACATGGCTTCTGATTTTTTGGAAATGCAGAGCCTGAATGTTGTGCCTCACCAGTTCCTGACAGATGAGAGAGGGCTGGGACTGGGTTTATGCTCTGTTTGGTATTGTTTGGTTACCTTGTTATACATATATATATTAGTAAAGAAGTGTTATTCCTTTTCCCATATCTTTGTCTGAAAGACCCTTTAATTTCAGTTATAATAATTTGAAGGGAAGGGGGTCATATTTCCATTCCAAGGGAGGTTCCAGCCTTCCTTGGCAGACACCTGTCTTTCAAACCAAGACATTGTTCCACTTAGTTTTTTGCTTTTCCCAGGATTTCATTTTGCTTCTTTCTCGTTTTTCCTTCCAGAGGAGCCAAACGCAAGGGTGTGCACACATGGACACTGCTACCACCCATCCCACATGTGACTGCTCTTTCAGGTAGGGCAGAGATGCTTCTGTGTGTGGAGCAGAGGCAGAAGAAGTTCTCTGCATTAGTCCAGGGTGATAAATGTTGGTGACCAAAGGCTCTTTGCAGACTGTTTGCAGACAGCCTGTCCCAGTTCACATAATTCTCATTATTCTTCTGGGAGGTTTTTTTGCATTCACATTGTGAGTCTAGGACTTCTGCCTCTCAAGAGCTCACAACAGACCCTGATTTTTAAGAGTGATTTAGTTTCAAATGTAAACTTTATACAGGCAGTTAAAAAGTGAAAGCTCTCTGTTACAGAAAATGGTGTTTATTCTCTTTTCCTCAATTCCCTCTCCTGTAAATGAGGTCAGGAATGTTATGAATCCAACATCATTAGTGGTTGCAAAGTGTTTTGAGATCCCTGAATGGAAGGACTTATATAAGTGGGAAAGTCTTATTAGGATAATTATAATTGCCAACTGTACTGGCACAATATAGATCACTTAATGAGTTATTTGGCTTTTCCTTTCTCTCCTTTTCTCCTTCTCAGCTCCCCTAAGCCACATAAATGGACTGATTTTTAATTGGCAACTTTAATTTCTAGCAACTGGATTTCTCTCCGAAGTTCAGAGTCAGCAGCAACGCTTAGAAAATGCAAGTTGGTTTCAGATCAATTGGAATTTGCCGGGCCACAGTAAAAAGGAAAGTCTCTGTGCTCCTTGAACTAGAGAAGCACAACTGAACGTGCCTTTTGAATTCCCAGCACTTTTCACTGCCTTACCCTGGCGTGCTCACCATTCATGAGTGCTTGTGACCAATCTCTTGAAGGGAATTGGGGACTTCATGCTGCTGAGTCACAGGGCAGAGCTAAATGGTCTCTGCGGGGAAAAGAAATCCCCTTTGCACCTTGGTCTCCCATTTCACTTGTGTTGGTTTGCAGAGAAAAAGAAATCCCCTCTGTACCCTGGTCTCCCATTTCACTTGTGTTGGTTTGCAGAGAAAAAGAAATCCCATTTGTACCTTGGTCTCCCATTTCACTTGTGTTGGTTTGCATGTGGGGTCGTCTGGAACTGATGCAAAGATGGGATGATAAGACCAACTCTTGTTGAATTAGGACATAAAATACTATTGATAACCAGGTAGCTTCCTCCCCAGCTTTTTCTCTCAGCTGCAGCAACCACTCATGTCCATCCCTGGGAAGCAGCTGCTTGAAGCTCTATAAAAGTAGATTAGGACAAATATTAACAGTTAAGGAATTATCATCTGCTTGTAGCTATCATTACCTTCCAGGCAGTAATATCAATCCTTAAATCAGTAGGGGTTTATTTTTTGTTGAGCCCTGAACATTTGATCTAATATGAAATGTGGACCCATTTGGAAATGGCAGGAATGTTGACTGTATGCCTTTTCTTTCCTTCCTTACTTCTGGTCTGTTAGAAGTATCTTTAGAATTCTTCCACTTGGTGTCCTTAGGAGTGATCCCAGAGGTTGTTTGCCCATGCATGGGAATACATTTTATATAATTGCCATAATAAAGGCCCAGTACTTTATTATCATGCCTGCTATACAGCATTTAGCTGAAACTCACACATACAGATCTGTCCATTTCTGTTAAATGTCTCTCAGATATGCAAGTCCCAGTCTATATTAGCTGCTGCATCAAAATTTTTCTTTGTTATTAAATCAAACCACCTAGAGAGCAGCAAGACAAAAGCACAGTTACTACTCTGTCTAACTTTCCTCAGTAGCTGATATTTTTTTGCTCTGCTCTTTAGGATGTAATGTTTACCTCAGCAGACTCAACCATACTTTTAAACATGGGGAAGGCAGATGTATGAATACTGAATTGTGCCTCAGGCTCCTTCTGAAGCAGCAAAATGGCCTGAACTCTTCCTCTTGCCCTCCTCACACACCTTTCACTTGCTGGAGAGAACACCTTACATTGTAAGAGCTGCTGTCAGGTTTTTTCTTGGACAAGGTAAGAATTTGCATCTTCCTGCCATCCTCACTAAAGATAATGCTGATGTTTACAACCCCTGGAAGTCCTTAGATAAATGTACTGTGTCCACACTGCCTGCCTTGAATCCAAAATGTTCTGGCAGCAATCACAGCCTGTTCAACACTATCAGCTCCAGCAGAGACCTGTTGCATGTCTAATTAGCTCTGAATCTCTGTGTATAAATAAATATCTGCATGCCCAAGTCAAAAAGCACTCAACATGAAAGCCCCAGAGCATCACCAGGGCTCTGAGGGAATTGTGCCTCATCTCTGCTCAGCCTCACAGTTCCCACCTTGTTCTTGGTACTCAAGACAATGTTTCCAGTGCTCTGGGGTTGGAACATGCTCAGAGTTGAGCTGGTCAGGGTGCAGCTCTGGGGTCTGGCTGCAGGATCCATTTTGAGTCTCTTGCTTTGTGTGTTCCTGCAGTGCTCATGACACTTTTTTTTTTAAATGTTATTTTTAAAGGCCGTTCACTTAAAACAGAAATTGCTATGATTGAAGGTATGTTACAGTTTCTGAAATCAAATGGAATAAAATAGAATGGCCAGCAGTGGCAGTGTGACCAGTGCCACCAGTGTGTGTGTTGAGCAAGTTCCCATTTAATGCTTCACTTCACACTGACAGCTCTGCTTCTGGGGACCCATGTGGCAAAGCAGATTGCTGTGCTTACAGGTTGAGGCCATTCCTGGGGCTCTGGGTGAGTGACTGAGAGCAAGGAGGCATTTATAAAATTCAGGAACATTTTGTCTTTCCTTGCCATGGAATATTCCTATGCTCTTAAAATACCCCATCGTTCTTGCAGTGAGTACTGAATGCTTTGATTTCTGCTCTTCTGTGGGGGTGATGTATTCTGGGATCTCTCCTTGCCTCTTCCTCCCAGATTTTGTGACTTTCAGAGAAGGAGTTGGACCAGGACTGTGTGGTGGGTCACAGGTCCAGGCATTCCCATCTGCTGCTGGCCAGAGGAGCAGTGGGAAAAGCTGAGGACATATAGTGAATAAATCAGTAAGGAAGAAAGAAAAGATAGAATTTGCTGGCTCAGTGGGGACCTGGTAAACCCTAATAGTCCCTAAATGGAAAAGAAGATAAAAGGAAGTTCTTAGCTAGTTTACCCTGAGGTTTGCAAAGAAAACTTGTTTAGCTTTTCTCTCAAAAAGGCATTTCTTTATTTAAATATTGACCTACCATTTTAAAAGGAGAAGAGATTTAGGAAACGGGTCAATAATCTGAGATGAAGCATTTATTTTGGAATGAATGGAGCATTTATCCAAAATTACATTTTGAGGGGTTTGTCCTTCTTTTTATTGGCTGAATGATATTTTTACTTGGACTGGAGTTAATTGTTTTGTTTCAGCATTACAAACTGCTGCATCATTTCAGGGTGACACAAACAGGGGGGACTCAAATTAGTGTTTATTAGCTATGGACAGTGATGCTAAGGGAATTAATTCTTGGACTTGGGATTTTTTTATGCTGTTTTACCATGCTTTATGAATTTTGGCTAATCCTTACTTGCTGCCTGCTTGCATTAATCTTCTTTCTTTAAGCATCTCTTTAAATGTGAGTCTGGTAGCATTTTTTTAGTTTGGGGTTTTTTCCCCCTCTGTTTATTTGTTCTTTTTTAATTGTTCCACCAACAGAATGTTGAAGCTCTTAAGATATCACAAGGGGAGAGGGAAATGTGGATCAGGACTGGGCCAGGCTCAGCTGCATCATTCCTGAAGGTATAGCTAACAGGTGACATGGACTTTTAAAGAGAAATGATGACCAATAGGTGTATTGCTAGGTCACTTCAGTGCCAAAATTCAGTCCAGGACAATTTTATGCCAACCACTGGTGCCAGAAGCAATCCCTGCTGTGGGCATCTTAGTCCCACAAACTGAGGCATTGTAGTCCAGTGTCTCAGTTTGAAAAGACAGGTGTCGGCTAAGGAAGGCAGGAGCCTCCCTTGAAATGGAAAATGCAAAGCCCCTCCCTCTGAATTATTATAATTTTGAAATTAAGGGGCTCTCAGGCAAAGATATGGGAGTAGGAGTAACCATTCTTTATTAGGAAAACTAAAAATAAAAATGCAGTAACACAAAACAACAGTAACAGAACAGGAGCTGACCCCCTGTGTGTCAGGGTGGTGGCACAGTCCCATCCCATGGTGGCTCAGCCCTCCTGCAGTGCCAGCTGTGGTTCTGCTGGAGCAGGGATCCTGCACAAGGGGGAGTTTTCCTCTGAAGCTCCAGGGCTGCTGGAGATAGGCCTGGTCTCCCTCTGGGAATGCAGTGGAGAAGAAAGCTGCTCCTCTGGGAATGCAGTGGAGAAGAAAGCTGCTCCTCTGGGAATGCAGTGGAGAAGAAAGCTGCTCCTCTGGGAATGCAGGGGAGCAGAAAGCTGCTCCTCTGGGAATGCAGTGGGCAAAGGCTGCTGTGGTGTTCCCAGGGTCAGATTGTATCCAGGTAGGAATGCTTGGCTCCTCCCCTGGGCAGAGCATCTCCCAGTGGGATGATGGAATTTGATCAGCCATGCAGGGACACTCAGTGGCCATGAACAGAAGAGATCTCCTGGAGGGAGGATGGGTTGTGGGAGAGATAAAGAACACTGCCCCATGAACAGAAGAGACCTGCCCCACCTCTGACAGAGGGTGATAGAACATACAGCCCCAGCCATATCTTGCATTTCCAATCTAAGACATCCAGGTAAACACACTGGGCTAAATAAAAGCAGAATACCGGCCAGGTCTCAGGTTGCAGTATGACCCATCCTTTCAGCAGCCTCCTCCTCAGGAGCTGGAGGAATCTGCTGAGAGGATGGGTCTGTCTGTCCTCAGTGTGGGTCTGGCTGCACAGGCCCCAGTGTGTCCATAGGGAGGGCTGGGCACTGGAAGGAGGTAGCAGGAGATCCCTGCTGCTCTCACGTGTTGCAGGAAGGAAAGCCAGACGGCTGGATGCCATCTCCTACAGTCAGCCTGCTGTTATCCTGATCTAGCATGACAAATTGGTGTTCCCAGGGTGGCAGCAGAGTAATCAGACTGTGACAAATGGTTTACTTAGAGCAATTTGTTTTCATTTTACTGAAAATTTCCGCAGTCTCAACAAAAGGTTCTCTCCTGCCTCCTCACTCCCAACTGCCTCCCTCTAATGTCATTTGCATGGTGTTAAGAGAGGGACCTGTGCCCCAGAGGGCAGTGTGGCAGTTGGGAGACCACATTTCCAGAGATTCTGGGCTTTTTGCAGCTGGAAGCTGTTGCTGGAAGCAATGTGCTCGTTGAGTGTGGAGTTAACCTCCATTAGTTATAGACCGTGCTGTGCTTTTGCCTCATTTCTCACCTGGGAGCTGAGCTACCTCACACCTTTGGTGGATGGAGCGTGTGGGGTCAGGGATCAGTTCCCTTTGTCTGCAAAGGGTGAGTGTCAGTCTGGCACCTTTCAGTTGTTAAACCTAAGCCAGGTCACTAAACACAGCCTTGTAGCAGTGATGTGGCTGGAAAAGGGGAGCAGTGCCTACCTGAGGTAGTGCCAGCCATAACTGCCCTGTGGATGACAGGACAGCTGTACAGCCCCATCCTGGTCCTGGCACAGCTGGATCCCTCTGCTTCAGCACATTGGCAAAAGTAAAAAAGTACAGATAATAGGGAAAAACTGCCAGAAATTAAACAGTGCCAAAAACAGCTGAGGAATTTGAGAATGCTCAGGTCCCTGCCATGGGATGTGAACCTCATGGCCTTTTCCTTCTGAAGTGTCTTCTCAGTGCTATGGTGTCACTGCAAGGTTAAGCCTGGGATGGTTTGACCTGCTTGGCTTTCATAGAAGAGAGGTGAAAAATAGGTAAACTCTCCATTGCCTTTTCAGGAAATTTTCCCTATGGCAGAGAAGGAATTGCCATAGGACTGACCCAGGAGGCTGCTCAACGTGGGCTCCTCCTGTTCTGCTTGCTCCTGCTGCTCTCATTTATAACAATTACCTGCTTCTTTTAAGCACAATTCTTGCAGTTTCAGCAAGTAATGCTTTCCATGGGCTGCAGGAAAGGGAGACCAACACCTTGTGTAAAATAAAAATACAGTGGCATGAGGGGACTGGAGCTGGGAGCTCTGTGCCATGGGGAAGGGGACATAAGGGCAGGGAAGAGTCAGGCTGGTGGCAGGGTGCCCCGGTGCGATGGCCTTTTCACAGGGGTTGTTGAGATGAGCATTCTCCAAAATCATGCCCCAAGACGGGCTTGGTGCTGTCCAGCTCTTTCTTCAGTTCTGGCTTCTTTCCTTCTTGGTCTTTTTCAAAAGTGCATCACTGCCCAGGGCAAAGCACCTGGGGCTCTGCAGGTGTGACATGTGCCACTGCAGTCCTTTCAGTCCTCCCCAAAGCCAGGAAAAATTATTGGAGGCCTTCTGGGGTGCAAACCTTGTTTCTGGACATGTGGTGAGTCTGGAGCAGTAGAGAAGTGATGGAGTCAGGGCTTTTCTCCATCATGCTACCTTGTGCCTGTTCCTGTTGTGTACCTGCAAGCAGCTCTGTAAGGGTACAAAGTACAGTACCCTCAGTACATTACCCTCAGTACAGGCTCATGGGATGAAATTCTCAGGCCTGTCTCATAGGGGAGTTAGATGTGACACTCCCAAGACTCCTTTGGCTCCCAGGTCTGCCTGCAGCCTCAAGGACTTGATTTGCCAAGCTCTGTTGCATCAGTGCTGCTGCTTCCTGTGTCCTTGTGCTCCTACACAAATACTCCATGGTGTGATGCAATTTACTGCTGTGTTCCCCCTCCAGGCACCAGAGACATCCATCATGGGCTGGGGGGCAGCCAGGACAGCTCTCCTCCTGCATTTTGTCACAGTGGCAGCTGGGGCTGAAAAGAGAGCAGTGCCACTTAGAGAGCCTGGCAGTGGAACAGCTTCCCTTAAATGAAATTCCCACTCTCTTGGCAACTTGGCTCTGCAGAAGCCCCTGGAAATAGCAGAGTGGAGTGTAACTAAGTGGTGCCCACTGGAACATGTCCCTGGCCTTGGCTGGAATGAGCTTTCTGCTGTGTGCTCCTACAGCAAAATGACTTAAGCAAGAGTATTATCACAACATGGTTTTCATAATGTATTAGCAAACATAATAAAGCAATGGAAAATTACTTGCACTAATCAGACATCCATAAATAGATTCAAGTCATAGGTTTGACTCTCCATTGAAGTGAATAATTTATCAGCTGATTAAATCTGATCATTTTGTACAACGTGCCAGTAGTTTTCCAGTGCATGTTTTTAGTGCCCATATATCTCCATTAGATTGACAGATTTGGCTGGTTCAGAATGGTAGTGGTCAGGGAAATGCCATGTGTAAGCAAATAAAGCTGGATTTATAGCATCTGGGCCCCATTCTCAGCCCTCTAACACAAAAATGGGGTGCTGTTACATATTTAAATAAAAGCTGCTTTGCATCTCACAGAGGCATTTAAGTTACTCACTGGTCTCTTCTGCTGGTTGGATATGGAACATTTCCACAGATAACAGAACAAAGTCTGTATTTGGGTGCAGAATCCTACATGGCTGCAAAAGTTCCAAAAAGATTCAATTAAAAAATTACAATTGTGCATAAAATGAATATTAGACATCTGGGGATGTCTTAGATAAAGTCTCCAGGGAAGTGCAGCATCACTGAAGGCCAAGAGCCCCTGCTCAGACTGCAGTGGGCCACTGCAGAGCCAGCAGAAGGAGGTGGCTTCCACACAGCTCCAGGAGGAGCAGCTCACATTTGTGCAGAAGAGACAAGTCTAAAAGGGTGATGAGGAGGCTGAACTGCTCTTTCCTCTGCAAACAGTTGAGGTGTGCAGAAATCCAAATACAGATGCTCTCTGGATTTTTTTGGCTGTTTTTTTTGCTCAGAGGGAATGTGGCCTGTCAAGCCAGGGAGCTCTCAGTGCTTAGTGTGATAGCCCATTTCTGCTTTCCTTTGAGAGCTCACCAGTGAAAATTGTGCTGGCTTCTCTAGGAGGAAAGGGAGGAACTTGGCATTGAAAAATTTGCATGGTTGCTTAGCTGTAATTGAAAAGAATTAAAATGAAAAGCAGCAGCAGTTGGTATGGGAGCATTTGTAGGGCTAGCTGTATGTGAAGAAGGGATAGGAACTGTTGTCTTTTCCCTTCAGATTTGTAGTTTAAATGCCCCTCTGATCCCCCAGAGGTGATCAGTTCAGTTCCTGACTAAAACTGAGAGCAAAAGCACAGATTTTCTGTAATGATTCAATACTTCAGGCAGATAGAGATGTGAGTATAGAATAAGTATAAAAAATTAGTACATCTATCAGCATATGAAGCTAAGCATACGAAATATACACCTTTAACAAGAATAGAGTTAGTGCTGGTGCTGTTAGCTTGTACTGGAAACATGTGTGTCTGTCTCAGAGTGGTGGCAGATTAGAACCCATTTTAACAGATTTAATTGATCCATCCATTTAATAGAGACTAAAAGGCATTTTTCTCTATTATATTGTTGCAAGACTTCATCCCTGCTGAGACTGACACAGAACACTGACACCTGGAGAGTACCTAAGAGCACACAGTGGTTTTTTTAAAGGAGAGGGCATCTACATACACCAGAAACACAATTACATTTTTAAACTAATTTACAGTGTTGCTTGTTATTTAAAAAAATTGAAGCAGTTTCTCCTTCTGTCACTATTCAGTCCAGACCGGGCTAAGCATGGTGTGAGTGAGGGATGTGGCCAAATAGGAAGAACAGCCAAAGTTTTGGATTTGGCAGAGCTTTCTGCTGCTCACCTTTCTTGAGTAGAGCCCCTTGCCTTCAGCAGGACTGGCTTTTGCCCAAGCTGCTGTATAATTAGCACCACTGGCAGCATTAGCCTGCTCAGCCAAAAGCAGTTTTGTGGCTCTAGGCTGGCAGGCTGGGATATGCAGGATTGTTGTTCAGAGGCTGGAGCTGTGTTTTGCCACTTGCCAGTCCTCTCACAAGAAGAATTAGCTCAGTTCTTGGATCAGGTCTTCTGGGAATGGACAGAAATGCTGCTCCACCACAGTTTCTCTTCTGGCTTCTTTGGCTTTCTGCATCATTAAATCAGCCATGAAGATGCTCCCTGGGTTTTGTTACTTATGCAGCATTGCAATTTGTCTTTCCTACTTGAAGGGTCAGATGTTTGGCAGAGCTGCTAAAAAAAAAAACAAAAAACAACTGTTCATCAATCAGTGAAGAACTAGTTAGTGATAAGGAGCTGATGTTCAGGTATGTGGCCCAGCATGGCCCAGTATTTTTTGCTGTGTTCTTTTCTCTTTCAAGCCTGAACATGACCATGGATTTGCATGTGCCCCTTCTCTTACTGAATGAAACAGTGGGATCAGGATCTTCTTAATCAATGTTTCCTTGTCATCATTTTGAAAACTAAGTTTTGGTAGTGCCACAGCTCTTCCTGACACCTTTTTACACAGCACCATTTCTAACTGGGAAGGAGGATAGTGATGGGAGGGATAATACTAGCTTTTACTTTTCTACATCATCCCACCCAAAGATGATATTCCTTTTGAAACCAACTCAAAGAAAATACTGCTACAGCTGTGGAGCACAAATCCTGAGCCATTTAGCAAGGCCAAAATATCAGATTCTCAACACTGAGGCAGAGGAAGGTCCAACTCAGCTTCCCTCCCCCAGGCTCTCTGAGGGCTGTAGAAAGATGGACCAAGGAAGGGGGATATGGAAAAATGTATCTTATCCCAATTACACCCCAGTTACCAGTGACTGCAGCACTGCACTGATGTGTTTGTGCTAAGGACAAAAAGCAAACCTCCATTCTCAGAGGGCAGCAATGCTTTTCCCCAGTGCTCACCCACAGCAGGGCTCTGGCACATCCCTGATGCAGGAAGGGCTGGGAGGGTAAACTGCTGTTTATCTTCATTCATGGCCTGAGGCTTAAAATGAGTTCCTCAGCCTTGAGTACTTGTCCAGCACATAATCTACTGCTTGGTGCCTCCAGTGAGCTGTTCGTGCCCCACTGGCTCTAGCACAGCTCTGGCATCTTTGAACATTGCTCTGAGCTCCTGGCTGCAGGAAGCAGCACTGGGGGATCCCAGCAGAGGCTGATTTCCAACAACTAAACAATATATTATTGGAGAGCTCTGGAGGTAACCCTGGTCAAGCCTGTAAGTTTGCTGTTTGTGCCTTTACCCACTGAGAGGTTTGAGTGTTTTCAGCAGGGAGAAGCAGTGGCTGGATTGGAAGTCAGGTACTAGAGATTCATGAACAAACTAACCAGCAAATCCAGAGGAATATAAGTAGTGCTGGAAAATCCAGACAGATATTTACCTTCAATCCCCCCAGAGTGGGGAGGACCTACTGTGCAAAATTTTATCTGAAAGAAAAACCTTTCATTTTTACTATTTATTGCAACAAAACTGAAAGCAGACTGCAGTGGATCTGAAATGGGAAGCATGGCCCAGTCAGTATTGCATTTTCCTTCTGGATGCAACAAGATGACCTTCATAGCTCACTTGAGGCTCTGTCCCTTTAGAATTATGGGCCATTCCCTTGTTAGTGGTAATAAGCTGCATTATATTCCTCTTCACACTGATGGTTCTTTCCTGCATAATGCCAGGGAACTTAAAATAAAGAAGGAAAGAATAAAGGTCAGTGAGTTTCAAAATGTGCTTTACTGAAAGGGATATAAAAGGGAAAGGGCTTGTATCACTTCTGTGGTGACATATGTTATATTAACAAGCCATTATGCTTTAAGCACTGTTTGTAAGTGCTGTGCACACACAGTTTGGGATGGTATTATGGTGTCCATGTGGGTCCCAGATGTTAAGAATTTAGAATGGAGTGGGACAAAAATCAGGGGGAGGCACAGAGAGGGTGTCTCCTGAAACTATTGAGCTTCACCATCATCTGGATCAGTGGCAGGTCCCATTATCTGAAGCCCTCCCAGATTTTTTGGCTCAACTTTTGGATAACCCAACCTGAATAACAGGGACCAGCACAGTGCATCACTGTAAGCCCAAAGCCCTTGAAGTTGATGCTGTGCCTTTAAATAACCATCAGAAACTCCCTTATCTTCCCTCTGTACTTCTGACCTCCCAACAAACCAATAATTAGCCCAGATCTTTCACATCCTGGCTAGATTGGAAATTTGGAAGCACTTAATGTAGAAGGTCAGTCACCTTGGCTGGGCTGAAGTTGCAGTTAGAGGACATTTGCCTGCATATCCATGAATATTAAATTAGAAATGCAAACACTGTGGGGATGGCTGCTGGGATACGACCCTGCATTCCATGTGACATCAGCCCTGAGGGATTTCTCCTCCTTGGGGGCATTTCCTTCTAAACCTCCTAAGGCAGGGTTTGCACATTAGGACATGACTCCAGCTCCAGATTAACTAGAAATCCAGGTTATCAGCCTCCCATATGATCTGAGCCAAAGACCAGGTCAAAGTCACATAATTCTTGCATGGTGGTCCAGCATCTCATCCCCCACAGTTTTGGTGGTAGTGCCAAAGCCTGTGTTCCCAGTAGGCCTTGTCTTGGGAAGCTAGTTTTTATAGGAGACAAGATGAGGTTTTGATTTGGGGTCAGGACCAGGGCAACAAGAATATTCTTGAAAAAAAGAAATACAGGAAGCATCCTGTCTGCAATCTTGTTGGCATTGGGGTGATATAAAAAAATTACCATGAATACAAGAACACCTTCTGAATATAGAAAGGGAGAGCCTCTGTGTCTGGTTTTGCTGCATCTTCCTGGATGGCTCCTAATTGATGTTTGTGGGCTGCAGGATGGCAATTCCAAAGCCTTACATCCAGTCTGGGAAGTGATGAAAGGAGTGCTGTGGAAATTGAAAAAGACTTGTGAATCATTATATGATTTCCTGTCTCTCCCTGCAGTTTGTGAGTGTAATGCAGTTTGCTATGACACTGGACAATAAGTGCATAACACATTTTTATTTATCTGTTTCAGATATTTCTCTTCTGTCTCTTCTTCCAGATGTTTCTCTTCTGTTTTAGATTTTTGATATTTATCTCTTTCAGATATTTATTATTTCAGGTATTTGTTTTTATTAATCTCTCAGACCATCATTGGCTATGACAGAAGTAAAAGAAGGAACACACAGAGCAAATTCTCCAACCATTAAGTTAGGAAAGCTCAGATTCTTTCATTTCTGGATCTCTTAGGTGCAGTTCATATATAAAGGGAGAAAAAAAGTTCCTTGTAATAATTACACAGTTTGAACTGAAGCTCAGTGTACCAGTAAGGATTCTTTCAATAATGTGCAAAGCATCGTGTCCTATATTTAAAAAAAAGTGCCTTTAAACATTTATTTTTACTGTGTGTGTTTAATACTAAAAATTATTATAGCACACAGCTCTTCACCTTAATTGTGTGGCAAATGTCATGTTGTAAAAGCAATTTCCTCTCTTGCCATTAGAATGGCATTGTCATGCTGCCAAGAAGCCCTGCAAGATGCTTAGGAGAGAACTTCCTCTGTAGCACAGTTTGTGAGCATTTTGTAAACCTTTCATCCCTCAGAGATGAGTGGGTATTTTTTATTCCTACCTCTTTGCACCTGGAGAACAGAAGTACAAAAAAGGCCCAGCTCCCCTGTGGTGCTTGAGTGAATAATTCCCTCTGAGTTATAAGTTCATCCCACCAGACTTTCAGGAAATGACTGACAGGAGGCTTGTGCTGGAAGTTTAGTTATCCTTAAAAATCAGTTTTTAACCAGACCACTTTTTTCTGATTTCCCTTCCAGTTCTCTAGAGCCCTAAAGGTGGCTTGCACACCAAGTGCAGCACTGGGTCTCCAGCAATGCATGGCCAGATTTCCAAAAGGCATCAGTGCAAGTATTTGAACCTCTGCCACTGTTTGGTTGCAGTGTTTGGTTTCATTTTTACTGGGCCAAAATGGTCCTTTCCATTGACTCCTTTTGCTCCCTTCTAAAAACACCTGACCAGGAGGAGAAGTCAAGGAGGGTAAATATCTGTCTGTTCTTGGTAGCTGTGGCCAGCCAAGCCTTGTGCTGACAGCCTGGCAAATGATCCCCTGCCAGGATCCATGACCAAGGTGAGGGGTTTTGGCAGTGCTGTTGTCAGACTCAGCAACCATGGGGGAACTGGGACCCTTGGGAATGACAGGAGTGGGCCTTCTGCTTGGGGGAGAAGCAGGACTTGTGTATGAATTCAGGAATTGTCACAGACATATTTTATGAAAAATCCTTTTGCCAGGATTTTTCTCCTGAGAAGCTGAGAGGCCTCAGAAAGGAAATGTGAACAATTATTATCTGCTGCTGTGGACTGCAACAGGTGCATCTTTAATTGGTCCATGTGAGTTGTTTCTACTTCATGACCAACAGGACTCTGGTCAGTCACAAGATTTTATCATTCCTTTCTTTTCCTTGCTAGCCTTCTAATGAAATCCTTTCTCTTTCTTTAGTATAGTTTTAATATATAATTTTCTTTTCATATAATATATATAATAAAATAATAAATCAGCCTTCTGAAAGGTGTAGTCAAGATTCTCATCTCTTCCCTCATCCTGGGACCCCTGTGAACACCACCACAAGGAATGGTTAAAATTCAGAGTGAGGTGACCAGTGCATCTGTTCACAGCCAGGAGAAGCCCATGCATTGCACCTTTGTCAGCAGTTCTGAATTGCTCAGGCAGCCACCTGGGCCTGCCTGCTCAAACACAGAAATTGCACAGTTCCATCTTCAGCATCCTCCTTCTCACCTGGTGCACCTTTTCCCTTTCCCCAGCCCCATCCTCCCCTGTTTGCATATTTCTGTCTCCAAAGAAATCACTAAGGGAGAGAGACCTTTCTTTTCAGCATTGTGCTGACCCCCTTTCTCCTCCCCTCGAGCTCTGAAATTAATTAAATGATGTCACGCTTGATTTTAACTGATTTGGAAGCAATTCATCACCCTTTTGCTTGTTCTATTAGTCCAAGCGATCAGCACATTAATTCATTTGTGAGACTAAGCTCAAGGGTAATTACAGTGAGGAAGCTTAATGCCTAAACTTGTTAATGTCTGTAATCAGAACTATTTCCTCAGTGTGGAAAAATTGTTAGACAATTACACTTGGATATGATTGCTCTGGTAGGCAGCAGAGGCTGTGTCAAGAGAGGAATAGCAGGAGCCAGAAGTGTGCTATCAGCAAATCCATCTCTTTGCAATCTCTCTTCAGGATTCTGCCCAGCTCACCCCTTCCTCAGGTTTTGCATTATTAATCAAGTTGAAAAGTCATCATCCTTCTCTCTTTTTCAGGTTTGGTTCTGTGGGGCACAGGAAAAGAGAAAAGGAAAAGGCTTTTTTTCCTGATATAAATATCACTAGCTTTTGCTTCTGGTGTCCTGATTAATGAGCATGGGGAGGAATAACTGATGTAATAGATGGCACTTTACTTCCCAGTAGACTCAATATTTTTTCCTGTTCAACAATCAGGGCTTTCCAGTGAAGAGATATTAAGTGATGGACTTTAAGACCGAGACTTCCCCTGTTTTGCCCATCTGGTGGACTCTTCATGAACCTCATGGTGGAGAAGTGTCCTGACAGGCTGATTCTGGACTTACTCTAAAGGAAAAGTAGCTGTTGATCAAGGGATCCATGTGAGCACAGTGGGACCACATAAGCATAGCAAGAGGGCACAAAGTCTTTCTGAACAAGGACATTTTCTCTCTTGTGTCCCCTTCTGACTGAGCTGTCAGTGCCCTCCTCTGACCAGAGAGTTTCTAGTGTTATGTCAGGCATCCTAAATGTGTCTATTTCCTTCAGGTCAAGCTCCAGAAGGAAGTGAGAATGTTACAACTACTTGTACAAAGTCCAGGTGTTAATGAAAAGGCAGCAGAGTGTCAGGAGATGCCCTGTCTGTGCAACAGCCCTGCCAGCCCCTGTGATACCCTGCAGTGACTTCTGGGGATGACAGCCTGGTGTGGGACAGGCAGACATAGTGCAGACTGCATGGATCTTCCACCACTGCTGCATGAATCCAAGCACTGGGGAGAAATTTCATTCCAGCTCAGCCTGGAGTTCCTCCAGTACACAAGGCACTGCACCTTGCAGAAATTCTCATTTGGGGTAATGTCCCATGCACTGATGCTCTTGAAAAGTGTCTTTCTTGGTATTTGAAGGAAAACCTCTGGTTGTGCTGCAATCTCAGAGGCCCCTGTGTTAGTTCTTCACAGCAGTCTCAGCCTCCTGTCACAAATGGGGCAGGGCAGGAAATGAGTTTACAATGATGTGTTTTGCAGATGTGGTGAAACTGGTGCCAGTCACAGCCACAAGAAGAGCTGTCTGCTCTGGTGCCACAAGAAGAGCCACAAGAAGAGTCACAGCCACAAGGAGAGCTGTCTGCTCTGGTGGTGTCAGAGGCTGTCCCCACCCAAAGGAAGGTATGGTAAAGCTAAAGTGTCTGTTGTCATTAGTGGTACATGTGAAGAACAAATATTTCCTTTTCCTCAAGAGAGCAATGCTGTGCTCTCCAGCTGGACTTGCAAGGCAGCTGTGGCTGTGAGCACCTCCTGTTTTCACATCTGATGTGGCAGGGCTGCATTAGAACCTCCCTGCTCTCTCCAAACCCAGCACACAACGAAACCAGGCTGGGGTTAAAGTCTAAACTCTCTCTTAACAGGGTCTGTGGCATGTTGATGTCTAGGTTTGCTGTCTGCCATCCCAATGCACTCTTCCACCTTCTCACAGCCAGCTTGCCAAGCACAGCAGGTGGATTTTGAAAGGATGGTATGAAAACCCAAAAGAATTACCTCTTCAGTGAGTTAAAAACTAATGTAATTCAGGGCAGACCCACATACCTTCTCAGCCAGCTGTCAGATCTGACAGCAGGGAGTGTGAGCATGGCAGAGTGTGTCACAATTTAACCCAAACTCAGCTGCACACGATGGGCAGGACAGAGAATCAGAAAAGTAATAGGGAGGAAAATTGTGAGTTGAGACAAAGACAGTTTAACAGGTTAAGCAAAAGCTGCCACAAACAGGCAAAACAAAACAAGGGATTAATTCTCTCCTTCCCATGGGCAGGCAGGTGTTCAGCCATCTCTAGGAGAGCAGGGTCCCTTCATGTGTAGCAGTAACTTGGGAACACAAAACACTCTGAATGTTCCTCCTTCCACTCCCCCTGCTTTATATACTGAATATGATCTGGTGACATGGGCTGGGATATCTGTTGGGTTGGTTGGGGTCAGCTGTCCTAACTGTGTCCCCTTCCTGAGCAGCTCCATGTGCCCATGCTGGGCTGCAACACAATGGGGTCACCTGCTCAGTAGGTCCCTGGCCTGGGAATTAGGAGGTCAGGGTTTGTTTGTTGGCTCTATCGCTTAGGAAAAGCATCTCCTGCTATCCTTTCCTGCCTTGTGGCTTTAATCCAAAGTCTTCATTCTTCTGTTCAGTTCAAAAGCATTTTAAATCTGTTATTCAGAAAGGCACTGAAGCCTGGGATGGCTGAGCCCATGGTGCTGTGCAAGGTTTCCTAATTTTCCTTGTGTTGCAAGGAGCAGCCAGAGACATAGCCCATCTCTTGTGTTATGGATGTCATTCCTCAAGATTATTCCCAAATTACTGTAGATACCATTAGAAACTATTGAATAATAGCTTCTAAAATATCCACCTACTCCTCCTCTTTTTGTCTTTATTAAAAGCTAAAGAATATTTCTAATGTGACAGGAAACATGCTCCATTGTTTCTCCATTCTGTTTGACTGAAGTGAAGCAGCTTCCCTGCACAAAGGTACCCACGGAATAATTCACTATTCTGAGCTCTGATAATTTTGGAGCCTAACTTATTTTAACTATTGCAGTTTCAGAGAGCCACCTGGTAAAGTTCTTCCATGCCACTAGAGCTCAGTGAGGTTTTGCCCCACTTACCTAGAGAGACTCAGAACAGTATGTGGATTCCAAAGAAATACACAATTAAATCAGCTGAATCATTAATGAGATTAATGTTTCCATGATCTCTCCCACATTTGGTGGTTGGATGCAGGGGATGGAGGCAGACCCCTGCAGCACTGGGGTTTACAGCCTCAGGTGTTTCAGCCTCTGTGCTGGGACACAAATAGCTGCTCTTAATCACTTACATTACAAATGCCTGGCTTTGATCCACCTGCAGACTTCTTTGTAAATTTGTGTGACATCAGACCCATCAGAAGCTCCTTGGTCACAGATTTGGTTGCCACAGCTCAAAGAACAAAAAGCCAGCAGGATTAGTAAAACCCCTGACACTGAGTTATTTTTCCATGCTCCCTTTGTGCTGAAGTGGTCACTGGCATTGGTACAGAAACAGAGTTAAAGCCAACTGGAGAGCACAGCAGTGTGGGGAGGGGAGTGGCAGCACACCTGAGGTCTCTGGGACAGATGCTGCATCTCTCCAGCCTCACTGGTGTGCACAGCTGTGCTCTGTGCCTCCATGAGCACTCCCACAGCCTGTTTGCTGTGCCTTATCCATGTGTCTGCCTGGTCTGTGCCCATCCCCTGGGGCCAGTGAGCACATGGGGGGTGTGGGTGCTGACAAGCCAGGGCCTGGCAGGGTCAGCTCATGGTTCTGCTGCCCTTGGGACCTGGGAGACAGCTCAGGCCATGGTAACTGTGCTCTGGACCAGCACTGGAAACCTACTCAGTCATCAGTCCTGCCTTCCATGCACAATCATTTTCTCCCTTGAGGCTAAGAGATACCTTCAATCAAAATGAGAATGTTTTACTGTGCTCTGGAAACAATGCAAATGCAGTACAAACATTTCACTGTCTGATGCTTGGTATTTCTGCATAAGCTGACAATTCTGCATAGAGCAGATAAAGCAGCAGAGAAAGAAAGTTCTTGCCTCATTTCTCTCTTCTGACCAAGACAATACATCTAATGGCATGACATGCAATCTGTCTGCCCCAGATACAAAAAACTATTTCTGTTTAACTCTGGCTGATATTATATGTGCTGGGGTCCTCAGAGGCTTTGTGGTCCCCACTTCCTTCCACAACTCCCGGCTCCTGGTTGGAAGCCACCACAGGCCCACCAAACACTGGTTTTAGGAAAGCAGCAAATTCATTCAACAAAATATTTCTCAAACAATTTCTTTCCTGCTTCCCTGCTCTCTGTTCAGGTCACAGCATGGCAGTGCTGGGGTAAATGGCTTTGTTCATGGGCTGGTGCCCCTGCCTCTGGTTTTTTGTCACTTTAGTCAGAGCCTCCAGAAATGCCTCGTTCACAAAGGTAGCACTGACAGGGACAGGCTCCTGCTGGGTTTCTCCTCATGTGTAAATCACTTCTTACAGACAGCAGTGCAGGCAGGGTGGCTTCAGTGTTCAGTCATATTGGCTGTGTACCCCTAACTCAGGTTTGTTTCCCTTGCTTTGGCAGGATTCAGGGTTCAGAAAGAAATGATGTGGAACTCAGCACAACTGGAGAACCCAAATGTGCCATTTGCCATGTTAGAAGGTAACAGAATAAGGAAACAACTCCTCAGTGGAAAACTACTACCCTCCCTGGCAAAGGAGGAGCCAAGGGCAGGTGTTTCCATGCCCAGGTGCTGCCGTGTGTCCCTCAGAGGCAATGGGGTGCAGGAGCACTCACTGCTGACTGACCTGGCTTTGAGTAGCTGGATCCTAGCTGGATGTCACTGGAGCTGTGTCCTGTGGCTTTCCAGGCTGCCTTCCCTGTGCCAGGCTGCAGTGTGTGATGGTTCAGCTGCTGAGCAGAGCAGGGGCAGTCCTGCAGTGCCCAGCTGGGCCAGCAGGCTCAGAGGCAGAGACACAGAGGGAGACACAGGTGCCAAAGCAGCAGGACATGAAAAAGGTCAGATGCTTCCCTCCTCCCCTCCCCTGGGCCCATCCCCTCCCTCATTTGGTCCTTGCTTTGCCAGGAACACATGCTGGTAAAGAGCTCTGAAAAATCATGGCGATTTCTGTTCTGTGGGAACAAAATATTTCCTTTCTTGTTCCTCCTTTGTGCAAGGCCCTTGCAGGGGGCACAGCAAGCAGTACCCTGTGTGACAGGGACAAAGCAGGTTTCTGTGCTCATGGCTGAAAGGAAAAGATGACTTCTTCCCTTGTTGCCACAATCTTGTTGACTTGCCAGTGTGTTGCATGAAGCAGCTTATACAGATCTTCTTTGCATGACAGGAAAGGCTTTTCTTGGTGTGGAAAAAAGCAGAGAGTAGTGGGGAGGATTTAGCATAAGGAAAAGAATAATTTTGCAGTTGTGCTGGCTGTTTGTCAGCTGTTCCTTCTGGAGCAGTGAGCAGGCATGACAGGTTGGAGTATGGAGTGGTTGCCCCTTTGAAATTGCTGGTTGTGCCCTTGAGCAAAGGCTTTGGATAGACTTGAGTGGTCAGGGTTAAAAACCCAGCAATGCATTGTTCTGGTGGGGAAGATGGGCTGGAATGAACAGCTGCAGACAGCATGGAAAGAGTTTTCTAAGTAGAATAATTCTTTTTTTTTTTTCTAAATAGTCACCTGTAGAGACTCATGGCAGCTCCCTGAGAGTGACTGTGGCCATGCTGAGGATTCACCCACCTGTTCCCAGCAGTATCATCTCTTGGAGGATGTGAAGGCTCCCTGTGGTCTCAAGGGCAAATTATTGTCACAGGTATCCATGAGTGCCCAGACAATTTGCCTTTATGTGTCATAACCACCATCTCCCATGTCGGTTTTCTCTGTGGCTGCTGAGACAGTCTGGGTGCTATGTGGTGGCCACAGACTGGGACATCTCCTTGGTGGCTGCTCTGGAGGCTGGGGAGGGCTTGGACTCAAACAGCAAAACCCCAGGTGAGTGAGGAGCAAAGGTCTGAGCTGGTTTTGATGGTTTTGCCTACTTTCTGGCCAACTTTTAAAATAATTTTTGCCCCAGGAAGGAACAAGCTTTGACTGCAGAAGAGCAGTTTAGCTATTTGGGACAGGCTGCAGAGAGCAAGGAATGCGCTGGTGCTGTACCAAAACTCCAAAGCACCTCTAGGAACCTTCTTGGGAGGAATCTGTGTACAAAGCTAAAGAAAAAACCCAAATGAAAGCTCCCCCAAAAAGCACCACTGCCCTTACACCACCCTCCATCAAATTTTCAAAAGGACCAAGCAAATGTTTTGGTTGACTGGAGCCAAAATTCTCCCAGTTGTTCAGCTGGCAGACATTCAGTGATGTGGTCTTGAAATGCCTCAGGAGGACCCATTTCAGGCTCAGCCAGGAGAGGATTTGCCAAAACAAAGGGACCAGGGAAGAAATCCAGCATTTCAGGTAAGCTCCCCACTCACTGCCCTTGCAGCACTGCTCTTGGCTGTCTCTCAGAGCCCTGTGTTCCTGCCCAGCCAGAGGCAATGCCTGGTACAGCCTGTCCCACCACCAGCATGGGCTCCCTGCCAGCCTGGCACAGAAATTAGGCTGAGCAGTGTGTTATAGGCAGCTTAAAGGAGCCAAAGGGCAGCTTGGTTTTCTCCCTCCTGACTTTTCCTGGCTTCTGGCAGCAGCTTCCAAATTGTTTGCTGGCCCAGTTGTTGAGAGTTGCTGTAGGAAAGGCTCCTGAACCTTGCAATAGTCTCAGCCTCATCAGTGCAGCTGAGCTGATTTTTACCTGCTGATGGGTTTTTCCTTTCCTGTTTTACTTCACGTCAGTGCCTTGGAGAGCTTGTTTGAAATGAGAGGCTCATTTGGCCTCTTCAGCAGCTTTACAGTCCTTGTGTGGTTTGCAAACTGAGTGCAAGCTTTAAAGAGATTTGTCTGAATTCTGGGGCTGTTACTGAAATTGCTTAAGCAGCCTCTCCTGCTGGGAAGGTCCCAGGCTTTAACAGAGGTGTTACAGTGCTACCAATGGCTGCTTGTTTTGCATTTGGAGGGAGCAAAACCAATTTCCCCAGTGCTCAGGGCACAGGCTTGTTGCTGTGGACAAAATGTGCCAGCTGGCCAGTATTGCCTCTGCAAACCTCAGTAAGCTGAACACTGAGCAGCCATGGGCCAAACTGATGTATCAGGGTTCAAGAAAACAACTTCATCTCTACTAACACAGCATGAAACTGCTTGCAAAAGCTGGACTGTGCTTTCCATGCCACTTTAAACACCTGAACCCCATGGCCTTTGCCAAGCTACTCTGACTGAGTAGCAGAGGGCTTTAAATTAATGTATTTCACTACAAAATAGGTGATTGATTTACTCTTTCCTTCATATTATGGCCAGTTAAGTAAAACCCACTTGGGGAAAAGGGGGTGTGTGTTAAAACTTGTATTTCTCATTTCTGAAGCATTTCTGGAGTTCTGTCATGCCCTATTTTATTGTGAAGATCTCAGTGATGCCAAATATTTGCACCAGGCATTTTCCAGCACGTGGGGCTCCACCAGTGTCTGTGTGTGTCCCTGGGTGTGCTCCAGCCTTGTGGTGTGTGGCTGGACATGGACTTGCAGTAGGGCTCTTTCACTTCCCCTTCCCCTCCTATGGCAAACAGACTTTATATTCCTGACAGCTCTGAAGTGGGAATGCTTAATTCCATCATCCTAACCAGTTCTGAGTGAGTGGTGGTGTTACAGCTTGTGCTCCTGCTCCCTGGAGGCAGCAGGGAATGTTCCAGGATTCCAGCCCTGAGAATTGTGTGAGGAATGCTCCAGGATTCCAGCCCTGAGAATTGTGTAGGGAATGCTCCAGGATTTCAGCCCTGAAAATTGTGTGTGTGTCTGCAATGACCTTTCCAGGCTGCTGGGGAGAAAATGTTGAGGCCATTTGTGAAACAAAGAGTGGCAATCCAGGGAGACTGGAGTGTTTTAAAATGTGCCTCAAAGAGCCACATGACCTTCATGGGTTTCTAGGTAAATTTAAAATGCCTTCCAGAGGCCTGGCAATGGGGGCAATGCTCAGCAGCCAGCAAGGCACACTGGGGGCACTGGGAGCAGCTGTGTGCCAGACCCCATGGGAATTAACCTGTGGCACTGGCAGGGATTCAGTTAAATCACTGGCCTCAGTTCAATCTCACAGGTCTGTGTGTGAATTGTGGGTTTGAAATGAGCCACAGAGTGGGCATTGCAGCTCCTGGGGAGGGAATCTTTTAATTCACTCTCAGAGCGTGGCAAGCATCTCCAAGGTGTTTTCCAACTCGATTTAAAGGTGCAGCTTGCCCTGGCCAAGCTGTGGTGCTGGGTGTGAGATGAAGGCATGTAGGTGTGGGGTGCACACCCAGAGGGTGCCTGTTGGGATAACGGGTATGAGGTGCTTGGGGTTACATTTTATGTATGCACTGAATTCTGTGTCTAAATACACACAGGCATAATTCCCCACACCACCCTCTACTCCCTCCAGCAAAGAAGATGGGCAGATGAATCAGTGAGTGAGTTGGGGCAGAGGACACATGCACCAACACATTCATGGGCTGCGGTTTGTTTTAAAAGGAATGAAAAGCTCAGAACTGCACAACCCTGGGATTGCTGGGGTAGGGTGTGTGGCTGCCCCAGGTCAGGGCCATGCCAGGGCTTTCCATGGACATAGAGATTCTGTGGCACTGGCAGCACACAAGCCACCCTCTGAGAGATTTCACTGGTGCACAGAGACTTTGTTTCATATTTTATTGAATTTCATTTATATTAAATTAAAAATATATTTCTGACAGATTCATGTAACAAAAAGGCAGAACAGTTTTCAAATTGTTCAGCTGGGATGAGCGTGGGTTGATGCAAGGTGGGTCGCAGTCTACATTTGCCTTAACAAACAGATAAAGCTCTACCCCAAGGACCATGAGGAGAAACTCTGGGCTGCACACGGGAGTGGGGAATAGAACCACACAAAGAGAAGATCCACAGGTTTCTTCCCAGCTTCCAAACAAGACAAAAGGGAAGGGAAAGGAAAAAAAAAAAAAAAACAAAAGAAAAAACCCGAGAAACCATGAAAAGAAGGGAAATTATGCTAAAATATGTACCTAATATTAACCCAGGTCAGTAAGTATTTTAACAGTGTATAATTCCCAACAGCTAAAATATGAGAAAGGAAAGGTTAAAGGAACATTACGCCACACACGATTGGCATACCCTACTGTGTAAGCAAGTGCAGAAAGTCTGAACACACCACAACAGTGCTAAAACACAGAATCACACAGAATGCTGAAAATGGTACCTCTAACCAAAACCAGAGGGTGGGGAGGGAGAGAAAGGAAAGGGGAGGAGCGGCTTAAATCACAAGCAAATTACCTATATACAAATCAACCCTAAGGACAATTATGTTCCAAACAATGGTGTCCACAAGGAAAATAAAAGCAACATTATCCTTATTTACAAATGCAACTAGCTGTGTCTTTAACAAGCTATAAAAATACTATTCACATTTTCAAAGTAACATACAGTAGGTATTGAATTTCTTTTTATTTTTGTTTCAGAAAGGCAGCTAACTCTGAATGCATCACTTTGCAAGAAATGAGTGTCTTCCCCAACTTGCTGACACTTCTCTCCTTCTGAAGGTACTTCATAAGGCAGAAGTATTGTTGTTTGATGTTGTGGCTCTTTCAGAACGTGGAGGACTGACAGGAACCCAGACCACCCCACCTGTGTGTGCTGCTGGTTCCTCTGGGCTGGGCCATGCTGGCACCAGGAGCCCAGTGCTACCCCAGTGTCCCCTGCCAGGTGGGAGCCTTTGATTCCAAGGGGACACTAATGTCATACCCCGGGCCTGAATTGGAGCTTCATCTGAAAAGTCAGTGGTTCAAGACCACCAGGTCAGGAAATGAAATTTGGCTATCTCTGTTCTTAGAAAGAGACTTCTTTTCCCCTCAGTTTCCCTTCCCTGATACCTATTTAGCAATTCCAGCTTACAATATTGGGGAAGTAGCAAAAACTGAGCAAAAGAAGGGATTAAAACCATTGTGAATAATGTATCAAATGGGTACCGATTTCCATCTTTAAAATCCTTTAAAAAATTCCCAGTTTTCTCCTTCACCTGCATTTCCTTCTTGCATTACCCCACCATAAGTACCCCCACAAGCAGCCAGTACCTACCTCCCATCCCAAATCCAGAGGAACAGTGATTTCATGCATTCAAAGTTAGCTACCCCCTACACAGCTGCTCAGTTAATAATCGACCCATTTAACAGCAGGACCAGTTTATGCTACATATGTCAGAGTACCTTACCTCGAAAGAACAGCTTACATATCTACACTTAGAAAATACCAGTCACAGTTCCCTACTGTGGTTATCCCAAAAGGGTTTAGTCTTCAGACTGCTATGGACAATGCAGTGTTTCCCCCCTAGGAGAGCTCAAAGGTTGGGCTGGGGACCAAAGTGCTGGCAAATGGCACTCAGTGACAGCCCATGGGTCCTGTACCTGTGGCCCTGGTCACACCTGAGCCAGCAGCCTGAGGGTGCTGGCCAGGATGCACCTCCACAGCAGGTGAAGGGCTCATCCACAACACTGCTGGAGGCTGATTTCATGGCTTTTTTTATTGGTGAGGGGAGAAGAACTGGGACAGAACTACTCACACTGCCTAACACCTTACAAAACTCCCCTTGAAACCCCTCTCTGCCAAGGTCCACAAAGCTCACTTCTCAAATGAAATTTAAAAAAAGGGGGGAAAAACTACCCAGCTTTGACTCCTCTAGTTCCCTATTGGGATGATCCCCCTCACACCTTTTCCTGTATTGCTGCCACAGTCCCCAGCTGGAGGACACCCTGGGCAGAAGGTGTCCCTCTGGCTCTGGTTAGGAGATGAGACTGGCTACAGCTCAAGCCCACCGAGTCCCACCACCAACAGTCAGACCTGAACAACCACAAAGTTCCCTAAAAAGTGCTCTGCATTGTCCAAAACTACAGGCAGATCCCAGCCATCACTGCAGCACCACCACCAACCTCAACTTCACCTGCCTGTGATTTCCTCAAGAGCAAGGAGCCTGCCATTGGAACAAACCACTATTCCACACAAAATTATGCTAAAATAATATTAGAACTAACATGGAAACATGATTTTTGGACATTTTAGAAAGAGTGGATCCACAGGGTCAGGGTGAGCTGTTCTTCCAGAGCTGCCACTTTCCTTCCTTCTGGGCTGACATTGGTGGTGGCTGAGGGTGAGATCTTTAGTGGGAACAGGTGGCAGATCATTGCAGATGAGCCTTGCAGTCAAGAAGCACATTTCCTGCCAAGTAAGTGGTACATCCAGGGGTAATACAGCATTTCTTTGTACACAGAAAAGGATTTCAGGGTACCTCAAACAGACCTACATGGTGGCTCCTACTGCAGATTTATTTCCATCTCTTGCTACCTGAGAAAGACAACCTGTTTGAAATATAGTTGTAAATACTCTGCTACATCTGAGCCAATGGCCATGTAAAAAAATCCCTCCTGGTTGTTTTGCAGAAAAAGAAAAATCTGAAAAAATCTGAAGAAGTAAATGTAAAAGGAGTTGGTTTCAGCCAATTATGTTACAGTGAGTCAATTGGCCCCAGCATCTGCTCACAATAACCCTCAGGTAGGTAATAACAGCTAGGACAAGTTACACTGAAAGAGATCAGGAGAAAATAATAAATGTTTTTCTCTTTCCTTTAGCAGGTTGCTTTGTGCCTTGGATAATGGCTGATCCACACTCAGGTAAAAACGTGCCCTTGAAAAGTTGCTCACTGCTCTCCTGTGACACAGGCCATGACAGGAGGAACCAGAACATTTTAAACAGGAGACTGCATTCTAAAACCCACAAAACATAACCAGGTACTTCTGTAGCACTAGAGAGTGAATCACAGCCCAAGTACTTCTGTTGACATCCTCACCTGCTGCTTTGTGCTGACAAAACACAGTTTGTGTGTGGATTTATGTGCTTTTCCCCCAAACCTGTCATTGTGCATTAAAGACCATGGCCCTCATCTTTCATGCCCTATGAATCCCAGCTGAATGCTTGCCATGGTTTTGCCATGTGCACTTGCCCAAGTTCTTTCCCCAAGCCAGCAGCAATACCCAGTAAGGCAAAGATGTGAGTTAGGGACAGCCAGGAGTGTCTGCTGGAATCAAAGCAGCCAAAAAGTTCTGCTTTCAGTTTCCCTTTCTTTTTTTCTTTAGCCATCATTAAACCATCTGTTGCAAACCTGCCAGCTAAGCTCAGAACTTCTCTTGCAGAGGAAAGGGGCAGGGTTCAGATATCTGCTGCTCTCTGGGTTGGTTCACCAGCAGCCTCAGCACCACACAGGCCCATCTGTTGGGCAAAGGGTGACTGGCACAGCATGGAACTCAAGGGCCAGTTTTGGCCACTGCAACTCAAACCAGAAGCTCAGAAAATAATTAAAAAAAAAATTAATTGAGAAGCTGCAGTGTGTGGAGCTCTCCCCTCCACCCGAATCACTGTGTTCATTAAGCCTCTGCCATCCCAGACCCCACTAGCATGGCACTGCATGGCTCTTCCTGGCTGCCAGGCAGAGCCCAAGCTCCTCTTCCAGCTTTCCTGCTGCCCCACCTGCAGGAACCTCTGCATTTCCATGCTACTTAATATATTATAGCACACCCACAGTCAACAAATAAAATTAATAAATAATTCAAGCCTTGTAAGAAATAAAACGTTAAATTGTTAAACCCCACCAGTATTTACATTTGGATTACTCCATGGGCTTGTTTCTAACATGAGCACTACTTCATTACCAGAGGAACAAACAGGCCTCACCTTGTGTGAGCAGCTCCATCCCTGTGCCTGGCTCTGGAGGTGTGCCTGCCTCTGCCCCAGCAGCCTCTGAGTCCAGCTCTCAATTTAAACATGTGAGCTGAGCCAGCTTTTTATATTTTTTTCTCCATCAGGAGTTACTCTGTTACAAGACCTGTTTGGGGACAAATCAACCTTTCTCCACCTACCTATGGTCCTGCTGAAAGAGGACACCCATGTGGCTGTGCTGCTCTCTGTCCCAGGCAGCTTGGCAACATTGTCCCAGCCTGGCAGAGACACCCTGTGAGCACTGCTGTGGGCAAACCTTCCCTGGAGCAGCCACCCAGGGCCTTGTGCCACCCCCTGTGCCCCAGCCCCTGCCCAGTGTGTGCCCCTGTCCCCTAAGGTGGTGAGGAGCTACCAGAGGCACCAGAAGAGGTCCCTCAGTGCAGATTGTGTCCATCTATGCCATGGCAGTGGTCATATCACCACAAACCACCTTGTTACCACTTGACCCAAGATCTCCTTTACCAGCTCAAAGATCTGTACCTGTTGTTGCTGCTTTCAGAACCTTCAGCTTTGTACTTGATGCACACCTGGGCACACTTGGTGCACCAACAGCTGAACCAGCCTTGTGATCACAGTTTGTTTACCATCTACAAGGGAAACAACCAAGCCAGGTTTAACATCTCTTCACACCTTTGTCAAGCTGACCCACTAAGCTTCAGGTAGCTATTGCTTGGTTCTTACTCCCTTCCTCTGCTTCCCTAAGATTAAAGGTGGCAAGGTGTTGAAATGGCAGGAATTTAGAGGAGGGTGATGCCATTTCCAGACCCCTGGTTCTTGCTGGTTTTGTTGCCAGGTCAGGTCACCCTAAAGATCTCAGCCCTAACAGAGATGAAGTGCATAAACTGAAATATTGTTGCATCACCCAAGATTGCCATCCACCAGGTATTGTTTCTTCCCTTTAAAAGCCTTGATGGATAGAGACAGGCAGATCTCCAAAGCTTCCTTAAGATGTTTGGTGGGAATTAGGCTCACAAATGCTCTCACACACACAGTGTTGGTGTGCCAGGAGCAAGCCTTGGTGTCTCCTTTCCCAGTTCCATCTGCCCCAGATCACTAAAAACGTCCAGAACTCTGGTTTGAAAGACATTTCCAAAGAGGAGCAGGTCAGGGGGTGTCTACCTAAAAACTGAGGTTGATAAAAGCAGAACTAAGCGCAAGGAGACTGACTCATACTTATTTACATTTTTGACAGAAAGCTCTGCAAATCATGCACATTACGACTTCTCAAACCTCATATGCACTGTCTTCTGTGCCAGAGTAATCCTCCTTTTAGAAAAATGGTATTCTGTACTGTGCTGCAAGGCAGAGCAGGACATTTGCCTCCCCTGATCCTTCCCAGGGCTTGCTCTGCTGTCCTTCATAGAGCAGCAGCAAGAGCTGGCTGCTCTCTCACTGTATTCTCTGAAGCAGTCACTGCATCGGCCTCTCAGGAATGGCAGACATTGTTCCAAAGACTTGATTTGCTTCATTTTGGCATTTCCACAGTCATCCTTTACAAATAATTTATATTTCTTTTTTAATTTAAAATTATTATTTTGTATTTTGCTGGTCACTTCCATATTGCTTCATTCAAAATCCAGAAAACAGTTCAAATAAAATCAGAGGTTAAGTGCAAACTAACTTTCCAGTGAACCGCTATGTGCGTTTTCTCCAGTCCAGTGTCTGTCTTCCAGTTTAAAGGACCCTTCCCACCCCACCCCACAGAAAATCAAACTCTTCAGTTCTCTGTCTTGTCCTCAGTGTTGCCTGACAGCATCCCCAGCTCCCTTCATGACCATGAAGAAGAAAAAGAGGGAAGAATTAGTGACAATCTTTTGAAGTGTTTATAGTCAGCTGATATAAAACAGGAAAGCAAAACTTTTGGCATACAAATCTTCATTTCTTGGCCTGGTTTTTAGCTTCAAATGAACATATTGGAGGTGTGGTTTTGTTACTCTCTTCTGAAAGGTATTTTGTGTTTAGAGTGATTGTTGTGTTGGCACACATACAAAAATGGTCATGTCAGGGACCAGTTCTGAGCAGGAGTCTCTGTGGCTGGGAATTGGCACAAAATCACGGTGTGGCTCAGAAGAGGGGCTTAGCTGTATGTGGGAGTCACATCATCATTTCTTGGAAAGCCACAATGAAGATCTGAATGTTTTTGAAAAGCTATGTTGGCCATTTTCAGTTGCTGGGATAGAAAGTGTTAGAGAAAGAAATTGGATTCTCAATCTCAATTACTACACTATCACACAGGATATAAAAATTGTCCATTTTTCACCCTGATGGAAATTGCATGGAGATTTCCAGGAATGCTGTACAGACTCTCATCAGTTCCTGCTGAAAGAATCAGCCTTTCTGTGGCTTTCCCTACAGTTGAATCACTGAGAACAAGCTCGACAGCAGCACTGCCACTGGCCTTTGCTGGTACCACCTGGCTTCTCTGGGCATCCAACCCCCGTGTCCGCCGAAAGTGGGAAAGGCCAGGTTGTACACTCCTTCTTTCAGTCACTTTCCTTCCTTCCTTCCAGGCTCCCAACCCAATCTGCAACCAACTCCAAGACATCCTTTCACTTAGAAATATCAAAAATGAGTGAACTGGCAAGAAGAGGAAGCTCATGGGAGAAAGAGAGGGAGGCAGGGAGGGAGGGAGGAGGGGCAGGGGCAGGGAGAAAGGGGGAGTGAGAGTGAGGCAGCTAGAAGGGGTTGCCTTTCCACTTGAGTGAGAGCACAGCCACTACACCACGGTGTTCCGGTGTCTGTAGGGTGGCGGGGGCAGCACAGTGCCAGGCTTCAGGGAGAACTCAGAGAGGTATTCAGGATTCTCTGCCACTATGGGCCGGATCCGTCCGTTCTGTTTGTAAAAGTATTTTGTGCTGTACTCTTGCAGGTAGTCCGGGTGCTGGAGGGTGCTCCGTGGGGGCAGGCTGTGGTTCCAGTAGTCTGGGTTGTCAAAGGCCTTCTTGGCTTTCTCTGGCAAATTGTTCTTCAGGTACTCGGCGTTTTCCAAGGTGTTGGCGAAGGTGTTGAGGTACAAGGGCTCGTTCACGTACTCGTCCTCTGCTTTGGGCTGCCCGTTGGGAGCACTGTGGTACTCCGGGTTGTCCACAGCTTGGAGATCTCCGTTCTTCCGGCGGGAAACAAATGGGTTCTCTTCCACTGGGTTCAGGTAATCTGAGGAAAGATTAAAAATAAGTCAGCCTAGAGTGGCAGTAATCTGTCAGCGATGGAGAGAGACGGGGAGACTGACTCTGTGATCAGGATCTGACTTTATTGTGGGATACAAGCACTTAAATACTATTTTAGGGAGACTAGTAATGTGTACTACAATGATTAGGTTAAAAATCACATACATAAACTTATGCATATAACAACATCTCTTGCTTGCAGAGTTTAATGGGGTTTTCTTTTTCTGGTAAACCTGTTTGATTTCTTGCAATCTAGGTCTAATTTTCAAAGTTCTGTTTGCTTTTGCTAAGGCATCTTGTTATCAAATCTCTTATGTTAACCAGGTCCAAAGTCTGTCTTGTGTCCCCCAACATTCCAACAGTAATCCATCCGTGTACCAGCACTTGGACTAGAGCACCCTCCTCCACCTCAGCCATTCCAAGAACTCCAGATGGGATCAGGAGCCAACTACATTGAACACACACTTGTGAAAAATGAAGTTTTCCACACAATGTGGGTTAAAACAGACACCTTGGAAGACTGACAGCAGCTCTGCCACTGGCCTTTGCTGGTACCACCTGGCTTCTCTGGGCATTCAAACCCCACGTCTGCCAAAAGCGGGAAAGGCCAGGTTGTACACTCCTTCTTTCAGTCTCTTTCCTTCCTTCCTTCCTGGCTCCCAACCCAATCTGCAACCAACTCCAAGACATCCTTTCACTTAGAAATATCAAAACTTATTTCAATATTGTGATATTTTTATCAAATACACTGGCCAACTAAGCTACAGCTCTTGCTGAGCCACAGCCCATGTGCTCCCTTGGACTTCCTCTCAGTATATGATCTACAGACCCAAACACACTGAGCAACATCTGCCTCTGCAACCTTGGACCTATTAGCAAACCCTCTGCTCTGCAGTCCTTCCATCCAGAAAACTCTATAGGAATCTTAGTTAGGCTCTCTGCACAAAGCCTATCCCCAAGGGCTAACTTTTAAGACAGCTTCATTTCTAACAGAACAATTTGCCTGATTAAAAACCTTCCATCCCTGAAGGACAAAGGGCCTTGAAGCATTATGAAAAAAAGGTTGTACAAATGAGCCCTGGAAAGGGAACAAGAGAGCCTTAGATCAGCTGCAAAATGGGACTTGGAGCAGGCTACAGTTGCCTCAAATCACTTGCTGTGGATTAACACCCCAATTCCAGCAGCGTGGTGCTACTCAAGGGCTCTGCACACACCTCCACAGAGAGTCCTGGTGCAAGGGGTCACCTGGTTTCATCCAGAATGGGGCCAAAACTATTAAAGGCAAAACTTCAAGACCCAGTGAATAGTTTTGAGCCCACAGCTGTCACTGAATATGAGCTGAATAGTCAGGACATGTGTTTTTTTTAGTGATGAGAGCCAAGCAGTGCTTTGGTTTGAACCCTGCAGCTGGCATGGAACACACAGTGTGTGGCCACACCACGACAACCCTGTGTCTGTGCCCAGGGGGTCAGGAAGGAGCTGCTGCTCCCACATCCCTGAGGGCTCAGGTGGCTCCTGCAGAACTCTGCAGGAGGATCCCCAGGGTGCACTGTATGGGTACATAAATGTGGGCTCACTCTGAAAGTAAATCACTGCAAGAGAGACTCCCACAACTGCTAGTGCCATGGGTCAAGCCCCAGGGCTCCTCCATTCCTCCATCACGGAACACAAAGGACAAATGGCGTCCAAATTCTTAGCAAACACAGTTGTGACATAATTTACATTTGCATTTATTAATTTCTTTAAAGCTAATGCAAAGCTTTGGAAGCAAATTAATAATGACACATCCCCTTACATCTAAATGACTGTTATCATTATTTAGAGAGGAAGAAATGAATGAGGGCAAACTGGGAAGTGCAGCACACTGAGCAGGCACAGATTTAGGCAATCTTTCCCTTGCAGTGATGCTCTCTTTAAAGCACATCTTGTTCTTTCAATCCTAGACTTCTCTTGGGTATAAAATGCCAGCTGTGTGTATCAGTTCTGTGATAGGTTCAACATGACATTTACCAAGCACAATGCCAAGAATAAGAAGATCAATAAACAAAGCAAAGTTGGGACTGTGGCTGGCTGAAGATATTTCCTTGGAAATAACTGAAGATTTGTGTTTGGCTAAGAAGGGGGCTTGGCTTTTTTTTCATTCCTCTTGTTATTTCTTAAAAAATAAAAAGTGAAAGGGGGACTTACCAGCTTTGACATACTGGCACATTTGAGTATTTCAAAGTAGAAAATTAAGGAGAGAAAACCAAATCCCCATGTAAAGGAATATTATCCTAGTCAGAATGGTTCAACCTGACAGGTAACTAAATAAAGCCATTTTTGATGAAAAGCTGTGATGTAAAAAGAGAAGAAATGCAGCCAGGCTAGACCAGGAGCCTCTCTGGAAAGGCAGCACTTTACCTGTTTTAGGTTTGTCTCTCATCGGTGTCATGTACCCATCCTCATCCAGCTCTCCCCGCACGACGCGCTCGGGAATGAAGACGGTGGGGTCAGCGCTGTACCTCTGGGTGCTGCTGTCCTCCTTTGCCAGGGTTGCCACCTGTTTCTGCATCGTGCCATTGCAGCAAGAGTCTTCAAAGATCTCTGCTGTGGCCCCTTGGGCAGCTGGGGCTTCAGGAATGATGCAGCCTGGAGCCCTGTATGGCATCGGCACCTCGGCAGTGTAGCCACCATCCCGGTACACAAACTGGTTCTGTTGGAACAAAGGACACACAGCATGGGAAAGGAGGATCCCAAGGGGAGAAGCTTCAACAGCAAGTCATGGCTGAGCCTTCTGTGCCTGCCCTGCCCATCCTGAGCTTCCAGGCTTCCACAAAGCATCCATCTGCCCAGCAGTGCTCAAGGGATAGAAATGGGGCAGGAAAACTTATCCTCTACCAGGCACGTGGAGGCTGGACACACACAGCTGCAGGAGGTGAAGGTGGTGTTTTCTCTTCTCTTACTCTGGCAGCCTCCCATGATTTCTGATCAGAGCCCTTTAAACCTCATGTTTGGGAAATCTCCTGACTTGGAGGAAACCACTCTCTGTTTATCCTGGGGTGATACTTTGAGTGTGTCCTGTGGTGGGAATCATGGGGTCACCCACACCATGTGTAATTCCATCAGGGAGTGCATTTCAGGCTGGTGGACTGTGTTTGTATTGGCACCTCAGCTCAATGGTTTAACTCAACCTACCATTTTGCTTGTCAGTACAGACATGCAAGAAACTTTCAACATCATGACCTACAGACAGGAAGGAAAGATGTACACATCCATCCAAGCCTTTCACCTAAATGCTGTTTCAGAAAAGTTTGTCAGAGTTATGGATGTGGCTCCCTAGAGTCTGCACATGAATCCACAGATCTTAACTATTTGATTCCTTATATCAACGCTTCATTACCTGGTTTTGAGTCATTTATGCAGGAAAAAGGAGTTTGAAAAAGAAAAAATAGTGAAGAAAGAAGGTAAGCCTGAAGAATAAAGGCTGAATGTGAAATACTTACTCCTGACATAGGGGTGTAGGCAGGAGGAGGGCTGTGTCCAATTTCACTCTAATAGGAAAGAAAAATGGATGATGGATACATAACCAGAGGCCACATGAATGAAACAAGTCACATGAGCTGTATGAGCTAATTTGGAGAAACATGCACATCAGTCAGGCTTCCTAACTGGACCCAAAATTCAAAATTAAGTCGGGCAAATGCCTCACCCCCAACAACAAGCTGTGTGTCTTAGAAAAGCAAGTCTTTTGCCAATAGGCTTGACTTCTGTACACAGGGCTGTACCCCTCTGCCAGTAAAAGTTTAGAAGATTAGCAGCTTAAAAAAATACTGTTCCAGGATGGCATTGTATGTCTGTGAGCTCTGCTCCACCCTCAGCACAAAAGGCTAAAGCCACTGTCCTATCTTTAGCTCTTCTTGGCTGTGACTCTAATATTTAAATACATCCTCTGCAACTATAACACCACAGTAACAGGCCCTCTTAGCACAGCCCTGTCCCAAGATGGCAGCAGACAATGAACTGCCATTAATGTGTTTATTGCTATTTTTGCTGACAAGAGCCTTTCCAGTCAGTGGCCTGCCAACTAAAATCACTATAATTGTGTTTTTTTAATGCCTCCCCTATAGTGCTGTACTAAACATATTTGTCTTGCAACACCCCTTACCATAGAACCTTACACATGGCTCTCCACCACTGCTGTCTGCACTTTTTTTTACTTTTTACTGTTTTTCCCCGTGAGCTGATACCCTATGGCCACTGCTCCATTAGAACAGGAGGCAAAGAAAACAACTGTGGTGCCATTAAGTTGGTTTGAAAATGTAATATTTAAAATTTAATATAAATGTTTAAGTGTGCTTAAATTGACTGGTAATTGCAATGTGAGGTCATAATTTTGTAGGCTTCCAAGATTCCCCTCAAACAACTCTTATTGGTCAGGACATGAATCACACTGTGAGAAGAAAATATGTTTGGATTTTACCAGGTAAAACATTTTGTTTTCTATGTGAAATGCAATTTACTTTGTTGAATTTTTGGTAGAGGGGGGTGGTGTGGTGTGGTGTTGGTTTTGCATTTTAAATACTATCTTGAAAAAATCAGCAGGTGTTGCTTTACTGAAAAGCTCTAGAATTTTGGATTTCTGATTCTAAAAGTCTCACTGGAATTATCATCTCTGCCTTTTTGAGATAGACATTAGAGGCTGGTTGCTCGAGGACCTCACTACATAAGCCTACTTAAGAAGTCTCAGCTTGTATACAAAAAAAAAATCAATCCCAGCTTCCTTTTGATGCTGTAATGTGAGCTATCCCCATTAGCTGGGAAGTGCACACATCCACTGACAGGGGAACTCATCACACTCCAGAAGGAGCCTCACTCCTTTACATCACACTCCATGGGCAGCCCTCCCCAGAAATGCCCAAGATTTCATTCTGTACACCACATGATTGAATTTTAGGCAAAAATATGACAAGGTGGAGAAAGAATGAAATCCAAGAAAATGTCTCCTAAAGCCTTTTTCCAAGGCCCTCTGGTACAAAATACCAATGACACATCAGCTGTTATAACAGCCAATATTTGTGTAAAATGAGCCCTGATCCAAGAGAGGTAAATAACATTTCTGTGAATATTGGCTTGTGTTATTGCTTTCTATTCATTAATTTCATTTTCCAATTCCTTGCTTCTAAAATCTCCTGAAGGTAAATATCTCCTCCTTTATAGCAGGGACATAATATTTTCTGGCTGCCTCTTAAACTGCAATGAAATCAAAGCCTTGTTGGGTCCAGTCCCCTTGCTGCTGCAAGCTGGTTTTCCTGGGCAGCCACAGAAATGTTGACAAGGTTGCACAATCACTGCTGTTCCTTGCTCTTAAGCAGCCTGCTGAACTCACAGGACAAAGATTTCTCTCTGCTTCAGCAAGGCTTTGCCAGCATGAATGTACACACATGTTTGAGCCCACTCTGATCCTGCTCAAAGTGCATAAACCCAGCTCCTTCCTCCTCTCCTTCACAAAAAAAGCACCAAAGCAGGAGTAAAACACTCCAGCCTTGCCACTGGGATGCTGTTCAGGGGTATCCTGTGCTCCAGGCCTCAGGCAACTCAATAATTACCTGCTTTGAGCAAAAACTGGCAACACTTTGTACCACTCATCAGTCCTGGGCTGTGTGCCCCCAGAAACAACTCACTCTCCTCCTTCCCCTAGAAACTCCTGCCCTAATTTCAAACTAAGGGAGTATCCAGCCTCCAGTCACCAAAGCAAGGCATCCTAAGGTAAGAGGCCTTGCTGCAAGCACCAAAATCTCAGCAGTTCTCCAGGAAGGACAGCTGATTTGTGGGAGTGGATCTGAATAATATTGGGGATGGTCTGGTGGGGCTGCAGGCAGAGCACACAATGCAGTGTCCCCAGCCCCCAAGCAAATTCCAAGGGAGCAGCCTGGTATTTTACTACAGATGCAAACTGAAATTCAAATAGGAAAGACCATTCCAAGAAAACAGCCACCTCTGCTTGGCTGCAGTCCTGCTTCCACAGAATTTGCAGATTTCTCTGCCCTGCTCCAGCAAATATTTCTGAGATGAAAACCAAAGGGAAAAGCACACACCATGAGATCACTGTGCAATGTTCAATAGAAATTGAATGCTGTTTGTACAGTAATTGCTGGAAGGCTTTGCAGACCCCTGGGGGTTTCTGGTCCCAGCCCCTGCTCAGAGAAAGGCCACATAGAAATAGAAATATAAATAGAAAGGATTTGACACTGGTCTGTTAAGGTTCAAGCATATCCATCCCTACAGCTCACAGCACCTGATACAAGTCTGGCATTCCCTGGCCATAAAGTTGGGGACTGGGGAATCTTTATGGGAAATGATGACATCCCAGCCCCTTTTCCAGCAGTACCTTTTCTCAGAATATCTCACATGTTTAATTTAAATGTTGATCACAAGTATAGAAACAGTGTAAGCATCAGTTTGCTCCAGTCTCCAACAACTGCTGCTTTCACCATTGAGACACAAAACATCCAGCTTAGATCAGAGAAGGAAAAATAAATAGAAGAAACAAAGATGAAGTCTTTTTCTACATCTAACATTTTCCTGGTTGCTGTTAGCCAGAGGACAGATAGGATTTGCAGGCATCCTGGGCTGTAACTCAGCTCCCATAGGCTGAGGTATGCCAGCCCATGTCCTGGCAGAATGGGGGGTTTAAGACATCCCTGAATCTGTCCAAAGTCAGTTTGGGTGTTTCACTGACCCCTGGGTTCAGCTCAGTACTGACCAACTTCTCAGCTAAAGATAAATCATCACCACCTTCTCTTGCATCATTTTCTCTCATAATTGTCTGTTTTCATACTTGTTAACTCTTTTAGAGCAGTCCATATGGATTGAGACACCCAAACTGCCTTCTAGGATTAATTTAGTCTGGATTGTGAACAGTAAATGGCATACATCACAAACAAAATCTTGGCATGGGAAACAACATACCTGTACACAGCACAGAGTGTTTCCTGTGCTGTTGCTGGAAAATCCCAGATATAAACCACATATTTTCAGTCTAACACTTCACCAAGCAGAGAAGTCAAAGATGACAAGCCCACCAAATAAAATAATCTCTTAAGAGATGCCAAATTTGGGCACAAAACTCAGTATCCAGCTACACTGACAGGAGAAGGTAGGGGAAATGCTTTTCTGTAGCCTCCTCTCTTTGTGCCTGATACCCAGACTGGAAATAAAAGCATTCTGCTGCATAGCACCAAAGGCTTGGAAACCCAGCTGTTCTCTGGAGCTCAGAAACCTGCATCCATCCTCCACCCTACCTTCAGAGGGGCTGGCAAATGGATTTCAGCTGGCACAATTTGCACTTTGATCTAAGCATGACACAGGAATGGAGATGCAAGGTTTCCCTTTGCCTTTCAGTCTGTGTTAATGCATCTGAGTGTCAAACAGAGAGCAGAGCAGGAACAGAGACAGCTGGCATTGCCTATCTCTTCCTTCCAATCTCCTTGACTCCCCCATCCTTCCTGTCACCCATGAGTAGCTTTCTGTCACTCTCTTCTTTAATACACTCTCCAAGACACTTTACAGTAATGGCACCTTTTAGCAGTGAGCCAATTCTCCACGATTTGAGAGGGATGAGGTGCCATTTCCCACCTGTTCCAACAATTCCCTGTGGGACAGAGGGGTCAGCACTGCTCTTGCTCTGTCCAAAGCACAGGACCAGCAGCATCTTCTTTTCTGTACAAACCTCAAGCTTCAAATCCCAAAACAGGGGAAGGATGGAGAATAAGACCAAAACCACAACACACCCGTGATTTTTTGATTGTGACATGGAAGACAAAAAATAAAAAAATATTAAAAAAAAAAAAGAGAAAGGCACAAAAGAAAGTTGATGAGCGATGCTGGGAGCAGCAGCAGCCCCCTCCTAGTGCATGCTGCACTGCCATCTTGCCCAGCCTTTTTTATACAGTAATCAAAGGATATTCTGAGCCTCTCAAAATGCCATCAACCCTCATTGAGAATGAAATAGAGCACATCTCCATCGAAGCCTTTACAGCAGTAATCATTGCCACATGCTGGCCTGAACAGGGAGCTTTTACAGACAAAGATGAGTTTTAAAAATAAAATAAAAAAGCCTTCCTAAAATCTGAATAGAAACTTGATGATAATCTCCCAATTTTATTATGCAAAGGGGAAAAGAAACCCATAATTGTGCACTCTTGGTCTCTTAAAGCAAAGAATAGGCTTCTTGATGAAATGCTGAGTTGATTTAGAGCAGGGCTGAGGTTCTGGTGGCAATAATAGTCTAAAAGAACTAACCATCCAGCTGATTTGGATAAAATAATCATTTCTCAACATTCTAAATCTACACTTCATCTGTGCCTCCTCCCACTTCTCCCAACTGCATCTTTTGGAGAGTCTTTTTATAGCTTTGAAAATTATTTTTCCCTCCCCTCCCACAGCATTCAACAAGAAAGGCAGACTCTTTACTCTGGCTAACAAAGGGGGCTTTTTAGGCTGTGCTGGCATTTAGCTCCATTGCATCTATGTTTAGAAAGTACAGTATTTAGTATTTATTTTACAGGATGCTCTCCAGTCCTCCTGCCACCTGGGAGTCCTCCCAAAGCATTATCCCAGGAGTCCCACTGCCCTGGGACACTGAGCCCTCTCCACCTTGGGGACCAGACTGCTGTTTAAGTTGTCAAGCTGCAGCTCTGCTTGGTGCACTTGCAAATCATGCCCCCTGGTATTTTTCAGGTGCTTTTACTATTTTAAGAAAACCACAAATAGTGTTCCTCACAAATGGATATTTTCCATTAACAATTTCTGCTTCACATTTTGTCACAAAAGAAAAAATTTTCTCCCGGCTCTCATAATTATTTCCTGACTCTCAGTCCACTTTTCCATCTACTGAATTATGTAGAGTTGTTTAGCTTGCTGTTTTCTAAGAATGCCTCATCAGTGCAGTGTAAAAATATTTATTACTTACTCTTTTTGTATCTATTGGCTTTTTCTTTTCAGGATAGAGAAGAAAATGGATCAGCTGTGAGCTCTCTTTACTGTTAACACAGCCAGCAGCTATTCATGGATTAAGCAGATGCTGCCTGATTTTAAACCAGTTTATATTAAAGCTCAATGAATTTACATGTCACACATGAAAGATGGAAGAATGTACAGCTCCAGCCTCTCCCACCAGATCCACTGAGCTTACAGAAGGTACTGTGACTGGTGGTTTTGTTTTTAATCCATCTTACCATTTGTAGAAGCTAAAATACCATCCAATTCTATAGCAAAGTCTCTAACTCTTTATCCTTTTTAACTCTTTATCCTCTTCTCTGACTCTAAAGCTAGATGCCTGAATAAAGAAGCCAGACTGTGACAGAAAACAGCTAATGCATTAAAAAATTCCAGTTTTAAGGCAGTTCCCTGCAAAATCATGAGTTAATTTGACCAGTTGGTCCTGATAATCAGTTCAGGCTGAGAAGGGTTTACTCCTTGAGAGCTGTCACTGATTTCAGCCAGCCTGGCTGCAAAGCAAGAAACTAATTGCAATAAAGCACTTTCAGTGAATTCTCTCTGAAGACCCAGGAATTATCTATTCCATTTGAGTCCTCCATAGGAATTTTCTGCCTTTCTCCTCTAGCAAGACTAGCACATTTTAAAAAGCACATATTTAAATAAAAAGTATTTAAATACCTGTTCTAGATACACATATTTTGTAAGAAGCTTTCCTTTTTTATGTAAAATATTAAGACCAAAATAATTTTTCATGTAATATATTTTAGAGTGTATTTTTGCATGCTTATTCTCAGTACCTCTTCACCCTGAGCAATGAAATTAATATTAGTCTGGGCTCATCTCCTGCTTTTCATGGACAAGGTTGGCCTGCTGCTATCCACACTTTCAACAAAGGCTAGAAACAGACCCAGAAGAATTTTCCAGAAGAAAAAAGGAAAAATACTTGTGGTGGTGTGCCAGACACCAACTAAACACCAACAGCTCTGGGGAAGTGCTTAATGCAAAAGGCAGAGCAGAACAGACAGGAGCCTCCTATCACCAGAATAAAACTTAGGAAAGCAGAAAATGGGAATTGGAGCTCTTGAAAAGGGGTTTGTTGGACTTGCAGAATTACCCTAAAGGTCTGAAGGCAGTAAATTGCTTAGACTCTCCTAGGGAAATACACAAAATGGAGTGTTTAGCAAAAGACATGCAGAAGGGCTTCATACAAACTTCTCCAAGTAATCATGCAGTTCTAAAGAAGCAAGAGAGCTGATCTAGAGTTACTCAGTGTAATCATCTGAAACACTGTGAAATGCTTTGAATCAATGTCTAGTTCATTTACAAGACCATCTGTTCTGGCATTGGAGATTTTATTCCCACACTTGCATAAGGAAGTGACAGAGGCAAAATAAATGACTACTAAGATTTTCAGAAAGTGTTTGATCACCTTTTAAGGAGCAGCAATTAAAGAAAAGGGATAGAAATAAATAAAGAAGACCACAACCTGACAGACTGCCATAAGAGATATCAAATTTAGGGGAAGACTTGGTCATTTTTGGGACAATCCTGCAGAAGCAGAAAGGTGGCAAACACCACAAACAAACCAAGAAAAGGACATCTGTGTTGTCATCATTAAGCAGCAAACACATACAAATGGTAACATCCTGTTTAGCCTTTTAAGCAGAAGAATCAGAGAATCACAGAATATCCTAAACTGGAAGGGATCCCCAAGGATCATTGAGTGCAGCTCCTGGCCCTGCACAGGACACCCCAAGAATCACACCATGAGTACCAGAGATTTCTGATAGCTGGCAGCTCCTTAGATCTAGCACAAAAAAGTGTGCAGGGCAGGCAGGAACAGAATCCAAACCCTGCTAAGGAGTCAGCATTAATTACCCAGTGAAACTGTGATGCATTTTCCACCCCACTTGATACAATCAAGACAATCTTTCTAAAAGACAAACTCCACCTCAAATAGAATTTCTACACCTGATGCAGGAATTAAGAGACAAGAGACTCTTGCCTATGCCATTCTAGAAGGCTGGACAAAATGCTGGCCCCATGTGGTATTTGCTAGGTCCCCAGGATGAAGGAGGAATTGAGAATCTGCCTGAATGTTCTTAGTAGGCTAATTTATTATTTTATGTACTTATATTATAAAATGCTATACTAAAGAATAGAGAAAGGATCCTTACAGAAGACTTAACAAGATACTAATGAAAAACTTGTGACCTCTTCCAGAGTACTGACACAGCTGGACTGTGATTGATCATTAAATAGAAACAATTCACATGTTGGATAAACAATCTCCAACCACATTCCAAAGCAGCAAAACACAGGAGAAGCAAATGAGATAATATTGTTTTCCTTTTTCATCTGAGGCTTCTCAGCTTCCCAGGAGAAGAATTCCTGGTGAAGGGATTTTTCCAGAAAATATGACAGTGACATTCCCACACAGCCTGGAGGTCTATTCACATACATTTTGGATTAACTTCAAGCTGAAGCAGTTTTACTGCCATCAGTCCCATGTGGCCAGGACACACCTGGAGGAATGACTTGGGCAGGAACACCTAATTCCCTTCTCTTACAGGAAAAGCAATGGGGAGCAGGTGCTGCTAAACCCTGGACACAGGAGGAACCATGGTCAAACCACAGCTCCCTCCTGGCTTTGCCAAGGGACAAGAATGCTGCACTACCAGACCTAAGGCCACACCAGGTCCTGCTCAGAGAGCTGAACACTTGCTCCCAGTGTCCCACAGGCTGCTTCAGCCAAGCAGGACAATCTCCATGGACATATGGATTAGACATCTCTGAAAAACCATTAAAATTGCTTGATATTTAATTGCAGGGTTGGCAATTGGTGCTTCCATGATGTACAGTGCATGGAATGAAATTACAGGGACAGCATCAATAAACAGTATAGACAGTTTTCATCAGGAATTAGCCAAGGACTTGGAGCAAAAAGCATCGTGGGGCACACAGAGTGCTTGCTGTATTAGCATTATCTCTGCACACACAGGACAGCACTCGTTACAAATACCTGAATGAATCATCTAATGGATGGGAATTCAGGACACTCGAGCACTAGCTGGGGTCCTGTGCTCATGGAAACACTGCTGAGGATTCAGCTTATCTCTCAGAAGCACAGAGCTTCTGAAACTCTATTTTTCTGGAGTATCTCTGGACAGTGGAAAATAAAAATTGGAAAAAGCCAGAGACAAAATTGCAGCTGGAGAGTTTCAGATCCAATGAAAGAATTCAATTTAGCTTAGGATGCTAATTTTTATTTAAAAGCTGGACTTCACAAGAGAGGCCAGGGTCAGAGCCTGTGCAGGGCTCTGCTCCCAGCAGCACAGGTAGGTCCCAAGGACACGCCAGCAGGGAGCCAGCATGGATGTCATGGAAATGCTGGAGCTGTGTCTGAGCCTTGCAGCTTCATAAATCTGTGTAACCCCTGGAGGAGGAAGGATGTGAGACTTCCTGGGGAGCTGGCAACTTCCCAGAAGCCTTCCCTCTCTCCAGTCTTCTGTCCAGGGGCTGCAGCGTTGCAGTGCTAATGCACATCCAAATGCACATTTGGTGGGAGTGTGCCTCTCCCACCAAAAAGCTGCAAGGATTTAGATCTCAGATCACCACAGGGAAACTTCAGGGCTTTCCTGAGAAAGTAAATGCTCCTGTTCTTCCTTTCTTCCTCTGTGGGAGTCAGAAAAACAGAAACTTCTACAAATACTGAAGAGTTTAATCTGCAGCCTTGGAAGGGGCTTGGATTGATTTAAAAATAAAGTACACAGACATTAAGTAGAAGAATCAGAAACTTATGTTGCTATAGTTGTAAGTAAGAATATACCTTAAGTAAGAAACTGTACTGATAAGATAGTGAAAGGTTTATCATGTAGAGGTGTGATTGTACAGAGTACAAGAGAGTTCTGAGAACTCTGTTAGAATTTTCTTGTACTTAGAGTTCTTAGAGAGTACTACAAGCACAAGAAAGTTCTAACTTCTCAGAGTTTAGAAGTTATAATTGAAGCATATGTGTGTAAGTGTGACAAAGGCCTATTAGACAAAAGTACCCACAGTGCAGTAGGAATAAGTAAAGGTGATAGGTTACAAAAGCAAAATACACCTTGTGGCAACTGTTCATTAGAGTAGAAAGTTCTATATTGTCTTGTAACAAAGAACTTGTGACTACTTTGAGCTATGGCTGACTTCTTGCTCCCTTAAAATCCCACAGCCTCTGAGACTGATGTTTATCTGAGCAATAAATGGTTCTTAGCCTGAAAATAGTCCCATCCCTTTATTACTAGCAGCAACAATGATATTCCTTGACTTCAAAGCTTATGTGTGAGAAGGTTTATGATCTCCTTGCTTTCCTCCTGCCCACCTCTGTCCCCAAGGAGCTGTGCTGCTGGAACATTGAACCACCACTGCCAGCACAGAGAAACAGCACGGTGCCCTGATGGACTCCTTGGCCACTAAACCTGCACTGATGCAGCTAAGGTGGGAAATACAGTATTTTCCATACTTATTCCCTGAAAATGCAGCTCTTGTCTGTGTGTTTAACTTCACCAAGCTGCCTCACTATCTCCCCATAAATGCAATTTGCCAGAAATAGTGAACACAAGCTACCTGAGCTGTATCCTTTCATTTGGTGTCCATGGCTGCAGCAGCACCCTAATGAGTTTGTGCAATATCAATATGCACAAGCATAAATCAGAGACTAACCAAAGGAAACACCCAGACAGAATCAGACAAGTGCAGACAGAGAGCTCTGACAGCATTTCAATTCCATGTGACTCCTGTAGCTGACATCCATCTGTACTGAGCTATGCACAGCAGATGCACTATTACCTTAAAGGGGTGATTGTGTTTTCTTTAAATCAATCTTCACTAAAAGAATAGTCAATGTACTGAGAAACTGACTGCTTCACAAAGGCAACAGAAATGTATGTGGCTTTCTGCACACATGTATTACACCTCCAGAAAACACCTCTGCAGAGGAAACCAGGAGTGCAGGGCTTCCAGCTCAGCCCTCTCGGACCTCTCTGTCTGATCTGGGTCAGACAGCCTGACTCACAAACTGCAGACTTTTGGCAAAAGGTAATTCCAGCTTTGTTTAAATGTTTGATTGTTGTACAATGCCAGAGAAAAACTGCCAGCAAGTTACTGAAAAGAGGATACAGTCTTGTTACTGTCATTAAATTGAATTGCAAAGCAAAGCTCCCACTGTCTTCAGTGGTACAAGATCACAGTTTCAAACCAAGATGGGAAATTGTGAGCTGAGGAAAGGAGATGTCACGTCAAGAATGTGATGGAGTCTCTCTGTATGGCAAAAATGAGGCCTGGGGTCTCTTTCTGCAGCTCTGCTGAGTTCAAGATCACATGTGTGCAAGCAGCTGAAATGGTGTGCTTTGAAGTTGGTAAAAGGCATTGTGAAAGTTATTTAAATTTTCATGTAATAACAACACCACCACCACTAATGATAATATTAGAAATAAATGCCTGTGTTTTCATTCCATGAATATCCCAGTGACCATGCTGGCTGCCCAAATAACATGCTGTAAATAAATCTTTCAGACTATTAAATCTAGGATTTTCACTGGAATCTCCTCAGCTCTAGTGGGCTCCTCAATTGGGCTGGTACCAAAACAGAGGGCAAAGGGAGCTGTTGTAAAAGCAAGTACATTTTTCTATTAAGCCTTTCTCCTTTAAATGTGTCCCAGTGTTTCCAGCAAACATGGGAGAGGGATGAATATAACAAAGGCACTGTGTCAGACCCTGCCCTCTCAGCCCTGTGCTGGTGTAAGAGGCAGAACTTCACTGGGGCAAACCAAGCTCCAGTGATTTACATCCCTGTGACAGGGAGTGCCTTCCAGAGGTAACTGCTGCCCTTCCCTTCTTTGCTCAGAAGCTGGCAGGAAAGGAAACAACCTCTCCAGAGACAGCTAGTAGTAAACCTGATGTATTTCAGATTACCATCAATTAACTCTTGTAGTCACAAAAAGAAAGTTTCTCACTTAGTGCTAAATTGTGCTTCATCCCTACTTCACTGTCATTCAGTGATGCAGGAGAAATGCTACATGAATCCAGACATCTCCAGTTTCCTTGCCTTGAAAACAGCAGCAATTTCCTTTCAAACTGGCTATTAAGCCCAGATTTTGTCTTCCTTATTCCCAGAAAGGCCTGATTTCCTCAGGAGAGGGTAAGGAGCTTCCTGTAGGTATGGCCAGAGCATGGACACTGGCTCAGGTTATACACTTGGCTCTCACTCACCTCTTCCCTGTCTCACATGCTGTATTCAGTTCACACCTGGGTGTGAATTTGGGACTACCTCAGCCAAGGATAAATGTCCAAAAGGTGTCTAAACCATGAGGAATAAACAGCAGCATTTCAAAGGGACTATACTTAGTATTTAAACTGTGACTCTGGACCAAAAGGAGGCTGGAGAGAAAACAAGTGCCTGGTTAAAACACAGCTGATGCCTGTGTGAATGCCCTCACATGATGAATGCATTTCACCAGCTCTCAGTTATGTGAGAAGGGTGGCAAGTGAGATGTTGAAAGGCTGGAGCCAAGCACAGGAACAGGCAGAGGAGGGAAAACAGATTCCAGACATCTGACTTAGCTGCTCACCTGCAGCAGGGCACAGACATGCAGGACAGGATTCAACACCCCAGAGCTCCCCCACAGCAGGACTGACACTGCTCTGCAGCTGTCAGGAGTTAGGGAGTAGAGAAAGACACCTCCAGAAAGGAACTTATCCCACTGGAAATGCCCCAGAGAGGCAGCAATGTTCAGTACCACAGAATGAAGTCTGGGGGAAGAGCTCAGATTGTATCCCTACCCCTCAGATGGCTGGAGTTCTGTGAGCTGAATTCCCCTGAACACTCTCCCAAGTCCCCATGTGCAGTGAAGAGCATTTCCTCCCCTGACAGGGAGGGTGCCCAGCTCAGCCTGCCAGCATCTGCCACGTGCTCAGCACAAACACACATTTGGGAAGGGGGGCTATGAAAGCATCACATGCAAACAGGAAAAGGGGCTGGCTTGGAAATCTGCCTCCATTCACAAAAGCTCCATTATCTGCATATTCCAGCTACCCTCAGTTCGTTCAGTGCCAGCCCTGCCAAGTGAACAGGATGGCAGCACCAGGGCTGTGCACTTCCTGGCCACATCACAGTGCAGATGCAGCCCTGCTTGACTTCAGCAGCCTCAGCTGTGCTTTCAGGACAGGCAGCTCAAGCTGAGCCTTTGTTCACTCAAGGCTGGGCTATTAATTTAGAATTCACTGAGGCACAATGAACAGGGAGCCCAGTGACAACATTTTTATAGCCACTCTCCTTACAAAGGGAGCTTGTAATTCCCAAGGCAGTGCTGGCCTCTGTTTGATTGGTGTACTTAAATCTCCACCTGTGCTTTTATAATAACCAATATTTTCTGTCAGAGCTTGCTCTTACCCTGTTGGAATCAATTCTTGTCCTGGAGGTGTAGATGGGAGGAGGAATGTTGAAGGCTTGAGGAACAAGATACTCTTCAGCATCCATCATATCTTCCAGGTCTTCCTCATCAAGAAGATTTTGGAAGAACTTGCTGTCATTTGGGCTTGGGAGCTTCATACGATCATCTCCCTGAACAGATTGTATTGAGAGAGGAAAAACATCAAAAGATGGATTAACTTCCCAATGAGAGAATTTCAGCCTTCCTAATGCCCTGGCAGCCAGGCTGCAGGGACCACACATGCTGCTTTGTTTGTTCAAAAGCTCTATATCCACATAATTTGTGGGTTTGTTTTGTTGTTTGTTGGTTTTTGTTTTTTTCTTACTGGGAATATGATGACAAGAAGGGAGTAGCTGCATGAATCAAGCAAAACCATGTTTTTGGCATTCTTGTGATAGAGCTTTTATTCTTTCTTCTCTCTTTTTCCCATACAAGATCAGTTTCTGACCCAAGTTCTGACATATTTTGTCAAATATCTCAGCTATTTAGGCTCAGATAGGAGGGGTGGGGAGTAACACTTCAAAACATTCCAAGCCAACACCCCTAAGAGTTGGGTGCTATAGAAAGAATTGTTTTCCCCACCCCTGTGATGCTGCAGGGTTGCTCACCTGAATCACCAGGTATCTCTGAGGGTCTCGAGCCATTCTGGAGAATTCAGCAGCCAGCTCCTTGAATTTTGGCCGACTGTCAGCATCAATCATCCAGCCTGGATGAAAGATGAGAAAGAAAACAGTTAAATGACAAGGATGGAAATAATTCTGTTTTTTTCAAATGCACAAATTTGAAGTGCTTGATAGCTCTGGCCCAAAGAAAAGTTGCAATAAAGAACCCAGAAGAATGGAAAGTTAGAATTCTATGATTCATAAAAGGGGAAACACCTGGTTTTGGCCAGGCTGGATTGTTCCTTACTAGATGGAATTCTCCTTAATTTGCTGGGCTCCTCTCTGTCCCACAGCCAGCAACAGCACCTTGCAATTTTCTCCACCTTGCACACTTGGATATCAGCCCTGACTGACCTTTATTAAGGATGTGTCTCACCACATGGGACATTTTTTGCACTCAACAAAGCCCTTGCACAATTTAATTTCCATACTTCCATGCACAGTACAACTGTTTTCAGAAGATACTTAATTTACTTCTAGTTGTCCTTTCCTTTTTTTGTTTTTTTTGCAGGGCTTTTGTGTACAAAGCAAAAGGGAAAGGAGTATATATGATGGATGAGATGTCTGTATGTTAATCTCACTTAAATTAAGCCAGAAATATCAGAGAGATATTTCTAATTCTTTTTAAATTAGAAGCATAACCTTGGAGGATACTGTCATTAGAGGGGGTATCTTGGAGATAAAAAAACTTGGAAGAAACCATGTGCAGACTTTTTTTCCTTTTTTACTAGAGTAAAAATATTCATAAATTTTTATACTGGACTAAGAATGACAAAAAAATAATCCTCTCTGTAGCATTTCTTCTATTAATTTTACTTTTTATTATTACTATTTCAATCATCATTCTTTCTACTAACAATAAAACCTTTGTGATTTCTTTCCTCAATATTTGGAAATGGGGTTTCTCCTCACAGCCTTCTCTGGCTGGGTATCCATGTGCCATAATTATTTTTAATCCTATCTTTTTTACATCAGAATCAATTGTCATGGAAATGACAAGGGTTTACAATAACAATCAGACAATTTTGACTTCACAGCAAGAATACGAGATAACATCTGACAGTAATAAGAGGCTGAGCTAACTGGGCCCTTCATAGCTAACAATTGCAAAACTGCAGAAGATGTGCAGACAGTGTTAAAATGGAATTTACAGTATCTTGGGAAGCTTTTGTTTGGCTGCAGCAGCAGCCTGCCCTGTTTCCCAGCTCTGCCAGAGACTACCTATGGAAATGTTCTAAACCAGGGTCCCCCCTGCAACCAGCACAGAGGTATCAAAAGTGACAATTCCTTACAATTCACCATATAAACATGCCAAACTAAACTATACTAAAAAATACAAAAAGGTTTTAGACAGAAAGCTAGAAGATAATAATGAAAACTCATGACTCCTTTCAGAGTCTCGACACAGCTTGGCCGTGATTGGTCATTGAGTAAAAACAATACACATGAAACCAATGAAACAACCACCTGTTAGTAAACAATGCCCAAAAACATTCTAAAACAGCAAAACACAGAAGAAACAAATCAGATACTTGCTGTTTTCATTTTTCTCTAAGGTTTCTCAGCTTCCCAGGAGAAAATCCTGGGCAAAAAGATTTTTCAGGAAATATGATGATGACAATAAGAGGCTGAGCTAGCTGGGCCTTTCATAGCTAACAATTGCAAAACTGCAAAAGATGTGCAGACACTGTTGAAATGGAATTTACAGCATCTTGGGAAGCTTTTGTGTGGCAGCAGCTTGCCCTGTTTCCCAGCTCTACCTATGCAAATGTTCTAAATCAGGGTCCCTCTTGCAGCCAGCACAGGGGGATCAAAAATGACAATTCCTTGCACTTCACCATCACCATGTAAACATCCTCAACTCAACTATACTAAAAACTACAAAAATACAGGGGTATCAGAAGTGACAATTCCTTACACTTCACCATCACCATATAAACATCAATAGTGCAGATTGGGGGCTGGGGCAGGCGCTCTCCCTTCTCCAGCAGGTCGGGGATCTCTCGAGTTGGGATTCCATCGTATGGCTTCCCACCAAAGGTCATCAGCTCCCAGATGGTCACTCCTAGGCAGAACAAAGAGTGTCAGTGTTTGGGGTCACAGTGCTTAGATTCCCTCACATGGGCCAGCAGAGTATCCTGGCCCAGTTCTGGACTACAAGCTCTTCTTCCTCACCAGGCCTGGAAAAACACTGAAGTTTGGACAGGGGGGACAGGAGGAGTTAAACAAGTGGCTACACAGTGCTCAGCTGCCATCTGGCCTTAAACCGTGACAATCTGCCACTTAACTCTGGAAAAGGGTGAAACAGCACCTTGTGGTAGTCTTCAAGAGCAACTTCCCTCATTTTTATTGGTGTAAGAAATTGGTGTAAGATAGACCTGAGGCACATGAGAAAGGTCTGAGGCAAATGAAGGGTGGTAAAGTAAATGGGTGTAATAACAATAGAATGCATCACACTCTTTTATCAGAAAGGGAAATGAGTGCCTGATGTACTCTATTATTTTGAGGGGAAAATGCACAGATGTTCCCTAAATTAGAGCATCAACTTCCCACGAAGGTACAGCACTGAGTAACATGAGGTCATTGGCTTTGCCTTGCAAGCCATTCACAGCCACTGCTACCATGTCTTCCCTTAAATCACCTCATGGGGCTGAGTTTATGATAGTGCTGCACTGCAAACCCAAGATTCTCTTTTTGAGAAGCCATAGGATTTGTTTTGGCTTCAGAGCTGGAAATAAAGATCATATAACATAAGTAAAAGAATTTGTGCCTGAACAGAATCATAAATATTGACAATGCTGCTCTCACACTGTTTTGTTTAACTTTTATTTGAATTGCAAAGGTCATTTTAGGCACGCCTCAGATCAGTACCATATTTTGACAACTGTCATGCTAATGTGAAAAGTGATGGGCAAAATTACCACATGAGTAAACCACATTTATTTCACCTTCATTCTTCTCCTTGCTGATATTAAATAACTATGGTTAATATTGTTAACTACTGTCAATTGTTTATGGTCTTTTCCTTTCTGATTACAGATGTTCTGGGCTTCCTGCATTTAAAATGAATTCCATAAATGAAGGCATATTTTCTCCTGAGTGATCCAGGGTATGCAGAATTTGAAGAGAAAGAGCAGCTTCACAAGATCAGTTGAACTCTCCCGGGCTCTTTTCAGCTGACTAGAAGAGGGCAGCTACCCAGCCACAGCAAACAGTGTCTTTTGCTGCTACCCACAGGTAAAAGTGAGTAATGAATAGAGCTGCACACCCTTTTGGCTCAGAATAATATGGCAACAGGACATGCACATAGGACTCCATAGCCCCAGATACTGCTGCAAATTTCCATTTACAAAGGTATACATGATTTTATTGGTAATAGCTGTACCAGATAAACAGACAGAGACCTCAGCAGATGTGGCAAACAGCTCATCTGAATCACCATTAGCAACACTGAAGGAACACCTCATTTCTCAAATATGACTTTCTTTGTGTGTGTAGCTCACCAATTCCCAAGTTATCTGTGAAATTAAATAGATGCTTGTTCTAGTTAGTTTGGAGAGCTTGTCTCTTCCTTTTCTTTCTCTTGCCATATTTGCTCTGTATTATGACAAATTCCCTTTTATCTGACTCTAGGTAGAGAAAGTCCCATAAGCCTGAAAATGTTTTTTGACATTCTTGGCTTTTAGAGTTGAGCTTTTCAAAGACTGCTGAAAATTGTGACCTGCAGCTGTATTTTTATGAATCCATGGCTAAGCTGAAAGAAGTCTTCTTCTGTCATAATAATCAGCCAAAGTGCTACCAGACCAGACCTGGAGGTACTCACCCCAGTGGGGAACATCATGATAATATATTTCAGTGAGCAGGGCAGTAACACAGGAGACAGTAACAATTGCTGCTTAGAGTTACACATTTAAAGGAAAAAAAACCAAACCAAAACCTGAAGAGCAAATGCCTCTGGAATTAACTCCTTTAAGAAAAAAGATATCTTTAACATACTAACACAGCTTGGTTTAATGCTTTTAAAAGACACAACTTTTGAAACTAATCACGTGCAGATTTACCATAGCTCCACACATCACTCTGATGGGTAAATTTCCTGTAGTGTATGCACTCCAGAGCCATCCACTTAATTGGCATCTAGGGAAGGACAAGAGAAATGCAACCTTAGAAATACATTATTAAAACAATACAAACAGATCCTGTATGAATACAACAACTTTTTCTCCTTGCCTCCTTCAATGTGAGATTGAAAAAAAACAGAGGAAATGGCTGTTCCTGACCTCTAAAATTTGGCTGTGCCTCATAAAATGTGGAGGTAGAAAAGATGAACCAGTTACCTGCAGAACTTGTGATATTTACTGATTCAGAAGTAATGGAACAATCTGTGTTTTCATCAAACCTTCATAAAGAGGGACCAGTGCAGAAATTGCATGTAATTCCCCTAAATCTGAAGTGCAGCAGAGAAGGTGGAATGCAGAAGCTTTTATTCCTTTACAGTTTGCAATCTCTGCAATCTGAGATAGCAACACTGCTCTCTCAACTGCTCTCTGATGAGGCCAGGTTACAATGCAGGGACCAAAACACTTCACCATCCCCATCATCATTGTGATGGTAAGCAGGCAATGAAGAGAATTTGCAGTGCTTTCTTGTTAACTTCTAATATTTGTTAGAAACCATCCCAGGAACCATCCCAGCTCTCTGTATGAGCACAGCAGTGGGAAAAGTTGCTCCCCAAACTAAATCAGCAGCCCCACATTCATTGCTGTGTCAGTGAATCACCTCTTCTGACAGAGAAGGGTGTGCAGGCAAACCAAACCTTGTTCCTGCATTCCAGCCCATCTTCTTGAGTTCCTGTTAAAATGGGATTCATGGTGATTCCCATTCCTGAGCTGGCCCAGCAGGCATAGCTGATGCCTCAGGTTTTAGCTTCTATATTTTTCAGGCTCTGTGCTGCTTCAATGTTGTAGTTCTGAGCTCCATATTAGGGGATGGTGAGCTCTCTGCACAGAGCAGGGAGACAAAACAATTCCTTCTCTAGCTGGGGACCAAGGACACATGACCCAAATCTCAGGCCCAAGAGCACAAACAACTGTGAACCCAAGAGAGAAAAACAAGAAGGATGGGACTTCATGGGCTAAAGCTGTAATTGGACAATTAACTCCAATATGCAAATGGACCAGAACTTATAAAAGTGAGAGACCCTGTGACCAGTTGTCCATTTTGTGACCATTTTGGTCCATCTTGGGTGCAGCCCTGGCTGGGCTCTTGTGCTGCCCAAGGTGGATCCATTGAGGCCTTTTAATAAATCCCTACTTTATTCTTTAACTCTATCTAGTCTCTGTTCTAGGTCAGCCTTTACAAGGCCTCACAGCCCTGCAGTCCATGGATTTCTGAAGGATGAACATTAAGGAGATTTTTACCTGGCAGGGACTCCTATAGGTTGCCTCCAATTTGGAATTATGGAAGAGGTACTGGAATAAACCAAAGGGATGAGTAACTGCAGGCAAAATCTGAACAGATGGTGGGTGTAAAAGCAGAGGATGTGTCTTCATTCAAACCTTATGAAACTACCTTCCATGAAGTTCACTAATGAACATAACCTATAGAGTTAAGGCAAAAATAGCACCTTGTAATAAAGGCTGCCTTAACTCTTGCAAAGACAGTTCATCCTACCCCACTGAACTCTGCAGGAGTGCACTGCTTTCATTCCCATGTATCCCAGGTGTGAACAGGTGCTGAAGGAGCAAAGCTGCCTTGTTCATGGTGGGATAACTCAGGTTGGAAGTGATTCAGGAGGCCTCTAGTCCCACCTCAGGTTCTCAGCAGGTTCAGGCCAAATTACTCAGAGATTTTTCCAGTCTGGACTTGAAAACCTTCCAGGATGGAAACTGCACCACCTCTGTTGACAACTACTTGACTGTCCAGTCTGAACCTCCCTTAGCATGCTCTCAATACTGATTTCACAGGATGCTTTTCTGGACCTGGGAACTGATACATCTGCCCTAATTCCTGCTCCAGAGCTCTCAGCAGGCTAACAAGTCCAAGACACAGCTGCCAGGGAACAGCTGGTTTGCCAGGGAACTCTTTTACTGTCATTCACTGTCAGATGGAGGGTTACCAAGAAGAGGATTACAGAAATGAAGGAAACCAGGGGAAGCTGCCAAAATCCCACCTTCCCTGCCAGGAGGTATCTTCCCATGGTGAAATGGGAAAGCACTGGTGGCTCCTCTCAAGCTCTTCACCTCCCTGATTGCCCTGGCCAGGTGATCCAAGGGCAGCAGGTACACAAACAAGGCAGCAGCTCATCCCAGAGAACAGCTCACACTGGAACAGCTGTTTGTCCCAGACAAGGGCATGAGTGAGCACAAAAAACCACAGAAAGCAAACTGAACATCCAGGAAAAGGAATGACAGGTGAAGCAAATCCTTTGGGATTCTCTGACAGATTGAAATGGGGAATTTCAAGATGTTTAGGGAGCAGCCAGAAGCACCATGTAGTTACTGCCTCCTGAATTTTATCATGCATTAATCTGAAATTGGCAGAAATGAGGTAAGGCACTACATGGCCATGGTGTGGTTTGCTGGAAAGTAATAGGGGAAAAGATCTGGTTTGAAAATTATCCTCAGGCTGGCTTTTAGTGGCCTGGCATTCAGCATGGTATTGGAGAGGTGGACACAAGACATAACTACACAGGCTCTTCCAATGTGATAGAAGAGCTAAATTCTCATGTTCTGTGGCTTTCCCTTTTGTTTTCACAAAAATTACTTGTCTGGGAAAACGGGACTGCATGTTATTGACTGGCCAGAGAAACAGGCTGGGCAGGAATGCCCCAGAACATCCACCAGTCATTGAACCAAAGTATTCAAAACAAGACACACCTGGAACATGTGAAAAAAACCCCTAATTCTGAGTGTGAAAACTGCTTTTGATATTATAATTCAGTGCCTGGAAAAGCTCACTGTGCAAAAAACGAGCAGCTTTTATGTGTGCTTTCACCAGAGAGTCCTTCTGCAAGGCAGGGCTTTGCTCAGTCACTGACAGACTCTCTCACACAGACAACAGTCCCACAGGGGCACATCAACCTCAGGAGGACCTGCAGGAGCTTTGTCACAGCGTGGCAGATTTACCTGCAGACATGTTCAGTGCTCACCTTGCCCCCATCAGCATTGTACTCCTTTTCATCCCCTTCCAGGAGCCTGGCCAGGCCAAAGTCAGTGATTTTCACGTGGTTTGGTGATTTCACCAGGACATTCCTGGCTGCCAGGTCCCTGTGGACAAGTCTCCTCTCTTCCAGGTACATCATTCCCTGAAGGAAGAAGAATAGTACAATAATGCTAATTAGCCTTACATGATTTTGGAGAGCTAACTTTCACTGGTGACATGCAAAATGGTTGGTTCAATTATGAGTATTTACAATGAGAAAATGGCCTAGAGGGGAGAAGTTCAACATTTTTCTTGTTCAGAACAGAGGCAGGATTAGATGACCTTGAGTTAGTCCAGTATGAATGATTCTGTAAGATTCAATTACCAAAGAGAAAAAACCCAATAAAATAATATATAGATAGCTCTTTTGCTTCAGCAAGCTTAAAATCTGGAAATGTGAGACAAAGAAAAGAAATATTATGGTCCTTGTTCTTCAGACAGGAAATGTGATGACCATAAAAAAGAATCAATTTAGCCAAAGCTCCCCAGAAATCAGATCACACTAGGAAACAATCCCAGCTCTGTCACATTCCAGACAAGTGTCTTTAATTCAAGACAAAGATTCTTGTCCATCTTCAAATGGTTTTTCAGTTGGTCACAAATTTTCCCTACCCTCAGTGGATTAGAAGGAAAACAATTCTTTATTCCAAGTGCTGCAACTCCCTCACCTTTTCACTCCCTTAAAATATTGCCTGTAGTATTCTAATAAGGCATTAGATCAATGGCCCTTTTTTATGAGCATATATATTCTGTTAGAAGTATATTCTGTTAACAAGCCCATCCAGCTGCCTTTAAAGATAAGGTAACATATACTCAAACTGCCTGGCCTTAACCTTATTCTTATTCTGATGGGAGACTAACCATCCACCAGCATATGGAAATTTGCACCATGCTTTGTGACACTGAGATCAACACCAAAGCTTGGTCTGATTAATTATATAACACACAAAGGATAGTTGGGCAGGGTTACAAGCCTATAATTTCATTAAAAGGCATTTATGACATTAACCACCATTATTAGAACTTAGAGATGAAATCACACACTTGACAATTGCCTTTAAGGTATCTCTTAATATATTAGCTCTGTATAATATATATGATAATTTTTAAAAAGTCATTGCTGAATTCCAAAGAGATCATATTATCCCATAATACAGATGATAATTCAGAGAGTCACATGCAGTGATTAAAATAACCAGATTACTCAGTGCCATGGGCCAGATTTGATTATCCCTCCACAGCCTGAGGAGATCACAGGTACCTGTTCCCACACAGGCTGCCTCCCATGGTCTGTGGACCCAGCCCTGGCACAGGGTGCCCAGGGAAGCTGTGGCTGCCCCATCCCTGGAAGTGCCCAAGGCCAGGCTGGATGGGGCTTGGAGTAGAAAACACCAAAACATGTTTGGAGCAGCCTGGGATAGGGGAAGGTGTCCCTGCCCAAGGAAGGGGATGGCACTGGATGGGCCCTAAGGTCCATTCCACCTGTAGGACTCTATCAAAGTGCATGTATCTGCAAAAAAGCATCAAATAGATCCCTAAACTGGTTTTAGGTGAAAGATTTCAAGGCAAACCCCAGTAAAAGCTTTGAAAATATGTGGGAGAATGTTTGGCATAAACAGTATTTCATGCAGTCACCGTGAAGGGCTGTTAAAGAGGACACAGGGGCTCTTTGGCATAAAGCAACTGAAGTTATTCTTTAGAAGCACTGCTACTTACAGCAAACACACCCTCCTGCCAAGAGTAAATCAATATTTTTGGCTTTTGGCCATCAGAATTGTAAGTCTTTAAAAAAATAATGGTTTTTGACATCAGGTTAAAAGACAAATACATCTCATGGGCTAAACAATTGTGAGTCACACAAGAATCACACCCTCATACCAGTTGATGAGGGAATTCTGCTGGCATCAGAATATATCAGGCCCAAATAAAATGATACTCTTTAATAGATTAACTTGTACCTATCAGCATTGAAACAATATGAAAATGCTGCAGATTGCTTTTGGCCAAAATGAAAATACAGGATTTGTCTTGGTAAAATCAAAACAGGTGAGCTGTACCAAGGCTTCAGCCTCCTGTTTCTAGTTAATGATGGCAGGGATGGATGGTGAGGTGTGCAAAACCATCCTTCATTGGAAGAGTTACACAACCAAATTCCTAACCATGCCTCTTTGGTCTTATTTCACTGTCTCTAATTTCAAGCATTTTTTCAAACCTATAAGCCAAAGCTTTAGGATGTTTCACTGTTTATTCTATTCATTCATTTCCATTTATTCCAATTCTGTGCTATTATTTAGTATCATTTTAGCAAGATTCTATTTTATTCATCCTAACCTCACACTCTTTTCAAGAACTAGAAAAATGTGTAACCTCCAACACTTTCACTGCTGCTCAGTGAAAAACCACAGCTGGTTTTCTTCTCTTTTCTGCCCAGAAAGAGGGCAGAAATAACTGCCTGTGGATCATTGCAGGAATAACTTTCTTGGGGCTGCCTCCCACCTGTGTCACCTAAAAGCCAAAACCAGCCCCTGTTGGATTGGTTGGCAGCTACAAAATCCTCAGCAGGGCCCATGGTCTGCAAAAATGTAAATCCTCTTGGGAATACCCAGTGGAAACACGTTTGATTTTCCTGATACCCTATCAACAAGCTTTAAATATGGGTGGCAGAAGTATAAAAGAATATATATATGTATAAAAATATATTAAAATAAATTATATATATATATATAACTTATATAAAAATAAAATATAAATATTATATATAAATACAAAAATATAAAAATTAGATTATATATAAAATAATATTATATATATATATATATATATATATATATATATATATATATATATATATATATGTATTTCCAGTAAATGAGACTATCCAAATGAGGGAAAAGGATCTAAAAAAAGGGAATCCTACAGTATTCACTGCAGCAACACTGTCTAAACATATATTGTGCAGAGAAGCACTATCTGAAGATATTTTTGAACCTGGCAGGGAAAAAAAGCTCTATATGAATCTTTAATCTATCAATATGATACAGAGGTATGATAAAAAAATACACAGTTGGTGGCATCCCCACCCAAAAAAGCCACGAGAGAATACCAGGAGGACATTTTATGAGTTGAACAGAATAAAAGTTATTTGTTAAGAGCCATGAAAAAACATCTTCTGCAATTTTATTAAGGGGTGTTTATAAATTTTCTGGCACTGTGACAGTTTTGGAACGGTCACTTCAGGTACAGTCAGGTTTGGTCTTTTTACAGGAAAAATATCAGACCTGAAAATGAGAAAATGTTCTGGCAATAAATACAAGTGGGACAGTGGAAAGGAGACTTTGTGTCAAAAATCCCATGGCACAAGAGAAGACAATGATTTGGGACAGCTTCCTGATCATCCCAAGTGCTGAACAGTGGAGAAAACATCAAATTAAGTTCATAAAGCATTAGGACTTCCAGTGCTGTGCAAGTATCACCAAAGCTGGGCTGGTGGAGGAAATAGGAGAATAAAAGGATTTTTTAAAAAAGAAAATTAAGTTTTTCTGGCAAATCACAGCTTTGAGATCTGCCTTGAATTTGCTGTTCCCTTACTTTATTATAACCAGTGTTACCTCCTGCTACTGCTGTAATTTGCCTCCCAGTTTCTGGGGGAAGCTCTTGAGCAGAGCCTCCATCTGTACAGCTCAGAGCGTGAGAGGTGTGAGCACAGACTATTCCAGATGCTGTAACTTAACTTCCTTCACTTTGCTGAACTTTTTGGAGTCTCACCTCCCTGCTGAGGATGCTTCTAGATTTGTTTCAGAAGTGGCAGCAGCTACTGTGCAGGGAATGCCCAACTCTGACCTGCAAGTCCTGCCTGAAAGTTCTTTCCCTCAAGTGCCTGGATTTCATCTCCAGAAAAAAAATACATTCATTACTCAGGACAGAATTCAAACAGGTATGTAAGTCATTAAATCAAAATCCTTTTGGGATAATTGCTAGAGATGAACTCAAGTGTGTTGAATCACTAACTGAAGTTTAACATATGTCTTCTGTCTTGCACGACACATCACTTTGCAAGAACAAATCAAATTTAAAAAGCATAAAGACCTTCACCTGCCCCAAGATCTTCAGCAATACCAGTTGAAGATCAGCAAACCCCCTATAAATACTTTTTCTTCATTTGTTTTCTACACTAAATATAATTGCTTCCCTAAATTGAAAGCATGTTGATCTTATCTCACCCAGGAATTAAGAGCAGCCTGTTTTTTTTAATAATAACTTCCACCCACCAAAGCCAGCACACATGGCAGACTCATCAAATTCATTCTTCAGCTACATGAAGGAAGAAAATTTCAAGCCCAGCTCAATTCTCATGGACATTAATCTGCAGCCTTGGAGACTGCTCTCTTACCATCCTAATACCTCAAGGCTTGCTTAACAATCTGAGTCACTGCAGAAAGCCTCAAATGATCATCTTTTCCCCTGCCCACCCCATGGAAAAGGTGTCATTTTGCTTTGGGCTAAAAATACACTTTCAAGGAAAACACTGTGCCCTTGGTTGGCAGGAGCAAGCACACTGAGGCAGGCAGCTGCTCCTCCAGGGAGAGCTGTGGGACAGAAACACTGACACTGCTCAGAAACACTGACACTGCTCTGCTGCAGAGCTGGGATGTCCTGGGCTGGCCTGAGAGCTGGCACTGGAAGGTGTGGCATTCACATTCTCTGAAAACATCCCTTTGCCCAGGATTGTTCTCCTGGGAAGCTGAGGAGCCTCAGAGAAAAGGAAAACAATTCTTCTCTCATTTGCTTCTCCTGTGTTGTGCTCATGTGGAATGTGTTTAGGGGTTGTTTACCCACAGGTGATTGTTCCATTGGATTCTGCTGTCAGTTGTTTTCACTCAATGGCCAATTGGTGCCAAGCTGTGTCAGGACTCTGGAAAGAGTCAGGAGTTTTCATTATTATCTTCTTAGCATTCAGTAAGTATCCTTGCTGTATTCTTTAGTATAGTACAATATTCTTTAATATAATATAGCATAATAAAGTAATAGATGAGCCTTCTGAGAACATGGAGTCAGATGCATCATTCCTGCCTGCCATGGGAGTCCCTACAAATACAACAAGAGGTCACCTCACAGCCCAGGGGAGGGAAGGGGGATGCTGCCAGCCTGAGCTGGGGACTCACTCACACCTTGCACTAAGCACACATTCTAAATGAATCCTCACCCATTTGGGGCACCATTTGTGTTGGCTTGTGGGGTTTTTTCCCCTTTCACAGCACAGGACTGCTGGGGTTCATTCCCTGAGCTTTTATTGCAGCCTCAGCCTCATTACATGGCTGAGACAGTTGGAAGATGGCAAAGCTCAAATCCTGCCAGCAGCAGTCAGAGATTTCTTTGTTACAGAGCATTTAAAAAACTTTTTAGCCAACAGCACATTGCTAAATCTCACAGACAGTTGTTTTAATTAATTACTAAAAGCACACACACACCTGCTTCACACAATGCTTGCTTGTCTGCTCTCTATTAACAACACACAATACCTCATTATTAAGCTTATAACCTTCTACTATCTTGCTAAGCATATTTTCCTGCAGTCTTAAGGTCTATCTTAGCCAAGCCTAAAACTCAAACTATTGTTTCTGTCCTTGCTTGCTGTACTATTTTAACTTTTCTACCTTCAGACTTTGCAGCTGCAGCTGATTCTAAGTTTCTCTGCTCTCTCTGTTTCTAAGGCCTGCTTTCCCAGCTTTCTGGAAATCATCTTACCTTTCCAATTCACCACAGTGGGATGTCCTGGGTGGGCTGGGAGCTGGAACTGGAGGTCACATCACAGCCAAGGGGAGGGAAGGGGGAATGATACCAATCTGAGCTGGGTACTCATTCACCCCTTGTGCTAAGCACATCTCCAGCAGCTCACCTGCCAAGGGCTCCTGAAAAGATCTGCAGCTCTGCCAGCCCTGGTGGAGCTGGCAAGGGAGAACCAGTCCTGAAAGCCCAAATATTCAGGAGTTTAATTCAGTTATAGAGGGTGAGTTATTCTCTCTCTCTTTGGTAAAGGGCAGACAAAGAAAGCTGATGTGATAGTCATGTATTCCTTCTCATCTCGTGCTCACTTGAAAAGCTCTCAAGGTTTAATTTCTCTTCAGTCTGAGTTTGAAGCAATGTGCTATTAATGTGTAGCAAGCTGTATCTCAGGGTAAAAGTGCTTTTATCTCAAGCTGGCCATCTTCAGATGCACAAAGCTGATACAACTATCTGGATTTGCCTACAGTTGCTTTGGTCCTGTCCACCTGAGCAGGACAAGACAACAGAAACTCTGCCAGGTATGCCATCTGAGCAGTTGTGACATGAGCATTTTCCTCACAGTCCTGCTGTGACTTGGCTAAATCTTTTCAGACTAAAGAGTTCAGAGTACACAGAAGATTATCTATACTTAGCTCAAGAGATGGGTTCCCAGTGCAGCTGGATGATTGTCCCTATGGAAAGGCAACCAGAGAAAACCCAACTCCTGCACGAGTACCTTGAGCTAGGAAAATAGCAGTGATGTTTGGAACACAGGTCAGTCTTACATCTCTCCACGTGGCTCACCCAGAAATACAAACTCTCTCTGCTCACACATGGGCTGGCTCAGCTGAAGCACAAAACTGGGATGAGTTGGCTCCATACCAACCACAGGAGAACACACACTACCTGTGGCAACATAAAAGTGCCAGTTACACATCAAAAGAACAAGTCTGGATAAAAAGAACTCAGCACCAGATATTTGCTTTGCACCATGCTAGTTTAGCTGTTCCAGAAATAGGAGTGCAAAAGCCTGATTTACTCCAATACTAAACTCCATCCAGGACACAAAATAAAGATGTTGCTAAAGCACAATAGGTTGAAACAAACTCAAGAAGCCAAGTGAAGGGAAAGAGGCCATGAGGCTGATTAGATGAGAATTACAGGAAAAATGCAGTCTATTCCAAAATGACAGGTGATTCACAAAGGGAGAAAGAGTGGAGAGAATTGAGAGGAGAAGCAATTTCATAAGCTCATGACATTTCAATGCTTAATTGACTGGACTGAGCAGACATCTTGATGGGCCCAGGCCCACTCCAATCCTAAATTAACATCTCAGGAATGTCATCTCACCCCCTCACAGCACAGATAAGTGGGTCACTGCTAAATTGACTGGTTCTCAATTCTGAGCTTGTGGGGCCCTTGAAATCAAGTTCTCAGTGCTGAGAAGGTGCTGGAGCTCCTCAGGCAACACCAGGAGGGGAGTTTGTTCCACTGCAGCATCAAACATTCCTTTGAACTCCTGAGGAAAGATGAGTTATCTCCCAGGCTCCCTGAAATGATGGAGCTTTCTGGATTAGGTGGTGCTGAATATGAAGAGTCTGTGAAGCACTTCACCTTCTTCTAATGGAAGATGTTACATAAATCTATTAAGTAGTATAAGCAATGAGATGCAGGCCAGGTTTTTATTTCAATGCTGTTCATACTGGACATGGCTCTGAGTTCTGGTCCCATCAACAGGCACATCTGTGCAGCTGCTGCAAAGCTCATAGCCAAGTGTGGGGTTCCTGAGGGAGGGAGCTGTGGAGCTGGGTCTGATCTCCACTTTGCAATGATCTCAGGTGCTTTCTTCAGACAGCTGGGTGCAAGGTGCTCTCCTGTGCCAGCTCCATTCTCCATTCTGGGGGCAAATGCTGGCTGTGCTAGCCCTTCAGCCAGCCCAGGTGGCCCAGCCTAGGTTACTCCCCCTTATTCCCAAGGAGCTGAAAAGGACAAGGATGCTCTCCCATCAGCTCTGAAGAAAACCACAGCTCAGGGGGCTGCAGCCCAAAGAGGAGAGAGAAATTGCAGCTGGTTCACAATAAGTGTAGAGCAGTGCAGTTCTGGCTGCAACTGCACCAACAACACCTTTTTTCTGTGAAAGAGGCCTTTAAACAAGAAATAACTGCCTGAATGACAAACTTACCAGTGCAAAACTCTCCTTGCTGGGCAATAACATTTACTGCAAAGCAACTGCAGTTTAGAGACTGGCAGGATCACAGCCCTGATGACAAAGGCTGTTTCAAATTGCTCTTTCAAAAGCAAATCATGGCTGTGCTGCTCATGCCAGCAGAAGCAATCTCTGTAGTAGAACCATAGAGATTTAATGGAGAGGTCTCTGGAGGAAGCGGCCTGAAGAAGACAGCAGAAATCCCATCTGTGTGTTTGTACAAATAATTTGAATGCCATTTACAGAAAAAGATCTTCAAATCTATCTAGAGTTTTCTGCAGATTATTTGTAAACTATATGAATTACATGGACAGTTTCACTGAGCATCTGAAATCCAGCTGTGTTTAAGTGGATTGAATCAGGGTTGGGAAGCAGTGAAATAAAGGTTTTCAGGAATACCTGACATCCAAGTCCTGCAGAAATTTATCTATTTCTCACCTGTCCTCTGATTTGGGAAGTGCTCAGAGACTTCAGGTTTCAGCCCCCAGTTGATCACACACTCCTGGAAAGTGTTTGATGCTTTCCCAAGTGGCAACCAAAGAGAGCTATCCATTTGAACAGGCTTTTTGAATGCCATTCTTCTCCCTCCCATTAATTGCTTCAGTCAGAGCAGCTCCAGCTGCTCCCAAAAGCAGCTCATAAAGGAGTTCCTAGTGCAGCTGGAACGGGGGAGCTGTGAGCACTTTCCTGATCCTGCAGCTCCAAACTGCCCAGCAGGGAGATCACTTGGCTCTCCTGGAAGGAAGCCCACAGCAGCAGACTTGAACAATGGGCTGCTGCTCCCCCAGCCAGCCCCTGACCTCTTGCCAATGCAATTACAGTCAGGAGAGAGCATTGTGCAGTGCATTCAGCCTCTCCAAGAAAGTGTATTTAAAATGGATTACTTCTGCTCCTTAGGCAGGCAATCAATAGAGATGTGGACTGCAATAAGTACAGAGATGTCTGTGGGCTGCAGCACTTATCCTCTGTGTCTCTTCAGAAATTAATTAAAAATCAATGAAGTGTGCAGCCTATTAATAAAGAACCTCCAGATTAACAGATACAAGCCCAGCCTTCCCTCAGGTTCAGGACAAGCACCGCCCCAGCGCAAACACTGCAAACTCTGCAGCGCTCCAACCAAACCCTACCCTGACCTTTCATGGCCATGCCCTGCACCTGGCTGAACTGCAACATCCCCAGCTTTATGCACCCTTCACTCATTATTACATGCTGTGTGTTTCCAGTGGGCTAAACAGGAGGAATTTTGGGAAGCATTCAGAATTTCAGAGAAATGAAGCTTGGGCCAAAGCAAAAACACCTGTGTGAAGGTGGGATCCAGCAAACATCTAACAGAGGGTCCAGTCCAGTGTCTTCTCTTAATTACAAACTTTTTTTTAGACAGCTTTCTTGGGAAATGACTCCTGACCCTGTAGCAGATAATTTTCCACTGGAAGTGTGCTGATAAACTGGCATGTCCTGCACTGGATGCAAGGTTTTCCAATATTCATCTGTTGCAGTTGCACGCTATGATAACAAAATATATGACAAAACAGGTCTATGCTGCAGCCTGTGCACTTGGCTGGTTTGCCTGAGACAGTGGTTTTGGACAGGTGAAGTTACAGTGCCCTTCTCTTGGGCAGGGCCCAGGGAGCAGACAGGGAACACTGGTGGCACTATCTTGTGTGTTCAGACAAAAATTCCACAACAGCTCCCTGCTTTGCCAAAGGCAAATAGCTACAGAATTCCACTCAAACACTTGAGAGGTGAAATTTTTTACCTCAAGACGTGTTTCATAGGGCACTCTCAGTCCAACTAAAAGCTGTTAGGACTATCCTGTGCCCTCATTAAATTAAGCATGGAGGATTTTATTTTCTTTTTGAGCAAACAACATGATTGGGGCTGAGTTTCTGAGGCAGGCACCTTTATTTGAAAGATGCTCCTGCAGCTTTGGGGCTCTGTATTTTTACCACTTTTAAAATCACCATTTCAGGGTAAATAGGGAAACAACAGGACAATGGAAGCAGTCTTTCAGAAACCACCACTTTCACAAGCTATTCCAGTGCCAGGGCCAGCAGGCTCTGCAGGAGAAAAGTGGAACAAGGGCACATTTACCCTGTCCCTCTCCTATTTTCTTCTCACGTGAGCAGAGCAAGCAGTCAGTCTGTACATGGGACTGCAACACTGCTCCACAAAAGAAAATGTTCTGAATCTATTCTAAATGCTTCTGATACTCTGATTCAAGAGAGTTCTTGAATAAATTACAGCTTTGAACTCCCAAACTCTGTTGCCACGAGGTTTCTGAGCACTTCTTAAAAACCCACATCACAAGTAACCATAGTTACCTATTACATACATTTTTTTTTCCTTTTTCTAATTGACTAACTTATGACAGTGACAGAACAGGAGAGGCCAGCACATAAACAGAGTGTGCTCTCTGATAATGGCTGGAGGAACCTGCTAAATAATCCATTACCTTATTCAATAAACACAGATGAGTGCTGGAATGGGGTATGTAGAAGGCAGGAATGTGCTTTCAAGAGACACCTATTTCCCCCAGCTCAACCATCCCATTATTATCAATGGCTCAGAGCATTGCTGTGCTGACAGTGAGAGCCCACAGAGTGTAAGTCAAGCTGCCTCCATGCCCCACGAGCTCCCTGCCATGCCTGAACCCCCTCCCATGCCTGTGGGGGGATCATCAAACACCTTTCCCTGGGGTTTCAGCACCTGCCACCTTTCCCTGGCCACCTCAGGGTGCTGGGAATGCAAAGCACAGCCAGGGCAAGGCAAAGGACAGCAGAGCACTGAGGTGTGTCCCCCCCTGCTCCCCTCTCCCTCAGCTCAGCCCTACCCAGACACTAACCCCATGGAGATATAGGGGCAACACACCCAAAGCAATTTAAACACTGCTTTCTTACAGGATTCTCACAGAAAATAAAGTAGAATTCCACCCTTTGAGGTCTGGAGCACTGACTGCAGGGATACTTTGTGCCATATATTGGTTCACCATCCTGTAAAGGGGCTCTGCAGATCTACCAAGGGACCACAGTCCTACACAGGGGAGAAACTACTTCTAAAGTAGTAAATATCAAAATAAAACTTTCATCGTGGCCTCTAAACCATTTTTTTCCCTAGATCCCAGAAATATCAGAGGTTTGGCTCAAGCTTTTGAAATCCATTTATTTTGAGGTGAATCCCAGCATTGGAGGTCTTAGTTCCCAAACCTGAGAAACCTCTCAGTGAGCATGAACTGTTTTAATTGATCTCTGTACAGTTCCCAGCTACAGCAAATACTTTAGCTACAGCTCCTTTTTTTTGTTAGGTTGTCTCCAGAGCTAGGGATGCCATGACTTATTTGAAAAGAAAAGAAAAGGACTCATGACTTTGACACCTCGAGATCTGAGCATGTGGGTGGTGAATACATTGGAAATTTTGAGAGCTGCTGAGATGAAACATGTGACCTGAGTGGTGCACAGAGCAATCAGGGCAGGTGTATTTCCACTGATAGTAACATTTTAAGTGTCTTAACACTCCATTCCTGATTTTCTGAATTTAAAGGGAGTTTTTCCATTAATTACAACTGAGACAGGTTCAAGCCTTGGGTCAGTGCTGCTACCACTGCACAGCACCCAGATGGAACATACAAATCAAATTGAAATGGATTTTTCACTGGGGAAGCAGAGGAAACCCAGCAGCCCTGGGATTCTCTAAAATCCCAAGTCTTCTCATACTTGAGCTTTCTCCCCAGCTATGACCCCACCACCTTTTGCCTCTCACTCTGATCTATAGCCACGATTTTTTCTATGATTTACAAGGTCAAACTGCTAGCCCTGGCTATGGAATTCACACAGGACCTGGCTTGGAGTAGCCAAAGGGCTTTTAAGAGGATTCAGCCTCTTCCTCTAACCTAGACCTTCTGGGGACCTGGCTAAGAAGGTGTCCCTGTTCCTCTTGTGATTCTGCAGCAGCATTTCCATGAGTCAGGTTATTGCTCCAGCACTGCCAAATTGCCACACAGACACAGGAACCATTGAAATGAGAGGATTCCTAAAAAGGTCTGCAAATAGCAAAATCATTGCAGTGAGGAGAAAAGTCTCACACTGGTTTTGGTTCATTTGGATCAGATCCAAATCCCTGAGCACAGTTCCCACACTCTCTTGGCTGGCATTTTTTCAGCTGTTCCCCCATCTCTTGGCTGCTTCATTCACAGCTCTTCCCTCTCTCTTTAAAACTGCTGAGATCTTTCAAAGGATCAGCTGTAGAAATTCACCATTTCCCCAAGGACCCAATCATGCTGCACTTTTTCTCCTCTCCAATTAAAACTAACATGCACCAGCTTCTAAATATTTCTCTACCTTGACTGAACCACACTGATTACAACACAGGCAGAGGCACAATGTGACCCCCCCCAACAGCAATACCTTTAAGGAGATACTTACAGTAAGGGTTCTTTAGGGAGAATCAAACTGTCTCTGAGGACAGGATAAAACAATCAGGTCAATAAAAGCTTCCCAGCAGTCCCCAGGTGTTATGGACTGTGATGGAAAGAGCTTTTTTAGGGGCACTGAGGTGGGTGAGAATGCCTGGGCTCTCACATGAGCTCCTGTGAGCTTGTTATGACTGGATTATAACACACCCATGTGTAATTCTGGCTCTGCCTCTCCACTAAATTTGCACAACCTCTCCAAATCTCACTGTAATAAAAATACTTCTGGCACATAAGGACACACTGAACTTCCAACCTCAGATTCCAGAAATATTCATAGATAAATTCCTAGCCAAGCACAGACAGAATGAATGGCAGTGAGAGCTTCTCAGAAGCTGCACCTCATCTGCTCACACATGACCATTACTGTTTTCACTGGAATTGACATTTATTTTCTTTTGCTGCTCCATTGCCATGCTTGGCTCCCTAAGAAATCAGGCTGATGCACTGTGACATGCATATTTATTTTTCTGGCTGTCTCTGAGAGTTTATGAGTGTTTTCAACATGATTTGGAAGCTTTGTGTTCCTATAAGTTTCCTGAAAGCAGGTAGCAAGGAGAGGAGCAAGGCTGTATTATTTTCCTGCTATTGTGATCACAGTCTTTCTTGGGCACAAGAGACTCCATGTAAGGAAAGACATTATTGAGGATACTTTAACTAGCACTAGGAACATATTAAATTCCAGATAACCTAATCATGAGATATAAATCACAGGCAACCAGCTCTCAAGCAGCTCTACTGCTCACAGAACTGCTTTTCCAAAGAGCTCCAGGGGGCCTTGTTGATCACAAATGCATGAAGTTCTGCTGGAAGGAAGAATGCAGCCCTATTTACATCCACTTATCCTGAACAAAAATTAGGGCTTCCTGCACCTACCCTGGGGAGCTGCACCACTGCCCATGAGATGATGGATCCTCTTTGCTTGAACTGCTGAATGGCAGCTGCTGTGGTGCTGCTAAAGGGGTCAGAGAGACCCTGCCCTCAGGAAAACTACTGAGAGTGGGAAATCCTGTGGAAATTCCTGTGGAAATTCTTGTGACATTGCTTCAGACAGGCTGAAAATGTCCTGGCCTCAAACTTGTGGTACCCACGGTCCCCTAGGGACAGGAGCAGCTCAGGAATGGGAACATTTGGTGCTTGCTTCTTGTGATGTACCTGTTTGTTCAACACATACCAAGACTCTGCTGTTTGGGTGTTGCAAATGCAAACACAAACATGAATATTGGTCTGGGATCGTGTTTTCCTTGGCAGATGAAGGCAGCCTGGCACTGTGGGGCCATGAGATATAAATTATCCATTGACACTGTGAATACTCTAGCAGATATTAGAATAGATTGAAAAGATGAACTAAACTTCTAGATCTTTCAGAAGCAAGTTTGAGAGTCAGAATAGATTTAAAAGAGAACAGATTGAAAAGATGAACTAAACTTTGAGATCTTCTAGAAGCAAGTTTGAGAGTCAGATATTAGAATAGATTTAAAATATAATAGATTTAAAAGATGAACTAAACTTTTAGATCTTTCAGGAGCAAGTTTGAGAGTCAGAGGTTTAGGGAATGTCTTTCTCTATGGAATCTTGCACCTCCATCCTGTTGCCCATGGTTGTGTTATAAACCCCATTCCTCAGGGAACTCTGAAGTCTCCAGCTCCATGAGCTCTTCTGATTTCATTGGAAGCAAACCCAGAGAAGCTTTCCCTCTTCTGAGGGTGGAAGTACAGGGTGGGTCATGCACTTAGGAACACCTAAGCTGACTACAAAGGTGGGTGCAGCACAGATGTGCCAGGCTCCTGTGTAGCCACCACAGCAGCGAGGCAGGAGCCTGGATGTGCAGCTCTGAGTGCTGTTTGGGGCACTGCAGGGTCCCACAGGGAGGTCACAGGCTCCCTGGACATCCATCCCAGTGTCCCCTTCCACCTGCAATGGGCACTGACCTGCAGAACTGACCTTGCAGCAAGGATGATATCCCCAACCACAAGAAAAGCTTACCAGAGACCAACTTAGTCCTCTGTGAGGATCTCTACCAATCAGAAGTCCCCTGTCAAGGGTGGAGGGCTGGGGAACAGCTGGATTTGAGGAATTTAGATCCTTTTCCAGCACTCTCTGGAGGTCATGCTGATGCTGCAGGTGCACTGATACCCTGCTCTAAACCCTGCTGCAGACACATCCAGGACAAAAGGCTCTTTTCACTTGGCTGCTCTCAGGGCTGGGCAATCTGTGTGGCAAAGGGAATGCAAGCAGGAGCAGCCAGACTCCCTGAGACAGCCCAAAGGCAGGTTTCCCCTGGCAGGCTCCCTCTTGGACTCTCAGCTGTTTAATAATGTCTTGAGCCTACAGTGCCTTTTCTGCCTGTAGTGGGAGCACTAATCACAGCCTCATCTATCTAGATGCCTATTTTTATGAAACTCATACAAAGATAATATCTTTGAGACCTTTTCTCCCCTGTCCAATCTGAATAAATTCAACCAACATCTTGAAAAGCTATTGCAAGGGAAACTGAAGAGAGACACAGAGATTGCAATGAGGGTAATTTCCATAGAAAACCAGCCTAAGTCCAAAAAGTTCTAAGAAAACTCAAGCCCTTACACATATCTTTCTTTTACAGGAAATAGCTTCCTTTCCATTTTTTAAAGGAGATTTAAGTAAATATCCAGCCCTGTCCTGAGGGGGAAAAACCCTGAACACTACATAAATACACTTTGGGCCTTATTTTATGGATTGCAAAGCTGACATAGCTCTGACAGCTGCCACTTGCTTCTGCTGAGGTGTGAGCTGCTCTCAGGAGAGACACTATGCTGGAGCACCTTCATGCCACAAACTGGACCACTCTGCACATCCAGGACAGCAAGCCTGGACAATCTTTCTAGTATTTTCTGGAAGAGCAGCAGTACTGTAACTGCAGACTGCCACAGAAGTCAGTCCCTCAGTACTCCAGAAGGTTCACCTTTACACACACAGCTCCATTTCATGCCTTGGTATGAACTGGGATTACAGCCAACATAACAGGCACAATACTGCCAATGTCAACCACTGAAACAATCAAGGCCAAAGTCCATTTCTTAAAAAAAAAAAAAAAAAAAAGAAAAAGAAAAATTATAAATACTTACTGTGTTCTGTTCTTATTTGCCTTTTGGACTTCCAGATATCAAGTGTCTTTAACTCTGTGTGCATGCTCATCATTCTTTGATTTTGCTTTCAATAAAATCAGAAGAGCTCATGAAGCTGGAGACCTCATAATACCCTGAGGAATGGGGTTTACAACACAACCATGGGCAACAGGACAGAGGTGCAAGGAGACTTAGAGAAAGATATTCCCCAAATATCTGACTCTCAAACTTGCTCTTGTGTAGCATTCACATTCCCTGAAAAAATCCTTTCGCCCAGGATTTTTCTCCTGGGAAGCTGAGAAGCCTCAGAGAAAAGGGAAACAATTCTTATCTCATTTGCTTCTCCTGTGTTGTGCTTACATGTGGAATGTGTTTGGAGATTGTTCACCCACAGGTGATTGTTCCATTGGATTCTGCTGGGAGTTGTTTTGGCTCATTGGCCAATCAGGGCCAAGCTGTGTTGGACTCTGGAAAGAGTCAGGAGTTTTCATTATTATTTTTTAGCACTCAGTAAGTATCCTTGCTGTATTCTTTAGTATAATATAGCATTCTTTAATACAATATAGCATAATAAAGCAATTAATTAGCCATCTGGGAACATGGAGTCAGATGCCTCATTCACTCCCCTTGGTGACCCTGCATTTACACAATACTCCTGAAAGATCTAAAAGTGTATTTCATCTTTAAAATCTATTCTAATATCTTTAAAATCAATTCTAATGTCTTTAAAATCTATTCTAATATCTGACTCTCAAACTTGCTCCTGAAAGAGCTAAAAGTTTAGTTCATCTTTCCACTCTATTCTAATATCTGCTGCAGTATTCACAGTGTCAATGGATAATTCATGTCTCGTGGCCCCACAGTGCCTTCATGTGCCGAGGAAAACACGATCCCAGACCAATATTAATGGTTATGTTTATATTTCCAACACCCAAACAGCAGAGTCTTGGTATGTGTTGAACAAACAGGTACATCACAAGAAGCAGCTGGCCCAGCAAGCACCAAATGTTTTGGAAACATCCCAGTGCACATATTTTAAGTAGGAATTTGGGTTGCATATTTCTTATGAAAGAATTAACAGCAGCAAAGGAGAATGAAGAGTATTATTCCAGAAGCTGTGTGAAACAACAAGGGACCAGATGGGAGTGAAAAGCAGCTTTCACTCAGCAGGAGAGTGAGAAGACATTCAGTCTGCTGACTGGATTAGGTGGCTGAGGAAGGGGGGGATTTCTCCAAGAAATGTCTCCTGTGGGCTCAAAACACAGCCATGGAAAAGGGGAGGACATAAAGCCAGCTGGATGTCCAAATGAGACAATGACATGCAGGAAGGACAAAGGTAGACCAGGACTTTGAGCATGACTTGTAGGAAAAGCTGAGAATGATGGCTGCTGCACTGAATCCAAGGCAGAGGCAGGTCAGGATCTGTCTCAAAAAAAGAAGGACTTGGCCATCTATTCTTAAATTAACTACAAATCATTGAGGAAAAATTTGTAACACATTATCCACCTGCTAGGCTCGTTAAAACAGCACAAGAGATGTCAATTTTTGGCTGATCATGTCAGTCAGAAGTTACTGACTTCCCACCTTTCCATGTCCCTGTGCTGCCAAGGCAATGTGACACAATAAGAGACCCTGCTCCAGGGAGAGTGAGGCACAGAGATCTTCAGAAACAAAAGGGACAAAACATTAAATACAAACAGCTTGAGCTGCCAACATTTATGGGATTTTTCAAGCACGAACCCAGACTCTGAGGGAGCTGCAATCCCTGCCCCTTGGCCCAGCTTCTCTCCTCTCCTAGCCCTGGCTCTGCCATCACTGCTGGCCAGAGGGATGTGGCTCAGCAAAGCCAGCACAAGTGACTAACTTTTGTTTAAATATTCCTAGGTAAAGTAAAAAAGAAGGAATAAAATCAGGGAAAGATGAATTTTGAAAGAAATTGTCATATTTTCTCATGTAATTAGCTGAGCATTAAAATCAAAGCTATTCTACTTAGTTGCAGTGTGTTTACTGTTCTGGGTCGTGATTTTTTACATGCCTAATACAATTTTAATACTTCTATATTTTACAACAGGACTTAGCTCAGACCAAAATAATCACTGTATTAACTTTTTTTTCTTAGCCACAGAAGGCAGTCCACTTCATTACTGCAGAAACAGCAAGCCTCCCCAGTCCATCATTAATTCTCACTGTTTTAATTATGAGAAAGAAAAAAAAAAAACAAACCAACATTCTCTCTGGAAGAATTTGTGTCTAATGACACTGTAAATACAAACCTTAACACAAAGCTACAAGTTACAAACCAGACAAGTCAGCTGCTCAAGGCAGGTTCTGGTAAAGATCAGATTTGGTAGGAAATTAATTTTTCCCTCTGTCAAGCTGGTCTTATGCTGCTCTAAACCCCCTGAAATTCACTGGATCACATCTGTCTGCATAAGAACGAAGCCCTTAGAGCTGTCCTAACAATGAGTTCAAACCACATCCCACATCCTAATTTGAAAAAGTTCAGGGAAATGTCAGCTCTGAGTATCTAGAAAAGAACTCTTTCTATAATGAGCATGAACTGGGATTCCAATCCCAAACAGCTCTTCAAGGTGGGGAAAGTTTTGATGAAGATGCAAACTTGGTCTCATTTCTAGTTTGGGCTGGTTTCTTCAGCTACTTTCACAACAGAAGCTGAATCAATAAACCCAGAGCTCATCTATAGGAATACAGATCTATGATGGATGGGATTGCCAAAGGCATGAACAGCCTTAATTAAGAACATTTCGACCCCATGGCTTTTGGATCTCAAACTGAAGCATGAGACAAGTGATACAACACAGAAATTGCATGTCCATGTTCCCAAAGTGGAATATTTGGAGTCCAGCCTGTGCATATGTGGTACCTCAGAGATAACAAGTTTGCATGTAAATTAGGAAATTTAGGAAGCTCAAGGTGATGTGGTTGAATGCACTCCATATATATGTATATGACTGAAAGGCATTTTTTGTTTTAATTTTAATAATCAGTGATATCAACTGTAATAGTTCACATTTCAAACTGGTGAGAATTAGCCAAAAGGAGATAAAGTGAGGGAAAAAATCTAAATGTAAACCCCAACCTTACCATGAAATCTAAAGATTCCTCCAGGCTGAGATTTTGATAAATATTTTTGATAAATAAATAAATTTTGGTTGCATTTCTGAGGGAACATAAATGACCACAGCCAGCACCCAAGTCCAAGAGATGCAAACTGAGAGGATTTTTGTGTCAATTCCTAATCCAGCCCCAAAACTTTCTGTTTGAGAGCTGTGCCTGACTCAAATTCATTTGCTTCCAAGCACTAAGTCTTCCAATACTGGGATAAATGGGATTAGACAAATAGATAAGATACTCTAGGGATCTTGTTAATGGTCAAAGTTTCCTGCTTACTCAGGGCTATTTTAAAAGAGTATTAACAGAAACAAAGAGGACAACAAGAACACCTGGCATTCAAGCAAAATCAATACACAAGTTAAAGCAAATCCAGAACCAGAGAAATAAATTCTACTAAAAGAAATACATTTTTTCTTCTATTATTCATTTTTACAACTAATGGCTACTTGCACCAGGACTTTTTATTTGTTCACATCCTGGTTACATTGCATTCAGTTCAACTCCTGAAAGATCTAGCAGGTATATTATAAGAAGTAATACAATCTTCTACAGAACACAGAAAGGGAAAAGCTTCTTGCATCTATCTTTGCTGATTAACAGATACTAACAGTGACAACTGGAGCAACAGTGGCCAACCCAAACAACTCAATGAATAATTATTTTCATACACAAAAAAACCAACAAATATGAAATGGTTACTCTGTACTCTGATACAGAAAATTTCTTGAGAACCTCACCTGTCAGCAATGACACATTTCAACTTCTATGGCCTTTAGATTAAAGTGAGTAAAGTGAGAAACACAGAGAGCTGCTGAGAGGAAGCAAAATGTACCTTCACATCCTGCCTACCTTCAAATACTGCATGATTATCAGGTTCAGCTTTACCCTCCATCCTCATCCTCATCCCAATACTGTGACCAAGAGGCTGACCAGACCCAACTCCTGAGACTCCAAGAGAAGACATGCAACTGCATTTCTAGCATGGATTGAAACATGGAGCACCTATTGAAACATCCAACACCAACTGAAATCATGGAACAAACCCATCCCCTACCATGGAACATCTCCTGAAACGTCTAACACCAGCTGAAATCATGGAACAAAACCCATCTCCTACCATGGAACACCTATTGAAACCTCTAACACCAAATGAAATCATGGAACAAACCCATCTCCTAGCATGGAACACCTATTGAAACATCTAATGACAACTGAAATCATGGAACAAACCCATCCCCTCCATGGAGCACCTATTGAAACATCTAATGACAACTGAAATCATGGAACAAAAACCATCTCCTACCATGGAACATCTCTTGAAACATCTAACACCAACTGAAATCATGGAACAAAACCATCTCCTACCATGGAACACCTATTGAAACATCTAATGCCAACTGAAATCATGGAACAAAACTCATCCCCTACTGGACAGAAAGCACAATTCTGCAGCCCAGACAGATCACTTTTCATGGAAGATGGATGATAGAGTTGATATAGAGATTTACTCCACGAAGAGCAGGAGTTTGTACAATGAGGCCACCTCACCAGGAGAGAAATAATTCCTTTAAAGAAATAACCTTGTTCTGGCCCTGAGCTGTGTGCCTGCTCTCCTGGATTTCGAGCAGCTGCTCACCTCTTTCCATGGGCACCCTGGTTCACAAAATCCAGTAAGGCTGCTCACAAATAAGCAGCAACTGGGAAAGCTAGAAGGGAACAAAACTTAAAAGAGGCTACTTCAGAAACCCTGAAGCCTGAGGTATCAAAAGCAAAGGACTTATTTCAGAGACATACTTACAAAAAGCCCCCAGTTTTTCAGCCACAGAGAAAATTAGCAGAAGAGCCTGCCATGACTTTATTTATGCTGTATTTACTAAAGTACAACATGTCAGGAAAAATGTAGACTTGCTTTACACCTTTCTCCTCTAAAGTAGGTTTTTCTTTCTCATTTTGTATTTAACATCTCAGGGCCCATGACCAATTTTCAGCAACCCAAAGAATACTACTTGGGCCTTCCCTTGCCCTCTCCTTTTCCCTTTCTCCTTTCCTTTCCTTTTTAATGTTTTCCTGATTTTGAGCTGCCAATAAACATGGATACCAAGAATTTAAAGGCCAAGCAAAGCTAATGTACCAGGAATTACTTATTCCTCTCAAACAGCTTCCCCTTCTGTCCTTGCCCCTCTTCTGATCAGGACCATGGTAATTGTCATTATTTAGTGGGAAGGGGCCCTTAGGAGCCCTGGGAAGTTTCTCATGGTGACTGGCAGAAGTAATCACTTGAGCTCTTAGGCAAACAAAACCAGCCACCAGTTCTCACAGGGCTTCCAAGCCCCACATGAGCTGCTCTGTCCCCTTCCTTTGCTTAAGCTATTTGCTGACTGGCTGGCAGAAGAATTCCATCAATGTTTGCACACTGCCTATAAAGCATTTTTCCAAAGGTGAAAAAGCATGGCTCCTTCAGGTCTCCCCTGCCAGCCCAGGCTCTGAACAGGTTCCAGCTCTCCTGCCTGCTCACTTCTCTCCCACCCCTCTGTCTGCCTCTGTCACCACATTTCTCTTCACAGAGAAAAGCAAGGCACAACTTGCCAAGAATATTTCTGGGTTTCACATTCTCTGAACCTCAGAGAAACAAAAAACAATTCTTATCTCATTTTCTGTGCCTGTGTTTGTTCACAAGTAGAATGCATTGTAGAAGAGCGTTTACCTGAAGAAAATTAGTAATTAAATTCTAGTGAGAATGTTTTCATTCAGTAACCAATTAAATCCAAGTGTGTGTGTGTGTCAAAAGTGTCTGCTGACAATCATGAGATGCTGTGCAGTGGAGTGCTTGATAGATTCAGTTTAGATATAATGTAACAGAGTGTAATATAATATAAAATAATATAGTATAATAAAGTAATTAATTAGCCTTCTGAGAAGATGGAGTCCTCCTCATCATTTCTGCCTGCCATGGGGGTCATCTTGATGCAATATTCTTCTCTTGGACTGTTTTAAAAACCCCCTGTGGTGTGTTTCCTTTCTGCACTGGCACACATTTTAATGCCAGTTCTTAGCCTGTCATCAGTGAACTCTGCCAGCTGAACAGAGCTGAAGCAGCTCACAGTTGGCAGCAAGGATCTATTGAAGTGCAGGGTAACATTTTTTCAATAGCAGCCTTTCATGTAAAATACCCAACTCCAGTGCAGTCTTTGTGCTACAGGGTGTGATTAAACTGTAATTCCCTGATAGACTTATAGCCATGATTTCCTACCAGCTGGCCTGGGAAATGATTGCAGTACTTCACTGGGCAGGGCTGTTCTTCAGAGCACACAGACACAAATGCATGTTTGGATTGCAGCCCCCCGGGCTGGGAGGGCAGCAATGCTGCAGCTCCAGCTGGGACAGCTTTCCACAGTAGATGGCAGCACCCAAAACTCTGAAACTTCCCAGCTGGCCAAGCTGCTCCAGAGGCTCCCAGCTTCTGTGGTCTTACTGCATTTCCACTCATTACCCACAGTGGGGACATTTCCTCCTTCCCTGTCCTATCCCTGATTGTAAGAACCTCGGTTTCCTTCCAAAAGTCTTTCCCTACACCCTGATGCCTTGGGAAGGCTGACCTAGAGCAGAGACCAAAGAATTAAAGAATAAAGTAGGGATTTATTAAAAGGCCTCAATGGATGCACCTTGGGCAGCACAAGAGCCCAGCCAGGGCTGCACCCAAGATGAACCAAAATGGTCACAAAATGAACAACTGGTCACGGGGTCTCTCACTTTGATAAGTTCTGGTCCATTTGCATATTGGAGTTAATTGTCCAATTACAGCTCCAGCCCATGAAGTCCCATCCTACTTGTTTATCTCTCTTCAGTCCACGTTGTTTACACTCTTGGACCTGAGATTGGGATCATTTGTCCCTGGTCCCCAGCTAGAGAAGGAATTGTTTTGTCTCCTAACTCTGAGAAGAGAGCTCACCATCCCCGAATATGAAGCTCAGAACTACTAAAGCAGTACAGAATCTGAAAAATATAAAAGCTGAAACCTGAGGCATCAGAATGAGCTCCAAGCAACCATTCTTGGCTTTGAAAACTGAGAGCACAGCATCTGCTGTCTCTATTATTCTCCCACTCTGGCACAGAGATGTCCCATTACTCGTGGACAGCAGGGAACAGGGCATGTTTCCCTCTGTGCCAGCTCTGTGTCTCCTCACAGAACCACAGAATGGTTTGGGTTGGAAGAGACCTTGAAGATCATCTATCTACAACCCCCTGCCATGGGCAGGGACATCTTCCACTGTCCCAGGTTGCTCCAAGCCCCATCCAGCCTGTCCTTGGACACTTCCAGGGATGGGGCAGCCACAGCTTCTCTGGGCACCCTGTGCCAGGGCCTCACCACACTCACAGGGAAGAATTTCTTCCCTAATGTCTAACCTAGACCTCCTCTCTGTCCTGTCTGACAAGTCCCAACTCTCTCTGCCTTTCCAGCTGCCAGCTGTGTCTCCAGCCTGCCTTGACCTGTTTCACCTGTATAACTCACAAAAATGCCCCCAGATTTCTCTCAGGTCCCAGGAACAGTAACCAGCACCTTCCTAAACTGTTCCAACTGCCTTGGCTCATTCAGCCTAAAACCAGCACAAGGAGCAGTGACAGTCCCACAGGCACGGAGTTCCTCAAAGAGCACAAGACAGCCAAAGGGGACTGTGTGCCCCAGCACCAGGGTCCTCAGAAACAGAAAGGGATGGAGGAAAAGGCTGCATTAGATCTGAGGATGTGCTCTCACTTGCAATGACACAGGAATCACAAAGTGCTGCTGCACTGCAGTTTCTGTTGGCTATGTCCAAACCACAAACCACCATGGCATGGCTAGCAGTGGCCACTTTGGGAGGCAGACCTAGTTTTAACCAAAGAATAAAAATACCCAAATCTGCAATTTAAAAAAACCCAAAAACTCTTTATTATGTACTTTTCCTATTACTGCCTTTTCAAACCTCATTGCTTCAGGTTGTGCTGATTTGGCAACAAATGTGTTGCAGAGATTTGCAGTGGCCCTGACGTGGATGAAGCAAAACAGGCTGGATTCTTCTTCCTCCAGATTTCTGTGGCAGTGTAAAGCACTTGAGAAAAGTACAGTGAGACAAATATGGGTGGGGAGGGTTGGTACTTCCTCTAGTACTACCCTGCAATCACATTTTAGTGTGCATAAGCTGATTTCTTAGTGCAAATGCAGAAGTCATTGCTCCTGCAAATAAACTCCTGGGTTTGTTTTCCTGTTATGCACCTGATAATTTAATTTTAGGCCCTAATTTTTTGGGGGGTGCATTTCTAAACCTTGTTTTAAGTGCCCAGCCCCCTCTGTTTTGCCTCCTACATTCAGAGGTTTCAGTGGCCAAGGACAGGGAAGAAAGGAAAGGCAGCACTGTTTGCTGTGGCTTTCATTCTGCTCCATTCCCTTTCCCAGATGAATGCAATAACTTTCACTGCCACTTTGTCAGCAAGACAGAAATATGCAGCATCAAACATGCCATGTTAAAGTGCTGTCTGGGATATGAGCTGAGGGAGCTTGAGCCTTTGCTTGTGTCAACAGAATCTTTCACATCTCACAGGCATGGGGAGATGAAGGTCACTGAGGAAGAGCACTTGAATCAACACAAACCCAACTGACAGTGGTAAGCTTGAAAGAAAAAATTGCTCCCTATTTCTAGTTCTCATTTTTGACCAAAAATAATAGGAGGAAGGTATGGATTTTAAAACATCACACTGCTAGCAGGCACTCACCCCCAGACCACCTGCACCTCTAAGATAATTATAGCACTGTGCTCCCCAGCAGCAGCAATGTGAACCCTCCCAACACACTCCAAATTCCTGCCTTTGTGCAGCACTGGGACTGGAACCTGCTTTTCCTACTCTTTAAAGCCTCTATCAAATACCAAATGGATCAGCAGAAAGTGACAGAAGGGGACAGAAATGCACATTCAAGTCTGACCTGGGCACTAATTCAACAGTGTGGGGCAATCTGAATGAAAGGACAGCAGATAATTCATCCTGGCAGCAACACTCTATTCCTAGATTGTCTTCCAGAAATGAACTCAGAGAATATGAAAAAACCCAGTAAATTCATCACTTTCATTATGGTTACATACCAATCAGGTTAGGACTTCCACTGGCACTGCACAGCAGGAGTATGAAATGCAGCAGAATTAGGAGGCCTGCAAAAGGTGGAACAGAAAGTCCCACAAATGTGGTTTATCACAAACATTACCCTCAATCTTGTGCTGTTATTATCTGAAGCCATCCCACACTTCCCTGCTCTCGATACAGAGTGATTTTAACAACATCAAATCAACAGCAGGGATGCTGGTCTCCCAAGGGACTGGGAGTTCAGTCCCTCTCTTCAACAATCAGCACAACAGGCACTCAAATGCAGCTGCAGGCCCACTCAAAAGATGGCAAATCTACCACATTGTTTCAGGAGATGGAGAGATCAAGGCTAACAAAGAAACAAGCCAGGACATTGATTTTTCAGGTTTACAAGATGTTCTAGCCAGATCTGGTTCTGTGGCATTTGGCATGTTGTCAGAGTTTAGCATGGAAATGAATAACCTGTGATCCCTGCCACATACTCCATTTAGTACCCATGGTAAATTTTTATGATGGGAGTGATGTTTGCATGTTTTTCCATGATGCAGTTCTTCAGAAATAATAAGCTCTGTACAGTGTTTCCCACAGAGCTGGAGATTTCCTTGTTGTTCTACACTGCATTCTCCTGTGAGATCTGTGCTGACTGGAAGGACAGACAGGAAGGGATCACCAGCCAGAATCACAGGCACTCCTGCACCACTAGACAGAGGAATGCCATTAGAATGAATATTCAAGCTCCATGGCAATCCCAATCTCTCTGGATTCTCACTCCCTTTGCCATAGGAATATGTGCCAAAGCACAGTAAATCTCACTTTTCCCTTTTGTGCTCCTTAGCTAAGCATCAGATGGAGACAGGAATGCAGAAAAGGAACGTGCTGCCAGTACAGTTTCACTGTCAGAGCTGTGTCCCAACATTATTTATGCTCCATCATCGTTGATGTTCTCTGCTCCAGATGAAAGGAGAGCAGATACAGCCTCCAGTCATGAATTCACAGTCCTTCCTACATTCTCACCTGAGGGAAAATTCCCACTGCAAAGAAATGCCAAGCTGGAAAACAGTTGGGTTTTGGAAAAATGCTCAGTTCAGGTGGTAGGAATGTGTAGTGTCCATTTCAGGACAATGTTGAATAGTAGCCAGCAGGGCACTCTTGCTGTCCTGAAGACTGGTCCCATACTGAGCTGTACAGCAAGAAATAACCAGCAGCTGGTCAGAGGAGATTATTCCCCTCTGTTTATTTGAAATTGCATATGTAGTAAAAAAGAGATGTCAGCAGACCAAAGAGAGCCCAGCAGAGGACACAGAAGATGATTAGGGAGGGCAAAGAACCAGACAAAATACAAGGGAAGGGTGAGGAAATGGGGTTTGTCCACCCTGGAGAGGAGATAGTCAATGTGGGAATCTAACTGCACACTTGCACTGCCAACAGGGAGCTTACAGAGCCAAGAGAGCTCTGTGCAAGTGGAGAGACTGGGAAGTGCCACTGTGCAGAAGGAGGCACCCTGTTTGCAATCCTGTGCCACCTTCCCCTTACACATGGCTTTAGTGGTGAGATGAGGGGGCTGAAATGTTTAATCCAGGCAATGCCATTTTCTTATCAACAGAAGGTCCATCACAAAATGAGGAGGAAAAAAACCAGACAAACATCCAGAGCATGGCCCTCAGATGGAGCAAGGAAAGAACCTGTCCTTCATTTGTGGGCCAGGCTGGGCATATTTGTCCCCCAGAGCCAGTGCATGGTATGGCACAGTGCTGCCAGCTGGCAGCAGAGCCCTGAGAGGGATTCTTCTACCTGCAGGGCTACGTGTTTTTGACAACTTTTTCAGGTGATTTAGAAGAAATAGGTATTCCTATGCCCCCCCAAACCTTTCTGTTTGCAATTCAAGCCAACATGGGCACTTTCTCTGAAGCATCCCTGGCTGTTCTGGCTGTCAAACATGGAGGCTGAGCGCTGTCATGGACAAGGGATCATGCAGGCTTCTTTGTAGTTAAACCCACCCCAGTATTCTGTGTTTACTCACCAGCTGCCATTAGAATAGAAGATCATCCTGGGGCTGAAACAAGAGGCTGGCTTTTGTGGTATTCACATTCTCTGAACAAAGAGAGACATAATTCTCTCTCCCAGGATTTTTCCTGGGAAGGCAGTGAGGATTTCAGAGAAGGAGAGAAAACAATTCTTATCTCTATTCACTGCTCCTGTTTGGCACATGTGGAATGTGTTAGGGAGATTGTTAATTGGACACTGGTGAAGGTTGTTTTGATTCCTTGGCCAGTTGGGTCAAAGCTGTGTCCTGGCTGTCTGCAGACAGTCATGGGTTTTTCTTGAGTATCTTCTTAGTATAGTATTCTTTAGTGTGGAATTTAGTATAGTATTAGTGTAACATAATATAGCTTAATAAAGCAATTGTTCAGCCTTCTGAATCATGGAGTCAGAGCACATGATTCCCTGACTAGGGGATTGCCTGTTTCAACTATAGACTTTGGTATCACTTGAATTACAAAAAGAGAAATACTGCAATGCCCAAGTCATTGCATGTGAGGAAACTGCAGATAAATGATGGCTTCTGACACAAGGCAGTGACAGTCAACAGGAACCTCTACGAGCATCAGCTTATCGTTCTTATTATCAACAAAGCACCCACTGCCCACTTTTAAGTTGCATGCTACTACTGAAAATGAACACAAAGATGACATTTAAATCAGTGAACAGTAATGAAGTACTTCAGAGAGAATCTGTTAGAAAGCTGGACCTGTTAAAGAGTTACTGGAGCGGTCAGATGATGGCCTGTTCTAAGAAAATGTGAACTCTGCAGTGCACTTCAGTTTTCTGCCTCTGAGGAAGAAGATTTCTTTGATATGTGAATATTCTAAAGAGCAATAGGGATCTCCAAAAAGCAACATCAAATGAAGGTCCTGTCATGACAATTTCAGACTTGACTGTTTACAAATCCAGCTTCAGACAGTAAAGGATGATCCCATTTTCCTGGGAACCCTGCCCCACAGAAGCACTGACCTGTGCAAAAGTGCTTTTCATGACATTTGTCTGAAGACTGAAAGTCATGTACAAGAGGATGAGAAATTGTGGAAGTGTGTGTGGGTTACTTCCAATCTTTTCATGAACAAAAAAAAAAAGACCAACCCAGCATTAAAGCAAGGCAGGCTTAGCAGCCCTTGGGAAAGATTTTATAAAACCTTTAAAAGAACTGTTTTCCCTTTGTGAGTCAGCATTGTTGTTTAACACAATGTCCTCCACTTAGCAGGAGCTGAGGGTCAGCAGCCCTCCTGTGAGAGGTAAAAAAGGTGCCTCCCTGCACTGAGAAGAGTTAAGGAGATAAAGTATTTGAGCTGAAAGAGAAAATATCTGTCTGCAATGACACCTGAGTGGTTTTATGTGCTGCACTTCATGTGCAGCTGTAATGCAGCTCTGAACAAACCCACCCAGAGTCTGGGGAGGGAAATGCTGTGCCTGCAGCTCCCTGGTTTCAGGAGCTCATCCCAGCTGGGGCTCAGGATGCTGAGGATGCTGAGGCAGAGAGCAGCGACTGTGGTGCTGCCAGCTCTGCCTGCCCCTGCCCTGGCTGGGTGGGAGCCATCACCTCCTTGTCAGTGACACACATGTGACAAGGGCTTGGTTTCACCTTCTCTTTCTCAGCAATTTTTCTCTTTCTACATGAAAAATCATTGATGAAAAGCACTCATTTTGCAGAATCAGGAAATGGAGAGGCTGAGTTCTTCAGGTCCTAATCACACTCACACTTAGGGGGAGAAGAGTGCTTTTTTAGCTCATATCCCCTATATAAACTTCCAGTAAAAATGTAGTATAGCATTATAAATATTATAATAGTCTGTCCTTTTTCTAGGAATAAGTTGGCTCTCTGAACAGCTGACTAATCTTAAACAGTTTCTGAGTTTTGCTTCTGGAAATGTGAGTAATTTAAGTAATTAGTTCTGCAAAGTAGAAATTAGTTCTACAATGTAGACAGCATCTACATTTCTACATTTTTGCTTTCCCTTCTCTTCTTAATTCTTGCACTCATGTCCCATGCACCTGAACTTTTGCAAACACCCACAGAATAACTTGCCTAGTAAAAAGTTTGCTTAAGCTACAGACATTGTTGTAATTTAATGTTGTAGTTTAAAAAGTTGTCTGTTAGCAACCCAGGTGATGCATAGCAGACAAGACTTCCCAAAGAGAGACAAAGGGCTATTAATTCTAGTTAGCTGCACATAGGAAATGTGCAGCAAACAACAAATATCCACAGCACACACTTGTTTTGTCCCAGAGGACAAAACTCAGAAGTAAAAACCAGGAGTGACAGAAAACAACCCTGCAGTATTGCTGAAAAGCATTCAGCTTTAGAAGTAGAGATCAAACGTTTGCCTGTGAGAATAGACAAAAAAGATGACAACAGGATCAGAGAACACCCTGTTGTGAGTGGGATTCCTGCCATGGTATGAGAAGATGTTCAAATAATAAGGTTATTTTGACAATAAGAAGTATTGTGTTGGTAGGCATTTTGTATGAATGAAAAGCAGAAAGTACTCCCCAAATAACAATAATAATAATAACAACAACTTGAGGTGTCTGGCTGCCAGCACTAGCACTTCCTAGGTGTGAAGGAGCAGAAGGATGTCTGCTTTTATGGTTATTTGTTGGACAGAAGGGGTATCTGTGATACTCATGGATAAAAAAAAGTATCCTGTAAGAACTATCATTATACACCAATTGACTAGGAAGGTCAATGCTAGTGACTGACTGATTAAAAATGAGATTTATAAAAAAGAATCAGCTGAATAGCTTGCATACATGAAATATTGCAAACAACAGATAATGCACCAGGGGATTTATTACTAAAACCAATTTGATTTGTAAGCCTTAGGTAATTTACAACCTGCAGCTGAATAAGAAACAGGCTGTTCTCCTCTAGAAAACAATTCTCTTGGCAAAAAACAGAGAAAAAATCCAGCCAGAGGGGGAAAGAGGAAAAACCCACAACCCTTAAAGGTGGCAGAGCTCTGTGCTCCACAACTTCATGTGCTGCATTGTCAACCAGCCTGGCAGAGGAGAAAGCTGACAGCTCTCCAGAGGGGCTGTGCAGGAGTCTGGAACAGCACAGACCTGATCCTGCATATAATGAGAGAGAGAGAGCAGAGCTGGAGGCAAAATCCCTCCCTGGCTGCAGGGGAGGCACAGCCCGGCTGCTGCTGAGCCCTGGCACACACACAGCCTCACTGTGCTGGGGGAGCAGGGAACCAGAACCTCTGGGCTCTGCTTGCCAGAAATGCACCACAAAAAGGCATTCAATTGCACTAATAAAATAGGATATATTCAATTATATGGTTAAAATATTATATCCATATAATACATTATATCATTGTTATATATTATATTATTATAACATAGTCAATATATAGTCAATATATGATATTAGCCATATATTATATTGTTCAATTATATTATTAAAAAAACCCCAACCTGCACTCAAAGTGTCTTACTCAAAAATCCAGAGAAGAGACAGCTAAATCAAGGGAATACTGACATATCTGTGCTCCTCTTTTATGCCTCAGGTTAAACACACTGGAAAATCCTCATTAGCTGACAGTTTTAGCTGAAGGTCTTGTGCGCCAGGCTAGCTGAGAATATTAGGCCTCATTAAATTAAAAAAAATAAAGAAAAAGGAAAAAAAGGAATAAATATAGCTGTTGTAATACTCCAATGGGTTTGTCTAATTCTGCATTAATTGGTACCCATGTAACAGACCTCTTGCATTCCTTGTGGAACTGCACCAAACAGACACTTAACACAGCAAACACAATCAATCCCTAATTTTGCTCCTGCCAATGCTGTCCCAAAAAGGCTCTGAAGGAAGACAGAGACTTTTCATGACTTCCCAGCAGGTGAGGCAAGCCAGAAAATGAGGCTGTGGTGGCAACTTTGACTGGAGAATCCCCCAGCTGAGGGAGCTGGGGCTGCTCAGCCTGGAGAGGAGCCCCAGCTGAGAGGACCCTCAGCCCTGGGTGTCCCTGTGTGCAGGGAGGGCTCAGAGCAGGGCCCAGGCTCTGCCCTGTGGGATCAGCAATGGCACACCAGGAATGGGCAGGGACTGATGCTCTGGAAGTTCCACCTGGACAGGAAGGGAAGAACTTTTCCCGTTCAGTGACTGAGCTCTGAAACAGAGACCAGAGAGGGTGTGGTGCTTCCTCACTGGACACAATCCTGTGCCCTGTGCTCTGGGATGCCCCTGCTGGAGCAGGAAGTGAGACCAGATGAGCCACTGTGGTCCCTTCAAGGATTGCATGCCCCTGGAATCTTCTCTCTCCTTTCTGGCAGCAGTGTAGAGGGTGTTGAGCAGGATGGTTGTACCACCCCCACATAGGTTTATTATAGGCATTATATCACCTATATTATAATGCCCATAATATAGGCAATAATAAACACAGAGCTGTATATTAAAACACAAACATCTGCACAGACCTGGAGAGCATTGACATGAGAGAGAGAAAGAGAAGTGTCAGACAAATTTTGTGAAAAATCCTTTTGTTAGGATCCTTTTGTTGTATTCTGAGAAGCTTCAGCTTCTCCATGTTTTGCTGCTTTGAATGTGATTTGGAGAATTGTTTACCCAGCATGTGAAATTGGTTTTATTTGATGACCAATGACAGCCACCTGTGTCGAGGCTGTGAGCAGTCACAAGATTTTATTATCATTCCATTCCTTTCTTTGCTAGCCTTCTGATGAAACCTTTTCTTCTATTCTTTTAGTATAGTTTTAATATATAATTTTCTTTTAACATAATATACACCATAAAATAATAAATCAGCCTTCTGAAACATGGAGTCAAGATTCTCATCTCTTCCCTTGTCCTGGCACCCCTGCAAACACCACCACAGAGAAGGAACACACAGTTTATTCTTTGCATAATATTCACAGATGTGATTTGGGGTTTTAACTGTTCTGACACGTGATCTCTCCCATGGCATTGCAAAGTAATGATACAAAAACACCACTTGAAGGCACATGAAATCCTTAGGAAAGGCAGTTGTGCCAGTCAGCATCGAGTGGAGATACTGCTGGCATGCAGATTTTTAAAAGGAAAGTATCTCAAAGGCATTCCTTTGTGTCCAGTGTGCCTCAATTAAAATCAGTCACTGTGCAACAATTTAGAAAAAGAGAAACACCAGCAGAAAAACTAAGAATGATTTTATAGCCTCATGCTTGTGGTGAATAGGATGTGTATGAGGATTATGATAATTGTGACACAATTAATGGGTATTTCATGCTGTAATTTGGGGAAAGACAGTGTACTAGAAGAGAAAGGAAGATTGTGGCCTCTGCTTCTCCTCAAAGCCCCCAGGTTGTGCTGCAGGACACTCACACTGGCCCTGCTGACATGGGCTCCTAAGCCCTGGCACCTTCTCCTGAAGCTCCTCTATCCAAACCCTTTACAGGCAGCAGGATGGAGAGTCATCAAGAGTTTAGGCTAGAAAATGCTTGAGAAAAGGAAAGGATGCAGAGCTCCACTTTTTAAAGTGCTGAATGAGATCCTTTTACTTCCATTAGCAGCACTGCAAAATGACTTGAAATAGGGGAGGAAACAGGAAATTTTACCCTGTTCTCAGCCTGAAAGACTTAACTAAGTTAGGTGACCTAGTCCATGCTTTTTAGTGCACACCATGAAAATAAACCCCTCAGTTTCCATTCTCATGTCCATTCTGGCTCTGCTCATTTTTGTTAATGTACCATATTCTCTCTTTCTGCATAGCTCTACCACAGTGCTGTTTCCTTTCCCTGGATATAATTCATTAATTCATGAACTACAGCAAAACCAAGCAATCAAAATGCAACCCAAAAACTGCACTGGAAAGATGAAATACCCCTTTTAAACATCAGTGTGCGTGCCAATTTAACTTTCCCTGTCCAGAACCAGTCTGGCCACCAGACCTCGGTTCAAGAGGCCACTCCTGCAGGACAGATGTCCCCTGGAATGCTCTGCATGGGAAAGGCTGCCAGTGGTGATGATGTTTGGACAAAAACACCACTTCCATGCAGTCAGCATCCCCTGACACCCACCCTCAGCATGCCCCACACAGATCACACAAGCTGTAAAATGCTTGTCCTCACATCCATGGCATCCAACCACATCACCTCCTGCACACAGGAGTGTTTGGGCCATTTTCAGTGCCATTTCCAGCCTGGGGAGATCATGGCTGATTCCTCAGCACCACGTGGTTCTCTGCATTCTCTTGGCTTAGCAGGCCACTCACTGACAATATCTTCCAGTGATTTCTGCCTCTTTGCTCTCCTCAAAGCCAGAAGGGACAGCATTGCTCAGAGCTCTCTGTTCTCTTCCTGCCCCTCTGGAATTATCATCTCTGTTGAGATGATAAACAGGAGAAAGAGAGATCCAGGCCCCAGCTTGAGTTCCCTTTCCTGACACCTCCTGGAACCTTTGGGAGCTTGCAGAGCTTTGAACACTTGGGTGCAGCTCTGCAGGCTCCACTGGCCCATACTCTGGCATGCACACACACACATCCAAGCAGTCCTAGGGCTTCCTTCCTGCACTTCTGGCTGATAAACAGAGCAGCTTTATGAAAGCCCCTCTGAGACTGACTGTTCATGCTGCAAAAAGGCCACTACAGCAAGTAAAAAACAAATTATGTGTCCTTGGTTTTGATTTACACTGTAGTTTCCTTTTTAGTAACATTAGTAACTCTTTGCAACTTCACTTTTTAGTAACTTTTTTGTATGCTTTCACAGCATGTTCACTGACCCAACAGTATTTAATAGGCTTATACACTATTGTCAGGGGATTTCAATTATGAAGTAAACTGTAAACTTATTTGTCTCTTTATTTTTTAGTTCCTCTAACACTTTACTATTCAAACTCCTCTTCAAAATAGAGGTACTGCCCCAAATTTTTACATTATACTCTTCTTGCCTGACTACTGCTCTCCTCATGACATCAGATTAAAACCAAACCAAACAGAACAAAACCGTGAGCTAAAAAAAGCCCAGGCACCAAATAAACACTGACCAAGATGAATCCTGAGCTCCGATTATTCAATGTTCCTTCATCTTGCTACATACAGCATATTTAGTTGAAATAAATAGAAACACTTCTATTTCACAGTCACCTCTGTCCATTTAAATGGCAAAACACATTTGACTTTGTAATGAACTGCAGAGCTGTTTAAATAGCTCCATGTTTTGGAATTAAGCAATAGGCCCCATGAAATCACTCATTACCACCAAGTCTGCTGATTAGAGCCTCAGGCAAGTGTAAGGGCAGTTAACTCTCTCACACCACAGCTTCCAGGCCCAGAAATTACTTATTCCCAGCTCTTTCTTCTGTTAGATATGCCATCCCTTCCAGAACAAAGCTTTCACAAAAATGCCTTAAAATCTCTGACAGATCATTCATCAATAAATGTGGACAGTAAACACACAGGTTCTGGGAAGACTGTCTCCTAGAACAGCTAAAAACCAGGACAATCTTCATTTACAGTCACTAACAAAAAGCCTGGCAGGCCTGCAAAACTGTACCCAGGATCCACTGAATACATCAAATGTCATCTGCCTGTGCATAGGAATGTGTTCTTTGTTGAAGGAGTGACAAAACTATTTTTTGTTTCTTCAAAAAGGAAAAAAAAAAATCTTAGAAGTTCCTTGTTTTAATTAGGTAAAAAGACACTTCATAAGACCTAACTCAACAAAATCACATATCACCTGTGTTTAACAGATCTCATAGACCTGTGAATGCAACACCTCAATACATGAAGAGAGGGGGACATGTCCTGGACTCCAAAGGGGACAGCTGGGACACCATTCCCTTCTTCAAGAATGGCAGGACAGAGACTGATCACTTAATTGTAAAGCAAATGTTGCACCCCAGATTTACAAAGGATCACAGGCTACTTAAACATGGCTCTAAGCAGGGAATACATTCAATAAACCATTTTGCTCATTTTATGTTCAGTTTGTAAGTGTGTATATATATATTTATAATTACACCCAGTTATGTAAATATTTGAGTTCTTATAACCTATGGATATTTTGTTTACAAATCTGTTAAAAAACCACCCCAACTTTATTTATTTAAATCAAGAAGACTGACTTGCCTTTTTTACATAAATTCAAAATTGTTTTTTCTATTAATATAGCATCTGATGGACTGTGATGGTGGATGTCACAGCTGCCAAGTTCTTAACACTCTGGTTTTGTGTCTGCAACTACCAAGCTGTTAAAGGCTGTGGCTCAAAGCAAGTCTATTTTCAGTTTTTCTGGTGTACACCCAGAATCAACCATATTTCACACAGAGCTGATACTAGTGTTCAGACTTCTTTATCAACTGGAAGTTTAATATCACACGATAGCATCACAGTGTGCTGTCAGTGGAATCAAAATGTGAATTCACTGCTAGAGGAGCAGGATTTATTTTCATGCTCTCTAACCACACAGCCACAGAAATATGTATCTGGGAGACAGGGAGGGAGGGGGGGAAGTGAGGTTTTTCCAAGGTACAAAGATGAATTTCTTGCTGATTAGACAATATATAATTATATAAGGTGAAAATATAGCTATGTAATTCAATGTTTTAGACATAAAGATACACATAACTGAATAAAAAGCTACCTGTAACACTTGCACTGGCTACTCTATACAACCACACCCCTACATTATAAACCCTTCACTATTTTATCAATACAGTTTCTTGCTTAAGGTATATTCTTCCTTACAACTATAAAAACATAAGTTATGATTTTTCTGCTTCATGTCTGTGTACTCTACTTTTACATCAACCCAAGCTCCTTCCAAGGCTGCAGATCAAACCCTCCTGTATCTGTGGAAGTTTCTATCTTTCCATTTCCCACAAGCATGTTCAATCTTTTCTCCTTGGAAATGAAACTGAGGCAGTAAGTTGAAAAAAATTGCCTGTTCTTGTTCTACTCTGGCCATGGAGAAGAACACCTAAGAGCAGAAATGAACCCAAACATGTTATGTGCATTTTAAGGCAAATTCTTTGAAGATGTCCCTTTGGGACATGGCAGCTCCAAGGAGTCCCCAGCACTATTTGATGCTCATGTCCTTCCCCAGGCTCAGAGCACAGCTTGCCTCCCACTCCAAGGCTGTTGGTCTGGCAGCCAAGCCTGACAGGAGGATGACAGCAGCTCTGGAGCAGCCCTGCTCCTGCAAATTACCCTGCCAGCCAAGGGCTGCTGGGGGAGAGGGGCTAAGCCCTGCTGCTCAGGCAGCAGGAGCTGCAGTAATTAGCTGGTGTAATGAAGAGTGAGGGAAGGAGAGGAGCAGTGCATGGTGCAGGGCTGTTCTGTCAGCAATATCCTCCTCTGAGGCTCTGCTGAACAATGCCCTGCTGAGCCCCCAGTAATCTCTACACATGGCTACCCATGAAGAGAGTAATTAAGAAATGTCATTGCCTCCTTGGGAAAATACCACTGTGTCTCAAAAGAATGATGATAATCTCCATAACAGCCTTGTTCTCTCTCTCTCTCTCTCTCTCTCCTCTTTGTTTTGGTGGGGACTAAAATGAGTTACAACGCCAGGCTTTTGTTCTTCCCTTTGTCACACACCAACCCAAACAAAGCTGTGCTGGCTGAGCTGAGACAAAGCTGCATTTAGAATTGAGTGCAGCCCCTCCCAAAATATCTATTATTGGGGAAGACACATCTGCACTGGGCATCCCTGCAATAAAGAGTATTTGGAAGCCAAGCACAAGGCAAGTAAAATCTTATAAACTCATACCAACTCAAACTTCCTGTAAAAGCTTGCACAAAGAGCAAGGAATCCTGGATCCATCACACATCCAATGATTTGGTGAGAGGCAGCATTACAGCCAGGGAAGTTCATGTAGGATTGCTGCTGAAGAGCAGCATTCCTGCAGAGGTGTGCAGCTGTGTCACCTGGGAGAAAGGCCAACACCCCCAGGCCAAGGAAAACCAGACAAGGGTTGATCTTCCAGCACTGGGCCAGGCTGCTGTCATCCTTCACTGAGTGACCTTTGAAATGGTCCTTTTTCCTATGAGAAATACTCATTATTTATCCATCAGCCAAAACTCTGCCCCTATTAATTGATGTTCTGCCTGTAAACATGGATCTCAAACTGATCTCAGTGGCTGTGACCTGCAGTTTTCCAACAGACAGAAAGACAGAAACTAAAGGTTTTTCAGAGAATTCCACACTGCTGGGGAGCAAAGAGTATACATCACCAGAGAGCAATGCCAGGAGTCCTTGCAAACATCTCTGCCATTCTCTCTGTCCCTGCCTCCTTGATATCTACCACTGGGAATGCATGAGAGCCAAACCCTATCTTGCCTGTCACAGCTGTACCTGTATAAATACCAGCAATCCCCTCTCACAAGGTGTGAGTAATTACACTGCAAAGATTTCACAGCAAAAAGGGTGATTGCAGCAGTCTGCTAATGAGGCTGATCAATTCAAATACTTTCTTCCTTCCCAAAATTTCATTCCAGGTTGTTTACTCTGCTCTCTGAAATTAAGCAGTTGTGTCTACACAGCTAACACACCTTTGATTCTCCAATTCACTGAACACTTGGATTGTACTGGGAGCAAATATTTGCAGCTGGAGGGTAGACAGTCAAGAGTTTAAACATAACTACTGCTATTTCTATTTATTCCAGCCGATTCTTTCTGCTACAATGGAAGGGATAAGACAAGAAACTTTCATCTAAAAGGTATTTTTTGGGTTATACAGTGCTAAAGGCCCAGGTTCCCTACTGAGGGTTTGCAGCTGCCAGCACAACACCTGGTCAGTATCAGGTTTTGGCACAAACACAGGACACATTCATGTGTCCTGAGATTCTGAGAAATTTTTTCTGCAAGTAGGATTCCCTACAGAATGTTGATGCCATGGAAAAGTAATACATGAGATTAATAATAATAATAATAATAATAATAATAATAATAATAATAATAATAAATTTATTAAAATGATGAATAGATAAATTATTATGCAAACATAATAAAAACGATTTAGCAACAATAATAATAACAACATTAATAATACATTATATATAATATATATTAAATATATATTCTATAAAATATATAAATATGATGGGTATTTTTATTATTAACATCATCATCCTCATTTTCCAGCCTCCACTGGTTCTGGTGACTGTCATTCTCCAAAGCAGCCTGATGGGTCCCTGTTAACTATGTCTAACTTCCCACTTTCCAGACATTATCTAGTGACACTGCTGGTTTTAGTCTGGCATTCCCCCTCAGGATATAGCTGAAACCAATCAGGTAAGTAATTAGGCAAAAGATGATCACAGTGAGGTTATAAATATAATGGGAAAATGAATATTTAAAAAGAGCTGAATACACATTTTGGAGAAAATGGAATGGATGGAAAATGACAACTCCTCATGGGCAGAAAGAAGGGTGGAAAAAGTAAGGGTTTTTTTAATGGCTTTTGGAGGAAGGGCAAAGTATTTTTAATTTTTACACTGAATCATTGCAAAAATACTAAAAAAAGATTAAAGTCTGTTAAAAGTCCAAATGGAGAATTACCTCTGCAGCGGACACATAACCTAGCCTGATAAAGTTGCTATCCTTGCAAAGGCTATATTTAGAGTTTTGGCTTCCTCTGTATCTCTTCTTTGCCTCTTTCTATAGCAGATGCATTTTCTTCAGCTACGGGTTGGTGGGTTTGTACAAACAGAAAGGGAATTTTCTACATGTGTCCTAAACTTCCAGTAATGATGTCCCCAAATCTTTCATTCTGAATAAAAGTTGCAGAAAAACAGAAGTATTAACAAGATATGTGCAACTGAGCCTGCAAAAGGTGCAAGCATCCTAAACCTCCTTTGGATTCCAGGTACAGAATCAATTCTGAAGCAGTGGGCTGTACCCCTTCCTGCCCATTTATATTAATCTTGTGTACAAGGGTCCTGAACCAGGTGCTGGCAACAAGCTCAGGTAATTTGGATGACTACTTACCAAGTATGGCAGGCCAGGAACCCTTTTTGAAAGCTGTGTCCCTCATAAAATGATTTATCACTACTGCTACAGCTGACCTCCCATATTATTTTTATTTAGCTTGAACAAATCCCCACAGATGCTTTGACTCCAATGGATTTTTTGCAACTAGAGGGGATTTGCTCACCTATTTTCAAAGGGATTTAGAGTAAAACATGAAGCTTTGGGTCTATACTATTTTAGCTAAATACCTGACTGAATGGGGAGATACAGCTTCATCAAAAAAGCCACTCCATATTCTAACAGGGCTCTCCTGAGGACAAAGAACCACAGAGTTTCAAAGCACTGGAGAAACACTTGGCTGAGCACTCCAGGCCCCTGTAAAACATTTCTTTTTGTGGGCTACTTTGCTGTGAAGCTGTAAAATGGGAAAAAAGAGAAGGGTAAAAAATGGACATGTTGGAGAAGGGGGGGAAATTACATTTAATAGGGATATAAAATTTCACCTGACTCAGATCAAATGCTTCTGTCATTGCTGCCAGGCAAAATTATGGCATCAGTATTAACAGTGCATGCTTTTGAATCTGTAGCCCTACTTTTCATATTGATTTGTGGCAGAGGGTCAATACAGAATCTCCAAAGAAGCACATATATGGGCAGGTTTGGGTATGAGTGGCAGGCAGCAATGCTAGGTCTGCGTGTGCAAGCATGTGCATATTCTGTTTCATTTTTCTCCCATTTGCCACATGAACATCTTTTCAAACACATTCATTATTGTGACAACAGGTTGAATCTGCAATTCACCATCTGCCTAAACAACATTAACCTTCATGCAACCTTCTATTATTATTGTTTGGCTTTGTCTGAAATTCAAAATCCCCCCCCTAAATAGAAGGTGGAGGGACAACCCTTGCACTTGGCATCATCTGTTCTATTATACACACACATATCCACCTGGAAACTTGCATTTCAGATGGATTTCCAGCTCCAATTTCTTCATGTCATTTGGGCACAGTGTCTCAAACACAACCACAGAAGGTACAATAAAAGATGCCCATTAACCACTTCAAGGTTCATTTCATGGTTTCACTCATGAAACTGCCAACAGGAAACTGAAGCAGTTTTTCTCAGACTTCTGCAGATGCTGAGATTAATATTTCTGCAATATTAAAGATATCTTTTTATAAAACATGAACTTTTATACATTAAATTGTTGCTTAGATAGTTACAGTAACTTGAATTTTTTCTTAGCTACATACTCAGCATACTTTGATCCAGAAAGGAGAAATCTAGACGTGCTTTCAAAAGCATTTCAGAGACAATACTTGGCTTCATTTTCTTATTGCTGAAAAGAACATGCTGGGCCTTGGCTTTGCACAAATGTACAGCCTTTAGCTTCTTCTGCTCCATGCCATCAGCTCAGCTCCAAACTGACCTTTCCTCTGTTGCTACCAACATCTATTAGCAAAATATTTTCATAAATACTGTACCATTCACTTCCATCCTCCACTAACTCTGCACTTGACCTTCAGAAATTAGGTTGGCAGTGACTGGTCTCTGCCCAAACACCTTTGAAATCCAACCTTGTAGGAAGGAGTTTTTTTGTAGTGATGAGGTATGAGTCCACTTGCTCATATTTTACCCTTTTTTCCTCCCTGTGTAATTGCATAGGCACAGGTTGAACTGATATGGAATTAAAATACAAGGTGGCCACTATAACCAAGCCCCCAAACATGCCTAGATCTTTGGGAAGGCTGGATCTGGGTTGGAATTCTGAAATTTCTGCTCCTCTCTGGTCATGACTAAGGATGTGAGCCTTTGGACCTCCCAGTAGGAAGTGCTGCTCTGGGAATGTTGGAGTCCCAGTCCCACACAGGCTGAATGAGAAATCTGAGGATTTAGACACCAGTGATGGCAAAAATGTGTCACTTTGAAAATAAACATCTTTGTTTTGTTTCTGCATGCTTGTTTGCTCTAAATGCCTTAGCTAAGTCTCAATAGCAATATTTCACTGTGAGAACATTATCTCCTGACAATTATGCAATTCTATTAACATCATTGCCTTTTTAATCTATGAAAGGTTACATTAAACAGAAAGAAGACACACAGGAGACTAGAGAAAGGAAAGTACCTAGCCTTTCAGGATAAAAAAAAAAAAAGAGAGATTATTCAAATGATTATCCTGACATTTATTTTTATATGATGAAAAACAGAACAAGAAACATAACACTGTTTTGGTGACCTGAATGCCAGCAGAAAGTAAATTAAAACTCACAAAATAAATGCAAATGACAGGACAGATTCTTCCCTCTGTTCAGATATGTTTACAAGGATGGGGTGAATACAATTTAATGGGAAATAGCTATTTTGTGGACTTGTCTGCAGCAGCCATTACTGAACTGCCTGAAAAAGCAGATGGAAGAGGATGATTTAAGGTTTGCTACCTTACAGAGACCCCTCACTGCCTAAAGAGTCAAGAAATACCAAAATCAACGACCACTTTGGAAATATTAGCAGTGTAATAGCCTTCAGTACCACGGGGTGAAAAACCAACTGATATTTCTGCACTGCCTAGCACGAGATGAATATTCCAACAAATTTTCCAGCAGCCAAGCCCCTCCCACAGGAGAGCCCCAGGAACATTCATTGCAAACCCCTGAGCCCAAGAGAGTTGCCTACAGCAAAGAGGAGCTCCAGGCTTTCTCTGCACCTTGGAGATGCAGCATCACAGCAATGAAAACACAACAGCTGCACAGAATTTGCTTATTTTTCTTAATTCACAAAGCTGGGGGGGGAAATCTCCTAATTAATCTAATAGGTTATACATTGAATTCTTTGCTCAGTTGTCCCCTGAAGGCTCCCAATCTTGGCTACAATTCAAACTCCTCTCAGTGTCCAAACATCCCCTATCACCGGCTGGGGGCTGTGTACAAATCACAAATGGAACAGGACTGCTGGGAATGTGCCTTGAGCTGGTTTATTTTCCAGCATCAGTCTCATTACATGCTTCTGACAATGGGAAGGTGCCAGCAGCTCACATCCCAGGCAGCAGACAAAGAACTTAATGCTACAACTCACTTGATAAGTTTTTTGACCACTCACACAAAGCAAAAGCACATTGACAATAATTCTATCCAACCACTGTAAGCACATGTACCTGCTGTCATCTTATTGCAAAAGTTCCATACCTTCTTGGTGATTTCTCATGGGCATCTCCTCACAGCACTGACTCCTTCTTCCTCACAGCACAGCCAACAAACTCCAACTCTCCTCTCACCCAGCCAACTCCCTCTTTTATAGCACTCATCCTCATTGGACACACCTGTGCCCTGTTAAGGGCAAGCCTGTTCCTAATCCTAACCCCCTCTTATATAGCACTCATCCTTATTGGACACAGCTGTGCCCAGTTAAGGGCAGGCCTGTTCCTAATCCTAACCCCCTCTTTTATGGCACTCACCCTCATTGGACACAGCTGTGCCCAGTTAAGGGCAGGCCTGTTCCTAATCTTTGGTGATTAGTACACCTGCAACTCCTCAGGTGTGAGATGACCTTCTACACTATCTTTATTTTCTCACATTCTATCCCCCCACACGTACCTTTGGTTAAAACAATGCTTGCTTATTTTGAATACAATACCTGCTTGTAAGCCTTAAAACACAATGCACAGAGCTCTATTATTAAGCTTAGAACTTCCTAATATCTCACTTTTCTGCAGCTTAGGCAGTTATTCTAGACAAGCATTAATACACACACCATTGTTCTGTTTGTCCTTGCTTTTCTACATTTTACATCATTTTTCTGCTGACCTATCTCATGGCTACTGCTTAGCTCTAATCACAGTTCTGCTGTCTCTGAGGCCTGCCTTTTGCAGCTTTCCCACAATCCCACTGCTTTAGTTCATCCCAAAGTGCCACCTTCCAGCTGGGGTCGCTGGCCAGCAGCACATGAACCTCTGGGAGCTCACAAATGCTCCTCTGACTCCCCAAGCACTTGTGGCTTGTGCTCTTGAAATAACCCTGGGAGAAGGTAGGCAAATTCATGGAAAAAAGGAATTGTGCATTTTTCTTTTTAAAGCTGAAAATAATGTGCACATGTGGTTTTTATCAAGTATGGGCAGAAGACAATTGAGACAACAGAGAATTTACTGATGCTCCACTGCAATGGACTGGCTTTCCTGTCTCACAGATCCCACTGGTTATTATCAGAAAAATCTGCTTATGGCCATTATCTGTTCAAGTACATGTGGAATGGCTCATGCCCTGTACTTCAGTGGCTCTTTGCATGGCTCAAGGACTCTTTATCCACCCTTCCCAATGCCACTCTGCCTTTGTACGCAGTGTAGGAGGGATCTGCAACCACAGTCCCACAGGTACAGATGGGGGAGGTTGCCTTCCCTGTGTTCTGTCTCTGCCTGAGAGGTTGGACAGTGGATGGAGGAGGCAGGAGAAGAAACTGGAGGGCATCTTGCTTGGGAGCTGGCACTGTTTCTGCAGAAGCTAAACAATGGCAAAATTGCTAAAGAATTCTGGAAATTGCACCCCTATTTGCCATTGGGGCAAAACCACTAACAGCCAGGTCAGGACACAATGCACATGTATGAGCAGAGCTGTTATGAGCTGCTCCTTGGAATTCAAACTGCTACCAAGCAAATCACATTTCCTTTGAAACTCTGTATATTCAGCTCTTTAAACATTTTCAGCGTTCCTCACCTCACACTTGCTCCTTTCCAAGTTTTCACTTGGAGATTTGTGCTCTGCACATGGCTGCTGTCAGACAAAGGTAAAGCAATGCTCACAGCTCAGTATGCAGGGCCAGCATAAGGCAGAAAAGTACAAAATATCAATTATAAATAAAAGTACTTTTCAGACTTTATTTTGTAGTTCTGATAATGTGCCTCACCATTTCCATGAATTGGAAATTTCTAATTTTTATTTCTAATGGTGCTACTGACAGAAGTATTTGCCCTTTACTAAACAGTCAGAATTACTCAGCCTGGAACTCTATTTTCTTACCTTTCTTTAGTTCATCTCAAATAACTGTATTTATAATATTTTATAATAGAAGTAGAGGGTAATGCCTGTTGCAAGTCACAATCAACCAAGATCCAACACTTAGAAAAGCCCTGTAGAGAATGTTACTTTGGTTGTTACTGGACATTATCTGGCCTTGGAATACAGAAGTTAGATAACAGGGAAACTTATACCAGCCCACATGTTCTCTGGGAAAGGCTGTGAACAGACACAGAAATGTCAGAAGGACCTCTCAAGGTCACTACTTCAACCCCTTTCTCAAAGCAAGATTATTACCAGTGCTGAGTCTACTATTAAAATATTTAGTGTGTTTTTAAAACAAACCAGCAACTGGCAAACATGTTTTCTAAATGATTCATTTTTTCATGGGCAATGAGTAAAGATCTATGAATAAAACCATCACACATCTCTCTCCAGCTTTAAGAAGGCCTTTGACTGGATCTGTGAGGTGACCAGCTGTTACTCAACTTACACTGAGCTCAAACCATGAAAAAATATCACCCCCACTTGCAGTCATGGTTTTCCTACCCAAATCTGCTTGAAATAAAACCGAGCACTTGGCTGCACCAAGACAATAGAGCAGCATTTGAGAACACCACATTTTCTCTTACTCCAGGCTGAGGTTTTACAGAAGTCTCAGTTATTTAGCACAGAAACTTTGTTGGTATTCCAACAACTATGTTACAGAAGTGTCACACACCAGCATCACCTACACACACCAATGGCCAATAATGACACATGTGGGCAATATTAATACAGCTTGTTTCTGCAGGAAACATAAATTAGTCCCTGTGGGGACTAGTATTATGGGCTGTAATGTCAGCCCAAGCTTCTATGACAATACAAGCCAAGAGACTGCAGTCTGAACCGTGCTGAATCTAATGAGACATGGCAGCTTTGGAAAGCCATCTACAGTTCTCTTTGTAAATGGCATGCTGTCCTAATAAATGAAATGGTTTTACATGCCTTTTACCAGTTTCCACTAAGGCTAGCTCAATTTCAGAACCCTTTCTTTAATTGTGATGTTATCTGAGAAGAAGCCTTTCCAAATGCCAAGGTAAATGAGCATCAACAAGGTGATGGATGAAAAAAGGAATGTACTCTGCAGGCAGCCATCAGAATGTAGAGACAGATTCAATTACATAACATTTTCCTGGGCTCTTATGTTCCAGTCCTTCTATTAGATCACCATGCTTAAGCCCAGACACTTTCAAAAGATTGTAGCTGGCCAGGAAAATCTGTTTGCTGGAATGGGAAAAGCTTTGGGAAGGTAAACATAGTTTTCCTCTGGCTGCTAATTAGCATGAAGAGAAGAACCATCCAGCTCCATATGGCACCCAAGTACATTGGCACCCTTGAGGCAGAATTACCTGACTCATTATTTGTGTTAGACTCTTCTGGAGATTGCTGATGTTCCACACAAAGGGCTGGCTTTCCTTTGGGTTCTCACTTGTTTGTTTGGCTTTTTTTTTCTTTCTTCCTAAAGAATTACAGGAAGTACCTGGCAATAAGCCAGGAATTGTGTTTCAGAAATGGTAAAGAAAACAACTACAGAGTTGTTTTTTCTGTTATTGAACCTGTACTGACTATTAGGAACATTAGAAAAAGTCATGTGTTACAGATCTGCTGAGGTTAAAATACCTGCTGTTTTTAACCATCTCCAATTGCTGCTGGGCTCAAAATACCATCAGCTGGCTCTCTTTAGGGCAGTGAAAGCTCATGTTATCAATTATAAAAAGAGGACTACTTGTAAGTCTCTGCTTTTCATTTCTGGTAAGTTTTGGTAAAAACTTACCAGAAATGAATAAATAAACCAACTATGGGCTATAAATGAAGTGATGTCTCATATCAACTTATAAACCAACCATGGGCTATAAATGATGTGATGTCTCGTGTCAACTGCATCTGGAAAAGCAAAGATTTAAATTACACAGTCCAGGTCCACAGACACATATCTGTGTTCCTAATCATTCTTACTCATGGTATTTGTGACTATTTTAACTGGCTCAAACACTTTTGACTCAGCCAAGTTATGTTCCTCCTGGTATGAATAGAGAGATAATGACTTTTTTTTAAATGGTTGAGGTGGAAATAAAAGTATGCCCATGTAACTTGAGAAAAGCAGCTATGAGGTATGTTCAACACAACGATTTCATCCTGACTTTTATGCATATTCCACATGTATTGAGACAGGCATTGCCACATCTCAGCCCTGCCACCTGCCAGCTCTGATTTGATAAAACCCCTGTGAGTGCCCAGCAGAACTGGTTAACATAAACCACCTCCATCTAAAAAGTTTACCTGAAAGGGAGCTCACACAAGCACCCTGTTGGTACAGGCCAAAAAAGCTGTAACATATAGCTGCATTTATCAATTTGCACACTCTCAGGGAACCAAGGTGAATGCTGGGTCTGGAAATTGGAATCTGACTCCTGCACTTCAGGCTGGTGTAAATAAACAAACTGGCAGGTCTGGAATACATGATCTTATGAAATTCAATTAGAAGCAGCTGAGCAGTAACACTTGGTATGTGTGTAGTGCCTTGCACTAGATCCTCCAAATGCTTTATTTCATTGAGGGTGCAAGCCCATTTGCTGAAAAGAGTTCAATTCATGTGTCTTAACCTCATTAAAGAAAGGAAAAAAAAGGAAATAAATTCTATGAAACGTCCAGGAATAAAATCCAGACCTTTCTAGCCTTGTATCTTGTCTTTTACCATGAAGACAGAGTCCCATTTGAATCATTGCCTTCTGAATGACACTGGGTGCAGGTGCCACTGAAAAGCCATGTTAGCCTAAGGGAGGTTTGAGCTCAGGAATCAGTGCATTTTGCTGTCTGCTGCTTTAAAATATAAGTGACCTTTTCTTCACCTTAATTTGTTCTGGGGCAAAACCTCAAGATTAAAAACTGTGTCTGTTTTCCCTGTGTGCAGCCCAGATGGAGAGCAAGGCCATCCATTCATGGCCACCACGTGGAAGCAGAAGGCAGCTCCTGACAGGTCTTGCACACAAACTGAGTGTGAAATGAAAAACCCTCCCAGGTGCCTCCAGTGCAAGTGCCAGGTGACTTCACAAGCTCCACTCTTTAGCTAGAAGCCCCCAGGCACCTGCTGCAGCACAATTCCTGCACTGCATGGGCAGGAGACAGGCCCTGGGCACTGCTGCAATATTCCCTGCAATGCTTCTGCTTTCTAATTCTCATTTTGTGGATTCCCACTTTGGATAAATTCATCACAAGAGGCAACACAACACTGAACTTTACCAAGGAAATCAATTCAAGAATGCCATGTATAGTTTCTGTCTTTTGTTTGCTGGGCAAAACACCAAGAGCCCTGATACTTTGCTGCCAATACAAATCCAAGCATGTGCATGCACTAAAAAAAGGGCTTTTAACTTCTCTCTTAAAATTTCTCTCCCTTTTCTCAAGGAACTGTACATTATTTTAAATTGTTATGACATGTGACATCCTGTAATCATAATGTGACATATCATAACAAAATACATAGTGGTAGTATCAGTTTCTTTTGTGTAAAATTTTACAATATTAACAAGCATTAAGAGCATCTACTACTTAAAGAAAATGGACACATCTTATTTCTTTGGAAGCATCTCTGTTTCTCTTGCAACAAAACAGGCCCTAAGAAGGAGTATCTTCAAAAGCTTTTAAATTTTATTTTTCTATATATTCTGTCAGAAACAGATATGTTATCATATGATCCACCTGACATTCCATAGTGCACCTTCCAGGAAATAAAGTAAAAATTATGAAATTATGGATGTATTTAAAACTAACTTTCTTGAGTTTACTTCTAGATGAAATCTGCCAAGTGCATTTTTGCAGCTTTGTTTGGAAAGTATAATCTTGCTCTCTATTCAAATGTTAAAGTTCTGAGCAGTGGCCAGCTCTGTCAGGCAAAAGGAGCCTCCTCATATGTTTTACATCAGTTATTTTTAATCCCATTCATGCAATGGCCAAAGCAAAGGCTGGCAGTGAAGCTGAAACCTGCTCCAAGGAAGCCAAACAATATGCAAACAACCCTTGAGGTTTTTACAAAAGCACAAATCACCAGGAAAACTGGGCTAAACCACAATTTTCATATAGACACCCAAAATCTTGGACATGATTCTGCCCTGTAGAGGAAGCCTTCCTAACTTGTGTGGAGGAGACAGAGAGCACAGGAAATGTGCATCATGTTAGACTGCACAGAGAAAGGGCCAAAAGCCTGCTCACTTTACAGATCATTCATTTATTATAATTTTCTGCAAATTAACCCTAAAACAAGTGTGTTTCATGCAATTCCTGCCTGACCACCACTTAGCTCTGCCATGGTCCTTGAGGAAGCACAGTTCTAAACCAATTTGCAGTTTTCTATGTCCAAAATAAAATGCTACAAATTAAATCTATGCTTATCCCAGTTGGGAGGCAAAGCAAAAAAAAAAAAAAAAAAGCCCACAACATAGTCCCAATATAGAGCTGTCAAAACAAAGTTCTCCTATCATTTCTATGATTAAACTTCCTTTCTTTCTGACATTCATGGTTTTAAAATGAGATGTAAAAAGGTTTATTATTAGTCTTAGTCTTATATTTCAAGATACACAGATCTGTATAGAGCATAACACCATTATTAAGATTTTTGTCTCAGAAAGACAGAACAGTGTATGGGAAAGAAAGTCAAGTAAGAGCAAAATTGGAAAGATTACAGAGAAGGAGGTAACAAGCTGTACTTGTACCAAGCAGAGTAGAAAAGAATTTATAACTAATGGGAGGGATGCAACAATGGTGACAGACAAAATGAGACATTATCCTGTGACTACCGGTAATCCAAAAAGATGTGTAGGTCTGAATATCTCACCAGAAACAGTGAGAGTTGGAAGGCAAGATAGATAGGGAAAGATTGGGAAAACATAGAATAAATTCCTTCTTCACTAAAATATTGTCCAGGTGGGTGAGCTCTGAACCATAATGAAGTGCTTTTAAATGTAGCCAAAATTGGAGACACTGTTATTTTATCTTTTCTCTGAGCTGCCAGTTTTGCAGAGTGTTTTGAGTCATTAGTCTCCAAGACAAACTAGAACCCTTATGTTTAAATGCAATAAAGTCTTCATTAAATAATTCCATTATGTGTTTTTTCCACCTACTGTATATACAGTTATGAATTACTGATAGCAAGCCCTAGGCAAAGGCAAGGGGAAAACAGAGATGAAGTGAAAGCTTCATTTTCTTTCTTAGGGTGAAGCCTGCTGAACACACAAGATTGATTCTGATGTGTTTACTGACAAGAAGAGCATCATCATTGCATGAATACCCTGGTTGATTTCAATAAAAACTGAGTGATGCATTATTCAGTTCAGCTAACAGAACGAGAATCTGATTTAATTTGAATTAAGAAGGAGTAAGGTGAGAAAGTAAGAAACAGAAAAACAAGAAACAATCCAAAGTGCAAACCACAGCTTGATCTCTGTCTCCTGAAGCTCCAAATTCCAGAGCTGAGCTGTCTCTGAACAGAGTGTGGGTACACATTCTTTCATTGTTTATTCTTGTCCTGTCACTATTCAGCTTTAAAAAAGGGAAATAAAAGCAACTGTGCCATCAAATTGTGCCCCTTGAAAGCAACTGTGCCATCCAGCCCACACTTGCCTCATAAACTTACCACTTTAAAATTCATTGATTACCTTGCATTATTTTTACTGGGTTTGAGCACCTTACCACTTACAGTGGCTAATAACCTTCTTCTAATCTCCACCCTAAATTTATTCATAGCCAGTCAAGGCTCATTCATTCTCATGCCACTGCTGTTTTTTACCTTACACACTTGTTCTCCTCTTGGGTATTTAACCATGCTAAATTTATGGCTAACACTCAGCATGCAAAACTGCATTTAGCTCAACTAAATACAACCAAACATTGAAACTCTTTTGTGGTGACCTCACATACCCCAAACCACTGCGCCTTTTACAAGCTGATTTCTTTTTTTTGGGTATAAGTGGATGCTTTTCCCTGTTATCTAGAGGAGATTTAGTCAGAGTTTTATACAGTGATGACAACACACCTGTCTGGTGTATTTTAGACTTACAATTACCTCTATGTGAGACCAAAAGGTTTGTATTTAAGTCCAAAAAGATGGAGAAAAAAAAGCCCCAACCAAAAAACCAAAATGAAGTCATTGCAGAAAGAGTCACCCTCCAGTTCAGAAACACCAAATTCTCTTTATCTTGTATATATAAATAATGTTTATGACTTGTGGAAAGAAAAAGTTGTTCAATGGATAGGAAATTAACCCTAAGCTGAGGAAAATAAAGGCAACCTTATTTTCCAAAATAAATAAGCCTTATTTTTCTAATACTGATCTGGTTTATTCATATGAAGCAACCTGACAAAAATACCATTTTGGAAAAAAACAGCTCAAAAATTTTTCTGAAAGACAGCTGCATTTTTCTCTTTCTGAACAATTTTAAACATTAATTTAAAAAAAAAAGTCATACAAATCCAAAGACTTTTCAAAGGTCTCGGAAAAAAATCCTCATTTGGGAAACTCAGAACTGCTCAGAACTGTTTCAGTTCAGGTTAATGCATTCTTTTAATGCTTGGTATTTTCCATGGGACACATAACCCAGTTTTATTTCCCCTCTAATCAGGAGATATTAATGTGCTGCAGGAGTGTGGAATATGATCCCCTCTGCTAACACAGACAGTGAATAAAAACAGAAGCAGCAAGGATTTTATTCTGGCTCATTGACTAAATAAATAAATAAATAAATAAATATATAATATTTTAATATTATAATAATATTATAATATAATAATACATATTCTACAATAATTCCTCTTGTATATAATAACACATAAAATATATAATAACTCTCTATCCAAGACTTTTATATCCTAATAATAATAATAATACACACAATATGTATATTTTAAATATATATTTCTCTGTGTGTGTTTTCCTTGGCCCTTGTTTTTTTGTACTTATCCAAGCAGCATAAGTTTTGTAATAAAATACAATGTTGAGAGAAAGGTACTCACTAGGGAAAACTGCATTTTAATTTATGGCTATATAGAGAGAATAATCCAGCTTTTGTTTCTGAAGTTCTGCAACTTAAAAAATAGCCAAATACATATATTTCTGGAATAATAATAAAAGCTTTGGGCTGAGGCATTTTATGCCACGTCACAGTCCTGCAGAATTTTATGGCTGAGTTATAAACCTGAAAAATATGTGCTTATAATGGAAATCCTGACAGACCCTCATAGGGGCTCCTGTAATATCTTGAATTTGATTTAAGAGTGGTTTGCAATAATGCTTTCCCAAGCCAGTCTGCTGGGGACTGCCAGGGAAAATGTGATGTTGAGAGTGTCCCATGTCCCCAGATGCAGCTCAGTGTACTTGATGAGAATGCTGGGGCACCAAGGAAAGCCTGCAGAGCTTCTGTAGCCTGGGGCTGTCAGGTCTCTAATATCAGAAACCCCATAAATGTCAGGGCTAAGTGCACCTTTCATTTAACAAAACAATAAATTGTCTGTCTCTGTGCAATAAATCGCTCATTGCTGTGCCTCCACAAGGCCTGATGTGATTTGTAAATGACTGGAAATTCTGCTTTGGCTTTTTTATTTTTCCCCTCACAATCATGAACCACGCTTCTGGGAACACTGGATTTTTAGAGAGAAGGGAAGAGGGAACTTAGATAATCCATGAGTCAGATTAAGACTGGAGAAATTAGGATTATAACCTACTATAAACCCATCCCTTCCCCCACTATAAAACCTCTTCAAAACCTTTATTATTTATGATTATGAGAGAAATGAAGGAACTGAGTCCTTTCCAAACCCAGGAGTGAGACAGGACAGCATAAATGCTCTGATGGGTGGCAGACACAATGCTCCTGAAGGGAGCCAAGCAGCCAGGGATTGAGAGAGAAAGAGAAATGGTGACACTGGAGAAAAAAACAAGAAATAGGTGCTGACACGAAGCACTGTTAAAGTAGGGGAAAGATAGAAGTGAAGAAAATAAAAGAAAATTACAGCAAAAGAAAGACTGGGAATATAGTGAGTGGACAGTTCATCTGAGATGAAAGGAGAAGGGGAAACGAGAAGAACTTGGCCAGCAGTTAAGCTGATGAATTTTCTCAGCTTGCCTTCATTTTAATCCTTTCCATAGGAAACCTCTGTGGGCTACTGGGTTTGGCAGAAAAGCTACTAAACCAGCTCAATACTCCAGAAGAAATGACTGGTGAGCAAAGGGGAAGAAAACTGCACAGAATTCTCTATAAATAGGTTCATAGTTATGCAGAGAAACATGCCCTGCATGGGAAAAAAATATCTGAGAGGATCAAGAGAAACTTGCTCATCATCTCTCATAAGCCCAAGACAGCCCAGTTCATCAGAGCAAGAAAGAAATCTGAACCCTTCCACCACTTGGAAATTAAAAGCTGGGATGAAGAACTTGGCAAGATGCACTTGAAGTTTGCTGCAAGGGCTTCTCATGTTTGTAGGAGCTTTGGGAGCCACCCAGCAGGGTACCAAAAAGTCCCTTGGTATGGGCAAGGTTGGGTAATGCCTCTCTGAGAATCAATGGCATCATGTTTTCTGAGAGTGAGAACTCTCCAACAACACCAGAAAAGGATCCTTCCCTTCCATCTGTGAATATCCAAACTTTCCAGCTGAGTGAGAAAAATAGTCATGACAAATAGGAAGAGAAAAAGGAAATTGTAGAGGGATTCAAGAGAGGAAAATGACACTTTCCCCCATGTATTTCGATTTTGCTCCTCTACAAAATTAAAGCCTTGTTTCAATATGCTTTAATTTCATAGCCCTTGGTTTAGATCCCTCTCTTCTGTACACTGCACTTCCTCATGGAGCACTGCATTAGCAAATTCCATTTATGCTAATGGAGCTGCTTGGAGTCATAATTATGCCAGGCCTTGGCCCTGCTGCTGGCCAGTGGCAGCACGGTGTCAAGAGGGGCTGAAGGCCATTATCACTGTACAATTAGCCTTGTCAGGCCAACAGCTCTGGGAACAGACACATCTTGAAGCTTAAAATGTGGACAGCTGACAGATGACTGTCATTAAACTCCTCTGCTCACTCCAGGATGGAACAGCCACTGAGCTGTGGGTAGGATTCTGTAATGAAAGGGAAAGACTTTGAACTGCCCTCCACCTCCTCCCAGCCCGTCCAGTTACCCCTGACTCCTCTTGTTTCTCACAGCTTCTCTCACCCCATCTGTGGCAGAGTAACAAAAGCTGTCTCTAACATTGGTCCTAATCCATCAAATCTTGCTGGAGAAGAAAGAGTCCTCAATTCACAGTGCAACCCCACAGGCCCTCCCTCTCTCCAGACACTTGGAGTGAAGGCCCAAACCCACTGCACTGAGGATGCTTCTGGATCAGCTTCTCAAAAATCAACATAGATCCTTTGAACTTCATACAGCCTGTGAGGTCACACCCAGCTGAGAAGGGCAGTGACAAAAACCCCTTCCCAAAAAGTCTGGCATGGAGAGAGGCCCCTTCAGGACAAGCCCTCCTTGGCCAAGAGAGCTGCAGGATGGCACAGAGCCCTGGCACCCACAGCAGCTAAACAGGACAGAAAGAAGCACCAAGGAGGCTTTGCAAGAGCCTTTGTCTTGGTGGCTGTGAAAAATGCATGTATTTTATGATTGGCTTTTCACAAATATTAAAGTGAATATTATATGTGTTGTGCTAGAAAGTGATGCTGTACTAATTCTCTTAAGTATTGTGTTAAATATAGTTTTAGGTTATAACAACATGTTAAAATAGAAACTATGCTATGTAGGATACTTTTCTTTAAAGAAAGGACTTGCAGCTAGATAGCAGCCACAGGACACCCAAATCTTTCAGAGAAAAACAATTTATTGCCCCATTATCAGAAGAAATGAACTTCTTCCCGCCTCGAAGACACCATTAGGATTAAGAGGAAGAAGTTGACACTGCCCAGACAGAATCCTGTGTTTGAATGGAATTTATGCACCATGTACAAGGTGTATGAATATGCAACAGGTTATTGCTTTTAAGGGTTAATCCTCTGTTAACGTGGGTCCTTTTTTGGGCTTATGCTGTCCAGAAAAAAGTACCTGGACATCCGTAACTCCTTGTTTCTATTGTCTCGTACTGTCCTAATTCAAATTGTCCAAATTATTATTACTCTAATTGTATTACTATTAAACTTTTAAATTTTTAAATACAAGTGATTGGCATTTTTCACAGTGACTCCTGGAGGCTTCCATCTGCAGCTCTGTGCCTCTGGAAGGGAATCCTTAGACACAGCAATGACTCCATGTGGCTGCAGTAGCACTCAGCAGAGTTGAAGATGTGCTTCTGCTTCATTAAAATTTGATCCCCAAGTTCCTCTCTCTTTTTTCATTCCTAGAATGTTTTCAAACATTGTTTTCCTGCATACCTGGATAACTGATACTCTGCAGGGCTTTAGTAAAGGTAATTTGAGAATTCTTTTATATTGAAAAGATATAAAAAGTAATCCCCTGAAGTACTTGATTTTCCTTCCACAGCATTCCATTGTAACCACCTACTTGTGCTTTACCTCGTTAGTATTCTGAGGGGTTTTAAAAGAATTATTATAGTTTAGAACACAAAAACCAGGTCTGGAAGCCCTTGGGGGATACAGGGCAGAACAGGATGGGGCTGAGACCCAGGAGAGCTGAGCTCTCCTCCACAGCCTAGGTGATCACAGGCAAGCTGCCTCATGTTAGGGAGTTTCCTTCCTGACTCTTCCTCTGCCTTGACTTTGGGACAGGAAAAGTTCCTCTGCCCTTGAAAAGTGCTCAGCAAAATGAGTGCAGATGCAATGCAAATCAACAGCAGCAGAAAGAAACCATATTTGTAACAGGGGAAAAAAAAAAAAAAAAAAAAACCCAGTAAAAGAGGAGATGGGACTGCCCAGGTCTATGTGCTGTATGCAATGTTACAAATGTTACAGAAGCAGAACTGCATTTCTGTAAGCCCCTGAGAGAGACAGAGAGTTTAGCACAGCACAAAAGCCCACTACCATAATTCCAACAGAACTCCAGCTTATTTTCCACTAGAGCAAGAGAGAGAGAATACAGCCTCAAATACAGGTCCCTTAGATAACCTCACCCAGTGGCAGAGGGAAACCAACCTTTCCTGACTAAAACCCTCCAGATGTGTTTTCCCTTCTTGAAGGCATTTCCATGAGAATATGCTCACCCTCACATCTCCAAGTTTTGTGGGTGTGGATGTTGGGGCAGCCCTGAGAGAAACTGCATCCAACACATTGAAATATCAATGCACACAGCACTTTTTTGTTTGTTTGTTTTGTGGAATCTTCCGGACCTGTCACACCCTGGCTGAGAAGGATTCACCTGCTGGGAATTCACTTCCAGGCTTGTGCCATCCATACAGAATTGAAGTTTCAACCCACTTCTCAAGGAGCCAACACTAAAGGTGTTCATGGACTATTATTCCCTCCTTCCTGAAGTCACCAAGGTGGACACTCTTGCTCCCACTACAAAATACCTTGATACATGAGCACACTTCACTGCTTTACTGGACAGCAAACTCTACATAAAACTGCTGTGCTGATCTCAGAGCTAAAAGGTTAAACATTGATTTCTAAGTAAGACAGTCCCCATGGAAGTGAGACACCAGGAGAAGCCTTGTGAATCTGCAGAGCAGAAGGGAAGAGCCCCCTTAGACACAGCTGCTGTCTAACAACCATGTTTTATGCAGAATGCTTGGGGGCTACTCTATTTTTATAGCTCTCATCCATAAAATAAGAAGCTAAAGCTTCTGGAAGGAGAACACAATTACCCTACAATGATGTAACATCAGAATAAATTCAACACAATCTGTATAAGCAAAGAGAAAAAGCACCCAAGCCTTTTCCAATTGGCAGTAGATAATGCTTTATAACTGCCCTGTCATCAACCTTCAGAAGCTATCTCCAGAGCCATATGTGGGTTGGCAAGCAGGCATTGTGGCTAACTAGCTTTGCATCTAGTTGTACAGAAGTAGAGACATATGGAAATGAACAGCCTGGCAGAACAAGTGAGCTCTGAAGCAATGACTTCCATAAATAAGTGCCTGCACACTGGCAGATGGAGAAAAGCACTGTTAGGGAGGGACTCTGTAACAACAGCAACTTGATTTTAAACAATTCCTAAAAAGCAGCCTGAACTTCAGACCTGAGGTGTTTCCAGTGGTTTCAGTCCTCTTCTTGCTAAGGAAAATCCTCTCCACAAAATAGGGAAGGTGAAGGTAGAACAATGCATCTAGCAAAAGATACCAGGAGCTGCTTCAGGAAGCAGAGAACAGGACTGGGAAGTCACTGATGATTTTTGCCTCTTCCTACTCTGCTAATCACGCTTTTGGTACCTTGCAGAAAGACACAACCAATCATTCCTCACAGCCTAGGAAAGCAACATGTGCAGAAACACTCCCAAGCTGTATGACAGCACCTGAAACACGGGCACAGTGGGGACAGCAATGTGGGACACACACGTGCACCTTCCTGCAGTGAATAGGAATTTGTGCCTCTTGCTGCCTTCTGCACTCATTCCTCTGGGGATCAGTTTATTTCAAGGCAAATGGTACCTTTCCTGTTTCCTAGTCACTGTTAAATGTGACAGATTAATGTAAAATTCGTATTATTTTCATTCTACTTTTTGGAAACTCCTTGTCTGGTGATCTCAAAGATTTTTCCTCTTACCATAGCTGGAACAATTTTTTGTGCACACCCTCTAACCACACTTGACATGACTATTGTGATGTGGAAGAACATAAATTTAATTAGTTTCAATAAACTAGCATAAATAAACTTCACTAAATTCATATCAGTAACAGGCCACCTTTTATCATAAAGGAACTCCCTTTCTCTTCCTGACACTGCATCAGTTGATATTACATTTCTGATCTCACTTCTTTGCACTGTTTGGTTACCACCCCAGATCTCTCACATGTCTGTGACACCTCATTTTCTCCTCCCCCATCACAGGGGTGACCAAGAAAAGCAGCAGCAACAATTTCCCAGGGAATGTCCTTAAATCCAAACCCCACATTAGGCTGAAGCCATGTACAGTGGCAATAAGTTTAGAAGCTGCTTCACAATGTGGGAAGTAGTAAAGTTAAAAAGATTTCTAGAAAGCTGTAAAAGTAGGCTTTAGAAACAGAAAGAATAGAAAACTTAGAGCTAGCTGCAGCTCTAAAATTTGAAAGTAGAAAAAGTACAATAGTATAGAAAGCAAGGGTATCAAACTATAGCTTGAGTTTTTGGCTTGGCTAAAATCAACTTTAAGACTGCAGAAAAATATGCTTAGCAAGATAGTAGAAGGTTTTAAGCTTAATAATGAAGTATTGTGTATTATTAATAAAAAGAATACAAGTAAGGATTGTGTGAAGCAGGTGTACTTTTAGTGATTGGCTAGAACAACTGTCTGTGAGCTTTAGCAATGTGCTGTTGGCTGGGAAGTTTTTAAAATGCTCTGTAACAAAGAAATCTTTGGCTGCTGCTGGCTGTACATAAGGTTTGCCAACTCTCAATTGTCTCAGCCATGTAATGAGGCTGCTACTGCAATAGAAGCTCAAGGAATGAACCCCAGCAGTCCCATTTTGTGTGTGAAAAGCCACCAACACACACTTTGGTAAGAACCACCATGGGAAAGCCAGGACCTGCCTTCCACAGGCCCTCCCAGAGATCTGCCAGCTCTGTAAGCTGTGGATCAGGCTGTCTGCCCCCTACAAGGCTCACAGCAAAGCCAGCACAGCCCTGGCCCAGGGAGTCAAGGGCCATACCCACACACAAAGTGAAAATCACGGAGGATTACCTCTGCAGGGATGGCACTGTATAAATGCTTTGCATTAAATAATCACAGTCACCATCAATCAAATAGTGGAGAACAGATGGGCAGGAGGCTGTGTGGAGAGAAAGAGTCAAACAGGAACATGGATTTTGTCTCCCACCTTCCCAGGTCTGGTATCAGCCCTAAATAAACCTTTTCACGTTTCCACACAGGCAATTCCCATTGGTGAGCTCCTGTACTCCCCAGCAACTCTGGTTGCTTTACCACCACAGCACAGGACATTGACACATCTACAAAATGCTGCAATGTCAGATTTGGGTTCTCCCCACCTCTCCCCAGCCCTACAGCCACTTTATCTACTTGCTTCTTCAGCAAGGTTTAAAACAGATCTGATTTGGAAAGAAAACAGGCCCTATTCATGATGCTCCCCAAAATTCTGCTCCTCCTGAAGAACAAAAAAGGGCTAGCTGGATTTCTACATTTTCTTACTTTTATAAGAACATATTTTTGTATTTAAGTTGTTAAAAGAGGCAAATGTTTACTTAATATTGAGTCGAGCAAAACAATTGCTGAATCTCCAGGTTTCTCTTCCAGTGCTAAAAGATTAACATTACAACTTGATTACAAAAGATTAACATTACAACTTGAATTAAGATTTTGTAATAGATGTTGTAGGAAATTCACTTAAGGCTGCAGATATAATGTAAGATAGCAGTCTGTGGGCACGTGTCTATAACAAGCATTTTCTCCAAAATAATCTAAAACTTTAAACAACTTACAAATAACTCAATGCAAAAGGCAGGCTCCAAATTGCCACTTGTAGTAAACAACCCTAGTTGTTCAAAAGCAACCTTTAAAATGGATAAGTTATGGTCTTCTACACTGAAAGATCTTGTTATTCTTTGCAAATAATTTTGTTAGTGCTGAGTACTTGTTCTTAGTACAACAATGAACACCTAAACATGCCTAAAACCAGCTGTAAAACATTGTGCCAAGGATAGTTTGTGACCCAAACATAGCAGGATCACCATGTGAGGAGTGATATGAAGGACATGTTTATCTTCCTGGCAGACAACTGATGACAGATCTGGCAATGCAGACCCAGAAGAGCTGAAAACCAGTGTATGTATTAACAGTGAGCAACAGAGGAGGCTGAAAAATCACCTTGTGTCCAGCCCCAGATTTCACAAAGGGGCTTCCTTCCTCACTCACCCTCACCTCGAGAAACAACCCCTCATTAAGTTGGAAAGACAGTTGTCCTGGGTTGTAAGATGTGGTTTGGGGGTATTCTACCACCATCTGTCAGAGGTGGGGCAGGTCTCTTCTGTTCATTGGGCAGTTTTCTTTATCCCTTCCACAACCAATCCTCCCTCCAGGAGATCTCTTCTGTTCATGGCCACTGAGGGTCCCTGCATGGCTGATCAAATTCCATCATCCCACTGGGAGATGCTCTGCCCAGGGGAGGAGCCAAGCATTCCTACCTGGATACAATCTGACCCTGGGAACACCACAGCAGCCTTTGCCCACTGCATTCCCAGAGGAGCAGCTTTCTTCTCCCCTGCATTCCCAGAGGAGCAACTTTCTTCTCCACTGCATTCCCAGAGGAGCAGCTTTCTTCTCCCCTGCATTCCCAGAGGGACACCAGGCCCATCTCCACCACCCTGGAGCTTCAGAGGAAAACTCCCCCCTTGTGCAGGATCCCTGCTCCAGCAGAACCACAGCTGGCACTGCAGGAGGGCTGAGCCATCAGGGAATGGGACTGTGCCACCACCCTGACACACAGGGGGTCAGGGCATGTTCTGACTCTGGCAGTGGTGTTTTTTGTGGTTGTTTTTGGGTGGTTTTTGTTTGTTTGTTTCTACTATTGCATTTGTATTTTTAATTTTCCTGGTAAAGAACTGTTATTCCTATTCCCATATCTTTGCCTAAGAGCCCCTTAATTTCAAAATTATAATAATTCGTAGGGAAGGGTTTTACATTTTCCATTTCAAGGGAGGCTCCTGCCCTCCTTAGCAGACACCTGTCTTTTCAAACCAAGACAACAGGCAAGAAAAACACTTTGGTTCACATATTGACAAGTCATCTATAATACTGTAAAGCAGCCAAAACAGTGTGTATTTCAAGAACTACCCAACCTTCTCAGAAACAAAACCAGGCCTGAAAAAAACCCAATGCAAACAAAAAGTCATGTTTTAAAGTTAATTATGAAAGCAATAAGAAATTATTCAAAAACTCCAACATGAACTGCATACCTTAGCTATTTGAACACACCAGTTCAGCAGGAGCTGGGAGCCAATGTTATCCTTATGTTCATGGACATAATCCAGGAGGCAGCCATGAGGCATCAGCTGAGTGACCAGCTGGATGGTGGGGCTCAGGCAGACACCCAGGAGTCTCACCAGGTGTGGGTGGTCCATGCTGGCCATGATGAGAGCTTCCTGCAACAATACAAGTGATCCAAAGGTTAGCCCAGGGTGCTCAAAGACTCAATGCACTCGAGTTGTTGTGGTAAGGTAGGAAAACCATAAAGAAAGGCTTCATAAAATCAAACCTGCTCTCCTTGTCAGGCTAGCCCTTTGCAAGTTCCCATGTGAAAGCAATCCTGGTGTGAGCAGTTCATTAACATAACTATCTATTCCTGGGTGAGAAACAACCAGCACCTGTATAAACTGTTTTTACACCATTAGATAGTTTTCATTTTTCTATCTCTCACAACTTTTCCTGCGCATAGACATTGAGAATTTAAGTGACCAATTAATACAGGGTAACAACTTGTTCCTAACCAATAAAATAATTAGCAAGAAAGCTACTAACCAATTAAAGTCACCCACAAAGTCTATAAAACTGTATAAAAAGGACTTATGTGACTAAAGAATGGGCTTTTTCCACCATGAAGAAAATGGAGTCCCATGTAATTTATTCCAATACTCAGGTGGCTAAAGGGGATCAGTGTCCCCTGAGCACCATGAATTCCTGTCTGTCCAGTGGTAGGCATTCCTAGGGAATCTCCAGGCTGATGTAATGCCAAGTTGATGTTCTGAGTCCCAAAAACAAGAGTCTGCACAAATCTAAAACTCTGCACTGCTCCACATTCCCTGTCCCATTGCAGCCACAGAAAAGATGCAGGTGTGACACACTTCACCTAAAGTCTCCTTGGTCTTGTTTTAATGCCTTTTTGGGACTACCGACAAACAGAGGCCAGCCAAACTTAAGGGCATAAAAAGCAGCTACATTCATTGAAGGGCCTTCAGGTACATTTAGCACACCAAGGGGCTACACCCAAAAACTGGACACTTTTATAAGCGTGGTCCATTTGCATATTGGGAGTTAATCTTCCAGTTACAGCCACAGGTAATGAAGTAATTTACACCATGCTTGCTTTCTAAATCTGAGCCTCTTAGCTCAGCATCTGATTCTTCCATCACCTCTCCCATCAGGTCTTGGATGAGTTCATTTTTGTTTTTCCACGCTTTTGCTTTCCACACAGAAAAGACTTTATTTCCCTTTTCCAGACCATGAGAAGTTTTCAGCTACCATGCTAGGTTTCAGCTACCAAGCTGGTCCAGGACCAAGGACCAGAAGGTTTAATCTTGGCTATGCTATTTGACCCTAGAGTTCACACCCCTGACCAGTAGCACAGGAACTCCTTATAAAAACCCTAAATAACTCTTCTTAGAGGTAATGCAGCCATCACAAGCAACTATTCAAATATAGCAAGGAGAAAGCTCTTCTCTCTCATTCACTGAGTCCTCCATTTCAAGACCATTTCATCATGGCAATGGAACAATGAAAAGTGAGATGGAATTGTGGCTCTGTAAGGCTATTTTGGCTGTCTTTTTTTCTCAAAAAAACCCAATATGACATCTGACAACTTACAGAATAACAGCTGTAATAGTGCCAAGGAAAGAAAGAAAGAAAAAAAAAGGATGAGACAAATTTGCCACCAGAAGAACATAAAAGTTGGGGGTTTTTTCCCTTCCTTATATTAATGCAAAATTAAAAAAAATAAAAAATGGTTCTGGCAAGTAGGTTGAGTTTGTATTAAAGGAAATTGCTCATCATAGTACAAAGAATATTTGAAACCAAATTGCAGATATTTGCATAATAGTTCTTTTACTTTCTTTCCCCCTCTTTTTTTTTTTAGTAAAACAAAAAGATGAACAAGACACTAATTGTAGGGTTTTTTCCCTCCCAATAAGAAAAGAGCAGATGGTCCTCACTGGGGGGAGTGACTCCTTCCCTTTTCTTCCTCAATGTATGTGAAGAAAGAAATAAATGAATAAATAGAGACTATTTGATGGGATAATGGAGGAGCAGATCTGAGAAAGATTCTGATGCAACAAATTAGAAAAGGGATCTGAATTTAACTGGTTTTACTCACATTCAAATGAATACAGTTCCCACTCACTTAACTCTTAAGTATGGGGGGGACTCCTTGAAACAATGTGAGCATTTCTTCTGCTGTGACTTGAAAGTGTTCCTAAAGAATAAATACCTGTAGACAGGTGAATTACCCAGTCTCCAGGGCACAAAATTCCTCTGCCTCTTTTTTTTTCCTTTTTACCCCATTCATTTTTCTCCTGCAGATGCATACAGCAACAGCACCTGCTGCCCACTCTGCCTCTGAGTAAAGGTAAGAGGTTCCCCATGAGCCTGGAGCTGGAGTACTTTTCTTTCTAACCCAGACTGATTAGAACAAAAATGAGAATTTTTTTTTTTTTTGTCTTCCAAGGGCCCACACAGAAAGCTTTGAAGCTTGTGTCCATTAGTCTCCAGCTACTTTCCATTGCCAAGTCCATCTGTGTCCAAAGGAAAACCACTTCTATACAACAATAAAAGCAAGCAGTGCCATTTGTCTCATTCTGATGTTACAGGAAAGCACCTGCTTTTCCAATAGTTTTGGGCAACAGTTTCAGGAAAAAAAGTCAAAATGTCTTTTATAAAGTATAATGGACTTCTCTGTAATGAATTAAGACACACACAGAGGGCAAGGAAATCTTCATTATAGATCTAAGCCAGTAACAGATACTAATTTAGCATGAATCCTGGCTTCACATAGTTATCCTCATTAGTAAAGCTATTGTTATTTTTATTGAACTTCCATCTACAGAAGAACTAAAATCAGGGCTATGTGTATCCAGCACAGCAAAACACAAAGTAAAAGAGATTCTGCTAGAGCCTAATTAGACAAAACAAGCAACAACAGAAACATTATGACTTAGGAGCATTTTAAGAATCTGTTCAGCAAATAAGGAATACAAGTCTCCATTTTCAAACCTGTTTGGACATGCAAGACCCTAGAGCTGTAATCTCTGTGGCACTTGGACACTCAGCAGCCTGGTTCCTAATGTAACTGTCTAAAACATTTTAAGCAGGTGAGGCACCTACACTCAAACTTGGCTGGTGGTGCACTGGCATCTCTCAAAACCAGCCTCTGCAATATTCTGGGCCTTTTTGTAGCTGTGGGTCTGCAGCTCTTCTCTCTACACTCAACTGGCACAATTATAGGCATGAGTTTGGAATTCTAATTTAATGGAGAAGAAACTGAGGTACCAAAAACCTTCTATTCAAAGTCACATGGGAAGGCTGGAGCACAAGTGGAAACAGTGCCCCAGATCACTTTACCTTTCTCTCCTGAAAAAACTCACAACCATCATTCCTCTCTTCATCCCTTCTCAATGTGATTATTACATTATTACTCCATTAAGCTCAACTCCTGTGATTTATACACACAAGCCTGTATTAAACAGTAACATTAAACAATCACATAAATGTTACTTTAATGGTTCACACTTATCTGCCTGCTGTGTGCACTAAGAAACAAGAGAGCAGCCCAAAGAAGGTTGAGTGTGCAATGAGCAATCACCAGACCTATTACTGGCTTCTGTCAGCACAGCTATGTCAAAAGGGGTCTGGGGTGGTGAATTGTAATTTGGAAATCTCACTTAAAACTGTTTCCTGATCTATCCATACTCTGCAGTCATAAATACCTTTAATTTGGCTGCTGCTTCTGGAAAGTAACTCCAACTAAAGCACAATTTTCATTTTGACCTACCAGGATGGGGAAAAAAGCCCCAGTTCTGAAGACTGTGAGAAGAAAAAGTGCTCTGAGTACACCTACAGCATATCTTATAAGATGGTATTTAACTTCCCCCTTTCCTACTTTGACATGGTATTGCCAACAATTACAGCTGAAAACAGAACATAAACATTAGCCAGCATGGTGGCTGCTGAAGAACAGCCTTTGGAACTGGTTTTGTTTCTCTGATCATGCAGTTTGCAAACCAGGGGGCTCAGCAAGGTGCATGTGCCAGCAGCAGTGAGGCAATGCCATGCTGAACATTTATTTCCACCCAGAGCAGCCCAGGGCACAACTCTCTTCAGCTCATGCCCTTGTTCATTAGTACACCACATCCCCTTGTTCAAGGGGAGCATCACAGATCTGCTTCCCCACTTTGGCAAGCCTAGAGTAAAATGTTACTGCTCCTCTTAAGCCAAATGAAGATATTTACCTGATAAAGAGTTAAGTAAGCACAAAGTCTGAAAAATCTCTTTTCCTGACCTTCTGCTTCTAAATGTTCCTGCCATAAAACACCCTCAAACAAAGCAAAACAAAAGATGAAAGAACAACTCCATGCTTGTTTTTCCTAGTAATTGTTGAGTAATAAATGTATTTAAAAGCTGACTTCATAGTGCACTGTGCATTTTTCTGAAAGCACAGTTGAGCTAACAGGAGAGATACTACACTGAATACACTGCTTTTTTACATTAAATTTCAATTCCTCCAGTGGCTGGGGTAAACATCTCTCTGGAATGCACCTTTGACCTGCTGCAGGGCAGATCCAATCACAGCCCAGAATTTACTATATTTCAAAGCCTTTTGTTTGTTTGCTAGGTCTTACCAATTGTTTAGGTGGTAGCTGACTCAGCCTGTGTAGTCTATGGCTAGGAGACAGAACAAAAATTCATTTAACAACACGCATGCCCACACTGGTGCTATGACCGTGACACCCATTGCTGCATTTCCTCTGTACTGCCCATGCAGGATGCTGCTTTCATGGTTTTCCAGCACTGCTGTGCTTCAAACAGTTTTTCAGAAGGCAGCTAAACCTGCAGGCAGCTTGGCAGGACCATGGGTGTGTGCTCCAGGCTCACCACAGGTGACTTCAGTTGAACCTTCCATGCTCAGCTCAGTCCTACCCTTCTCAGACATGCTCTTCTGTATAAAGAAATCATGTCACATGGATCATTCCTCTCCTCTTCCCCTTCTCAATGTGGGTGTGCTACTGCTCCTTTAAGCTTAATTCTTGTGATTTATACACCCAAGTCTGGCTTGGGCCAATATTCCTGAGGAAACAGGTTTCTGTGACCCCCAGGTCGTGCACAACATTCTCTCAACTTCTCTCCGGAGAAGCAGGACTCAGGAATTAAAATTTATTAAAATAAATTAATAATCTTTCTGTACATGCACCTCCATGCTCCAAGCACAGGGTAAGGTGAATGCTTACAGAAGTACAGGTTCATCAGAGGTTGTTGCATCAAGTGCAGCAGTGCACATCCAGATGCTGAATTCACACTCACCTGGCCAACTGCTTTTCCTACAGGGAAATGCTGAATTGCCTGGCACAGCAGGAAATCACTAGAGGTCCAAAAGCCCTGTCATTGAGGGGGTTTAATGAGCTGTTAGCCAGAGTTTTGCACTAACACCATCTCCTTGCAACTCCCTCCGTGCCTGTTTTGCTTTAGTGTGAAAAATGCGTATTTTATGATTGGCTTTTCACAAATATTAAAGTGAATATTATATGTGCTATGTTAGAAAGTTATGCTGTATAAATTTTCTTAAGTACTGTGTTAAATATAGTTTTAGGTTATAACATAATGTTAAAATAGAAACTATGCTATGTAGGATACTTTTCTTTAAAGAAAGGACTCGCACTGAGATAGCAGCCACAGGACACCTAAATCTTTCAGAGAAGGAGAATTTATTGCTCCATTATCAGAAGAAATGAACTTCTCTCTGCCTCACTCAGCCCTGAAAATGCCATTAGGATTAAGAGGAAGAAGCTGACACTGCCCAGACAGAATCCTGTGTTTGAATGGAATTTATGCATCATGCATGAGGTGTATGAATATGCAACAGGTCAATGCTTTTAAGGGTTAATCCTCTGTTAACATGGGTCCTTTTTTAGGCTTATTTTGCCCAGAAAAAGGTACCTGGACTGTCTGTAACTCTTTGTTTCTATTGTCTCGTATTGTCCTAATCTCAATTGTTCAAATTTCTATTAGTCTAATTATATTACTATTTTTATAACCATTTTATTACTATTAAACTTTTAAAATTTTGGCATTTTTCACATTTAGGAAGCCTTGTTAAAGAACTTCTCTGTGTAACCAAACAGAGAAGGTCACACTACAAGCCTTGCTTGCATGTATTTCCTCAGGGCCAGGACAAACTCTCAGGATTAAGGAGGCTGCAGGTTTTGAAGGGGTGATTTTGGACTTCACGTTTTTTGGATGTGAGAGATTTGGGCTTTTCTTGGTTGAGTTTTCAATGAGGACCTTAGGCAGAGCTTCACAGGGTAGTCAGTGGAGTCACAGCATACTTATATTGGAGTACAGCTGTGCTGCACCTTAAATGGTGAGACTAACTTAGTTCAGAAAGTTCTGGAAACTCATCTGTCAGGTGAGCCACTACTCTAGGATTAAAACTGAGAATAAAAAATAAAAATTCCACTTCAGGGCCCACACCCTGCAGCCTGTTCATGCACAAATGTGATGGGAACAGCCCCAGACAAGTGCCACTCACTTGACTCCTATCAAGCCAGTGCCGTCAGGAGAAGCTGGCCCCAGGCCAGTGTCCTGCAGCATGGTGAGGAGCCAGGCATGGCACAACACTGGAGCACTGTGCTCTCCCCTGCCCACCATCAGAGCTGGCCTCTGGCTGCTCTCTCACTGCTGAGAGCCTTTTCTGCAGCTGTGATGTGTCTTTAAATGTGCAGGCAAACCCTCTGAGACTGCCCTGCCTGTCACAGCACTTGCACAGCACCCAGGGCACCAGTCTGACTGACTGCTCACAGGCACTGCCTGCCTTGTTGACACTGAATTCAAAAGCCAGCCATTGCCCCATGTGACTCAAATGCATTAGAGAGATGCCCCACTTTCCTTCAAACACCCAAAACTAGCACAAATCAGGGATGTGAAAGCTCTCCCTCTTGAAGGTCATACTTGCAGACTTCTGGCTGAAACCTTCCTGCCCACATCAGAGAAGCATTAAGTCCTATTCATGCAGAAATAAACACCTTCATGCACTTACAGAAGCAATGCTGGCTCACTTTGTTTTTTGGAGCAACATAAAATAAATTAGGAAAAGAAAGCAGCACTGTGATCCCTACCCTGCGAACACTGAGGGCATGGACCACTGTGCTGACTCCAACAGGGCTCAGGTGCTGAGAATTAATGCCCAAATGCTTGGAAGTGTAGGGGATAAATTTTGTAGAACCCCCACAGCACATGCTTGTTCCTTCTCCCTGCTTTGTGCCAGTTAAGTCTCCCAATTCATCAGAGCCTGAGTTAGCAGAGGAGGAACATCAGCTCTAAAACAACAGGCCCCTATTGCACAACAAACCAAGTGTAGATTTTCCATCAAACATCTGATCAGAGACAGCTCCTGCCAGCATTTCTGTGAATCTTGACCTGAAAAAATTATCATGGTGATGAGAAAAGCAAAATCTAGCCCATTTTCAATTCACTTTTATGCATAATAGCCAAAGACCTCAGCAACCAGAATTGTTCCCATTGAAAGTTGTCAGGACAAGTAACAGTGGGTTTCATTCTGGGGATTCCCACCTTGGAGATCAGAAGTAGGTGATTTAACAGCAAAAATATCATGTCATTGTGACAAATGCTTTACTTACAGCCTGTGACACACATCATTATTTCAGAGCAGTCTGTCCAAAGTGATTTGTTTCTTACTATTTTGATGCAACTAGCAAAAATATTTGAAGTTGTAACCGTGCAGTCTAACAAAGCCATAATTTTAAAGAGGAGGCTAAACAGACATTACCACTGAGCAGCTTAAAGGTATTTTCAGCCTTGGCTGCCCATACCTTTCCAAAGGAGGGAGTCATTGCTTTGATTTTTGATTTAGGATGAGTGATGGCAAGGTCTCTAGAATGAAAGAAAAAATCATCAAGTTCTCACTTTTTTCTGAACAGTCTTCAGGCATATCTTTGATATTTTCTGGTATCACTGAAAAGTTTGACTTTATAATCACACATTCCTTCTTCAGGATCAATTTAAAGGGATAAAGCATCAGATTAAAGCCTAATTTCATCAAGTGTATAATCAACACTAAGAATTGTTTTAATCAAAGCTACTTTTTGCCTGGTATTTAATTTCTCACAACAGAGAATTCAAATCAGACTCATCTCTAGCTTTCCCTCATCTGTATTCAGCTGCACAAGAACTCCACACTCAGGACCTGGGTACTGCACAGGGATGGTATTTGAACATGGGAAGTTTCACTGGACTGTTTGGTTCACTGGCAGATTTTTACTCTCCTGACTCCATCAGAAGTCCTCAAAAGTTGCCTCTTGCTCCCTGTGTTACATCCACATTGCTCTGCCTGTGATTTCCTCCTAAGTTTCTACAGCTCTGCCTCCCACCTTTTCTTCCCTACCTTCTTTTACCTCCTGCTGACCTACTCCTCTCCTGAAGACAAGATTAAAACATCCTTAAAAAGACTTTTTAAAGAACCCAGGGCCCTCAAAGGGCAGGGTGGGGATGGCAGGGGAAGGGCTGGGGCTACCCACACCTCATGCAGGTGTGGGTGGCAATGCTGATACCTGGTTAACTCTGAAGTATTTATGTTCCTTGGCAGTAAATTCAGCTAAATTCCCCCCTTGATTTCCACAAGATTTGGGCACCCTGCTATCAGGGTAATACATATGTAACATTATATTCATAATGACTCTTTTTTTCATGTTGATAAAATGTTGGCATCTGCAATAACCCCCAGAGCAACTACAACATCAGACATTTTATGTATGGCCATGCTCAGTCCTGGCATCCGTCAGGGCAAGCCACAGAACTCCCAAACCAAACATGTTTCAATGAGTGGCTGCCTGCTACCAATACAAACACCTCAGTCAAATCCATAAATACAACTGTATTTAATAGTTTTTATTTCTGCCTGTGTGGATGCTCTCAAAAAAGAAAAATCTCCCTGAATTTACAGAAACCAAGCAGAAAGTTGTAGACAAACACCATTCAAACTTACAGTACTGCAGGAGGGAGTGCCTATTTTATAAGTGATCTAATTTGAAATGCTCCAAAGAGGATGAAATAATAATTTATGTCATGTTTTTATTCTCTTTTGTGAATTACCACAATCTCAAGATCATTAATTATGCTCATAAGACAGCCTAGTATCACAGATCCTGCATTTCCAAAGGTACTATCCAGCTAATAGGACTCTACAAATCAAAACCCAAACATTTTTTTCCTAGCATTTCCTACAGCAAACTTTGACAAGGCCAACTGGGGTGAAAGTGCTTTTCAACAGCCTTGCAGCTGTCTGGGAAAAAAATGAAAAAGGCCCTTTTTAAGTGATACTGCCAGGGAAACTCCAGGCACAGGAAGAACCAGTGGTGTCCCCCAAGGATCAGTTCTGTTTAATATCTTCACTGATATCTGGATGAGGGGATTGAGTCCTCCATCAGTGAAGTTGCAGATGACACCAAGCTGAGAGTGTGTGTCGATCTGTTGGATGGTAGAAGGGCTCTGCAGAGAGACCTGGAACAGTTGGATGGATGGGCAGAGCCCAGTAGGATGACATTTAATAAGTCCAAGGGCCAAGTCCTGCCTTTTGGCCACAATAACCCCCTGCAATGCTCTAGGCTGGGGTCAGAGTGTCTGGACAGTGGCCAGGCACAAAGAGACCTGGGGGTACTGTGACAGCCACTGACCATGAGCCAGCAGAGTGCCCTGGTGGCCAAGAAGGCCGATGGCTCCTGGCCTGGATCAGGAATGCTGTGGCCAGCAGGAGCAGGGAGGGCATTTTGCCCCTGTACCTGGCACTGGTGAGGGCACACCTTGAGTGTCCAGTTCTGGCCCCTCAGGTTGGAAAGGACCCTGGGACACTTGAGGGCACTCAGAGGGGGCAACAAGGCTGGAGAGGGGCTGGGAACACAAACCCTGTGAGGAACAACTGAGGAGCTGGGGGTGCCCAGCCTGGAGAAAAGGAGACTCAGGAGTGACCTTATCACTCTCTACAGCTCCCTGAAAGGTGCCTGTGCTCAGGTGGGGTTGGGCTCTTTCTCCAGGCAACAACTGACAGAATTGAGGGGACATGGCCTTAAGCTGTGCCAGGGAAGTTCAGGCTGGACATGAGGAAAAAAAAATCACTGAAAAAGTGATTGGGCATTGGAATGGGCTGCCCAGGGAGGTGGTGGAGTCACTGTCCCTGAAGGTGTTTAAATAAAGACTGGACATGGCACTCAGTGCCATGGTTTAGTTGATAAGGTTGTGTTAGGTCATAGGTTGATGATCTCAAAGGTCTTTTCCAGCCTGTGAACTATAAGGAAACCTGGAAGCTCAAGACACTACCACTGTGTCAAAGTTAGTGCTGGACATATCCAGAGCAGCTGTGTGCATGTGCCATGCCAAGCTGACTTTCAGCTCTGAGGGAGGGTCCATTTGCAGCCTGATTACAAAGCCCTAATCCCACCCACACTGTGGAGATTTTGTCTGCCAGCACCTATTTTGCATCTTACTGCCAAGATCAGCAGTCAAGAGGCTGACATTTAATCAAGAGCAGGAAGAAGTATCCATAGCTGTTCCATCATCAGCCTTCCTAACCAACACAATTACTATTTGACATGATTTATAAAGCAGAAATATGGTTACATATCATTAATCCAGCTATTCCCTGTTCCATGCCTTCACATTTTTGTTTCTTGAAAAGACCTAACACCACCATGGTGTGATCACTTTACTGGTATCAAAGATGATGCTGCACCTCTGAGGGGCAGCTCAAAACACCATCACTTGTCAGTTCCTTGGTCACTTTTAGTGGAATTCTGTGCCAGTGAAATGCCAAAGCCCCAGAAAGCTGCAGCACATCACTGAGAGAAATACCACTCATGTTTTTGCAGAGGGCTAATCTGCAACTTTGAGTGGAGCTACCAACATTTAGAAGGTGACACAGTGTGGTTTAAGGGGTTTTCTGGAGCTCCAGAACACTTTGAGAGCCTGCCATTAACACTGGCATCAATAACTTTCTTTTTGGGCTGGAGTTTTGCTCCCATCTGTGCCCCTCAGCTGATGAAGAGATTTATCACAGAACAGACACATCTCCCACCCTTGCTGAAAACAAGGCAGGACACAGCATTCCAATCCTCAGAGATGGCCTAGCTCTGGAAAATGGTTTCCTGCTGTCCACAACTTAACCACAGGCATAAAATGTTCAACATTCCAATTTGGATTTGATAATATTCTTGCCTAATGAACACAGTCTGAATTTTGAAACAAGGAATGACTTCAAAGAAGGAATTCACCAGAGTTCATTCAGAAAGTGATAAAACCAGGTGCTTCAATCACTATCACATTCCAAAACACATCTTCTGGCTGAGGAATTCACTGGAATATATCTCCCATTGAAAAGCTTCAGCAGAAACTCTTCTTTAAGTTTCAGCAAGTTAATAAATGTTTTACCAAGAAATATTTGTTCAATATTTTGCCAAGTAAACAATCCCAACAAGGAAATTAATTTTCTCTCCTCAGTCCAAATACCATTTTTTTCCAAATGCTTTGGTTATTAAAATAGCTTTTCAGAGGGACTTGTGTTTTTAGCTGGTGACTCTAGCTATTTATCTAAACCAACAAGACTTCATCTAAAAAAACCAAAACAATTTGCACAGCTTCAGAAAACAAGAAGCTAAATTCTGCTTCTGTGCATACTAAAAACCCCCCTGAACTCTTTCAAAGGGCACTGCCCAGCCAGGAAAAGCATCCTTGACACTGGAGCATGTTTCCAAATGGATTCAGCCCAGGGGCTGCCTCTCCACTGACATGGCTCAGTCAACCACAGCCCTGGGAACTGCCTGTAGCCAGGCCCTGCCCCACATTCCCCTATCTCATTGAGATCTCACATTTCTATCAGATAAACTCATTGAGATCTCACATTTCTATCAGATAAACTCAGATTATCTCTCAGATAATCAGATAATATAACTCAGATAATCAGATAAACTGTTCTTTGTACCTCAGCTGTTTCCTACCTTTGCCCTGCTCCACGTCTCAGAATTTACCTGAGCAAGCTCACCAAGGAGAGCCTTCCAAGCTGCAATTTGTCAGCACAGCTCAAAAATCCACATAACCACACTTCCTTAAACATTTCTGTGTCTTTTGTCATGTAAAACATGAAGATAAAAACAGGCCCTGGCCTGTGAGAAATCTATGCAATTCTAGTTTGAACCATGCTTATTCACCTCTGTAATTAAAAGTCTGGTATTCTAGATGAAGCAGAAACCTTCAGGATACACTTGTATTCACCTTGCAAGTAACTAAGAGGGAAAAATACCTATTCTCTCTCTCCTGTTGCTAATAGACAATTTGCTTTATGTATCAAGTGCCATTCAGCATCTTTGAAACACCTGATCTAGGAAAAAGCTAATGAAAACATCATTTCAGACACATTCTTAACTGATAAAACAGCTTTGTCTGAAAAAAAAAAACAAACCTCACATAGTATTTGCTTGTCTACATAAACATCCTAAGGTAATTTAAAACCTGAAGATAATTAAAAATCAATTTTAAAAATTAAGTAATTTTCTCAGAGGTTATGGGATCTGTGTTGCAATTCAGAGTTCCATCTTTAAACTGCTATAGTAATAATTACTCCTCTCTCCTTCATCTGTTGTGTCTGTCTTGACTGAATACCTTCCAGGGCAGGGACAATCTCACCACACTTCCATCAGGTCCAAGAGATGCTGCATTACCACAACAAGAAGCAACACTATCATAGTTAGTATGGAAAATGTTGCTCTGCAAAATCTCCTTATTTTTGGAGCTACAGCTTCAGCAGAGAAGGACCAGGCATTTCCAACCAGCATCTGCTGCTCTGTGGACTACCAGCCCCAGTGAGACCTCAAATGGATCAGCTTATCCCAATTATTACACTGATATCTCAAAAGTCTTGGCAGAATATTATCAGCAAGTCAGCAACCACCTTTTTCTGTCTTATTTCTTCCATCACAAGCAGCAGTAGGAATATGTGATTGGCTCTTGTGAATAATAGGTACAATATTAATGCAAGCAGATGCTAATTATTTTTATAAATCTATGACAGTTGCTGATGCATCAGAGGTGTCTGGATCAGTGCTGAGGCACAGAAAACAACTTTTGAGGGGTTATTTGCAACAAAGCACTGAGGGAGAAGCACTGCAAACTACAGTATTTGGAGGGAAAATGTATTTTGACAGTGATACTTGAAATTCAGCTCCTATAAGCCTGTGCTTCTGTACCCTTACATTCCTATTAAAAATGGTCACAGCATGATCATTTGTGTGTATATATGGATTATTTTTTTTTCTCCTTACAACATAAAAAGCCTTGTTCTCCCTTAACTTTAAGTTGACTTGGCAGCTCATTAGATCTGCCATTAACCTCAAACCAGTGATGGCTTGTTTGGGATGCATTACAGTTAAGCTTGTGGAAACAGTACCTCTCTTTTATTAACAGGGGTCCCATAAAACCCTGCATTTTTTAGCAGTTTGGCAACATTCTGGCATAGACAGTGCCCTTTAGGAACTTAAACATTAACATGTGCCTGTTTTATATTGCTAATAGGAGCTGGAGGCACAGAGAAAGAATGTAAAGCTATTTCTTAACTACAGGTTTTCCATTTTAGTGATAAGGCAACACTTGTCACCCTGTTTTCAGAGACAAAATCTGCTTTAAAACTGGATATCTGTGTCAGCTTCTTCTCATAACATACCAAGCATTATTAAAAGACCTTATTTTCCTTAATTTAATGATTTTACCATGTTTTGTCACTTTTATTTCTGCACTTTGCATCTGGATCTCAGCAAGACTGTGAGAAGAATCCCAGTATCTCCAGACACTTTGCTGCTGTTTAAGGAAATCTGTTTCTCCTGTTTATAATTACAAGCCTGTGAGCTACAGCCCTCCACTCCAGCAGGATCTGTGCCTGCAGAGGAACATTTCCCCTCTGCCTTAAATACCACCAACCACTGGCTGTGCAGATGAAAAGCTCCACACCTGCAGGCATTATATCCTCTTGGGATGAGTCCCCAGAATTCATGGCTTTACAGCATCCAACAGAAATTTTTACTGAAGCCTGGAAGATTACTCTCCTAAAAGCCCCATCCAGATACAAGCATGTAAGTCCAGGAAGATAAGAAGCTGGAGGAGAGCATTCTGACCCAGGCCCAGATCTAACCCAGGGTAAAGGGTGGAAATGTACAGCATAGTGCCAAGAAAAAAAAAAAAAAACAACAAAACACATGGTACTGAGACCAACAGAAAACTCATAGTGGAAATACAAATCCCATAAGCTCCTGATTAAGTCCCCTAATTAAACTATTGTGTACCACTTATGATACTCACAGCACCACCTCTCTGCATTTATTTTTTTTTTAATATTCCCATCCTCTGCCTGTTCAATTTCTAACACTTTTTCAAAAGACCTCTCTCCTCCTGTGTCCTGATAAAACACTGGCAACTCTGATCCTGACCTTCAGAACAATTACATAAACAGCCAAGCAAATAACTCACTTCATGTTCCAGTAACCAAGCCCAAAAGTACCTGCCAAGGAGACAAGTATCAATCCTGTTATTGGGGTGCCTTATACATTGAAATACAGAGTGTAATACAACATCTCAGTTCAAAATGTTTCCTTTACACATACACACTTTACAGCTAGAATATTTGCATTTGATATTGCAAATTCAATATTTTAATTTGATTAGACCCTTTAATACCTTCAGTTAATCCACAGCTATATTTCCTTGTGAATAAATGAACACTCCCACCTCATCTTCTTCCCATGTACAGATTTACCCAACCTTATGCAGGGTTTCCACATCATAGAGCACTGCAAAGCTGAAATAAGGAGTTCTGCAATTGCCATAACAAAGAGCATCTGAATGCACTTCCTGACTCATTTAGGAATAGCTCCTAATGTCAGTCCCTCACTAAAGCATGGGATTCTTCCTTAAACCTGTGGCAGACTTCTTGGAAGGATTACTCTGAGGTGAGGTCCTGGCCCTGCTGAATTCACTGGCCAGTTCCCAGCTCCCATGGATTTCAGCAGGGTTCAGATTTCTCCCACCACCACCAGCAGCAGGCAAACTCACTTTCCCTCACTGCATTTTCCAGTTAGGGTGTTATGCCAGCAGAATTGTTTCCAGGCAGTCTGGCTTGTCTGTCTGTGCTTGTAACCCATCTTTTCTGTGTATGTACTTTCACCACACAGCCACATGGCTCCTACATATGGAAAATTAACCCCCCTACACACACACCTTATTCTCAAACACTATGAAGGGGAAAATTACTGAAGCCAATTTTAAAGAAAAAATATTGCTTCAGATGGAAATAACAGAAATGTAGCCTTGAAACAGTTAATCTTCAGATGACTAAAAGCAGCTAACCTTCATCAGAGCTCAGATTTCCAGCTTCTGCAGAGGCTGAGCACTCTGGGGGCCTATGCATGGTATGCAGCATTCTCAAGGACAGCTGGATTTCTGGCATCTCTGGACAAGCTGGAAATTGTAATTGCCATCCCAGTGAGCTCCTGTGCCTGGGACTGATAGGGAGAGCTCCCCTTGAAGTGTCTCTGCTCACACTCAAACTGTGCACCAGTGGGGAGGAGGGGCAGGTGCACAAAAGGAGGTCTAAAATCACAGGGGTTTTGTCCATAACTCCTAAAATCACAGGGGTTTTGTCCATAACTCCTAAAATCACAGGGGTTATGTACATAACTCCTACAATCACAGGGGTTAATGTCACCCCTTGCCCCCCACCTCCTGCAGCTTGACATGATGGAGAGAAAACCTGTTTGAGCTGCAGTGGAGCACAGAGCCAGGCAGTGCTCACAGACAGCTGGAAAGGAGGATGTGCACAGAAATGACAGCAAAAGAGGATAAGGAAAAACGTCTCACTGCTGCCATAAAGGATTTCCTTTGATCCTAAACCTGCCCTTTCAACTGAGATTCAGGATTAACTCTGGTGTATTTCCCAAGCAGCCAGGCAGGCAGTGGAATGTCTGGATCCAACTACTGTTGGTAGCAATGTCTTTTCAGACTTTCAGGAGCATCTGCATGGTCTGTTGAAGACCTGGATCAAACACTGGGCTGGGCACGAGCATGATGTGTACACAGAATACTAAAAAAAATTTAACTTAAATTACTATATACTTATATAGTAATACTAAAAGATATGTAGCTATGTTTAATTTTTGAAATACTAAAAAATTTTTAACCAGTCACCCTCATAGTCACATAAGGCAGGATCTTACAAAAAGGCTGAGGACAAATGCAGCTGTGTCAGCTGAGGAATTGTGTATCACAGAGTGTCTGTAGCCTCAAGGGATCTATGAATGCCACCATGGGCCAAGCAAAGAACCAAAAAGCTTCAGCGTAGAACCTTCCTGTGTCTGAAGCCAAGAGTGGACACCAAGAAAAGTGAAGTCTTCTCTCACCTTCCTCACCTGACTGGCTAGCTGTACTTCCTCAAATATCTAGACATACTTGAGGAAAAAAAGAAAGCATCTAGGCTTATCCATATCTCTGTGGGGTTTCAGCTGAACAGGAGAAAGAATTCTCTAGTCAGCTACATAATTCTTTTGGTCTTCAATCCTCTGAACTGAAGATAAGTTTGATATTGATATCCTCAAGCTGAGGGCTTGTCTTTACTGTAAGACAGGCATACAATTTAGAAAAAGCTTTTTCTGCAGCACATCTGAGTGATTTATTCATTTAGTTCATTAGGCCAGACATAAATAAAATATGTGGGTGTCAGTCCCCTACATGCAGCTTTAATTTGCTTGCTACATGTCTGGTGGAGGTCACTGTCACTTACCACCTCTGCACTTGGTGTGACAAATGTCCTCCCACACTCCAAGTGCTGCCACTGCAGACAGCAGCAACTGCAGTGAGCACAGGACCAAGCCAGGAAGCCTCTAGATCTTAATTATAAAACCATAAAAGAAACCAACTGCCTCTGAAGCTCTCTTACTAGGAAACAAATGAGAATGGGAAATTTATTTCCAACCATAAATCCCAAAGCCTTCAGTTTAATTTTTCCCAAGTTAACTTTCTCACCTAGCTAAGCAGCACTGCCTTCTATTATTAGCTTCTGGCCCAATATCAGCTGACCACCATCAGTCAAACTGTCTTCATCTCAATGAGCTCAGGGACTCCCAAGGAACTCTGTGGATGCTGACTTGTGCTTGCAGCCTCTAATTATATTCTAACAGATAATGGAGCATTTAAACTCAAGGAGGATAGATTAAACTTGTAAGTGGATCAAAATCCTGGACACAACCACAGCTCATAGGATTACATCCTGGAAACATTAAGCTTAGAGGAAAGGCCCTCACCAGCTGGCTGTTTCCCCATGACAAGTTTTTTAAGGACCTGTTTTCAGCCTCAAAGGCTGTTTGCTATGCTTTCCAACTGCAGCATGTCTCTAGAATTTATTAAATTGTCAGTTGAGTATCTGGGCTGATGTTAAACCATCTGACCAGGCCAATGGCTACTTGACATAGCAGACAATCATAACAGTCAAACAAATTGAGGCTGAGAAGGTGAAATTGTTTTCCCAAGTGAAATTCTAAGTCCCTGTTCTGCTATCAAGCAGCCTCTCAGCTGCACATTTGCCTGTTTTCCTCACTGCAAGATTCTCTTCCCTCCATAAAACTCAGGACCATGATAAATTCTGTTCCCAGCCTTAGGGTGAGGAGCAGGACTGAGCTTCCTCCTGATGCCCCTGGCTCTTGCTGGTGACTCCCTGCCAGACACAGCTGCAGGCAGAGCACTTGCACTCTGAATTCAAACTCCAGCCCCTTTTGGGGACCTGCCAGAGCAGAAACTCTGCCCTGCAACTTAAGCACATAACCATGCTGAGGGAAAAATCCTTTAGACATTATCCCAGACACAATACACACTCAGAAGGATGTGGGGAAATGGGGTAAACCCATATTTGACAAAATAGTAACAGCAACCTGTGTGTGGTGAAAATAAATCCAGAGAAGGCCTCTTGTGCAGTCTGGCTCTGCCCTGGTCCAGGCTACTCAGCAGATTCCAGCTTGTACTGCTGTAGCAGACACAGACCTACTGCAGTGATAAATCCAGGGACAAACACAGGGAGCAAAGGGAAAGGGCTAGCTGGGAATGGGTGGAGAAAGCCTGGAAAATTAACTCTGGTGTGGCTCCCTCAAAAGAAAAATCCCAAATAAGGGCTGTGCTTTTGGATGATGGCCAGTCCATCATCTCCTGATGGGAGGTGCTTGGCCAGAGCAGCAGAGCTGCCATCAGGCATTATATTATTGCAGTCATTACTGCTCCATTAGCAGGGCTGCAGGCTGCTGAAGGGACAGCCCAGGAGCCAAATTGCTTTCTTTACTCCTTCAGCATAAAGTTTAGCAGAATTTCAGGAGCTCACAGAGCCCTTTTAGACTCACATTCTTCCAGCATCAGAAGTTTTCAGCAGGTCTATGGGCAGTGCCACTAACATCCACATCCACTGAAGTATCCCAAATACTCCCTCTGCACCCAAACTGCTGCTTACCAAAGGCTTTCCATTTTCCAGAGCCTTTTAAAGAGGAATGCTAACTTTTATTTACAGGTACAAGGACTTTCCCAACCCAGGAAGAACTGGTGACAAAAGCACACCTACAAAGCCAAGGGTGTGACTCATGTAATGACACCTTCCCACCAACCTCCTCTTCCCATTCACTGCCAACATTGGCAGACCCTTTTTAAGAAAGAATTAACCCCACCTTGCTCACAGTGGCATTTAGCCACCTATATACCTTTCAAAATATGACACAAGTGCTTTTAACCAACAATCATTATTCAGAACACTCTTTTTACTGAAGTACAACTGATGCATTCTGCTTTCAGATGTACATTTGAATATTTCCTTATAAAATGAGAAAAAAGTATCCAGTTTTATACTGACTAAAGTCTTGAAGTGACACTGAGTAAAACACATTTTTTCACTCTAACTCACATTTCAGTGAAAGATATTTAGGTTATGTCCTCATAATTTAAATTTTAGCTTAAATTTTTAAATGTTTTAAACTATGTCTTTTTTGGGACAGGGAGGAGTAGTTGCATTAAAACAACAAATAATGCTTAGGTCATTCTCTTTAAAAATGTATTATTTCAGAAACTAAACAACTGGTTTAGGAGGTAAGGATGGCAAGAACCTCTGTATAATTGGATGAGCAATTATTTCACAAGAATGAAATTTAATCATCTTCATCAATGCAGTACAGAAAAGGATTACAAATCACTGCATGTATATCAAAAGCAGCACTGATAGAAAACATATTATTTCTCCTTATTACCATTTGTATCAACTAATGATGAAGTCTAATTCTTTTTTATTATGATTAAAAACAACCTAAGGGTTATTTTTAACCTCAAGAACTCAAAACAACTTTAACTTTTCTCTCATCTTGCAGCCACTGGGTCAGAGACTTGGGAGAAAATATTAATTTAAAGAGAAAGCCTTCCTACTGTAACTGTAAAGCCAAAAATCTCCAGAGTTCCCCAAAGTCTCTTCATTTCTGAGCCATTTATCAGATGTTCTGATGCAAACAGTGGGGAGAAGTATGGTCCAGTGAACTAAACTGACCTAAGCTGAGCTGTGAAACCTCAGACAAGCAACTCTGCCTTCTACCAAGGACCTTATGTTTTCTTTGCTTCAAGGTTAATCAGTATCAGAGGAGGAGCTATTACTGCTATTTCTCTATCAGATCAGGGGTCAGATCCTGATCTGGTACAAATTGCTCAGTTCCACACAGTGATAACAATACCTTTAGGCTGGAATCTGTATCAGTGACTGACCACTGACATCCAGTTCACCTCTTCTCTTTGAGCAGCTCTATTATTAGCAAGACTCTTTGTCTATTAAGCAAAAGTATCTAATACTTGTTATCCCTTTAGTGCAATTAGTTCCTTTTAAGCAGTGCCAAAACTGCCTTTTAAAATTTATTATTTGTGCAAAGTGATTACTGAATGCAACAGAACCACAGAATGATAGAATCATCGAGGTTGGAAATGATCTAACCAACATAAATGTGCAGTGCTCTGCAAAAAACACAGGAAATTCCTTCCTCTCCACAGCCTTCCTTCAACTGCCTAAGAACTCAGACATGAACCAGCTGTCTGGAACACATAAATCCATAACTGCACATTTCTGTTCACTTCTAGGTGGAAGAATAGACTACACAATAATGGGAGTGCCTTCTCCTTGTGGCTTACATCTCATTAATGCTAACAAATTAGGCCTACACACCGAACAGACCGGCAAGACTTAAAAGTCACATGCAATTTTTAAGTTCACAAGAGGGACCTACAAAAAGAGTGCAAATTTCTATGACTTGTCAAAAAATTGTCACTGAATAAGACATAAAGATTCATGGTGTCAGTAAGCCTTGATCTTGACACAGAGCTGAAAACTGAGTGCAAAGCCTCTGTGATCATAGAACATTCATGGAAATTACCATCTTGACCTCTTATCCATGGTATTTCAGATTAGTAAAGCAAAAGGACTTCTAAATCCAGCATATTTTAATTTTCCCCTTCTCCCTGTTATGCTTTGCTGCTGCTGCCAGCTCCCAGAGTCTTGGAACACCAAAGTGGGGGAAAACTGAGCTGAATTTCTGTTCCTCTGAGTTCTACACCAATACAGACCTGTGTGCATGGTAAGATCCTCCCCTGCAACTCCTGCTCTCTCTTCCATGTCTTTTCTGCCACAGAAAGATACAATATCTGGCCCATGAGACAGAGGAGTTTTAGTCTGATACTGTCAGAAAAACAAATTATTGGAAAACTTCAAGTATCTTGGGGGACGTGCAGTAGAAAACCCAGCCCTGCCAGGCACTGTGTACAATTAAATATAAAGAAATAAAACTGACAGGAATTTGTCTTTAAAACCTCTGTGGGCTACAGAAAGACACCACCCCTGCCAAAACTCAAAAATACTGCTTGTGTCTTACTTACATCCATAAATTCCACGTTGGCTTTTGGACCAGTGGTCTCATTAAGGATCTTAATGGCCACAGGAATCTTTACTGTTTCTCCCTCAGGGACCCAGATCCCCTAGAAAAAGAAAAAAATGAAGACTAATAAGACAACAATCAGAAAAACTTGATTCAGAGTTACAGTTCTTTTTGACACATTCTGTCATATTATGCAGATCACAGAATGGAGAATACACAAAAGTACAAAAAAAATCCATGAACCACTTCTTACATCAAAACTAAACTCTGATATAAAATGAAACATTTGAATTTCTTGTCCACAACAGGGTTTGTAAAGAGCAATGGCAGCATGGCATGATGCACATTTTCTAGTGACTGAAATAAAATTCTGATACTGGTTTGGATATAATTAAACAAAAATGTGTATTTTCTGTCTGGATTCTGATGCTCAAATTTGAAGCTATTAGTAAACTCTCAAAACTGATTATCAGCAGATCATTACATCATGAAGTAACAGAACATCCTGAGAATAATATATTTAGAGTGAAAAAATTATGGGCTGTTTGTCTAACTACTAAATACTTGAGGATGAAAAACTTAGGCGGCTAAAAAGGAAATTTAAATTTAAAATTCACAAACCATCCTGGGCTACTTTTCCATCATTCTTGTCTATTGCTGTTTTCTTGTCAACCTCATGGCATCCATCTCTATCACTTTATTATCACCTAAGTATATTCAATCCCATTATTCATAAATCTATTCCAACACCTTGTAGCTATAGAGACCTGCTCTGTGCTTCCTTCCTTTGCTCCCCTGTTTGAGGACACATGCAGGTGCTCTGACCTACCACCTTGATTTAGCAGCTTTGGGCTGCTCCCAAAGGGTTGGGGAATTGCTTTGACCCCTAAGCCCTAGTTCATCCCTCTGAGATCTGGACATGACCAACAGATCATAAAAAATAAATACTTCTTTAACTGAAATACTTTCTCCTTTGTGGGTTCCACTCTCACATCCCAGCTGTTAAAGGGTGCCCTGAAGTAACTCATCTTTTCTGTTTAAATGGAAGAAACAAGAAGTTTAGGTAATGGCATTGTTTTTACTAGGTATTATTGCTGTTGCAAGAGCCAGGTGACACTTGTGAAATGAAAAACACCAGTTATCCATCTTTCCAAAAGCTGGAATATGATAAAAGATGTTCTAAGGCAATAACAGAAGGGCAAACCTTGGAGCTGCACTTTGCCAGCAGGACAGTCCAGCCCGGGTAGCCCTCTGGCACATAAAAATGACTGGGGCTGACATGTCTTTGCTCACCAAGAAATAATATTTGCATGTCACCATTTGATGCTGAGGATGAGTGTGGCATTCACATTCTCTGAAAAAATCCTTTTGCCCAGGATTTTTCTCCTGGGAAGCTGAGAAGCCTCAGAGAAAATGAAAACAATTCTTCTCTCATTTGCTTCTCCTGTGTTGTGCTCATGTGGAATGTGTTTGGAGATTGTTTCATTGGATTCTGCTGACAGTTGTTTTGACTCTTTGGCCAATCAGGGCCAAGCTGTGTCAGGACTCTGGAAAGAGTCAGGAGTTTTCATTATTATCTTTTTAGCATTCTCTAAGTATCTTTGCTGTATTCTTCAGTATAGTATAGTATTCTTTAATATAATATAGTATGATAAAGTAATAAATGAGCCTTCTGAGAACAGAGTCAGATGGATCATTCCTTTGTTGGGACATTTCTCTGCTAATACAACAGATGAGTTCCTTGCACACAATTCCAGTGTCCTTGCTCTGCAGGGCTCAGGAACCACCCCTGGGACAGGCTGCTCTGCTGCAATGTAGAAGTTGCTCGCTCCAGAGGTAAAAGAGGGCACTCAGGGCTGTGTGGGGAAGGCTCTCACCTTGTACACTGTTCCAAAGGCTCCAGAGCCCAGGACTTTGACTCTCTTCAGCTCTGTCTCCTTCAGGATGCGGAGCTGGGCTTGGTTGGGCGCCGTGCCGCTCGGGGTCAAGGGTTCCACCAGCTGCAAGGAAAACCAACACTCCCAAACACTGTTCATCATAGAGACCCATCACAAGTTTATAGTGAGAGCCATAACCAACCCACAGAAATTCTGGGATAAGACAGCAGAGGAGATCTATTGACCCCTGCCCTGCCAACTCCTGGAGGGATTTTTCATCTTCAAAAGCCAACGAGCAATGCCATGAAACCAAGAGACCTCGTAAGAACCGTGTGTGGTAGTGCAATACAACAAGACCTGATAAAGCAAGTCCTCACTCAAAAGCAGTAATTTCCACCAGAAACTGCATGATGGAATTATGAACTGCAAATTGAATTGGTGTCAGAGTAACACATCCAAGGACTTTTGATAATGGAGGCAGTATAAATATTTTCTACATGACAGAAATATAGCATTTATTATCAGTGTACCACATCCTATTTTTGCCCATTTTAGTGTCTTTTAAGTTGGCCATATTTCTTTTTAATGGCCTGGACTAAACGGCTCATCACATTCTTATTCTGTCTTGAGGAAGGGATGGTTTTTCTGAACTTCTGTTTTGTCACACAGGAAGACAGCTTTAGGGAGAAAACACCTTAGAGCAGACAACTAATTTATAACCACCACTAATTTACTGCAATTAAACAATTTCCTCAAGATGTCCCAAGAAACTTTGTAAATGAGGCACAATGGCACATTCAGTTAAAAATGCTCTTAGATCTCATACCATCTCTGCCAGAAAAACGTTTCTTTAAAACTAAATTAAAAATACACGTAGAGCACAATACTCAATACAACACATGAAAAACATTTTGTTCCTTCACAGGATGAGGAAAATAATTCAGAGCTTCTCCTACTCAAATTGGTTTGAAAACAATGCACCACTTCAAAGCTACCTATTTACAAGGCTAAATGCACCATGCTCTGCAGTTTGAGAACTACTTCTACAGCTCTTTGGGCACCATGAACTACTTAATTAGTTGACCAAACTAATTAGTTTTGTTCAGGTAAAACTACCAGTACCTGGCAATTAATGGGTAAGGAAAGATAACAAAACCAAACAGCAACAAGTTGAGTGATTTCTCTTTCCTCCTTCCCACTTTAGATGTTCAGTATTTATACCATGAAAGAAAGGTTTGCTTTAAAAGAAAATTAGGCATACTGGCAGCACACTTTTGTAGTTTCAGTTTGTGAAGGATGAAGAGAGGTTCTGTGCCACAGTCCACCAGCACAGGAATGGCAGGGAGAGGTGGGAATGTGTTGTGGGGATCTAAAACCAGGCTTGTAGGGTTTGATGGAGAATGATCTATGGGAAGAATAAGTCCTGTTACAGCCTTCAATTAGAAAGAGACTTCAACTAAAGCTAATTGCTTGTGTGTTTATTTCAGGATGCTCCTGATTTAATCTTCAGTTTCTCAGCCAAAACAGCAGCTTCCCCACATGTTCAGTAGGAGGCCCTGGTCCCTCAGGACTATTGCCAGCCACAGCTTTTATCTGACCAAATGAAAAATGAAATCTGGACATCAAAGCAAGGAGAACCACCTGCTTAAAATAATTTATGCTTAAGTATGGGCTGATACAGTGGCAAGATTTATTCATTTAAAGGCACTGAGTATCGTTAAGCTTTCTATACAGTTGAACAGTGTTTAACAAGCAACACAAATTCTAGCCAAACATGGAGATACTTGTGCAAACAGACTGGGGATGCATAAATCATTTACTTCCAGGCTCTACAGTGGAGTTGAGTGGGAGCAGACCCTTGGAACAGAAGAGAAAACAGCACTGTTAATAATGCCTTATCAAAGAGTCACTAGCTAACAGCATTTCCAAGCTTTATTATCTCACAAAGGGGCACCCTAATTTAAAAATACGATCATTTGCAAAGTGTCTCAAATATTGCACTGAGGAGATTGCAGTAATCACCACTGCAGTAGCTGATAGACATACATTTAATGTTATATTTAAATATACTTCCTAGATTGCCCCCTTCACTAGTGACACTTCAAAGAGCAGGATGGAGCCACCACAGCACTCTGCTATAGCTCTGCTACATGTTTTTGCCAGTAGAACTGTGGACTTCAGTTGGTTAAGCTCTGTGGAGTATCTTGGCTTAATAAAATACATTATTATTACTGATCATTATGACAAGGTTTTGACAAAATCTGCACTACAAAATTTGAAACTACAAAATTTCGTCAAAATCTGGACTAGAAAGGTATTGTAGGCACTTGGAACAACAGCAAGTTACAACATCTGCCTTTAAGCATGAAGTTTGTGCCAGAGCTTGCTGAAGGAACTTTAGCCTTAAAAGTCAATCTAAATATGGCCAGAATGAAACCCTGTAATAGTTAAGCATGAGAGCTGCTAAATGTACTGATGAACTGGGATAGAAGTTCAGTGGAGAGCAGGATGGGAGTTGAGAAATCAGGTAGGAAACTTTTCCTGGTCTTCAGAAGCTACGAATCAGTACTTGTGCAGAAAAGCAGCATCTTGAACCAGCTTAGTCTGCACAGGTAAGCAGAAGGATTTCTACAGGTAAGGGAAGACCTGAACATGTCTAATATAAAAGCAGAGCAGCCCTGAATACCTCCCCAGACAGCCTGTGAGGAGCAGCCCAGGCTCACCTCAGTCTCCAGGAACCTTCTCAGCGCTCTCTTCTTCTTGATGCTTTTGCGCCGTACGTACACGGCGAACGTCAGGCCCATGATGACGATGATGAAGAGGCCACCAATGACTCCAGCAGCAATCAGGGGGGTTCTGGCAATCAGAATCAGAGACTTTACTTCCACAGCTAGGAGTGAGAGACCAAAGAGTGCTTGGGTACATAAAACACAGTCATGTGGAAAGTTCATTAATTGCCTTATGAATTCCAGCCCAGATGGAAAGTCAGGGCAAACACATTGACACATGGTAGGAATTTGCTTGTTTTTCATCATTATGCCAATTCCATTTTTCTTTACAAACCCCCATGCACATGTGAGGAGTCGTGTGGACAAGGAAACACAACATGCACTTTGATGGCAAATGCAAATCTGCAATGGCAAAATGAGGACACAGGTATCTGCAGGTTCCTGTGAGAGATCTGCCTGTGCTGACTTTGGCTCCACCCCCATCAACTCATGGGCTCCTGCATTCAGGGGAAAACAAGCCCATGAAAAATCCCCAGAATAGCAACACAATGTGCCTTCCTGAGCATGGAGGAAGTGAGAGGGAACTTCACAGGCAAGATGTGGAGATCACCTACACAGGCAGTGGAGAAATCAGGCTCCCTCCAGAGAAAAACTCATAGCAGTACCTTCAACTGAGCATTTTCACAGCATACCAACAACTTGCCAACAATGAACACACTCAGAGCATTTAACATCCCTCCAACAGTGGCTGCAGAGTTGCTGAAAAGATGGGTAAAACCCCAGCATGCAACTGCAGAGTACAATGGTGCTGAAACCATTGCCTGGTAAGTGCAGGACATAGATTAACTATTGTCAAGACTGTGGAAATGTCACTGCTGTGCTCTAAAAGCCTCCCTCAGTTACATCTGAATGATGATGAAAGGTACATTACAGCCTATTAATAAAAATGTACCACACAGCGACAGAAAATTTTAGAGTCTCCCTCAGAAATACTAAATTGTTTTATATAACCCTTTCTTTATTCTTCTTTTTACAACCTTTCCTGAAGCAGTGCCATCTCACCTGGTATGGTGCATGAAGGCGTGTCTACATTACCACTGAGAAAGCCTCACACTCCCACATCCAGTATTTAAATTTAGTTATTCATATCCACTTTTTCCCAGGGTAAACACATTACCACAAAGGCCTATTGCATTTCACAGACTTCATGATGGAAACTCTAAGCTTGCAAATAAAGGAAAGGGAATGTTGTCAGGCTGGGAAATGGGTTATGGTGTTTGGGGAACATGAGTCCAGTACCACCTCCTCCTCCTCCTTAAAATACATTGTCCTTTCTAACCCCAGTGGTTACTCTGTGATTTTGAGTGCAGAGCTAAAGAATCTGGAATATCCACCCCAAACAATGCCCCTCTTTGTTAACATGTCTTGCTACATTGCAAGAAACTCTAACAGGCAATTATGAAAAACACTGGTCACCAAAAGCCTCCTAGGGAGCTTGTACTGCCTAATGCTCTTGAGCAGAGGAATTTTTTAAATTCATTTTTATGCTGTATGAGCAGTCATATAATTTTTAACAAACACCACCAAACCACAGAGTGACTAAACAGGCAGGAGAACTCTCAGCTTTAAAGTGCATATTAATAACTAACATAACAGTTGTCAAAGTAAGTAATTGGAGTTTTATAGTACTGTGTACTCTAAAAGTAGTCCAAATAATATTTACATGATAGACTATAATAAAGAAATGGTTCTAAAGGGGACATAATAAGTAATGAAGAAAATAAAATAAAGTTTGTAGCTCTTCTATTGTTATAGAGTACAAGGGGGGTTCAAAATGGATCTTCATGATTCCTCATGTGAACTCTCACTGACTTTGAAACAATGTCCTCAGTTTTAGTAGGTAACTGAAAAAAGGAAATAATTTTCAATGACTTTACCAAACAAGCATTTTAGTTGCTAATGTGAAATATGGTATATTATACCTGAATTTTTAGGAGGTACCACCTAAACATATTTTCAAGCAAGCTTAAAAAAGAAGCGTGAAAGGGATAGTACAATGTGCAATACACTAATGTATTTAAATGCTAAACAAATCAGTGGAATACATTAAAAAAAAGTATTTTCCACTCAAATAGCAATCAATTCCCTTGACTCCCAAATCCACTACCCTTGCATTAAATCCTATAAGTCACAAACACCCCAGCCTTGGATGTGGTCACATACCCAGCAGCTTCTCCTCTCTCTGCTACTGAGCTAAGCCCCAAAGTCAACAACTCAGGTTTATTTGCTCCAGGACCAGATGCCAAGTCTCTGCAGCCACAGCTCCCTGTTATCACTTCACACTGCTTTCAACCACACCTGGATTATTTCCTAAACCCAGTTTTCAGGGTGCCACCCCCTCACTGGGGTTATTTTCACGTGTTTGTTGAGTTGACTTTGCTTTTTCTCTCTGTTCTGCTAATATCATTCTGCTAATATCAGTTCTCCTGCCTCAGTTCTCTGCTTATTTTCATGCTTGCAGAGCCTTACCTGTAATACCCTGATGGATTCCATTAAGCTGTTTACCCTTCTGCTGGGCCACTGCTGGGGTTGTTCAACACAGATCCCTGCAAGGTGGCACTGATCAGAGCTGCTGCTCAAGTCACAAAACCTTCTCCCATTTTGGTTTTTTTTTTATCCAATCCTTTTTTGCATATGCAACTAACAAACTATTTGGCTTCACAGGCAGCTGGGCACACAAATCTCCTTTTCTCTAGTGGCATTAAGGGCTTAATCCAGTTACTTTTGTTACATGACTGTCCCACAGCCACCTCCATGACTGCAATTCCTGACATTTGCCCCCCTCAGACTGCTGCCCACTTAAAACTAATGCCATGAGCAATGCTGATGAAAAGACAAAAAATGCACTGTCAAAAGCCCCCATCATGTTAAAGTAATTTTAAAAAGCATGGAGGGCTGAAAAGGCTCAGAAAAGCTAAAGTTCCATGTCAGTCCTGCCTGCCCAGCATAATTAATGGACAGCCAAAAGTCAATCCTGGCTCAAATTTCTTAGAGCTCCACCACTAAGCCACCAACAGGAAACTCCTGATACAGCCACTGCTTTCCTTTACACACTGGAAATCTACTCCAGAGGATGGAAACAATCTCTGCTAGGTGTTTCTGGATTTTCATGCTCATCAAAACAGGCTTAGCAGTCCAAGAAACATGGCCCTGAATCATAGTTCAACCCCATATAATTAATTTGCTATCCCACATCCCTCCCTCAACTGAGGACAGAATACCAATTAGTAAGTGGAAAAGGCATCAGCTGGGGAGGCTGTGGGAGGAAAAAAAACCCCATAACGTGAAAATCCTGCCTCTTAAACTAGAAACTGTATCTGTGGCTGAAAGTTGAAAGAAAGATTCCAGTATTCCCTTAGGAGAAATGAATAATATATATATATTTCTTTTCTAAAGGGTACTGTGTTTCCACATTTAGAAACACCTAACACCCACTTCCACACGCCAAAGCTGACATTGAGTTCAAAGTTAGCATTCCAAGATGGACAGGGATGCTCCGCAGCAGGGCTCACACCATTCCATGCACTCCACAAGATCAGGACCCCTGCAATTCCCACAGTGCCCTGAGATCAGATATTAAAGCCTAATTACTGATTTAGATGAGTACAGGGTTTGTCCCACACTCTTGACTGCAGAGTGCAGCAGAAAGGAGAGAGGAAATGGAGCTGTGGTCCATGGAGTAAAGCTGACAAACACCACCTGCTTCTCCATCCTTGGCACTGACCCATTTGGTCTGAGATGTAAAGAAACTAAGCTTTGAAGCCAAGCTCTTAGAAGGCTCCAAGTTCCTGTATCAGCTTCCTCCTGCTTGGAGTTTTTATCTGTATATCCAAACAGGAGTCATTACAACCTTGAGTGTTTGCTAAGCAGTTCCTTCTCACAAATCCTTGATTTATCAAGGCATTATTTTCTCCTGATGGATGCTTCCCACACTCTGCATTCCTCACCACTTCCATCAGTGGGGGTTCAGCCAACTTTGAAGCTGCCCTTTCAGAGATCTGATGGATTCTACTAATCCTGCAGTGATAATCTCAGTATTTAAAATACACAAGATAAACAACTGGGCTGGGAAGCAAATGTGTGGATGTTTCACCAGGCTCTCTCTGCTGTGCTAAGTTCCACAGCCACAAGGTCCAGAGTGCCTGGTGTTCACCCAGGGGTGGCAAGGATTCATCTGATGTTATTCTCACCAGGACTGCTTTGCTTTATACTCTTTTTCTAGAACAAGGCATCCTCCCCCCTCTCCCCTCCAAATCGGAGGGTGTTTGAATACTGATAAATGGCCCTATTTATGTGCAGATTGGGAGTTTTTATCAGGAGTAAACACAAATTTTAACTCACAGCTGATCTCACAGTTACACAATTACTACCAATTCCACATTTAATCCAAAGATGGGCAAACTGTCAACTAGCCACAACTTTTCAATGTGGAAAATCACCTGAGGGTTGCAGCCTGTGTCTGGGTGCACTTAGCAGTTAAATATCCCTAAAGAGGAGACACAGCTTTCACTTTGGCCAAGGCTTATGTGGACAAACATGTACCTGTTGACAAAACTGCTTTTTTCTTACCCATACTGGTTCTTGTATCAATGCCTGTAAAGGTATGTTCTACTCATACCTCTTTTTTAACAATGTAGGAGTCCCCATTTCACTCAGCAAAGTAAATGAGGATAAAGAAAGAAATATTAAGTAGAGCTTTGAAAATTATTACAGCCTAACATTCTGCACATTAGTATGTATTGATTCAAAATCTGTGACATTTTTATTACCACACACAGTGCACAATTGATGTCTTAAAAAATGGTTTTAAATCTGAATGGCATAATTTAGAACTACCACTCTGTTACATTTTCACTCTAAATTACTAAGAGCTCTCAATATTAACTCTCTTTTAATACATCTGACTAGGAATAACTACTGAAATCTCTGGGATTACAGCATCAATATCAAGGCTTTTTATGGGCTTCTCCTCCTCTAAAACTGAAAAGTCCCAATACAATCTCTTGCACCTTTGCCATTTTTAGGCTGAGATTTTTCTTTACTGCCTGAACTTTAAAAAAATGTTATTGTTAAAAGCTTGCACAGTGACTCTGTTTTGAGGCTTGTGCTTTAAATAAACAGATTAGCATTCTTATTAAATTATGCCAAGTCAGGCCCCACATAATGTAGATTGATTTATCTGTGACACAAAGCCAGTTAAATCCACTAGACTGAACTCACAGGTGAAGCCAGTTCAGCAAGTAAAAGAGCAATCTGCTTTATAAAATTGTCATATTTCCCATTTTCTTTGCAAACAATAATATTTTGCATTAAATAAAGGAAACTAGAGCTGTAATGACCATGGATGCTGATGGACTGCTCTGAAATCAAAACTATCAGCATTAGCTCCAGGAGTTTCTCCCTGCATAAAGAATTCCTGTTAGAAGCAATCAACTCAGCCTGCTGCTCTGCAACCAGTGGCAGTCAGGGGCTCATCAGGCCTGTGCACATGAAATTATTCATCCAGAAAACACACACTTTTCTCCAATAGAAACATGGCCTGCTTTGTGGCACTGTTTGCTGTTCATTCACTGTCACATCCAGAGGCACCAGGGAGCAGCACAACCCATGGCAGAGCCTGTTAAATTCCTGGAGGAACACAGGAAATCTGAACCCACATCAAATCTGTACCAAAACAGCCAGTGGGAGCTGGGTCACATGGACAATACACACCATAGCTCTGTCTTAGGATGGAAGATGTGGCTGGGGCTGTGTATTCCATCCCCATCTGTCAGAGGTGGGGCAGGTCTCTTCTGTTCATGGGGCAGTTTTCTTTATCCCTTCCACAACCCATCCTCCCTCCAGGAGATCTCTTCTGTTCATGGCCACTGAGTGTCCCTGCATGGCTGATCAAATTCCATCATCCCACTGGGAGATGCTCTGCCCAGGGGAGGAGCCAAGCATTCCTACCTGGATACAATCTGACCCTGGGAACACCACAGCAGCCTTTGCCCACTGCATTGCCAGAGGAGCAGCTTTCTTCTCCCCTGCATTCCCAGAGGAGCAGCTTTCTGCTCCCCTGCATTCCCAGAGGAGCAGCTTTCTGCTCCCCTGCATTCCCAGAGGAGCAGCTTTCTGCTCCCCTGCATTCCCAGAGGAGCAGCTTTCTGCTCCCCTGCATTCCCAGAGGAGCAGCTTTCTGCTCCCCTGCATTCCCAGAGGGACACCAGGCCCATCTCCAGCAGCCCTGGAGCTTCAGAGGAAAACTCCCCCCTTGTGCAGGATCCCTGCTCCAGCAGAACCACAGCTGGCACTGCAGGAGGGCTGAGCCACCATGGACTGGGACTGTGCCACCACCCTGACACACAGGGGGTCAGCTCCTAGTCTGACTCTGTTACTATTGTTTTGTGTTACTGCATTTTTATTTTTAGTTTTCCTAATAAAGAACGGTTACTCCTACTCCCATATCTTTGCCTGAGAGCCCCTTTCAAAATTACAATAATTCAGAGGGAAGGGGTTTACATTCTCTATTTCAAGAGAGGCTCCTGCCTTCCTTAGCAGACACCAGGCTCAAAACTGGAACATTCTGCTCTGCAATAGGTTTTTATAAATACAACGAATAGAGATCATGAAGGAACGTTTAGGAGTATTTTAAATAACTATCAGGAGAAAAACTGTTTGAATATTGTGCTCTTCCTTTTGTTATTTTTTTAAACACTTTTTTAATTCCACTAGTGGAAAGTGCTTGTAATTCACTTAAGTTCAGTTAAGTGTTTGCTGAAATTGAGCTATTCAACAGAAGAAATATCCAAACCCACACGTGACTGTGCCTGTAGACTGCACACATGGATTCTCTACCTCTAAGGAGCTGCAAGAAGGTTTCTCTACCTCATGTCCTTCAGTTTTACTTTATTTTCCAAATCAACTTCTTTCTTCAGAAAATACATTTATCTCTGTTTTTATATGTGCCTGATTTTTGGAATGCCAGTCTTTCCTGGAAGTACTCATTCAGAAGATTTAAGGAGCACAGAGCAGATATTTTGTTTAAGTGGTTGAGAAGACTGGACTGCTTCCTGTTCCAGCTTTGAGTATTTGGGACAGCAAGCATTTGCTTTCTCAAGCTCCAGGAGTATGTCACAGTAGAGAGCCTCCAAAGACTGTACTTGGGGACCAAGTCTGACATTCTGAACCAGATTCCTTTCTCTGAATTCTTTATGACTTTATTTTTCTCTTATGAAAAAAAAAAAAAATCTGTACATTGAACAGAGCCCCAACCTCTGCCCAAGCACCCCTCCAAGGGGAACAAGCCCCTGCACAGAAGGGAACAGACTAACATTCAGCACTGGACACTGGCAGAAGAAAAAAAAACAGAAGGGTTCATCAAAACTAAAAGAGGGGAAATTTAGATCATATATATGGAAGGGATTTTTCCCTGTGAGTGTGCTGAGACACAGGTTGCCCAGTGAAGTTGTGGCTGTCCCATCCCTGAAGTGTTCAAGGCCAGGTTGGATGAGGCCTGGAGCAACCTGGGACAGTGGAAGGTGTCCCTGCCCATGGCAGGGGTGGAACAAGGTCGTCTTTCAGGTCCCTTCCAACCCAAACCATTCTCTGATTCTATGATAACAAAATGGGACATGACAAACAGATGAGAACAGAACTATCACACTGTGTTCCCATCTTCAAGTTTCTTGTCATATCCAATAATTTGTTCTGTAAGAAGAGCTTATGAGGGTTTCAGCAGAGTTTTTTTAACCAGTGGTGACTTTGAAGCATCTTTTGGACCTATGTTTGAGATGAGAGTGCATGGGGGATTTGTAGCAGGATGTGTTTGGAAATATGCATCCATATCTTTCATGTATTATGTACATTCATGCACACCCACAGATAAAAATCTTTCCTTCAAAGCCTAAATCAAAACAGTCACACTTCACTCTGCACTGGCATGTTTATATAAATAGAGTATTTGAGGCATTTATTAGAACACTAGCAATGGCCTTGATGCTGTTAGCTTCAACACAGATTTTAGCTACTCATCACTTGAGTTCTAAATATGCAGAATTTATCTTTGTGGAGCATAGCAGGGAAGAAATGCAGCCAATGCTCATAAATATGGAGGAAAATTGAAGGCAGATAAAGAGCAGAGTATAAGGAATTTCTTTGAGTATGCCTGATGCTGCTTTTGGATTTATCACTATTATTTTACTGGAATACCATACTGTCTAAACATCCTACACAAATTACATCAATCATTAGAAAACCCCATTTGCTTACTGGGGAAAAAGCTCATATAAAACTGATATCCTGTTCCTGACATAGGTTTATACAGGATCACCTCCTATATGATACTATGCCCAAAAAGGTTTCTCTATGTTAATAGAGAAACCAAAAAGTTCTTCTATGTTAATAACTTATCAGTCATTCTTATATTACCAAATGAAGCAGAGGGAAACTCTGGAGTATCTTGCAACTCCTCTCAATTCTAGTGCCAGCATTTCCCCAAAGGCCATTCTAAGAAGAAAAGTTGAGCACAGAAGCTCCAAACTCACCCACTGTCACTGCTCTCCTCCATATCCACAGCCAGCCAAAGGAATCCCATCCTCTCCAGGGGCTGTAAAGGAGCCAGGGGAAACCTTGGCCCCTTTGTGAGCATCATCTCAGCTCTGCTGAGCACGGGGCTGTGTTTGTGCACACAGCAGCCTCCCACCACCTCCACAGTGACAGACAGAACTGAGTTAGGAAAGCAGCTCATGGTGAGGGTCATGCTAAGAGCAACCCCGACTCTCCAACTGCTCTTCTATTAGGATTGTTTTGCAGTAAAGTACAGCCCACATTGAGATAAATAAGAATTTAGTAAAATAGCTCTTCCTTCCCCCAAATTTCTGTATGATAGAACATTCCAGAACTTACTGCTTTATCTGTGCAGCTTTTAAATGTTTAATAAACTCGTCTTCTGACAGCTGCTAAAATTCCAGAACAGAACAGGCCAAGCATCTGGGGAAATGGTGATCCAGCTTAAAAATCTCTTTTTCCTCTTCCAGTCACAACCCCCTTCCTTTCCCCATTCCACCAAATCCCCCAACCTAAGTACCAGTACTCTAGCAGGTAGTGGATCCTGGTGAGTTTTTGTGCCTTTTAGATCTCACAGAATCTGAAGCTCATTAGAGGTCACTAAAATAAAATAAAATAAAATAAAACAAAACAAGGAGAGAGAAGACTTCAATACCTTTTTTTTGCCCCTGCCTGTGTCATGAGGGAGAGAGGGATTGCTTCTCATTCCACTTCAAAAATATATGTATTTGATGTAATAAAGTAATTAGCAGCACAACAAGGCTGATAAAAGCTTGGGAGAATATATCCAACCATATTGATACAGCTGTAGGTTTTGGCTTGCTTTCTTAGTGATACCCTTCTTCTCACTGGAAGTTTCCTAGAAACTGCTCCCCTATTTTAAAAATCCATTGATTAAGAGTTGACTCAAACACCCCCAAGTTCAGAATATGCAGCCCTGATCCACTGGTTGATCCAGGAACTGGAAGCAGAAAGAATTCACCCAGAGCTGAAGTGAGACAGCACTGAACTTCACCAAGCTATTCACATGCAGAGGACATCCCTGCCACGAGGGAGGGAAAAGCACATCTATGGGAGATGGGACACTTTTAAAGCAAGGATATTATCTCCTCAATCTGTTCTTTGCCTATTATCCCTGCTGTGATTGAGACTATGCATATTAACAACTAGTGGTCCATTTTAATGCAGGAATACTTTTTACCTCTTCATTTTTTTCCCTTCATCAGTCCATTAGAGGCAGGGAAAGATGTGATTTACTTCTCAAATTTGCACATATTTTTTAAGGAAGGCTATTCACTCAAGCAGAGCAATGTCCATGGATACAGACACCACTGGCATGAACTGAAAACATACCCATGGCTGATTCCAGCCTGCTGGGAACTTGGAGGAGATGGGTTTAGCCACTGACATGCTGCAGAATTACATGTGTAATTCTGGAATTACACATCTTCCCTCCAGTCTACCACATCATTGCAGTTTCTTTGCTTCTGACCAACCAGCCTACAGGATCTGCATACCCTGGTCTGTGTTCCCAGCATCATTTTCTGACCAATTTGCAGATGAACATTATTACCAAAAGCAGGGATTGCAGTGTCTTGCCTCCTCTTCAACTGACCTACACTGACATTAGGCCTACAGATTCTAACCTTGCAGGATTAACTTGAGCAAAAGAAATGGCAGCTAATAAAACTACATCTTCCATACTTTTGCTTCCTTCTACTTTCTGCTATCACCACTTCTTTTCACCCATGTTATGGTCATTTACAGCTTCTGTGCCTTCTAAGACATATCTGTACTACCTAATCTCAGTGACACATCTAAACGTAATTTGATTTACAAGTAGAGAACTCTGAGTTAAAGTGGAACAGTGAACACAGTAAGAACATGTCATAAAAATCCAGGTGAGCATTTTAAGAGGTGCCCAACAGTGGTGTATTGCTTTGAAATCCTGTGTTTCCAAAGGACATGGTATGTCACAGGCAGTGTACTGGGAGTTCAAGACAAATTGTATGAGGAAAAAGTTCACACTTTTCATTAAAAAGCTTGATTGCATTTCAGAGAATTTTCCTTTAGGCATTACTAGAAAAACTTTGTATCATTAACAAATCAGGGATTACGTCATGACTGGACCATGTTTAACCATAGCTTGGCCTTTGTCCTGAGGATGAGGTTGTATTTGTTCTCAGATTTCTTCATAAATGCCACAACTCTCTAGAATGAGAAACTACCAGCTCTGCTGAGAAATGTACACAACAGGCAAATACAGAGCCACCTCCTCACAACCCTCTGCCAAAGAAAAGCTCAATCAGAACTAGCCAGCACCTGCTCTTCACATTATCCCATAATCTTTCCTTGCCTGTTTTATCATTTGTTCAATCTCAGATAACCACAGAAATGATTTTCAACATTATCTTCTATTGATGAAACAGCCAATATGTCTGCAAAAGATCTTGTTCACCAGCAAGTGAAAATGGTGTCATTAAAAATTTACATCAGATTGGAAAAAAAAAAGCATGAAGCTTTTTGACAAAAGTACAGATAAGATCTGAATGAGTTTCTCATCTCTCCTAGAAAAGGACAGTCTGAAAACTGAGAATTTTACCTGACCTAACTGCTAATGAGCAAGCATGTGTGAACAGAACAGAAATCTTGTGTAAAGTCATGTGGAACTCTGTGCCTCACCCACAGCTGTCAGGAGCCAAAGCTCAGGATTCAGCAGTTGGATTTGCTTGTCTCTGCCAACTCAGTACTCAGAGTCAAAATTTAAAAGACTTTGTAGCTTAGATGATGAACTGATCACAGCTGGAAATTATTGTCACAGACATTGGAGTGTCCTTCCCATGGTAGGAGGAGCCACACCACCCTCTGCCCCCAAGCTCAGCACCAACTCATCTTGCTAGCAGGGAAAAATTCCCAGTCTTGATTTCACAAGTCTAGTGCTGGAGAAGAAAACATTACCACAGAAAATCATTCCAGGGATTAATAAGCTTCATTAGAAATGCACCGGCATTTTGCTGCTCTGAATGTCTCTCAAATTTCACCCATCTTATATCTGACAGACACCCAACTCTCCTTTTCAATCTGCTAGACTTGGTGCCATCCTCAACAAAACTTTGTCTTCTTACCTGGGTACTTCTAGAGGAGAATCTACCTTCACTTTCAGCCAAAACAACCTTTAGCTGTTTGAGCTCCTAAACTTCATTCCAAGACACAAGGAACTATTTCCAATGGCTCCTCTCTAAAGCCTCTCCAACACACATTCCTGGGAAAACAGTCTTTCTGAAGGTACAGGGTCTACATTCTTGTTCAACTCTCTCCACTACCACTGTAACCAGGGAGAAAAGAGGCAAAATACCTCTACTTTACAGACAGGAGATGCAAAGGAAGCTGAACTAACAAAGAGAGGGCAGGCATAGGGAATGAGTTTAGTATTAGCTCACATTTCCCATTAGAAATTGAATTTACTTTTTTGAAACTACTACCCAAAGGTACAGATAATTTACATGACATTTTCCCAGCCTTTTACTTTACTTTACAGCATGGAAAAAAATATAGTAAGAATAAGTAATTTTGTCTGATGGGTTGATTTCCTAATGCTCTCTTCTTCCTGAATGATTGCTGGTATTTGTGGTGATGCTTCCACCTTTGGTAAATGTTGAGGTACAACTTCCCACACACAGCACCAAAGTCAGGCCTTTGTTAATTCCTTGAAACCTACAGCTTGTTTAATTACTTTAACTCATGTACTGTTTGCTACACACTAGTAAAGTATCAAATTCAACACTGGTATTTCCATTCCTGCAAAGGACTTGAAAATGGTATTTCCATTCCTGGAAAAGGACTGACAGACAACTATACTATCATCATTAAAAAGTTATCTGCTAGTTTTGATCCAATGCCAGGAAAACCTTTGCAATTTAACTGAGAAGTAAACATATATTTTAGTGTGTAAAACAAACAAAAAAGGTAATGTTAATGTGCAAATTTTCATCTGCATTACATGTTCTATGCTCCATCATTCCAGAAAACTGATGCTAAACAGGCAATGAAAAGCAAAATGTTCCAAAGAACCCCAGCCAAGAGCTTGCTGCTTCATGCAGGAATTGCAGCTCCTTCACACCTGAGTAGAGCCACAAGGAGTAAGCCAAACTGCAGAGAATTAAGTCTGGGCTGGGCTCTCAACTCTAATACATTTGTCATGTTAATTTTTCTAAGAGTAACCAATCCTACATTGCACAGGTAGATTGGAAGTAAGACCACAAGATTTAGTTCTGATTTATTATGTATTAAATATTAATGAATTATTAAGGAACCATTCACTGAGGTTTAAACAACCCTACATCTTCCATATTTCTAAAGCTCTACAAATGTATATTTAATAATGGATAATTAATTTATAACAACATTAAATCTAAATTAAATCCTTATTTCCAGCCATGAGAGAAACCCATTGGTGAGCGGTGAGATATATACTGTTGCTTTATAATAAGGTCACTTCTCCATGGCACAATTTTATTTCTGCATTGTGTATTATTTGTGTAGCCAAATCAATACAGACCCACAACATAAGGATGATGAGAAACCAAAGCAATCACCTCAGCAACAGCACTGTGTGTTTTCCATTCTAACAAACCATTTATTAATTTGCACTTCCTATTGCTCCCTTTTTTCCAGCAGTAACCTATCACATTTGGCCTTCATCACTCATCATTTTTTCTGTTCATAGTTTCAGTAAACACCATTTAGTCAATTCCAAACAAATAATTTTCTTATCAAAAATGAGCACAGCTGCTGGGAAACTTGGTCAATAAGTATCAACAGTATCAAGATCCTGCAGGAGTTTATTGTCCACCTTCTACTCCTTGTACAACAAACTTCTAGGAACATCAGATTTCTGACCTTACTCTACCCTACGCTCTCTCAACAGGATCCTCAAACCACTGGAGCCACAGAAGAGATTTTAAACAGCATTATGTGAGAATTGCTTCAGTTCTTTTACTCTCCCAACCTTAGCAGTTCACTTCTCTCTACAGCAGCATACCCTACTAAGCCCTTCCATACCATGAGTCCATGCCAGCCAACCCTACTGAGTAAAGCAGACGAAGCACAAAACCCTCACTGATCACAGACAAATCTTTCTGATCTGTGGTCAGACCTCAAATTGAAAGAGGGGAAATTTAGGTCAGATATGAGGAAGAAATTCTTCCCTGTGAAGGTGGGGAGGCCCTGGCACAGGCTGCCCAGAGAAGCTGTGGCTGTCCCATCCCTGGAAGAGTTCAAGGCCAGGTTGGATGGGGCCTGGAGGCTCAGGTTGTGGAAGGTGTCCCTGCCCATGGCAGGGAGAGCTGGAACTGGATGAGCTTCAAGGTCCTTTCCAGCCCAAACCATTCTAGGATTCTGTCTGTACAACAGGAAAGAAGGAATACCCACCTACACCCTTTCACAAGAAGGCCATTCTCAAAATGTGGAAGTGGTAAAAAACTGGAGGAAGTCACAAGATCACTGACCACAGTGACTTTCATTCATGTCCCAGGGGTACTCCAAAGGTACTACTAAAGCTCCAGGCAGGGAAATGCCATGGCAAGAATTAAAGTACCCTCAGCAAAGGTCTGGCTTCAGAACCAGCTCAGAAGAGGCAAGGTCACCCACAGAACTGGCATTTCTCTATTAATCTCTTTCATGAACCTCAAAGGAGATTGTGGCCAGGTGGGGGTTGATCTCTTCTCCCAGGCAATGGGACAGGAGGACCCAGGGGAGGTTTATGTTGGGCATTGGAAGTTCTTCACAGAAAGGATGATTGGGTTGCCCAGGGAGGTGGTGGAGTCACTGTCCCCAGAGGTGTTTAAAATCAGACTGGACATGGCACTCAGTGCCATGGTTTAGTTGATAAGGTGGTGTTAGGTCATAGGTTGAACTTGATAATCTCAAAGGTCTTTTCCAGCCTAGCTCATTCTGTGACTCTGTGAATTTGGCCTGTTTGATGACATGTAAGATGTATACAACCCACAGAGAAAGTATCTGAAACTGTTTTTTTCTAGTCTGGATTTTTAAAAAATAAACCTGTTTCTTCAACTGCTCTGTTCTGACGCAGCTTCAGAAGGCTCCATATTAAGAGTCTCTTGAGAGCAGCATCTTTTACCAACAAAGTAACATAGCTTAACTGGTACTCACAGATCTTATTTTGCCTCTTATTTATACAGAGATCCTCTGCTCCTCCAGAATAATATAATTATTCTATAAAAGCAGAGAGCATATGGAGTGCTTTCCTCCAAGCAATGGAGCTGAGCACTGTGAAAACCATGAACATAAGCATTTTATTAGAGGTGGTTTCCCTTCCCCACCAACTACTGAGAGCTGCTGTGAAATTCTGTTGAAGTCATACTGTGACAGGGTACAAAACAGCTATGAAAGGATTTGCCTGCATTACACAGGGTTTACTGTTAATTAGCTCTTGTACACATAAGCAGTAGATAAAAACCAGCTTTTTTTGTTGTTGTTGTTGTTGAGGAAGTGATGATTTGTTGAGAGGACATCCTTTTTGGATACAAAACTAGCAACAGCATTGTAATTAGAGTTAACATCTACACAACATTCTATTGAAGCACTTGACAATACTGGGCCTGGCTAATTAGTTTCTGTTAGTTAAAAGGGAAATGTAAATGAAATTTTCTCGGGGCGTAAACAGAGACATCAGCTTACTCAGACCAGGAACATGAGTGCTGCTGCTGGTTCTTTCCTATCACATTTCTAGATGTACAATCTCACATGCTCCAGAAAACAGAAACCTCATTCCTCCTTTGATGATCTATTCTCTCCTAGTATTAAGGTGAATGAAGTCTAACAAGGATAAACCAATTAAAATTCCTACTTTGGGTAAAAGCTTTGTCCACAGTCTCACTGAAATCTCTGCACTTAGCCAAATTTTTCTGGTGAACCTGAAAAGAACCAGCCTTTCCTGACTTCCAGAGTCTTTTCTTAATAAACAACAGAGCATTATTTTTATAGTTTTTGAATCATCCTTTTAGACAATAGTTATGCCAATCTAGGCAGCAGACATACTCATCTTTTTGCTGAGTGTTCCAGAATATGCCGGAATGTTCTATTGTGTGCTATTCCAACCACAAAAAACACTGAATGTAACTGCCAGAAGGTAGCAAAAGGAGGAGTGGCATTGTAATAAGAGCCAGGAAAGGAGGATGGGTAACTCCTTTGGGCATCCTGGCAAATTCCAGCCTTCTTCTGCTTTCCATCATTGGTTTGATAATTTCTAGGAAAGTCTGGTACGGAAGGTGGAACCAAAACCAAAGCCCTACAGAAATAATCCATACAGGAAGCTGCATGAGAAGCTGTTCTTTTGGACAGAACTCCATTGAACCTAAAGGTTAAAAAAACCCCAAAACCAAACCATGCAGAAAGAAATGCATTGCCAAAAGTAAGGTTGTTTTCCCACAAACTTGAAGGGACTAAAGATAAGCAGAAAAACTGAAGTTTCACCAGCCATTTGGAAAACAAGCCATGTAATGCACATCTGATTCATCTTGATTAAACATGACAGAAAGAATTCTTTGCTATTCTACCAGACTCTTACAAAAGCCTTCAAGTCAATGAATCATGGCATAAACAATTTGCAAACTAAAAAACTGGAAAGGAAAGCAACACTGCTATGAAAATGGAAATAGGAGAAGATGAGGAATTTCTTGTCTGGGTTAAAGCCCTGCTCTCACTTTTAGCAGAAAAATCTGTCCCCTTCTACTCACTGATAATTCACATCAATGGACAAAACTCAAGTCAATAGGTAAGGGTCAGACTGATTATTAATTAATTTAAGATTTATAAGTCTCAGGTGGGTGCACAGCTGTTAAAGAGACATGAAGAAGGTTCTATCTGAAGTTAAACACATCCATTTTAGATTTACAGCCCTACTGTAAAAAAAAGTGTCACTTTGCCAGTGCAGTTTTGCCCATTTTTAGACGAAATAGAATGAACCATTTTCACAAAAAAAAAAAAAAAAAGCACAATTTCACAAATCTATTATAGAGGTATGAAGTTTCCTTCTTTGCCTTGAAAGTGAAAGAATACATACTGACATTTAAACACAGTGCAGTAGTTTTCCTAGAATAAATTCAGCAAGGCTGAAACAAACAAAAAAATATCCATCAGATCCAAAGGAAACAGGAAACATTTGAGACTGAAGGGAGCAGGAGTAAAACCACTGAAGAGAGTAAAACAATTCCTCTCATTTCTGTAGTTTGCTAAAGCCCTTAAACTTAAATAAAAAATAACAATAACAATAACTATTATTATTATTAATTATTATTATTATTACTATTATTTCTGTAAATGTGCTTTAAGCAAAGATGTTGAAATTGGGGCCTTTAAAACTGGGGCAGCTCTCTTTGGATGAGTCCATCTGAAAATGAGGCCCCACAAAAGTATCTCAAAGTGGATATCCCAAATCAGAAAGATTAAAACAAAACATTAAAATATTGAAAAATTCATCTTCTGCTGCTTATTCATTGGTTAATGAATTAAGTCAGAACTGATACTGATTTAATAAACAAGTGTACCATCTGATAGCATTTATAGTGCACTGTTTTTCAAGTCCAAATATGTTCTCCCTCATAAGCTAGAAATAGGTCTATTCACATTATGTACACAATTAGGAAGGAAAGGCAACCTTAAAACCTTTTGAAAAAGACAAGAAAAAAACTCAGATTTAAAATCTTAATGAGGTGGGTTTGATTGAATTTATGCATTTTTCATCTAATCTTAGCTCAGGAGAGTAATCCCAAAGCCTAGAAGTCATATTAACCAGTTTGAATTTAAGAATGAACAAACTCAATAGCAATGTAGGGCTTTCATGAAAAAAGATTGCAGAATAAAGCCTACATTAATTTGTTTCAATTGTCATTATTGAAAAATAAAATTGCTGCAAGGTTACAATTTTTCTTTTAAACGGAAAATGAAAAAAACCATCAAATAACAGTTTCATGTGAAGTAAGAAAGAAATTTTGTTTTGCTATAACATTTACATTTTCAAGGGAAGGCATATGGAAAGAAAGAGGCTCTTTTGCTTTTTAATTTTGTCTTAAACAAAAAACAACACCAAAAAAACCCCAATAAAGAGAAAACATGTGCATTCCAATTTCACCAGAATTTTTACCATCTAATAAAATTTAATTTGGAAATTCAATCTGTAAAATGAATACCAACAGGAAATTTCAGAATTTAATCCTTATTGATTTAAGCTCAAAATAAAAACACTTTTAAAAATCAGCTTCAAAGAGCAGAATGCCTAATTTGCTTTCAAACAGAAAGCAAATTTGGATGCAGGGAGGCAGATCTCCCAGCATACAAGGTGTGTGTGTGTTCAAACTGGCTGCTATGACATGGCAGGTGTGAAGGATGGGGTGGGGATGTTACCTAGCGTGCTGGGGCAGAGTGGACTGCCGTGTCCATGGATAGAAAATGCAGTCATGACTAGCTGGGCCTCTACACCTGCAGGCAATTACAGAACAAACCACGTCATTGCCACGCCCCAGGACATGCACACGCATGCGCCCTTGTCCACACGTGCAGGATGGAGACACACAGGCAGCCAGCAGCCAGCCAGTACCTATCCATCAGCCCAATGCAGTCCTCCAGGTGTGGCCCTATGCACCTGCAGCAAATCCAAAGTGGAAACAGGGAGAGAAAGAGAGACAGCTGTTATTTACACACCCAACGAGCAGGAATCCCCTTTGCATTCTTAATTCTAGCTCTTCTCTCACTAAGAGAGACCTATGTCACCAAAAAATTATAGCTTGAGACAAGAAGAACAATAATAGAAACAGCATTCCAAGGCAGGCCACATCTTGGCTCAAACAGCACTTTCACCTGTGTAAGTGGGAGTCCTGACAACAGGGCTGCTTTTCCCGTGTGTTTTTATGAGTCATCAAACCAGTGATTACTGCACAAAAGCTGTTAATTTACAAGTCGAGATTTCCAGGAGCACAATCCAAAACTTGCTTTTCTTTCTGTAATTGATGCAATTGTTCCTTTTGTTCTAAGCTCCCCGCCAGGGTAACTGAAGAAATCCTTTTTAAACAGGGAAACTCAAGGATCAACTTCCAACAAAAGCAACAAAAACCAGCAAAATGGTGTCTGCTGATTCAGACCTTTTATTCTGCTTTCCTTACATGCTGCCAAGAGTTCTCCACCTGCACAATCAGCAGGTGCTCACCAAAGGCACTGGAAATGCAAAGAATCCAGCACCACTAAAACACAGCCATGGAAAAGAGTTTGCAGAACACGTGTGTGGCAAGTGTGGATGTCCCTTGCCCCCATGAAGAGCAGAACTGGTTTCCTGGTCCCCTGCATTCAAACAGCAAGTCAAATATACATTTACACAGCAGTCAGGATTCTCAGAGACTAAAGTTGAGCTCTTTGGGTAAAAACCACCTGATCCCCTTCAGTGCTGCATGCCCAGCTAGGCATTCTAGCCATGGGGAGTATCTGGCCCTTGGCATTTAAGGAAACCAAACCATTTATTTCCACTCTTTAACAAGATCTCAGAGCCATTTTATTAACAGGCCCTTTGGCTGTACATCTGCTACAGGCAGCAGAGGTGATCTGACACATCACTAGACTGCAACTTACTTCTGTTGAGGCATTTTAAATTTAAGGTGCGTTCCCCAACTCTTTTAAAGTTTGCTTTTTTTTCAGGTTGGCTTTGATGGAAGGATATGCATGTCAAAAAACCTGAGAGTTGAAATAAGCTCCCACAACATCTTCTTTCTGCTTCACCATCACTTGCCACTCCTCAGCTTTTGCTGCATTTAAATTGGAATCACTCTGCCATTAGAAAATGAATTCAATTTCCCTGTACCTGCTCATCAGGGAGAACAGACCAAGCACACCTTACCCTGTGTTTGTTAACTTGAATTCTTCTTTTTACATAAGACATTTACTCTGACATGCAAACACAAACTGGAAGGATTTCCTCAATGACTGCTTCCTCCAGCATATATGCAGACATAAAAAAGATGTGTTAAAAATCCAGATAATGCATAAATTTAAGGGTTGATTTAAACACAGTTCAAAAACTTAACAGAGAGAACTCTTGGAATTTTAGCTGTCCTGGGCATCAGCACTTCAGAATTCAGGACTGTCTGAATTGTAACTCATCTCAAACACATCCAATGATCCTTCCTTTCATGGCATTCTCAGCAATTTGGAAAAAACAAGCTCAGCAATGAAGGAGGCTGAAGAATTGCTCAGATTGTCCATTTCCTACCATGCTAAAAAAAGCTGAGCTCAGACTCTTGCTGTAAATAAAAAGAAGAGCATCTTCAAATTAGAGGTCTAAGAGCCTGCTACTGGTTTAGAGAACTGGCAGACTGACATCAAGAGCTTGTAGTCTTGGAGTCACTTCACATGTTCATTTGGAGAACAGGATTGAATCCAAACTGTACTGCTGGACCTCACCCAGTGCAAGTTGAAGTGTCATTGATTTCTATTTCAAATTGTAATCTTCTTCAGTGGGCTTGGCTTCCCCAAAGAGAGCACTCTGTCCAGGTGCAATTCCATTACTCCTAGTGAGGCAGTTCCCAGGTTCCTCCTGAGTGGCTGTCCTCATTTCATTCAGGGAAGTACAACACTGTGTGAGTCATGGCAGTATTTATTCACAGGGTATTATGTACCACCAAAAAAGCACCATCAGGTATTTTTCCCCAGGAGGGAACTCCCTTCATTCCAGGCTTTTTGACCCATATAAGCCTGACACAATCATACATGCTGTTCACACCCAGTGTTCCTTCTGCTTGGAGTCTGGATGATATTTTCTTTTCCAAGTTGGCTCTGTAAAATGAACTGGTTAATTGAGACATGCCAATTCATTAATGATATATTCAGTACCTTACAAAAGTTCAATACAGCTTATCCAGAAAATTACACTTGGAGCTCATCCTAGCTTAATAGATAATAATCCTCTGAAAGGAAATTTGGGGTTTTGAAAATTGCAGTAACAACTATTTTTTTCCAGGAACAAGCCAGAAATGTTGTCATTTATCAACCTTCTTTAAGATTGAAAGGTGGGGTTTTAACTTCACAGATACGGGGTGACAAAGCCATTCCACACCAGATGAAGTCTAAAAAATCTTGGTGACTGGAAACAAACAGAACTGATTTTACAATGGTGTAAGTGGATTATCTCTGGGCAGGAGAAAACCTTTTTTTGATGGTCACACAATTATTGTTAAGGATAAAATCAGGCAGCTCTACCCAAGGGCTACTGAGCTAACAGGTGAGAGGAACAAAGCTGAACTGGAGCAGGGGCTGGGAGGAAACCTTGCAATACAAAAAAGAAACAGTTTTTCTTATCCAGAGTGTGCTTTCAGTATCCAGACTGAATTCCAGTCCATCTGGAATTAAAACTTCCTTCCTAAAAATACATCAAAGCTTTAGAGACAACATGGTGCTTCTGCCCTCCAATCCTTTCAGGGCCACACACTGTTGCTGGAGCTCCCCTGACTTCTCTGGTCATGGCTTAGAAGGAAAAGAGCATTTTGGTGAGGAGTAATGCCCTCCCTTCAAAAAGCTGTGTGACAAAACACATTTGTGTGACAAGGGGAGGTGTCCAGTGAGCTCTCCCATTCGTGTCCTGCCCAGCAAGGAAGCAGGCTGTCACTTGCTGTTGTGTAATTAGTGTTTTGTTCCTGTGCAAGTGTTCAGTTTTGGCTGGCTCTGCAAGAAGAGGCACCAAATGCTTTCCAACTCTCTTGAATTGAGTGGGATGGCTGTCCCACGTGCCTCAGATCTGCTCCAAACTGGCTGCAAGCAGCTGATACTTATCACAGGCATACAAGGGCAGGAGCACAGTGGTTGCACCCAAGGAAGTCACTGTCTGACACTTCTTCTGGTCAAAGTGAGATCATTAACAGGGCTGGATAATTACATGCCTATTAAGAGAAACAGTCATTATGCTTGAATAAGGGAGGAGAATGGTGCTAGCAAACCTCACTAAAGCAGTCCTCTGCAAATGCCAAGATGGAACCTGTGGCAAAACACAGGAAACAGAGGTGGGACAGATCCTTTCTTGGTGACAACTGGTGGGGATGACTGGAAACACATCACATGAGAACTAATAACCTATTTTATCAAGCAGCACTGCAGGAATGAGATAATGCCATCCTGGGAAGCATTGCTCTGCAGCAGCTCAGCCCTTCTGGATGGGTGTCCCAGCTTTACTGAGAGGGCACTGCTGTAATTCCAGCACTTGATCTGGCAGCCAGGAGAACAGATGTGGGGAATGAAGCAGAATTAAGTTCTCACTACCTTTCAGCCATGAGCCAAATAACAAGCTGTGTTCTCTCCACAACCTATTTCAGTGAAGAATCATGACCAAGAGGAATTTAGGCACTACTTTCTAAAGGAAGGGTATGAAACCAGAGAATTCAGCCTTGAAGGAGGAAAGGAGAGAGGAACTGATTTCCCTTCTCTCTATGGGCATGTTCAGGCCCTGGCAATGTTGGCAAGAAGATAGACAACCTGCAAACCCCAAACATCTTGGACAGTCATTAACAGCTTCATTAACATAACTACATGCCACTAAGTCTCTAGGAACACTAAAAGGAATAATAAGCCACGCTTACCCAGACTTGGGGAGAAGAGAACATTGTTTTTCTAAGGGATAAAAAAATACCTAAGAATCGACACATCAACTTTTTAATAAGAGGACAAAGACTTCCACAGGGAAATTAGTGTCATGGAAAAGGGATAGTTCCTCATCTGGGAGATGGGAATATCATGGACTTTGTGTACACAACTAGGGGAGACACCTTTAGCCCTTTTACTTGTCCTTTCTCTGGGGATGGGTACACTGTGGGACATTCTTTCACCTAATCAGAAGGAGAAAATAAAAAGGAGGGAAAACCAGAAATCCAAGGATTAAAAGGACAACATAACTTGGCATAAGGGAACCCAGTGTCAGCAACAGTTGCCAATGAGGGCTGCCAAGGTCTGCTAGAACTGCCTAATGCCCTTCATATTTGTGCATGAACTAGAATGTCACATTTTCAGCACAAGACATAAAAACCTCCCGTCTCAATCCAGGCAGATAAAAATAAACAGCCACTTGCAAAATATGAATGCCTATGAAGAAGTGGAAAGGCATGGAAAACCTTCTGCTCCCTTCCTGGTCTAGGAGAAACACAGCTGGGCCACAACTAGAAATAGCTGGGTCAGTGAGAACTCCTCAGGAAAGAGGAGGGAATAGGAAGAAGTGTTGCTCCCTGGAGGCCAGGAGAGCTGCAAGGCACAGTACATCCATCACACATCCATGGTTTTGTCAGATTAGATCAGCATTGGCACCTTCTCCATCTATGGAAGCCAGGACCAGAGCTCCTGGAGTGAGCTGGTCTTTTAATATTATGTCTTCTTACCCTCTTCTTCCACAGCAGCAGCATTTTTCTTATTGCATAACTGATTTAAAGGGTCTGGGGGGGAGACAAATCTGTAACAGATCCTGGCTGTGTCTCTGTGATCTCCCTCTCATTTCCCTAATGGTTCTATTGTAATTAGATTTGCAAAACCAGCAAAAGGTCTCATTTTGAATGGCAACAGCTGTTGACATCAAGATTACATTGAATAATTTACTGGTTTAATTTTAGCTGCTAAACAATAAGAGCCTCTTGTTGAAGATTATTTCACTGGCTGATGTTTTCTCTTTTTCCCATTGCTGCCTCTTCCTTTCCTTGTATGCTGGACACTGAATTGCCCCATGGAAAAGGCAGTTGTAACTTACATAGCCTGTGCAAAACTACAGGTGTGCATGTGACCATTGTTTTGTTGTGCAGGTTCTTCATTTTGGCTCAGATCCATGTGCTGTATTATTCCAAGTGTAACAAATTCCAAGTGTAACAAATAATTCTGTGCACTTTAACAGGACTTCAGAAATTGATGTACAGGAGCCTGAGACTGAGCAAAGTCTGGTTTCAAACCCTGTGATCAGTCTCTGTAGGGAAAGGAGAGCAGTAACACTTTGGTCTCACAGTAGTACTGCAGGCTTAGTTCACCAAGTAGTAGAGATTCTGTCAAGGAGCAAGTACTAAAAACAGTCATTTTACAGGCCTAAAACTAAGTGAAAGGGCAGCATTTGCTACAAACCAGTGTAGAAGGAAAGCTAAGAGCATTGCCATGGAAAGTTCTTCTCTGTGCTCTTCAAAAGGGTTTTTCTGGGATAAACTGCTGGGCGTTCGTGACTAAAACCTGAGAGACTGAAAACCAAAGGTTAAATTCCGACTGCACACTGTCTTTTCAGGAGTGGGACAAATGCTTTACTAAACCAAACTAGCTCTAAAGCACCCTGTGCTAGGAGCAGTGCATGGATTGGAGGGCTCCCTGCAGAGCTGGCACTCACCCCTGGGTGCAGTTGGGATGACACGGATGGCACTCCCGATCCTCATCGGCGTACTTGAAAATGAAGCTGTTGGCCCCCTGCAAGCCATCAGGGCATTTTTCCACACAATTTGGACCATCCTTAAAATGGAAACACTTGGTGCAGTGGTCAGGTCCCTGGAGAGCATGGAAGAAAGAAATGTAGAGCATTCAAGTTACTCTGTCCTTTCCTGCTGCACTAGGGTTGCCATTGGCACACACTCAGCAACACCTGCAGCAGCTTCTCTTCCCAAGGAACTGGGAATTACCTGCATGGCTCCAGCCTCTGTTAGGGAGCAGCACACACATAAATCCTGCTGCTTTTGGCCATCTGGCCACTTCTGTAGAGTGCCAGACTAATTACCAGCTTCTAGATGGGCTTCTTAATATTATTGGTGGGCTTAATACAGTGAAGTGGGTGCCCACTTGAATGCTGAGAAACTTTCTGCTACACTATTCAGTACTGAAGCAGCTTTGCAAAGCCTTCAGTGGGATGTCCTGCCTCTGCACCCCAAAACTATTTTCCACAAGCATGCTGCACAATGGCATCTGGTCACAGCAAGAATGAAAGAACACAAGGTCTTTCATTCTACAAGATAAATGACTACAAGGTCTCCTTAATACACATGAAGACCAAATTGTTAAGACCAACAAACCAAGACTCCTGGGCAATGTATAAGTAAAATTCTAAAGCTGTGATGATAAGCCAGTTTATAACTAAATCAGGTTGAGCATTGGCCTAGGATTTTATGTCAATACACCCTGCTACAAATCCAGATTTCCCTGATGGGCTGAACACTTGTAACATTTGCTACTTGCCTTATGGCTGTATGGCAGAAAACCATAGTATTGTAAGAAAAATTATGATGCCTTCCTTTTTTCCATTCAGTAAGTCACAGAAATAAGGAAATAAATCACAGGCTATATTTTCTCAATTATGAAGAGCCTAAAATACAACTCCTCATTTCCAGTATACTTGTGACTTTTAATCTTGGTAATACACAGCAAACTAGAGGAAAGAGACAATTTCTATCTCCCAAATGAGCAGTAATCTTTGAAAGAAAAGTTACTGGCCATTATAAAGGTGAGAAAGAGTTAACCATCATTTAGGATGCATGAAAAATGCTATCTATCAAAAGAACTTAAAGGCTAAGTACAAAAAAACCCCCAGCATATTGTTCAAACTGAGGGACTGAGACAAATTCCAGCACTTTTTTTTTGGCAAGGGGGGTGGTGTATAAAGAATGAAAATAGGGATAAAAGAGGGCACTTAAATCCCAACTGCATGCTGTCAGTCTGTAAAAATTGCATGCACCTGAACCACTAAAGCATTAAGACAACTTAAGAAATAAAAGGAAAACCTTCAGAATCACTTTCTTAAGGAGGCAGATCCAAGGCAGACCCCAGCACCAATTTAGCACGAGCAGAATTCCTTCCCTACAAGCAGAATATTTGAGTCTTCTGCTTTTGTTTCACTGATTTTTTTTTCCTTCAGCACATTTTTACCCTAAACCATAACAAACCAAGCAAACCAAACCCCACAAACATGACAGGCTGTGTCCTTACCGGCCCGTAGCAGGTGATCATATTTTCCTCCATCTTCTCACACTGGGGATCACACTCCACGCACACAGAGCCGTTTGCAAACTCTCGGAATTCCCTGAGGAAATATTTTGTGGGCAGGTTAGGAGAAATCTGACTCCAAGACAAAACTGAGCTCACCTGGCTGGGTCTTCACCTGATGGAATTGATCTCAGGAGCACTGAGGCCAGCAGCCTGTCATGGCCACCACCTCATCCACAGGCACCTGAAGCAGAGACACCTTCTTCACCAACATAAAATGTGGGAATTTATAAAATCAGAGCTGCTGGCATGCTCCCATTGTCATAACCATGTAGTGAGACAGATGCTGGAAAATGAAACAGCTCAAGACACATTCCTAGCAGTCCCATCCTGTTGGTGATTTGTACAGAGCCCTTGGCTGGCAATACAAAACTATAGTGGGGGCCTTCCTCTCATTCAGAAATACAGACTTCATTAACAGGACAAAACTGCTGGTTTCTTGATTTTCACCTACAGGACTGTGGCTCAGATTCAGGAAGCCACTTGCCACATGTGAGCACTGATGGCAGAGCTGCCCTTGTTGCAGGTAGGTCTCTATGAACACATGCTTTAAAGCCTGTTCTGCAAAAGGCTCAATGTTTTCAGCAATAATTCTAGCCTGAACTCCCAATCTATAAACTGTCAAAACACATCCTTTTACTCATTTATTTCATGTATCCACAAGAAACTACCACTTTTTATTAACCACTTTTAAGGGGGGGGGAAGGTAGGTTGAATTTCTTCCTTCAAATATTTCAGCTGCCAGTTTCCCCTCACCACAAACCTTCAGCACTCTCCCAACACAACACATCCCACATTGTTCTAGGCCAAGATGAATTCACATCTGAGCAAGTTCTTTCTCCCCCACTAAAGACAGACTCAATCTTTGTAGTGGGCTCAGAGTGGACCAGGCCAAGCTTTGCAGGGGGATCCCATCTTGCTGCATTAACCAATTACAATATTTGCATTAACCAGTTACACATGTGCTGCACACTCATTTCAGGGGGCTCCAGAAGCATCCAGGTGAAGGTTCTGAGCTCAGGTGATCACTGCTCATTTCATTCCTCTACAGCCATTAGGATCTGCTGAGGACATCAGGATGGAGCTGGGGAAAACCTCACTTGAGCTCACCCTTCCCTGGCTCTGGGAGTGGATTTCTTCTGCTGAGGACTAAAAGAGATGTCCAATACAGCTTGACCCCACCCTGCAGAACTGTTGCTGCCCTACAGCATCAACATGCAGAGCTCTCCCACAAACAAAAAGTTCTCCCCCAGCCCAGGTTATAAATATTTTCACATATTTAGGACAGAACTGAGCCTGTGGAAAGTGTCAGTGCTATTCACTGATGGACAGAGAACAGAACATACTGATTGAGTCTCATCATGCTCTCACTGTGACAGGCTCCATGGCAGCAAAAGACAACAAGGAGGGACCAACTTATTCCAGTACACTGGCAACACGACTGGGGTCTGCAACTCTCCTTATTGGGGGGTGAAGGGGGAGGAGAGAAGCTTTTAAGTACATAAAACTGTGCTCTGACAAAGAATTTTTTGCAAGCCTTCTCCAGGTGGAAGAGTTGAGAATATTTTCATGCATTTGTGGGAGTTCATTTGCTCAGGTCAGCTTTATTTTTCTGTCATAAGGCAGATTCAACCACCTTGTGCTGTGGAGGTATTCCCCCAGTATAAGCAGCAATAGAAAAAGGGGCAAGAACTCCTACTGGTTTTTAAATTTATATTTGTGTGTACAATTACACAGTGCATTATGAAAAAGAGAGTGAGTTTTTCTACTTTGGGGTCCTTATTCAGAGAATTTCATTATCAGATGCCTGAATCCAACTCATCTGAAAGAATATAATTGTATGGTTCTGAAAAAGAGTATCAAGTAGGGAAAAATGAGGGGTTTTTGGAAATTTTTCACCTAAATCAAACTGCTCATGTTACCAGCAATACAAAAGGTGCAAGGTGATGATGCTGCACGAGAACTTTAGTCAGTGGAATACCAGGGAAAGCATTCCACATAAGCTCAGATTTAGAAATCCTTAAATCTTACCCCATGACATGTTTCACCCCAAACCAGTAATACTGGCAGGGGAGCCAGATGCTGATTAATGCAAACCCCAAATGACTTGCTCATTGAAATCCTCAGCAATGCTAATTAGCAGCTTTGGGGAGAACCCAAGGGCAGTGTCTTACCCGTCGTAGAGGTTGCAGGAGTCGATGCAGGTCCTGCCCCGGATGAAGCGCTTGCAGGACAGGCACTGGTCTGGCCCTGGCCCCCAGCAGCCATCACTGGAGCACAGCTCGTTGCACACCATGCCATCAGCAGCTGCAGAGACAGGGGTGCTGTCAGGAATGCACACAGCCCCCCCAAACCCAGGGCAAAACACCCCAGGGCATCCCACACGCTCCGAAACGTCACCGGGGCGTCCCCACTGCCCAGGAGCAGGTGAGACACGAAATTCACTTTGGTCCCAAATCCACTGCAGAGTTAGGTGAAGTGTGCTGTTTGCAGTTGTTTAATTTGTTTAATTAATTTACTGTACTTGTAAAACACCTGTATTAATTTACTAAAAACCCAATTAATTTACTATACTCGTAAAAAAACCTGTAACTTACAAAACTACCTCAAACAAAATAAAAAGAATGCAAACTTCCAAACTAGAGGAAGATAAGAAGAGACACAGAGACCTTGAAAGAAGAAGCAAACCAAAACTGAAACCACATTACAAGAAGCAAACCAAAACTGAAACCACATTACAAGAAGCAAACCAAAACTGAAACCACATTACAAGAAGCAAACCAAAACTGAAACCACATTACAAGAAGCAAACCAAAACTGAAACCACATTACAAGAAACAAACCAAAACTGAAACCACATTACAAGAAGCAAACCAAAACTGAAGCTACATAACAAGAAACAAACCAAAACTGAAACTACATAACAAGAAGCAAACCAAAACTGAAACAACAAGAAACAATCAAAGAGGTCGCTCTGTACAAGAACTGATAGGAACAAACTGTAACGTGAAATTAGTAAATATATATAAAATAATATAAATGAAATATAAATTTATATTGTATTTCAAAACAAATATATAAATATAGAGTACATTTATATATTATATAAATATTTACATAATAGATTAATTCATAATAATGCATGTATATCTAATGACATATATCTATAATTTATTTTATATTTATATATAGAATATTATACTATCCATTATATTTTATGTAAAATAATAAAAATTAAATAGAAATTATATAATATAAATAAATATAAACCTATTGTGAAACTTAACACATAGACAACAAATTAAGAGACAAAAAAGAAACCAGACTCCCAGAGAGTGCACTTGTTCTTTAAAGAACTATCCCTGCATGCACCCAGCACTAAATAAAAATACACACCTACTTCACAACGTGTACAAGTTTTTTATATAGTTTTTTCCACAAATCATAGGACAGAAAAAAACCAAATCACCATTGTGCCACAACACAAATACACAGAGCACTCAGCTGGAATATTGTACAGACTCCTGCTCTGCTCCTTTCAGAAAAAACTGAGCAGGAAAAAGATTCAAGACAGTGCTCCAAGGATGATCAAAACCAGAGAAGAGCTTCTAAACCAGGAGTAAACAGAGAGGTAGGGGAGAAAGGACATGATTAAAGCTGCTAAAATCCTGAACGGCAAGGAGGAGGTGAGTAAGCATGAAACAATTGTTCACTGCTGCTTCCCAGTCCCTTGTGGGCATTCAAAGAGACAGGAATCCAATAGGGTTAAAATCTGAGATTTTTCTTCATAAAAAGTAAAGATCAACCTGTAAAATTCCCTGACACATGACATGATAAATGGCAAAAATTTAAAGGATTCAAAAAATCAACTGTCTGAATCTACTAAACTTCTATTAAACTAAAATATCAAATGCTACCTATGAATTGAGGACTCCCTGAAAGAAAACTTATGGACAGTGGGGAAATAACTGAAGGAAAGACACCATTAATTGTGATTTTAAAATTGTTTACAGCAAAAGTACCTGAAGAGCCAAAGAGCCTTTATATTAAAACCCTCAAGCCCACATGAAAATACACAATAAACTAAGGGTTAGAGGGAAAGTTTGTTTCAAACAGTGTAAGTCTGTATTTTTATTTCATATAAATCATTCCCTGTGTAAATATCTAGATGATGAGACAGATGGAGAAAATGAGCAAAGAGCAAAAGGAACATATTATCTCTCCAGCATCTGAAGGAAGTCTGGGTGCACTTTCAACCTAACCCTGGCACATGAAAGGACAGAAATCATTTGAATTTATTTTTGCACAATGCAATGTTTTACACAGATGGATTACACTCTGGACTGAGTAAATTAAACCCAGCAAGGACCTGAACTATCAGAGATGGCAACAATACAGACACTTGTTTGCTTTTCAAACCATTGGAAACAGCTTAAGAGGAATAATAAATGAAAAGGAGGTGCACTGCTTGAGTTCTACCACCCTCTCCAATACTTCCTTACTCAATACACCACAAATCACCTCAAGCATGAGAAGTCTGAACATGTTTTATAAAGGCTGGGATTTCATTTTTTTTCTTTCTATATCACATATAATTTTTAATGCTGATATCCAAAAAGTACTCAGAAGTATCTTTTTGGATTTTCTTTTGCCTCAAAGCTCAAATCAGGAACAGGTAACAAAGTTATTTCATTTAGGAGTCATTGCAGGTGCTCAGTATGCTTTAAAGTGTATTAATTATCACAGATTCCAGCACAGCAAGAGGGACTCAGGGGGCCATTTCAGAGAGATGCTTTGTCCTCCTTCCCTGAGCTCTGCTGCTGCAGCCAAAGGAGCCAGAGCAGCACAGCCAGGAGGAGCAGAGACACAAAATTCAGCTTCTCTTTACTGTCCTCACCTGACTTCCTTTTAAGCATATTAACCTTTTTATAATAACTATCAGATGTCAGTAGTTCCACTATGCTGCCACTGCCTGAACCTGCAGATAAAAACAAAAAGAAAAACCACGAAGCCAGAAATTCTTCTAGTTACAATTAAACAAACTTTTTAATATAGTTTGATATGGTTTTTGTTTTCTAATCAATCAGTCATTTTAAATCTTTGTCATGCAACAAAGAAAAACTTAACCTGGTTTGGAGAGCCCTTCATTTCTCATTTTTAATTTTAAGAATATTGCTAGCTCTTCTGATTTCATTTTTCCACACTCATCACAGAAAGGCAGTTCCTTGTTTGCTTTCTCACCTTCTTTGTGACTTGAAATTGTGATTTACTACTAGTGATTTCCTTTCTTTTCATTCTTGTCCCCCCTTCAAACTACTCTGGGATCAGAATTTATTTGCACAGACAGAGTATTTCACTAAAATATCTGCCCAAATAACAAGGGATATTATTACAAGATAGCTCCAAAAATACAGTGAGTAACTGTACACAAATAAAAAGAGAGTTTTTCAATAAAGAAAATCATGATTACCCCATTGAAAAGTAGCCAACACAGTGCCTGTAGTCTTATGAAAAAAGCAACAGAAACAAAAAGATTATGATTTCCTCCTGAAATGTTTTCATAAAAGAATCTTGGCAAGGAGGGAGTGGTTGTTTTGACAACTTATAAAAACTCATTTCTCTCGCCTTTCTCTTCTTTAATTGTGGGGATGGCTAAAGAAACATTTCAATTTCTGACACATTATTTGGCAATTCCATGGGCTGAGCATGTTCTGCAGCTCCAGCACATCACATGGCCTTACGTGTAAAGAAATAACAATAATGTTCTTGACAGAAACTGAATTTTGTCAGGAGTTTTAGAAGAAGGACTCATGCCTTATTAATGGGGCCACACAGGTTAGAAGCAGAGAGTTTGAATGTTTTTCCCCAACCTAAATAGAACACAAGAAAATTAGCTACTAAAAAAAGAAAAATTATTTTTATTTGGCTATATGCTTCTGGGCCTGATCCAAAGCTCCATAAACTGAATAGGAAAACTCCTGCAGACTTCAATTAGCTTTACATCATGCCTGATAATGAATGTAATCATTTATTCAAGTTGTTAATTGCTGGCTAGATTGATATAATTCATAATAATCACATCTCTAACAACCTTTGCCTAGAAGGGTTTCACCTTACACTGCAGGTGTCACTAAAGCTGAGAGAATTGCTCAAGTAACTTTGGATAAAAGAACATTTTTTTTCCCTGCATTTATTTTGTGTGCACTCATATTTCACATGACTCACCTCTGACTATTCCAGAAAAAAAAAAAAAAACAAAAAAAAACCCAAAAAAACCCAGAAACATGCTGGAAAAAAAAGTAGACTTTCAGACTTTTCACTTCAGCATGGAGCAAAGGTAAAATCTCCCTACCCTTTTCTTGGTGGTTTGCTCCATTCTCTGTGCACATGAGCTTGGATGCTGATATTCCCTCACACAGATGTGCAAAGAGAGGAAACCACTGTTCCTGTTGGGATTGCATTGCCCTCCAATTGGAGAGAAAAAGCCACTGTTCCTGTTAGGACTGCACTGCCTCCCAGATGGAGCCACTTGACCCCTGGCCTGTGTTCATTGTCCATTTAATGAACATAGGTCAGAGTCCATTTGTAAAACCAGCCCCTTGAAACTGGAGCTTGCTTTGTGACTGTTTAAAAAGGAAACAAATGAGATATGCTTTCTTCTTGAAGATTTCCACAGTGTTAAATCTCTTGAAATGTCTTTAGGAGTGTTTTTCTTCCTGGAAAATGGTAAGTGTCTATTATATAAAATCCTCACCAAGCTAGAGGGGAAATGAAGTTTGCATTTTCTCTTTGTGTGCAAATGTAGTGACAAGATATTGCATGTGAGAGGAAGATGTGACAGCACATCCCAGTTTCCATTTGCTCTGGAAGCCCATCTTTCAGTAGCTGTGGCAGCTTCAAAGGGACTCAAACTGAGTGATCCCAGGAAAGGGCAAAGAGGTTTTTGACAAAGAAGCCCTGACAACTAATGCAAGATTATGTTCCAAACTGCTGTGTTCAATTGTTGTGTCCCAAAGCTCTCAAAAAAAGTGAAACAATTGGGACACTGCTCCATGAAGGGCAAAAAGCACCTTACAAAATTCACCTGAGTGATTTCCCATTGTCTCATGACATGTGGGGGTTACAGAAACCTGAAGCAAAGAGGAATCATTCCTGTATGAGACATGAGGCCTGTGGTCCACCTCATTACTGCTTAGTTTCTTTTTATATTAAATGTCTGGGAATGAAGGAAAGTTGATTGTTCTTTCATTAAATGCTGCATGAAAAGCAGACAGCTAGAGCCAATCTGTTGTAAGAAAACATCAGAGCACCAAGACCATAATTTTTCTCCCATAGTAAGCAGTTTTTCATCTGGTAGAGAGGAAACCTGTGCTCTCCAGGAGGTTCACAAGTTCATGTATCTCCTGGCAAGGTGGGACCTAGTCAGATCTGGGAATGTAACCTTAGTGACTCTTTCACGGTCAAAAAAGCCTTGAGCTTCTTCCTTTTTCTGTTCTGTCAGCCCAAAAATTGCATATGGGAGATCTCAGAAGAGCTAATTCTTTCTTTATGCCATACAAAACACAGTTGTTAGAGAGCACAAGTGCAGAACTATGTGGTTCCTCACCACATGATGCTGTTACACTGCAGGGGAAAGCAAAAAGCAGTGCCACAGTCCTGGGCAGATGTGCCATCCCTCTTGGCAGCACCTCTATTTTCCAATAAACACTCTATTTATAGCTGGCTTTCTATGTAGGGGCAGAAAAAAACCCTACACACTCAGGCACAGCCACAGTAAGAACTGTCTGCAGGGACAGCAAGCAGCATTTTCTTGAATTTCAGTTTTCCAACTTGTATGTAAAGAAATAGCCTAATAAAATAATAATTCAAATGCCACACAACCAAAACCATGTGGAGATCAACCAAACAAGACTTTGTACTTCCTGTGGCTCTCCCATGGTAGGAGAGATTAGAAAAGGAATTGAGCAGCACAGACAAAGCTCCAGCTGAATTTCACCTAACACTGAGGGTACATTTACACTATTGTGATGAGCACAGCCATTCACTCTCTCAAAACAGAGCAGAACAGCACTTCAAAGGGAGGGGAGAGGAAAAAAAGGAATTAAATCCCTCAAAAAATAACAAATAAAACCACCCTCAAACCAGCAGAAAGAAAGAACTTAAGTGCAAGTCAAAAATACAACCACAGCTTGAGAAAACCCAAAGCAAACATTTTTGGCAGGTCAGAGCACAAAAACCAGCAATATCACTTAAACATAAAGCAATTTAATGAATCTCTTCTCCTGCAAGCAGTCTAACAGATGCTTCAAATGAACTCCTTTGCTGCTACAATATGTCTGTATTGATGCAATTTGCTGCCTGATTTCTATATAAACAAGTTATTTTATCTGCTACAGAGCTTTCTTTGGCTTTTCAGTGCTATGATCTCAGCCTAGGTACTGGCATGTAAGCTTTCCTGAAGCAGTATTTTTTTATCAGATAAGTCAAATATGAAAAAGAACAACTTGGTGACCTAAACCAGTCCCAAAATCACCATTCTGGATTAAGATAGGGCCACTTAGGGTGGGGGAAGCAGAAGATGCTAATCCCAACTCTGTCACAGACATATTTTATCGACAGTCCTTTCATTAGGAAATCCTAATCTCCCAGCTTTTCAGGAGAAAAGGATAAAAATCCTTTTCTCCAGACAAGCTGGGAAGTTTCAGCTTGTCCATGTCTTGCTGCTTTGGAATGTGATTTGGAGAATTGTTTACCCAGCATGTGAAATTGATGACCAACAATAGCCACCTGTGTCAAGGCTGTGAACAGTCACAAGATTTTATTATCATGCCTTTTCTTTCCTTGCTACCTTTCTGATAAAATCCTTTCTTCTATTCTTTTAGTATAGTTTTAATATATCATTTTCTTTTAATATAATATCTATAATAAAATAATAAATCAGCCTTCTGAAACATGGAGTCAAGATTCTCATCTCTCACCTCGTCCTGAGACCCTTGCAAACACCACCACACCACTCCATAAGGAAAGGGCTGTAAAGTCATGAACATTCCAGTGACAGCCTTTGGAATTCATATTTGTGAAACTGGAACGTTCACATCATGTTAAGGAAGCAGTGAATTCTCTCTGCTCCCTTTCCTTTGTTTACACCTTAAAAAAAAATCCTTTTCCTGCTCAGACTGGGCCAAATGCCTGGATGCTGCAAGTGAGGAAAGCTCCCCTGATGCCCAAGGAGCTGCAGAAGCCTGCAGGTGAGCTGGTGGCAGTGAGCAGCAGGTACTTACTGCAGTTCTCTGCCTTTTTGTTCCTGTGGATCACTGTCTTTTGGCTGGGGGTGCTGAACAGGCTGGTCCAGTTGACAGTGTGGTAGTAGCACAAATTGCTGTTGTCTGTGATGTAGATGTTGCCAGCACTGATTTGCTTCAAGGACTGGAACTGCAGGGAAGTGATGCCTTGTTGCTTTAGGATGAGCAAGGAAAGGCCACTGGGATGAGAACAAAAGTGAGAGAAAATAGGAATTAACTTCAGAAGGCACAGTTTGCTATATGTGATAGGGAATTGCCAACTGGAATTAGTTCCAAGTGTCGAGATGATCTTCCTGCAAAAACTGAGAATTGTTCAGAAAACCTTTACTTTGTGGTAACACAAATGTTTTATGAGTCAACATCCAGTTCCATTGGCTAGGAAATGATGAGTCCTGTCAGGAGTGAGATACCACAAGCTCTGATGCTCATAGCACTAGGCCAAGTAAGCCAGCAGAAGTCCTCAACCAGTTTCATTTCATCCATTAACAGATTTTTTTGTGATAATGTGGTGATAGGAAATCTGAAAATAATTCAGGTTGTTCTTTCAATGGCATTAATAGTTTGAACAGCATTAATACTATTAATACACCACATTACTACTAAACCACCCTATGATAGTTTATATGCTAAGGAAAATATATTAAAACATCTTCTGTCAGGCATCAAATTAATGCCATTTCAAGTAATACAGGAAGAAATTGTTATTTTCATGGATTTTTTTTTCTAGCTCACTCTCTACATTTCATTTTTCTTTGGTTGTAAGATGTGGTTATCGCCTTTCTTCATCAAAGGAGCAGTAAATGATTGTCTGCACAACATGAAAATGACTGCACATATTTTATGACTGAAGATTAGTGAAGACAATATCCAGTTTCTGGGCATCCTTTAAGTTATTGTATTTTAATGATGATAATTGTTTTCCAGCTGTTCCAAATAAAAATTGCTGCCTTGGAACAGAATGCAGGGCTGTAATTCAACCTCAAGGTTTCACTGCTGTTCATATTCTGCTCAAGTTGTTTAAGATGCCAGCAGAATCCCATGTCTGATTTACTCCCTCTCCAAAGTGGGGATCCAGAGGTTGCTGTATAAATTACTCAGGTACCTCCTTGGGCTTCCCCCAGCATTTCTTATGTTCAAACCAATTTCTCCATCCGAGTTTCCACACAGAAACATGAAACATCTCTGGTAAAAATGGCACTACAGAGCTCATGAACTCCTCACCTGCAAGGTGCCTCAGTGATTTCAGAGTTCTTCCACCTTTTACCTCTTCTTAAAAGCACTTTGTTGTTTGGGCATATAAGCCTGCACGCCTAATCACAACCATATAAACTCCTAATAATGAGGCTAAGTTCTATTATTCATTCCTTTTAAACTATGGTTCTTCACAAGGTATTTTAAACCATAAATGTAGTTCCAGTCAGTGTGATAATAGCTACAGCCATGAAACCAAGACTGTTTTTTTTTAAATAATTATGTTGAGAAGGTATTACCCATTATAAACAACTGATTAGCAAAGATACTGATAATGAACACCTTGGTAACAGAGGAAAAAAATGTATCCATTTACAATGTCCTTCCCAAGGGATGTTGCATTCTCTGCTACTGAACAAAGAATCACAGAAAGCTAATAAAAAAATTATTCCACCAACAGAGAAGTACCTTACCTATAGAGAGCTCTCCCACCAATGGTAACCAAGTTAGAAAACACCCTGAAGTCTGTCATATTCTCAGGCCAAGACTGTATGTTCAAATACCCTGAAGGAGGAAAAAGCAAACATGTGAACACAAATTATTTCAGCCACGCGTGAGTTAGGACAGGCTTAGCCTAGAAAGGAAAGACAGTGCCAGCTTGAGGAAAAGTAATAAATGAGGAAAGCTGCAGTCTCTCAGGCTGCTCACCACCATATCCTTCAAAAAAAAAAGAAGGAAAATTGTCCTAATTGCCAAGGTGAGGACTTGGAAAGTCCTCAGGATGTGTTGTGCTGCACAGACCTCCAGAGAGGACAGCTTCCCATGCCCTTGTCTCAGCACTGGGCTGAAATGCAGTACATAGAGTTAAGTAATTACAGGGGTAATTCCTCTTTAGCAGCATGGCTGAGACTGTCCATTATTGTGTTTAGGAATGGCAAATAATATTCGCCCGGATGCCAGATTATCCTTGATATTAATTAGGAAGAGATTAAAAGTTTACTTTCATTTTTAATCCCAGTGGTTTGCTGAAATTCACAGCTTTTGAGAGGTGAAGCACGCTGAGCTCCATGCATCAAGCTGTGCTGCCCAAAGTTATTTTGGTGGGTTTTTTGTGCATGAAATAGAACAGGTTTTTTCTGCATTTCCCTCCCTCTATATAATCAGACACCAAATGAGAACTCAGAGCTGTATTATCTCCCTCTGTGTCCCCCTCATGGTGAAACAAGAACACACAGTACTGAGTACCCAGTTCTATGACCCCATTGAAAAGTCACAAAAAAACAGGACACACCAACACCACTCACAACCCCATTACACATCTGTCTTTAAAGTACAAAATCTAACTTGCAGCAGCATCCTCTGTTAGACCAAGGGAAGGAGCTGTAAAAGCAGACTAGAACTTCCAAATGCTTTCAGGTGAAGAAAATGGTTTCCCACATTTCAGCACTATTGTCCTCACATTTCCCTCCCATTTCCCTCCCTTGCAACACTAGCCCTACTTTGCTAACATGGGACCAAGGGCCTTTGTCTACTGAGCATCTGCCATAATGGGCATCCTGTATTCAAAGGACAGCACACTTGTGAAAATCAACTGATAGTGCAGTTTTCTGTATAAATTTTCATTAAAATGACAGCATGGTCAGCTTAATGAAAACAAGTACCTTGTGTTCTTCAGAAAACCCAACACATGACAACTATAAGTGCAAAGTGAGAATGAGTTCATTAATTAATGCAGATTATAGGAGATCAGAAGTGTGTTACCTGTTATCTCCCTCACTGTTTGGAAGATATTTAATTTCTCTGGATTGATGGCAGCGATCGTGTGATAGGGGTCTCTGAAAGATTAAAATCACACAATGTGACACTCTAAATAAGAAAAGATCAGGTTCTCACAGCCACACCATGCAGGAAACAGCATTAAGGTGCTTGCTTTTATGAGGATATGCACCAAGCTTCTTCAGCCTTTTGTTCCTGCAGATGTGTCTAACTTCTCCCACATCATCTTGAAGGAACATAAAGCCTATTCATGTTTTAGCAAATATTTATGCTATGGAAAATAAAGGAATTCTAAACAACCATGAGTGACCTTCCTGAAGGAAAGATGAATTTTCAGTGTTTTTTCCAGGAATGTATACCAGGACTAATAAAGCTGCTTCTGAAAGAAGTGACAAGCTATGAGCAAAATTAATCTAAAAGCATGCCAGCAGTTCCTGACACATGGCATTTAAAGGGCACACTTTTTAGAAGGTGTTGAACAAGGAATCTCTAAAACTATGGATCCTTGTCAAGCAAGTTTGTCATTGAGAAATGAAATAACCTCCAAAAATTAAAACTTTAAACTTAGAATATGTCATAGTGTAAAAAGATGAAGATGACCTCCATTTTAAGAGTGCCATCATTTAGTAAATATGTTACTTTCCTCTCCTATTTAAAAGTTAACTAGGAGATTAAACCAAACCAAAATTCCTCTGGAATAGCATATTATGGTATTTTTGTGTGTTTTCTGAGAGCAGGAAACATCCCCAATAAATATGGAGCACACATTTCCTCCTCTCCTCCTTCTGCTTTCCAGGACATGTGATTCTTGGAACAGAAATGTGCAGGTGGATCCACCTGGCTGTCTTTGGGGACAGGAGTCACAAATCTGTGAGGTGACACACTGGTGGGGTCACCTCTAACCACCCTGAGCAGCTACAAAAGGATTTCTAGAGTGTTAACAAAAAAGCCCAGTGGGCCACAGAGGCATCAAACACATTTTAACAATGTGGGGCTCTCACAAAACTAAATAACAAGTTTTGACTACCTAACAGAAACACAGCACTTGGCTTTCAAATTGCATTACCATCAAAAAAGGAAAAACCCTTGCCTGCAATAAACATGAGGCAGCTGAATTTCACCTCTAAATTCTGAAGATAAAATAGCTTTAGAGATGCAGATATACAATTAAACCCCTTAAACAGCCAAATGTCTGCTGTTTTATCAACAGATAAAACTGTAGAATAGTGTATATCTTAATGACTTTAAATAGATGTGTAGAAAACATTCATAATTACATCTATATATATTTACATAAATTATAACAAATCCCAAAGACTTGAAGTTCATGTGTTCAGGAAAGAACTAGGCTACAGAACCACAGGATCAAAATATAGGACAGGATCAACTGCAACAGCACAATTTCCAATGGAAACAACAAAAAAAATATTTTCTGCATTTTTCATTGAAATTATTCTCTGCCACACCAAAAGTCTTCCAATTCCCCAGAGAACCAGATTTTACGTCCCTACAATCTAAACCAATAAAAATTCATACTCTAAAATTTGCAGTTCACTGTGAACAAATGAATTTGTGACAAAAGTTGAAGAGGAAATAAGTAAAATTGTTGTTTCTCTATACTGCCCATTTATATAACAAACTACTTGTATAGTCAGTGTCATTTTTTAAATCTCCCTTTCATTTTGCTGGTTTGCAAAATGCCATTGAAACTTTAAATAAAAAAGTTGTTCCAGAATTCTAGATTTTTTCATTCATTCTCAAATCTTCTCTTCTTTTAACCTCTACTAATGTAATCCATGCTGTAGAAAAATTTAGGGTTGCAGAACTCTGCCCTCATACTTTAGGCTTGCTGAAGTTAGTTTTTTTCATCAAGAAGGAGACACAAAGTGCTACATACTTTCAACATTACATGTCCTACTCTTCTGTAAAACAGAATAGAACATTCTAACTTTCTGCTTATAGTCCAAATTTAGATTTTTTTTCAGACTAGTACAATTTTATTCAAGGTTGGGTTTGGTTCTTTTAACTTCGAATTTTAAATTAGCTAATATAATTTTTCCTGCAAAAGCAGTCCTTATACTCGAAATTAAATTTCATGTAATGCGCTGGATTAATCCACACAAAATTGCTCAAGGGCTCTAGCTGCTTGTTGTGTATTTACTTGATTTACTTGATTTTTTCCCTGTCCTGTGAGATTTAACAGGTTCCCATCCAGCCTCTCAGTGGGTCATTTGGCCAGAGCAGAGCCATGTGACACTTGGAGGAGTTTCTGGTTCTAATACAATGAGCAAAATTGAAACCAAAATACTGGATTTCTACACCAGTGAATTCTGAAACTTGAATAGATTCTTCAAAACTCATTGACAAGAGGGCAGCTTTTGTGCATGTGTGTGTACTGATTATGACAAGCTATGCTAAGAGAGGCTGCCTCTCTGCATATTCTGCATATTATTGCCATACAGAATTTAAACAAACTCATGGAAGGTGACTTTTCTCCCTTCTGTTCTCTGATCAGCCTTTATTGTAAGCCAGTATTGAGGACCTCATAAAGTAACCAGAGAATCATAGTTGTCTTTTCTCTTTTTAGTGCAAACAATTAATCCATCCTTTCTTTTCCTAGAGGTTGAATCTTAAGAATCAGGCAATGCTTTTTTTCACAATGGAAGGCAGAAAATGAATTGATCCTGGATCTGCTATTGCATAAAAGAAGCCTGCAGCCATCATTAAGAGGTGGATGCAATTGGTTTCAGCTGGCACCATGACATAACATCTTAACATTTTGTCACTTACCCATGAATCCCAGTGACAAGGAAGATAAGGTTGCCATTGATCTTGGTACAGTTTACAAACTTGTCAATGTTGCTGGAATCCACTGTCTGAGCTGACACCAAACTCCCTGTCCCAATGCCATCACATGCTGCCAAAACAAGGAGCTTGTGTAAAGAACTGGGGAGAACAATTACTGAATCAGAACACCTTGGCCTTACAGACACCAGTCTTCATCTCATTCAGCAGAGAGGGGATCAAACAGCATCCTTGACACATATTCTCAAAGAAGCACATCCCAATTTAAACCCAACATCACCCTGGCACACAGGTTAAGGTATTTCACATGGGATCTAAAGGTGAGTATCAGCCACACAAACCACAGCACACAAAAATCCCACTCAGCCCAGCCTTACCAATTCTTGGTGCACCAGGCACTGCAGAAACTGAGGGGCATAACATTGCTGGGGGAAATGCTGCCTCAGATTTTAGCTTTTATATTTTTCAGATTCTGTGCTGCTTTAATGAGTAGTTCTGACACTTTAGGGGTTGGTAAGCTCTCTTCACAGAGTAGGGAGACAAAACAATCCCTTCTCTAGCTGGGGACCAAGGACAAATGATCCAAATCTCAGGCCCAAGAGAATAAACAACATGGGCTGAAGAGAGAAAAACAAGAAGGATGGGATTTCATAAGCTAAAGCTGTAATTGGATAATTAACTCCAATATGCAAATGGACCAGAACTTATAAAAGTGAGAGACCTTGTGACCAGTTGTCCATTTTGTGACCATTTTGGTCCATCTTGGGTGTAGCCCTGGCTGGGCTCTTGTGCTGCCCAAGGTGCATCCATTGAGGCCTTTTAATGAATCCCTATTTTATTCTTTAACTCTGCCCAGACTCTGCTCTAGGTCAGCCTTCACAAGGCATCACAGAGGTCCCCTTCTCTGGTGGATTTGTGGACTTAACCATCCATGCCACAAGGCCCTTTAAATGTTGTATAAATAACTTGTTATTTATCAGCTCAATCAGCAAATTAGTGGTACCTGGAAAAATGGGCAACCAGCGAGGAAACTTCTCTGTGTAGCCTGTCTATGTAATTTACTGCATTTCTGGGACACAGGATGCATCCAGGAACAAATTCCTCATGACTTCAACCACATAATCATGTAATCTCTCTTCCTGACTGGGATCCTCTAATGGCTATTACCAGCAGAAGCTTTTACAAACATGTGATAGCTTTCTTCCTGAGAAATTAAGGAACTCCATACCTGGGTTTTCACGTATAAAACTCTCTATTCAACAACAACACAAATTATTTACCACAATTAAGGCAGATTTGGCTTCCATTAGGACTGAAAAGTTGCATAGGGCCGTGTAGGAAAACCTATGATGCTTTGCTGCACAGAGCTTCAAGCAGGGAGCAGAAAGTCTGGACTCTAGAACAGCAAAGTAACCTACAGATTTCAACAGAACAATCACTGCTCTGTGTTTGAGACATTGAGAAAGGGGGTAGAAGATTCTGGGAAAGCAGAGACAGAGCAAGGAAATGGAAACCTAATGTTGTATTGACAAATTGAGACATCCCAGACATTGGAGTCAGGGTGTTTCGTATGGCCCCCTTCGGAATGACAAAAGGACAATGCTAAAACACCTCCAGAAAATACTTGTCATTAAAATAACACAAGGAAGAATTCTTGCAGATTTCTCTAAAACCAACAGAGAAATCCCCTTCATTTGTATCTAATAAAAAGCAATTGGTTTGGTTATATTGCCATTTCAACTTAATAAATTTTCACTCTATTTTATGTGCTTGACACACAACCTACCTAGCTCAAACTTTCGTGGGTATTCAAAGGCTATTCATATTCTACAACACACTCAAGAAGGGCAATTCATGCCAAAATAACACCCTGTGTAGACTACTTTCAAGTAAATTTATACTGAACCCCTGCCTACCTTTAGGACAAATGTCAGTGCAGGGCTTGCACATCTTAATGCCATTTTCTTCAACTTCCATCTTGGAGCTTGGACATGCCCGGACACAGGAGCTGGAATCTACCACAAAGTTGTCTGAAAAGAAAAAGGAGATGTTGGCAGAAGTGAATAAAAACTGGGTGTGTTTTGGAATTATTGCTACCTTAGCACTTTCCCAGTGACATGAACATTTAAAGTTCTGTGTTTTCAGAAGTGTATAGGCAAAATAGGCACGTTATCAGAGACTTATAAAAATCCATTTTTGTCAGGCCTGATCCCTCTTTCTCCCCCTATTTAGCTTTATTATTATTTGTAGGAAAACAAAAATTACAGTAATTGGAGAGAAATAAAGCAAGATTGTCTGTCCTGTGTTTTTAATGCACACAATAGACATCTGGGATAAAACAGTGCACAGGACAATGACAAGTGTTTCGATGTTTTCCCTGTAAAACAAAAGCCAAAGGGAATATAGACTGATCCTACTTTGCTAAATGATTAATGCTGATAAGAAAGGAAAAATAAAAAAAAAGTAAATGTTCAATGAAGTATATGGGCAAAGAATTATAACCCTTATAGTGCATGATATCAGGCTCTTAACAAATCAATCTTGCTTCAGCAAACCCACCACTATTAGAGGCAGAACTAAGCCCTGCTGGTCACAGCCCCTGGCTGCTGTCACTCCTCCACAGAGATTCAAAATTTGGAATTTGGGCTGGGTTGAATTATGGCTCCATTTAATACAGATCACCCATCCTTCTTGCACATAATTTATGGACAAAATAATTAATGCACAACTGTAAACCTTTATGGAATGAAAGGGAGAGCGAGAACACTATCTCCTTTATTATTCTTTCCAATTAAACCAGCAGATCCAAAGACTGTGTAAGTGATGACCCTACAATTTTTTCTGTTACTTGTCATCATCTGGCTGGTATCTCAGAAGCATGTGGGTTTTACATGCATGGGATTCTTCTTTTTTTAACTCCCTCTTCCCCTCTAATTTTACTCTGCAGTTTTAAGACTGCATTCCTGTCAGTATTACAAGTTTATTCCTCATTGGGACAGAACTGCTCAGGGTAACTTTCTGTCAAATCATCATTACTCCAAGCTAGGTGCATCAGTATCATGGAAGCATTTGGTACCAGGTGCTGGTGGTGGACTGTTATTTTTCTGAAACAAAAATTCATACCGTTTTACAATCCCACTATTTTAACTACCTATTTCCACTATTTTGGAATTTACAAATACTGATGTAAAGCATGAATGTAACAAGCAGTTGACCAGGAAAACAGAAACCACCTTTCTTTAGGAAAATCACTCCAGGATCCTTGGGAACTATTAGCATCACAGCTAAAGGCGATGTCTTTAGCTATCACCTGGGTTATTACAGGCTGCAAGCACACGTGGAGTGATTGGAGAGGTGGTGCTCTGCACTCAGCTCTCATTCTCTCTCTGTTTTTAAGGCTCCTGAAATGCAAGTGCAGCTCCCCCTGAGAGAAGGCAGAGAGCAGGGCAGGTGAGAGAGCACTCACGTGGGCACTTCTTGACACAGAAAGCCCCGTAGGTGTACTTGGCGTTGTGATTGTGCTCCAGCTGGAAGGTGGTGGGGTTGTACACAAAGGTCTGGGGGCACTGTGTGACACAAGCACCACTGTCATTGAAATTCATACAGGCCTGCAAAACAAGGGAGGAAAAAAAAAAGGAATTAAATCAGATAGCTGCTTTAGGGTTTTGGTGGGTTTCTGGTGTAAAAGATGGCTTTGATTGTTCAGACTTGCTGTGACAGTGAGGAACATGATACAGAGCTCTCTAACATTCATTATGGCTACTTGGATTTTTGCTAGGATCTTGGCAAATATGTGACTTTTTTAATTAGGGAGTTTGGTGAGCCCCTTTAATTAGTGACAGTTGCCTGTTACAACACTTCCTACAAAACCAAAACAATGCTGTAATTTGTTTCATAACGTCTCACAATCAACTAATTCTCAACTTGATAGGACATTCTAAAATTGCCAAGAGTGAGCAGCTATTTATCATCCTCTAAGCAAATGCTAATGACTTTTTCAGAGGTCCAACCCTTTATATTTCTTACAGTGTGAATACATCATCCAGCTGAAAACTGTAATTCCCAATTAGGAGGCAAGAGGGATAAGAACTTCTTTTAAGCAAGCACAGGAGGGGGCCATTTCCCTAAGTGGCAAGTTTAACAAGGTCAGTTGCTTCACATGCTGAGAGAGGAAAATAGGACTTTGTCCCACTTAGCATTCAGGCTCTGCCACACACAGCTGACAGAGGACAGGGCCCTGACAAATGAAGAGGAGAGTGTGTGGATAACAAAAGTAATGGGATGCAGGGAAAACAATTGACCATGCAAGGTTGGTAATTAGGAGTAGAAAGCCCCACCGATTCTGACATTCCTTATCAGCACACATCATGTCTACAGATTTAACTGCAGATTATAAGAAAACTGTTGGAGTAATTTTCACAGAGCGTACCCTGAATGAAAAATTTGTATGAATATGAAAGCTGTAGCCTGACTTGGATCCCTCTAGCAGTTTAAGCAGCCACTGTTACTGGGTATTGCCTCCTCACTAACCTGTAATCCAGGCTGCTTTAGAAGTGTTAGTCTAGGAGTGAATCTTTCTGGTCTTTTTCCATTTTACTTTGTTAAAAGAAAAGATGGCTCTACATCTTTAAAGAGTGAACAAGTATGACAATAATATTCACGTCCTGTCCCTTGCCTCCTGGGCTGGGACTGAGAGAAAAGAGAAAAAGATTCCTCCCTTCTGCTGATTTTACTAGCAGTCCTTATCTCCATTTGGATCAGGACCAGCAGGACCCTGGGACCTGCCATGCCAGAAGATTTCAGAAAGGAGGGGCTAATCATGTATCCAAGGACAAAATCTGCTGCTGAAAGGAATGAGCAGGGAGACCTGTGATTAAAGCACTGTCCTGCATGGAGCATGTGCTAAGCAAAACTGCTGATCCTGCCTTGCCTGGTCCTTTACAATGCCTAATATAAAACCTGCCAGTTTTTGTCATAGAAACAGATTTTTTTAACCCTTACCAAGATAAACACTTTACTCAGGACTGGATGGCAAGTCCAGCCAAGAAATAGGGTTGTGTGACTTTTCTGGCTCTCTAGGCAGTCAGCCAGGCCCTCCTATGCATTTTAAGTTCTAGACCCAGTTTGAATCTGAGATAAAAACATCAGTAAAACTTTGCCTTAGCATGTTTGCTTGCATTTATGTCAGATGATGATTACTGTCTTGCTTTTAGAACTGAATATGCAAATGAGTGCATGGCAGCAGATGGAGGAGGATGGATGAATTTTATCTACAGATATTAAAACCGTATTTAGAACAGGATGCTGCTGCAAGATGCCATAATGCTCTAAAGGATTTGTAATGCTTCATAAGCTGTACTTTTGCTTATTAATAAATACTAATTTAGTTTGTTTCCTCAACCAATTTCTTACATGTTGACTTCAAAGGTACTCCATCATGTACATGACAATTCTCTGATAACAGTTTAGCAAATGCATAAAGCACACCAATACTCCTTGGAGACATAGCAATTTTCAGGAAAAATTCATCTAGAAGATCTGAAAACTTATAATTTATGACTGAAATGTTTTATATACATTTGTAATTGCTTCGATAATATATGCAAATTTCTAGCACTTTGTGCTAAATGCTGCTAATTTGTGAATAAAAGCACAGGAAATACACAGGGAAAAAACAAAGTTATGTGTCTCAGCTGAAAGCTAAGCACAGTTGTCTATAGCCTAAAGGGTTACACTCTTCACCCACTGTGTCTAAGCAAGTAATGACTAGGCCTGAAAATTGCCAGACCCCTGCTGAAATTCTTTTACATTGCTCTGGGGCCAGAAGGGAATGAGAATAAACCCTGGATGCCTCTGTGCTGTACCAGAAAAAACATACCAGTTGATTTTTAGCATGTGTATATCCACAGCTGCCACAACTCAGACAGTCTAACTTTCAGGCTGCAGCAGTACCCAACTTATGCTGCCAATAACTTGAACTTTGTGGGTGAGGGTCCAGAGTGATGCAGAGTCCCCAGGCAGGTGCAAAGGAGAGTTACTTATTGCAAAAACCAGGCCTTTTTAAGCAATTAGGCCCTTATCAGTTACATGGCTTCAAATCATAACAAACAAATCCAGCCATCACCACACACCATTATAAGAACACATGATGGTTATGTAAATTGTTTTTCTACCCCAATTCAGCTGAGTCTCTCTCAAACAGTCCTTTTCTACCTAGCAAAAGTAGCAGGCCTGAGCCATTATTTTACAAGGCTTTCCTTTTGTAAAATTTTACTTACTGGTAACAGTCCTTAACTCTTGAAAGCATCAACACATCAGCTCTGAGGATGTTCCTCAATGCTCATTTGGACCCAATGACTGCATTTTTCCTCTTCCCTTTACCTATTTATATTGTCCATGACACAAGAAAGACTGGTATTTTCCTGTCTCTCTAGTTCAAAGCCAACAGAGAACTTCCAGACACTGTTGGATCACCCACCCCATATGTGCTGAGCATCTACTTGTGAAAGGCCACAGAGAACAGCTCTAGCAAAACCTCTTGGTGGCTGTCAGGCCACCACTACATTTCATCAACAGCCAAAGAACAGCATTTAGAGTGTGGTTTTGAAGCACAAAACCTATCACTATCAAGCAGTTAGAGCCAGCCAGGGAAAGATGTATTTTTGCCAGTTAATTATAAGTCACTTGCCCACAGTTTCAAAATATATGCAATTTTCCATACCTTCCTCCCAACTCACCTGGCAGTCAACTTCACAGGTCTCTTTGAGCACATGGGTATCTTGGAAAATTCACCTCTCTGTGCAGGTTCTGAATCTACTTTAGACCTAGGTTTGCTTTCCCTGAAATCATTAGTAAAACTTGTCTCATCGACTCAGTGTGATGAGCTACACATTTTTTTGAGATCAGTTTTGGGTTCTAAGGCTGCTAAAACTCTTAGAAATAAGGGATTAGAAACAAGACAGATTTTATAAAGACCTGGATATTTAGGTTGTATTTCTTTAAAGAAAAAGCCATTTCTTCTTTCCATCTGAAGCACACATGTAGTAATATGCATTTGAGGGAGAGCGTTTTGGGAACCACTTTCCTTCCATCTCCACAGAGAAGCATGCCCGGTAAAAAACCTGAATTTAAATTAAGTCTGGCAGAAACAGGGAACACCTTGCACAGAGAATCTAAATAGTACTCTTGCCTTTGATATGAAAAGCACACAGAGCATTAATAAAAGCCATGTTCAAATATAATGACAAATACTTTTAAAAATCTGCTGTCACCTCTAAAAGCTAATTTTGGAAAAGAAAAAGATAAAAATCAGAGATAAGCATATTAACAGTTCCCAATCTGTATTTACAAATCTCATAGATCTGTTAATGAGTAATATTAAGTAGATAAATGATGTTAATAGAATATAAAAAATCCTAAAAGCTAAAAAATTTGCATCCTGAATCTGCGAGTGTGCATGCAGTACATTAGAAGGGTGAAACTGTGAATTTCATGGATTAAAGCATTAAGACTCTGCAGAGTGATTGGCAGGAAGAAGAAGAAAGAGGAATAAGAACAAGGCAGACGGCACGTACAAAGCAGTCGGTGTCCTTGGGTCCGTAGCAGCCGCCGGCGCACTCGCGGTGGCAGCAGTCGCTGACGTAGGGCCCGTAGCAGCGCCCGTCACACTGCTCTGCACACACGGTCTTGGTCACTGCGGGGCACAGAAAGGGACAGCGTCACACACGGGGCCAGGCACAGAGCTCTGCGACTGCTCCCCGAGCAAAACACCCACAGCGCGCTGGGAAAACCACCAGGGAGGAAGGGAAACGCCTCAGTGGTGCTGGTGCTCGGATCCAGAACGTCTGCAGGACACCCGGGCCCAGAACGTCTGCAGGACACCCGGGCCCAGAACGTCTGCAGGACACCCGGGCCCAGAACGTCTGCAGGACACCCGGGCCCAGAACGTCTGCAGGACACCCGGGCCCAGAACGTCTGCAGGACACCCGGGCCCAGAACGTCTGCAGGACACCCGGGCCCAGAACGTCTGCAGGACACCCGCGCCCAGAACGTCTGCAGGACACCCGCGCCCAGAACGTCTGCAGGACACCCGCGCCCAGAACGTCTGCAGGACACCCGCGCCCAGAACGTCTGCAGGACACCCGCGCCCAGAACGTCTGCAGGACACCCGCGCCCAGAACGTCTGCAGGACACCTGCAGGACACTTGGACCCCAGAACGTCTGCAGGACACCTGGATCCAGAACGTCTGCAGGACACCTGGATCCAGAACGTCTGCAGGACACCTGGATCCAGAACGTCTGCATCCAGGATGCCTACAGGACATTTGTATTCCAGAGTTCACAGAAGCACCAGGTTGGAAGTGACCTTCAAGATCATTGAGTCCAACCCATGCCCCAACACCTCAACTAAACCCTGGCACCCAGTGCCACATCCAGGCTTTTCTTAAACGCATCCAGGAATGCTGACTCCATCACCTCCCCAGGCAAACCACTCCAGAACTTCATCACTCTTTCAGTGAAATACCTCTTCCTAATATCCAACCTATATTTCTCTTGATGCAGGATGTCTGCAGAACACTTGTATTCCAGAACATCTGCACATCTGTATCCAGAATGCCTGCAGGAGACCAGTATCCAGAACATCTTCGGGACACCTGTATCCAGAGTATCTGCACAGTATCTGTATCCAAAATGCCTGCATGATCCCCTCTTTAGGGGCACACATATTGCTCAAGGATTGTGGAAAAGGAATTTTTAGTGTGCCCTCTTAGCCTTGGAAATTCCTAAGGAATGTTACTCTTAAATCATTAGTTTTTTAAAACAGGTTTTGCCATTGTCTCCCCTGCCCCCAGAAATAACAGAAGAGCCCACCAGTTGCATGAGAGTTTTCCCCACCAAGAACAGCAACACAGAATAAATGAATGAAATTCAGAGTGAGACCACCAGTGTCAGAGCTAAAGGCTGCCCTTGGTGGCAATCCCTTTGGCAAATGGGAGCAGAACAAACTGCAACCTTGGAGCACGTTTGGAAACACCGCTCGCTATTTCTAACTAACACAATCCTGCCTTCATTCACAGAATGGAGCAAGGACATCTACCAGCTGGATTGCTCCACACCACTGCGGGCTTAACCTTGTGCAAAGAATGGTCACCCAGTGGCCCATCCACCTCCCCTCCCTCACTCAGCTGAAATCTTTATTTTATGGAAAAAAAAAATAATATTATCCAAACTAAACCAGCCACCACTGCCTACCATGCTGTCAGCTGTCTTTTGATAAAAACTGGGATGATACACTTCTGCAATTAACCTTCAACACCTATTTTTTAAAAAGCATTTAATTACTTCTCGATGAAAAACACTTTTCAGGAAGTAAGAAAAAACAAAATTCCATCCAACTTTCTGCTCGATTCTACTATTTTAATGTATAAGTATCATCTTTATAAGTACATTCTGATCCAAAATCCCTTCACTACTTGCCAGAAATACTTAAGGTAATGCTGAAAGTTCTTGCTACATATTTATTTAGGACATAAAAATGTAAATAACTAAAGAGGAGGGATTGTTTGTGATCTACAGAATAAAACAATGCACTTTTAGAGCATTTTCATCTTGCTGATACCAGAGGAAAACCCCCAGAGAGAAAGAAAAGGCTTTTGTGGTTTTGCAATCTAATTTGAGGAATTTGGGAAATTCTGTGAAGGCACTTACTGTCAACACTGCCAGAGAAGCACATTAAAAAGATTTGTTTATTTAAGTGACAGTATTGATAAACATTAAGACAGATGTGAAACAATGGCACCTGTGGCTGTGTGCCACCAGCACACTGTGTGACAGTCTTGGCTCATGAAAATGAACAAATTCCTTCCCTAGTCTGTGAGTGTGTGTCTTGTTTTCCACCAGCTCAGGATTTGCCCTGGACTGGGCACTGTGTGCCTCACAGAGAGGCAAAGCCCAGCCTTACCCTGACCTGAAGGAGGGCCCAAATTCCCAGTGGAGGGCACAGAGGCCATCCAGTTCTGTGAAAAAGAAAAAAAAAACAAACCCCAAACCCTCTGTGGTCACCTGTGCCATTGCCCAGGGAGCAGCTGCTCCTGGAGCCAAGGGCCAGCACCCAAAGGCTCTGCCACCCCCTCACCATGGCACTTGTGTTTTGACATGGCCACAGCCACATTTTACCTCGTGGCTGTGCCTCAAGGCCATGCATGGAGCCCACTGCTAAATGCATCCCTTGCTGTGCCCCACAGCTCTTGGACATTCTACTAAAACCCCAGGAAGTTTTGGTGTAAAGCCCCTCTGTGTGGGTAATCCTGAGCCACCAAATTAATCTCTGATTTATCTACCCAGAACCAGCTGCTGTTGGGTGTGGGCCACAATATCCACCCTGTCCATGGAGCCACTGGTTCCTCCTGGAGGAACAGCTCAGTTGGCTGGACCACAGTGCTGATAACATCAAGGTTTTGGGGTTGATCTTGGGATGGGCCATTCACACCAGGGCTGATCTGGGGGAACACAGCCCTCTCTTTCCTCTCTTCAGCACAATATTTGAACTGGATGCCTTCAAAAAGCATATTTTGCTTCTGGTTAGACACCAGCTCAAAGAGGGCCTCTACCATGCTTTTCAGGATAGGGAACACTGTGGGTTTTCCTGAAGCAAAATTAATTAAAGCAAAGGTTTGTCACTGTTCTTCCCTAGTTTGTTTTTCAGGGAAAACAAACAATGCCCACAGAAATGCCAGTGTGTTGTTCTGGAAAAGGCCAGAAGATATCCTATCTATCTCCTGTTTCCCTGTGTGCCATATTTGCATTATAGCTGCTACTGAAAGCCCAGGTCTGTGGAGAACCTGTCAGGTGTCTTCAGTGGCACCACACACCCCAAGACATTAATGAGCTTGGCAGGCTCTGGATCTTAAGGACTTAAGGTCTTTCCCCAAGCCAAAACAAACACAAGGCAGTTCTGTCTATTTTCTGAAGGCCTGAAACAATCTGATTGCTCAGATGCCAATAAACACCACTCACCACTTCAGCTTCCTGCAATCATTCTCAAGGGGTAACCCCTAGCTGCACTGGTTTAAAAGAGAACAAGCTTCCCCCTCCCCACCCCCCAAATACAATAAATTGATTTTATAGCTGTAACTCAAGACCTATCTGAATTATAAATGTTGCCCAAAATGTCAAACTATTTGGCATTTCAGGTGCCTGGCACTCATATCTTCACCCAACACAATAGTGAGGAGAGCTTCACTAATCCCAGCTGAGACCCCAAGCTTCAAATTAGACTTTTTGAGGGTCAGCACAACTACCTGCCTGGATTCCTACAGATCCTGTGCATGATCCCAAGAATTTGGAGGGTTCAACTGCACAGAACTGTCACAGTCAGGCCAGGACCAAAGGATAAACACCAAAGTCCTGAAAAATTTGCTGTGCATTGAGATGGATTCCTGGGTGAGACTGTCAACTTCTACCAACATTTCATTGCAATAAACTGTGATGAAATGACCACTTCATGTACATGTGCAAATGATCAGTCTCCTTTATATTTTCCCCTCATCTTTAATTGTGTCAGGACAATACCAATCCATGAGGGCAAAAATGGGAAGTAACTGAAATCAATGAAAGTGTTCCCAACACGCAAAGTTACTAAAGCAGTACAAGGGTTTTAATTAAAGATGCTGGCTCCAAGCAGAAGTGTGGGTTTCCCTGATTGATCCCAGCTGCTGGTTCAGCTCTTTCTGTGTGCCCCACCAGGATCCTGCTTGCCTTTGGCTGCTCTAATTTGGCACCTTCTCAGCAATACCAGCTGCACAAGGACAGTATAAATACAGCTGTGCCCTGACCACACTCCTGTGCCTACACAGAGTCAAGGTGCACTTGACACTTGCTACATGTTTTGTGTTTCAGGTTTGATTTATAGGTTATATTTGTTTTTTTGCATTCCCTTAGTTGGGTCTATATTCTAATTCAGATTGTTGTGTTTTCAGTTACAATCCTCCGGGAAAAAGTGCATAATCTGTCACTTTAAAAATATATTGAATTGTAAAAGTTTTAATTTCTGCATCAAACTCTTAACAGACATGAACAGCAAAAATTTTAACAACCTAACCATAGATTTTCAAATTTAATTAGTAACTTCCAAAGGCATTTGTTATTATTTTTTAAAGTGGTTTGCATTCTATTCAGTGTGTGCCCAAAACAATTTGAAAAACAGAGTCTTTTTTAAGGTATTTTCATATTAGCTTTTCCTGACACTGAAACAAGTTATATCATCTCAATTTCAAATCCTTCCTATTAGCATCTACTAATATTTTAATTATAAAAGTAAAAAGGATTGCTAACTGTGTATAACAGCATTCTGAATTTTATCTTCTCTATCTCCTAACAGAACAGCTTGGCTTAAATTTCCTATTAATTGTCTTCTTAAATACATGAATTTTCTTGTCACATTTAAAGAGACATTAGAACAGAGTTAGATGCAGGTGGTGTTTCAGACAGACTTAGCAACAAAGACATTGCTGGAAGGCAACATAAGCAGCTAGGTAGATGATATTCATGAAAAAAACAAAGGGATTTGGTTTTTTTTTCCATATGTAATTTGAAATGAAAGACACGGATTAAGATCTTTCATTTTTTATCCTTTCCCAGGAAAATAATTTAAATCTTATCTTGGGAGGGGGCCTCATTAAATTTTTTTGCTTCAATCCTCAATAAAAAAAAAGAAATTATCAAAATGAAGCTCTGAGTTGCTTCTAGGATCAAAATGGTTTGGCACTGGATGTAGCACTGCTGGAGCATTTTCCTACATGTGTTGGACAGAAGTACATCCAAGGTGACAGGGTTAAGGTAGACACAGTGTGCACAACACAGCTTGTATCTAACAACATTTGTGAGCCCAAAAGCCAGGTATGTCTTTTAAAATCATACATTAAGGCAGCAAAAGCATAATCCCACTTGCATTTTTATGTTTTGAGCCCCTACTCAAATTCTCCCTCTTTGCTTCACTCATTTTGAAGGAAACACATTGTGCAAAAACCCAATGAAGAAATACCCTTTGCCAGCCTCTTCCTTCAATCCTGCTGCTTGTCCAAGGTGCAGCGAGGCCATGGAGGCAGAGAAGAAGTCTGTGATGTAAAACTAATTCCTGTCCTTGACCATCAGAGTGGGCTTGAAGGTTGTGGAGTAGCTACTCAAGAAGAAGAGTGTGATCTGTGTACCTCCCTTACACTTGGATGGGTTATGGCTTTTCTTAATTTAATATTTTAACCCCATGGTTGTGCCTTAGCCTGTCCCCACTGTTTGGATTTGCAAGGGCAGCCACTAAGAGCTGTCACTCCTGGAGCCAGCCTTGTGTGCAGCCCTGCTGAGCTCCTGCCTTCCCAGCCCTGCAGACAAGCTCTTCCCTCCCTGTTAATTCCACTTTAATCCACCAATCAGCTCCCTTATCTGAGAGCAGGCTGAGACCATGGGAGCTGATCCTGCCACATGGACCTCTGCAGGAACACAGCTGGACTTGCCATGAGGCTGGAGACACAGCCTGAACCAGCACCATGGGCTCCTTACAGAACATAACTGCAAAGAACTATTTTAAACTATTCTTGGATATGATAACCACAAAAGGCCTGAATAAATCTACCCATTTGGATGGGTTATGCAGCTTCTTACAAAGTTACTAGTTTTAACAGAAAAACAAGCTTCTCATCAGGCCAGAAGGAAAAAAAAACCAACATGAATTAATTCTAATCATGATATAAAACAATTTGGTCAGGTAGGGTTTAAGTCCCTTTCCATTATCTACTTAAGCACACAACCCAGAATCTAACTTCTTTTCCTGGTTAAGGAGCACTGACTTCCTCAGTGCCTTCATAAAGACTGTGAGCAGAGGAAGGAGATGTCCCAGCTCAATTCAGACAAAGAAGAATCTGCTCTGCATCACTGTCCCTTAGTCCTAGAGTATGTCCTGAGGGGGTTTTAACCATGACTGCAGATGAATATGAAGCAGTGATACAAGAACACAGCTGGAACTATGAGCAACTTCTCCAGCAGAACCAGCTGATGCTCCTAAAGGGAAAGCAGCTCCTGGCAGGGTCTCTGCAGGTACTGGGGCAGCAGGGCAGCTTGGATTTCCTGCTCAGACTCATCCAACCTTCACCTCAAGCTGTCTGACAGTTCTAACTCCATTCTATCTCTTACTCTAAGACACTAAAAAAACAACCAAAAAAACCCCAAAAACGCCCCAAAAAGCAGCATCTCTGCACTGTTCCTACCCAGTCCCAGGAAAGAGGCAGATGACTCTGGGCTGACTCTCCTTAGCTCAGAGCTTACTTGGGGTGCTCCCCTGGGAGTGGCTCATTTGTCACAGTCCTTCCTCCCATTTACAGCTCAGCCAAGGAAATAAGCTGGGAAAGTGTTCTGTGGGGGAGCTCCCAGCAAACACTTCATTTCCCAGGGAGAGTGATTCCAGTAAAGGCAACTGGTTTTCACCCTCCTGTAAGCAGGAAAAAGAAAAAAACTTGTAGAAAAAACAGCCCTCAATTTTCTCCTCTTTTATTATTATCTGCTAATATTGTGACTGTACTTCTGGCTCTTTTGTGCCTATGTGAAGGAACTTAAAGCTCCTTCAGGAAGGAAGAAGGAATTCATTTTCATGCTCTCTAAATTCACAAGGACAGAAACACAGCACAAGTGACCCTTCACTTACTACTTCCTTCACAAAAAAGCTATTATTCTCTCTTCCAGTACAATTCAAATATATTCTGAAGTTATTGTAAAGAAAACAGTTCTGCAAGATAACAAATATTCCCAGGCTACCATTGAAATTAACAGAGTATTTTGGCATCAGGAACATTGCCATGTCAGGTGGTCATTAAAGAGCTCCAAATCTGCCATCAATATTCTCAAGAGCCATGCTCCATGTTGCCACCCAGTAGTGAAAAGAAAATTCAAGTTAGCATAAGGAGTTTTAGAAATCCCAAGGGAAGAAAGACACATATCATTCACATGGGTAGGGAAAAAAAGGCAAATAATCTATTGATAAAAATATATGGGGGGAAAAAAACCCTGGTACATTTTAGAGTTATACTGAATCCAGAATTTATAGTATCCCTTCACAACTGAAAGAAAAAACAAGTAGGATCTCTGCTACATTGTTTTCCAGCCCTTTGTTCCTCGCTCTTACACACTTACAGGTCTGGCAGTGATTCTCTGTGGGTCCCCAGCACCGTCCTGTGCAGGACTTGTGGCAACGACCACCTGCAGGACAGACAGAAAGAGAGAGATTGGAAATGTGCCTTCCTTTCATTCCTTCAACATCCAGCAAATGAAAAGATGAGAGTCCACCTTGTCTTTGAAAGGGTTTTATACTTCAGCATAGTTGAAACAGTGCCTATAAAAAATGCCCAACACCAGACCTGGTGTCAAACTTTTATGAAATACAGGTACTTATCTAAATGCTTTATACTCTAAATACATTTTTGCTATGCATAATGACACAGACATTTTAAACCAAAAAGAAGTATGAGCAAGTCTGGAGGGCTGAGGAACAATGTCATCACTCAGTGCCATCACTATTGCTTTCCACAGCCTATGTAAAAGCTGCTGATTCCTTCACAGGAGAGGAGATGGCTATGCAGGAAAAGCTATACAGGTACTTACCTCCTGTCCAATTTCATCTGAACAATTGTCACAGTTGAGACAGCTACAATGCACAGAGCATCACCACACAATTCCAGAAAGCTTTAAGCATTTGCCCATGCACAGGAACACCTCACCTCTTCAGCAGGCTGCAAGCATCTGCCCTTCTTGTTCTTCAGCCCAGCCTTTTATCCCCTCCTGTTGATGCACTGCACCTGTGTGCCCTCTGTTCCCTTTGGTGGTTGGTCAGTGCCCCTGGGCACTCCATGGCTCGTTCCCTTCAATAGCATTCACCTGTCCTGCACAGCTGCAGCCCATTAAGGATGAGGCTGGGCCCAGCCCCACTCCCAATCACCATAAACTTGGTGCCTACAAACAATGGGACATCCCACTCAATATCTTTGGTTCAAAGCCACCCCCTCTTCCCCACAAACTTGCATGGTCTGCATGTCCAACATTATGGTCAGGGAAATGTGCCCTGTGCAACCACCTGAACCCCAGTGACAGCAAAGCTCACAGGAGTTTTTTTTCTGGCTGCTGGTTCTTTAGTTGCCTTTGGTTGTGCTTCAGAAAGAACCTCATGTTCCTTCAGACTTTGGACATGGTATTCTCCATCATCTTTCCTCATGCTGGTATGGTGCAATTGAGACAACCACAATACACAGAGCATCACCACACAATTTTAGAAAGCTCCAACCCATGCACAGGAACACCTCACCTCTTCAGAAGGCTTCAGGCACCTGCCCATGCACAGTAACACCAGGGCACTCAGCAGGCTGCAAGCATCTGCCCTTCTTGTTCTTCAGCCCAGCCTTTTATCCCCTCCTGTTGATGCCCTGCACCTGTGTGCCCTCTGTTCCCTTTGCTGGTTGGTCAGTGCCCCTGGGCACTCCATGGCTCCTTCCCTTCAATAGCATTCACCTGTCCTGCACAGCTGTGCCCACTGGGGATGAGGCTGGGCCCAGCTCCACTCCCAATCACCACAAACTCTGTGCCTACACTGACAGGTTTAGTCCCTGAAGAAAAAGAACTGTAGGTGCTTTCACTGTAAAACACAGCTGTAAGAAGAAGCATTAGCAACAGAAGCTTTTTATGAACTACCTAGTAATTAGTGACTGAAATCCACTTGGACTGAGGTGGGAGTTCAGTTCATGTGTCCATGTCATGGCAAAATGCTGACCCATGTGAGAGGGACTGGCAAGCAAGGAGAAGAGCTGGAATGTTCTCCTCTGGCTGCACTTCAGCACCACAGGAGAGAGCGCTCGGACAGTCCCACACCCATCTGGGCTGAGAGGGAAGGGAGACCCCATTCCATGGCTGCCATCTGGACATGGCCAAGGTCCAGGCACACTCCCAGGTGTGGCAGTGCCTGAGGGGCAGGCAGGCCTGCCCTTCACAAAGCCAGAGCTGATGGGGTGAGTGAGACACCCAACGTAAATCTTGTGGAAGACTCTGCACAGTCCTTATCGCTGCGCTTTTGATCGCAGGAAGCCAACCTTGTGTTTGATTAAACTTTTATACATCACTGAGTACTGCTGAGATTCTGTTAAGTGAATTTCCCCTTTGAACCTGATCCAGGTTCAATCCTTTCAATCGTGTATTAACAGCTGCTGCTGCTAACACTGCTCCATTACACTAAATCAAATACTTGCCATGTGCCCTGATGGGAGTTGGCGCTGGAGAAAATGCAAAATGTCTCTCAGCTGAGGCTGGATCACCCTAAAGATAAACACTGCTCCTCTTACAGCAGCGTGCTCACACCTGTGAGATGCTACAGAGCTGAGCAAACCCACCCTGATGGCCCTGTGAAGTCAGACTCTCTGTCACTAATTTTTCAAAGCCAGCATTCCTCCCCTGGCATTCCTGGTGCTATTGATGATGCTGCCTGGTAATTACCACACTGAATGCCAACTACCTTGTTAAAGCTACCAGCTCCTTGTTGCATTCATGTTCATTTAAAGCAATTATACTTGGGAAACATTGTTGCTGATATCACCAGCACATAATTCTCTGTCACCTTCTACCATCTGTTTATTTAGATCACAAATGTACTATAACTACATAAATGCAAACTCATTCTGGCTGACAGGGAGGGCACTCCATCTGGCATGAATAATGCAACTTTAATCAGTAATAACGATTATTATGATTATTAAGAGACTACTGGAACCCTGCACAGAAAGCAAATATATCCACACTGATTTATAAGAATGAAAGCTCAGAAAGGTGAGGTAAACAGCAAATTAAAGGAAGAATTTTAACAGATGAGCCTTGATAAGATACAGGTTGTTAGCTGATTTTGGGACTTGCTGGACTGAATAGAAATGCTCCCCTGGAGGTGGGTTTTATTAACTAGCTACTCCTGATCAGCAGGAGGAGCAGGATGGATGCACACTCAGGGAACCCTCCCATCCCTGCTGGGGCAGCTCAGGAGCCACAACCCACTCACAACGTGGGCTCCTCGGGCAAGACTCTCCTCTATCCCAGTCCTTCCTTGAGGTCCAGTCTCATTCCTCTCTGGGCTCAGAGGTGTGGTGCTCAGGGAGGAAGCTGGAGACCCTGCACACAGCACCATAAAGCACAGGTCACTTGTAAATACACATTCCTGAGGCACAATAAGGCAGCAATTTGGCTGCTCCTGCCCCTTTTTGTCCCAAAACATTCTGTAAACATTTGGCTTTCCACTGTAATACTGCTGTGGGATGACATAGAAGAAACTTCAGCATCCCTCCAAGTGATCCCTAACTAGAGAGCCTGCCCACACCTCTGTAAAAGTTGTACTTAAAATACAAATCCTTATATCTGAAGCACCTATGTGCTGAGCCTCGCTATGCAGTCAAAAATTTATTCAGCCACCTCTATTCCTCCTGGAAATAAAAGCAATTCAGCATCTTCAAAACATCATTTTAAAATTTTTTTTAACTTGCATGCCTGCTGCTGTTACATGACTTTGTTTGGCAGTGTCAGATGATGATTTGCATTTAAATAGAGATATTTAACAATAAAGCAAGAAAAGGCTGCCAGTTTCCTTTTTTCTCACTGGGAACTAAAAAGTGTCTGTTTCATTGTTTTCACTTTTCTCAGCTGTACAGACACTACCAGGAGCTGAGCTTGTAGGCAGCACACCTCTGAAATGCATTGTTTTATGTCCTTTTGAAGGTCAAATATACTGAGAATTAAAAACCAAACTCCCTCCAAATAGTGTATCTATATTGGCTTGGTTGCTTTAAAGAGAAAAAATAACTTTCCTTGCTCTCAGTATGAACTGATCCAGATTCTGCCCTCACATCCTTCTGTATTTCACCAGGTTTTCCCCACTAAGGGAAAATCTGTCCTGTAATAAGGACAGATTGAAACACATTAAAGACCAGCTCTGCAAAATTAAGACAGAAATAGTCCTGTGGAAGTCAACATACACACTCAGGAGCATTACAACCACTCATGTGAGGAGCAGGTCTCACAATGAGATCAGTATGTCAGGCTTAAATGATAATAAATGTATTGGCCCTAAGGTTGACAAGGCCCTTGGAGGAATTATACCACTACTCACAGATCTTCCTGTATATATTTCTTAAGATTTTTAGACTGTGAGGCAACAGATTTGAAAAGAAAAAAAACTATGAAACAATTTGTGGCATAAATCATTCCTGTTATTCCTTATGTCTAAAATATTCTAAACATACAGCAGAAAGGGCTAAAAGAATTTGGCAAAAAAAAAACCCAAAAACCTCTCTGCAGGGCACAGCCTTGGCCCATTTACTTGATTCTCCACATTAGTGAAGGCACATTTTCCTTTTCCAAGCAAGTTAAGGAAGGAAAGAACCTACAAAAATAAACCTACCTCCCCATTACAACTGGGACACTGGAGTACATTTCTGCTCCTGAACAGTAGCATTGTTTTGTACACACAGTGCCAGTTTGGAGGCTTCCATAATTTTCACAGGTTTTGTAATGAAATCTAGGTTAAAAAAAGGCAGATTCCCACTGGAACATGAGAATTAATTTAGCTTTGGCAAATTGCACAGAGAAAACCAATGTTTTGTCTCCTGGGCTGTCTTCCCTTAGCTAATTATCTTGGCCCTTGGCTAAGATGTTCCCAGATCTGAATTATGGACTCTGGGCAGAGCACCTTCCTTGTCATTTGCAGGATAGAGTTTTATTTGTGGGAAATGCTTCTGCTTTCCCAGCCAGGGAAAGTCACCAGCAGAAAATGTTTGCTCACTAGCTTGGGAAAGACCAAGGTTACTTCATCCTTGTATTTTCCTAAGAATTGAGAAGGGCTTCCCTTTGACTCCAGACTGGCTTTATTATTTCAGAAACAGTAAAACCACAAAGGATTTAGCTACTGAAGAGACAAGAAAAATGAAGTGCTCCTCTCAGCTCTAAGCTCAGTGTCAGACAGAGAAGAAACCCTGCTTCTTCCCCATCAGCTCTGCCAGCTGCCTCGAGCAGACCCCTCTCAGTAGGAGAAGGAAAGCAGAACTAAGAGAAGAAATGTCTCACTTTGCACAAAGCTTACATTTACAGATGGTTTCTATCTGGTTGTAAATCAGCATTCAGTGTTAGGATACCTGCAACACACTGATACTGAAGTGCAAATAGACAAAATAAAATGGCTTAGGTGGTTACAAGCCATAGTTTTAGGCAGTCTCTTTTTGCCTAAAAAATTCACTCCTGCAAAAAGGCTAGAGATGCCAGAGAGATGTTTCTAGATATAACCAGACCCAAAGTCCAAGAAATTCCAGGTATACTCTGTGGTAAGAGTCCCAGGCTGTTCTTTGCATGGCTTAGGTGAGTCACAAGGTTTTTATAGGCCTGTGTGTTGTTTTTCTAGGCAGCTAAACTCCTTAGTTCTGTGTATGCATAGATAACAAAATCCAACTGTAATTCAAACACTGCAACACAGCATTAAGGAGAATTAAAGATACTATTGTTGTGATGGATTGTTCTGCCTTTATCAGGCCATAATGCTTTCCCTGTCCTTGTCTGACTATTCCTATTGTCACATGTTCATTCATTCATTCACACTTCTTTGTTAGGTAAAAATCATTTTGCATTTCCTACCCGCCCTGTGCTAGCCTTCAGATCTCTGCTATTGATTTGAAAGTTAATTACCTAAGAGAATCTCACATTTCCCAGGATTTCCTTCCCTAATGGCAGGAGAGACACACGTTGCAAGAAAAAGTAAAACTTTCTGTAAAAGAAGAAAATGTGTTATACAAATATCTAGGGCTCATTTTCTCTTCCTCTGTAGAAGCATTATGGGATGCAGAAATCTAAGGGTCAATTCTTCCACTGTTAACGAACTATATGCTTTCACTCATGTCAGATGAATTCACCTAAGGATCTATCACCAAACAGTTTTCCAAAGAAGGATTAGTCCCATATAATTGAGGCATTTCTTTAACAAGCTGTACCTGCATTGGTATTGTTGCTTTTATTGTAAGAAACTGACTTTGCTGTCTCCTCTTTGTACTTTTGCTTCTCCCCTGAAGTCTCCATGCCCTGCACAAATATGAATGGGATCCCTTTACAGAGAAAACTCATGTAGGGTTTAATAAACAAGCACCTACACTATGGAAAAGCACAGCACCTGTTGTGGATGGATCCATCCATCCATCCATCCCTCCCTTAGAGCCCAACCCTGTGAGAAATGAATTTGTAGAGAATTCTCAAAGTTTGACAGAGGACTTAGGTAGTATGTATCTGTTTGTAAACCTTGAGATAAGAAATGCTGACTTAGAAATGTTATAGAATAATTCATACATTGTTGAGAGAGAAACAGAATGAGAAATAAGTTTTAAAGGATGGCCTAATCTGACACAACCCCACCTGGCAGGAGGATGCATCCAGCCAGGAGCTCTGTAAGGGTGGAAGCAAACTCCTGCTCACGATCACTTCCAACAGGGAGTTCCAGTTCTGCCAGTCAACACCTCTATCTCCCCCTCATCTTCCTCAGCAGATAAGAAAAGAGACAAACACAAATGGAGAGGGACTCAGGGACAAGCAGCTGAAAAGAAACTGGCCTGGGAAACAGGTCTGGGAAATGAAAACAATCCAAGAGATAGGCCCTGAAAGACAGGCACAGAAAGAGATACAGGGACAGCGTGAGGGGGAGCAGGGAGAGGGAGCAGAGATAAAATTTAGCCAGCACTAAAGAAAACAAAAACTGAATACCAAAGAGGGATGCATTACCTTGAGTAATGTGGGATGGAGACGAGCCTTGTGTGTGCACAGGGAGCGAGTGTGTGTTGAGAACTGCAAAATCACAGAGTATTGCCAGATCCACTGGTGGCAGACAGTTTTGATTTTAAGGGAGATTGGCCACCAGGGGTAAAGGAATAAATGGAAAGTCAAGAAGAGCATGTCAGCAGCACCGAATGGGCTCAGGCTGCTGGATTCATATCTGCTGCTGACAGCTCTGAGCTGATAGGGAGCTCACTGTAACGTTACTGCAGCTGCTACAGAAAAATGTCTTCAGGCCACAGTAATGACTACAGAAAGGGACCTGAGGGGGGTAATGAAGACACTGGTTATTTTTCTCTGTCTGGAGCAGACAGCGCTGGTAAGGCTGTGTGACTCGATGCATTAATTGGGGGTTTAGTCATCCACACAAAATAAAAACCTTCACATATGACATAGTCTAAAACTTTACACTGATTAAGCAATTAGGAGCTATTAATTATCACTGCTTATAGCTGTTAGCACAGAGCAATGTAAGTGAATTCCCCCCACTGTGATGGTGAATTAGTTCCAATCAGCATCAAATGCCTTCCTGAACATGCACACAGGGATGCTGAGCAAATGGGGAGACACAGCCAGAAGGCTAAAAGGATAGGTCAAGTTATACCTGCTGTTGGCAGGCTCATCAAAAACAACAAAGCCTCAGGAATCCTTCCGTTGTAATCATTATTGTTTAAAAAATCAGCCACAGGTAACTGCCCCTCCTCCCTCAGCACGGCAGGAGCAGAAGAGCAGCCTGGTCCCTGCACACTGGGGACAGAGTGAAACACATTCCCTCCAGTGGACCATCCCTAAAGCACACAGATCACAACCCCAGGCCCCTTCAAAATCCTGGAGTAGCTCTTATTTCCCCTGTGGGGAAGGAGAGGGTGCTACTCCACCACCTGCATGTGAGCTCTCACCCAGGGTGCTGAGTTACGCCTCTCAATCTTTTTCTCCTTTGCTTCCTGTGATGAAGGCTCTCCCCTCTCGGGTGAGCAAGCCAAGAAACACTCTAGGGCTGCCCTCTGGAAGGGGAGAGCACAGAGCTGGCAGCCATCCCTCTCCAGGACAGCTCTCCAGCCCAAAGGGACAGAGCTGGGCACAGCACACAACCATCCCTGGGCTCGTGCTGCAGCTCGGTGGCTGTGCTCACTGGGGAGCCATGGATCAGAGCAGCCCTAGGATTATTCCTGTATTTAAATTAATGATTACTTAATACTCAGAATTTCAACAGATAAAGTAGACAAGATGCAAACTAAGACCAGCCTGGGGCAGTTTCCATTGGGAGATGAGAGCCAGGACGTACAGATTTTCAGGGAGGAAACTGAGCCCTGCTCCCCCACACCCTGAAGAACCCCAGAGCTGATAATAAAAGAAAGAGAAAAAAGGAGAGAAAAGCCTGTCTTAAGGAGGAAATTTGAGTGTGAGCAGAAGACAGGTCTGTGAGAGGAAGGCACTGCAGATTCCAGCAGACAGAGACCACAGAAAGCCAACATCTTCTATGCCTTTATATTCAGCTCAGCATTTCCCCCTGCATGGGGCTGTCTGGAAGTGCCTACACCTCCTGTCTTAGCAGCAGTGACTGTGATGCCCAGCACTGACACCTGCAACACCTGCATCCTTCCCTACCTGAGCTCACTGCCTCTCAGGCCTGGCACTTTGCTGGTGTGACAGCACAGGAAATCCAGGCCCACAAACAAGCCAACAGCAGGGGGGCACATGGGCACCTGTAGCATGTCTGGAACAAATCTGGAGCCAGGTCTCTGTCCATAGGAGCTGCAGCACTTATTCCTTGATGCACAGCTCAGCTGAGAATGCAAGGATGCAGATATAAGTTGCTTTTTTGGAGGGAGAGGATGTGCAGCGCTGTGAGAAAACTTCCTGCGCCATTAGGTGAGATTTTTCAGAGGAGGCTCTCAACAAACTCAAACACAGCTCAGGGTGTTTTTGTGTGGGTTTAATAGCAGCTCCTCACACAGGTCAAGTCAGTCAATGCCACATCAGTCAAAATACTGTCCTGTTATAATGTTCCTGTAATGCAGCCAAAGTAGTAAAAAAGTTCCAACAGAGGGACATAAAGTTTTCATTTTTTAAAGAAAGTAATAACCTCAAAGAAAGGAAATCAAAACTTGAAATTGAATTGGCTTTCAAAAATAATTTTATTCTTTCTAGATCCCGTGTAGTATTCCTAGAGTCTGGCAGGGTGTATTTAGAACTGCTAATGTATTAATCAACTTCTGAGTCAATTATATTGAATTCCCCACTCCCATGAAATCTGGAGTCCAGTTTTAGGGCAGTTTTTCAAGTTTGGATAAGCCTCTTAATGTGCTTATCAAAAATATATTTCTGGCTATTTGAAACAAAACTGATTATTTCAAAGCAATACTTGGATCACAGAAGCCCCTTCTCTGTTGGAAAACGATGGCTGGACATATATTCCGATATTTAGATTTAATGTTTGCTATTCACAAAAATTTAATGAAAATGATCATACAAATTTCAAACAATTTCCTGGACAATTTTCAGTTATCAGAGATCTGCTAGGAGGTGATGCTTTGGGCATGATGGGACTGTCACAGAAGGAAGACTCTGAAGCTGTCCTGGGTTTGAGCAGACCTGTGGACTGAGCCCTTTAGCCAGGCTGTCCACAGGACAGTTCTGAGAGTTTCTGCCAGAACAGACAGAACAAACAAAATCCTTAAAAATCACAGATGTGATAGCAACAAAGACTTGGGGTGGTTTTGAGTTTGATGAAGGCAGCAGGGTGTTGGGAGAAGCCACCTGGGTGGTGCCAACACTGCGCCCACCAAGCCCATCTGAGGACATGCAGGGTGGGAGGCAGACAGCAGCTTCCAGATCCTGCAGACACTATTCAGCAGCTGATTTTTTACTCTTTCTTTCCTTCCCCTTTCCCTAAGCAGCTCTTTGAAGGCAGGTTGTGAGAGCAGCTGAAGCTTGCTGTGAGAGACCAATCCCAGCCACCCACTTGCTACAAATCTGGCAATCACCATGCAATTAGGCTATTTAAAATATTCTGAGTATTTGGGGGTTGTTTCCCACTTTCAAGAAACACCAGTGCTTGTGATAAACAAGCTGCCTGTAATGGAGAGGAATGCTTTCATTCAGCCTGAAAGTCTCTCCCTTGTGCACCAATCTGCTCATAAACAGGTGCTGTGCAGTAATACATTATGCACACACAGGTTGCCATTAACAGATAAGCATTTGCCAGGAGTTGCTACACACTACCACGTGGAGCCCTACTTCAGTTCTGTACCTACAGAACCACTGCAATATTTTATATATCAGCATGGTGACCTCTGCCATGGGGTGACTGACTCTCACCCTGCAACTGCTAAAAGAGGGAAGGAGGATACTCAGTGAAACTGCTCAGCACTTTGGCAGGGATGGGGCTGGTTCTGCAGCTGAGGATTCTTTGTTTACATTTTTGCAAAATATGTTTCTCAGTGCCAGGGGATGCCCACGCCTGAGATTCTTCAGAACCTGTTAATGCTGGTTTTCTCTGTGCCCATGACTTCTGGAAATCCCCATGTCTGTAGCAGTTACTTTGCTGGGGTCTGACAGCATAAGGAGTTCTGTCCCTCACAGCATTATTTTTTCTTATTTGTGTTCATTACTTCCTTTTTATTCAGTAACTCAGCTGTGAGAGGCGTTGTATTTCCATTAGATACCACGTCTGCTTGCCTTTCAAATCTCTTTCAAGGGCAGTCACCAACTGACAAATCCCTTCTGAAAATGCTGGCTGAAGGTATTTACTAGAAAGCTAAACTGATTCCCTTTATTTAAAACACACTGTTCTGGGCTGAGGAAAAAAAATTACAGGCAACTTCAAGCAGTTCAGCTTGCCACTCTAATGCAAATCAAGTTCATTGTACCACTAGATTTCATGTATTCCTCCATCTTCAGGTACATCTGCTTGGCAAAAACTATTCTTTAAAATCAATTTTTTCTGTTACTGTATTTGCCTTTCAGTTCCAGGTAAAGAAATAAATTATGTCTGCACTAGAGATTCCTTAATAGAAGGAAAAGCAGCTTCCATGTAGCCTGAACAAAAGGCAGATGTGGGACTTTTCTGTCTATCTGATACAAATTTTCTTTCCAGCTGAGATGTCCATGAAACCATTACTGCTGCTGAAGTGTGGTGCTTTAAGCCTGTGAAGCCACATGGAAGGAGCTTTCACAAAATGTTTGTGGCTTTTTATGGAAAAGAACAGCTTCTCCTCCTGGCTTTGCTTTGCCATGGTGATGCTGGTGGCAGGGAACGTGTTCTGTACCCAGACCACCTGTCTGCTGAGGCCCTGTTTGCTGGTCTCCAAACATACATTTAAAATGTTAATTGAACTCCAAGTAATAACCTCAATGAAAGGCTATAATTTAACAAACTCTGCAATAACAAATGTCTTCAGGGTGTACTTTCTGCAATGCCATTTTCTCCGTAGGTAGTTTCCAATTTAGATGTACACCAAAAATGATACACTAGCTATTCTGAAAGGTGGCTTTAAGCATGAATTAGTCACTTCCCTCTTTTCTTTTCACCAGCATACATAAATAAATTGCTGTTACTCTGGCCTTCTGCAGAGCAAAATCCTTGTGCTTGGAAAAAACACAGAATATCTTGCAGGGATAACTGGGCAAAATGTGGTTATCTCATCTGTGTCCTGGTACTGAGGGCTGGGGGGTTGGTTTACAAATACTCAGGATTTACATGTAACTGTCTCCTATTACAGAAGCAACTGGTCTGAAGGAAAGCTTTCCTTGTACTTTTATTTTTGCTGCATTCACCTCTCCTCAATCCTTACTGACCAATGGCTTTTTTACACCTGAGGGAAAGGACTCCATCCTTTTCCTGCTCTGATCCAAGATTCCATATTTCACCACTGTGGCTGTGGCTTCCCAAGGGCAGCAGGACTGGTCCTGTGCAGAAAGCTGTTTTGGGTGGCCCAGTTGAAAACACTGGTGTGGACATGAACAGCATTTTTACCCAGTTTAGGCACAGCACACCTGAGAACTGGTGCAAGGTCAGGACCTTTGGGAGAGATGGCAATGATCTGACAAACCCCTGTTCTTCATAGCTATCACATCATTACTTCAGAGTTAAACACCCAATGGTCTGACCTGAGTATAAATTTCCAGATGAGTGTAAAAGTGATTCTTTTGTAATATCCCAACTACTGGTACAAAAGCTGAGTTACTGTGCTCTGTGAAGAATTACAAGGTCACCACTGAACATTAAATCAAGGGGCTGCCCACCTGTCAGGCCTCATTCTGTAGCTGCAATAAACACCTGCACACAAATTCACCCACATCTCTTGCTGGCAACTCCAAACAGAGACTCTTAATACCCAGGGGAGAATATAAAGCTTATCACTTGTACAAAATTCCATGCAAATATCAACTCATGCTCCTTGTGAAACACAGTACAAGAATATAGTACATATGTTGAAAAGATTGTACACATATCCACATGGCTGATTTTCTCCTATAATAATTTAAAAATTGTAAGGGGCTTCTTGCCTTAAATTAGTTTGACATAAAAACATATCTGCTAAACTCAGTTTCTACCAGATTGTTCCAATTTCTGTAATATTTGAAAGAAGTGCATTTTAGAAATCTATTACTCCTTTTGCTAGCATGTGGTAAACTGGCAGCAGAACACATCCCAACAAAAGCTCAGTTATCAGGGCTGGGGGGCAAGTTAACCTGAAAAAGCAACTCACAGTGTGACAGAAGAAACTAAGAAAGGAGAAAAAAAAAAAAAGAAAAAAAAATTACAGAGCCAGCACTGTTTCCCATCAACCAAACAGAGGGATAAGGATGTCAAACTGAGCTGTAATGCTTCCGAAGACACCTGCTCCCAGGTAAGGTCACTGACAGCTTGGATTGCCAGGAGCACTGAAGGCTGACTTCATAAGCAGCTATGCAGCTGGGAAGTCCATTTTTTGTTCCTTTAATTAAAGTGCAAGGCAGTGGCTAAATGGTAAACATTTCCTTACATTTGTCTCTATGTTTCAATATTAATAAAACACATGAAAAATGCACTAAGACCCAGTTAAGTGGGGACTCTCCAAAAGTAGCTGTAAATGAGCAATTATAATACAATTGGGGTGTTGCTCCCAAGGGATCCCCAGGACTGACACTTCTTAATATTCCAGACAAAGGTTTGGAAATTATTAAAATATGCCAGGCAATAAAGTGTACAGATGACAAGAAGAGTGAAATCCCAGCAAATTACAGTGAGGAGCAGCCAGTATCAGAGAGTGAGCCAGGCTGGCAGCTAAGCTGGACTCACTCACACCAAATGACTTTTATAGAGCAAAACACAGGATTGCATATTTCAGAACAGAACACACAGGCTGGGGAAAAAAAGGAGTCTCTAAAGCACACAGATATCAGAACTGCCTGAACACCAAATTCTTCACATGAAGCTGAAACACAAAGGGTTTAATTTTTACTTCTATTGGTTATAAGAGGAATAAAATGCCACACATGCTTTGGCTTCAGCCTTCTAAAAGCAAACTGAAAAATACACAGTTTACATTGATGAGCAATAAAAATTCCTCTGGGGCTGGAAAAAAATTCCTCCTTGTGGGAGATGGGAGAGCCTCATCTGTCCAGCTTCTGGAAGAATATCAGGAGGTGAGCTGATGACACAGTACACAGAGAGAAAAAGCTGGCTAGGAGAGCTCTTTGAGCCAGCCACAGAAAGTGCAAGATGCAACATAAAAATTGTGGTCAGGTTAGAGATAAAGGCAGCTGCTATTATTCCTTTTAATACTGGCAAGTAACCAATTTCTGGAGGGATGGCTGCACTTCTGCAAAGCTCCAGGGCAGTGCCAGGAGAGTGCACAGAGCACCAGAGGCCATGGCCACTGGGACCTCTGGGAAAGCCAGGCTGGAAGATGAGCTGTGCTCAGAGAAGTCACTGAGCTCCACACCGGGCAAGCTGCTGATACTCCAGGCCTCTGCATACAGGAGATAGAGCTAAAAATGTTTCAAGGCTCCTTTTGCTCTTGAAAAATCTATGAATCAATAGGCAAAGAAGAGCCAAGTTTTGGAAGAGAGGAGTTTTCAAGCAGTTTTTCCCTGGAATACACCAAGGGATTTATTGAGGCACACCCCTGAAGACCAAGTCTTTTCTCCTTTCTCACAGCTCAGAACTGGGCTGTTCTCACACCACAGGCTGCAATTAGACACAAAGCAATGACAGAGGAGTACCATGCTGTGAAGAGCAAGGAACTGAAGTTGTTCTGTTTGAAAAAGTACCTTGCCAAAAATTCCAGCTTTATTCACAGCTGACAGGCACTCAGTTGAAAAGCCAGATCGACAAAGGGAATTTTTTCCAGAGATCTCACTACACTTCAGTCTGAGCAAAACTTGGTTTCAAGAAAAGACTTGAATCAAATTTCAAGAAAAGTCCAGCATTTTTTAAAATAACTCCTTGAAAAGCAACTTAATTTTTTTTAAACTTGAAAATTTTAGAGTGATTTTTGCATCCATATTACCCAAACAGTCAGCAACTCTATCATGAACAGCATCTACAGCTTCAGTATTTTTAAGAGCATTATTGATTGATTTGAACATGCTATTGGCTATGGAAGTGACCTCAATGAAACAATTCAAACTCTACAAACTTTTCTGTGAAACAAAAGCTCCAAGTAAAGTTCCTCTGAAAATTCTCATTTAATACTACGGTCTTGGTCAAATGGCGTAAAAGAGCTCACCTGACAAAATGTGAGGCTTGTCCAGCTCCTGCTAACAACAAAACTGAGGAGAACATTGAAGACACAGATGAAAGCAGCCAGATTTTCCCTGGAGACTCTCCCAAAAGCTGCTCAGAGATCTCTACTAATCTGGAGGCATTTTAGGCAAGAAGCCTAATTCTTTTTCCCTGCTTTATTTATTTTCCCTGCTAGGAGCTGCACCCTGGGTTTCTACCTCTGAAGAGCAGAGCTGCAGCTCTTCAGTTCAGGGACTGAATCCAAAAAGTGGATGTCTGACAGGGGAATAGTCTCTTGCAAAGCAAAGCTTCAGCATGTTTGGTCAATGCTTGAATTCATGGCTGATTTGTGGAAGGAGAGAAAATAGATTTTTAGTGTTGTTGCAGAAACAATTTCAATAAAGCAAACCTAAAGGGAAAATGTGGTTCCTTGGAGAGCTAAGTGCTTTGGAGATTCCCATTGCGATGTGCTCAGCCTAAAACCCCAGGCTGGCAGCACAGAATTCAGGTAAACACAAGAGAAGGCTGCTTTCAAGTTAGCACTAATTCCAAAAGCTTCAGCTACGAGATGGCAGAATGGGAAGGGATAGGAATGTGCCCCCTGTTGACAGAGTAACAAAACTATCCTTTGTCCCCGCAAAAAGGAAAGATGCCCAGAAGTTTCTGTCCTCAATTAGGTGAAAAAGGCATCTCATAGGCCTGGGAACTTCACCTCAAACTTAAGGATAGCCAATTGGACAGGAGCCAAAAAGTCTCACCTGGGCAATTTACTAGAAAAAGAAGAGAACAAAGAAACCAATGGCTTTTGTAAGGGGTTTTACCAGGAGCAAGAACCTCTTGCACCTGGCTGGGTTTTTCTCTGTTTGTTATTTTGCCTTTTATTAAACCTTTTTGTTCCCAACACTGCAACACAAAAGACATCCTGCTGATTTTAAGCCTCCAAAGGTAGCTGAGCTATCTTGGGTGAGTAATAGACCCCCAAGAGCTTATGAGACCTGGCTCGAGGAGGCTACTATTACTGGGAGGTGTAAATATTTCAGTGTGTGTGTGTGTGTGAGTCAAAATGCCAGGCACAGAGGCTGTGTCCAGGGCGAGCTGAAGCACGTGTGGTCCCTGGTGCAGGGTTTGTTTATCTGAGCACTGAGTCAGCAGCCACTGAACGGTGACACTGTGTCACTCAGAGGCCTCCAACATGAGCTCTCCTGCATGCATTTGATCAGAACTCCAAGAAAAAAGGAGAAGCAGAACTCAGGATTCACATGTCTGCAGGATTTCTGTCAGTGTTCAAGACACCACGGCCTTTTCAACAGGCTCCTCAGCACTGATGTGACAATGAAGAAGGGAATCAGAGGAGCTTTAGCCACAGAGTTCACTGGCCATATTCCCTTCTGTTTGGCACTGATGTGAATGAAGGAGATTGCCAGTGTGATAGATGAGTAATGCTGTGATTGACTCTCAGAATTAATGGACAAATATCATGTATATAGGTTAAGAAAAGTTTTATAGATTTATAGTCATGTTGTACCCCCTCCCATGGTTATCAAGGGACAGCTGGAGCTGGGACATCTGGGAGGGCTGGCTTGCCACTAAGGTGACATCTGATCTCCAATCAGGATTTGAGGAAGAGATCACCACTGGACAGCAAAGAAGGGGTTGATGGACAGAACTTTGAGAGGGGTTAAAGGGTTAAAAAGGGTAAAACCTCCATTGTGAGGGGGCTGAGCACATGGTGGGGAAAATCTTTTGCTCCCAGCACCATAACCTTTTTTCTTTATCCAGTCTTCTGTTGCATTTTTGATAAGGTTTAATAAACCTTCCTAAACTATGAAAAGTGAGTAGCTATTTCTCACACCAGAATTGGCAGACCCAAGGTATGAAATAGCCACAGAGGCAGGGGACTGATTTTACTTCAGAGCCTCTTCCTTTCACTCCACCCTTTTGCCTTCCTCTGCTGATTGCAGTGGAGCAGCAAGAGAGGGTTCAAGTGAAATTATCCCTGAAATCAGACCATTATCAGCTTTCCCAGCTGGCTGGGGAAGGGAACAGCATGGGCACCTGCAGTGGCAGCTCCCTGCAGGGCTGTGCCTAAGCTCCCACACACGCTGGTGCCTGGTGTGACACTGCATTCACACCAGCCTGCTGCAGGCACTCTGGCCATGGCCAAAGCCCAGCAAGCATGGGGGTCTTCTCTGGGCTGGGCACTCCTCTTTTGGGCATGTAGGCACCTCTGGGCAGGTTTGTTTTTTTTGGAAACAACACCAGTGATGCCAGAGTGTCAAACTGTGTTTGGATGAGGTAACAAATTCTGACACCCATGGCAGGTCACAGCCTCTGTCCCTGCATGTATTCTGTGCCAGCTGTGGGAGAGGTTTTACAGCAACTTCTGTGAGCCAGAGAGAAGTCTGATAAGAGGATCCATGTTTACCCCTAAAATAATTTTCTACAAGGTTGTTGACATAGAAATCAAGAGTGAAAGAAGGATAAGTAAGAGAAACCTGCAAGTGCCTATTCCAATGAGCACTTTGTTTGTCTCTGGTGACCAATGAGTAAAGCATAAACTTATGGGTTTTGTAAGAATGTATAAAAAGCATGCATGCTATAACAAAACTAGGTTTGAAACCTTCTGAAAATGGAGTGTGTTGCTTTGTATTGTCTCTGTCTCAACTATGACAGTGAGGGACCACTGCCCTCACAATTCCTGGGGTAAAAGGTGCCCTCCAGTCCTGCCAGTCATGGCTAAATGTGATACATGATGCTGCTAGCCAGGTCTTAAAGGATGTCACAGATTTCCCTAAATTACTGCTAGGATGGACTTTGCTGAGCTTCACACAGCAGGTTTGGTTGGTTCACATTCCCTCCTACAAAGGTTTGTAGATAAACAGTAAAATCCAGTAGTTCTTTCCAAAATATTTTGACATTGGGATATGCTCAATAATGCCAAGCAACACGTACTTCTGTATTCCAGTGGATTTAGCCAAGATTTCTGTTGGAAATTAGGAGACACCCAAGACTTAAACAGTAAATACATATACATGCTGGATCCAGAAAAGCCTGAGTCACAGTCTGTGCAGAAAAGAACTTTGTAATGCACTGAGCATCATCTGCAGCAGCGGAAAAAAGCAAGGCTGGGCACAGCAAGCACTCACATTACTTTAGCAGGTAGTGAAAAGTGACAAGTGAACCAAAACTGAGAAGCATATACCTTATTTAATGAGATTCTTTACCAATTTCCAAGGTCAAAATTCAAGGTTCATTTCTCCAAGTCCAATGTGTGTGCACAGTACATGCATGCACCCACACATAGACAGGTATTTAATTACAGACTATTTTAAATGGTGATTTCTGTACCTGAGTTCTTTGCTACCCAAAGCCTTAGGACCTTTTTAAGCATTTGCTGTCTTTTTGTATAATGGGGTTTATATTTTCACCTCTGCAAGCTGTGAAGACAAATGGTTTGGATTAGCTAATTTAATCAAATTTCACAGGACTCGTGAATTGTATTGAGATGGGATCGAGTTTCTCAGAAGATTCTTATGTTTATTAAGTTAAATACAGTCCAGTTGTGCACTGCTTCATCCCAAGTAAGGAAAAACAGAGTAAAATTTGTGTGGCTATCTTAATGAAGCTGACTTGGTACATAGCTCTCCATCATCATTGAAAAAAGGCTGTTTATCTTATTTATCAAATACAAATGGCAAAGCACAACTTGTTCCTTCCCTCTATTTCAAAGCAACTCAAAAGGAATAAAAAAAAAGTTTGAAGAAAACTGGACTTTGTTACACACACCCTTTCATCTAGCTGTGTGTGGGCACTAACATCTGCCTCCTTTGCTTTCAGAGTGGGTTTCTAAAAGTACTCAGAATGGATCTTGTTCCAGTTCTTCTGGAGTCACCTGTAGAACTTCTGTTACCTCAAAAAGATAGTATTGATCTTGGTTGCTTTTTTAAAAGAGCAAAAGCATTTGTCTTGAAGAACTGGGAAAGGTTAAAAGAAAACCCAATAAGAGAACAAAACAGAGTAAGAACCAAGTCTTTTTCTTGAAGCAATGATTCATAAAAGGGTACAGGCATTCCCTCACCTTCAAAGGTTTCATCAGCTCTGCCTAGAACTGATCATCAGCAGTGATGAGGGTTTTTAAGATGCAAATAAAGAGAGCTGGCTGCATTACAACTATGTCAGGTTTCCAGCCAGAAGGCAGAAGGGATGAGGCTCAGCTCTGGAGCTGGGATGTGGAGGAGCAGTGCAGCTTGGCAGGCTCCTGAAGGAAGCTTTATCACAAGTACCTGTGCTCTGGTATTAAGGGGAGCAGATGAGATATACAAAAGCAAGGCAGCCTTCTATAAAATCTATTGCACCACAAAGCACCTGGTTAAAAACAAGTTGCTGCTTAGAAATTATGGGGACTCATCAAATGGTCCCTATCCAGAGTCTCAATATTTTATTTTTTTTCTGAGTTGCCACCATACAACAGAAGAAATGAAATGTTTCTTGGCTGTAGTGAAATTTAGAGAGGCAATGTGTCATTTATACATCCTCAAGGGACACCTTCAGATATTGAAAGCAATCCAAAATGTCCCCAAATCTGGAATGCTCAGAACAATATGTCTACTGTGGTGCCACCTTTGACATGTGATATAAACTTTTTCCCAGCCTGACTCTGAATTTCAGTGTTGGTACATCCTGAGGGTACTGTTTAACAGCACAGCATTCATTCTGAATGCACTTTACTCCATTATGGAATATTTTGCTTAAACACTCTGTATCCCTGTCACCACCATTCACTACAATCCATTATTGCTGCAAGAATCATAAGAATGATTCACTCAAGGCAAATAATTCTTGGGAAGGGAAATAGAAAAACTCTAAGCACACAGATATTTCAAGTTTGGAATGGAAAGCATTAAAACAAAGGAAATGTAGTAAAAAGCAGAGAATGATTTATTATATTGTGAAGAACACCCCATCCTCTGCAAATTCTCTCTCTTCAGCAATATACACACAAGAAAACAGGATAACTATTTCTTTGAGGTTCACTTCTCATCTAAAGTCAGAATATCCATGAGCTTTTACCATAATTACTCCAGCAGCTAATTATGATGCTACAGAGAGACCATTGTGGCTCAAGGACCAGCCTGAGCAGCAGGAACAAATGCAAAGCAAACAAGAATGTCTGTGCTTCCACAGCACCACAGTGGCTTTAGCAACAAAGAAGAAAAAGAAAACGCAGAAGAAAGAAAACAGATGAGAGAAAATTCAGAAAATCTATGATGTTCACAAATACCCTCTATGGACATTGTTTTTGAGAACAGACTAAGTGGTCCTCCAAGAAGTAAACAAACTTAGGAAAATTTACCATCATAACTCTCCGTAACAGAGGATCAGGGAAAACTTGTGGCCACATTTATCCAGTTTCATGCTGAGGGGATGACAAGGCAGAGAATAAAAGCAGTACTTACATCCTGAGCTGCCATTGGTTGGAACCAGAGTGAAGTTGGAGGCCCAGGGGTTCCGCACGATGTCTTGCCAATGAATGGTGTCTGCAAAGCAGAGGAATTTGTTCTGGCCAACATACACCCCTCCATTCAGTATCTCTGTGCACAAGAACAAGAGAACAACATACTTGTAAAGCTTCAGACAGCTGATTCAATCTACTGCTAAATGTGTGTTGGAGAGAGGGCACGAAATTTAAATGCAAAAGAAAATTCTGACTGTAATCTTATTAAATAATCTGCAAACTGGAGGATAAGCAGCTCACAGTATTTGTAAACAGGAATCCTTTATTCACATACAGAGGAAACCTGATGAAGACTGACACACAGTTGTTTACTTTTTGTTCCAGTGTGATCATGTATGGAACAGTTTTGTATTTTGTAGGTAAAATAACCTTCAGCACTTAAATGACTTGAAAAACACAAGCAATCAATCACACTATACTGCATTTCATTAATTTGCAGAAAGGCTTAAAACTTAAAATAAAGAACTATGCTGTGATGAGCCCACAGGACATGAGAAGGGCCAGGCAGGATGAGGTCTGGAGAAAATGTTATGTAAGAGCCTGGGCTGCTGTAATACCATCATCCAAAACACCCCAATACTCCAAGCAACTGTCCAAATCTCACACACTATGATCCAAACCTCTTATGGACATGCCTTGCTGGAAGCTTTGTGCTACAGATGGTTTTTAAACAGGTAAAAGTTTGTGGTTTCTTCCTAAGTTGTGGGGCTTTCGTGTGTTTTGTTGGGGTTTTTGGATTTTCTTTTTATTTTCACATGGATAGCAGTTTGTTTAGAAACCTGCTCTGCTGCCCTGTCTCTGAAGACTTGATTCATCAAATCTCAACATGAAAATGATCTAACAGTTGTTGGCTATAGCACCAGGCTTTCCTTTGGATCAAAAACTTTTTTCTTCTTATCCCCTAAACCCTTGTTCAAATTCACAATTCCTCTACTTAACCTGTCTCTTTTATTTCCAAAGCAGCAGACAATGCCTGTGACTTTGATGAAAGTTAACAGGAAATGTGAGTCAGTGTCAGAGCTTCCAGCCTCAGCAGAGAAATGCTGAAGGTTAGTTACTAATGACACCTTGGAATGACATGAAGTGGTGCTGCAGAGCCAGGAGTGCCACACACAGACATTAAGAATAATTCCTGACTTTGGTAGTAGCAATTAAGGTAGTCTGAGAATCCTCATCTGCCAGGAAAACGTTTTAAAAGCGGGAGTGGGAATGCAAAACCTTTACACACATCACTGTGTTCTATTTCTTTTTTAAATTTCAGAGTTTCCAGGTCACAGCATGTAAATGAAGCAGCCCCCAATCAAGGAATGTATTAAATTAAGGATCATCTGTAAATACATCTTCCCACCATATTAATCAGTATTACTATTTCTTAGAAACCTCTGGTTTAAAAGCTTGGCTTTTCATTGAAAAGGGGCTTATAAATGAGAACAATGATAATAATCTGCTCCAGAAAAACAGTCCAGATTAGAGATATAGCAATGATCTGTCTGTATAATATTCTTATGATCACAGGAAAAAAACATACAGCATCTGTTAACAATTTTGCTCTGGGGATAAAGGGGGTCTTAGAAGAACACCTGAAATCATGATCAGTGATGATTTCTCTGTGTTGTCTCAGCTATACTGGATTACCTAATCCATTATGGCCCAGATTTTGATTAAAAATAACATTAAAACAGTGAAAAATCTGCATTTATTGCTTCTTGAACACACACAACTGTTGGATTAAGCTTTTTTTTTTTTACTTAGAGATGGGGTAACTGTGTTTTAAAAACTTTTATTCTATTTTCAATCTCATGTGAAGGGTGACATAATACAGATATTATAATTCATGCTATCACAATCAGAAGCCAACTATTTTCTAATTACAATACATTATAAGCTTTGAAAAATCTCTTCAAGCCCATTTCCCACACACAATTCTACACAGTTCCTCTGTCAGCTGGCACAATTTCTGGGTTTCAGAGCATCCCCTCATGACAATGCCTATCCAAATTTCTTTCCTGCTAGGAACTTTGATACATTCTTGTATAGCAGGATCTCAATCTAAAAGTAATTCTAATAGTTTTAATTTGTGGAGATCTTTTTTTCAGCATGAAGGTAAGCAGGAAGTGTATCATATGTTGTATTTCAGGGAAGCCACCACCTTCCACTGTGATTTACTAAAAGTAAGCACAAAAATGCTCTGACTTGCCTCATCACTGAATAGCAGGTGCTGTTTCTGCTGCTTTTTCCCAAAAATGGGATACAGTCCCTCCAATTTCCCTGCACTGCACCATTTTTCACCAGTGACAGAATTAAAGTTTCCAGGTTATTGAGGTGCTGAGGTGCAAACACACCTGACTAATATCAAAAGTGTGTTCTTGTGGATATGAAGTGACACTGAGTTCAAAGTTTAGTACAAGCTTTAGAGCACTTGTCTTTGACTCTTCCTGCTCTCTGGGCCCCAGATTCATTTCCACTCCACCTTCCCAATCCAACCTATCCTCCTTTTCTTTACACCAAGTCCTCGGTGTGTGTAAATCAGCACAGATGCATTGGCTTCACTGACTTCAACTCAAAATGCATTTTGCACTTCTTTGCCCTCTCTTAGCAAGAACAATGCCTGGGAAGAGCTAATAAACTCTGTTACATGTTAAGCAAATGAAGCACAACTGTAATCAATATACAATAGAGCTGCTGTATAATGAACTCATCATCATAAAGTCATCATCTCATTTTAATTTACAGCCCTGAAAGTGGGAGATAAAGTTAAACAATGAACAGGAGGAGAAAGGCAGGATCTCTGCCTGTGCAGGCAGCAATGGAAGCCAGACAAAAAGAGGATTCTTCTCCTGTGTGCAACACCTGAGGTGTCTCTGTGCTCAGCTCTTTCCAAGGCTGGAGCAGAAGAGAAAATGCCAAGTCCCTGAGTGAATTTTGTGAACAAAGAAGCCAGTTCCTGCCAGAGAAGCCCCAAACCAGACTGCTCAGAGTGAAACATTTTAAATACCATCTGGGGGTAGTATTTTTGTCTTCTAAACCAATTTTTTGTGACACTGGAAAACTGTTAGTACAAGTATGACCCTGCTAGCAGCAAGTGCTACCCTTGGGCTTCCACCCTGCTCAGGGACATCAAGGTACAAAAGGGGATTTCTAAGCACAAGACCCACTAGCTTTCACTGGGAAGAGTTCCTAGAAGTGCCTGACAACTTTGGAATCTTTCTGGAAGGTGCAACTCTTCAGAGTACCATGATCTCCTAGGCTGGCACCAGGGCTGTAGCCCTGTGTCCTGAGCAAAGGAGTAGCACCAAGGGCTTCTGCCACTTGATTCTGAAGTGAAGGACAAATCTTATCTTCCTTATTAGAACTACTCTACTGGCTTAAAAGCAGTATAATTCTGCAGCCAAAGTTACACAAAAATAAATCAGCATGTGTCCTTGCCACTGAATTCTGTCATTATTTTGCTTATTACTCTCAAATGATTGTGGGGAACTTTGATCTGCATATTATTAAAATTTTCTTAAATGGTTATTTACTCAGGAAGATACATCAGAAATGCATTATCTGCTGTTATAGCTGCTGTTTTCCTGCTTTCATTATCCCAGTAAAACATTCCCACAGACTTTGGTAACCTACCATACAATGCTAACAGGAGAGATGGAGAGGTACAGGTCTCTGGCAACCAAGAAACACAAGCACCTCACACTGAAGTGCCAGGAACACACACACAGGTACACCACACACAGCTCATTCTTAGTGTGGCAAGCTCAAAAAGGGGCTCAGAGCTTGACTGAAGTCACTAAAAGCACATTATCAGCCACCAGAAGCACACAATCACTGCAAACAGACACTGGCTCTGCAAGGGTGGTGTCTGCTTAGACCAGAGAGGAAAACCACTTTTCTTCTTCCATCTGTTAAAAGGGCATCTTATTGAGCTGGCTTTTTTTTGATATACAGTGTAATCCCTCATGGTCTGCTATGCAATTTCTAACGTGGGTTAAATTGGCAAAACATGTTTTCATTCTCTAATGCATCCTGGAGTGAAAGTTACTCATGTATGTTTATATACAGTGGGAGTTGTAAACATCTATGTAGCTGTAGAATCTGTTTCTAAAATTGTTACAAAAATGGTTATAAAATGGCTATTGCTATTCCAGGTTGCAAATTAAAAGCTCTTCTCTGGTGTTACAAAATCAGCTGGCACTAGGAACTGGAAGATGGCATGGTGAGAGGGAAAAGAGCTAGCTCTGAAGTGGGCAGGAAAAGGGGAGGGAGTTAATTAGGACAAACTGGGTAGGTCCACTCTGACCACTTCAAAAGCAAACCAGAATATAGCTTAAACCTTTCAAGCTGGCTATGAAGGCAGCAGCTGTCTTTTACACCCCACCATATACAGGAATATCCTGCATGTATGTATTATATAACACATGCTGATGACACTGAATTCCCAAGGTCAGCCTCACGGGAGCTGAAGCACCTTTGCAGGGTGATAGTGCTGCATTTTTACCACAAACACCCCAGTGATGGGGATCTCTTCTCCTGTTTAACCCAGGATGCTGAATGCATCATCTGAAAACAGCTTAGGCCTGGAAAATTCATGCCAAACCAAGTCTTTTGAGCCCTCACAGCACAGTTCATTGCTGATGACCCACTGGGAAAGCACTTCAGGTCCATCATTAATAAGCTCTGTCTTAAAGGGTAATGAGAACTGGGTGCTTCAGGAGACAATAGCTCATCCATCATCAATCAAGATCTGAAGTTTTTATACAGATGATTTAAGAAGAGTTGGACTGTGCAAAATTGAAATGTCACATTTGTATTGGGAGATGGGGGTGTTTGGTAATGAAAATGAGAGTTTTAACCTTCTCCATTTCAGCTCAATGACCATACTCAAAAGCTCATGGATGTGGAATCTATATCCCAAGCAGAAGCCCCAGACAGCCTTCGATCTCAATTATACAATTTCAAGTACAGTTTATTTGGGTCATTAGCTGGAAGTCAGTTTCAAGGCTTGATGGAAACAGCAAGATATTCTTTATTTCTATCAAAAGCAATCAGTGTTATGTGCAGCCTGTGGGTTTGTACTTCCAACTGCTCAATAACTAAGAACACTGGGTTGTAGAACCTGAGCATAATATTTATTTCTACTTATTGTAGAACCTGAGCATAAATCTTCTAATCCTAGCTCCCTGTTTTGCTGCTTAAATAAAAATTGATCATTTGATTACCTTCCACTGAGCTGGATGGGGTACCCTCCTCACCTGAGGTGTGTGAAGACAGGCTCACAGGGCTCTTGCAACCATTTAGCTACTTGATTAGAGGACAGCAGGCTCTGGGCCACTCTTTTGTAGCCATCTCCCCCCAAAGGGAATATCTACTTCATGAACAGGTTCAGCCAGAGAAGACATTTGTACTTGCATTATTTCTCTGTCTGTGCATGCTTGAATTCTGCTTTCTCACAGCCTTTTTAAAACAAGACACCAAATCATTTACCTGGTGCCCTGGTTTTGCCAGGTTTTGTCTGGTTAACTCTGTAGAAAGAAAAAACACTGCAAAATATCCAGCCCTTTGGGATGAACACCCCAGATGTTCCATGATCACATTTTTCTTTGGGAAGTGCCTGCATGTGTGTGCAGGGCTGTGTCAGGCATGGACACTGTTTCACCCTATGGCCACTGGGCACAAGATGTGTCAGACACATGGCCCCAAAGGGTTCTGTGCATGGACAAAGTGATCCCAAATACTGCAGAAGAGAGTAGCAACAGCTGAATCCAACAAGTAACACAAAAGCCCTACACCCAACCAAAAGGGAAGAAAACACTTGGGTGTGAACTCAGTTTAAGATGTGCTTCTGCTCATCAGAAACAGGCCTGTTGTGAAGTGTAATTTTTTTCACTCAGTATACTTGGCTTGTGCTAAAGGAAATGAATGGTCTGTGTCCCCAGTCCTGCTAGATTCTATGCAGTAGGGATTGTAAATGTCTATTTAGCTGTAGAATCTGTTTCTAAAATTGTTACAAAACTGATCTTAGTGCTTTCTCCCTTTACTTCCAGTGACCACAGCAGCTTCTGCCTACTTGGATCTTGATTCCCTGAAGCACCCAGCCCAGGTTCACAACTAAATCATTCCCTTCCCCTCCACTCCGGAGGAGGGTCTCTGCTCTGCAGTAATTACTCTGCTTTGAGGAGGGAGCATCAAATCAATGTTATCTTTGTTAGCCACACCCTTGCCATCAGCATTACATGTCCCTGATGTTAAATAACCAGTCAGACACTCTGACCAGCCCCAACTCTGCCCTTCCCTTTGCAGATGGGAACTGCAGGAGCAGCACTACCTGTTTACAGCTTTACCCACCTCATTCTTTTCCCATCATGAGCTTTTCAAAAGCTGTTTGACCCTGTTGACTTTGCAGGAGGAGCTTTCCTGTAATATATTGGCTCTGTTACAGGGATATTAATTTTCAGGATGAGATGCTAATTGCCTCACTTTGTCCAGTCAAATTCTGAACCTGGTGTTAGAAGCCAAGTGCCTTGAGTTGCTGTTTACTCAATATAATTCATGGGCTTGACAGGTAGATTAACAGATCTCAACCTTACAACTGGAACAATCCAAGGGACTTCCTGTGGGTCCCTCCAAGTCAGGGAAAGAGGCAGAACAAGCCTGAAGAAGTGATGACTGGGAAGGGGGGACCTCTAATTGCAGCCTGCAGGAAGACTAGAGGGGAACACAGACTCTTCTCAGAGGTGCCCAAGGACAAGAGGCAACAGGCACCAGCTGCAACAGGGGAAACATTGACTGGAGCTGAGAAAATATTGTTCCCAGCTGGAGTGTGGTTAAGAGCAGACTGATCAGAGAATTGGTGCTATCTCCATCTCTAGAGATTCTAATAAACAATGAACAACCTGATTCTTGTCTGAAGTTATCTTGCTCTTAGCAGAAGATTGGACCAGATGACCTCCAGATAGTACTTCCAACACAAGTTATTTTGTTCTTTTACAGTTATTAATCATCTGCTACCACAGTACTCACAACACTCCATTAGCAATCCATTCTCTCAATTTTTATGAAAGCATACTTCATTTTAAAATTTAACCTACTGGTGAGCATTAGGTGATACAAAACACCCACCTGGAAGTTGACATATATTTAAAAGCACATCATGTGCATGTATAAAGAAATGCTCCAGTATTTGAAATACAGAGCCTGTGTCACTGTCCCCCATTGCTTGCAAAGGGGACATGTGGACTGAGATCAATGACAGAACTGCTGCCCTTCAATCTTCTGATTTTTGGTTAGCAAAAAGAAAATTGCATTTATTTAAGTCACTGGAGAGAATCAGTGATGAGTTTCAAATTACTGTCTAGGGAGAAAGTGGCACATGGCTGGCTCAGCCCAGAAGACACTCTGGGTGCTCAGTGAGAGCAGCAATATTCCAACAGCCAGGAATGAGCACTCATCTCATTCCCAGCAGCCATGACTTCATCCTCAGGTATCCCAGCCCTCCCTGATGGGGATACCCGAGTCCCAGTTACAGGAGCACACTCATGAAGAGGTGAGCTGGCTCTGCAGGGTATTTCTGTGTGCCTCTTCTGATAACACACCACTCCTGGGCAGTGCTTTCCTTCCAGCTGCTCCAAAAAACACACCTCTGAGTGTAGATTTCAGCCAGGACACCTGAGTATTCAAACATCATTAAAACCTTGTGAATCCAAACCAGATCATCTTTCCTGTGCGTGCTCACAAAAGGAGCAGAAGAGGTGATGATGTGTTCTACACTGGGTGCACCAACAGGGCAAAGTCTGCTTGGTATCCCAGCAGGCTCCAGAAAGCCTGGAGGCTCTGACAGATACCCCAGTAGTGGAATTTATTTCTGCTGTCAGGTTATCTTTAACAGTGAGCATCCTACAGGACGTACTCTGGTGTAATGACCCAAAGCAGCTGTATCAGCGCTTGCCTTGCCTGTGCCTTTCACAACACAACCCTTGTTTTCTGCATCAAGCACCCTCCAAATTTGTTCAGTGAAGGCTGAACAGATCTCAGTGTCACTTTGTGTGCCCTCTTGAAATGCCCTACAGCATCACACTGATCAGCTGACACACAACCAAGCCACCTCTCCTGACTCACCACCGTTGTTTCCCATTCATTTTTCCTCATCATTTCTCCAGAGCTTTTGCTGTGATTGGAATGTTTCTCCAGGTGAGTGGCCCTACAAGGTGAGTTGCTGCCAGCAGAGCTTCCTAGTGCCTCCAGGGCATTTCCACCAGCTGCAGATTCCTCCACAAACTCTCCAGTGAGCCACCAGTCCAGGTGGCCAGGGGGTAAGACTACAGGTGGATTCTTCAACCACCCTCCTTCACCTCTGACTGCTCAGGTGCAGTGTAAGACACAGGAACCTAAACCTCAAAAGGGACTCTTCCACTTCCTTCTTTCCCTGATGTAAAGGGCAGGCAGACAACATTCAAAAGAGTCTGAAGAAATATGGGAAAGCAGTGGAGAGAGTCCTGCTCCAGGACAGAAAGAGAGGAAACTGTTGCTTGGGTTCACGTGATAGATATGAGGTCCATTGAGCCAAACAGAACTCATAAAGAAACCACCTCTCCACTGAAAACTATCTTACATGTCACATCATCTTTGTGGGCCAAAATTGAGAAATAGCACTGAGAGAACTTAGTTTTATTTTTTCCCCTGAAGTTTTCACAAAATTCCCTCAGTAGAGGATCATGATCTCATTTCTTCAGCCAGGATGAGGCTGCATTCTTTGACTGAATCACTTTTGTATTGCCAAGACAGACCCAGGCATTTAAAAGCCTCTCCTTGCCAGGACATTTGTATATAATATCTTGATCAAATGATCACATTGTATTTCATGTATGCTGGTGGCAGCTCTCAGTCTGTCCCTTCCATCAGCTGAGATATGTGAGACTGCTATGTCACTTCTCTCCTGCCATCAGCTCTGTCTGTGAGAGTAAATGCTGCATGGCAGTTTGTCTGGCATTGCTGCTGCATCCAGGCCAGCTTTCCACATGGAAGTCAAGCAGCAGTAGGGACAGAAACCTGGGCAGGGCCAGGGGTATCTGAAGGCAGCAGGGCTTCCCTGCAGCACCCCCAGGAGTTTCAGCTCTGCCATTATCTGGTGGTGTATTCACCTCTTTTCTGACAAACCAAGCAGGCTGCTTTCTATCCCAAGCACATCTGGCACTCAGGCCTTCAACTTGGCAAACAGACTGATGGCCTTCTGTCTTGGAGTGCAAGTGCCTCAAGTACATCCTGATTGGCATCAACAGGCAGAAATTCCTTCTCTCTTTGAAAAAATTTGTCAAGATCTGGATGTAGTGGTACTTTCCTCCATTTTTCTGAAAGGCTGTAAAAATTACTGGCTCCATAGAGCCCTTCTCTTTCAAAACTGTCATAATGTGGCTGGGAATAATCCTGGAAGGGTGCCCAGAGCCACGTCCAGCTGCATCCTGAATTTCAGTACAAGTATTTGCATACAGGCTAGTAATTGGCATGCAGCTGGTTTTATGCCAGCTCCAGCAATTGCATAACCCAACTAATCTTTTCTCTGGGCTCCAAAGAGGAGTCTGTGTCTGCTGAGCTTAAAATTTCTGGATGGGATCTGTTCAAGTATGCTCTCACATTTCTATGCCACGCTGTTAACCTCTCCTGAGATACAGTGCTGACTCTTCAAAGAGGAATTTTAATTGAAATTTGTCTGAGGTAGGAGGCGCCTTTGCCTTTCCCTGGCTCTCCTGTGCTGAAACTGGGTGAATGACATGAACATCCTCCTCCTGCACAGAGGGCTGTGGAGGGACTCCTGGCTCCTACAGTCTGTAACACCTTGGATTGCACTAGCCCTCCCAGTGCTGTGGCTGGGGACAGCCAGATAACCACAAGAAGGACTGTAAAGTGAGGAACATGCATGTTAATCACAGAAATCAGTAAGGCCTTCTTTGCAAGTTCATGGGTTTGAGGTCTGAGCCTCCACTATCCCAACTTCTACTTTTTCCCCTTCAACTGTAATAATTACTAAGAGGTCTCTGTCAGTCCTGCTTGTTGCTTCTGAAGGGACATTTCAATCAGGTTTCAGATCTGCTGGGGTGTCAGAGAGCCTGTCTATGTGGCTGAGCCACAGAGCCTGTGCTAACACAGATAAAATGCTCCTGCTAACAGTTCTCCATCCCCAAAATTCACATGCTTTCTGTGATGGTCACATTCAACCACACCTTTTTGACCTTATTAAGGTGTTTTAAGGGCTTATTTTACTTCTCATTATCCTCCCCTGACTCTCTTAGTAATAAATTCACTTCGTACCTTTTAAATTGAGCCTATTTTTCCCTTGCAGTGCTTTTTCCCAGTCCTTATCTAAACTCATGAACCTTTTCTTCATTTTTTTTTGTCTCCTCTGCCCAGCTGTGGCAGGGGAGGGTGGGTGAGTGACTTTCATGAGTGGCTGGTGTTTGGCCAGTGTCAAACCATGACAAACTATTAACCTTGAACCAGATACTCGAGTGAAGAAAATAAGCACATATGAATTCATGCCAGAATAACCACTTTGGATACAGAGAGCTAAAGCAGTGGGTGACAAAGTACTAAGCACAAGAGATAGTTCAGGGTGAGTGCATTCCCTGTTTTAAGACCACCATCACTCTCCTCAAGTGTCCCCTAGTTCTTCCAGCTGCTCTTAAATAGGAGCCCTTCTCATCCTCCACCAATCCTAATTTTAACAACATTTTGCCCTCCATTCTGTCTTTTTAAGAGCAACAATGAAAACCTGTCACAGTAAATGTCACAGTTGTGACAGCCACAATACACAGAGTATCACCACACAATTCCAGAAGGCTTTAAGCATTTGCCCATACACAGGAACACCTCACCTCTTCAGAAGGCTCCAGGCATCTGCCCCTTCTTGTTCTTCAGCCCAGCCTTTTATCCCCTCCTGTTGATGCCCTGCACCTGTGTGCCCTCTGTTCCCTTTGGTGGTTGCTCAGTGCCCCTGGGCACTCCATGGCTCCTTCCCTTCAATAGCATTCACCTGTCCTGCACAGCTGTGCCCACTGGGGATGAGGCTGGGCCAGCCCCACTCCCAATCACCACAAAATGTGTGCCTACACCACCCCTGTTCTTTCTTTCTTTCCTTCCATCATTATTTTGATGGTTACAAACATTTAGCCAAGACACCCCTTTCTCCCCCCAGCAGAGGAACTGCAGTGAACCCAAAGTGCTCTCAGTGATGCTGCAGTAGATCAGGAGAGATGCTGTGGCCTGTTGTGACACAGAAGTAAAACTGCAGTGAGATCTATGTCTCCACTAATAGGACATACTCAGCTCTCAGTAGTGGCATTTTCTGACCCATTCCTGTTCTGTATCCAGGAGTGTGGGTTGCCTTCCTGGTCACATTTGATAGCAGAATATATTTTCTTCCTGGCAAAAGAATCAGTTTGCTTCCAGTGTTTTACTGCAGTTAAACCAGCCCAAACAGTCTCTCTTTGCAGGCAGCAAATGTGTGGTTTGTCCTTGTCTATACTCCTGCTAAACTGCAGCTGGCACTGATTGATGGTGTTTGTTTCAGTGAGATCATTTTTAATAATGTAGACAACAGGAGGGAAGATCAAGTGCCCTGACCCACCAATTCTGCTGTACTAACTGCTATCCTGAGCAATAAGAACAAATCTTGGTAATACTTTTGCCAAAGGCCTTCCCAAATAACCCTACACAAGAGAGGGGGAGCAGTTGAACAGCCCATGGGGTGTGAGCAGAGCTGCTGAGGGGGAACCAAAGCAACTCCTCTCCCAGCCTCAGGGCTCAGCTAAGTCAGATTCAAGCCTGAATCTCTTCCCCTGCACTGCCCAAGGTTATCTTTGTGGCTTCTCTTACCACAGCCTTTAAGATCACAAATTATAAACAAATAATTCTGCAAGATCTCTTGAATGATAATTTCATTCTCAGTTCACAGAGCACCATGCCCAGAACTTAAAAAAATATTGGTAAAGGGATGGGAATATTCATCCAATCCAGTATAGGGAGGGAGGGTGTTCCTGGAATTATTGTAACCCTTTATTTGTCTTTAATAACCTGCCTTTCTCTTGAGCTTCAGGTGTCCTTGTTCAAATTGCATAGGCAGTGTAAGGCTGCAGAAGTTACAAACCTTGCTATGCCTGGTCTTCAAAGGCTACAAAACATCTGCTGGCTGGCAAGAGCAATTAATTAGCAAAATTGAAAAGATGGTTCCTTTGTACAAAGGCTTGGATGAATCAGGGGAGGGGGAGGTGACTCCAGGAAAGTGAAGCCTAGTGAAGGCCTGTAAGCTGTGTGCCTCTGGGCAAATTCCCAAGGCTGAAATCTCAAGGAATTTAATGCTTCTTAATTCCACAGGATCTTTAATTACAGCCAAGAGAAGGCAATGAGATGTGATGTCAATGTTTAAATGAAAATAAAGATAATAAAAAGCCTGTCAAATTTACCAGCCAGTCTCCCAGACACAGTCCCACACACGCTGAGCACCTGGGTGGGTGCTCAGAGAAAATAACCAATTCCATGAACACAGTGACAGGAGAGGAAAATAAAAAGGCTCCCAAACCACCCTCCCCACACCTTCTTAGAGGCTGTCTCCTCATTTTGTCTGAGTGATCTCAGGAAACGACAGTGCTGCTACATCTGCATTTTGGGAAGAGCTCATACTCTCACATGAATTGGACCAACATCCACTTACAAACCATCCTAGTAATTATGGACTTAATTACAGGTTTGGGTGTTTGCAAGACACTTTTTTTTTGGAAAGCAAAGCTAACCCTTCTAACCCTTCTAGTTTAATACCCCCCAACAGTTCAACAAAACTCCCACTGGGCCACTGCACTGGGTGCACATGTGTTGCCAACTCCTGTCTGCAGTTGTCAGAAGTTTGGTTATTTTTCACCCAAAAGCTGCCAGGTACTTCCCAGGGGAGCTCAGGATTGCTGAGGAATTTTTACAATGTTCCTCCTGTGCCTTTTCCAAAGTTGGAGAAGCAGCACTTAGGGATGGGACTCAGTGCTCAGGGCCCCAGCTGAGGGCACCATCTCCCTCTGAATCCATCTCTCCTGTGAATTTGCCAGGTGTGAAACTGTCTGGGAAGGGAGAGGCTGGTTCACCTGGGAAGAAGAACTGGGTGACAGCAAGAATTTGGATAAACAAGAGTCACCCTGTTCTTCTAAGTTCTTCTAAGCCTTCTGATGTTTACATTTTTGTAATGGAGTTTCTCACGCGCTTTTATGTAATTAATGATTGTTTTGCATTCCTTTCTGGAGGAGGAGACATTTGATGGACTGTTGGTTTGTGCAGTGTGGCTGGAGAGGTGGCAGTTTCATCCTCCAATCCACGGTCACTTTTGAAAGTCTATAAATATTGGAGCCAGAAATAAACCACACTTTTTTGCCTTGGATGTTTCAGCCTGTGCGTGTCGTTCATTTCGTGCCCTATTGCGACAAACAAGCCCAGCCCAGGCTCCTCCCCCTGCCAAGCCCTTCCATAAAATATCTTTTATACTATACTATACTATAAAATATATTCTAGGATTTGCACTAATACTTGCCCTACTCGTCCCCCTGGCCCTATTCTCCCCCAACCTCCTAGGAGACCCAGAAAACTTTACACCAGCCAACGCTCTAGTTACTCCTCCCACATCAAACCCAATGATGCTTTCACCCTGAGCCAGCTCCTGCCCCTTTGCCTAAGGTGAACAAAGGAGAAATGTCCCTGACTGCATGCCAGCACTTGGCACAAGAGGGACCAAGTGCCCAGGGCTCCAGCAGCCACTCTAAGATCTCTGCAGTCACACTTGGATCAGTCACCTCAGTCTGACACCTCTCTTGCAGTTGCTCTTCTGCACCTGCTCCTGAATTATGGAAGAGGTGCTTTAAGTCCAAGCAAGCTTGAACCTGGAGTTCAGTTGCCCAACTCTGGCACAGAGATGATGGCTGGTCAAGCAGAGGAATGCAAGCACCAGGCACCAGCTGCTTCTCCCCAGCAGGCCACAGGTAGCACCCTCACTGTAAATTAAAATTAAACCTGCCAGATGCAAAGTAAGGACTCAGAGGGATCTAAAGAAATTTCTGTTTAGAAAAAAGCCCCATAAAGAGACTCACCGCACTCTCTTAAAATAAGACAGAAGAAGAATAATATGGCCACATATCAAATACACAGGAGAACAACCTTAAGCTGATAAACAACTACCTATAATTAAAAATTAAGGATTTTTTTTCTTCAGTGATTTTGATTTCTTTTCAGAAATAATTAACCTTTCCTAGCATATGAAACATTTCTGCCAAACAAGAATAAACAGAAGACTAAATATGTCTCAAGGCTGAGAAAAAAAAAAATCAGATCTGTGCAGTCATGGGGTTCCTGTACATTTTCCCTTTAAACCTATAACTCAGTTTTATATTTACTTTGTTAATTAAAACTGAGATTTATTAAATTTGTATCTTAAAAATCCAATAAAGAAGAAGCCACCATAGGCAAAAGCATTTCCCTTGATACAGCTGTTAAAGTGGGCTATCAATCAGCCATGAACACACAAACACAACCAACTGTGCCTATCAGAAAATTATAAACCCACATCCCACTGATGGAGGGAAGTTTTGATTATCAGCAGCATGTGCCACTAGCCCACAAAATACAGAACTGTGTTCCATACTGGCAGCTGCAAGGTGATTTTTTTTCCCTCTGAGGTATACTATGCTTTATTAGTAGTAGTATTAGTATTATTAGTCCTCCAGTAATACCGAGTTCAGAAATTAATCCAATGCAAGTATCCTGGATGCAGAGAAGCTGGAGAGCAGACAGGGCTCTATAAATAAGGGATACCAAAACCATGCTGTTCTTTTCCTCAGAAATTTTTCCCAATGATTCTGAACTGTTCATTAAATAACCAATACTCTTTGCCTAAGCAAGCAAGACACTGAACTAAAAAGCAGACGTGCCCTGAGAGCTTTCAGGTGCTTCCCCTGGCTGAAGGTTATGCTGAACTTTACTCAGGGTGAATGGATTGCCTGGATTTTGTGAAGTGTGTTGGGTCAGACAGGAGGCACAGCAGAAACTGGATGGGATGGTAGCATGAATTTCTTCTGTGCTTCTCTCTCACTGCTTGACAAAATACATATTAAAGAAAGAAGAGTCTTGAACTTTTAACTTGGCTCTGGGTTTGCAGAAGGATGTACTGACTTGAGAAGTTTGTTTGTCTGTTGATATGTTGTGTAATTAACCTTGTGACTGATGAATTTCTAGAAAACCCTGTGTATGTGTCAGCATCCTTCTAAATAAAAGACATCCAGTCTTCTTACATGGTACTGTAAGAACAGCTGTAACAACCAATGCCTAATTATACAAATTATTACAGACAATATTTTGGCCTGAGTGTGGCTCCCAGTGGTGCCAAAAAGTTATAATATGTAAGGGGTGAAACTTGTAATGAAAAATTAACTCTAGGCTTTGAGTTTCTTCACTCTCCATGCAAGTGAGATTTCTCAAAGACTACAAACATGTTTTGCTGTTGCTCTCAAATGTTTCCATGTGTTTGCACATGTGAATTCCTTGTGTATCACTTAAAACCAGAAAAATCCATGTGGATGACCTGAAACGTCTTTCACTGCCTCCCATGGCTGATGAGAGTTTCTACCAAGGAGCAGAAATCAAAGCCATGAGCAGCACAAGCAGCCCTTCAAATAACAACTAGATTTAACTCCACTGCAATGCTTTTATCAGCACCTTCTGCAGAAATACCTATTGTGTTAATTTGACTGAATTGCTCTTTGAAATATTTTCATTTGGAACAAATATAAAATCGTCTTGGGTAAGCTGAAAATATTTCTATCACTACTGAACCTTATATTTGCAGAAAACCAGTGCTCATGTATATTATTAATATATTACTAGTACAAAAAGGAGTGACCCATTTTAAGGCAAATCTAATACTCAAAAAGGCAAATAAAAATACAAGAGACTCATGTGGATTTTCAATTAATCAAGGCCTTTAGGAAAATTAATTAATACCCAAATAACTGGCATTCCTGAGCTGTTTCTTGGTCAAGATAAATCAGTTATCAGCTCCCAGCCTGGCAATTAGGAACTGGAAAAATATTTGACTGATACAATAACAGTATTTAAATGAATGAAGCAGATAACACTTATAATCAATGAGAAAAACTTAGAAAGGGTCTTGGTGAATGTTATACAATACATATATGTGTATATATATAAATATATATACACAACACTATACACTAGATATTGTACTGTAGATATATATATATAAAGAGAGAGAGAGAGGGAGAGAAAGAGTATTTAGTGTTTAGGTTTAGATGCTTATTATTTTTATTTCTATTTCAAGTTGTGAGTTAAGAAATGACACAAATTATTTTTAATTTTCACTCAATAACTAATCAAAGTCTGTAATGTTGATTTTTCTGTCTAATTACAAGATATTACTTAAACACATGAAGAAGAAGGTGAAGAAGAATAATTAGTTACTGTTCTAAAACTTTTCTTTTGCTCTATATATATTGTTATATTCTAAAACTTAAGTTTTTTACTTAGTGATATTACACACTTTTAATTAAACTACATATTTGTCATCTTAGTGTAATTAATAAATTTTGGAAGGTTTTTTTATGGCCTCAGGTTAAATATAGTACTTTCTTGTGGGTCTGTGCCCTCTAACACAGGAAATTTAAAATTCTCAGTATCTAGGATTCCAACATTATACCACAAAAGATTTGGTTTCTTTGGATTTCAGTTTGCCTCAGTTTACTAAACAAGCCTCCTTTTATAGGGATTTCATCTCTTTATACACACAGAAGTTAAAATGCCAGATGATCAATCCCAGAGATTTTTGCAAGTTTATGGGACACAGAACTTAGAGGAAATTTCAGCTGCCTCTCCCTAAGAGCCATTGCTGACTATTTGGAATTTTATCAGAATCATTATTTTCTGGCAAACCAGAATTTCAGAACCACTCAGATCTGGGGCAGATCCAGAATGCACTGCTGGGTTTTGGAGTCAAGATGAGGTCCCTGGAAAGTTTCCCCTCTTCTCAGTAAGTTCAAGTTCTCTTTTCTGACCCCTCTTTTCTGCACACCCTCAATCCCATGGAAGCATGCAGTATTTTCAATTCTGACAGATTTTAAGTCACACTTACTGATGTGCAACCCTGGTGCCTCTTCTCAGGGGTGGGAGCTTTCACTCATTAATTACAGAATATTCCAGGGCTTACTGCAATTGGCCTTTAGCCAGCTTCCCACAGAGAAAGCCAGGGTAACTGGAAGATATTTCATCATACCCTGACACTCCATATTTCTCCATCACTGACAGGACCATCATCCTGCAAAAGTCCATTTCCAACTCAGCTGTCTGAGAAGAATGAAAAATTATTCCTCTAAAAAGTCTAAGCAAGGGAAAAGAAAAAAAAAGGATAAATAGATTGGACCTAATTTAAAAGTTGTTGGGAATGGAAAATGACATGAGAAGACACAAGCAATAGTTTATTTAGGACAACAGCCTCTGGCATGGGCTTAAATGCCCATTTTTGGTTAAGGCAGGAAAGCGGTCTCTTCCAAAGCTTTGCTTCTCTAGGGGATTCATATTGTGGAGATAATCTCAGTACAGATATGATGTCCTTTGCTCCAGCACTTGTCACATACCCCCTTTCTTGTCTTGCCAAGCTCTCAAGGGGCCATGCCTGCACTCTGGAGTACCAAACAGAAGGCATCTGTCAGAGTGCCAGGGGTTGTCATTAAAAACAAATGGAGAAATAACAACAAAATAAAGAAACACCCAGTGCTGGGGAGCCTCTGCCAAAACCTCTCCAGTTTAAGATGCCACTGTTGCTGTAACAAAAGGACTGGATGAAATGCACTTACATGGTGTTGCTACCTTCATAAATTCCTGCCTGTATGAAAAATTTTGTGCTCTGCTTTATTCTAAGAGTAAATACCACTGCTCAGAAAACCCCTACAACCAAAAACACCATGAGCTCTGCTAAAAGCATATTGTCCAAAGGATGCAAGCCCATGCCTTCTATCAAATATGACACCCTATAAGCCTTTGAAATCAAGTGTTACCATTTTCTTTGGTTTATTTTATATCAACAAGCAGAAAGAGCAACTCACATCTACCGTAAGAAAAAAAGAGAAAAGGGCAGTTGAGCAGGGAACTCAGAGTTCTGAAATACTCTGTATTTATATGGCACAGAGAGGGAAAACCCACAGGCTGCAGTTCCAGAATGAAGTTCACATTGATTCCTACTTCCTACACACGGCTGGATCAAATACCATACCCATTATTTATTACTGGAGGTTCTTAAGTAATAAAAACCCCATAAAACATCCCATTTTTTCCTTCTCCCTTGTATATACACTCATTTTGCAAAATGAGTGTGTTCTTGCTTCAGCCTAGGGCAATCTGCAATCCATCCCATTACCACCCAAGACAGCACATTTAAAACAGAAAGCTACAACTATAGTATAAGACACTTCAAGGCTTTTTCCTTACTACTGGTTTTGGCACACCCATGAGGTTTCTAGGCCAGAAAACAAAACTGGCTGTAATCTGCCATGGTATTTCTGGTGCAAAGGCCACACAAAGAAAAGGCATTTGGTCATAAGAACCAATCCAAGGCAATTCCTAGTATCACCAGCTCTCTCAGCATTCTCTTCTTCTCTTCATTGCATAGCACACAATGATGAACAATGAAAGAAGGCAGAGATCATGAGAAAACACTCAAAATCTACAAAAAGTAGCTTCCACACAGGATTTCCCTTCTCTCTCTTAAAATTCAGATTGAATTTTAAAATTTAAAAAAAAGGAATTAAAAAATTAAAAAAGCCTTCTGAAATGTCAGCAGTGCCATGAATATGGGGTGGGGGTCTATAGCCAGGAACTCATCACAGCAAGGCTCTTGGAAAGTTTTCCCAACAGCTGAGGTACAGCATTTTCCTGATGTTATGACTGACTGAAGGAAATAAAGCTGATTGTTACTTGTAAGATTCAGTTTCTTGACAAATCACAGGGGTAAGTAGTCACGGATTGCACACTGATTTTAGCCTTTCTTGAGGACTCTGTCTAAGGGGTGGCAACATGAGAAATGAGTAACTTACTGCAGCTCAGAAGGAGGTAAAACAGCTGATGCATTCAAGGAACCAGATGTTCTTGTGAATACTTGCAAAGCTGAGTTGAAGCCATCTGGTCTCAATGCTTTGGCACTTGGAAGATGTGATACTGCATTCTCAATTTCCTCTGTTGATATTGCTGATTCTAATTGAGGTTTCTTTTCCTCTGAGGGTCATGGGGCTTTTAAGTTTCTCCCAGAAATTACACCCGGATTCAAAAGTGACACTTTTCAATGTGAAAGGAAGTCTAAATAAAACAGAATAAAGGCTCTGTCCCTTATTCATTTCCCATGTGCCACAAGCATTGGAAAGGGATAATTAGGTATCAGTAACAGACTGAGTTCTGCTCCAAACCTCTCCTCCTTTGCACTTCAGTTACAGGTGACACTTTGTGGTCCTGACACCATGAGGTTGGGGAGCAATGAACTTTGGCTTGCAAAGCCCAGGGAGTTATTTTAAGACCTTCTGCTCTGTGTCTAGGGCACCCTTGAACACTTGTGCCTGCCAGGGCTGTCCCATGGAGGTTATTATCTCACACCAGATGCCTGTTTCACAGGGATTTCTCAGGTGGTGCAACATTCCCAGGGCAGCCCTACCCTTCTCAGTTTGGGAAGGACTTGGAGATGTTTGAGCACATCCAGAGGAGGCAACAAGGCTGGAGAGGGGCTGGGAACACAAACCCTGTGAGGAACCTCTGAGGGAGATGGGGTTTTTTAGCTTGGAGAAAAAGAGACTCAGGGGTGACCTCATCACTCTCTACAGCTCCCTGAAAGGTGGCTGTGCTCAGGTGGGGTTGGGCTCTCCCTCCAGGCAGCACTGACAGAACCAGAGGTCACAGTCTCAAGCTGTGCCAAGGGAAATACAAGTTGGACATTAGGAAAAGGTTTTTTACAGAAAGGGTGATAAAGTTCTGGAATGGCTGCCCAGGGAGGTGGTGGAGTCACCATCCCTGGGTGTGTTTAACAAAGTCTGGATGGGCACTGGGTGCCAGGGTTTGGTTGAGGTGCTGGGGCTGGGTTGGACTCAATGATCCTGGAGGTCTCTTCCAACCCGGTGATTCTGTGTTTGTGATTTACCTTTCCATGAGCTTCCAAATTCAAGGGTGATCACCAAGTAACAGGGTTGGTGGCTCACTAGGGTTTGGCTACACCTGGCCCACTGGAGGACAGCAGCTTAAATCAGAGCATCTTTGAAACCAGAAGCATCTAAATGCCCTTATTTTATCAGTGCTGAGGCCTTAGCATGGCACTCCAGCCTGAGTGATGCCTCAGGTTTAGCTTTTATATTTTTCAGATTCTGTACTGCTTTAGTGTGTGGGTTTGAGCTTCATGTTAGGGGATGCTGAGCTCTCTTCACAGAGCAGGGAGACAAAACAATTCCTTCTCTAACTGGGAACCAAGGACAACCAATCCAAATCTCAGGCCCAAGAGCATAAACAACGTGGGCTGAAGAGAAAAAACAAGAAGGGTGGGACTTCATGAGCTGGAGCTGTAATTGGACAATTAACTCCAATATGCAAATGGACCAAAACTTAAAAAAGTGTGAGATCTCATGACCGGTCATGCATTTTGTGACCATTTTGGTTCATCTTGGGTGTAGGCCTGGCTGGGCTCTTGTGCTGCCCAAGGTGGATCCTTTGAGGAAATCCTTTTAATAAATCCCTGCTTTATTCTTTAACTCTGGCCTCTGTTCTAGGTCAGCCTTCACAAGGCATCCTGAGGAGCTGTGCTTATTTACAGTATTTTCAAATCCTGCCCTATATCTGCAGCTCTGCCCTTCAGACATGTTCTTTCTGCCTTCCCCTGTACTCACCCTCTCTGTGAGAGGTCACAAGTCAGCACTCAGGAGAAGGAGGGTCCATCAGGACAAATGCCAACTGCCCTTTAGGGATACCTGCAGCAAAGCTGCTTTTGTGCTGGATGGTCCCTGGGTTCCTTCTGGAAGTGGGCTCTGCTGCAGGACTACCTGATGCCACACCTGGACACATAGGCAGTGTGAACACATGGTCTATTTTCAGTACAGAGCTTTTCATTTCTGGGTCTTCAGAGGTTTGTTGTTTTTGTTTTGTTTTTTTTTAATCAAATGGGCTACGTAAAGGAAATGTCAACTTAATGGTTCATGAAAGCACTTTCCTGGAGAACAAACATTAACTGTTCAGCATAACTGAACATGAAATTTTCTGCTCTGGAACAGGCTGTGTATGCAAGTTTGCACAGAAAGGCCATCTAGAAGATGGAGCTGGCATAACACTGACACCTGCAAAACAATCTGAACAGTCCCTTCCCCAACTGCTTTCTCTGGGCAAATTCAAGTAAATCAGGACAAAGAATTTTTGACACTTCTGAAGTCCGCAACATTACCATTGGAAAAATGTTCCTATCAAAATTTTTCTGTGCCCAGTTTATTCTGTTACTTCTAGTAACAGCTCATTCCCCATCTCTGGGCTTTATCTTTCAGAATTAAAGAAAATAAAGAAGTCAGGCTTTTGTTGCTGCAGCATTCCCAGCCCTCCTCCACAGTATTTCATGCAAAATTGAAGACCTTCCAAATTTGCATTCTTTCTTACTTGGAAAAATCCTACCAAGAGGAAGCAGTTACTAATATTCCCTGCTGCAACCCCATTTCTGTAATGGCAGGTTGCTTGCTTTGTTATAAAGAACAAGGCCTTGTTATAAAGAACAAGGCAGAAAAACCTCACAGCACGTCAGGAATAGAAGTGTGCCCATGTACTGGGAACATGCTTCTGTTCCCATGTGAATGCACATTGTTTCAGGAGAGCTTTGATGACATGGTGTCAGAAATAAACCAGCAGAGAGATTGCTCCTGTCAAGTAATCACAAACACCCAATTTTAGTGCTGCAGGATGTTTCAGCTCTAACAAGGACCGAGCAGAGGGAAAGCTGTACCCATCCCTGCCAAGTTCAGGAAGAACAAGGTGAAATCTGAGGTGAACTGAGGCTGCTGGTGTTGGAGACTGAAATATTATAATTTATAGCTTAAATATCTTCATGAAGGACTTCTGCCTGTTATAGCAAAACTGTATTAAAGCTGCAAGAAAACCACCAAAATCCTGAATGGGGTCCTGGACTGCATGTTGATATTTAACCCCTGTCACACTCCCCCTGCCACCCCCTCCAACCCCTTTTCCCTTTCCTTCTTCCTTTCCTTTCCTTTCCTTTCCTTTCCTTTCCTTTCCTTTCCTTTCCTTTCCTTTCCTTTCCTTTCCTTTCCTTTCCTTTCCTTTCCTTTCCTTTCCTTTCCTTTCCTTTCCTTTCCTTTCCCCTTTCCCCTTTCCCCTTTCCCCTTTCCCCTTTCCCCTTTCCCCTTTCCCCTTTCCCCTCTCTCTCCCCTTCTTTCTTTCTCACCTCTTTTACTGCTAAATAAAATATATCAAGTTTTTTGGCACCAACATCTAGTCTCGTTTAGTTTTCATCACATCTTTGGGTGTATTTCAAACCTTTCTGGGTTCAATCCATTTGATTCACAGAGGCTTAGTTTCCTTTGGTCTTCTGTATTAATTTGGATTGTAACAGCTGGTAGAAGGGGTGTGCCAAAGTTTTGGCCTCTTGAGAGTCAAAAACCTGATGAGCATCCCTTGAGAATGCCATGCCTTGTGCCCAGCTGCATCTTCTTCTGGGAAAGTGGGTTGGGGAGGTTGTGGTAAAAGTCAAGGGCCTGGCATTAAGGAAATGCTTTTCTTGAGTTCCTGTGGAATTTAGGAGAATCTTGCTAAAGCATTGGGAGGTGCAGGCTTGGACCTGATGGTCTGTCCCAGTGCTGCACCATGTGCTGCAGACCCCCAGGGAAGGGGAGGTTTTACCATCACTGAGCAGTTCATGTTCTCACTTCTAACAGCAGAAGAAGCACATTCCTCATTAAAATTTCCAATGTGACATCACAGAAAGCTCAGATCTAATAAATCACTCCAATGACAAGCCACCTTGAGATGACTAATTCCTGAAATCAATTATAACACTGGGAAGAGGAAAAAAAAAGTGATGTAGGGAACTTCAAACTCTTTTAGAAGAGAATGTCTCTCCTAAGCCAAAAAATGAAGGCAGATAAGACAGTATTTCCAGGGACTCCCAGGCTGGCCACAGCAGCAAGAAAAACAAGGATTTGTTAGTTTTACTATCACTACTGCAGTGTAACTAGCCAGGGCTCACCCTATTTAAAAACAGTAGGAGACATTGGTTTTTTGGCTAAAGCCCCAACAAACTTCAGTGGTGCAGTATGAGGACCACAGCCTCAAAGGAGGGGGAGATTTTATCATTATTATGTATTTACAGGCTCTCCTGGCAAATCCTGCTGCATCCAGAGAGTGCCAAAATAGCTGTGCTAGTTCTGCTGGCCCAACACTGTTTTCTGCACTGACTGCTTTGGCCAATGAAATATCTCCACCACCCAGGACTGAATTGCTGCAGGAGAGAGATAAATTTGCAAGTGATATTTTGATTTGGGATTAAATCATTGGTATTATCTGGCCTAGTTTCCTGAACCAGTAAGTGAAGACATGTTGTTGTAGATGAGAAAATAATCCAGCTGTAGAGCTGCTACAGAGAGAAAACATGGGAAATAGTTTCATAACCATGTTAGGTGAAGCCTGCAAGTCCTGGTTTCAGGAGATTGGAAATTCTGAAGTCTGACTTCATTGTCTTTCAAGCTGAAAGTCAAAAATTTAAATTCCCCTAGCAAAAAAAGATTCCTTTTTCAGATCACTTGAAACATTTCATTTCAGCAAATGTAAATATTTCCCTTTGATTTGCCCTGAGAAAAATTTAATATATATTACAAAGGAAAATATTCAAAGCAAAAAGTATTTTTTAAAGAAAAAGCTGAGATAGTGCATCAGCAGAACTGTCCTGGGAGAGTTAGGAAATCCCCAAAGTAACTTCTGCTGAAACAGCCTCCCCTACAAAATCAATCCAGTTCTGAGAGAAGCACATATTGCCACTGAACATGATTCACTTGCAGCTTTGCCAGGGTCTCATGGCCCAAAAAAAGCCCAGAGGACAAGCCCTGAAATGATCTGTCCTTCCACCAATTAGGCTCAAAACACTCTCTAGGGCATAATGAAGAACAGAAGAGCATGTTCCCAGCTGGGAGTGAGAAAAAGGGATAACTGCTAAAACAGGAGCATTACTGCAAAGGGAATATTTAGTATATTACTTAATAAGAAGGGTATTTTCTTCTCTTTCTTGCTAGTTTACAGCACTCAAAATGTCTTGCAAAAAGCGGAGTGCATGAAAACTGAAACAAACAGGTTTTACATTTTCATCATGTTCACAACTAACTCTAATTAAGATCTTTTCTCAAAATGTGCAGAATCTAAAAAGAAAGTGTGCATTATCTTGGGAAACTAAAAATATGGTTCCCCAGGCAATAGTAAGGTTGTCCTGTCAGAAAGCTCCCTGTGCCTTGAAATTTTGACAGGAGAATATGATGATAACAAGATATTAGCAGTTGCACAAAACTAGCAGAGAGGACTGAAATAAAACATACCATGAGAGAGTGAACTGCTTCTTCTCATTATCATTTTGATTAGAAATGCATAAAAAGCCAAGAAATGTTTTCCTCATTACCTTTTCACAAGAAAGGTCATGAAAGGGCTTCCTGATGTCTTTAAGACAAGGGATGACAGCACTGTGCGATGAATACTTATTTTCATGATATTTTCCTGAAACTTTCAAATCTTTAGGAAGTTTGGCATGCTCACCCTGAGTGAATTCCAAGCCACTTGTTAAAGATAATACACAACAATTTTACACAGCAAGCTTTCAAGTTTTTAAGGAGACAAGACAAAACAGCTGTCAGGGCACCTAAGAAAAGTTCCTAATGTGATGATGCCTTTTTGGCCCTAATAACTTAGAGAGTAATTTGTTCTCACTGTCACTGAATTCACCTCCATTTTTACTACAAGAACAACATCTGGAGCCACCTGAGACACTTGGTGGTACCTCCTGCTCCCTGCCTGGGCACTGCAAAAGCAGGGTAATTAATGGGCAGCAGGCTTTGTGGAATGGATAAGCATTTACTCAGAAAAGCAGAATACTTTCAGGATTCTCAGCAGGTTGTCTCCTCCCCAGTGTAAAACAAATGCCTCACAAAGAAAATGCTAAGAGCAGAGGTGTATATATTTGCAGCACTAATTGAATGGGGATTGGGCACTTGTGGAAGGTGTCCAGTGTGTCTATTAAGTACCACAAATGTCTGGCTGGGACATGCCAGTGGCCTGGCAGTCCAGGCCATATGGCAAAAGGGATGGTCCTCAGGGAGAGGAGGTGGCCTGGCTTCTCCTTCAACACCCCCTCTATCCACAGATATTGCTCTGGGGATGTCCAGTCCCTTTCCAGCCATTTATGAACCTGTCCTCACTGAGCTTGGCCAAACCCTTTTGAGCCTGCTGGCAGTACCTGTCTTTCCAGATTTACAAGGCAGTGACTGTTCACCACCAGGTGTTCAGCACCCCCTGTGCAAAGAAATCCTTTGTTTTATCTCCTAGAAATCAACCTTGCACTTATTTCACTTAGTGCCCCTTGCTCTAGCATTGCAGCATTTAGTGATCAGTAATTCTAAATCCAACTCATCCATTGCCTTCCTGGTTTTTCACATGATAATCACACAGCCTTCAACTGTCCAAAGTGAAGTCTCAGACTTTTCAGACAGTCCTTATAAAGCAGCAGATCCATGCACCTAGATCATTCGCCTTTCTCAGTACCTGCTGTAATTTTACAACAGCCTTCTTTGGATGTAAGACCAGTACCACAGGTTTGTGTTCTTAATTATAGCTCTAAATGGTCCAGTTGAATTAACTTGCCTCTGAAAAAGTACTGCACAAAGTGTATCATGGAACATCTCTCAAAGGAAAATAAGTAACATGTTTCCTGCATTCCTGGTCTTCATCTGCTAAAGCCAAACCATCTCTGATCTTTACCTGATAAAGAGAACCTCATTTCCCAAGTTAAAACTCCAGTTTTTCCAGAAGCCCTGTGGTTTATTGACTACAATAACTCACTATTACCTCTAATAAACTTAGAGAGTAATTTGTTCTCACTGTCACTAAATTCACCTCCATTTCAGTCAAAAAACAACATCTGGAGCCACCTGAAACAGCAGATTCACCTGATACACTTGGTGGCACCTCCTGCTCCCTGCCTGGGCAACTGCAATACTTCTGCCAAAGCAAGGTAAAGGCCTCTTGTGGTTTTTTTTTTTTAATTTGCTTTACTATATACCTGTAATACAGTAACTCTGGACACCATGCTAAACAGGAGGGGAAAGCTGTAATTCTGAGAGCAGAATTTGTTGGTGGCTGCAGCAAGATCTGGGATCCAGAAGACCCAGGTGTAATTTTCTTGCTATGCACAAAGTTTTCTGCTCCCTTGGGCAGGTTATCCCTATCCTGGCACTACAGACACAACACCAAGTCTCTGACTCCTGAGGGTGCTGCACAGCTACAGACACTAACAATGTGAGATCCTCTGCCAGCCAAAACCAGCAGACAGAAAAAGAACAGCTGCTGCAAGGCAAGCAGGGGAAGTCTTGAAGGCTTCCATTTGAAATGCTTTGTCAAAGGCTCCCTGGGGCCAGCAGAACAAAGAACATTATCTTAACCTCAAACCATAAGGTGCTCCTTTACATTGTGGCTGGGGAAGACCTGCTCTGCAAGCTACTGTGGAGCTGGAAGAAGAAAACCACTTCACCCTGCATGCAGTGGTGGGAGGGGAACTGTGAGGCCTGTGGGGTGCTAGGGGACTTCCTGGGGCTATGCCCTGGGAGAACGTCCCCAAAACTTTAACCTCTCCCATGGACTCCTGTGACATGCTGTCAATCAACCCCAGTGCCACTCCCCCTGTTGGCCCATTGGCCATTCAACCGCCTAGAACCATATATTTTCAAGGTTCTAGAAGTTTCTTTGTTCTTTGTACCCTTGTTGGTCTGTACCCCTGTCTGTTTACCCTTGTGTTTCCCTATTGGTCACTGTAATCCTTTTCCCACCCACAGCTTCAGGTGATTGGTTGCTGCTGTTGGGTCCACCCGTTGTACCAGTATATAATCCTGGACCCTCTACCTCTCCCAGTCTTTGTTCCTGGATTCTTTTAGTCTGTAGGTAAAATAAACTACCACAGGAAACCTGCAAAAAGAGCCTTCCTGCCTTCACGATCTTAGATCACCAGAAATAAACTACCACTGGAACCCTGCACAAAGACCCTTCCTGCCTCCTCCATCTGAGATCACCAGAAATAAAGTACCACAGGAAACCTACACAAAGACCTTCCTGCCTCTTCCATCTGAGATCACCAGCTGCTGCCTGTGAGTGTGGTATTTGCTGGGTGCCATTTTTGCAGTGCCAGCACACAAAGAAATGCAAGTTCAAAATGCTGGACTGGAAGTCTCTACATCAAAAGTTCAAGAAGTCTCACTGTGGAAATACTTAGGATGGAGAATCACAGAGCAAACAATTAGGCCGCAGAGAATACAACTCGGAACCAATGCAATGATTTACAAGATTAACAGCGGCTTTTGGATCAGGCCAATTTTAGGAATCACCAATAATGAACTTGCACCACTTTTCAACTTCTTGAGAGGAGTCTACAACACTGAATCTCCCAGAGCCCTGACAGCCGAGGCCCAGGGCATTTGCTGTGTGCTTGGTGGAGCTCTCTCCTCGTGGGGACACTTCAGGAAGGTTGCAGCAATCTGCCATCTGTCTGGACTGCAGCAGTGAACAAAAAGCACCTCCTGCTCTCTGAGAAGCACGGGGAGATGTGTGCAGAACAGGAATTAGCTCTTGTCCCCATTCTGGAGGCGCACGTCACGGCGGCTCTGGGGAGGATCTTTCATCTTGCTGCTGCCTGCTCTGCCGAGGGACGGGGCTCCAGCACCGAGAGGCCTTGGGCCTCCCACCACTGCAGCACAGCTTCGCCTCCAAAACAGAATTATTAAGTGCTTTTATTAACTTGCAAGTTTGCTCATTGGCTAAACAGCTAATATGCACCTTGGCTCCTCGCCCCAGGAGGGATCTTGCAGTCTTCAGCTCCCTAAGAAATTGGTTTATTCATACCCACATTGTCCTGTGGAAGGCAAATGTGATTGCTTTTAATATAACATTAATGTTTCGAAGTTTTGATTAAAGCTAGCTACCATTATGGGAAAATCACTGAGGTTTTGTTTTGGGTTTTTTTAATATGTTGATTACTCATCTGTGTGCACAGCCTATGAAGAGAGTTAACAGCAAGATATTTTCAAAAATAAATATCTATTTCCTCTTGGTAAAGACTTTATCAAATCTTAAAAATTAAAGGAGAAAAAGCAGTCACCATCCTTAAAAAAAAGAGAGAAAAAGCGTTTCCACAAAGTAGCAGACACAGCTCTTTCCCAATACTAAAAATGAGAAATAATGCACTTCTTGCACTTTCAGTTAACAAGCAATGTCTCTTTTAGCTTCCTCCACCAAACAGACATTCACTGTTGCACAGGCTTTCTCAAAAGCTGATTTACACCTCAAAGCAGGCTGCAATCCACTATATGCATAAACATTTGGTTTATGAAGATTTTTGTACAAGATGTGGAGAAATGCGGGAGTATTTACAGGAGCAAGAGGTAATGGAATAAAAATACACAAGAAAATATTCTGTGTATAAAGATGGGTTTAAATTAGAGCTGCTATGTTTATAGCATTCCCTACCGTCTTCTACATTGAACAGGTTTTTTTCCTTGAAGCTTTTGAGCTCTTTTATTTAAAATAAAAAAAGAGAATGATGACTCTGATATTCCCACTTCAATGATTCAGTCGAAAAAATACAGAAACTTCCCTTAGGAATTTCAAAAATTTTTCTTCTTAAATTGAAGACAATATTCTGTAGCTATCCTAGGGGCTAGATTTTGATATTGATGCTTTAGTCTATTTTTCTCCAGTTCTCACAGAAGAAATGAACCAACACCCTTAACAGTGTAAATCTAAAATGTTTTTATTAGTATTATTTTCATGCCTGTAAAAGAAGAAAGAAACAAGTCCTATATTGCTGTAACCTTCAAATAAGAACTGCTAAACTTACTATCAGTGAGCTAAACCAGAATTTGGAAATACAGGAATGACTTTCAGACAAGTAGGAAAAGAGCATTAGACTAACAAATAGAAATTGCTCATACAACACCTGTGTTATAAATAACATTATTGACTTGCCAACCTGTAATTAAATCCTATTGTTTTGATTGTTTTAATTCTGCTGCTGTATACACAAAATCCTCTGCTGCTTTTTCAGTAAACCAAGAATAAACACAAACAGAAAATCTAAAAAGCTCCTCAAAACTAGAGGAAAGAAAAGCTATACAAACTTGGAAAAGGGGGAAGGGTGGATTTTTCCCCTTGAAAGGGAAGAACCTCTCCAGTGAAGGCTGGCCATCATATTTCAACATCAGGCCAGGGAAAGCAAGGCAGCACCATGCTGGAGGCTCCAGAACAATTCCTTGATCCATGAGAGGCAGCTCTCCAGAATGGCTCTCCTGCACCGTCCCACCCAGCACAGATCCACACTGCCAGTGAAAAAAGCTACACCAGCACCTGCCTGGAAGCAATGGTCACTCTACCTCCCAAATCAGGGATGTGATGCCACAGACATTGAAATTACTGGTCCAAGGATGAAAAAATTAATAATAATAAAAAAGGAGTAATTGTGTTCTAGACAAATAAACCATTTCAGAATGCAGCTGCAGCATGTAGAAACACTTGAGGCAGCAAACTCTAACTACTGGCTGATCTCCATCACTACTTCCCAGTTTCCTTGCTCAGCAGCTCCCTGAGTACATGATTTCCTTTAACTTGGTGTTGAAAAATAACATTTTCATACACAAGATTAAACATTGAGAAAAATCCACTGCTCTTGGAATGGGCTGATTTTTACTCAAACTATTCTGACCCTTCCAAATAAAAACTGCCCACCTCTCCTTCCCACCTGCTCAGCACAACACTCTGTGTTTAACCTCTGCCCATGCTGGGGTGGGTTCTGCTCCAAGCCAAATATTTTGGGCCGTGCAACTGAACTTGGGGAGTCAGAGACTCTCAGGAGCACAGACTCTGTCCAGCAGCAATACAGAGACCTACAGTGTCTGTAGAAAACCCCTCAGCAGAGGATCTTTCACAGAAGGTGACCAAAGGACAAGACTTTAGGAGGTGACAGTTCACTGTCAGCAAGGCAAAGGGACACAGCACCCAGACCTGTGGGAGCCACAATTCCCACACCACTCTTTGCAAAGATGTGCCAGTTGGGATGTACTGGAAAAGGTAAATTTAGAGGCCTGCTTCATATATCTCAGCAGGGCTAGAGCCTCATGGGGAAATACCATACTTTGTTCCTCTAAAGAAATACAGCACTGATAACTTCCCCACCAAAGTAAGCAAACAGTTTGCAAAAGCAGGAATTTCATAGATGCAATATTTTCAGCTGCAAACATTTTCTTCTAATAGTTACACCCAGATGGTGAAATTAGCATTGCACCATTGTCTTAGGTGCAGTGCAAGATGGAACCAAAAGTATGGATTCTATTACCAGCTGGGGCAGTGTTCTTTATCTTTTCCATGACTCATCCCTTTAAACTCTGGGGGTATCTTCTGTTCATGGGCCAGCTGTTAAAACCAGGTGGGGCAGTTTTCTTTATCTCTTCCATGACCAATCCTCCCTCCAGGAGATCTCTTCTGTTCATGGCCAATGGGTGTCCCTGCATGGCTGATCAAATTCCATCATCCCATGGGGAGATGCTCTGCCCAGGGGAGGAGCCAAGCATTCCTACCTGGATACAATCTGACCCTGGGAACACCACAGCAGCCTTTGCCCACTGCATTCCCAGAGGAGCAGCTTTCTTCTCCCCTGCATTCCCAGAGGAGCAGCTTTCTTCTCCACTGCATTCCCAGAGGGACACCAGGCCCATCTCCGCCACCCCTGGAGCTTCAGAGGAAAACTCCCCCCTTGTGCAGGATCCCTGCTCCAGCAGAACCACAGCTGGCACTGCAGGAGGGCTGAGCCACCATGGGATGGGACTGTGCCACCACCCTGACACACAGGGGGTCAGCTCCTGTTCTGACTCTGGCAGTGGTGTTTTGTATTACTGCATGGTTATCTTGATTTTCCTAGTAAACAACTGCTATTCCTATTCCCATATCTTTGCCTGACAGCTCCTTAATTTCAAATTTATAACAATTCTGAGGGAGGGGGTTTACATTTTCCATTTCAAGAGAGACTCCTGCCTTCCTCAGCAGAGACCTGGCTTTTCAAACCGAGACAAACATCCATACCAAAACGACCCATTTTTCCTACTAGGAATAAGTTCAGTAGCAGCCTGATGCTTCCCTGTGCTCACACAGCCTGAAGTGCCACTTGAACACAGAGCCAGCATCTTGATTTTCTGATAGACACTACAGCCTTGTGAGGTTGGCCAGTCTTTCATTTTGTGTTCCTTAACATTCTGTATGACACAAATATTTACTATGGAGAAGAAGCCACCATGTGAAAAAAACATGAGGTGGATTTATGCTGCCCTGAGTGCTGCAGCCTGGATCTGTGCTTGCAGAGGTGCTCAAGGCTCTCAGCACAATCCCTTTGGAGAAGCCTGGTGTCCAGCCCCATGTGTCCTTCCCCACACCTGCAGCTCTGCTTTTCACACAGACCCAAACATGAGCTCCTTTTGAGGAGCAGCAGCTCTGTCCAATGCCACTTGCCACCTCAATTGGAATGGCTGCTCTGTGGGAGATCAGAAGCACCAGTCGGGAATCCATGACACACTGCCTTCTCCAGCCCTGTTTAAAGCATTTCTATTCTCTGCAGGTGCCAGTAGGAAGAGCTGCTGGGCCTGGATGCTGCCTCCCACCAGCCAGCCCAGCAGGAGGGCGTGGAACATCACAGAGGTACTCACATCAGGAGCCCCTGGCTCACTGCACAAGGCCAACACTTCAAAAAAACCATAACATCTTTCTAGCAAATATACATTCTTCTACTCAAGATGGAATGTCAGGTTGCCCTGCCTAATACTCTTACAAGCAAACTATGGAAAGACAGTCTTGGGAAAACTTTGGGGATGGGTGGCAGCTGTTTGAGTAGCTGTGTGCAGGAAACAGCTTCTGATGTCTTGAGGTCAAAATCAGAGTAAGGATCCTACAAGGATCCTTAACATATGACAATAACATATGCTCATATGTTTCAGACAATGGGAAGGTGTAAAAACACCTCAAATATAGAGTGGAATAAAATTACAATTCCAATAGCCCTGACATATCCAAAAAATAGTCTAAAAAGAAAAAAATTCACAGGGACAAGTGTCAAGGACTGTCCTTAAACAGAAATAATCCACTGTACAAATACTGAATGAGAAAGAGGAGAAAAAGAGTTCTTCAGGAAAGCATTTTGATCCTCAGCCTTAAGATATGATCACGAGCTGTGACACCTTGTCACAAGAATAGGTGAACACCCCTCTGCAGTGTGCAGAGAGGCTGCAGTGGCTGAGATAATCCTTTCACACTGTTCAGCCATTGCAAGTCACCAGCTGAGTTTCAGCACTGCACTTCAAAACAAGGGGAACCCAGAGACAAAACCCAAAGAGAAAAAAAAATGAGGTAAAAAATAAGGGCAGGTAGAAATAGAGTTGCTTGGTCTAAGGAGAAGAGGATGGAGGAGGAAGGTGATAAAAGTCATTTGTGCATAGAGAGAGGGAATGATCTCCTTCCCTGATCATGCTGAACAGACATGGAGCTGCAGCAGGAGGAGGAAGGGAACCTGTATTAGAGCCAAGGTTTCAAAAGAATTCTTATTTATGTCATTGGGCCAAGATTTTTCATGAGCAATAAATAGTACCAGAAGGGGGTAGGTTGCAATACTGAGAAGAGGGTCTTATTTCTAGTGGGGAAAATAGCCACTGCTCTTCAAAACCTAAACTACTTTGAGGAATGTCAACTCTGACCTCCAAAAATTAAAGTACCTTATGAAAACAGAAGCCCAAAGTAGGTCATTGTGTTAAGCTATTTGAAAAGACACATTTTCTGCTTTGTGACAGCAGAGGTTTGCTGCATGTTTCTGGGGAGAATAACTGTTATTTATAAGCCTAAACAAGACAGGAAATATCCTACAACCTGCTATCCTGAATGATGGCATTCCAGGTCTAACAATTTGAAAATCACACTTTGGCAATCATGCCTTTAAACAAGCAACCTCAGGATAAGTGGGGCCACAGCCAACAGTATCAAACAATATCACAATAAGACTGAGGGAGAGTAATTAAATCAAATCATACAGAATTTTTTTACCTACAATTATTTGCTTTTCAATAGTTTGCAATGAACCCTTTTAGGGGATCAAGGCTATATCCTCAAAAAACGTGGGCGCAGCTCCAAGAACTCCTCTCCCTGTAGCAGGGTTTTATCTTTCCTGCAAACTGAATTACATTTAGGACTAAAATACACAACTTGTGGACCTCTTACAAACCCATTTTGCATTAAGGCAAAAGGAGCCTGAACATAACATGTCTGATTAATGGTATCTATGTGAACCATCACAAGCTATAAAAGAGAACCATTTTCCTGTAAACAGTGACTGGGACTCCAAATATTGTGATTCCTGGACATTCATTATTTCCCAGTAATTAAATGCTTTTCATTCTTTTCACCCTAACTGTATTATAACTTGTGACGCAAAAAGACATAAAAAGGACAAATGCTGCACTGCCTGCCACAGCTGAGGAGTAGGAAAGTTGTTTTAAAAGCTGACATTTTGAGAAATTCAGACTACATTTGAGGGTAGGCATCAAATCTGCAGAGAACTGATAGGCACTGCTAACTCCTCCCTTCCTAGAGAGGCTGTGGCTTCTGTCCCTTTTCCTACAGAGCTGCTCCTCTGGCCTGCTTCACTTCCTCCCTTCCTGCTGAACAAGATAAGCCCAGGGAGCACCAACATCCATTAACAGGGTTAGCAAGGCCAAGCTTAACTCTTCAGTGTAAGAGGGCCCCAAACTCCCATGAGTGGTTCAAAAATTTGAAGGGTTTGGCTTTGTTCTTTTTTGTCTTTTCATTGAAGATAGGTTCTGTTTCTTGCCTGGTTTTTGAGCCTTTGAGATATATACTGTTCTGTTCCTTCTGTACCAAAAAGCCCTCTCTTTCTTTTAATCCAAAGCTGAGCATCATCACTTGAGCTCCAAAACTGCTGCCTGGGCTTCACTGACCAGCCCCCATTTTATACTTATGTAAAATCACAGGGTCCAGGCAACAAGGAAGGGGGAGACTTTTCACAAGCATTTTGAGACCCCACTCCACAGTTCTCTTACAGCAAACTTGGACTTGAATGTGTATCACAGGTTTTTTTAAACTGCATTATTTGGCCACCCTTCCCATGCTGTTCTCCTGACCTCTAAGTTTCCATATGAAATTCATAAAGTGCATTCACTGACTTCAATGGTCTGTGACCCCAAATTATACATCAGGTTTGCTTCTTGGTTTAACACAAACATCTAATTACATTTAGAAAAAGTTTAACATTAGAACATTAGCCTGGGCAAATCTTGGCTTTTAATAAGATGCCACGGTGCCCACTGTGCATTCTGAAACTAATAATGATTATTTCACGCAGCACTGATATCTACAGTAGGATCAGCACATTATTTTGAATGGCAAAACAGTTTGATCAGGAGATGTAAATTGCTTATGACCAGCTGACTGATGGTGGAGTAATTGGTCATTTCAAAAGCAACTATGTCTGACCCATCAGAATTAGGCCATGAGCTCGTTGCTGCAGAGTGAAGTCAAGAAGCAGCTCCAGCCCTTAGGAGGGGAATCTCTAAGCTGGCTTTGCTCTGAGCTTGGTTCCCTCATTCTGACTGCCCAGTGTGGGGCAACACCCTCAGTCATCTCCCATTGCTGCCCTTTCCTTCCCATCACAACAGAGCAGAGGTCAGGGAAGCACAAAAAGGTCACTACAGAATTACTGCCAGAGGACCCAGGAGATTTCCTTTTGTGACTCCTGCTAGCAGTGAAGGGATGGCAGGATTAATGTAATTTTTTTTTCTGGGCAAAAATAACTATGATCCTGTATTATTTCATCCTTTAGCTCCTATGAATTACATGAGTTCATTTCAATACATGGGGCTTAAGGGTCTTTTTCTTCCAACAAAAAAAAATAAAAAGATGCTAAGCTCCATTTCCATAAGCATTATAATCATAAGCAAAGCAATGACAGACACAAGCAAATCCAACTAGGAATTATTAGAGCCAGCAGAGGACTGTGGCTATTCTCAATTGCATTCCCAATGACTTGTAGAGATTTGACTTCACACTGCCTTATCTTTGCAGACTGGTCAGTAAAAACAAGACAGCTTCACCCCTCTGCTGGAAGGATGTAAAATGGGGAGGGTAAAAAAACAATGAAAGAAACTACCAATTTTTTTTCTATTTTTTTTCCTTCTTTTAAAATCTTTGCCCCATTTGGCCATAAGAAAGACTCGTGCAGGAGGCTAGAAGGGTTTATCCAGGTGTTCCCACTGGCCCTGGAACGGGTGGCATAGCATTTTTCCCACTCAGTTGTTGTCCTTTACATGTGACAGCCAAAGTTTTCAGAGCTGATTGCTTCCATCCACCAACAACCTCAAAAAAGAAGACCATAAATGCATCCAGAGTGCTGCTGGAACTGGATCCTCCTGCACATCCAGTAGGAACCAAGAGGGTTGAGATGGCAGAAATGGGATTAGAAGGTGGCAGCTCTTAGGCCATGACAGCTGTGGGTGAGACTGGCACAACAGCCAGGCCTTTTACTCCTGCCATTTGGTGCAGGGCTTGCTCTGAGGAGTTTTAAAGGCACCCAGCCCTCTCAGCTGTACATAGATAAAAGAAGAAAATCCAAGTGCCAGTGTACTTTATCAAACCAAAGTGATCTGGGTAGGCATAACCACACCTGAAACACATTCCCAGCACACACAGAAAGACTTTTTAAATTCCTGCACTTGGCTTGGACAGTTAACCAAAACCAAGAACGCCACATGATTTGAGAATTTCAGATTCCAGTTACAACCAAAGCAGGCTGTTCCTTTTCTTAGGGCATGTCTTTCTGCTGCCAGAAAATGACAAACAATCCTAAATAATGTGCCTGGGAATATAAAATTTGCCCAAAGGCAAGTGTATATGGAAAGTGTATTTGCCCAAACTTCAACCCTAAACACCTCACAGGATTTTTAAGGGAAAAAAAAGGTGGAACAGACATGAAGCTGCAACTCTGGCCACAGGTTTTAGCCCAATGTGAACTGTGCAGAAGACTCAAAATGCTTTACTTCAGGCTGGTTTTAAACCAAGCCAGAGGTTCACCAAGGCATCAGTTTTCCTCTTGAAATGTTTCACTGTTCTCTAGGTCTAATGAAGATTATTACCCCTGTCCTCATGCCTAAGGGGTTTCTTTTCCTGAACAAAACCACTTGGGACTTCACAATGTTCTCAGGGGATTTACCCACCTCCAATTGATTTGGAAAGTCTGGCATTTAGAAATATCTGCAAACCTCATCCACCTACTCCAGACTTGGAGAAAAAAGCCTCCCCTCAGCCCCACATTGTGTGTATAATCAAAAGCACTAGACAGAAGAAATTAAAATATTCTTTCCCTAGGCATTTTTTTTCCAATGCTCCTTTTGTTGTTCAGCTCCTTAGTTCTGTCCTCACTTTCAATGTTTTGTGGAGCTTTGACTGGCACAGAAATTATGCTAAGCATATTTTAAAGTGGTGCTACCAATAAAATATGAAACCTACAGTTTTGGAACACTAAAAATAATACTGCTTGTATCATTTCAGAGCAACAAAACTATGACACTTTGCTTTGTTAACAAATTCAGCTGCAATAGACATGGTGATCTCTTGCTCTTACAGATCAAAAACCACCAGCCAAAAGTCATTCCCCATCAACACTGCTGAGTTTGCCTTTTGCTTATTGAGTGCCCTGATCAGGTTCTTAAGATTTGCTTTGAGTTTTTGTTCAGCCAGAAGCAGCTTTCAAGAGGCAGCCAGCATTTGCTAAAACACACTGTAGATTTGGGAGAGCCCAGTAAAGCCTGGAAGGCCTCCCTGGATCTCACAGTGCTTGGTAGGGTTTTATCTGTCCTTGGGAGATGATGACTTTGCTCCTGTGTGCAGCCAAATCAATGTAGCATATTTGCTTTATTTTACATGCACATGCAGTGGCCATTTGGCCCTGATAATTGGGGGTGTTTTGCACAGCCAGAGTTTCACAGCTCCCCATAGCTCTGTGTGTATATATAAAGCAAAGCCACTTTGCCCTCTGCCTGCCTGAAGACACACCCTGACCCTAAAAGACTTTAATGATGTCCTCTGGGTAAACCTATCACTTACACTCTGTGCTGAAGGTGCCTGCTGGAGCCTTCTCTCCTGCTAAAACCACTTTTTTAAACACATTTGTTGCCTCCCTGTGTCCTGCAGGAAGAGCCTTACTTCCAGGGGTTAAAGGCTGCAGCACTTTGCCCACACTCCCTGCCACTAAGAGAGAACAGAAATGAGTAACTCTTATAAACTGAGTGTACTGCTCACTCTTTCCACCTCATCAGAAAATTAGAGAGAAAAAAAGCCTCATCCTCCCCCATAATAATTTCAGATGAGTTCTTATTTCAATTACAGCACTGTTTTGTTCCAGCTTTTGCTAATACCCTGCAGTTTGTTCACCTGTAGAAGCAATTGGCCCTTACAGCCCTTCTCCCTCGTCCCCCTTCCCCTGGGCTTTTTGGGCTTGCTAGAATAGAAAGTATTAATACAGGTTTCCCACCAAATTTCAGCAAGAATATTCAGATGCTTTAGCAGCTGCCTTGGCTTCTTAAGAACTCAGTAATCCTTTAATCTCCAGACACTTTTTCCCCCCAAAAAAGATTCACAAGCAAAACAAATGCAATATGGATCAAAAATTCAATCAGAATGCTTAAAATGCAATTACATTCATCAGGGTGTTCTGTTAGGTCGGGTATTAAATCTGGGGTTTATTCAATATCCTCCTTTTATTATAAAGCAGTATTTTTCCACTCTGTAAATCATCTGATCCCTAGGCTAAAGTCCTGTTTGCCCAAAACATACACAAAACATGGTGGGAGATAGCTAGTTAGAAATTCCTGCACAAGGCCACTCCTGTGGAGACATAAGGAAGGACAAATAAGACAGGGAGCAAAGACATTTATACTGGAGCAGGGAGGCTAATTTCAGAATTGAAGATTCCACAGTTATAGCTTTAATAAGTAGTTGTCAAGTGAGTTCCTTCTTGAATTCCATTTCCAAAGCAAATCCATGTGTCTGCCTTCACTTCTCTGTGAGCTTTCCCCCCCATCTTGCAGTGTTAAAGGAGTTCTGAAATTTAATCACCTTGTTTTGCACCAGAGCTCTCTGGAAATTTTCAAACCCAATGGATGTTTCTTGGGGGAATGCCAGCTAGTTTAAACCAGAACTTCTTGAGAAGATGCATCTTTTCTGGGGGGTAAGAGGCAGTAACACACCCCCTTTGCCCCCCCACCTCCTCCTGTTTTCAGGACTGGCTTGGACAGCACCTAGCAGAGCACGAGTGGGATTCCCCCTGCAAATGCATGAAGAATTCCATGATCATTTGGGTTGCTCCATGGTCCAGAGGCAATAACGAACCAAGCCTTCATAGCTCCATACACTGCCCTCCCTGATGCCTCAGGTGTTAGTTTTATAGTTTCAGATTCTGTACTGCTTTAGTCTGAGCTTCATATTAAGGGATGGTGAGCTCTCTTCACTGAGTAGGGAGACAAAACAATTCCTTTCCTAGCTGGGGACCAAGGACAAATGATCCAAATCTCAGGCCCAAGAGCATAAACAATGGCAGAATGAAGAGAGAAAAACAAGGAGAATGGGACTTCATAACCTAAAGCTGGAATTGGACAATTAACTCCAATTTGCAAATGGACCAGAACTTATAAAAGTGAGAGACCCCATGACTGGGTGTCCATTTTGTGACCATTTTGGTTCATCTTGGGTGCAGCCCTGGCTGGGCTCTTGTGCTGCCCAAGGTGGATCCATTGAGGCCTTTCAATAAATCCCTGCTTTATTCTTTAACTCTGTCCAGCCTCTGTTCTAGGTCAGCTTTCACAAGGCATCATCCTCATCATTTCTTCTTTTCTGTGAGATGCTTCAAATCTGCTGTCTTTTAATGAATATTGGGCACAATTGTGTACTGCTACAGGCAGCAGTGCACAGTGCATTTTGCCAGCTGACACTCAGCTGTTGGACTGACAGCTGTCACAATCCAGTGCCTGGAATACCAGAGCTTGGCAGTGTGGAAGGGAGTGGGATCTGTGTGAAGCAGCTGTGTCTGAGCACCGAGCTGCTTCCATTCCAGCAGTGCTCCCCTCTCCAGTTTGCAGGCACAGGGCATCAGCATCCTTAAAGGCTCTTGGTGTCCTTCAAGGGTATTCAACACCTACAGAGTCAGATTTTCAACTCCTCAGAGGCCCTCTGATGCACCCTCTTCCAGCTGAGACAACTGCATTTCTCTTCTGACCTGTTTACTGCAACACACCACTAGCTGGGAATACTGGAAGAGAGATTTCTGAAGATTTTAGAGTTTTCCCAAAAATACATATTAATGGAGTTAAAGCCAACTGGAAGATCAATTTTGAAAGAAATCTTTTTGAGATAATGATACCAAGTGTTTTGTTAACTTGAATTGAGAGTACTGGCATTTCCATTCCATCTACTTGAAGAACTTATTTGAAAATAAAGGAAATTTTGGGTGATGTTTATTTCCTTAATTTAGAGTATTTTTTTGTCGGAAGATTCAATTCCCTCAATTAAATGAAAGAAATCCATCAACATCAGCCTGAATCTACATAAAATTTTGATTTGATGGCACTGACAATTTTTTGGGGGTGCAGGGGCCACAGGGGCACCCTGTTTTCAGACACATTTCTCTCCTGGCTGCAGAGAAGCCGGCCCAGCCCAGAGCTGCCCTGAAGCCCTGTGAGATCTGGGCTTTCTTGTCAGCTCTTCTGATGAGAAGAATGAGAGCATTCTGCACAAGGGAATTGTGACTATCATTTCCAAATGAGCAATAAACCATAAAAAGGTGTCAACGTAGCCAGATGGAATAATTGGTACATTGCTTCATGTTAAAGAAACTACTGCTGTTGTGTAATTCTCTTCTGTTTTTCTTTTCATTTTGTTTGCAAAGACCCTGAATCAGAAGGAGAACTTAGGTTTCCAAGGAAATACCTCTACAATGAGCATATTAAAACCACTTTTCTGATTTCATAGCTGAAACCATACATAGAGAAGATGGAGAATGTTTGCTTTCCAACACAGATGTATTGGTGATCAGCGGCAGTGCAAGCAAAATGCCAGAAAAATTTGTATTAAAAAAATATATATATTTATTCCTGCGTGTTTATAAGTGTAAAACAGAACATATATAAAAATCTGCTAAAGATAGAAAGAGTTCTTTGATAAACTGGTTCCATATAGCTAAAACCAATAGCTCAGAGCCTGAATTCCATGCCCATGATGAAAATTTTAGCTTTTTCAGCTGCTAGGTTATTACTGTCACAAATGGAAAGGGCTATTCCTAGTTTATAGACACAGGAAAATACTTCTTACTGCTAAAAATTCCCTTGCAAAAATAGTGATTTTTTTTTTTAAATTAAAAAAGTAAAATATCTCATGAATTTAACTAAGGTTATAGACTTTGGAAAACCATATGTAAAGTAGTCTGTCAGAAACATGAAGATCTCATTAGGGCTTTTCGATTAGGTTGGTGGATCACTTGTATAGCACAAGGGATTTCAAAGCTTTATTAAATTTTTCAGGGAGATAAGGGTTAGCTTAATTCCCTGCCAGCCAAAGTCACTGAATGAGAAGCAGGAGAGTAGCAGTAAAGTCAGATTAGTTGTTTTGGCCATAAAGTCCAGGTGGGAAAAGTGATTCTTCCATGCCCTCAGAAGCTGGTCTCCAACAGCCTCATTTCCCTGGCAGAGATGTTTACAGGACTCAGAGGTTTTAGACAGACAATATGGGTCATGGAAAATAGCTTTGGTTTTAATAACAGTTGTACTCGTTAAGTTCAGTAAGCAGATGAAGAATGAAATCAGATGCTCCCAGGAAACACAACTTGCTTAGATTTCACCTTCTGTGGCATCCAATTTACAAAAGCTTCCTTTATACTATGCTTCATTTTCACATTCCTTGCTTTCTCCTGCCTGACTCCTTCTCTCCATTTCCGTCAGGGGCGTTGCTGAATTCCAATTAAATCATAATGACGAGTGAGAACAAAGAGAAGAGCCACACAACCAAAGCAGACCTGAGCAGGTGACAATTGCACACTGCTGCTCTCATAGAAGGTCGTTTCAAAGGATCTCATGTCAAACAAATGAACTAATTACAACATGTCTTCAGTGAACCTTGACTAGGATTTCATAGAAAACTCTATGTCTAACAGAAATCTAAAGACAGGAAGAATAGCTTGTACCCAAACCCCAGCTTCAGTCAAAGGGGCACTCTCTGAGCTTAAACTCAAGCAAATGCAAAAGCTTAAGTCACAAAGGATGAGCAGTAAAGGAGCACAGAAACAGTCAACACAGCTCAGACTAGGTTTCCTCCTATGTCCTTCCCTGTTCTGTTGTTACACAATGCTGGAAAGGAGTGCCTGATTTTAAAGGAAATGCATTGCTGCCAGTGGGGAGTTGCAGCAGATTCATACTTGGAAGAGCACTATGGAGGTGAAAGCACCAACAGTACTGGTGCCTGCTGCACCCCTGACTGCAGAAGGCACTTCCACAGACCAGCCAGCAGTCTGCAAATGTATTTATTAGTCCTTGTTTCATGCCTGTGCTGTTAGACCTTCTCATCTGTGTGATGAAAGCCATGAGGAGGGGTGCTACAGTGAGGATTAGTCTGTCTGCTCACATGTGCCATCACTAAATCCACCAACCAACCCAGTACTCACTGGAAATCTCGCTCAGCACCCTTTCACCTTTTCCTTGGGTCTGCTCAGTTTGTAGTGCAAAAGGGAAAAAAATACAAATCTTAAGTGTCTGTGCCAAGATTTGTATTGGGTGCCTGGGACAACACACCATTTTGGGGATGAGTGAGCATTTTGGGAGGGTACAACTGTTGCACAGCACCATGAACAGCTTGTTACAGGAGGGGCAGTACTTTCTAAACTATTTCAATTGTTCTTCCTTGTACACATGTCTATATACTTCTTAAAACGGCTTGAGGGGGAAAAAAAAAGCAGATGTTTTCAGTGAATTGTTGATCCTTTGATAACAAAGCAAGCAATTTCTGGAACAGCCTGAGGGGAATTCACATTGGGTTTTAAGCAATAAAGCAAATTAGCACCATAGCTTGAAAGGTTAACAGACAGAATAATCCCTTGTAATAGTAGGGGAAGAAGATGAAATGATTAAAAAAATCAATTTGTTGCTATCTTGTGATGTTGCTTATTATCAATGATAGCATAAAATCGCCTCCTCTGCATTCCATAAAGAATTCCCGCACACAGAGTATGCATGATTGCCTCTGCCCTGGGCAGGTGGTCCAGAAGATGGACAAGGCAGGTGAAAGGAAGGCATGGAGACACAAAGGGGAATGGGACAGAGTGGCTGTGGGGACACCTGCAGAGCCACAGCCTTGGAATGCACAATGCGAGGCCTTAACCCGTGACCAGGGAGCCTCTCAAACACACCCAGCAAAACACAGAACACTGAACCCCCTCCCCCAAATGCCCATCTCAGGCACCTGCAGAGAGCAGTGATGTGGAGACCAAAGCTTTTGCTCTGTCAGACAACATCAGAAAAGATTCCTTGGTCCCCAAGCACGGCAATCCCCCCTTCTCCTGGGGGCTGGTGGCCAAAGGAGAAGGGACCAGCTCGTGGATGCTGTGGGTTGGCAAGCTGTCACACACACAGGCATTGCAAGTGGGGCAATTCACTGTGCTTGGTGGCTGAGCTGACTCACTTGGAGCTAGTTAAGTACCTTTCTAAACAGATACTGCTTTCATACAGATGAGCAAGCTTTATGCAAGTCCCCCAAGAGCTCTGTATGTGCTTCAGTGAGTGCTAGACCAGGGCTAATGCATTCTGACACAGGGTGTTACTGAGCAGAGACAGCTCAGCCTCAGCTGTGGGCACGAGCAGAGCAAACTCACACAGACCTGCCAAAGGCTGCAGACACAACTCCAGCCACCCTGCAGTTAGCAGTGTAAGCACATCTCCTCCAGAGGAGTCACGTCTGATTAATCCTCCAGCACTCCTTCACTGAAACACCAGGCAGAAAATGAGCCTGAGCCATTCTCCTCTGAAAACCATGTAACACCCCATCATTACTCAAAACACCTTCTGAGTTATCACCTCCCACTTCCTGTCACCACAGCCTTTCAGAAGATAAGGCATATGCACAAAACCAAAAACGCAGGAAAGCTCCATTTTCCCCAGAGCCCATCAAACACACCCTAGAGCAGACCCCTTCCATCTTCCCACCACAGCTCACAGGGGTTGTCTGACTGTCAACACAACACTGAATTCACATCACCTTTCCCTCCCCTGAATCTTCCTCCCCAACAAGCACTTGAAAGGACAATGGGTATAGCCACCACAAACCCTTTCTCTCCACCACTTTGCACAAGATTTGGCTGAGCCACCTTTCCTTGGGAGCTTTGGGCAGCCAGGATGAAGATAGAACAGAGGCTGTCCTATCTTGCTGCTGGAGCTGTGGGGGACCCTCACCCAGCACCCTGCAGTGCCTGGCACAGCTCCCTGTGTGCCCTGACCACGCTTCAGCTCCTCTTTGATTCCAAGATATCAGCAGCTTCAGAAATTCCTACCAGTGCTGATTTTATTTCAGTCCCTTGGTAAGCAGCTGCAGTTCAAATAATAGACAATATCTTCATCAGAACCTGTGTGACACAATGGCCTTGTAAGGCAACAAGTTGACTATCTTTGCCTTCAAACAACTGGTGGTCACAGAATTACTGGATATTTACTGATCCCTGTGCCAGGGTTTGAAAAGCTATCTTGTCTGGAACATTTAACAGTTTGGTTTTCCACATGATGATTTTACCATATCTGAAACTGCTTGTTCCATCATCCCACAGAAGCTTGCAAGTCTCCATGTGAAAGTTCTTCTCTTCCTTAATGGATAAAATATGATTGGCCTGATGAATAACACAAATTTTCTCAAACCATGTTTTGGGGTTTTTTTTTTTCATTTTTTGACTTATTTTTTAGAATGAAAAGACTACAAAGATTGCCTCATATGATGGAAAGAGGAAAGAATTTAAAAAGGGAGGCAAAGACTACAAAAAACTCTGCAGGTTGGAGAAAAGAAAATGTTTCTTTTGGCAAAATCCAAGACTAAGTGCACATACCAAGAAAAAGATGAATGACACATATCACAATGTCACATAGCAGGTGTAGTGACACAGGTTATGGACATTGGTAGCTTTAGAAATGGGAATCTCCTAAGAGTTTTGTCCAGTTCTGCACACAAGAATGAAGAGTTTGAAGGCTCACAGGTGGTTGTAGGGGCTGGACCATGCTCTGTCAGGCCCCTGTTCTGCCTGTGGTGTTCACAACTGCACTGGGCAGGGAGGTAAGGGGTCCCAGAAAGAGAGAAATCCTTGAATAAAAGTGTGGGGATAGTTTTAACCCTGCCTCTTCCCCTCCTTGCTTTGGGCACCAGGCTGAGCCACGTGGGCAGAAGAGACCAAAAGTGAGCCTATGGCAGCTGACTCTCAACCAAAGGACTGTGTTGCCCTGAAATATCTCTTCCTTGGAGCAGGACCACCAGCCAGCCTGCTGAGAGCAGTGCCCCAGCCTCTCTTCTGTCCTGGTTGTACTGGGGCCAGTTTGGGATCTCACCATTCCTTATTTCTTTACCTTAGGGCTGTTTGTAATGAGACTTGCATATTTAGTGCTCTTGTGTGGTGGGATCCTGCATGAAAGCACGTGGCTTTGTGACTACCTGTTCCCCTAGCACATCTTCAAAGCCTTGCACATCAAAAGGTGCAGGAAGGCTTGTTCTGAGCAGGGGCTGTGAGACAAACTGGCTTTGTGTGCCACTGCCCACATTTTCATTTCAGCTCCTGTGTGGAGTACAAAGAAAGCAAGCAGCACTTGGATTCCTCTGGCACTTTGAACTCAGTGGAGCTGAATGTCCTGCTTGCACTCCTGGTTTGTTATGGAAAGACAACGTTGTGATTTCTAGTATGGAAATGAAGGTAAGGCCTTCCCAGGTGAGAAACCATGTCTTTGACAATCTGCAACAAAGAGCCATGCCAAGTGCTGGTCTAGTGCTGTTGTTTTAACATGGAACAAGCACAGGTGTTAGCAACTAAAACACTACAGGAATAATGCAACATTGCTAAGCTATCTTTTTGCCATCTGTCAAGTTTGCAATATTTTCAAACTGCTCCCGAGCGAATCGCTAAATCATCACATCTCTCTTCCTATGACATAATCAAATAGAATACAATTGCTAATGCAGTACATTTAACCTCTATCAGGAGTTTGGACATTTGTGCAGAACCATAAACCAGTTGTTAGTGCTTGCCAGAAGACTTCTGGCAGCCTTCCTAAGGATTTGTCAAAAAACAATTAGGATCCCTGTTGCAGCTAATGTGGAGCCACAGGCTAACTGGTGCTGGGCATCACAACCCTGTCAGCAGCAGCCTTTGCAGATAATAAGGATCCAGAGCTGGGGGATTTATTGCTGTGGACAAAAGCATGGTGACTTTCTTTCCTCAGCATCTTTGTCACTTGATGAGTATCATGCCTTTCTCCTCTCTACCCAAATTACCTCCTGGCTGGGTGCTGCTTGCTTTAGAGTGACCAGGCAATGTTGTGATTCAGAGAGCCCCAGTGAGGCCTGAATCACAGAATCAAACAATCAGCTGGGTTGGAAAAGACCTTTGAGGTCATCGAGTCCTACCTATGCCCCAACACCAACTTGTCAACCATGGCCCTGAGTGCCATGTCCAGGCTGTCCTCAAACACCTCCAGGGACAGTGACTGCCCCACCTCCCTGGCAGCCGGTTCTAATGCCCCACCAGCCTCTCTGTGCAGAACTTCTTCTATCACGTCCATTAAATCTTGAGTGCAGGAATTAAGCAGGAGAAAACAGCTGAGCTCATCACTTTTTGTTTTCTCTCTTCTACATGAAACCAATAGAATCAGTGCATCCTGCTTTCAATTTAAAAAAATATTATTCTTTTTAAGTGTTAAGAAAGCAAATGTGGAATGAGCCACCCCGATTACTGTTAACTGTGGATTTTACACTGTCTTACCCATCTTAGAAAAATAATTAACTAATTCTTTATTCTGTAAGCTCTTCACATATCTGCAATTTTCTGCTTTTCTGCCCCCTTGCTGATACAAGTTTATTGACAGTAAATACCATAAATTTTTATCTCCTCAGAAGAAAACTCTGGTGCTTTCGACCCTGCTAAAGCTGTGGCTCTTCAGGCTTTGCATAATGAGATGCTATTGAATATTAGCAACTAAAATATTAATAATTAAAAGAATGCAAAGCAATAAGAGCATTTTCCAGATTATGACCACCTATGGATCACCACCAATTAGAAGGAAGTTTGAGCAGAAGCTTGCACATAAGCAAAGCTTTGAAAATAAAAAAGGTGGAGAAGTTAAGAAGGGAAAAAAAATTGCTTCGAAGTAATAAAAGAAAAATCTGGCAGTGTGATTGAAGGAGAGCTACAAGAGCTGATTTGATACAAAGAATGCTTCAGGCTTGCTTTAAACACTCTGAACCATAAGGGCAGGCCTTCTTTTGGTACACCCCCAAATACTATATTTCTCACAGAAAGAGTAACTGCAATATATTGCAGGTTATGATTTTAACTAAGAAAGATATTGGACTGACAGATGAAAACCACCTCTGACCTCTGGACTATTGCAACAACAAGGACTGTTCCATCAGAGAGATCAAGAAGAGATGAAAATAAATGTGCCTAAAGGGCAGGAGGTGCTAAAGCCAAAAGAGAGCAGAGCTGGAAACTGAAGCAGCACTATCTTTACTGACAAACTGGCAGAGGATAAGAATAGCTAGTTTGAGGAGTAGGAGATGGGCAGGAGGCTCCTGAGGATCAAAGCCAGGCCTGATAATCAAAGAAGAAAATAAAAAATTATCAAGGCAGCAATGGAAAAACAGTGGCTACCATGGGTGTCAAACATTAGTCCACTGCTTTCGGTAAAGTGCTGCTCTCATCGGGTAACAGTCTGCTTTGCAATTTTGGGGTGCAGAATCAAAATAGCCAAATTCATACCCACCCACACTCCTAAAGGGCATCTTCCACAGTAACATCACCTTAGCATTTCAAAATCTATGCATGAATGTGAGTATCACCACCCGTGTCCTGAAGCAGCTTTTTGGTCCCTGGTAGCTCAGGTCTCTCTGCAAGACTCCTCATCCTGAAGAAGAGACCACTCTGTCTCAGTGTTAGCAGGACAGCCAGCATGGCACAGTGGCACCACCAAGAGAAAGGTCACTTGTTCAAAGAAAACTGCTTTACATGGACTGACAAAACCCCTAAGAAAATAAACAAAATTCTGTTACTCTTGAGCTCTTCAAAAAGCTTTTTTAATGCACTTCAGGGCTCTGGTAGATGAAAACCACAATATATTTTCAAAAGATATTCTCCCTGTCACATCACACACAGAGTGCAATGTGCAGGATAGATGTCATGGCACCAGAGGGGCTAAAACCAGAAATGCAGAGGTAACATTTCATCCTTCAGCAGCAAAGGGAAGTTCTGCAATGGAATTTCAACGGACATGGAACTAACACTTGCAAGAGTACATTTGGGAGCTTCACCCCTGGGGCACAAATTAGTGCAAAAAAAAACCCAAACCCAAAGAACACTTTGTTTCTGAAGAGGGCCAAGAGATTGTGTGATTTTGTGTGTGTTAATGTCTGTGGGCTCCTGAGCTTGTTACCAGCCCTGTCATTATATCACACTACCTGCTTGCTGCTCTCTCACCAATAGAAATTTTTATATTTCAGAAAGGAAAAAAAAAGCCAATTAATAAACAAGAGCAACTCTAACTTGTAATGCTTCACTACTCCAGCTAAATGCCTGTAGTGCTACTCACTGCCACTTTTCCCACATGTTTTTTAATGAGCTCCAGGAAGAAATGAGTCCCAGGCAGGATGGAATGTGTGAGACAGCCCAAGCTGAGGAGCAGAAATTGTCACTGCTGCCTCCACAGTGATTTGTCCAAGCCACAAAAGGTGTTGTTTGTGGCAGCAGCATGAGCACTAGTGATGCCAGCAGGGACCTTCCTGCAGCAGAAAATCCTAATGGAGAGGTTTGGCTGAATGGGGTGATGCCTTAGGTTTTAGCTTTTACATTTTTCAGTTTCTATGCTGCTTTAGGGTGTGAGTCTGAGCTTCATATTAAGAAAGGGTGAGCTCTCTTCACAGAGCAGGGAGAGAGAACAATTCCTTCTTTAGCTGGGGACCAAGGACAAATGATCCAAATCTCAGGCCCAAGAGCACAAACAACATGGACTGAAGAGAGAAAAACAAAGAGGATGGGACTTCATAACCTAAAGCTGGAATTGGACAATTAACTCCAATTTGCAAATGGACCAGAACTTATAAAAGTGAGTGACCCCATGACCAGTTGTCCATTTTGTGACCATTTTGGTTCATCTTGGGTGCAGCCCTGGCTGGGCTCTTGTGCTGCCCAAGGTGGATCCATTGAGGCCTTTTAATAAATCCCAACTTTATTCTTTAGCTCTGCCCAGCCTCTGCTCTAGGTCAGCCCTCACAGGGCATTAGGGACAGTAAAGGTGTGGGGCACAAGCACAGACATCCTGCTCATCTGGGGTGAACCTGGCACAGCTTCTAGAAATAAACAGCTCTCTTACATTTCCTTTGGTTTCTAAATGCCTTGAAAAAAAAATCCGTGGCCTGCATCCTTAGGAGATAGATATTTACATAGCTCCCTTATAACCAGTGAACCATGTCTATTGACACCAGATGAACATCTAGTCCTACCATTTCAATGGCTTTCCCATTTTAGATGGTCTGGAAAATTAAGATTTCTCAGTTTTGAAAGCATTCCTGAACCTCTCTTCTTTCTAATCTGCCTACCCTCTCCTCCTTCTCCTTTCCATTTTAACCCACAATTTCTCAGGTCATTTAGTTCAGAATGCAAACACAGATGAGTTATTAGGAGTTGAACATTGCCAGCTGTGCATGTAATGTGACTTTGTTTCACAAGGAGTAACAATCTTATCCACACTAACAAAAAATAAGGACTCACAGCTCACAGAGACATGATACAACAGGAGAGGCCTCAGTCAGTGCTCTTCTGCCTAAAAACTTGTTGGAACTTTTTAAAGTACTTTTGAGCTGAGAATATAAACTGAGAGTAGCTAAAAGGACTAGGACAGTGGAATAACCTATAATTTTATGTACAACCACCAGGATGGAGGGAAAAAAAATGGATCATCTAGAGGGGAAAGGGTAATAACGAGTGTTCTTCAACATGTCAAATACAAAACACTACAGAAATGTTGAGGTCTGGAAAAGGGCTAGGTTAAAAGAGAAAGGGCCATGGTCACACAGGATTGGAGAAAGTAAGAGCTGACCCCCTAAAAAAAGTGTCATTTTTTTTAGACAAGCTGATTCTCCAGGCTCAGAATTTAACTTGTTTTTACTGCTGTTTTATTAGTTTTTCCATTTTGCCATGACAAGTTAATGATTTTTGCAAAAATGTACCATGACAAATCTGCCCCTGCAGGTGGTTTTACACACACTACGTTCATTAAAGACTTTGATCTCTCTTCTCTTTTTAGTTTTTCTCCTTGTGTTATATTTTCATGGTTTTGTTTCTTTGCCTTCCAAGGAAAGAGTAAAGGACAGAAATACAGACACTGAGAACTAGTAGGTAGAACACCAACACCATTACCATCCAATATTGTGGCCCTGCACCAGAAGACACATGGCTAAAGGAAGGTTTGCAGCTGATTTCTCTCATATTCCACCTCTTGCAACTGCAACTTTATTACTCTGAATCACATTTCCCAATATAATTACTACCTGATACCTGTGAATGGGAATAGCAACAGCTGTTGCACAGAGGCTGGGAAGAGAAGATTGGGGGTGAGATGGACTTTATAAACACTTATAACTTCTGAAGATTATTCCTTTTGAAGCTATACATACATTTTAATCAGCTACTTTCATCATTATACATGAATGAATTATTAATTAGTCCTCTTGACTAAAAATATAATTTCCAACTTGCTGCAAAAATACACACACGCACGCACACAGACAAACATGAAAAAATAATACAAGAAAAGGAAGATATTGCACATCATTAGCACCAGAGTGAAGGCTGAGTATTTGATCTCAGTTTAATTATGAATGCCTGGTTTGAAAGAACATTTCCACATCAGCAGTCACTAAGGCTGCTGTGTGCACTTGGGTGTAAGACAAGTGAAGAGGCCGTACTGGCAACAGCTTCTTTTTTCAGCAGCTCCACTCCCTGTACCACTGGGCTGTGTGCATAAGTACCTGCCCAATATATCCCTTGCTAAAATGCCTTTTGTCCTGTGGCTTCATTTTCAGACCTGGGAAAAACCCAACCACTCAAGCTTGAGGCTGTTTCTGGTTACAGGGCAACCTAAGGCTTCAGAAACCCTAAAGGGAGGGACAGCCTTTGATCCCAAACTTGTGTGGGCACGAGGACAAGAAAAGGGAAATCCAAAGAGGAGTACCACCACTGAAAAAGAAAAGGGAAATCCTCAAAGGATTACTGCTGGTCTGCTTTACAGATGGAGAAACAAGGTAAGAGCAGTAGAGGTAACTCACCCATGCCAAGCCCAAGATCTCCCAACCTATTAGGCTACATGACTCCTTTCAGTTATCTAACCATCTAGCAGGGAAGAACCCTCCAGAACATGCACATTCATTCCCTCTCTGACCCCCCTTCCTCAGACTGTCACCTACAGGTAATCTGGCCAGCTGGAAGTGAAGTTTGTCCATCAGGGAAGGGGACTGAAGGCAGTATCTGAGAGCCAGCAGCTACGGAGGACTCTGATCAGCACGGGTACAAGAAAAGGGAAATCCAAAGTGGAGTACCACCACTGAAAAAGAAAAGGGAAATCCTCAAAGGATTACTGCTGGTCTGCTTTACAGATGGAGAAACAAGGTAAGAGCAGTAGAGGTAACTCACCCATGCCAAGCCCAAGATCTCCCAAGCTATTAGGCTGCATGTCTCCTCTCACACTTCCTTATTTATCTAACCATCTAGGAGGGAAAAACTCTCCAGAACATGCACATTCATTCCCTCTCTGACCCCCCTTCCTCAGACTGTCACCTACAGGTAATCTGGCCAGCTGGAAGTGAAGTTTGTCCATCAGGGAAGGGGACTGAAGGCAGTATCTGAGAGCCAAGCAGCTATGGAGGACTCTGATCAGCCTGCAGGGTCTTTTTTTTCCCCATAACAAGAGAGAGACAACGAACAATTGTGCCTTTTTGTTATCTGAATTGGTTTCCTTGATGAGCACATCCCTTCAGAACCCGCTGCAATGTTAATTTCTGAAATGATCAAAAAGCTTCTAAACTAAGGAAATGCTGCACACTCAGGGAAAGAGGAGAAGGGTTCAGAGGAATTGGAAATGACTTGTTATTCTTCAGAAAACTGGGCCATCCTCCCAATGCTGTTATTTTTAAACAGTTTGTGTTTTAACTACATGGAGGTACATAAACAGTTGCAGAGCTAATAAGGTTGAATGACTCCAAAAAGCTCTTGTTTTACCAGAGGCCTTGCAAAAATTTTAACTAGCAAGTTTCACAAACCCTGTTTGAGCTATTTTAACTGTTACTGTATTACACCTCTGCCTCAAGCCTGCTCCAGGAAGGCTGCAGTTTCTTTACATGTGTTTCTCATGACCAGGGCAAACAAACTAAGGTTACCAATGGAAAAGAACTCCAAGACACAGCTTTCATCTCAACTTACCAGAAGAGGCCAAAGTCAAAGATGTCCTGTCATAAATACACCAGGGAAAGGGCATTTGGCATCTACTGCAGAACAGCAATGCTGCAGTAAGGTAGAAAAAATTAAAGAAAGGCCTCCTAAAGTCAAGGCTACTCTCCCAAAATCAGTGGCTGGCCTTGTCGCTAGCCCTTTGCAAGTTTCCATGAGAAAGCAATTCTGGTGTGAGCAGTTCATTAACATAACTATCTATTCCTGGGTGGAAAAATAATTAGCACCTGTATAAATTGGTTTTACACTGTTAGATAGAAAAATGAAAACTATCTCTCACAAACAACTTTTCCTGCATGTACACACAATAAATACAGGATAAGAACTTGTTACTAACCAATAAAGTAATTGGCAAGAAAGCCACTTACCAACTGGAGTCACACATGAGGTCTGTGAAACTGTATAAAAAGGAGTTATGTGAATAAAGAATGGGCTTTTTCCACCATGAAGAAAATGGAGTCTTGTGTGATTTATTCCCATACAGAAATGGGGGATGGATTTTTAAAAAATCAGGGAGGTGCTTGCAGGGGTATCTGCTGCACTGGGATGTTTTTGTTGTCCCAGGACCAAGAGGGGCTTCTCTGTCACTTCCTCTTCTCTGCCAGATTCTCTTGGAATCATGTTTCCAGCTGTGTCCTGTTTCTTTGCCTCCAGACCTCCAGGGAGATTTTGTTCACTTAGGCCCAACCTTTTCGGGCGTGCTCTTTGAGCTCATTTTTAGCCTTTTCAGCTCAGCAGGTTTGTGGCTGTTGCTGCAGGGCCCACTCCTGACTCTGATTTACTGTGGATGCCCACCTGCTCCCCCAGGAGTGTCCCTGGAGACACTGGGCTCACAGCAGGCTCTGTGCTGACTTTCCTGCAGAGCACATTCAGGTCAGGCTTCTCCAGAGTGCAGTCACACACACGTCACTTGGGTTGTTATCAATATTTCATTAATTTGCCAGCTACAGTAGTTTTCCCTTGAGAGATCATTAATAAAATACCACCCAAATAAGCAGGATAACAGGCAAAGTGGCCAAACTACAAAACAAGTTTAATTACCTTGGTGTTATACCTTTGCAAGCGCCGGCTTTAAATTGGAGAATTCTATCAAGTAAAGCTTTGATGATGCTGAGGCCTATTGCTTCCTATGTCTTGGCATCTTAATTACTTCTCCAATTTCCCACACACACTTCCTCTGTTTTGTTTGGAAGAAAAATGAAAGTCCCTGTGGGTGTTAATGGAGGGTTGCTGGGAGGATTTGAGCAAAACTTCTCCAGCACGGATCACTATGGTGGAATCACCTTGCTGATATGCAAACCTCACCTTAAATTCAATGCTACACAAAGTGGTAACTCTTCCATGGATAAACAAAAAGATGAGATTATTCAATTAGTTGAATTAAACTTCCTCTGAAGCTAAAATAGAATTTTTTTCAATACCCAGCATATGAGAATTAAACTAACCCAAATAAGAAAAGAGCAAATCACATTTCAAATGAGATCTACCCATCACTGAAGAAATGCATTTCTGGCTTTTACACTGAACACTTTTAAACCTAAATAGGACTTCTTGTAAGTATCCATAAAATTACATGCTCTGTGTATGCATTTCTTGGTGTATATACTAAGTTTATTTTACATAAATTCCTATTGAAACTACAACAGAAATAAGCATGTAATGTTGAGGCAAGTTCATGCCTGCCTTAATTCTCAAAAAAAAAAAAAAGGTGCATACACAGATGTGTATCTCTTAAAATTTCTTTCCTGTTGAAAGAGTTATCGGTTTCAGACTTGAAATTAATTTACTGCACAGTAGGCTGTACCAAACTGTACTCTTTTTAATCCTAACAAAGGGAAAATGAAGTAGATTTCTTATACAGAGAAGAAGCTGAAAGGTAAACACTTTGCCTGCCAAGACAGAAAGTCAGTCAAGAGCTGATTCTTTGAGGGTTCACTAAGAAAGCTGAATCTTTAGTGACAGAACAGTGAAACCATTTTGAAAATGTACAGATTTAAAATAAGACAGCCTAGAACAAGGAACAATAAGAGACTGACACATCAAATAAAGAAATAATTGTTGCAGTCTGCTCTAACGCTTAGTGTGACTTTGATCATCTTCAGTAACTCTTGTGATGCACAGCAAAATCAGTTCCAGAGCAGATTTGCATAGAGGAGCTTCTTTACAGTGCTCATGATGCATTTCTTGAGTCACAGCAATTTCTTGAGGCACTGACCAAATGTACAGACACCTGCATGGAGCCCTCTCTGCTCTCCTGCCAAAGCGACACTAAACTTGGGAAAAACCAAAAGAAAATGCAAATTATGGGGCTGCCAAGTGCTGAACCCCACCTGAAGAGCCAACACAATCAATAAAATGGTTCAGGAAACAGTTTCAGAAGTGCCAGGGCTGTCAAAGTGCCAAGAAGCCAGGCTCTGTGCAAATGGGGCTCTCAGCATGGCTACTCAATGCAGCACCCTGGAATGTTGTGTCTGGTTTTACTGACAAAATCTGAATAAAATGAACTGAATGAGGTTCAGAAATGAGCCATAATGACTGGAAATCATGATTTATTGTGAAAGGCTTCTGAATCTCCATCCACTCTCTTTTCTGAAATAGAGCTACGTCCTGGCTTGATCACAATCCACCCATACCATGGCAGGGAAGAGACTCTGGGTAGGAAAAGGCTCATCATTTTAGTAGAAAAATATGCTGGACATGAGCAGTAACACAACAGGAATTCAGGCAAGAATACTCCATGTACTCTGAATGGGAAAGGGTACCAGCCAGCCCAGCAAATGGCCAGGGCTGAGGCAAAGCTCCTTTGTGGAAGCCTTCCTTCAAAAACCAGAGAGGCATTGCATGAATCAATGGCCATTTTTGAGGCTGTTTCATGTAGGATATGTAACTGCACAAATCACACCCTTCCCAGGTTTCACAGTGAGATCATCTTTGGAAACTGTGGCGTCACATGAGGCTCAGCCCTCTAAGAGCCTGAGCATTTGAAACTAAAATATGCAAATAGTAACATTGAAGTCTACGGACAGCTTCTAGAGGAAAGTCTTGACTAGACTGTGCTCATACCCTGCAGGGCTCTGGGGTCAGCACCTCTGCAGCCCCACTCTGTGTGGGCAGGGATTTCAGCAGGGATCTGGGGAGATTTCTCATCAAGGACTTCAGTGACGCAAAATCCTGCTGGAGCACCACCACCAGCGACTGCCTCGGAAAATCCTGCCCTACATGCATGAGCATTCATTTGTTTCATCCCACTTTTGCTATGTAACATGGCTTAAAACATTGCCTTGGGGAGCCTGAAAATGTATTAAAGTGATTACACAGAAATTTATGCAAATTACTATGGTAATTTTGAAATTACTTGATTCTATTTAAAATGCCTGCAGTTTTTAGTGTCCTGTTCCGAGCTGGCTCTTGAAACCATCCCTCGGAGGTGTGAACAAGCAAAGGTGGAACAACTATTTTTCACAGAAGCACAAGGGAAGGAAGCACACACCTTCAAAGAAGCCCAAAGCCTTTCCAGAGGACAGGAGGCAGTATCTCCTCATTAGGGCCCAGATGTACTTGAGGAATGAAGAGGGACAGAAGCACATGGGGCTCAGTGACTGCTGTCCTCACATGACCACCACCCTAAAATTTTTCTGCACCTCCTTCCATTAATTTCCTGGCTCCTCTGGAGAACCAAATCCACCACTTCCTAATTTGGACTGGAAGTCAGTGAACAGCAAGAGTTTGCTCCTCTACTTTACTCAAACCAGGTTTCATGGCCAACTCCATAGCAGGTACCCCAGGAGGAGGTGTGTAGGAAACTGGTTAAAACAATGCAAAGGGATCTACCTGCACAAAACCTGTTGGCATTTCTGATATGGGGTATTTCCTGCTTACATATCACAGTTCCCATCCCTGGACATCCTGTCAAGGGTTCCTCCTGCTTTCAGACAGGTTTGGTGCTAGCCATGGTTCATCCAAAGGTGGCCTGTTCTTGGGGAGCAGTGAAGCAGGATGGAAGGAGGCTAAGAGTCCTTGCTGCAGCACAGGGAAGCCATGGAAGTCCTGAAGGAGTGGCACTCACTCAGAGAGGAGGAAAAATGCTGGACTGCTTTCAGGGAAGGAGGAGAAATGAATGAGGATCCCCCAGTCTGCTGCAATTCTGAATGATAGGTCTTAATAACTCCACATCTCATAGCCAGAGTCCAGTGGACATAGCAATTCCCTCTGGCCTGAATTTCTGTGAAGTCCAAATTCTGACTAACAGTGGCTAAATTATGAGCTCACCATTTAGGGATACTTGGTCATGATTCTCCTGATGGAGAAGAATCTAAGAAATATTTACATGTTTTGAATAAATCAGTTAAGAAAAGAGATTTTGTAGAGCAGCACATTAAAGCAGATGGGCACAGTGGAATAAGCTTCTAGCCTTAATTAGTAAGGAAAACAGTGACCTTTTTTCAATTTAAAAAGTGTACACAGTAATAATTTACAGGACACAGAACACCCTGTGGCCTCAGTAAACTTCAGGTCTGGCTGACTGTGAACCACCAGTTCAGTACGTCTTGCTAATGCTCAGAGTATGCTTTTAATATGCTAAATGTATCCCTAAAAGGATACTAAAAGCCTTACATTAGCATATTCTGGATGAACTTTGAATATAGGAGCAGTGCAAGAGAGGCAGAGATTCACTGTCATGGCCTAATTAAAAACAGATAGTGTAGCATATTGACCTAACAAAAGTAATGTTTTCATCTCAGCTTACTTCTGTCCTTGTTTAGTCCTTTGGCTGGAGCCAGCAAACAGCTGAACTGACCTCCCTTTAACAGCCTTTGGGGTGCTAGTTTTTCATCTCAATCTACATACTTGGCTAAAAATCCCTTTAGGCTCTATCTATCTATCATGAGAAAAGTAAATTATTACATAATGTATGCCTTTCTATTGCTACAATTAGAATTTTTAAGTACTTTCTCTCCATTTTTCTTTTCTTGCACTTTTTCAACTTGCAGCCATCCACTATCACCTTCATTACACACCTGTGGTTTAAATTCCTGCCCTCAAGAGAACCCTGGCAGGGTTGTCTATTTTGTTTTTTCTACACAGAGCCTCAATACAGAGGTGCATTACACTCATAGATGTCTTATCAGTCACTGGCACTTCCCATAACCTTATTTTGAAGTTCAGTTCCTTTGAAGGTCAGTCTTTTCACTTGTACCTAGTGATTTTTAAAAAAATAAAAACCCCACTGGGGTGAATTCTGACAGGCAACATAAGGGACAAAACACACTGTCACAAACTCATCATTAAATTACTATTATATACTAGTCTGCTTAATCAAAAGCAAGTCACCACTTTGCAAAGTGACTTCTTTGCCTTCCTTCTAAGAACAGTAAACCTGGTGTGTCCCATGAGGTGTGCAATTCAGGTCTGGCTGTACCTCCTGAACTGCTCACAAGCTGCTGCCACTGTGGTGTTAACTTTCAGGGATATTCTAGAACAGATCTCAGGTATCAGAGCTGGCTGAGAATGAAATGTTCCCTTCACAGCTCTGAACTATCAGACACAGAAATCACAGGCAGCTATAATCTTCAACCCCTGGCACAGAAAACCACATTTTCAATTCCTGCTTAAAGTACTACTTCTTGCTCTTATACCAGAAATGTCTCTGGCAAATGACAGTGGCTTGCCTACACTGAGCTGCTTTCTATTCTATTTTAAAATAATAATTTTCCAGTCTCCAGTGAGAAAATAACACCTTAAAGGGCTCTATCCCACTCCAGCAAGACAAAATGTACATTGGATTCAGCAAGTCAAGAACGCACCTGTAATATTCAGGTTTATATTCTGCCTGGGGATGTAACTGTGGATGGGTACCTCAGGATTTTTGTAGTCTGAAGCCTGAGGACCTGCCAGGCTCCCTGAATGCTCTACAAGCACACCCTTCAGTTCCAGTAACAGTGTTCCAGTTACACTCGAGCACCTTCCCATACTTATGTGGTTTTACCAAGACAGCTGATTCCACTTTCAGACTCAACCCCAAACCTAATCCAGCCTTGCAGGCATAAAAATCCCTCTGGGTTGCCTAAAATTACAGGTCCAGAGCTGAGCTTTGTGGGCAGAGTGCAACACAGACACAGGGATACAGAAGACAACAGTGTGGCTCTTCCCTCCATGGTAGGCAGCTATGGCAAGCAGTGTGCAGATGCACTGCTCACCACAGGCACTGACCAAGGGAAACAGGCCCTTGCTGACTTACACATTTTCCAGAGGCTGTTTTTGATTCTTGCACGTAATGCAGCAGCACTCAACACAAAATATAAAGAATAACCCATGTGATGAGGAGCAGGGAAGGCAGATGCATTGTCTGCAAATGCCACCCACCCCCCCAAAGAATGAACTTAGAATTGTGGAGATTTTTTCCCCTTCTCCCCAACATAATGAGTGTGCCCTGGCTGGTTTGAACTTAACAGGATCTGCCACTGAAGTACACAACTGCTGTTCACACTAGAATTGCCTGATAAGTGATTAGGCTCAGCATGAGTGATAAGATGGGGACACAAACTAGGAGCAGGACGCACACTCCATGGTGGCAGGGATGCCCACACAGCGGGACCATGCTGGATTGACTCCAGCTGGCCTTGGGGGAGCTCCCTGTCCTGGCCTGCACAGACCTTGGGTTTTGTGAGTGTGGGTTTGTGCTGTCCCCTCCTGGACCACTGTGGTGGAGCTGCCTGTGCTCCAGAAGGTGCTGCTCTCACCTGCCCCGAGATCACTGAGCTGAGGCAGCCACAAGTGTCCTTGGGCTCAAAGTGATCTCCAAACAAAAGGCTGTGAAGAGTGGGAATTCCTGAAAAAGGCTCTTCTCTTTGCTTCGAGTTCCTGTTAAGTGGTGTCTATTTCTGGACAGATTACAAACACTGAAGACAGTTGTTGCCACATTTAAAAATAGCCTTGGAGTAAGGCTTAACTGTTCCCTGACCAGCAGCTAACTGTAACTGCTATTCCTAGATCAAAAAAGGCAATTATTTAGCAAATCCTAAAAAGGAATTAAAGGATCAGGAATAACTCCACATGGCATGACTTCAGAAGTGTGACCCCCACCCAGCCCTGAGTCTGCACCCAAGTAACTATTCCAGCATTGGAGTCCTGGAATCAAATCCCCAATTTAATTTATTACTGTGCTGTAACAACACTGACTGCAGTGGTGCCCCATTCACTTATGAACCTGTGAGAGCAGCAGGAAAATGTCCTTGTATTTGAAGCCTACAGGGATTCCCATTTACCCTGTATTGAACTTTGCAGCTCGTTTAAGCTGTGGCTCTAACACCAGGCATTTGTTTGTAATCCCTGTTTACAAGCAGAAGGTGTTACCTGCTTTAAAAACTAACGCCCAGTGGAGCTGCACTACAGCAAATTCAGCAAGGGCAGCACCCTGACCAAGGGCTTGTACACACACGTTGTAATAGCACCACTGAGGTGTGGGTTTAAGGTGGTGCAGTCAGACCACATCAGCATCTCTGGGGATGTTCTTACACAGGTATGGATGCAGTGCCTCTCACTGCATGCTTGAGAAATCAGAGAAAGTTTTCATCTCTTAAAGAAGCTCTCCTGCTGAAATTTAAATGCTGGCACTAGCCTTACACAAATCTATCTTCAATGATTTAAAAGTTTATCCAAGTCATGCTGGCTGCTGTTGTGAGAAATTTCACTTCCGAGCTCAGTGTCAAGCGCTGGGATCACTTTTCCAGCCGAGCTGCTCTGTGTGTACAGTTACACACACAAGTGCATCCTCCCAAGGTAGGAACCAAAAGGAAGCATCTCCCAGCCTCACGCCCTCAGAATTCCTGTCACTCACATGGTGCCAAGCAGCTAAACCCAACTCCCTTCAGCCTCTAGTGAGAGCAAGCCTAGCCTGTGACTACAACACTCCATCCTCTCTGCCTCTTCATATTAAATATGGAAACTCTCCAGATTAAATGGAACTGTATGCTTAGGGACTATTTAAAATACCTTTCCAGGAATAGTCTCAAAGAAATGCTTCCCTTCCTATGATCACATTTTACAAAGGCCTTTTTCAACTGTGGCTTTACAAGCTTAGTCCTGCCTAACACCAGGGGAGGCACGGCTTCATGCCATGTGTAGAGCCACATGCATTCCCAGGTACATCCCACCCTGCAGCTCCCACCCCAGCCTTGCACAGCACCTGGAAAACCAGGAGAAGCAGCTTCCTCATGGGAGATTTGATGAGAAATATAGCAGCAAGAAATAAAGTGGTGAGGACACCAGCTAGCTGTGGGGCATTTCAGCCTTGGAAGCATCTCCCAGCCTCACGCCCTCAGAATTCCTGTCACTCACATGGTGCCAAGCAGCTAAACCCAACTCCCTTCAGCCTCTAGTGAGAGCAAGCCTAGCCTGTGACTACAACACTCTGTCTTCTCTGCCTCTTCATATTAAATATGGAACCTCTCCAGATTAAATGGAACAGTATGCTTAGGGACTATTTAAAATACCTTTCCAGGAATAGTCTCAAAGAAATGCTTCCCTTCCTATGATCACATTTTACAAAGGCCTTTTTGAACTGTGGGGTTTACAAACTTAGTCCTGCCTAACACCAGGGGAGGCACGGCTTCATGGCATGTGTAGAGCCACATGCATTCCCAGGTACATCCCACCCTGCAGCTCCCACCCCAGCCCTGCACAGCACCTGGAAAACCAGGAGAAGCAGCTTCCTCGTGGGAGATTTGATGAGAAATATAGCAGCAAGAAAAAAAGTGGTGAGGACACCAGCTAGCTGTGGGGCACTTCAGCCTTGGAAAGTTCAGGTAGACACCCTTTCTGAGCAGGTCTTTATCTTGGATGCAATATACCTGTGGCATTCAGTAAAATTCCAGGGGATGTACTACATACAAAGCATTCATATGCTTTTAAGATATATATGCTTTTTTAAATTCAAGTATGATCAGTAAGGAAAAGAGTTTTAAAGCAAACCCTGTGCCTTTAGGTTGTGTGTGCAGGTACAGAGACACAAACCTTTCCTTTGGGCAAATGCTCATCTAACCTGATTCATGTTGTAATAATGTGCAATTTTCTTGGAGCCAAGCACTGAAGGATGTGATATTGCATAAGGAAATCTCTCATCTTCACTTTAAATCATTCTTTTGTCATGGGAAATGTAAAACAATTTAAAAATTAAAATATATCACAGACTAATGACAGAAGGTCTCATCCAAAACCAGTGTAAAAAGCCAACAAGTGTAAAAAGCCAATAATTTTATTTTGGCTTTATCTCAAACATGATTCTGATTCAGGACAAACTGCCTTGCCACAAACAAAGGACCAGAGGGCACGGCAGCACTGGGGCAACAAGCCCAGCCCAGGTCTCATGGAAGGAATTGCCAACTGGATTCAGGCAATTCCTGCTGGCAAGGGAGCAGGTTCCTACTCAAAACCTGACACAGCTCAAGCTGGTTTCTCCAAAGGAAAGCAATGTAAGCACAGCAACCTGTAAGGTAAGGAGCTCATATGTCAGTCAGGACAGAGTCCCAAAGACTGTAGGAACATAAAGAACCCTATAAAAGCAGGGGGAAGTTTAAAGCAATAGGTGCAAAGAATCTTGAAAGCAAGGAAGTCCTTTGAACACAGAAGTGCTGTGGGCAACCAGATACAGATTTACTACCCTGAACACAGAAACAGCCTGTCTTTAGTATCAGAAGAAAATCACATCTCTGACCCCAGAACACCCCCTTCCCTCTTAATATCCACACGATGCCAGGCTGAAAGTGTGCAAGCAGTCTGCTTTATACCAAGTGAAAGTTGAAAAGCAAGCTCTTCTTGAACATGAATTCTGTAATCAGTAATGATAATGAAATACTGGGCTGGGACTCAATTCCTCATGCTAGAAATACTGTCAGGGACTGCCACTGCCTTCCTCCTCCCACAGCCAGGACAACATTCCACTCCAGGAGATGAGGAATGAGGAGCTGCTCTTCCAGAGAAGAGGAAAGGGAAATGGTAGGCATACAGCTACAGGTGTCTGGAACTGCAACACAAGCAAGAGACTTAAATTTCTTCTGAGCAGTTTCAGTGCTATTCTGGGACAGAGTGAACTGCTGGGTGGTGGTGACATGCAGGAAATGACTCCATGGCAGTAATCTGAGCAATCCCTGTTTGAGCAGGGATGCCACTTTTGTCCCTCTTTTGAAGATAAGTCCATACTCTGAGATACCAGCATCAAAATACATTAGGCAGGGCCACAGGGCAGCACTGGACTGAACTAGTTTGGGTCCATTTGTGAATTTGTAAGCCCTTTGAGAGTGCAGTATTTATTCTTCTCATGCTGTTTTGGTAATTGATTAATTAACATGCTTGCAGGAATAGGCATGGCAGTATGAGTTCAGGAGTGCCATCAAGGAAACATACCCCTGTCATTAAATACTTGCCCTGCAGGAGGGTGGGCAGGGCCCACAAGAGACTGGTAACCTCTTTGTCTTAGGTACCTCCCAGGAAACTCACGTTTAGTGACTAAATTTATTCCACTGGCCAAAAAAGGGTGGAGACACAATAAAGAGGGGCAACTTGCCAAAGGTCATTCAGGAAGGGGGTGCCTGTACCTGCAGCCACATTTCCTGGGCCTCAAGCCAGTGTCTGCCACCTGGAAGATGCTCCCTGCCACATCTGATCTGTACATCCCTCTGCACAATTTTTGACTGCAGATGAGACGAATAGGCACAGGACTCTGAAGTGGCTATGAGCATATATCGAGGCTTATTGAGCCATAAATCCAGGAAGCCATGTGCTCAGGTGATTTCCAAGTTCACTTAAGCTTTATGAAACCTATTTTTTAGCCAAACAACTGTAAATGAGCAGTGTCTGGTGACATTTTATTACATTTTCCCTTATTATGCCTTAGTGGTAAATTGTTCTCGCCAATCAGTGTTGCAGTATCAGAGAGACTCTTACAGAGAGTCACCTAAAGAAAGCAGAGATAAGAGATTTGGCTGTCTGTCTCTGCAAAATGGGCTTCTTTTCATTTTTCAGTGCAGGTCAGAGTTCTGATTAAAATAATAAACCAACACAATGATCAATTAAGAGAGTGGAGAAGCAGGTATGCTGTCAAGACTAGCAGCCATCCTATAGGAATAAATCAAAGTAACAGCAGCACTAATTAAGGAACAGTTTACACTCAATGTTACACCAAGTACTGTTGAGAATCATGTTTTACAGTGATGCTATTAAGCATATTTACATCAAAATGATGAGGAAGAGCACACCATCAAGGATTTTTCTTTTCCAATTACATCCAAAATAACATGAATATTTGCTATCTTAATTTACAATTACCCCACTATGACAGCAGAGTATCCACCTATGGAAACACCCATGTTTTAATGGTGTTATTAATGAACAGCACATTCATAAAGTTTTCAAGGGCTGATGAAGAAAACAGGAGTATAAAACCACAGATGTTTACATCTCCTTCCCATACATTTTGGTTAAGACTGTTGTGAGTGTAACTCACTGAAAGCCAGGCAGAGGAACACACCTTTTATTTCCATTCCTAAGAGATTATCAAGGGCTCACCCACTTTTCCATTTGGGATTTCTGTGGGTTTGCTTAAAGAATACCAGAAACCTCTTGTTGTGTCCTCCTTCTCTCTCAAACATCACTTATGAGCTCGCAGGCACCATTCACCATTTGGATAGCAGGCCTGGCATGAGGGTGGCAGCTCATTAAATGCTGTTCCTCAGGGCTAATAAACTCCCATTAGCTGAATCCTACATTGCAAGTGACTGGCAAAGCTCAGACCTCCCTGCTGCATTCCCTGGCCATCACACAGCACGGTGCACTCCAGCAACTCACAGGGAAACTCATGAGAATTCTGTTGATATTTGATAGAGAGCTGTGTTGCCACAGAGTGGTTGTCACAACCGTGTTTGCTGATAATAAAGAGTTCCTATGCAAGTGAATGAGGCAGCCTGCAGTCTTGGTGTTTATTATACTGCAATGTTAGGGACTCCCAACTCTGAATATTCATGCTGGGGAATTAAGCCTTAATTTTCAGATGCCAACAATAGCTGATGTTTAGTGTTACTGGCTTTTGGTAGAGCTTTAGGTTGTATGAGAAATAAAAAGCTAGACATATAAACCTTCTTTAAAGTAGCAACTGGAAGGAAGGCTCTTAAAAAGGGCACATTTAGGCATCAAAATGAAAGATTCAAACAACTGCATACTTGGAGGGTTTAGAAGCAAACAAAACACTCTAGGCCCTAATTCTGCAAATGTTTATACATATGCTTCTCTAACTGGGAGATCTGTATTTCAGTAATTTACTAATTACTGGTTTATATCAGTGCTTCACTTTCAGCATTTTTCTAAACTCCAGGCTCAAGGCCTGTTGAAATACTCCTAAGCAAATAACAAAACAAGAGTAAGCTGGTTACTCTGGGGATGGGTCTGTGCCCTGTGAATAAATCTAACCTTCCTCCAGCTTCTGTTTGTTAAATGTTTTTAAAAGCCTCCCTCATTGTTTTCAACAAACTATGACAAGGATGAACAGATTTGATGCCCGAAATGTCCATCTGGGACAGAGTAACTGGGGAGGAGGATGGCACACAGAGCTGCACTTCCTTACAGTGCTCAGAAGCACAGCAGGGAGGAGAATTCTTGGGAGAGGGGCTTTCCCAGCTCTCCAGAACATCTGAGAGAACAGAATCACTGAGGGGCTGCTGGCTGCCCCAGCATCCTCTGAGCACACACCATGCCTGCAATGAGCCTTGATCTGTTTGTGTCAGTCACTACATGACAGCACAAGTGCTGTCACAGCCACAGAGTAGCAGAAGGCAGCACAGACCTTGAAAAGCCCAGAAAAAAACCCACAAAAGGCACAAAGTCTGCTGTACATTTTAAGTGCTCCATCAGTTCACTGAATTGTATGCTACAATATCATTCTTTACCAATAGCCAAACAGCTATTAAAAGTAGGAGACTGAAGCTTTTCATAAAGCAGGCTCTTGGAAGTCTATCCTACCCCATCTTGTTCTCCTCCCTGGTCCTCAATAACTAGTTCTGAACACAGTCCTGCTTTGCAGAGCTTGTTGTTCTGGGGTTAGCCCCAAGTCATCAATCTGTGGCTTTCAGGTGCTCTGTGATTTTTAAATGTAATCATGGAGTCCTTTCTGGTATTCCTGTGTTGCTAAGGAATGTGTAGTTCCTATCCCAGGCTGAAGTTCCTCACCACAATCCTCTATTCCCTTGGATGAACACATTAATTAAAATGTCACCGTGCCACTTCTTTCTGCATGAGACCATGGGTTTTTCATTTTAAGAAAGCAGCAACAAGGTGGGAGAAATGCACAAGTGGGCTGTGGGAAGGTAAGAGCATTACTAATTACATCTTCCACCTGCCTGCAGTCCTGAGATACTAATGAAATGTAAGAGTGAGATCCAAGGCAAGCAACAGGCTGCAAAATGGGATCCTGGGCACTTCCCAGCTCCCACAGAACCAGTCTGGAAGATTTCAATAGTTGTGCGTGCTTTGCAGCTCTCAGTCACAAGGCTTGGACAAAAAACAAAAATTGATTTAACAGAGAGTGAATGTAATGCTCTGCAAGTAGCTTAGACTGCACCAATTAATCAATTACCCAAGTACATTCCACTTTAATACATTCATTACTATTCCAATCTTTAATCAACTGCTTGTTCCGCATACAATGAGGTTCCTGCATTTCTGTGTAAGGAACAATATTCACTTTGCAACAGAAAAACACCACTTCCAGTGCCAAACATGAAAAATCAGAAGTGTGTTGATGGCTCTATGATGTGAACAACCCTGTAACTGGCTTACAGGCTGTGCTGGCACTTGCTGTGGCTTTGTTTGATATACCCACTAAAAATATTTATTGGAGATTAGGAGCAGGAACTGATCTGAAGGATGTTTTTGCCTTCATGTCTCAGTTTGGCATGTGCAACTGAAACTGCTGCTACCAGCTACTGCATTTCCTAGAGTCAGGAGCTTTTCAAGCTGTGATTTTTTTAAACTTCTTTAAAATCAGAAATAAATTTTGAAAACTGTGTGCAGCACCTCCAGGCCTTCAGCTCTACTGCTTCCCTTGCTCCCTCTCCTGGCTCTAGCTCAGGGCAACTCCATTGCCAAATGGCTCCTTAAAAGCTGCAAAACCTCTTCCCTGACTTTAACTAGTGTTAGAGCACATCCATAACAATTCTGTTGGTAATTTTTTGATTCACCTAATCTATAAAATGGGCTAGCTGGGTGTGACTGCTGCAAGTCTATCAGTCCCTTTGACTGTACAAAATGTCACCTATTTGTTCCCATAGGGGAGAGTTTCTGCCAGAAATCATTCTGAACCTCCTTCATCAGTCAGGAGCTCAAGAAGGTCTTTCTGTAAAGCCCCCTCTTCATCAGTGAGGAGTCCTGGTGACAGGGGACCACGGTATGGGGTGGGAGAGGAAAAGGGAGATCTCTGATGGAAGGTAAAAGTGGAACAAAAATTATCTGCAGGAGTGAGAAAAATGTGTTTGTTGATAACAAGTGCGGTGTTTGATGTGCAGACATACTTCACTATCTAGCCTTTCATCAAGAGCCAGAGGATTTATCCTTCAGGCATGAGAGATGGAACAGCTTAAAATGGTTAGTGACCACAGAAAGGATTAACACATTATTATCTTTCTAATCCACAGCATTTACTTTTTTGGGATTTATTTGAGCTAATACAAAAGTGATTAGTGTTCTGGTTTTGCCAAGGTAAGAGGTTTTTTATGACTCCATTCCTACACATGGCCCGTAATAAACAGATAGTGCTGCCTGGAAAGTGGCCAGCAACAGAAAGTTTCATCTTCTACACTGCATTCACAGAAATAGAAACGACTTGTACATTTGTCAGTAAGTCCCAATGAGGACTTTCTAAAAGTAAAGCAAAAGTATGTTACAGTATTCCACCCTGCAAGCACACAATAAAAGGTGGTGTGGAAAGTTCTTCAGCTTTTTTGCATTTGCTAGACATGCTTTTTTGCATGTGCTATTTTTACAAAAGTGGAATAAACCAGCCCCCAGCATTCCAGAATCTCAGCCAGCCCACGAGACATCATGACTAAAAAATGTTGAGATGTTAAAAATAATCAATGTTATTTTTTGTATGTGCAGTCCATCTTGTCAGAATTTAGGATTCATATTTTTCACTTCTGCTCTGCCTTTGTGATGTCTGGAAATGGGTTTATTTGGTTTTAAATGGAAGCTGAAATTCTCAGGCCATCACAAAATTTGAGCATCTAAGGTTTTCAGAAGAATCCTCAAACTGACTTTCACAAACCTGCCTATCCAACTTAAGCTGCTCAATCTCTTTTTCAGAATAGCACAGGAACCTGAGACTCCAGGATTGTGGCCTGCCCTTTCCAAACTGGATTTATGTTCCTAGTCCATACCAGTTTAAAAAGTTCTTAGATGGCTAACTCCTACTAATGTGAGTTCCATGCTTCTCTATTTTTAAATATGTGGCCATCACCACCTTTTGAAAACAGGGGTTATTATTTTAGATCTTTGGCTATAGAAAGTGACCCTTATAATATTGCCACAAGAATAAAACCGGTAAGCTGAAGGGATAGACAGACAGACACGTGCAGAGAAGAAACAAAGCAGAAAACTTTCTTTTCCCCATCTTATTCCTTTGCAATGAGTATCTCTACTAAATCTCTCCAGCATGTAAATGCTCCTTTAGAAATGAAGATGCTAAAATGGAAGGAGAAGAAATCTAGCTGTGGGTTGATTGCTTTAGTTCTTCACTCACTGTGAGGTTTCTTTTCTACTCCTTGGTTTGGACAGCAGCTCAAACGTGCATTGCTGCAAGGCTCTGGATCAGGTCAGGGTTTTTCAGGATGTCTGTTTTCCCTTAAAGGTTACTCCTGTGTTGCAATCATGGTGTCTCAAGTGGATGTTCTGGGCTGGCTTCAGGCCACTCAGCTCTCACCCTGTGACCAGCATGACTTTGGTAGCATGGGGAACGTTCCTGGCCTGCAGCCCAAATGTTTGCTCAGTGCCTGGGGAAGCCTTTGTGGCTCATGCCAGGTTCCTCACTCCACCTCCAAGGGCAGCTGAGCCAGGAGGCAGCTGGGATTTCCATCCCTGGGCTCTGTGCACAAGGCAGAGCTCACAGCCACCCTGCACCCTCAGGCTGCAGAATTACTGACTTCTTCGTGTGCTGAGGTTGCCACTTTCCCCTGTGCCAGCTCACCCCACTGTGCCAGAGGGGCTAGGAAATGCTGGAGTTGCTGCAGTACATCTGCATGTCACAAAAGTTATAAAGAACTTAAACTGCAGTTTAAATTACTTGTCACTCTCCTTCCATTCCCTGTATTCACTTCATACCCACATCTTGGTTTCCATTAGGATTGTTTCTTGCAGAGCAAGGCTTTTAAAACAATACTGGGAAAACTCCCACAAGGATTCAGGTAATATACTTCCCAATCACACAGCAGACAGGTGGAAAACATGAAAGGAAAACAGTCAATAGCTGCTTGCTATCTCACCCCCTCTGAACTGCAAAAATTTCTTAGGGAGCTGTGAATTACTCCCCTATTGTTCTTGCTACATTATTATTTTGAAGTGGCTCATGCCTGTGCTATTTGGCTGGCTGCTTTGTTTGCCTTATCAGATTGCTGGGTGATGTATAATTAAAAAAGCCCCGTTTTACCACCTCACTCACAGATCCCTTTAGATAATACACCAAGTGTGCCAGTAAGAAAAACACAATGTGAACTTCAACCCCTGCAGCTTCCTTGTGCATTTATTGAAACCCTCCCTTCTGGGATCCCAGTCTCTCCTTCAGAATGGGCCTGTGCTACAAAAGCCACTATTTGTTTCCTGGTGACATCTGCGAGCATGACAGTGTGTTGACACAAGAAAACACAGCCTCTGGTGGCAGGGGAGGCTGGACAATCCTCCCCAGCTGCTCAGCATCCACCACTCCTGACAAAATCTCCCAGGAGGTACTTGGAGATACACCTGGAGATGGCAGTGGCAGATTAGAGCTAGACAATACCTTTCTAAGTGCCAGGCAGATAACTTTGTCACAGAGAACAAACTCAGCCCTTCCTTCAGCCCCAGCCACTGCCACCTGCAGCCCTTTCTCCTCCCACCTCTTCTTCAGAGTCTCAATCTATGTGACACATTTATGCCACCTCTGTTCTAACACAGCCTTTCTTTTTCCATCACTGAATCCTCAGCTCCTGTCCAGGCTCTTCTCATGTATTGATGACAGCACCTCTCCTTTAAGAAGCAAATTTCACCCTTCTCTGTTTCCTTCTGAATTCCACTGTGTGACAACTTCCCTAGCTCACCACTCAAAACAATCCTTTTTCTTCTCCCTGCATCTCCTGTCTCCTCATCACATCAAATAAAAGCAAATTTTATTCACTTTCAGGATCTTCCAGAGCCTATCATTCTCTCATAAACTATTTATGCCTTCTCCCACCTTCAATAGGACCGTCATGCCACCTTTCATCAAACACCAGATACATTTTCAAACATCTTTTGTTCTTTCTTCTACGCTGTAGCTCAAAGATGCGGACATGCACCAAGTTATTGCATTGACCTTTCAAATCCTTCCCCTCAAACCCCCTTTCCCTTCAAACAGAAATGAAACGTGGCTGTCTTGGGAGCTCTGGATGTGCAGAACTGATGCTCCATGAGAAGCTGCTCTTTCTCTCTGTCCTTGCTTTACCCACCTCTCTGGCTCCACTGTTGGCCTCCTGTCTTGGTCACATTGAGCTATTTGGCACAAGGGCATTTTTTTTCAGTCTTCTCCTATGAGTTTCTCAGCTACAACTGGAAAGTGCTGCTTACAGATGAGTCTGCTGTAAACTGCTGACCCTTATGTTCTAGGAAGGAGCTCAGGTCTATACATTACCATTTACAGAAGTTTAGATTTACTTGCAAAATCATGACCTGAAACAGGAACACAGCCCCTACTTTTGAAGTGCCAATGCAGAAACACTTTTCATAACAAGTAAGAGAAAGCTCACTGCTTATTGAGGAGATTTTGCTGCTGCTGTTTAACACTGTCTCACCATCTAAACCTTGCTAATAGGTCCAGTAATCCTATGTAACAATCAGGCAAACCACATTTCTGTAATCCATTAGGGTGCAAAGAGCTCATACAGCACCAACTATCGCAGCTCAAAGGCTGAGGGGCAATTTATGAACAAATAACTCACAGAATCTGTGGTAACTGGCACACCTGAACCATATCCCACATGCTGTCTTTGTGTGGAATAAAGGGAAACCATGGTCCTCACTGCCATGCTCAGCAGGATGGTGGGTTAGGCTTCAATTCCTCTCCACACTGTCAAGTGAAGCAGAGGTTTGGCCACAAGTGTCAGCTTGGGCACTTGAGATTAGCTCTAGGTGGCTGAGATAAAAAGAGCCTGTCAGCTTAGTGGTTGAAGGGACTCTGGTATGAGGCACAGAGAGACACCAAGATTAGCCAAAGCTGAGAGGCACTGTCTGAAAATGGAAAGAAACCTTTGCTTGAGGGCTCCTAACTGTTGTTTGCCTGGGGGGCATTAGGCAGGATGGTAGAGAACTAGGTCTGCAAGCCTTTTGTTTCTCTTTCCTTCTCCAGACACCAGGGGACAGTATCTTGGGGAAAAAAAGGATTAAACAGTCTTTTTCACACAGCTGCTTTGTAGAAGGAAAGCTGCTACTGTCAGCTCAAAGTCAAATTTAGGGGCACAGTGAGTAGGGCACCCCAGCATCATAGTTAACAGGGCAAAGACACCTTTTCCCCCAAGGTGTCACGTTGCTCTTGGCCCAACCAGTGGCAACAAATAAGAAAGGCCTATTCTTCACACACAGCTTGCACTGCTTTAACTGCAATCAGTTTTGAAGTCAAGTCAGTTTGCCAGGTATGAAATCCCAAGAGAATGTACTTAACTTAGTGCACAGACATCAATTTAGCTCATCTGAGTTACTGAAGTAGGCTAAATCAATACAAGGCACTTGTAAATGGATTTAAAAGAACATTCATGTGGGGTTTGTTTCAATTTAACAAGTCACATTACAGAGCAATTTTATTTAAACCCAAGCAAGGTTTCTTTGTTGGCTATCCTTGAACCCTAGATTACCACTCTAATTACCTACCTAAGAAAGCAGAGAGCAAAGCAACCCTTCCCTGTATCTCTGAGAGAAATCCCCTGGGCAGACAAACACACAGGCAGCACTGCCACTTCATCCTCAGAAACAAAGCAGTAAGGTTGGATAGGCTCACTGACAAAACAGTTTTTTCTATTTATACCAGAGGGTAAATTAGCAGATTAATATTTACTTCCAGCCACTGCTACCAGCCTGAAGGGGAAATGGAGCAGAATGAGGCCAGCAGAGGTCATAGCTCATTCAACCCATCAGTTGTCATCAAATTTGCTCAGCAGAGCTTTTGATTCCTTTTCCAAACTTCAAGGCTGGTTTGTGGTAAGGCATTTTTCTAGAAAGGGAGAAATAGAAGGCTTAAAACTAAGGCCATGTTAACATATTAATAAATCTCTCAACTAGCAAAACTATTATCTTTATTTGGGCAGCTGAATGCTTCTGAATATTAAATCAAAACCACTAGCTCTGAACATCTACAAGTCTTGTTCCTGGATGAGATGGGGGCTGCAGGGAGGTTTATGGAGCTGTCACAGGGCTAACTGCAGAGCCCATGGGATTAAGCTGTTATGCATTCAAAGCCATTAAAATATCCCTCTCAGCTCTTCTGTGACACACAAAGAGGAGGGAGGATGCTGCCCTTGCAACCTCACCATGTGCATACTTGAGCTCTGTGCCTGCTTTTAAGACATCAAACCTCACTCACAGACCGGCACTCTCTCAAGCAGGAGAGACTCTGAGCCTGGCTGTTGCTGAAGTGTTTCAGGACTGCCACCTTCACCTGAAGCAGCCCTGCAGAGCACACCTGGATCAGCACTTCAGAGAGCACCTTATTGGGAGCAAATGCCAGCCTGTGGGATGGGGGCTTTGACATCCAGCTCAAGAGTGCCATGGTGGGGGGAATTACAAAAATTAGGGAGCATGGTATCACCATTTCAGAACAAAACACAATTAATTCCTGCTTGGTCATGGTGAGACTGGTAGGACATAGCCACACTATTGACACTTCAGGCTTTGGATGTCCTGCCAATGCCAATCAATGTCCAGCTCTCCCAAACCACAGCTTGTACTTACTGATTCAACATGAAGGAAAATCTTTTAGCAGCCCTTGTGGGCTCCTTCCACAGCCTAGGACACATTCAGCTGTGTCCAGCCCAGCTTGCCCACCGACCATGTTTGGGACAGGGTGCTTTTCCTTCATCCTCCCTGTATTTGCTTTGCCCTTTTCTGCACTATGACTTTTTTGTTGTTATTATTCATGGTTGACTCACCTCCACATTACATTTTTTTATTAGTGTTTGTAGCATTGTGCTCAGGATAATGGATCTTTAACTGGCTGAGGTTTGTAAAGAATATTAGGGGAAGATGACTATTTAATGTTAATTCCACCAGAGATGAGAAAGCCATCTCCTGGGCTACACATCCTCTCTGCTTCCTGTACAATGCTAGTCAAGAGTAATTTCAGCAGGATTTGGCCTGGTCCCTCAAGCCAGGGAATGAACTCAGTCATGACCTCAAGTTCACCACTAGTTCAGGTGCACTTATTTGATGTTGCTTTGGCTTAACAAGAAGGAAGCAGCATGATTTTATAAAAGAAAATTCAGTCTAAACCAGATTCAATTATTATTGTTCAATTAACATAATTTGTTTGATTGAAAATGCAAGTTAGTTGTTAGGAGAAAGCATGAAAAGCTCTTAAATAAGCCATACCTTTTCATTTTTAAAAGACAGGTAGTGCCTAGCACTTTCAGCACTTTCCCCCTTGTTGTTCCAACTGTTCCTTTCTCACAGAAGGTTGCCCTGTCAGTCATTTCTCAATTTTAAAAAAGCTCCCTGAGAATCTTCCACTCACCCCAAGTCTACACCATGAGGCTGGAGGGGAAGAGCAGCAGTTTAAGCAAGAATATCTTGAATCTCCCCATGTAAATCCTGCCCTTGGATACCCATACCCCAGAGTCATTTTGGAAGGTGACTGACCTCCCTTCTGATGGAACCATCACCCAAAGTTTTCACAGCCTGTACCATCAATCTGAATGCATGCCCAGCTAACCAGCTAAAAAAAACACCAACAATAAAAAAAGCCCCAAAGCAACACCACAACCTCCTCTCTCCACAGCATGGCAGACAGGGATGTCTTTGATGCTGCCCTTCCTCCTGTGCAGCTTCCCTCCAAATCAAGAGTTTCAAACCCAAAGCACGTGGCTCTGCTATTTCTGACAGGCAGAAGCAGAAGTCAGATCCCCAAGGAATTCCAACGTGAGCACAGCATTTGTACAAGGGCTGGATGGATGGATGTGCTTTCACTTCTAAGCCTTAAAGTACATCTATGAAAGTTTCACCAAGGAGAAAAAAAATAAAATAGAAAAGAAGAAAAAAAGGCAAGGCAAAGGGGTTTCAGAGAAGACAGCCCCTTGAGCGATTTCCAAACATCAAAGAAAAAGGCCTCCAGCGTGTTCTCCTCATGTGATACCTTTGTTCCCCCACTCCAGCCCGCAGGCGCCTTCCTCGCGATGCACAAAAGGCTCCTGCAGCCCCCGGACAGCTCCCTGTCCACACACATTACCTGCCTCCAGCTCTGACTGCCTCACGCTGGCACTTCACACCAGTCTCAGCTCATTTTCCATGGCTGAAGCCAGGTGGGACTGACCCAGAGAACTCCAGCAGCTCTGTATCCAACAGCCTGGCTGCTCCTTCATCCTCTGTGCAGCTACAGTCCAGCTGAGCACTGCTGTTCTGCTGTTCCCCCTGGGGCACCTGCTGGGCTCCCCTACCTCTGTGCACTCTGATTTCCCATCTGCAGGGCTGCATTTCTGTTTTCCTCTTTCTATTTGCCCTCGAGGTTACCTTTTCCTGCCCATGCCTGGCTTGCCCCAGTGTCTTTGCAGAAGTGCAGGGCAGATGCCTCCTGTCTTTCCCCTGTTTCCAGAGCACACTCACACCCAGCTGCCTGGAACTGCTGCCCTTGGACGCATCCCAGGGCAGGGAGTTCCATGATTCAGGTCAGGAAGGGTTGATTGCAATTGTTATTGCAGTTCCCTTTCCCCAGTCACAGAAAGAAGCTCCTGGCAGCAAACCCCTTGCTCCCCACCAGGGATTGCTGTTACCTGCGTGCAAATTCGGATGCTACCAAGAGTTTTCCTCACCCTGGACACTGCAGGCAGGACTTGTCAGTGCAGAGATGCAGAGGGGCTGAGTCTGTTGCAGCTTCTTTTGCACACCAACACCCAACACATGCTCGAGGCAGCAGTGGTTCCCTGTCACATCCCAGCTGACAAAGCTTGTGTGATCAAACTCTGTTTCAGATAAGCTCTAATGACCTGCTGCTCAGTGCTAGCCCTGCACTGCTGTACATCCCCAGGCCACTGCAGACCAACCCAAGCTGTAAATACCCCCTGGGGGCTTTAATGAGACTCATCCTTGTGCTGGCAGGCTGAGATTTTGTGACACTGCAGCAAACAGGCTTCTGTGCAGCCAAGGAACAAACAAGCTGTGCTGGAGCCTTGCCTTTGTCAGCCTCCGTGACACCCACCCCCTGTGCTGAGTGTTTGGAGGCTGCCCTGTGGCCCCTGTCTGCAGGGGCTTTCTGGGAGCTAAATGCAGCAAAGGAAAGTTTTTGGTTCATTGCCTCTCCAGTCTCTCCATATAGGGTTTCTAGGGAATTGCTCTCTGCAGCAAATGACATGAAAATTAACAGGCATGAAAATATCCTAGGGACACCAGCTAGTTCCAATATGTAAACCTAGGGGTGTGATCCAACCTTCTTTGAACTCAGGACTTTTTGGGTTTTTTGCAATGAATGGTGACCTAAACCCAAACTTATTACTTCTATAGTAAATTCTTATTTTATATATATTAATTTCTGTATTACTTCTTATTACTCCTATAGGCTGGCAAGAAAAGCTAGAAAAAGGAGCTCGTTCTTGGACTTAGGTTAAAATGAAGGTCTGTGAGCATATGCTGCTTTCCAGACCTGTGTACTGAAATGCTTCTGCTGAGCTTTAGGGTAAGGCATTGAATTGACACCTGATCCCTACAGTTTCATGCCATTTTCAGCCCTGGAAGTCAGCAGCTCCACAGGCCTGGAGGTTGGCCCCTCTGCCCCAGTAGTGGCTCACAGCTCACGTCCCCACTGTGGGTGGTGACAACTGGACTATCGTGCTCTGCAACTTGCCTTTAGCCAGGGAGCGCAGATAGATTACATTCCCCATGTAACACAAGACTTTAATTACTTTACAAAAGCACAAAATTCCTTGTCAGCTGTAGCCTGTCAGAAGGAAATGAGAAAATCAATGAATTCAGAAGACTGTAGAAAGAAAGGGGGGAAAGCATAAAAAAATAAAAAACCCCAAACCAAACAAGAAACACTGAAAGTGATGCTTCTTTCATTCATCTGAAGAAGATATACTACTGGAGCAGCAATGTCTAGAACAACTAGTCAAGACTTAGCCTAAGCTGGGGAGAACAACCCAGCTGTTCCTCTCTTTCCCAAGCTGCTGGGAGGCTGGGATATCTATTTGTTCAGCAGTGCTGTCTCTATAAACTGTAAGATCCCTTCTGACTGTATGGCTTACTGCACTTTACTGAAGTTATAGTGCAGCTCAGCACAGATCTGTCTGCCAAAGTTGGATATTTTGAAATGTCTCCCATTCCTGACCCGTGTGATTGAAATGGAGGGATTACTCTGTTCAGATGTTTAACTCCCTGTGAAGCATGCAGACAGAGAAATCCCTATGCTGCTGAAGCTCTCGAGTAACAGAAGCCAGGCACAGCTACTCCATTACCACAAGGCTTCAGTATTACTGGACTTATCTTGATTGCCCACATTTCCAGAAAGCTAAAGGGTGTTTCACACCTCCAGAACTGGGAGAATTTCTTGCTTCATAATTGAAAAATGCACAGATAGAACTACTGCAGAGAGGTGAAAGAGCGAAATTGCCACAAAAAAATAGAATGAGTGGTGTTATTATTTTACATGGCATTATCAGGTAACATCGGCAACATACCTAGATGCATTTTTTAAATGGCATTTAAACTAACATTTGACAGTGTTAAAGTTGAATCCCACATGAATCCAAATCCTCTCTGAATAGAATTTTCAATGACACCCTCAAAATTGGTCTAATTAAAGCAGGCAAGCATTATTTGCTCTGTTGTAGAAGTGGTATGATTCACCAAATAAAGCAGCGGATGTGGAGATTACTGCAGGGTTAGGAAAGATTTCTTCCATCTACCCTAGACCCAAGTCTTTACCTGCAGAGCCTTCTTTAGCCAGTAGCCACATAATTAAGACCCTGAAAAACCAGGGGAAGGTGCTTCTGTTTGCAGAGACCATAGTTAAGCAGGAATGATCTGCTGGGTTATTCAGAGCAAGCACAGGGCCCAAGTGGTGTGGTCAACACCATTCTCAAAGCTAGCAAGGCTGGATGCTGGCTCAAGGAGGAGCCAGAGCTCCCAGGGCAGACATGCCCTGAGTCAGCTGTCATTAGCTGGTATTAATCCTGGCAGAGCACCCTCTACACAACATCCTTAAAAGGTCTTAAGTGGATGTTAGGCACTAGTTAACTTATAAATTAAAGTATGAATTAAATTATCCACTGAAGGAAGTAAACAGCAATTTAAATTTCAGTTCATTACAAAGTCAAAGCAAGTAAGCCAATTTACACCAGATAAGGATTAGGCCTCATTTCACTTCCCCTTGATTTTAAACTCTGTTTTGTTGCAGGAGAGGCTGTGTGACATGAAGTTATCCTGCTGCATGACAGCACTGGCTCATGTCAATAATTCTGTGCATTACTTTCAATAAACTGGTTTAGACCATTTGCAGTAGATGTGACCCCTAGTTCATGTGAAAGCATTGGGGGCAAGGAAAATACCAGCACACATGGGGGATCCTTTGAATTTCCAGTTAAAAACATTTACCAGTATATCATTATTCAGATGAGCTTTTTGCTTAAATCCTCACCATAGTCATTCCAAACAAGGTTGCACATTTCTAACACTACAAACAGATTTGAAAACAGTGAAGTGCTCTGAAATAAAAAAAAAAAAAAAAAAAACTGAGCATAATTTGTTGATCAATGAGTTGAAAAGAACTACAGACATTAGTTATACTACTTAGCATGAAAAATGCATATCCAAACCCTTCAGGGACACTGCACAAAATTCTAGCCTTGCTGAAATTTAAAACCAATGTCCCACCTTTGTTACTGGGCAAAATAAACTCACGAATATAAATCTCACAAGGCTCAAAATCATTACTTATTTCTGACCATATAAAACACAGTTTTTTGCCTTGCTGAGACCTGAGAATAATTTTCTGCCAGCTGGAGGCAGTTGCTCCTCAGCCTGCAGGCCCCTTATCTGGGATTCCTCAGGGCCACATCTGCAGCTGAGGAGAGGCTGGAAGCATTCCCAGGCATTGATGCCAAGTGGCAGGGAGCAGCCTGAGCCCGTGCTCCCACTGCCACCAGGGGTGGGTCCTGGGCTCTCCCAGCTGTCACATCACACCTGTGATGGCTGAGGAGAGCAGCAGCTGGAATAGGATGTTTGGTTTTTTTCCTTGGGAAAGAGTCTAACAGGGGGAGAAAAGACAGACATGCTCTAGCAGGCACACTTGCATTTCTGAGCTTGGGGGCAGCCACAAGCCTTGTTCCCTCTCTCCATAGGGACAGGATGAGCAAGGGAGACTCAGGGCTGGTTCTCTGCATGTCCCTCAGGTCTGTGGCTGACCCAGAACAGAGGCTAGATGGAGCTAAAGAATAAAGCAGGGATTTATTAAAAGGCCTCAATAGATAGACCTTGGGCAGCACAAGAGCCCAGCCAGGGCTACACCCAAGATGAACCAAAATGGTCACAAAATGCCTGACTGGACACGGGGTCTCTCACTTTTATAAGTTCTGGTCCATTTGCATATTGGAGTTAATTGTCCAATTCCAGCTTTAGCCCATGCAGTCCCATCCTGCTTGTTTTTCTCTCTTCAGCCCACATTGTTTATGCTCTTGGGCCTGAGATTTGGATCATTTGTCCTTGGTCCCCAGCTAGAGAAGGAATTGTTTTGTCTCCCTACTCTGTGAAGAGAGCTCACCATCCCCTAATATGAAGCTCAGAACTACACACTAAAAGCACTACAGAACCTGAAAAATACAAAAGCTAAAACCTGGGGCATCAGCAGCACACAGAGAAACCTCCACAGCCACGCTTCCCTTGTTCCTCCCTCTTCTCCTCCCCACTGGCCAGCCACAAAGCTGTGCTGGGATACACAAGTGGGCAGGGCAGCTGCCAGGATCCAGGAGAGGAGCACGCCTGGGCAGGCACAGAGCCGCTGCAGCTTCTCCTACAGAGCACTCCTGCGGCAGCGCAGCCCCGCACGCAAAGGGACTGCAGGGATTTTTAAACCAATTCCTCACGCCTCCATGTATCCTAGCAACCCCTCTCCGAGGTTACAGATGTGATGCCTCCCCCACCTGTTGCACAGCCAGCCTGAGGCAAGTTACACATGGCTTTCTTCCCAGCTCATCCCGATTAAGGAGTGAGGGAATGTGCCACAAGCAGCCGGTGGGTGTCACACACAGGCACCCTGGACACCAGGACTGGCTCCTGCCTGTCCTCTGAGAAAAGAGTTTTGTGATGAAGGCAAGAAAAAAGGGGTGGCCTTCATCCCTGCCACAAAAATGTGCCATCCCTGCCTGATGTGCCATCACTCAGGTCCTGTGCAGACATCTAAGCAAGATTTCCAAAAGAATTTTAGGTCCAAAAGAGGCACAGCGAACAAAACTTGACTCCTCCCATGGCCTTCCCTCCAACCTGAATGAGCTTCATTATAATTACAGTAAATGAGTTTGTTAAAAGAAAAAAAGGCAAAAAACTGCTCGAAAAGCAACCTTTTCAAGGAGTGATGCTACTCCAAAGTACCATTTAGCATTTTCAGTTTCCTGTGGGGGGGAATACTATAACCACCAAACATAAAAATTTTGCTCTGCAGAAAAATAAAAACCAAATTTAATCAAAAATTAAAAGGTAGAAAAATCAATTACACACATCTGTTGAAGGGGAAATTTGCAGTTTTGCAAAATTTACTTTCTATACCTGTGAAAATGGTCCTTTTTAAATGATTCTCCTGCTCATAAAATTAGATTTCCTTTATTTGGCTATCACTGATCAAATCATTTAACCTGCAATATCTATTTCTCACATGAACCTCAGTTATCTTAATTTATCACTTAATTTATCTGCATTCCTGAAAAACAATGAAAACCCGTAAATCTTTTGCTGTGTTTTTTTTTTTTTTTTTTTTGTGTTATTGCACTTATCACTGCTGAATCCACCTCATTCTAATATATCCAAAGAATTCAAGGGATGCCCAGACCCTTCTGTCCCCAAGGCCAATAGGGAAGATGAGGTTGTCACTGCTCAAAGACACATAACTTGCAGTAGAGCTCTCTTATTCATCTTCACAGAGGAAAATATGGGATACTTTTGTCCTAGGTTGTAAGGTATGATTTTGGGCTTGTATTGTATTTCCCATCTGGCAGAGGTGGGGCAGGTCTCTTCTGTTCATTGAGCAGTTTTCTTTATCTCTTCCACAACCCATCCTCCCTCCAGGAGATCTCTTCTGTTCATGGCCACTGAGTGTCCCTGCATGGCTGATCAAACTCCATCATCCCACTGGGAGATGCTCTGCCCAGGGGAGGAGCCAAGCATTCCTACCTGGATACAATCTGACCCTGGGAACACCACAGCAGCCTTTGCCCCCCTGCATTCCCAGAGGAGCAGCTTTCTGCTCCCCTGCATTCCCAGAGGAGCAGCTTTCTTCTCCACTGCATTCCCAGAGGAGCAGCTTTCTTCTCCCCTGCATTCCCAAAGGAACACCAGGCCCATCTCCACCACCCCTGGAGCTTCAGAGGAAAACTCCCCCCTTGTGCAGGATCCCTGCTCCAGCAGAACCACAGCTGGCACTGCAGGAGGGCTGAGCCACCATGGGATGGGACTGTGCCACCACCCTGACACACAGGGGGTCAGCTCCTGTTCTGACTCTGGCAGTGGTGTTTTGTATTACTGCATTGTTTATGTTATTTTTATTTTCTTCCCTAATAAAGAACTGTTACCCCTATTCCCATATCTTTGCCTGAGAGCCCCTTAATTTCAAATTTATGGTCATTTGGAGGGAGGGGGTTTACATTTTCCATTTCAGGGGAGGCTCCCGCCTTCCTTAGCAGACACCTGTCTTTTCAAACCAAGACACTTCCTAAATGGTTCTGGCACCTGTGAGTTGTCCCTCTTTCCCCTCTCAGGCAGTAATGAGATGCAGCCATCAGGTTCCCTCTCTGTTTGGAGTGCTCCAAACATGAGCACCAATGGTGCCCTTTCCCTGGGTAAGCTGAGGCTGAGTGCCTGGTGACCTGCAGTGGCTCCTGGGCAAGGGCTAGAAGAAGCTGGCACACCTTCTGCCTCAGCACCACCTACTCTGCTCATCTCAGGCTGAAGATCACAGCCAGGATGTCAAACCCTCCTTTTCACTGTGAGGCTATTTGGCAGCTGAATCTGCACACTGAGATGAGTCCAGCTGAGATGGCAGCAGCCACTTCATTAGTTCAGTGTCAGTTCAGTTTTGACACATTTGTGGAACCATTGACTAAGTTTTTGTAAAAAGTGAGAACAGCATTTTTATAGCTAAGATTTTTTGCAAGTGTCACACGCATTTTAGGACACGGTCCTGGGCTAAGCTATACAAACAAAACTCCCTTGTGGTTTGACAGACATTATGAGTGAGAATTGGATCATGTTTTCTGTGTGAGATAAAACTAACTGCCTTCACAGTTGTCATTTTTTTTATAGTGCAAGGGAGGAAATTCAAGCATTTAAAGTTACATTTAAATATGAAGACTTGATAGACATATCTGGCAATAAAAACACAGCTGTTAACAACACGTAGAAAATACTGCAGTGGTACAGCACAGGAGGCTGAAACTCTGTGTCTGAGGAGAAGCTGCAGGTGAGAGCAGCTTCCTCATTTATTTAACACAGGGAGTAGGGCTTGTGTTTGTACACTGTACAGCACTAGGCAGAAATACCCTCAGGAGCCTATCATCCAGCACTGCACGAATAAAAACAGAATTTCCCAGACTCTGGTGAACAAGGCATAAGCCCTGGAATGACAATGCTTCACATGCAAGACAAGAGCCATGTAATATTTTACTCAAATGGAAGACATGCACGACTCAAAGCCAGTCTCTTCAAATCTGCAGTGGACTTGAAGAATGTGAGCCCATGGGGGCTGCTTCCTTTTCAGTTTAGCAGCTCACCCGTGGTTTCTGGGGTAAAACTAAAGAATAGCTTCAGATACTGCTGATCCATCACTGCCTTGCAACACCACCAACTCCCACATCCACCAGTTATATTTATGCAGCTCCTAGTGCTAAGGATGTGTCAGGAAAATTAATGAAGGATGAGCATGCTCTGGGAAGAGCATGCACAACAAGAGAGGGGTTGTGGTTAAAATAGCCCAGTGCATCTTCACCAGTGCACAAACTGGTCAGAGAACAGCTGCTGCAGAGACTCATGAGGCCCTGCCATGGCAGCTAGAAAACATTAAGAGTATTTTCAAGCACACATTGGCTCACTTTCAGCACCCAGAAGCTATTTTAAGTGCTCCATGGAGACAAGCTGGTGTTATTAGGGCACTTTTCTTCCAGAAGACAACAATTCATTTCGAGTCAAATAATCCCATCAGAGGCCTTTGTAAACACCTAAATCAGAAGAAGTGGCTGTGATGATGTCATGTTGGGAGAGATTCACAGGCTGAGCTAAGGCCAGTTTTCTTAGACACCTCAAAAGAAAATGAAACCACTTGATGGGCAGTTTTGGTGCTGCGTCTGTCACATCACAGCAGCTCCCAGAGGGCACCTCTGAAGTCTGAGGAATTGCCAAATAGCACAGGAAAGCTGGTTCAAGACCAAAATTGGAGCAGAAGCCTACAAGATAAGTTTTTTTACCCTCCTGAGCAGCGGAGCCATAGCTAAACGAGCCCTAGGAGTAAAACTCTCACCTGGCAGAACCACCTCAGCCCCAAGAGGAAAGACTTCCATAATTGTCTGGCCTTGACCTCACTTCACCTCTCTTAGTTTCACCTAGCCCAGTGTCCTTACAAGGCATTTTGAGACCCAAATACCAGAAAACATACACAAAGAAAGAGATAATGTTGTTGTCACCCAATGCTGTGTCTCTGTATGATGTGAAGGCAGAGAAGTCACAATGAACTCCCTATATCAGAAAGGTAGGGAGAAATATGGGAACAGAAGAGGAAGAAATTGGATTATGACAGCGACAGAGCGAAGAGCAGTAGATGGCAGGGATTTAGAGACATTTGGGAAGCACTCTGATATTGGCATGATGGTCTCATTAAAGAAAATTGTCAAAAATATGACCAGAGCAAAGAGCCTAATCAGAGTCATCCAAAATTGGTTTATTTTATAAAATATTTCAGGCCTTCTTTTCCCTCCTGTTTTTAAAAGCCTTGCTCTACAACCTGGTGAGGCTGAACAGGGAACTGTAAGCACTCATGCTACTCTGAATACTGACAGACAGAAGAAGCAGAGAGAGGAGGGTGCCTAAATATAGCTCAGAAGGCTCCCAACTCTCCATACTGAGGTTCAGCCTCCACAGCCAGCTCAGGTCAGTGATTATCAGTCAGCTTTCAGCCACCAAGAGATACAAGGCCACATCAAAATTACCAAAGTTTAGGGTAGAAATTATCATAGTTGATGAGGAACTAGGTATAAATAAAATACTTCCAGCAAATTCCCTAAGAAGAGCCACTGCCTGCTCTTTATTAAGTTTCAGTCCACTGATATTTAGCAAGTTTTAATCTCCCAAACCACTGAGTCTGGATCCTCAGATGGAGGAAATGAATGGCTGATCTACCCCACAGCATGATCCAGCCCTGAATTTACAGGTAAACATGAAGCTGTGGACTTTGCTTACATTTCTGTCTCAAAAAAAAAAAAAAGAGTACTTTTTTCATTTTTCTCATTATATATAATTGACTATTTTTGCTTAGAAAAGGGAGTTATACAATTAAATAATCCAAAGATACAGAGGCACAGGGGATGCTAAAGCTGAGGTAACCTGGCAGAATATAGCCAGCACCTGAAGGAACACATGTGCAATAATCAAGGATCACAACATACTCATGATATCAACACACAGAACTGCAAACTATCGTTCAACAACTGGTTTTGTTTCAAATATGCTCTTGCTCATGGATCATTATGGAGAGAAGTACTTTAGTGAACCAAAAAAAGACTGAACACACAACTGCCAGGCTCCTGTGGTACCTCAGTCTCCTGCAGAACGCAAGTGACTGATGGCAGCGGGCAAATACTCAACAAGCTCCTTTTCCTCCTTGCAACTAATGCACCACACTTCCAAGTTTCACTTACCTGTCAGGTTCCTCAAGCCTAGTTCCCTGAGTCCAAAGTTGCCATCCTTTCTGTAGTTCAGGAATATGGCCAGAGCGTATCTCTCCTCGTAGAGCTTGGTCCCACGAACGATGCGCAGGTTCTCCAGGGGCAGGTACTCAAACTGGTTCAGAGCCACCAACACATAGCCCGTGACTTCTCGGATAGACTGAAAGGCACAAATGAAACAAGCACATCAGACATGGCCCATCTTTAATTGTCCTGGATTTCCCAGGCAGGGGATGCTTTAGGACAAGACAAAAGAAACCAAATCATCTGAAAAACAAATTCTGTTTCAACTTAATGATTTCAAGCACATTCCTGTTTTAATTTTAGTGAGTTTACTGGAAGCAGTTGTTTAAAAGGTAGAAAATAAAGAGGTAGCCATTTTTATCAGTTTATTGGAATGAACAGAAATTCACTGTAAGGTATTAAGGTGTCCCCCTGATTTTTTAAGATTTTCTAAGCCTTCTGATGTTTACATTCTTGTAATGAACTTTCTCACACACTTTCTGTAAATAACTTACTGTTTTTCATTCTTTTATGGAGGAGGAAAAATTTGATGGACTGTTGGTTGGTCCAGTGTCATTGGAGAGGTGGCACTTTCACCCTCCAATCCACTGTCACTTTTGGAAATCTATAAGTGTTGGAATCAGAAAACAAACTTCCCTTTTTTCACCTTGAGAGCAGTGGTGTGTGTGCTCGTGTTGTTTCATGTCTGATTAAGGACATTAAGGATTCACAAAAGGATGACTTTGCACAACTCAAAGGAGAGAGCAGGTCAAAAGCCTCTGCAGTACATGAACAGAAACCACTAGGGCAATGCCACAGCTCAGATGAGATTGTCTGTCTGCAAGTAACTCTGTGTTGTACAGTGTATTTCAGGGTGGGGCAGAAGGGACATAACATGGAAAACACCTCTGGAAGAGCTCACCATCAAACAGGAACAGATGGGAGACATGGGGGCCAGTTTGGACGACAAAGCAAAGATAACACACATCTGTACTAACACCCATTTTGTGTACTTTCAAATGGAACTGATCACTGAACATGTGCAAAGATTCATCTCCAATTTTCATCTGGCAGTGCTGGAACCATCCACACCCATATATCCTAGTTTTGGATCAAAACTGCAATCCAAACCTTTAGCAAAATGATTGCTGCACCTTTGAGTTGGCTGAAATCTTTGCTGGCTCTACATGAACTGCTCAATAACCCTCCTGCTCATATTTGGGAATTGATTGCCTGGGCTGGAAAGAGGAAAAAAAACCCCAAAACCCAATAACTAGAAAAACTTTCTCAAAGTCCAAAAGATTAACAGAACTAAGATGTTGTTAGGAAAAAAAAATACAGAACACCCAAACCCAGAGAAAAATACTCCCTTAGAAAATAAAGTTCATTCTAAGGAACTGAAATAAACGGCCTAGAAATACCTTTGAAAAATGTCATTTCAACACTCACAACGACCCCACCATCCTCAGCAGGACTTGGCACAGTCTGAAGGATGCTCCTAGACAGACCCTGGAAACAGAATCTCCATACTGGAGAGAGTCTCTTGAGTCTGTTTTTCAGAGCTCACCTCACCCTGTGCCTGCAACCACTGCACAGAGTGGTGTGTTTGTGTGCATGTGCATATTTTAATGGATGGGAATTGATACCACCACTTGTGTGCTTAAGTGGCTGCACTCCCTTCTCCCTTCCCTTTGGCAAAGTCGATACCTTCAACAAAACACTGAAAGAAAAATCCTGCTCAGAGTAACGTGCCCAGACTACAACCAACATGAGGGGGACTCCAGTCGATGCTGCAATGAAAACAACCTGACAAGCAACAGCAGGCAGAGAATTCAACCTGTCCTGTATGCATCATTAATAAAGAAAGGCAGCAATGGATTTGCAGCACCAAGGACAGGATCCTGCTTTGCTGCTTCAGCGCTTTGCCGTGATTTCACATTTAAGTGTGCACAAGCCTTTTAATTAGGCTTATAAAAGCCTGCAAGGTTATTAATACGTGTGGCAGTGTACATAAGGAATGATTTCTAGGCCACAAGATCCAGGCACTAGCTATCCTTCTGAAGTCAAGCACTTGTGCTCAGCTGAAGCTGCTGAAAAGCCATTTCCAGGCTTGCTTGGCATCTAAACAAAGCCCACTGTCCTGACAGGACTCTGATGAGAACCCAGCCAGTGGAGGTAGGTTGAGAAGTAGGGTTCAGCAGCTAGGTATTAAATGTAGAGCTGCATTATACCCTGGGACACTGATTCCATTATAATCAGAAGCTTTACAGCACTTTCATGATAGCTCTTTGCCTTCAGACATTTGAGCTTAGCCAGTTTGGTCAGGAATTTGCTTTTCATCATATGCAAAAATTTCTTTAAGCTGCCTTTTTTAGCATCTCCTCAGAATTCAGGAAATACTTAAATTACACTCACAGCTTCAGTTTCTCCACTGATATTCTAGGGACACTGTGATTGCTTTAATTAATTTAAATGGATGTTTAACTTGGAATTGAGTGGAAAAAATTAAAAGCAGTTCCAAAATTGCATCTGAACAGGTCCTCCCTGCCAATTGTTGTCACTTATAACCACATTTTCTATTTTTAGGGTATGTCTTGCTGCCAAACAGCAATTCCACCTGAAAGGGCTGCAATTTAGAACAGGACTGAAACGCCACACACACACACAGAGCAGAAAATCTTCATTCCAAACTTGGGGGGAAAAAAAAAGCCAAAAAAAGTCCAAAATAAAACAACAGCCCACCAGAGAAAACAACAAAGCCCTGTTGCTGATAATTGTGAAGTGTCTCAGAAGCCCTGCACTTTTTTTGGTCTTAACCAGCTGAAATGACAAAGTATGGCAAGTATTGTGACAAACCAGAAGGTTCTTTGCAGTCCCATGGCTTCCACCATATTGCAACACACTTAATTGCTGGAGACATTGCCATGTTCATGCTTGCAATACAGAATTATTAAAATAAATCCAAAAGAGTTTTTAATTTCCTAGGAAACAACCACCTGACAACCAAATCTAGTAGTCTGATACATTTAAGACAGGGTTTCATTTTGGGTTTAAATTCAAACAGGAATGAAAAATGCAGAACAATAACCTGGTTTGTAGGATGTTTTCTGACTGGTCCATCTTGAAAAAAAATGTACTAGCAAGGCAGAAGGCATCTCACATTTCAGCCACTTCTGGCCAACACTGTCATTTGGCCAGGCACTGCAAGTTTTAACATGACTCTGACTCAGATAGACTGAAAGGCACAATTTCTGACTGAAAGTGGACACCTGCCCACTTGGAGCTCACTCCCAGCCCTGCTGGAGTCACTGCAAAGATGCCTGTTGGCTTCTGACTCGCCAGTCCTCGTGCCAGATCTCCTCCCCTGCACCTCATGCCAGGGTCAGGCATGATTTGAACCTCTCATCCCTTGAATTCAAGGCTGGACACTTTCCTGAGCAGGTATCCTGCACTCAGCTATCCTAATGCTCTGTTTCAGCTGCTACATTCCAGCTTCCATCTGTGTTCCCAAGAAGGTGAAGTGGCTCACAACGCTGAGTGCCATCTCCCAGTCTGATTCTCCAGCTGGGGCTTGCAGGCACTTGCAAAAAACATTTCCTGTGAGTCTGTCCCTCAGGAAAAACAAAAACTATCAAGCATCAGCCCCTGGGTAAGGACAAGCTTCCAACAGAAATAAAAGGAGTGTCAGGGGAGGAAAAAGTATTAATCCTTGACTATCACAGTTGAAAGGGCCACAATACACAGAGTATCACCCTACAATTTCAGAAAGCTTCAACCCACACACAGTAACACCTCACCTCTTGAGAAGGCTCCAGGCATCTGCCCTTCTTGTTCTTCAGCCCAGCCTTTTATCCCCTCCTGTTGATGCCCTGCACCTGTGTGCCCTCTGTTCCCTTTGGTGGTTGCTCAGTGCCCCTGGGCACTCCATGGCTCGTTCCCTTCAATAGCATTCACCTGTCCTGCACAGCTGTGCCCACTGGGGATGAGGCTGGGCCCAGCCCCACTCCCAGTCACGATAAACTCTGTGCCTACAAACAATGGGACATCCCACTCAATGTCTTTGGTTCAAAGCCACCCCCTCTTCCCCACAAACTTGCATGGTCTGCATGTCCAACATTATGGTCAGGGAAATGTGCCCTGTGCAACCCCTTGAACCCCAGTGACAGCTTCTGTTTTCTGGCTGCTGGTTCTTTAGTTGCCTTGGGTTGTGCTTCAGAAGGAACTTCATGTTCCTTCAGACCTTGGATATGATGCTCTGCATCATCTTTCCTCATGCTAGAATGGTGCAGTTGAGACAACCACAATACACAGAGCATCACCACACAATTTCAGAAATCTCCAACCCATACACAGGAACACCTCACCTCTTCAGAAGGCTTCAGGCACCTGCCCATGCAGAGCAACATCCTAGCACTTCAGAAGGCTGCAAAATCTGCCCTTCTTGCTCTTCAGCCCAGCCTTTTATCCCCTCCTGTTGATGCCCTGCACCTGTGTGCCCTCTGTTCCCTTTGGTGGTTGCTCAGTGCCCCTGGGCACTCCATGGCTCGTTCCCTTCAATAGCATTCACCTGTCCTGCACAGCTGTGCCCACTGGGGATGAGGCTGGGCCCAGCCCCACTCCCAATCACCACAAACTCGGTGCCCACACTTCACATATCTAATGCCTCATGAGCTGCTTAAAAAACATACCAAACCACAGGGTTCTGATATATTTACCAGGAAAAAAGCCCTTTATCTTCATTTTCAAACAGGAGATGAGCACCTGTACTCCACAGTTTGCTGTCCCTGTATCCAGCAGTGTCCTGCACCCCAGGAACAGCCATGTCAGTCTATAAACCAGTCTCCTAACAGACTCTACATAAAATATAGCCAATTTTTTGATTTTTAAACCTAAAAATAGGTACCCTGAGATAAGAACAGAGCTAGTGAAGGTTCTGCCCTCCCCAGGGATCCTGCCCAAGATGGGCAGCCCTGCAGAGGCTGAAGAAGAAACTCAAAATGACACCAAAAGCAAAAGGGTTCTTTTTGGAGATTCTTTTTCAGGTGATGAACTAAAACTGAGCTCTAGACAGCCCATTCCCTTAATTACAACTAATACTAGCTGAGCACAGATGAAGCACTTGAAGCTCCCAACAGCAAAACCAGAATTATCCTGTCAGCTGGGAGTAAATGAGAGTAAAATTGTGCCCTGCCATCTTAAATTGTCCTTTGGTTTGAATCAAGTGAATCTGAGTGAAGCAGAGCAAAATAACAGCGAAAGCTTCATCATTCTGCCCAGAACAACAGATCAATGAACGATTAGGGAAGCTGATGTTTCTTATAAACACTACCAAGGCTTCTTAACATCCATCAGGAAGGCTGGGCTCTGGCAGAGGCACCGAGGAGAACTCTATTGTGGGGTTTATTTCAGCTGCAGACACATTTATCCAGTTGCTGAACTTGATCTGGTAATGTCCCTGCTGCCTCAGCTGATCAGAGCAACAAAATCCTGCCACAGGGGTCAGCTCACACCTGTGGGACCACTGACAATTAATTCTCTTTTAGGGTGTTTTTCCCCTTTTCCATAAAAGCTAAGAACATTTTGATCTACTTCAATCTCACTTGAAAGTATCAGTAAACTCTAGTGCAGGAGGGAATGATCACCTGAAGAACAAGTGTGCTTAATTCACAAACATTAGAAAAAAAAGAATAACTTTTCACATCTCAAGTAGACTTGAACAGAGTATCTCCCATTTCACTTTTTTATGCATTTGTATCTGGTGAGAACTTCCCAACACCCAGCTGGCTAAATTTTGAGAAAACAAAATTTATTACAAGAAAAAAACCCACAATACAACAAAGTCAACATCTGCCTAACTTGAAGTTCAAAAATTCAGTTGGGCATGTTTGTGAGCATACTGGTAACCATCAATTAATTTTTTTTTCATACATTTGTATCCATGCAATGCAACACACCTGTCACTGTCACAATTAAAATTTTTATTTGTGAGAATAACCATAAAGTAGTCTCTAAGCAGCTACATCACTTGCAATTCTAACTCTGGGAGAAATAATAGCAACCAAAATGTGGAAATAGCAATTTATGGAGCTCAATTAGCTGTTCCATGCATTGCTCATTGAGAGTTATGAATTTCTAATGACATGAGAAGCTGAGACTTTCAAAGCAGCTCAGGTATTTACAGGATCCAGCCTTTGTCAGCTTCTCTCAGATGAGAAATATGTGGCACACACTGACATTTCTCCTGTCTGAGAGGACACCCCATTTAGAGACTATGTCGGAGCAAACATGGCATTCATGTAAGGAATTTCTGTCCCACTACAAGCTCATGTCTTGCATCCTTTAATTATGTCAACACCTGTGAAAGGAATTGTGATGTTAAGCCCTCCTGAGCACCAGTGGTTTTCCAGGTACTCTCTACCAGCTTCAGTAGAAATCCCTTAAGTTTGAGCACACTGATCCATACCAGAACACAGCTTGTAGAAAACCTTTCCTAGTGCCTGGTCAGGAGCAAGCAGTGTATGCTAACTAGAGCTGCCTTGGCAGCTGCAGAAAGATTACTGTCCACAGCACTAAAGATGCAGTTTTTATTCAAATTGGTTACTAAAGAAAGAGGATCTTCTGCTAGTCTTTCAATTTGCATTAACAGCAAAGGAAGGGCTTGGATTTAATGTTGTTAAGAGCTGTCCTTGCACTGCTGCATGCTGCAGGATTGAACTGTGATTCAGTTATTTATGACAGTTGGTAGGAACTTTAACTCATACTCTTTCCCTCACAGACATCTGGTCCTCTTTGGTAATATGCTTACAAAACACCCTGAGCAGCAGATCAGTGAACTGAACACAGCACTCAATTCCCTCTAAAGCAGCAGTTAGTCAGATGCATCTTTTCTTAAGGCAACTGGAAATTTGTGCAGATTTTGCTACATAATTTACAGAACCCACCTGGGGAATTGTTCAACTAAAGCTCTGTTTTCTGAGTGGCTGGTCTTTATATTGCATTATTCCAAGAGTGGGACTTTTCATACATTAAAATGGGAGGATTAGCTATGCAGTTATTTATTTACTGAGCTTGATGTAGGAAACACATTGTTGCTGATCTGAGGGATGTTTGGCTGGGTCTGAGCTAATATACATTACAGTAGGGTCTAGGGAGGTCTTGGAAGAAAAACAAATTCCAGTCTAGAAACCTTTAAACTGCAGGACAGTGTCCAAATCTGGCATTTGGAATGAAAGGTGAGGGGTGAAAACATGGGGAGCCTTTGAAATATGTATCTTGAGTCATTTTTAAAGTACTGATGAGAAAACAAAATAATAATTGGGACTTGAAAAACAAAATAATAATAAAATAATGTGGGAATGGGAACATTAAGTAGAAATAGGCACATAACAGGACCAAAAACCCCAACCCTTTTGCTTTCAAATTTTGAAATACAGTTTCTAATGAGGTACCCAAGTATTCAGCCTGGCTAATACTTCTTCAACTGAAGCTCAGGTGTCAGCTTGCCCCACGTGTCTCTGCCCACTTTTCAGCTGTAAATATCCTCTGAACAGAGAAACTGAGCAGGGTTATATCAGTATCTGAGAATCTTCCCAATGTTTCCAGTCTAAAACATAATTCCTCTGTTTGTATATCTGCTTAGAAGTGTCTGCTGAGAACTTTGAGGTGCCCAGGCTGGCTGAGAGCGCACAATAAATCCCAAGCTGTTTATGTTGAGCCACATTATGACCTAGACAAAGCCTGCTCTCTGTTACAAGCCCATCCTCACAGCTAACATCTGTCTGTCCTGAGGAACACTGTGCAAGATACACGTTTAGCCAGCCAGTAAGACTTTTGACATCACACTGTATTCCCTGATTGGCTTCAACGTATTTGCAGTGTGGTTTCCAGGGGAGTTTATTGTATCATCTCCCAAGGGAAAGCTTAGTCCTAAATGAGACTGAAAAGACTACAATGAGAGCATTATGCTGTTACAAAATGCTTTACCACTCAGGCCGTTCAGTAGATGCTGCATTTTGCAGACACTCAAAGCACACCAGCTTATAGCAGCACACCCAGTTACAGGATTTCCAACAGCACAGATTGATGCCTTTTGCTTTCTCTGCTTTTGGGAGCTTCAAATCGAGTAAATCACAGTTTCTTTCAAGGCAACATAAAATTGCACAAACTGCTACTTCATAAACTAAATAATATCAACACTCAGGAAGGGTTTTAGGAAAGTAATAACCATGTGCAAAGATATCCTTTTTTATCAATTTCCCTCTGAGAGCCACAGCCCAGGAGAAGCTGAGTGCATCCAAGGGTCTTGGGACACTTTCACTGAAAAAGCCAAGGTGAGGGCTGTGCTGTCAAAACTTCATGGTCACATTTACAGTGCCTGCACTACCTCAGGCATCCTGAGATGGCAGTGGGCTGAACCAAGGCAGTGCATTTATTTTGGCAGAATAAGGCATCCCAAACTTGTAGAGAGCATTTTAAGCAGACACTGGGTAGAAGCAAGCTGCACAACTCTGCTTGGGCAGGGTTGCACAACCCTGCCTTGGGCAAACAACATAATGAAGTTTGCCAAGATGTACCCCAGGAAAAGGGATGTGAAGCAGGATGTTTTAAGGATGTGAGGAGAAGATATGGGGCAGTATTTCTGCTGGCACCTTTGCCAGTCTATGCTATGTGACCAAAGATATGTTAGCTCTTTGTCTTACACATAATACTCTGTAACCAATTATATGTATCCTCACGTAGCTGAACCCTGTACTACCATATAAATGTACCCTCAGATCTGCAAAAAATCGAGCATTGATCATTATCTCCATGAGGATTGATCTCTGACTCCAAGGGGCTCCTCTCTCTACTACCCCTCTCCTTTCCTGCCCTTCTCTCTCTCCTGTATACTTTCTTTCTTTACGTACCAAAGAAGAAAAGAGCATTACATTCCTCACTGTCCCCTCACATTTTTGCTCATGTCTAAGCTGAAGAAAGTCTTAGCAGTCTGCTTCCTTGGTGCTCTGGCTCATGAGACTGCTTGGAGCACCACAGGGAGCCCATCTATCCATTCCCAAGTCTTCCCAAGGGCAGAAAATGAAAGAAAGGGAGGAGGAGGATGGATGCCCAGTCTCTCACAGCTCAGAAGCACTCCCAGCTTCTCCAGCTTATAAACAGAGGCAGCCCATGGCTGAAGAGAACAAAATACACAGGGAACAAAAGGCAGAGGTGAAGAAGGATGCCTTCTCCAGGATGGGTTTGGAAGGTCAAGTGTCTGATCTGAAGTCAGAGTACCCATGACAAATGCAGTGCAAGCTCTAACAAGGTGTCCAGAATTGCACTCCATGGTAAGCAAGGTGCCTGTGAAGCTCCTAAGAATGTTTTGTGGTCATTTAATGGAACAAGGGACCTTTATTTGTTCATTTGATATATGGTGAGTGACTGGTTTGTACATCAGATATTGTGATTGCTTTTTTCCTAATACACAGCCAGGCTAGTTGGTAGGAATTACAGGAAAATATATAGTTATACAAGTAAATTAAATGCATTTATTAACATTTCTTCAGTGGAAGCAACAGGAGCTCTTGGCTGTTGCAATTCCTACTCTTTAGAATAATGCAGAAGGAATTAAACATCCCAGAGATCTGGTACAGAGGTGGAGCTGAACAACAGGACTTTTCTATTTTTTCTGTTTAAACTGCAGGTGAAGGTGCCCCACCACTCCTGCAAGCAAAAGGCTGTTTCTATTTCTGGACACAGGAACTGACTACACATAGTGAAAATGTGTTAACCTTGCCAAATTTCAGCTCAACATTCTCAGTCTACATTTTTGCAAGAAGCAAATAGCTGGCTGTCCAATCCTAGAAAAGCAGTTGGCTTATTTTTGGAGAGCTTTGCTTCACTTTTCCAAGAAAATCAGTTTCCTAAAAACCCACTTTCTGTTTGTTTCATATTTGCAACATCCACTTTTTAATGAGTATTTTAAAAGCGTTTCCTGGGAGGAACAGATTTTATTGGTGCTCTAGGACATTTTTGCACACTGAAATTAGTGAGTATTGGAGTTCTTAACTGTTTGTCTGGTTTCACTCAAGAGGAGAATCTTCATCCAGATATTGGATTTTAGCAACTCTTACTTCTAGCTGAGCATATATAAATACAATGTCTGAGCTCAACATCACACCTACCTATTGAAACTATTTCAGCCTTTTTAACTCTAATCTTTTCAAGAATAGAAACCCTGAAGAGATTCATTAATAGCTGGCTTTTGATTTGGCTGGCTGGCTTTATTTCCATTTAGATAAAAAGTGAAGAGGCTTCTTGTTTTTAAAGCTGTGTTTTTGTTTTGTTTATCTGCAAGCTGGAGAATAACTGTGTTACTCAGGCTTTAATAGATTGTTAAAATCTCCTTCAAGGATAGATCCATAATTTATAAGATGATAGCAATTAGTAAATGATCTGATTTTCAAATGCAGAGGTTTACTTTAAGAAAGAAATGTAAACTCCACTTTTTGAGGTTATGCAGGGTGCCACCAACCAGGGGAACCATCATTAATCTGCAGTGACTGCACTGGCCCTAAAATAAGATTTTTCTCTGCATTAATTCCACTACTTTTCTTCAAGGGGGCACACTGAAACTTCTCCCACTCATTGCATTTTCTGTGTGGTTTCTGAACCAAGTTGCATGCACAATCTTATAGGAAACAGGAACTTTTAAATCATGTCCAGAATGACCAGACATCTTAAATGTACCATTATTACTACATGCAGTTACTGCACCAATGAACAAATGGTGGCTCCCTCAAGGTGTGCAAACACCTTTTTTTGAATTACAGGTGAGTTTATGGAGGGGGGTGTTGGAAAAGTTGTGGAGAAAATTATTTGTCTCTTTTTGAGACACAAGAGCAGAAAAAGATATTTGGTCTTGACATAAAAATTCTAAAAAGGTTAAAAATTAAAACTTTTGGAGAAAATGTGATTTTATGAAAAGAAAAAATGGGGTACAGAGCAAGAGATAAGAAAAGAAAGGGGAAAAGCTCATGATCAGGAGTGAGGAAGGACAGATCCAGACACCAATCATGCTGGCACTATCTAATTTCTGAGTGCCTGAGTTTGCAATCTTACTGCTTATTTTTATATCATTTTGTTCTTTTTTTAGGGGAAGCATGGCAGGAAAAGTGTAATACTCTCTACAAGATATAATTTCTTTCTTTCTTTCTTTCTTTCTTTCTTTCTTTCTTTCATCACCAGCAAATGACTGGACAAGCAATCTTTTGCCAATAACTTAATTAGAGGAAACCTCTATAGTTAAAAATGTTCCTTAATGTGCTCAACCCCACACAATAGCTTGCTGAAGGAAAAAAAGCAGAGTGGTTATTGTCACAGCTAAGGATGGAAGAAAGGCTCAGTCATTAAAGTCATCACAGAAACAATGTTATTAACTACACAGGAATAATCTCAAGGGAGTTCTGTGCTGACTGACAGTAATGAAATAATGCAGGAAGCTAAAACCAGGGCATCTCTCCTCACCTGTTTTTATTAATACCCTTATTACCTTTCCCTGAAAGACAGCTTTTCAAGAGCTATTATTGTGCTTAATATTAAATTAAATTAAGCCTGGCATATTGTCTATTATGTCTTCTGAACCCCAAAAGAGAGGGTGCTCACCAGTGCACCCCTCAGCTGGGATGTGCCCTTCATCAGGAGCAGTCCAGTGGCCAGACTCCCAAGAGTCAGGGACATCAGGGGAAAAAAAATGCTCAAGAGAGAGAGAAAAGGGAGTGTTCAAGGACCCAAACACATCAAAGGGCCAGCAGTGGTATTTCATTGATATTAATTACTTTACAGTCTGTAAACTCTGCAGAAAGTGCCAGCTGCTGTGAGCCAGGACCATCAAAGGTCAGATTATCATGAAATCATTACAGGAGAGGCTGTTTTTAGTTAGCATATAATTGCTAAACCTAAGCACACTCCACAGAACCAATAGGAAAATGAATTATTTAAATACTCTTCTTTTTAACAAATAGCATTACCATTTTAATTACATCAGTATTAATTTAACTCTAAAAGGTGCCTGAGGATTTTGCAGAATTAAGCTTTGCACCTGTGGACTTTTCAGAAATATCAGGACTTCTGCACAGCACAGGTGTGTGAGTTCAGCTATATATGGCTTTTTACATATTTACAGATACACATATGTTTTTAAAAGAGTGCTTGTGTGTTGTATTCCTGCAGAATTTCTTGTCTTTGGATTTCTTGGGTGTCTAAAAATGCAGTCCTTAGGTAGTTTCCTCACTGCATGTTGCTGTGAGATAAGGGGGAAATCCTGGCTCAAGTGACAGGTTTTTCTCAGTTCTCATTCTCCCAGCACCCTGCCTGCCTTGAAAGCTCAATTGGCAGCTCCAGCACCAGGTTGAAGTTGCAGGCATTTCTGGCTCGAAATTGCTTTTCTTTTTACCCAATTCTCTTCTACTTGTAGCTAGCAGTGCTTTTGAGAGGCATCTGGGAAACCAGAAGATAGCAGGCCATGGGTGTTTTACTGCTGGAGATGGAGCATCCAGTCTGTGCTCAGCATCAGCTCCCTCTCTGTCCACACACTTCCTAAAGTCCCACACCCTTCCAGATGGTGCAGCTCCTCTTTCCACATTGCTCCATGGCCTGCTCACCCAATTCTTTTTCTCCTCCTTATTTCTAACCTGGTGCCAGACAAAAGAAGGCACTTGGACTTTGACCAGCTCAGTATTTATTCCCAGCTGCTCTGAATTTCAGTTACCTCCCTGCATGGTCCCATGGATTAAAGTGCTTGCCCCTCCTCCCAACCCAGTCTGCCCAACCTGAGAACTCCCTACAAATACACCAAACACACCTTCCAGGCCACATAAAGATCTTCCTGAATGAATAAATCCATCAGTTTTTCTCAATTCAGTGATTTCATTTTTTGAATAAATTAGTTTTGTGAATATTAAATTGGACAGTGTCGATCCTGATCCTTTGAAGTCAATAAGCATAATTTTACAGGCTTTGAACCATGTCCTTAAACAGGCAGGGTATTCCCAAAAAAATCATTTGGTCTCACAAAAACCCTTCGCAGATATCTACAAGATGTCTCAAACCTGAAACCCATGAGATCTGTCCCCTTTCTGTCCTTAAACCCATGAGATGCAAAAGACTTGTTCAGTGCAGAGCACACCAAACGTGCTGCAGGATTTGGAAGAGTTTGGATGTGTAACTGTATAGTTCTGCTTTGAATTCTGTGTGTGAGCTGGCACAGCCCGTGCTCTGGCAGTTCCATGGGTCAGGGGAGGAGTGGCTCATGTTTAGCTCTGAGACTCACAGATGCAGGAAGTTATTTACAGTATTTTTCCTAATGGGTTTCCATGGATGACTAACCTTTAAGCTGAATTCTTTCTCATCCCACTTTGCCTATGCCTGTTACAGTACTTTTCTATCCTCACTTGACCCTGCCAGTCCATGAATATTTGATACTAAATTAAAGCATTACAAACCAAGAGATAAATTCTACCCAGGGTGCAGCCCTTGCAGAGCTTAATTACATTTGGTGGTGTGAATGTTAAAGACCCGACACTGCAAGAGCTGTGGGCTTTGGCTTCTGTTGAACCAGAGCTTGAGAAAGAAGGGAACTGTCACCTGCCCAAGCCTTCTCCAAAGCCAAGGGGGCTCATTTTACTCGGCATGTGCCTGTGTGCTGCCACTATCCTTTAGCTTGAACTGCTCCCAGGTATTGGCAGCAATTAGTTGACCATTTAAGCTTTTGTTCTCTACACAAAACAAGCCAAGCTCAGCTCTTCTCTTTCCTCCTCCTTTAGAGACTCCGTTCCCCTTCCACCAGCCCATTAGTTCATCTCTCTGCTTTGCTGGTCCCCAAGAGAGGATTAAGCAATTTTTCCTTTACCTTCAGAAAACTGCCAGCCTTCTTGCCCTCTCTCGTGCATTTAGGCTGTATGCTTTCCAGAGAAGGGAAAGGTCTGTGTCACACAGTGCCCTTACACTCTGTAATGGAATTCTTTAACTGAAATGAAGTTGAAAAGTCAAGAGTAAAACACAAATTATCAGCAGTTACAGAGAAACAGCCATGATCTTTGCAAGCCAATGCTAAGAGCTTAGTGAAAAGAGAAGAAAGTTGATGCTCTATATAAGAATTACTTTCAAATTACTCATTAAAACGGAGCCAGTGGTAAGGTCTGCACATCCCAGCAAGCCTGCCATTTCCAGGCAAGGTTCACTGGCCTATCCATGTTTTCCTTGCCAGCAGATCACATTGGGCTTGCACTGAGCCAAGGTTAGTGTGTCTCACCAGCACCTAACTCTCAGAAGGCACTCCCTCTGTCTAAAGAGATCACTACAGCCCTGGCACTCCAATGCTTTCCCTTGCCAGAATATCTGTCAGAATGGGACCCAAAAATACCAACAGCTGGGTTCACAGCAAACTCCAGGGAACAAAGAACTGGCTCTCAACTCAGCTTTGCCTCTAAGGGATAATGTTAGCTCGAGAAATTTCACTATCATGGCCTTTGTCACTCTCCCTGCAAGTATGAGACTGGAGACACAGGTGTGAGACAAGGATCTGGAAGGCACATCCTCATATCTCTTCACATGTTGGTATTTCTAATAACAAAGCAAACTGAATTTTCCTTTTCTTTTGTAGTCAAAGTTAATTCACAGGACACCTACAAATTAAATTAAATTGTCCTTTGCTTTGGCTGTTCCTGATGAGATTCATAACTAAAAGTGAATCCATTAAAACAGACAGAACTCCAACAATTCCAACAATTTCAGTATTGCTCACCAGTGGCCACGAAGTCAGGGGAGATACCTGAGGCCAAATTCATCTAATTGTTCCACAAGAAATCCTCATGTTTAATCACAGGCTGTTTCACAGGAACTCCCAACAGTTTTAATTAATTATCTTCATGCTATATCCTTTCATGGAACTGGAGGTATCTTTGCCAGCAAGCCATCCCTCGCTGCACTGCAGGACACCCAAGGAATGGGACCGGATAGAGCTGCTGATGGGATTGCATGTGTGTGTGTCCACAGAGGGAAGGGCTACAGAGCAGGAGGACAGACAAAAAGATTTACCTCCTTCCAGGGCTGCTCACAACAGGTATTTTCCTTCTAGGGAAGTTGTGCTGGGATTAATTTCAGCTGTACCAACAGCACTGAGTGTTTATTTCAATATTAGCAGTTATGCAACAGGCCAAGAAGAAGGAAATATTTTCCTTTCAGAGAAGAAAACAAGCTCAGGACTAATCTGGAGAGCTGGGATAACACCAGGAACTCCCTTTGGTGTCACCAGAGACTTTCTGTACTTATCACTGCAGTACCATGTCCTCCTCCATGATGTCCATCTTCCCTGGCCAAGGCTCAGCCTTGGTGCAGGCAGGAGGACAAAGAGTCAAAGTCAGCTTCAGCCTGAGGACTTCAGCTGAGGGACCACTGAGGGCTCTGAGCCACAGCACCAAACATTGTGCTGGGACAGCACCAAACAGGATCCTGAAGCAGATCAAGGATGTATGAGGAAATTTTGCTATGGGTCAAGATGTTAATATTTCCAGAAAGACAGTGTTATACCAGGCATGTGTGTTCATCCTTTACAGCTACTGAGTGACTTTCCTAGGCCCAAGATTTAATATGAATCTCTCTTGCAGCTGCTGAAGGGCTGATCATGCACAGTGGCCAAATACCCTTCCTGCTCTTCATATTCTCATTGAACTTTTTGCCTCAAACTACAACACTTGGCTAATCAGCATCATTTAGATTTCCATATTTATAACATTTGCTATTTCTGAGGCACAGCTAAGAAAGCAGCTCTTCAAAGCTACTTCCATACACAAGAAAACTCAGTACAAGGAAGACGGGCTGGAATAAGGAGGGAGGGAAGGAGTGCTGCCTTCTAGGTGGGCAAAAATGCTGACATGACAGATCTTCTCCCTTAATCAACTTAATTTAACTTCTTGAAAGCTCATGATGACAAACTACCTGGACTGGAGCGCTTGGAGCTGATATCCCTCAGCGTCCACTGCAGTAAATTATTACCTAGCTCTGCTGATGGAGATAGAGAGAGGTGATAGTGTTCCATAACAAAGGATAAATGGAAATATCCACTATTTCTTTCCACTCTGCAGCCAAGCTGCTAAGAGTGCTTAGATTATGAAGTCAGTACTATTAAAATAAAATGTGTATCTCTTTTTTTTTTTTTAATTTTCTCCCTAAGGTGAACAATGGCTATAAAACCCCCATATATTTCCTAATAAATAGTAAGCTGTGCTAGGATCAAATAACTGAGTTTATGCTAAATTCTAAAATGCATTTTTTTTTAATACAAATAGTCATTCAGATATCAATAAACATTGTGCACTTTATCATCATCCTGCTGGGTTTTCATCTGGCAAATGAGCTGTTTATGTTATGTATCTTTAATTCCTGATTTGTCAGAATCCCACTGCTGCTATTCCCACCCTCTCCTTGTCTTAGAGGTGCATGTGTGTTGCTACTGATGCAGCTTGCAGCTCTGCTCCTTTGTACTTGTACATTTTGCTCAGCAGAGAAGCTCCTGCTCACCACACCATGGGCACAGGCTGGGGTCAAAGGATGGGACACCACGGACAGTTCCTGCAGCCCTGTAAACAGAGAGGTGACTCACGGTGACTCCATGGTGTGTGGTTCCCCTTTGGCAGCTCTGGGTTTAATTACTCACTCCAGAAGGACACAGCCTTCCACATATGCATGAAATGCAGTGTACAGCCTTTTACCAGAGGTCTGGAATTGCTGCAACGTGCCAAACACGGCTCAGGGACTGGGACACGAGGGAAGGAGGTCAGGCCCATGTAATATGGAAGTAGCAAATAAATGAGAGCCAGGGAGAGAGATGCCTCCATACTGCACTGCTGCACTGAGGTCAACACAAGAAACAGGATGCCAGGAAAATGTTGATTAAAAGCAGAACATTGCTTCTCTTCATGAAAAAAAACCAACCCTGGTGGTTTGAGGGAGTGAGCCAAGAATCTGCCTGTTTCCATAATGCAGGCAAGTGCAGAAGTGCTGGAAAACCTTTGATCCTGTGCTGTGTCACTGGTGAGCATCCCCTGAAGCTGGCGGCTGCCCTGGCAATCCCCAAGTGAGACACTGTCCAGACAGCCCTCACTTCCCACCGCCGGAGCCGCGACAACTCCCTTCCCACCACCTTCAGCTCTGCCAAGGCTCAGCATGGCAGCTCCTGGAAAACCCACAGGAGGACTGTAGCAGCTTCCTTTTGGGAAGCACTCAGACTCTGAGTGGAGGGGAAAGGCCAGCACAAACTGCCTGCTTTCCACCAGCCCTCTTGAGGCAATGGTGTTTGCTGGGTGCCGTGATAGCTCCTGCATTGTCAGGACCCAGGACATCCCTCTGGCTGTCCTGAGCAGCCAAGACCCCTGCCAGGGGTCTCAGAGACCCTGGCACAGAGCCCAAAATGCCTGTGGTTTTGATTATGACCCGTGGAGCAAGTTACCAGCCTTAGATGAAGATCTGCAAGCCACGAAAAATCAAGTAGAATGATAGTGAATTTATCACAAGGTGAAAAGAATTTTTTGGGGTTTTTTAGAATGGAGGTTCAGGGGGCAAGATGGAAGGATCTGGGTGTGTCCAGCCTTTCTCCTTCTTTTTCTTGGCCTCCCTCCATCTTCTGCTGTGATGTTGGGGCTTACAGATTGGTTTAGAGTAGAAGCTCACTGTCTAACATAGGTGATAGGCATTGGAAAGTAATTGTAAACATTGTACATGTAGTTTTTAGTATAAAGACATAACACTGCCCTGGGGGCAAGCAGAGTGCCTGGAACTGTCCTGGTGGATGGACCTCGGCAGGACAGGAGGAGGAATTTTATAGATAAGATACAATAAACAACACTGAGACCAAGAACTGAAGAGCTCTGACTCCTTGTTCAAGCACCAGGCTGGGAAAAGAGACTTTCCAACTTTTCTCAGGGTCACTCTGACAAGCTGAGATCCCGACACTGCATCTGCAGTTCCTGCATGGGAAATAATCCCCTGAGCCACCAACACATCAACCAGCTCTCCTCCCTGATCCCCCATGGGCTGAAAGGGCTGTGTTTGACACTGGCTGGCACCAGCACAGCTCCTGCACAGCCAGGTAACCACAGGCATTTATTGCATTTTTTCACTTGGCTAGGTATTATTAGAGCAGCACAAAGTGCTGTTGCCTCCATCATTCATCATAATCGCATTTCTTTTCTCTGAAAAGCCTCAGATCCTGGGCATTTCAGCAATGGCTAGATTTGTGGCACTGGCCTTTCCCCCTCCTCCTGAAGCCCATTTGTCAGTGAACATTAGTTTCTAAGCTGCAGACAGAGCTATGACATTGACTCAAACAGCAGACATCATGCCTGTTTATGAGGTACTAAGACACAACCCACAACTCCTACCTTTCTCCAGGGTTTATTTCATCAAAGCAAAATCTATTTAAACTGTTCCACTGGCATCACCCCCTCGCCCACGACAACAAACCTCTTCTGTGAGTGGCATGGAGACAGATAAGAAAAGCTGGGGAGACTGCAGGGCTCTGCTCAAGATCCAGAGGTGGGGGAGAGCAGCAGGTTCATGAGCAACAAAAAGCACAGCTGCTGGTTTCCCCTTCTTGAGACTAACAGTGTGGTGAAGATGAACTCCAGTAAATCTCTGTGGGGAGGCCATAAGTATCCCATCAGATAGCAATGAATTTGGGTCCCTGCCATCTACCCTGTGATGATTTTCCAATCCTTGCTGGAACACGCTGGCACTGGAACCTGATAAATCTGTTTGAAACCAGAAAATGACAGTCAACAGGGAAAGGCACTGAGTAACAGGTACACAGAATCCTTGGATGCCTCAGGAACCTGTCTGGGTAAGGGAGACAGCACTAAAGAACCTCTGTATGAGTTTATCCACCCATTTACCTGCTCCCTCCTCATATCTGAGCCAGAAGTCAACACGTGCTGGCTCCAGCTGACTCAAAGGAGTTCATCATTTATGATTCTAACCACCAGTTTGCAGTGAAATTCAAGCACTGGGGACACCACACTAATGATGCAGGAATTGATACCTTGAATCTCCTTGGACAATGAGGATCAGCAATCCCAAAAAACTACTGAAGGCAGGTGTAGATGAGCCAAGCTAGGACTTTGAACAATCAATAACATTGATGATGGTGGGATTACGTGATGGAGATCATTCAACTCTTTCTCCAGAGGCTTCAGACAGCAGGAGCCTGGAGAAACAAGGCAGGACAAGGAGGACAAAGACACCAAAGGTGTTCCTGCCTTAAGTGGCTGGACATTGCATCCTGGGTTTCTGATGATACATGGGCCAGCTCACCTGCACAATGAAAGCATGGGACAGGAGTGGCCCAAGGAGGCAGCATGTCCCCAACCCTTGCCTTAGTGTCAGGGGCCCTGTGGGGAAAGGTAAAACCATCACTGCTGAACATGGAACAACACAATAACACAACATTTCCCATAAGACAAAGGCAGAGAAAGAGACAGCACCAACTCAAGAGCCAAAATGTCAGTGTAACAACAAAATGATCACTCCCAGCCTATGCCTGGCACTTCCATTCCTCAAACACCAGACTCACTCAGATGCATTTAAAAAGCATTGGCAATTAAAGATGTCAGCGTGATTGACCGACCAGAAAAACATAAATAACAGAGCCCTAAATTGCATCATTTGGGTAAATATGTATTTATACAGTTTGGAAAGAAAAGCCTTGTTATTCAACTGTTGGACAGCAGCAGCGACACAGGAGCTGTTCTGGTTTATAATGCAAATCATGTAATTTGGGACACCCATTATGGGCATTAAAAATGCAAAGTAAGATCCATGTGAAATGCTGTTAATTTGCAGTAGCCACTTTTCCAAGTATAATTTCTCGGGCATTTACATATTTTTTCAGTAAAAAAAAATAAAATTGAACACTATTTAGAACATTTGCTACATCTTGTTTGTTGGATCAAGATACTTTTGAGCTACAGGAACAGGAAAATGGCCATGGAAACTGGTAAATTACTGATTTTCTAATTTTAAGAAAAAATCAAATATAAATTAAATATAGGATTCTCATATTTCTAATAGGCCAAACGTTTTTAATTACAATCCAATATCAACTGAATTATATTCTCATCTTTGACAATTTGTGGCCCCTGGAAGAATATTTATGCTGAGAAAAGAGAGGCACAGAGCATTCAACAGGAAGAAACTCCAATTTAAACCAGACTTGCACTCTGCCCCACACAGCCTGGCCTTGAGCAGAGATCAAGAGGGACAAAGGACCAGTTCTAACCTCAGTGACAAGAAGGTTCAGCTGAACCAAGGAAGAGTTTCACAGCTGCTCCAAACCTTTGGTGTAATTCTACATGTTTCAGCTCTATCCCTCCCATTCCATGGGCCCCAGAGACAGATTTTCTGGGGACAATGACTAGGAGGAGCACACATGCACCAAACATGATTGCCTGCACATTTGTCCTGTCCTCAACAACCTGTGAACATTTCCACACCAGGGACTGCTGTGTCTCCTAGAGAAGGGGAGCTGCCTTCTCCCTTCCTTCAGAGCTGGCAGATTCAATCTCTAATTTTCAGATCCTTAGAAATATCACAGAGACTCTTCATGGGGATTCAGAGGATCACACTGTGCCTGTGTTTGCAATGCCAGCTTCACCAGGCTGCTCTCCCTCCAAAGGGAGCCTGAAATTGGGGTCTGCTCCCCCAGCAGCTTCCTTGCACAGTGAGAAAAGGGGTATCCAGAGAAACTGAAGGACAAACAAGTAAAAAAAGTATGTTTCCACTACAATGCCACTCCAGCCAACCTGGTATTTGGGAACATAATCTTGAAGGGCCAGAAAATGCAAAAACAATTTGTACATAAAGTCAGAAACTGGGATTTGATTTGTAGGTATTTTTCTTTGTTTAAGTTTCTCTGGAACTGTCCCAAGTGCACACCTGAAAATGCCGTGGCCTGGCTAGAGCTGCTCTCACTGTGAGCATCCCTCTCCTCTCACAGGAACTGCAAGTCTGTCCTGCCCAGGGACCCCCTGCAGTCACAGGCAGGCAGAGGCCAGCAATTCTCCTTCATGACACTAATTCCCAGAGCTGAGCCAGAGCACAGAAACAGGATCTCTGTGTGGGAGCCCTGACCCAGCTCTGCCACGGCAGTCAGCCCGTAACCCACGGCTAGACATTCTGGCATGTGCTCCAATTGCTCCTCTCCAATCCAAACCCCATCCTACACTGGGGAGCAGGCAAATCCACAGGCTCTGACAGTGTTTGGATGATGCCCAGTAATACTTGCTAGCACTCCTGGAGGTTATTGCACAGAAAGTATTATTTAAACCTGGCTACCTTATTATTTTCCCAGCGGCAAGTCAAACAATAACCCTTGAAGTGGTGAAGCCAAGCCACAGTCTTTGTCAGATTAACCTTCCTAGAGGCCCTCTAAAATCAATTGCAAATGTTGGCTCTGAAGGACCAGGCAGATAAAAGTTCTACCCCCTCCCCTAACTTTCATTTCAAGTTGCAAAACCAATCCACAGTCCCATTACAAATCAGATCTGAAAAATGCTGCTTGATTATTTTTTAAAGAGCTCAAACTAGGTCACCAAAAATAGAGTCTCTAATGGGCTAAATGCAGAAAACGACTGCTCAAAATTAACAAGTTCCTGGGCTCCAGGACCACACAAAAGCTTTTTGAGTTGATTGCTTGCAACTACACAAACTGTATCCTCTGCCACACATGGCAAAAACCCAGCCTGCCAGATGCTAGGCGATCATTTGTGCAAAGTGTAAAGTAGTTCTCAAAAAACCATAAAGGGATTTTTATTCTTAGAAAATAACTCTCTGGCTTCTTTTCCCTTCATTAGGAAGTGCTTTATAAGCACGGCTCCCGAGACTGGCCGTCTGGGCCAGCGCAAACACAGCCTGTCAGCCTCTGCTGCTGCTCTCACACTGTTCCCAGGCACGTGCCGGGGGACAGCAGTTGGTTCCTGGACTAACAGACCCACAGGAAGGTGTTCCCAAGGATATCCCTCCATGGGCAGCAGCAGGCAGTAGGTATGGAGCAGTTTTGCTGCCTAGCTCTGGCCAGAAGTCCCCATGAAGTGGTCAGAAGCCCTGTCAGGCTTGATGCCTCAGGTTTTAGCTTTTATATTTTTCAGATTCTGTGCTGCTTTAGTGTGTAACTCTGGGCTTCATATTAAGAAATGGCGAGCTCTCTTCACAGAGCAGGCAGACAAAAAAATTCCTTCTCTAGCTGGGGACCAAGGACAAATGATCCAAATCTCAGGCCCAAGAGCATAAACAACACGGACTGAGGAGAGAAAAACAAGAAGGATGGGACTTCATAACCTAAAGGTGTAACTGGATAATTAACTCCAATATGGAAATGGACCAGAACTTATAAAAGTGAGAGACCCTGTTACCAGTTGTTCATTTTGTGACCATTTTGGTCCATCTTTGGTGTAGCCCTGGCTGGGCTCTTGTGCTGCCCAAGTTGTGCCCCTTGAAGCCTTTTAATAAATCCCCACTTTGTTCTTTAACTCTGTCGGGCCTCTGCTCCAAGTCAGCCTTCACAAGGCATCAGGCTGCCTTGCTGAGCCAGCCTGCTGAAGGGCAGGTGAGTCTCTGAACACAGGGGAATATTCACTTGTTTGTAATTAATATCCAAAATCAGGATGGTCTCAACAATAATGAGGCCAGTGACCACCAAGGTCCGTGCACCACAGCTTAGGGGCTGTGGCATCAGCACTCAGCTTTTCCATAAGTCACAGCAACGCACGTGCAAAGCACAGGATCTTGAGGATTACAGGAAATGTGCTGGTATTTTCCAGAGCCATCATTTGACCATACACACACACCCCCCAAAACCAGGGGCTAAACCCCAGATGAACAAAGGGGTTCTAAGAGTACTTACCTTGGGCACCCTACCCTGCCATACCTCCTGCTCCAAATCCAAGGAACAGCCAGCACATCACCTCCACTCCCTGCAGCACTGCCTGTTGCCCTATAGTCAAAGTCAGCATTATTTTGAAGGGAGATAAAGCACTGGGAGACATCCTGCTCTGGGGACAATCTCTGGTTTCACTAGTATCTGTGGGATACTGTGCAGCACCTGCCCCTCTCCTGGTTGCTTTCTTCCAACCTAAGTGGATTAAATGCATAAAACTGTGATAAAGACTCTCAAAGTCATGTTGCATAAACCTCTGATAATAAGGGGAAAAAAGGTTATGTCCCCTGATTGCTTTCTCTAAATAACCTTCCATCTTCTGAACAAACATGGCTATGGATAAAAGGAAGCTCTGCCAGATTCACAGAAACAGAGAAAACACCCTTCTGTGAAGTACACACAGGTCTCAGTAGTAAACAGCTGTGCTCATGTTTTGGACATGAGTCACCCTCTGCACAAAGCTCATGAAAAATCGATCAAAGGCAAGGAGGAGGAGGAGGAGGCCAGGGCAGACAAACATGTTGGAGACAGCAGAGCAAGAAAATGTCTGAAAGCCAGAAAGCTGAATGGGTACTTCATAGCCCCACCTTCATCAAATGGTCAGTCAGAACATTTCATCTCTGCCTGTTTACTCTCTGTAACATTCTGCCTAACACCTGAGGATTCTGCCTAACACATGAGACCCTTGCATAAGGGATGCTTCAGTACGTGCCAGGCAGGATCCCACCTCCTCTGAAGCAACCCCTGTCACCAGGAATGTGGCTTGGAGATCTTCAAAGCTGAGTGTGTATACTCAAGAGCACTAACAAGGAGGATGTGGTGTAGTCTGCATTTCATTTTTTCTGTACATGCCTACTAGATTGTGTTTCTCACAGAAATGTCACTTTTCTGCAGACAGACTGACCTTTGCAAAAAGTGAAGCATTAAAAAAACCTAAAAAAAATCCATGACTGAAGCCCAGCCATATATCAGAGAGAACTCCCTCCATCTCTTCAGATTTGCCATCTCCACGGTGAGCACATAACTGCACTTGTCCTCTTACATCATGCTACAAAACATGATGGAACAACACAGTGATAATTACATGAAGTGTAAAACAGAACGAGAAATCTCTAGACATATCTTTCTTTTAAAAAATTGCACCTTTTTTTTTGCAAAAAGCGTGTAACTTGGAGTACCCAGACAGGGGACATTACTGACTTCTGTGTAGGTGACATGAAAATAACACAGTTTTGCTATTGGTTTTAAGGTGCATCATTAAAATCTGTGTTTGTTAGCTCAGGTCACAACTTAATTTTAAGGAGGTCAATAGAAAAAGAATATTAACATTACAAGGTGTGTTTTACACTGGTATATTCCTGTATTTTCCTTTCAATCCAATCAGCTGCCTGGCACTGCACGATGTGTGGGAGTCTGGATAGGCTTTCCCCACACTAAACATGAGTGTGGCTTTCCAGCGTGGGCAGAGGTCTGCACAAAACCACCACAGGTTACTGTGATACAATTCCACCAAAAATGTCTGTGGGACTGACATAGTTTAGACTGTAGGCACTTGTGCCATTGCAGCATACTTGTGTGTGTGAGCACTGTTCAGCTGGCATTCCATTTCTGAACGTGGACGTAGGAGTTGGTACAGGGGGGAATTAATTTTGCAGGACCATAGCCAAAAGTCTTCTCAGGCAAATCGCCCCCTGATTTCCAGAGAGAGGATTGTCAGATTTTTAACATTTTTTTACTCAAAGACCTCTGTCTTTATAAGAAGCTGATACCTTTTAACACACACTGCAATATCCTTGTTGTCACATAACAGAACTTAAGCTTTATAACAACAAGAGCTTGTGAATGTGATACAGTGAGTCTAAGAGAAGTTATCAGGTGAGGATTCAAATCCCCATTTATTAGGGGAGTTAATTTGTCAGAGCAGACACTAAATTGCCCAAATCTCAGCTCTTCTCTTCTTTCCTTCCATCTCCCAAACACAATTTCCCTTCCCTTAAGCCTTAAAGAGACCCCCAACGCCTCCCATTTAATGGCTTTGGGCAAAAGCTGCAGCTTAAAATCCCAGTTCAGACCCATGGCACAGAGAAGAGCGAAACCACAGATTGTCAATCAAGCTTTAGCAAAATTCCTAATTCGTACCCTGACTTCAAATTGCCAACAACACACAGCATTCCTATGCTCAGGCAACCAGCCTGGTGTAGCCAGGTCATGGACACAGCTTTAGGGAGGAAGATGGACTTGACTTTAGCCAGATGAAGTACACAACTCATCTGGCAGCTCCACACGTGGGTGTTACACAACTGGTCAGAGCAAAATTGTACAAGTCTCTAGAATCAGGAATTATGAACCAAAGTGCTCCTAAACAACACAGCAGATGGGGACCCATAAATACACAACAATGTCAGAACTGCTGATGAGACATGGGGCAGGGTGAATTTCAGCAACGACCCTCCTCTTTCAGCTGGAGGGAAAATGAGCAAGTTTTCTTGTGCCCCCAAGGTGTGGAGCACAGATTCTCTGAGGGAGCCACAGCTGCAGCAGGAGCGCAGAGGGCTTTAGGAGAGGGCAAGGGAAGGATGGGGTAGCCAGGCCCATGAATACCCAAAGCCTTCCAGCCATTCAGTGCTCTGAAACAAGCCATTTCTAGCACTTACTACTTGAAAAATGCAAGTTTTTACCACACAACACCAAAGAGCACTTGTGAGCCCTTCCTTTACAAACATTCAGCAAAGCTGCAACTTCCAAGTCTCAAAAGAGAGGCACAGGGAGGGTGTCAGTGCTTTCATTAGCCATTTTACTCACTGGAATGCTCATCAATAGCTGCACAGTCAGTTTTGAACTTCAGCAAAGCATGTTCTCTCCATAAAAGAGTAAATAAATTAGCTTTTCCATCAATGCCTCTTGCTTTTGCTTGACAAAGAGCAGTTTTTCATTACTCAAATTGCTTTGTGCATTAGTCAATGAAGCCCCAAACATTAAATTCTGCTCATGAGTTTGAAAAATTTAGGCCAGATAACTTTATCTCTATTAGGCACATACATTACAGCATTCCTGCATCTCCCCACAAAACCCACCCATCCTCTGGAAGCCCGTATCCATTTCTCCTGGCTGCCATCATTAACCAGCCAGCAAATCATTCCAAAAATAAGATACCAGCATCCAAACACCTGCATGTTTTTGCCACACACCAGACATCCAAATCCTTTTCTAGACAGCAGTACAACATCTTCCTTTCTAATGCAAACTTCCACCCACTCACATACCCCACATAATGACTCAAAAGCAGAGGCAGTGGATTAATTATGCCTCTGATGTTCTCCAGGTTTTGTTCTTGCCATTATCCAGTTGTGAATGATTGGTGTCCCTGAATTCCCAGCAGCCTCTTTCAGCTGTGGCTCTCAGATGGGCACAGCACAAACCCCAGGAATGCCAGCAGAGCAGTGCTGAGTTGTCACCCTGAGATCTGGCCCTGAATTTATTACATACCGCCCCTTCAATCACATTCCTACCCAGATACTGCCACAGAACTGATTTTTTTTTTTTTCATTTGCTTTCTTATCCTTAGAATCCTCTTTACTCCAAGACACAACCAAAATTACTGAGAGTTTGTTTAACTGCTGGTGCAGAATATAAAGCATGCTTTTGTTCAAGGGGTGATTAAGTATTGAAGTATTGAAGATCTATTCCCTTTCAAGCATCACTTTAAGCACAATAAGCTAAACACTGGAACACAGTGATTCTTTTATTTTTTTTCCTTTAAATGAAGATGAAAATTACCTCAGAAACATGTAGATAGCTACAAAAAACCTAAAGCTACTAGTGTCCTTTTCAACTTCATTCACGACCACAAAAAGCTTTACCCTCCCTCACAAAGAAGCTTCTGCTTTCATTTTTTTGCTGTGGGCTCTTATTTTTTAATAAAAATAACAACTAATTCAATCTCAGTGCTGAACTGTTTGGGGCTTCATTTCTTATTAGAGACTAACTTTGGAGTTTTGCCACAATTTTGCTGTGTCCACAGTTTATCTGATTTTTATCGACTCCTTTAATTAAAAATGGGTTGCAGTACAATATTAATTGATTTTGTGATAAAATAATTAACAGCAATTAATTCATTTTGGAGTAATTAGCATATGTATTTTTTCCCTCCAGCTGTCATTCTGTACCAGTCAGAAGCCATGCTCTTAGGGCAGGAGAGGTAAAACAGCAATGCTCCTTTTTCAGGGTGTCCACAGAGGATGCACACTCTCATCCCCGTGCCTCTGGGAACAAGGTTTAGTATTCCAGTCACTCCTTCATTGCTCCAGACTATTCATGTATCTCTAGCCAGTCATCACCAGGAAAGTTACACAATCTCTCCCTGAAATAAATAGTTTGGTGTTTCATGCAGGCACTACCCAGGAAATACTAAGACATTGCATTTTAATTTAATTATAATCTTAAGCTATAATAATTTGCCTACTGGGAACATCATGCACACTCAGTAAAATTAAGGAATTTTTTCCCCATTCCCAGTAGCTCTCTTTTACAGTGAAATCCTCAGATTCAGCACACATCCCTGTGAAGTGCATGAGGGTTTCTCCAAGGAGAGCTCACACAGTGCAAACTCGTGTCAAGTGGTTACTTTTTCCTACAGGCCTAGAACTAGCAGGGGCCTCATGTCTTATTTCAGAGAGAACTCCATAATTACAACTGTACTAACCTTTGCCTTCCAGCTGAACTGCAGAGCCCAGCTCCTTTGGAAGCAGGGCTCTGCACATGCCATGGATGTGTGGGGGCAGGCCAGAGGGGGCTGCACGCTGTGTGCTGCCAGAGGAACAGGCACAGAGGCGTTTTGTGGGAGCTGCCAGTCCCAGGGCTGTCCCTGGGAAGCAGTGACCCCGGGGCACAGCCAGCCTGGGAATGCTGTGCTAGGAAATTGCTTTAGAGGCACATGGCAATTCTTAATACAGTGTCAAACACAGGGAGAGACCCTGGCACAGCAGGCACTCAAGGACTGTCAGGCTTCCATTCGAGAATCTTTTTCTGAGGCACTGCAGCATCTGAGAGAGATTATGCTGCTGGTGGATGTGAAGTGGAGCAGAACAGATTTTATAGCTTTTATAATCACAAAATGGTTGGAATTGGAAGGGACCTTAAAGCCCATCTTGTTCCACCCCCTGCCATGGGCAACTTCCACTATCCCAGGTTGCTCCAAGCCCTGTTTAGCCTGACCTTGGAAACTTCCAGGGATGGGGCAGACACAGCTTCTCTGGGCAACCTGCACCCTCAGCACCCTCACAAGGAAGAATTTCTTCTGCATACCTAAACCAAATTTCCTCTGTTTCACTTTGAACCCATTCCTTCTTGTTTTATCACTGCAGCTGCTGAGGAAGAGTCTGGCAGACCCTCCTGAGACACTGCAAGGCTGCTCTTGGGTCTCCACACGACCTTTGCTACCGAAATCTTCCAGACTATGGAAAACTGACAAGAACCCACCCCTGGGAGCTCCTCTGCATCGTATCATGAACACTCTAAGGCAAGTATCTCACTGAAAAACTGAGCAACAGCATCCAAACCTGACCCCAGGCACATCACAGACCTGGCCCTGTAGGATGAAGCAGGATGTCTAAAAGCAAAGCAAACTGAGCACTGAATTTAGCTCCTGTGGTAGGGACATGAGGAAGATTTATGAACAGATTCTTCTTTTTAACTGTTCTACCTTACTAACCTTTTTTATTATAGAATTATGTATATTCTAAACATTGGTTTTCAAGCTGCTACTTTTTCATTGTCAAAACAAGACACATTTCTATCTGTTGCCAAGATCTAGGGCTGTCTTTGCCTCTCTGTGAACTTTGGACACCTCAGAGGTGAATTATAATTGCTCTGGGAATTGCTTTTCCTACCAGCTCATTCTTTCAACAGAATTGTAAATCTTTCAGTGCTTTTCTCAAACCTTCCTTATGCTTATGTCCACTGTTCAGCACCTGGTAACAGCTCCCTTGGACATACAGATGTTTTCAAAAGGTTCTCTCCTCCTGAAAACCACTTGTTATTTGCAGAAGAGTGGCCTTGGAGGACTTTGCCAGTGATCCCTGATCTATTACACAGAAATTCACAGCCCAAAGGATTTGCTTGATGTTTTGTGATAGGCATACCCCAGAATTCTGGGTATATTTGAACTAAGCCATCAGGAAAGCAGGCAGTTTCAGAGAAAATCCATTGCCTTTTGTTGCACATGTTTCAGACTTTTTCATTATTCCCACTGCCCTCCTTAGGAGGCCATAGGAAACCCTGGCAATGTGCTTGTCTCTTGTCCTGATGGGGGAATGAATGATGATGTCACCTACCATTTCTTACCTGTTTCTGCTCAGTTTAGATTCCCACCTAAATGTTCCTCTCAACAATAAGGATGAATAAAATCCATACCTGCTCTGTTACAGATTACGTAAAATAGGACAAGAATGATGACAAAAACTCATAGCCTGAAATTGCAGCAACCATTTCACAGTTGTTCAGCCCCGAAATGACAGTCACAGCTTCTGTAAAGCAGGGAAAGGCAACAGAGATGGATTTCAAGCTTTGAGCCAGAAATGCTCCACTGACCCAAGCCCAGCTTCCTGGCAGTGCCTCTTTCTCTTCCTTTTATCAGCTTATTTAACTGATAATATTTTCTTTTTCCCTAATGTTTTTTTTTTCCTTTGCGGTAATTTTGAGAATCCCGAAGGAAAGCAGAACATTTCTGCGAGCTCAGATTGAAATATTTCTGAGGAGCTGAGTGGAATAACCTGGTTCAGTTCAGCTCATCCTCAGCTTGCCAATGTGTTGCTTCATGGCACTTCTGATTTCCCACTTTGCTGATTTGGAAGCTGAGCTTGCAGCTCAGACAAGGCAGCGGCGGGCTCGTGCCGTCACATCTCCCAGCACAATTCCCTCTGTCACTGCCAATACATTTCTGCATTTTGGGCATTTAGTTCTGCCGAATTTCTGGATGCTTTAACTTGTCATCCCACATCAGGGTTACCACAAATGTTGAAGGAGCAGAACTTTCCCAAAAGGCAGGAATATCAGTGCTGCATTTATCTTTGTTTTATCCTGCTGCTGGTAGTAGTGGGGAAGTCTTCTGCTGCTCTTCAATAGCTCATTATCCAAAATCATTTAGCAATGACTTAAAATATATTTTAAAAGCCTTAAACCTTCAAAATAACCCTGCCAAGATTGAATGATCAAAGAGCTGAAAGACAAAATACACTTGGACTCACTGACCCTGCAGCTAGTGAAAATCAACACCAGGAAGGGTGGGAGGAATGAGCTGTGACAAGATGAAAAAGTACCTCTACTAACCTTATAAAAGGAAATCTATGAAATGCTCAAGGAGATAAATAAAATCTGTTTCATGCAAGAATAATCAAGGCCTTATTATAACAGGAGGAATAGTAATTCCCTTCTTGTCTCCTCTCTTTCTTCACCCTGACTGCTGAACCTATGGAAACAGAAACTACCGATTAACTACCTGGAGAGCTTTTGGTCAGTTCAACAACTGCAATTATTTTAAACGTAGGTAGACTGATCCAAAGTAGGTATTTTCTTTTCCAGCTTTCCAAATTAGTCTTTAATGAGATTCTGGGAAATGAACAGATTTTAGACTCTGTCCACGAAGCAGAAACGGCACTAAAAAAGGAACCAGGACAATCACATGGATGTTCTGTCATCCTCCTTTAGCACAGCTCCCCAGTGAACAGATTCCTCACCAGAAATGTGTAAGTACCTAATAAAAATATAATCACCATTACTGAGCCTTCCTCCACCATCATCCTTCAAGAAAGCCCTTGATCAAGTCACCAGGGAGCCCTGGGCCAGGGCCCTGTGAATGTTCCATGCACTGGCAGAGCAATGTTGCATCTCCAAAGAGGAAGACAAAATTTTGCATAACTAGTCAAAATATATTGAAATAATTAAAAAGGGCTTGTTCTGGGTTTGGTTTTTTCTCCCATCTGCTACCGGGAGGAAGGACAATGCAGGGGTTGGACAGCATTGCCTGCGAGACAAATGGGACAATTGGGAAACAGAAAATGTTCCATTGAAATTCCTCCTGCCTGGGGGCAAGAAAAAGATGAGGGGGCTCCCCTGGAGGATTGGCTGGGTTTTACTCAGTCTGGGATCAGGGGACAAAGGAGCTGTTTACCTGCTTCCCTGTCGCTCAGAGCTCAGGACACGCATGAGGTGCTGAAACGCTGGGATGGACTCTGCTGGGCCCTCTGCCCGTGAGGCGCCGAAACGCCGGGATGGGCTCTGCCAGGCCCTGTGCCCGTGAGGTACCCAAACACCAGGATCGGCTCTGCTGGGCCCTGTGCCCGTGAGGCACCCAAACACCGGGATGGGCTCTGCTGGGCCCTCTGCCCATGAGGCACTGAAACGCTGGGATTGGCTTTGCCAGGCCCTGTGCCCATGAGGCACCCAAACACTGGGATCAGCTCTGCCGGGCCCTGTGCCCGTGAGGCACCCAAACACTGGGATTGGCTCTGCCGGGCCCTCTGCCTGTGAGGCGCCGCCACGGCCCCTCCTGAGCGCTGGGCTCGGAGACCCCACTCTGCTGTGCTTTCCCTGCACTGCAACTCTGCTGGTTCTTTTTTTGTTTCCTGGCAGTTTGGGGGGCTCAGAGCTGATGTGTGGGGTGTCCCCATAGCGGCCGCCTCAGCAGGAGCCCGGCCAGCAGCTGCCACCCGGGTGCCCCTCAGCCCAGCCGCCATCACCGCGGCGCCTCAGGGCCCGCCGCACAGCGCCCCCTGCTGGGCGGGAATCACCGCACCGCCCTGCCCGGCTGGCAGCCAGCAGCGCCCCTGGTGGCCGTGACAGGAACTGCACCTGAAGGGCACAAGGAGCCGGTTTGGGGTTTGTGCTCCTGCTCATTGCTGCTTTTTTTGTTTCTCTTGTAATACAAATGCTTGCTAGTAATGATCTGTTATTCCCTTCCCCACATCTTTGCATGAAAGCCCCGTAATTTCAAAGTGATTATAATTTCGGGGTCACATTTTCTGTTCCAAGAGAATCCTCCTTGGCAGACACCTGTCTTTCAAACCAAGACAGGGCTGGAGGGAGAAAGGCTGAAAGGAAGATAATGAGCCAAGGCACTGGATGTCGCTATTGGTGGAACAAGACAAAGGCAGAACAGCTGTGCAGGATGATGGGATTGCTACCAGCAAGCTGGAAAAACATAAAACTAACAGGTCTATAATTTATTCATCCTTTGAATGTTAAGATTTAGGTTCAATATTACCAAGCAGCAACAAAGGAATGCCAGGCATTTATTTATGTCACCCTTCAATATGGAGCTTAATAGATTGATTTACAGAAAAAGCTTATACAACCTAATTGTGACAGCACTTTTTGGGGAAAAATAACAAGCTTGTACCCAACAACACAGAGTCTGTAATGCACTAGATGATTCCAGGTATTTGAACTTACATTTACAGGCTCTAGAATGTCACTGAAATGTTAAGGACTGGAGCAATCCTAAAAGCTATTCAATTGCATATTTGAGGCTCAAGATCAATCATCCTGTGGGAGCACTGCTAGTGGTGACTGTGCCCATTTCAGATTCCTCAAAGAACTAGCCTTTCACACACTCACACCAATAAAACAGCATATTTACATGGCAGAAAACATCCACAATGCAAAGCACAGCTACATCAAAGCCACATGAGGACAGAGTTCCCACTGAAGGCATTCTCAGAAATTCTGGTAAACTGATGCAAAAATGTCAGATTTCTGACACAGGCATCCAAGCCAGGAGCTGCAGGAAGGGCAAAGCACAGGAGAAGCTGGTCACAGCTCCCTGGAAACCAGTTTGCAACTTGGCTCTGTGATTTCTATTCCTAAGAGTGGGCACAGTTTAAATACATATTGTGAGGTTCACATGTAATTTTGTGAATCATAACCATAAGTTTGATTCACCTTCATTTATTGAGTCAAGTTTTAGGAGAATTTGAATTCTGTCAAAAGAACTATTTGCATATTTAATAGTTACATAGTTTTAGCACAAAAACTCCATTTGATGATTCATAAGATAAACATTATTTGTCTTCAGTAACTCATGAAAACAATTTTAAAAATTAGCTCCAGTCACCCAGTAAGAGAACAGAAATTATTAAGGATGATGTATGTAGATGGTAACAAAGACTGGTGTGATTGAACACAACTTATTAGCAAAAATATCCCTCAGAATAGTTCAGTGCCAACTCATGGCACTTTTCCAAAGTACAGTAGATGGATAATTCTTGCGAATATTAGATGTGTGTGAAGAATATGAAACAGGCCATCAGCAGTTTGTTAACCACATTAAGAGAAGAAACCTCATGTCATTAGAAAACAATCACTTTAAACGAGCAAGTGCCTAAGAGTTCATCTGTTTTTAGCAAAGTGAAGCACGTACTTGAGTCCTGCAAGCCAAAGACATTTACCCACATGCTCTGAGTTAAAGAGATGTCAGAAAGCTTTGCTGGATGGTCAGCAACAGGCTAGAAGTGGGAATGGAGGGTTGATGCATCTACAAGAAGAACTCCAGGCACGATCAGTGATGGGAAACAGCAACACAGTGACATTCAGAAGATAAAACAGCATGCAAATATGCTGTTCAAAAGTCAAAGGTGTTGGATTAGTTCTTGGCAATCGACACAATCTGCTGCATCCCTGGTCCAGAGGAGGGATTTTGTGCAGCATTCCAAGAAGTCTCACCAAGAGCATTAACTTTCAGCAGGAAAGTTTAAACAGCAGGAAAGTTTCTTTAGAAAACAAGTTCCCCAGGAAAATAAGCATGTGCGTAGAAAAGTATTGCATCTTCTAAGAACTAAAAAGCTTATTTTGAATAGTATTAAAAATGCCTAGTATGACTCCATACTGTACATTCCCAAAATCTCTAGGATGGAGCCCATCTCCAAAAAGGAATGAAGTCCTAAAAATATAATCCACTAGAGACTATTGCCTAAATCCACAGTAGTTCTTCAATGCTTCAAAGTATCTCTCAACACTAAAATTTCCCCCAGGCACCACAAGGGTCACCAGCACAAACAGGGAAAATGTTCACTGCCTGCAAGTTCTTTGAAATATTTCAAGGCACTAAATTTGCTCAATGAATTTCCTTTCTGGCTATTTTTTAATCTATGAGAAAAAGAAAGCTCTTAACTGGTTTTGTATTAAGTACACAAAGACTGTTTATTCATATCATTACTGCACAGTTTGAAGTCTTTGTAATTTTTATTTTTAACTTTTGGGCAGGGGAGAACCACCACCAACCAGATTTATGAGGCTGGCATGGATTCAAAGCCAAATTTGATCAGAAAAAGCTTTGAATGGAAGACACAATAACTAAGCCAGTGCTGTGAAGCTTTTGATATATGTGGTCTTCCCTCAAACCATGTAATCCTACCGGAGAAACTTCAGCTTGTCAAACTCTTTTTAAGAAACATCCAACGGCTCCCCAAGCCCAAATCTCTTTGGAGTGATTTGAGAGCATCATCCATGCTAAGTGTTATCATCTTCTCCATGCCTCAAACTCGAGCTACTTGAAGGTTATCTTGGCACAGCAAGAGAGGCACTCAGAGAAGAACAGCAACCAGGAGGTAAATGAGCTCCCCAGGACACAACTTTTGAAGCTTCACTGCAGGTCACGTCAGCAGCGGCCAACTCCAACTCCCCTCTTACAATTTTAGGGCTACCACTCACTTCAGGGCTAAGACACCTTTAAGTGCCAAAAACTAGGTCCAGTCAAAAAAAAATAACCCAAAAGCCAGAGCTGGGTTAATTTGTGTTGATTTATGATTATGTACACCAAGTCCTGACCTACACCCACTGGGATGAGCCTGAGCATTGCTGACACCAGACCAAAGCTCTCTCCCCTGAGCCTTGCCTTAAGGTGTAGAGGCCCTCTTCTTTGGAAAGGAGCAGATTTGATTTTAACCACAAACATTTTTGCATGATTCACTGCCACTTCTCACAGCCTCCTAAATTTTTCACTAGTTTGCAAAACAAACAAGGGTAATTGCATTTTATTTTGTCTATGGCCTTGGTAACAAATTACAAGAGTATAACAATGAACATTGGCAGCTTTATCTCAAGCTTAAAGTAACAGACTCTCTAGGTCTCGAGGCCTCTTCTCAGAAGTGAGACAAGGGCAAAGTCTCTCATCTCATTCATCTCTGAAGGGACTGACCTGCAAGCCCCTCCTGGTGCCCATGTTCAAGCCTTGACTGAAAACACCACAAATATTCTCTTTTCACCTTGGTGGGTCACTTCCAACTGACAAAACACCCATATGAGGGTAAATAATCTCACTTTGCAGCATCCCCTGGAGAAGTTTGGCTTGCATTCAGATTAGAAAGGCCTGGCTTTCTCTTGCCTGCCATTTATCCAGCTATGGAAGGGGTCTGCTGTGGCTAAAATCTCCTCATGGTCCTCTTGAAGACTTGCTCACTGTTCTCTCAGAACACAAACACAAAATAAAACAGCTCCTGTGCTTCCACAAGCAAAGCAGTTCAACCAAGCCCAACAGAGTACATGAAACTACAACACATTTTGGGGCCCTTTTAACTCAAACACAAAGCCAGCTCAATTGCTTGCTCAGGAAAAGGGAAAAGTGTCATTGACATGGAAATCCTTCCCAAAATACTGTAAGGCTGGCTCAAGAGCTGGTGACAGAAGACATCACAGAACCCTCTGCAAAAACTCACCAACAGACTTGATACAAATACTGAGGCAAGGATTAGAGAACTTGGAACAATTTTTTTAAAAACCTATTAATTAAACATTTTTTTCATAGCTGAAGAGGGTTTTTGAAAAACTATTTTTATTACACTCCAAGAAAATTCCACCTGCCTTAGCAATCATGGTCTTTGGGCCAGGACACTTTAAAAAAAAAAAACAAAAACAAAAAAAAACACCAAACAAACAAACAAAAAAAAAAACCACACAAAAAAAACCACAAAAAAAAAAAAAAAAAAAAAAAAAAAAAAAAAAACCAAACCACTGGATAAATCTGGGAGGGGTTTTATTTATATATTTCTTGGCTTCAAAATCTGTGGAGGTTTGAGTAGTAAAGTTTACAAGGTTTTGATTGGGTTGGTGGTATTTTTTTGGTTTTTGGGGTTTTTTTTGAGGGGGGACTTATACTTTGCAGATACAAACTGATTCACCTGAAATTCCTTCACCAGTCACTGCAATTGGCACAAGTTCCAATCTGTCCTACATTGTTCCATACTTCAGAGATTTTGTCTCACCTATAGGGACAGAGACTTCAAAAAAAGACTGGACACTCCTTGAGTGCCACTATCTCTAGCAGATATATTTCCTACACCCCATAAGAGAGGATTCTCTATGGATCTGACACAGAGATACACTGTCAGCATTTATAAACAAACCTTTTTGCACCTACATAAGGCTTGCAGACAAAATTGGTCCCTATAAAATTAAGTTAAAGTATATTAAATCCTTCAAGAGACATTTTTTTTATGGGTTTGAAGGCAGGCTTGAGTTCAGGTGATGTGACTTTGTGCCAAGGGAATGGCTGGGATCCCTGCCTCTTGCTAGCCAGAATCACGATTTCTAACATGGCAGTTTCATAAGAAATGGTGAGAATTCCCTCACCCCACCGTGTGAAAAAGGTTCAAAAAGGGTGAGAGCAATATCCAACCAGGGGAAAGGAGACACTGCCAGAAACATGGCTGGCCAGGAAACAGCAGTGTTAGAAACAACACACAAAATTATCAAAGGCAAAGACCTTCAAAGGAATAGTGCAGTATTTCCTTAACAAACACAAAATCTGATCCTTGAGGCAGTTTTAGAAACCTCTGCTTTCTTAAGGGAAAAAAAAAACAACTTGCATTGCAAACATGGAGGGAAAAAAAAATCACCCAGGTGGGTATTCCTTATTTTAATCTTGCTCACCCAAGCCAGGACCACTTGATCAGCTTTGAAGCATATGAACTGAGCTATTTTGGAGACCCTGAGCTATGCTGAAGATGATGGTGCTGCCTTCTACCCCTCCAGCTACTTCTGGGACACCTGTAGCTAGGAAAAATTGAAAATCTGCTCTCTACTCTTTAGCTGAGGATCATGGAAAATATTAAGCATCAAATACAAAAAATAATAATTATTGGAAAGTGCTGCCTGCACTATGAAACCCTGTGATACCTTTCCCAGCTGCTCTGCATCAAAGTGCATCCTCTGCAAACAGAGAACTTGCACTTGCTTTATCTGCTGCCCTGAGCCTTTAGCTGACTCCCTTTCTGTGACTACTTGCTGTTCTCTTGCAGATCTAAGAAAAATAGAAAATGCATTGTATTTAGTAAATATTTTTTGCCCACCAAGGCAAGACAGAAGTGCTTGAAAGAAAAATACAATTATCTCATTACATGACACCTCTACAGTGTTTTTTCTGACTGTTTTTTATATCACCCAGCTTTCTGCCTTTGGAAAACACGAGATTTTAAATTGCACCTTGTCTGCAATTACCAGGCTCTTGTTTTATACTGTTTTGCAAGACATAACCCTGACAGAGGAACATTTTATAAAGCAAGAGAAATCCCACCTGCCCCACTTGTAGCAATGGCCACTTAGCAAGTGGCTGCTCACAGCCCTTCCCAACTTTTCAGCTCAGATCTCCCACAACGAATAAAGATCCAAAAACAGTCAGAGAGCAAAAACACCTGGAGTTATTTAAGCTGGCAGTGTTTCAGGTGAAGTGCAGCACAATTTACCATTCACTTGCAATTACTGCCTCACAATTTGGGCAGCTCGAAGCTCGTCATTGCTTCTATCGATTGTTTTCCCCAAAAAAATTTGTTGGTGCAGCTTAAAAAAAAAAAAAAAAACAAACTTGCAACAGGCTGGAAGCAGATGCCTGTTTAGGTACCAGCCTGTCACTGAAGGTAAATGAATTTCAACTGGCTCAGTCACAGGCAGAGGCACAGAAAAGGAAAAGATATCTAAAGGCACAATGGAAATTGTGGAGTAATCCCTCCAGATGGCTCCAACACTGCCACATTTCCCCTGGTGAAAGTGCCACACCAGCCCTTATCATAACCATGAAATGGGATAGAGTAAGAGCACATCACCTCACTCTCTGCTCTCCTTTATTCCAGCACCTCTAAATATTTATGAAAACTGATAGCCCAGGCACTGCTCTATGGCCAACTTTATCATGCTTTTCCACACAGAAGGATGCTAATAATTAGGAGCCTTCCAGATTTTGGAAATAATTGCAAATCTCCAGCATACAGGGCTAATCTTAGCTTTAAAGAACCAGTCCTAAACTACTGCTCTCATACCAGGGATGAGTTCACTCTGCTGAAACCTGATGTAGGCTGATTCACAGGAGTAACAGGAAAGCTGCAGCAATGCTCAAAGTTCAGAGAAATCCTGGTGGTTTAGATGCTTTCCTAAATCACCCTGGCCCCTTTTGCAGCACAAGTTCTTCATAAGCAATCTTTGACAGATTTTTGGTACTCCTGATACTTTTTACTATATCTGCTGTATTTCTTTTGGATATTACTTATTACCTGCACTGCAGTAGAGGCTGGGGGCAACACTGACCCAAAGGGCAAGTCCCTCCCTTTGCCAAACTCCCAGGCCATGAGAAAACCACGAAAAGCAGCAATCTCCTGTGAACAGCAAGCAGAGGGCTCAGGTATGAAGCTGAAAAGCATTATCAGCTGGGGAAAACACGTTCACACTTACTGTGCTGAGAGAATTGATCTGGCAGTGGTGAGTGTTCAAGGGAGTTGAAATTAAGGTCAAATTGAAGTTTTCTGAGCTTTCATCAAGAGCTCTCCCACCAAAGAGGTGGGAGGCAGCATCTGAGGGACATCTGGATGGAAGGGCTCATAGGTTACATGGCATAAAAATAAAGTGAAAAATAAGGGAAAGAGCGAGGTTAATTAAACATTTCTGAGCCTTTAAAAAAGGGCAAGGCTCCCCCTCAGCTGAGGCAATGTTTTGGGACAGAGTGGATGGCATCTCCTCTGCTAACAAGCTGGTTTTCAGCCTTCTTTAGCTTTCAAGTGAATTCATTTTCCTAAAGCATTCAGCTATGCAGCAGCACAGGCACCTTCTCACAAGGCGTGTTGTTCTAATAGATCAAAAGTCCATGTTTTCAAAATCTCATTAAATACATATTCAGCTGTCAGACGTTAGCACACATTACAAAAAGGAAATTGATGGTTGACTCAGAAAATCCAGCCTGATGTGCTGTCCCTGCTTTACCCCAGCCCTTTCAGCACATTCTTTGGAGTGTGTGATCCATTACAGTGCGCTCGCCGTAATACCCTAACACAAAAACCCGGTGAGTCAAAGACAGGATGTCAGATCACATTTTTCAGGCTTAACTCAGGATTTAATTGCATTTAGAGGTTTAAGTCAGACTATTACAACTGTCTTTAAGGTAATCTCCTTGTGTAGGAGGGAGTATGGATGTCCCACACCAGCATTCATCACTGGATACAGCTGCAGTGAGACCAGACCCCTCTTTTCCCCATTTTCTACTGAATATTTTCTACTGAATATATTCCCATTTTCCACTTGCACTTTAGCCTGCAAGTCAGGAGCCATGGGCATTGCTGGTGTCAAGGCAAGGGGCTCACCTCCTCCTCAGAGGAAAAAAAACTGCTATGGGGATTTCTCAAAGAGAGGGGCTTGGAAACCATCACTAAAGTCAAAGCTGAAGTTTATGGGAGCAAGGCACTGAGAGCCCCTTTCTGCAGGATTTTGTGTGTCTTATTAAAAGTTAATGGTTAACATCAGCATGTTTGAGAGCTCAGCCCACATGGAACATGAGAAATGTGGCTGTGGGTTCTCCTTCACCAGAGGGGTATGACTGAAAAAATTAAAGCTGTTGGACTTTAATATTCTTCCAAATGCTTCCATGGGAGAACAGTGCACCGGATTTTTTAAACTAATCCCAATCCCAGTGCAAAGATTGCAGGGGGAAGTGAAATCAAATCTGCCACTGGAAAGAAGAAAGTGGAGGTGAAGGCACATGGAAAAGCAGCAGCCTCCCTAGGACAGCCGGCTTGGTTGCTGCTTGGCATGTCATACAGAAACCATCACCAATACCCCTCTAATGGCTAAAATTTTCAAATTATAAGCCAGGCACCCACCAATGTACCTCAGTGGGGATGTACCTGTCCATCCAACCCTAAATCCCAGTCATCACAGAATGGCTTGGGATGGTGGGGACCTTAAATACCATCTACTTCTAATACCATGGGCAGGGACACCTTCCACTATCCCAGGTTGCTCCAAGCCCCATCCAGCCTGGCCATGGACCCTTCCAGGGATGTGTCTTAAAAAAAAAAATCTCAAATTATTGAACCAAAACCACTCCAGGCAGCCACAGCTTCTCTAGGTCAGTGTTTCATCACCCACAGTCTCTCCAGCCCCTGGACTGTTTGAACTGAAACACCACAGAGAAGAACTCCCTCTTCTGAAATATTTTTTCCTGTCATGATACTCAGGTGAGGTTTTTTTGGACTGTGCCATCATGCAAATACTGTACAAACATTTTTAGACCCAAGACATAATTTTGTGCTCTTTTTTCAAATTTAAGAATCAAAATTATCACAGCCAAGAAGAATCATCTTGCTTGCTATAATCAATCTTTTTAAAAGAAAATACTGTGCTATGTTTGGCTGCTTGGACCAACTAGTTCAGCAAACAGTGAAATTTCTTCTCTTGACTTTCAGATAGCCTTTGAATTAAATACTTGTTGCAGCAGGAGAAAGTTTGGGTTGTTTTTGTCATCAGATTTGAGATCAAGCAGAGATGAGATGATCTAGGATGAAAGGCAGAAATGCCAGATGAAGGGATGAAACCCAAGGACTCAAAAGCACAAAGGTGCTGCAAGTAAAGCATGGACAGCTCCATAGCCACTTTCTCTGTGGCCCAGCTTTTACTCCTAAGTTATTTTCTTTTGGTGAACTTAAGCAAATTCAGCCTGGCTGCAGCAGGATGCTGCAGAAACAATTATGCAGACCTGATAACATCAGTGATAAAACATGCCCTGTCACATTTTCTGAGCCCAGATTTATAAAGGCAGCACAGCACAAATGGTATTTCATTGCTGAATGTTCTTTTTATGGAGAACACTCTCCATTTTGGGCAGGAGGGAGGGTGTGTTTCAAAGTTCATTTTTCAATTTACAAGCCCCCTACGTACTTTTCATCAGGATCACATCAGGGGCACCCTTGCATAATCAGACAGAAATGGGTTCAGCATAGGAAGAGCTCTGACAATCTGTGGGAAGTAGACTAAAGTCCATAATAACTATGAAAAACAAACTGAAATCAAGGTAAATCAACAAAAAACATAATGGAAAAAGTGCAGATTAGAGATAATCAGCTATTTTTCCAGTGAAGCAATTTCACACCAAAGAAAGAAAGAAGGGAGTGCATAATCCAACTTCCAGCCCCAATTCTGTCCATGTGGGTTAAGCATCTTCACAGCTGACAGAGATCTAAACTCTTCCTCAGTCTGGAAAAATGCTGGCTCGGGTCTCCAGCCCAACAGAGGCAGCTCCAGCAGCAGGCAGGGGAACTGGGGTGCTCCAGATAAAACTCAGGTTTATTAATGGGCATTAATGACACTGAAACATCTTGTACATATGTTTTCCATCATTTGATTTTTATCAACACCAAAACCTGTTGCTCTGGAATAACCACCAAAAAATTACATTCTAAGACACCCAACCACTGACATTTTTCCTGTGTCTGTGCCATTACCAGTATGGTAATGTTGTTAAATACAGTGGATTGCCTAAGGTGCTTCAAATTGCAGTTGAAGGGGTGTGAAAAAAAAAAGAAAAAAACAAAAAGCCCACACTTATTCCTTGTAAAACCCCACTAGCAGAGAAAACAGCATGTCTAGGAGCCCACTCATTCAAATTTAACTAAAGAAGTTAAACAGCTTCACAGCATCCAAATACTCTTAACTTATAAGCAAACAAACATTATAGAATTAACAAAGAGGTGCCAATCTAATTAAAATCAATCCACAGATATCTCTAAACACCAAGGGAGCCTGATTAGAAGCTGTTTATAGTGGCTGCTTAAGCAAATCGTGAAGGAGTAATAATTCTGATGTTGTCACTTGCCAGAAAGATTTTTCTCACCTCCAAAACTTTCCTTCAGCTTCAATTTATTTAAAGCTCACACTTTAACATGAGCCACATCTTTTGTGCCATAATTCCTTATGTAGAGGGGTTGAGAAAATTGAGAATTATAGAAGGGACTGATTCATGTGTGCTGCCACACGCTTGGGAGCATCCTCACATGCTCATGAGGCTGCACAAAAGGGTAGAGAAAGGAGCCTTTTGGGGTGCTCTGCTCCTCTCTCACCCACCTGCAATGCCAGACACCCAAGGAAGGAGCTGCAAGAAAATAAAATCCTACTGCTGCTCCAGCTGGATGCTAATTATTCCCAGGAAAATGCCCAGAGAGATACAAAAAGCAAATGGGAATCTGTCTCCCAAGACACAATGCTCTGATCCACTCCTGTAACTGAGTGGATTTATTTACAGGAGAGGCTGTGGCTGAGCAAGGGCACAACCTGAGCACAGCTGGCTCACTGGGAACACAGGACACATCA